>NC_051190.1:104363441-106933441 GCF_015220075.1 Falco rusticolus | reverse complement strand
AGGCCTAGGCAAACTGGACACAAATTTCATTTTATTCTCCTATCAAGAGCCCCCTGGAGAGATATGTCTTAGAATATTAGTGTCTTCAGCAGCAGAGCCATTAAAGCAAGCACACAGGGAATCACCCATCTGCACAGACTTAAGGATAAGAACATTGCTGCAGAAGCTGATCTCCAGACTGATGTTGCTATTTAATGTGGCTTCCAGCAAACTGAATAAAACTCCTGGCTTGCAGATGACAAGTTACCATGCTAGACTTGCAGGTTCTTTCAGGAAACCAAAGGAGACACAGCTGCAGTCAGGCTGCATTAAGCCAGACCTGCAGTCCCAACGCAGCGCGATGGCTGCAGAAGGGATTGATTCTAGTGCCAATGTCAGTGGGCATGGACATCTTTTGTTCATATCACATATGCCCTATTCATATTTCTTCCATTTCTTTATGAATCATAAATACTAGTGATTAAGGGCAATGCTTACTGTTCTAGGTTATAAAGATATGTAAACATACAGTGCTGCTTCATTATGCAATGTGCTACAGCTCCCAGAGCAAGCAACCAGCAGACCCAGTCAGCTCAAACTTCTCCATGCAGAGCTCTTGAGATGGATGGCTCTGGGGTGTCTGCACTCCATTGGCAATTTGAGGATTAATGCTTCTGCAGCTGGTGCAGGGGAGCTGTACCAGCAGTGTAGTTGTGCCTTAGGGACTGGGAGACAGAGTCTGGCTTTACGCTGCCTGCACAAATAAGCCTGAGCCTCCTCACCTTTGCTAGGGAAATAAGTCCTTGTCAAAACTGGAGCCATCGCATTCAATCCGTGAATAAAAACAGCTCCCTTAAAATCGGTAATGAACAATTATAGTCATTTTTAGTATCATGACTAATTTTTTAAAAAAAACAAGAACCTTAGGCTTAGAATCTGTAACTGATCGGTCATTATTTGCCTGTAATACAAGGGCTGACATTTTCAAATGTGACCAGCAATTGTAGTACCAACTGTGGTTTGCCCAACTTGAAAGCTGCTTCTTTTTGGAAACTTTAAGAATAGCCACGAAAATCAAGCTTCCTATGATTGAGATCATTGGAAAGAATGGTGTCTGAAATCACTGGTTGCTTTTAAACATCTTGGCTGTGGAGAAGGGAACACTGCTCAAAACAGTTAAGATCATAGCAAGAGATTTTTTTTATTATCATTATGTAAGCAATAATTGGCTGCAGAAAGGAGGAATTCAACTTTCTGTCAATAAATTGACATCAACAGCAGGTCTCCATTTAGGCAGTACTTTTTCCTCTGGTATTCTGAGTTGAGGCACAGTCTGCTCACTGAAGTGACTGCAAATAGGGGCAGTTTGATTGGTGTGCTCACAGCATGGCACATTCAGGAGAAAGTTTTTCCCTTCTTCACTCTAGCTTTAGGACAATGCCTTCTCTCATCACCCCTTTAAAACTGTGGACAGCTGACGCAATGATTACCTAGGAAGAAGAGCAGAGAAAGGAAAGTGGAAGTAGTTTCTGTATGTGGCAACTATTTTCATGTGTGATGCCTTCCGGCTTTGTGGATGGGCAAGCCTGCACTCAGTGCAAGTGTCAACAGTCACCTTTGCAGGGCTTCATCTGGGGTGCCAGACATGCCTGGGTGAAGCTTTAAGTTTTTGTGAGGGGTCAAAGACTGTCATCCTTTATACCAGGGTGAGCTAAGCCTCTCTCTCTTACCTGTTTCTCTATCTATCCTTTTGCATACACAGGAAAAGCAAAGAAAGGCTTTGAAAGACACTAGCGCTAAAGTGGTTTAGGCTGTAGTTTTGGTAAGGAACGAAGGAAAACTTCCTTTGTCAACAAACTGTTGACCAGGACTTGCCAGCTGCTTAGGATGATGGGAAGTTGCTATCACACTCATGAACAGACAGATTCAGACTGAGGGAAGCATTTGTGGAAATACTCCAGTGAAGAGGAGAGAGCACTGTATGTGCAAACACATGCACCTATGTTTACCACAAAGCCCGCCCTGCCACCCCCCCCCCCCAAAAAAAACCCCAAACAAACAAACAAACAACAACAAAAACAAAAACAAAACCAAAACAAAACACCAGACTTGAACTAGAGAGCAGACTTGTTTCTGAGATTCTCCCTGAGCTTTCAGAATCTTCTGCTGGTATAAAGCTGTAAGCATGGCTCCTGCATGCTTGCTCTGATGCTGCTTGCACTCAGGGTGCTCTGCTCTTTTCCTTATGATGGTAGTCTGTTCTATTCTTTGCCCAGGTTTTTCTATGCAATCTGAATACTCCTGCGGGTGCGATTCCAATTTTGGGCCATATTCAGCAGCCAGCACAGTGCTGGAAATTATCACTGCAATGCAAACACCTGGCAAAGTGAGTTGAAGTGCACCTCTAGTGTTGTGAAAACTCATTTTCAGGATATCGACAATCCTTGCAATCAAGGAATATTTTTGTCAATGGGGCCTTATTATATTGCTCTCTATGATGCAGTTGGGGAATTGGGATAGGCGGACTTCATCTAACTTTTGATTGGACACCTGAAAGAGGAAATAATTTGCTATTACAAACTATACATGCAATTCAGTACAAGAAAACGATGCAGGAAACTTTGGGGTTTTCAAGATGTTTGCTTGGCCTCAGAGACATCTCCTTTCCTATTCCATGGACATTTGTACAATTTCATTTTGCTTTCAAATGTTTGAGAGAATTAAGCTTTAAGCTGAAGGTTAACAGAAGGAGCTATTTTTCTATCCACTTTTTTAAATATGGATGTAAGAAAATTGACTATAATTTCAGTTCAGGTAACATAAGTAGTAATATTTACAAAGGCCTTGAAGGAGATGTCTCCTAGTGATTTGCCAGTGTATTCTAGCAAGTATTATACCATGAAAGGCAATAGAGGGATGGTTCAATGACAGAAAAGTACTCCTTTGTTTTTCTGAAAAGCTTCCCCATTTAAAGTGAGCAGATACAGAGTGGTTTTCACAAATGTGTACACTTTACATAGATATGTTCCTTCTCATGCAATCAATATTGCTGCTGATATTGCTGTTTCTTCTAGATAATTATCAGCCATGTCTTTAATGTTGCTCATCTCCAGAACAGGTCCTGCAGTTGTCTGATTAGCCTTCACACCTCCAGTGAGAGGAGAGGGGATTTAAATATTGTCTTCATTTTACAATCTGGAAAAATGAAAAAAAAACCCACACCAAAACTGTAAGTCATACACTTATAAAAGTCCAGGTGAGAAGCAGAAATAAAAGAATAGCATATTTTTTACTTTATCGCTCGAGAGCAATTTTCAAAAGTCTAATTTAATAATTTGGTATAGGTAGCCTGAAAAGACTCTAAGAAATGGTGGATGGATGGAGGACTATCCAGGAGTGAATGGAGAAGAGTCCAGAAGCAAGTCTGGCTCAGACAAACGTGGGAAGAGTGCCTTTCTTTACACTGTGGAAAAGAACTGGAAGAGGTAAAATGATGTGGAAAAGACAGGAATGGAGAATAAGAGTGTATAGAGGAGCCTGATGCATAAGTATGTCAAGATTTTAAAAGCTATGATGTTGGAGTAGAAGTATTCATGGTAAAATGTTCTGTTTGTAAGCATATATGCACTTTGCTGTATCAGCTTGTGATTAGTTATGGCAGTAATTCTCAACTGTATCTGTCAGGCAGAGTATTACCTTCAATATTTTCTTTCTACATGTTTCTCTTTCTTCAGATGGGAAGAAGAACCACACATATATGTCACTAGCTCATCAAAGACTTGGGTTCACAGTGATATGGTTAGTTGTTTCTCTTTGTTCCACAACCTGTCCCAGAATGGTTAAGAAAGTTACTTGAAATGATGGTGAGGTACCTGTGGGTTGACCTGCTACACCATATAGGTGCATGTAGCAAGTGACAGTGCTGTCTCTCTACATGATAATATTGCCACCTCCCGTACTGACGGGAAGAAGGAAACACTCGATGAGCAATTAATGGTATTGCAGAGAATCATGCAATGAGAAGCTCATAGGGGAACATTGCTGCCTTTCCTTGAATTCTTCTGTTACAGCACTCCAGCTGGTGTCAGCAATGGTTTAACTCACTCTTCTTGACTTCATTCCCTGGGAAGTCATAATGATTTATCATTACAGTAGTACAGAAGATGGCTTAGGTTTTTGTCAACTAGCCTGGAAAGGCTGGTGTGTAGTAAGGGAAGGCATGGATTTTTTTAGCTGACAGGCTGTGTTGTACCAGTTCTCTGTGTGAGCTAGTCTAGTCCCAGGCCAATGGCTCAGCTCCACAATAACATTTATCCCATGAGAGTGGCCTTGAAAGCTCAGATTTGACCAAACTCAGGGGGGTAACATAACAGTCTGATAAACACTTTGTATCTTCCTGAGATTTTGGGGGTTAAATGCTGACCATATCTTCTTAATCTATGAGATTTTTCTTATTGTTAGAAATGCTATTTTGTAAAGAATGTGGTGGTCACTGCAAGCTTTACTGAATAATGAAATAAGAGGCCAATGCAGCTGTGTGAGAAAGGGGAATAGACAAGGTGAACCAATTATTCTCCTACCAGCCACAAGAAGTCTGTTTATATATGAGTTATGTAACCCAAGCTGACACTTCACCAGGCAATACTTCAGCTGGAAATTATGAACACCTTTCCCACCTCACCACACATGCTATTTATCAAGTCCAGAGATACAAAAATACAACTTTGAGGATAGGTATAAAGAGTTTTTAAGAACCAGGTTGAGAATCTGTGTTAATATTGTACTCACAGGTAGTTTAAAAGGCGTCTCTGTTTGACCTGAACAAACGTGAGGCTGATGCGTCAGGATGCAAAACGAAGAATAAAAAAAAGGCAAAACAGAGTCTTTAGGTAGAAGGGTTAGTTAATGTATTTAAATAGCCTTCACATTGCAAGCCACTAAATATCTTAGTAGCTGCTTATATCAAAATGCTCCGTTCAGGAGAATTTATCCTAAACATGCCACCAGGCACTCAGCTCTACAGGTTTGTGCTTTGTAGGTGAAGAGAATAAGGTCTGGAAGGAATGAGTCTGTTCCCGCATGGCTCACCAGCCACAGGCAGAAGCGGCATTGCTCGGGTGCCGCAAGGGCTGGCGGGCTGAGGGTCTGGGCCCAGGGCGGCCACCAGCCCCGGCAGGCGTCAGGCTCTGCGGGATCTGTGGCCTGGCACACCCCAGGCTGGTGTGTGGGACTGGCCAGGGCCAGTGAGGCCTGCAGAGCCCCCCAGGCCCTGACACACCACGGGTGGTTGAAGGCTCTTTGCCCATTCCTGCCATACTCTTTCATTTTCCCTCTAGGAAACAGCTTTCCAAAACATTCCCACCAGGGATATTTGCAGCCAGGGTTACAGCTTCTTCAGCTCCTTTTACATACTGCGAAGCAGAAAAAGGAGATGCTCTTCAGCTACTGCTCTGTCTTTCCTCTCACAGCTGCACCTTCAGAGTCACAAAGTATGTTCTAAAATTAAAAGAATGATAAACAAATATGCTGTTGAGGTGCAAATGGCAACAGGATTTTAATATTATTTTCAGGCTTCAGCTTTATTAGCATTGGTTATTAATGATAAGTGTGAAGTAATTACGTGTATAATTATTATAATTTTTATTATTAGCATCGTTTGCCAGGTGGGAGTGTCTTCTCCTCAAAAGCCAACCCTCTGACATGGCCAAAGGGGCTCTAGGTTCCCCATCTAACTCCATCAGACCTTGTTTGCTTCAGACCTTACTATTTTCTCCATTTTGTGGTGCAAAATGAGTTTATGTTTACATCTTTGACTTTATTTTTAAAACACTTTCATGAGATTCAGTATTTCTCCTTGCCTATGATAGAAGTAGCCTGGAAAACCTGTGCCTAGCGCTGCCTGGTGTTACTACCGGAGCAGGCTGTAAGCACAGGGGGGATGAATATTTTTTTCCTTTAGATGAGGAGCCTGTAGGGATTAACAGAACAGTAAATAAATCTGTTCTATGGGCATATTATAGTCTAATTAGAAGTTGTGAAGTTCTGGCTCTAATTTACAACCTCTGAATTTTCAGGGACTTTTGGTTTTGAGCAAATGCAGAAGTTCAATGTGAAATGAACTGGCTGCTGAACTGCCAGTGGCTTCCACACAACATCAGCGTTTGACCCAGATCAACTGAAAATTTCTCTCAAATACCACTTGGTTTTAAGTTCAGGGAAAGTTCACATATCTGTCCATTGTGCCGAGGTTCTGAATTATAATTGCAGATTTGCAGCATTCTCATTTTATTGTCTTTAAACAATGCTGTATTTAGGCTAACTTGTGTGTGTTTCTGTGTTCAGTGTAAGAAAAGTTAAAAAAAAACCCTTGTAGATTTACAACAGAGATTAGGGTAATACTTGCCCTTCTGCAGAAGTCTCTGTCTTCTGATGTCAAACCTGTAAAATAGGCTAAGTTATATTTTTTTGCATTTTGCTTGTGTTTTCTTATCTTTACTTCCCAATCAACACAGCTAAACTGTCAGAAGTCTTTGGTTTAGGCATAAACTAAAACATAAAGGATTTATATGATTTTGGGTCAAGGGATAAGTTTATTATAGGGTCACAAATAAAACCCCTACTTACTGACATCTAGGCTTGTATTTTGGCATTGAGGCTCTCATGGGGCTGGGGTGGGAGTGGGGGAAAAGTCGATGCCTCTGGGTTTCACAGAAAGGACCACACCCCACTTATATCCGTGAGCTATACAGACACCTTCTCTGCACGGGAAATTAAATCTTCATTGACAAAAACTGTTGAGAAAATAAAATATTGATCTTGCTTGTGAGACTTTTATGTTAGTCAATTAAATTAGTACAATACCTTTCCTACTAGTAAAATAAGAGTGCCATTACTATATGGAAATATAATGTTCCATAATATTTTTATTGTGAGACAGGGGATACCTCTTACAGCACTCAGAAGTACAGTTTATACATGACTATAAAGTTAGTTGTGATCCATAAACAGCAGATATAGATCTCAGATATAGCTTTGAAAATCAGTTTAAAGGAAAGTGCCTTATTCTTTTTGCAATATCATATCAAAGTAGCATCATTTTTAAAAAAATCATAATCTCTTCTAATTTTTTTATACTGAAAGACAATGAAACATCATTCTAATATTTAAATTGGAATATGAGTCTGACAATATTTTTGCTACTGCATCTTCTAAAATTAAAAACCCTTTCAAAACTAATAATTATCTAGAATCCTTGTCTACTGCAGCTAGACACATAAATGTACAAATATGGGCATACACGAATGGCTAGTAAAACATAAGAGACCTAATCAACTGAGATTTGGGTAGGAGAACTGTGTTGCGACGTGACTATTTCTCTACCAAATGATGAGATGTGAATATGACTTGGCAGGTGCAAATGGCAGCTGTGACTTCCTTTTTTACCAGACTAGTTCTTTCTTTCCCCAAGATCTGTACTTTCTTGGAAGTACCTCTAGTCTCTGGTGTATTTGTGAGTGTATAAATAAGCAAGCTAGGCACCCAGCTGTGGATACTTACTCATGGGTACGTCTCCCTCCTGCTTTGAACCTTTACTGAGCAATTCTGTTGCATAATATAGACACGAAGCTACTCCATCTTGTGCGAGTTGCTTGTAATATGGAACATACCTACAAAATAATAAAGGATTTTCATTTTAAAGTATTTGGTAACATATTCTTTGAATGTGGTATCCTGGCACATCTTCTCACTGTGACTTGTCCTCACCCCACCCCAACCTCCTCCGTAACTGTCCCAAGTGTGTCTTAAGAGGGAAAACAGAGCGTATTAGTCTGCTGGGACACAAAGAGCAGCCGCTATTATGACAGTGAGTTCATAATATCGTTTAACAAAACAACTGTTCAGTTGTTTCACTGATGCATAGGAGAGTATATCCTATACAGCTACTTTCCATATATCTGACCACCAGTATTCACTCATTCTTTCTGCTCTTTCAAAACATCATTAATAGTACTTTCCTGTGACGCCAGCTTTTTCATCTGAAAACTATGCCTTTAACCCCTTCTCTTTGGATCAGCCTGACTGTAGTTGCGTGCTTCAGCTTTGACTGTCCTGTTACCAGGAATGAACACAAGTGCCTTAAAGCAGTGTTAAAGGTTCTTCACTGGAGAGCTGTCTTCCTTAGCAGAGCTCAAGGGACAGGGCATCAGGACTGAACTCTTCTTTTTCAGCTATGGGACAGTATTTTGTAGCTGGTATCTAAGCTACCAATTTTGAAGCACTTGCATGCTTGCAGTATGAAATCATCAAACTCTGGTTTCAAAAAGTGTAAGTTCAGTTGCAGGAGCGTGTTCTTTTAAAAACTGACCATATTCTTTCCCAATGTGTATAATCTCTTAAACCCCCATTTAATTCTTCCTATTTGTTGTTATTTGCAAGAATAAACTATATCAGGGCAAAGGTTTTATTATGAAAATTGGTGCAATTTGATAATACATTAGAGAAGGAGTAAACATTTGTAGTGACAGCAGTTAAAGCACTGAGTTAAAGCACATAGCAGACAAAGATTCAGCAAGTGAAAGACATATCTTTCTAGCAATGGCATGTATAAATAGCCCACAAAAAGTGTGTAGTCCATGTTATGGTCTGATAGGTATAGCTGTTGTGTGCTAAGTGAGTTTGTTTAGCCTGTGGTCACCCTCCTCTTCTGCAATCTATGAGCTGTGTGTCTGTTTTTCTTGAGGGGCTAATCTCAGAGACTTGCTTACCTCTCTGGAATTGTCAGTTTCCATACCCCTCTAATTAAATAATATGTAGAAATGATTTTTTTGTTATAGATTTTTCTTAAAGTAACATTTTGATGAACAGGTTTCAATCATTTCTCAACTTCTAAGTCATCTCATACTATCTTTTACCAGCTTTGGACAAAAGACCTACATGAAGCCTTTGATAATAGTAAAAAAAAAAAAAAAAAAAATGCCCACATGCATGCGGACACATTTTAAGGGCTATTAATTCAATAATCAGTAAATTAGAAAGGGTTGATTTGTATTAAGAAAAACTACAGAAGGCAAGTCTCATATGTATCTTACATCATTCTTCACATCATCTGTGAACTTGACCCACGAGCATTATCTCAGACATCTAAGTTACTATATTACGAAAGTATTTTTCCACAGTTGAAACACTAAATAATGCATAAAAGACTTAGTTCCAAATACTGCAGCGTAGTTGCATGAAGGACGGATCCAGAAGTTTTTATACTTTGTATGCTACTGAAATTTTCCTTAAAATAAGAAACCAAAGCAAGAGATATCTATTTAAAAATTATTTTGGTGCTTGCTAGTTCAGTAAGTGTATAAGCAGCCTTCTACCAGTTGTACTATCTTACTGGCTTTGCATGGTCAAAAGTAGTTTGTGTTCTCTGCTCTGATTAAATCCTTTTATTTAGTACTATGGCAATTTCATCTTTCATTTGTAAAGCTCAAGCTGTTTGGCTTTCTTGCCTTGCAACTCATGTGTGTCTTAGTAACGTCTTTCATTTCTTATTTGCAGTCTAGAACTGCGAGCTGCAGTAAGATCTAGTTTGGTTAACTTAAAGATGACAATAATCCCCTAAGTGTAAGAGGAGCAGAATTTAATTTTCTGTAGTTTTTTCCTTTCCCAGTGGAAAGCAAGAAGTTCTTCCTTTTCTTTTGAGTTCTGACTCACTTCTCCAGATTTTGTTTTGATCTGAGTAATTAGTGTTTTTTTGTCTTTTATTCTTTATTTTTAGCAGCCACAGTCTATCTCCCACTTAGTTGCTGACATAAAAATATTAGCAGAAAGATGTTGCCTTGAAGGGTAAGGAAAAACCATTCATAAAAATTTCAGTGAGGATTAAGTGGGATTCATCCAGGAAAGATCAAAGGTTGAAAAAGATTGTTATTAAACATGTTTATAGAGTACTTTGAGAATACGGCATATTCCCTGTTCCAGTAAGCTCACAGCTCAGTGGGGGGCGAGAGAGATGAGATGACTGGTGAGGAGAAAAAGGAAGGAAGGTTCCTCAAAGGAGGGAGTTGAGGGAGGAGTGAGAAGTTATTTGGAGTATAGGAAATGTGCGATAGTGCTGCACACAGAAGGGGACACAATGTCAGGAATGAGAGGAGGCGACTAAAGAGCTGAGGGAGCCTTTAACAGACCTCATCACAGTGTTGGCCTCTTCCTTTGCGAGTGAGACGAGGCATGGAGGAGGCTCGAGACACACTTCTAGCTATCTGTCTCCTTGGGGGCTGTGAAATCTTATGAAAACCTGTTTCCTTTCAAGTTGCCTTGTGTAGAAATCCCAAATAAAAGTAATATTAAGGGGGATATTGGTACAAAAGTTTGAACACCTCTATTCTATTGGAAAAGATACGTACTATGTAGCTAGACCTAACAGTAATGATGTCTCATAGGCACTGTCTCCTGGAGTGAAAAACAGGATTATGTGAATTTGTGCGTAGACAGAGATGACTGTCTGCTCATCCCGTGAGAGTGGAAAAACCATAACTGAGTCCTTGCATTAGCATAAACTGAAGGAAGCTAATAAGGGGGAAGTCCCACCTTTATTCATTGACCGGTAAAGTCTCACTGGACTCCCGTCTCTGCTGTCTGTTGGGCTCAAAACATGAGGACTGGGTTGCTTCACAGAGGCCAACTGCTGGATATGGGCGCTGAGGCTCCCCAGCCATCCATGCTTTGGCAGATTGGTCCAGGCCCTGCAAGAAGGTTGGGGACCCCCTTTCTCTGATTTGGTCCTTTGGGTGTCAGAGTGGCAGACCTGCTGCCTTGCTCACAACCACCCCTTCTATTTTTAGACTGTATCCAGAGCAGCCGCAAAGGTACATCCATACCTACAGAGAAGCTGAAAACAGAATCCCCTAGTGCAGAGTCTGTAGACTTCATATGTAAATTTCTGGAATAATTACCCTATATTCTTTAAGGGGTACAAACAAGTACATTTATTTTTTTTTTATGTGACCATCATGTCCAAAAACCCAAGCGTTCTGGATAATGGATCAATATCTAATTAAGGACATCACCAAACTACACTTATTTCTCAGACTTAGTAACTTCCCACTGGGAATATTCACTAATCTCTCACTGATTAATTACTGTAAAGACTTATGCTTCTGGATAATTATAAGATGTGTGATAATGGATCAGACCTTTAATCCATTAAATCTGGTATCTTGCTTCTGACTCTGACCAGCAGCTAATGCATCTCAGAAAGGTGAATAACTCCATGCTGCAAATACTCTATTGTGGAATGTGGAAGAAGGAGCCCTTCCTCACCTCACTGGGTAATTGCTTTGAAGTATGAGATATAATTACCATTATCTTAGTCCATGTAACTATGTGTCATAAAATGATGAGTACTTAGTGTGTGGCAGACTGAAAATAGAAGGATCTGAAATAACCTCTGTTGGGTAATAGAGCTGGGGTATATCTAAGAGAATGTGGTTAATCATATCAAAACTTTGGAAACCTTTACTCACAATCAAATTGTAAGATTGCATCTAACATCTGCTTTCTAATGGCAGAAAAAAATAAGCTTCTGAGAAAGACACAGCATATTTTAAGAGTTTAAGATACTTCAGAATGATTTTCTGGCTTGTTACCTATAGTGTGGCTGGTCATTTGTTGCAGTGCATCGTCTCAAGGAAGCCTTGCAGGGAGTGCATGATGCTGCCTGCTGGCTTGAGAAGCAGCAGGGTATAAGGATATGTGTGACACCCTAGGAGGGCTGCAGGCAGAGGCTGGTGGATTTGCACAGCATCTGTGCAAGGGTCATCTGCAAGGGGCTTGTCTTTGGTGTTGACCTCAGAGGATGTTTTTGATAAAAGCTCTTTTGGTATTAAAGAAGATTCTTTGCCTTCACAGAGCTGTTGTTTAATATGGCTTTGTTCGGTTAAGCACACTTCTTTGCACAACTGCAGCCTCAACCAGCGGTGTCTGGGTGCATGATTGCAGTATCCTCTATGGCTTTATGCTGCTTTATGGGAAGAAACGGTAGGGTGGGGTAAAGCAGCTTCTCTAAAGCACAAGAATGCTGCTTGGGGTGTTATATGGCTCAGGCTTAAAGAGGGGAAAAAGAGTCCTCTGGGTACAGCGGAATTTTATTTTTGTGTGGTACCTTGATTGATGATGTATTGAAGCAGAGTCTTACTGTGACAACAGGAGCATCAGCTCTGCCCTCATAGATTTCTTATCTACAAGACGGATAAATGCAAAACAAGTGACAGTCCATCTCTGTCCACATGATTAGCACCCCTGCAATGGGAACTGAATGTTGGATGCTGATGTCGCATCCCAGGCTTTGATTTCAAAGAACATTTTTTTTTTTTCTGGAACAAACTGATGAAACAACCAGGATTTAGACCAATCCTTTTCTTCCAAACTAGATTTTGGAAACTGACCTGGGTTCTGATTCCACATAGGTTTCATGTGATGGTGACTCAATTAAGCGCACTTACTTTACACAGAAGCAACTGAAAGCAGAATCAGGCCTTACATGTTGACACATATGGGTGACTGTATAACCAACTGGCATACAGTAGGTACCATTAAAATCTTGACATTTACTGCTCATAGTAGTTAAATTTACTGTGCTATTTGCAGTATTCCCAAGTCTAAGAGTAGGAAATCCTTTAAATACTGCAGTAAAAGTAAATCCCATGGTGTGATAAATGTCAGGATTTAAAGGAACCCAATTTTGTTGTTGTTTTCTTCTTTTTTTTAAAGCTATGTTCAAACTTTTGTGTCTTTCTATTTTTTCTGACTCTGGTGGTTTGTTTTTTTGGAGCACAATCTCTTCGGCTTTGAAACTGGCTGAAGCCTTCATTAGTGGGTTATTTCCTTAACCATTCTCCTTCTAGAGACCTCATCTTTCTGAAGAGTGTGCCTCACGTGAAGGGCACTTGAGTTTGCTTTGAGATGCCTGCGAGGAACCCTGCTGGATCCACCTACTTGCTTCTTGGTTACGCCTTTCAGTGGGGAGTGGAGGGGCTCTGAGAGTTGGTCCACTGATCTCCAGCACTCGGGGCTTCTGCTGGAGGGAGACCTTAGCAGAGAGCTGGTGACGTTGGCTTTCCAGTGCCTCTGTTAGAAGAAACTAGCCCACCATTTCGACAATATTTTCACAGATGCACACAGCAGCACTCTTCCCTCTCTTGAAATGACAGAAATTCTGACAGTGTTGGAGGAGATTTTAAGCAAAACAGGCACTTTTTCAATGATACCAGACCAGTTTTAACAAAATACTTACGTTCCTAGAGACAGATGATTTTGTAAATCTGTCTGAATCACACAAACTTTGACTCTTAAGTCTCAATCTACATTTAGATGGTTTTTTAAATCCTACCAAATAATTAGTTGCATCTTTAGATGCCAAAAGACCTTCTCTAAATGTGATCTGTGAGTTAGTTTATGAGCAAATTTGAGTCTTTCCCATGAAAGCATAGATTCATTTTTGTGGCTAGATAGTATTCATATAAAATACAATGATCATTTTGAACAGTAACAGGAGTCTCGCTCACCTGTCCTCCCCTTCCACCTGCTCTATTGTCCCCCATCCCCAACCTAAAAGGAGCTGGTTTAGGATTGGGAGACCTGAAGAACAGTAGGAAATTCGTGCAAAGATGCAAGTCAGTGCTGCAGAATCACCTGTGACCACTTGCCCCATCCAAAACAATCTCCACTTTTGTTATGACAAGGAAGGGAAGAGAAACAAAGAGTGACAGTGAAAGGATGGGGGAAAATGAGAGTTATTGCCCTGGCTTAAGTGCACAGTATATTTTTGGAGAAGGGTTAACAGTGTACTGCCAGTAGACGGGTTCCTCTCCATGCACAACTGTTGGGGATGTCCTCTCAAATCTGGCTACTGCCTGGTTAGCTGGCATGTGATATAAAGCAGGAAATACGAGTGTGCCAGGCGTATATAGCTGTACGTGTGCCACTCCTGGTCCATCTGCAGAGCAATACTGCACCTGCCAGTTGCTTTAGCTGGCTGAGGGGAGGAGGGAAGAAAGAGAGAGTATTATTAGACAGGGAAAGCCCACCGTCTTCTCATTTTCCTTTCATTGCTCTGCTCATTTCCTTTCTTTTTACAACAGAGTTGAATAAATACCACAGCATGTTTTCCAAAAATGGCTCTTAGGGACTGAGTACTTTTGGGGTACTGCTCATGCAGTAAAAACACCTTGGGTTTGGGGTTTTTTTTTAGTGAATAAAGCTGTCAGTGTATGAAGGTTTGTGCACCTCTAGGTATCATATATCTTGACTTTGAACCCCATTTTTCCACGTAGGGGATTATATTAATAATTTGGAACCTTTTCCACAAAAAATGTGAATTGCCTATAAAGCAATACATTTCCTTACTGATCATCAATCATTTTTCTTCTGCAAAAATTTCCAGCATCCATTAAGAGCCTTAAATCATAAAACCTAACTGCTCCTGAATAAATAAAATTTGGAACTTGATATGGATGACCTACTATTTCATCCTGTAAGTGACAGAGGACTGAGCCTGGGGATGGAATAAACCAACATCACCTGACATAAAGGACATTCCATCTTCAGGATAGATAGCAAAATCTTCATCCCAAGCCTCTTCAAAATTTGTGAGTATTCTTGGACTGGTTTGGGGTTTTTTTTGCTTTCCAAAATTCATACTGGCTCTCAGTGGGAGAAGAAAGTTTACATGTTTTCTTGATCCAGATTTTAAAAAAAGTGTTATTGCCTTGGGGCCTCTCCAGTGACTCTAAGAAACTGTTGTTTCTCTTTTTCCACTTCTCTCCTACTGAAATCTCAGTATCTGATAATTTCCCTGCAAAAAAGATTTATGAAATCCAGATTTCTGTAGACTCCATCAATGGTGTTCTGGAAATAGCAATCAGAGCTAAATTTCTGCATCCTCAGAAAGTGTTAGGTTTAGCTCCTGCTAGTAAAAAGAGCATGTGCTTTTGTGTCAGACTGGATCTATTGCACAGAGCCCACGGGCCTCCTTTTTCTGCTATGTTTGTATGTATTTGACTTTTGTGGTCGTGTACCGGAAATAAGTGTGATGGGGAAACACTAAATGTCAATACACATGCCTTCATGGCAATCCCCTCCTTGTTGTCTCCTCATAATGGATTTATTGATTCAAACTTTCTCTATCATCACAGACACAATGTACATGCACACCATGCCAGACTGCACAGCACAACAGCCAGGCATATGATATCCAAGTTTGTGACGGTGATGGTTGAAATGGTGACAGGTCGGGATTACCGCTTTTATTGCCAGGGAGTCAGGTTGTGGTGATTCATGAGACAGCTGTTAGAGGGTGAGCACATTAATAACGTGAGCTGTGAAAACAATGTGTGGCGATGTTAAAAGCTACTTCTCAAATGACACAGTGATGGCAGAAGTTTTTGGGTATTACATGTTTTCACAAATGATACTTCACAAGCCTAAATAACATAGCTCATTTCTACATATTTTATTATTAGTGTGAAATAAATGTGATTATAATAGGTTTTTAAAGTGCCAGGTGGCTCGTATTGTCTGTTTATCAGGTATTTTACTGCTGCTCCATCTCACACTCATCTTAAGTATATTTACTCAACACCTCTGACTTCAAACAGGCAAACCCTTTTATCTGACTTCACAGTATATTCTTCTCACAGTGGTGGATGTCATCATCATTTTCTCTTGACATTGTTTTCACCACATTTTCTTACTTCCATTCTTACTTTCCCAAGTCTCTTTTCCCTTCAGTGCCTCCTGCAGGCACATGTTTTGCCTGACACGAACCAGAATAATGTTGCATGCAGCAAAAAAGCCGCCATGTGGCTGCACTGCTGTGACCCAGCCCTTTCTCAGCCTATTCCTTCCAATTCGCCTCTAGTATTCAATATTCAGTTCAAAACACAAGCCCTTTGGGCATAGAGCAGATTTTTGCAGTGTTCTTAGAGGTATCAAGTTATTTTGGGAGTTAGTAGATAAAGTGCAAGTATGTCTAGTGACACCAGTACCCAGATCTGGTTTAGAAAGAGAAAGTAACTGCTTAGCAACTAAAGCAGCACTTCCTCAAAATAACAACTAGGAAGTCCAAATCACATTATTTTTGATGGGACACCATGAGATATAAAGCACTCTGTAGCAGAAGTAAAGATGGTAGAATCTGTCCTGAAACAAATTAAAAACGGAATCCCAAAATGACAGCAGACTGGTTCAGCCAAAGGTCAACTCATCTGTGAGTTAAAGGAATTAATTTTCTAGGCACCAGCAAAGCAATGAGGCTTATCAAACAATGCTATTTTCCATCAAGAAAAAACATCATGGCAGCCTCTGTTTTCTACTTTCATCCATTTCTAGTTAAAAAAAAGAAAAAAGAAGAAAAGCAGAACAGTAAAATACATTTATTGCTGGAATGATGACACCCTTTCTACTTATTTCTTTGCATGGATTATTCTACAACACTGAAGAGAAAGGTGAAGAGGTGAAATTCTGGTGAAACTCTAGCTCCACAGTGGCCACAGACATCCTGACTTTTGGTCACGGTGGGCTCCCAAGACACCTCTCATTCCTCCCCATATCCTTCAAGGATCATCTGCAGTGAGGTCTGGTTCCATATTACTGTCCAGCTACTCTAAACTGGTGTTGAGGACATTTGCAATGCTGAAAACAACACGAATTGCATAATATCTCATGAGATCTGCTAATCTCTCATTAGCCATCTTCTTCTCTCTCTTCCTCTTTCTCACTCCCCTCCACCAATGAGCACATTGCATTTCCATACTGTTACTAAGCTTTGGACTTTGGTACAAGGCATTTATACCGAAGGGGTGTTGGTGTTCAGCTGCCTTCCTCATACCCTGTGTTATAAATATATCTCGCTGCCCAAACACATAGGATCTGGAGGGTGCTGAAAACCCAGCACTTTCCTGACCGCTATGACAGCGATAATAGCCCAGCAGGTCTCAGATCTAGCTTATGACAAATTTCTTTAAATCAGACAAGACCTTAAGTGCCCGTCATAAGTCAGTCATCCTTCAAGTGCTCCCATTTCCTCCATGTGAGCTCTTTACAAACTTATCCATCTGCGTTTATATATAGAACTGTGGTGAAAAACCACTGTAAGAACTAGGTCTACAAAAAGATATGTGGGCTAGGTGTCCTGTCCCTAGAGAAGTATCACCTGTGCTATATAAAACACCATTTCACGAGGATAATCCCATAACCGCGGCCCCCTGCCAAATCTCAGGAAGCTTGGCAGAGTAAGGTGGAAACTGAAGATTTAGCTAAGCAGAACTGCATCTTTCAGAAAGCTTGTTGCTCCATTGCTGCTTTCTGGCCTTGGTTTAGATGCTGCAGAACTTCATCACCATAGCAGTGGAATCAGGGCTTTTCTTAAACTGAGCAAACACAAGCAGTGGCTTGTCTTCTCATGCTCGTCAGCTCTTGCATCCATCCTTTGCTTTCTCTGAGCTCTCTTTGCTTTCTCTGAAGCTGTAATCACTTGTTGAAAGAGATTTAGGAGTTGGGTATTTCTGAAAGTCTATGTGCTGTGTCAAGCATGTGCCTTTAAGTCACATCAGAAGTGAGTATTGAATCAGTGGCTGAGTTGTAAAACCAGGAGTAAAAATATATTTCCCGTTGACCAGAAGCAGATTTCCCCCCCGCAAACCTTTTTTTCAGTATGAATCTGAAAACAAGAAATGCCTCATTTTAATCCAAGATAAAATTTCTCTTTATTTTGTGTATTTTTGATCAACTAAAAATCTCATTTGCTACATTTCAAAACATGTTCCAAAAAAAGAATTCCATGATACTGCTATCTGAAGAGCTTTAACTTCATCTATTTTTAGTCTTTTTACGGCTGAAACTATTCATTGGATTTAAACTAAACATGTGGGTAGCTGTGGTCAACCTCAGACTGCATATTTGGTGGCTAAACTGTTCTCAGGGGGGAAATGTCCGACCCTAGTTATAATATCTAATTTCTTCTTTAGCATCACCTTTTGACAGATGTAGAGAAATATTGGGATTTTGGTTCTATTTATTCCTATCTGTGCAACAGGGCATATTTAGCATTCCTGTCCTTTTCCTTTAAGAAATAAGTACTTTTCTCTAACTAGTGTGTTTTCAAACTAATGGTTTGGGGACAGTCTTCTCCTGTAATGAGTGGTCTGTCTTGTCTATGTATTCATTTTTCTCTTCACCGGTAACCTCCATAGAAATCTGACTTTCTTCTGCATATCAGGAATGTACGGGAATGTTTCCTCAACTTCCTCTCTCCAGCTTGCTGCAAGCTGTAATATGCAGGTTTCTCTCCTTGCTTTTTCTTATTTTCCTTTGTGGACTGCTCTTGTTAGTTTTAATTACAGCAGTGGAGGACAGTATGCTAAAGAGCTCCCCAAGGAGGTGGCACTAATGGTCACATGTCCCCCCTGAGTGACAGCATCCGTTCTGGTTGCAGTACTACAAAGGCATGGGGGCAATTCTTGTATGGATTGGTAAACGGACTTTATGTGAGAAGATAAATTAGCAGGCATCTGCGTTTCCTATTTGAATAGGCTATGTGTGACTCAGTAAGCCTTTTGTTCAGTGGGCTAAAAAATGGCATGCAACTCCTCATCAGTATTGAAATTTTAAAGCATATTAAATTACTCTAGCATATTTTTGAAGGGTGTAAAGAAAAAACCGTAGTGGATTTAGCACTGTGCCTTTCAAACCGCCAACCCCAACACTGAAACAAGAACCTAAGAAATTAATAGCAGGGAGGAAAAAAGAATGGTTTGTATATAGAAAGAAGCTAAGACATGTGTGAAATATTATTTTCAATAGTGGTTTTATTGCAGTGTCAGTGCACACTATGTGTGCATACCTATGCTACAGATTCCCGTCGCTGTTTTTGTGACTTGTATAAAGCATACTGAGATTTACATCACAGGATTTAACTCTTGGAGGTGTTTTTACACCAACCTTTGCCAAAATTCAGCACATGATATTTAGTTTGCACCCACTGTTGTACTTGCCAGCATTTTTGTGAAGTAAGAACACTAAGCTATGCATACTGTGCGCTGTTAACATACGTTAGCTGTGCCTTGTGGCAGTATTCAATCAGATGAATAAATGGAACAGTATGTCAATGCACAGTATGATTGCAATTCAGAATCATATGGAAAAGTTGGTATTGCAACATCTGCATAGACACTGTCATAACATCAAGGAAAAAAAGTAATAATGCCATTCCTGTTTCATTGGATCAAATGCGAATAGAACAACCATGATCTAACATGGAAGGCATTTTGAAAAAAATTTAATGGTTTTTGAAAAATAATTATCATGAACAATACAAAGGGAACTGAAATTGGAACGTGGTATTTATACAGTGCATGCTAAGTCTTTGAGAGAGACTTAGTTTTTGTTTACTTAGTCTACAAGAAATAGATTTCACTGTTCACCTCTCTGATGAAGCCATTAGCATGATTTTTGGACGCTATCAAATACTGGTGCTACCAAATAGTGCTACTTCTATTACTGTTGTTAACAGCTATTATTATTGCAGAAGGAATAATAGCATATTTATGATACCAGGTGACATCAGAGGAAGAGCTTTATTTTTCTTAAGAGGGTCTCTTAAGAACCAGGTTCTGTGCCTAAGGAGAAAACAGAGCATCTATATCAAGATCTATTAAGAATAAAGATCGGAATTTTCCATGTTGTCCAACACTGCAGTAGTCTTGCTTTCTTACAATGCCAGCCAAAAGCAGGGAGGGAGGAGGGTGCGAGAGGAACAATAGATCAACAGTTCTCTCTATGTTTAAAAATTCACAGCACCTCTGCTACACCAGAATATTATGTGACAATAATGTTAGGCCTCTGATTTATACCAACAGATGCAGGGAAATTCCAAATTAAGGCTGTCATTCTCCCCTTGCTGCAGATCCTCTGTTGGTACAACTTTATGTAGCACCTCTGAGTTCGGTGGAGAGATGCCAGTTTACATCAGCTGAGGATCTGGCCCACTGCGGTGCGGAGGCCTTAGTCCTGTTTAAATCAGATCCACGGTTACTGGTAACACAGTTGCTCCATTCTTAATATATATTTACAACACACAGGTGTAAAACACACAGAGGATGGTCATAAATTTGGAAGCTCACTATTAAAAAGCCTCCTGGTTATGAATGGATTTTTAAAATGTTCCCTTTGTTTTATCTTCAAAAGATGTAGACTGGTGGAAAAATATGCAAACGCTATGCCTTTAAAACACCAAATGCAAGTGAGTTTTAATAACCTATCAGGATCTTAGTCCATCATAACATTTAATCTGTATTACATCTCACTTCCTAATCGCTACTTTCATTCCAATTGTGAGCAGAGAGGGTGGGGGAGAGATGAGAATTTCAGATAAGTGCCAGTAAAACAAGTTTGTTCTACAGCTGGCAAGCGCTGTGCACACGTTAACGGTGCCTTATGGCAGTATTCAATCAAATGATTCTATAAACTAAAAATAATCACTCTAATACTAATACCTATTATTCTTCATTGTTGCTGGTCGCTATGGTGCTGCATCTGACTATGAAGAATTCACCGCCATTATTACCCTCAGTGTCTCTCTCTCTCTGAAATGTGATCTAATTGCAGAATCCACACCTGTTCGACAGTTCAATAGAAGCCTGCTTTTGATGGAAGCAGACTTTCAAGCACACACACACGCTCATACACAGGCACACGCACGCATACAGGCACACACTCGCACATGAATGCATGCACGCACAGACACACACCAATTCACGGAAGACTTCAGCTGGAGGAAAAATAGAGTGTGAGTTGATCAGAAAATAATATTGCGAGGAGTAAAAAGAAAAAAAAAAGCTTGTGTTTTGTGGTCATTGGAAGATTGCTGATGGGTGCATAAATAAAGCATGCTGGAACATCTGTTCTTTGTTGTGCATTCAGCTTTTTAATGTCTTCAAAGAGCAGCACTGACGCATCACTGACTACCACTCCCCATTCAAGCAACATTTTACCAGAAAATAATAAACCTTCCTGGTGGGGTGCAAGGAGCCAAGGCATTTGGGCAATGCCATTAATTTGGAAATATCTCTTTTTCTGGGATTTTTAAATATCTCTCCCTTTGAACGTTGTTCAAATTTTGGGATCCAGCCTGGAGTCCCTATCAGCCTGAGCAGTAAATCAGCCTGAATATTCCACTCAAGCCTTTTCTTTCTGTACCAAAAAAAGAAAAAAAGGAAAGAAGGCTGCTGTCAAGTCAAAGTTTATGCACATTTTCCCTCTCCTCTTAATTCTATTAATGTAAAAATTCTGTCCAGAGGGATTCTTTTTTCCTTAAGTTACAGTATTTATTTATACTGGTAAAATTCAGCGGCAGTGAAGACCCCTGACAGTTTAACAATATTGGCTGGTTATTTTGATACACTGTGCTAGGCAGCAAAAGATTAAAACCAGAGCATCCTAGACTGAGAGAAACCAGCTTGAATTCTAAAATAAAATTTTAGCAGCATGGATTTCTCTTGCCATAGGCTATGAGGCTACTATGAATTTCAGATGCATCTCCAGAGCTGTCAATGAGGTGGAAAGATGGGATTGGCATTACAAAGATTTGTTGCAATGTGATTCAATGTAATTGCAATCGAAGGTATAGCAACATTAAATCGCAGCTGAGAAAGAGCTGTTTATGCATGTACAGTATAGGAACAGGCATTTGCTCTACCACTCTAGGACCATGACAAGTTTTTTTGGTTTTGGTTTGGATTGTTGTTTTTTTTACTACTTCCTTCTGCTCTGCTCTTTCTTTCTAGGTCACAGCTCAAAGATATTGGAATACCAATTAGATGCTGGTGGGTTACATTCATAATGAGCCTGACGATGGTCTTGTGACAGTATGCTTCAGAAAACACAAACACCTTTTAGGACAGTTTGGTAATTAGACACTATAATGTCTCTTTTCTATGCTAAGAGGTTTTTGGCTTTTGATTGTTCATCTTCATTTTATCTCCTCTGACAACTAACTGTTGTTGCATAGTCTGGTGCAGGGAGTAGAGGGTGGTGGTTCAGGCATACCACTGGTATCAGTGGGTACTATTCCTCTTGCTTTGGTAGCAACATCATCAGTCTCTACACAGCATCTTAGGAAACTTTTGCCTTCTTAGACCAACTGGAACCTGATCTTAGAGCTGCAATTTGGGGTTCACTCCTGTTGCTTCTAAGGAAAACCACGTTATTTTTGGACTGGAAAAAGCATGGGATATATACCTTCCTCTTTGGCATATTTTAAAGCCTGTGGCATGACTGTGTTACTACTAACATCAAAGGGTGAGTTGCTATTGATTTTAATAAGAGCAGGAACAGTATCACCAAGATCATTAAAGTTCTCACAGTGCTTCGAGATCTTCAAATGCAATCAGATAAGAACAGAGGGACTGTATTTATCACAAGGGTTGAAAAGCTCAAATGAATACATTTGAGGCTTACTGAGGTGAAGGAAGAATCTTCCTGTGGATGATATCCTTGCCCCTGCAGCTCCTCAGTGCCTGACATTTAAGCTATGGATTTCATTCTCATAGCGTCCCAGACTAAAAGAAAATGAACGCACCCTGATCTTGTGGCTGGGGAACCAAGGCACAGAGCATCTGGAACAGCTTTCAGATGGAGTCTCTCACAGAAATCAGATCGGAACCCAAGATTTTGAATGCCACCCACCTCTGTCGATTAGCATCCTTCCCACCCCTGGCACAGGGCTGGATTCTGCTCAGAAATGGCTCTACCTGGTCAACAGAGTAGTGAAGAGAGGTATGTGTTCCTTCTTAACAAATCTTTGGCTTCTATGGTTTTGTTATGATTTTGCTCTTTAACCCAAGAATTTTTAAAAGGGTCACAGAAAGGGAACAAAAAAACCCCAGATGTGCAAGGAAATTGTTTTACTGACAACAGAAGCAGGACAGGTTGACTCTGATAACGCAATATTTAAATGTGTTTGTTCCTCTGCTTAGAGATTCTTTTGCAGAGTTCCATTATGCTGTACTTACATAGTAATTGCTCATTGACCATTTAATTATACAAGGTTGTCACCTTTACTCATGCTCGGTACACGGCTTCCAAATAGTCACTTTGGTATCAAGGAGGTGGGGGCCAGTTCACCTGGTAGCAGTAGTCAATATGAATAGGGGGAGCAAAACCTGGCCTGCAATAATTACCATGTAGCGACATAGTGTTTACATAGTAATTACCTTATTATTTTTATGGAAAAATACATGATTATTTTTGTCCTCCAGCCCAGAGTGCAGGCCACACAGTAATTACTTTTGGGCATAAGTATAATTGTACAAACACACTTTTTATCTCTCTGCTTCTCCTCTGCATGCAAGCAGTTAGATGTGTTCACAGCATACGTTTACTCTGGGTATTTATCACTGCATCTTATTTAAGTCCTGAATCAAATAGTTGCTTCCTGGTACATTGGCCTCATATATCAAAAGGTCATAATGAAGAAAATGTTTGGGTTGTTTGTTTTTTTGTTGGGGTTTTTTCCCCCCTGCAGAAAGCTATCACAATATCTACTTAGATTTACTTTTCTTTTGCACATGATTCTTCATCAGTGTATGCCTCTATCCCAGGGAAGTTGGGGTAACGGGTCAAATCCTTTTGCCTCTGGGAATGCCTGTAAAAATCATATTTAAAAGCTAAAATGAACTGAGACATATATACTGTGTGCCCTTGACAGATGGGGCCAGATACTTGCTGTAGTCTGAAAAGAATATATTGACTCACAGGCTCATCTTCTCTTCATAGTGAGAAGTATTCCATTGATGACATTTCGTGATGTTTAAGATGTGGGTAGCATTGCCTGAAAAGACAGAGCTGGAGGGAAGCAAGAGATAGAAAGAATGTTAGTGAATCAACTTGCCAACGTACAACAAAGGTCAGTCTTAATCCTGAACCGACACTGTAGGTGGATTTTTACAGCGCTTATGACTGTTAATAATTGGCACCAAATCTGAACATTCTGCAACATGGCTCAAAAATAGCTTAGGCCAGACACAAGGATTTATTTGCTGTGCTTTCTGGGCATAAGCTTCTAGACTTTGCCATGATCAGTACAGAAAGTGAAAGAGACAACTGTGCCTGAGCCTTGGACGAGAAGGGACCAAAACATCAGTTAACATGAATTTATTGAACATAAATGTTTGTGTCAGTTGACAACTGAAGAGGATTAGACCCAGAACAGACTCATAAGAATGTGATCAGCTGGCATACGATAAATATCTTTAAGAAGAAACATCTTATTTGAATAACATTGAGCAAGCATTCAAGTGAGAAGTACCTCTAATATATGAGACATGAACTCCATATTTAAAAGATGTATATTTTTTTTGAATGTTCAGTCTACTTTTAATGCCATCCATGAGGATCCCTTAAATCTGCTTGTCTTACCTGTGTGTGCTGTTCATTGAAGAAAAAAATGGAAGACAATGGAGCACAATATTACCTAATAATCTAACCCCTACTTTTTAAAGGAAATTGTCAGATATCCTATTTGGTACTTGGCTATTTATGTTAATATGTTACCTGAAATATAAGTAGATTTGGGTGTCTATTGCACTAAAGACATGACGAAGATTTATAAAGCTTCATCAAAATGAGTAGAACTCTGAGAATATTGACAGTGACTAATGCTGCCTAAGTCTCAATAGCAGCACTCTATACCTTACCCATTTTCTACAGAGAACAATCATATTACTACCGATTAGTTCTTGCTATCCATAAGTGACACACACACACACACACCCTTGCTTATTGATTCACTTAGTTCAGTCATTTATGATACGCTTGAGTAGATATATTCTAGTTAAAAAAAGGTTGGGATGTGTTCTTCTGGTCAGTGATGGGGTTGGAGAATCAAGTTTGCAATCCTGAGACATTTCACATCTCTAATAAAACCTGCATACAGTTTTGCGGCTTATAAAAAGCATTTTTGGCCTTTGATCACCATGTGACTCAGAACACATATATCTGGCCAGGAGAAAACTAAAGGAACACATCTTTTAGCTAACTGCATGTTCTCTGCCAAAAATATGTAATTCATTGTGGCAGATCCTTGGTTGTGGATGAACAGAAAGAAAGAAAGGAAGGATATAGGAACATGAACACCATGGAAGAAAGAATGGTAAGAGAGGAAAATAGGCAAGGGAAAAAAGAAATGTGATGCATGGTGAGAAGGAAAGGGAAAGAGTAAGGCTTCAGAAAATACTTCTTTTGGTGGATAGTGGTATATGAAGTGTTCTTTAAAGTGTGTGATGTTCCCTTCAAAAATATTAAATATCTCACTGTCTCCATGAGTCACATGAATTATTTTTCTTACCTAGACATGATTTCCACCACTACCTACAGTTATCTGAGAACTACAGTGGGATTTTCGAATCTCTTACAAAACTCTGGTGGGTTTAGTCTATTTTCTAAAGAGTAGCTGGGAACTTCAGTAACTAGATACCTGTACTGAGGCAGCAGAGCAGTTTAGGGAAGCAATATGGTTTCAGCTTACAGACTGCAGAAAGAACTTCGCAGGATATAGCTGACAAGCAATTGCCAAAAGCTACCTTCTTGTTTATTCTGGCTCAGTATGGAATTTCCTAGTCTTTAAATGCTCTGGAACCAAGGTGGGAACATGTTAAGAGGTCAGAACAACAACAAATGATAGTTTTCAATCACTAGGAGGGCTCTATAAACAAGTGAAGTTTGGGGGCCCTTCCACAGCTAAAAGACTCAGCAGTTACGTGGTGACCTTTCAAACTGTTTCCCTTGGGATGTCTGATGGGCCTAACGCAGGTCCCAGATGAATAAACCTCCCCACCAACCTTTGTCTACTTCCACTTACAAGAGAAAGCTGGACTTGAAACAGTGTCAGAAGTAAAGGTCAGTGCTTTATTTACATGAGCTTTATATGCTAGACTGCTCCCCTCTGCTTTCTCTTTCCTTCCTCAGAGATCTCTGCTTAAATCATTCCATCCCTTGAACTACTTCTTAGTGACAATTTTTCTTCATCCACAGGCCAGGGCTAAAGCAAGTTTTGTCTTTTACGACACATATTCAGGCATAAACATGCTAAATAATGGCAGGGTTTGTGCCACATTTTGTGTGCTTTTCCTCTGCTATCTGAGGCTTTCCTAGGTTTCATTATATACTGCAGAAGGAAGTATAGATTTGCTGCTAGGAACCCGAGCAAAATCAGCATTTGGGAGAAAGTAGAGCTGAGTTCCTTATTTTACGGGGAAAAGTTGCAAGTAGTTCTGTCTTTCCTAGTATTGTGAAATCCCCAGAAGAAAAGGTCTTTATTACAAGAGCACCTATTAGACTTGAAAAACTCATACTCCTTCTGGAACAGCTCTACTTGCAACCTTACCCGTTTTTTTTTTCTCCAGTTGGTAGACAGGGAAACTTATTTAACAAAGTTGGGGTTTCATCCAGTGATTCCTTATATCATTGGGGATCTTTCTACCAACTACAATGCGAGCTGTGTGCAGGTCCTGAATTGCTATCATTTTCCAACTAGCAAAGACACTTGAGCATCTGGTGCTGTTCTAGCAAGCTTCTTACACAGCTTTGGTGAGAATTTTGAAGCTGACATAGGAAGAATTTTCCAGGGCTCACAAGCTCTTTGTATCTTCTTTTCTTTTTAGAAACACTCCTGACACGCTTGTGATACTGTTTGAATATGAAAAAATAGAAGAGAAAGCTAAACTGAGCATTGTAAAACATTCTGGGCAAGCGTTTGCTTGTGTTTAAAAATGGACTTGCTCCTCTGTGCTTATACAATTTTTTAGCACTTTGGAAGAACTGAGATATGTGATTGCTCTTGGAACGTGGAGTTCAGCCCCCCCCCCTCCCAGACTCTGCAGGAGATACGGGTTTGGGTTGTGAAGAAATAGCCATACTGAAGGCAATATTGGCACAGGCCTCCTGGGGCTTCTTCCCAGGTCTGGGTAGACAGTTCCTCTATCTCCCACTGTAATGATGGATACCTTTCTTGTGGGCTGAGGGACACGAGTGACAATCTTACCATGTAGCCAGCTGATGTCTTAAGTAGGGTCAGGGTGCCCCGGGAGAATATATACATCTAATACAACTCTTAGCCTATTCATCTGTACTTCCCCTTTGGAAACAGATCTCCCATCTTTTTTCCATTCTCTGAAACGAACCTTATTATTTTTCACTGTGATGGCACTGATGATCTAGAAACAGGGAAAACACCATGTAATCTGTGCGATCAGTAACAGTGAAGGGGCACAACCAGAATTCGCATATCCAGTGTCAAATATTCGCACTAAACTATCTGTGCTCCCACTAAACAGTAAAGACCTACTCAGATTCTGTGGAATGAGAATCACATTTAGGAAAAAGCAGTCTGCTCACGTATGTGCCATTAGTAGAAAGACTGGCAAATAAATTATCTACTGTGAATTACGCACTAATACAAGTGCCTATGTGATGTGTGTCTGTGTGAATTAATTTACACATGTCGAGGTGTATGTATGCATATGAACATAAGTGTATCTCCTCTCTCTTCACCTCTCTTTCATACATTGGTACAGTAAACGTAACAACTGCCATGTCACTTCTCAGACTTCAAGAGTTCCATCTTCTGTGCAGGCCTGGGTACGCTTGCTTTTTTCCTCTCTTTTTAATCATTTCAGTGAAGAGGCTCTCTCCTTGATACCCACTTCCAGAACTCCCACTCACTTACTTCAGAACAAATCCAGCCTTGCTTGTGCATGTGTGCATGTTGAACAAGCCCTCATAAAATGCCTATCACATCATTATTTTGTTTAAACATTTTTATTTCTCCAGAGAATTTAAAATACACAAACATGTGATTCCATGAGGAAATGATCCAAAAGAGATTATAAATACAGCTATAAATGTCAAAGTTCTCAAAACATTTCACTGGCTCTATCTTCAGAAGAGACTGTTTACAGAGAAAACCCATGCCAGTGTGTTTTATTATTGTTATTGTGTGTTAAATGTTACAAATGCAATCTGTTTGCTTTACACGTAAACCATAGTCTCCAAATATCTTTAAGAATCACCTCTAATAGTTGTACTCAGAGACAGGAGTATAATTTAGTAGGATATTAAGCAATCTCTCCACAGCAGGAAAGGTTTTTGGGCTTCGTACAACTCTCATCAGAGGCACCTATCCTTAATTTCCCCAGAAATAAGTATTTTGCTGTGGATTGTCACTCAGGGCTCCATGTTTGTGAAAGGGATTGGAACACAGAAAGCTCAAAATGCAGACCCTTGAAAATTTGAGATCTTGAAGACTTTGAGCTCAGGCCATTTTTATTTGTTAAGAACAACGATCAAAGGCTTTATTTTTTCCTATGTAATTTTAAATTTCTTTCTGCATCTGTGTTCAAAGTGATGCCTAAGAGACCCCTACTACAAAAAGTTCACACTCCTTTCCTTCTTTGATGGGAGATACTATCTCCAGGAATGAATGAGTCTGAGTTAGAAGAATGAAGCAAATTAGCACCAAATCTTTTGTAAAGTACAGTGTGCCTAAATTTGGCAGTGTAAGTTTAAAATCCACAGCATGGGATGAATTCTAATGCAGAGGACTGGTGTAGCACATATCTGAAATTTGTCATGGATATTTAACTTGTTAGGAAAAATGTTAAGACTGGAAGATCTTTTTCTTTGGTCTACTTGAATGTTGATCACAGCTGTTTGCTGCAATTAGGGAAAACAAAGTAATATTTAAATCTCAAAATTTCTTTTTAAAGGCTGCATAGGAATTTTGGATGTAATTTCCCTATAGTCACAAGAGCCTGTGGGAGACATTTTGTCTGGAAGGTGGTCACAGAACATCCATTTTATGTTTCACAAGCTGCAAAGTCTTTCCCTGTATCCTCTACACTTATTTAAAGGCAAGATCCACAGAATTGGAATGTGTCACAGCAGGAGATCAGGAGAGGACCAGGACATCACCAGTGAGGGCATCTGTTAAAAGAAAATACCTCTGGAAGAAGCTGTATCTTACTATCAGAGAAAGCAAAATTCCTCCCAATGCTCCAACAATCTTACAAAGGGGAAAAAAAAAAAACAACCTTTCCTGACTGCAGATCAAATTCAAATTCCAAATTATGTAAATAGTAAATTATGTAAATACAGGCTTGTGTCTCCTTTGTCTTCTTAGTATTATTGTCCTTCACCTTTCTTTACAACAAGAAGCAAAGAATTTGGAGCGCACAGTATTTCAACATGTTATATTTCAGTGTTGTCTGGAATGAAAGTTGCGCTCCTAGACCCTTGAATTTTACCAGTAGCAAAGGGTAAAATTTTGCTTTTAAGCATTAATCCTGACTATGCTTGAAACTGTCAGGAGCTTGGAGGAGAACAATCTGACCACAGCCCCCTCCAGATCTGGAGCCCTACGGGAACAGTGCATAAAAGGGAGAAAATCTGATAGCTCAGTGGGGCTAAATAATTTGCCCTTCATTTTTAGTGGTGAAATTTATTTATTGGCTATGGCTCACTGGCCCAATAGTCCAGGATTAGAGCTTTATCTCCTGAAAGTGGAATGTTTAATTCCAGTTTTGATTTTACCCCAAAACAAAGTCTCTGTAATTCTGGTTTTATGATTTATTGGCTGCAGTTTTCCTGAGATGAAAGTAGGAGTTCAGCAATCTGTTCTTGGAATTCCAGCATTTTGCAAGGATTTTCTGTCAGCAAACATGTGATAAGCAAAGATATTTTCTTGAATTTCAGGCCAGTGGCTTATTCACAAGATATTTTCCTCTTTGAAAGCAGGTCTTCTCTCTTACTGTGTTGCTCTATTGATCAATCTGTTTTGAGAGAGCGAGCGAGCTCAGGAAAAGGAAGTTTCTTTTTTACTACATTAAATCCACTGAATTTGCCTGCGCCAGACGTGATTATCCTCCAAATGGAAAGGGTTTTACCGTAAGTATATTGTAAGCTTTTCTGGATGCTCCTGCAACACACAGGGAAAGGAATCAACTAAGCTACCAGAGACTAACAACTTTGCAGAACAACTCCCCGTGGCAGAGGGAATGAGCAGGTTGCCTCCTGACACAAGTCTTTACCCCCGTCAGTGAATATTTTGTGTCTGTATAGGGAAGGGAAGTAAGGAAAATGATTGGGTTTTGCCAAGCCTGAAGAAGGGAGTATGTGAAATAGCATTCAGAGCAATCCTAGTGCTGTTAGCAGCCTATACTGTCTGTGTACATGGGCACATTTACTCCCACAGCATTCGGAGTAAGCACTCACCCTTCAGTGGGGCAGGAAGAAACCTGGGAAGTTTTGTGTTTATGCATTTTTCCAAAGGAAAGTCCAAAGACTTTGTAAAGGAATTTTAAAGTCCTTGAGGCCGGATGTGGAAAATTGATCTACATATGGAAATTTCCTGTAGGAATGTGGTAGATGGTCAAGGCGAAAGAACTTTTTCAGCTCTGATCTGTCCTCAGCTTCTTCTGGACTTCTGCAAAAACTCATCTTCTTGTGTCTTACTTGTCTACACAGAATTAAAGCCACATTCATTTTTCATGCTGCTTGTGTCCATTGCTCTCTCTGAGGCCAAGGACTGAGAACTTTGAATAAAACTTTATTTTATTCTAGTTCAAAGAACTAATTGACGGGTAGCCTGTGACTCAAAATAGCAGAGATTTGGTCTGTGGCCTCTAGCACGGGTGCATAAGATTGGAATTCTGGTAAAAAAACCCTACATAGTGACATTGTGAGCTACATCGTTTAGTTTCCCATCTTACTGTTCAGTACTAGCAAAAAATCTTGCTAGTAATACAGAAAAATCAGAAGATTTTGATGCTTACAGAAGCCAGAGGCACATTACCTATTTGATCTTCAAAATAGTAATAGAAATTTATCAAGAACAGGCTGCTTTTATGAGACTGGCAGGAGGTTTTTTTGCCCTCTGGGCTGGAAACGCTGAACCAGTCATACCACTTTCCACACTGGACAGCTGTTACCAAAAGATTGACGGAATTAACTTTCTAAGACTGGTTTTGAAGTTTAGAAAGCAGGCATTCTTTAGCACGGCACAGGGAGCATGGGGGATATCTCTTCCTAATGTGCTCACGATGTCCCCAAATGCATGTCCCTTATATTCTGTATATCATACATATGCATTACATTTCCTCATAAAAAACATACAAATTTGATTATTTCCCAGAATTCATTTACATTAGTCCCTCCTTCTTTTGCACATGTGTAGTTTTCTTCTTATTTGAGTTGGAGGGCTGCTTTTGTGACCACTGAGGTGTTGTTGGCTTCTAAACACTTCATGACCTGGTCATCTTAGTCCTTTTACGATGTTTCTTGGCAAAACCTGCTAGGTTTCCATGAGATTCAATCAGTTCTTTTCTTTCAGCCTAGATTTCTTTTCAAGTTGGATCATAAATCTTGTCCATACAATACCAGGTCTTCTCAATCACAATCTAATAATTACACTAATACAGGGACTCTTGATTACAATCTAATAATTATACTAAGTTATATGTATACTAAGGTTATACATTAAACCTCTGGTATCACAGGTATCACAGCAACAGGAAGTTCAGACACTTTCTGGGAGTAAAAACAGGGTGGTTGGGGGGAAGCATTCTTTTAATTTTTCCACTCCGCTGCCAATCACAACCCCTGGAATAACTAAAAATAAAACTAATTTTTCTATATTTAAAATTTTATGTTCTATTTTCCCATACTACATTTTATCAACCAAAGATTTTCAGAAATTTTTTTTTCCTCCAACTTCCCAAGATGGAAGAAGTAAGAGAGAATTAAATGCACTTGAGTATGTGGGGTTTTTTTTCTTTGGCTTGCAATCCTGAACAGATTATTCCATTTGTTATACTTCAACTTTCACTCTTGTGAAAATCGGAAAGAAGAGCTATTTACTGCAATTATTTCCCTACCCTCCATTCACGTCTAAAACTGTGACAAAAACATAATGGATCACTTTTTTCATTGAATAAACAACCCACAAATGCAACTTTATAAGGTACATTCCCAGGAAACAGATCTATAAACCTGGTAAACGTACCAAGACCCCATCAGGGATGTTTGAACTAAATCTTAATTTGTCATTCATGAACACTTCACATGTCCCTCTAAATGAGTTATGTACTGCATCATCAACAGGAAATATAACAGACTGCACGTTGGAGATACCAAAAAGGGCTTGTGGGAGTGTTTTACTGAGCATTGCACAGGTGTTAACAATAGAGTGGGTAACACAGATCAAAGGATTGTGCAGAAGCCACTTGATAAGTTATAAACTGTTCTTCATCTACCATGTCTGATAATAAACTGCATGTCCACTCTGGCTCCTCTGTCCGCCCTGTGAGTGATACCTCGGCAGAGTAGAGGTGATCGGCAGTGATATTACTGCTAACTTGACTCCACAGCTTCAGTCCCAGATGGTTTTTATGACAACTTAGAGAAAGTTTGAAGTTGACCTAAATTGTAACAACGGCAAGTCTAGCAAAAAATCAAGCCTGGTGTAAACCAAACTCAATTTCCCACCCTTATCAGGCCTTCTGCATGGTAGGGATGGCACTGTGTCCGTGGGAGATAGCCCAGACAGACAACATCTCAGCATCATGGGGAGACTCTGTATTCAAGTATCCGAAAGACCTCCTCAGCAATGCAAATCAGCTCGGACAGAGGAGTAAGGAGGGATTTACTCAGTTTAGGAAGGTTGCTTCCAGGCGTCCAAAGAATGCCCTGTAGAAAAGTCAGACACTAGTAAGTTAGTTTTCAGATACGGACTTTTCTTTGTAACAGACACTGATTTACAGGAGGAGGGAGACAAGGTTATTTGGTGATTGGCACAACGCAGTGATACCCTAATAGCTGTACATCCATCTCGATATTCCCTCCCTCCTTCTGCATCCACACTGGAGCTGTGTTATCTGTCCTGATTATCAAATGAGGGTGTGAAAAACCAAATGACTGGGGTCATAATGTCTAGCTCAGTAAGTTGTGTTAGAACTCTAATCTGCTCCTAATCTAATGTTTTGTTTCAGTTTGCAGGCTCTCTCCCCAGTTTCCTGTATGCTTCAGAGCTTTGCTTCAGATCAGTAATCATGGTGGCAAGTGCTGGGCAGTGGGCTGAAACAATTTTATCTTGATGTGATAAAATAAAAGTGCATTACAAATGGCAGTGACAAGGTTTTACCATTGGCAGTCTCACTGAAAAAAAAGGATGTGAAAAATGTCTGCCCACTGGGCCCAGAAGTTGTCACTGTACTGACTGTGCTACAGAGGCACTTGTGTTTTTTGAGACCAAAGAAACAGATGGAGACAGAAACACTGATTTCCATGTATACATTCTGTTAACATCTTCTCAGCTGAAAGTTTGCTTCATGTCCTTGAGCCTTCCAAATAGCACAGTGATGAATATGGAAGGAAAGTGCATGTTTTTGACTCAGCATGAACAGGCTACAACTCAGTACTCTGTGAAAAGTGCAGTGACAGAGCTCTCTTCCTAAAGGTTATTATTTTTGTCTGGAGAACAGTCTCATAGCAGGCAAGCCACACTGTCTAGTGTGCTAGGCGTTGTGCTGACAAACATTAGGGGCAATTCTTACTCTGGAGACCTTGCAGAAAACTTGGGATTGTTTTGCTTGTTTTATAAATGGGCAACAGAGGTAAGGAGTGATTGAGGGACTGCACACTGTTCCACTGTCCAGACCACAGGAATTGCCCTCCTTCTTAGAGCTACTAACAGACAGGGCAAGAAAATGGAAACGTTGCATCCAGGCACTTGCATTTTGAAGTTCGGAAAGCAGATTTTTTTTTTTTTTTCTGGTCTATTAATTTGTTCTTCCAATCAGTCAGTCCCACAAAGACGCAGCTCCCCAGGCACACACCCTGCTAGCAAACCTACATCTGCAGAAGGTCTCTCCTTACGCTATATGCAAATCCTTCTGGAAGCTGGGAATCATTTGACTTATGAGGTTCCTGTCTCTTATACCCAAGTCATTCATCTAATTTACATGTATTCAGCTGCTTGTTTGTTTGCTTAGCATGCTAAGTATCAGTTTTTAGAAAGATTCACCATCTATATATGCTCTTTACAGGATGTGCTCATGTCATACAAAGGCTGTTTGGCTGTTTACCTCCTGCTGACTCCCCAGAGAGGATTGTGATGTGGTCGCCTATGCACCATGTGAAGACTTATTTCCATGCTGTATAGTATGTATGATATACTGTACTTTACCCACCCTTGCTGTTGGGCTGATCCCATTGTTCTATGGTCTTCTCTCTCTTCTTTTCTTGGCAAATGAGATACTGACATTATTTTACGTTCTTTATATTCACTAAAATAAACATATTATGAGCAGTACACACCACAGCAGGGTGAATGGGTCAGAAAATTGTCTTGCACACTGTTAGGAATCACTGAAAGTTCACTTCATAGATCCTTCCAGGGAAAACTGGTCTCCAGCCAGACCTGTGGCATAACCTTTGGTGACATGTAACTTTAAAACTCAAGTTCCATCAAACAGAAAGTTGCTCTTAAAAAAACCCAACCCACCACATAGAGAGAAATTAAAGAAAAGGCAGATTGTTTCCTCTTTTTTTTTTTTTTTCATAAATAATATTTTTTCAAATTTTCAAACTTGGTGCTTGAAGAACACATATTTGTGCTTGGGCACCTTGAAAGATGAAGCTAGGCTTTCAGAGGTGATGGACTCAACTTTCCACTGATGATAATGGGGTATGGATCAGGCCCTCTGTTTGTACATGCCTTGTAGGTAAACAGAAACTTTAACATCTCCTGCTTGTAATCCTCTCATACATGCAGAGAACAAAATTCACCATGTGAAGAAGGAAGGAATAAAATAAACATACAGGTCATGCTTGCCAACAAAAGCAAACAGCAGGCCCTCCAAAGAAGCCTAAAAAACCTGCCTGTGAACAGTTCCAGAGTCTCAGTGCTGTTTTAACATAACAAACCCCTTCTGGGACTACCATGGTAATTGCTGCAAGAAAAATAATTTTCATCTGGTAGCTAACTATGCTGTATTTCAAGCCATTGCCTAGATTATCCTTAAATACCTTTGACCCCAGGGAAATTTAAATTTAACCTTTTGTAACATTGCATTTGCCAGTTCCAAATTACCATTACCATTATTTTAAGTTATATGTTTGATGGACTATGTGACCTAGTGTAGATAACATATCATTGAGACTGGTCAAAAGTAAATGATTGTTTCACAAGCAGTTCTGGGAACTGATTGATGTGTTAATGTCATACCTTGCAGAGCTGATTGATCAAGTGAAAAAAAAAAAAAAAGAACAAAAGAGGTTTTCACTCATCTACTTTCACAGGGCACGATTTCAGCCTGCACCCCCGACTTCTCCCTATTTGCAGCTTTCAGGCTGTACCCCTGACTTCTCCCTATTTACAGCGGTAGATAACTTCTGGCTGACAAAAGAGGGGCAAAAGGCTTTCTCCTGAAGAAAAGTTACTCCACATATTGGACTGTAGCACATTCAGGATGAAAAAGGCATTATCCACTCACCCCTCTTGAGATTCAGAGGGCAGAAGTGAATGGTTCGTATGGTGTCTCTCTAGCTATGAGCAGCATCTCTGTAAGAATGTTTTCCAAAGGGTAAATGTTATTCTTCACAATATATTTTGGAAAGTTGTGGTATAAACACCAAAGTTCAATAACTCATATTGAAGGCAATGAGAACTGGAAGAAAAGGACCTACAGCTTAAAAAAGCCTGGAGAAAAAGCTAAGAGCTGTGTAAAAAAACCCACTAGAATTAGTAAGAATCTCTATTTGCCCTTCAGCTGTCCTCTGTCTTTTCTATTAAAGCTTTGGGAAAAAAATGACAACAGTTCATCTATTTTATTAACATCTTTTCTTCCCAGGAGAATTAGATGGGTGCAGACAGCAAGGATGGAGAGGATTATTTTAGGCTACTACCTAGGGTATTAATTATATACCTGGGGTATAATTAGGGTATAGCTAAGAATCCTGGGTTAATTATAGGCAATGGAAAACCAAAGCTGAGAATTTGAAAAAATTCTTTCTGTCTGTACTGAGCTGTAGAATAGTTGCCTAAGAGAAATGTTCATTGTTTTGCATATGTAAAATAGTGATGGACTATAAATTGGAAAATATATCTTGTAAATATCTTTGCATTCAAAATATACTTCCTATTTTAAGTTCCAGATGATCCACATCTGTTGGTGTCCTCTGGTTCTCACTTGTGCCTTGTTTATATGAGAAGCAGGAGTTCATGGGATTGAGGGTAAAGAGCTGTTCATGTGCTTGATATCCTGAATCCGTTGCTTTTCCATGCGTCCCTTCTGTTATTGTTACCATTTCAGTGACAATTGCTAAGCTCTTTTCCCCACACAGTGTCTAACCTGTTGCATTGGGAAAACGCAAGCTCTGCTGGGAACTTCATCACAGGGGGCAACCTTTTCGTGGAAGGAAAATTGACAGGATGCAGCAACAAGTCTCTCCTACCTCTAAACCTGGGGATTATCTGCAAATGATAAGAAAAATTCAAGAGGAAGAACATGAGGAGGAAGGGAATGAGTCCCCCTGCTGCTAGCGTAGGACAGCCAGCCGGAATGAAGCCACCGCTCATTTGGCTGTGGCAGAGGTTGTGTTCTGGCATGCCATCTATCATCTTGCTCAGCTAGCAGCATGGACATAAGCAGAAACTCTTCCAACTACACTGGCTACAGGGAGGGAGGACTTGCAGGAGCAATACCATGGTAGCTTGGGTAAGTGCTTCAGTGTCTCCTTTTGCTGAACACCAACTCCAGTAAACTTTGCAATCCACTGATCTGTCTTAATTTCTCTAAGGGCTTCCCTCAGCACCTGCAATAATCCCTTAAAGGTGTTCAGGAGCCTGCAGGCTCCGATCTGCTCCAGAGAGACCCTGAACAAGGGTATCCATGTGAAGCACAAGCAAAACCTATATTTGAAATGTCCTTTTAATGACCATGGGGCTTTAGTCTGTGCTACTAGTATCCAAGACTGGATTATGTGTGTACCTTTTCCTCTGGTGGTACCTGGTAGTGCACACCACTTGCTTAATCTGAGCTTCTTGAGGGCAGAGAAAAGGGAAGACTGAAAATTACAACTAGTATTTTGAACTGCAGGAGAGTGTCCCTGTTTTTCTCTTGTTCTTTGCAGGAAGCTAATTGCTGTCATCTTTCTAGGAGAATGCCCTTACAATTGAATCTCAGGAGTTTTATAAGATGTCTTAAAAATGGTTTGTTTATTATTTTGGGGTTTTCCTGTTGTTCCTCCCCTCTCTCCACTGATTTCCTTCAGAGAAGCTACGTAAACAACTACAGCAAAACCTACTTTCTTTCTCCAGATTTTTACATACGTTTTTAATGACTTTCAATCAGAGACAATCTGTAGTTGTAATAAAGCAATGGATGTTTATTATTATTGCTATTACATTATTATTATTATCCTGTACACTATTATTATTGAATTGTAAACTTGAGCTCTGTGGTGCGTTTTTACAATTTTCTGTGATTTGCAAGTGTTTGGGGGGATCATTTACATAAAACACAGAACTGATGGAGTTTTCATGCATCCTACAGTGAATTTCACTTTGTAGATTTGTTTTAAAAGAGTAATGTCACTCATTTTTGATTACCTTAGTAATTTGCTCTGCCTCTAGTTGGTCACAATTTTAATTTAAGGAAAGGCTTCAATATCTCAGAGACACTGGCGGATCCTGCCAGTGAATCCCACTGCCTGTGGGAAGTGCTGATTGATATTCAGAGCTTTAACACTTCCCATTTTGCTGAAGGAGGAGCTTCATCACAGACACTCTAGCTCTTCAGGCCCTATTTTTCACTTTTTTACATCCCAACCACGTGTCTCGTGCCGTGCCACAGCTACAGTACTGAATTCCTCATCAGACAGCTCTCTGAAAACAAGATAATACTTCCGCAGTCTCAGCAGTTACAATGTCCTCCAGGAGGTAAAATATCAGTTGTGGGGATCAGCAAGACCTGCTTTCTCCTTGTTTTGCACTGTTTCCTTTCATGCAACAAAAAAACCCAACTTTTCTTGAAGAGAGGGCATTTATTTAAGGTTGTACATCTTGTCATGACCCAAGAAAAATACTAATTAGTGAACAGACAGATTTCAAAGCCATCTGTACAGCTGTGCACGTTACTGCATGGAGGGCAGCAGTCATCCCTGCTGTGATTCCAGGTCGGTGATGGTTTTGAAGGGTTTGCAGGCACATCCACACATCTGTAGGGTACAGACAGTCACCAGGCACATAGGTATGAACCGGGAGGTGAGCAACGGCAAAGGGTGCAGCTCTAGACATGAAGCTGACCTGTGACTGTCTCACCCCATGAAGAAGTTTGTCATTCTCAACCGCTCTCTTGCTGCTTTATCTGCCAGCTCTTTCTCTCCGTGTCCTTTTCAGCAGGGTTTATATGTTTCCATCATATGGTAACCAGCCATTGCTTAACTCAAAACATTGCTGCTGAGCTGGGCAGAAAGCCACTTGTAAGGCCAGGAAGCAATGCACGGACTTTGCTTTCCCCCCAGCCCCACACAGAGGCATTAGCAATGTCTCCTTCACGCTCAGGTTTTCAGCAGCTTCCCTCATCCAGCTAAAGGCTTAACCTCCGATTTCCTTCTGAATATGGCTGACATGGGCCACAATGAACGTGGCGCTGGAGCTGTGACAGTTTCTGATAATCTTGGCTTTCTTTTTTGTCCCTCAAGAAAGAAATCGATTTGTATTTTATCTGCTTTTGGCAAAAGGAAGCAAACAGACAGACAAAACCACCACCGTGGAAAGGAGGGTCCTGAGGCCGGCAGGAAGGCAGCAGCTTCTGGCGAAGAGCTTCAGAAAAAGCCCAGAGGCCCTGGGGGTGGGAGTGCTCTTTCAGTGCTTCTTGGAGACTTGAAAAGGAAAGGACAATGGATTTAATCTCCAGGTAGGTTATTTCTGTTAAAGCTCACAGTAAGGGTAGGGGTGGCTCCATGAAAAGCTTGGGCAACTTGGCTTCTCCAGAGTCCCCAGGAGGAGATGCCACCACAGCCTGATGCCACATGTGCCACTTTGGGGAGCAGGGAGGTGAAGGCCGCCCTGAAACCGAGCTCGTGGGGGTTAAAGCCATAAAGTGGAGGATGGCATTAACGAGGGCAAATGCCTGGTGGAGGACATGCTGGCAGAGGACATGCTGGCAGAGGACATGCTGGCAGCACAGCGCTGTGTCACAGACCCTGTGGTGAGAGCCACAGGCAGCAAAGAAAGTGAGCGGCCATAGTGGAGGTGAGCAATGGGATCATGACCCATTTTGGGTTTCTGGGCTGAGGCAGTGAAGCCTGACACCCAGAGCTGTGATAGCTGTGGAAATGTTACACCTCCACAGGGGTCAGTGGGCTGGGGGAGGAAAGCGGCGACTTGTCACCCGTGCTGTCACTCATCCTTGCTGAGGGAAGGCTTGGACTACAGCCAGCATGCTCTGGAGTTAGCCATAGGGGATTATTAACATGCTCCTATTTTCCTTCTATTTTTTGTTCCTCTCTTCTTTTCAATAGACATTCTGCTGTTTAAATCCACTCACCGTCTGTGAGGGGGAAAAAAAAAAAAAAAAAAAAAAGAGTGCTCCATGTGCACCCAGGCCATGGGTTTTCTTAGATTTCTGGGTCTGGAGTTTATTGCCAGGGTTTAAACATTTCAGGGAGAATTCCCTAGAGGCCCCTTGCGGCTGCCAAAAAGCATTCTGGCAGATGGGTTGCAACTCCATGACTTGATGCAGGCGAGTGGGAGGACATGCCTGCTCAGCACGCCGTGGCCCTGCCGCCTCCCTCCACTCACGCTGCTCTTCAGCAGCGGCCCTGCTACTGGGGCCACCCTGCCGGCCGGGGGAATGCTCCCGAGGAACCCTCCCCGAATGCAGCTATTGATCTCACCAAGCATTGCTGTAAATGATCACTTACAGCACGGTCTGGAATCAGGATGAAGCTGAGATTTATCAAAATTCCCTTCCTCAAGGGCCAGGGGTATTTATCTGAATTCAGGGGGTCCCCATTTGCCTGGCAACAGGACTGTGCAGATCCTCAATCACCACCTTCTTATTTTTGCAGCAGCAGACTCTTGTCTTCTTGAAGACTAGAAGGGCAAAGCCCTCTGAAACAAAATCCCTCATCAGAGGTTAAAAAAGCCCAAAACACTAATTAAAATAAATAACAAGAAACATAGTGAGAATGTTTGCCCACAAGGCAGGTTCTTGCAAGCTGTATTTTTCAACATTCCAGAAAATAACCACTGAAAATTTTGTTGGGTTTTTTTTGGTTGGTTTTTGTTGGGGTTTTTTGGTTGGTTGGTTTTTTGGTGGTTTTTTTTGTTTGTTTGTTTGGGGTTTTTTTTTGCAAGCATCTACTTGCAAAGTCCTTTCAGGAGCATGGTAGTTTCTCTTAAACATTTAGCACACTGCTGTTTGCAAAAAGGCAGTGAATATTTTCTTAGCACATTCTAAATTATATGAAGCTTTTTGCTAAAATAACAAATTAGTGCTCACCTTAGCCAAACCCACAAATATTTGTACAATTAAGCAGCAAGCTTTGTAGTCAGAGTAGGAAAAGCATTCTCTTGCATTTTGTGGCGCCAAGCAGATTTTTTTGTCCCACTAGATTAAGTTAGATTAACCAATCAGATAAAAAGAGCAACACTGAATGTATTAAACAATAAATTAAAGCCTTCTTTTTTAGGAATGCTCAATCCATTAGCTTTAATATTTGGAAAGACTAAAATGCTGTGGAGGTGGGATCGAGATAAGATCTTATCTGGCAATTATACTTCTGTGTTTTAGAGGATTAGAGAGGGTAACTAGCATGCCGGTGGGTCAAAACCAAGTGAATAGGAAGAAAGCAGGGTAGCATGCTATCTTCAACTATGTCTCTTAGAAATGCCTCTTTTTTAGGCCTTACATAAGTTATTGTTATGTAAGTGACCTGCACTCGGTGTTCCTTGGTTTGACCTCCTGTCCATTGCAGGCAGCTGGGAAGAAGGTAGAGGTGAGAATAAAGCAGGCTAAAAAAAAGGGAAAGAAGAGAGATTAACTATTTCCTGGACCCAAAGCAGACCTGAGAAGAGCTCCGAAGGTGAGGGCACCGTGCCAGCAGGGAGATTTCAGGAGAGGATTGACATGCCCAGAAGTGGCTGGTTGGGAGACAGTTTTCTGTGAGAGGCAGCGGGGAGCCTCCGCTGTAGGCACAGGGCGGTGTGTGTGCACCCTGCCTCCCCTGGCCTGCAGGACACCCCTTTGGCAAGGACCTCCTTGCCAGAGCTGGACAGCAGTGGGATTTAGGTTGTGTGTCAGTGCCCACTTAATTTACTTTTTCCTGTGATGACTGAGAGGTGGGAAAGGGAGGCAGAGTCATTGACCATCAGAGGTGAAGGCCAAATATTTCCAAAGTAGTTTTAAAGTGATGCATGCCACTGATAAGCAGGGTGTAACCCCTCTCCTCCAAAACACCCACACCAAAACCAAGATACAAGATATTTTATGGAAAGTGTTGACACACTAGAAACTACTCCATTGCTTTAATATAGAATTTCAGCCTTTCTGTTTCCAGGGATATTTTCATAAAGACGTGGTCTTTATTGCTTGAGAGATCATCTGCTCCTGCTGCTTATTCATCACTTGCAGCTATATAACACACAGTCCTCTGTGACATCATAATCATCTCCAGAGCAACTAATTATGATGCCACAATCACAGGAGTGACTTCAAGTGAGGAATAAGCAGCAGGAGCAAATGAACTTGCTAAGTAACAAATAGTCTGTTTTCAGGCAATTGTCCCTAGTAATAAAATAGGAGGAGGGGGGAAACCTACAGAAAACATGACACATGGCCAGAAATGTTCGTAAATAGAACATTTAACAAAGTTTTTCACATATGCCTCTTTGATGTCACATGCTGTATCTAGCTTCTCTGGGTCGAATTCTGCGAAACTGGAATAACTCCAAGGATCTGAGTCACTTGTATTGGCAAGGAAAGAAAATGCACCAGATTACTTCATATTTGCCCCAGCGCAACTGAACCTACTGAGGAAATAGAATTAAAGCAACATCACAAGGGGCTTCTACGTTCAGTTTTGGCAAGACAACAAAGTTGATCAGAATTGATAATTCTCAAACAGTGACTTGCAACTGATTTAGTTAGAATTTGACTTTGTAGAGTCAATGGTTATGTGTGCATAAACATGAAAGAGAAACCATCCTTTCACCTGTTTTACAAGGCTACCATAATCTTAAAAAGATGACCCTGAATAAGAAGGTTAAAATGGTAATGGTGACTGTGGCAAGAAAATACCATTACATATCTCAGGTTTCTTGTGGATCTGCTTGGTTTCAAATAAAGTGCAAAAAGAAAAGGGTAAGATTTTTTGGAAACTGAAGACTGGGTGAAGAAGTAGTGCAGCTCTTTTTTTTTTTTTTTTTTTTAATTTACAGAAAGTATACTCTATATTGAACAACAACAGATGTCCTAGGAGTGAATGCAGGGCCGTAATTCACTCTCAAGGCTCTGCTGCTGTTCATAAACTGCTCAGGCGCTGTCTGACATCGGCAGAGTCCTGCAAGTGAATTACAGTCCCCTACCCACACTGGGGCCATACATTATTGGATGCAACGGGCAGCCAAGACACACTTGGCTCATGTCACTAACTGGTTTGCAGGCAGACTGGTAGTGAAGGAAAAATTTTTATTAATCAGAGATATTTTTTCTAAACACCTTTGTTACTTAACGGGATACGTTCTGACGCTAGTGTTGGTATTGCAGGGTTGGCTGCATTAACTTTGGGATTAGCTGCTAGAGTAGAAGCAAGGAGCCCTGAGGAGCATGTTAAACCTCCAGGAGAACATGCTGTCTGACTTTCATTCATTTCTGCCTGTGCAACACCATGAGAATAGGAAAGGACATTAGTGCCCACAAAATGGTCTGGGGAACAGGTGTTACAGCCGATGGCAGGTTAAAATAGACCTGGAGGCTCCAAGAAATAGCCATTTCCCAACTACTAGAGAATAGCCCAGATGGTAGATACTCTGATATCAGTGAATCTTTAATACTATCTCATAAAGATTTAAAATGCAGTTCAATTTCAGCACAGTTATAAACTCACATCTTACAGTCATACCAAAAGCTCCCTTAATACAATATGGCTGCTTGCACTAAAAGCAACTTACACTAAGGATCACTAGTAAATCATTTGTTTTATGCTCAGTTTCTCCGAAAAAGTATTTCCCAGATGTAGTAACTTTGTTCTCAGCATTTTTATTTTGGGATTTAAGTAACCCACAATCCCTTCTCATTTTACTAGACACCTAAAATGCTACACATTGCAAGAAAATCGGGCCAGAATTCTTCACTTGAAAAGAATATTCGGTTTATTTTAGAATCCTCTAATAACTGCAGAAAACCTCCCCCACCCCCAGAAAAAGCCTTTACTACCATACTAGTCCTGTCCCCAAGTCCTGTTGCCACATCTCCCACAATTGCCAACCCCCAGAGGCTGATTTTGAAGCCATCTATCGGGAACAGGCACAGCTGAAAGGAGTGGGAGGACAGCAGTGACTCAGCACTACAGACTATAGTGCAATTTACTTTCTTTTTATTTCCACTTCAGCATTAAGAATTTATCCAGAAAGGTTAAAATGAGTAACACGGTAAAAGTGGGGGCAAAAGTCAGAGCTGTAAAGAAAATTAATGATTTTTTTTCATTTACTTATTTTGCTAGGGGTTTTCTTTTGCAAAGCATTGGAGAAGGACCGGACTACAGTAGCCTACCTTTTAGGTGAACCATTAACATTGCCCAGGTAGTTGCTAGGAATAAATTAGGGAAATCCTGTGATAGCTTTATCAATGTGTTGAAGAGTTATATTTTAACTACTTCTTTGTTTTCAACACAAAGGAGCTGGTGTTAGGCACCAAATTGGAAGAGGAAAGAAATAGTATGCTAATGTAATTCATGGTCAGATGATACAAAGTCAAAAGAAGTTGCAAATCTGAGTGAAGATAGAAAAATTACAATAGGCTATAGAGAGGCTAGAAGCATCGGCAAAAACAGCATAAAGGGATTCAGTGTGGGGAAAAACAGTAGCTCGGACAGAACAATAGAGACAAGTGATCCAGAACATTGAAATTCAATGGAAAGCAAAAATATGGAAAGCAATTGCTTTGTAAAAAAGGAAATGTTGTTACTGGGCAGTAATTAGATATGGGTTTGAATTGCAAATAAATCAGCCAAACAAAACAAAACAAAAAAAAAAAAAGGAGGACAAGTGCAATATCAGGCTGTGTATGTCAAAGTGCAATATGAGCAGAGACAGTGGTTCTTAAGAAACTGTGTCTGGGTTGACTTTTCCTTTCTGAATGTCACAGTAGCAAAGGAAAAAAAAAATCTAGCAAGTCATTAACTTCCTTGAGTCTTTTGTGAAGAACTTCAGATTTGTTTTATCTTTTAGCCTCCAATGACTTACATTCAGTGAGGGACTATTTCACTCTGATTTGAAAAATACTTTTGCCCAAATTGAGTCTAATAGAGGCAAATTTGTTGGACTGCCCCAAGGCTTGACTCTCCCCATCCACTGTGCAAGATCCAAGTGTTCTTCCAGGTATCTCTGTATTAAATACTCTCTCTGCTGACATCCCCATACAACCATAACTGCAGGGTTTTTTTCTGTCTTGAAGAATACACTAGTATCAAACCAGTCATCTGCATGTTAAGCTGTATTTAGAACAAATCATTTTAAAGCAAAACAACAACAAAAACAACAAAAGAGCCATGCTGATTTTTTTCTAGATTTTTGACAAAATGTTTGATGTTGTAGAGATTTCCAAACAATTAATGTGAAATTGGGGATTGTTGTTCCCATGATTTATTTACCATCTATAGAGAACTCAGCTGTGGTGCTGCTGCTATTGCTACTTTTCCCTCTGCATTTATAGTTGAAAACTGGTAAGCTCTTTATTGGGGCATGTTTCCATCAAATTAAAGTGTGCTGGAACTGCAAGGTTCAAGCTATAGCAGTGTGAGGCAGTTGTTTCAACAAAGCACATGCAGAGGAGGCTGGCTTGGGGGTCCTTTTTGCTTCTTTCTCTCCCTAAATGCATTGTGTAACCTTGGGAAGGCCTGAAGAGTCATGTTTCTAAACATGAGTTGCTTTTGCGGTAAGGACGGTAGTGCTGTTCCCACGTCAGGAACAGGCAGATCACCTGTATCCAAGGGCTGTTGCTTGGGGCCACTGTTCTCGCTGCCTGTTCAACACTTCCCACGTGCAGGTAAACTCATCCTCAAAGGTCATTTGCTTTCGTAGGCTTCATGCCCCACCCCCCCACCCCCCACCCCGAAAACTGCAAGTGTAAACTTGTGACATGCTCCATTTGTGTCTAAAAAGTGCAACACAAACAAAGCAACCAAATACTTGATTTTCTTCGGAGCACTGTGGGCTTGCTGTCAGAAATGGTGCCTTTCCACAGAGGAAGAAAATGTCCAAGTTGCAGCAGACACAAGGAATAACTTGCAGGGTGCCTTGGAATTTTCTTCCGTGTAGCTTAACAGAAAAAGAGTTGTGCCATCAATGATGCATTTAAAGTGAGCTTTAGTAGTGGGGAATATTTTCATGTCTCGCCTTAGCCGGATGGCTGTAATTTTGCTCCACCAAACCTGTCTCGGCATTGGAGGGTGGGAGGGAAGAAGGGTGGTTGCAAGATCCATTGCCGACCCTCCACCTTCACCTCCAGCAGATCCCTCTGGATCACTCCAGGCAGTAAATCTTTGTCCCAGCTTGAAAGACTTCTTTGGTTACTAGCTTCCTTACGACATGATTCATATGGAATGAGTAGTTCCCGTTGGGCTTTCTTTTTGAAAAGGCAGATCTCAGAGGGAAGAGGTAGCCACTGGGCCCCAGCTGCTTTCTGCTTGCTCCAGACGGAGTCAGGCCTTCCTTGTCCACATGCTTGATAAGCACCTAAATTACCAGATTTAGTTCCCCCTACACTTTGCCTGTCCCCAAGGGGAATCAGTTGACCGAATGGTATCTATCTATATATAGACAGAGGGAAGCAAAGCAGAGCAGAACTCAGGGAAAAGTATGATACTTTGTCTGTTCTTTCCTCAGCTAGAAAAATATTTTTATATTTTTTTGAACCACTGCTACCAAGAATCCTGTTTCCCTTGTCCCTTTTTTTAATACTGTAGGGCCGCCTTTAATGGTGGCGATGTAGCCAGAATTAGATCTAATACTAGCCATTGTATGGAGAATCCTAGATGCAGCACCACATAAATAAACCAGAGTGGGTATTCTACAAAATTGTAAAAATGAAATAAGGAAGGTGTGAAGTTAGGGGGTTGATTTATATGTGCAAAACTAGTGCCAAGAATATTGTTATGGGCCTGACTCCTAGAGGCAAGATTTGTTAGCAGAAACTGTCTCTAAATATTTATGCTGAGCTAAATAATTGCTAAATAATTCCGGTTCTCAGCTGGAAATTCAGGATCAGGCCTAGCCCGAATGGGTGGCTGAGTAGGATGGTATATTGGTATTTTATACAGCAGTCCTCTTACTCAATGACACTTGTAACTTTCAGGATATAATTAATCTCCTTTTATAAAGTGCTCTTCATGGTCTGTCATTGGAACACTTCTTTGAGAAGTATTTCTTTAAAATAAATGAAGCACTTAAAAGCAATATATTTGGTGTTATTTATTTGGGAATTAGTGGAGAAAGTTGTGCTTTTCTGCTCTGATTGTGTACTCTGCTTTACATGAACTCTTATTTTTGTCAGTTAACAACTTTGTGTGTGAGAGTGAGATTATGCTATTACTGTCATTATTTAGGCTTCCACAGCTTAGGGACAAGATTTTTTTTAATGTTCTTTTTACCATGTTGGCTAATACTTACTGTGCTCAAGATTAATGGTGGGCTCCCTGTAAGGAGTTTTTTATGGAGAGACTCTAGAAGAAATTACCTCTTATGAACATACAGGGAAGAGAGAGCCTCATCACTCAATGCAGCTGGGAGACAGACATCTACAGTACAATATTCTTGTATTTTCCTCATCTCAGAGCACTGTTACAGTGATGTGGCAAAGGGGACTATTTTGAGTTTATGATCATGAAACAAAGAAACATTTTAAAGGGACCTTGTCAAGATTGGGAATTCTGATATGGATACAGACCCACCAGTGGACTGGCTTTTGGTTACCTCTGTCCTCTCCCCCAGACCATCCTTACCTCCCCACAAGACCCTTTCTGTAAATCTGTTGAAGTAACCCACTGCTGGGATTTAGAAAAAAATACATGATTGCAGCAAAAGGGAGAAGAATTGCTTCTGGGCTGTTAGCATAGGACCAGCAGGGCCTGGGAAGGAGCAGCGGGCACCGCGGGCCATTCTACACATGCTGTGGGTTCTCAGAGCTAGGCATACCAAACAGTGTGCTCTTGAAATCAATGAGTCAATGGCTTAACGTTTCAAAAACTGAACTCCTATCCTAAGTGGTGAAATGTTGTTGATCTCTCTTGAAAATCAGATGCTAGGAAGAAGATATATTTTTCCCAAGCAGAGGCTTGTCCAGGCTTCCACGGGCTTTGATCTATACACCAGACTTTTGGACAAACCTGCCATGGGTTTGCCACAGTAGAACCAAAATCTTTCCTTGTGTTCCCTTCTCTCAAAACCCTTCTCTAAAGTGCTGGACTGCCAGGAGCTCTCCCTCTCCAAATGAGGGAGAGACAGTTCTGCAGTGTTAACAAAAGACTGGTCGAAAAATCCACCCTAAAAATTTAAGACTCTTAATCTTCTGGACTCTAAAACATTATTGGATTTATGGAAGATAAGATATCTTGTATCACTTAGTTGTACAAAGCAGCACCTATCTTCTAAACCAGATATATTTTGAATATTTATGCAGAAACTGCTCCTTTATGCATTTTCAAATGTTCCTGATCTAGTTTAATCAATTAGAACAACATTAAATGCATTTGAATATCTCAGCGCTTTCTCTTATCAATATAATTCTCAAATGTTTTCTTTTCAGAGCCCAAGGTGATGAAAAATAGATTCATTTACTCTATTACTTCTTATAATTGTGGCTCCAAGAGTTTTTTCCCCTAATTTTGAAGCCACAAGAAGACTTTATGTGGCTCTAAAACTGCTGTTGGTTTTCATACCACAATACTCAAGGGCATATCTCTCCTTCAGGCTGCTATTGTTTGCAATCTGGAGATAAAGGCACACTTGATAAAACTCTTTTAATGATGTTAATATTAATACTTTGGTGGGATACTTTATCCTCTAGTAATAGCTTTAAAGAGTTTGTTGAGATTTTGTCATCTCATACATTTTAATAGAAAATTAGGTTTGTGATTAACAAGAAAAATATATCTACCTGTTACTTTATTTTACTTACAGTGTCATGTAACTGCTGCCAGTGGAATAATGTATACCTTGCACCATATGTAGCTCAGCACTCATGGTGAATACTTGATGCTTCAGACAGAAAGCGAGGTGCAAACCAGTTATGAGCATTAGCACAGGCCATGCTGTTCAGTGTCAGTCCCTGGGGAAGCTCTGCACGGAGGTAACCTGCTCTGAGGGCAGGGTGTGAAGCACTTTTCTCTGAAGGAGGAGAAGCTCCCAGTCTCACAGGTAACACAGCTGCTCCGATACTCCCTTGACAGAGAGAAGGTCATTTTCTTATCTGTAAACCAGCAGCTCTGTGTAGGCTCTGGAGCTAAGCCAGGAACTCATAGTTTGTCCCTTGGAAAGTTTTGATGCTTGAGGAAGTGGGAATGGCAGCCTGAGAGCACTTAACTGCAGGGCCATGGTGAGGAGGGCAGAGGAGTCCCCAGCTGCAGAGGGCTTTGTCAGCTGGAAACTCCACCGGTACCTGTGTGTGCGCAGTTGCTGAAGCTTTGCAGTGCCCCCATGGAAGGAAACTCAGTTTAGTCCCAGGGCAGGGAGATCCCATGCTAGCTTCAGCTCCTGAGCAGCTCAGGCTGCAGAGCATGCAGCACAGCATGACATCTGGATCCTTGCAGTGGTGTCCACTCTCATAAAAGCCAGGATAAAGAAACGGTCTAGGGCTGCTCAGTGTTTAGGGACATGCCATGTCTAACAGCTATGATGCACACTCTGCTGACTCTTTTGGCTCCCATTTCTAATCCACTTTTGCCGTATTTTTCACGGATCTCCCGAGTCTCAGCCCACTCAGCCATCCTCTGGGCTGTAGGTTCAGGTAGTCACAGTCGCATTTCACTACACTGCCTGCTTTAAAGACAGAAATACTGATGACGTTAGCTATTGAATCTGCATCCAGCCCTACAGCAAGCATACAAGCAGGGTAAAGCAAAGGCTTCACCAAAGGAACTTAAGCCCCTACATGAGAAGTCCTCCTACGGGCTGTAGCACTGCTCATAACAGGGCTGCTTAAGAAATGTGGAAGCAGACTTGCTTAAGGGAAATCTTATCTGGACATAGTCAATGGTGTCCAGCGCTATTGCTGTCCAACAGGAGGGAGGCAGCATTTGCCAAATAGGCCAGATTTACTTGCATGCGGGAGAGCAGGGGACCAAGCTCCAGTCCCCTTGGCAGAGGGCAGTGCTACTCTGCCCGGCATGGGGCTGCATCACAGCGATGTGAGTGATATCACTATCCTTGCACGGGTCAATCACTTCAGATGCTATTGCATTCCCAGCTGCATAATTTATTGTGGCTGCCACGTGAGGGCTAGTGAAGACAGCCAGAATGAAGTGCTGTGCCAGTAACAGCCTTGGTAAATTAAGTAGCGATGGGCCTGAGCAGTAAGATTTTGATATGGATCTGAATTTTGAACAGCTCGAGTTCAAGGGAGCTGGGATCCTGGTTTTGGGCTCTTTCCCATTTAGAATTACAGCAAATGAACCCATCACCATTTTGAACCCAATGTTTCACACTGTGATAGTGGCTGTGGGAACACTTGATCAGCTGCTGTCAGTCAGAGCAATAAATTGGCCAGCTTTGTGTCAGCTGATGAAAATGCTGCAGGAAAAAGTACAGGCTTTAAATGTCCTTTGGTCTTTTTACTCCCAGGCCAAAACCCAAAAAATCTTTGTAATAATATAAATAAGAACAAATTCCCCAGATTCCCCTCTCTTTCAAGCTGGTAAAACAATCATCTTCTCTTCTTGCAGTGCTCATCAGAGCTCAATTCTTTGTGTTGCAGCCAAGTATAGCAAAGCCACTGCAAATCAGGGAAAATAAACATTCTCTTCTTGCTTGTCGTTTGAGGTTATCTTAACCTGATTCTAGCTGAATGCCATTTTGCAGGGCCTTATTACACAGCCTATTTCTTCACCTGAAGGAACTTGTCTTCTCCTGAAAAACTTCTCAGAGAGGAAGAAGTTTTCATCCTTCACATATGGAAGGGCTTTAATCTCGGTACTAGACAGTGTGCAGGATTCATGCTTCATAATGAGCTTCCACCACGAATCAGGATAGGGCTTTAAACCTGTTAGGGGTGGTGTAATGTGTCGATGGAGGATAATCCTGCTTGAAGTTCCCTATAATGACCCAACAACTGTTGGGCAACCCAGTAGGACTGACTGTGCTGGTAGTTCAGCAAGCTCAGCCTGTACAAGTCTTCAGGCTGTTCTGAGTGCATCTTTTTATCTTTCAGGTACATTATCCAGTGTGTAACTTCCAGGTGACACGTAAGTATATGTTTACTCTGAGAATAAAGCTTCATTGCAAAATTTAATGTATGTTGTTTACCTTGCAGAACCTGCAGAGAAACTGCCAGGGAAGTCGTGAGAGGAAGTCTTCAACTTGTGTTATGAAAACATGATATAGACTACATGGTAGCCCTATTTAGTGAAGAGCTGGACTGTTATTTCCACTAAGCTTGACAATCTTAAGTATTAACAGTCTCCTTGACCCGTGTTAGATGTCCTATACTTATGTGCATGAGTACCAGAAATACAGAGCTAGCAAAACTGAGTGATTTCTTGCTGAATGCCCTGTATTCATGACACCAACTTTTCCCTTTCTCTTTCTACTGCCCCAGAACTAATTAATACTAATTTCTAGCCTCTATGGCCAGCGAAACTATTTATCAGTTCATTTATTTTTTGATTTTGCTATTCTAAGTTTAATTGTTATTCCTAGGATTTTTTTCTTTGGTTTCAATTTTTCTTCCAGCATCATTTCTCCTCCAGATAGTTCACATTGCCCAATGTAACCTTGCTATCAAAGATAATGGACTTTCTGAAAGACTCTTTAAGTCTCTTCTTCTATGAATAATCCTAATTGCCTAAACAGCCCATATGGCTTCCATGAGATTACTTGTTTAACTAATGGTTTCTCTCTTTTGCCTTACTGTCTCTTTCAATCCATCTGGTAATCCAAGGTTATAATTGGTCACAAATACTTTGTTAATTTGTTTTTGTAATTCAAAATGAAAAAAAAAAATCACTGAATAAATTATTTTTCTTTTCTTACCTTGTAAGGCTATCACTCTTTGATAATTCAAAATCCTAATGCAAAGCTGCAACAAAATTTTGAAATATTTTTGTCTTCTCAGCTCTTCATTTTAAACTCCATTTTCCCCATTATAAATCTACTGTACTTACCTGATGTGTATGAACGACAGTAAGCCTGACAATATCAGACTAGGAATATGATTTAGTAAACACGGTTATTCTGAGAAGGGTATTTCTGTCTTGACAGTACCATCATGTATTGTGGTCCTTCACTGTCCTACAGTGCCTTCTAAGCAGTTGCCTTTTTCCAGTCTCAGGAGAACTTTTCGAGTGTGACGAGGTGATAATCTATAATAGGATTTCTGCCTACAGAGTACTCACAGGGTTTTGAAGCCAATAACTTCAACTAAAGATATTAAGCATTCTTGAAGGAAGCATACCCAAAGAAAGAGTAATCTCAATTCTGATGTAGAACAATAGATCACCAACTTAAAGGCTAACTGATGAGTGCAGATGTTCAGGGATCATGGCTAATTACATCACAAGCTGGCAACCACTGGATTCTAAGTACCATATGTTGTTTCTCAAAAATAAGTGATGCTGCTCCTATCTAAGAGGCTGCCACCACTGTCAAGCAGCTTATAAAAGAGTTTGGGGTCTCAGTGGATCTGCACTGGAGCCAACAACGTAAGTTGGAAACTGCCACTTTACAGGTACAGCCTAATGTTTGTGTGTCCGAGACCTAGACAGAGTGGTCGAGTCACAGGTGTGAGTTGCTTTCTGTTCCTGTTGACAACAATCTTACTTGCTAGTATTTGATGGGAAATTTGATACAGAAATAGAGGGCCTATGGCAACGCTAAAATGTTACAACATTATTACAGGCATTCTGCAAATACTTTAACAGTCCACTTTTTGTTCTGTGAATCATATCACCAATCAAACTTCGGAAGAGTTTTATCTGTTTATTCAGTTATGCACAAATATTCAGGATATAGTCTTCCTCCCACAGCAGCAGGGAGTGGATCAGCCCCGTTGAACTCTGTGCTCTTAGCTGTGCCTGTCTTCAGGAAGGAGCTGCTCCTCTGTGTAGTCTGACACAGTTATACCTGCCTAACTGCATGGTAACGGCCGATGTTCCAGCTCAGCCCGATTTTCTGTCCTGTCTAGGGGTGAGGTTTCCCCAGGCACAAGGGTGGCTTGTCTTAGCCAAGGAGTTAGACAGGTTGGTCAGGCAGAGGGTCTGAGCTGGAGCACAAAGCTGGCAGGGCAGTGTAGATATGTCCATGTTGGCTGAGTTCCCTTTTCTTTCAGTGACTCTTGGAATGGGCCCCTGGAGACCTGTGCAAACAGAGGCTTGTGGGTTTTAGCTGTGAAGGAAAGAAAATGTTCCACAGTAGTTTTACAGTACTTTTTCCAAGTAGCCCAGTTGCAATGATCTGTATTCTGAGAGAACGTTTGTGCAAGAAAAATTGCATCTTTGATATAAAACTGAGACCGTTTTTATTGTTGCTTAGATGTTCTGCTTATCCACACTCACCATTATTGCCTCTTACATCAAAAGCTGATCACAGAAATCAAACAACTAGCAACTGTAGTAAAAAATAAATTGCAAAAAGAAAGAGCAAGTGCTGAGAGCTCTGAAGTTTCAGTTGCTAAACACAAGACCTCATCTTCTGTTTCATTAAAGTAAATGGCAACTTGACCAGCAAGTGGGGTTTTAGCCAAGACCAGACATTGCAGAAGTAACTATACTTCAAGTAGGAGGAGCTCTAAAAGGGCAACACAGAAAGTTACCATAATAAATACAGTCACAAGGTTTCAACGAAAGAACATGGAATTTAGAACTTAAAAAGGCAAACTCTTTACCTGTTATAAATTGTGACAGTAATTTCTGGTTCATAACACCTCACATAGAGATTGCTATCAGGAAAATCTTCATTTGGAGTAAGAGCTGCCTCATCAGGTGTGCTGGAGCACTTGCTATACTTGCACCTTCCTGAAATTGCCTATAACCGTGACACTTACTATCCTGCTGTTTACTCACATTTAAGATTAAGAAATTATTCATTGTTTAATACAGCATGTAATGCCTCCCCTAGAAAACACCTCCTCTGTGCAAACATACCATGTATTTAATATGAATGAAACTCATTAATAAGTAGTGCAATCAATATTTGAGCTCTCGCAAATATCAAATGCTAGAGGTTGCCGTTTGGCTGCAATTCATCTTAATGTCAGGATTTGGAGAACAGGTTGTACTTCAGCAGAGGTATCAATTTCCATAAGTCAGAATCAGAAGTTGTGTCACCTGTCTTGCCATCTAGCTACTAAATCTTTCAACCGTCTCTTACACGCATGCACACATGCTGCAGTCACTAGTTATGGCTGCAGTACTTGCTGGTTTCACTTTTACAGTTTTCCCCACCGCTGTGTTTGTGCCAGAATCAGCAAGATCTTTTTCAAATGACTCCTCATTCAACCGCTTTCTACTCAAATTGGTTTCCTCGTTATTAACCAGACTGCCATTGCCATCCACACTTCATCACGTGTGAGGCGCTTCAGTTTAGTCCAACTCCCAAAAACTTAGAAAAAGTTGAAAATGTAAGTAGGACTGACAAAATTGACAGCATAAACCTCCGCGTAGTCTTCTGTTGGCTGTTTTTCTTGCTGTTTTTCTCTTAAGAATGCAGTGCATGTAGACTGCCTTGTATATCCAGACAAATCCAGACCTGATGAACAAGCAGGGCTGTAATGTGAGAGGTGAGTGAAGTGAGTATGAGTAAGTGACTAAATCTGTAGGAACTGAGAAATGTTCCCACTGGCTGAGCTACCAGCAAGGTGTGAGATTTAGCATCGTTGGAGAATGACTGCCTTTAAACTAGCTCAAGCCCTCTCTGAATGTGGCTGGAGGTCTCATAGAGAAGCAGCTCTGGGGGTCCACAGACCATACCTGGTCTTCGCAGGTCACTGCACAGATTTTGGTCCCGGACACGTGCCCTGCACCATAGGGTGAGCAGTTCCTGTGGTGCTACCTTCCCTGTCCTCTGTCCCTGCCTCATCCTGGCACAGACGCTCACTGCCCTGCTCTGCCACTGCCCCCTGCAAGAGCCCATCCTCCAGCGGGCTCACCACAAAGACCAAGTGCCTCCTCCAAAGAATTCTGCTGGGTTTTTTTTTTGTCTGGTGTAACCTTTCATGAAGAAATAGAAATACTCGCCGAAATGAATAAACTGTACACTTCACAGAATGTTTCTCAAGTACAGCTTTCTCTACTATGGCCAGAACAAGAAATACTGAATTCAATGCAAAATTAATTCAGCTGTTTTTCAGTCTTTCTTGCTTTTCTCCTAACAGGTCTTTGGACATTAAGTGATGTCCTTTTGGGACAGACCTTAGGAGATTCCTTCTTGTAACTTCTTCATAATCTTCATAAGCTCAAATTTCTTTTCTTGAACATGAAACTACACATATTCTGATCCTTTTTTTGTTCTTTACCCTTACATGAATTCTTTTAAAATGGCTATTCTACATCTCTTGTCTTCTTCTTTTCTGAGAAAAGAAAACACACTGCACCAAACCTTATTCTACATAAAGCTGGGCTGGAGCCATCCTACTATTTGTTAGGGCTGATCTGTTCAGATTATTTATTTTTTTTCAGTTTATGAGCAATGTAATACCTGACCCATTCACAGACAGACATCCAGGCATCAGGCTTCATAGCCTCACTACCAGTAAATATATAATACAGTAAAAACTAAGAATGTAGCAAGATCAAAAGTGTAAGCAGAGTTCATAGTGTCCAGCTGAGCTCATTAGTTGTATGAAGACAGATGCCCCAAACCATCACAGGAATATATATGCATGCAATTTAATTCTGTTACACAAATATTTTGAAATTTAATTGTGGCACTTCCTAAACTGAAATGTCAGTCATTCATTTTGGGGCTGTTAAGCAGTAAAATACCTGTGTGCTCCTATAGGAAACATAGGTACAGATTTCCTGGCTCATTTTCTGCTATAGATCTAGAAACCTTCCCTCCTCCTTATTTTTTCACATTTTTTTCTCTTTAGGTATGTAAGAAGCACATTTGCACAGCAGTCCAATACAGCCTGTGTAAATCAGCATCACTCCATCCAGACAAGCAGAGCTGCACTGATTTACACCAGATGAGGCACCAGCTGAAGATGGTCGTAAATTTTGCGGTGGTTTTTGACTTCAGACTTGCTCCTTTTTCAAGGATGTGTGTGATGAGATCTCTCATGTAGACCACGGACAACTGTACTATGTTGTTCCTTTTGAGAAGCTGTGTGTGTTTGTGCTACATATGGCTCCTAAAGATGTTTTTAACTGTCCTGGATAGTTCTACTAAGTTGGCAATTAAGCATAGCTCTGAAGAGACACAGTTTTCTTATTCTGACTCTAGTTTTCCATGCTTCTTTTTTTTGAGTATTGACAACCTTAATGTGTGACATGTTAATCAAATAAACACTACTTCAAGCAGTGCATAGCTGAACTTATTTTTTAAGGAAGAAAATTCTTCTCTCTTAAGCATCACTGAAAGCTTATGCACAGAAAAAAGGACAGTTATCTGCTGAACTATATCAGCATCCTCTGATATAGCCATCTTTAAAGCACTCCTTTGGGTAATAGTACTAATTAAATCCTGCAATGCTTATTCAGTCTTCTGTCCATAAAAACTCCCACTGATGGGATCTGAGAGTCCTCTGAAAAGCAGGGCTAACTTTATTTACGTGTGTAGATACGGGTGTGTAGATACGGATTCAAACGCCTAACGTCACAGTGTCTCTTGGAAAATGTTGGCCTCCATGCTCAAGTACTACAGAATAAGAAACTTCAGAGATGGACTAACAATCAAATGCAGTCTTTCTCGACCTTTTACCAGTATAAAGGTGCACAGTAAACTACAGCATATACTGCTGGGTAGAATTTCTTTCAAGGAAAAAAAAAAAAAAGCAGCATTGAAACAATAAAAAAGGGAATCAATAATGACTGATTCCACAATATAGAAGGAATTTGTGGGACATAAGTTCAAGGTAATGCACAATTACAAGGATAAACTATTTCAAATATTCATACATAATGCTCTGTTCCAAAACATTTGCAACTACTCTAGAGAAAAGCTGTACGCAAAGCCATCAATACCAGAAAAAGTGGTTTGTTGAAACATTGTTTTGATTTAAAAAAAACATGGAAAAATTAACTGTACAGTAACATGAGCTGGTCCTATTGTACATGGATAAGTACTTAAAACTTTGACACAGTTGGGTGAATGGCACATGACATAATGGAGTTTCTTCGATGACCTACAGTTAGATATCTAATGACCCGTCCTGTCCAGGTTTCTGTGATTTGAGCAGTAGGATTTTTTTTACCTTACCAAATTAGACCTTGTTAGGAAGGGGGTTATTATTTGCCTGGATCTTACCAGGTTTTGGGGGTGAGTTCTATATTCCCCATTGCTGTTTACATGCCAGTCATTGTCAATGTGACCTTCTTCAAAACATCTTCGCAATTCCACTTGACCTTGCCGGACCCTCGTACCTCTATTTTTGAAAGTCTAATGCAAAATCAGTGGGACTGTGGCTCCTAAGACACAGATCTTCAAAGCTGCCTGTTTACATTTTGATGATTTGGATTTCTAAGTCCCGAATGTTAAGCATCTAAATCCCTTTGGCCTTGCAAAGCTAAGAGGACTGAAGAGAAATGGGGATGGTTTCTGTATAGCACTTGGAAGAATATCAGGTAGTTTATTTTTGCCTGTTCATCCAGCTGCTCAGCCATTTACCATCCTAATAAGTCTAAGCAGGCAACCTTCTGTTTCCCTAAGGAGTCTAGATTGCCTGTGGCTACGTGGATTGGTCTCTAATAGACAAAATATCCTGTACGCAGAGGAGATTGTGCTGGTGCATTGACATTTGCTCTGCGAGAGGAATTTGCCATTGCTGTCCATCTCCTCAACTGTTTTGCAGGCCATTTTTGTCCCTTCTGCAAAGGCTGTGTATCCCATATGTTAGCCCCCCTCACCACCTGCAGAGGTAAGCCTTTCCGTCTTGCAGGTGTGTGAGCACTGTCATGTCCTGGGATGCAGGAACTCTGCACCGTGCCGTGGGATTGGGGCTGATGCAGCTCAGGCATTGCCCTGGAAAGCTGCTTGGCATGCAGTGTGCCTGCTGCGCTTGGCAGCCTGGTGTTTCATGGCTAATCAGCATGTGCTGGAGCACAGACAGCACAGTTTAGAGTGGAACTGACCCCCAAATGTCCCTTTTTGGAAAAAAAGCAAGGGTCAGATTAAAGTAAATCTCATGACCCATGTGTCTAGGCTGGAAGCTCTCTTTAGTCTTGCTCCCGACTCCAGGTGTCCCCTAGCATGGCAAAGGCCAGCTGGGAGACTGTGCAAAGAGAAGGGTGTCCCCTCCACGGCCATGCCACCCCTTTTCCACAGCCCTCCTGGGCTAGCTGGTGGGCTGGCAATCCCACAGGATAAACCATGCTCACCCCCTGGCCTGCCACAGCTTCATCTCTGGGGACAGCAGATGCTTATCTGATGTCAGCTATAGCAGTTTAACATTAATATCTCAGCAATTAGTATTTTTACAAATCAGTCATGAACTGCAGTTTTAAACTGATTTTAACAACCAGAGGACACTGCCACTTGGAAATGAAAGCGAGTTTTTCAACAGTAATATTTTAATGAATAGGAAAAAGAACCTGCTGTACCTGCTGCTGAGCACTTTGTGTCGTGTTTTCAAGAAAACAAGACTTTTGTTGCATTTTCTCCTTTTTCCCTTCTTAGTAGTAGAAGAACAATTTTTCTGACTGGACACAACACAGTAGAGAAACTCAGGCTTGTAATTCTCTTGAATAGACAGTGAGCTTGCAAAGCAATTATGGGCTTCTGTGGATTAGGATAAATAACCTCTCTGAACTACGGTGTTGTTACATACAAAACCAAAGTATATCCTACAGCAATCTCTGCTGTGCTTTGGTCTAGCTTGAACCTGCCAAAGACTAACTCGAGATGTGACTTTTTTATAAGCTTAGCAATAAGTAGACATATTTACAACATTTCCAAACATCTAAAGCAATGCTTGCTCTTCCTCACTCCTAAGGCACAAGGAAGGTCAGTGGTGGTGGTTTTTCCTGCCAGGGGGTCCAAGGAGACACTGTTTTAGCATGATGCTGTGTTCTCAGGAGTACCTAGAAGGAGCTGAAACTGTGTCTGGGAACGGCAGGAAACCAGCGAGAGGAAAGCAAGAGGACATGAAAAATTCCTTTTCCCATTGAAATTTTGAAGGAGTTTTAGGAAAAACAAACGCCATTCTCAATATTTCCAGGAAGATGCCAGGGCATGTGATTAACTGAAGGTCCGCTTGGATCTTGGTGATGGGTGGGTACCCAGATGTCATACCCTTGATTCCTCTTTACCCATCTGTCTATCATGACATTGCTTTTATTCCCTGGCACAGAAAGAGATGTGCCCGTATCCTCTTTCAGGCTTTTGGGGAATCTCAGTGGCAGGGGTAGGAGGAAGGAGCAGATCTCATGTTTCAGTAGTCTTCAGGGGCTCCTGGCCTCTAGACAATGAAAATAGGAAGTTGGAGAGTTAAAGGAGGTAGAGGATAGGCAGAAACAGAGTGCTCCTTCATGAGCAGCTTTTGTCCCAGGATCAGGCTCCAGCCTGCGGCTGCGGCTGCTAAGAGTGTGTGGGAATCCCACTGCCAGGCCAGGGTGCTTCATCTGAGCTCTTGTCCACTTACCATCATTAAAGAAACCACAATCTTTTAAACGAGACATGACTTAACCGTTACTTTCTGGTTATGTTCCAAATGAGTAATCATATTTTACACAGGTTGCACACTCTCCAGGGACGGTTTTTGATCTATACTTAGGATACTCACTATTAATAACATGGACCTTTGCAGAGGTAGGTGATAGCTCATTAACATTCTTCCCAGGACCTTCTATGTTTAGATGTTGTGTTGATAATGCTGTCTTCTGGTACAAGTGCTCAGAAATAAAACTCTAATATAATCGGCAAATTAGCTGCAGAATAATAAGCTTCATTACAGCTAGCCAGCTACTCCAGCCTTCTGCTTTTATCAATGAATTAAAAGCTCTTCATCTGCAGTTATTACTGTAACATGACACGGCAGCAATGCTGAACAGTTGAGAAGGCGATTTTGCTGCGATAAGCACGGTCCCCCACAGACCCTGTGGTTCTGTAGCATGCATCCCTAGCCATGGGTTTGTTCTCCATAATCAAAGATTTCATTTAAAAATAAAACTGTGCTACATCCAGCGCGCCTGTACAGGCAGCTTGTAAAATGGCCCTCCGGTGCAGGACAGAGTCGGGATGTCGGCGTGAGCCTGCGGGCAGGCAGGAGGTTACCAAGCCTCATTCGGTCACCGCAGTCCTCCACGTATTTTGTGCAGGGGACAATGAGAAGGGGCTCAGGTCCCTGCACAAATTGGAACCGTAGTAGTCGATGTTTAGAAAACCCCTAATTTCTCTTTGGACTTCTGGATTTCCCAGTGGCAATTTGTGGAGAATGGAGTCTTCACTGCCGTCAGTGTTTTTTCCTGGGATTTGTATTTGTCCTAGGTAAAGATTGTAACTTCCGATCCTTCTCCTTTCTGAGATTTAGAGATCTTTACGCTGACATTTTTTTTCTGTGATGTATTTCCTGTGATGTTTTCTAGAATCCCGTCTGGCCTCTTAGGGCTGGTATGACTGAACCAATGTACAATGAAAAACAGCTTGAAAAAGAATTTGAAAGAGAATTTAAAAGTAGTTGTCAGCTCAAAATCTGATTGGAAATCCCTACTGATTTCAGCAAGCGTTACCCCAGGCTTACGTCTCCCAGGTACCTAACTACAACTTTGCTCATTTTGAAAGGGGTCTTGTCACTCCCTGACTTTGGCGATAGCTTTGGCTACACTTTTCTAGGTGGAAAGTCCTTTGAATGGCGGTCACCAGGCACAAGGACACGAGGGCCTTGTGGGAGTGCTGGCAGATTGTTTGCCTCGGGTGCTTGATGCCCAGGCCTGAGAAGGTCTATTTGAAGCAAGAAGTCTGCAAGAAGTTTGCAGAAACTTCTACTACATTTCTTCTATAGAATGTCTTCCTGCATTTCTGCTGCTCTGAGCAACGGCAGCAGCAATATGGCATGTTGATGGCTATTAAGGTTGGGAACTGCTGTGAGAAATGGGAGGAGAAGGTAAGCCAAGAAGAAGATAAGGGAGAGGTGTTATGTTGAGGCTGGACTACAGTCACACTCTCCCCACTGAAACTTTTCTCAGGTGTAAAAAAAAAAATAAATCACTAGGTACTGTAATAGCACACTAAGGAAACGGGCGTACAAAACCTTTTTCTGAGGAGGAATTCTCTTAAAAACCTCATTCTCCCACTCTCTCTCCAATAAATCTAGTAACAATATTTTTGTTAGTCTTCTCCCCCTTCTTTCTTAAACTCAGAAAGTGTTCTTGCATGGTACATTAGCTGAGGCACTGGAAGCAGCCTGTATTATAGCTAAGGACAACTTAATACTCCCTGCTGGCACAAATGAAGGGTTGACATGAAGGTGCAAATGAATATCCAGCAGATGCTCTTTAGAATGCATTACAGTTCAGGAAAAGTTTTATGTAGTCATATGTTATGAATTTAAAACTGTGAAAAACCCATCTCTTCAACATCTACAAAGTCTTTTTTCCTTTTTGGAAGTTTCCAGCCTTTAAGCTTCTTGCTGTAAGGATAAGCATATGCGCTGAGTGCACCCTATGGAGTCAAGAACTTGGAAGATTTTTACAAAGACCCTAAATCTTTTTTAAAATGAAAAACCTGAAAGCAATCTCAGCCTGAGTCTCAGTGGCTTTTGAATGCTTTAGACACGACTACACAGTTCAGTATCTGGAAAGGAATAGCTGCTTTTTTTTTTTTTTTTTAAACTGAAAATTATATTTCTGAAATAAATGCTTTTGCTGAATTTGATTTTGTATCTGTGAGGAAAGCATCATTTTCCAATGAAAAAGTTCAGCTGTTATGCAAGAATGCCTAAAGAAAATAAATATTTTTTTTTAGTTTGCATGACTTTTGTGCATGCATTTTGAAATACCACTTCAAAATGAAATGTAATTTTGAATTTCTTCCAGACCTTTTTCTACTAAAACTTTTTTTCCACCGATTATTTTTTTTTTCATAAGAAAATGTATGGGATTTTTGTTGTGTTTTGTTTTGTTCTAATGAGCTTTAATAATGATTCATACCAGAAATCACTTTATACTGGATCTTTACTGGCACATGCCACAGATAGCATGTATATTATACGTTGGCTCCAAAAACAACCAGTCCAATCCAGATAACATTAGCCTTTGCAGGTGCTGGTGGAAGGTAGGAAGGAAACGTTTTGCTCCTTGGACAACTCGGCTGCTCATTGCCAAGGAGCTGCTGCAAAGGGGGCCTGGTGTCGCCAACTAGCCAAACTTCTCCTCAGCTGAATCACTAACCCTGCTGATATGCCAGCATTTGTGGGCTTCCAGGTTTCTGTGGCCTTCCTGGTCACTGATATCCTGCGCTGGATGAAGGCCAGCTACTTTCATCCGGGCCAGGGCAATAGTTTTCCAAGGGATGGTCCCTCCAAGAGCCAGTTAATATCTATTGTATTCAATCCTTCAAGGAATTTTTATTCGGCTTCACTGGGGCTGAGTGTTGGTTTGATTTCTGTTGCACATTCGTCTCTGTGTAAAGATGAGGCAGGACTATTTCTGCGCCAAGGAGAGGCCCATCATTGCAGGAGACAAGAGAACAAACATTCTCACAGTATAATCAATCTTATAGAGCAGATGGATACAGTAATTAGAGCAAAAACAATTTTGCCAAGAATATTAACATTTCAACAGTTTATCAGAAAGGGGGTGTTGACACCGGTCAATAATTTTCTGATTATTGCAAAAACATCTTAAGTTGTTGACTATTTTGTGCAAAATAGGATAGACTAATTTTGGCCTCCTGACCTTGTTTACAGCAATGGGAGGTAACATTGCTACCAAAATCTTTTTTAAAAAAACAAACAAACAAACATGTGTTTTTCCATGATTTGAAGGTATCATAGGCCATAAAGATGTATGGGGTTTCCAAAGAGCATATTTATTTATATTTTACTCAGTCTCATGATACTTGGGTGCATGTTGCAAACATTAAACAACTGTTGCCAACAGTTAGCACAAGTCAAGCCTACCCATTCCTCCCCCTCTTCCCATGAGTAGATGAGATAAACATCATGCCTATGAGCCCAAAAGGAAGACTAATAATAAAAGAGAAAAGAATCCAAGTCCATCAAAGTTTAAAACACTCTCTTCACTGGGGAGTAAATAGCTTCTATTTGATTTCTACCCCTGAGAGAAAACCTGGCAAATATTTGTGAGACATGGGAGGAGATACTGGAATAACGTGCGTATAGATGAAGGGTGGGACATTTTACTGCCATTAGTGTATCGTTCAGCTATCTATTTGTCTTTTATTTCCCTTTTTCCTTCCTCTCTTTATTGTTTCTTCCATTTTTTCAGTCTCCAGGCAATCCTTCCTGTTCACGTTTCCCCCCCGTGCTGTTCCTCACTTGTTTCTGATGCTGTTCTGGTGCACTGAAACAATTTCCTGCCCCCATAGGCAGCCCTATAGCTCGCAGTCAGGTGTTGTGAAAGGACTCGGGGTGCGGATATGAATTATCTTTGTGTTTTGCTTTCCCTCAATGAGCCAGGCTCTGGCAGAGGCCAGGAAGAAGAAATCAGCAGGAGGAGGGAATTTCCGTGATGTCGGGAATGGCCTCCAGCCTATTTGTGAGACCACAGTGCTGGAGAAGTGTATAAAAGACCACATAGACAGGCAGAAAACTGCAGTTACAGCTGCTCTTCTTGCATGTTGCATAGAACTTCTTACTAGCAGCAGCAGCAACACTTTGCAGCTATAACTTCATAGCCCTAAACTATGGCGGTACAGATGGTTTGCTACTGATGAGCAGTACTTGCAGCAAAACCAAAGAGTCGTGGCCTTAAATCAAGTACTTTTAGGCCCAGTCTCAGTATCTGGTGATTATAATGGCAGCTCCTACCATAAGTCAGAGCAACAAAGACTCTTTCAAGTTTTGCTTGGTGGCCTCTGACCTCTGTGGGGTCACAGCAGAATAGAGGGCTCTCATGGCTGAGCCAATGTTTTGGCCACACGTATTTTTTTGCCCAAACACAATCTTATCCTCGGGGAGTGAAGTGAAGAGGTACAGTCCAGTGGCCAAGAGTGCGTCTTAGAAAGGGTGAAAGTTGGTATCAAATCACTGGATCCTCCTCAGCAGGAAAATACTTATGACATTTGGCACATTTGCTCTTTTGTTTTTCTTCTTGACATTATTCCAGTGGGTTTGGTGAAGACACACCCCAAGGCAGCCAGCGAAGTTCAGGAGGCAGGTTTGAAAGAGCCTGCCATAGATCTTTGCTCAGCAGGTAAGTTGGAAGCCAGGAGCTGGAGGATCCCAAGTCTGAGACGGCTCCAGATATCTTTAGGTTGTAGGTATATCTGCCCCAATGCCTCTTTAATAACAAGCTGAGGTGTGAAAACTAAGAGGCAGAAAGACCATTCCTGTTGTGTCTCTGCCTTTTACTCATTTGCTGGCTGGGTGCAAGGTAGAGCTGCCCCAGGCTACTCTATCTCATGACCACACTGGGTGGGAGTTGCCTGTGGTGTTTCACTTCCTTTCTTAGAGCAGCCATGAGTTAAGGTTTTATACCGTGCTGTCTAGAAAAGAAAGTAGTTTTTCCTCTTGCCTTAGCAAAGTAGCCGGAGACTGTCAGGAGAGCGGCTCAGCAGCTGCAGTAGAAAAAGGGCAGCTGCTACTCAGAGCTCTCGCAGCTGCTCTGTGCTGGACCCGGTAGGTTTAAAAGTCTGGACTTAGAAGTCCTTGTGAGAATAATTGTCCCATCTACTAGCTTGTCTGGCAGCGGTTGTGATCAACAGCTGACGTATTGATTAAACAGGGGAGACAATGGGTAAGCAGATAGACTTATATATGCAAAAATAAGAGCAAGCAAAACTGAAGCTAAATCACTGGAAAGCTACCCCTTTGAATTTCTAAAGGTCAGGAGTGTGGATCAAAGATCAAGTAGTACAGGAAGTGGCAGGGGAATAAATGCCCTGAAGGGCCTGAAACAGCCTGAGTTTTGGCCTTCAAGGTTTGTGCAAAGCGTCTCCCAAAAGGAGGTGGAAAGGAGGAGGGCAATCTGAAGCCAAGCCCTAGGGCAGATGGTGGCAGATGCTGCACGCTGGAGCAGTGCTCCACGGGACACGATGCCAGCCCGAGGGTCTGCCTGCACAGGAATGATACATTGGATTAGGCTATTCACCCTGGCTTCAGGAATGAGCTGTATCAAACGTGAAATGCAATCACATTGCTTTGATCTGCTTACCCACGGTGCTTTTTTTGTCCAACAGTGTGCTCGCAAGCAGTGTCATGCTCATGTGCTATGTGGCACCTTGGGGTGGCATCCCCAGCTACAGTGACCGCCCCTCTGCTTGTGAGTCCCCTGAGTGTGTTGCAGAAAGCCCAGCGATAACTGCAGGAGACCTGGGATCAAACCAGCACATTCCTGTGACTCTTCTCCCAGCCATCCTGTAATGCACCCTAAAAAGCTTGGGAGTGATGTCTCATGAGGGGATGATGCAAATATATACATCCATATTTTTTTTTTTTTCCCAATCATCCTGGAAGCCCTCACATACCTTTCCCTGGTGTGAACCTTCCCAGTGGGCTTTTGAAGAAAAGACAGGAACAGGTCAGCTAAACCTGAAAGAAGTGGGATGTGCTCAGGGAACGCTGAAAGAAAGGTGGTACCACATGATAAAAAATGGCCCAGTTTTTAGGCAAACAGGGTCAAAGGAGCCTTACTTTACTCCTGCTGCAACCAGAGCATGGTCGTGAATAGTGCCTGCACTGGTACCATGGCAATGGCCAAAATGATTTGGGTATAAATTTTTATGTTGGCATGTGTGGGAGGGAATGTTTTGTAAATATGAAGTGACATACTCCTTAATGAAATTATTCAGATAAGTTGTTCTAAAATCTGGCTAAGATCAAGATAGGAATAAAGTACACAAATTGCATCTAGCATACCTGACCAGGAACACAGTACAAATTTCAGTCCACTCAAATTCGTCTCACTTGTGAATATGGACGACTCAAAGCAACCATGTCCCTGGCTGGATGCTGGACACTGTCCATATGGATACCATCATTGGGTCACAGCAAAAAACCAGTACAGTGTAATCTTCACATGCTGTCCGGCACTACCGAGTGGAAAGCAGGCCTTGGCCTCTTTAAAATGAGGTCAGATCAACCCTTTGCTTTCGCAAATTCTTTGAACCTTTTGTAAGCCGTTTGTGCTCTTGGTATGAAGGGGTGCGTACAGCAGTGAGTTCGGCAGTTGAATGTGCAGAAAACTGCTCCTTTTTGCTGTTTTTAATCCTGCTGGTTGATAATATCAAAGATTGCCTCTAGTTTTGTTAGAAATTTTGCATTTTCTTTCTCTACTCACCTTCCATGCACCACTTACAATTTTGCAGGTACTTGCTAAAGAAGCAAGCTGCCACTGCCTTTTTGCAAGCCTTCTATGTTTTGCAAGCCTTCTCTATTTAATCTTTCCTCTGAAATAACTCCGTTACTGTGTTTACTCCTGCATTTTTGCAGGACATCCAGTATGTGAACCACAAAAGTGCTCTTCACTTTGTTTTTCCTGGTGGCTAACTCAGATCCCCTTCAATTTAAACTAGTCTTGCACTTCTTTAGTCATCTCTAGGCTTAGCTACCCACAATAAGTTTTTATCTAGGTATTTCTTCTCACCTTTCCTCCTTTTCTGTCTCCTTCAGTCTCTCAGTTGATATTATTAGGCTGGGATATAGCATTTTGCCTACCAAGGCAAGCCAACAACAACACCTGTACTTATTTTGCAATCCAAGCTGTCATGCTGGTAATGATAAAGAATCACCTGTGAAAGGACATCCTGGTTTACCTTTCCCTGCCATGGTTTGTTCTGAGGTAAGTTATTTTCTAATTTGCTTTCCCCGGGTAAAAACCTTGTCTGTGGATGAAAGGCTGTGTTTAGGTTGAATGGCAGAGTAAAGAAGAGTTAAGCCATCTTGGGGCATGCTACGTGCAGGGGAGTCCCCTGAAGATGCAGCAAGAAGGGGTGAACAGCTGTGAGCATTGCTGCTAGTTACCAGGAGGTGTAACGTGGATGTGGAAGTGCAGCAGCATCTGTAAGGCTGGTCCTGCAAAGACTGTTTATTTTGTAATGTGAATAACGAAAGAGAGTGCTCTTTGCTTTAAATTCTGTTCTGGGACAAAGTCCCCTGCAAAGTTAGCAGGACTCTGCATGAATTTTTCTGGTCCCAACAATTTCAAGTAATTGCAACTGATGCTTTAAGATGATTATTGCAGTATGAAATCTCTCTCTGAAGCCTCTTGGGGCAACTTGCTCCAAAACTTCAGAACTGTGTGTGCTTATATAAGTCTATACACTCACAGAGGTCATGTTTTTCTGTTCTCTTGCACTATGATAAACATCTGGGCCATACAACACATTTGATTTTATTTGTTTGTAACTCCCATGGCCCATCTGGTCCAAGGAGGAGCAGGGCTGTAGGAGACAGCTCAGATAAGTAGGCTTGAGGCTGCAAACATACTGCTTGTGGTTGGATGTGATCCTTGAGGAAAATGAGAGGGTTTACAGCCTGGGTGTTGCTTTAGCACATTGTGTGGGTAAGCAAGTAAGCTGGAAAGAGAGTCTTAACTGCATCTGCCACAGTTGCTGTCAGTCTGCAGCTGATGGAAAGACTCCTGTGTGTCCTACACACAGGGGCAGCATCAGAGGACAAACTGCTAGCAAACCTCTTTTGCCACAGACACCTGAGGAGGCTCTTGTGTTACCCTAGAAAGTGCCTTCCAAGGCAAATCCCCTGACTGGAGACCATTGTGCACTTCAGGTCAGGAGCATTTTCCAAGGTAGTACCTTGAAGTATTTCTGGGTACCACTGTAGCATGGCTTGCAAAAAGAGCCCATTCCTCCATGCCAGGGTAGCTACTGTGGTTTTACTGACGCTCCACCTTTCTCTGCCACCTTCCTTTTCCCTTTTCCTGCTCTAATCTGAGATGCATGTCCCCTAGCCCCCTCTGCTCCGTCAGTTCAGAAACTTCTTGCCTGCCGGTGGATTTGCTGCAGTTGTCACTCCCTTTCCGATGCAAGTGGCCTATTCTAGCAACTCTGCAGGGCTCACAGCATGAGTGGTGATGATAAAGGGTAGGTGACATCAGATAGATACAGTCCTTGCTGTCTCGTATTAAACTGTGGCACACACACCTAAGTGGTGCTGGCATGTAACCAGGCATGTAACCAGGGCAGGTGACATTTGGGCACGATGACCCAGAGCAGGAAGGCGCCTAGGCCAGGCCAATGCAAAACAATGTGGTGTGGGGTAGTGGGAGGAGTGCCAGCAGCAGAGCAGGCAGGCAGGCTCCTGTATGAACCTGAAAGCAAACAAACTCGCTGCCAAGTAGAGCTACTCCTGCTCCAAGGAGGATCACTTATTGCAGTTTGAATTATTAGCTCATTTGTTGTAGTAAAAGACTGTGTGGACACAAGGCACTGTGAAGGGACCAAAAATAAAATTACATCTGTGTGCAAAAAAAGGCCTGGGAGGATATTTCTATCCCTGCTTCGCTATGGGACTGTTACTCAAAGCACGATATAAATTGTTATGTAAAAATCAAAATACCTTTGGTCTCTGCAATATACCTGACACCAAAGCACAAGTTCAGTAAGTTAAGCAGAACTGCTAATACTTGGTGCTCAAGCAGATCTTCTGTAGTATCTAATTTATACTGCTCAACATATGGGGCATTCGCTTTGGCAAACAAACTTAGCAATATTTGGTGCTTTCCCAGCACACAACTGAAGTACTGACTCAGTAAATCACTGAAACAAAATCACTGGTTTGGGGGAATTTTCCCTTCTTTCTTCATTTGCTGCACCTTCCCAACGTAAAGAAGAAAAACTGAGTGGAATAATTTACCTTAAAACCAGCACATTTTTTTTCTGCATCATCTGACCAATTTATAGTAGCTATACAGAACACAAATCTGAAATCCTGCATTGTAGGGAAGGGAGTCTTTATAATGATTAGCAACCTTTGTATGTGTGACTGGGGCTTGAGACTGTCCCCAAGCCATGGACTTCTTGGAATCTGGGGCCTCTTTGGTTTTCTTTCAGGCTTGAAAAACACACACTGGGGTCTCTAGCATATACACATAAATCTTGTCAGTTAAATATAGATTAATGGGAATCAGCAGGGAGTAAAAATACTCCACTTTTTATGGTAAACACCATAAAACACGGTAAATACTTCAGTTTTATAGCAAAAACTAAGTCCTGCCATTCCCAGTCAGCACTCGGTTCCCTCTTTTTTAGGCATTTGGCTTGCTTTGCAGCTTATATTTTATTCCTAGTAAGCAATATTCTTTCCCCATACTTCCCCACGTATAAACGAAATACTCATTTTAGACATGCTCAGTGAAGTCCTACTTGGTGAGTTTTACTAACAGCTTCCCAACTAATAGTGTTTGGGTGTCTGAATTTCTGTTCTTCATTACAGAAGTTCAGTCTGGTTTCTTAATCTTGGCAGAAATAGAAAAGGGGGGTTTTGGGCTGTTGTTTTATCTTATTTTATTTTATTTTTGTAGGATTACACCAGATGGTGAGAAACAGGAACAGAAAAGGACATAAGGTAATTTTCTAGGTAGCCTAGCCAGTCCATGAGTCAAGGTGGCATATGCTTGCAGTAGCTTAACTCCTAACAGTATAAATCACTCGCATCCACATAAAGTTGGGATCCTTAATACCCATAGCACCTTTGAAAATGCTGCTAAAGATTTAACAAAAGTGCTTTTGGTCACTTAGGCCAAGTTAAAAGACTGTACTCACAGCCCTCCCACTGGGACACAAAAATGCACTGATTCAACCCTCCGTGCAGGTAATATGTGACTACAGAGGCTGAACTACTTGGAAGATACCCTCAGCTATGCTAGGAGAAAGAAAAACCAAGATAATGGAAAAGAAACAGCTATAATAACCATCTGCAAGAGCACATGGCCTCTACTTCAGCACCCATAAAACTTAAAAGGATAAAAGAAAAGGAAATTGCTTTCAAAATGGAAAAGACAATTTTATAAACATTTCTTCTTATGCTTTTGTAGGGTGCTGGACTTGTTGCCCTGTTTCTGGTATTAGGAGTATTAGCTTTTAGCGCGGAGAGCTATATTCCAGAAAAATCTTTCCTTCACTTTCCTTTCTGCCCAGCATAGGTACACATATTAGTTTAAAAGTGTTTGGTTTTGGTTTTGTTTTTTTTTTCCTTAGGCAGTCCTATTGCAATGGTCACTTGGCACTGCAGCCACCCCAAGGGTGCCAGTGGCATTGTCCTACATCAAATCAGCGTGCATTGCCTGGGCTACATCTCATGCTGTCCCACGGCTGTGAATGGCTCCGAGCAGCTGTGTGGCTGTACAGAGCAACGATCCCATTTGAAATAAGTGCAGAAATCCAACGGTGACCACAGTGGCTTCCCTGGACTAGGCTTAGGTTTTTCCCTTTTGCAACCAGCATGGCTTTGGACTATCAATAGCTTTGTAGCTACTACGCATCCCTTATGCAAGGGTATAGTTTGACTGTTTTCCTTGGAATGCAACACCAAATTACACATCCCTGGTCCCTCCTAAGGCTCTTTTCTTTCAGCTGGACTGGATGCCAAGCCCAAATCATGGTGCAGCCCCAACAGTCCCTGGAGCAGCCAAAAGGTGCCACAGCTGGGAGCTGCTCAATGAACCCCAAGGGTGCTGAGGGAGGACCTAGGCAGCCTGCAGCAGTTTTGAATGTGTAGAATGAAAACCTGCTTCGGTGACCAAAATGTATTTTCCTAAAGAACTTAACGGACCTAAAATTAGAAATTGGCTGCAACCTGAGAGTCATTTGTGCCTTTGAAACTCATCTTGACTTTTGCAGACTTTTAGTCATTTTAGAAGAATCGAATCCCGAATCACACTGCGTGTAAGTTGTTTCTCCTCCAGGAGAAGAGAACAGTGTGCACTCCACAGCTTTCCACCGCAGACTTCTCTTTAGCCTAGAGATGAGCCCTGCATAAATTCAGACCTCACCAATTATTATGGCTTTATCAAGAACCTTATTAGTGATCATTAAAAATAATCTTGTTTAGAAGAGGACCGCTATGTGCAAAGCCCATCCTTCCTATTTACTTCATGATTATTAATGTTTTTTTTTTTAATGTTTATACATTAGTGCAAGGAATAGTGTTAGCATAATTCTAGTGTAAAATAAAACCAGCTGTATCCATTATAAGTGCATTACTGCCAGGAACTGTAAATATGTTTATGCCTGATAGCCTTTTGACTCAATAATAACCTGCTATCTCTGTTGGGCAGGCAAGTTTTTAAACCAAGAAAAGACAGGTTATGATTTTCATAACCAAACTGTGTTCCTTTTTGAAGTATGTTATCTAAATTCAAATTTTAAGACGGTCATTAAAAAAATCTGCCTGTGATTTTAAAGAAGAACAACTGAAATGTTGTCTTCAAAGTGGTGGCAAGAAGGTACAATGTGCACTAAGAACAAGTTATTCCTCCCAGATACACACACACGCAGACAAACCCTGCCATATCATACCATACAAACAATTTTAATTGTGTAGTTACAGTCAATAACCACTCCTAGTCAGAACATTTCTGCATAAAGAAAATTGTGATACACTTATAAAAACAGCCAGCTGTAACAAAATAACTGGTGTTTTCATAGCAATAAACTCATAAAAAAGAAATACACCTTTATACAGAAAATTTATACAGCTGTAGCTTTAAAATTGATTGTAAACCAAAGGAAGACACATTGCAAACATCAATTATTTTCACATTAATTGCATAAGTTTCTAAGGTGATCTATTAGTTTTATTTACCTAAGCTTATTTGCATGATAGTAAAAATTGCATACAACAATAAGAGTGAAGCTTATAGTATGAATTGCTTGGATAACATAGAGCACTTTTTATAGGCAACTGTGTAAAGCACATTTTCTCTATTTAAAACTTTTAAGACACTTTGTTTTACTGCCCATCAAAATACATTTATAAATAGAAAAAAAAATCAGTATGATAACAAGAGAAGCAATATTACATTTAACGGAAACTTCCAAAAAAATTAATTACAACATGATGCTGCAGGATCTACAAATAAATAATGAGGACTAAATTGTGTTTCACATTTTCTTTTTCATTTTCTTTAAAACCATGTAACAATGAGAATGGAAAAAAAAAATACAGTGACCTTTACTTCCAAAAGAAAACAAATCTGAATTACGGCAGTGCCATATAATACAAGGCATTTGTTGGCATATGTTATCTTTAAACTGCATTCCACAGTCTATAGTTCTTTTGTAACATACAATAGAACAAGAGTAACAAACTCTTTTTATTTTATTTTTTTAAATAAATGTGAGTTTCCAAAGATCAAGTGTGGAGTGCTACAGTAATAATTGAAAAACAAGAACAAAACAGAAACGAAAAACAGTAAATCACAAAAGTTGTAATGCTTGTCTGAAGGCTCCAGAATCAAAATCACTGGTATCATGCTTATTGGGTACACTCACAGTGTATCCAGTGAACACAAATTAATATCAAACAATCCTCAACGCTTCATCTGTTGCTGCGAAGCAGTTTGTAAAAGAGAGTAAAACATCTAGTGCAGTCTGCATTATCCTTTTTTCAACTTTTGTGCAAGTTTTGGAAGATTCATTGGCCAAACAATGAATAATAAAGGTTTTTGACAGAACACAAGATGGAATTTTCATTTCATTAGTAAATACCAGTGGCACTGTTGAAAGAAAATAATACTTTTAGATCAGTCTTTCAATTCAGCATTAATCTCTGTGTTCCCTTCTACCGATAACTCTTCTTCTAGTTTAACTGAAAAAAGCGTGTTTGCATTTTTGTCTTGGATGCTGTCTTCTAAATCCTTGAGCAACTCTTCTTCCTTATACTCTGCAACATCCACCTCCAAACCAGAATTGTCCTTCAGCTTCCCATGATGCTTGAGATAATATCGCTGGTTCTGAAAGAACTTGATAATGGTGTACTTGGGCAGGTCAAGCTGAGCGGAGAGAGTCTGGATTGCTTCTTCATCTGGATACAGGCCTACATCTTGTATGAAACTCTGTAGGATCCCTAGGGCTTCAACAGAAATCTTTGTTCGCGGTCGGGGTTTCTGACGATTTTCATCCTCAGATTCAGCTGGTGATGCTACTGTCGGTTGCCTTGGGGGTAGTCTGGGACCTGGTTGCTGTTGCTGTTGCTGCTGTTGTTGTTGCTGTTGCTGCTGCTGCAAGACAAAGCACAGCATTTTTTTTGTACGTGTATTCTTACTTACTTTTTGTGTTACCAAGAAAATCCGGGGGGCGGGGAGGGGAGGGAAATTGCAAAGCTATAAACAAAGGCTTAGTAAGTTTAAAGAACATAAAGAAAAAAAAAAAAGAGGGGGAAAAAAAAAGGCCCATTATTGCTGAACCAGAATTAAAATACGAGTTAGCAATTCTCCGTATACCTCATGTGTCTGCATGTGTGTGAGCAGAGATGGGGATAAAGGGATGGTGGGATACAGACCGAGAGGAAGAAGGAACACTCTGGCTTTGTTTGACTGAAAGCACCAATGACGTGACATCGGTGAGGTTTAGCTGACAAATTTTAATGAACATACTCCACGAGTCAAGTGCAGACAAGACAAAATGCTAAGTAGATGATATAGTATAGGATTAACTTGACCAGCTTAGCCAGAACTGTAGCAAGGGCAAAGTGAGAAAAGTGCCAGATGAGGGCAAACGCACAGGAGCTCTGCCAGCAGCAGCAGCTGCTGCCCAAAACCACGGGCTGCAAATCTCTAGCAATAGCTAGACTAAGGGACTGAGGGGATGGGGGAGAAGGAGAGCATTTTAGCTAAGTGCGGAAATATCCCACTGCTATCTGACCCTTAACATGCACTGAAGTCTTGTCAAACTTGTAAACGTTACGACAGAACGCATTAGCTGGAAGTGCCTAACGTCACGCTGCCAAACCCAGCCGTGGCAAGGACAAAGGGATCTGGAGGTAGGAGATCTGTACTTTCTCTTCTGGCTCTGACCCCTCTCGCCCGTGGTCTTGGAGAGGGCCTGTCTTGCCAGCGTTCCAGTATCCCAATGTATAAACGGGGAACAAACAAATTTACCTGCTTCTGTATTTGTGCTGGGTATTATTTACTTAATATTTATAAAGCACTAAGATGCAAAGCTCTAAATAAGTTCCACTATTATTATTAGAAGGGAACATGCTGCATTCCAAAAACTCAGGCAATAAAAATGAGCCAGTGTGCACATCAGAAGAATAAGATAAAGCAAATCATGATGTAAATTATTAACAAGAGCTTAAAATGAAGTTTTGCAAGCATGGATTCAGAAACATTCTTAAAAGGTGAGGCACTGAGCCCTAGGGACAGAAATGTTTTTCTCGGTTACCACCAGAGTACAGTACACTGTAAGATCATGTTTAAAATCAAAAGTAAATTTATCAGCTCCTGTTTTTGTTGACAAATCTTTTGCTTCACAGCACAGGAAGCACCGGTTAGTAAGATAGTTTGGATCAGCAAATTTCTTGTCATATGGTACAAACCACCAGTTATTATTAAAAAACCAGCAGCAGCAAAACAAGCAGTCGCTATCACTACATTTCATTTCCCTCTGCGAGCCTCCCCTCAACAGTTTGGGGTTTTTTTTTGTATTGGTAGTGCTTTCCAAGCTTCGAGTTGCAGCTCACATGCAGACCCTAAGAAGCACAAAATACTGTATGAATAGTATAAATATCGGAGGAATTACAATTCTGTCCACTTTGCCGTGCCAGTTGTGGTTGTGGAAGACTTTGCATAGGTCTCAATACCTGGTTTAGAAGCCACTGTTTGAAGTGATCTTCTTCTTGTAAGACCTGACACAAATACTAGTGGAGTTAGGGCGCTTGCCTCATCCCTATTCACATCCTTTTGTGTCCTGTGGTCAGTGAGCAGTCCCGTTCAAGGCTTCAGTCCCAAAGAGATTCAAGACTACTCCCAGCACATTAAACTGTTACAAGATTGGAGGCTTTGTATATACAGTGTGAAAACTTGGGTCTTAGCTACGTATTTATGCACCTACAACAATTACCACGTAGAAGAGCAGAGACAAAACTCAGGTCCAATCTCCCAATCCTTACTCTTACAAGTCATATTAAGAGATTACAATGCAACTGCTTATGTGAATAATATTTGTGAGATCAAACACACAACTTTTATCAACAAGGCAAGCAAATCTAAGTAAATGGCATAGTGGCTGAATGTTTATACTGTGCATAACCTTCTCCTTTTATCCCCTTAAGAAGTGATTTTATTAAAAACAATGTACGTTTTCAAACAAGTGCTGTTTTATTACTTAATATAGATCTTTCTCTCTCTTTTTGCTAAATCAAACAGCAAGTTTCCAGACTTTCACAATTATTTTAGTACTTGATATCCTAAGGGATTGTCTTATTCAGTTTGCTTTATCTTTAATATACACACGTGTTGTTTCTGGCTGCGAGATAACTCTATACTTCCTAGCTTTGTAAATATTTTTCTGTATAGGTAATACAAACGATACGCCGGGTCTCAGCTGAGGTTGGGAAAGCAGAGGGTAATAGCTGCCCTTTAAGAGGGAACAGTTAATGGGTTGACTTCAGGTCTTTCCTGAGAAAGGATCAGAGCCCCCAGCCCAGCGAGACGGCAGTCCGCACTGCTGACCTGAGCTGCAAGACTCAGCAAAGCAGCCAGCCGTGTGCGAGCCAAGGGGGGGTGCAGCCCCCCGGGGCTGCCCTGGAGCAGGGTGGCTGTTTCCAAGCCCCCAGGCGTGGGTCCTGCGTCCCCTCCTCTCTCTCCCTGACAGTGCCCTTGTGCCAGCTCACCTGCGGAGCAGCACCCAGCCAAGGTCCAGCGGTCAGCAGGCCTGGTAAGAAAGCGCCTCTATGCTCTCCTTTCCCAAGGGTGGTGGGAGAGGGGCTCTGAAGGAAAAACAAACAAACATTGACTCCCCCCAGTCTCAACTGGGGTTCAAGCGGGATGAGGAATCCCCTTCCCTTCATGCCTACCCGGGGCGAGCCGCTGCTGTTGGGGGTTTGAGCTTAGCTTTCCAGCAGCAGCACAAGGTCCTCCCGCTTCGCCGGTTAAGGCGTGTGACAACGGGTGCCAAATGCCTCTGCCTGTCGGTCCTGCTGCCCGCGGGGACGGCCGGCACAGCAGCTCACCCTGCCCGGCCCGCGGCCCAGCCTGTCCACGCACGTTTGTGAAAAAAACACCGAACCGAAACAAAACCCGTGGGTTGTCCCACGCTCTCCTTCGAACTCGGGCGGCGGATGGCAGCGCGCTCTTATCTCACACGGGGAGACCTGCGTTTAGCCTGGCCGGGAGGAAAGCAACACTAATTTCCTTTGCTACGTTTAAAGCTTTATTTACTTAGCGCTCTGCGGGATTGGCCAAGGTAAACTAACCTGAATCTGTTCTGCTGGCACATGGATAATGTGGGAAGGCCTGTCACCATGGTGATGAACTGCATTGCTTTCTTGTTCATAAATGGCATCGCGTTCAGGCTGAGGAAGACTGAGGAACCTTCGGATCATGGAGAGATTCTCCCAGAGGGTCCTGTTCTCTGGTGAGGGATCTTCTTTCCAACGTAACAGCTCACAGAGCCACCCCTTGAAGATAACACCAGCAAAACATTAGTTTTTTTCCTCACTTCACGAGGGGCAAAACGAGGGTGAAACGTGTACTTTAGAGGTGCTGCATTCTCTCACGCTCTCCCCCGGCAGTCAAGGGCTGTCGCTGTACAGGCTGGGCTTAAAGCACACCCTGACACGCCGGGAGGCTGCCGGGCAGTGTCACGGACCCTCGCTAACCCCGAGCGTTTCGGAAGGCACCTTCCCGTCGGTCCCGCACCACAGCACTGCCCTTTGCCTGCTTAGAAATGAGGCGGCTGATGAAGGCCGAATCCCTTAGACGCTCCCCTCTGCAGACGGGGGGGTCACTGACACCAGCATATTCTCTGTGCCGCCTGTTTGCTCTTACGCAAGGCTACACCCATCCGAGAGTATCGACACCGTGTTTCAGGAGCCAGCAGGTTGCTTGCTGAGCAGTTTTTAAAGTTTTGGTACTACCACTCAAACCAAGAAAGTACTTTGAATACCTGCCTTGAGTGTACGGCTGCCTAATGCAAATCATGGCAATTGAGGAGCTCCCTAATGTCCTTTCAAAAGACAGGAATCCTTTGACTAGACGCAGCCAAGTAACACCTCCTTCCTATCTGTTACAAGTAGAGCTGCCTCTGCAGGTGAACTTATTTCAAGTGATAGAGGATCATCTGTTTCAGGATTTTTCTCATCGACCCAGAAAAAAACAAACGCTCCGTTTTACCTACACTATTAGAGCTTGGGGGAAGTGTGGGGGGGTGGGGGTTGCAGCAAGATCCCCTCCAGCTTCGGATACACCCTTTATATACCATTTCCACGTCACAGGACAGCACGCTGCCTAAGAGCTTACCCACTCTAACGCAGACGTGGGTTTGGGATACATATTACAAAGTTGGCTACAGAATCCCCTGCGAGAACTGCAGCGGTTGCTAATCTGATTTTAAACGAGACATACAAGTTCATCTTGCAAATTTAACAATTGTTTTCTTACGTCTTCTTAAAATTTAATAGACAATTTTGTTCTTAATTGTGCACTGGTAGTTTTAAAAGAAGATGCAAACACTCTAGCTAAGCACAGTGTGTATCAGCAGCAATTTTTTGGTATATTAATATTTAGAAACAAAATATTACATGTATAAAACATGCACACTTCCTTTCTTTTAGCTTCAAGGATCTGTTTTCAAAACTAGGTCCATGCAATTTTATTTCTTAATGCTGTAGGAAAGATAATGTGACATTTTATTGAATCAACAAATAATATAAATGTACAGAAGCTTTTAGATCCTTTTTATATGTACTGGTAGTTGAAAATGGTTTATGCAGACTAGTTGACTAGTAGATACAATGGATACATAGATACAATATAGATATGTATTTTCTTGAAGACATTAATCTCTTTAGCTAACAGTTAATAAATGCAGTGTAAAAATATTACCACGATAGGAAGAGATGAAAGTAAACAAATAATCTTAATGCATTCATATTGTATATGAAAATATTTAGTGAGGTGTATATAAAAATTTGAAGTATATTCTCTTGGATCTAAGTGGAAAACTGAACAAATGACACAGGAGGAAATGCCCCTGAGAAACAGAAATAATCAAAATGACAAATGTTAGAGAGAAGGTGGTAGCAGAGCTGAGAAAGCAAAAATTTAACTGGTGCCAAAACCTGCCTGGTGCTCACTAGGTGTGCTAGGGAGCGAGGAGAGAGGGAAGAGAGTGGTGGCAGCAGAAGGGTCCTGCTGCATCCCAAGGATGGAGTACACCCCGTTCCTTGACCACATGCTAAGGGCGGATGCCCACTATTGCCCCAAGGTTTAGCAAGCTGACCGTGAAATGCAGCCAAACGTCTTCATATAGAGCACATAACATACAGCCTGTCCCAGCTGGAATCGTATGGCATGTTTTTAAAACAGTAACAAGGGTCTGTGGATCCTCCCTCCCCATCAGACAGTACCCTGGGATATGATAGCATACACAAACTCTCCCTGCCTGCCCCTAACAAATCAACGTGTTGCTCGTGGTTCTCTGCTGACATTGCTTCCATGGGGATACGTGCTGGATTAAGCTCAACAGCAGTATTAGTTTTCTGTGGTGAGTTAAAAAGAAGTGCAATCAGAAAGCATAGGTAGTTTGTTGGGGATGGAGGAGAGAAGATTAAGAAGAGAAATAAATCTAGATCTTTGAATTGAAAAGCAGTTATCAATCAAAAAAAAAAAAATCAAACAGCCCGCCCCTGAAGCATAAAAATTGTCCCTTGGTTGTCTGGAGTCTGCACTGCTTCACATCAAAACTGTTGGTCCTCTTTCTAATAGTGGTGAAACAGAGAGCAGAGATGGCTATCACGGCAATTTGGTGAAAGTAAAAAAAAAAAAAAAAGATAACCTGTCCCCTCCCATGACACCCCTCCAAGGTATAGAGACAGACTGGAAAAGAAACTGCACCATGCATTTAGAAGCTGCACACATTTTGCCTGGTGACCTGTCAATCACAGATTTTTTTTTGGAAAAAAAAAAAAAAAAGAGTAGAAACTCTTTTAAAATGTCCAGTAGTAAAAATAATTTCTAAGCAATTACATTTTATGCTGATTAAACATATTTCATAACAACAGGTTTTGTTAAGTTAGAAATTCCTTCTCCCCTTACTGTCTTTTCTGTTTGTATATTTACTAGATCAGATCTTATTTTTATTAATTACTGATGGCTAATATATTTCCAGTATTTTTCTATCAACTTTTGCACTGAAATAATACTTTTAACTCCTTACCTAAAACTGATTTGATAAATTGTAACCTGAAGCACGTCTCTGTTAGCCTTTCAGGGAAGCAGCAATTTTGAGATACTGAAATCAGATGCTTCTGACACAGCACACAGGACAAACTGCTGATCTACCAAAATGTCTCGTTTCCATTGGCTTCATCATATTTTTAAAGGAGTAGACATACTCTGATGAAACATATGATGGGCAACATGGGAAACAGCCGATAGAATTCTTCTCAAATTAAAGGGTCAGAAATAATTTTTTGGTCTTCATGGTTTATTTTTGAAAATATTTGTGAAAGTTGATCTCACAAATATTCTCAGATGACATAGTGAATGGGCAGTAACAGAGCCTGTAGGGGCTTACTTCGCTAAGAGACTAAAAGCTTTGTACCAATATGCTTTCTTTTTGGTTCAAAACAAGAAACAAACCCATAAGTATTTCATCTAGTTTCTGGTTCAGAATTCTGTATACGACATAAAGCTCATTCATAAAATTCAGCTAAATGAGAATGTATGAAATGTTTTTGTAAATTTTAGGAAAAGTAATCATACAGCCTTTACTAATAGTGAATTTTAAGTTCTGTAAAATTAGCAAGTTTGGGGTTTGTTTGATCTAAAGAAGTATGAATACTGTAGTTAATGCAGTTGAATTCACAAGCGAATGTACCAGAGTTGATTTATCTCCTCTTATACTCATTTGAGTCTAGAGCAATTTCTGTCTAATTCAAACAAATTATTCTGAAAGAGGGCTTGGGCCACTGGTATTTTTTTGTCTTTATAGTCTTACAGGAAGTGAAAAGGACCAGAAAACAACAAGGAAATATTTATAACTCAGATTAGATCACAATCGGTTTATACAGCACATATAGTATGTTGTTAAAAAAACCAGCCTGAAAATAATTAAGCTGATTTATCTATGCAGCAAGGCAAACTCCCCAAAACTCCACAATGACATTGGGAACAACCTTGATTTTAAAACAGTAAATTTGCCAGGCAACATTACACTGAATATAAAGAGAGTACAAAGCAAAATATAAACATTAGCCACATGTAAATATGTTTGGAGAACTTTCAGGATGTTACTACTTTTCAAACTGACAAAGTTTAATTTGACACCTTCTGTTCTAAAACCTTTGTTTCTATTCAAAATCACGCCTTTAGCTGCTATCAATCACTATGCTCTCCCTATTACTTAAAATACTGGCATGGGCCCTGGATAAGCTGAAAATGCCATGCAGATGAATTCTGAGATAATATGTTCAAACCTGTTATATACAACACAAATCCTGTAAAGTTATGTATTGTAAACCTACATTTATTGGGAACTAAAAGTCTTAAATCCATCTGCTACAAAGAAAATACTGTTATGCACTTTCAAGTAACCAACCACCATCTGCAAAGGTCTTGCTACAGTAAGCAAGAAAATGGCGAAAAAAAAAAAAGATGCTAAAACTAAGATATTTAAAATAAATAAGAGTCTTCTGTCTGGTTTTCTGAGACGGATTTAGTGAAGAAACATAAGACATTAGAGGAAAAAAACCTGTGAAAGCCGAACTGCCAAACCATTGCAGGAAAAGCGCAAAGAGGATAACTGCCAAACATTAGACTCTGCAAGACCCATGAACATGCTTGTTTTAAAGAAAGCATCTATGCATTTTATCTATGCATCCAAACGCTATTTTATTCAGTCTGACCTGTGCTGTGTCTAAATAAAATCTTCTGCTCTTTCACATACAGTTTCAAACAAACTATCCTTGCATGCGGGTATCTTTCTTATTTAAAAAAAAAAAAAAAAAAAAAAAAAGATATTTGAAATCTGCATTTAAGGTGTAAACACCAACCGTAACTAGATCAAAGAGGGCAGCATTACAATCATGAAAGATGTTCTCTGGGCAAAGCTTTCCAAATCGGCAACAAACACATCTCATCAGGGAAGAAAGGGCTTCAAGGTGAAGCAACTGAAATCTTTTGTTTGGTGAATTTGTTATAGTGATAATAATTTGCCACGTGATGAAGATTTCTCACAGAATAACTAACAAAGGCTCCAACATTTTTGAGAAGAGCTGTAATTTGAACCTAAGAAGGCAAAAAATTTCCCAGTACCAAGTAAGATTACGAAGAGGTTTTCTTTGGTATATCATATGTAAGATTATTTTGCATCATTCTCTGGGGCATACAGTATAATAAAAATATATGGTCTTAAAAGAAATCAGTCTAAATAGGGAGGTATTTGATACAAACATTTTAGCAGAAAGTGTGAATTGCATTTCAGCATCTACTGTGAACAAAGACTAAGTACATAATCCATTAAACAGTACTTCTAACTCAAAAAAATTGAGTATTGTAGACAAACTAAAGTAGGCATTTTGAATGAGCACATTTTCAGCAACTAACTATAAAGCTAGCAATTTATCATTCAGCAAATAATTTTCTACTTTTAAAAGAATCTGTAAGTGTTACTTATGCTAATGAAGACTGTTTTTAATCTGCCCACAAACATGCTAATAGAGGGCAATTTTTTTTTTATTTACAATGCTGAAGGCACTCCAGTTTACAGAACACAGATATAAAATTACACTTGGCAAAATGGGCTCTTAATTGTCTGAGCAACCCAAATCCCTCACCTTTAACACAAAAGCTTATACACAAAACAAAGGAAAAGAACTCACGGACTAAACTTTAAATATTGACTTTTTCCCCTTCAAAAGCCATCTAACTTGTTTCACAAATCTCGTTTTTGTTCCAAGTGCCTGCATTCATCATAGATATTTCCATTATTTTTTTTCAAAACAGAATCCATGTACAGAAGCAAAGAAAAAAGGCCGACATCACCACCACCGTATATGCATATAGTCTTAGTCTTGGGCATTAAACTTATAAGCTGCTCATTGCACAGAAAGGTTGCTTTTGGAAAAGTCATAATAGTTTGAATGAGATACATAATGGTAGCAAAGGAGTACTGAAAGCATTTTAAATTATTTACTAGGTTAAAAGGGTGAAATGGTACTTTAAATACATCAAATTTCATCATCTGGGCCATTTTTTGGTGGCAAAGTGGTATTGATCTTTCCAAATGCTTAAAATTAACTATTTCCAGAAGGTCATTATTTGATTAAAGGCATTAAAGTTGAGGGCAAGAAATGATGCACTTTGTCTTCTTTCCCATTCAAATAATCGTGTAATTTAATCAGAACTATCCCTTCATGTCCTGTAATAAAAATGTTTGTCTTAAGATATTGTTCTTTACCTAACATATTAACCTTTAAATGTTATGAAGTTCTTAAGAATAATCTCTGCTTAGAGAAGATTCTTCCATAATGCAATGAAAGGATCGCCAGCATTTAAATTGATAAGGCCAGATTTCCCCTACACATTGATTGGAAAACGCATTAAACCCTTCAACTGAGATTTCCCACAGTGTTCAACAGGATCGAAAATTCAGGGAGTTCTGAATCAGTAAGCTCATACATATAGCATTGAGAAGCAAAATAAACAAACGTCAGTTCAGCACAAACGAATATGACAAATAAGTAACAATGGACACTGCTTTAATTTATCTGGGAAATGTTGTTTGCATTACATTGTATTATCTGGAAAAATACAGCAGGGAACACCCACCACAGGGTAAGAACAGAGCATTTAATTCAAATTCACTTTCAGGCTGAGATTACTTAAATCTGCCTTCTTTCTGGGTGAAATACCTGTGGGTTCAGACATAGGAACAAGCCTAGATAACGACAGCGGTCCTTTTTAGCCTTAAATGTTCTTCTGGAATTTCCTGACTGCAGGAAAATTTATTCTGACTGCAGGCTTAGCTTTCCTAAAAAACATAAATTGTCCTGGTTATCGCCTATGCAAAGCTGAATACAGCTAAATGCTTCACAGAATTGAAGTCAATTAAAAGAAAGGCCACTGGATATTTTTATAAATTTTCAGGAAAACTAATAATGTACCGGACTTGGTGGATTATACTGACCAACACGTTTGCTAGTGAAAATCTTTCCAGCTTAGCTTACATTTGCAAATAATTTTAAGCATTCATTGACTTCTGTGAGGCACAAACTTTTGAGTAATTTTAAAAACTGCTGTGAATGTTCAGTACTTTGGGATTTTGTTATTTTTCTCACAGAACTTGTATCTTTAATTCAAGAAGCAAAAGCTGGTTTTCAGCCTGTTTCAGAAGATGAGTAGAGATACCAGAATATGAATGCCTCTTCTTGAGACATGGCCTAAAGTGATAAAATATGTCCCCAGAAAGATGGTTGCCTTAGTATTTTATTTACACTAATCAGCCTTAAGTTTCAGGCTTTGCCTTTGAGCATTCCCCTAAATCACAGGAAGTTTGAAACCTGAAGCTGTCCTTTATCTCCAGATATTTCTGGTTTATCTATTTTACGGGCTTTCATTCCTAGAACATTGAAAGTGGAAGCCAGATGTGAATTTTAAGTAAATCTGTATCTGCCATCATAATAGGTGGGATTTAGCAAAACAAACAAACCAAACCCCCCCCAACCTCACAGGGCTTTTCAGAAGAAAGGTAAACTTCACTGGCAGGAAAAACTTCCTTTGAAGAATACTGAAACAGATTATGCAGTTTCCTTAAATTTCTTATCCAACCTTATTCTATATCAAACCAATCTTATCCAGCTACACCATCTGCCTGTATGTTACCTCCACCTCTTCTCTGGGTTGTGAAAAACAAATGACCAAGCAGCTGGCAGTGGTACTGAGAGTGCTTCACCAGAACCTTTTGGTGGATATAAAATATCCACTATCTGGATATTTTAGGGGGAAAGGATTCTTAACATCTATTCTTTCCTCTGCCTTTTCTTCTCTCTTTTGTAACACTTGAAAATTAAATATATATTTCTATTCTTGTAAACTTCCAAACAAATAAATAAGAAAAGGAAACTTGCTAAAGCAACCTCTAAAATTCAGTGACAAGCAGCAAACGAGTACAGAACCAAAATGACCTGGAGAGCTACGGCCCTGCTCCCACAGCCTCGTCTGTTGTATTAGACCTCTCCTTCTACCTGGAGCCACAGCGAGTGGCTAAGAGGCGAAAAACATGACACATTAAGGTCCAAGGCTGTATCTAAACTGGTGGGTACTTCCTCGTGTTATAAGCACTTGAGATGTCCTAACGACTCATGGGAAAAAAACCCACCACCCTAACCCCTAACTCTAAAACTGACTAAAAACATTAAGCATCATTGCTTTTTAGTTGAGTACAGAGGGAATTAAAAAGATCTAAATGAAGAGCTTCTCCCAAGCTTGGCTTCTCTGCTTTCAGCCTCTTCCACCTTTCCTTTCCCTTGTTCAAATGTATCCTTTTTACAGTATTGCCTTCAATCACCTAGCAATGACAGACAGGCACAATCCCTAACCAAAAACATTAAAACGCATGTCTTTAAAAACCTTACATAAAATGCAACTACATTCATATGTAAAAAGAAGAGGGAAAAGTAACAGAAGCAAAAACCCCGCTGATGAAGCTTTATTCTTCTGCCTTGCTCTATTCCATGTCCTTTCACACACACTACTCAACTGGCATTGTAAACCTGAGATACATGTGACAAAAATGGACTTAAAAAAAAAAACAAAAAACAAAACAAACCAAAACCCACCACATCAAACCCCACCAACTAAACAAAAAACACCAACTGCTAATTAAGTAAGTCAGTCTTAGTCTGGTACATTGCTTTTTATAGTATAGGCATATAAAATGGGTCAGTGGGTTTCACAGAGGGTGACTGGTAATATATGGCCCTTTATCTGTTATTTAAGTAGAGAGAAGTACTGATTTCACTGTAATACCAATGTTTCCCTTGAAAGTAAATACAACTCTAAATCCAGCCACGATCCTTAATAGCCCATATTTATTTATTCTTAAACATGCAATCGATTTTTGTATGGCAGCTATATCTGCAGTTTAGTTAGAGAAGAGTCTTTAATAGAAAAAGCCTGGCAATTTTGAAAATCTTTTTACTACTATCAATTTACAAGTGAACAGCAAATGTTTATTATTACAATGCTTACAGAGATCTAACATTTGCTTTGGGGGAAAGACCTCCAGTAAAAAGGCCATAGGGCCAAAGTGTCACTTCCGTAATTACTTATATGTGTGTATATCAAGTTGTTAGATTTATTTTTTTAAAAAAAGATTATAATTTCCCAGAAGGAGTAATTTAAATCCATGGCTTCTTGTCATATGTTTTTTTTCTTTCCAGAATTCATTTTGAATCAGGGGAAGATCTACCACACACCGAGGAATCACAGGCTCGTAGATATTTGGACTTCATTGTAAATTCAGTTCAGCTGACAAGATGTTCCAACAAGCGAGATCATTCCAAAAAACACACAGCTCAAATCCGTTCTCAGACATCCCTTCACATTTTTATGGCCTAACTATATGTTTTCATATAGATTTGAATTAGACATTTAAACATTCTGAGACAAATTCTTTCAACTTGTCTCCTGCAGTTCAGCTGGCTTCTGTGGCTCTCAGCTTCATCCCGAAGAACGCTTAATGCTCTGATCATGCCAAGGGTGAAAGGCATCTTAAGGAAATTGGAAAGAAACTTCTCCCTGACTTTCCTCCAGATTTTGTTAACCACAGAAACGGTCAGAAAATGAATAATGCTCATTACCCAATGCAGTTTTAAAAAAATATTTTTAAAATCCACACCTGTGAAAGACCGGTGCCTCCTCACCCATGGGAAAATAAATGCAGTGAAGCCCTTGGAAAGCTAAAATGCCCTTACTTGTGGTATGGTTGCTTAGGGCATAGACTTAAAAGAACAGGAAAGCTGGATCAAATGGGAAGCTGGAGAGATCGGCCTTCTCCTTCCTGGGTGGGAACCAACACAAGACTGTTTTCAGGTAGTTTGCCGTCAGGATGGAACAATAAGGGAAAAGCTCCTAGAGAGGGCAGTTCTTACTGTTAGACTTCTCCTCACTGACCAAGAAAAGCACCAGCCCAGCTGAGCCCAAGCCAGGCAGCATCTTCAGCAGCAGCTCCTGCCCTTAAATCAGGCGCTGCATGGAGGCACGTTTCTTCCTGCCCTGATCCCTCCAGCCCATTGCCCAGGTGAAAAGGTTCAATGCCTTTAGTTAAACTCTCTCCTCCTGTTAAATAAGAGTAGCAAATGATTTCTCAGAGGTGAAGCAAACTGGCTGCCCCACAGCAAAAAGAAAAAGAATCTCATTTAAGCCCTTCATAGCTTTTTTAAAAAAAATAACTGTGTTTTATATAAACAGTGGAAAGCAGAGCTTTCTCTTGCATGTTACATATACTAGAGATGCTAAGCACCAGGCTCAGCATAATACCTAGTCACCTTAGTAAATCTATAGATGTATCTGATATGTTTGCAAATCTTGCTCAGTTGGGGTCCAAAACTTCAGGGAATTCTGCTACGGTCCACTCAGTCCAAACGCCTTTACTTTACAAAGATCCTGAAAACTATTTTCTTATGTTTCTCAAAAGCCATCCTGAAGTTAAGGGAACATGACACTGCACAGGAATAAAAATGAGATGACCACTGAATAACAATGTCTTTTGAGATAAAATCTGGCAGATTTGGAATTAGGTAAATAGTTGCAAACAGGAGTTTTCCCCCACTTAGCTAGCTGCGTGTTTGCCCTAGCCTGTTTGTTACATGCCAACAGTCTGGTGTAATTCCTAACCAAAAATCTGAAGTTTGACTTGGAGGTTAAATTTGCAGAAAATAAAAGAGATGGCCACAATGAGAAATTATCAGGAACGATGAAATTAAAAATGATGTGGAACAAAACAATGTATCTTTTCTCACCTAGCACCTAGAAATCCTGTAACATTCTTTCAGGAGTAATGTGTTTTAAATTCTCCAGTTTAACATTATGAGAGAAAACACGTATCTGTATTTCTTACTTCTTCCTTTGCCCAGCAACCCTTCACCTGAATCGCCATCGGTCACTCCTTTATCAAACTGCTTCTTGGACGGTTACTGTGTATTTGTGTTTGCCTAAGATGCCTTTAATCTTTGTGGCAACGTGTTTAGCAGCTCTGGGTTTTTCAGGAGGGGTTTTACTCTGTCATTTCCTGTTTATTTAGGGGTTCGGCTCACTGTTTGCTTGGTACCCTGCTTCCCCCCCACCCCCCTGCCGGGAACCCCGGGGCTGCTCACTGCCTCCTCAGCCTCCTCCTCCTTGGCTCTGCCACTACAGCTTTGTTTCCATTTCTGTACATCATTAACTCTCATACGGCTCACTCAAACTCCCCCACCACACCCCGCCACCCCTCCCCCCCTTTTTTTTTTTAAAATAGTGCTTTAGTTTCCATGTTAAAACACTGATATACTCAATCTTAAAAGCCTCCCAAACGGGCAATCTGTCCACAGCAGGCCCAAGCAACCTGAGAAACCAAGAACCCAGCTCTTCCCCCAGCTAAATCCATGTTGCCACGTGGGGAACGGAATGATATTCCACCCACGAAGCCGGCAGCGCTGGTGACCAGTGGTGACCAGCCCCTGGCTCCCCACCATGCAGCAAAGCCCCAGGGCACGGGGTGCCCACACTGCGCCCTCTTACCAAGGGTCACTTCTGCAAAGTGACCGTGTGCGGGGTGCACCCGGGGTGGCACTGGATGCCAGAAGGTGGGAGACAGCGGTAGGAGCGGAGAAAGAAGCAGGTGGAGAGAGTGGATGGTGTGTACAGGAGAGGAACAGGGTGGGGAAAAGTCAAAGGAAGGCTAAGAGGAGCACTGTAATGAGAGGGATTAGCAAAGGTGGCAAGAAGAAAACAAAACAGAAGGTGAGGATCCAGAAAGCGGGAAGAGAGATTAAGAAAATCCATCCTGCCAGAAACAGCACCTCTAGTCAGGCAGACAGCAGGTGCTGCCTGGGGAAGAGCTGATTCACGCATCTGGAGCAAAGGAATGAAAACACCTCTACCTAAGAAAGAAAACCTAAAAATAAAAGATTCGAAGGAGGTGGGAGAGGGTGCCATGCTTTTTTTTTATTTTGGCAACCCAGTGCTTCCTGACTATACGACATGTTTCAAATAGTTTTGCGAAGAGCTAGATTTCTGGACCCTTGCAAGAACCCTGACGGTCCATTTCAGCAATATCTCTTCCACCACGAGCCCTCCCTGCCCTGCTCTTCACCTTACTCCAGACTCGTTTTTGAGGTACCTGCAGCCATAGCACCTCCGGGGCTTCCGCTGCACCCTCAGGACGAGATTTCCCCTTTGCTCAAGGTCCATGAGGACCCCAGGGGAGTCAGTACAGAGGTGGCACTGCCGTGCCACAAGTGACACTAATGGCACACCTACGCCAACCTACTCCAGCCCAGCTCTGGGGGATTAGTAACGCAGTCAGTAACTGCTGGGGAAGTGGTATGAGCATCGCTCGTTAACCCTTTCTGCAGCAGTCTCTGGGGCCAAATTCAGCAGTCTGTAGCCAAATTTTCTCCTACAAGCTGTGCCTTCAGTGACTTTCAAAAACGATCTTACTTTCTTAGACTGACATTGAACATTGAGTCTTACAGTCTCCTGCGCTTTTGATATTGCTACTGCATCACAAATCACTGGCAATGGATAGAACAATCTCTTACTAAAGCTCCTTTTTTTTTAAAAAACCTCCTCTGGAAGCCTTATTACAGATTAGATTTGATGAATTTCTATCAGATGCACTGCACCACTCCTCTCGCCTGACAATACCTGCAACAGCTTTTGGGGAATCTGCTCAGTTGCATTCTCACACTTACATTTTTTTCCTTGCTGTAAGAATTGTTTTAGAACCTTATAATTAAAGCTTTCTATTAAAATTGCATTAATTTTTTCTCTGTGTAGGAAAAGTAGCCAACAGTGATCTACTAAAGAGTAGATGGTTTCAAAAAACCCCCTCACTAAGTATTGAAGGCTGCTTAATTAGGGAAAGCTGAACAATTTAACTAAAAAAAATGGAATTACAAAAAAAGCAAGACAATTTACAGACAACATTTAGTTTTCTGAAAACTAACAATAATCTGTTTTCATAAGAAATAATGGAATGGTTTAATAAAAAAATTATATTTTCCATTTGCCAAAATTCTAGACACTTTGAGGATTCTTTTCTAAAAAGAATCTTTTCCCTGAAGGAAGAAGTAGAGGGAAGAGTTAGCAGAGAGACAAAATCCGTGGTGAAAAACTTTGGCAGAAAATGTTATTTCTACTAAATCCAGGTAGCAGTGAAGACTACATTTTTGGTTAGAAGCTCTTCTTAAAGTGAGGTGTTTGCTGGCATGTTATTTTGAAAAACAGCACAGTAGGATGACTCCTTTAATAAGCGGGCATAAAACCCAGAGACTGGAAAGTCGCAGAGAGAGAGACAAAACCCCTGTGCGATATTGGATTTCTTTGCCAAAGCAAGGAAGGTTTTTAATAAAGGTCATGGAGAAATAAACTCCAAAGACGGTAGCGTCTCTTTCCCCCTATATGTTTACTCTTTCATTTCACTCTTTTACAGCGAAAGGCAGACCTTAACATGCGCACACACACATGCACACACAAAAGGAAACAACAACCAAAGAGGAGGGGGGGTGGAAAAAAAAAAAGCGCCTGAAATTTTAGTTACACCACATGTGGTTTTCATTTGTGAAAAATGAACAAGCTGTTTGTGGTTAAACTGTCTAATCTGCTGTTATCAATCTAGCGCTGCATTCAAGATTTACAGGATACATCAGCTTCTGTGCCACATTAGCTGTAAAAGGGAGAGGGGGTGGGAGGAAAAAGGAGGAGGAGAGAGTTTATCCTGAGGAATAATATTTCCAATGCAGCCACACTCACACTACATCTGGTTGTGCTGGTAGCGGCAGTTAAATTGAAATATTTCACAGCGTGTGTCAGAAACATGCAGAATGGTAATTATGACAGATCTGATTAAGCCTGAGTGCCACTAGCTCCCTGGCCAGCTCCGGTTGTGCAGGTGTGACCTTGTGCGTGCCTGCGTGTGTAAATAAAATTAATTACAAGCGAGAGGGCGAAGGCTTCGGTGACATCACAAAGCGGAGAAACTCCCAAGGGGGAGACCTAATGGAATATTTTCCCTCAGTCTAATAATACAGTTCATATTGACTTGAGGTAATTAGTGGGATCATTAAAGCAGTTTTCCCGGCGTATTTGGCTGCCTGATCAGATTAGTGAAAATGTTCTTCAGAACAAGCCCTGTGTGGTCTGCCAGAGAAGGAGGAAATAAAAAGCAACAAAGCATATTTTGGAATGATAAGCAGCACTGGACTTTTTGCACGGCATTTTGCAGGGCTGGTCTCAGGAGCCTGGGCGCCCAACTCTCCTGACCCATTCTACCTTTCATCCCAGGCGCACGTGCTCCTGCCGCGTGTCATCTAAGACTTTTTAATTTTTGTTCCTCTATCCTTCAAAACCACACCACCCCTACCCCTTGCTGCTTAAAAAAAAAAATAAATCAGGTAGAAGCCTTGTGGAAGTGCTAGCCTTAGAAGAACTACTTTAGAGTAACCGGGGGAAGGAAGAAGAATACCTATGTGATCAGCTCCCCCCCCACCTCTCCCCCAAATGCTAACAGAAGATTGAAGGCACCAGTTTGAGAATTAGTAACATTTTCATTCCCTAACAAGCTTACCCCAGGAAAAAAAAAAGGAGAAAAAAGAAAGAAAAAAGTTTAACTATGATATAAAGTCTTCCACGGTAACAGAACACAGAGCCCTAATCAAGAAATGGACCATTTGTTTAAAAACAGTCTATTGAGCATGCTCTACCTTGCAAATGGAATATGCCAAGCTCTGTCACAGATGGCAAGCTTTGACAGTTCCCATCCGTAGCGTCGATACTCGACAGTTCAGCACAAGATCAGTGACATTCTGTCTCATTAGAGCCACGCTAATTATCACAGCTAGTTTCAGGGGAAACCATGTGTTGCAATGGTCAATTTGAAGGAGTCTGTGCATCAACAAACTGGTAATAAGGATCAGACACCTTATTATATGACAGCATGCTGCCTATGATCTGATTTACTGAATCAGAGGTACTGAGGCAACACTGAAGCCTGATGGGTTATAGAATGCGTGTACACAATGCGTATCTGAAATAGGCTTTAAAAATAAAAAGGAGCTATATAGAAACAAAACAAATAAAAATTTTTAAATGGTGAAGTTATAACAAGGACTTTTTTAATTTGTCATTAAGATATGCAGAGATGTTCAAGATCTTGTCAGCCAGTTTTATCTTTAATCAAATCATATAAGATAAATAATTCAAAATGAAAACTGTAAAATTATGGATTATGCTAAATTATAATTCATTCCATACTCTGATTTTTCAGTTTCAATAACATGTACCAAACATTCCTTATGTTGAGCCGTCTTGCTGCTTTAACAGAATTTTGTATTTTGTAAAGAGCTTTCTCTACTTGGCTCTCTTTTTTCATTTGTACATTTAATGACTTAAACTTGTACTTCTCCTTGCTTCTCCCACACGCTCGTTCTCCTCCCAGCAGACAAAAATCATGCAACCAAGAACCCCCCTTTGCTGCTTCTGGCCACCTGCAGGGCTGCATCCTGCCAGGTGCTCAGCAGTCCCAGCCCCAGCACCTCTCCAAGACGCACAGCAGGCTGAGGCCATGAAGGCGTTAAGGATTAACTCCTGACCAACACAGGGCAGGTGTGCATCACATCCCTCCAGGGAAGCCCTCCTCAGGGCTCAAATATAGCGTTTTCTGAAGCTGCTACCAGTTCTTTTAACAGCCTCTATGCGGATTGTGAGCAGCATCTGAACCGCTCCTCTGCCACCCACCTGGCTGGGAACCTCAGGCTGGAGCCACCCTGACCCCATGCGAGAAGCATGCTCAGGAAGCACACTTTGTCATCAGCGTGTCAACAAATCCATCCTTTGCCTTACGTGTCGAAAGGGCTGCCTGGCCCCAAGGAGCTGTTTGAAGAGGTCAGTATAATCCTCTTACCACTTAAGGATTTTCCATTCTGTACCTTTTTCTTTGGCTTGAACTATTTCACGTTTTAATGCTTTTTTTTTTCCCCCCCTCTATGCAGATTTCCATGGGCAATTGCACAGATACGAACCACCTCAGAGATTTTAAGGTTTCTCTTCAGCGCATCTTTGTTGACTCAAGAAGTTGCTGTCTACTTTGTACTAGAGGGAACCCAAAACTCCCTGAAGTCAACCCACTCCACCAAGGTCATACTAATAATGTGGGATGTGGCCAGGATCAAGACCAGCCCTTCTCCAAGTCTACTCAGACTGAGCAATAAGTGAGATAACTGAACTCAATTTTTCTACCCCCTTTCTGAGAATTAATTTTAAAAACTTCCTAAGGAAATTTCCTGAGGTTTTAACCTTTACTTCTGAGAAGAGATATGATGAAAGAAATTAAGACATGGGGCAGAGGAAGGACCTGGAGCGCTCTGAGCATTCATTTTGTTCCTGCAATAAAAACCCAACATCTCTGCCTCTGCCCCGGGTGAGACAGAACACACTATGACTCTGCAACACAGTATTTTGTGAAAGAAACAGATCAGCTCTATCTGCCAAATTTCACAGTCTCACTGAATGACACGCCGCTTTATGGGGCCATTCTTGATCACACGCAAAGCCCGTCTTGCTTTCTCAGTTCACACTCTTCCTCTCCCATCCCCACTGACACCCGATCCCATCCTGACTCCTGCTGCTCATGGCACCTCTTCAACTGCCAGAGCAATCACCCCCGCGTAGTGGAGGGGGGAGGAAAAGAAAATAAAACAAGGTAAAATAAATAAATAAAAAATAAAGTAAAATAATAAAAAAGAGGCTGTTGTGTGGTGTACTTCTGCAGCTAATGTTTTCTAACTCCTGCATCTTGCCTTCCCACCAGGGCAAGGGGTATATTTCCAGGTTGACCTGTGCAACAACAGCAGACCTCAGAGCACGTTTCGTTTCCACCTCGTGTCTCCCGTGCAGTGTCCCTCCCCGCTCCACAGAGCATCCATTGTACACCAAAGGAGGGGGAACGAAGGTTTTGAAGCCAAGATTTAAACCCAGGAAGTGACTCAGCTGCTCTGGGAGACAAAGGCGGACAAAGACTTGACAGAGACGCAGGGTGACAGTTGAACAGTCGAGCCCCCTCCTGCCCCCCAGCCTGGACCCCGCTGGGGCAGCCTGAGGTGCAGCGCCCTGAGGAAACAGCTTTGGAAATGAATTTCAAGACCCCCCTCTTAAAGCCACATTGTTACCAGAGGGTTACTCCTGGTGATAAAAAGGTTTCTTTTCCCCCAGCTGGAAAAACAGTTGAATAGGTTGTTCTATATCTGCAGTAATGGCATGTAACATCTTCGTGCCAGATCCACAATACCGTGCTTGTTCAGTGTGGGAAGCTGTTTAAAAATGACTTTCCTAATAGAGTATATAGCTTAGTCTCTAGATGGAAAAAGCCAGATCAAAGATATAGCATTTATAAAACTGCTGGTTAAAAAGATAAAAGTGAGATAACAGACATCAATTTTTTACTATAAATCTCTGGGTTTACTACAACATTAAAATTTCCAGTAAAAGCAGGGTTTTATATACCTGAACTCTAATGGCCTATTCTGAAAATATTTATGTCAGGAAAAGCATGGTATTTGCATGCCAAAAGCAATTTTAGTGCCAATGTTTAGCATTCCCTTCCCATTTAACTCCTTCCCATCTACTCAGGAGCGGTAGATGCTCTGCCTCGTGCCTCCCCAGGCAGACTTTCGGAGGAGGACGCTCCAGGTGCATACTAAGGCATAAAGTCAAACACTTTCTAATAAAATACCAACTGCACAAAATACTTGCCTGATGGCTTCGGATGGAGTCTCGAGCATGGTCTAAAGCAGTGATTTTCACCTCCATGCTTTGCATGCGAAACTACTCATTTCCAAGGGGCTAAGTGCCTAACCAAAGTGAATGAACGGGACAAGGAGGACTGGAAACTAGGCAACACAATGCCACAGCTCAGAAGTAATGGGTCAAAACTCTCTGTAATTAGGTGAGGTTTCTGGAGGTATGGGCAGTACTTCATTAGTTTTATTCTAAAGTAAAAATCAGAGTATGATTCTGTGAGAGCCAAGTGTCTTGCCTTCAACGTACAGGCATTCGCATTCGGTGAGAAGGGAGGGTGTTCAGCACCTACCCGGTCACACACACAGCGGTTGGTGGGACTGATGCTGCAGAAAAGTATCAATTTTACCTATTTATTCTACTATAAACTTATTTAGGTATAACAATGCAGGCTAACAGCCTTACACTATAGTGCACGGGACTCTCAGAGGTACAGAAGTTGGTATTACTTCAGTGTTTGCAAACTCTAATTTCTTACATTTAAGAGAACTTTAGCAACGTAAGCTGATTTTCAGCAAAGTTTTGCTTTCTTCCCTGCTTCACACTAGCATGTGCAGGCCACAGCTTCTCAGGGTAAGCCGGTAACACAAATGTAACTCCTCAAAACAGAACAAACGTACAGATAACACTACAAGTCTCTACTTGCCTTATCTCTTGGGGCTCTTGAGTTTGGGGGATTTTTTGTTTGTTTGTTTGTCTTTTTTTATGGAATAAAATTAGATTTCAGCATCTGTCACCATCAAGAAAAAACCCCGTCCCTGGCTCCCACATGAAAACATTGTAACCAATGCACAGTTACTGAACCATGGTGCCTTAATGATCATTATACAAATCAACTTTTTTGTTGTTTGAAATAACAAAATTAAGAATGTGCTTTCGTAATTACTTGAATCGGACTGTCACGTTATAAATGTAATAAAACCCCAATATGATTAAAATGTAAAAGTAATGTATACCACAGAAATTTATAGATCTGTGGATTCTTTTCATTTTGACTTACTCAGGTGTGCTGATTGAATTTTAGTAAACAATATTGTTAGTATTGCCATTCTACGACTAAAAACCAACAACCTGGGAGCAGACACAAAGCACTTGGTAAACCTTTCTGTCTTCCTTTTGCACGCATTTTTCTAAAGCTGTCTTTTCAACATAATCTAACCAAAAAAAAATATGTAGGCCTATTAGGCAGACAACTTGCAATAAAACCATAAGATTTTAAATACTGACATTAGGTGTTTTGCCCATTACAGTTCTAAAACTCCCCAAAGATAAGATGTATTCAAGCAATTTGAATTAGAATATCTTCCTTAGCTCCTTAGTATAGCCATAGTAACTTTTAAAGTGTATATTTTGAATTTAACAGAATTTTAATTTATTCTGCAGATAATATATCGAACCTTTAAAAACACAGACACTTTAAGAACATACAGAATGCATACATTCTTTTACAGGGAAAGAATTCAGCATTTGAAGGTATCGTTTAACTAAGTCCCCAAACGCGTTCAAACCTCTGTACCAAACAGTCCCTTTTCTTCGGAAGAGCCAACAAGCCACCAGCAAAGTGCACCATTAAACTACAAGCCTGCAAATTGTCACTCACCTAAGGCAGAGCACGATCGCCCTAACATCACTGCAACCTCTTCCTGCTCCCATCACCCCTTCCTCGCCCTGCGCTATGACCTGCGCTGCACCCAGCCCCGGCAGCCAGCTGCTCTGTCCAGCACCAGCTCTGTATGAGGTCCTCCGCCCATCAGGTAACTCTTGCCAAAGGCACTAACACAGCCCAAGGGAAGATGCTCAGCTTTTTACCTCGACGCTACCTAAAGAGAAACTTGTGTACTGCATCGTTTAATAGCTCTTCTGTACAAAGTGCTCGAGTCAGCAGAACATTATCTGCAGTCTCCTGGCTCAGGCAAGCCCAGCCACCTTGCAGATGCTGGCTGCTTAGATACCCAATCTAATGTTGACCCAAATCAGATCCTTTAAAAAAAAAAAAATTTAAAAAAAAGTAACAAAAAGGCTCTCCAGCAAACAACTATTTTTGTCCACTGGCAGAGCTGTTTTAGGTCACACGCTGTTTTATACCATAACTCCAGATTACACTCAGGACTTAATCAAGTTTTTATACCCAAAATAAGATAAGAGCAGCAACGTTCAATTTTAGTGATTTGAAAACAAAACTGTTAACCAATGCATCACTTTCTAATATGCATCCTCCTAACTTTTCACTATAACTAGAAGTGATTATCCCAGGATTTCCAGTTCTGAGCAAGAAACCAATATCCCCACAATTTTTTTTAAAAAAAAACAACAACCAACAACGGACCTCTCTCAAGAGAGGTTCTCTTGAAGAGTATGTTTGAACAAACCTCTTTTTTATGCAAGGGAGACTTCTTTGCCCCAAGAAATATTTCTCTGTACCACTGACAAGCTCCAATGCAGAATTTTTTACAATACAGGCATCCCCTTTAATATACATGGCTTGGCTATATATTTAAATCTTACTAATCATCTGACTAGTCGTCTGGTTAAAGAAGACCCAACACATCCAATTTATCTAAGAGGTTACTTCTGTGAAGCAGCTGTCTACTACAAATGGCACTTTGGTTAACTACAGACCTGAAAACTTGCTTAACACATAAATCAACATTGCATTGCCTAAATTGAGGAGAAAAATAACTTCCCAGGTAACAGGCGTAATCTCCACAGTAACAGGGAAAAGAACCACGTTCGGTGGTGTTTGTTTTCTATACTTGGTAGCAAAGTTTGTAAAAGAATCTACATTTCATCCAAGACTCTAAAACAACTGCACCACATCCTCTGGAAGCTTTTGTGCTTCACTTTGATTACTTGTCCCTTTCAAAGTCAGCATTGGAAGAGCTGTCACACCTGGAAATTTTAAGACTACACACTAAAATAAACATACCATCACAGAAATCACATCAGATCAAAATTATGTGGACCAATAGATTGGCTTCATACCTTAGTTTTGCGGAGAACTGCAATGGGAAAGGGAAGCTGTAAAAAACGGACAGTTCTCTAACCCCAAGTCTTGACATGTAACTAAAGACATCTGAGGAGCACACAGGTTGGAAGCTGCTGTAACATTCTATCATAATTAGAAACGTTTTAAGAGCCCTGTAATTTCCAATCAAAATTACAGTAATTTCTGATATACAAGCCATGATTCATGACAGAATTTTTACATTCCATGGGAGATTATAGTGGCCTGATGTATGACACACTGAGTACAGCACTAACATAAACAATTCAGTTTAATGTTTAAACAGCACTTGGTGTTTAGAATCCCACAATAAAAGAAACATATTATTGTAGAAATTATCACTTTGACAGTGATTGAAGGGTAGGCAGGCATGTGGCCTATAAAGCTATAATTTTTACAGTCCACAGCTTGAGTTTAATCATTTTGATATAACATTTCCAAAATATCTCTTTAAATGCTCCTTACAGCATATAACTTAAGAAAAAACATCCTTTCTGTACAGTGAAGTGGAGTAAACTCCAAAACATGAGCAACGCAGAAGTCAAAAGTTAAAAAGAAAGCCAGCACTAAAATGCTGACAGCCCAAGAAACATTGATGTAGGTGATAGTTATCAGCTTCCACTGGAAGATGCTGTATTTTTCTATGAAGTAATTTTAGAAAAGTAAAGGAATAGTGATTAAGTGGATTTAACATTTAATCTAATGAGAAAATTCAACACTGCAAGCGTTGGTGCCTTTACCATTTCTTTAAGTGTTGGTATAATGGTGGTTCTAGCCTTTCCCATTTTTCTCTCAGTTTTTTCCCTTCCTTCTTGAGTGCCTTCCTATTTAAATCAATGCTTTTCTAAACTCTGGTGATCTTTCTCAGAAGACATGACACTTACAATAATCACACCCAACAAGTGCTTGCTGATTTCCCTCTCTCACCACTAAACTTGACAGAAATTCTTCCGTTGAAGAAAACAGAATAGGAAACCACAGAACAAGGGCTTAAAACTGAATACACGATGTATATGTATGCACACATGCAAGTAACCAAGCAGCCATCGTATTCCACAAAGATCACACGTGTTTTCTCAGCTGTAACTCAGTATAACTGTAATTTGTTGAGTATTTTTGGGGGGTTTGGCATGGACGATGCTGCCCCACCTGCCATGCACAGACTCACTGCAAAAAACACCACCAGCATTCCCTCTTACAGCTCATGTAATTGCAAGACACCAAAGCCTCGAGATTAATTCGGCATCGATACATAGCTCACCCACAGCTTTTGCCACATCCACGCCAGCTAAGAACTGATGACTGACGCTTTCTGAGCTGCGCAAGACCCACAGGTGCACAGCGAAGGCATCTCACTGGCGGGGAAGAGGGAAGGATGCATCTCGGGAAGCCGCTTCTCAACCCTGCCTGGTCAAGGGTACCCAGAGGGTTACCTTTGACTCAGGAAGGAGCTCTGAGGTGTGGTAACGGGCTAGTGTGCTAAGCCAGCTGCTCGTTATAACGCACACAGAAACAGAGCAAAACTGGGGGAGGACATCATCACACCGCACAGGGAGACCGCTGCGCCCGGAAACTTTACCTGGCTTTTGGTTGCCGCAACCTTTGCAAACAGTGCTTGAGACACCTTAGCTCTCTTCATTTCCTGCTGAATCTCGTCGTAAATGGAAGCATTAATGTTCATGGAATTACTTTCTGTTTTTCCATTCCTCTCTGTGGCGATAGTAGCAGTTTTGACCTAGAAAATATATTTTATGAGACATTTTTCATTATAAAAAAGTTATTTTCCTCCTTTCCCCTCCCCAAGTAGTTCCCTTTCCATTTTATTCCTTTTATTCAATCTTGCTTTGATATTCTTTCAGTTTTTCAGAGACTTAACATTATTATAAGTTATCCATGGTTCAGGCAACTGGGAAACAAGAAAATTCAGCATATTTTAACAGGTGAGTGCATCTGCAATAGGAGTTATCATTAACTGACCGCTGCGAATTCCAACAACATAAAACAAATCAGGTGGAAACCTGTCAAAGAGCCTTGTAGAGACTTGTGAACCTTTACACGATTTCTTTGCCCCACGCAAATTAAGTGAAAAATGTAAGCGCAGCATAAAAGAATCTCTAACGAAATAGAGACGTGACAGATATATCTTGATTCATGCCTTATGTCCAGTACTCTCAAATGCATGATAACATAGAAAAGTTGTGGCTTTAGATTTAACTTTTAAATATTATCTTATCAGTTTAATACTCAAGCTGTTTTTAAGAAAGCAATAATTTAGAATAATATGTATTTTAACCACTAGAATAATATGTATTTTAACCACTCAGTCATGAAATCAAGATAGGGCTTTCTTAAATCAATTCTAGTTGCATTTCACTTACGTAAATCTAGTATTTATTCCTCTTGCAGTCCAGGTTAAAAGAAGATAACATGAAAACGAAACAGAATGATTATACTACCACCTCCGTGCTGCATCTGCAGCATTAAGGAAAGCAACAAAAAATGCATCAGTAGTAACATGATATTCAGAAGACTATCCTTTCCTCCATCCTCTGAAAATGATGGAAGTAATGGGTTTTAGTGCAGTTTCTGCAATATCGGTTGAGAGGTACAAAAAATCAGCAAGTACTCAGCTTATCCTACAATATTCTCAATAGTTAAGGATAACGACTTTCTTTAGCAGCTACTCTTGTAAAGTTTGCCCAAGAACAGCGGACCTAATGGAGCACTAATCCTAAAGCGGACTAGAAGAAAAGACGGCCTGTATTTCTGCCAAGAACCTACAAGATGATGACGCAAAATCAAACCTTTAGATTCCAACTCAAACCTACTGGTTCATGCTAAGGCTGTTGAGAGCTGAATTTAGCCATTCAGAAGTTACATGTCTAGTCTGAAGTTAGTCATTCAGGCTACCCCTCAATTTAATGGACAGAGCCTGGCGCTTCCAGGGGTGATTCACCCTGCTCTTAAGGAGGCGCCTAAACCCACACTTTCACTATCAGTTTAATCCAGTGCAAGTCAGCATTTTCCTGTGCTCTGAAGTCCTTTGAGGTTCAAAGGGAAATCATGACAACATGATAACTCACTTGCCAATCTCACTCTCTATGAGCTTTCACATGTCACAGCTCTCACGATATGAGAGTCAAAGGTTTTGGATGAGACACGTACTTAGGCAAATCATCGGCCCATTTTTTCCTAGAAATGTCACACTCAATTTGTGTTAACTATCCTCCATACTGCTTTTAAGATAAAATAATTTAGCCCAGAAACTGGGAGTGCATGCCACTTTAGCTGAGCCTGGTTTGTCTATCAGGCTTTTTGGGAGTTGTGCTAGGACATGCCCATAGGCTGCAAGGGGCGAAACCCCAGCAAGGACAAGGCATCCACGTACACTTCCACCTGCCTCCTTCTGGCAGGCATTAGATTTCTGGTGCCTGAAAACAGGAGTCCTGAATAAAAAGGGAACTGAAGAAAATGTGGCACACAGTTTGCTGCGTGATTTGCTTTCATCTGAAAACAACTGGTACTTTGAAACCACAACCTGGAGAGTGAGGCATTTCCTTTTCTGCAGTGTGACATTTTACAGACAACGCCACAGCAAAGGATGGCCAAGCCGGGGCCAACAGCTGCTCCGAAACATTTGAGACACCTGGCAGCAGGCAGCGTGAGCAGCAGCACCATGAACCTCCCTTCTTCCCACTGCAGAGCAGGCAAACACATGCCTCACACTGGGCAAATCAGCATGGGGCCGCAAGAGCAGGTGCATCTCCTGAACATCATACAGTGAAATCATTTGAAAATTAGGAATTCCATGGCAATTTTATAACCTTAAAGGACTCACTAAAAGATAACTGACAACCAATGGGGATGTTAAATATACAACTGGAGACAGCCTCCTCTGCTTGCATCTAAAACTCAGGCTAAGCTAAATTAGAAAATGAAAATTGATGGCTTTGTCAACACACCTTCTTGGACCTCAGGTTTAAATTTTGGCAAAGTTATTTCAGTCCTTCCCAAAGAAATATTTCTAACTGGTAACTAATCTTTGAAGGCCCTGAGGGGAAGATGAGAAGATGAAGGTATTCAGCTAGCCTACACAAGTCCACGGTATCTTTTGGGAAGGAAACGCTTTGCTCTTGTGATCCTGATCTCAACATCTTTTTTTCTGTAAGCCTTTTTGATTGCTACTCAGCTTCACAAGACAGCTTCACACGGTAGCAGGACTTCATAGACCACTTAACTGACCTGTGAACACCCAGATCATCAAAACCCAAGACTCACACACCATGTTGGAGACATAATTCAAACTGTGCATTTTGGTCCACACTTTTCAATGCCCTATTTAATACAGAGATGCATTTAACCCAGTGGAATTACTGAAGATACTCATTCTGGTTGGCAAATCACGTCTATCTCTGTACGGGTACAACAAATTCAACCGCATCTAATACGTCACTGAAGTTAAAACAAACACACAAACTAAAAAATGTCTATTGCCTTCTGTTAATATTGAGTTAGGAAGCGAACAACAGAAAAAAATAACATCTGCATCAAAAAGCCATATTAGCGCAAAGAGCTTTGGGAGAATAAAAATCTTAAAACTATAAAATGATGAGTTTGGGGATTATTAAAGGTTGTTGTCCACAATCATACCCTCTCCCTTTCCAATTTACATCATTGGCCAAGTATAAAAATTCTTCCCCCACCTCTTAATAATTTCTTTTCAAAGATCAGGTATAGACTCTGGCTGGAGTCGATGGACCATTGGTCTGCTCTGGTCTGATGAATTCCATGCAATAATGCTAATTAACCTCTTGGAGAATATCCATACATAAAACTGTTTCATAATTTATACATAGCAAGCATCTAGCTTGTTGTGTTGAATTTAGAATTGAGTTCAAGACAGAGGCTGTTTGAAGCTGGGTTGAAAAAACACCCTCCTCCTCAAAAAAACCCAACAGAAAACAAAAAAGCCCTCAATGGTACAACTTCAGGACTTGGGAGAGGAGGTGGAAAAAGTATTCATTTTGGAGAGAAAAACAAAACAAAACATAATCTCTCATCTCATCCACACTTAAGCAGAACCTCCCACCCCACCCACGCTTACAGCCACATTTTCTGTTTAGGAACGAAACCACAGATCAGCTAAATTTTTTTACGGTAACCAGATTTTGCAAACATTAACTGAACAGGGGAGCATTATTCTACAAATGTAACACACTGAGAATGAGAAATTTGTTTGGCATCTTCCTATCACTGATCAATTTGGTCTTTTAAAAATATTTGAAAAAACCCAAACCACATCCATCCCCTCCCAACCTGCCCAGACATATATTCTCATCAAATAAGACTGATTACAGTAGCAAGAAGTTCTGGATTAATTCAATTTTCCAAAACAAAGGTTATAGAAGGAATAACTCATCTGAGGAGGTTTTCACAAACATGGAAGTTCGTTTCTTCCCCCTCAAAACTGAAACAAAAAAATCTTTTCTAACACATTCTCATAAGTACTGTTTTAGCTTGGGAACAAAAATCTTCTTTAATCCTGGTTTAGCTTTTAATATTACATTGTACATTAAAATTCATAAAGTAGTTCATTCCAGGCAAAACAAACTACTTTTCAGTTCTGCTCTGCAAATAGCACAGGAGGTACAATAAATGCTGTTGCTTTCAGAATAGCTTTTATCAGGACAAGGTTTACTACTCCATTATTACAGTGGCGCCTGGAAGTGCAGTTATAGTTAAGTGTCAGGGTTTCCATTAACTCTCCTCCATGGTGATTTTCACAGGGGGCTGAGAGGGTTGCGTTTATTATTTCGTTCAGTTTTACTTTCATTAGAATGCAACTTGGCACAAAGACTATCAACCTAAATCTCAAATTTTGAACACTTAAAATTAAAAATTTTGCTGGTGGTGACGTATGGTATGTGCATGTGGCTGAACTCCAGGGTTCCGCCGCCAGGTTTCGCGGCAGTTGGTGATATCCAGAGGTGCTTGCTATGGGGGGTCACTGGTCCTCAACCACCAGCAGAGCAGTGTTCTTCTCAAGCCCAGTCTTTCAATAGTGACAATCTCTGGGACCCAAGCTGAAATTATTTTACCACCACGGAACTGTAATTTATCTGTAGTCAGAGGGAGGCCAGGATTATATTTATGAAAATGAAGGTTTTTGTCAATTGATTACCCTGAACCATGACTCACGCAAGATTTATGGATACTTCTTAAAACACTGCCTTGTTAAAATTATATTCTCCTCTTGACGTGACACGTACTCTTTTTACACAGGATGATGATGGGCCCCAAGAGTTCGCACAAATTTTCTTTGGGAAATATGGGTAGCAAGAAGGATTTATTCCTAAGTTTTGCTGAAATAGAGACTACTTGCCCTGAGAAGGAAGGGTTCATGACTACAGGATGGCTAACAAGCTTTAACTAGAATATTTTGGAAAAGAAAATCTGTGACTTGGTCACCTGTCTCCATCTACCCTTCAAGCTGTATTAAGGAGGGCAGAGTCCTCTTTCCCCCACACCCCGAACTGCCCCAATGTGAGGAAGAGGCCATCCCTAGCACCTCCTTGGGAAATTCCATCCACCCTGAACATAGCTCCACACTCAGCATCCTCTAAAGTATCCCCACTTCCTCTCGCTCTCACACAACGTGTGACTGACTCATTCTCTGAACTTTACTTAGGGATACCCAGAAAGGACCTCTGGGGCGTGAGCTGCAACACGGAGGTGTTGAAGAGGGAAAAGAAAAAAAGTTAAAGGAAGGAAGAACAATAAAGGACCTTTTTTTCTTCCTTCTAGGTTGGAGAGGTTAAACTATGGCTCCACGAAGTACCTACCTGATGGATATGCTAACGTTTAGGAACTCCAGTGCCCCAGGGAAAAGCCTGACAGACAGGCTTCTGCCCCAGGAGATAGCAAGATGAACAAGGTCCAAGGAAAAATTCCTGCGTGCACTGTCTCCTCACGCTCAGTCTGCCAGTGTGGAAGATAGTAGCTGGCTTTTACAACTTGACCAGCGTAGAGGGCTATACATGTATCCCAAAAGCGTATGCGTTAGAGGCTAACGATTTCAATTTAAAAAAAAAAGTAAGATTTTGCTTTTTTGTTTTAAGTCAGAGAGAAAGGGAGAAGTAAGGGGGACAAAGAGCTTCTTAAAGGATTTCAAAAAAGAATTGGAAATAATCCAGATACATTAGCTCAAGTAGCAACTAGTAAGAATGCTGTAAAAATGAGATAAACTCAACACAGTTCCTTCTAACTCAGGCACCAGGGTTTATGCTTGGTGAGTTCTTACTATCCTCTCAGACCCCCAAGGTCCCGCTTTCTGTTTTTGCATGCAACAGTATGCAAAATTCACACAGAACAAGCTCAGCTGCTAAATGGTTAAGTCTGCTCTACTGTCTGGGCACCAGTTGGCAACACAAAAATGCAAAATAGATCCTTTTCAGGATGTTTATTTTCACATCCTTCCGAAACTGATAACTTGCAATTGCAAAATAAACCTTCATGTGTGGCATATTAGCTCCCATTTTTCATGGTTTCGTAGTTTAATTGTTTCGAATGTTACACTGGCCTAAAGATTTAACATTAAATATGTTGGCTCTTGTATAAATTCTGTTGTCAGGATAAACGGTCTGTTTTCCCTTTCAATAGTTATCCAAGAAGCTCACAGCTAAGCTAAAAAAAATATTATACTGTACTCCTGTATAGTGACCTTTAAATAATTGCTTGTAATAAATTTAGTAGTAAGGACACTAGTAGTTTTATTTCCTTAGTATCCAATATTGAATAAACTGTGGACATTTGACGGAGTATCAGAGTAGTAGTTTGCATTAATAATTTTGCAGTATCCTGACTATAATTTATTTCTGGTACAATTTTTCAAGTTATACTTGCCAGCTCAACATGTATAATAATTTCATCCTTATTTCTAGCATTAAGTATTGTGCTTCTGCTACACAGATATTTCCATTTTCAAACTTAGGGCCCTGAACACTTAGTAGCAGGTGGTAAGTACTTCATGTCTTTATATGTGGGAAATTCTAGCAATGTATAAAAAGGTCACACAGAATTCCAACTCAGAGGTTTCTACATCCTCAGTCCATCTACTAGGTAAAGTGCGTATCTTTTGATAAGTTACAGAGAATAACGTAACAACTAGAAAAATAACTGTTTTGTTCTGTAAACCTCAAGTATTAGTCTGTAAGGTTTCCTTATTAACCTGTTTTCCTTTTGAAAAGGATCAAAACAAAACCATATGCTGTTTCCACTTTGAACTGTCACAATTAGGTTAACTATACTCCTGACTCCCACTAAAAAAATGAAATGTGATTATGAACAAGACCACAGTAGAGACAGATAGATCCGCCCCGCCCCGACCCCTACATTTGGACTTACAGTACGTTTTGTCAGTTAAGAAAACCCCTAAGTCTCACTTTCATTCTGGCTGCAAGGGATTTATAGTTTAAAGTGTGAATTAAAACCAATACAAGGACTACCTCTGACTTGACATCCTTCAGGAAGGTCCTGTAATTAACTCTGTTCTTTAGCTGTGAAATTGCCCAAGACCACTTGAGACGGAGTGAGACATTACCTTGGCAGAACGAGGTAAGTTAAGAAGAAGGGTTAGCCTTTGCTCTGAATTACCTGGGCTGTGGGAGCAGGTACAGATATTAAAACAAACTCAAATGTTATTTTAAACACAGTTATCTATATTTAACTGTTACCCACTAAAGCATTACTATGTAAATAGATTCTCATCCTTTATCTTGAAGAGTATCTACAGAATATTTCACAGACTAAACTCAGCTGATAAAAAAACTAGACCATTAGCACAGTCTGTTCTTTCTGCTAAATTTTTTTTCTGTTCTTGTGAAAAGTACTGCATCAGGTCAAAGTGATCTTCTGCCCTCCCTTTTCCTACGATTTTGTTATTTCTTACTTTAGTGTGGTCTTTAGTATCCATTAGCTGTAAGAAAATCAGGAAAATAATCTCGAGGAATTTATAGGATTCAGAATGGGTGTGGCATATAGTCATAGGCACAAGCCTAAGCCTGGTTAGCAAAAACCTGTGTTTACATACTCAACCATCACAAAATTCCCGCAATCCCAAGACCTTGCTTTGTACAGCAAATCTGGACTGTGTATACAGCATGATTCCCACATACCTGCAGATCAGTTTGTTTTGTCCTTGCATAGGTACAACTTTGAGCTACACCAATGCAGAGTATTTCAGAAAAAGATAGTTTTCTGGAGTGTTTCGTTCACAAGTGTTTCTTCCTCATGGAAATCCTATGCATTCCTATGACTCACACCTGTATTCCTCGTGTACCCTAAAACTAGCATCAGTTTCCTCTGACAGACACATCACACAGATCCTTTCGGATCCCACTCTATCAAACTTTATAATTTTGGGAGAATGAAACCAGTAGTCCCACTAGATTTTACAGAAATCACCAGGAGTTTCATTTGAACAAATACAAAATGAAGCTTTAATGAACATATCCAAATCTTGCAGAGCGATGGATATAGCAAGTCTGTTATGTTATCCAGTTGTTAGTAGCTCAACTTGGTGAAAGTGTGCCCAGAATTTTGGGATGGAGTCTTCTTAACTCCATCCCTTTAGTTTTATCTGTTCATTTTCCGGAAGATAATTTTTAAGGCATTACGATGTACTCTTACTTCTGCTTTCATTCCCACTCAGTTTAGTCGTCCAAATCCTTCAAAATCCCTGTTTCAACCTCTAACACTAAAAACACCACCTGAGAATTACAGGGGGGGAAAACAGCTAAAAGCCAGCATCTTCCAGGCCCAGTAAAGCTCATATCTCGGTAAAATGAGCAAAAAAAAATAACCTCTGTAGGGGCCATAACGGATAGAATTTATCTTAAAACTAGAAAATCGGTAGTAATAAACTGCTACTATCATCCATTATATTTCCTAAATTTAATTTGCGATATGCACTGCAAACAACGATCCTGCGAGCGTTTAAAAAACGCAACAGTAAAAGCTTTCCTCTTTTTAAGAAAGGTATCACCCAGCAGGACAGTGAGAAAACGCAACAAGCAAATCTCAAAGACAGAAGAGTGGTTTACTTGTGGAGGCCGGCTAGGTGGTGTGCTTATGAGAGGTGCAGGGCCCATTGCAGAGGCTGCGTTCAAGCTCCTTTCCCTTTCGTCCTGGTAAATGCGATCTCGTTCAGCTTCTGGCAGCTGCAAGAAGTTCTGCATAGCCCGAAGGTTTACCAGTAAGGACTGCGAGGCAGTCTTGGGATCCTCTTCCTTTCGGAGGATTTCTGAGAGCAAGCCCTGTAGGGAGGGAAAGAAAAAATATGCTGGAGAGTTAGCGGAGGTGAGCGCCTGCGAAACTGTGGTCTGCAAAGCCACTGCCAACCAGTCCTCTTTCTTCTTTCCATTGGGCTGAGAACGAGAGCAGTAAATGCACCATCCACTCCACATAGGAATATATTAATGGCATTTTAGGTAGCAGAGAAGACAGCCTCAATTGTACCCTTAATTTTATTAAGCATCTGTTTTACATAAACTGAATCTGTCTAATAGGTCTCCTTCTTTTGACCGGCTTAACTTGCCATGAAATCTTTCACAGTCGACAGACAATCACAAGACGTTCAGAATAAGTGAAATACAGATAGTCCAGAGGCCTGACACTGGGGCGTTCTCAGACAAAATGCATAGCCAACCTAAAAAAATATGGCTTTCCACATTTCTAGCAACTTGAACAGCTCTTTGAAAGGAAGTGATATTTCACAACTAATCTGAGATGATAAACTTGTAACTTTCCTAAAGTAGTGCTTAACTAACTCCGGCCCATAATTTTTAGAAGTCAGCGTTTTGTTCTGAGAGTTGTATATTGGAGTTTAACAAGTGAGGAAACTCGGTGTTGGACACTCCCCCTCCTTCACCTTCCTCTTCCTCCCACCCTCCTCTTCTCACTAGCACAACCCTAATCCTCACCTAGTCCATCATCTGGGCTATTTATTTGAGCACCTGCTGTGCAGGTCCTGCTTCCTGCGTCCATTTACCTCTGTTGTCCTTTGACCGCTTTCAGAGTCCAGCAACCACAGATAAAAACAAGCACTGGGAAACGAGAGGGAAACAGCATAGAGGGCATCTGCAGCAGCAAGCCAGAGACGGGCAGGCTGCAGACGACAGCACACCGCCACAGCCTGCACAGACCACACCAGGCTTCCCACACAGTCATTTCACCTCAGACCTCAGCAATGGAGCGTGCCTGGCGGTCTGGGACACCTTATGAACCTGTGAGTGCAACTACAACTTTAATGTCAACAGGTTCTTGAAACCTCCCCGCTGCCAAATTCTCCTTTTAAATACGTCAGGCGTACAAAATGCTCTACTGTGCTGAAGTAACAAGGTGGTGATAAATTAACTTTTGCAAAACGAAATGCTAACTTCTTTCTGGAATAAATGCTGTTGCCATGCTGGGACAAGGAGAGGGCTGGTTTAAGAGGCTTTTATTGCTTCTGTAACAAGGGAACAAGGATGTGATTTTAAAGAAATAAGACAACCCGGTGTTTCTTTTCCTAAAGAACTGTTGCAAGTTATTTGGGATAATGGAGGGGTGAATGGAGGGAGGGAGACAGGCAATGAAAAAGCTAAAACTATGAGAGGCAATCCTGACTGAAGATACCATTCCTAAGGGAGTGCAACAGAAAGCTACAGCCCATGCATCAGCCTCTTCTGCAGGGAAGTCTGATGCTCACAGCACCTATAGGAGTTGTCACCTTTCTCAAAGGTCCTACCCTATCAGGCAAAAGCCCCTTACAAAGGTGCTGCAAAGCCACTGCTCTCAGGCAGCCACGCTTAGGCAGGGTCAGAGCCCACCCAGTACCGCTCTGATCTCTGCATTTGCCCTGTCGCCCCTCCATCCCTCCTGGGCAGTGAGAATGGAGGTGTCAGTCACCACACTGGGGCCACTGTGGTCCTCAAAGACCTCTCTGTGCCTGCCTAACTAAGAGGGAAATGAGATGGAAAACACAAACAGTCTTTCCAGCACTAAGCAGGAAAAATAATATGAAGAAGGATTAAAAAAATAAAATAATCCTGGGAGATACTTCCTTAGCGCTATTCTTCATCCCTCGTATTTTCTGGTATCCAGGCAGAAACTACTCAGAAGGTAAATAAACAAGTTACAGAAAAAGTGGCATCTGGGAGGAGTATAAGTTTTAAAATTTTTCTTAATGATTATTCTAATAGTAAATTCACTTATTAGCAAATATGGGAATCAAATTCTCGTCTACCATTTGCTTCCACTTCTAAGTACTCAAACCCACAGTTACCACTGTTTTGCCAGTGTTAGGGTTACACAACCCATCCTCCAAGGGAGGCAAGAAATGATTTTGTGCCATGGAGACAAGGCAAAGCTGTCTGCAAAGCACAGGATGTATACAGTAAATGGAACAGAATCGTTTAGGTTGGAACAGCCCTTTAAGGTGAGTCCAGCCGCTAACCCAGCACTGCCAAGTCCACCACTAAACCACGTCCTGAAGTGCCACATCAACACGTCTTGTAAATACCTCCAGAGATAGTGACTCAACCACTTCCCTGGGCAGCCTGTTCCAATCCTTGACAACCCTTTTCGGTGAAGAAATTTTTACTAATATCCAATTCAAACCTCTCCTGGCACAACTTGAGGCCGTTTCCTCTTGTCCTATCGCTTGTTATCTGGGAGAAGAGGCCCACACCCACCTCGCTAAAACCTCCTTTCAGGTAGTTGTAACACCTGATTTCTGACTGCTACTGTGCTGAAAAAAACATCATCAGGATGAAAAAGAAGAAAGAAAAACTAAACTCAGCTGGACTGATCATTGGCAGAAAAGGAGACACTTTACCAGCAGCCAGCCCACTGCCGGCCACAGTCAACGTCCTTGAAAAATACTTTAGCCCATAATAAAAAATATTTGCTCATATAAGCCTTTGCCACATAGCAGGCAGCTAAAAAAAGCAGAAAAGGCTGGTTTTCTTGTGTAACTTTCCCTGTCTCAGTGAAATAAGTAAACAAAGAAAAACGGGTTTTGTATTTTTCCAGCGTTTGTCAGTGTAACCATTGCTGCAGGACACCTCTTGGTGATTAAATGCCATTAAGTATTCATTCCCCTCTCCTTCCCCCATCACTTCCATGACTCTTTGCATGAGCTGGGAGCAGAGCACAGGAATGCAGAGCGAGGAGGGGAGATGAGAGAGCAGGGAGAAGGCAAGGAGGAGGTGTTTGCTTCTAGGAGCTTTGAAACTAAAGGTCAGAATACGTGAGGAAATAACATGAAAAATAAAGTGTTGTACCAGGTGCAGGCAAAGTCTTACAATACAGTTTGCCTGCTTCAGATATTACTCCATTGCTACTGCCTCAATTTTCTAAGCATAAAACTTCAGCTAAAGATCATTAGATGATGTAAAATGGGAAAATCCTAGAAAGAGAATATCAGCTCTTGCATCCTGTCCCATGCTGATGTGCAGAGATTCACCCTTTGTTTTACCAGTCTGGAACTGGTTTGCCAAGACGTAAGTCTTGGTGTGATCTCCCGATGTTGTACCTCAGGTCACATAGAAGTTAAATGCTGTTTTGCATAAATTATAAACACTGTTAGGCTCAGAGTCCTCCTCAGTGTTCCTCCCTTGTATTCTTTTTGCACTGGAAATATATTTTTTTAAAATGTTACCAGGTCCCATCAAAAAAAGGAAGTTTCCATGTCATCACAAGTATAATTCATTACTAACTACACAAAAATGTTCAATAAATATTATCAGGGCTTTCAAAAGCTAATTATGAATTCTTTAAAGATGGAGATAAATGAAAGTGTCTGCCAATATGAACAAAAACGCTGCTTGTCTGGCCCCCAGTTTGTCTCCTCTTTGAATGTAATCACCGATTCGAGTAGATTTTATCAGCCTGATAGATCTTCAAAGCTCCCAGAAGAAAAATGCAATTTGCCCCAAACTCTCTGAAACATGCAGAACATCCCTGAACACTATCCCTCTCCATCCCAGGGTGCTCCCATCCCATGTCCAGGTGGAAGATTATTCGCAAGCTCCACCCACAAGCCTGGATCCCTGCCAAGTAAGTTATAAGCAGACACATTTATCTATGTCGCTTAGTAGCAAGAGGAGAGCTGTCATGATAGTGTAATAGCACCTTTTTACCTTTTATTCAATAGTGATATGGATAGTGTGCTTTTTCTTAAATTACACTACGAAGAATTATATGAATACAGTGGCAATTTCTGTTATACTTAAGCAGGCAAATTTCTCTCTACCACATAATTTACAGAACTCAAATTCAATAAAACATTACATGATGGTCCATTACTGTTATCAATTTTGAATAATCCATCTTCATTTTTCATTTTACTGGAAAATAAAGTGTGCCAAAGACAAAGTGGAAGGAAAAAAAATAAAAGTGCCTGGGAAGGTGGTTTGTGTAAACTTAGATTTTGTTTTAAAATTGCATGGAGCTGTTTCTTGCATCCAAGCATTCTCCCTTGAAATAGCAATTGCCCTGAATTTGCACAAGCACAGTCCTAAATACACAGAAGTTTCCACATATGAGAAAAGGCATTATGCATGAACGGAAGGCAATGTATTCTGGCAGCTAATATTTTAAAGCAGCATGGGGGTGAAGTAGAAAGGAGGGGGAGAGAAAAGGTATCTGGCAGAAACACTGAGAAGTACTCAAAAACCTTGAGATGAAAAACTATCACAAGTGGGAAGAAGAAAAATTACAATAGTCAAAGATGGCAAAAGCAGCAAAAAGCACTCCCCCTCCTTTTGCGAAGATGGAGCTGAGAGGTCATCTCCATACGGCAGCACCCGAGTCCATGCAGCAAATGTTACGGTTGAAAGTGTACACAAACAACCAGGCAGCCCCGAGTTACGGTTCCAACCACAACCATGACTAACACGATTCCTCGCTCGCGCAGTACATACACGTCACCCTGCCCTGCGCCAGGTTAAGCTACACCTTCAAGTCAAATGTCAGCCTTGCGTGGGGGAAGCCAAAGCTTTGCGTTTCCTGACTCGTGTTTACATTGACAAACACAGGACAGAAATGGGTAGAGGAGTTTGTTTATTTGTTTAGGGCTCCGAAGGTGGTTCAGCTGCACAAAACACCAAAAGAAGAACAAAACAGAGTAGGCAACCTCCCAGTTTGACTGCAAATTTGCAGGGGCAGTCTGAGCCTGACTGCTGACGGGAGGCTGTGGCAGAGACAGTGGGGCACTGCGCCTTGGCGAGCTGCCCCCATGCATCCGTGCCATCACCTCGTGGCTGCGCCATCAGAAAAAATTTTTCTGCATTTTCTGCCCAGCAGAGTGCAGGGAAATACTGAACTTGCCATTTCAAGAAAGCAGAGGTGTCTGCACAGTGCACTGGCATCAGCTGGAAGAAATGTTTATTAATTTGGTCAAACGGCAGCTGAAACAAAAGCAGCTCAATTTACCAAAATTACCCTAGCAAACAAAGAGACTGAAAGACACATTTGGTAGCCATGCTTGAGGTGAAACTCAGACCTGCTAGTACAAATCCTGACTCGACAAACTTCCATGGTGCACTACTAAGAGGTGCTAACAGGATTCAATCTGCTTCTCTGCAGTCAGCAAGCTGTGAAATTTCACGTGTGGAGAGGTGCTCCACCCTCTGAAACTGCTTCTGCTCCCTACAACAACTGTTCTATTGTGTCTGTATATATGTTAATTTTCTTTCAAGTTAGAGCTATCTGGACCCTTCTTTGATTAAACTTTGCGAGGCACATTCCTGAGAACTACACATTTTTGAAACTACCTTTCTGAAGTTAAGGGTTGCTGTTGAAGTTATCCAAGAAGATATTAAAGACATCCTTTCAATTTTCTGAGGTGTGGCGGGGGGGGGGGGGGGGGTGTCTACCTCATAAATAGATGATAATTATTTAACAATAAAAGACACCTTAGTTTTCAGAAGTAATTTTACTAAATTCTTTCCTTTGAGCTAGGAAGAAGTAGAAATATTTCTAGTTGACATTTTTGCCCCCAAATCAAAAATTTTTGAAAATCAGAGCCAAGTGTTCAATTACCAAGTTGAACTACTACACTAAGCTGGTAGAACTCCCCTTCCCACACAAAAATTCCAGCAAATTCTGTATTCATACTGCAGAACACAAGTCTGTAAAAAAGAAGTGCCAACACCTTCAACCAATTACACCAAAGTCCATTTTTATTGCCAAAATATTAAGCTAGATTACTCTTATAGTTCACTTCCTTCCTTAACTTTTACACTGAAAGCGAATCTCTCCCCGCATCTGAGACCATATCTCAACATCAGGGGTTTTTTGCACAGAACTCCTAACCAATTTCAGTGAGATCTTCTGCCTTTAGAAACTGATGGCATGATATGCTCCCTGGACACGGCTCAAATATGCTTATGACAGTTTCAAAAATGTCAGTTGTAAGCCTGAGTTAGCTTTTCATCTCAGAAAACAGCAGATAAATTTAAACAAGCATTTTCACTTGCTCTAGACAAAAAAAAAAAAAAAAGATATTACATCAATATTAGAAAATAACATGTAAATAGCATTGGTTATTAAAGCACTGCCCTAGTTTTAGTTAAATGTGACATATCCTTAAATAAGCTGTGATGAATTCCAAAGTACAGCAAGCAGAACAAATGTAAATGTTTTCATATGAGAATCACAAGTATCTCTGCCTACGTTTATACTTGGACATTAGCTGCTACCATGGGTAAAATTAACAATTTTCAGTTCTGCAAAGGTGAAATGTGCCTACAACAAACTCTGGATTTCAGTGGGGCTTTGCTTCATATGAAAAGTATGCTGAGATATTTCTTGGCAACGCTGAGGCTAATATTGTCTAGGCTCCTAATATTTTTCCTTTCTGTTCCCTACGTTTGCCACAATATATAACAAATACTGGAAAATCTTATGTAGCTAACTGCAAATACTATTTGACTAGCTAAGACTATTTGTAGGATATAGGGATACTACCCTGTCTTTTTTCAAGTAGATCTGGTTGACAATTGCCAAAATATATTATAGGTATATGTCGCATCTCTTCAGGCGATTTGTTTTCAACGTTCATTTTGGGGTTTCCTCCCAGTTTTGGGTCACTTTGAACATGTTTTACCAAGCTGGTTAACCACAACATCTGTGGATGAATTGAACTTCAACCAAATATTTAGTAACATTTGTAGTAAGAAAAATATATAGTAAGCAAAAATCAGTATTTGCATTAGAAACCTGGTTCTATAGCTGCATTTATCACATCTCAAAAGCATCCTCTCATATTGCATCACATAAATTCAATGTCCAGTCAGAATCAATCATCCTTGTATTTCAGGTAACAAATACTGCTCATGCACAAATGATAGACCAAAAGTTGCATGCAAAACTAGCTGACAAAAACTGAACAAATTACTTTGGAGGGGGAAGAAAGTGCAGAGAAAACAAGGTGATTTTAGGCATATCTGAATAAGAACTAAATATATAGTAAACTATTTTCTGAATTATTTGCTTGGATTTTTGTCCAGGTAAGATGGCAGCTGCAAGCCATTGCAACTTGAAGCTACTACTATTACTTCAGTACTTTATAGTATCAACAGTTAAAATATTAAACATTGTATTAAACAAAACTCTATGTCACTTACTTGTAAATATTACAAATGGTACTGCCTGGACCTAACTTACTTAAGTAATCCTTGCATGAGTTCATGTATCCCAAGAAATTTGGTACGAAAGACCCAGATCTTGAAAACCTCCTCTGCTGTTAAAAGGAAAGACACAAACACACAGAGCTCTACAGAAAATTCAGACAATGACTTTACTTTCTTCTAGCTAGAGGAGGATGTAAAAAATTTTAAGGCAATAATAATTCAGAACAATTACAAATGACATGCTTATTCAAATCTGGCATCAATGCATTTGAACCAGAATTTGTATTTTCTAAGGTATGAAGGGAGAAACATCAACATTGCAAGAGAAGCCCAAATTATGATTTTTTTTACTATATTCTACCATGGACTAATACTTGTTCATTAGGTTTAAAAATGTGGAATCTAAAGCAAACTTAACAATGTCTTTGTAAAATATTTTCTATTTACAAAACTGCTATTTTATTTTCTGTTAAAACAGAATACAAAGATTTTGAGATCTTATTATTTGCATTGGATATACTGTAATTTCTTCCATAATTTCTGCTTGATTAAATTCCATGCAACATGGCATTAAGTTAAATTCATAGAGCAGAATAAATTATAACAGGGTTAGCTTCTAAAACAGGTGTAAAAAATAACACATTTTAGTGTTACTTATCAGCTTTGCTAGGGCTAGCTTTTTCTGCATTGAAGAGCTGAAGTATATGTTCTGACGTGGACATCAGCAATCTCAGCAACTACTGTTTTTTGCAACAAACTACAAAAATACATGAAAAGAGTAGATGATCTAAAAATAAAGCTTTTAATTTTTAATCTTTTCAGAAGCCCGAGAAGATGTTATTAAGACTTTCACTAGAAAATACTAAAAAGAAATGGAAACAAGAATAAAAGACCGTCTCCATACACCTGTGAAAGAAGACAGGTTGTTCAGTGCATGCATGTGGTCAATACGCGTATACCTTTGCAACACAAAAGGCAATCTGTTGGGTGACTTTGTGAATGGTTCTGCACAGAGCTGCTCATATCCTTTCCAGAGAAGACTCAGCTATTCATAAACCATCACAACTGGAGAGGAACGAAGGTGTCTGTAAGAACAGCAGGTATTTCCACAAACCAATCACTGAAGATTTCTGTACTGTATCAACATGGACACTGGTCCTGCAAGGAAACGCGGTTCCTTCACAGGAGCTAAGTGACAAGGCAGAAATGAGGAGAGAGACATAAAAGGTGATAATGACTAAATAGAGAGAGAAAGAAAGGGAATCTTGGATTCTGAAAAAGTAAGGAAAAAGATGACTGACCTGAGTTCGATTAAAAGCCACACGTGCAAATACTGCCTGTGAGATTCCTGCTCGTTTCAGTTCGTCACGGACCCACTGGTAGATTTCGGAAGACACCTCTGTGTTTGTTGAGACCTGCTGCTCCAACGGCTTGTTCATGGATCTACTGACAGGAGGAGGGTGGTTCAAGTACTGTTGGTTTAAGGACTGCTGGGCTAGAAGTCTGTTCACTGCATACTGCTGGTTCAGCAACTGGGCCATTACCAACTGCTGATTTACCAGCTGAGGGCTAATGGGAGTAGATACAAGTCCAGGGTGCAGGTTTGGAAGCGGGGTCCGGACTGATGGTTGACTACCATGAGAAAGCTGAACAGGGGATGGAGGCTGTTCGGCTGTGTTCCCTGGGACTGGCTGCTGACCAAAGTTGACATGGTTGGCACCTTGCTGGGATAGTTCAGAAAGGCTATCCATCTCAACTACGGTGGAAAAGAAACATCAAAAAAGCTAGCATAAGACTGAAAATCACAAACTTCACACTCCTTGCAAGACATTCTAATAAAAATAAACACATATCAAATGGCACACATTCGGGATCAAGCTTAGTGAACTTTCAGCCTAGATCAGCAGGCCCATAACATCACTGTTGCGGCTATTTGCCTTCAAAATTTACCTACAAATAATGGCGTAGTAAATATTTTCTTAACAAAAAAAAAAAACAAAAACAAAAAACCGAGTGCCCATCATCTTCACTGGGCCCTCGGAGGAACCAACAGAACATCAGAGGCAAAAGTCACATGCTGGAAGCCATGTACAGCAAAGGAGTAACTTCCCGTAAGCTTTGCCAAGGTGCAACGCAACCGAACGGCAAGCGCACGGCTGCAGAGCACATCCCTGCAGCAAGGGATGCAGGGACTTCAGACAAGGTGGTAAGCAACTAGAGAAGGGGCAAAGACATGACATGAGAAACCACTCTATGTGCTGCAGAAGATGCAGGTGAAAAGGCAAGTGCATCTGCACAAAGGGTAAGGAGGGCTGTTACGGGAAAGCACACCCTGACCAGAGAGAGAAGCCCCTGGTGACTGGTTTTGTTCCTCCCATGGTGTCCCTGCCATGACATCTGCAGTCCCCAGCCACTTGAAATCTGTAACAAGCAGGGTGGGGTGTGGACCTCCCCATGCTCTGCTAATTTCTAGATGCTGCATCAATTGTATGGGACTGCTAGGAACTAGTATAATTTATGTAAATTACACAGATGGGCTGCTTTATCTTGCAACCATGTATGCATGGTTTTTTTCAGTGACTTGCAACATGGTTGAATTTTTTTTCTTATATTAACTCATCTGCCTTGACACACCCTCCTTTTTAATTAACAACACAGTTTTTTAAACTACAAGAGTTTTTCCAGCTCCCCTCTTGTGCACGATAAGACAATATAAAATAACTCCAGGCTGATGTAAAGGAGTCTCCTTTTTATCAATGTATGTCACTTTTTCATTTTAAACAATCTCAGTTCTAGAGCTTTAGCAATGCTGGTCTGGAAATAGCCTTAAGAAAACATGGTTTATTTAAAAACCAAAACGCCAGTATCTTCACAAAAGTGTCGTAGCAATTTTTTTGTTATGCTAGTAAAGCGTAAAGCATATTTCTTAAAAAAAGGCAGTGTCTGAGCTTTTCATAGTAATTATGATCTCCACTAACAGTCATTCTGTGTAAAACCACCCTTTCCTCCACAGGAATGAGCGCTGGAAGAAGATATCGGCACCTGGATTCCCACCTGCAGCCCTGCCTTCCCCCTCACTCCTATCATGGGCAGAAATCTAAAAACCAAAAAGCAAGCCAGTAGTTCTGCACAGTGGTCTGGTGTCCGTAGCCTGGACCAGCCCCCCAGCAGAGCACCCGATGCTCCTCACCCACGTGGCATTGGGGGCAATGGTGCCTCTCCCGCCAAGCATTAGGATACACAGGAACAGACACACACACACACACACACGTATGTATGGTTCCTATGCATTGGCTTCATTGTCCCCTCATGAATGGATGGTGAACCTGTCCTGGCAGGTCATGTAAGGAAATTTTTGCAGGGGTTGCCCCATGCAGGAGCGCTGCTGCAATGGAGGTGGGAGAGGCTGCTGCGGAAAGGTTCACCCTCCCATGCAGGCACTCTGCTCCTCGCACAGGAACCACCCAAAACCAAGTGAAGCCTTACCACTGACCTCGGTGGTGTCAGAGGAAGGGTTTGGTGTTGCACAGAAGGTACAAAGCAGATAAGGAAAGAAGCTGCCTTTTTTTCACTAGCGGGAAGTAGAGATCAACCCAAGTGGGCCATTCACTTGGAATAGTAATTCAAGCAATTATCACAAAAGTGATGCATTGTCTTCATTACAGCCTTAAGCTATAAAAGGCAAGGAACCAGTTTTGGTAGATGAATGATTTTGCTTCAAATACGGAAAGCTAAGTCAAGCTCAAAATTCAATCCAAACTGAGGTACCATTTCTTCATTCTGTTGACAACTACATAGAAATTTTCTGACATAAAATGTTCAAAACTGTGTTAACAGGTTTAAGAAATAGTTTTAAAAACGGACAACGCAGAAAGACAAAAAGTATTACAGAATTAGTATGTCCCACTGATGGATTTTTTTTTCTCCATTATTTTCCTTGTGCTTACTACAACAAGCAAACAACTGTTACAACATCTATTTCTTAAAATGAATTGAAAATGGCCCCAAAGTTAGAGAAAGATAAGAATTTATAAAATTATAGCATTCTTCTTGGAAGGCAGTGATAGTTATAAAAGCCTGATTCTTTAAATATACATTAGCCAGCGCAAGAAAAAAATACACACATTAAAAAAAATCAGTCCATCACAGTTCCAGGAACAGGTTTTTTAAACAATTATTCTGGGTGGTAGAAGATCTCTAGATTTACAGAATGACAGCTTCACATCTCTGGCAACTCAAGTCAGTTTGGCTGTTTCAATAGCAAATATTTATTTAAATGAATTCTTTCACTATATATGTACTTTCTACATCTACTCATCAAAAGCATCCTAAACTCATCGTGAAGGGACCTGGCTTCTTATATGACTGTGACAGACCTCAACGTGACACATAATGGTATGTATCCACCATCACGGCTTTTTTTTCTTTTTCTTTTTTTTTTTTCTGCTTACCCATCATATCTTTTGCCTTCTTGAAATGTTTATACCACCTTCCAAATTCCTGACATTTTGCTGCTGAGACATTTGCATAGTAAGTGCTGTTCACAATGGAAGAAATCATACTCTGTGTGAAAAGGGGAGAAGAAAAAAAATCTGTAATACAGAGCAGTACAAGTCAAAGCACAAATTATTTCAATTGTTGAAACCATTATATTTTTAGAGTTTGAGAACCATATTGCATTTTTAATCCTATCGTCCAAAGCTTTTTAAAAAACTTTGAGCATAATTGAGCATAAACCCTAACCAAGGTATATTGTAAATGGGAGCAAAAAAAAAAAGCAGATGTACTAAGGGAAGAACAAAGTTATCGACCAAGAAATATCAGGCAATGGGATGGGCTCTGGATGGAAGACGCTAATCTTGAAAGTGCATTTTGTTTGTGCTATTTCTGCTTTTAAACTTGACTGACCTTTCACATACCCACACAAGTTTACAGGCATACAAATCCTGCACTGACTCCAAATATGAAAGCAATGCCCCAAGTTACCCGTGCCCATTCCCTTTGTGCCACCTATCACAGGGTGGACCCCAGAAAATCATAGGATGCATGTTAATCTGAACAAACTATTTGCAGGATAAAATAAGGGAGCTTATAGTAGAATAAAATATGTATGTATCAACCCAAAATGAACCCAGACTTGCTTTTCCTAAACAGGGTACTTTAAGTGATTCGCAGAAACAGGCTTATGAAAAGCACTTATTGTCAGGTCTAATTCTGTAACTGAGTATTAGCTGTAAAATAGACCAAAGGATGATAGAAACAATTTTTTCTCAAAGGTTCTCGAGATATCAAATAGCTACAGTGAGAAATTTACCTTCTGCTCAGTTTTGACCAATTTTAAAATAGTGGAATTTACAATGCATAAAACTTTCAGTTCCAGTACATTCTTTTACAAAATCAATTAAGACTAAGCCTTGCAAAAATGAGATAATGCTTCAACTTGAAAATTATACTCAGTATATGATGTATGAACAACAAAATTAGCAAATATAATTTCAATAGACTGAACTTTGCCACCCTTTCAATTTCTATGTGGAAAGTAGTCACTTTTAGCTTAACTACAGGAATTGTCCAGCGTATTGAGAAAACAATGACAGTCAAGAGGACAAAGCCCTGATTATTATGTTTCTTCACTATTCAGCATGTAACATTTAGCTATGTGCTGCTGTAAAATCGATGTATAGCATCAACCCTTTGTTACACAAACTGCAATAACCACTGGAAGAAAAAGTTGGGAATAAAAATGCAATAAATATTACTATAAGTCTTCTTTTATAAGGCTAGTTCAGCTTCTGAGTAAAAGTACCTGGATTATTGATCTTAGTGAAGCTCACTAAACCATTTTCTAACATATTACTCAGTAACAAGCTATTTGTGGAGGCTTAGAACTGCTAGAGTGAAGCAGTATTATTTATGTCAAACGTGGACACCCTCTACTCACCAAGCAGCTATTTTAATGTTTCTCTGAATCACCAAAATTCTTACCATTCCTTGGTATTAATCTGGCATTTCTGAAATTAGCTTGAAGCGTTTTGTCAGTGGTATAAAAGGAGAATGAAATCTTAATAGACTACTGCAACTCTAGCCTGAATGACCTGAACCAAGCTCAGCTGAACCCAATTTCAATTTCCAATATAACACCAGTATCATTAATGTCTAATACTTCCAAAATTATTGTTTAAGCCCTTTTAAAGATTAAACCATTTTAATGGCACATGTTACATAAGACATGATTTAAAAAGTCTCGTGAATCTGAACAGGTAAATTCTGTGAATGCACAGTTACTGTATATGCAAAACCTGCAGATCCGCATGTGCAAAATGGGGAACTGCACATGTAATGGGCCACCATCCCATATGAGCTTGTGCATATTTTGTGGACGTCATTTAGACTTCCAGGTGGTTTTCTCTATTTTTCTCTGCCCCTTTCAGGTGCCTTCTCCTGCCCAAATAACATTAGGAAGTATGAAAACATGTGTATTAGTAATAATTTTAGTAAATTACCTATTATTGATGAAGATGTTTCTCTAGGGTTTCCTAGTCCACTCTTCCATGTCATTTTACAAAGAAGATATGCCAATGACATGGCAGTTTGTGACATCCCCTGCTTCTTCAGGAATAAATTTAATGCAGTTACTTTATTTTACAACCAGATAGGGGACTGGTGTGTTTAAATAACACTGGTAGGAATTTTAGCTGCTTTGACACAACATGAACGTCAGGCTCTGATGGCTAAGATTGGGGTTTTACTCCAGCTCTTCAAAGTCGATAAAATAAACCCCACAGAAATTATCAACACATTTAAAAATGAAAATTATCCTGCTTTTTCTTCAAGAACACTTCATGCAAACATTCAAGTGATATTACCTACGCTAAGAATCCTCATCAGGAGGAATCAATGATTTATTTACTAATTCACTGAAGGCAAAATTTTACAAGCCAGATAAAATATTACTACCTTGTTAACTCAGAAAATAACATGACAACATTGAATTTCATTGTTTCTATGCTTTATTTATTGTCATCAAACCTGCAGTCACATCAGTGCAGCAAGATGCACTTTGCTATAGAAATTCCTATGAAATTCCTATTGCTGTAGAATTCCTATATGTTTTAACGGCAATCTACATATATGAATGCCCACTATGTTTAGGGCCTAAAACTGAAGATCAACCCTGTGAGTTAGTGGTCTCAGAGAACCACGATCTAGACTGGAGGCATATTAAAGTTTTTCTTATTTCCCGGGTCATTACATGTGAGGAGCTCCCCATGTCTTGGCTTATACTTATCAATAATCAAAACGAAAATTATTATATTTGAGGCACATCATATTCAGGTACTACTGTACATAGGCATTCCTTATCTGTAAGGCACAGAGGCAGACGCTTTCCATGGACAAGGATGATGAATATCGATATATCATACAAATACTCAAATGCATCACATTCATCACTCATAATCTGATTTCTTTTTCACACGTCGCAAAGAAAATTGATAGAAGGCAAAAACTGGTCACAGATCTGCAGTCATAACGTATCTCCTAGAAGTTTATCCTTGAAAGCTGTGAGATTTCCAGATCCCAAATTTCCCTCTTTACCCCCTCTCCATCCCCACCCCCGCAACCACATCACCTTGTAGTCCTGTTCTGAAAACCAGGAGATCTCATCTGAAATGGTGCCACCTTCACAGAAATCCCACTATTCTGGAATGATACCATCTGCTGCAGCCCAAGTGCTCTTTTTTTAGCCAAATAAGTTAATTATAATTAGGCATCCAAAAACTGTGTGGAGGTAGGGGTAGAATTCGTTCTGAAGTTCAGCTGAGGTTCACCCAGCATAGTTTGAACCAAATCCCAGTCTCTCAGCAAGACTGAATACCCGAGATTTGAAAATCAGACACCATCATCTCTCAAAGAAGTTGGGGAACTCCCTGGGGAAATACCTTAAACCTTAACCAGAACTCTTTTCACGTGCCCATCAAATAAACCCCACTAAAATGGCAGCACCCTTCACATTGCAGCAGAATCTAATGCAAGGTGCATCCTGCAAGACACGGGCAGGACCGAGCCTTTCGTGCCGGCTGGTCGCTGCAGCCACCGCTGCAGGTGCTACAAGGGAGGCATTTCTGAGTCATTGCCTCTAACACTGCTCTCCAACCAGGTGAAGTATTGTTCGATCATCGCTAAAAGTATACTGTTGTCCTTTTTGCAAAACAACAAAAACAATGTTAATCAGGTTAATTCAATCATCTAAACCAAAACTGTTCATGCTTTTCTGCCAAATCAACCAACCACAGCAAAATCTGTTATCAGTGATTGCTCAGCTTCCAGTCAAAAAAGCTTTTAACCCCCACAGTCCCAAAACTTCCCCTAAATAACCTTAAAATTATTTTCATATGGGCAGAATGAGGTTGTTTTCATGCCTCATGAAGGGGTAGTTGGGCTGCAGTATTTACACAGAACAAATACGTGCTAGCAGACTTAGCAGAGAGTAACAGACACAGCAGCTTCCTAAAACAACTCGGCTGAATTAGATATCGGGGATTCCTCTGCAAATGAAATATTTCCTTCAAAAGGAGCATTGTAACCAAAACTTCTTTAGGCCTTCCAGGTTGTTTAACTAGGAAAAAAAAAATCCGAGCTTTTTTGCAGCTCATTCATCGGTGTTTAAAGCTTCAAGCCTGCTCAGTGGAAGGGGCAAGGGCTGCAACAACTTATTTACACAATTATCTAAATACGATTAAACAGCTGATGGACAAATATTAAACTGGAAAATGTATAGTCATTTCAGCTTAATGTAATCCTCTTTCTGTAAACACCCAAGATGATTTTTTTTCAACCAGAACAGTCCTGACATCTCATAAGCCTAAGGGTGAATAGCAAGAGATTGTTTTTGATAGTTATAAATATTCAAAAGACATGCAGACCATCTGCTTTCATAATACAGGTAAAGCAAGACTGAAATGGTGACTGCTGTATAAAAATGGTTCTTTTAACAAAGTCTTCCTCTCCTCGAAAACTATAAAGACAGATGTCAAAAACTGTTTACACAGGGTAATCAGGAGCGTGCAAAATGTAATATTCCTTTTATACACAGTGCTTGCTAAAGAGATTTTTTTTTTCTTTTTCTTCCCATCTGTGTGTTGCAACACATTTCTACAAGTTAAAAACATTTTTTCAAACAGAGATCTCATGAATACCCAAAAACATGCTATCTGGTTTCTGAATGCTAATTAATTTCAACTAAGGAATCTGATTTTTTTTCTGTAGGAAGGAATGCATGCTTTTGAAATGGAGTACTTCAACAATAACAGACACTGAAAACAGAACACCCCACAAGTTTAATTTTGCACTAGTTTGACACTGGCTATTTTCACAACTGTTTTACATTCAAACCCGCATCTGCTAAATCTGGCTATAAGACAGACAGCAACTATTCTCCAGCTTTTCAAATGAGATTTTATTTATGTTTTACTATTTGTCAAGTTTTTCAGTATAAAGCCTTGTAACAACATAATGGTTTTGTCAAGTGGTAAGTAGAAGACACCTCATCTTCCAAGCAGAGTATGAACAGTGCTGCCCATAAACCCTACAGTCAATTTTCAGAGCTGAAACACTAATCTTGACAGTAACCTTTTAATGTATTATATTAATGGCACAGAGGCTTTAAGCACCTTTTTTATAATTCTCAATAAAATGAACATTTACTGAACAATCTGTCAAACTACTGGCTCCATTTTTTAAGGCCAAACTTTTAAGGCTCTATTCTATTTTCTCTTTCATAAATCCTCTACTTTACATCCCTAGACATCAACAGGGTAGCATGTTCCAATGCTGCAACCCTTAAGGAAAAGGAAAAAAAAAAAATAAAAAAGAAGAGAGACAAGCTACGAGGCTTTTGTCCCCAGACCTAGTTTGAATAGTGATAAAGTTGCAGAACAGAACAGAACTTAAAGATTGGGCAAGGGGGGGAGGGATCTTTTCACAAAGGACAGAGGAACTTTGTTTCCCCTATCCTAGCCACTATCACTGGCTTTTGTTTGCGTGGAAATCACAAGCATCAGTTTTAATACAAGCTGAACACTTAGGAGCGCTTATTTCTCAGGAGGTTCTGCGTTAACATTTTTCAAATGAGAAGGGAACATTCAAGCCCCAACCGGATAACACAAGATTATCCCCAAATCAAAAGATTTTAGCCTGTCGGAGCCTACACCAGCCCACGTACTGCAAAAACCCAACCAGGGCAGAATGTTGTTCCTAGTGTTCTGGTATGGCAGAGAATTATCATCTGCCACTCCGAATAAAAGCAGACCAAACATACCCAGCCACTAGCTGTTTTTTGGATAAGGAATCACGAAATGGACAGTTTAATTGAGTATGAAGAATTATGTTAAATTCCTTGGTCTATTACCTTGAACTATAGCAAGTAATGCAAGGGAATTTGTTGTCATATGCCCTATAAACACGTAGGAAAGGGAAAAACCCACAGAGGAACAGAGAGGAAAAAAATTTTTATGCCTTTGGCATTGCACTTGGATGGTTATCTGACCTCCATACTGCTGCCAGAGTCAGGCAAAGTAAGGTTCTGCATGGCAAATGCTGGTCATTTAAGTTAAAATCACCTAAAGGCAGATTTAAAATGATGGCACAAGCTTTTCTTCCAATACACAAGCATGTCTTTCCTCCTTTCTCCTAACCTTGTAAAGCCTAAATTATCTCCTCCTCCTTTTCTGCCTTATGTTGTCTTTAAGTATTATAAATGTATGTATTAATGTAAACAAAGATACATTGAATGTAATGCGGGAAGATATAAAACCAAAAGAACCCAGATAAAATATACATCTATGAACATTTATTTATATTCGTACAGAAATATACCCACACACAAGAAGATTTTGAAAACCAGAAATGAGGATTCAGCATCTGAAGGAACTGATTCTTGCACTGATTATTTTTACCATTTTGTAATGTAAATTCCCGGTTGCTGCATGACAGAGCAGCATTCTCCCAATGTTTTCCAAGCATCTCCCACTGACAGATATAAATAAAGCTCAAGTAAGCTGCTTCCCAAGATACTAGTCTTATATCTACAAAGGTTAAAAGTCTAAAAGAGAGAAAGATAGGTAGGAGGGAAATGTTAATACAGATTTAAAGAACTTCATAACTGCTTTACAAGCTTTATGGCATAGTGCCTTAGACTTAAAAAAAAAAAAAAAAAGAAATCACAACCTCAACCTATGTAAGATAAGGACACGTAACACATTTTTGTCTTCATTGGCAGGTGTCCGACATGGATCTTTTTAAAAATCCTGATTTTTATTGCATGCTATTTGTAAATGGCAGGTACTTAGTACTAAAAGTCCTGGCTAAATCCTTCCTAAAATCAACCTGGATGAAATATAAACTGCAAAATAATCAGTATTTAGTAAGTTAATTCTTGGTTTACTTTATGGAATTAAAATGGTCCTATATTTTGAGGGGTGAATTACTGCACTCTAAGATTTTGATTCTGCAAGTGCCTTTGCCAGAAGAGCTCCGAAACCTTAGAGCTCCATGGGTAAGGAAAGCACTATCCATTTCGGCAGGAATCTGCTTGAAGAAAACTTGTGAAGTAGATTGCTTTGAACTGCTCTTTTAGCTTGAATTAGGAATGCACATTTTCGAGGGCTCTCCCCATTGCTCCTACTTCGGTGCCCATCACAAAGCTATCTTGGGGCGTACAGGCAGAATTTCTGCTAGACGAAGCCAAACCCAGAAGCTGCGCTCCAACCATGGCTGGACTTCAAGTCCACAGGGTAAGTTCCATCACTCCTTCTCACTGCCATAATGTGGAGACAGGGTCCTCAGCCCCTTGCCAGGTTGTTGCTGTTCCTATTCATGTGGCAATGCCACATGAAGCCTGCGTGCCTACATTCACCTCCTCTCCTTAGGACGCAGGGAACGTGAGTATGGGAAGCTGGAGCCCAGAAGGACAATCCAGATCATGCGCAATGGACGCGTACAGGGCAAACCAGCATTTCATGTACAAGAATGGGGTAGGTGGGGCCTTGGAGATCTCACAGACTGATCCAGTAAAAATCCAGAGTAAGAGGTACTTCAGCCTTCCTCTTGGGTGGATTGCTTTTATTTCCAACTACTCTGTTCCAGCCAGGTCAGAGTGCTTCTGACTTGTTTCCTATCTGGAAACACTAATCCTAATGCACGTGCTTCCAAATGCTATCCTAATGCAAATGTTGTGTGTGATAAGGGGACATTTTAGCTCTATTAATGCATTACATTCAGCTGTAGGCACAGAAACCTCTTCCAAAAAAATGAAGTATATACATTCTGCTGATGGAGATGTTGATAATTGTTCTATCTTTAACCAGCCGCAATGGTTGTTTTAACTACAGTTTCTGTTAAAGACTCTTCAAAATTGCTTAGCATTATCCACCACGTTAAAGAAGACTTCCTTGCTGGGAAATAGGACATGATTTTCAGCATGTCTCTTCTCGGATTCCACTGTTCTGCTAGGCAAAGCATCAGATGTCTGGCATCAAGTTGAGCCCTAAGGCACAATGTCCAGACAAGAAGTCATCAGACTCAGTAGCACTAACAGTTGTCTTGCAGAATTTCTTTTGGCGTTCAGGATAAGCCTTTTTTTTGATCTCTTTTCCTTTTTCTACACAAGTTTTTGCAGATTTTTAAAGCCAAATGGGACCATTTTGAGCATCTGTTTGGACTCTATATAAAAGAGACCCTAGAAGCTTATCTAGGAATTTCTAAATTTGGCCAAGTTACCTGTGGCTGAGATAGAGCAAACATCTGATATTGATCTGAAGATTTCTTGTGCTGGATCTTTCACCACATCCCATGGTAACCTCTTTCACTAGATAGGTACCTTTTTTATTTTATTTTATTTTTTCATGTATGACTAGTTTTTAGTTTGAACTTCATTGATTTCTGCTCCTAGACAGTACATCTCTCAGGCCTCTGATTGCTTGCTTAAATACCCCTCTAGTGCCAAATGTAACAACCCTTGCCTATCCTTTGTTTAAATGGTTAAGTGTCAGATTTATTGTTCCAGGCCATGTGCCTCTTTATGAGCCACCTGTACATCTGATTATTCTTAACCACATAGACCCAAATGCTGTGAGGATATTTATGCTGCTAAAAGCACACAAACAAACTACATTCTGTCCCGAGAAAAACGTAAAAATTTGTCAGGAGAAAAATGAGTTACACTATGAAATTTGCTATGGATTCTTAACTTCTGCTAAGTAAAATCTTATGAAAGTGACATTTTAAGCAGCTATGTTAGCCAAGATACTAGTTTCACCTCTGTGTTGCTGCCTTTCACTGACAAGAGTTTGTCAAAAGTATAGATGCTCTGAAGAATTCATAAAAAGATGCAAGTCTCTATGAAATTATCACAGAACAGAAATATTCCTGCTAGCTTTTCATGAGGAATACGCACAGGCACTTTCAGGGTCTATTTATTAATTTTTTTTCTTAGTTACCCCTTATATTGAAATATAATAAATCTAAAAAATGTAGCTCGATCAGGTCTAGTACACAAAGCTCCTTCTTACAAAAAGTTCAGAATAAGGAACAGAGCTTTAAGAGCTTGGGGACATACTAGCTGGCAAGTATATATATATGTGTGTGTGTGTATACATACAACCCCCCACAATGCTGAAAAAGTCTAGATATACTGATTCAAATACAAACACACTACATAAACTTAGGGAACTGAAATCCCTTCCTCAACTCTAGAAAGGCCATTGACACTTAGGCCCTTCGCGTGTGCTTCAGTTTTTCATCATTATGAAACCCACCCTTCTCCATGAGTTCACTAAAAAGTATCAAATCCTTTGGAAAGGTGGCACAGTCAGGCACAGGTTATGCTTTAGTGCAGTTTTCCCCCTCTTCTGGCACAAGCTTACAAAAGAACTGCAACTCTCAGTGTAGGAAGTCTTAGTACTTCAAAAATAAAAATAATTAAGAGACCGGTGTACATGAGGAGAACCTTTCATCTGTTCCCACCCCTGGGGAACAGAACTTTCCCTTTTGAGCAGTTTGTTCCACGGCTTGCAGTAAGGCAGGTCTGAGGTTGCTGCTGTCCTGAAAAACCTGTCCTCTGATCGCTGCTGCAAGGCACCAGGGGAATCTGATAGTATTTGTACTGTTCTTAAAGAAGTGTCCGAGGAAAGACAGACAAAGCTCACCCTCACGTTAGGTTCTCTTACCATGTTTCTTGGAAATAAAAAGGAAGAATCTAATTGTTAATTAAAAAAGAAGGGGAAAAAAAAAAGCATTGGGGAGGGAACAAGCTCTGAGAGTTTTGCTCAGAGCCTGTTTAAAAAACACATCTCCTAAGTTATGATTAGAGTGAAGACACGCAATGAGTCTGGTCTGACAAGGCGAGGGTTGCTGCTCTCTTAGCATTGCCTCTCAATAAGTGGGTCCTGCTTTGCTTTCATTCCCGTCAGGTAAAAAATTATTACCAATTCAAGTAATTTTCTCCCAACACATCTTCAAGCCTACACCCTTGCATCCCCTAACACAGGCGTACCTCAGCTTTAAGTCTGCTGACAGTGACGCTACTGCACCTACAGCATTTGCTCAGCTTTTGGTAGGTTTTATAACCATGCTGATCTCCGTGCCTCCCACCACCGCTAGCAATAAATGAACCAGTCAGGGAAGGTCTCTGCAAACCAGTCGCAGCAGTGATTAAGATGTAGACATACATATCTCCTCGCCCTTTAAATAGAAGGCTTAATTGGCGATGTGGATAGCAGCTTCCTAATGGACAGAAATTAAACTCCATTTAATTCCTGAGCAGACACTTCCAATGCACAAGGTTTACCACACATTTGGAGTGAGGAGGGAGGGGGGAAGGAAGGAGCCGCACGCACAAGTCTCTCTACCTCTGACAATCACTGAGGAAAAGCAACATGAGGACCAGAATGGCATAAGTGTGGCAGGTGTGAATTGACCTGCACTGGCAAAGCTGTGAGCTGGGAAACTTGCAAATCACATGATTGTGCAATACTTGGCTCCAGTCAGTGCTATCATGTTCTTTATAAAAGAAAAAAAAAATATCTTAAAGACATGTACATCAAGTTAAGGGATTAACTGTCAAGTGACATTACTGAAACAGAGACAATATATTTCTTTATTGTTAATGAAATTCAGTTAAAAGTGAAGGAAGTGATAAAGAAAGTACTGTTTTGTAATGTATTTTACATAAGAACGTAATATAGAAAGGGAAGTGCAATTAAATCTTAATGTGGACTTTTTTATTTTTAGTTTATCATCTGGTTTACATTTTGAGCCCCTTTGCAGCAGTAAATTATGCTGGCATTTCGTAGGGAATAACTGCCATGTTAATTTAGTTTAATAAAATAACTGACAGAAAAGGGGAAAAAGCAGCAAGAAGAGACAGTACCCCCACACACACGCACTCCTTATCTTTAGCTAAGTATTCAAATGCTTTCTCTATGAATTGTCCGTGGTCCAACTCCAGCACCATGTAATAATACAATACATTACAACACAGTACAATACAATCTTGGGTTTCTGTAGCGCCCTTCGTGCAAGCATCCCAGGGTGCTTTACAATCATTATGAGTTAAAATTAAAACTGAAGCACATACAATTCCTAATAGAATCATTTTAAAAATGCTAAACAGAACAAATAACTTTTAAGTCTAGATTTAAAAGTCCCAACAGCCAGAGCTTTCCTTACTTCAATTGGCAATGAGATCCAAAGCTAGGGAGCAAAGCGACTAAAGGCTCTCTCATGTTATGTTAAAGGATCTCTCATGTTGTTTATACTTGTGCAGTACTCTACAGCCAACAATTTGCCAATAAGAAGGGGAAAGAAAAAAAAATAAAAAAGAGACTTATTCGCAATCTTGCTTTAAAGGACACTGGAGGAGTGGCTTGTTAACCCTCTAATAAAGTTATGGGGAAAAAAAAATAAAAAAAAAAAAAATCAGTGTTTGCACTTGGCCATGATTGCGTTAAGAAGTATGCAAGAAACATGAATGAATGAATACAGATTTCTGTAGCAGTGCATTACTTGACTGTTTCTTAACCCACTGAACGTAAAAATAAAAAAAAGCAGCGCATAGGTTTTTATATATATATATATATATAAAGCAGAACATCATCACAAATATTTAAAAAGCAAGTTATTCTATAGAACATTCTCAGGACCACTGAGTCGAGTAGGGCTCAGTTCTACAACACGTGCACATTTCAGAAGCAAAATGTATCAGAAGATAATGTGCCCTGTTCCTTTTTTGTTCCATCACTTCCCTAAAACTCGAAGTCCATATGATGCAGATAATCATTCACATGACACAGTTCTCAAAATTGCTGAGATAACCCCAAGTGGTTAGCACACAAAGTGGGGAGCACAGTTCCAAAAATGTTACTCTCTTAGAAACACATGAATTTTGTACTTTGTTCACAGGACAGCCTGGCAGAAGACAGCTACTTACATCCTCATACAGCTGACTTCAGGAGTGTAAAAGAAAAAAAAAAAAAAACCCCAACAAAAAACACTACTAGCACAACCCCTCTATTGGACTCCTCACTTTTTCAGAAGCAGAAACAAGGCCTCATGCAGCGCGGATACTACGGAACACACTGATGCTGCAGAGTCCTCTGAAGTCAGAAACTGCATTTATTTGAGAAACAAGGTATATTCCCCTTCTCCCCACAGCAAGTCCAGGCCCCATAAGTGGGGCACCCTCATTATAGTTAATTCTAATGAAGAGGCAGAAGAAAATAGCTATGTTTTTTCTCTTTTAACAGGGCACTGCTCAGATAAAACAGCTGCAGACAGACAGATAGAGCTTTAACACAGAGAGTTTAGGTCATCTAAGGAACATAAATCAATGATCAAAAGATCAAGTGATTGAAAGGCCGAGTATCCTGCCAATGTCCTCACACCACTCTACCAACACACGTATTTCATCTTCCCTGTCCCATCAACAATAGGCTCAGTACTGCCCATTCTATCTGGATGGCTAAAAAACATAGGCACAAATTTTAATAGTCAATTAAAAATGTTTTACAAATCCAGATACACGTCAGCTTGAAGAGACATCAGAGTGAATCCTCTCAAGCAACTGAGGGGTGGGTTGAAAGGCCCTACCTGCCAAAACCTGAGCCCAGGCCCTCAAGGATTTACTTCCTTGAAATAATTAATGACAACTTTAAAATCTGAGGTACAGTAACTTCTAAAGTAGAAAAGGAGCTGCATTCCTTGCTTAGGTTATTAATTATTGGGGGAGGGGAGGAGGAGAAGAGGAGAGAAGAGAATGACAAGGAACAAAGAAATCCAAGGGACTTGATCTCAGGTCTGGGCAGGTAAGGTTGAAAGGGGAGGGCAAAAAACACCTTTCATTTTTGTAAATCATCGGTTAAAAATGGCTCATAAAAAGCATGTATTTTGGCAACTCTTAATAGCTCATTCCTTGGTTATTTATAGGTCTGGAAATTTTAATTTTAGCAAATGCAACTTTTTTTGTTTGGGTTTCGAAGGGGGGTGGGTGGGTCAGAAGAGCAGCGAGGAGGCGCGTGCGGATTTCTGTTGCACTGCTTATTTGCTATGACGGCCAGGTGCCTTCGGATCAGGTGAACTGAGAAACACTGATGTTCTGAGCAGGCTTTCTGTCTGGTGTCTCTGCCAGATCACATAAAGTCTGCACAACATCTGCATAAAACAGCACGCAAACTCAGGGCAGGTTATCTGAAGAAAAAGGGAAGTATATGATCTATAGCATGCCCATGTCAGACACAGGCAATTATTCACTACGGCACAGAAGTTTGATCAAAATGCAGTCAGGATGGCTATATTTATCACAAGTGCAAAACTATTCAGACTTCGGTATCATACCAGCGCTTGTTTCTGTGCGTGCATACATCTCATGGAATGCAAGCGTATATCCCTCTAACTGAGAAAACACCATTCCCTCATCATCAAGAGCGAAATTATGTAAAAGACATTAAAGACATGGGGGGGTGGGGGTGCACACAAATATCTTCAAAAAAATTAAAACAGTAATGCGATATCTGTAAATGACTGTGCAAGTATCGCATCCTTTGGATATATTTCACAGAAATCTTGCATGTCCCCTACAAAATATTTTAAAAAATAATAAATCATGAGATTTGAGATTCTACTATACATCAAGGCCTGGAATTTCTCATCTGTAACGCACTGACTATTGGTTGCCCTGACAGTCAGGCTAGACACAAGCAGTTTCAAAGGATGACCAAAGGAAAAAAAACCCTAAATTCCACAAACAACAAGAAAAAAAAACCACAGCAAAAAACCACCTTCGCATTCCAGGATACTAGGAGAGAAGCAAAAGGATCCCTTGCTTCAGAAGTGCTTTTGCAGTGTTTTGATAAAGTGCCTGTTTGTGAACACTAATGACAATCGTTCAGAGAATCTTTTTGTAGAAAAAAAATAAAAATCAGGTGAGATAATACTAGTAGAAGAGTCAATGTCATTTGATCACTGCCATATTTTCAAAGCAGCGCCCAGATACTAATTAATCTGTACGATCTCTTCGTTTCGTAGGTGACTTCTTATCTTCCTTTCAAGGAAAAGGTTACAGGAACTCAAGATAAGGGGTACATCTAAATGTTCAAAAGCACACAGTGAGTTTGCTCCAGAATTATCAAAAGAATTTCCAGCCTTTTCTCAGGCCAATAGCCCATGCTGCTCTCCTCTCCCTCATAACAACTTATCTAACTATATTTATATATATACAGAGAGAGAATAATACAATAGGGACAAAACAAAACAAAAACTATTCATATCAGCATAAACACTGTCAGTAGTATTTCAGTTATTTCAACTGTGGAAGTAATAAGAGACTTCTGTGCTAAAAAAGAAAACAGAACACAACTATGGAAGTGAAGTATGAAAATGCTAGGACTAAGGTCAAGTAGAGGCATGAAAGAACTAACATTACACAAATAAATGCAACAGGCCAGCCTGCCTGCCTGATCACTTTAGAGCAGCTCCCAACAGACTGGAGTAGAGTAGAGCTTCCGTGCAAGGGGTTGGAAATAAGCATTGATGGTAGAACAATTTCTTCACAACCCTTTGGAGACTGAAGAGCCAAAACAGGAGGGAAATGAGATCTAGGCCACTCGCAAGATGCACCAATTTAATGGAATGCACAAGATTGCCCAAAATTGAGCCTCAGATTAAATTCCAAGTTGCCTTCCCCATCAAAAGAGGTCTGGAGAGGAAGCAGAAATTAAGCGAGTCATGCGAATCAAATGCAAAAAGTCTTTCACCTGGCATCTGCGTATGCTGCTAGTCTCTAGCAATAAAATCTGCAAACCCAAGGTAAAGAATGAAAATACATACTGCAGCGCATAATTCAGAACAGGCTTGGCTTGTCCATACAAAGTTTGCAGCGTCCTTTTACCTTGCCTGCTTGTTAGCAAAAATGTGAGACTAAACCTCTAGACAGATGCCTGCAATTCCATGGCAATTCAGAGCCATGTATTTGATCCAGTCTGTGCCGAGCACTCCAAGTCATGTTGACAGGGATTCCCTGTGATGCAGGCTCATACACTGAGCAATAAACCTGGCCTTCAGGGGTGGCCACAGAAGTCACGGAGCAAGACAATTACAGTAGCTTCAAAAGAGACTATGTATTCAACTCTCCTAATGAAAGCAAGATTCACAGTGGTGCTTTAGCAAGGGAAGGCATGAAGAGTTTAATCCTGTACACTTCCAAGGTTTTAGTTCGACAAGAAAGCAAATGGTAAAAAAAACTATGACCAAAAAAAAAAAAAAAAACCTTCGGTAGATGATGCTGTTAAGTTTTCCAGACTCTATAGTAAAGACAAACTGGATCTCAAAGTTTGTTTGCTCACATATTTTCAAGCTATTAAATATATCTGCACTACAAAAAATAGTTTGCTTGGGGTTTTTTTGCAGTACATAGAATGTCAGTATTCTGAATAAACCTGAGTAATTTTTTAATACACAAAATGCAAGACTAATTATGAAAATACAGTAAATTTTAAGGATGATGATTCTCAGTTTTCTGTGCTTAGACGGGGCTTCAGAGATGCCATGCATTGAGCACAGCAACTTGAATACTTTGTAACAAATCCTTCCATATCTACACCAAATAGAGTACCGCTAACGACAGTGACAGAAAACGATAACTACTCTCATTCTCAATTTGAGTCATCTCATCATGTGGTTAATAAATGATATCCATAACAGTGTTAATAAGTTATGGTACGGTGTCATTGCATTAGTTTGCATTCGTGATGAAGCACTTCACATGGCATTACCTATGCCCATGAAGTACATAACAGGAGACACCACTTCTCTCTCTCAGAAGACTCTCCCATGCTGGCATTTTGATGGACCTTCAAAGGAAGCATTGCCTCCTGACCTCTGCCTTGCCCTTACTTCTCACCTCTGTCACTGCAGCACGCCACTGCGGGGCAATTCACAAACTTTAATACATTTAATAGAACGCAGACACTCTTAAATCGGTGTCCCTTCCATAGGAGAAATATACGATGAGTTATTTAGGCAAATACGGGAAGCATGCAGATCAGTTTAGTCATGTGAAAAGGACACAGTCAGATCAACACGTCCTCCCTCAAGCTCCCGGAGGGAAATGGAAAGATTTAGACTGATGGGCTCTCGATCAACCGCTGTAACAGCTTGTTCTTCTAAAAGTTAAGAATAAATAAATGTATTTTAAGCTTAATGTGATTTGGTCTTTAAAGAAAGAAGAAAAGCAGAAGCTATTTACATTCTTGCAACCCAACTACTGCAGTGCCAGTGGAGACAGAGGTGACAAAAGTAATAAGCATGCTTTTAACAACAGAAAGAAGCTCACAGCTTTAAATATATAGTTTTACAAATAACAAAGTGCAAAACAGTAAATAAACAGCCCCAAATGAGAGTTCTGTAATCTGGGGTTTTGGTCATCTCAAGTGCTAACTTCAAGAGCTGTGATTAGGCAAGATGCTTTCTGTCCATTAAAATTATTATATAAAGATGCAGTATAGTTTAAAAATCAACTTTTTAAAAGAGTGTAATTATTGAATTGTCTCCGGTACCATAATACTGTCTCTAGTGAAGTATTCCTTTTAAAAACTTTTTTCTGCTTTACCACTGCATCACCTACATATATACAGAAGCTGCTACATGAAAAAAAATGTCCAAATAGAAATTAAATATCCCATCTCGATAGAATTTACTTGCTTTCTATCAGTATCAATTAAAACACAGCACTATTAGATTAAAACGGAGAAAAATCCCAAATTACCTGCAGCCTCCATAAGCCAGCAGTGCAAAACCTCACATGCTTTTATAGTAGGTATGTACAAGATAACTTTGCAGACCTATTACTGGAATGGTTTGCAACCAGTGAAGATAATTTTGATTATTTCCACTTCAAAACTTCCTATATTGGAGCCACATCACTGAAAACAGTCTAACCATAAGGGGAAAAAAAAGTGATGGGAAAACAACCTGCTAATATATCCACTGGAAAGACAAAGAGAGTAGTCCTCTATAGATTAACTGAAGTCTTTCAGAGACAAAGACTCCAATATTCTGAGCAAACAAAATAAAATTCCCATAAAAATCCCATGACTTCCTTAATTTCCTTTTCCCCCTCCCTGCAACTAGCATAATTTATTTGTATACTGGATTTGTCTCCACTGCACCACAACAAAACGCATTTTAAAATTTAAAAGGTAAAAATAAATATGATGTTCCCACCACAGCCATCACTGGACACAGTACTGCATAGAAAAAACAAGTTGCACCTTCACAGTTATTTCACAAAAGAATGACAAAAAGAACGGCAAAAAAGAACAATAAAACTAGGACTCGAGGAAAGCATCAGTTCAATTTTTAGCAATGCATAAATTGATGTTTCATTTTTGTTTAGGTATATTTTGATTAGAACTAATAAATGACTGATTTTCCTTTGGTTGTTTGCAACAACAGCACATCATCCAAAGAGCTTTATTCTTTATTCCCTGCTCATATAGCATGCCGAAGACTGTCTCATTTTATGAATTAGCATTTAAAACTACTGTAGGTTATCTAACAAGCATTCAGACTCAATAGTACTTTTGACAGCAGTAAGTAAAGAGCCTTTTAACATCTTGAACACATGTGCTTGAAAAAAGTAGTTGCATCAAAGCAGTTCAAAGACTGAAGACAAAAACCAGTTAAAATCCAGTTTGCTGTGAGACAATTTTAGTGTGGTGTAAACAACCTTTCACGACTCCCCATGGGAAACATTGTAAGACTACGTTCAAAATGAATCAGGCATATTTATAAAGATCACAAAGTGGTCAAATGAATTTGCATTTTTGGCAGATTCACTCCACGGGTACTACTTGCTACAGTCTGTAGAAATCTCAAATCTCACATCAGCGTTGCCTATAGTGCTTTATTATTTATTACATGTTATGCTAAGTACCTGTGAAAGGGGACATTCCTTGGCCAATGAACTCTGGTTCATATCCTTCAGTAAGTCCTTCAGAGCATTTCTTACTGTTGTGTGAGACCATTGTTCAGGAGGCAAGTCTTCTAGTTTAGGGCAACTATTTGAAACACAGATTAGAAAAGGGATTATTACAAGATTGCATCCTGCTGCAGAACATTCCTTTAAGACAGACAGATTTCATTTTGCGCATCAAGCAGATGCATCTGGAGATTGCTCTCGGTCTCCTGATTGTTCCGATTAGTTAATTACTTTATACAACACATCTGCTGTATTGATGCATGAATTATACATCAGCTGCATGTGGCGACTATTTTTTCATGTTACTTCTACCTTCCTGCTCTGATGCGCTTGGTAAAACAATTTAAGGTGTAATGCTTTCTCACGACTGATCATGAAAAGCATTAATATATTAACCATTTTTTTCTTTTTTGTTACCATGAAATTTAAGAACCTAGATGGCAACAATAAGTGTGAGCAAGTCATTCTTTTACAAAATGCACACAGATGGTACTGTTCATGATATGCAAAAATATTTTTCTCTTAAGTAAACTTTATGTAAAATGCCTTCTTGTAATGCATCATTTAATTGACTAAAATGCAATATAGTTTTAATGAGATATCCAAAGAAAATCTATGTATCAGAGCTATAAAAGTTTTCTGCAATAGTATACTGTAAGTTAAAGAAGAATTAGAGTAACTAAAAAGGAATTTAGATAAGCCTTTGTGCTTTGAGCAGACAGCACAGTGGGAATTAAATACAAGCAATATTAACAGTAAGAGCAGACAAGTAACAGTTCACGTCCCAGAACTGGTATGCAGCTTACCTGTGTAACTGGATTTTCAGTGTGACCACATGATACACATCTTGCAGCATGTCTGCTACTGTAGCATCAGGGGCATCTGTCACATAGGAGAGTGGAACTGGATTCCACTTCCCAACCTGGATAAGCCCTGTGGGATTTTTGTTTTTTGACGGGAGGGGGAGTGGGCAAGAAAGACAGGAAAAATTGAAAAAAGTAATTTACCTGTTAATTCCTAGGGGCAAAAGAAATCTCTGACTTTAACAAGATCACCACCTTTGTTTCTAGCCTCTTAAATCCGGCAAAACAAAAGACCACCACCACCCAAAACCCCCACCCACACACTGCCAAGGATATGTGTTATCTATATTATGAAATTATACAAATGCACTACAGTAGAGATTTTTTTTAATATGTATATAAGTGTATTTTCCTAAGTTCCCATGAATTCAACAGGACATGATATAATAGTTAGCATCCCTCTTAATAAATTAGAAAGGATTTTGCAATGTAAGGACTGTGTACATAAAAACCCCACAACTTTGCAGTCTATAAAATCATCAGGAACAAAATACAAGAAACAGAGCTAGATATTCAGTCATAAATGCAAGTTGACTCTCAACAGTCCATCTGCTCAAATATGCTTTACACTTCCTTGTGGATCCTCAGTGGAGCAGATTATTAAGGTCAATAAGCATACTAATGATTCAGTCAAAGTCTTTTTTTTTCTTTAAACAAAAACACAAAAAAAACCCCACCAAAAAAAACACCCAACCAAAGAAAAAGAATTTACCTCCACATTCCCCATGAACAAAACATGTACTAACTAAACAAAATACATTAAGGAAAAAAGAAATCAGAGATAGAATCTGCAAGAAGTTTAAGTAGTAAAACCTGCATCACATTCCTGAAGGAAATCCTGCCCCTCCCCCAAGACCGCACAAAAAACATAATTCATCGTACAATTTCATAATCTTATTTACCTTTTGCTTGGGCAGCAGAGCTGTGAGAATATCCAAGTGATAGCAATGCCATTTCAATCAGTTGGTTGAAAAGCATATCCTTCCTCACCAACACAAATTCTGCATGCTCCTCCTTTGAATCATATTCAATGGCATTTTCATAATGTTCCACTACACAGAAAACTGGAAGCATACTTCCTATAAAAAAAAATTAAATTTAACGTATTAAACTTGAGTTATAGTAGAGTAGGTGGGTCTATACAGCATTATGTAAATAAAACCTGTACGAACAGGCACAGGAAGCATCAAGAATCATCACAAATATTTGATAAACATATTCCCCGAGTCCTTTCCCCTCACCCTCCCTAAAAAACAGAAAGTTCTACAAAACATACATCTCTGAAAAGCAGAAATGCCAATTTATCTCGCTTGATCAGATAGAGATTTAAAGAATTACCTTCTATAGAAATAACAAGGTTGACTGAAGAGAAGTTGATTCTCTCTGTCCTGCCTGATTTGTTGTGAGTAGCAGGCAGCATGAGAACCTAAATACATACTGCAGATGTCTTCACTGTAAGCCATTTTAGTACCAGCTACATAATTTTGTGCGTTAACATTAAAACTTTCTTAGCCCTGCCAAAAATATTTAATTGCCTTCAACATCAACAACAAATCACCTTGTGTGTCATACATTCACTCTGAAAAGAGTACACAAGGAAACAAGGCAAAAGTTAACACTAATTCGTGCTTCATTCACTGAGTGCACTTGAGCACTACTTTCACTCGCATCTTTAAGAATCAAATCATGATTTCAATGCCATTTTAAGAAGCGTACCTGCAGTTCACGCTTTTTTTGTTGTTGTTGTTGCTGCTGCTGTTGTTGCCTCCTGCCCTTTACATTCCACTTTCTGGTATCCACTGCTATTTTGATATGCCTGAAAGTAATTACTAATTTCCAGTTTTGTAGCATCACACGACAAACCCTTCCCTATGTTGCACAGAATATTAAGCAAATAACCTTTTTCCTTTCCTTTTGCCTTTTTTTTTTTTGTTGTTGTTTTCATTTTTTTCCCCTCCCTTTTGACAACAGACAGAGAAGTAACAAATGACTTGAGTTGTTTTGGGGACAAAGTCTCTCCCAGCAATCAGATTCCTAGACCTTGTGAAAACCCCTCCCAGCCTCCCAGCCGGACACCGATGACACGATGACCTCGGACCCGCCGTTTTAGGCCCCGGTCCTGTCTCACTGGCTCCAGCAGCACAGGTTAGGATCTCTTAATGATGGAAAGCAAAAGGGTTAAAAGCAGATGTACAGAACTGTCTTATGGCAGCCTGCCAGAGGGGTATCATCTTTAGCATAAATGATGACAAGGGTTATTTTAACAGGGCACCCAGGAACTCCAATTAGTCCTACAATGTTAATGCCTCTATAACCACTGCCCTCTGGACTTACGGAAACCTCCTAACCTGCTAAGGTGCACCAGACGTGCTGTAGTCTGAAAAGAAGATTTACTCTTGACAACAGATAAATGCTTTAAGACCGAGACTGTTGACTTGTGCTCTAATGTATAGCGAAAAATCACGATAAAAAAAGATACCTCTTAAGCACGTATATTTAAACTACATCTGTTCACCAGAGAGTCAATCCCTGGCAAACAAACCCCTTCAGGCTTGCTTGGAAAAGCTCACAAACTCACTCCAGTTTGCCCAATAGGCTCAGCATGAAAGACAAGACTAAAAGCTTGCCAATATTTATGTAGTGCAGGAAGGAGCTTTTTTTTTTTTTTGTCCTGTTTTTTCAAAACCTAAGTGAGCCTGGTCAGGAAGGGAGAGAAGACCAAAGCAAAAACAGTACATGCAAATTGGCGATTTCTTCATTGGTTTTAATTAAGCTGTGGAGAGCTTTCTAAAGCACACACACGCTTCATCTGCAAAAAGGTGGTGCGGGTGTTCCCCCCCCCCCCCCTTCCAGGCTCTCACAATTGATGTTTGACCTACTACCATCTGACTCAGAGTAAGGGTTCAAAATTCTTAAGTAGTTTCACAGTTAATACCCGAAGATGAAGTGTAAACAAAGCTTCATTTTAACAAACAGTGCAGATACACTCAAAAACAGCTAAAGCTTATTTGTTTTTCCCCTTATCAGTTCCTACAAATTAAGCCATGATCAGACACAAAACTAGCAACGCACAGGTACTTAGCTGCATATCAGCACACTTTTTGCCAGGGACACAGTCTCTTGAGTTGCAGCATTCTGGAAAATGTGGTACTTTAAACAACACGGGAGAACCTTCTGGCCAAATTGTGATGTACAGCGTAGATTATCAGAGGTGGATCCTGGTAGTGCGACACAGGTATCATCTGACTACAAATCAAGCCACTAAATCTTTTAGCAAACTGTCACTAGTGTCCTTCTGTTAATGTGAAAAATGTTATACAGGAGAGCACAATCTCAGCTGGCTGATCACTCCTGCTAGTACTTGGCAAGACTTCCAAGTGCAGCAACTTCATAACCTTCTAGTATTAAAGGGGAGAGCATTGGTCAGTGCTTGCTGCTAAAAATACAGAATGATTTAAACCTGAAGGCAGTGTTAGAGCTTTTGCTGAAGGTTTACGAGTCTGTGTAAACAGCACGTCTGCCATAAGGAGCAGTGAAGTCTGTAGAATCCTTGTCTAAAACTGTCCTGGCATTAAAGTTTGCTGTGCAAATATCACATAATACCAGAGACAGCTGAAATCTCCTATTTAGGAATTTATGGAACTTATATGTTTGCAGGCGTCAGAAAGTCCTTTTTATATAGCCCCACTGCTTCACTGTACAATGTTAATGCACTCTGCTTGAAAAGCCATAATAAATTATATTTTTAATGCTCTTACCCTGGCTTTCTTAAGATGCATACATTCTTGGCAAACAATCAATAAATAGGGTAATCATGAGCAGAGGCCAAAGAATTTGCTGAAGTGCTGTTTTTCCATTTTTAATAGATAAAGATCTAACAATACGGACTGCTGTGTCTGTTCATTTCAGGATCAATATATTCTTTGTTTTCACCAAACCAAGGAAAAAATAAATGATTGTACGATAAATGTTATGCATCAGACACAATGAAATTCCACTGCCTTCTAACTTTGTGCATTTAATAGTCTTGGTTGCATTTTGCACTTTGCTTAGCAAATGCAAGAAAAATCTGGACTATAAACATACACCGATTATACTAAGGAAAGTAGAGGCTGTTTTAAAACAAATGCCAAATTACTTGCAGCGTATTTTGATTTAAATTAGCAAGCCTGCAGGACATGGTCAAAAAGACTTACACATTTTGAGAAGCAAAATTTATAGATAATCGTCCATTAAAAGTATTTTCAGTGCAAACAAAAGCCATCCATATATAAACATCAATGATTCTAAATGTGCCTTTTCCTTGTGTAAATGTCTAATTACAGCAAACCAGCCACTGAAAAATATGACACCCAAGTTGTTCATTGTTCAATAATGAATTGTACTTAAGAAAATAAACTGCAAAGATTGACATCATAAATGACTTTTCCAATGTGATACCTAAAGATTTACACTCCCTCCTTTAAACCAACTTGCAACTGTTATGGAAATACTGCTGCCCTTCCAAGCTTGGACCATCATTAAGAGGGAAGGCAAAATTTGTTTTGGGGGTTCGGTATTTACTCTTAGATATTTTTGCGTTTCCTAGCCCAACACCTACTCAAAGAATTAATGCATTACATTACTTCTATTTCAATGTAGGAATTTGCTTTAATCAGGGCAGCTAGCCTTTACCTTAACAAAAATCAGACTCCACCCTGTAAAGCAAGATGCTCCACCCAAGCATGAAGCTTACATTTCCCAAATGTGATTTATATCAGAGTTGGGAATATATAGTATTTTAGAATGGAGATTTAATCCTGAAATATAAATGAAGTAGAGTCTGCAAAAGTATGCTTTCCCCAAAAAATATTATCATCCATATTTCTCCAATGCAGAATTATCAAAAGTGTTACCTTTTCTAATATTAGTTTTCATCAGGTGTCCAGAGTGTTTTAAAGGCACTCCTTGCATTTTAGTTCCTGTACTTCCAAGTCTTCCTCTTCCTAATGGGCTCCCATTCTGTTCCAAGCGCGCAATTTTGGCTGGTGGACCCTTCGGATCGCTTACATTGTTAGACATTTCTGAATGTTCTTTCCCCTGAGTTGCCTCGTTCAAATGATCCATACTCAGTCCCGCCTCTAAAGATCACCTGCCATGATTCAAAAAAAAAAAAAAATATATGTTGTACACGTGTGCGCATATGTATACGTATACAGCCTGCACATGTACAGAGATATATATGTATCATAAGCTCACAAAGAAGAATAAATAACTATTTTAACTGGAAAGAAGATGCCTTTTTTAAAAGAAACAAACTTACTCTCCAAAAATGACCTCATACCCCAGTTTACAGAGAGATCGCATCATAATCGGGTGGAATTATTTCTTAAAAGCCAACCAGAGTACCCTTCAAAAAAAAAATAATCTTCAGAGATATTCTATTAAATCTGAGAGAGACTAAGACTCATCTAAACAATGATGATTGTCAAGGTATGTGCTCCAACACAGCTATTGTTACAAATCTCACAGAAAGGTCTGTTATTAATCCCGGGTGTTTTTAATATGTTAAGAGGAAGAGAGAGAAAGAAAAAGATTCTAGTGAGATATTTCTCAATCTATTTGATTAAAAAAAAATGGATGCACAACAATAGAGAGACTGTTAAAACTTTAGTTGAGGGAGCAACAGATTTATCAGAGATGTAGGAAATTGTTCATTTACAATTCCTTCCCCCCCCCCCCCCCCCCCCCCCCTTAAAAATAGAAGTTAGAGGATAATTTAACTTCGGAAACCAGTGGCGGGATATGGTTGCTTTTGAGTTTCCTAACCAATGCTATACGAAGAGTTTATCAACTTTGCAAAGTTCAAAATATGTCTATGAAATTTTTCAGATGTTAAGCTTTAAGTGTTAAATGGAGTAATTTATTGAATTAAAAAAAATAATTGAGAAGAGCAGAGAGCATCTCACAAAACATAATGCTGGGAAAAACCCCACAATTTCTACAGCACTTTTGAAGCCCTTAAATATATTTTAAAAAAAAATACCAACCAAACCTGGGGGATGATAGCTTACGTGTTGGCACAGCTATTTGAAACCAAAACTCAGCAGTATTTTCAATAGCAAATTAAGGAAAGCTATATGTTAGCATGCTTATATTACCCTTTTTATAAACTTTTTAAACCTCCGTCCACGAATAACGATTCCAGTTAAATCACTAAAAATCTCCCAAGCCTAGAACGTAATGGATTAAGTTTAGAGGATTTTTGTCTCTCATCAGAATCTGTTTTGCTAATTATACTAAAAAACCCAAACAAACAAACACCACCACCACCACCCCCCAAAAAAAAAATAAAATCTGTTGCTGAGAACTGAGACGTCTTTCTGGTTATGATTTCATTCCTCAATACTGTTGTGATTGTTAGGTGTTTCACCCTACTTTCTCTAACTGCGAAAGGTGTGACTACACTGGCAATTATGTTATGTATATAATATAATGACTAAGGACAGGTGACTAGACATAAGTTTATGAACTAATATTTACATTAGCAAGTAAAAATACTAATACTGGGGAAGTCACATTTAGAAAGACTGGTGTGAATCTGCTAATTGCTACTTTCTTTCAGTTGCCTAGTAATTCAATACATTTTCTGACATTTCATAGCAAAGCTATTAAAGCCTACACATCTTAGGATTTTTTTTAATATATTTCTCTGTCATCGGTATATATGCCAATGACAATTCTGTAAACTATTTTTTTCTTGTTTGAAAATCATGCTGCTTTTCCCCGATATGGTGAAGAAAGAGGTAATATATTAATCCGAACATTTACAAGCAACCTCAAGAATGCCACTGAATAGCTGAAGTTCAGAAAATCATTTTCCCTTATGCTGTAAGGTGACAGGCTAAGGTTTACCATTCATCTTGATCCCACCTGTTTTAGGTTGTGTGTCTCATTAACAGTAAACGTGCCTATTTTAGCCACTTTTCGAAAAGATTTTTTTTTTCGTTGTTTAGTGTGTTAACTGCAGCCTAAGCAAAGAATTGCAGATTCAAATCATTAACATCTTCCGATGTTTCTGATGATGCTAACACGCTATAAAGCTGCTTTTCCGAGACTGGTCTCTCTCAAGAATAAGAATGTTAACAAAAAAGAGGAAAAAAGGGGGAGCGGGGGGAAGAGTAAAACCAAACCAAACAAAAATGCCTCAAACAAGAAAATCCTTGTCACTTTTGGCAACTTCAGAAGTACTCTAAGGCACTGAGATTCTTTGCTACAAAAAGTATCTAGTCATCATGAGTCAGAATCGCACTACATCATGTACAGTGAATAAAAGTGATAGAACGCAGTTAAGTTAATGCACTGACTACAACCAAAACATCAAATGGGTCATTTTTGCTTGGCCTGAGAATACCCACCCATCGGCATCCTTTCACCGCTTAGTCATCTTGTAAAAAGCTTTATGTTACAAAGCAAAATTACATGCACATAAAACACCTAATTTACTCATTTAAACTCCATGCCCAAGGCTAAAGTTCACTGAAACCTCAGTTTGGAATAGTGATGAGCAACAACCAGCGTGGCCTGCCCAGGGAGAGGGTTGCAGAGAGGAACTATCACCTCCGCCGGTTCCAGGCCAAGAGTTTCCCTGGGTTTCGCGTTTAGGCATCTCTCACAACTACAAGTTTTCATCACAGGCATTGAGAGAAGAGCACAATTTCAAGGCACAGTTTCCCAGAGACAGCGTACACACGTACGGGCACACCGCGCAATTTCTGAATGAGAGTCGGTGCGGTATCTCCTTTTGTCGCGACGTAACGCCACCGGTATTATATTATTTCTTTCTCTCCTCCTGAATCAGCCCCCTCCCCATGCCTTTCCCCTCCTCTTCCCTCCCTCCCTCCCCCATAAAAACCCATAATCACATTTGAGAGAGGCTCCGCACTTATCCGTTCCATATGGCTCTCACAATCCAGGCCAAGCTTTCCCTGTGACCTTTTAAAGAGACAAAGAAGCAAAGTACTTATCTAGAAACAGAAACACTGCAGTTTTCTGAGTGAAATTAGCAAAACCGACCCGAAACTCACCACTTCAAAACTTGACAGCATATAAATAACAAAAACAAAGGAGGTTTCCTTTGCAGCCCGGGTTCTTGAAGAGGAAGAAGTTCAAGACTGATGTTTTCTAGGTCCCCCCCTTTTTGGAGGGGGGGAGAGGGGGGGCAGCAGACCTGAGGACTACTTCCCCTAATATTCCCTTATTTTTTTCTTTTTTTTCTTGTTGCTATTTTCCTCTAGGCGGGGAGGGGCAAAAATAGATAGCGAGAAACAGAGTAGCCATGAGCAAAACCGGCAATGGACAAAAAATACAGATTAAATGTCTTTTGAGAAAGCCAGTTTTCGAGGTTTAGCAACGGAAGGAGCTGAAGATCAAATTGATCAGACAAGTGTAACGCTCAAAACAAGGAATTCATAACAATAATAAATAATAATAATAAAATAAAGTAGCAGGTTTAAATGGAGGTGGAGGGTGAATTAAGTCTAGCTATCCTTTCAAAAATAAAACCAATGCGTACAAAAGCAAGTGAGAAAGGGGGGTATTAAGAAAAAAAAAATAAAAAGAAAAAAAAAAAGGCAGCTTTTCTATCCAGTGTGAAGAGCAGAAAGTCTACTTCTAGGTTGTCACTTACACTATTATTCTCCAATAGGCACCCAGAGGAGCTGCACACACAGAAGGCGCCCGCTCCCCTCCCCCTCCGCAAAAATACACACCGTAACAGCCCCCAAACTTTCTGCGGAAACCTCAGCCCCAGAGATCGCTACTGAAGATTAAAAAAAAAAAAAAAAAAAAAAAAAAGTGCAGAGAAAACTGCAGGAAAAGGCACTAAAATGCCACTTTTAATCTCGCCTTTGCGGTCCGGGGAGGGGGGGGGGGGGGGGGAGGGGGGGAAAAAAAGGCAGAGAGGACCTGTCTCCTCTCATTTACCGGGGGCTGTTGTGCGAGTGAGGGGGGAGAAAGGGAGCGAGAGAGGAGGGGAGAGAGAAAAAGAACAGAGGGGAGGAAGGAAACACACACAACAAGGCACAGCACCACCACTACAAAAAGTGACGAGGTTTCACTCCCTCCGAGTCCAAAACCGGGAGAAATTATAATTAAAAAAAAAAAAAAAATATCCCAAACCTCTCTATTCAAAAACAAAAAAACCCAAACAAATAAAAAAACCCACCAAAACACAAAAAACTGGTTCTGCTTCTGCAAAGAAGAAAAAAAAAAAAAAAAAAAAAAAAAAAAAAAGGAAAATCTGGGAACTCCGAGAAGAGTTGCTCACAAGAAGGGGTAAAAAATACAAAATAGAAAGGTTGCAAAAAGCCAACAACAACAAAAACCAAGCCAGCAAAAACCCAATAATAATTGAAAAAGAATAATAATGGTAGGCTTTGTTTTTTTGTCTTTTTTTTTTTTTTTTTTTAATTCTCGTTTCCCCTGGCTGGCCGAGTATGGTTGTTATTTAGGCCGGTTTGGTGGTTGTTGCTGGATGTTACATGGATATACGTGTGTGTGTGTGTGTGTGTGTGTGTGTGTGCGTGTGTGTGTCCCCGGACGGAGCTGCCTTGCTCTGCTCTCTCCCCCCCTCCTCTCGCTCTCTCCCTCTCTCTCTGTTTCTGTCCCCATTAAATTATTACTTGACTCATCACTACTCCTCCTCCTCCTGCTGCTGCCGCCGCCGTCCCCTGCTCACAGCCTCCTCTCCTCCTCTCCGCTACCGCTCGCTGCCGCTGCTGCCGCTGCCGCTGCTTCTTCTTCCTCCTCCTCATTTTAATACAAAATAACACCGAGGCCACCGGCTTTTTTTTTTTTTTTTTTTTTTTTTTTTTTTTTTTTTTTACAGCCCGAGACGGGAGGAGGACGCAGCCTCCCTGCTGCTGCCCGGAGCCCTTCCCCGGCGGCCCCGGATCATCCGACGCGTCCTGGGAGAGAGAGAGAAAGTGGCAGTGGAGGAGGAGGAGGAGGAGGAGGAGGAGGAGGTGGTGAAGGAGAGAGGCGGGGGGGGGAGGGGAGGTCGGCGGAGGGGGGGGGTGGGAAGCGGGGGGGTCGGGAGAGGAGAGGTGGCAAGGGGGACCGCAAGAAGGCGCGGGGAGGGGGCGCCGGGCCGGGGGGGCGGCCGCCGCCGGTAGGTGCGCGGGGGGGCCGGGGGAAGAGGGCGTGCGGCTTCCGGGCGCGCACGAATTTGCAGCCAGCTGGGTGCGGGTGAGGCGGCCCTGGCTGCGCCGCGCACAATGCCCGCCGCCCCGCGCGCCCCGCGCCGGCCGCGCGCCCCCTGCGCGCACGCACGCACATGGCAGATGGGGCCTGCGGCGGAGGGGGCGAGCCGGCGGCAGCGCGGAGTGAGGGGGACCGGGGGGGTGGCGAGGGGAAAGGGGGAGGGGGGGGGAGGAGGAGGAGGAGGGGCGGGGGTGAAGGCTGAACAATATCCTGCCGGCGCGCCGAGCGCGCCGCGCCCGCGCAACCCCCGCCCCTCGGCGCAGAGACTGCGCGGGCCGCGCCGCGGCGGGCAGGTGCACGGCGGAGGCGGCGCGTTGCCCGGCCGGTGTCCGCGCCGGGGCCGGCGGGGGGGCCCGGGCCGCTCGGCCCCGCGCTGCCGCAGGTGGGGGCGCGGCGCGCCGCGGGGGCAGCCCCGGGCCGCCTGGGGGGCGAGGGCCGCCCGCCCCTGGCAGCGCGGAGGGGAAGGCGCAGCACAGGGCGCGCTGCCGGGCGGCGGCGGGGGCCGGGAGGCGCAGCCCCCGTTCCGCGCAGGGCACCGGCCGCCAGCCCCGGCGGGGTGAGGCGGGGGGCGCCGGGGCTGGCCACGTCGTGCGGCCGCGCACCCCGCGGTGGGCGCAGTAAGTCGCTCCGTGCTCCTGCGGTGAGGTGCTGCGGGCCGCCGCGCCGCGGGACGCTACGGAGCGGCCCCCGTGTCGCCTCTGCGGAGCGGGACCGACAGCCGCCTCTGGAAGGGGAACGCTGGAAGGTGCAAACGTATTGACAGAATAAATAAGTGCCAGACAGACATGACTTTTTCCCGTCATGCACTTGGGGGGGGGGGGGGAAAGTAACCCAACTAGACAAACTTGAAAGCAACAAGTTTGTACAAGCTACGAGATAAGCAAAAAATTAAACTTCTTTATTGATAAAATGAACAGTGTTTGAATATGCTACGTCGAAAAGGAAAGTTGCGTCAGCGACCAAAGGAAACGTGAATTATTGCACAGATAGGTAACGAAAATATTTGGGATAGTAACTTTTTAAAAAAACAAACAAACCACCAACAAAACCCAAATACACGCACACCCCTCATACCGAACTACACACACAAACTTGAAGCAGCAGCAAGAGTAGGCAAGTGAGGAGGCTAATACTGGTTCTTTAATACACAAAACAGCATGGCCTCTGAACAAAGAAAAGGTGAATCAATAAATCTATGAAGAGCAAAATCATCGCTACACGCATATTACTATAAAAGAAGAGGATTGCATTGAGACTAGGTAAAGAAACAAGCTGACGTTTACCAAAACGAGCACAAACAGCGTACAGGGCATGCAGGAAACAGAAAATGGTAATAGGGTGAAATACATGAAATATTTATCATATTCAGCAATGCACAAAATAGATTATAATCTCAGAAGCAAAGAAATGCGGCGCTTGAAAATGAATGTGTTACATAATGCTATTATTCACAGCGGAGCAAGTGGAGGTGGCGCACAGAGGAAACGTGAAAAGTTGTGCCTGGGTGGCATGTCCTGAGAAAGGTTACTAATACTGTTACCGAGAGTGAGGAGAAGGAAAAAAGAAAACCAACCAAGAAACATGTTTCACAAAGAAAAACAAGGGAAAATGTAGATGACATCTTCCATAACATATGATGAAGGGATAACTGTCTGGTGGGTTGTTTATTTAGAAACCAATCTTTTTTCCAACAAGACTGATTATTATTCAGTCCCTCTAAAGGGGGGGTGGGGGGTGCGCGCGGAAAAAGAGAGAATTATTATTTCCCAATACGTTCGAATACTTGGAGGAAAAACGGTGTTAAATTACTTGAATTCAAACTTTGCGGGCACAATGGAAAACACCAACATTGTATCCCTTGCCGTCCTTCTCTGGAAAGGGTGACACAGTGAACCTGAGCAGTGAGCAAGGCTGACCACTAAAAAGACTCGTGAAGGGTGAGCGTTTCAGCTGGCAGTATGCTGCCTGCAGTGTGATGGGAGAAAAGGACGTTCAAGATAATTTGAGAAATGCAGAGCTGATTAGAATTAGAGCAGATATTTAGAAATATGATTTGGAACAAGATTTGGGACTAAACCACCCGCGATTACAGGGTATGGCAATAACAAAAAAAACCAGAACAACAACAACAAAAGATTAAAATCTGTTCTAAAATAACTCGCTTTGGTGTTCATAAACCATTCCCTTCATGGTCAAAAAAAGCCCTTAAAATGTCCAGATTAAAACAAAGTGATTAATCTAAAAAGCAGAGACAGTGAATTAAAGGAGCAGGGAGATAACAATCTGATAATACAGGAGCACAGAAGGCCTAATAATGATATTATTACGCACACTAACCAAACACTGACAAACAAATATTCTGTTAATTATATAATCATGCATATGCTTCCTATGCTTGAGATAAATGATAATGGAATATAACTCTCTTCTTGAAACTGCATGTATGTACTAAACCCTATAAACTCCCTACAACATGGATTAATCTAATTCCCATATATCACTTATGCCTGGCAAAGTATTTACTACAGACTTGGAAGGCTCAGCGTGGAACCCTTGCTTTGACTAGAAAGTATGAATTACTGAAGGCTGCTACGTCTTGACGTATAGACAACCATCAGATATCTCTTATCAATACCAAACTACTTGGAATCAATTCAAGATACAGATATCTGGTTTTACATTTGTCCTATTCCAATTTGCACTTCACTGTGTCAACTTTGATATTAAAATGTTCCACTAGAATAAAGAGATTTATAATAAAAACATATATAAAGAACAGAAGATGAATAGATATTGTCATGGATACATACGCAGGCAATCATTTAAACACGCAGCAATAGTAACATCACATTTTTCATAGCTTCTAGTCAACATACAGCAGACAAATATACGCTTAATAAAGCTTATTAATCCTTAATAAAGTTGTTGCACTGTGTTTATGATACGAACATGCATTTTGCACCAGGTTGTGTTGAAATAAGACAAATACTTAAAAAGTTGGACTGTGTTTTTTCAACCCCCTGGTGAATTAACTCCTGAGTAGCAGTCTCAGTAGCTGAAAAACAAAACAAATTCTCCAGTGTGGCAGGCCGGCCGCCTCGGTGCTTCCTAAGGTCTCTATTCCAATCTTTTCTTGTTCAAAATAAATTAGGAAATACGGGCCCAAATCTTGAGGCTTGGCTTTTGTGCAATGCAAACAGAAATGACCTGGCAGCAAAGCAAAACCAGCATGGCTGTGTATTCTCTTTTATCAGATTTCTTGGGGGAGATCAGGCTGATTGGGTTTTATACATACGTACTTCTGACAACTCTGTGGCCATTCGGGCAACTTGTAAGCACCAGCCCATGCTGGAGGGGATGCAGAGCTGTGCAGCGGCAGCAGGACTGCTGGGAAACTCACTTCAGTGGGGATTTGAATGCATTTTCCCCACTGCGAGGGGCGATGCGTGCACGTTTATGGCTAATGGTAACTGCTGGACAGCAAAGCAATGAAAATACCAACCCACGGCTTCCTGAAGGTAAACACCTACGGCTAAAAGGTGGATGGCTTCCCGATGGGCTTGCGCCTAATTGCCACATGGGTTAGACAGAAGTGTGTGTGAAGGGGCATGCACCCTACTGCGCAAGCCTCAGCGTAGTCACCGCTGCAGTGCGGATGCAGTCCCCTGGCCCTACAAGTTCTGCACCTCTGAAGTTGTTTTTCATTCGCCTCTGACTGACTTCCCCTCCATTTTTCCCTGAACAATAGTTGCCTCACACCACTCAAACCCTGTGACCAACCTGCCTATGGCAATCTCAGCCTATGTACGACCCGAGAATCCGATGCACACTGATGCGAACTGCAGCATTCTGTGACATCCCCCACGCTGAACTCAAAAGTTGCATACCAACCTAGATTTTTTTGACTGCAACCTGCCCTAGCCTGGATAGGATGCCTGTCAAAAAGCAAAAGTGCTATGAAATGAAATTCATAGCACTGAAAGGCATCGCACACAAGCTGTCGTCCCCTCTCACATTTTGCATGAGCAATTTCTGCTCGTTTGTGTTCTCTCACACACGATGTCCTGAAACAGTTACGTAAAATGAATATTTAACTTACGATAGTCAGCTGTATTGAACTGCACTTAATTGCTTATGAAGTGAAGTAAATTATCCTTACCATATTCGTCAGAGGTGAAAAACCTACATATATGGCTACATGTAGTGCATTCATTAGTTTACAGACCCCAAATCCCTTGGAAAGTATCAGGTACCTACACAGTGTCCCATGGTGCAGCATTTTGTAGTTGGATGTCTCAGCTAGCTTGCAGATATGTAAAATCATATACAAACAGACATCTCCCTATTGATTGCCTCTGTGACGAGGCTCGTTTACTCCTGCAAACGTTTTCTGCAGTGTATTTCAATCATGGAATCTTTTTAAAAATAGAGTTGAATCAGAATATGCAAAATGTGGTTTTGGATAAAACAAGTTACTTTTAGCAAACCACTGCACCATTTTACACAAGTCCCTTTCATAGCTCTATGTCTATTTTGACTAAGATGCTTGTACAACCGAAGGAAATACATACATTTGCTGATATGGCCCCAACAGCCATTTCAGTTTGCCCCTTCGTGCCAAATGAGTCACGGAGCGGCAAAATGCTGGAAGAAAAATATGAAGTAAAACTCAACAAAACTGTTTGGCACGATGAAGTGAAGGGTGAACATGACTGCTAATGAGAATAGAGAGTCTTTCATCTCTGGCTGCCATGAGAAATCCTAGCTGGTTGAAATTCTAATAGACAGGTGTCCACTTTCCCACAAAAGACCACACCAATGAATATTAATGGTTAATCACATAAATTTTACTCTGTACTTAGCTGCACAGGCTCTGCCTGGTACGTGAACACTCTGAATTCACTTCCTAAATGAACATGCATTGCAACTTCCACAAACATTATCTACACATTATTTAATATAAACCAATATTTTTGACGACTATGGATTTCAGAACTACTTCAAATAAAAAGCTTCAACTTCCAAAAAAGTGTTTTGTGGACTGTATCCTCTTCCATCCATAACAGCAGACTAGATCCTTGATGAGTCATGCTTGTAATTTCCATGTGGTAGCTACAGCCAACTGCTTCCACAAAAAAGACCAAATAAAGAAAACGCAATAGAACTTTATATAATAATATTTAATGCAATTAGGCAGCTGGAAGAAAGGAGGAAAGTGGCATTTTAGGATGAGCCAAGTTACCTGTGTCATAAGTGTATGTTCAGCAGCTCACTAATTTCACGGCTTTCTCCCCAGAGGTATAATTTTTAGGCCTATCGTGTGAAGATGTTTAATGTGGAACACTGGACATGGGACATGGGGGAGGTGAAAAAAAGAATGGTTCCTGTTAAACCCCTGATCGCTACAGTGCTAGGTAACTCCTAGTCATGAAATGGACATACAATTGTTACCTAAAGGAAGAGTTAGTGATAAGCAGTTATTTTAGCAATGTGTCTGAATAGAAACTCTATTAATTGAATAGCATGTGAGCCATGATCCCCAGACACATAAATCTGTAGTTTCATTTTTTTTAACTTGTTAAAAGCAATGTTACACCAAGTTATCTCTAAAGTGGTTGCAACCTTGTTGACTAATTCCGCTTCTCTTTCCTTTCCCAAATCCTCTTCCATCACATCCAACAACTGCATTTCTTTCCCGGTCAAGAAAAAAAAAAAAAAGGATGCTTTTAGGAATACGGAAGTTTCATCCAGCAGTTCTGGGTGAGGATGAATTTCACACAGCCCAAGCAAAGCTGTCCATTATGGTAGAAAACAGTCCGAACCCCTGTGGTTAGCACTACAGAGGATTATTCAAGCATTATTAGCTAGAGCTTAGATGCTCATGCTGTCAAGCTGAAACCACAGTGACTTGTTACATAGAAATACCTAATCAACGGGGACAACCACCTTTTTCTTTTACTTGATAGTATGAAAAAAATCTACTGATAAAAATTGAAAACATGGAAGAATTCTAGTCTGAGGAAATGGTTAGAACTGATTGATGACTTGAACTATGTCAAACTTTCATTATGAAACCCAAAACCACATGAAATGTCCTGTTTCCAGTTTCACTGTTAACTCAGAACTCTGCCCAGGTTCTACTACACTTTTTCTAAGGTTCAAAACCTTTTAAATAACACTGTGCATCTAATTACAGCCAAACTTGACAGAAGTCAATATGCATTGTACATAAAATACATGCAAAATGTGTGGTTTTGGTGTAAAACAAATTGAAAGTTGGTGGTTTAGGCCGAATTTGCTTTTTCTTCTAGGGCTGGTTCCAATCTCAAACTCAGATGATTCCACAATAAGGAAGACTGAATGCACGAGTTTTTCACAGTTCTTTTCAGGAAGAAGTACCTGTTAATACACAGGCACTAACATAAAAAAAGGTTTAGCATATACAATGTCACTAACCTTGAAGGTCACTTACACATGCGTCAGGGAATGCTTTCTTTAAATGCAAACACCAGGCAAAAACAAGTCACTCCAAAATGTTACTCTAAGTACCCCATAAATGTTCAATATTAAAAAAAAAAAAACAACCAACAAAAACAAAGAACAGGAAAAAAAAACCCAAAACCAAAAGGGGGGCAAGGGGGGATTAACGAAAATGTATTCAAGTATTTAACGTATCTATTTGCTAAAACAACTACATTTCTAGATATCCTGCTAAGTAGCTCTAACGGAAACAAACTGAGATGGAGAACAGCAGTTGGGAACCCGCTAGATTACAATATTTTTAGGGCAAAATGAGGTTAATATTTATGATAGTTCATTTATACTCATGCAAGCACTAGAAGGGAATGCCTGAGTAAGTGTGTAAAAATTAGTTCCTGTTTTAAACACAAAAACTGGGGGGGAACGTTTGTATTTTACATGAACGTAAGAATAGCTGAGTAAGAAGAAACTGAGGCACGCACATGAAGTTACCTAGCAGAGCTTCAGCTGTGAAAGAAGAAATAACATTCGAAACTAATTATTTTCACAGCATCTGTGTTCATTTCCTTAGGATCTCTTCTATATAATTTGTTTCTGGCAGGTTACACAACAAACTCCTTCCTGTATTAGATTTTTTTTCTTCTTCACAAATGTTAATAAGATGCTCACGAGAAATTTTGAAATATTCTGCTCATGAAAAAGATGCGGTGCGTTCTCTCAACTCATTTTTCTTTATAGGTATACAGATGGAAAATCTCTCTGCACCACATAGGAAAATGTGCTGCTTCAAAGGTGGGTGGAGCCAGGTGAAGATATGCTCCAAATGATCGCAGTCATAGAAAAGTAATGTCCAAATCAAGTTACCCCTGTGTTTCTGAAACACGAGACACCTTCAAATACAAGAATCCCTCAACACGCTGGCATGAATGAACTACACAAAAAAACCTGTCAGCTCACACCTAAGCCTGTGCTTAAACCCCTTTTAAATATTCCTGTGTAAAAAGAGGAAGAAAACACATTTAGCTTTTCTTAATACCAACCGATTGATGCTGTGGGCATATCACAAAGGGTTATTGTATTTTTAGCTTGATTGTGGTCTGGGAAAATCTTTCCATGACCAAAAGAAATATTATGCCCAGTCCATACTGAACTTTTTAATAAAAAGCAATCTGCTTCGTTGTCAAATGATTGAAAGAAATTGAATTAATGCCTTTGGAGGGAACGCCTATATTAAGTATCACAATCACAAGAATGCGTGTATATGCACATATGAATATATATACAGTCACAGTCTACCCTGTTGCTTTAATGTCATAACACTATAGGCCATAAGCAGCTGAAGGCAGAAGTGAACTCACACAATTTAAAATATCATGCTGACACAATTCTAAGGTTAAACGATGTTGTGTAACTTACTGGAAGATTAAATGCTGGCTTCATCATAGGACAGTTTAGCCCTAGAAAAGGAAGGCAGTATAGAAATGCTAGCAGACAAACAAATTAAAAATAGTAAGTTATAAACAGGGGAAAATGAGTTTATGCCACACCAACAAAACCAAAAAGAAACAAAAAATCCCAAACCCAAAAAGCAAAAAAACACAAAGATGCTTGAAAAGCAGTATGCTATGTTAGATGTTTATCTATACATAAGAGACAGGTGTCACAAAAACAAAACAAAAAAATCACGAAGCTAAAGAGAAACTTTAACTCACCAGTTTCCATCTGTTATATCTGAATTCATGCATAATTGATTATCCATGACTGGTAAGTTCTTTTTTTTCACTAGCCTAACAGAGTTTTCTAAACATTATGTGTTAAATCACCACCAAAGTAAAGGGTGTTTGAGAAACCGTAAGGGCAGAATAAAATTTTTTTAATGAAAAATAACATGTCAGTTAATAATAGAGCTGACCTATGTTTAAGAGAGAAATTTTAATCATGTGCATATTAAATATTAATAACCTATTCTGTTATTGTTATAATAAGGTTAAGTAAGCTTCTCCATGCTTAAGGAAAGAGAAAAAGTAGGAATATGTAACAGTGAAAAAAACCACTGAGAAGCAGAGACATAAGGAAAATGTGTCAACAATAAACAAGAGGAAATGAGAAAGAAGGAAAAGATGAAGGTGGAAACTAATCTGTGTGTGTCATTATGACTGCCAGAGTACTGGCAAAGAAGCAGCATCCTTTTATTTCAATTTTAATCATTTCTGAATTTTAATACCCTGCTCCTTTTGTAATTCTCCTGGCATTCCCTATATGCATCCATCCCAGCCAAAACACCAGTGTAAATTAAATGGCACGCAACCACACCACTGATGTAGTTCTCCCAGCAGAACCAACTGAGTGACCAAAAAGCAGAGAAGGTATGACGACTTTGTGTCCCCGTAGACCACTGGCCAATTAAGTGACTTAATGTTCTTCAATTCCTTTAATTTTGAAAAGAAGGGCAGTGGTTAGGTAACCCAGCAATATAGAGCCATTAAAAAAAAATAAAGCAAGCCAGTAGTAATACAATAATCAGTGACCATCAGGGCCTGGAAAAATGAGTTTGCTCTCACTGGCACTAAGGAGCATCACATGATTATTTAATTACAGCTCTAATTTTTGTCTCGTGGATGGCAACATATCAACAATTAATAGGGCAAATAGAGGAGACTGCATTTTTAAAGAGACAGAACCTATATGAAATACAGCTTGGAAATGCAATTTATCAGACAGTATAATGTTTCTTAAGGCATATCTGTCATCATGCTACACATACAAAAAAAATGCTACTGGTTCAATTTTCTTGCACGGTATCTATAAAATTCTTCTGGAATGCTTAGAAAATAAAAACTACATCTATGAGTATCCTAACTGTCGTTTTAAGTGGCAATGCAGAAGTCAGTCTCTCACAGGACATGCAGTTCCAATAAAGTAAGCAGTGGAATCACAAGTTTTGAATATAAAAATATTATTATGAAATTATTACATCCTTATCTTAAAAATATCATTAAAAAATTCTTCAGGAATGGACAAAAGGTTATGGTATTCAGTGAGTCAAGTGAAGAAAAGAAAAAAAGAAAAAGTCAATAAAATACAGTCAATGGGACAGAGATTGATTTTGATTGATTGATTTTACTGTGAGATTTTCTTACAAAGCATACTGAAACTAAGGGCTCAACACCAATGTTGTACCATTCCTGCACGCTACTGCTAGTTAAGAAGTGAAAACCAGAACCCGCAAGAGGACATAAATATGATCGATCGAAAATCTCTGCTCTGAAATGGTTGGATGCGGTTCCATTGTGCCTCGTCCTGCAACGACCGCAGTGCAAAACACGGGGAACTGTGGGAAGTTCAGTATGTGGAGGAGCACTTCTCGCAAGCTGCACAATTATAGGAATCTGCAAATGTATCAAAAGAAAACCTCTATTTTATGCACCTGATCTTTCTTGCAAATGTACTCTCTTTTCCGCAGCAATGTGTGGACCAAGTTACAAACCCCATAAATTTACATTATCCAGAATGTGATTCTGACAATATTCAATATGTGACATGGCAAGCTCCAAATTTCCTCTAAGCACTAAGCTGTACATGTGAATAACCTACCAAACTACTCTTAGATTTTTTTAATCTTACTTCTCAATATAGAACTTAAACGTGTTTTTTTTCATTTGGTATTCTAAAATCTATCCTTTGAACAAGCAAAGAAGCACTGAGTTTGGGCCCTTGCACAGAAAAAAACCCAAACCTCAACAACCCTGCTAAAAGCCAGTTTCAGTATTATTGCAAAAAGAAGTGTAGCAGAAGAAACACTATTACATTGTGCCCCATTCCTCCCCAAAATTCTGTAAAATTAAGTTGTTTTCATTGAAGACATGAACATTCTGGATTGGAGATCTTAATCTATAATCTTAAAAAGAAAGCTGGCAAGCAAGAGCTTGTATGTAAAATTATATATCATTCTTTTTATGCACTGGTTACTATACAGATAACATGTCTCACAAAGACTGTAATTAAATGTCTAGTGCAGAACTAACACCAAAAAGCATACAGTATTATTATATTACAATGAACTCTTAGAAGCTAAAACTGTCATTTTTTAAGTTTTAAGATGCCTTTAATTATTCTTGAGACTTCTTACATTTATCAAGGAGGCCCACCTATGATGAGACGTGTTAATGATTTAAAAATCTTTCTAATATGGCTCTCCACAAAAATATTAATTTAATCTTTGATTATAAACATTTTAAAACTCACTCTGCAATTTCTCTCCACTTTGTTTTTTGCCTTTGGTCTTTCTGTGAGTTTGTGCACACACAGACTCTCTCTCCCCTCCTCTCTGTCTGTCTTTTATTCAATGCATTGCAATTGGGAATACAGGGCATGTATGATATTTAGAATTTTTCTCCTGCTCATTGAAAACGTTTTTGATTACTTGGCTGTTACAAACAGAGATATATTCTAAGCGCAGTAACTGAAAAGGAAATATCTTTGCTGTACCTTTGCATGTGGGTTTGAGTTTAGAGCAGCAATGCTTTGCACTTGTGCTGTACCATGCTTTCTGCTTTAGGACTGAGTTACAAATATAAAGAAATATTTAATCCTTCGGTGTTCTATGAAACATATATATATATATTAGTAATTTTATATGTGGATAAATAAGCCAGGGGCATATTGAGGCTGCATTTATAGAGGGACTGTGTGCTGCAGCTTCCTTTTCTTTCATATGAAGTTGTGAGTGCTAGGTATTTTCAAAATCAGGGTTACGGCATTAAGGATTGCAAATGTGGCGCGGTCAGTTTTTTACCCAAGATCACACATTTTTGTCAGGGCTCAACCAGAACCAAGAGTCCAGACACCAGAAAAGATTACGAGACAATCCTCCAGGCATACACGATCTGAGTGCACCACCACTTCTTCTAGTGAGCAGCAAGTGGGACGACACACAAATGATTGCTGCTGGCCAAATAAATCCTGTCAGAGCAGGATCCTGGGAAGATGAGATGCACTCGAGGTTTAAAGCACCTCCCTCATCTCCTCAGGTCATATCATGTCACACTGTGCCAAGGGAAAGAGATAGAGCAGATAGTCGCTGGGAGTTACGCAAGGCCAACACAGCCGATAGACAGACGTGGCCCATCCTGATGTTCTGCGCCCAGGTGCAGCTGGGGTGACTGAGGTCCATCGGCAGGCGAGCAGATGCTTCTTGCCGATCCAACCCGCAGTTCACGACAGAAAAGCACAAGCTGGCGAGAGTTAACTCCTGGGAACCTACAGCTGTGGAGACCTGTTTTCAGTGATGCCTTACCACAGCTCAGAGAACCTAGCTCAGGCTCTGGTGAAAGGGAGCCTCCTTACAGCCTGTCCTAATCCCAGCATACACAAATGCACACAGTCTCACAGGAAAATTGAGCTCCGAAGAGATCGCTGCGTACTGGTGTCCTAAATAAATGCTGAAAGGCGACCTTGGCATAAACAGAGTGGTAGCGTGTCCCTCCGCCTGTCTGAACACCTAACGCTCATCCCTTACAAGAACTGTAAAAACGAAGGTCTACCAACCTCGGCAGAGATACACCAGTGTGCATGGGAGGAAAGTCAGGCCCAGCAAGTTTAAAAGGAGATATTTACAATTCAGATGGTCCCTGAGGTGTGTTACTATGCTCTACTCCTGTACTCTACTATTACTATGCCGTTCCTACTACACTGCACCAGATTACGCAGATTGAGTAGATTACAGCTGGTGCAGGGCACAAGGACCAGAGCAGAACACATGACCAAGATCAGTACCGGTAAATCTCTTTAAAATTAATCTCTGTCATGACTTACACCTACTGAGAGCAATGCAGTGCAGAAACCATTAGGAAGTCGACATTTGCAGAGCATCAAAATGGACATCAATTAAGTAATGAAGCGTTGGTGATAACTGTGGTAAACGTAGATGCCACAGGATGGCAAATGTTGGAAAATACCTGCATTTTTTAAGGGAACATGATAGTATACCCTTTTTGAAGTGACACAAGTTGTGATGAGGGCTGTTGAGAGTTCATGATGCTGCTCACATGGAAACTGACATACAAGCTAACTTAATGTTAAGTATAATAATTTCAGAATCTGAGGAAAAAATGGGCCTCCCAGGTAGAGGTTATTAATGGAATCTTCCGACGGAGAATTTAGGGAAGCTTTCTGCAAACTGTAGGCTATTCTGACTGCAGCTATCTTCAGTTCAAAAGCCAGCTACTTAGATGCATTAGTCCAAGATTACAAGTAACATCAATAGCGTTTTCTGACACAGACTTTTATAAAGTTGCAAAATTTCCGTAAAACAAGCAATAAGAACTGGAAGTTACTCTTTAACCATCAAACTGTTTTACTTTTTTTTTTTTTTTTTTTTTTTTTTTAGAATCAGTAGCAACTTTGTGACAACCAAAGTTTAAAAAATGCACTTGATTGCATAGTGACAGATTTGCAGAACATTTTTCATCACACACACATATGTGCTTTCAGTTATTAATAAAATGCTTCTGCCCTTAATCTGCCATTGCCTGAATATACAATTTCAGTGACTTGGATAGACAAATACTGTTAAGGAATTCTGTTTTCCCTGTTTGAGATGCAATTCAAATACACCAAGTAAAACTGAATGCTATGTCTTTAAAACTGGCTTCTGCATGCCACAGAAAGGAATACCGAATCACTTTTCTATTAGGTTCCTCTTGGAGTGGAATGATAACAAAACTTTCTCTTCTTCTCACCCCCCCATTCCTTTTTTCCTCATTTTAAACAGGGAAGAGCCAGCTGCCCTGGATAACACCACAGGTAGATATTAAAATGGAGACAGTCATTATTTAGTGGCGACAGGAATACAAATACATGCACTAACCTATAAACTGGTGTTTACTTCAGGAAAGTAAGTCATATTTTTCCTCTGATTGCCGTGCTGTCAGTTTAATGCAGCGTAAATAAACAGTAGGTGCATGATAGCTTTAAGTAGAAAGTGTTCATTCCACAAGAGGAACAGATTACTGAATCCTGATGCTTATAATGGCAAAAGCAGAACTTCCATTTTACCTGAAAATATAGCCCCCCACGTGAAGAGACTTGTGGCTTTTCTATTAAATTAATTTGTCAGAATTCTATGAAAAATACTACGTACTCAAAGAACTTTACCAAAAACATTCATTTTTGCAGCCCTCCACTTGAACCATTTGAAAAAAAAACAAAAGCCAATCACTCCTCTGTAATTTCATCATCCCATCGCTCTAAATGAAAGCTTTATATAATCAACCTAATATAACAGAAAATAAAATGATATATAGAATTGCCTATACTTTGAGTTATTTTGTTCTTATAAATATATTCCCTGACTGAAAGTAAAAAAAATCCCCTTTGGAAAAAGCAATGATTTCAGAGAAGATTGTATATACACTCTACATCTATTAACATAAATTATAAGAAAGTAAAATGTTCCAGATGTGTTTAAACTGTTGTAGAAGGAAAGTTTGTGGCTTCACTGGATATATATTAAATATACCTAGAGAGAGCAATGGCAGTTATATACAAGAAGGCAATATAATGCTTCAGTAGTATCTATGGTAAAATAGCGTAGTTCCTAGAAATATGACTGAAACGTTTCAGAAATCCTATTTCCTACATTTCTAATCCAGAAATCTACTTTTAACATATTTCTTCTATATATTGTAAAGTATTTTATTAATAAAATAATCTCCTATATTTTTCCCCCCAAAATACAGCTGGAAACCTTAAGAAGGACTTCAAATTCATCTGATGATGTCTAGAGTAAAAAAACAGGTGACAATAAAAACAGGTGACAATACTTCCAAAAACTGAGTGGTTGATACAATTAAAAGATTTGGAGGTTTTTTTCCCTAAGAACACCAGACTTCAGCTGTCTGGGCAGTCACACACATTTAAACCCTTCCCTGTCCCAAACCCGAAACGTGGGATGAGTTAGTGCTTATTCAGGACTTTCCTACCCTGCAGAGGTTTTTGCACGGGAGGGGTGGCCGTGCCCGCAGTGCGGGCAGGACTGAGGGTGGCGGTGGCCGTGGGATGCTGGCAGGGCTGCAGGCAGGGCTGCAGGCAGGGCTGCAGGCAGGGCTGCAGGCAGGGCTGGTGCTGCCTGCCCTGCCTTGGGAGGCTCGGCGAGAGGGCAGGTGCTCATCAGCTGACCTGCTGGGCCTAGGCTGCAAACCCCAAAGGTGCCCTGCTCGTGCACAAGCTCGGGCTGTCGTGACAGACCCTCTGCGTCTCATCCTGCCAAAGCACCGTGTCCCAGCAGCGAGTCAGAGATGGACTTGCCTGCCTTCACAGTGCTTTCTCAGGAGTGTGCAGCAGTAGGTTGGGACTCACGTGTATCACTAAAATAACAGGAGAGGAGAAACTGCGAGAGCTACTTTCCTATTTGAAGTATTAAGAACAAAGAATATAAAAAGGAAACGGCCAGTTTTTCAAAGTGTACGCACAACCAGCATTCCATTTAAATGTTTTTTGTTCCAGTCAACTCTTTTGCATACAAAGGGCTTATTTATTACATATTTGAACTTGTGGGAAAAGGGAAGGAACGCACTGATTCCTGAAATAACTCTACAGTCTTTTTGGAGACTTCACTCTTCTGTGCTCTTGTCCTACTCAGAAGAGTTTTATTCCAGGGATGCAGGAATTCCTTGGAGTCAGTTGTTTCTTTTCCACTAGCTGTTTGCATTCAAGTGTGGGCACACATAGCATACTAGCCAGTGTTTTTAATTTCTCCTCTGTTACCTTATTATGTGTGTGTGTGCTATCTGCTCAGACGCATGCTTATACATGAACACATTGCACTTGCTGCCTGCTTGTTTTGTTACCTACTCCACGTTATTACACATTTCTGTGCAAACCATTGCTTCGACTTGAAAAGCAAGGTAATACCAGTAACAATCTCACAGAGAAAATGAATGAGAAAATGAGCGTAGTACAAAATTGCTAAAGAGCATATAGGAATACGGGATTGAGAAGAGCACTCTCAAATTCTACAAACAGCGCTGCACAGTAATTAGAAGATAGAAATTGCAGAGAACATCCTACATTCACGTCTTTACGCTTACTGTTTCAAGTTGTTTTTGAATAGTGCGCCTGATTTGACACATTTCTATCTGGTGATTGTGTTAAATGCTTGAAGAGATAGTGAAATATCCAAGCATTCCTTGTGCTAACTACAGCTGAAATTTTACACTTATTGTAACCTTTTCTAACAATGTGAGAAAAACAGAGTAAATATATTAAATTTGTTTCACAACAGATGCTTAGGTTGTTAATATTTAAGATGCCTATTCATGCTATTCCTGTCTGCACATTTGTCAAAAATGTAAGCTTGAATGCTAATGTTTGCCAGCAGACTACAGCAGACAAATATATGAATGCACTGTGCCGAAATAATATAAAGTAGAAGTAAGGGACGGCCGCTAACTCCCACCCAAGTAGCAGGGACCGGAGGGAAAGGGGCACTACGGGCTCGTACGCCCGGGAGTCTCTGCGTCTGAATTTGTGAATTCTTCTCACAGAAGCGCTGCGCTCGGTGGGACCGGCGGCAGCCCGCGGAGAGCCTGCCTCAGCTTAAACTCATCGCAGCTCAGGAGCTGGTGCGAAGTGTCGCATCCAACTTGGTTTTAGCGAAGTTTCTCTCGCGGTCCGGGAAGCCCGAGGCTGGCGGAGGGAAACTCCGGCCCGGGCAGGTGCCCGTCAGGAGCGCTCCCCCGGGCAGCCGGCGCAGCCGGCGACAAAAGGACGGCGGTTTGAGGAAAACCTCGGGCGGCGGGTGTGGAGACGGAGCGGAAAAATCAAAAATAAAATCCCGGAGCACAGAGGCGAGTTCCTGGCACCGCTCCCCGCGGCAGCGGCGGGTCGTGCCGCGGGCGGCCGGGGGGGACGTGCCACCCACCGCCATGGGCGCGCCCCCGGCGGGGCGATCCGCGCCCGCCCGCGCAGCCCCCGCGCCCCCCGCCGCGGAAGCGCCACCCCGCGACCCCCTTCCCGCACCCGCCCCGAGCCGCCGCTTCGCCCCGCGCCCCCCGCCGTCGGGGGTGCTGCCGCCCCGCCGCCCCGCGCCCGCCGCTGCCGGGAGGCGCGCGGGGCCGGGGAAGAAGTTTGCCAAACTTTCCGGGGTTTCGGCTCTCCCCCGGCCCCCGCTCCCCCCGCTCCCCCCCGCGTCGGCGGCGGGCGAGGCGGCGGCGGGCAGGGGAGCGGAGCGGGCCCGGCGGCCGCCCGCGGCGCGGCGGCAGGTGTGAGCCCGTGGCGGCCGGGAGGCTCCGGCAGCGGCAGCGCCAAGCGGAGCCCCCCGCCCCGCGCCTCCCCCCCGCCCGCCCGGGTCGGCACCGCCGGCCGCGGTAAATCACGGCGGCGGGTGCCCCCGGCACGGCCCCGTCCCCCCCCGTCCCCGAGGAGCGACGCCGAAGGAGCGGGACCGACTCACTCATGGGAGCGCGGCGGGCGAGGCCGGCGACACCTCCGGCTTCCGAGGCGCCGGCGAAGTTAATTGCACTGAAGTTCAAGTTGTCTTTTCACCCATCAGGAGTGGGCGTTTAAAGGAAGGAGAGCGAGGAGGAGGAGGGGGAGGGGGAGGGGGGAGAGTCTCTCTCGCTCTCGCTAGCTCTCGCACACACACACAGACACACACAGACACACACACACCCGCCCGCTCGGCTCCGCTCCCGAGCTGCCTCAGCAAGGAGGAGCCCGGACGGAAAACACCCGGGCAGCAAGGTACCGGCGTGGGGCAGCCCTGCCGCTGGCTGGCCGTGTGCGTGTGCGTGTGCGTGTGCCTGTGTGTGTGTGCGCGTGTGTGCGCGGGTGTGTGTCTGCGCCCCCCCCGCCCGCTGCCGCGTACGGCCCTTTCGGGCGGGGAGGTGCGCGCTGCCCCCGGGGAGGGGGCGGCGGTGCCGTCGGGGCAGCGCGGCGGCGGAGGCCGCGGGGGGGCCGGGGGGGGGGGGCGCCGCCGCCTGCTCCGCGCCTGCTGCCTCCCGCCTGCGCGGCGGCGGGGGGCTGCGGGACACACGCACACGCACACGCACACACACACAGACACACACCCCGAGCGGCGGCTGCGTGTGCGCCTGTGTGTGTGCGTGTGTGTGTGCGCGCGTGTGTGCGCGTCGTCCCCGCCCGCTGCCGGCCCCCGGCCCCGCGTGGCGGTGGGGCTGACTTGGTGGCACTGCCGGGGTGGGGGTGTGTGCGTGTGCGCGCCCCCCCTGCCGCCCCCCCTGCCCTGCGAGAGGGGCCTGAGCCCTCCTCCGCCCTCGCGTTTCATTCCCCGCGCACGGCGCGCCCGGCCCCCTCCCCGCTGCCCCGCGGGCCCCCTCCCCGCATCCTTCCCCCGCTCCTTTATGTCCACACCTGCCCCCCGCCCCCGCCGCTGCTCCCCGCGCCCCGGCGCGGGCCCCGCTCGGGCGGGCAGCGCCCCGCGGCCGCCGGCCATTAGAGGCGGCTGAGGCCGAAGCTCCGCGACCGCGCCGGCGGCCTCGGCGGGACGGGGATGCCCGGGGCGAGGGCGGCATCCCCGGGTGTCGCCGCCCGCCGCTGCCCCGGCGGGGCCGTGTCCCACCGCGCATCACCGGCGGCTCGCGCGCCGGTGGCACCACGTGCTCCGCAGTAACGCGGGCTGAGAATTGCCTTTATTCGTGTTAACTTCTCCTTGGGGAGGGACTTGTTCTCTCCTCTTTTGTTTTTAAGCCCTTTCCCATCCTCGCCGGTACAGGGTATGGAAGTGCAGTTCCCGGAGAGTGAACCTGGCGATGGAGCGCAGCTCTCCCCGAAACCTGAGGCTGTTTCGCTCCCTAGGAGACTGAGAAGAGGGGACCCTGGATGTCAGCCCAATCTCCGGGTTTTGTTTGCCTTGATTTGAGGCAGATTTCCTCATTCAGCTCTGGGAACTGACAGGTACTATTCCTGCAGGTGCTTTTGCATGTCTGGGAAACAAGACCAAGACCTTGAGGTCCATACCTCAGTGCTTTTCCTAGTTAACCAGTGGTACGCCCTTCCACTAATTGCTTTTAGAAAGTGCAACCTTGTAGCACAGTTATTGAATAATCATTAATCCGTGGAGGATACACAAGCCCAAAGGTTAATAATAGGAATAACAATTAATAATATTGACCTTGCCAGTGGGGAGAGTATTTTTGTTATAGTTATTAACAGGCACTCCTATTTATACTATATACGGTGGTGTAAATTTGGACCCCATATGCTGAGTGCCGAATTACTGCAGCAACACCAGAAATTAATTTACCCCATTATCTCCATGTTATCAGGCCTCTGACTTTTTCTCCCTTTAAAATGTATCATCCACTACTCTCATTTTAAATAGAAATGCTAAGTCTTTAATCAATTGTGACATTTCCACTAGAAAATAACATCGAGCTCTCTTATACAGATAAAAAATTATTTGCCTGCAGATGATTTGTTGTAGCGCTTTGGACCGGTTCATTTCTCAGAGAGGACTTAGCTTTTTATGGTCTTTAGGTACCACAGGGCAATAAACAGAAAGTCAGTACAAACGGGGCATTCTCACTTTTATAGGTCCAACTGTCCGCACCCTAGAGCTGCCTCCTCACATAGCTACTGAGACTGACTGACTGACTCACCAGCATCCTTCTGTTGTCAAAGACCCATCTCCTTTATTTGTATCTTCTGACTAGCTGGTCAGTAAGTCCTAATAATAATCATGTTTCACGTCTCAGAAATCTAATAATCAAGTTACTCATTCTCATAAATTGCAGCTAAGCTATTTGTGTTAGTCACATTTTATTCCCACTTTAAAGGCAGGGAAACTGAAACAGGAAAATTAACACATTTGCCTGAGGCCACACATGGATTTAAGAGTAGATCCAGGACTGGAACTGAATTTAGACCAAGCTCCCTCTTAAAGATGCTCAAGTTCAATATGGAAAAGGCTTCTTAAAAAAAAAAAAAAAAGTAACATAAACCTTACTTTTTGTCAGTTTTGTATATTAGTCAAAATACACATCCCTTTTTTTAGATCACATTTCCTTTCCTAAAGATGAGATTTATCCAGCTTTTTTAAAAGTGTGGTGATACCTTTCAACTACATAGGGCCGTTTACTCTGGAAACAAGAAACATTTAATATGAGATTGTGAGCTGTAACAGGAACAGAATTGCTCATTATTAGGTTACTGTAAACAGTGTTTGCTGGATGTTATGTAGTTCCAGGCCAACAAAATATAATGAGCAGTCCATCATTAGTATAGATAAGGTGCTGTTGCTTACTTCGTGTGCTTCTGTTTTCACCATCATGCTCCTTCAGTGCTTTTGGTATCAAAATACTTAGCATAGGTCTAAACACTGAAAAACGTACGGGGCAACCACATACTGCTGCTGAGAGTTATGATTGATACCATTAAGCAGAGAGTTTTACCAAGCTGTGTCACTCAGATCAATGAAACAAGATGTATATTGCTGGACTTGTAGCTGTGGCATGTCATCAAAGCGATGTTATGGTATGACTGAGCGCAGGTGGCATGCCTAAAAAGCAGGTGTACAATATAAATTTCCTATTACTGACACGTAGATACTTCCTCTTCCGCAATGTCCACCCCCAGATGCTTGCTTGCCCAACCTTCTACAGGAACTACAGAAAGTCCTGCTCATCCTGCTCATCCCTGATGGCTGGAATTGTACAGTCAAAACCCTATACAGAATAAATGTTCACATATTTTTTTATGTATTTATGCTGACAGCTCCATTTTGAGCATTTTTAGAGTCCTGATTTGAGGGAAGTGGGTGCAAATCTTATTCAAATAGTCATTCTCCAATACCATTAGCATTACCTGCCAAAAATGAAAGTGCCATATGAATCACAGTGAGCCACTCATGAATTTGTGGATTAGAGCCTGCCAAGGAGCACCAGAAATCCACATGATTTCAAAGTGCTATGAGTTTTAGGGATTTGCACAACTTGTAAAAGTACATTTATCCAGGAACCATCTTATGGATGACCCATCCTATAAGGACTACAGACATAGCCAATTCAAGTGAACGACAATATTAACTGAAAATACTTCTGTTCAAATCTTTCTCTTTCAAGTGAGGTAGTGAAAGTTGTGGTTCTGCTAATTGAAACTGTCAGAGGCCCTTCCTGAGGTGCCCCTTACTGAAGTGCTGCTGTGACATAGAGATGTGGAAATACGCCTTTGTGTGAGAAGAGCTATCAGATCCTCTGGGAAATATCACAGATGCTTTCCAGTTCCTTTCAGACATGTAAATATCTTTATCTTTAGACAGGAGTAGAGAGGGGTGGGAAGTGCAGCGAGGAGTGGAGTGGGGTTAAAAGCACCCACATAAATCCAGGAACCAGATAAATACCTGTGGGGTTTTTTTTCTGTATCTGATATTAGCTGGGGCTTGAAATGAAATGTTCATTATTAAGAAGAAATGCTGCATGGACGTGTGCATACTTGAGAGTTATGTTGACCCATGGTTGATAGAGAAGGCCATCTTCTGCCTGAAATTACAGATGGCCAGCAGAGCTTTCAGTAACGCTCAGAACGCTTAGGTCATTCTCCAGTAATATGTATCTAACCAAGTATGGTTTATTTCCAGCTTGTATATGGCTAATGCTGTAGCAGTGAAAAACACTACATGTTTCTTCTTATGATTGCTTGCCTTCTTCATGGTTTGCTTTAAGCTAAGCACATCAGAAACTGAAAATAACATTTGCGTCTTTTTTTCCCTCTTAACATATAAAAACAGCAGCCTAAGTTTTGTAATCTATTTTTATGTTAGTACTTGTGAAACATAGCAAAAAAACCTGCTTACCAGCACGGGCTACACAGAGCTGTCTCAGCACCTTGATGAAATGTTAAGACTTGGTTTGAATAACTATATTCCAACAGGTATTAGTGTTATCTGTCAGATGAAAATGACGCTGAACGACTACAACGAGGCTGGAGTGGCTTTCTGTGCATGTTTTAAATGCAAGTGGCCATTACCACAGTGGTACCATAATGGTGGCTCAGTGGAAGACACTCGGATAACTTTTTCGGAATGTGGCTGCTACTTTCACTGCATTTCTGTAGTCTTTTGATTATTCTACTCTTTGTTGGTTAGACACCAATCTCCTGAGCTTAGGCCTATGCCACCTCACTACCTGAATGTTTTTCCTGAAAATGTGTTGACTGAAACGTGCATCATGTCAATAGTAACGAATTCATCTGTCTGTCTCCACACTGGCTTAAGTTTCTTCCAGTCATTCATTAAAGGTTCATGTTTACAGGCCCTGATGCTACACAGTACCTCAGTCCATTCAGCTTCTCTCCAAGGTGACAACTATTTTCTGCTCCACATCTCTGTTACAGGGCATCTTTTGATTACCTAAAATTGTAAGCTGCACCCTGTACGTTTCCTTAAAACATCTGCTTTATGGAAGAGAAGATCAACTTGTTGCAGGTTCATCAGTGACATCAGGCTCACTTCTCTTTTGCCTGACTGCCCTCTCCATCTTCTTTCAGTCTAAATTCATAACTTTTGAAAGGATTGAAGGAGTTGTTTTATTATTTGTGTGAACCACTTTTCCTGCACATTGTCTGTTCTGCTTTTCTCCTTCCTCTGGGTGTCTGGTTCGCCTTGGCTGCTTTTAAAAATTCTGTTGCCTCTAGTGAGGGACTGCCAGATTAAACCAGTGAAGAGAAACCAGGTGACTGTCTACTTTCACAAATATAGGTTGTGTATAATAAATTCAGGTTTTACATCTATGCAAATTAAAATCATCATATGATTCTGACTACATGCATTTTTTATCAAATATGGCATATATTTCACAAATTATATTTAACTTATAGTCATGTTGCTATTCTGAATACCTAACTAGGAGTTACAAGGTGTGCCACTAGATCTTAGTAAATGGGCTTATGTAAACAAGAAATAAGAGAAAATCACCTTTTTTTCTTGTATTCCTGCTAAGTGCGGTGGAAAGGCTTTTCCTGCTATTACATATAGAGAGAATATAAGCACCTCACCACTGAGTTGCTTACAGACACAAGTACCTCTTGTTATTAGAAGTGTAGAGATTTTGTAAAAGCCTCTGCAGAACATGCCCAGAATAAGGAAGTTTTAAAGCAATGTGTCTTTGGTCTGTAGTCTACCATATCTAGTTAGTAAGGCCTTCCACTAATGCTTCTGTATGGAGTGCAAGACATTAGTCACAATGTCAAACCAAACATTTTACTTACGCAAAATTATATCTTCACCTTAGGAATATTGTGAAGTGAGAACAGGATTTAGCACAATTCTTCCTTCGGGGTTTATTGACAGACAGGGCAGTTTTAGTTTAAAGCCCTAAGCCCTGCAATATGATTCCCAGCCATAGGTGCACCACACTTCGAATAATCAATCTGTCAGCTGAGCTATGACAAGGATTATGCTGTGAAGGTAACAACTCAATATTTTCAACGTTAAGTGTCCTCACTAACTGCTGCTGGTTGGCCGGGTTTTTTTTTCATAAATAAAAATAAATTTTGGTGAGCGCAAAGATGTCTCTGTCAGTACTTGCATTTTGGTCAATAAGAGGGTCTGGATGGTGTGAAGAGTGGGGCTTGGGTAGAATTCAAGCATGTGAAAAAACAGGTGTGATTCCGAAAACCTCTGCCGAGCAGTTGCCTAAACCTCAAAGAACTACGTTTGCCTCTCATGATTCATGCCTTGGATTAATTCCTTTTCCACCTGGGACTCCTGAGCTCATGCGCAAGTCCTCTGGACCCCAGGACTGTGACATTCCTCCACCCAAGTGTCCCGGTTGGCTTGACCTCCTGGCCGTTCCTGGAGCATGCCACAGACTGGTTCCTTGACAAAGTGCAGCAGGGTCACAATGGGAATGATGGCACCTACTCCCAGGACATTTTTGAGGGGGGTGTTGTGTGTATTCTGCAACAATTTAACAGAGCGAAGACAGAAATAATCCCAAGAAAACTCGGTGTGTGCCCCAGCCCTGGGAATAACCTAAACATTAGATTATGATCTAAGGAATCTTGAATTTGTTTGTGCTCAAGGGCACTGTTTCAGCAGAAGGGTCGAGACAGCCTTTTCTAAAATAACCATCAGCCTGATGGTCAGAGCCCTCCCTGGGGTGAGAGGAGTTGTGAATTGGGGCCTTTCAGGGCATGAGAGATGAATCCCATGATTGCCTGAGTGCTCTAATCACAGAGTCGTTATATTGAGGGAGATGGGAAGCTGGCTTCTCCTCCAGCTATGTTTTAATAAAACATAAGTTTTGAAGGAAAGATCACAGGAACCTATTTTCATAAAAAGAATCAGGGTGTAGATGCTGAGTGGATGGAGGCATCTCTCAGGACAGCCCTGGATAGAGCCCTGTCTTTAGAGGTAACCCTCAGGTAAAGCCCTGGCTTTAAAGGGAGGCAGGATTTTAGGTATGGGATAAACCTCATTTTTTCCCTGGTTAATTCCAGTCATCTTATGTCGAGGTCAAGGCATGCTGTCCAGGCCACCCAGGTGCCTCCATGTACAACGCAGGAAGTCGCGCTTGTAAAACATGATGCTGAATACCTGGTGGGGGACCATGGGCCAAAAAGTTCAATGTTGGAGCACCAAAGGTTTTTGGAGTGCCAGAATCCTTTATAGGATTAGGCCATAAAGCATATAAATCAGTATCTTTATTCATAACAGGTGATTTCATATTAACACCAATACTTAGCATCTGCTCACAACTGCTCTTTTCAGTAGAGTTTCTAGTCCATTTTTATTTTGTATCACAAAGGACAGCACAGGAAAACTGTTGGATTGCATATTATTTATAATGAAAATTCTCAGTGTGTTTCCCACTAGAAGCTGTAATGGTAGCATGGCTAGACACTTATATTGATTTGAGTCCTGTGAGATACAAGGTTGGAATTATATTTTTATGGAATTTAACTAAATTAAAATTAAAATACATACTAAAATTTTGACCTGTTTTAGGAAAAGTATAGTGATATTCAAAGATGCTTATTTCTCCTTTAAAATTAAATTCATTTTACCTACTTGTAGACTTCCAAAATCAAGGGACAATGTATTCCTCCGAAAAGGTAACAACGTGCCAGCAGTCCAGTGCAGAGATTTCCCCTGCCGTGGTGTGACTGACTGCTTTTGCCACATGCAGGATGCATGGGCACAGTTCAGACAGACTGTCCCATGGATGTTTCCTTCCCCAAACCTGCTTGATACAACTGAAGAGGAGGTTACAAAGCTGCCCTGGAACCCTTCCACTTGTGATCTGCATCCTACAATAAGGAATATTCTAAATATCATGGGCTTTCCCTAGCTAACAAGCTGGTTATTCTGGCTATGCATGAAGATACAGATTTGGGTCTTAATTAACATCTGTAGTTTAATCAAACCATTTACGATCCTGAGAAATCTGAACTGTAGACTTTCTGGTTTTTCTGATGACAGACAAATACCATAAACAAAAAGGGACTAAAATAATGGTTTAGTACGTAAACTGCTTGCACCAGCTATGGCTGTGGTAGCTTTTGTGGAAAACTGGCAATTCCAAAGACCGTCCTTCCCGGTGTTTGACAAAGATTTCAAAGATAATAGGCATGAGAATAATACATTAGGGTCCTCACAAAAGTTTTTGGTATTTAAGTTTAAACAGCATTCTACTTAATTTTACAGGGCCTAACTCTCCTGCAGTGACAATGCCGTAAATCTCCAGCTAGGCCCAGTTTTACTACAAAAGAAGCTGGCCCAAAAGAGAAAATCTGGAATAAATTGCCATGAAAGTGGATTGGCCTGTTTAGTCTGGTGACCTAGTGAAACAGTGCAGGACTTTATAATCTTCAATGCAGACAGGTCTTCATTCTTGAAGGAAGCAGGAAGTGTAAAGAGGGCTGTAATTGCATATTCTTTAATAAGAAATATAATTGTTGCTTTCTCCAAACAGATCTCAGACAGATTTTAATAGTGAGCACACATTGAAAAGCCTCTGAAACACACCCTTCTACCCTAATTTGTTCATATACATTGATATATTCTAATGTATTTGTAACTTCTAAAAATGTAGTCCGTGTAGAGCATTTCTGATGTGCAGCATTCCTTACTCTTTTTTTCCCTTTAGACTGATTATGATGTAGAGAAATATAATGGAGCAAGATTCAGTAAGAGGAAAAAAAGGTCCAGTAGATGTGTTTCTTCCGATACATTGAAGTTTCTGTCTTAAAATAAGGGCTTAGCATTGCCATGATTACAGAGGTCAGTCTTTACTGCCACGTCAGGACTATGCCATCATTCATATTTATTGAAACAGTTCCAGTTGTGCCGCATGTTTAAAAAAAACACCCAGAAACCCAGTATTGCTTTTTGGTTTAGGAAACTTCAAATTAGGAAAGTAGATTTGTGAAGTAGTATAATTTTCTTTTCTGAATTTGAAGGGATCACATCTTTTGTTAAACTAATATCAATATAAATCTTGGTCAGTATGAGGAAAAGTGGTGTTGTGCAAAGCCTACTGTAACTGGTGAATATGAAGTTCAGCAAAAGCAGACATGAGCTTCTCCTAACACAGCATTATCTTTGGTGGCTGAAATTCGGGGGTTTTTATTTCTTCATGTTCTCGACTCTTGATCTAGCCATAACAAAACAAATGATCTTTTTAACTGGCATTAGGTGTACGGCTTCCCATGAACCATGGTAACTGAGGCTTAGGATTTATGAATGATTGTTCAGTTTTCATCAAACTCCCTCAATCTGTAGATCTAAGAAAAATCATGCCATATGTTGGAAATTATTTCAGTAGGGACTGTCCTTCAGCAGCTGTGCTAAATTTGTATTGTTCTGCAGCGCCATGGACAGCTTTTTTCAGGACAACTGAGATCACAGGTATATATTAAATTATTTTTTATTCCCATTGAGTAACATATTCTAAAAGCCTTCAGTTCTCCTTCCTGTCAAATATGAAGTTAGGAAAACAGAAAACACTAGCTTTTCACCCCAGGAAACTCATGCCTACAGTTTATTTGCAGAAAAGGTACACCATGGGTAGTGGACTTGCAAGATTCTCCATGGTGACCTGAATTTAGAATATAATAGAATAAAATAGTTCAAAAAATTAAGAAGGCTCAAAAATGTTAAAGATTTCAGGCTTTGTACCCATAAAGCTCAGGATTTTTTTGTTTTACTACAAAAAAAAAAAAAAAAAGCTGCATTCCCTTGAAATCTGATATTGGTTTTAAGAGTATAAAGGCTCATCCGATAGTAACTGATGTGAGTTCATCAACTTCTTGTATTATGTTCCACTAATCAGTCACACCCTGATAAAAGCTTCCATGACTCAGGTGACCTATGTGTGAAGTATCCCACTTCAGTCCTTGAGGGGTACTCCGTATCATCTACCTGATCAAGGAAGAGTAGGACAGTCTGCAGTATCTACTGATGAGATTTTAACAAAAGGGGTTTAGAAAAAGATTTTATTAAAAAGGGTATCTGCAGAAGAAAGAAAAGGAACACTACTGCTTGTCCTAGTTCATATGATTTGTCTTTTTTAAAACCGCATGTTATGGTAAGTTGTATCCATGCAAGCAGGAAAATGAAATCGTGGTTTGCTACTGCTTGGAAATATTCATGCACTGAGTCAAGTCAACAATACTGAGGTTGAGAAGAACACAAACCAAGGAGGTTGCCCATGCAAATGGTACATCCTGGTTGCTTCCTCATGAACTCTTCCATGAAATCTTGCTGCACCCATCTTGATTGCATATGCTAATCATGGCTTCTTAATTGACTCATAACAGATTTATCTGGATTTCCAACTTCCTCTTCTCTTTAGAATGTTAATTAAAAGAAAAACGATTACACTTAAGATATTCATGACAATAACAGAGTTTTCTGCTAGAGGTGTTCAGAGCCAAATCTTGCTTTTATTTATATGGGACTATTTAAAATCAATGAGCTTGAGTCTGTTTTGCGCTAGGGACCTTTTGATACCCACACAATAAAAAATGGCCTGAGCAGGAATGGAAGACAGTTCATAGAGTATATTTTCTAAATTTTACCTAATAGAGTAAAATTGAGGAAAAGCCCCCAGCTTTTAGAATAAAATATATATAACTAGTCAAAAGCCAGTTTGTTTGGATGAAAATGAGCACAGAAGTGCTCATGCAGACTTGTATATTCTCCCTCTCTTCTCCTAAATCAGTCACTGTCACTATTAGGCCAGCAGAACTAGGGAAAAGAGGGTTTCAATATTTTCTGCATGGAATATAGAGATTTTGAGTCATGTCCCTAGCATAAACAGATAGTTGTCCTTTGTTATTTCTTAAGCCAGATGTGGAGCTTGTTTATTTTTATTCAGGATTTAGGAACTCTTTAAATAATAGTTATGATTTTTGTCATATGGACAAAATGAGATTTAATTGAAGAAGGAGAAGTAGAATGCGAATGCTCTTTCTTCTTTTTTTTTAAAAAAAAACTTCATTCCTACTGTGGACTTGTACAGGGCTTTTTTTGTGGTTTTGTGTTTGTTTTTCCTTAGCAAGGCACTTTGTAGTCATACTTTTGCTTGGTACCCCACCACATTGTTGTTGGTGATTTTTTTTTTTAGTATTAAGTAGATTAAATCATACTATCCTATTTGGGATCTTCCCACCATTACAGCTTTTGCCACCCATAACCTTATTTTATGATCAAAGGAGAAATAAAGGGAAAGCAGTAATGATAATAGGCTTTCCCATGCAGTCTCTCTGGGAATGGTCTTTTTATAAGTGTCTTGAACTTGACCTCTTCAGAAGGCCCAAAGGTCCAACACACATTTTTAAAGTTGCATTTAAATTTTAATATTTTTATTCTGTGAAGCCATTTAAAACCTGGCCCTCAAAACACAAAGCATAAATCTTTCAGGACAGTCATACAGTAAAATTGATGTGTGCGGAAGAGAAGATCCGGAAAACCCCTGAAGCTCTGTTGCTTTGCTTTTCATGTTGTTTTATAGATACATTCCCTACAACACTACCAAATAATCAAACAAAATCCAATGAATAATATTGTGATTTCATCACTCTGGCATTTGAACTTGCAAATACAATTTAGCAATGAATTAGGAGAGGAAAAGTTTTGCATTGCCCCACCCTCATTATAAAAATGTTCTTCAGAGCCAAACATTTAAGGCATTAGAAAGATTTACAGTAATAATATAAGTAGCTATAATGAACTTGGGAACAAGGGAGTCTTGTAAGAGATTCTCAGAATGAGAGAGGTTTTGTAAGCAATTCTATCAACACTAAATAAATATTTAGGAAGATTTCTTCTCTTAGTGAGTCTGTATAATAATTGTAGTGCTAATAGGAAGTATATGATTTGGATATGAGAAGATACGTATCTCTGAGTCCATACAACTTGTTTGTGTGGGTGAATCTAGTTCTCATTAAAGGTACTGGTTTGACTGTCCTGATTGCTGCAGTCTTCTTTCCATGAAAATAAGTCAGCTTTGTCACCAGCTGTGCAAGGTTTCCAGCCATCCCTCAGTTCATCTGAGGGCAATCTCTTTTGTCTGCAGTCTCTGGTTTTGGGATGGTCAGCAAGGCAGCCAGATGTGACAGGTCAATTTGATAAGATACTTGGAAAGGAAAAGAGCACGTGTTAGATGATTGAACTTGACCTGTATGTGGGGGTCATGCCATTGCCCATCGCTGTAATGTCAGTGGGCACTCCCCAAGCTTGGTAACACACACAGCTCCCATTTAATTTTCCTTTCTTTACTTGTGCAACCTTCCTAGCGCCAACTACTAAACCCAAATCCCTGACTACACCAGTAAACAGAGAAAAGTGGGCAACAGGGAAAGGCAGGGAATGAAGGAGGCAGGTGAGACAGGCTACTGTTCACCTCTGGCTCGTCTGCCCTGACACCTCGGTTCAGTGTCCTGCTGCAGAGGGAGCGGCTGGGATGGAGCATGACCTCTTGCTCCGACACTCGCCCTGGCTCCCTGTGTGCAAGGCTGAGCCGAGGATGTGGGCACAGAAACAGGGAATCCCGTTCAAATTGCTGGAAAAAAACTCTCATTAACTTAATGAGATTTGGAACATTACAAGGGAACTCCAGCTGGAACCAGATCTGAACCTGAGTGCGAAACATTCCTGAATATACTACCACAAACTTGTTTCAAGGAGAATATGTGCTCAGACATACAAATGGCTAGATTCTGATCTCAGTAACGCCAGCGTGAGTCTCTTGACTCATATAAACTGCACTCAGAGGACTATCCCTGAAGTCTATAAAAAGAAGACGCACACATGCCACAGGAGACCGTGAAAGGAGGGTGGAGCCGTGACGATGTAGCCACACACCTTGCTGGAACACCTTAAGACAGGTAGACCTGGCAGCAGTTGGCTGAGACGGGACTTTCATCCTGCATAATCACTACTTTCCATAATTAAGTGCAGAGTCTGACTGGGTTCACACTTCATTGTGCTGCAGTCTAGCTATGCTCAGACTCTCAATACCAGACTTCTTGCCCAGCTCTCTAACAAACACACTTCACTTCCATTTGTTTAAGATAAGTGGCTGAGCTGCCATGATGGTTGGGCTTCTCGGTGGGCAGAGGACTGTCTTGTGAATATCAAAAAGAGAGACGGAGGAGAGAAGAAACAGATTCTCTCTTCAGCATAATGCAATAAGGCAGCAGGCTGGGCTCAAAATAGGCAAAGGAAGTGCTGAGTGACCCAAGTGATGACAGGCTTGGTGGCATTCTCCTGTGTGTATAGAAGACACTTGTTTTGTCCATATGTCTCCATCCTGTAGCTGAGAAACAACTGTGGTTCTCCTGGAGTGATATTCAGACCACGAGTTTAATCTGAAGGGGAAGCCAGTCTGTTTCCATTGAAAAATGTCAGTAGAATAAAGATCTCTACATTAACTAGTCTGTATACTTTTCCATCTGTGGAAGTACCAAAAGCTCTCACTTTGATCAAAGTTAATATGAGTTTTCCTGGAATAAGAATCGGCCCTTGATAGAGCTTTGACTTGTCACCTATTTAAGAGTGTTTTCATTATTTTCTGATTACTTACCCAGCGTTGCCAAATTTAACTTTTCTTTATTAAGTAATTTAATACTCAGAGCTCACAGAAAACTTAACTTGTCATCCATCTCTTTCATTTTAACTGATTCAAAGCAAACTCCGTTTCTTAAAGTAGATGCTTTTTTTTTTCACATTGCACATCTGAACTTGCAATGAGAGAGACTAATACAACACAAATAAAAACTTTCTTTTTTGAAACTTTTGAACAAGTTAAAACACATCCAAAACTCTATTCGCAGTAATTGATACTAATTAAAATGCTGAAGCTGCATTAACAAGAAATGAAAAGGAGTATTTTGGGTCTTATCTTCTGCAACGTGAATGTTTTTCATGCTCAGCTTTTCATAAATGCGGAAATATTATACCTTGTATTATTTCCGTGGAAAATGCTATTGCTGTTTGGCATTTTATGGGGTGTGGTTTATAATTTTATTAACACCATCTGTTGTTTAAAAGATAATATAGAACATTTAAATATTACCAAAAATGCTGGTGTACACAGAATCAGGAGCAGCATTTGCAGTTTGCTCTTTGCCTGGCAATTTATCTGCACATAAAACTGATTCATATTGAAGCCAGTTGAATTTAACTCCTTATCGTTCATGTGATGCTTTAAATATCTGCACTGGACTATGCATTAAACACTATTAGTATCATGAACACATTCTTTATCTGAAACAGCCTTTGCTGCCAGAACTTCTTTAAAAAGCTAAAGGGTAAGGAGGGAAATGAAAGGGCATATTATGAAAGGACTGAGGACCCTGAAGATCACCTTCAAACGGAATTACATGTCTTTATAAGGGAAAGGAGAGCCAGCAAGATAAATGAGAAATGGATTTGTTTGCGTGACTTATGTTTCTGCTAGAAATGCTTAGACACATCTAAGGGCAAAAAAGAGTTTTTAATTATTGAATAAACCTTTTTTCCTGAAGCTGAATGGAAACACAGCATCATGGGCAGGTGGTTTTACACATTTCACTCCACCCACAGCCTGAGAGCAGAGCCAGTTAAAATACAAAGGCAGGAGAGGTCATAAATACAGGAGGTAAGGGATGCTTGAGTGAACTTGGAGAAAGATCAGTGATAAAAGACCAGGAGAGATGCCTGTGGTTGGCCCGTGTCTTGGCCAGGTGGAGAGCTATTTCAGCTTTGCTTAACAGGAAAACCATCATGGTCTTCTCTGATCTTTGTCTATTACCTAACTGCTTAAAATAAATAGCCAGCTGCATTTAGGGAGAAAGGAGAGACAAAACACTATTAGATCAGAGTTTGCTACTCACGATTTGACTCTTCCGGATTTATGGGGCAGAGACAATTGCTCTCTTTTGCTAGAGATGTATAAAAAAGAAGATATTTTCCAGTGTGATCCCACAAAATAAAATTTGCAACACTTTGGCTTCCAGCTATGGATTTTCTATCTGAAGAATATGCTGAGGAAGTCAAGTCCCCTGTTACCAAGGAACAGAAAAACCATGTCAAGGAAAGGCCCACCAGCTTGCTACTGGCTGCCAACACAAATATTTTGGACTGAGAAAAACTGCACTTCAAACTAACAAGAATCCAGGTGACAGACATTTTCTTTAACTCGATACCATAACTTCATCTATAAGGAAAAATGGCCTAACATAGCTGTTCCAGGGGAAAAAAAGTATGTTCCGGCTATTCTCCTACAGTATTCATAATCTGGGGTAAAAAACCCAAACCCCAAACAAACAGACAAAAACTCCTGCATGGGTGTATACACTTTATCTGGAAATTAGACTGATTTTTATTCTAGAATAATTATTCCACTCACAATGCAGAGTAATTATTCCCAAATAAAGTCTTTTTTTTTATTGCAATGAAGTGTCCACAGGGAGCTATCACAGAGTAGTTATCCCAGAATTGCTATGCTGCTTAACTTCCCCTGTGTAGACAAGCCTTAAGAAATCGTATCCAAAAGATTGAGGAGGAAAAAAAAAATGATGTGTCTGTGCATGTGTTACAGCATAAAGTGTGAGTGCTAAAAGTTATACATTGTAATGTAGATGCTGTAAACCACACATTTATCCCAGGAAGGTACACCGCAATAGCAGCAGAAAAGGCTTTTGTGGAAACGTGTAATAAGAATTCACATCTTTTCATTTAAAAGTTACGTTCAAATATTTCAAATTGAGCTTTTGTCTTTATTCAATGCAGATGTACTGTTTACTAAACAATTTTATGGTATTCCCTCTCTGGATCTGCTGGGAAGCTGTGATGAACAGTGATGTTCAGTCTTTTGGAATACAGTAGCCCTGGTACAGTGCTGGGTCATAACTCCTTAAATGAGCTGAAATGCTCAACCTTTGGCGTGTGCCTCAACAGCAAATAAGACTCTAGGGTGAGAATAAGGAATGTTTTATTGGTTGAGCTGGTACACCTCCTATTCTATTATTACTTTACTGAGATGCATAGCACAGTCCACTCTCTCTCTTGCTTCAGCTTGAGTGATGTATAGTTGTAACTGTATTAATTATATTCAGGTCATGTTTTCATGCTCTTGGAACTTGTGGGGAAAAAAAACCCACAAAAACTATATGTAAGTCACAAGACTCCTGGAGTTTGTACTCTTGGCCAGGAGTTTGACTATCCTGCCACTTTATGTCACTCTCAAGGCTTTCTTAACTATGGGTGACCCAGAGGGGATCACCTCCTCTGACTCCTCTCATATCTTCATGAGAGAGGTGCCCTTATGGTATCCCTCGAGTATCCCAATCTCGTCCCTGGGCATACAGTGTGATGTGCTATTGGACTTGTCCCCACTTCCACAGTCACTGTGGTATCCCTGGCAAAGCCCATCTAACACTTGGTCCCATTGCGTGGGTCCCAACAATATGCACACGTGTTGCAGTATGTGGCCACTCACACGGCTGGAGCAGGCAGGGCGGAGGAACATAACGTTCAAGCATGAGGTAGAAAGTGCTAGTTCTGTTGGGAGCATCAAAAGCAGCTGACCAGGTGCTGTATCTACCGGCCAAGGCCCCTTCACAAGCACCGATGTTACCTCCATGCCTGTTGTGCAGCACCTTGCTGGTGAGAGCTGCCACCTCCAAGCCCAGGTCTGACGTTTCGTTGCTGCTCTGGTTACATATCACAAGCCAAATGATGCTGTAGTGGCCTCCCAGGCAGGGAACAATCGTCCCTGCGCCTGTAATTTTGGGATAGCTGGAGGAGCAGCACTGTTTTTTGTTTTGCCTTTTCATTTTTTTGCCTGGAGCAGGCAGGTCACCCATCCCAGGGCAAAGGCTGGTGGGTACTGTCTTCTGGAAGGTCACCAGGTAGCCCTCCCCAGATCGGGGGAGAGCAGCTTGTCATTTGCAAACCCACTGGCCTTCCAAATTGAAGCAACTGCAGGGGGAGAGGGGATTCTGTAAGGTCTCTGCCATGCCTTGCCATGACCTTAGGTGCTGCCTCAGTGGACACGGCTCCGGCAAGGGGAGAGCCATGTGCAGTGCCATCTGGGCCCACGCTGGCGAGGTGACCCTCCCTCCGGCACTCCGGCTGTGGACACCTGTGCCTCTGTCTGCCTCCAGAGCCCCAGCCCCTGCTCCTCTCTCAGATCTCGCCCTGGGAACTGCTCAGACACCTCCCTCTGTCTCTCCTCTCTGCGGGCAATGGTGACGAGCCACTGTCCGTCCACCCCAGCTAGTCCAGGGCTCAGCAACATGCACAGTCAGGATTTGAATCTCCACGGTTCCTGTACCAGGATGGCAGAGATGCCTGTGCAAGCTCCTGGGACCCTCCCTCACCCCTGCAGCCACCACCAGGGACTGGCTTCTCTCCTGCCAGCACAGGCTCTTACAGCTCCCCACAGCAGCCCCAGAAAACTGAAAAACAGAAAAACAGAAAAACAGAAAAACAGAAAAAAAGGGGCGGAAGTTTGCCTTAATGCACCTTTGATTTGAGTCAGTTTGAGAGAACACCCTCAGCAAGTAGGAATAAATAACATTCTAATGAGCAGTATTGAGAAGAATCTCTCACATTTTGTAAGGATAATTTCCTCAGTATGTGAACACTCTTCCTAATCTCTTGTTTGGGGGAATGCAGAAAAAACAATCCACCAAAAAAAATAGGGTTGAGAGGGGTTGTTTGTTTTTGTGAGTCTTCTAGCTCTTGTTGTGTTTTCATCTTCCTCAGCAGGACTGCCAGACCTTTCCCTTCACTTTTGATACTTCTTCTTTGTGATCTGGATGCAAACAGTAATTGCAGAAGCATTTGAATTTTTTAAAAACATTACTGAACTTTTCTTTAAAGAATTGTCAGTAAAGTTTGGGCTCAAATTTGAGAGCTGGCTTATGAATCCCATGCTGGAGTGATATTACTCCTATTTTTTTTTGGCACCAGTTACTTGTTCCTATTGCTTTCAACTATTTTCAGTCAGAAAAACAAAATATTTGTGCCGATTCTGATAATCAGCCTGTTATTGCACACCTTCTTAACTGTCATCTTGCTAAGGGTAATCTTGTTGCCCCTTCAAGCACCACGAGAGGATGTCACAGTTAATGACTTTGCAATAAATGGGGCAGTCTGTCCACAAACCGTGGAGGTATTCCCATACTGGCTTGCACTTGCTTTATGTTTTTCATAGTTTTTCTTCCTGCAGTCCTGATCTTTAACATTAGGAACATGAGACATGCTACAATCCAGGCTAATTGCCATGTTTTTACACATTTTAAGTAAGAGTAGTGCTGTTAAAACCATGTCAGCGGGTCACACGCTGATGGGACTATAACTTATCTTTTTCCTCTGTAATGCTTATATTACTGTCCACCCAACCCCTCCTCTGTCGTGTCCTATATATCTCACATTATTAAGAAGAGCATCAGCTGTTGTGACTCTAGTAGTAAGAATGTTAATTATTTAGCCATGGCTTCCCTGGTCTTGTTTTCCCTTAACTTTAGGGTTTCTCTGCCAATCTAAAACCTCAGAAAAAAAGTTGAACACATGTTTTTCTTTCTTTTAAAGCTTGTTTCTTTTTGTTCTGCTATAGGTAAGGGAAGTGTATCGTTCTGACACCTGAAAAGCCCAGGTAGTGCACAGACCTGCAAGATAATATGTGCTGTGGTTTTGCCTTGCATGACTGAAGGAAGGGTCTTTTTCTTCCAGCATATTCCCCACATTTCTGTAGGGCGTTCATTTTGCGAATGCAACTTCTGTTGGGATTCATGTCCACAACATTCATTTGCAGAGACGTGTAAAGCAATCAGCCTGACATCTCTGGCTCTCCAGTTGCATCGAGGGGATAGGGGTTGACGTATATGGAACGATCTTGGCCTCCTGAAGAGCAATGTAAGAATTGCAACTGAGACTGTATCACTTGTTTTTTTATTCTTTCAGAGGACCTTGTTGGTCTGAATCCTGTTTTGATCCTGAGATGAAACAGGTTAAGAAAACTTGGCCTGCATTTTCAAAGTGGGGAATGACTGGAGTGAAATAGGTGGGCAGGAATCCCATGGTGATGGGTTTCACACTGTTCATGTCAGTTCTTAAGTTCTTCTTGTCACTTGAATTAAAAAAAAACCAAACCAAACAAAACCAAAACCAACCGACTTTAATTATAAACTCTGATGTTTTTCCAAAAGAATGTGGTGACATGTAAATCTACGAGCCCGATGACAATTACACAGGCCACCTGTGTAACATAGCTGTGTGGAGACACCACAGTCCCTATGGACTGTCAGCCATGGAGCTAAAAATGAGCTTAACACTAGCATGGCATCTCATGTACAATAAAATATATTTGCTTTGGTGGAATGCCTGTGACAACCTTTATTCCTTATTACTCTTGATGTTTCACCTCCTGATACCGAGGTGTATCAGAGTATAAAAATAAGTCTCTTTTGTGCACTGGATATAAAGACAATCAATTTAAATGTGCCATTTCACTCTCACAGACCCAACAAAAAGTCTCTCAGCATTTAGGTTCATCAAGTGTGTGAACTTTACTCAAGACCCATGGTGCTGATATCTCTGTAACGTTCGGTTTACACATCAGCATGAGCCTCAAGAAGTACAGTTTAGACGTGGCTTGAAATATAGGACAGAAATTGAATGTAATAATGAAAGCATTTGATTTTCCCGTAAAACAAAGCCAATACAGGGTCAGCAAGTGAAAAATGAATATGCATATGACTATCAGTGCTTCAGTCAGGCTCCCAATCCAAAGCTTTTGTGACTCATCTATAAATATTTACCGAGGTGGCAAAATTGGCACCAGGGAGCTTGCACTTATGGAAGGAGGGTTTTTTTAAACAAACATTTTATCAGAAAAATAGGTGTTCCATCTTGAAGTTTTGTGAAATGATGTAGGAAATTTCTACTCTGAGGTGGAGTATCCTAATGCAGAATATCCATAGGGCTGCAAACAACAAATGCAGAAATGGACAGTTTTGCATTTAATTTTTTACATTTTTTTTAAACCAAGCTTGGGTCAAAACAGAAGAAAGTAACCAGCTTTCGAATACTTAAGAATAATTAAAGCGTAATTCTAGTGTATTTTCAGGAAAAAATATACATTATAATAAATCTCAGAAGCATTATTTCACTTGGAAACACATTTGAAAGAACTGCATGTTCTCAGAAGTGTAGTCACATTAGAAGTAGTTTATTAAAGTGGTTCTAACTTCTTGAAGCGTGTTAAGTCTGCAGTACCTATTCATGTGAGGTAAAATTGCAGACTGAAAAACTTGTAGATGCCTGATAGTACAGAAGTTACTGTTGTTATAAATCAGTCTTTTCTGTGGTTAAATGATAGGGTGGAGAAGGGTAAGGGTGAAGCCAGTAACTATCTTTCCTCCCCATCTAATTTGAGGGAGCATTAAAAGATGAATGAGAAAAGGATTTTCTTAATTTTACAGCAGCTCCATGCTATCTGAGTTCAGCTGCTTTTTTTTTTTTTTTTTTTTTTTTTTTTTTTTACCCTTTTAAATTCCTGGTAAAATGGACCTGCATTGATGTGAAGCAAGGTGTGAGATACTGCCTTTTCACAGGCAGCATGCTCCCAGACTGAAGAAGCAGGATTTCCAATCTGCATCAGATGCAGTTTGGGAACAGAATTCTGCCTCTCTGCTCGGCCTCCCATATGTTGGCTGTTCGTGTTGTAGGACACTAATGAACACTAATGCACCTTAATGATAAGGAAGTTCGACTCAGACCAAAGGTATACACGGGGAAGCACCACTTCCTTCCACAGCAGGACAACAATCAGAACTGATGTGCAAATGGCCACTGGCAGATGCTTGTTAAAGATCAATGGCTTCTCACCTGTTTCTTATTCCTTTAAACACATGATCCTCACTTTTAAAGAACGGCACATGGCCAGTGCCTCTGAATATTGAAATGAATTTATTTAGGTGTGTCTTTTTGCGAAGCTGTAAGAGCATTATCTGATTTACCATGATCTGTGAAATTGCTTCCAGGAACTGCCTAAACTTTTAATTTCTCTTTTTCTTAACCACTGTATTATTTATTATTTAACTGCTGTAGAGCATTTGGTCAAATAGTAAGTTTGTATTTACATTCCAGCAGTGATATGTTGCCTTAGCCAAGGATCAGGGCTGGATTATGTTTTTTTTGCAAGCTGTTTTGTTTTTGTTAATAGGAAAAAGATTATTCTGACCCAGCAAGTTTATAATCAGTCTACAACCGGATACAATAAAGGGCTGAGGCAGACAAATAGGCAGTAAACATGTCAAGAGGAAGAGGAGGAGGAGGAGGAGGAGGGGGAGGAGAAAAGCATATGTTTCCATAAGAAATAGTAATTTCCACCCTTTACCTGTTTGGTCACTGTTTCTTCTGGGATATAGATTCCAGTAAAGATTATTTGCAAGTAAGTCCTCCATCCTGCAAACACCTGTACAGGTGACTAAATCCACACATTTGCTTTAGAGTATCGAGGCTCCAGGGTTTTACACTTTTCTAACTTCAGCCTCATGTTTGATTCTGTTTTTTGATTACCTTCTTGTCTAGTGTCACAGTGACAAAAAGGCAATCAGGCACTTCTGCTTTTATATTTACAGTAACTTTGAGTGATCATATGGGGACTCATACAGGAAAGCATAACTAACTTTGAACCTCCTACCCTTTCCTCATGTATGGCTTAAAATAAGTAGGCACAGTTATCAAACTCTTGTCAGGACTTGTAACTTGTCTGCAATAACAAGGTTAACCAGCAATAGCAGTCTATGCTCTGTGGTTGCATGCCAGTAAAACACTGACAAATTGAAAACTGTAATGAGAATAAACACATTATGAATATACCAAGCACACTGACACTTTTACATTAGGAACTGCGGTCATGGTAAGTTGCCTTGTCCTAAACAACCCCTGCCTTTTGAAATAGGGCCCCATTTTAAACTTATCATATGCTTTAAAACAGTGGTAATAAATGTGTCCTGTGTGCCATAACCCTAGGTTTTCAAGACATGGTTTAAAATGATTTGCCTGCTTGGTGTATTCCTACTTCCCCCAGTAAACAAGATTGAAAGTTAATAACAAGAATGGTTTCATAAATGAAAACATAAATTGTCATGGAGCTGAATAGAGTTATAATTTATAGGCAATCAGAATCTTCAAGCAATAATTGTTCTATTATTTTTGTTTGGGTTTCTTTTAGTATTTTTTTTCCTGCAGATATGATTTGGCATGTGTTGATTAATAAAACATTCTCTGAAAATCATTTTCCAGCAATGAATTCTTCTAAAATGAGCTCAGTGATGTTCTGCAAATCATGCAGAGGATTCTATGGACAGAAAAGTGTGACTTCCTGGTTTGGTATATAGCATGTATACACGCGGTAAGGAAGTGAAGGGTGGGATACTATACACCAGGACTGAGAGCTATAGGTCTAAATTTGGCTCTTTGCATGTAAAAGTGGAGTGCATGCGGCTGTGTGATTCCCCTCTGCCACACGTATTGTTTCGGAGCGCAGAGCAGCGCAGGCACGGGCGGGCGCTGCAGTGGGCAGCCCTGGCATGGAGACGCGCAGCTCTCAGCAAGCAGGTGTGTCGCAGTCAGGAGCGAGCTACACTGGCAGTGCTGTGCGGAGAAGTCTGCGCAGCGATTGCCAGCACTGGCTGGAGCAGTCATTATCTTTCCACTTTGTGTGAGCCTTCTGAGTATCTGTTTAATTTCCCTCTCCTTCCTACCCCTCCGACAGGTGAGGCTTGGCCGGTACCTGTAGGGGATATATGACGCAGGAGAGGGGTGGTAGGGTAGGAAGGAAACTTTGGACCTGGAGTAATTCAGGTAACCCAGGGTGATGCTGCCAGTGGCTGGAAATGAAAGCGAGTGCATTTGACTCTCGAAAGCTATTTGTGTAGTGGAAGATCTGCTCCCGGCCGAGCCCTGGCATGTGTGCAGGACCTGACAGGCTGCCTTGTGGGTGTCCTAGGCAGCCCGAGAACTACGGCACTAGTCTTTGTTGTCACTCAGATTTGGGGAGCAGGATGTCAAAAAGGCAAAGGAAGGAGGTGGGGCCATAGACCTATTATCCCTCCTTATCAGCCCATGGAGCTGGGCCAGGACCCGAGGGAACAGCGTGGAGCATGATTGCTCACCTCCCATGGAGAGAGGGTGCATGCCTTGAGACTGTAGCTGGGTGGTTTTACTATCCTGCCAAAAATTCAGAAATTTCCCTCTTTGTATCAGGATGAAACAAGTGTTCTAAGGCAACTCCAGAGAAGCCAGTAACCTAGAGGTTATTAGGACACTCACATGGAAATTACAGACCCGTGCTGCAAGCCCTGATTTTGCTTCATTCAAATCGGACATTTGAACCTGCCAGAGGCCATGTAAAACAGATGTCTTCTTTTCACCATCCTAGCATTTTTTCAAGGGTGGGATTTTCCCCACCTCTCTGCACAAATCTCTCCTCCACCCTGTGTGAATTGTTTAGGCAGTCAGAGACAAGCCAAGCAGAAGAGGTGGCAGACACCAGCCTGAATTAAGACAGCCCGAACCTGCAGGCTTCAGCAGTAGGCAAAGTTTTGTCACTGCTTCACTTTAATGAAGTTCCCTCCTGGGGAAGGGCAGGTGATAGCAGAGGGAAAAGGACTGCACCGTTCCCCAACAACAGACACAGTCCCATCTTCGTTTCAATGGCAGGGGTGACAGGTCACTAACACCGAGGAGACGACTTATATTTGCAAGGGAGAATGGGCAAGGCTGTCTGCCTCTGTAAATGCTTTCCAAGGGCTATCATCGTGTTGTTTAACTTTAGTGCCCTGAACTAACCAATGCAGATGCCGACGTCTTCCTGGGGGCTATACAGAGAAATTAGGCTCTTGGATCACTTGCCTGAATGTAGGAGACCACCACCTTTTGAGATACCCTCGTGTCACCTGCCTGGCCTGCAGCAGCTGCAGCAGGAGGGGACAGCCCTCCTATAGTGCTTGCGTTATACCTGTGAGCCTTGGGCTGATATCTGGGCTACCCTGAAGTATTCCAAGCATTTGATGCTTAATTCTGAACAAAGTAATTGAATCTTGGGCTCCTCCTTTTAATTACCTTGAATAGCAACTGTCTAGATGCCCGGAGTAAAGCGTGTCCACATAGGTAGCACAACAATGTCCTCTCTCCCAAGGGTCTGAGCAGGTCCCTTGGGAGCCCTAATCTTGCAGTCCTGGCACCCTTGGGAAGAGCGCAGACCTGGTTAGGAAAGCTCACGCAGGAGCTCAAATCAATACTGGGCTCTTCTGGCAGAGGTCAGATGGCAGGATTTATACCATGTTTCCATCCAATCTCTTCTCACTCTCTTGGTTTATTTTCTTATCTCTCCCTGGTGATTGATGGCTAACCTCATCTGTGATTCTGGGCTGAAGCTTACATTAATGCAATTTCTTGGATCACCTTCAGATTTGGCTTCTTCAATAGAAATATGGTATTCACTTTTCCAGTCAACAGACTTAAATACTTTCCATTTCAGTAATTTACAGATTCGGACGGCATTGAACTGGCTCTTCAAAAATACTGAATAAACCAGTTAAAAGTGTTGAAGTAATAGTATTCATTTTCTCATTTTGCTTTCACAAAGTGTTAAATGTAGAAACAATGCTCTAGAATCTAGAATAATTTTCTTTTGAGTGAGCTGAGGTTTGAGCTTTTACTCCAGCAACAACTTTCATAAGAAGACTGAATTGTTTTAACTACCAGTTCTGTCAGGTCATCTGCCATACTGATGTGTTTGGCACACATGTAATCTTTGTTGCAGCTAAAGAAACTTTTTCAGTTATTCTCTGCCTTTCTACAGCACTGCCTTTGGCTACGCTTTCTAGCCGAGCTAGGCAGACAGCAGCAGCACACGGAGCTGTGCAATAATGCAGAGCTTCACGGAGGTTGATATACTCTGCCAAATAGACTTTGGCTGAACTAGCCAATCGCCACCATCTCCTATTCAATTTTATGTGTTTAGTCCAAAACTGTCAGTCACAGTAGGGACTGTGTTACTAAACTATCAATGCACCGTCAAGCAAAAAATGCTTCAGGTGCATGGCAAAGTGGTACCCACTCAGTGCTTGGCTGCAATTACATGGATGTAACTAACAAGGGAAAAGGTGTTATAAATCTTTTTCATCCCATCTTTCAATTTCCTCGTCTTTCTCCAAACTGTAGCAATGGCCACAAAAAGCCTGGAAACCAAATTAAAATAACAGGTGTTAAAATGCAACATTTATAAAAAAGAAAGTCCACCAGTAAACTGAAATGAAAATTGACTCTTTGTTAATAGTCCCTTTTTTTTGATGCTTTCCTTTCCAACATTTCAGATTATATTAGCATTTTGTAAAGATTTTTGATAGGTATGAATGTGGGAAAGAAATACTGCCAGAGTACCTGCTACATACAGCTTAGTAAAATCATATGTGTATTTATATCAGAAGGAGAAATATACTACCTGGCACCGAGGCAAAGAGTTTGCAGGAGACACAAGTGCTCTAATCTCAGTTCAAATTTTTTTTTAATTTAAATAATATTTTGTTCATGTTAGATTAGGTCTTAGAAGTTATGGCTGAGAACAAGACCACAATGAATATGCAAAGAGTAAAATGACACTCTAAAGAAAAAGTTTTTATTACAGTTCAGCAATAAATGATTTTCAAATGGCACTGGCATTTTCAAAAGTTATATTTCTGTTCCAGAAAAGGATGAACCATCATAATCTTAAACAGTGAAGCATCTCAGTTACTATATTACATCGTAGATAAGCTCTTCCGTGCTCCTCTTTTACTCTAAGCTCTGGTAGCCTTATAAAATTTCCTGCAATCTAGAAGTGTTCAGTAAATCCAAGCTTATTTTCGATCTTGAAAGATATAGAGCATTTTTCACTCTTCTAAAATCTCCCTAAAGAATGGTGGAGCTTCTCCCAGCACTAATTTTCTGTAGCCAAAGAAGTCTCAGCTACCTACCGTATGGGAGGAGAGGCTCTAAAACCTAAACAGGCTAATGCTGATAGCCCCGCCATCTGATAGGAATGAAGCTGAGAGAAAGCGATGGTTGGAACAGTGCTGGTGAAAGGTTGTTTCAGCTTGAGCAGAGGAGAAAAAGTTGTCCAAGTGAGTAAGTGAAATGGAGAAACAGATGAGAAAATGATGCTGAAGCTTTCTCAGCTGCAGAAATAAAAATGAAATTTCCTTGAATAACTGTTTTGTAACTGTGCTCTCTAATCCAGGAAACTATGCTAGACTGAAAGCAGAAATTGCAGTATTCTGGTTGAGGGCCAACCCCCAGCTCTAAGACTACACTTTCTATCAGGGCACTGATAAGGGCAAACTTATAATGATTTTTTTCTACTAACATCCGATCACTTTGTCTTTCACAGACAACTCTTTAAGAAAGCGTTTCAGCATAAATAGAACAATATATATTTTGGGAAAGTAACAGAATTACGATACAATGCATATTAAATAAATAATATAGCAAACAAAATTATACTGCCATTTTACTGAAGGAACTGTCCCATGACTTTCCATCTCTTCTCTTTTGCATGACATTGGGCACTGGCTTGTGAAGTTATCCCTGCCAAGCGTTTAGACAGACATTGATTATTAGGTAATCTGCTTATTCTCTTGTTCCCTGCTTCACTTGTATGAAATGCACACTTTTTCATTTCTATCATTTAGCAGGTTTTTTCAAAAATCTATTTAAACTAGGTGGGGACAGCTTTAGCAAGCAGCAGTAATATGTAAGTGGGGTAAATTTATCTTTCAAAAACTCACACTTGGTCTTGCATGTTTTCTTGTTATTAAGGTTAGCTCTCACTCTCTTTCTCTTTTTAAAATAAGCACTCTTGCATTTTTAGGTATCCTGCCAATATAGTAGGTTTAGTGTGTCAACTTTTACTTCTCACTCAAAATTTGATTCATTTGTTCTCCATGAACTTGAAATCATCTCCATAATGTTCAGTCCCTTCTGGCTGTAAAAAATCTATGAATTGAAAAGGCATCATGCACTGCTTTATAATGCTTAACAGTATGTTTTTCTGATAAGACAATTAATCATTTTTTATCTTATTTATTTTAAATAAAATAATCATTAAAATTGGTCTCTGAGAGCTCTGCAAGAGTAATACTTCAGTTGTAAGACAGTCATAAGAGTTATTTTTACTTGGATCATTTTGGGGATCTGGTTTATCTCACAACCCAACATCTAGTTGTGTCGGCACGACCAGGGGGAGGCAAACTGTGAAGTGGCGAGTGGGAAGGAGAAAACAGAAAGTTTCTTCACTGCCAACTCCTCTGTATCATTTAATGACAACTTGCATCCCTCCCTAATATTTTTGCACCAAAACCCTTCTACTCCCAAACAAGGGTTGATTTTGGTAAAATGCCCAGCTGGATTAACCAGGAAGGGCAGGTTAGAGCCTGGGTTCTACCTTCAGTAATCTTTTTGCAGTCAGGATGCAGTCTCTACCACAAGCGATAGGTGCTTTTTCACAGCTCTCACACATCCAGGTCAGATAAAGTTTTTCTCTGGTTACTGGGAATGAATCACAAGGTAGCCAGCTCATCACACTGAGACTCATTTTTTCTCTATAACTTTTAGCCATAAACACAAGGAGGAAAGAACAACCTTCATTTTTGTGTTGCTTTGCAATGTGGTTCTCAGAAAAGCATAGTTTAGTCTGGGTCGTCAGGTATTGATCACCAAGACCAATTTTGATGTGGCCTCAGGTTTTCCACCTCTCAAAGGTACTGATTTAATCACTATTCACCCTTCACAGACATTTGGAAGAGAAATTTTACAGTAATTTCTTTAAATTAATAATAAAATCTGTAAATATAAATAAATAATCTGTAAAAATAAAAAAATGACTCATAAGATGGCTTAATCAATATGTACGGCAACAGCGATGAGCATCACAGAAAAAGCCACATGTGAGACAACTGAAAATATCTGCTTATGGATCCCATTTTTTGCACAAAGGGGGACAAACAGCTAGTTGTTACACTATATTTTTTTCCTCATAGGTTTTTCCTTTTAAATTGTATACAAGACTTTGGATACATAAAGTGCTTTTACTACCACTGCTTATGGGAAGCACAGGAAGCACAGAAAGGAACAGCACAAAACTTAGTATCTGTAGAAGAAATAAACTTGCTGGAGTTTAAAGAGGCTGTAGGAAGGATAGCTTTAAATAAAGCTGCAAAACATTGAGGAAACTTTAATTTTATCAAGTGCTGATGACACTTGAAACTTCTTGCAGCAACTAGGGATTCGCAGGAAGATGCTGCTGTCTTTGTGTTGCTCCATGAAAAGAACATGTAAATATGCACATAGTTCATTACTTTTACAGTTTTGGCAACGAAGCAGCTTCTCACAAATATACAAACATTCAGGCATTTGCTTAACTTTCTCCAAGTATTTCTGAGCCTACCGTTTTTCAGCCTCTTTAAGTTAGTGGTGAGCCTAACAAATATTTTTTGGAAAAAACAAGGACTTCCTTGTGTTTTACCACTACCATACTTTCACTTAAAACCAAATAACAGTTAGACTTAACTGAATATTTCTTTACTATTACCCCCATTTTGATTGATTCCTTCCTTATGTAAGTGGAAGTGAATGTTGGTAATTAAATGTTGCGACAGCGTTACTGGCCCCTGCAATGCTGAGAAATGGTCTACATCACCTAATCATTTTCCAAACCTAGTGGTTGTGATTCACCATGAAAATTATTCAGAGAGTTTTCCCATAATAACTTCACAAGCTAGCAACATTATCACAATAGTAATAAAACCAGCTAGATCTGTTCTGGTTCCTATTGCTATAGCATACACATATGATATATATAGATACACTGTCTGACATTTCCAGCATAGTGTGATATAAGCGGCTCAACGAGATTCATGTTCTCCTGTGGCAGGTGAAGTACACTGCACTAAATGATCTGGATTTACTACCAACCGACAACCCAGGGATGTGCGCATGTGGCATGTCATGCAAAGGACATTATTCACTTCCTACATTCCCAAAACAGTGGAAAAGACATGTAAGGAATCTTAGGTCCTCCGTGCGTAGAGCGGGCCTTTGAGAGTGTGAGTTCAACACCAACAAGAACACGTATAGCCCAAGTAATACAGGAGACAGGTACAGATGAGGATATAGATGCAGTCTGGTCAAGGTAAGAATAGACTGACTGGGCTGTTACTGAGAGTGCATCAGTTCTCTTCCTCACAAAACCAACAAGCTCTTCTCTGACACATGCTGTGGCAAGCAGCTTTTTGATTTCTTGCAGTCTAAGGTTAATGCCATAAGTCCTTTCTAGTGGTTATAGCTCTTTAGCAACTGTAACTGAAATTTGGTCCTCAACATGTATGTGTAGAAAAGTGTTTTTAATGGTTTGACACCATGCATCTATAAAAGTTTAATATTCTATGTTAAGGTTACAGTACTAATAACCATTCCTATTTTTCATTGCCGTTGTTTATTCTGGGATGTGTGAAACTACAGGTTGATCCACAGCCTACTGAGCTCAGTAAGGGTCTTCCCTTGACATCAGAAGGCTTTGGATCAGTTGTGCCAGTTCCTCAAGACAGAGACCCTGGCCTTTGAATTTATCAGTGCAAGATTTACATTGGCAGTGCTCAGTAAATGAGGTGAGTTTTCAGGACAGCCTGTTGTGAGTTCATAACTGTTCTTAACTGCACAGTGGAGACCTTGCTCAGATCATGGTTCTATGAATACGATGAATAATAAGTGCAATTCAAACTCTGAAACTATGCAATTAATTTCCGTTCCAGAGAACTAAGAGAATCCAGCAAGAATGGGTTCTCAGGTACTGAGGTGACCAACATTTCTAAAATACACCAGCATGCAAGCTTTTGCTGAGTAAACTATAAACTTCCATGCTATTGCAGAATGACTGTCAGTTCCTGCCTCATAGAACCCAAATCTAACTTTTTTCAAAGAGTTAATCAAAGTACACCACCAAGAATAAGTCATTTCAAGAATTACCATCAACGAACTCATTTGAACCCAGCCCAGCTGCTGCCTGTAGCTTCAAACAGATGCACCACTTATTCCAGGCACTGTCCTGTTCCTTGTTGTCCATCACACCTCCCTGGAAAATGGGGAGAGCAACTGTTACAGCTACAGAGAAGCCTGCAGAAACATTGACACCAAAGATGTGTTTTTCCTTTCTCAATGTGCTTATTTTCTTTTCGCTTTTTCAAACAGTGGCTGGTATACATTTTGGCCGGCTTCTGCTTTTGACCTGGTTTTAGATCACCTATGGTTAAGGGCCATGGATATTACAATGAAACAGTAGTTTTGGTTTGTTTATTTTCTTTTGGACTCTTTATTAAATGAAAATCTCTCTGCCCACATATGAGCTGTAGTAATTTTCAATGGGAAAGTAACTTTCTGTCACTAGTTTTTTGTATGTCTTCCCTTAAAAAAAAACATGTTATGAAAAGAGCTGCAAACGCCACTGTTGCTGCAAAGAAAAGAAATTGTAATTGATTCCTACAACAGAGTAACAATTCTTGAATATATTTGCACTATTCACTAGGAGTTCATTAGTGTAACAACAGTGCATCCTGTGAATCACACCATAAAATTGTCAAAGCTTTTTATAGTGAAATAGACTAAGGGTAGAGGATTCATGTAAAGTGACAAGAATGTAACTAACACATTAGTCAATGATTGTGAATCAAAAATATTCTGGGTAATTAAGTAAGTCTGAAGGTGTTTAAGTACACTAAAAGAGAGCCAAGACAGTGTTAAAATACTTCTGGACTAAAGAAAGCATAAATCACACCAACTTGACCTAGAATTCGACCCAACCACTGCTTAAGGTACAGTACTGTGTAAATCCATAAAGCTGGCTACCACAGACTCTCAGTTTGTTGAATGTTTTAATTAAGGGGATTCTGTCAAGGTATTTTGCACCATTAGGAGAATATTGTATACGAAACAACTAGAGATAGGTGAACTCATTTTACCTCATTACAAACTCATTCAAAGACCATTTCTAATCATGAAATATTATTAGCTTCTTGTTCTTTTCAGAAGATGATCACATAGAATAATGATAAAATAAGTGAAGTAGAAAAGAAGAAAGCACCATGGGAAAACAAATATGAACATAGTGTGAAGAAGGATTAGGTAGTAGGGACTAAGGATCTGAAAGGAATACTAGTAGTAGCTTCCAGCCACGGTCCAAAGAAATATCTGGCACATTAGGTAGCTGTGCATTTTCCCCCACCTGCTAAGTTACAGTATAGTCCTAATTCTTACTCAAAAAAAAAAAAAAAAAAAAAAAAAAAAAAAAAAAAAAAGAGAGAAGAGTTAAATTACATCAAAGAAATGTCTGCAAAGTCAATCTAGCTCTGCAAGACCTGTGGACCATAACAATAATGTAAGATGTTCACAGACATTGAATTTGCTCAAGACTAATGATAATCCCTTGTGAAACGCAAGCTGAAATTTGTTTGCCTACCAAAACAAGGCCTTTTTCTTATCCCCCTTCCTATTCACAGATGCAGGCATGTGTTGGCTTGTTATTGTAGTTTATGAATGTTGGCCTTTATTTCTGTGAAATTAGCGTTATCAGCTCCATTTGACAAAATGTAAAATTACTGTAAAGCTGACAGACTTGGAAAAAATAATAAAAATTAAAAGGACATAAACATAGCTTTATGAAGCTGTGTTCTTTTAAATAGTTCTTTTACTCTGATGGGCTACATAGTTACACCGAGCCATATGTGTGTCTTTTTTTTTTTTTTTTCCTTAATATATATTCCTGAAACTGGACAAGTGCTAAAAGCACCGCTCAGGAGAATGACATCTATCGTCCTGAAAGTTCTCATTATAGCTTACTTTATCAGGCAAAAAAAAAGTATGAAAAAAAATTAGCTATTAATCAGAATCTCCAATTAAAGTTTTAGTTGAACTTCAAATAATATTCTAAGGTCTGATCATAAAAGTGTGGGATTAGGCAAAAGCCAGCCACACTTGGTGTCACTTCTCCTTTACCTGGAGACCTACATCATGAATTATACTGTTCCCACATAGCACAGGACAGGCAGAATTTGAAAAATACATCACATAGCACATAAATCATACAATATTAAGTAAACACTCCATAGGTCATGGGTTTTAGTATTCTGGAATCAAGATTTCTTATGTCAATTGGTAGCTTTTTACGTTCTTCATTGTCTTTTAATAACAAGCTATTTGATCTTTCTATCTAATTGCTCTCATGTTAATAATTATGCAGGGTTAGGAAAGCTCTAAGTCTTAACTGTGCATATGGGAGGATGTGTATAGTTATGACATCCCTGTAAAATCTTCTTGAGAAAGACATGACCCAGGGCAGTGAGAAAACTCTCTTGGAGGAGCTGACGAGCTGGGCACAGTGTCACACCGATGTAGCTGCCCTGTGCTAGCTTGCTGTGCTGGCCCAGGTGGTCACCGTCCCTCAGAGCCAGAAATCCTACCCAGAACCCCTAGCTTGAGGGTCGCAGTGCTATTTCTCACTCCAGTGCTTTAATGGGCCTCATGTTGCCTATGTCAGAGTGTGTCACAGTCGTTTGATTACTTGCTGTCTCACGCAGGGAATCTGCTTTTAACAGGTGGCGCGCTCAGGCTCTGTGGGGCTTACAGGAATCTCTAAGGGTCACCAAGCAGGGACTTGAAGCCCACGTCTCTGTGTCTCACACAGGAACGATGGGAACATTTTTCTATTTACGGTGACTCCGACAGTTCAACAATGGTGGAGACTAGCAGACATTTTGTATTGGGGAAAGCTGGCTGAAGACTGCTGTCTTTCTGCTTATTTCAATAGCCCCATGAGGCAATGTAATGGGTACAAATGTTTTGTGGACAATCGCACTTTTTTTTGTTGTTTTTGAAGTATTTCTTCAGGCTGGGCTGTCTCAGTTACTGGTTTATGAAGCAGCTCCGCAAACACTTGCACAAGCAAGATGGGGGGGCAGACACCAATATGGTCTTTAAACCATCCGCAGAATGGGAGAGGTAGGAACATGTCTGACTTGCTTTGTTTCTAGGGCAGTATGTTGGAATAACAAGATCCTCTTGTTCTTGTTTAGCCACATTGGCTGTTGCACAGGGGAAGTCGGAAGTGGAGGGGGAAGGAGAAACTTAATTTCTTCGCCTTCTCCCTGCCTGCATGGGAAGCTGAAGTTCCTGGTAGGCATCTTCTGCTCCCCCCTCACTCCCCTGGCCAGTGGCATTGCTGTCCGGTAGGGAGGCAGTGGCCCATTAGACATAGTTAAAATCGTGTCCGTTGGGTGGAAAACCATGTCCATTTTGGCTGATTGTGGATGGAAGGTTCAAAGGAGGAAGAAGAGGCCAAGGTAGACACAAATGTCAAAATGGCGGGTAACCAGCTGCCTCAGTCATGCTCCTGTTGGAAGACATGGGGTCTGGGGGACTCCCGTATTAGCCGCGGGGTGTGCCGGCTGTCATCTTTTACACCCCAGTGCTGGAAAAACAGGCCTGGCAGTGTGCTGGACTGCCACGCTCTAGAAGAGCACGGGGCATGATTTTCCCATTTTCCCATGTCCTGCCGCTTTCCCCCTCACTGCGCGGGGACGGGGACTGCGCGCGCCCAGCCCGCCGCCGTCCCCCTCCCGCCCGCCGCGCGGGGCTTCGCCCGCCCGCCCCGCTGTGAGGGGGGGAGGCAGCCGCGGGGAGCCCCAGCCCTCCCCTGCCCGCCCCGCTCCTCTCAGCCCCTCCGCGCACCCACTGCTTGTTGCTGGTAAAAAAAAATACAAAAAACAACAACAACAAAAAACCAAAAAACCCCGAAGTCAAGCCCTTTCCGCAGATTAAATTCTTTTTGACCGAGCCGTTCTTGAGGTGTTATTTCCCCTTACAGTTAATGTTTGTCAGCGAACTTGCTGCTGACTCTCCATGCAAAGTACCTTTTCCGTACCTTTGTATTATTCAGCTTAAAAGGTATTTCACTTAACAAATGACTTTCCCTTTCCTCTGGCTGTAGCCGAGGCTAACCCGTCCCTTCGCCCCCGACAGCGGCTGAGGCACCGGGGCGCTCCCCCCTCGCCCCCGCGGCGGCGCCGTGCCCCCTCGCGGGGCGCCCGGGGGGCCGTGGCGGCTCGGCTCGGCCCGGCGGCGGCGGGCAGCGGTGCCGCGGCTTCACGATAAGGGATGGCGCAGGGACGGGGCTGAGAGCTCCATCCCGCCTCTCCTCTCAGGCTGGTAGTGACAGTGCCATAAGACGAGCCAAGCACTTCACCTGAGGACACCCATCACCATTTCGCAGCCAAGCGAACGCTCTTTGCGCGGCGCTGCCCGCCCTTCCCTTAGTGATCCGGCGAGGAGAGCCCGCGCTGGCTCGCACCAGCCAAAGTCACATCGCGCCTCGGCGAGCGGCGCACGGCGGGGGCCGGGCGGCGGGCGCCGAGCGGGCACACGGACACGCGTGTGCGCAGCAAAGGCAAAACGGGGAGGGACTGTCACCTCTCCTTGGGAAGGAGAGGAGCGGGGGGCCGGCGAGCATGGGCGTGCGGGAGCCTGCGGAGGCCTGCGGTGCCGGCCGGGCCCGCCGCTTGCCGTTCCCGCGGCGGGCCACAAGATGGCTCCGCGCGGGGTGACCTGGCGCCCGCTGAAACCCCGGGAGGCCGCGCCGGGTGAGAAAACAGATCCGCCTTTCTTGTTCTGTCACATTTTAAAGGCGCTTGCTCATCCTCGGGTCTGCCGGAGGACAGACACACCCCTCCGGCGGACCTGAAAGCGGTGCTTGGGAAAGAAAACGGCAGCCCGGGCTCTCCTGGGAAGACTGGGGCCTGAGACGAGGGCGAGGGGCTGCCCGGGAGCCCGCGCGTCGCTGCCCGCCGCCGCCGGCCCGGTCCCCCCCGGCCCGCCCGCCCGGACGGCTGGGGTCCGCGGCGAGCGTGCTTGCCGCTCGGTTTGATAAAGAAATGGCTATCGGTAGGGGATGGGTGGGGTGACTAGGTAGGTAAAGGTGAGAGAGACATTGCAAAAGACGTTCAGGGCTTTAAAAGTTGGAACAGAAGTGCGGTGTGGTGGTGGTTTTTCTTTCTTCCCACACCCCCCCACCCCCGCTCCTTTGAGGTAAGCTATTTCTATGAAGAAAATTCTGCTCACATTACAAAAGGGGGATGTCAGGGGGTTTGACTGTCATTGAGGTTGAAATGAACTTTGTCACCCTGTTTAAATATTTAAGTCTCCTGACACAGGCAAATACATCACGAAGTGCTAAAAAATATATTTAAAAATACAGCTGCCTTTGAGATGAAGCATTCCTATTCCCACTGTTACCAGTTCACTTTGCTCAAGCAACCCTGAAGTACAGAGTATGGCAAGAAACTGTGGACCAGAGATGCAGCTCCGTTACCACCATCTGCCTATTTCTGAATTTGAAGTGGCAACGCTTTGTTTTACACTGTTTCAGCCACTCTGTTTAACTGATTTCCAAGAGGTTAAACATCATATTGATATGCATGTGTATCAGTTTTCTTTCTGCATCCAGTCATACTAATGTCCTGTTCCCTTAAATAGCCGTGTTTATTATATTTTCATGCCATTTTGCAAACTGGTGATATTTAGGGGATTTTTTTTTAATTTTTTTTTCTCTTAGCGGTCTTACCTTCCCTGCACAAATACAGGGTTTCCACTGTTACATTGCTACTTTGGTTGTATTAAAGGAGCTAATTTAACTTAGAAATCAGAAAGGGGTCTTCAAAACCTGCTCTGTAACATGTCCTTGCTTTCGATGCAACATTAAGGAAGGTACTGGATGCACTTTAAGATAAAAGGTCATTTTTCAAGATTCATGCAAACTATTCTCTGAGAGGCTGGAACTGGGGACTGGGGTGGAAAAGGCTAGGAAGAGCTGAGGGAGACCTCACCTCGTACACATTGGTGGAAATGGTTCCGTAAAGGTAACACAGACCAGCATGAACAGCAAACCTCCCTCTTGCTGATGGTTTCTGAACCTCCAACTCTGACCCCATACTGATTTTGTTGTGGTGGGCTTAACTGATAACACAGCTTCCAACCTCCAAATGCATGAAGGGTGCTACAGAATCCCACAGCTGATGAGAAGCAACTCATTTATACATCCTTACAGATTGCTTTGTACATTTCTTGAAGGCAGAAAATAGCCAAGACAATGTGTTCACAAACATTTTGAGTAAATCCTTCCATATCTGAAGGATGAGACTGCTCAGGTTGTGTTTCTGTCCTTACAGCAGTAGGCCTACAGGGGCCTGGTTCTGTAGTGCAGACCATATGCAGCACCTGCTGAGATAAATGGGGGCTGAACTGAAATTTTCTGGATATTGAAAAATAATCGCTCCCACTTTCCTACTACAGTTCTTTTTTGAATCTGTGACTATAAAAACCATACATCACTTATTAACATTTATGTCCTTCAGCTGCATGACATCACTTGTCACTTAATGTAAATTTGTTCAAGCTATACAAAAGCCAAAGCGGATCCTGTGTCTGAAATCTGAGCTCCTAGTTACAAGGGAACATACTCTTACTGACTGACTCATAATTTTTTTTTGCTTTTATGTTCAAACTAGTGAAAAATTAATAAGAAGCCAGGAATTGAGACACAAGTTAAAACCTGTGTAAGAGGCTTCAAGTAAATGGCAAAATATGCAAATCTATGTCTAGATCCCACCTGCTTTTCCTCACAGAAGTAGTCAATGTATAAATAACCACTTGCAATGAGCACAGGGGGATGGGTTCAGTGTGACACTGGTGTGTTTGACCTGTGCTTGGCCTATAGGTATGTGCCCATGTGTGAGCAGTGTGGTTGCTATCTGCATGACAAAGTGTATGCATGGCAAATATATTGGGCCAGTGGTTTAAGCAGTCCAAGGATAATTTTTGGGTATATTTGTTAAAGCTTTATCCTTTGTGAGTAAAGCAACTCATGATTTTAGTCTGCCACTTATAGTTGCAAAGATGTCTATTTGTCCATCCATCTTCTGTCTGGCTTTGCTTTCAGACTCTTTTGTTGTGAAATGTTGCTTTAGGGGTGCGTGGTGGGATATATGTTGTGTTTGAGGTGATGAGTCTGTGGTCCTCCTGTGCATACCGGATGTGAATTCCTTTCTAGCTATGCACACCAGCTGCCGGCCAAGTTCTGTCTCCTGCACTAACACGTTTCTGCACTGAGACACCGTGCACATCTGGGGAGTAGCTGATGCAAAGTGTCATGATCACAGAGGACAAAGCAATCCCACGCATAATTCAGACTAGTCAGTTATGTGGATTTGAAAATCTGGACTAAAATCTTAAATATGACTTTTTCTTCAACAGGAAGCCAGCAAAGGAAATGAAGTGATGGTGTGACGTCTTTTCAGCAGAGAGGCTGCTCTGATCTAAATCAACTTTCTTGAGATTAGCTGTTTCAAACCTGGATACTTGAACGATATTTGTGAATTTTGGCCACAAAATATACATGGATTACTGTAAATAGAAATGCATCCCCTATCCACAGAGGGAAGAGAGCATTTCTGAAAACAAGGATGAGTTGTGTGCAAAGAGAGAGGTGTCCAAAGGAAGCCTGAGACTGGGCCCGTCTGTAGTGATCTGAGATGTTCTGGGAAGGGGAGACACTGTTGTGTGGGTGATGGTGACATCTTCAAAATCCTCTGATGAGGAATGCAGCATGTGATCACATCTTTGTCTCTGCATGGATAATATGATTAAAAACATAGGGAACATTTGGGAGAGTGCAGATGTGAGGAGCTCAGTAAAGAGGATAGCAGGAAAAGAATGAGGAAAATATGACAAGAGGCCTTCAAATAGGAAAACAGTGATGCTATAAAAGAAGTAAAAGCTAAATCAAATTATTTTGAGTCATGCATGTTTTGGGGTTTTTTTTTTTGTTTTTTTTTATTCATGTCTTTATTGGAACAAAAAGAAAGTTTAAAAATAGAAATTCCATGCTGAGCTTAGGAATCCTCGTATATAAGACACCTGCAAGCTAGGAAGGTGTTTTCAAGTCCCAGCTTTGCAACATCACTGTGATATAGGCACAGACAACATGAAAACCAGTTTTATTTTCAGCTTCGGTCACTGATTTAGACAGGAGTGAGTGTATGTGCACATCTGTGTGTTTGTGTGGTATTAAGTAGAATAGCACATAGTGAATTTACCTCAAGTTTTCATAAAAGTTCTGTCACCTAGCTTTGCACAGCAAATGCACATGTGAACCAGGGTTAAAAGTGAACATAAAACCCTGAAGTTATTTTATTTCATTGTTATTTATGAGTGTGTGTACTGAAACAGCATGCGACTTTATGTATTGCCTGTTGGATACATAGGAGGGGTCTATGACATATCTTGCTGTAGTTTAGTTGCAGAAACTACAACTATGGGTTTCCCAGCTTCTGTCCGTGAGTCCAATTTCTTGGTTAAAACAATTCAAACTATCATAACATTTTATAGATTTATTTTAAAAAGGAAAAGGGAAAAGATTTGATGATACAGTCTAAAGAATGTATTTGGATTAAATCACAGACCTAGAGTATTTGAACCAATGTTTTGCACACTACTGGGAACACATTGCCTTCTTTTAGATAACAGTGATTTTATCCTCAAAAACAAATTATGAGGGTGGGACCTAGGTACTGTCCAGTATGAGAATATAGAACAGAGTATCAGATAAGCTATTCCCCTTCTGATTTGATCCTGAGATGGGAGAAATTCAGTCAGTTTATTCAGTCAGTGACCAGTTGGATGTGGTGAGATTTTTTGGGATGAACATGCATATATATTTCTGTTTTATATACAGACTGCCTGAGCAAGTACAAAAAGTCAAAGGCGCCAGTCTTATAAAAAAAAAAAGAAGAGGAAAAAACTAAGAAAACCCAGCAGCAATGGAATCTGTTTGGTCTCAGGAAAACTCACTAAAGAGCATAGGACAGGCTTTGTCCACAAATCTGAGTTGAGTGTTTATCAGTGGGAGAGTCTGGTGGGAGGGAACATGTTTCACATCATGGACACAGGAGATCCTTCACCGCTCCAGGAACTTGCTGCCTTGGTGGCTTCACTTGATCCTGAGAATTGCTACCCTGCTTTGGTAGCAATTTTGCCTTCCACCAGTAGGAGACTGGTTTCCGTAACAGTGTTCCTTTCCTAAGAAAAATTGATTATGGGCTTTATATAGCTTTGTAGTATGTACTAATAGTCAGAATACCTCATATCACTTCATGCAGGGTAAGTGCATGAAAGCAAGGGAAATATCCCTATTGATTTTGGCTGTGTGATGTTTTGTGAAGAACACCATGTTCTACCAGCAAAATCACAAAGGAGAGAGATACTGGGGTTTCACAACATGAAGTGTCCTGTATTTGGGTAAGGAAAGACAGAAAACTTTCAAAAATAGCTGGGCTTGATCCAGTCATGGTTACTGCAGGCATAGATGATGCATGGCGTTCAGCAAATCCCATGGTGTGCGGGATAAGACGAGAACCAAGTAGGCCCATAGACCCAGCCCAAAGAAGCTCATGTCCTACTTCACCATGTTCCAGCCTTGGCATCTTTAGGGACGGGATTCTGAGCTTGAAGGTCAGAATTTCTGTTGGATTTCTGGGTGCTGGGTGAGCAGATGATCCGTGTCCTGCTTTCCCAGCTTCCTTCCTGCCCTGTCCCACTTACAGCAGGCTGTGGCAAGGTTACTCTCCCTTTCTACTTTGCTAAAACATGGAAGCAGCTCCACCTTTGCTACCTCGTTCCTCTTCCACCCATTCTGTCTGTGAGCTGTTAGAGATGTTTCTGCCTGTCTGCTTCCCTCCTTCAAATATGAAAGCAGGTTTTAGGGGTTGTGTATGGGCAGAGGTGTGCATCCTTCTTTCTTCCTTCTTCAACCCAATTTTCTTGTGATAAGGTAGTCATCTGGTGGTCCAAATCAGCCGTGCCTTTCTACCCCCAAAACTGCTCCCCTTCTCTCTGCAAAAAAGTCAGGCTGCTAAATGAGAGCTGGGTACCTCTTGTAGACCACCTCTTGGGTTGGTTTTAACTACGTGGACATGATACTTATTAAACTTGCAAGACACAGGAATTTGCTAGGAACTGATGGTGAGGTTTCTAGATACATGCTCAGCTCTCAGGATGAGAGTGTTTCCTAAACTTTATAAGATCATCCGTTTTCTTAAAGCTAAGTATATGGTTCTGAGCAGGGTTCAGTCTTTATATCTTGCCTTCACACAACCTCAGACTGTGTTACAGTTCAAATGTGAGAGGTGTGTCATCTGTAGCAATAAGAGGGGAAGATGGTTTTGGTGAAAATGTAGTTACTCTTTAATATTGGCTATACCTGTTGAATCTGGATTTGGGGCAATCAGTTTGTCATGGTGTGTTGTCTGCTTCTCTTGGCTAGGCTTTTTCTTTGTTCACAAAGCTTAAAAAAATATGAGATATATTCATTAAAATTATAGATTCAGTTTTCAAGGAGATAAGATACAGTCTTTTTTTACTTTGTTGGAAGGTTTCCCTCAATAAAATGACATCAAAAGGCATATTTGTTCTTTTGTTTATTCAGTTTTGTTACGTGCTTTACAGCTTTGACTAGTGTTTACAGACCTAAGGAACTTTACTGGGATCAATAAGAAGCACTGATGCATCCCTCAGCCTTCCCCAGACTTCTCTCTTGTGGCAGCTCCAGAGCTTTAACACTCCAGGTGGAGTGTGTCTGGCTCCAGGTAGAGTCTGTCAATATTTTTCATCTGATACAGTGTATGTATTTTTCATATACATGAAAAAGGCAAGTTCAGCAGTACCAAACAACTCTGAGAATTTAATTTCATTTTATCAAGTTACTTCTTGAAACCAACCAAACAAAAAGTGACTTTCCTTAAACTCCTGAAAATAAATTAGAAAAGTTTTATTTTTTATAGCAATACTTTAAAATAAATAGTATCATTTTCCAGTTTGAAAATACTATACGTGTCCAGTTTTCTTTGAAATTTAGTTTAAAAATGTAAAGAAACTCTCAAAATCACAATGAAATTTCTGTTTAAGTTAAATATTTTGTGCAGTTAAAAAAGTTGGTAAAAAAATGAGATTTGCTCAACATTTTTCATTTTGACTGAAAGTCCTATGAATGGAAGCATCAACAATCACTCAGCTGTAGTTACTGGCTCTTTGTTTAACTCTATTCCTGGAAAAAAGGCTGGTTTTCTGTCACTTAGAAGTTGAGTCCTACAGCCAATGCTAGTGCTTGTTTTTCAGCAATTTAAGCAGCCAGGTACATCTTTTTAGAAGACACGTAGCAGATTAAGCACACAGAAGGCACAGTGCAGATGGCATGTAAACCAAGCTTCCTTCAGTTTAGACAAGTCAAAAGACAGAGAGTCATTCAAAATAGAGAAATACCCACTGCTATTCCCTGCCTTGGTTGCTTCTACACTCGTGAGTGTTCTTTGGGATTCAGACAGACTTTTTTTTGTGGACCTCTTTTTATTCTGATCCTCTTACAGTTTCCAGCACCATCTAGCTTTTGACTCGCCTGATAACTCCAGATCAAGGTGGCTTCAGGCAGTTCATTGCTCTGCAATCTAGACTGAAAAAAAGAAGCTTATTTTCCCACCGTTCAGATGTCCATACTGATCTTAGCAGTAAGGAACAGTTACTCAGGATCATTCTTTTTCAAATTAGCCTGGAAAGCAGAGACATAGGCTATACCACGAAGCCATCTGTAGATCATAGGATCTGAAAAAATCGATCAAGAATTTGCAAATGGTATGATGGGTTAATCTTGGCTAACAGCCAAATGCGCACCCAGCTGCACTGCGCCTCCTCAGCAGGACAAGGTGAGAAAATTAGAAAAAGACAAGAATGAGAAAGCTTGTGGGTTCAGTAAGGACAGGGAGGTCACCTACCAATTACTATCACTGGCAAAAGAGACTTGATTTGGGAAAATTAATTTAATTTATTGCCAGTTTAAATAGATTTGTGTAGTGAGAAACAAGAATACAAACATTAAAACAACACCTTTCCTCCCTCCTTTCCCAGGCTCAGCTTCACTCCTTCCTTCCCAGCTCCTCTCACTGCCCTGCTGAGTGTTGCGTGGAGGGTGGGGAACGTGGGTTATGGTCAATACGTAGCCATTTCTCCCTGCTGCACTTTCCTCCTCACACTTTTCCCTGTTCCAGTGAGGACCCTCTCCATGGGCTGCAATCCTTCAGGGAAAAAAACCTGTTGCAGTGTGGGCTTTCCATGGGCTGCGGTTCCTTCAAGAATATCCATCTGCCCTGGGGTAGTTCTTTGCCTGCTGGGGAATATGTACTCTGGTGCCTGAAGAAGAACCTCTTCCCCCCCACCTCCTCTGACCTTGGTGTTTCTTGTTGCTCCTTCTCTTTTCCCTGCTACTCCTCTGTCTGTCCAGTGTTTTCTACCCTTTCCTAAGTATGTTTTCATAGAGGTGCCACAGTCTTCCCTGATAGCCTCAGCTGTGTCCTTTGTGTCTGCAGGGGAGCTCAGTGGAGCTGTCTGCGACCAGCATGGGGCAGCCCCCAGCCCCTACAGCCCTCCTGCCACCAAAACCTTGACAAAGGTACATATGTGGTACATGTGTGGGTTCACCAAATCATCCTTTCCTGTTCCTTTCTTTTTCCCAGGAAGCTGTAGGGACATTGCCATGAAGACTGGTAGAGCTTGCAGTGACTCCAGCAATACTCAGAGGGAGAAGCAGGGAGAGAAGCATTTGTCGTATGTGCCTGAGGCTTAAAAGGCAGCTCCCCAGATCTAGGAAAGTTGTAAGATACCAAAATTATCTCATACTGAAAAATGCTTGTTCACTAATGGCAACAACAACTGTGTCACGTGTTCACTACAGAGATGCCCAAGGGCACTCACCTGTAGTGTATTAAAAAGGAAGAGACCAGAAATGTATTAGTGCTGGATAGATAAAATATTTAAATGGTTATAGCTAGATGGACTATAAAGATAGTAATCTGATATGTATGCATGCACTGTACATTTTTATAGTAGAGTTGCAGCATAAATGACCCCATTAAATCCTGTTATTTTCCTAATCCAATAAGCACTTAATCTCATTGCAAGTGTTGGAAATAATTATTCATTTATACACTTGTTTTTGCCACACATTTTATGTCAACAAGGAGTGTGCCTTTGACTAATCAGTTAAAACAGCTGGTGGATAAAGTAGTGAATGAGAATCAGGAACGTGGTATTCCTAGGAAGAAGATTGTTGGTGGTTTTTCTTCGGTCTGAGTTGTTATTGATTCTACAGAGAAATGTTGTATTATACACAAAGAAAACCTTTTGTAGGATAGGCACTACTCTGTGTTAACAACCACCAGGACAAGGGTGAAAAGTAAAAAGCTTTGTGGTTCTCACGCTGCCTCAGCTCGCTGCCTTACTTGTCCCTAACTCGTTGCATTTTGCAGCTGTGAATAGGTGTAAGCACTTCACTCTTTTTTAACGCTCTTCACTTCTCTTACCTGTCAAATGTCTGCCATACCTACTTGGGTTAAGAAGGCTAAGTAAAGGTCAGATGTATGAGTTTTGCTGGTTGACAATACACTCCCAAAAGAAGAAACTCTCATGAGGACCATTGCAAGAAGAATCTTGTTCTTTTCTGCTCCTCTATGAGCTGTAGCAGGTAGAGCAAGTCTGTTCTGGTCGCCAAGGACCTGTTCGATGGTCAGATATTGTAAAGTTTATTCAGCTCAGTTCTGTCACACTCATTCCCCTCTTTAGAAGCAATTCATGTCCGTGCCAGGACTTCCACTGGGCTTACTGTTTCACTCCAACAGTGTTGTAGGACACTGGAGTGGAAGTGGGTGCCATGGAGAAGGGTGAGCCACCCCAGCCAGGGGCCTTATTGCTAGAGACCTACATGATGCCACTTGTGGGAGAGGGTCACGGCAGTCACCTTATGTGAGGACAGGGAGACAGACACAAACTGAGTAGGAGTTGCACTGTGGATTTTTTCGTCCCAACTTGACAGACTTCTGTGTGTGTTTACAACAGTTAAAGATGCAATTATCTGTCATTAAAGAGAAACACTACCCTTTGTCAGAAGAACAGGAAAAAAAAGATGATGCTTTTGCCGTCACAGCTGTGGTCTGGAACATAATGCAGGTATTAAACCATCAGGTAAGAAAGGAAACATTTTAAAGGTTAAGGAATACTTCAAAGTAAATAAGCTCAAAGTTATTTTTAACACAGGTGTCTCTGTAATAGTGCTATACTGTATAAGAAAACTTCACAGTTCCCCATGACACTCACACTAGGTGTTACACCTTTGCAGAATGATGGCTTAGTAACTTCGGCAGGAATGTAATAAAATCAGGAAGACTTGCAAAATCTACTTCTGCTAAAGATATTTCCCCTTTCACAGACTGTGCTTTTCACATAGGTGTTTATTTCTATATTTGTATTTACAACCTTTCTTATAAAAGGGAGAAGCTATTTGAAATTTTGGTAGACTACCTGCTGCTTCTCAAGAACTCCACCAAAAATGTTAAAAATAGGAAATCAAGGGGATATATCCATTGAAAAGAATGTGTCCCAAGGTATGTTCATTAAGACAAAACAGCTGCAAGACTTCCTACAGTCAGTCCATCAGTTCCATCATACATAACCAAGGAATGTAAGGAAAGATCCAAACCTTACCTGATGTCTAGAAATACTACAGTAACAGCCACGTTAGAAACGCTGTTGGTAGAAGGACACTCTCTTAGCTTTCAGGCTCCGTGCTGACAGAATAGGGACAATGATGAGAAAAGTGGATGAGAATTTCAGGAAATATTAATGGTGTTGTTACATCTTTGAGTAGGAAAGTTGTTCTCATTGAGAGAGCCTTTAGATTATCCCATCACCTTCAGATGATGTTTGTAGAGTGAACGTTGGGCAAAATTAGAGATTGTCTTCAAACAGCTCTTATCTTTCTGCCTATCGTAACAAGGCGTTTGAAAAGGGAAAAATCATGTGACCCTTCCTGGAATTCATAACATGTTGCAGATATACTTCCTAAGGATCAGTGGTGTGACAGTATCACAGCTGCTGGATGCACAATCAAGGGTGTATCTCCAGCAAAGGCTGATTGCACAGAAATCCAGGGAAATGCTTTGCTGAGTCACATAGGCTCCATGTGCGTAAGTATCCGTTGCCAGAACACAATGGTGTGACAGAATATTGAAGTGACACTGAAAACTGTTGAAAGACCCTGCTCAGGCCTTAATATTGTGAAATCCTTGAAAAACTTATTTGTATTCTTTGTAGCTGTAACTGACTGGTTTTCAGCCAGAATAAGCAAATAGAAGATCAGTTTTGGGTCTTGGGTCAATGAGATAATTCCTCCAACCTCCTGGCAAATTTAGCTGAATTATATTATTCATAATGTGGTCTATGAATGTGTGCTCCTATTTTAGGAAACTTAAATGTCAATTTAAAGAAGATGAAGTTTTAGAGACTTATGGGCAACTATCATGTATCATCTGGCATCATTCTGGGTCATATTTCTGAAGGGTAGTTCTCCTGTGTATGCATATTTAGATCTGGAAAGCTGGAAGACTTGTTTTTGCACCTTGAATTCTGTTATGTGTGCAAATCTACAGATTGCATCAATCAAGACTTGTCAGTGTAAGTTACACAATTGAAAAAGTCAGTTATTAAATATGTGTGTCCTTGTGCAAGTACAAAATCAGGAAGAAAATTATGAAAGGCGAAATTGCATGTGCGGGTAAAAAAACCTTGACATTAGCCTATTCAAAGTGATTCTACTCAGTGGCTTAACCAAGGCTATTAGAGGGACGAGGTGTCAGAGCCAGTGCTAAAACAGAAAAATGGAAGAAGTATTTGATTGATTGGTTAACCTACTGAATGACACTGACTCGTGTTAATAAGGTTAGTATCCTCTGTGTGGCCTTAAAAGACCAAGTCTGTATTTCCAGCTCTGCCCTTCACCTACTCGTTGACCTTGAATACTTAGCATTGCCCAGTGCTTGCTTTTGCCCATTAAAAATGACAATAATTTTTCCTCACCTTTGTAAAACTCGGGGAAAGCAGTTAATAAAAAGCATTTCACAGGAGTAGGGTATTATTCTTACTACTGATCTGTTATTGTGGCAATTCTTGAAGGTTATGAGAGAAAAAATTTCCTCTGCCAGTATGCAGCCAGGAGGGAACTTGTAGTTGCTGTAGCTACAGATGATCTGTAGCTGCAGAATGATTTGAGGTCAGATCAACAATAGCTATAGATTTTCACAAGTCTTAAAAGCTGCTTCTGAATGACAGTAGCAAGAAAGACCATGAATATCCCAAGGAAAAAAAAAAATATGACAAACTTTCCTTGTGATTGGTTTGGGTCAGTCAGAGTATTTGTGAAACACAAAGGTCAAGCAACTTATTTAAAAAAAACCCTATGTGAATCTAAGATTGGCTTTGACATTTTCAAAAGCTCAGAAAATTAGAGGAGGGGCTGTAGCCCTGAGGATTGTGGTCTCTTAGGCTGACTGGAGGAGAGATTATATTAAACATTTTGAGACCTGAATGATCCATTCTGTATTAGAGAAGATTTACAAGATCCTCAGAGTATGCTTGAAACATCTGACTGAGAGGGAGTCTGTGGACTTTCTGCTTTCTTGGTTGGGATACTCAAGGGCACCATTAAGGAATCAACTATTGTGATTGATGGAAAAATAAAGAAATTGAAGAAGAAATGAAGACAAACTATAATGTGGACTTTTTCCTGCAGTCCCATGATATCTTCAACATTAAGTGATTTTGGCAGATAATTTCTACTATGAAGCATGTGGATAGCCAGAAGGCTATTAAGAGAGAATGATGCTATAATATAAGCATGGAGGATTCTTATAAAGTGTATCTTTCTCTCATTCAAAGTACATGATGAAAAATGATGTGTCCAGAGTGCTAACAAATTATAACAAACTATAAATTCTCCCTATATATAATACTAAATGGCCTTTATTATCTTAAGCCACTATTCTCCCCCCACACCCCCGCTATGCATTTCATATATATTAAAATAATTTCAACTATATCTTTTAGCTAATCATAGCTAGCTCCATACGTAGGCTGACAATATGCCTGAGGTGATAATATGTCTGGTCAGTTAGACCAGTGCGTGGTAGGTGTAAAATGCTTCAATGGGAATGCAGAATTCTGATGGAGTAAGACCCCATGTTCACTTTGCACACGAGAATGATCTCATCATGTGCAAGATGATAGGGGATAAGACCCCTCCTTTCTTCGTGGTACAAATTAAATCTGGGTGACGTAATGAATATACACATGCAGCTAGATGAATTTTCCCTCTCACACCCATGTCTATCGCTTACAGACTCATTAGTTTGTCTTTCCCTGTTCTATGGATTATTTTTGAATAGATCTGTTTATTTATGTATTTTTGTTAATTCATGATTGTGTGTATTCATTAAACCTTTCTGAAGAATGACTGTGAGCTTTGGGATTACTATAGGGCTGTGCTCATTGTGGTGTTACTGGTCACCTCAGCAGCATGGTATTGCTCCCAGTCTCTGCCTGAACAATTGCAAACATAATGTAATTATAAAGCTTCTATTTCTATCTTAAGAGGGGTTTGTGTGCCCAAAACATCTGTTTTTCCTATGCTACCATAGGTTTAATAGAAGGCTTTCCTTTCCCCTGTTAACTGTGTCGACTTCCTATGCTTTGACTATGATCGTTATGAGAATATATCATACCCAAGAGCACGTTCATTTTCCACTTTTTCATTTTGCCCAGGGAAAGAATACAAGAGCAGTTTGCAGAGCTGGATGATGCAGACTGGCATTCATAATGCCATTTTGCTGTGTTTATTTTAAACCTTGTTCTTCCTGGGCCAAATCGGACAGACTTCAGTCTGTAACCAGTTCCTTTCAAGGTGTATCTACTTGCATCTGTGCCAGTACTCTGGGCAGGAGGATTATGTGATACTAGCTGCAGTAATGTCAATACTGGTGCCAATATTTTTATCTGCATTAAAGCCGACGCTGTGGCCTTGTATTTAAAAAGCAAAAATGAAAACCCATTTCTTCCTCATGGCAGAGATGATGTCAGGCACAGTGCAGAAATAATTTGAGTACCATTTAATAAGTTTATTGGTGCACATTTTTTCCATCACCATTGCAGAACATGTACTGAAGAAATACATGTATTAACAGCAATGAACGACTACCTAACGTGTGCTGATTTGGAAGTCCTAAATAGGGATAGATCATAGTGAATAAAGGCACATCTAAGACCCTATAGTTGCAGGTGAAGGAGGGATCTGGCTGAAGCCGAGTGAGTATTTCAGTGCTCCCTTTGTCGGCTTTGTCTGCTCTGTTCTGTGTATCGAGATTTCCAGTCAACTTCACACACAATGAACAGAAGCACAAATCTCGGGGAGAAATGGAAAAGATTTATTCTATTGGCTTTCACAGGAAGATGATGTTAGCGTACGCAGAGTTGGGATAGGTTCCTATCGTGACAGAACAAAACTGGCTTTTTAGCTAGTGCCTTACCATGGCAATCTGCTTCAAAGGAACAACTGTCATTTTTGATAAGGATAGTGAGAATTACTGTCATCTGGAGAGATCACTATGCCTCTGGGTTGTATAGTATATTACAACAGAAGGATTTATTCTTTTAGAGATGAATAATTATTCCACTACAGCGTTTTGTTGCTGGTTTAGAAAAGATGTAGTTTTTACCCTGCATAATTATAATGTAGCGCTCTCTGCAAACAGAAACTTCTGATACGTTTCGGGGGGGGGGGGGGGGGGGGGTGTTGATAACAGGGAGTCAGACAGAAAAGGTGGCCGGTTAGTAGAAACCTTCAGAGGGCAAGTGCATTTGGGGTGCGTGCGTGCATGCCACATGCCTCCCCGCAGCCAAGATCCACAGCAGAAGCTCACAGTCTCGCAGAAGCTGCACAACCAAGCGAGTTATTATGGAGAGCTTCTCTGTGGCTGAGCCAGTAAGAGCTGGGTGCTAAACTTGTTTCCGCTTGAAGTTGCTCTTTGCATACTTGTTAAGGCAGAATGTTCTACCTTTTCACCTCTGCAATACTGGGTGTGAAACATGAGCCTCTAGGTGTTTCCTGGCTGGCAAGAATTCAATGGTAATAAAATTACTAGTAGAATAAATGTTTCAGAGGCAGTTATCCTCTCTCACCTGTTTGTAATTTTTTATTAATTATTACAAATGTGTTTAAGTACACTACCTGATTTTAATCTGCTGTATTCCCAGGATTTACATATAAAGGTCTTTTTCCCACAGAATAATGAATAATCACATATGTCAGGGTGTGGTGTTAGAATACTGAAGGCTGGTGATACACCTACTAGCAATCGTGCATTTTGTAAAAGGCTGGATTCTATAAGTAGTTTGCTTTTTATGGCCCTGATCCAAAATTCTGTTGAAATCAGACTCTTATTGAGTTAAAAAGCTACGGATCTAGTCCCAAATGTTCTTTTGTGGGAAGTGTTTGTAGTGCCATTGTTAACAATATATGCAGCACTGGGCGTGTGAACTGTGTAAGTAGAAATTTTACTTTTCCCAAAGCTCTTGCTCACTTTTATGCATTCTTTGCTCAAGCAAACAGCAGGTGGCTTACATGAATAGTGGGGTTAATGAGACTACTTAAGTGAGCAACTCTTTATCAGAGCAAGAGTGAAAAAAAATTCACAAACTGGTCCTCTGTATTGGAGAATTTAGGACTCGCCAGATAGAGCTGAGAACTAGAAAGGATTCATATTATTATATACTGAAAGAAAAGCTGACTGGCATAGTGGTGGCAGCGGGGAGGAGGGGTTGTTGTTCCAAGAGCAGCAGAGCTAATGAGATCTAATGCTTTTGTTTCTTAATCCCTGAACTGAATTAATCTCTTTCCCTTCCCATGTGACATCATCCCCTAGGTGCAGGGAAGCCGCAGGGCAAGGTGCATGCTGCCCGGCCGGCCAAAGGGCGAGGGAGCCGAACGGTGCTTCCCCTTAGTGGAGACGCTAATCTTGTCCCTGCTCTCCTTCTGCATTTGATTCTCATGAATTGCATAAAAACATAGCTATCTTTGACATTTCAGGTTGGATTGAAATAGGACAGTTCAGTATTTGGGAGGAAGAGGGAAGGAAAGATCATACAATTGTGTAAACTCCCTTTCCTAACAAAAAAAAAAAAAAAAAAAAAAAAAAAAAAAGATGCACCCTGAACTCCACTTGAACAGGGCTGAACTTACATTGCTGTTCCTAATTCAGGTCTCCCATAATAACGTGGCCCTCATGAGGTTTTGTGCACTTTGAGAATAATTTACCTCAAAAAGAATAAGCCCTAATAAGATTATGAACTGTTTGTATTAGGAAGTAGATCACATGGATAATCTTTGTGATCTCTCGTTACGCCATCTTTGTGCCAGTTAGCATGTTACCTTTGACTGCTGCCAAACTGGAAGGAGGAAAATGGATTTTTTTATATGGTTTTATATTTTGTTCTGTGTTTTACTTTTTCTCTTCCATTTCTACATTACTGATTTGACAAAACACAAACAACAGAAACACAGCATATTGCAAGAAGTAATTTTACACTGGCTTTATAGTATTTATGAAGGAGACAATCTGTAACTAACCAAAGTCTTGACAAACTTTGAAAAGACTGAATTTTGAATGTGGATGGATCTCAAAATGCAGCTACACAGCTGGGCGCCACTGTTATCTGGGCAAGTGTCAGGTAGGATTTCACAGCATAATGGCTACTCAAAAAATACCTGAGCTCTTGTCTAGCAGACAAGATTTATAAATATGAACAGTTACTGTTTGAAAGTTAAGGAAGTCACAAAGACCCAGCAACAAAGCAATCCAACAGAGGAATTTTCTTCGCACTTTCAAAATCAAAAAGTGACATCAAATGCTATTTTAGATAAAAGATACTACAAATAAGAAAGATGCTGCAGGAGAGGCTTTAAAGTGTCTTTCAAAATTAGCAAGTACAAAAAGTCCATAGGTCAAGAATCAAGTCCTCTTGTATAATCCGTATTCACTCAGCATTTCAAACTCAGGCTCCTGGAACTGACCTTCAAAAAGACATTTCTTCATGAGCTGTGTGTTATGCTATTGTTGCTATCCATCCACCTCTAAACACCTGACATCAGCCGAAGTTCAAAGGAATCAAACAATGAACTGACCCCTTGAAGGAAAGAAAGTAACAGCAGCACCAGGGCTGGAAACGGACAGTGATATGTGAAGCAAAGGGTATTCTGGGGTCAATGACTTTGACAACTGCTAAGTTTGAAATTAATTGTATTATAAAAATTAATGTACTTATTGTGCATATTGTATACATAAATTCAAACATTTCCTGGCGAATAAGACTTGCAGGTTTCTTGGAATTAAGTAATATAATAATTAGTAGAAATTGTATCCATAACAGTGCCTCCTCCAATTTTTGCTTGAAAACAAATTGAATTATTTACGATGTAGAAATAAATGATAAAGGTAACTTGTAAAAATTACTGACTCATAGAACTGAACAGAGACCAATAATGATTTCTGAATTTTATTTCTTGTATTCTTGTCCTGTGATTTGCTATTTCTTCTTAGTGGAGACCTTCCTGATGCACAGCAATACAAGCTTCAAGTGACCTAAGTCTGAGGAAGTCCTGACACAGTTCTCTGAAAATCCCCCAGGCTTTCTACTTTCTATTAACAATGATGACAGCTCTGATCTTCCCTACACTATCACATTTAGGTATTCAGTGGCTATTAATAAAAACTCGATGGGATTCTAGCCACAATAGTTGTCATGTATGCAAAGCTTGAAAGCTTTGGGTTAATATGGATTAAGATGTCAAAGGTGGGGAGAGAAACTGAAAACAAAGAAAATTCATCATGGATGCATTTTTATTTTCTCTGCAATTAAAACCCATAGTACAGTTATTGAGAAATCAGATTCATGAACACGTAAAGAATCCCAGATGACCTGGAGGGCAGAAATCAGGCTTTACTTGCTAAGAAGTTGAGGAGGGATAATTCTGAGCTCCTGGCTGAGCAGGCTCTGGAGCATTTAGCCTTAGGAAGACCAATCAGTCAAAACCAGAGCAATGTGTGGTATGTGCAGCTCTTGAAATGGGCGCAAAGGTTGCAATTTGTCTCGTTGACTTTGAAGCTACAGTAACTTGGGAGGGCTCAGAAATCTCACTTTGCTACCATTGCAGCCATGAGTTATGTTAGATGTAGAAGATGTTTGTGACACTTGCGGGCCTGTAGACCTGTGGACTTACGGACATAGAAGAAAGGTCCTTGTCTTGAGTAAGGGCCTTTTATGCCCTACCACCATAAGAGAACTGACTACTGGAAATTTGCTTGCTAACACAAAGCTGGTGGATTTCTCCTGCATTGGCTGCCCTCCGCCTCCCAACAGAAAGGCTGCACTGGGGGTAATGGAGCTGTGCTGGGGTGGTGGGACACGGTCAGCTTATCGGGGTGCTGTGGCAGAGCAGAGCTTTGCTGGCAGAGGCCTTGGTAAGCGTCTGTGCAAGGAGCCAAATTAAAACAGCTGGTTGGCTGCTCTTAGTCTTGACCATTTGGGGGTCGATGAGTCCAAAGACTGGAGGCTCAAATGTTCTCACAGTCTCACTCTTGATCTTGAGCTACAGAAGAGAATGTAACGTGGAATGTTAAAATAGGTTGCGGGCTGCCAGATCTGTCTTCCTCCAATGACACAGGAGACGTTGTGGACAGGACATCTAGAAAACCCTGGAGACAAGTCCTTTAAAATCATCAGGCATTAACTTCAGTTTTTCTTTTTCCTTTCTCTGAAAAGTTGTGCATACCCTGTGGGAATCTGATGAGGTTTGTGGGCATGACCTTGGTTTCTTAATAAGACGGGCGTTTCCGGGTTTTCTTGAAAATCTGGTGGTTACTTATATTTCTCAAGAGGGATTTAAAGGAGAATTTTTTTCAGTGATACTAATGGTATTTTGGTGCTTATATTCCCCACTGAGTAATACATCTGGATTCCCTATCATTTATTGAGAAATTAATGGCTCTGAAGTATCAGAGTGGTAAACGTTAGATAAAGCTAAATGGGGGCTAATAATTTTTATGGATATCTGGTATCTTCAGATACAGAATGTGCACTAAAGTAATCTCACGAAGTGTAGATTAGGTGATATAACTCAAACCGATCTGTGAAAAATAAAAGGAATATATATATAGAAAAAAATACCCAGAACTGGATTTTTGAATAAAGGTTTAAATGCAGAGTAAAGAAGTTGTGTTCAACGAAGTTGCTGAAGACTCATTTGGGTGTAAGTTGAATCGGAGTCTGGCTCTAAGAGTGACTTAACAGTGACTCAACATGCTGAATTGTTGCTCCAAATAGTAGCTATCAAAGGCATCTTGCCTTTGCGTAAATGACTAATATAATTAGCTTATAACATCACCATAGGCACTGGCAAAAGTAATCATCATTACTATCCATTGTGTTCACAACATCTGAACCATTCATTTGGAAGCCTGTGAAACAGAAACTTCTATCCATCTCAGGAGAACTTTGTTTTCACCCTCCACACATTTTCTGCAGGGGCCTGTTTTCCATGCCTCCCCATCCTCCTGCCCATTCTCAAAACTGCTTACAAAATGTAATTAGCATTGTTCCTGCTTGCTTCATCTTTATTTTTTTTTTTAAAGGAGTGAGGCGGAGATAGGAAAAAAGTGTTTTTACAATGAAAACAAATACAAAAGTCCTTTGTACACAAAACCTTGTCCTGCTTGGTTGGCTCAATTAAACATATGCAGAAATAGGCTCACAAAGTCGGTCCTATTTTGCTGTTAGCTTCATTCACAAAATTCTGAAGTTATAGGGTGTAACCAAGGTCAGAATTTAGTCCATTGTACGCTTAAAAAAAGAAAGAAAGTACTGGGAGAATTTAATGTTTCACTTTTCTAACAAAAAGGATGTGCTTCCATAGCCATGAAAATAAAGACGTGACTTGAAAGGGTTACCATCACTGTGATACTAAGATAACTGAGACTGAATGCTGCTTTTTTTCAAGAAAAACAAACATAATGATTAATAGCATCATGGCAGCACTATTATTTTGCTATGTAGTACTCTCTTTATGTTATTAGATGTTTGTGAAATTGCAATTAAAAGCTTGCCTTATTTGCTAATAAGTCTAATTAAAGAACTCTTGCTGTGAACTTTGCCTTTTTTGAACAACGTGCTTAGCTGTGGTGTTAAGGAAGGGTTTAATCCTTTTAGACCAAGAGACTCCTGTTCGCGGGCCACTAAAATGTTTAAGTCACGTCTGATTTAAGACTAGATTGTTCAGCACCTTGTAGGGTTAAGCACGGTCACACCTTCCCATTTCTGGTTTTAGTAATACATAGCGTAATAACTCCAGTAACAGCTGAAATAGTGCTTCTTCAAATATCCAGGTAGGAATTCAGGTCTACCAACTTGAACCATGTTGGCAGCAGAGCTACTGTCTTTCTGTGCTTTTCCACTGCCTACTGCCCTGGGTGGCGATTTCTCACTTTGCTAGGACTCAGTTCAGGATGTGGGCTCACAGAAAACTAGATATGTCTTCACATGGATCACAAACAGTAGATGTGATGAAGTGACCCACTGATCAGTCTGGGTGTGTGCAGTAAGCGGGGCATGTTTGGGATGCGCTGGGGGAGCTATGCCAGCACAGTGCTGTCTGGTGTGTCCTGTGTTTGACTTGCTGCTTGCACACAGGTAAAAACTGCTTGTGGGTCCAGGCTGCCTGCGCTCGGACCTGCTTTTCCAGCTGTGTAACCTCCTACGAACTTTGGACTGCTTTTCCAATGTTAGGTCTGGCCCCCTTCCCTCCTCTTTAACCATCTCTTTGAGCCTTTCCTGAAAGGAAGATGTGATGGATTTCTATCGCACAAGAAGCCCTTCTCACATTAGTCCCTTCCCCTGGCATTAATTAATTAGGCACAGTAAACTCTTCAGCACAAACTCTGCATATAGCTTTCCGTCTTTCAGTCAGCAGTCTCCATAAGTTAGAAACTAAGCTTTATTTGTTAGAGGTCAGGAGATGTCTTTCTTTCCATTATTTATAGTACATGTGTTTTGATTAGACAAACAGCCACTGAGGTGATGCTTCTCTTATTAATAATGCAAACACTGCACAAACTTATTGTTTTGTTTATAATCTGGTATGATTTTTTTTTTAAAGGTCAAAAAAAAAAAGACAAAAAAAAAGTTTTGCAAAGTTTTTGAAAGTTCAGGGAAATGACAAACAGGTAGATGCTGAATGAAAAGTTCATTTCTACAGAGCTATAAAGAAATCCCATTCCTCGCCCACTCTCAAACACCTGCACTTTTAAAAGTGGGTACTTTAAGCTGTGTTCCTAGGTTATAGACACCTAAAATAAAGAACTTACTTCCAGACGTTCAAAATATTCACAATCTGCAATTTGAATAATTCTGAAAAGACCTCAATGGTCCTTTAAACAGCTTACAAAACCCCGAGGATTTTAAATAGTGTATTTTTCTTTACAAACACAATTGAACCTTAGGATGCAGAACTCCCTATACTCTTGTTTTTGGCTTTGCATCCTTGTTTCTTTCAACTAATAAAATATTAAATAAAATATTATTTAAATATTTGTCATGCAGCCCAATCCATGGCTGTGGTTGGATGGTGGTAAGCCAGAAAGCCAAGACTGAGGGATCCCACTAGCTCTAGTCTTGCTTGGTGCTGAGAACTGCTGTGCTCTGCTCATGGCCAGCACACCCCTCTGTCCCAAGACACCCGGCTGTCCATGTAGGCTGATGACAAGCAGCTGAACTTAAAGCAACCTGAGTTAACGTCGTTGAGAGATTGGTTCAGGTCTCACTTTAATAGTCGGGAAGTGGCAGTTGTGACTGACATGCATAGAACAGGCACATTTTTAATGCCTTTTTTCCTTGAGCTGAATATTTGAATGCAAAATCTGATCCTACATATGAGCTGAACTGTGGAAGTGTAATGCAATAGCATTTAAAAATAGCAATTGCCAAGAAGCAAACACAGAGGGAAACCATTTGGAGGTGTTTGGTGATGCTTTCCACCAGGCAGGATATGCAGAGTTTTATATACAGTAGGTTAGCATTTCCAAAGGGCAGAGAGAGATGAAGGATAAAGGATAATCTTTTGTAGCTTCAAGGCAAGTGAGCTTTATGGATGCTCATTTGCAGTTGGAGAGCCCAAGTAGTGCTATCTTTCAGTCAAGTCTTGCTTTACTCAGAGTTTTCTTTAAAGTGTCACAGCAGAAAATTGACAACATTAAGAACATACCTATTTATGTGCTTCTTTTTAAAGAAGTAAATTAAAACCCCACTCCATATCAAGCTTTTTGCAACACCATACACTGTTTATGGCTCTGACAAACAATGCAGAGATTTGAAACCTGCCCAAAACATGTTTAAGAGCTGTAGTGCTGTAGATTAATGCATTTGTAACATATTTTACTCGGATTTATCTCTCCTTGTATGGAGTGATGTATTTTTCCCCAAGAACAATACAGATAAAAGCTGAAGATTACAGTTTGTGTTAGAGTGGGTAAGCACAGATAAGGGTATTTCTTTTTGTGGAAGATGAAACAAGTAGAAGAAGAGCCGAAGAACAACAAAGACACTCTTTCACAGTAGGGGATATATTTGATGACCTACAGTAAATATTATAAATGCCTGAAAGTGCTTTGTATACAGGTATTGCTTTGTAGTATGCATTTGCTATTCTCTTCCAACACAAATAAATACCGGGCTAGAGGAGAGTTATATAACCACAAGATTCAGAAGATTATGAAAATATAGCATTGTCATTAGTTACTGTCAAAGACACCAGTTGTCTAGCAAAGGGACACAAACTCCTCAATTGTTTGTTTGCTATGCTGATGTTTAGGATTAATGTAAGCAACTGTAATAGGTAGGTTGATTTGGACAGCAAAGGTTAATTACTGAAAGTACATCACAGTGCAATGGAGTATCATGGGGCAATGCAGTATGGCAGAACTCTCCCAGTTAAAAAAAAAATGGGAGCTCGATTATAAAGTGAGGGCCTGAACTGCAGAATGAGCTTCTACCTCTGGGGTCATGCAGGAAGTTAAGACTAGAAGATCCTACCAATAATTCAGAAATCTGTTATTGGTCTTGAAATCTATTTCTAGGGACCAGCTTGAAGACATTTCAACTTTGGCTTAAACAAGGGGCAGTAAAAGCCAGCGGTATCATTTGGGAGCTCTTGGAGAGCTTCCAAGCATCTTCATCCATGATGTAGTTTAAGCTTCCAGATGCTTTTCTTTGCATTGTGAGATATTGTAAATCAATGGAAAGGAGACTGAAAAGAACCTCTTAGTGCCTTCACCTGTAGGACATCCTATGTCTCATCTCTGTGAGAAAGCAACCTTACTTATGAATTCACTGGAGAGATTCTGTTCACTGGCAAGAGACTTCCATCAATCTAGAAAGAGGGAGCAGGGCAACATGTGCAATCTCATGAGGAGCTGAAGGGCTGGATGAAGTGCCTTATTAAAAAAAAAAACAGAGTCCTTAGGGATTTGAGGCACTGTATTTTTTAGGATTCCCAGTTCTGACAGCAAGAAACTCACTGTCAGGGCTCCAACCCAGTAGCTCTAGATACATGTTGAAATCACAGAAAATGAGCCCACTGGGGAATTCAGCTCTCTGTTTGCATGTGTGTTTTGAAATGAAATCACTTATGACCTTTCTTCCTGCATTTCAGACTTTGCTGGTGTGCTCGTCATATCCAGACAGGCTGCCACTGAGAAGGGACCTTGTGTTCAGTGTCTCAATACCTTCTTCCCTTGGCCCCTGCGAAGAAGTTGGGGCTCAGCTTTCTTTCAGGCTTGTTAGATGACAGAGTTAGAAGCAGGTTACAAACAGTGAGAAGAGGACAGGTGAAACTGAGGGGAGGTGGGAACAAATGCCCGGCACATGGAGCCGCTGGCATTGTGGTTCCTTTCAGTAGCCTGTTCTGCCCCTCTGGCTTCTGAAGCAGTAGTGGTGTGTTACATGTTGATTTTCTCTCTCTCTCCCCAAAACAGGAGGTGAAACAGCTTCCTGGGCAGCTTTTACTGATTATAGTGCCAAAAGGCAGCAGCCCGCTGGGATGAGTACAGCCGCGAGCAAATGGGGACCGGCCGGGGGACTTTCCTCAGTGAGGGGAAAGTGAACTGAGGTCTCGGCAGGACTTCTGGATGTCTCCATGGAACGTGTCGCTCTGGTAAGGCAGACCCTCTGGTGAAGGACCTTCACAGGAGTCTGGAAGTAACGTATTGTGAGATTTTAGAAGGTAGGTATGATCAGATGTTGGCCCTGGACGGAACGAAGATGTCACAAATTAATTGGCTTCTTAGTTTTGTCTTCTAAAGTTAGCATTGTGTGAAAGAACAGAATATTAGACCTTATGAGAAATATTAAAATGTTAGGATCATTGAAAAAAAGCAAGTACATCTAAATTATAGTTTAGCTGTCCCCCCCTTTTTTTTAATGATTGGCTTTATTCACAGTATAAAAATACCCACGGCTTTTGCTGGTAGTCTGGGAAAAGTTGCAATCTATTTTCTAAATTTTAATGAAACCTAAATGGTCAACAGCCAAAAATCTTCATATTAATAATATGTAGTTTCGGTTTTAGAAGGTGTATTTCTTTTTAAACTAGATCCGATCAATGCACACAATGTTTTTTGCCAAAGATTTTTTTTAAATGTTTCACTTAAAATTGACCAGATTTTTGATCAAATAATTTGGAAAAACGTATCGGGTTCGTTCTCACATTGGGGAAGGCTTTTCTCTGTTTTTCTCACTTCTCTGTTTTTCCTGTCCTTTTGATGAATCCTGACTCAAGCGCTCCATTTGAAGGCTGTGAGCATCCCAGAGTGCGGGAAGCCTTCTGGGGCTGCCGGTACGCAGCAGAGTGCGCGACCCTGCGACTGCTCCCTTCTCCACCCGCCTACTGCGCAGCGCAGCCTCCCGGACTCCTCCTGAGAAGTGTTGAGGCCCTGCCAGTTCTAGTCTGGGAGCTGGGTCTGTTTAGTACCTCTGAATACTAACTAGGTTGTTTTTACCCAACAGTAATATGTGACAAATTAAACAATATAAATTTTATCTTGATCTTAATTAAGGCAGCAGCAATATTCCCATTAACTTCAGTGGGACCAGGATTATATCAAATATTATTTAAACATTTATAATAGCATTAGATAATGGGTTTAAAATAATTAAGAGTCTATTGAAGAAATTTAGCTTGATGGTGGAAAGGCAAATTATGTCAAATGAACGGGAACTGTCATTTATGGAGGCCTATTGAGATAGGCTTGTTTATTGGGGGAAGAAAACAAAGCTCATAGGAATCTTTCAGGGGCAGAGTCTGAAGGTCTTTTTGGGACTGAGAAAGAGGAGTGGGAATATTAAACAGATGTGTGAGGTGGGAACAGTGTTTTTCACCATCACACAGACTCAGCAGCCAAGAGTATCCAAAAATTAATTTTTGATTGGTAAAATGAAGTCCTAGATTCAGTGTAGGCTGTTTCAATTAGGTCTGTGCAAATACACAAAATTAATGGGTCAAATAAGTAATTAATGGTGTTAATATATCAATCACTTTTCTAATAAAAGTGTCTGAAATGAGTCAGGGGAAAAAATCTAATAATTAATTTGAAAACTGCTATGATGCTTCAATTGATTTGGAGCTAGGAAAAAAAGAGAATAATTAGTAAGGATCAAAAAACAATATCACATTTAGTCCTCCAAATGGAGAGGAAAATTAAACATAGATGGGATTGAAATATCATTTTTTATCCTTGTAAGAAGATTGGGAATGTCAAGTATAGTAGAAACCTATTTTTTATTTTAGAAGAGTTATGTTTGCCCTGTCCTTCCTCACTTCTACTCGTGTGCACAGCCCTTATTCCTGTGGAAGATCATGTCAACTTAGTAAGGAAATAAGTGGCTTTTTGTGTGTGTATGTTCTACGTTTTCTCCTTAACCCAGAATTTTCACATTTTAAGGATCACTTTTATCAGTTTGCTGCTATGATAAAATAATGATGAACTAATATAAAAGCAATAAATGTGATAGTTGGGTTTTTTTACAAAAAAGCACGCACATTTCAACACAAAATCAAGGTATTAGTCAAAGTGATCTCTGATAGACTGCTCACTGGACAGGAGGTGGAAGAGAGGGGGCATTGCATGAAAGAGTCTATTACTCGTAAAAATAAGTTGCATGTGAGTTCTTTAATTTTTAGAGGAAATTGTTGAGATTTGTGAGAGTGTTCACTTTTTGAGTAAAATGCATTTGATGAATACACTGGTGGAGGTGCAAGAAGCATGAATTCCTAAGTGTAAAAAATGTAAAATCTCCACTGGGAAATCCTTTGACTGACCCCACGTATTGAGCTTGATTAGCTTCTGCGTTATTGAACAAAGGTGTAATGAGATCATTATGAAGGATAGTTCTCTACCATCATTTAACCTTGTTTTGCCCTTTCCCTCTCACTGCCAATATAAAAACCAATTAGCAAATGACTAAGAAACAATCACAATTCTTTTCAACAAAAATCAAGCTTCAGCCACCTTTTCCTTGCAAAAATAAGTTGTTGTTGCTATTTGGGAATAATACAGGAGACTAATGGTCCCCCAAAACAACTGACAGATCTAGACCTGCTTTAGCTGATACCCTAAAGCTTTGAATGAATGGCAGTAGTTAAAAGTACTTAAACTAAAAGGAAAATCAAAACAAATGTAAGCTAGCTCAATGTTTTTGAAAATAGGATTCTTAGGCGGAATGTGGACAACTTTATTATCTACTTTTGCTTCAAAACTGTAGCATGAAATCTGCCTCTTGTGAAGCTGAGATGTAGGTATTGGTGTAGAAATACTAAATAACTAGGAAACTTTAGAAGAGTGGAACGTTACTGATCAGATGGCTGTGGCCATTCAATGTACTTTAGGGGATCCAAGCAAGCCCAAAAAGCTTTTCAGCTAAAAAATGCTCTTTCCTTGCAGTAGAAGCAGCTATTCTTTCTTCGTTTCACTGAGAGTTAAATTTACTCACTGTACCCCTCTTCTCTTCCTGCAAATGTCTGTTTTAATGAAACATGCACCAGTCTTTGCTATATCAAAGTTTTCCTCATTCTTATACCACTGCTCCTGGGCATGATGTGACAAGTGTGCTGGTTGCAAGGCTATGGTGTACATAGAAGAGTGATTTTATTCAAACAAGAAGTTGTTGCTAGGTAAGCATTTTATTAGCACTCATGCAGAGTAGCAGCTTGCTGCAGTCTGCAATTTTTTCATCTTTAAAGTACACCTAAACCTAGATCCATGAACAAAGGATCAATAAGTTGGAAGACACATTTGGACTTCCTTAGAAGAAATGCACTAAGGAAGCAGAGGAAAAAAAAACCCGAAAAAAAAAAAAGAACAATATTTCAAATAGCACATGGTAGTATGGTGTTTAATAACTTGCCATTTTTGTACCGTATATTTCTCATATGGTTTCCTTATTCTCTTTCTTCTGTATTTGTGCAAGGCTTCAAAAAATATACTAACACCGGCCAAAGTTCTTGTAGAACCCTCCCTGCAGCAATGCTGTTTTGTGTTCCCTTGCTTAGCAAATAGTGAAGAGTTTTCACTTTGTGTTGTGATGACATCAGTCGATGGTGATACACAGAGAGACATACTTTAGCATGATAATGCACTCCACAAGTTGAATTTCGTGTTGTTAAGCAAATACGGCTGTGGTCATTTCATCTCCATTTAACATACCTGGGAAAATATCATTGTAAAGAGAAAAAAGTATTTTTAGGCCTCAAAGAGGATGCTGTAAATGATGGGGAAGAAAAAGGCTAAAAACTTAAAAACAAACAAACAAACAAAACCAACAAAGTGAAAAAGCTCTAGAGCTTTCTTTTTTTGCAGTTCAAGTGAATTGGTTCTTTTTAATGGTTCATTAAATTGTGTCAAGTAAATACTCCGTTCCCACTACGATACTCAAAAAGTATACACTAAAATTCTTTCGACAGCTTTGCAACCCATGCTGATGTAACATGCCACAGCCATTTGGGTAGAAGCTAGCCCATTTAATAAGATAGCATCTGACATAGCCCGTATTAGGGTCCTTGACTGCTCTGTGGTTCTTGACTGCTCTTTCACCACCCTTGGGCAGTGCAGAGTTTAAGGGGCATGTTCAGTGGCAATCCTTCCTCTGCAGCCTGTGTCATCTTTGGGTGGCTGAGTTGCAGTGAGACATCTGAAGGTCCAAGAAGTACTCCCATACTTGGCACAATTCAGAGACCCTTATATGGTCCTCTATCAACATGATAAAATGGACAATAGGCAAAAGGTTACTTACCACCTGCAACGTGTAGAACTGATAGGAAGACAGAAATGTCCTGTGGAAAAAGAAGAGTGGTCCATCTAGCCCAAGACTCCATTTCCAGCCATGGCAGGAGATGTTGTGCAGAGAAGCACATGAGCCTGGCCTCCCTCTATAGTCTGTTTTATTCCTGAGTGACTGTGATCATTGGATTAGGGATTTTAGGGCATACATCCCTGCCTGATCCATTTTTGCATCTCCTGGTATATCTGTTATCTGTGAACTTGCATACCACTGATACAATCTGCCTTCTGTAACAACAGGTTCCAGAAGTTCACCACCCTCTGTAAAAGAAAGCACCTCTTTCCACCTGTTTTAAGCCTATTCCCTGCAAATTTCACTGTGTGCTCTCTGGTTCAGCCCTGCAGGCCTTGGTGAAGGGCAATTCTGTGCTAACCCTGATCTACCACCTTCATGATTTCATAAATCTCAGTAATATCCCTTTTAGCCATGTTCTTTCAACTTGGGAGTCCCAGCCCTTTCTCCTTTCCTTGTAAAGTTACCAGTATACCCCCTCAATCACTTCAGTTGCTCTTCTCTGTGCATTTTTTTTCTAATGCTAGTCTGTCTGCTGCTCTATTCCGTCCTAAGATACACAGACCAGAACTGCAAAATAAAACAAAACTTAAAATACACATGGAGCAAGGTGTCCCTAGTAGCAAAATTTTCTTTGTTTTGCTGTGACTATCTTTCCTAACAGCACACAACATTTTGTGGCTGGTGTCACAAACTTAACTCAGAATTTCAAAGAGCTGTTATTGATGACTCCAGCAGTGTTTCCATGAATGGAAACTATCTGTTCTGAGCACAGCACCAGGTAAGCAAAGTTGAGGTTATTTTTCCCTTGATACATCACTTCACAGTGATCCATGTGGAAGCTCACCTGCCCCTGAATGTTGTGCACACTAACTCAGTGTGGCTTTTGGAGTTCCTGACTGTCAGTGTGGCATTTAACTATCTGGAAAAAGCCTCGGTGTTATCCACACACTGCATTCTCCAGGTTATTGACAAATATGTTAACTAATACTGGTCCTGACACTGATGCCTAGGGGTTCCTGAGATTTATACCAATGTGTCTTGCACACATTTAGCAACAGATTTTATGACAAAACAGTTTTTAGTTATTTTTGTTATTTATAATGTTTTATTAACTGTTGTGTGCTTAAGGTGCAATTCCATGGCTCTTCCAGACTTCAGGTGCTTCGGCTTCCATTTACTTTTATAATATTTACAAATATTTTGGCTTACAAGTTAAACTCATGAAAGCACACCATTGTCTCCTGCGAAAGGCTATCTACTTCTCTAGGTTCCAGTGCTAGCAAACAGACTTTAAGGACAGACTTAAAATTTACAAACAAAATTTGACTTTTATACAAATTGAAAATGCCAAGCATTTGTCTCGCCCTGTCTCGGCCTGTGCGTTGTGTGACATTTCCCTGTCCTGGCAACAGAGGTAAAATCAGAGAGAGACTCATTTGGTAGCGTCCCCTTTGCCTGGATTTAGAAGAGTACCTTTCCAGTTAGTTACTTGTTGACTGTCATTTATTCTGCAATTACATCAAATGTACTCCTGGACCTGTTCTTCCTTGCAAAGTGTCAGTCTGTGAATGACATTTCCAGAGAATAGCTCGATCCAGTGATTTATTGAAGCAATACGTCATTCAGGTAAGGTCCTTTAACCACGTTTTTGCTCACTGGATGATACCATCCAAAGAGAAGAATATCTGAGTCACTGTTTAGTTGTGTAGTAAAAGGCATGTCAGGAAGCAAGATGCTCTTTAAACACTAAGCATGTTTGCCTCCAGGTGTACTGGCATCCTTGCACCTTTGTTCACAAGCATGTTAGTGTGCTGAATAGGCCTCCGTACCTGGGCGCTGAGGTCTTGGTCTCCTTGACAACGAAACTTTTCAGAGATTACATGAAAAATGTTTTCTTTAGCCCTCGAGCTATTTTAATGCTTTAAAATGTCAGAGAAAAGATCCTTTAGTCCCAAGAGTAAGGAAGAGGTGGTAGTGGAGAGGGAACAGAATATTTTAAAACCTGTTTACAGAGTAATTCAGCAACAGAGGACAGCCCAGCAGGAATGCCCTCAAAAAATGAAACATTTCACCACTAATTTACCTCCCTGAATTCACCTAAGGTTCATAACAGGAATGACATCTTAATATGTTTTTTGGCTGCTACTGAACGACAAAATTCACAGGAAATGGGCTTCGGCTTCATCCACGTCTTGGCATTTTTTGGCAGGAACATAGGGTTGTGTCAGCGGGGGGCAGAACCAGTCTGGGTCAGGGTTGAGGGTATGTTCACCTCCGTGGTGTACTAATATAGGTGTTGCTGAAACAATGGGTTAGTTGTAACAAATGCCATTCTCTGTGTTCCATAATTAGCTAAATAGCCCTGTGCTCACTGTCCGGTGTGAGTGTTCACACACAGGGGCAGCTCTGCATGCAAGGATGGGCCTTCTCTTTCACACCAGTTTCTCACTTTCGGCCCCAAGTAAGACATTGCCAAGGGTGTTGGAGAGAAAAAGTAAAAGCCACCAAGCTGTTTAGGAAGTAGGCCCAGACAGGGGAAGGTCCTGGCCCAACCTGGCGCTGTGGATCAGGCTCTTCTGACGGGTAGCGAAGCCTGCAGCACTCTCCAGCAAGCGTGCCGTTCCCAAGGGGTGACATGAGAGCTGACATGGAGGAAAGGGGCATGGTTTGTTTCCATGGCTCAGAGGCAGAGGAGATGATGCAGTGAGTCAAAAAAGGGTGCTGTGCTGAGGGACCAATAGGCACCACAACTTTGGGCTGCTTTCCAGCAGGGTTTGCACAATGTCAAGGGAAGCTAGTGGTAGCCTTTCTTCTGTAAGTGGTTGCCAGTGCCTCAGATGGCCTCCACCTAAGCCTGTATTACAGGGGTAATTAAGGAGGAGGTGGTAAGAAAAATAACTGAAGGGAAATTCTTGCCTGGGGTTCAATGTTTGCAGACTTGGGGGAAGACCCTGTGGTCTGTAATCAACAGAATGTCCATCTGTGGGAACAGTAACCTTACCTCACTGTTCCTTTTCCACACTGCCTTGTCTACTGGTTTATCTCAGATTGTCATCATCTCTTTGTATCTTCATTTTTGCTAGTCTTCAAATGCTAGGAGTTCTGAAAGGAATGGTGTTCTTTGTAGCTTTTTCAGATTAAGAGCCGTGGTCTGAGACCAGGACATCTGGGAATGGGAAGGCAGGTGACGGACATAAGGTATACGAATGATTGTGAATTTGTTTTTGTTGTTTGTTTGAATAGATCTTTCTTCAGTTAAGGTTTGTCTTGTTCTGCACACATTATGCAAGCTGGTGTCATTTCATTGGCAGTCGCAGTCAGTTGTCTGAAAGGACTACTGTGATTTTTGACTGGTACATGTACCTCCCTAACTCACCCAACTGCCATGACTCAGATTAATGGAGTGCCACCCACTGGGTAAACAGTAAACCCTTGTAGATCCTATTGCACAAGATCTGTGATTGACTGATGGCAACTAATTCTGTTATGAGAGAAGAAGTTGATTTTCAATCAAGGTACCCTTTGCTGATGCTACTCCCATTTTGCCAACCTTACTCTGACCAGGCACATAGGCTTGGTTGATGCCAAACCTCAACGTTATCCAGGAACTTTATGAATCTAGATTGAATTCTGGATTTCACTTGTCTAATCTTTGCTATCCTAGTTTCAGTTCAAGTGTGGCAATAAAGTCAATTGATAGTTCTCTGTTCTGCTCATGGCTATTAATACTGAGACCTGTATTTTGTCATTCACCGTTCCAAGCCATAGTAAATCAGTTTAAAGTGATACATTCTGCGTATTGCCTCATCACATCCAGCAATTTTTGGGTTCATCTGCTGGTCTTTCCACAGAACCTGATTCAGTTCAGAATATTGCTGTTGGATTTATTTTGACCATCATATTTGAGAGACTTGGACCCCCTCATAACAGGACACAATACACTGGAAGTTTTCTGTGAGCACTGGTGCCCGACACTGGAGCCACAAGCTGATGAGACTTACTGCCTGTGAAATACTAGAGTATTTGTGATAACTTTGATAAGAGAGTGCAGATACCATACTCCACCAGTTAACCTCTGGTCTTAAGCAGTGCTTTCTTTGACTCTAGAAGATATTTTCTGTCTGACCCAGAAGCTGAATATGCATAGGACTGCCTCAGTTAAAGGATTGCCGAGGACCTCCCACCTTTTGATGCCTTAAGTGGATGGTCATGACTTTGTCAAATAAAGGTCTGGCCTCTTGCAGCTTTGTGTAGGTGTCTGAGCCCTTCTCTAACCACAGTTGAGAGCTAGTAGCCTCTACATGTTATTAATAAACTATTTAAAGCTCTTGAACAAACATGCCTTTACAGGGAGCACAAACTCATCTAACAGGGTGCTGAGATCTCTCTCTGCAGTTGGTACAGGTAAATCCTGTCCTATTCCTTGCCTTTATAATGCTCTAGCAACATTCCAGCATTTTATTTACAACACTGGGAGGAAGAAGTTAGACTAGGATGTAGCAGCATGTCTGGATGACACCCACATTTATTTTGGGAACCCAGGAACAACACAGTTGGCATGTTCAACTTGTCCTCAAATGCCTCCACCATAATAACCTGTTTGCCAAGCTGGAAAAATGCAAATGTGATCAGACAGTTGTAGAATTTGTGGGCTATGAAATTGCCCTTGGGGATGAACTGGGGAAGGTTCTTTGTGAGATTGCTGCTGTAGTTGACTGGGCTTCCCTGGGGGACATGTGGAGGACGTTGCATCTGTGGTTCAGAGTCCTTTGACAAATTTCACACACATTTACCCAAAATGCAGAGATCTCAAGGCTATGACTCGGAACCTGGATAGCAGTATTACTAGTCCCTCTGTTTAGGACAGAGCACACTTTTTGTTTGGATAATCTCAAAACTCAAACTCATAAAGAACCACACTTAATGGATTTTGTCATTCATGGAACCACTTGCTTTTTCAGTGTTTTCCAGGTCTTCCTCTGTGCTGTAGAATATCATTAAAAAATCTGCGGAGGGGTTTCTAGAGGAAAAATATAAATTAATATGTACTATCGGAGACACTGTTGTCTAGTATGCTGTCCTTGATGAGGAGATACAGAGTTTCCACTTTGGCATTCTAAAGCATTGCATTAAAATGTTGATAATATCTGAATGGTCAGACTGTTCAGTATCTGGGAAGCTCTGGGACAAGCAAGGAATTGGGGGGAAAACTAAGAATTATCTTTCCTTAAGTTTTCTGCATTTCCACTCTTACTCCGCTGTTCACTCTGTAGAATATGTCCTCCACTTCATATTTCATTTGAAAGCCTCTGTGGCTTCAGGAAAGATGAGTACACTCACATGTTACCTGCATCTTGTCTCCTCAGCAGCACTTCACTGAAAAACCTTGCCATTCACTATTTTCTAGCACATCACATCTCTCGTAAGCCCCCAGCTTCTTCCACACTCCTCTGCCAGGATTTTCCACCTGTCCAGGATCTATCAGACTGTGCATCTGGGAGCATGGGAAGATAAACCTTTTATTTTTTTATTTTCTGTTTTGGTAGCTTTGATATTCTGAGTGAGAGAAGATTGAGAACCCCTGAAGGAGGGGAAGTGTCGCCCTGAATTAGGAGTTGCTCAGGCTTCACATCAATTTACATCTGGTTTAAAGTCCTCTGAAAGGGTTATGGGGTTTATCTGATAGAGACAGAGGGTAAAAGTCTTCTGTGTCTGAATTGCTGATTGATTGCATACAGTAGTACAACAAATAATTCTTATTATGACTCATAATTCACCTATGGGGTTTCCCGTGAGGCTTGGCAATAGATTTATGTGGGTTGCTTGGCTTTCCTTTTTACCTCTGGTTAGGAAGAGGAAAAAAAAATAATTCCCATCTATATTAATGTTTTCACAGAGATATTTCTTGTATAGAGCTACTATTAAAAACATGTTTCCAGTTTATAAAGCCAGTCTGTTTTATATTGCTGTGACATGGAAAGCTATTACTCCTGTTCTGTGTATCCATCTTTCTCAATATATGCTGTGCAGCAAGGGACCCTGCCCCAGCAACAGAAAACCTGTAAAACAAGGCATATTACTGCTTATCTACAAGCACTTGGTGTCACAAAGAAATTCTCTGTCTGATTAGCACCCAAGTATTAACTCCTTCACTGCTACTGGCACTAGAAACTGAGCTGGCTGTAGTGATTAAGTAATTTTGTGATTGGCATTTTGCACCTCAATAAAGGCATTGTTCTCCTCGGAATTCTCTTCCTTATTAATTTGCTTGATACACCTTAAGCTTTTCATTAACTCAAGCGTCTTTGTTGCCTTTTGGTGAAGCGATAATAAAATTACAGATGAAGTGGTAGCAAAATGACTCGGCTAAAATGCAATTATTGTTTCTTCTGTATTTTTAATCAATAATGTCTCTGAAATGTAATCGTATAATGGACTCTATTAGTAACCAGTGCATGGGTATAGCTCCTTTTAATGTCAATGGGAGATCTAAGAGGTGTCAAAGTAATACCCAGCAAAGACGACATCAAAAGCCTGGAAATATACTTGTGTTCCTCTCTTTTAGTCTGTCTTTTTCTCTGATTACCCTGTCAATTGTTCACTGTAGATTCAATTATATCTGGTTGCCTTGTTGGAGGTACATTGGAGCCACAATACTAGAAAAACCTCCAGGAGACATATCCTCTGAGTCCTCACTTTCACTGGGAAAATGAACAGTGCTGTATATTTTGTTCTGCTGCTGGACAGCTTTGCTAATATCCAGCCTACTTTCTGCCTTATTTTTTAATATTTTTATATTAAAAAATATAAAAGACAAAAGCTGAAGGAAAGCGTAACTGCTCTTTACACAATCTGTGCACTAGGAGGAAGAAGAATTGGAAAGGTCTCTTCCTAATCTCCCTCTCTTATAAACAAAATTTCACGGTGAAGCTTCAGGGGCAGCACCAGGTTTGCCCTAAGTAAAGTCTGGCCTAGGGTTCCAGGCTGCTTGTTTCAGAGCAGGAAGAATTAATCAACAACGTAGCTATAAGAACAAGCCTACCTCACTGAAAAAGTGGACTCTGTCCTCTTCTCTCCTTCTGTCCTCCCCTTCTGTCTTCTGAAGAGGAAAGCCAAGGGCTCAGTACTCAGTGTGAGTGTGCTCCACAGCTCATTCTTCCACTATCTTTGTGGCTCTTTCTGGTTTTGAAACTCATCTTGAGGGTTTGGTTGGAGTGGGAAAATCAAAAAGTCCCTTCCACTCAATTCTTCTGAAGGTTTAAAGTGACGCATTGGAGATTTGACATGTCTGCCTGAGAGTAAGGTGTTGATTAAAATGCAGGGATTCTTTAACCAAAGCCCACAAGATCCCAAGCATTTAGTTACTTCTAGTTCTGTTTTACTGTTGTTGTTTTGGGTTAAAGTGATTATAAGGGATTCAGCCACTGTGAGGATTGCTCGTGGGTCTCAACAGACTCTGAGAAGGTGTTAACTGCTGGAAAAGATCCCTATCTTGTGTCAGAATTCTCCATAAAATACAGCCCACAGAGTTTCCTAAGGCTTTTTTATGTTAATAAAACCTGCAAGTTTTCAAAGGGAAGGTGAAATGGAAAAGTCAATTACTGCTGGAAATTCAACAACTATGGAGAAAGATCTGTGATCCCACCCCTGGCAGGTGCATGCTCTCTCCACACGAAATTACCAGCCTCTATCTTCAGAGGTCTGCTGAGTCAAAAGACTGGTTCTGAACCTAATTGCAAAAAATGCTCAAACTTGCCTGTGACGCCATTGCATAATAAACAGAAAGACAATTAACCTTTCATAGTTTAGGCATCTTTCCCTCCTTGGTCTGAAAGGATCCCACCAAATGCTTCCTGTTCCCATGAAACAGCAGGAGGAACTGAGGCACTACAAGGTAATGCTGGAGGCGTGAGAGGAGTCTGCTGCCCCCGTGGTTTTCTTGTTCCAGGTCGCATAGTGTGCTGGTGGCTCAAACTTGGATTTGAACTCAGTCCCTCGACCCTTACTTGTTCAAAACAGTACATAGTGGATGGATGTGTCCACATGAATGTAGAGGGAAATAAAGTCAGGCAATTTATTGTCTCTGCTTACAAACGTCTGTATAGCACACAAACTTCATAACTGGAAGGTGGCCACTGAAGATATTTTCACCATTAAATAGTTATTAAGATAATAAGACTGTTACTGTTTTCTCCTGAAGTTTACCTGTAAATCACCACTTCCCTTCATCCTGTGAGTCAGGTATACTGTTGTGGGTATGTGTAGATAACATGAAAAGTTTACACGAGCATCCCTCCACCCACCCTAGCCCCCTGGCCTCTGATCCTTTCATGGTCCACTGCTTCTCCAACATTATGTGCCCTGTCCTGCTCCCCCATCTGCTTCCTCTCAGCTGCTTGACCCCTTACCTGCACTTTTCTAATAGCTAATAGCTGTTCCCTCTGTGTTCCTTGTGCCCCTGTCTCTGACTCTCTGTTGCCTCTGCCTCTGTTTTTTTGAAATTTCCAGATAAAACTTGCTTTCGCCCTAATCATACTATCTTTGTCTTCATACATTTTTGTCTTCAGATAGTTAGCTCTTTCAGTAGGATACAGATTATTTTGGTGCTTGGTGAGTTCCTGAAAATACTGCAAATACTTGCACAGTGTATGCATTTGTCAGAGACAGATTTGCTGAAGGAGAAGTGAGCATTTTCTCCATCTTTAAAAAGTTCTTGTGCAGTGCTTCAATGGGCACCGCACAAACCAATAGCAATGGATAATTAAGTCATGCTTTAGTTTTGGCCCGCCAAAGATAACCATGATCGTCTCCCTTGCTTGTGACAATGGTCACAAGCTGTGAAGAAGTATCCCATGGAGTGGTGCAGAGGGAAAAGAGGACAGAGGAGCCCTGCCATGCTTCCTGATTGCTGATGCATCCTTTTAGAGTGAGTCACACCTTGGTAAGTCAGGGCGAGCAGCCCCGTGGGAGGAGACGCAGGCTTTGTCCACAGGGCAATGAAGAGGTTAAAGTGGTTCTTCAAGCTCAGGGTGTGACCTATGAGGTGTCATATTAGCACATCTGATACCTGTACATTAGTATGAGCAGAACAAGTGAAAACCTGCTTTAGAGAAATTAAATTAAGCAGTTGAAGGGAACAGTCATGTTAATAAGGAGCTTCTATAGAAAAAATTCCTGATAGTACATTATCTATTTATTCCTTTCAGTCACTCAATTTTATTTTATCCTTCATAATTAAAAAGGAGACAAAATCAAGTCTTTAAAAATGATCTGATGCCAGTGTTTTGTGTAGACAATATTGGTGAATGTCGGACTGGCTGTCTGTGTTCCCAGTCTCTGACAATATTTTAGCTTTCTTTTTATTCAGCTCAAAATAAAGAAGCACAGGGAGAGGCAGCAACAGGAGAGGTTGACCGAGGAGAGACTTCGGGGAGTTCCACCTGCTCTGAACCAGGGTAATTATGAAGCTACATCAGTCTGCCGTAGCTGGGAGTCTGGCCCAGATGACCAGAAATGCAAATGAGACGTGAGGACCCAAACTTACCATACTCATCTTCATGCAGGAAGGAGCACCTGGCAGCGGACAGGATGGAAAAGCCCTTGAAGCTGGTGAGGATCCTGCTGTCGCTCTGCTGCCTCCCCATCGGTGCTACACCAGAGGCACGGGGTACTTGGCCTTGCATTGCTCCAGAAGATTTGTTCAGGAACAAGATTGTTCTATTTTGCAAAGTTAATATTCATCAAATGTTAATGAAAATACATAACAAATAATTATGACAAACATACCATCTGATTAAGATGAAAGAGGATGACAATTCTTGTAAATTTTTAATTTGAAAAAATAAAGAACATTATATTAATAAGACTTAATTATATCATTAAATATTTAAATTTACTTTCCATAGTAGATTTTATTTTTGTTTAACATATTTTGTTTTTAAATATTGCTAACGTTTTTATGAGATTTTTTCATAAAACACATCAATAGATATGGTTTTGTGAAGCAAAAGGAATTTTAACATCATGTATTCATTATATTGATCACAATTTCAATTTTATTTATCTTTAAAAAAGCTAATAGAAACCTTTTACAGTTTATTATAATTCACAGTATCTCCATCTATAGATAAATATTTAATAGTGTTACTAATGCATCATGCACAGAATATTTATTAATTTGAAAATATGAATTACTAGTTGTACATTTCAATAATTTGCATTTAAAATCAATGCTACTTTTTTCCAGGAAACCGTGATTAACTTTAAGAATCTGACTTCAGCTGACCGAAGCCAGGCAATTAAAGGTGCGTGCTGCAAACTTGACTATCACCCCACAACATTGTGACCAACGAATGAAGAGGACTTTGGGCAAGATAGGATGCCGCATGACAGGCACTCACACGTACCCTACAATGCTCGTGCATAGTCTGGCTCCAGGAAGAAGGAGATACAAAGGCAAAGTTTCAGCACTCCCCGATTTTCCTTGATAAAGCCAAACAGCTGTTTTATTTGGTAAATTTGACAATGTGGTTCTCCCATGTAGTCCTAGGGATAAAACTCACTCAGTTGCCTTTGTGTCTTGAGCAGCCTTAGGGAGCAGATGCTGTTTGGCTTTCCTGGGCAGGAGGGGTGGCTGGGGAAGGCAGGGCTGGGGGCAGAGGCTGGACCAGGGGATAGCAGGGGGAACATATCTGGGTGCTGAAGAGTAGTTTCACTGGTGCTCCAAGAAGCCAGTTACAAGGATTCAGATTGGGTTCCTTCCGTCTTGTCACTCTCTATGAAATTACGCAAGGTATCATAAGACTTGTTCCTCCAAGACGCTTGTTTAATATGTAAGCAAGTTATTTCGGTAAGGTGTTAGACTACCTTCACTGCGGAAGTGCAGTATCTGCCAAAACTCCCTTTTCTGTGAAACTGGACAGTTTTTTCAAACTAAACTAGTGTTTTTTCTTTTTCATGGATTTATTCTTTCCAACTGAAGTTTCCAGAAAGTGAGCGACTTCTGATTTGTTAATTTTAGAAAAAAATTCTACTTTTTCTAAAAGAAGAAATTTATGGCACCAGGAGCAACTTCTCAGTAAGGTCTGTTAAATACAAACAACCTTCCTGGAACTGTTTGTCAGGCAGACATAGACATGACAGACCAACCAAAAACCTTTCTTTGAGGTATCAATCTGTTAGGTTAATCTGCAGTGTAAGTATGCATTTTACTGTGTTGTTAAGCGATAACAGATACGAACTTGCCATTTAAGGGATAAGTTGAGTATTTTTGAACCTCAGAGATGGCTCAGTAATTGAAGAGGTTAGAGTGTTTCGCAGTATAGACCATCTTTCACCGAAAGATTAAGAAATGCTTTATAAAAGTTTGCATTTTTAGAGTATTTACAGCCTTTACTTATCAGACCCTGGACTGTATTTTCTGATAAAGCCACTAACAGACCCATGTGTGTAACTTTTTTTTTTTTTGCTTTTGCCATTTAGTTATGGAATATTATTGAATACAGCGTACCACAAATAGCTGTACAACTACATCAAGCTATTTGCAGTTACCACAGCTATACCACAATATAAGTATGTGTGCATATTGCTCTCTCTCTGTGTCTATGTGTGTGTGCATACACAGGCATACAGATACAACACAGCACTATAATCTGCCTGTGCATATATGTACTAAGCATTTAAAGTTATATATGCTCATGTAGGTGAAAAACTACTGACAAAGTTTCGTGGTAACAGTCTTGCGTACGATGGTCAACATACCGCTCCTTCCCACAATTTCATAATTACAGTAATAAAAGAAAAAAAGGCTTACACAGCCAGGAAACAAAAGAGAAAAACCTCAGGCTGGTTACCACTTTTGTAGTGACTATATGTTCACACATACAAGCACACACATGCAGTTTCTGATAAAACGAGTTGTTTCTCAAAAGACAGAGAGAGAAAAAAGAGAGGCCTGATGAAACCCTCAAGTTCTTCTTGAAATTACACCTATACCTGTTGTCGTTTTCAGGAAATCCACTTTGTTTAGTTCATAAACTTGTTTTGACTTTTCAGTGGAAACAGTTCGCTGGCACTACTTCCTTAACTGTGGGCCAAATTCTGACCTCAGTTTCATGCAGCTCTCGCTGCAGTCAATATAGGTTGGCCATGTAAGGCAGGGTAGTTTACGGCTGTTTACAATTACAAGAGCGCTGAAAGGTGTTTTGTTGTCATTACCGCTTGCATTGCTAGAACTGTGTCTGAAGATGTCTGTTTTAGGCAGCATTCAGACCACAGGTACGGTTAGCCTAAAATTCTCAGAAATATTGAAGTGCATACACAGGAAAACAGAAGAGGAGGAATCAACAAAAGGGATTTCATTTTAGCTGAATACACTGTGTGGCATCTTGATTTTATACTGATGCGCCAAAGTATTGACATGTAATGATTTTGGTGTAAATCACATGCTTTGATGTGCAGAAAAGTTATGGAGCATTTTATATGAAGTAATAATATTAAGTAATTCTATTGAACTAATCACCAGTTAATCTGACATTTTATGAAATAAGTAACACTAAATGTGACACGAGGGCAGCTTTTATGGACTTAAACTTTAATCAATTGTATGGGAGTCAAAGGTGTCATTTTTGCTGATGGTGGTGAACGGAGGATGATGGCATTTGCTAAAGAGTTTCTTGGCTTCATTATTCTAGGTTGAATGATTGCTCCCAGGCAAACTGGGAAAAGCTGCCTGTGTTCTTAATGATAAGACGCTATAAGATTGACAAAAAATATATCCATGTTATTTTTCATTACAGCTACTTGATATTACTAAGTATGTGCCTATTTTACAGGCCCTGATTTGCAGCCCCACAACCGGTGCTGCAGTTTGGCTTTACATTAACCTGGGGTTCAGACTTATACTTGATGCTAAATTCATTGCCTGTCCCCAGCGTCTACTTTTGCCTCTCAGTCTGATTTGAGTCAGGAGAGAGGCAGAAGTTCCCCAGGCAATTCAGGTACAGGTTTAGGGCTGGTTTTCCCTGAAGGTGATATGGATGCCACTGACTCAAGCTGCTTGGTTCTGCAGATGCAAACCCAAAGGCAGTATGGATCTATGACTTACATTAGGTCTCCTTGACTTTACTCCAGAAGTAAATAGTTGCCTCAAGGGCCAGCTGATCCACACAGGACTTTCCTTCTGTCCTTTCTTCCTGAAAATATTTGGTAATTTTGTGCAGCCTGTTATTTGTAGAATGAGGTTCCAACGCCCCACCTTTGGCTCTTGTCATTTCTCGGAGTTTTGTGGTGTATGTTTATGTGTCCTGACTGTAAAATCAGAATGGCATGACTTAAATTTGTAAGAAAATGCTCACAGTATAGTATAGAAACATAAATACACCACATGTGAGAATATATAGTTATGTCAGAGTCAGTCATGCTGTTCCTTTATCATGTTCCATATTCACAAGTTGGTGGAATTCATCCCTGTGATTCACGTTACATCCAGCGTTTTTGTCTAATGGGTGACAAAATGGAAGAATAAAATTGGAATAAAGACTTCAACAAGAAAAAGCAAGTAGATTAGATTTGGGTTGGGTGTTTGGTTTTTGTGTGTGTGTGTGTGTGTGTTTGGTGGTTTTTTTAAATGTGAAAAGAGAGATTAATTTTCAGTTACTTAGTTTTATGTTACAGATCACTGGCACAGCAGTTTGGAGAAGCTTGTATGAAAACTGTCTGCACAAGCCCAGCCCAACTCACTGCTAAAAGTTATTAATTCTTTTAGAAATTTCTAGAAAGAAAATTAATAACTTGCTCAGACATATCCTATCTGATGTTTTTGGAACATTCTGTACCACAGATGTGGCCAGGAACAAACTATGAGTTACATCATTGAGGACTATTCCCAGATCAGGTTGGATTGGGCTCTAAATTACATGAATTCCTTCAGCAAGAATTCTAAGGCTTGGTCAGACCAGAAGGACATACATTAATAATAGTGATAAGCCCCTTTCTGCAGCCAGTTTTTAAATCTGGGTCCAACATTCCCAGGCCAATAGTACTGTTGTGAATGAAGTTATTGTGCTGAATTTGGTCATGTAGCATGCCACTCTTGTGCCATGCCATTCCTCCAGTAGACTCTAGCAGCTGCCAGGCAAGAGGAGATCGTGTCTGCAGAGAGCGAGATGCCAACCCTCCCTAACACTGGTTTAGAGATTGTGATAAAAGAGAATGAAAAAATACCAACCGAGCACATGGGTTAATGGCTGCTATTTTAGTCCCTTGGGGCCATTGCCAGCTGCCATTAAGTCAAAGTAGCCCTCAGGCTCTACTTGGTTTCATGATGAATAATTTAGGTTTTCCTGGTGCAGAGCCAGGTTGCATTGGCTTTGTATGGCAGATTCCACAGATCTCCACTGTGAGCACGGGACTGTAAATATATGGTGGCACATACTAGTGCAATGGATCAACCAACAGCAACAGTAGTAAACTTTACGAAGCAGAGATTCTGCACATCCTTAGAGATGTATTCCTTCTGATACAGATGCTCTTCAGTTTTGTGGAACCACTTACTTACTGCTAGTGAAAATCTTCGGTATCTTTGGCGTTTATTTTAAGGAGTTAACTACAGGACTGGATATTTTCTACCCACTGAAAAAGTAGTTCATATCTGAATAAATAACTGAAAATGGTTTCTCACTGTTCAGGAAGTACAATCAATTTGAAATTAGGATTATGGAAACATCTGTGAAAATTCAAGTGTCATCTCAATTTGGGCTCATTCAGATCCTGTATTTTTTCTACTTCCCAAGCAGTGCATTTAAAATCTAATCCTAATTAACACACATAGTTTAATTATAGCCAACAAAATATTCTCCTAAAATTGTGTGTGCTGGTTGGGGGGTCGGGTAGGGAGGGAGGAGGCGAGGGGGAAACTAAACAAATGTTCACTGATTGTAAAAATCCTTGTTTCGTTAATAATATAAATCTTTAAAGACTTTAAACATACACTGAAGTTTGCCTCTCATGAATCCAAGTGGCATGAAAAGCACGAAGCAGGCACAGCACTTCTACTCCCTCTTTCTCCTTGCTCTTTTCTTGGCAGTTTGAAGCTAACAAAGAAACTGCACTGGAATTGAAAACTTGCCTTTTTGAATTATTTCCCTATAACTTATCACATAAAATATACAATGATGCTGCAGATAGGAACAAATAAATCACGGATGTCAGGGACAGGCCTTGGGAAGATTTTGAAGTTTGAGCGAAGCACAGGAAAGCCAGGGTGGTCTGCTGCTACGAACTTCGTTGCATGTCAGCAGAACTCTTTGACACTACTGGATGGTTTGGAAGTCTTAGGAGATTTTCAGTACTTCTGACTTCTGTTTTAGCACAGTTTGAGAAAAACATCATTTTAGGCTGTTTCAGAATGCTTTCGTTCCTGGATCAGACCTCAGGGTGCAAAGTATCCCACCTTAGGGATGCTGTAGCCCCTTATGGACACCATTCTATCTCAGGATCCTTTTGCTCACTGAGTCTGGACTGGGGAGAGCTGATTCCTAGTCCATGACTCTGGCACTTCACCTGAGAATCGGACTTCTTGCCTGTGCCCTTGAGTGTACCTGGAGTCCATGGCCCAGCTACCCCAGTTGTCCAAAGTAGCGTTTCATGTCCATCAGCACCACCATGATGCTTGCAGTTCCTCAGAGTTTTGCTCAGGCTACAGGTAAATTTTTTTTTTTTACAGGGATTTTGGGAAAAAGTTTTTGGAATGATGTAGCAGGGAATCAAGAAAGATAGGTCTAATATTTTGTTGAAAACAAAACTGTACCTGGTTATTAACTTCCTCTAGGCCTTCCCATTCCTGCTATGGTCTGCTTTTGTTTAAGCCTGTTAAATGTTTTGGGTCATACAGAGTTCTCCATGTCAGATCAATTGTAAAAGGGTCACAGTATTTTTATGACAAATATCCTCAAAGTCTGATCAGAGGAGCACCACTTCTTATGCATTTCTAGCCTCTTGCTGTTTTGCCCTTTGCATAGATCTTCCCACTGCATATTCTGAGTGAAAAAAGTTTTCTTTCATAAGGTTGTTCCAGCAGTCATGTAATAATAAAAGTTGATGGATCTAGATTTCTTCTTACTGATGTCTTTCCAAGAGGTGTCAAGATCAGCATTTTCCCTGTCCTCACAGTAGACTAAAATAGAATTAAACAGCCTTGGCTTGACAAGGTCAGATATTTTTTAACTTCATAAAACAAAATAGGAGATTAAAATAAAAAATGGATTTGGCAACATGTTTTGAATATATCCCATTCTATCAAATGACAACAGAAACAATAAGTAACCAAGATTTTCCTCCTTTTTGGATCAGATTTATTTCTGCAATCAGTAGGAAAAGGTTAATTTTTGGGATCAGCTCTGAATGATCTGAGTTTTCAATTTTTTTTCCTTCAAAGTGATTTAGAAGACTAGGAAACATAATGCCTCTGGAAATCAGTTAAACTCAGCTCTGTATCCCATCAGCAAGACTAAGAACATAATGTAGTCCAAGTCTGGACCAGAAAATTAAATTGAAATAGGAAAGTGTTATTTGCAGGAATGGACCTTTCCCTCACCTGTTTCCCTATATGCCTTTGCACTGCATCCACTGACTTGACTGAAAGTAAGTTTTCCTACTGCGTTGTAATCTCTGCTGAGGCAGTGGCAGCCATAGAAGACTGAGCTGAGATCTCTTTCACCTCATGCTCCACATCCCATTGTTGGGGTGGTTCTAACAGCAGACTCTTTATTGCCGGTGCTGATGGAAGAGGCAGCAAGAACAGTTTGATTTTGAGCTCCCAAATGGATTGTGAAGTATAGACAGTGACTCAAATCACCTTTTGATTTCTGAGCTGAGTAAATACATTCCTGAAGTCACTTAGGCAGAACAGATACAGACGTTTGCTTTCCAGATATAAGCTTTGATTTTAAAGATTTCTTTGACTAGATGTATGGATAGCACTTTCTTAATTTGAGGGTCAGGCACCATAAGTTTTTATCCTAAGTGCATATTTTATGATGCATCCAAAGAGTAGGTAACACTATAGCAGAGATAGCTTGCTTTCCTCCTTCTTCTGTCCCTACAGTGAATTATTACAGATTCTTCTGGCAGTCTGTTAACAAGACAACTTGAGATGGAGCTTGCAATACAATTTTCTGAATTCCCCTTTAACTTGAAAAAACATTTCCAATGTTTTTTGAAAGAGAGGTAAGAACGGTATCTGAAAGGGCTCAGTCACTGCTTTTGAAAACAAATATCATCGACCATGCCAGACATTATTGCATGGAGAAGGAATTAAACATTTGTAAATTACAGTATTTTTGCCCCATTCTCTCTGCCTCAACATTCTGGGGATTGACTGGTACTGGAGGTGACTTAAAGTGCTTTTGAATAACTGCAGAGAGAGGTCAATCATCTGCTGTTTTGTCTGAATTGGGAATAGTCCTAAGTGGAAAACAGTCCCATGCCCTCTAGAAGATCAGTGCAAGCGGTGGCTACAACACATATATGCGGAGTAAGGTATAGGGGCAAATGCCACTTGCAACTCTGAAATGTCTGACCTTAAAAACTTCTGTCAGCTCAGAGGACAACAGCCAGTTTATTTTGCATGACAGCTGAAAGCACATGATTTCTGTCTTCTGGTCTTTTTTCACACAGATCTCAAAACCATCAGGAGTCTGGTCTTCATTTTTAAAGCTTTACACATGGGATCCAACCAACTTAGTGGAGGGGACCACTCCACCACCCCTAATCAGCTGGTCAGCAGAAGAAAGGTGGAGCTCCAACTGCACTTGAGAATCGAGTCAAGGCTGGCATTTTCAGGCATCATGATGACAGACTAAGGAGAGGAACACGACACAAAGCTAAGGCTTACATAATTGCCCATACAAAGGGGATGCGAATAAAGGACCTGGGACTATGAACATACCCTTAGCCTTGCTACTCTATGATCAGAATCATTAAGGGGGCTGCGTAGCAACTATGGTGCTCTCAAAGCTATCTCAAGAACTGTTTTCTTCTCTACACACATCCCATAATGAGGTGTCTCCCTGTGGTGGTTCCTGAACGTCTTGGGTCTTAAACTGACCCTTAGCATTTTGCCCTAGATATTTCTAAATTTCCTTAGTTAGTAACTATTCAGAGAAAAAATAATGTTATAATTATTCTTAGCTCTCAGCTGTAAATGCAGTATTATATTCTCCCTTCCCCAAGAATGACATGGGCTAAAAATTGAGCTTGGAATCTATTCCATAGCAAAATTATGGAAAACCAACAAAAATAATAAAATAAATTAAGCAGCTACACACATGAGCAATTAAAATCATGTGAGACATGTATTCAGAACTGCAAATGCTTTTAAACATACTAAAACATAAGTGGGTTAAATTTATCACCTTCCATTTTAATTTAAAAGATGTATGAGAACATGTAGCTGAGGATTTTCTAAAAGAAGTAGCAATTTGAGCATGTTGGGGGTGGTGGTGGAATTGCTTGTAGTTTTATTCATTTAGGCATATCTTATCACTCCTCCTTTTCTTCCTTCTTGGAGGGCAATGAGAGAACCCAGATGCCAAGCTGTGGAACATGTTCTTCTGACACTAGCATCTGGCTCCTTGGCAGAATACTCCAACTGTCACGCTGACAGCTTTCCTGTTGTGTCCTCATATATTTTTATATAAGAAAATTGCAGATGGGTTCTCTTCTCAAACTAATACGCTATTCTGTTGACCCTTATCATGCAGAAATGTGTTGGGTTTATCTGTTTGTGAATGAGACCTTGGCCAAATATACTTCAAAAAGGATACTTCTCTGTTCGTCTCTGAATTTGTCTGCAAGCTGTCTGGGAAGATGCCAGAATCCTATTACACACCCTTTTTGTGCCTTTAAGCAGTAAGTCCTTCATTCTCTCTGCTGTACAAATAGATTGCACTTTTTGCAGTAAGCACACTTGTAAAATACAAGCATATTTATTTAATAGTTTCAGTGAAAAAAAAAAAAAGTAAAATATTCTCCCTTGAAATGGGAGAAATTTGGTTTGGTTTGCTATGTTTTTTTTACTGGAGGATTTTGTTTGTTTATTTTTAGTCTGACATTACCTAGTATGCTGCTGCCTTGAAGGATTCCACACATCCACCCCTCCCACCCCCCCCGCCTTGAGTTTTGCCAGAGAAGTCCAATGTGGACAGCTTTATAACGTTACGAAAGTAGCACAGTGACTTCATTAAAAAAATAATTAAAAAAAAAACCAACAAGAAAAAATTTCATTTATTAACACCCTCCAAAACCTCCTGGTATTTTCTAAATGGAATTTTCTTAGTCCCGCATTGCATTTAGACACATGCCTAATTTATGTGGATCATCATAAGCAGTCCCAGCGACTTTACAGTGAAGCACAATTGTGCTTCAATTTGATGCTGTGCTCAGAGGGAGCCTGGTGGGTTCTTGACTTCAAGCTTGACAAAGCCCATATCGTCAAAATGACAATAGAGAATACTGAAAGTTCCCAATTGCTCTTGCTCTCTTCCTCCATGCAGACCTTTTCCTATGGATCTTATGTATCTGTACCTTCCAAAAAAAAAAAAAATCCAAAGACATGCCTCTCCTTTTCCCTTCCAAATCTCAGGTCTCCTTTAAATACATAACTTCAGTAACATGAATAAAATCAAACACAGATAAGAAAATATTGCAAACACACAAACCAAAAATTATCTGGGGTTCTGCTCAGTGGAGATTCAGCTCCATGGATGTTGTCCATGGAGGCTCTTCAGGGCTCTTAAAAACTGGCTCCCACTGAGAATATTTAGCTATGATTCATGAACCCACTCAGACTCTGACCTTCTACCCCAACTCTGCCCCCTCCTCAGCTCAAACAGCAGAAACCTGGATCCAAATGACTCCCTGATGGTGATATGGAAGATCGCCAGCTCTGATGAAGCCAGGTGGATTCCACTGAGCATGCTCTCTGTGTCCACACCAGGGGAACATTCTCAGAGTTTGACTGCTGTAAGCTTCTCCTAATTTATTCTCCTAGCAACAGATATTAAGACTTGATTGACACTGGTTTCTTGTTGTTGCTTTTGCAATAAATAAAACCACAATGAGTAATTTTATTATTCTCCCACCTGGGTTGTTCAGTTTATGTAGCTATTCCAAGAAAACAAACAAACAAACAAACACCCAAAAACTTGAGTCAGCATTAAAGGAAGAAGAGGTAAATTTCTGCAAGTTTCTTATTCCTATTATCACAAAAAAGAATTTTTATAAATTTCCAACAAATGCAAGTACACAGATGCAAACAGGTATGTGCATGACTATTTTGTTAACTGATACATTGTCCCGTATCACTTGCTCTTCTCAAACTTTGTCATAAATGAAACAACTGACATTAGAACTATTTAGGAAAGATCATAAATATCACAAATTAATTTCTACATTAAGCATTAGCTTTGATGGGGCTGGGGTTTCACTCTAGTTTCCCAGCCATGCAGTGCAAGTTATTTCCTGCTGTTTTCTTGTTTCTGTTTCAAACATTCTGATTCACCATTGGGTTAATCATCTACTAAATACTGTCTCCAGGTGGTTTGGGTTTGCTGTTGTTATCTCCATGGCCTCAAGGGACTTTATCTTCCAAAGAACTGAGGGGGAGCCCAAACACTGATATTATGCAAGAAATAGAAACAAAATTCATCAGCAACTGTGTCAGCATGCTTTCATTTATACTACGTTCTGATTTGAACATACGTGCTTTTTGAAGCACTTGGCATATGCCCTGAAGTCTCAAGTTGCTCCAGATTGCGTAAGCAGGTAAAAATGATATTTGTTAAAGAGGTGCAGAGAATCATGAAAAAAAATGTACCTTGAACTAATGGGTGGGGTACAATTAAAAGAAACTTAGTAGGTTAAAGTTTATATTTCATATTTGGGTGACTGCTGTTGTGCCCGGTGCATACCTTTATGCCATATTCACATCAAATTCAGATGAGAATTATCACATGTATAATGCTTGTAGAAGTGGAGTTTGTTCTTACTTCAGCTATGGATCGTCCAGGCGAACACTTACTTTACCTTATTGTCTTCCTGCAAAGCAGGGATAGTGTTTTCCTTTGTTAGAGAGGAATTTGAAAGGTAGATTTATCAGTGGTCGTGAGGTGCTTAACTACAACAATAAAATGGGCTGTAATCAAAGCTTGGGATTTCAGACAAACAAGTTTGGGATACATAGAAAGGTTACTTAATAGGCTGGGAAGTTGGATTCAGGGCTTGAGATTTTGAATACTGAGGATTATTATCAGTCATGAAATTGTATTAATTCAAAGGGACGATGATACTAAAGATAAGTGGAAAAACTGGAGGAAAGAGTATAGAGTTCTTGGGATAAACAAAGAGTTTACCATCTGCATATTCTTTAAGATATTTGTTCATCTTCAAAACATCAGCTTTTATAGGAATCACACTGAATTGTTTTCAAGTCTTTCTGAATTAAAGCAGCAAATAAATGGATGAAGTCTGTTGACTGTATGAACAAAAACTGGGAGGAACTGATTCTTATAAACACTGACCGTGGGGTGTCAAAGAAGGAGGTAAAGCTAACGAAGGACTGGATAAATTATGGAATAAATCTCTTCAGTAAAGGTGATGACTAAAGACAATAATGGTAGATCACTTCTCTGCTCCCTGCATATCCACTACAGCTGTTCTTTCTTTCCAAATTCAGTCACAGGTTCAAGCTGTTGCCCTGCCTAGACTTGTCTTTTGTTGGTTCCTCTAAAGCCATACAGATTAGGAGGTGTTCCGTCACCTGAATTTTTTCAAGCTTGTTAAGTCTCTGTATTACAATATACCCCATTCTGGAGGTTAATTTTTTTCTTTCCTTCTTAAGTGATGGTTCTAAGGTTTCCAAGTTTCCCCATGTCTTTCTGCAAGAGCAGCATGAAGTTTAGTGACAAAGTTTTTTCATTAAAGAAACTCAATGATACATTCCAGAAGCCTTCTGAAGTTGAAGAGTTTCCAGAGCTGCGTGATTGTTTTCAACAATTTCAATCTACAACAACAAAAGGTATCTAAAGAAAATGATGATAGAAAAACAGAAATTATATCCAAGCAAAAGCAAAAATTAGGTTTCTATACTTCAGAATCAGAGAATTTGGAAAACATCCAGTGTTTATACTGACAGCATCTACAAGCCTAGTACCAAGAAGTTTTTAATATGCGTATTTAGAAGTCCTGTGCAAAGACTGAAAACAGCCAGTGTAGTATCTATAACTAAAAAATGAAGCAAAACTGTGGTCCAGGCAACTACAGGCTTGTAACAGTATTTCAGCAGTATACAGTATTAAAACAGATTTTCAAGTAAAGAACGTGGAGAGAAATTGAATACAGGTTAATTACAACATTGGTTTCACAAAGGTAGATCATCTTGGATAAACCCGGTATCTTTTTTAATTAGGTAATAGATTTCTTTCTTAGATGATGACAATGGATTGAACCTTATTCTTGAAGATAGTAATTATTTTTACAGGAGAACTGTTAGAAGAATAAGGAACTGCCAAAAGGAGAGGCTATCACAAATGTTTTCATGGTTGATCTTGGGAATGATCCCATTTAACATATTGATTAGTGACATAGGAGATGTAAGAGCCAGAAGTACATGTGTATTTGTGAGATGTACAGATAACATAAAATGAGGAAGCCTCACTTTAACAAAAGAGTGGATCATCAGGCAAGGAGAACCAGATTATTTTTGTTGATTTGAGTGATGAGATAAATATTATATTCAAGAAAAAAAAAAACCCTAGTTACTGGTCCTTACATCTCTGGATTTGCAAGCTGTGCTAATTAAATTTTATCAGTTGAAGATAGTGGAAAAGAAATATGGACATCCTAGTTTTCCTGGATGATGACTGCCACTTGCCACACAGAGCAACTTTGAAAGTCTATTGTAGTTGTAAAGTCTATTATAATTGTAAGATGCACTATCATCTAAGGCATTTTCATGTTATTTTGTTGTTCAGAGCACTGACAAGGTCTCATTTAATTTGTGTAAGGTTCTGGTCACTTGTGTTCATGAAAGATGACCTTAAAATGAAACAGAGAAAGACTAGTAGTATGCTTGTAGAAATGGAGAATTAATCTCATGAAGAGAAATTAAATGAGATGGTTAAGCCTAGACAAACACAGGTTGAGAGGGGACAGGGTAGTTCTTCAGAAATATATTCAGGAGTAAGCATTAAAGACAAAGAACAGCTATTTAACTGAGAAGGTAATAGTGGCATAAGAGCAATGGTTCTAAAATTATCATTAATAAATATAGAGTAGATATTAGCAGAAGGATTCTCACTACTCTTGGAGTTATTTTTTCCATGCAATAGCAATGTAAAGAACCAAAATTGCTTGAATATGATAATTTATGGAAGAGTTTGCGTGTTTAAGTGGGTGAATATCTGGAACAGGGAAACTTCAATCAAGTTTTTGGCTAAAAAGAAAGTGTGGTGGTGTAGCTTAGGGAGACTGACAGAAGACTGAACTGCAGCTTGCGTGCATTGTCCTCATATTACAGACATACCATATTTCAGAGTTTCTGCTGGTTTCTTAAAGGGACCAGGGAGCAAGCTGCTTGCTTCCTCCCTTCCTGGGCAGAACTTGTCCCCTCTCCCTCAGCACAGTCAAGTAGGCAGGAACATGTAGCCTTTCATTTGCCTTTCTCTGAAGTATGGGTATGATTTTCTTGCTAGGATCACTGGGGTAACTTATTAAACCTCAGCAATCTGCTTTTGGGAAAAGCTTCTCCTGTCCTTTTCTTGCAGGACTTCACACTTCTGTAAAGTGGTGTTTGGTTACAATTTTGTTAGATCATGCAAAGTGGCTTTTGGTGGCTTACTAAGCCTGGTGATGTGGCACAGAGGTTATGTGAAACCTTCCAAGTGAAGCCTTGACTGTGTGGTTGTGGCTGACAGTACTGGATTTCTACAAACTGGTGGTGCTTCAGGTCTCATGTGCTGGAAAATGCCTTAGAACTGTGATGCTGCAGTTGGGCTGATACCAGTAGTGACCTCCTGTGTTGAAGTTTTCTTCAGAACTTTTACATCAACATACAAACAATATGCATTTGCTTCTCTGGGCAGATTAAAAACAGCTACAACATTATAGGACATGTACTTCTGGAAAGAAAAGAAAAAGAGGCTTTACAAAGTGTTTGTTAATTTATTATAAACACTTTCCCTCAGTTTTAAAGTGAAATTGTACGATGTCTTTCTCTGTCTTTTTTTTTTTTTATATATATATTTTTTTATTTTCTCTCTTGGTAGTGAAAACCAAACCTAAACTGATTGGGGTTTCACACATGCTGGAAAAACCACTAAAGATATATGCAAATTTTTCATGGTATTTTTTTTTTTTCTGTCTCTGATTTCCAACATGACTTTTACCCGAAGACAGTTAGGCTTTCACAACTCAGAACTGGCCATTCTCAGAGTGAATCATTTGTAAATTAGTGGTTTTACAATGGATCTGAGAAAAGTCTAATTTTCAAACTGAGTTTTGGCTTCTCACAGACTCAGAAGGAGATTGGTGAACTATGAGAAACAAATCTGCCACAGAGATTCACTCATCCACATGTAGACTGAAACCAGTGGATTTTAAGTATCAATGGTATAAACTCATTATGATCTGCCTGGTCATATTTAACAGAAATGTTTGAGATCTCTTATTCAAATTGTAAAATGACATAATGTTAACAAATACAGAGATTTTAGATGGACTGAAGTTCCACCCAGTTGCAACAATGGGAAATGAATTGTTCATACCTGTATGATTACGTTAAAGAAGACACAGTTTATTTCTGGTCCCTTGGCACTGTCACCCTGCCTCATATCCATGTCTCGTAAGTGCCTTGCCTAATGAAGTCCGTTGGATGCTTGCAACTTTTACTGGCTTCAGTAGTTCTTTTAAATGTTCCAGTATAGCTGTCTTCAAGTCTTTCACAATTTGAATATTTTACTGGTTCTAAATATTGAAGGTTGTGTTTCTTAATTGCTGGGTGGGTTTTTTTGGTAATACATAAAGCACACTAGATGTAGATCAAATATTTTTATACCCCTAGATTGAATATGACCCATTTAATATGTCAAATTAACCTATATTAAGGATAATAGCACCGTGGTTTATGTGTGTGTGTCCAGCTGTGGGCATGACTAGAGATAAGGAAACAAAACATAAATCTTGTAAATAAGGAATCGGTAACAACAAGTCAAATTGTCATGCAAGAAAAAGCTAATGAAAGCAGCTGTGTTTGGAGGTAAAAGGTATATTTTTCCAGGAGAAAGATTCCTAAGATTCACTAAATTTGACCACCTTAGATCAATAATCCTATACGCTCTTCAGAATTTTACAAGTGTCTTAGCCTGAGGCTATACCTGGTAATATATGACTGGGATGGATTCTCTTCTCTTTATTTTTAATGGTGGACACAAGTTAGAGACCATTGTGGTAAAGATAAAGATTGAATCCATTCTAAGATTTCCTGATATATGAAATATTTACTAGTAGAAAAATCTCCCATGAAATGGTTACATATCCAAGTACTGTAAAAAGTTCGGCTAAAGAAACCACAAATGCACATCATATTAATTATTAAAATGTATATATTATGTTACATATTTTAAGTATTAGTTTTGCTTCAGTAATAAAGTAGTGGCTGGATTTAAAGACCTCCACTCTCTTCTCTGGGTTTTGAATTAGGGCAGATTGCAGGAACCTGTTTGTGAATGTAATTGAGACTAACTTCAAAACGGACATAGACTGGAGATCCTTAAAACTTAAAAGTCCAGCTGCTTCCCAACCCTGAAAGTTCCTGGATTTACTAGACATCTACCTTTGAGCTACTGAATTTGTAATTGCATCTAAATTTTATGCCCTGAGTAAGTGTGTAGACACACCTTGCTTAGATCTTTATCTCTAGAAGGGTCAGCAAACCAGACCAGACAGAATTACGTGGGGTTTCAGTGGTACAGCCCAAATCCTTCTTTCTGTCAGCATTTATTTCAGCAACTGTGCTTAGCTTGTTGGCTTCTGTGAATCCTATGCAGAGATACCAAATTCTCTCTATGAAGGCAATATAAGCCAGGCATAACTTTGTAACCCAATGTCTAAAAGTTAGGTATTGGAATATTTGCAATATTTAGAATTTGTCAAATCACTTTGCAGATCTAGCCCCAGCTCTATAGGAATTTGCCTGAAAATATTCCTATTTGTTGCAAGTCAGCTGGGCTAAAAAATCGGTGCACGCCGTTCTCTGGACCAAATCGCTGCTAGGTATTGAAGCCAGTGGGTTTCATGAAGTAACAGACAAGTAGTTTTAGGCTAGCCCTTTTTTCAGGAAAAAAACAAAGAATGCTTTTTTGAGCAGTTGCAGGACATCACACTGATCTCAATGAAAGTGTTCATCAACAATGTGGTGAATACTTAAAATTAGATGTAACGCGTTGTTTGGTAGCACAGATAAGTACTGCAGAAGGAGAGATGACACAGTTTTACTAACAGCTTTCCACTCCAAGACAACCCCAGGAACAGGAGTTGAGCAGATACAGCTGCACACAGGCAGCTAGCCACCACATAGCACCATCTAGGCAGTTCCTAAGGTAACTCACATTGTGTCATTGCCTATGTAGAACAAACATGTTTTTCCTTGACATGTTTGTGTAGATGTTTTTTAAACCTCAGATTGCCTCCTGCTTTCATTTACCCCGCTTTACCTGCAAGTTTCTGTTTCTGTAGACTTTTTCTTACCCAGAACAGCGACAGAGTTGGAACAACCACAGTAACGCAAAAGCTGAGGAAGAGTCAGTAAACAGCTGGGGGACTGCTAAGGGCACTGAGGAAAGTGCAGCTGCATAGTCTTAAGCTCAGTGGTAAAGCGGCCAGACTTGCTGCTCACAATCAAAAGCATGCTTTAGAGAGAAGTCCTCTTGAGTGTGGCATAGCTCTAGTTCAACAGAAGGGATTTAGGGACTCAGTAGACACTTCTATCACCTTAATTTAGATTTAAGGTCACATTTAGGATCAACTTTCCCAGCTACTCGTAGTTAGAATTTGGCTCGCCCTCTGTACTGCTTCTCCAGATGGGGAAAGCCAGCTGTGGTGTAGGACTGGCTTTGGTTGGAATCCTGCCTGTGAAAGAATTCATTTGACTGGCGGTAGGTCAGGCTTGAGTTTGCTCACCCATCAGTTGTCTAAGCTGATATGTGAACTCAGACACTTGAAGCTTGTGCTCAGGAAAGGGTGCATAGGTTGTACAGACTCACGGGATCCAAAAACTGCCTGTATACACCATGGACTGGCATTCCTCCAAGGCAGGGAGTTGGCTGCCTTGATATTCAAGTGATAATAGCTGAATCACTGTATCAGACAACCAAGCATTTTTATAGGAGGGTTTGGCAGAGAAGAAGATGTTACTGTTAATCCATAAACCGGCTGTTGAAGTTTTAGAGGCTATTGTGGAAAAGCAGATAGAAAGTGTGAATCATGCAGTAAGAAGAATCAGAGGATAAATTTATGATCATGAAAAGGTCTGACAGTGGCTCTGCTTAGAAAATGAAAGCTTAGAGACTGTGGCTGCGTTCTGTGGGACTTGCATTTGGCTTGAGATCCCACTCTATGCCAAGGGGACTTTATTGCTTGACCTGATTTAACAGCAAGGTTGCTGCCCAAAGGGCAGTCTGCTGTCCTCCCCACCCACATGCTCCCCTTACTTCCCTTGCCTCAACCACAGCAATTGCACAGCTGAAGAGTGAGTCACATCAATAAACTAACTGTAATTATTAATGTGTTTTCTGTCAGATCAGTGAATTGAACTGAATTATCACTGAAAAAAGTGAAATATCAGTAAGGTATGCTTTGGCAAGGAGGAAGGATGTAGCAACTTACAGTTAAATTGAATTTAAGCACTGAGATGAAACTACCTCCTTAGATCCATGGAACCAATGGGACCAGATTAGCAGCTGGTTTAAAGCCATATAGCTTTACTGGTTTTAATAGGTCTGCTCTGGTTTACATCAGTTGATCTAGATTTGTTTAGCGGTGTAAGTTCACAAGCTGGTAAGAAACTAGTTTCTCTTCCTGTTTTCTTCCTTTTTTTTTTTTTTTTTTTTAGCAGAAAGTTCAGATTCATCTACTCTTTAGCAAAATTTTTTTTTTTTGGGGGGGGGGGGGGTGGGAAGGAAAATCTGCTATAAATCCATAAAAAGCAGCTTGAACTCCAGCAAAAGAATATCTTGCTAGCTAATTCTATGGTGTTATTTTGAAATTGTCTCCAGCCAAAGACTGTTCTAAGGTTCTGGACTTTGAGTACATGAGTGTTTATGCACGCGTATCTGTGAATATACACTTGCGTTGCAAAAAATATCCTATATTAGCAGTCCGGTGATTCTTTCATTAGTCTTACTGTATAATATTTCCAAGAAAAGAAAATGAAGAGAGAATTCCATGACAGGAAGCAAGAAAGATATAATTACAAAATGGTTAGAAAATGACAGGCAATAAATTTTGGTAGATTTTTTTATTATTTATTAATGAAAGCCACAGACATTACCTACTCTTGTTGTTGTTGAGGACTCTCATCGGAAGACCTTGTGTCTTGTGAGTACTGAAGTAAGATCCAGACACAGGTAAAAGTTTCTATGGGCTTTCCTTACTGGACTGAGAGAAGGGGTCTCCAACCTTGGCATGTTGACTTGAATGTAGGGTGCAGGGATGGTAATCACTGCTACTTTTATCAAACTGCTTTAGTAAGATCAATGTTTTTTGTTACCAGATTAGAAGGGACCTAGAGCAAACTTCTGAGCAGATATTAACACAAATCCACATTTGCTGGAAGTACTGGGTACCTTCACGTACACTGCAATAGCTGGGAGTTACACAATATCTATATCATTTTTCACAGCTTTGTCATTAGCTGGTAATGATTTGATTATTTTGCAGATGAATCACAGTATAAATCTCTTTCACAAACACTACCTCCAAGTATTAATCAAAACCATTAAGGCAAAGCAGTCAGTGCAAATTAAAAAATTTGCATGTCTAAATTAAAAATTACAGTAATACATCATAAATAAATCTTTTAAATTCTCTATGGTCTGTACAAGCATCCCCTTTTTGTGCCTGTAATGAGCCCATGAATACAGCTCCTTTTTTTTCCCTCCATCTTTTTAATCAGGCTGTAATCAAATTTTATAGGTAGAATTCAGGTCTTTCACTTTGAAGTCCGTGTTGGATCTTATTTGAGAAATAAATTATTTTTCTCTCTTCATCTTTCTGAAACCCAGCAAGAGTGAAAGACACAGACTCAAAGACAATTGTGAAAGACAGGAGTTCAAACCCATCACATGTAATTTGCAGTGTCTTTGGCTATAGCAAAGTAAATATTTGCCAAGGGTGATATATCTTATGCAAATAACTTTGAACTATGAAGAAAATGACTGAGTTGTGTTTTAGGTACTATTTCATTTTAGAACTATTAACACCTTATTTCCAGCATGGAAAAGATTAGAGGAGCCCTCATTAATGTTAACCACTTCTGAGACTTAGAACGCACTCTTCTTCGCTATAAATAAATTCAGAAAAGTTAAAGAACAGCTCAGCAACCTTGCATTTTCCAGCTAATTATTGTCCTTCACTTGGAAAGCAGTATTCAGGGTACAGAAGTTTGCTGGTCTGTTGCTGCCGTTCTATTTCCAAGTGGATAAAGTTGTCCTGTAATAAGAATTTTGTTTGGCCTCTTTCCCTAACCTCTGGCAAAAGACATTTTGTGAAGAAATTTCTTGCAAAGCAGCAAATACAGATTTCCAAGTTACCTCCCCTGCATGAAGTTTGCTGTGACCAGTTCCAGTATCAGCTGTTGTTCTGTCTGTGATCTTTTGGCTTCACTGTCTTGCCTCAGTCTGATGGCTGAACAACCAGCTCCAAAAAGGGACCTTTGGATTAACTCTGGAATGACACTGAGAAGCAACCCTAGGCTCTAAAAAACCTTTCCCCTCCAGTGCTTTCCTTTCAAGGTCACTGGCTTTTCTATTCCTTGAGGGTGCACAGTGAAAAATTACACATACAAGAGTAATCCTAGAAAAAAAAAAGTTAATTAAAAGCAGAGTAAAACTAATTAAAAGTTGCTTCTTGAACCTGACTAGGTTTACACATAAACTATACATAACATAAAAAGAAGAAATAAAACCAAACCTTGCATGTATTCTATTCCCCTGCCGATAACTCTCCATGTGAAGAGACATGGGCTTAGTTGATTTATCAGTTGCTTGCTCTGCTGTTTGGGTGGCTGAGGACTCAAAGACCTTTATGATAATTAGTAGCTTACCTTTCAGAGGCGCATACCTAAGAATGTACTTCAAGACAAGTCTAAATATCTGCTTTAGCCAGTTTCTGCGTGGTTGCTTTAAATGGTTCATTTGTCATTTCTTTTGTTGCATTCCACTGTACATGAATACGGAGTTCAACATCAGATTTTCAAATTAAGAGGGGACCCTGAAGTTTGCAGATGGAATTGCATTTCAGGGGTTGTGTTTCACTGATGATTTGATTTAGCCTTCCAGACCACAGGTAGCTAAAGATAGTTCCTAACTGTTAACTTCTGTTTAGATTTAGGAACTGAAAATTAAGATGAGCTATTTTCAGCTATTGTTTTTAGGTCTGGTGACGTTGTGCCACTTCACTATTAGATGATAATTAGTGGTTTGTAATTTGGCAGTTCTATAATACTTTCCATTTATACATCAAAAATAGCTTTCAAAGCATTACATTTCAAATAATGTCGTCCAAATATAATAATGAGGGTTTACCTGTTTTACACAGGAAAGTTGGACCTGAGAACAGCTGACAACTTGTGTCTCAGCGTATGAGGCCCATTAGAAGATCTGGGCTTAGGATGGTGGTCATTGATCATCTGGACAAAACCCAAACAATTTACCAAACAATGCTTGGAATCCACTAGATCTGAGAGAAAAGATATCACTTTCAGATTCACTACTTAATAACATTATTGAAACAAGAATGAGAGATACCTTTTTTTCAATTTCAAAAAATTGCATTGAATTCATCACTTCAATTAAATTCAATAAGGACGATTCAGGCTTTTATAGGTGGAGGATCAGATCCTGCCTTTTTATACCTGTAGTAAAAATGTCATTAGCAACTTATCCAGCTTTTATTTAGAATTTCTTTGGATTGATTTTAGGTTGTAGCAAAAGAACCTTAGAGATTAAAAAACATCATTTCCAAAATTGTTTTGTTTCATCAAGGTTCAAAGAAATCTTCAAACTCCACCAATGGGAGATGGAACAGGACTTGTACTGGGGAGGTATACAAAGCAAAATATCTTTTACCCCTACAAAACCCATGGGCAGCTGTGACCTTACATTCTGACACCAAGATCATGGAAGAAGGATCTTGCTGTGCAGCTGACCTAGTATTCAAAATTTTACCAACACTGAGGATTATCTGACACTTTCTTCTTATAAGCGTACTTGGGCAGATGAAGGTCTCCAGCAGTGCTAAACTGATATTGCAGACAGTAGAATTTTACAGACACAATCTACCCCAACATCTACTTGCATAACTTTTCCCTTCTATAAGATTCTGCTTCTGATTTTTGCATTTTTTTTTTTTTAGTGGAGAATGTAAAGCCACTGCATGATAAAGCAACAATGTTTCTATTTAGAGAGTCTCCTAGAAAGCAAGTTCTGCTTAAAGCATTTTAAACAACATTGTGACTTAATGAGTTATTATTTCTGCTTTTAAAATTCTGTGTTCCAATCTTTTCTCTCTACTAATCAATGTACGTATATAATAATCGTCATGTAGAAGTTTATATACATGGTTCTTACCATCAGGTTTACACTCATACTCTTGAGTTTGCAGATTTCAAGAAAGTAAGCCTCTCATTATTGTTGCCTACAGATCTAAGGGCTTCAGGATTGCTTTTTGTGTTCTACAGGTAGGCACAGTCTATCTATTTCATAACATATATTGGATTTTTTTCTTTAAATGGGGAAGGCAAGAAAACCATCCTGGTCTCAGTGCCTAGTGGTTCTTCTTTACAGCTTGTTAGAGTAGGTAATGACTCCCTAGGAGGCTCAATGCATCAGTTCTTCAAGTGGACAGAGGGGTTGCATGCTGAGGGGTTAAGAAGTGGCTGAATAAAGGGATGAGTATTTTTATGCATAGGGAAAGGTTTGTATACATAATAATAATGATAACTCTGCTTGAGAATAACGGTATCATATGTACTTAGAAAGAAAGTGTCAGGTTTCTAGCTTGAATATTCTAAGATCCAGCTGTTGAGAAGAAAATATAAATACTTTGTGTTGCTTATTTTTTACATTATCTTAAGTGGGCATTTTGTTTTATTTATAATCTAGAACTTTCACCTTATAGTCTGACCCTTCCAGGTATTCCATATGAAATCATAAACTTTATTCATGCTATTCATATAGAAGTTTGTGCTGCTAGAAATTGTAAATATCATGTTATTCTTAATAAAAACCTAGGATCTTTTAGGAACTGCCGTACCACTTTTGGTTAAAGAAGGAAGGAAGACATTTACTCAGACTTAACCTGGCACAATAGCCTGTGTTCAGGATTTGTAAAAGTATTTAAGTGTTATTTGCTGTATCTAGATTGAGGAGCAGCTGAGTTCCCTGTTGTCTAATCTGCTGTCCAGACTGAGGACCTGGTAAGATGAACATGCCGCAACTCACTTGCAATCCTACACATTCAGATCTTGTTCCTGTGCAAATCCAAGTACACGGTAGCATGCCCACAGGTAGCATTTGAAAAGTGCTTCTGAATTCACAGGCATAGCAAAAAGGCCAGGTGATATTGAAAATAAAGAGCGTACATATCCCTGAATCATTATTACCTTCTACTCAATGATTTTTTGAATGAACATTTTAGAGGTTAGGTGGGAAAATTCCTTTTATTTAACTCCTTAATAAATAGTATTTTAATCAGTGCTTGCACTAAGCAGCAGTGAGGTGTTTTCTAAAAAATCTGCTGAAGTAGAAAGGCAGTGAGGATGCTTAAGCCAACCTGGTGATGCATGTTGATGTTTTGTTTTTAACTATCCAATAAGATTGCTCAGATTAACAGGTCACTCAGACTTTTCCAGGCTCTCTTCATACTGGTGGGACAGGCAAATGCACCAGATAGGCTTTTTAAGTAACTGCACAGATAAAGTCTGGACAGTTTTACTATATATGACTTGCCAGCTCAAGCAGAGAGACTGACAGTGTGGAAACAGCTTGTCAAAGCTCAGGTCATGGTTAAAAACTGCTAATGTTAATGCTGACAGCCTGTAAAGTCCCTGCTATTCATGATACCTTTAGTCAAGTTATAAAACACTCAAGAGGACTATATCTATTTCCCTGTCGTTCACCATTTTATCCATTTTTGTCATTACTGAAAATATTTAACTAATTTTGTGACTATCCCTTGCTTTAATCTGTGTGATTCAAGCTGAAGCCTGTCAGTGGTACCCAGAACTGCAGCATCCATCTCCTTTGTAAAGGGGAAGATGTGGTTTCAGATAGCCAAGAATAGCAATTGCCCATATAATATCCTGCTCCATAATGCTCCCTGGGCTGCATAAGAGTGCTCTCTTATTTAGCTGGGATTTGCTACATATGAGGTCATGGAGAGGGGCAGACAGGTGATGAGATCAGTGGACACTAGGAAATAAGCATCGTTGCTCCAATTCTGGTGAGAAATCACAAAACAGCAAGAGCTTTATTGTCTTCCTTCTGAACTTCTTTTCATACAAAGTCCACAGAAGATAGTTGCACTCAGAGACCTGGGCACTGAGGGCAAATCTGTTATGTAGGGTAGTCCCTCCTCGCTATGAGACATGCTTTATATCCTGTATAAAGTCCAGCACCCTGTCTATGAAATAAAACTTCTTAAAGTAAACTGTCTTGTTATCCCTTTAATCTGGGATCAAGCCTTTGCTTTCTCTGTGTGCTTATCTAAGGCACTCGATTTTCACTCGCTTGTCAAGTAGTTCCTGGCCACTAGAGAACCAATATGGCCACTCCTGCCATAGGTCAGATCTAAAAGCTGTATAATAGAATAAAACTGTTACAAGTAAGAGCAATGGAAAAGATGCAACCTGGTGATAGGCTAGGCACAGTTTTAGCCAGGTAATTAAGGAAGACTGGGAACCTTTTTTGCTGTTTCTTCTGCTAGAATTTGAAAAGATGCTTCCAAATTCATTGAACGTACTCCTGGCCAAGGAAGTAGTGGTGTTTACTGGAGAAGTCACACAGACTAAAAAATAGCAGGATACAAGTTAGAATACTTGTAGAAATAGAATACAATAGAAATACAATTTCCAACAACAGAAATAAATGAATTGGGGCATGGATTTCAAGTCCAAGAATCCCCCACAGTTGTTTTGGGGTATTCCCCTGCCAAGCCGAAGGCAGTAGTGCAAGTACTACAGAAACAAAAAGCTCACAAGGTAACTCCATGCTGTCAAGGACATGTCGCTATCTAAAAACAGTGTATGTAAGAGCAAAGGTGGAGTTTAGACCATTCAAATCTGAGCTGAACCTTATCCTGAAACAGAGCATACTAAAAAGAACAGAGCTATTCCTTTGAAAAGATCACAGAATTACAAAACAGTTGAGGTTGGAAGACACTTCTACAGATCATTTAGTCCAGCTTCTCCCACTCAAAGCAGTAAATTTTATCTGGTAGCAGTTGTGAAAAGAACTGTGCCATAAATATTGGGTGAGTAGTGTGTAGAGGGAAGGTCTAACGTATCATCAGTTAGTATATCTACTTTAAAAAGCTCTTTGAAAACATGTTACATGGCCAACTGGTTCGTCGGGTGTGTAGATTTCAGGACAAAAGAACTCATTCCCTGAAATTACTTTCCCGAATTAGGATACTTTGTTAGTAGTAGCCATCAATGAAAACAAACTAGAACTTCCTGCACTGCTCTCCGTGAAGCCTTACACCAATATCTTCTGCAGTACTCTGTTTCAATTTGCTCTTACAGAATAACTAAACAGATCTTGTTTTCATCATGTCTGTTTAAAAAACAGTCATTTGGGTAGAAATTCTCCATTCCAGAAAATGTCCATATTTTATAAACTTTTCTTTAGCTCTTTGTCCTTGTTTTCCATTATAGGTAAGCATAACACATGCTTGTGGCATAGAAAAAGGTAATACTGAAGTAACTGCTTACATGTGACAAATTAAATGTTAATTATTAGAGTATCATCCCATGTTGACTTTCTCATCTAAGGAAATGGCATAAAAAATACTGAAGCATGGCAAGTAGTTTCCTATTTTGGCAAACTTTAAATGTTCTAGTTTCAGAATACTTGATAGCACATAGATGTTTGAATTTGAAGTATTATCTTTTTTTCCTTTTTGATTTTGTCAGCGTGCCTTGCCTCTCTTTTTTACCAGTCTGACGTGCTCTCTGTTATTTTATATAGTGCTTAATTTTCACTCTGGCTTCTAGTGCCTTTATTGCTAATTCTTTTCTAGAAAAGTTCGTAGTCCTCCTCTTCCCAACTCTGAAATCTAAATAGATTTCATAGGATGCAACATAGCTCTTAGTACGTTAATGGTAAAAGAAATTGATGGGAATCTGACATGTAATATAAATAGGAATGAATCTTATATGAGCCCTGCAAAGTTTGCTCTTTGATGAAATATGGTTTGTTATATGTTCTCTCATCACAACTAGATGCAACATTTGGACAGAAGGAGTCTTAACGTTGTGGAGTAAGGCGTTTTTGTTTGTTTGTTTAAGTTTCTTTTGGTTTTTTGGTTTGGGTTTTTTTTTTTTTGTTGGGGTTTTTTTGTTGATGTTGTAACACCAACCCTTTTTCCCAATGTAACAAATATCTCCGTTAGAGTATTCAAGTGAAGCACATGTAGCACCACTTCCTTGGCTGAAGCATGTTAATTCTGTTCCATTGTAGTGGAGCTACACTCATTTATACTGGCTGAAAACTTGGCCCACCTTGTTTATCAGTTCTTTGGTTAACCAGATAAGGGGCTTTTGGCCTTCTGTGCGTAACACTCCTGTTCATTTCAATGTGAGCTTCCTCTGAGTAATTGTGACTGGGATTTTGCCCTCAGGCAGAAAAAACATGGTATGCATGTAGCTGAGAGAGTCAGTGTTGTCTAGGAGGTGAAATACTGTGGCACTAAGAGAAAAGAATTGAAGGAAAATTTCCTGTGATCATTTCCTTGGATAGCCGTGAAGAAGCTTTACATGAAAACAAAGGTTTGTCTGGTATAAGACAACGTTCTGTACTGGGGCAAATATGTACACTTAAGTGCACTGCTAGAGAATTTATCGCAATAAGCACAAATAAACTTGTCAAAGTTTGTAGTATCTGACAAGATAAAAGGAACAGTCAAAGTAACAGTATGTGTAGGGCCAAATGTTCATGCAATTTATGTTTCTAATTTGATTCTATAAGACAGAATCTGGCACTGCAAGAAAGTTACTTGCTAAAGAGAAATGACATACTTCCTATGGAAGGTCTATTTTACTCAATGCTTACTAGAAAGGATTTTCTGAAAAATTGTTTCAGTAGGTTCCATATAGTAAAGTCTGTTGCTCTGTGTTTAGATCACATTTGGATTGTAGTTATGCTTTTTCTTTCTCCCCCCTCCCCCCTTTTTTTTCCTCTCTTTCCTTTCTTTTTCTTTTTTTGTTTGTGTTTTTTTTTTTTCCTCTTTCTTTTTCTTCTTTGGATTCTCAGCTGTAGGTGACATTATTGTGATGGCTGCATTTCAAAGACCTCACCTGCTCTGTCATCTCTGAATTTGTTACACTTCATGGTATCAGCTCTAACGATCTTATTCTCTCGCGCTCTCTTTCCTTTGCACCTCTACTCACTTCCTGACACTTGACACAATAAAACACTTTTTCATTTAGAAACCGTATTTAACCCCTTTTCACCAACAGCCTCTTACTCAAAAAAGAAAGAAAAATAAATCAGTGGGATACTACAACCTTGAGGATTCAAATTGTTGTTTATTTTCTGTAAAGATTAGCTAGGTTTAAAAAAAGAGTAACCTGTGCATATCTCTATTTAAAAAATCATAAATTAAATGTGGGGTTCTTTAACTTATTTTTTTCCATCAGTCGTTTATAATCAGGCTTCATTTCCTGGCGGTTAAGACAATAAAACAGCCACAGTGCTGAAGACAAACTTAACTCTTTCAGGCAGATCCTTTCAACCAATAAAAAAATCTAATGTTTATGACTTGGCACATTTTCTTAAATGTTATGGCTTCTTTACATATACACTAAATGGTATTGTTGGGGAAAAAACTAATTTAAAGAGACCTTGCCTTTATCTTAATCTTATAAACAGATATACATATCTTATAAACAACTTATTCATCAGAAATTCTAATGAATAAGTGAGCAGCATATTTAAAAAACATTATTATTTTCGAACATGTAACCAGTATCATAAGAAAAATATATATCTAAAAGCTTGGTAATAACTATCCACAGAAGTTGCGTAAGATAAAATCCTTCCTTATTAATTTAATTTCCTTTTTGCTGAGGACATCATTAGCAAAGTTGTTGTTCTTTTACAGTAGTTAAAAATTCCAAGTACTTAATGAATATTTTGAATGATTAATATTTAGCCTATTCGTTATTCATGTGCTGTGCACTTTAGCTATTTGTGGTTCATTATTGGTAGAAGAGCAAGAAACCTGAGGTGAATTTACATAAATATGTATTTTTTGAACAGCAAAAGATTATTCAGTAAAGATTTTGGCATGTCCAGGGTTGGGTTGGTTGGTTGGGGTTTTTTTGGTGGTTGTTTTTTTTTTTTTTGTGTGTGTGTGGGGGTGTTTTTTTGTGTGGTTTTTTTTGTGTTTTAGGGTAGGGTTTTTTTGAGGGGGGGATTATGTTCTTGTACCCAATCTACATTATTTTCTATTCCTTGAATCCACTCGTTTCAGTATTTCTGACTGAGAAAGGACTATAAATACAGTGGAGGAAGTTAAATACAGACTTTACAAATATGGGTACAAAGAGATATGTAAAATGCTGTGTCTTTAGTGAACAGATGGACCAAGAAGTTGTTGTGAATCTGGCTAGGAACTATGGTGAATGATATTTCATTAGCCCATATCAGTTACAGATCTGTTGAACAAAATAAGACTCCAGACATTTTCTGAATTACTCTCTTATATAGGTCAAATCACAGTTGTAAGAGCAAATGGTCACAAACAGCCACTGAACTGGGTGCCCCAGATTTTAAATGCCCAGTTGGAAGCATTTTGGGTTTGGTGGACTTGCAGAGTACTCTTTGATGATTTTTTTTTTTTTTTTGGTTGGTTGTTTTTTTTTTTTTTTCTGAGACGCAAACCCAAGGATACCTCAAAATGGAGCTTCAGAATACAAAACATCAGGTAGGAACAGCTAGTTTTTAAAAGTCATGTTTCTCCATCGTGTACTGCCTCTGCTATCATACGGACACTATGTCCTCAGGAAAGGTTATTCTTTCTTATTGTGCCAAAGACAGACTCAGGAGACATGGCCATAAGCAACTGTTTGCTCTGATACAGACCTGCAGCCTTAGACAGTTCACTTAACATGCCTTTGGCACCATTCTTCACCTATACAATAATAACAGCAAGCTCTGTATTGTGCAAAATAAGTGTGGCAGTACTTCACATCAGTCAATTCCATTTCAAGAAAAAAAAGTCAGATACAAGAACTATGCATATCTATAATCTAGGGCAATATGGCCTGAATCTTGAGTGCTACTGTGATACAAGTAATTAACATTTTCTTCCTGGAATGAAGGCTGTCAACACATTTTTTAATAGATTCCATGAATTAAGTCATGGTTTCAAACAATTTGGTCTGAAGTTGTGCATTAAAACTGCGGTGAGCCATTAAAAAGATGACTTACCAACTGTCAAAAGCAAAATGAGAATTAAAAAGGTGAAGAGAGAGAGTGCTGTGTGACAGCCACCATAGATTTTCCAGACTGAATGCTCAGATGTCTCTTTACACATGGGTCTGTTGGAAACCTTCAATGCAGGTACAGAAGTCAAACCTGAGTCTGTAGCACAAAACCCTAATTTCCCCATCAGTTTTTTCAAACCACCCATGTAATGGATTCTAGTACAAGGTTCAGCCTGATGCTAGTACTAATTTCAATTTTGTTATACTCAGAGCAAATAACATTACTGAACTCGCATCTTTCTGAAGAGTGTAATGCATTAAACCTAAAGTCCTTTGGTCATCAAAACTCTTTTGGTGTTGACTTCCTCTTAGGTGAACAATTAAACTCCACTCTCAACTGTAATCTGAAATGTATCACCTTCTAATTTTTTTGTAGAAATAACTCCCACTGCCTGTTTGGTGATTCATAAACATCGATGTATGAAGCTGTTGGACTGTAGGTATTTGAGGGTAAGGGAAAGGAATATATTGTCCCTCCCATAGAATGAGGGAATTTATCATTGCTGCTTTTTGGAGCTTGGTACAGCCTCCTGTGAGCACTACTGTAGCTCCAACAAGCAAGCAGACATTCTCTTGCATGAACGTCAATAATGCCCCACATAGGTGTTAGCAATGCCTGTAAAGCAGGAGATGTACTCAGCCATAACTATTAAATACTACTGAAGGAAACCCTCACTTTTCAAAGCTACAGGAAATCAGTCTTCTGAAGTGATCATTTCCTTTAACTCTTTTTGTGACTCCTGTTCATCTCTGCCCCCTGCTCTGCTAATAAGTAAGTGACAGGGCACCATAGTAGCCTTTTAAGATGAGGTATGGAAGGCTGAAAGTAATTCTAAAGGCCGTTTTTTTGTTGCAGTAAATAGCCTGTCTGAACCAGATACCAGCTTCTGATGTAATGCTGTTTGTCTTCAAGTACCTTCAACAGAGCAAATCTGCTTTTGTTTTGACATTTTGCTGTCAAATTTCCTGAATGCATAATTACAGATATATTATAGAAATATGAGTGCTACAGTCAGGTCTGCTTCCCAGTCATAGATAGATAATTCCACGAATAAATCCGCTACCACCCTTGCTAGTGACAGCAACAATACCAAAATTATTGTATCAACAAAGGAAACAAATGATTCAAACACATACAAAGGGAATATTGTATTGACCCTGTATACAGATAGCCATACAGAAAAATACATTCTTCTACATGTACTACTTTTTAATTTTTAATTTTTGGAGTGAAACAGGAAACTGTTCTCTAGCAAAGATGAAAGCCATGGACCTTCCTACTTGTTTTTACAAAAAATCTGTGTGTCAGGTTCTCAATGGGAACAAAACAGAATAATGAAGTCCTGGTTTGCAAAGTCCACTGTACACTTCATTTTTGTGGCAAGTTAGCTTGAGCTCTCCCATCTTAAAGCACTTTCTCTTCACATTGAATGCTTATTTGTTGCAAATTTTAAGGCATTTTAACGCAAGATACTAAAACAAGTTTGCAAATAGATCTACTGAGATGTGGGCTACGCTGACCTGCTGCAAAGTACAAAGGGATATATACTCATCACAGAACAACTAATAGGTATCTAAGTCCTCCCAGGTTATTCCACATGATTTTGTTGGGTACTGGGGTCAGTTCTTTGCTTACCTGAGTGCCCTGTACTGCTCTGAAAATGTTCTAACCCATCTAACAAGTCACCTCGCTTAAATGCTAGAGCTGATCCAGGAGCTTTGTATACGATTCCAGCTCAGTCAGCTGTACTACACTTGTTTGTATAATGGTCATGCCTGAAATTGTGTCATGGCACCATATGTAAATCCTATACCAGGTCATTCTTCAGAAAGCAGAATAGTTCCAGCAGGGATATAATATGCCAGGTAAAACTTCTAGGGGAAATGTTTGCAAGATGCTTATTTATTGCTCCCATCTATGCAAAAATATTTTTTCTTTGGTCCTATCACAGTAAATAAAAGAAAATCAAATTAGTATCACAACATAAAAATACTTCTTTTCCAATTCTAGCTTCAATATCTTAATTCTATTTCTAAATCTTTCAAATATACTATTTTTTTTCCCCAGTCACTTGGGTTGTAAAGACATTCTTTATTCCTATTGCAGATAACAGATTGAAATCAAATCAAAAGGAGATTATTTTTAATATGGTGTATATTTAAATTGTGAAACTCCTTGGCACAGAACCTTTTGCATCTTAAAATATTAAATGAATTCCAAAGGGAACTGGACAAATGCATGAAATAAGACTCCTTTGAAGTTTTTCTAGAAGACATTCCTGAGCTGTGAGGGGAAGTTTTGCTGCAGTTTTGTCTTACTCTTACACCTTTCCACAATATCTGCATCCAGACTTATCAGAAACAGGGTGTTTGCCTTCATACAGATGTTCTTACCTGTGCAAGTGTTCAGCAAAGGCTTCGTGAACCAAGGTTACAAAAGGTAATCTGGATCTTCAAGATGACTAGGGGAGGGAACAATGCCTTAGTGTTACTGCTGTCACAGCAGAAAATCCATTTCTCAAATAAAATAAAATAAAAAAAACCCCCACCCTTGTACAGTTCCTCTGTTTAGAAACTTTCCAGAATCTCCACGGGAATAGTAACTTAGCACTGATTAACCAAGCCTTGCAGTATCGTGGATCGTCACCTCTGTGTATCTGTGAATTACAAGGGCTGGAAGTTAAAGAGGTAAAGTCTGTTTTGCGTCAGTGGTTACAGCATAATTATATAATCCTAACTATACAAACACTTTCATAATTACCTATGTGTAGACCAACGTCTGTCTCCGTGCTGTGTTTTATGATGTAGGTGGATAGTATCTCCTTCAGAACTGTGCTCATTGTCACTAAAAAAAGTGATGATTTATCTGCCTGCACCAAACTAAGCACCAGACTAGCTACTGATATGTACCAAAATATTTAAGAGGTTTTCATGTGCTTCTTCATGTTGAGGGGAACTCATATGCAGATTTCTGTCGCTACCACTCCAAGAGGAACTCAGCAGAGTTCTAGGAAATTGGCTTTTGACATCCTGAAGATCTGAGACTGATTACCTGCAGCACTAGTCAGATTTTGCTGGCTGAGTCTAAAAGCAATATACCATGGGGTACATTTACTTGAAGAACATATGTAGGAGGAGGAACAATGTGTTTTTAGTGATCTTGTAAACCCTCAGTGCCCTGAGGTAAAGGCCATCATTTGACTAAAGATTTGCTGCTGGCAATTTGTTTATGTTTGTTCAGGGAGACTGTGACATTCATTGGTGTTCTCTCCACACTACTTCGCAGTTCTTTGAAAATGGTGCTAACACAGATGAAGCAAAAAAGAATCTTGGGAAAATATCTGTCTTGAACCTCAGCCACACAATTGCATTACTTTCTGAAAGGAATTCAGGGTACAGTGCACAGAAACTCCCAGGGTTCGTGGAGCAGCAGGGAGCATGGCAGCAGAGCAGGGCACCTTGGGGTACCCAACCACAGTGCACAGGACCTATTAAAAAGTATTGCTGTGCTCTAGCTGAAATTATAAGCAGTAACATAGCTATAAGTGAAACACTAAAGCACAGTGAATCTGCATAATCTACTGGGAGTGTCATGAGAAGACATGACCAATCTCAATTTTTTATACTAATGCAGCAAATCCTGTTATGTATTATCTCCATATTATTTGGCATGTATTGCTCATGGAGAGACGTGAGGGAAGACTGACTCCTTTTGGTTGCTGGAAATAAAGACATAAGCGGATCTGTGACCTACGGTAGTTTGTGTGTTCCTCAATGATGTACAAGCAGTCATCCCTGCAGGTTCCTAACAAGGTCCATCATCTGTACATCTTCTCCAGTAAAAGAAGTGCTGTTCTTTTAAACCAGGGAAAGTTCTACTCAAGAAATCATACTTTGTTGCACTTCAGTGAGATAGTATCATCTGTCAATTTAAGCATGTGCATATATATAGTCCATGACAGATGTGTGTGTACATATGTACTATCTGTGTGTGCCAGTTGTAAACATCTGTCTAAATGAGTGTGTTGACAATGAATTACTCAGGTAGACTTGACTTTTTTTTTTAGTGTGAATTAACAGCTTCTTGACTTGTTACTACATCAACTGCTAATTAGTTCCTGAGTGTAGTTCAAGGTGTTGGCATTCATTACAAAGCTTTCTGTGGTGGTTTGGATCTTTATCTGCCTCAAAGGCAGAATCTTCAGGCAAAATAAGTTCTTGAGTTTATACAAAGCAGATGAGAGCAGGGAAAGAAAAGGTGGGCTGTGAGGTCAGGTATTGGGGTTAAAGAGAGCGCATCATCTAGATTTGGCTCCAGTAATGCAAGGAGTGCTTTGTTTTAAGTTAGGATAATGACTTATCCATCAGGACTAAAGGCAAGATTAATAGTTAGAAGAAAGATAGGGAAATCGGAACTGGGAACTTCAAGAGATTACTGAACTCTAGTTGAGAGAAGCATGTAATGTCTATCCCTCGATTCTTAAAAATAAATAAATAAATAAAAAATTTAAAAAGCATACAATTGTAGGTGTGATGACAAAGACCCTTAGTAATTATTACCAAGCTAGCGGTAATAAGCTGAAAGGATGACGAATGCAATGCTTATACTTAGGAAGGGCAGAAAAGCTGATCCAGGGAAATAAATACATCTGTCAGTTTTTCCTTAATCATATCAATGAATTCAATTAGAATTTGAAGAAAAATACATGGAAGCCAAAGGAAAACATGATATAAGGCATCATCATCTTTCATAAATAAGAATATCTGTTTTTTATTGAATAACTGACTTCTAACAAAAAGATGCAGCATAATATATATCTCCTGAAGTTTCCCAACTAATTCCACATAGGAACACTTAAAGTAATTAAATTTTGGGAAGATTTTAACACTTAGCTCCCAATGAGATTTTAAAACCTTGGTTTTATTTAAATCAGTTAATAAAATAATGTTTGTTTCAGAAGTATGTGATTAAACATACATTTTTTGGAAGCAAAACTCAGCTTATTTTTCCTAACCTACTAATGCGTTAAATCCACCTAGACACAGATACGAAGACTCCTACCATTCACACATAAAATATTGCACTATGTTGTCTTTACCAAAAAATGATATGGTAACAATAAATTGGTTACCCCACAGCAAAATGCTAGAAGAGGTAAAATATTCTGTTCTAGAGTATCCAGCTGAGATAACCACTAGGTAGAGGGAAAAAAAATGTTGAGTTCATCTAGTTATTTCAAGACAGCAACAGCCTAATGTCTCATGTGCTTTCAGAGCAAAACAGCTATAAAAGCCTTGCCTGAACTGGCTACAGTTTGTCTCCGTCTTTTTTTCTTCTTCTTGACTTTCAGGAAAGAAAACATTTCTTTAAATACCCTGATCATAAGCCAGGAGAAACTAACTCTTCTGCTAATTTCCTATCTGTCTTTTTCCTTCTCTAGGCTTGATCTGCCTACTGCTAGAAAAGCCTTTCTTTTAGTGTGTTATTAGCAATTGCATTTCTTTGATTCGCAGAAAAGCGATACTGCATTTTATTTAGTATGCTGCCAGATTTCTTTATTTGGCCGGGTTTTATTTTTCATGACTTGCTCATTTGTAAGATTTCAACCTGTACAAAAGAATTGTTAGCTACTGTATCCATGTTAATATACTACATTAGAGAAAACTATGTTTCTCTATAGAAGGTTTGAAAAAACCAGCAGCGTAGTGTCCCAGCTGGAGTGCTTGACCGTGTAAAAGTTTTTGCATGGAGCAGCATGGAGTTGTCCGTGTGCCACACTTTCCTTACTGTAGAACTATATAGATGATGGCTGCTTCCTTTTACTTGTAGCAGTAGATAAGTATTGACGTTATTCTCAAGCCTGGCATAACTTTTTGTAGGAGTCTTTCATGGAACTCCCAGTGGAAAGCTCCTCTTTGCTGCTTTTCGGCATCTTTTTCTCTTCCACTGCCAATTTCGTATTTTTTAACAGAGGTATAACTATAGAAAGTTCCAGGTCTGAATTTTGTTGTTGGTGCTGAGCACTCTGCAGATGACTGTAAGATATTGATCAAAAGTAGTGAAGGACAAATGAGACCAGATAAAGGGATTTCTATCTTTTTTTTTTTTTTTAGGTAGTGAGATTTAGCCATAAGGTATTAAGATTTTAATCTATGTGTGAAACTAAGAGACTAATGTTAATCCCAGATATAGTGTCTGACCCATGTATTTCCCTTTGAACAAAAAAAACACAAACAGGACTGCTTCATCTTTAAATCAGAAATATTTGGATTTTAATTAGTTCATTATTCTGTGAATGGCTAATGATGTGGATATATGTTTTGCAAGCATATACACTATACTATGTTACATATGTAAAGTTTCCAGTGGGCAAAGGAATCAGGAAACTTTGTACACTGTTCTGTATACCTACTACTTTGCTTTTTACACATCATGGAAAGTTATTTTCTCTTTATATACACACTATGTTTGTGTGTACTCACAAAAAATGAACACCTCAGATTACTAGTCTTAATATCTTGATTTCTGTGGTTGCCACTGTATTTTCTTGTTAGACCACCCCACAGCCAGTCCCTTGATGCTCACCTCCCCTTGGTCTTGGGTGTCCATCCCCTTGGTCTTGGGTGGTCCTGAGGGACATTTCAGTGTTATGTGGCCGAGATGCTGTGGGGAAGCATCATCCAGACCTCTGCCTGAGGCTGCCACCACCTGCCCCACAGAGCGTTGTGTGTTACTTCATGGCCCAGCACCCCTGAAAGCATACAGTGCCACATAAAAATGCCTATCAGAAATTCATTCAGCCGTTGGTATCACCACCCTACGTACTGGGCAGGATGGCGTCCTCCCACTCTGCTGGGAATCTCTCCTGAGAGCCCATGGGGACAGTCTACAAGTGTGACTGAGTACAGCCAGAGCTAGGAAGGGACCTCCGTGCAGACAGACCGGCAAAGCTGTGGCAGCTGTGTTCCCCTTTCCTTTGGCCTCGAGAGGTGGTGGGCTCTCCTCGCCTTCCTCACACTCAGCTGCCACCCTGCCCCCCCCGCCAGGTGACCCTGCTCTCCCAGGCAGCGCCACCCCTGGCGCCTGGGCTGCCTCCAGCCAATGAGAGGTGTCGGCTGCCGGCTCCACAGCGCTGCGCCCTGCCCCGCCCGGCGGCCATTTTGTCTCTTGGTGGTGGCTGGCCACAGGCCTGTAGTGTGGGAGCACGGCCTGGGCTTTGCACCCAACCTTTCCCAAAACCCAGCAGAAGAGTGCTTTGGTGCATCACTTCTGAACTGGTAAAAGGCCTGCCTGCATGCAGCCTGCATCCAAAACCAGGGATGTGCTGAGGGAGAAGAACAGTTATTTATAGCTGGGACACAGTGCCACATGGTCCCTGCTCATCACCTTGTTCCATATCATCCAACCCACTTCACTATTACTCCCTCTTGTACAGCTCCGAGTTGCCATGCTGGCACAATTTCCCACAACCTATGTCCTGACTTGTTGCTTTTGCAGGTACCTTGACTCCAAATTCACATTTTTTTTTTTGTCCACAGAAAAGCTTCATGAGGGTTTTCCATCTCTCCCAGCCCTGTTGAGGACTTTCGTGGGCTCTGCTGTTCCAAGGACAAGCTCCAAAGCTTCTTTCAAGAGGATGTTCAGGTAGGGAGTGATGGAGGGTCACTGTGGGATATGTTAGTTGTTTCATCTCCAGTGGGAAAGGCCATCAAGTTCCGTCAAGGATTCAGGCAAGCTAAGCCTGTGAGGCAGGTACCTGTTATGCTGTTTTATTGTATGCTGCCAGATACAGGTATAGACAGCTCTTTGGAAACTGAAGAAGGTTAATAGCCTGGGGGTCTGGATTCATGTTCTCTCCCTCCTTCCCACATTTTCCTGATAATCAGAAGAGCTAGTAGATAATGGTGAGAGGCAGACAGAATTCCTTACAGCAAAGAGCCTGAGGGATCACCAGTGGGACCCAACTCCAGGGCTACCTGGGATTTCTCAGGGGTGCTAGAAAGGCTTGTGGAATAATCAGCATGTCTGAAGCAACTCGTGCCTCGGTCAAGCAGCATAGATACAGACAGGGTCCTTTCACCTTGGGGCACTTTCACTTTGCTTATATCTAAGGACGATCGTGGCTCTCAAGAGAAAGCTGACAGAACAGCGTAGACATGTCTCATAAATACACTTAGTGGATGTGTTACAATTATGCTTTGTGCATCTGGTTCTGAGTGCATTGGTCTCATCCTTACAGATTTACTTTCTCATTACTTCAGTGATCAGGACAGAACTTACAAACGTGGGTATTAGTAAAGAGTATCCAAACAGCCATGGGAAAGTCTTTTAGAGAGTACAAATGGATCTTTCTAGGTGTTATTTCAAATTTGTAGTTTTTCACCAAGCCGCACTGCTACTAAATTAGCATGAATGTCCCTTCCTCCCATCTCATTGCTATCAGGGCATGTCATGAGAATACACAAAGACTTACCAGCAGATGCAGGAATCTTTTCTTAATTCTATAGCCATTTGATTTTTTTTTCTTTAAATCTACAAATCATAATAATGACAGAATATCTATGCAGCGAAAAATAAAAAGGTATGTTCAGTAGTTCATACTGATTCATGCATGATAGGATCCATTTGTTTCATGCTCTAAAAATTCCATATTAATAACTAAAAACTGTTTCCATTTTTAGATTTTTTAGTTACATAACAGACATTTTCTCTCTTTAAATATTATTTGAAAACTACCTTCCTTTACAAATGCCAATCAAACCCCCTTTCTTTAAAGAAGCAAAACAACTGCAGCAGGAAAATTGTTTCATCAAAAGTAATTAAGGTAACATGTTGAGCTAAACACAGAAAACTCTCAGTATAAGTATGGCTATACACCATTCTGTTCAAGATATAGCAGCCTTTTAAAAGACAAGGTTAACTTTAATTCAGTATAGATAATGACTTTTTAGTGTTCAGTAAACCTAGGAGACTTTGGGGTTTTCTGAACTTGAATAAAAATATGGAAGTTGAAGCTACTTGAAGCAAGCAGTCAAGTTTTTTTCATGGATTGGGTTTCTGGGAAGATTAATATCCTGTCTTCATTTAGGCTGCAAATAAAAGGCAGGAGTATATAAGTACAGAGGTAAAAAAATGAACAATAAGAAAAATAAGGAATAAAAATTTAGATTTCTAAAAGGATTCAGATTAACTTTGCTGCATGTTCTCATTTTATGCAAATTATGTATCCTTCTACTGTATTTTATCCCCACTGGAAGGAAATAAAACCCAGGCAATTTCTGCTAAACTACTCCATAATATTGCCAACCACAAGTGCTCAAAATCACAAATCAGGCTTTTAAATAATGAGATCAGCTAAAAAAATGGCATGATTTTTAAAAACAAAACATCTGTTTGTGTATATGTATGCATGTACATTCTTTTAGATTAGCCTTTCAGATTACCCTTTAGACATTTGAGATTCTGTCTTTCTCAAGCTCTTATTTCCTTCCCCCCCCCCCCCTTTTTTTTTCTTCACAGAATAAGAGGGCTAAATATTGTGAAACTAACAATAGAATCACAAATATTGGCAATGTCATGTCTCCCCCAGGCCCCAGTTAATAAAATGCAAACTAGTGATAACATAAAATAAATTCCCAGGACAAAAGCAAACCTTGTTTTTCTGCTGTGCTACCACAGGGTTACGTAGTGTGTGGGCGTGTAGGAGGGTGCACAACAGAGTACAAAATGAACGCAAACTCATTTAATTTGAGGAAGAAAAACCTCTAAACTGGTCTCTATTTTGTAAGACTTGAGCAACGGGTATGGCCTAAGGACTAGAGCAGCACTGGTGAAAACTCTTGCCTACTGCAAAATATATTGCAGGGCAAATGGAAAAGTAGTTTCAGAGTCTTATATATCTATTGTCCATCACTAAAGGCAGGCTACTGCTGAAGGAGCTTATGGTAGTGCCATCAAAGCGGGGCAGTATGAATCCGATCACTGCTTTTTCCCCTCCAAATCAAAGGATTAATAGATATGTTTTATTCTGGACATTCAAGTTGGTCCCTAGGTACCCTTAAGAAACTGAAAAATCTGTGATGTCTAGTGGCAAACTTTCAGCCACAGGCATGAGAGTATAAACAAATTACTTTTTAGCCTAGAAGTAGTCTAAAAACTTATATAAAAAAGAAAGTCTATTTGCTTTCCCATCAAAGTTACATGGTTTTGCTAGAGTACCTTCACAAAAGCCAAATCTGAGAAATTTTTTGTCAGTGCAGAAGTTTCTGAAGATTTTTCTAAGTTTGTGTTGGCTTTTGCAGAATGACTTTACTGATCAGTAATAGGCACATGAAATGAAATCAGTCATTGCTGCTGCCTGTAGCCACACGTTTGGATATGCTGTAGTGCTTTTTAGCATGATAGAAAATACCACAGAACTTTAGAAGAAATGGTTACACCTGATTAAACTATTAAGAATCTCTAGAGCTGCATCTCTTCTTGTGGCATTAAATTGACTTACCTGTTAACTTAGGGAGTGTTCAAAATCCTTCTAAAATTTTGTTGTACTTACATTATAGAGGAAGCGTCTAGAATGGCACAGTGAATTATGAAGCAGCACAGAGGCATATCATTTCTCATTAAAAAGCCTTTACCACAATTAGATAGATCTCAGAAGCATTCTATCTGTATTGCTGTTCAAATGTCATTTTTACTATTCAAATTTTTTGAGAGTTGATTTTAATTTCTATTACCTTTTCACTGTCATTTCTTCTGGGATAAGGTACTATTGAGAGGGGAACAGAAGCAGACAGCAATAGTACAAGACTCTCTTGACCTGAAAGGCTACTGAGTTTTCCAGACTCAGTCCAGACTTCACTTTTAAAGGGGGAAAGAGAGTCTTCTTCCTTTTCCTCAGAAATTTAACAGAACTTAGTCTCCTTTGGTGACGTTTTGGCTGGCTGGGAAAACCTTAAAGAAAGCAGAAATTTCCAAGTCCCTTGAAAATATCATACAAAGAGATTTTTGCTGGGCAGCAATTTACTTGGTATTAGCAGGTTTTCCTGAGTAGTCTTACTGTCCATTTTTATGATGGCTGCATATATTTACTCAGGCTTTTCACGTAATCGTTCTAGCCAGAAAATAATTTGATAAAATTCACACAGAGGGAGTTTGCCTTTATTTATTTGTTTGACAGTGTATTTGTTTTTTAGTCTGGTCACACAGAATCCTCTCTTGCACAAGGTAATCAAGATTCACCTTGCTCACATGGTCTAGAGTCTCAACAAGAAAGCCAGACTTAGGTATTTCCCACAATCCATCCTCAGTTCCTGGTTAAAATCCACAAATCAGCTTTTAATATTACCCAAAATACAGGAGATAACATGTATAAAATAATTCATTTCAGATTTAAGGACATGGGTGTCTTTTTAATTTACTTGTTTTTCAGTGTTAGTCATGGATATTTGCTTATTTGCACATATATAGACAAATATCTACACCCTGAAGTAGGCAGATGTGAAGATCTGATTTGCATGCATATATCATATATTTGCAAGAATGTATGAGGCATTCATGTCTGAAATAGAAAATCTGGCTTAAGGTATCTTTCTAGTCTGAGAAAATTTTATTTATTTATTTATTTATCAGATAATTAGCATAGACTCTTAGAATGACTTTTGACTTAGCTGTCATTGATTTAGCTTAGGAAGTATTTGGTTAGAAGAGATCAGTTAAGAAGCGTACTTTACTCCCAGGTTTTCCCTTGAAGGTAAAAAATTCCTTGGATAGTTAACTGCAGGTGAATAACAGTACTTTTTCAGCCTGTATTAGAATAGTCTTTTCTATGTGTGGAAGATCAAACATGTCCAGGTAAGCCTAAAGGGAAGAGGAGTAATCATAAGGGAATTTGGTAACGGAAGCAAAAAGATAAGTGGCAAAGGATTGTGGGGTCATTGTTATATTATATGTGAGGTGTGGAGAAGAAGGCTGCTAACGTTCAGATCAAGGTGACTTTCAAGTGGAAAGTGTCCTTGTCCTATGTACTGAAAGCAATATAGGTGTGTTGATAACCCTTTCATGTGGCCAAATTTAAGGTTAAATGTCAAAATGCAACCTCATACAAATTATTAGACTTGAGCACTTTTACAAAACATTTACTTGAAAAATGTTTATAATCACTTAAAAATAAATAAACTTAAGAAATAATATTTATTTGGACCATTTAGTAGGGTGAATGTTGTATATGTTTGGGAAATATGCTGGTTTTGTTGGTGAATGTACAGAAAAGAGACATTAGAGAAGAAAAAAGACTGCTGATGACTTATTTCCAAACAGTAGCTTGAAATAATTCCTGAAGTTAGTTGATTTGATTTTGTTGTTGCTGCAGTTAAACTATAAGTCTATTTTAAAACATTTTTCTCTGCAGTTGTTGAAGCACGTTTGACCTTTTCCTAAAGCTAATGGATTTTTATCTTGTACTTCCAGGTGTCCAAATGTGTTTTCTTTGTCTTTAAGGAAATGTAGTTGTTGGTGAAAAGCTGGCTTTTATTTTTTTTGTCGATCTTTATTGACAGGCACATTGTTTCACTTTAGATTTGTATTTCTCAGTATTTTCTTTCCAAACTCACAGTAACTTCATTTGTACAAAATATAACTAGTAAACCCAGTTGCACAAATTCAAAACCATGTATTTGTCATCTATTATTAGCAGGTTTCCTTTCTGTTAACACAGGAAATATCACACAAACAAGGGCACTGGTAACTGCAATAAAGAAGTTGGTGTAGTGCTTACCTTTTTACTGCTCAGACTTGAGGGTTGCAAAATGTATCTCTATTAAAGTGAAAAAAAAGAGAAGAAAGAAAAGTAGAAATGTCATGTTCTATTTAAATGACAACAAAACAAAGTACACTTCATCCTTGGATGTTCAGAACCAAACAGTAAGTGGTGTCATTTTTGGTACTGGAACTTGAGTGAACAAAAACAGGAGGCAGCCCCAAGCCCCAGGTTTTTTGATTCAGAATTCAGATACTCATTAAACAAAAATAGTCATGTGCAACATACTGAGTTTGTAGTTACTGACCATCAGCTGCCAAAGCTGGAGTTTCCCACTCTTTCCCACACAGTTCGTGGGTACTTTTAGTCACAATTTTGTTAAGACTCATTCCAGAAGGAAATCAGGAGAATTGCCTTCCCAGGTGTAATGGCTATATGAAGTGCACCTGCAAGAATTCCAAATCTATGGCACACTTGCCTCTTGTTGTATATCATCTCTAAGTTTACCACCTCCCAGGGACTGTGCGAGAGACTTTAGTTTGCTCATACTTTCTGGTGTTGGTTAATTATTATGTTCATATCAGCAGTTCTTTTTGTGGCTGGGAGAATCTTGATCTACATGAGATCAGCTTAAATACATGAGGTGTTCCTTAGGCTTTGCTCTTATTTTATATTCCCTACTATTTCCAGGTATTTAGAAGTGTAATAAAAACTGTTGTGGAAGTTCTTGAATATGACAAGACTAAAAGTGAGGCTAGAAGAAGCTTCTCCTCAGCTTTCCTACCCCTTCCCTTTATTTCAGAAGGTATTTAACTGATGTTAAATAAGAGGAAGTATCAAATTTTAGACATCTGTAGTGAGAATATTAGGGGTAGCATCAAGTAGATTATCAGTCTTCACTTAAGCAGAAAGTTTTGTGTAGCACAATAAAAATATAGGTCACATAGTGAAGAAAAGATAAGAGAAGTTAGCAAAACAGTTAAATTCTTGGAAATTTTTTTGACCAGCTTTGTTTTTACCAGAAGGTGATGATTCAAAAAAACAAACTACAAAACAGTCTGCTTAGGCACTTCCCCAATTGAAAATTTTTAAAGAATAAAATACTGAAACATACCATGTTTACATTTTAAAACCACAAGGTTATTAAGGAGAAAAAGGTAAATGACATTTTAAAGTAAAAATGTTAACGTCTGTGTTAACTTTTTTTTTTTTTTAATGAGAAGGCTAAGCAAAATATCTTGACTAATATGAAATGATAATGAACCAATTTTTTTTTGGTCCCGCTTTAGGATAGGAACATTTCTCAGAATTGGAAAAATTCTGTAAGTTAGGTGTGCTAGTTTCTTTACAAAAGCCAGTCACAAATATACACCCCACTCTAAAAAGACCCCATTTTTATAACTCAGTCAAACTGAACTCATATGTTAAGAAGTTTCGTGAATATCTCTCTAGATTTCAGAATTTGTGTATAACATTTATAAGAAACATCCCTTCTTAGCTATAGGTACCTAAAGTACTTGAGTAGACTCTCATCTCATGATCACTGGAAAAATATTGTTCTCTCTTACATGTATTTCAAGTATTGCCTTAGAAGTTCTTTTTGATAATGTCAGCTTCGTCTTTACATCTTTCTACTGTCTCCTTTTACAGTTTCAATAACTAGATGCCTGGCTTCACCAGGACAGTCAAAAAATATTTGTTGGTGCTTCAGAATCTCAAAGGTTTTCTTTGAATCACTATTTTATAATTAATTTTCTGAGAGGAATTGAAAATTTCCCTATTTTAGATCTTCAGTAGAGTTACAAAAACTCATACACAGCAAAAAATGAGATAAGACCTTAAAACACTGCAATATCACCCAACAGCAGAATTATGATGGAAGCTCTCAGACTCCCAAACCTTTTTTTTTTTTTTTTTTTTTTTTTAATTATCAATGTATATTATAAACATGAGTTAATCATCTTCTTTTAAAGCCATTCATGCATATGGACTATCTTGGGGTTGCTTATTATCTCTTCCCATAGTCTAGTGAGGTCTGAGAATGGAGCAGGGCTGATGCTTACCTGCTGTGTAAAAAGGATTGCAAAACAGACTCATCTCAGGACAGAGGTCAGCTATGCTCATTGTAGAACCCGTGCAAGACTGTACATTTACAAGACGCATGTTATGAAATCGTCTTGAACCCACTGAACTTGAAGTTTAAACTGAGGGCAAAAAAGGAAGATAAGCAGTTAGATAAAGGAAGATCTTTTTTCTATTTTACATCTAGAAGCTGAGTCATAGAAAGATTAAATAACTTGCACAAGGTTATAAGGATGCTTAGTACCCTACCCTAAGCTGATCAACTCTGTTTATTTTACCTTTTTTTAATAAACAATATTAACCTAGTATGAAAGAAGAATTTTTTCCCACGTCTGAAAACAAAATCTTTCCACTGTATATTTTTGGGCTTTTTTTTTTCTTTTATTTGTTTTTAAATGGATTTAGTATGACCCTTGAGAAACCCTAGAAGCCTAGATCTCATCTAATAAACTGGCTCTGACAGAAGAAGCATGTCCAGATGCAAAAGCCCTAGAACCTGCCAAAAGCAGAATATAGGCCTTAATAAGAGCACTTTCATGGCTTTTACTAGTAAACTATGTCCAAATGGAAAAATCTAGAAGTTTAGACTTACTGTTTTGAACCCCCATTACATCCATCCATAGATGTTCTAGACAAGTTCAGTTGATATGATTATACTGTGACCTTTGGCTCTTGGTGAAGAGCAGCGTGTTTAGCAAATGAAGCATGAAGCAAATGGAGCTCTGGAAGGCAGCACATGGTGAGTTTATGAAGATAACTGCACCTGTGATGCAGAGAAAGCTGTCTGGGGAGCATGCGAGAGAAGAAAGGATTTTTACATTTATTTGGGGGAAGAAAGTCTTTTGGTGTATTATATATAAGAAAATACATGATCAGGAAATAATGAAATAATTTTAAAACAAATATTAGCTGTATCAAAAGAGCACAGTCCTATTTCACAATTTTGGATCTCTATGCAATAATAAGCCAAACAGGTTTTACAGAGCATGGTAAGATGCACATGGCTCAAATGGTAGTTCATGTCAGTAGCACAGTTACAAAATGCTGTTGGATATGTGAACTTTTCACCTAAAATTAAAGTCTCTCTTCCAAGTTTCATGTGCATTGTTTCCCTGTTCTTCCTGAGCCACTCCTCCTGGTGTCCTAGTTAGCTTGCCAGAGCTTGCAAAGAACAGGGATGTGGGAATAATGAATTATTCTATTCATTTATTATTCTTGATGAATAGTAAATTATTCTAATAACATTTACTATTCTATTCATTTATTACTGGAGAATAATTAGCCGGGAATGGCTTCTAAGAAGTTTTTCCAAAATTAGACTTTAATGGTTTTACTGTGTTTATCTTCACCTGTATGAAAATATCTTTGTAGTTCTCCCTACTTAACTGTTCCCACCTCCTCCCCCACTCAGACATGTATCTGTTTCCCAAAGCTACTGTATTGTTAAAAAAAGTTAATCTCCTCTCCTAAAGACCCAGCCACTTCCTTCACATAGCTGAACTCCTGTTTCAGACACAAACCCTTCTTCTAGTCAGATGCATCTTGTCTGTGCTAATGAGAAATGTATGTGAGTGGGGGAAAGACCTGAATGAAGATCAAAGAATAGGTGTGTCTGTATGAGAATAGAGGTTATAGGTAAATGAAAAGAGGTGATTATGGAAAGATACATATATGAGTAAGGGAGAGATGCAATGTCTGCACATGTGGTATATCCAATTGAGGTTTTAAAGTTAATGGGACTACAGAAGGACTCTCAGTTTGCCTCCATGCAGAGGACTCAGTGTTGCTGTCTTGACTTCGACCAGTGTTGCAGTATCTGCCATTACTAGATTTCACTCTGCCTTTTGGATTCTATACTTCCTTCCTTTGTCTCCCCTGGTATTTCAAGTCTCTCAATTTGAAGAAAAAGATGTACCCATGGTAAATCTCCAGATGGCCTTTCTTCTTGTCAAGGCGGTATGAGCTGAACTATGTTTTGTTGTTTTGCTTTAGAGCTGTTGTGGAGGAGGGCTGCTTTTCTGCATGCTGCTACCTATCCAGACTGAATATTCCTCTATGTCTAAACCATTTGCATATGTGACTGAATTCTATATTTGTCCAGAATCAATGTTTCATCTTCTCTAGCTTCCTTTTCTTCCTTTTATGGAAAGAAGGAACTTTCCTTCCCCTCTCTTTTTTTTTTTTTTTTTTTTTTTTTTTTTTTTTGTAGAATGAATATAGCTTCTGTGAAAGATTTAACATATACAATTTGCTGTGAATACCACGCTGCATAACACATATGAAAACTTAATGTTACCTTACATCCAGTCTGTCTTCTTTTTCAAAGTCTTTTCACTTAACAGTGTAATTATTATTTATATAAGTAGTGTAGATGAGAATGACTGCTTACTGCATGACCACTTGTATATTTAAATTGGACATATCTCTTGGGATCCCACTCACTTCCCAGCCAGTTTGGTACAAGAACATCCATTACTCTTTTTAATTCTGGGTTTCTAAGGCATAACTTCAGGGTACAATCTTGCAGCAGCTACAAATATCCTTCCTTGTGCTGCTGAACTTTGAAGTCCAGGTGGACTAAGTCCAGAAGAGCTACTGCACTGGCTTATTCCTGCTCCATCTAATCCTGTAGCCTGTCTCTGACCAGTAGAACGTACCCAGGGACAGACATGAGGAACCAGTCAAGGTACAGAATGTTTGTTCTCCTGATCTATATCCCAGCTCATGGCAAACAATAGCTTACTCTAACCATCAAATATTGAATTGTTACCTTCACTATCCAAACATTCCTGTAGGTGCACTCCCAAACAGCCATACAGCTTTAAAACCTTCCCCTAGGACCTGCCTTAAGAAAATCATGAAGTTGCATCTGCCTTGGCTTTGCCAGAATCTCAGTTTTCTCAGGTTCCTCTCAAGAAGAATGCCTTGCTTCTTGTGATTCTGTGAAAGTATGTTCCTGATTCAGTCTAGGAAACATCTGAGGAAAAAAACAGGCTCTTACTGAAACTCAGGATGGCACTAATTTTCATGAATGTCAATAGGAGAGAAAAATTCTTACAAAAAAAAGGCAAATTTGAAGAATCATATTTGTGGCCAGGTGTGATCCATGTCTTTTTAGCAGTGCTGTAGAAGAACTACATAATGAAAAAATAGACACTTAAAATTAATAATGCTGGTTTTACTAGGCAAAAGTCATTTTCTTAAGGGATCCCAGATTCCCCACTTGAGAGCACTTTGACTCATTCACTCATTGGAACTGTAGAGATAACAAAATAAAAATAAATAAAATAAAAGTATCCTGGTGTAAGTACTTATTTTATTTTTTCTGCAGATTGCTTTAGGTATGATATCTGTCAAACCTAGGATAGAATGTGTAACATGAAACACAAGGAGGAGAACATTATCTGCATTGGCAGATCTTGTCAGTGGGAGAATTTCCCTGCCCCAGTACTTATATTGCAAAACTTACTTGTTTGCACGTACATCCTCTACATTTTAAGAGTTGCTTTAGGCTGTAAAGAGAGAAAAATAAGTTAACAAGTCAAAGGTTGTAATGCTTCCGACCGTTTGTCTGGGCAGGTTGATAAAGATGGTGAGAGATGTGTAGATGTGATTTGTTTGTTGTATAAAATGGTCTTGAGATGATAAGTGAAAGGAATCCTTTAAGTGGTCCTGTCACTGTCAAACAGAACCAGTTGGGGCAGGGTGTCTTTTTTGACATTGCAAAAGGAAAAAAAAAAAAAAAGAAAAAAGAGAGATTGAAAATAGATTGCACTTATCTAATATCACTAATGAAACCACAGTGATGTCAGTTCTGATCAAGCTATAATCAGAGTTGCTGATTGTGTGATAACAGGCTTCCTTTTAACGTGTTTTCTACATGTTTGCAGTGGAAAAGGCCATAAATGATTAACTGTGGGTGAGTGGAAATAGTGAAGAAAAAATAACTTTGCCACAATAACAACAAATGAGAGAAGGAGAGGACTTCAGAGTGAATGCAGAGGGTAGGAGGAGAAGCACATTCTGAGTATTATTAAATAAGTGAAAGAAGACTCATTTATTTTATAAGAAGTAGATCACTCAGACATGTTCACAACTTTGTGGTCATTGAAATTTGCGTAAGTGCTATTAATCAGCTCACCACAGGTTATCATAGCTATTTCTTTGGAAATGACACTTGAATTTAACCCTAATGTTAAAAGGGAAAGCAGTAAAACTATGACTCGAACAATAAACCCCACAAGTTGGCTTAAATCCCTTTGGATCAGAATCTGCCATACTTACAGTAAGTAGAACTTTACCCAATAAAACTCCTTCCTGAAGCCAGTGGGGTCAGGAGAGCAAGTGTTCAGTGATCATAAAACTAAAAAAATATCTTCCTTAAATCTACCTCACAGTCTCAGGATTGCGTAAAGAGTTGTTGCACAGTATCCTGTCTGCCAGGCTCAGGATAAAGGATTGCCCAGGGGTAGATTTACTTAGGATGGCTAAGCCAGTTACAGCCCCTCCCATTAGCACCACTGGTATAGTTCATGCACTGTGTCACCCCACCTGATTGCAACTGCATTTCTCTGTCACTGTTCCCTTTCACAGTGTGGCTGGATCTGTCCCTGCTGTTGTGATCAAGGTGGTAGGTAGGTAACAAACGATGAACCTGGAATCAAGACACAGTTTTTAGAAAACGTGCTCAAATATAGCAGAAGAAAGTATAAGTAGAGTTCTTGTAAGTATCTATCTAGTAAATACTGTCAGTAAGGTAGTCAATTAATGATTCAATTAGCCTTTCTCTAGTTGGATGCCACTGCTTCTGGGAAAAAGATAAAATCACCTCAGCACACTAGTTAATAAAAATGTTTAGCTGGCTAACCACTGATCTCAGACCCTTTAAAAGAAAATACAGTCATTACTTTATGTATAAAATCATAATAACCATTCCCTTTTCTAGTACAGGTAGCTTCTAGCAGTCAACAAGTGCTCTGAAGGAAGTAGGTAGGAAGTTGTTGCTAGTACTCTATTGTACCTTTCTACTTTTTCTCCTCTAAAAGTGTATTTCACTCTTCCTCCTCCTCATGGCAGGCATAGAGGTCAACACATGTATAGCACAAACAGGATGTTACCAGTGTTATTTTATAATAGATTTACCATTTTCATTGGTAGCGTAGAAGTCTTTGCAGGCTTATTCATGGCTAAATTTTGGACAACTACGAAACAGTAGTATCTGTCCAGAAGTAGATGGAGGGGTAGTTTTTGACATCTTATTATTACTGTGCATTATTTGGTTAACATTGTTATGCAACATTGTTTGGATAGAATTCCCTTAGATAGAGAAGACATTTTGTCCTTATTGCTCCAAATCTGACTGATAATGATATCTACCAAAATCTACTGAAGCAACTGAAATATGTGAGTCTGTGGGTATGAACGGACAGATGGATAGATGGATGGATGTGAGATAACATTTGTTACAGTCAAAGGGCAGGTCTGTACCCAGTTTCCCCAGTGTTCTCTGTAGTTTAATTCAGTCTTGTTTATTGTATTTTTTTTTATATCCTCTAGGAGCCATTAGTTGGACAAGTTATCTACAGATATGTGGCTTGTTTTCAATGGGACCGAATTTGTTCTTATTACTCCCCACAGCTAAGTTGCAAAGAAGTGGTGCTGAAATGTCCACAGTCTCTTTGCTTCTCTGCAGCTGTTAAGCCAGATATGATGCCTGTAAGTCAATGAAATGAGACAGTCATGATCATGTCCAGAATGAAAGCATCTTCATTGTACATCACAATTACGAAGAAGACATGGACTAAAAACTTTAGTCTTTGAGAAGAATACATATGTATGTATATGTATAACTATATATTTATATACACATGTACAAATATTTTTATATTGGTACATTTTTAATGTTTTTTTATAAACATTGTTTTAAAAGGGAAAGATTTCCCAAAATGGAAAATTCTCGGTATTCTTTTTTACCTTCTGTAGCAGAACAGTGGGATAACTGAATTCTTTAAAGCAGATAATTTCTGAAATAATAACTGATGCCTCAGGGTAAATATGCAACATATCTATGAAATTCTTTTAGATGTTTTCTTCTAGAATTAAAGGCTAAAAAATGGGAAGTGTTTTCTTTTGGCCAGCATTTTTTAACTTTGGCATATCAAAAACTGTGATGGATGCTGTAATATCAGCTTACAATTCAGGAATAACTTCTTCCCAAAACAAATGAAACACACAAAAAAGCAGAACTTCACTGACTGATTTTTCATTTAAAGAATAATATCAAAGCCTAAATGAAAGATATTTTAGAGAACCTGTACAATTAAATCAAAAAATGATCATCTCATGTACTTTTTCCCCCCCAAAAAAGAAAGGATAGTAATATTTTAAAGCTGTTAAGAATTGAGTAGCTGTAAACTCTTTATTAAACATTCAAACATGGTAACGGAATGAAGTCCTTAAAAAACCCTAGCTTAATATGACAGTCATCATTACATCTTCATAGATGTATTTGTATATTTAATATATATACAAGAAATATGCTAGCACTGATTTTTTTTTTTTTCTGATTTTAATGACGAGCACTTTTCAACCTAGCCCATGTGATATCTTGCTTACTTTATTTACTATCTACAGTTATTATCTTTCTCCTGTGTTTGGAGTGATATTGTTCAACAAACCCATTAGGATGAATGTGCCCCTGTGCTGTGCCATGTAGAGCATAGAAAGGTGGACAGCTCCTGTCTCACTTGTGGGTTTCTTCATCTAAGGTCACCTGATCTCTTTTTTCTCTTTTTGTAGGGTATTTTGAGGTGTTATTAAGGAAAGGGCACTTATGTGAAAAAACTGTGTTGATTTCTCCTGTCATGTAAATGAGAACTTTTTAAGCCCTGCTGCATCCAGTTTCCAGGTGATCAAAGAAGCTGTGGAGATGCACTTGTGTGATGAGGGAAAAGTGACAAACAAATGATTGGCAGATGAAATCTGGTTTAGGGATTAAATGGATGCATAATCTGACCCCAGGCTAGGCTGGGAGGAACAAAATTAATTAAATGAGAAATTTTGCATTAGGAAAAAATGGAAACTCAATCCTTTCTCTTGCTTGTCAGAATATGGAGAAGAATGTGCAGCTCCGAAGTTGCCCAGAGAAGGGAAAGGATGTTGGTAGAGAGTTGAGATCCTTGGAGACTTTGCCACCACTGAGAGGGAGGAATAGACAGAAGTAACTGCTCTTATTTCAAGAGGCTTTTCATACAGATATATCTGATTTGCCCTGGTCATAACTAGGTCTCTGATAAGTCTCAGTATTTTCTTGCTGAGACATAACAGGCCACTGGGCATAGAAAGTTGAAAAGTGTTTTAGAAAGTGCCATGATTTGGGAAATCTGGTTTCTTTTTTTTAGACAGTCTTACTAATGAGTTTTTGATTTTGGTATTATTACTGAGGAATAGCTAAGAAGTTATATCAAAAAGATTGTTTTCAATTTAACATTAATAATAGCATAGTATAATAAATAGAGATATAAATATTTAGATGGATAGAAAGATACGTCTTTAGTTTTAAAACATCCAGATTCTTTATAAAAAAAATTGGTTAGTATTGATTCATGTATTTGAGGTTCTTTAATAAAATTTATAACACTTTGTTTAGCTAGTTTGTTACTAGTGAACATACTGCTTACCTCTTATAGTTTGTTCAGTATGTTGTGCTAGTAACTAGTTTTTCAGACCTAAGAAGGACTTTCAGCTACAGATTTTAAGCAGATTTTTCGTGTATTTTGAAAATCTGAATTTCCCTGCTTTTCTGCCAGTTAGTCTTGCTAGCTTCTGGGTTGGGTTTTTTTGGTAGATTTTTACATCAGTTCTTTTACACTTTTATGTATTATAATCCTTATTAAAACATATATTGGGGTAAATTAATACAAAGAATATCTGGGGCATTGATTGGGGGTAGGTCTTTCAAGACTGAAAACAATATTCTATTGTAAAAATCATTAACATTTTCAGAAAAAAATTATACTGGTAAAGCTTTTTTGTTTACAATGATTTTCTGTTTCAGTAGACCCTAAGCAAGAGAATTCTCTTCTCATTTAGATACCTCTTTGTAACCATGATGGAGATTTGTTCTTGGAATATATGCTTCATATTTTATTTATAGGAAGTCCTAATAACAGCAGAAAAATTCCCTCTGGGTTTCCATATTTCTACCATTATGATTGAGCCAGATATGTTAATCTGTACAGAATCAAGTGGTTTGCCTGGGTTTTACTGAGATTTTCCCCTATTATTAGGTATTTAGAACATAAAAAGTTGCATTTTTCAGGCTTTATGGGAAAGGTTTTAATTAAGTGATAGGTCAAGAAAACAAGTTTGCTTGGTGAAGCAGTAATCTAGAGGAATTTCTGTTTTTATATTTCTCGTCAAGATGAAGAGAACATTTTCTCCTCAGATCTAAAGCTCATCCCTTTCAGAGATGCCTTTTCAGTGATTTTTTGTTGTTGTTGTTCCTCCATTCTCACTGGAAAGCCCATTAGTTTATAAGCATCTTGAATTTGACAAATTATCTGTTTTCATAAAATGTTTCTGTATTTGTAGCTTATTGCGATATTGACAGGGTTAAAATATACATTGAGATACTGGAGTTTTATAGGACGAACATTCTGATCTTTTTGATTAGTTCTACTTTTACAAGCCAGCTAATAAAATTATACCTCATAAAACATCTATGGTGGGGGCATATATTAATATGTTTTATTGCCTTAGTCATATGGCAACTAAAAGACACGGCAAGGATCATCCAGTAAGTACTGGTGGAGTGAGTGTGCTGTTGTCAAAACAATGTTCCTAGTGGTAATAGTGGAATTAATTACAAATCAGTATTTTAGCTCCTCCTTCTCTTGAGAGAAAAATGATTGAAATAAACCAGAACAGATTTTGAAACCATAAAACAGATTTTGAAATAAAACAGTGAGTAAAAGTGATTACCAAAAATGTTGAAAACACTGACTGTCATTCAAAAACAATTCTGTTAAAAGGCTTTTACATATCTCACACATTTTTGGAAACTAATAGAAGGGTTGTTTACTGTAGATAAAACTCTTACAAAGAGTTAAGAATTAAAAAGCAGGGATGTTTCTAAGCTTACTTTAGTTTATTAATTCTTGGTGAATACCAAGGCATCAGAAAGTTATTTCAGTTTTATACTGATGCAAGCTATCCACCCATTATAGTGGGTAAAAATAAATTAAGATTTATACTCTTATAGGAGAGAAATCGGGAGAACAGCAACAGGTATGGGCACTAGGGCATAAGGTATGTGTAATGCTCTGGCGCCTCTTACACAGAGGAAAATAAGTTGGATCAACATTGGCCTGGAAGATTTTGCAGAAAATTAACCAATGAAATTATCTAAATGCCCGATATTCTTTTTAAAATGGTTAAAGGCGTAAAGTGGAATATTCTAAAATTACATTTAAAGCTGTGTTAGCAATACTAAGAAACGTTTCTGTTTGCAACGTACCTTGAGAGCTGTTTGCTACAGTGGGAATTGGCCTCTCTGCCACATCAAGATGTGATCTGATGTGGCTGGGGCACCCAGTTTGAAGGATACTCAGGCCATGCAGAAAGTTTGATGCTGTGTATGGACAGCCATACTGCAAATGTGCAGAGCAACTTTACAGTGTATGTCCAGTGAGGCTGACTTGCATATAAGCAGAAACTCTACCTGGATATGTAGGTAGTGTAAAATAGCAGGCATCACCTCCCAGGTACTTTCTCTCAGTCATCACTCCCAGGTACTCCCAGCCAGCTTTCCTTGTCAGAGAGAGGAGCTACAAAAACAATCGGTAACATCAAGCTTCATTTCAGTTTTATTCCACTGGTATTAGCAATGATTCCACGTGAATCAGATTCTGACTCCCTTACTGTGCAAACCATTAGTCTCAGCATTTGCCACTCCATGAGCCTTCCTGCACTTAGGAGATAGTTAATGCAATCACAGCTGAGTGGCAAGTGTTGCACATTAGACACCTATTGCTGTCTCTGTGACATTGTGCCGTGAATATTAAAAGCCACACCCTCCAACAGGGAAACACCACGGACCCCAGTAAAGCTTATAACGACAGAGAACCTAACTACAGTTTTACAGGTCTTGACTACATCTTTGAAATACAGGCCATACACCTAACACATGGAAAAAATGTTTGCACCAAAATGCTGCATGTAAGTGCATGTGCAGAAAGATATCTTTCTCAAAATAATATTTCATTATTCCTGTCACTTCACACTGATGACTGTTAAATAGCTTTTATTTCCTTCGTCTCTCTGTCTAAAACTTAATGTTCTGCTTTTACTTCTGCTTCAGTAATGTTTGTCCACTGCATCTGGTAACTCATCTGCTTTGTCTGCTGGTGCGTCTAACTTGAATGTTTGCTCATTTTTATTCTCTTCTTTGCTCCACATTACTTACCTTTAATGTCTGATAGATCCTGGCAGTTTTAGTTCTAGTTTACCACTTCAGGAAAATAGAAATATTTTTTACAGAATCCTTTATTTCACAAGAAAAATATTTACCATATAGTTGCTATTTCATAAACATTTTTAATTTTGGAGAGTAAAACAAATCAGTATTTTATTATTTCTTCCTAAATATTGGAAAAAGAAAAGATAGGAAAAGAAAAACAAAATGTTATTTTCATTTGTTAAGTAGGAGATTTCAAATGGAAGGCAACTTGAATTAAAGAACTGTATGGACAGTAAAGTATCCTGGTTGGTGGTCAACATCTGGCTTGGGATATGGCGCCTCCAATTGCAAACAGGGGTGGTATTTTTGCTTGCAGGTTCATCAATATTTGCCAGAGTTTATTTTTACCTTTAAGACTACTGTCTCGCTACTTCTGCCTTTGAGGTCATTTGAACTGTGTTATCCATGACCAGTCTGAAAAAAATCATGGTGCTATTCTGGCTAAGATGCTTTCCTTGTTTTGCTCTTCCTATGACCTAAACACAGTGCTGCACTTATAGTGTAAATCCACTTTCATATCTGGGCTGGGCATCAGAAAGGAATGTGAGTTTCCTTCTGCAGGGTTAGAATCCATTTTGTTTAAATATGGCTCTTAACAAATGCCTGAACAATCACTTCCAGATATGCCATTTGGCTTAAAGCAAAAGAAAAGAACTAGGTAAGAGTAATCTGAATCAGCCAGCTATATTTTGAATTACACCTTTGGAGATGTTCAGAAATTGTTCATTTCAGCAAGGGGTCTCAGAGTATGATGAAAGAATGGAAATTATTTTAAGTGAAAAGAATACTTGCTCATTTTTTGGTAAAATTTAATCCAATAATCAACCTAATATATATTTGTAAAATCTTGGTTTATATTGGTCACTGTTTCCTATTTCTTACTAGTATTTTGAACACTCTAATTAAATGTTTTAATGTGCTTGCAATGCTATTATATTGCTGGTATTCAGTAGTATTTACAACTCACCTGTGTGTCTCAATGTGTATACTTTTATTGTCCAGATCTTCCTTTGTGAAACATTGCCTATGGAATGTCTTCTCACAGAACAATCTAAACAGTGTGGTTTACTATTTCCATAACATCTGTCTTTTCTGCTATAGAACAGATTAACAATTATGTCTTAAAAAAAGGGGGGGAGAAACAAAACCACGCAGCTTAGACAGCAGTAGCTAGCTGTGCTACATGTATGCCAGAGGAAAAGGTCTCTCCCACAGTGCAGCTGGTAGGGTTCACACTTTCCCTTTTCATTGTACAAGAGAATGCTATATTATTTCTATTACAAAATGATTGTCTGACAAGGGAGGGAAGATAGCAGACTCTCCAATCCTTGTCTTTCCATGCATGCAAGGCTTTTCAATTGTGTTAAGCAGTATAGCAGAAGGGGTTTTTAAATTAGTGTTTTGTTTTAGCAATGGTTGCTGATGTGTACATGTAATACAGTTTTAATCAAATCCCAAATGCTGAAGACCTTTCAGCAGTATCTTAGGCAGCACTGTGCAATGCTTATTCCACTTGAAGTGGCCACTAGGGAGGTACAATTAGCTGTTCCCATGGAGAAGTTTGTTATACTAATAAATAATAAGTAGTGTAGGTAGAGATGGAATCAATTAAAGATATTTTTGACCATCTAATGGTTTATGGGAATACTAAATAATTGACAATAAGTTTTGACTATGTGTTCCATAAGCATGTTTTATTGTAGCTAAAGTGTGACCACGGAACAAGGAATGCCTCTGTGTTGACAGTTGTAACAGTTAACTTATACCACCCTCTTAAACATCACTGCTCATAATATTCACCATTAACCCTTTCTAAAAAGTTAAAATTTAAACATAAACACATATGTACTCCATGCTGAAGCTGCTGCAGCAAAGCTTATTTTCCTTATATTTTTTAAAAAATAAAAAGATACCTGAAATGTCAGGAAAGCAGAAAGTTATTGCTATCTCTATTTTCACATTTGCTTGAATAACTCAGAATTAATTTTATTATTTAAGACTGATTTGACAAACTTATTCAAACCATAGCTTAATCACTTTTGTTTGTCTGAAGTACAAATATTGACATAGATTCAAACCAAAACCAGCTCTAGCCATCCCTTTGGGGGGAAAAAGGATTTGTTCAGTAGTATTTGCTGAAAGCAAAATGCAGCAAATATAAAATCAGATTCACCAGCCCTTTAAGTCTGATTTGTTCCACTCCAACAACAGCTAGTTTTTTGAGATTTCCCTGCCATTAAAGAATTCATGAATGACCTGAACACTGTCATAGCCCTTATACCACATTTTTCTCTTCTAATATATAGAGAAATTAATGGAAAAGCTATCATTGGCACAGATATTTGAAGTCAGCAGATGAAGTTTGAGGACTAAAGCTGAAATGAAAAGATGCAGTATACAAAAACTGTAGTTCCTATTACTATTCCGTACTCCTCAGGATCTGCTGAAGAACCAAAATACTGTGGTAGTTGGCAATGTTTCTCATTGTCTAAATTAGGATAATAAGAATAATAATTACAATAATAATGATGTCATCTTAGAATATGATGATAGTAAAAGTGGAATACCTGTTATGATCTATCAGGACATAAACTAAAGTAATTCAGTGGTTGATAATGACTTGGATGAAATATTTTTTTCAATATTAATAGAAGAAATTCTACCTGTGTTGATTTTGTGAACAAATGTGTCCACTAATGAACATTATTTTTGCACTTAGAAAGGACTTTTAAAGAGTTGTTATTATTAGCAAAGTTTCAATGAAGTAACAAAAGGATACAACTTTGAATCTTTTATTTATCCAATATAGAGCACCTACTACGCACATACCATGGCCCTCAAGAAAGCTAGAACAGTTTAGTCTTCCTAAAGTTACCATTAATTTCAAAGAAAAAACATTGAATTTTTTCAAAGAGAGAACTATACAAGTAGGATCAGAGAATACCTTAGTCTTTATCTTCAGTCTCCTGAGAAGTTCTAAAAAATATTGCAGAGTCTGCAAGCCCTACACTAAGATTCTGTGTATCGCTCCCTGAATCTCTGGTGTTTTTAAGAGACACATGTGCAAGGAGTCATTTGCCATCCAAGACGACTATAGCTGTGTGTCATTGAATCACTACACATGATCTTTGGAAAACTGGATTACGTGCTCTGGTAGAAAAGAGAGGGGCAAAGAGTGTTTTGTAGTTTGCCTCATTCCTACCACCCTGTCCCTTTTCCAGCCTTGTCCTTTATTCTTCCGCTGGCTTCTAGTGGCTTCTAGCCACAAGTTATTTATTGTGACTCTCAGTATTTTCCTTAACTTCTGTTTCCATTTCTTTCTCACTCTTCCATTCCTTCTAACTTTCAACCCTATTTTCTGCACGTTTCTAGCAGTCCTTTCACAATACGTTTCTGCATCCCTGCTCCACATTGCCATTCATGCCAGACTATACTGACAGAAAGTCCTTGAGAAAATACACTCTGATGTTCTGCTAAGTCTCTGCTGAATATGTGTATGTAACTTGCAATAGAACTTTCAACTTGGCTAAAACGGAATTGATTTTGGTAACAGCAGCAGAAAGTGTTTGCTCTGTATTCTGTCTTAAATCATGGATGTGCCTCCTCAGTTGAGATGTTGCTAGATGATTATATGTCTTCACACCTATATATATTTCTTTACCCTCCTTCTGAAACAGCTACATTAATTTGGTTGAAAAGTTTTTATCTATAAGTTCTTTCAGACTTTTAACAGTAACAATAATCCTTCTCTTGACAGCGTGGCAAGTAACCAGAAGCTACAACTACATTAATATTCTAGTTCAGATTAGGAGAGCACTGCTAAAATGAATGTCCTTGTTGTCCAACTTAAGTTGCTTCGTTTCACGCTGCTAAGTGGCCCAGAACACATAAACAAGGTTCCTTTTAGGTAAAACTTAACTGGAAGATAATCCCTAGGAGTACACCCAATACACTTAAACTGCTGCTTGGTGTTCAGCACATGAGACCAGACTAGAGCTATTCCAAAAATCCATCTGAAATTAATATGGTGTGGATGTTAGGTCCTCAGCACCAACTGTACTTGGCTGACCATCTTTGCTGCCGTTGTGCCATACCACTTAACATTATTGATACAGCCAATAGACTTCTAAACTGCCACTAAGCTGTACCAAATTGGGCATAAATCCATGGATTTCAAGCAAAAGGTAAAATTTCCTTTGACAAGAAAACCTATGACTTTTGGAAAATAGGAGGAGAGAAGAACTGTGTGCATGAGTCCGTGGCAAAACAATTAAGATGTTCACCTGTGTCATGTATGATTTTAACTTCCTTTCAATGCTTCTATTAGAATATGGGACATATTTTTGTGAAGACTCATGAGGAAAAAAGGCAACTGAACTTTTAATGTTGCAGGATTTGTCATAGCTTCTAGACCTGCTGTGGAGTCCAGAGGTCATGGGCTTATGGTGACTACATTTTCAATTTCTAGACAGTGTGCTACAGGAGGACTCTGCAAGAGCTAACAATATTAAATCCCATGTGGCTTCGTATTTGGTATTGTACTGACTCAAGGGAACATGATGGATAAATATGTACTGCTTTAGGAAACCATGCCCAACCAGATTCCACATACCTTTTCTTGATGACAGCTTGATTTTGCTAGTTTTGGAAAAATAGTACTTTTCTATTTGACTTTTGCTCTGTTTTCTATTGTGCCATGAAATAAGACATGTTTTATAGAAAAGAGAAAGTTCAGGTTTCTACCACATACTCAGAAACATGCTGATCTGTGTGCTTTTCCCTCCTCATGTCTCTAATTGCAAGCCCTACTCTCTCATACTTGCTACTTTCTACCAGTATGATGTATTTAGTGATGAATGGTTTGAGCTTTGGTGCTCTAAAGCTGAACTGAGCCTCTGTGAATACAGAACTCTGGAATTTCAGTCCAGTCACCTTGAAAAGCCCTTCTTGTTAGAGATCCTGCAGGTTTCTAGCTGTTTTCTGACTTCTGTCAAATGTCATCCTGGCTGACCCACTTTGCTCCAACTGTAGGAGGAACAGCCATGTTAAATTTATTACATAACAGTAAACAGTGCTTTTATTTCTCTTCTCTTTACTCTTGGTTATTTACTCTGGCTTAGTATCATGCTTGATACTAACATTCTTGCTATTTCCCAGAATTCACCATATAAGTTAACTCAGAATTTCTGTATGGCAACTCTAACCAAAAGGAGCATAATCTAGTGTTCTAGACATTAGACACCCAAGTGCCTAGAATAATTGATGCACCATTTACAACTTATCTTTAGAATAAGTATGCCAGTCTTCGGTTAGTTTCTATTTTTTTTAGAGAATGACTAGCCTGTGTGTTCCTCTGGAGCTAGTGGGAGAACCAGAGATAATGGTGGTGCTATTTGACTCAATGGATAAAATTCTGTGTTCGGTATCTGGAGGCACAGGGTTCAGAGCTTGTTGGTGAATCATTTCAAGATTCTTCATGGTTGTACCCCATGAAAAATCTATTTTTCCACATTCATTTAAAAAAAATAATGTTTCAGTTAATCTTTTTTTAAATTCATTTTTTCAATGACCATTAAAATTATTGAATTTATGGATGTGAATATTTGTGAGAAAGCATTTTGAATTTAAGGAGTATTGAGAGAAGTTGAATTTTGGACTGGAAAGCGTGGGTTTTCTCACAATGAATGTATTTCCAAATGCTCATTTGGAATATACACATAAAGCTATTTGGTAATGTTTAGCTGAGCAAAAAAACCCAAGTATTTGAATTTATAAAATTTGCACTCAAAAACATGAGCAAGTGAGAGTCTAGGAAACGTGACTCCATTAATATGGAACTCACATAGATGAATTGATTCACAAAAAATTTCTGTCGGTTTTGAGAAATTGTTAATCATAGAAAGATGATAAAGTAGTTAAACATTTATCTAGTTCATTGTTGTAGAAACACATCTACAAATTTATGCTTAAAATAAAACCTGCCACTGTCCAAGTAATTAGAGTATTTAGAGCAATCATAGATATAATCCAGAAAAACGTATGGTTAAGGAAAACCCAGAAGATTGGATTTGAGCTTGGATTGATCTGACGTTGAACTGATGAATTGCAAAGTCCCAGTCAGTAGAACTTTTAAGGCTACCTGGACCTCGAGCTGCGACTTCTCTGCCAAGAAGAATACTGTGTCTCCATCTGCTGGTCAGCGGTATAACCCTCCGCCTGCCAGGAGCTGGGGCGCAGTAACCGAAGCCCAGAAGGCTTCTGCTCTCTCATTTTGTCATCGGCGGGTAACTGATTCACTTGAAAAATCTTATTCCTGATACTAAAAGGACTTTGAAATCACAGTAACCAAAGGGGCATCCTCCATAGTTTACAGCCTAAATTAACCATTTTATTCTGTTATTTTAACATCGGGTTCGTTAGCATCCCTATTTTCCTTTCAAAATGGATTGGATTTGTACCATTGGGAAGAAGCAATGAATTCAATATAAACTTGGAGAAAATGGTAACATTTATTTTTTTAAAGGAAAGTGTACAAAAAATAAGAGCAATAATTAACAATTCTGAAAGATTGAGCAAACCCAATCTTTATTCAAAATGTGATCATTTCAATAGAGTGATTTGTGCAGATTAAGGTATTGGGTAGAGCTATTAATAAGAAAAGATGTGGAAAGATACCTTGACCACAGCATAGGCTCATTCTGAGACATAACTGGAGGTCTTTCAGCTGAAACAGTTGTGTTTATATTTGGATTGGTTTGGGTCATCACAAGCAGAAAGTATTATATTTGAGTATGTTTAAATAAATTTCCTCTGTCAATGGCAGATTTTGTGGTGTCAGAGAGAACCCATTGATCTTAACTGGAATAGTTGAGATGCTTTTCAGAGAAGAAGACATAAGTTGAAAATCCTGTTCCATGTCTCTGATACTGAATGGGAATTCAGATCTAGGTCTTCGGTATCTTGGAAAATTTTCGGATTTGCTTTACAACTGTTATAAGGTTAGTCTGGTTTAATCAATATTTCTTTCTGAAAACTAACAGAAAAGCTTCTTAGAGGAAATTTTGTCCCTGTAGTTAGTTATCCAGGCTACTTGGGGATAAGGGAGACCAATATACTGGTCTCTGCTTGATATAAAACAGATCAAACTTCCATGTGGGTCCCTTTAATCACAGCTGTCAGTCATAAAAAGGCTACCTTCTGGTCACTTTTGTTTCCGTAAGAGTTTCAGAGGAATTCACTTTACTCCTTTTTTGTTTGCTCTGGAATATAAGATCCAAACTGACAGAATTTTTCATGAAGTGAGATTCTGGTTGTCACTGCCATGTATCAGTCAGAAGATTTCACTCATTCATGAGTTTCCTCTTGAATAACAGTTAAAAAAAACAACAACAGAGAAAGGTTGGAATAGAATTACTATATTTCAAATGCATGAAAAATATTGAAAAATATGTATGAAAAATAAGTTAATATTAAAGATTATAGGAATTGTAATCCTTGCACTCTAGTGAAAGGGAATTACAGTGATTTCACTGAGATTAAAGCCTTCAGCATATAGCTTTATTCTGACTCTTCTATTAGATTTATGATTTGCCTTTGTGCCAGGGCCTTGATGTCAGAATCAGCTTTTGGATCAAATCTTCTGCTGGCATAAGCATTGTAGCTCCATATCATTTTACATTTATTGCAAGAAAACAACTTATGGCAATAAGAGTGTTGTAAGATATAGTAAAAATCAAAAGCTGTCATGAAAGTTTACTGAACAATTTTCAGTGCAAAGCTCGTCTGAAGCAGTAATGAACTAAAATGTCCCACTTGCAGCTGGTGCAGTTTTAATCAATGAAAGCTACTGCAGTTTTTCATAGCAATGGAATTGTGATATGAAGCAGATGCATCTGTAGTGACACTGCTAACACTGATTTCAACTCTGTCACAGTTGTGTAGAAGTAGCAAAATTGTAATTTTGCTTATTCAAAGAGTAGGGCACCTAAAGTGAACTTAACAGTAGTTGGACTAAATTGTATGTTACAACTTCATTCTTTATATTAATTATGTAATTGAGGTGCTTTATGTACTGTTTATCACTGCAATGAAAAGGTAGTCAGAATAAACTTCTCTAGGCTGTTAAACTGCCTCTTGTTAGCATTGAAACTATATTTGCAGCACATTATCTTAGGCCTCTTTTTTAATAAGGAAATTGCCATCAAAACATAGTTAATCTGAGCTGAATTAGATTATAATTGGAGTCCTTATGAATGGGGATTTAAAATTATTCTGTATTGTCATAGAGTAACAATACATTATTAGGATATTAAATGTAGTTGGCAGCAGTATCATAAGAGTACATTTTGTATTAACGCTTTGTGCAAAGTTAATTCCATAAATTTTTTTGTTTACACATCTTTCTTGTATCTTCTATTATAATAATCTGCAGAAACGTCAGTGCATTAAAGGTTTTTCAGCTTTAAAAAAGCATCACAGATTAAGATATATCTTAAAAAAGGAGTGTATCCAAAGCCTTTTGAAGTCAATTGAAAGACTTTGACTTCAATGAGCTTTGGATGGGGCCCACAATATGCTTGTTGCAAAGTAACAGCTGTGCAGGCCTTTGTTTGCAGAAGAATCAGAAGTCTTACATTTGATGGTTGGGATACAGTGAAAAGCAAAGAAGAAAGATGGAGGCAAAATAATACATAGCATTTAAAAATGGAAATGAATGCTGTTTGTCTTAATTAGGAGATGCATCATAAGCCTTTGGCTTTCATTATTCAACTGAAAACATTTAAACAAAAAGCATCTGAAGAGGTCAGGGTGTTTCTGTGAAGTTTTTGCAGAAGGGCATATGAGCACTGTCTTGCAACCAAAAGGGAGTAACATCTTCGCAGCTCTTTGATATACAAATGAGGAAGAATGGCCTATCTAGTTGATTTTTTTCTCCTGTAATTTGTACATTTGGGGGGTGATTCTTACTTATACTTTACAGCAGAAGGAGGTACCAAGACTCAGAACTCAGTTTCTTAGGGGGTGAAATGCAAGTATTTTTTCATGTCACGTGATTACGTAGTTGGTAACCTTTAGAAATAGTTAACATGGCAAACATTGGCATAATGTAGTCAATTCTATGCATAGTGAGTAGAAATAAATGTGAGGAATCAATGTTTTGAGATAAAATCTATTTGAATAAATAGATTTGCCAACTGATGCTTACTAAAATCTTGTATATTGGATATATCTATATGTATACACTTTTAAAAATACAGTATAACTACATAAAGGTCAACTACCTCCTGGCAGTCATTTGCTATAATATTTCCTTAGTTAGGCTTGTTAATAACAGAACAGCACTACATTTATTTTGACTTTTGTGTTGTAATATCTGTCTTCATTATTTCTGTTTCATTTTATATACAAGACACTGCTGAGGAGGCAGTGGTAGTGGCAAACACAGCTGTTCAGCTGTTATTTGTACTGTTGGTGTACATTTCAGCTGAACCAAATTAAGAAGGAAAGGCAGAAAGGTTGAGGTACTGGGACCACTCCCCTGCTATCAGAGGCAACACATCATACAATGCCTTAAAAAAAAAGGATGAGTCTATCGAATATATTTTTGCTGTTGTTGCTCTACTTGAAGGATGGTTCCAGATGGTCCTTGCTGTAACCCTGTGAAATGTCTTAATTACCGAAAGAATTTTACTTCTGGCCAAAACATACCAGTTTATTCTTCTGACAGCATCAATTTTAACATTCATCCTTAGTGTTTACCACTGCTGTATTTACTGATGCAGCATATACCCTATCTCAGCCTTTGTTTTGCTAGGGTAAGCAAACAAATATTTTTAGCATTCTCACATATTTCTTGTTTATTACATAGCTGTTCTCTGTATCTTTTGCAGTTTGAGTTTCTTCTTCTTTATATTAGTAGGCATAGTTGTATATGGTATTCCAGGTTATATAATCACTTCCCTGCCTCTTCTGGAAATACCTTGGCTGTAACACCTCCACTTTACATTTACCTTTTCTTTGCTGCATCACAATGGCTGTATAAAAGCTCCAGACTTGTGCCCTGTGGCACGCCCACATGGTGGTCCTGGCTTCCTTGTAATTCTGACCAACTACCCAGCAAAAGTACAATTCAAATGTAACTGGTGACACTAAGGGTAAGAGCACATCTGAGGACTGACGACAACTGTTGCTACCCTGTTATCAACCTCTACAGAAATGGCATTTTCAGATAAATGCTTCTAGCCCTTATGGCTGTTAAAGAAAATCTTCCAAATGATAGCTGCATCTAGACCCATGTAAGGACATGTGCAAAGAAGAACTGTGGATGTTCCTGTCCTCTTCATTTTGGTAGCCATGAAGGCAAAGGTAAAATGTCTTGATAGGCAAGATATCTCTTGATAGTTGCCTAGTCAAAACATAATCTCTCTTCTGTGTACTCCCAACATCTTTTTAAGTATTGTTATTCAATCACATTTATAATCCCAAAAGAATATATTGGAAGACATATATACTTATGAGAAGCACAGAACTAGTTTGTCTGGATAAATCAGCAATACAAATTTAAGAAAGATAGTACTGTACAGAGCACACAATCATTAAAAACACCTTGAGACTCTGAGAATGTTTAGCTAATCTCTTTATTAATCACTATTTCTTCATTTATTAGCTGAGCTGGAGAGGGAATATTAACTTTCTCTACAATTGCTATGATGCTTCCTCAGGTTTGGGAAACAAATCATATACTACAACTTGTATTTCCCCACTTCTGAGCTGATTGCTTCTACTCCTTTGTAGAGTATAACGTAGAGGGGAAGGTATAATGCTAAGTCTCTTCTTCATGCAACATTTAAATACATTATTTTTAAGAAAAGATTTTCTTTTTTTCTTTTCCTTTCAGCTTTGGATGGCTAAATATGTCAAAGGCAGGAATACTTCAAGAGTTTTATTTGTTTCATGTTACAAATATCGTACTATAAGTAGGTGCCATAGTAATGTGCTTCTAAGCTTTTTAATGTATTATCAATGCCAGCCTAACTCTCAGATAACTTCTCTGCAGCTAAGACTTGAAATAACAAGCTTCTTAGAGCATTGAATCAGGGCAAAAAGGTATTGGAAATTCCATTGTGAATATTTTGTTTGCAAAACAGTCTTGGCTCCCTGTAATTTAATAAGAGTACCAGGCAGTTTCTTTGATCTTAATGTTTAAATGTCTCTAAAGAAAACTTTGTTTAGTTTGTGGTGATTTTTTCTTTAATTTACACTTGAAGTCATTGTCTTTGTTTTCCTGTGAAATGTTCAATAGAAAGTTAATGTGTTTTGGATCAGGCACATGTGCATCTCTTTGACCTTGCATGATTTATTAGTGTAATTTATTTATTATTTTTACTTTCTAAACAAGAAAAAAGAATGCTTTTTCCTGTGACACACATTCTCCAAGTGGATTAATGTTGTTCATTGTTTATGTTTGGTGGGGGGACAGATATATATGTAAGTATCAAATCACATAAGTTTAGTGGGACTTTAGGGCATTCATAAATATTAAGGCACAATCCACAAAGAAATTTAGAAAATGGAATACAGTTGATGCATCAAGGAAAGAATTCAATGTAATTCTTTACAGCAAATGGAGTCTTAGTTGAGCTACAAGTGGGATTACAATAACCTGCACACCAAAGTGCAGTCAGCTAAACCAATGTGGAAGGAATATTTAGGGAACAAATATGCCTAGAACAACATCTTACTTGGAGAAACCTCTCCCTGGTTTGCTGTGGTGTGGAGCTAAGAAAAGTTCAGGATTTGCAGCACTCTCTCATGGACTTAAATGCCACCGATGTGCTCTGATTTCACTATGGCTCTGTGTCTTTTCAAACAATGGCAATATTAGTTACATTTTGTACAGTAGTTCCAGGACTAGAACCATTCCTGAGAACCGGGAGACATAGGGTTTAGGTGTAGTTGAAGAAATTGCAGATTACTTATCTGTATTACTGCTGAAATAACATTTAAGAAACACAGCAAGTTCACTTAACTTCATGTGGGTCAACTATCACTCGCTTCCAGCTGCCACCTCTAAAGCTCAGTTCAAACTCTTGTCAAGTATCAGTTCTTTTGGGGAACTTGGAAGAGGGGAGACATGCACAACACTTAAAGGAACAATGGGGGTATAAATTATATAGGTAAACAAGCATCCACACACTGTTGAACATGATTACACTGACTGTTTAGTAATTGAGACTTTCACGCTTCTCTGTGTGTTTAAAACAAGTCATAGCCATTTGCTTAGAGATTTGAACTGTTTTCCTTTATATTTTCAGAAGTTAGAAAGTTTTGATTCCTGTTGCTTTCATCACTTGATTGTAGATAGTTGCTTGACAATTCTGGGCAAATGCTGAGCTGTGAAAGGTGACCATTGCAACTCTACTATCGGAAGATACTGCTGGCTCCTAGAGAATTCATAGGAATGGTACTGGCTGGGCAGATTTTCAGGGTTAATTGTATTTCTTCCTCAATCTTATAGTTCATGGTTGAAGAAACCAAGATGAAAGTATGTGTTTAAATAGAAACCTCAACCCAGTGTCTGGCTTGGAAGCATCCTGATACAAAGTATCTCATTGGACCAAGAGGTTGCTTCTTAAAACAGTTTCTGCTTTGCCTTCCTGAACACGGGCAAACTTATATGCGTCCTGCAGGCACATCAGAAAGCTAGGCGGTGTTATAGCAGAATAACTGAGGGAAGTAAGCGGAAAACTAAAGCTTATTGCCTTGGTAGATTTTACAGCAAGAAAGGATACAATATTGTCATAGAGTGGAAGGCAAATACAGAAAGAAATGTTACATAAATACCTGGGTTATCACAACTCAGAGAAAACTTACAAGTGTTGCTTTGATTTATATGCATTAATAGGTCTGATGTTTTCTGATGATCCCTAAATACAGAAACAGCCTGTGTTTTCATCACTGCTGAGATCAGACTGGTGGAACATTTGAGTGACTATATACCAATTATCTCTCTAGTGTCCTACCTGTTCTTGAGCTGGTAACAGCACTTTTTTTTGTTTGTTTGTTTCGGTTTTTTTCTCTCCACCTCACTTTTCTCTCTTTGGGGATGTATAAATTGAAGTGAAAATAGAGGGACAAAATTATTTTTCCTTTATTGCCTACTATGTAAACAAGATTTTTCCAGAGCATTAATTTAATAAGTATGTTATAAAATGCTTAAAATCATTATTTTTCCAACAGAAAATAAAAAAAAAACCAACCCTGTTTTCATACAGTTACTAGTTTCATCATCAGAAAAGTTCCATAGAGCAAAAGAGGGATGCTAGGGTGTACAGAAACTGTGTTGTCTTGGAATTTAATAGAAATTATGTTTTTCCAAGGATTTCTGTGGGTTTTGTCAAATTTCAACACAGAACTATAGTTTGTGGACTCTATTTACTGTGTGTCAGTGTCTAAGAGCATAGAAACAAAGCAATGGCTTTTGATCAGTCTGGTTTAACTTACAGCAAGCAGTCCTGACAGCAAACAAGTTACAGCACAGCTCAGATTCCTTATGTCGTGTTGTACTTTCTATCAAACTGTGACTCCATTTTCAGTCTATGTGTTTATACCTAGGTTCAGGATAGAACTGCACTATATCTAAACTAGATAAACAGTGGTAGTAAAGATTCAGGGATGGGATTACTTTTAGTATTTTCTGTTAAACTCCAGGACTGCTCCATAATTTCAGGTATACGTTATTGTTAGTTAATTGGTTCATCAGTTTCCTTAGTATCACAGTCACTTCTATGCAAGATTGTGTTCAGCTAAGCTTTGGAATTGGTTTGTGACCAGACACATGAAGCCATGTAAAAAATGAGAGATATCTAACATTTAAATTTGCCAGCAAAAATTATTTTTAAAAAAATTCCAAATTCCTTGAGAAGACATAAAACTTTGAGGTGATTAAATGGTTATTTAGTGATGAAGATTTTGGTTCTAATAAGCTCAGTACTTTAATGGAACTACTCCACCAAAATTCCCAAATAAGCTGGTTTTTTTCTAAACAAATGGCTGAATAGCAAAACCAAATACCAGATACTAACAAACAGGGAAATCCCAGCTTTTTTCCTGCACGTATTGAAGTAGTGAATTTAAAAAGATTTCAAACGTTCATTTAAATGGTATGTTTCACTGAGTTTTGGTATTAATGCTGCTGTTCAGATAGCACCATTATACACTTTTCTTTGAAGACTAAAGTTAAAACTGACTTTCTTTACAGAATCCAACCACAGTTTTAACACATTCTTAAAATAGTTATATTTACCCTGAAACACAGCAATTACTTTTAAGCCTTTACAGGATTTGAAATTTGAAGGTGAATAAAGGTCATGGGATGAAAAATTCCAAACGCGTAGTACCAAATGCAGGCTGACGGTGACCCCAGAGATCACTCAAGACAGACTGAATATTGGTTCTTTTGCAGGAGACCTCAACATTAACCAATACTGGACTACTCATTAATCAGAAAAAGTGCAAGATTTACAGAGCTGTCACTATGCAGTATTTAACTTTATGTTGACTGTCTTCAGCCATTTTGTAGGATTCAGTTCAGTCTTAGGAACCATCTTGTTTACCCAGAAAGGGCAGAAAATCTGAAAAGGGGATTTCAACCTGAGAGGTTCTTAGGGTTCCCCTTCTCAGACTCAAATAATATCTGTGGTGAAATCTGTGATTTCCTTTACTTCTGGAAGACATTTAAGTGCAGTGGACTCTAGCTTCCCAGAGGAGGTAGCTAAACAGTTCTGCAGGTTACTGACAGTCATATGTAAAGGATTTACACATATTAACGTGTTTTCTACTGAGAACAGAATAAATAAAACCTTTTAAAGTCTAAGCTTTTGTTAGTTTTGATTCCAGTCTGATGTCAGGTTTTCACCCATCTATCAAAACAGGACAAATGTTCATTATTGTAGTGGGATAATACAGGCTAGGTCAAGTCCCCTTTTCCAAGAGGGAGACAACTGTTGTGGTATGAAAAATGCTCCTGCAAAGCCTAGTTTTCCCTCATCTATTTTCTTTATTATGTTTATTCTCATGCACATTCTGCATAAGTTTTCTAACTGATGGGACAGAATGAAGCGATGAACATTGCTGAACATAGAAAATAGTGTTAAGTAAATAGTAAGCAAACCTTTGGCGGTTTCCTTGATTCTGGAAAGACTTGAAATTAATTGTAAAGGGCAAAAAAAATTGACTCTTTTTCCCATACACTTAGTAGAACACTTTTTTTCCTGTGTTATTTGTAGTACTAACTATTTGGATCAATGGATTGCTAATTAGAAACTGACTTTGGAAGGCTGCAGCATGCTTCTCAATGATTCATGTGTTTGCATTGATTTTTGCATAAAAGCAAAATCTAGCTGTACTATTTAGCACTTAGAAATTGGTCCTCAATGAACTGTTTGGAGCTTAATAGGGTTGATAATACTTGGAAGCTCATTATTGTGTTTTTATCATTATTTCTTGGATTAAACTATATACATACACACATATGTATATATACACAACACTCACACTCACATACGGAGTTGTATTAAGCCAAAAGACAAGGTAGGCAGCAGACTGTATGCTTCATGTATGCCAAAGACGGGGCCTGGCTTTCTAGGCTGAACAGCAGGTCTTTGTTTCTGCTTTATACAGCCGTCATCCTCTCCTACTGCTGCTAACACTGAGTGAACAAACAGGATGTAACCTAGGGATGTGCAGCTTCTTAGAGAAATGATAGTCACTTTTCTGTTCATCTTTCCTTCAGGAAGGTATAGGAACAAAATAATCCTCTCTGACACCTGTCCTTTTCAATGTTCTGCTGTTTACCCCAGTAGGAACAAGCCTTGTGTCTGTTGGAGGACAGGACACTGCAGGCCTTCCCATCAGGGAAAGGGTAGATGCGGAGAGGCCCATGGGTGACCAAGCAGATGGTGTCAGGTGGCAGTCCTATGCTTCAGGAAAGTGAGGAAGAAGAAGATTACCCATGAAAAGGGGCAACCTCTCAGAGCAGCAGAAGGAGAGGAGAAGAGATGTCACTACCCTGATCCACAGCCCCACTAAATCCTCGCCTAGCTTCTCCAGCCTTTTTATCCTTCTCAATCACTTTGTACCCAGAATATCATGGACCTTCACTGACCTCTGAGTTGCTAGCTCCAGTCTTACTCCAGAAACCCCATTTTTCTCCCCCACACAACCCATCTGTTCTGTCCGCTGAAGCCTCCACTGAATCTTTTTAGCCTCTTTCTCCCATCTGCTGTGACCCATATTGCTGCTTCCATAAAACTGATTCTGCCTACACTGCTGAGAAGCCTTCAGCTGAGTTAGCATATACAATATGGATTGTTGATGTCATATGGCCTATATATTTGTATGTGTCTATAAATAGATTTATTGTCTGGATATGCAGCCAGCAGTTCAGCCAAGGTTCCTATGAACGTTCTTAACTTTTTGCCCATGGATACTTAGAATATAAATTTAGGCACCTGCTAAAGTTCCTTGTGAAACTGGAAAACTAATATCCAGATGGTTAGTTACAGGATCTGTATCTAAAATTCAACTTCTTTCTCAATCTGCGGACATATTTGGGGCCACTGATAATAGATCTTTGCTTCCAAATCCATGTAATAAATGCTGAGAGCCAGTTTTTTCACTAAATTGCCAAGGTCACCCTGATTTTTTTATCATATCTTTATTTATCACAGTCAAGAGATTACTGGAAATTTTTTTCACTACATTTTTCAGTTCTGCTTTAAATTTTGCAGCATGTAAATCTGTATTTCTTCATGAGAAGAGGTTTTCAATTTAAAACTTCCAACACATCTGAACTCTTTGAAAAAGATAGCAATCAGATTGACTATTTAGCAAATCCTTGAAGCAAAATGCTGATATTGTAGTGAATCCAGATTTAGTTTCAACATAAAAATATTTCTGCCTGTTCCTTGTAACAAGTACAAAACCTGCACTGGTCCAGAACGGTATCAATTAACCACAGACACCCAACTGTAAGAGCTACTTTATCAGACAGGTGGAATTGGACTAATTATCATACAAGGTTACACATAAGGAAAAAAGACCTGCAGTCTCTCTAGGAGAATTACAAGCCTGTGATGGCCCCCTACCTTTGCTGCAATTATCTCCAAATCACACCTGCCAAGCTGTAGGGAAGCATTCCCATGGTTTGTGGCTAAGAACATAGTCAGGTAAACTGTTGTTTTAGTTGGCTTAAAAATCCTCTATACCTGTACTTGTTTCAAAGAATACAGTACTGTAAGTGTTTCTGCAGTAAAAGAGACAATATCGGTATAAAAATCGCATCATAAACATTAGAAATTAGAAATAAACTTTAGGTTGACATACCATTGAAGAATTTCAGCCTTAGAATGATTCTTAGCATCATGGCTAAACTCAGATACCTTTCCACACAGATTTGAGAAAGTAGTTCCTCTGCTGAAGGAAGAGACCGGGATCTAGAGAGGGATCTGTAGAAGCATTTGTGCTGAATGAAGAACCTGCTCAGCATGGAAGCAAGAAGTGTTAATAAAAGAAAGAAATTTTAAGGCCTAAATCTTTGGAGAAATAGCTGAGTTTTATCTCAGAAGCAGAATGACACCTCATTTACCTGGGATTCGCAGTTGTGAATCTTAAACCTAGACCATAAATCATCTTTTTCCTGGAGGTCATGAGAGAGCAGTCTTTGTCTCATAAGTATGGCATTCCAACCTGCAACTTTGAGAAGCTGGGTTGTAGAACCTGGGAGAAAGATCTCCATCTCCAAAGAAAGATCTTTGTGAAGTACCCTTATCGCTGTTTTGTAAATGTACTCTTGCTCACAATGTTTTTACCTATTTAAATATTTCTGAAAGTGATGGGGCCAGAAGTGTGGGACCAAGCATACAAATTTTTTTGGCATATGATTTCTGATGTTAAGAATCCAGTTCTCTATGCCCGTAGTAAATTGCCAACAAGTCTTCCTGGTGCTCTTTTAGAAGATGGAAAAATCAAATATGTACAAATTATTTCAAATAATACAGTTTCAGAGGAAGTAGTTTGCAAGATCATTAATAGGAAATATTTATTTTCTTGAAAGAAAATGTGTTAACTCCAGTTGTTCTCATTCATTGTGTTTTCCTCGGCAGGTGTAAAGACAGTGAGAGGGCAGTGCTGTATGCAAGCAGTCACTCTCAATACATGGGAGAAACAAAATGACAGCAGCTATTTGTGTGATCGACTTTCACATGGTCGTGCCATGTCCAAGGTTTGAATTTTAGCTGCAGAGTCCATATAGTACCTTATGGAGAGTCAGCGCTTCAATCTTAAGTGCTGGCTCAGTGTTTCTGGAGATCTAGACCTAAACCACTGGATTAAAGTTTTGAGGTTTATGTTTGTGGTCACAAGATGGTCTAAGGTACATCTAGAATCTGAAAGCTGACATGTAGACATAGCTACTATTTAATTATTCTAAAGAAGAATTGTCAGGGGAAGAAAGAAAAGATTAAAGTAAAGAATATTGGACTTTGAATTGCTCTTGAAAAAATAGATTTAATCTGTTATTTTTAGTAAATTATCTAGATCCATTTTCATTGTAACATAATTATCTTCAATACATTAATTTATTTTACAGTGGAATTATACATATTGCACTGTTCATACAGTATTAACCTAAATATAAACATTTGTGTTAATTGAATCCATGGTTCCAGCGAATTTTAAAACCAATCTTATATTAGACGTGATCTAATTGTCTCTGTTATATTGACAGATACCTAAAAATGAGTTTGATTCTATCATTAAGCTATTTCAGTGATTCATATCAGAAATGCTCAATAGAAGCCAAGTGATGTTATTGGAGAAAGTTCCTTTCTTCAGGTTTTGCGTTACCAAGTTAGTTCAAATAGCAAAGAACATCTAAGTCAGAGTAGGCGCTGGTCCTATAATTTTATCATTTATAATATCCCACACTGTTATGAGGCCTCATCTATCAACTTCTGGGTTGTTGTGGTGGTGTTTGTTTTTTTTTTTTTGAGGGGAGGGGTGGGGGGGTGGGGGATGCAATTGCTGAAAAAACTACAGTTGGAAAAATGGTTTATAATGTGCAGTAGAGATAAGCATACCTGGTAGGGTCATCATACCCCTTTGGAAGTTGTCCTGAGCATGAACTATGTCCATGATGATATCTACAGCTAGGTGAAGAAGTCTATCACAGCAAAAGGTGAGGGAGCAGTTAAGCAGTGTGAACAATCAAGATGCAAGTTCTCAGTCACTTGTCTTATTTGGCAGTGTAGATGTACCTAGCGAGCCTAGTTCTGAGTTCCCTTGTCTTTTGCATGGAGGCTAAAGATGGGAAAGGTATGATAAAGATGGTCTATATGGAATCAGCCACTGACCCAGCATTCCTGTCATACTGTTTCTCCAAGGACGTATGAAAATTCAGGGTTCAGAGAATCTACATAATCATGCCCCTTAGGTATAAGGCTTAAAGATACATTTACAGTGCAGATTGCAGTGTAGTAGAAAGAGAACTGATTTTGCTTTAAATGGGTAAGCCTTGCTGCAGCAGATGACAACCCTCTGCAAAACCTCACACTGGAAAATAAAACAACTGGAAATAGGTTCCTGCGAACTTTTGTTTATTGGATTGCTCTAACTGTAAGACAAGGTTTGAGTCAGTTCTTCTTTTATCTTTTCCTACATCATTACTATTTCAGAAAATCACAGTCAGTCACAGACAGGCTTTTACCAAGACTTCTAGGGATCCTCTGTCCAGCTAGTGTGTTCATATCTGCTTTTTCAGTCAAAGGGCTAAGGTAACTATCACAGTTTTTCCTTAAGGGAGAGAATGTACTGGTAGAACTGAAAACCTGGGGGCAGACCTGTTATTCAAATGCACTCCCTTCTGTTCTCCCTCTGCTTGCTCACAAAAGTCCATGTTTTCCTTTTAAATCCATGCTTCATGCCCTTGGCCTTCATCTCTGGTCCTCCAGGTTTTCAAAATCTTCCTACCTGTTGCTCAAACCATAGTGCTTACACTTATTCCTTCCATTGTGTGAACTTTTCAGGGTGAAGCATACCAGAATAAGCCACAGCTGTATTGCTTCTTTGTGTGGATACAATCTACTTGAAATATATCCTCTGAAATGTATGTCTGTAGACTTATGGGAAAATTAATAAAACAGAAATTAAAACTGACAGCTTTGAAATGATATGCTACCCTTAGCATATGGACTACCTCACATGAACACTTTACAGGATTTGTATCAGGATTATGGACAGTAACTCAATGGGGGATAACTTCTGAACTATATTCCTAAATCTCATTTGACAGGTTTTGGATGCTGTATAATTCTTACAGTATTATAATGTCACGCCAGTGATGCTACAGTCATCATTAAGATAGTCCTTTCATTCTTAGTGCTAATTTTGTCTTATAATTGCTTTTGCAGTGAAATTTCATATGGTTTTTCTGAGCAGACAAATGAGCTTCCTTAAAAAAATTAAATGCTTCATGCTCCAGAAAGACATGTTCTGAAGATCCAGTTTCCTCAGAAATAGGCAGCTATATCTGGAGAGAAAAAAACAACAACAATGCTTTACACTCTGTGTTTTTAAATATATACTAATGATTTAGAGTATTAGCTTTGGCACCATTATACAAAATAAGTTAGGAAGTAAAGATATGTAAACAGCATTAATTTTATTAGTATTCTATACTAATTTACTTGCGGTATTGGTATACATCAAGAATGAGTGAAAGACTAGGACAGGTTTAATTACATAAGACAGGGAGCAGACTCCTTTGCTATCCTATGCCATATACAAATCCTAGAGTGGTGTTCAAGGCATTTTCTTGGAACACGGAAATGATCGCAACTCAACCTAGAAGACTTGTCTACTGGTGAGCCTGGTTGGTATTTCCTGCACCTGTTGCCACTTTGCAATCCTTGCAATTTACTGTTCCTCTCTTGGAAGTATCAGAAGTATGAGGAAAGAGATGGGTCGAATATCAAAGTTCTTCAGCTAAAGCAGCCACAGCCCAAAGTGAGAGCAGCAGGTAACCTGAAGTGAAGCAAAGGTTGCTTTCTGTGGAATGAAAACACAGTCTTTCTGTATAGCTGTAACTAACTTTGCTGACTTAACCTCTGGTTGTATTTATACAATCTTCCTGAACAAATCAGGTGTTGCCACTGGTTTGGTTAAGGACATTGGATGTCTTTGAGCTGTGATAACTGTTTCTACCTCACATATAGCAACCTTTGCTGACAGGAGTCTCCATTTGTATTTGCTTCTACTCAGGCTGTAAAATGCACCAAGAGTGTTTGACAGTTACATATGTTCCATGGTTCCGTGCTTGTGCTCTAGATAGAGGTTAGAACTAGCTTTGCAGGGTACAAGCTATGCTTTGTACTGTTTGGAATACTTTAACATCTCTATGATTGTTACAATATTCTAGAAACATGTTTTTGCTTTTTTGGAGACAGATTGTTGCTTTCAAAGACTAGCAATATCTGCTATTGAGTTATATGCTTTTATGGTTATAAAATAGAGTTGTTTCTACACTCCAGATGCAATAATTTTATAGTTAGTAAATATAAATATAGCTAGACAATGTATATTTTATTCCAATAGATGTGAATTTTTTATGTTGATGAAATTTCAGCCATTGTGCTGCATTAAATTCCAAACTGATTGTGAAGCTCAAGCAGAAGGAATGGGTGAGTGTGAGGGAGAAGGAAAAGCAGCCTTCCTTAGGTCACATACAGTAGCTGAGGAACTAGTTCACGAACATGACATCCCAACTGTATGTCTCTTCCAAGAAAAGACTAGGAGGTTCTGCATAGCAATCAATACTCTAGCTCTAAGTGTATTTTTATTTTTTGTTCAGAGCCATTGGCGTAAGGAATTTCAGTGAATTTTGGCTGCCTACAGTGTAGTCTGCGGTAGTCTCATAGGAATTCCCATTGATCACACATGTATATAGTGCATCTTATCTTCTAGCCTTGCTCTGTTGTGGAAGTATATTTGAACCTATGTGAAAAAAAAGTGCATTTTCAAATATATGGCTCATCACAAAACAGCGAAAGTGGCATATAGGGGGTTAAGGGAATGATGAAGCAAAAAACTGCAGTGCCAGGAGAATTCCCCAAAGAGTAAACAAAACTCTTAACTGTTGCAAACAATAAATTGTCAATACCTTGTAGAAGCAGTGGATAATGAAAAGTTATAATGCCTATAGTTAGTACCCTCTTTAAAAGAATTTACACAGGATATGAAATTAAATTCTGTGCACAGTTCTCTTAATTTGCCCTTAATTAAACAATACTCCATAAATGGTGCATTCAGTGACCAAATGTTCAGAGACAGCAAAATGGTGGGTCCCAAGCCATTAGGAATGAAATAAAGTCAGTCCCCTGAGAGCCTGCTAGAATCTGGTCTATCTAAGTGACAACTGATGGTTTAGGAAAGATAATTAACTTTGCAATTACAAACCGCAGCTTTCACCAATGCTGTTTCTTTCAGTAGTTTCTTCTAAATGTTCTACTATTTTTACAGTGAGATAAAATGCTCTTTAAAAATGCTGAGTTCATAGAAATTCTTTTTTCCTAAACAAATACAATTTGAATATTTTATTTTAAATATTTCAGATCAATAAGTATATATGCAGTTATTTTATAAATTACAAAAGAATAATGTAATTTTTAAAAATTGCTGTCAAGATTTTATTCTTTACTTTCAAAATAAAAGGGGCATGCTGCATCAAACAAATTTGATTTTTTCCTTTGGTAGCAAAACCTGGATGTAGCAAACAAATTACGTTTGTTCTTTAGCCATACAGATTGACATTCTCTTCAGTATAAGGACCATCAATTCTAACCAGCTAATGTGCCTTCATATTGATAAAAAATACCTGCATTGAAGGGGGATAGCTAGTTGAATCCATATGTCTATACCCTTGATTATCCTTACCATAATGTCTCCTAGCATGTAAATTAATGTATTTTCATGCTGGCATACGTGTCATGAAATCATCAAATGCCACAATATGTTCATACTTACATGTGCAAGTATTGTTGTTTTGGTATGATATATTAGGGGATTATGAAAAGCCTTAGCTTAGAGAGTATATTATGTTCAGTTGTAGTGTTTTGTTGAGACCGTAAATGTCTGTGTACTGAACAAAGTTCCAGGTCAGTACGGACACAGGTAAGCAAGAAGACAGAATCAGGACCTAAACTTTATGAAAAATCTTTTTGTGACTTTGCTGTGTTTTCACATATTGTAGCGTACTGTATAGCACTAGAACTGGCTTCAGGAAATCCCAGCTTTAAGAGAGCAGACCAAGCAAATTTGGCATGCTACAAGGGACCAGTTCCATACATTGATTTAGTAGCTGAAAGTAGAAATCTCTGTATTATCAGCTGCAGACTGATGCTGATGCCTGATTTCAGGCTGTGGTGCAGGCAGCGTAGACTCTGGTACTGTGTTTGCTGGGATGTCCCATGAAAGTCTACTGCTCTAATCAACTCCTCATTTTGCCTGTGCTTAGGGCAAGCTGATCATCTGTCTATGACACCATGATAAGCAATAAGAATATTTTTTTCAAACCCTTTATATTTGAATTGTAAATTCATTGGAAACTTTCTTGCTGCACACATGTGCAATCAAAGATGCAACACTCAGATCTCAGGTTTACTCCGGATGCTCTGTAAGAACAAATTATTTTAAATAATATACTTGTTTCTGGTAAAGGTGCATTTCTGTGAATTGTGCTGTGTATGTCCAATTACACTGGTCACATCTGTACAACTGCATACTTGTAATTTACATGTAACATAAAAATACTGTGGTAATAGTTTGATATTTAATTACAGTATTTGTCAGTGGCAATTTTAAAGACTTTAATGACCGGCACTGTATACTAACATGTAAATTTATAAATTGTCAGGGAGAGGGATGTTATTACTGATAACTCGTATATATTCTGTTTCCCTAACTAATCTTCCTTCATGAATATGCTTTAAAATATTCAGCTGTCTTGTATGTCATTTTGTCCAACTTTGCCACTTGTGAAGTGATATACACATATGCTTCATCACAGATAATAGTTCCGTCTTACCAGAGGGCTTAGGGTTTTAAGGTAGTCTGAAAACTTGCATGAAAGTAATTGTTGCCTTCAAAATTCCTGGTGTTGCCCTCACCAATTTTCATATGGGGCTCTGGATGTTGTGTTGATATTTGTGTTTAATGTCTCTTTCCACTGTAATGTGATGCAATTTTCTAGAATACCACCTTTAGTGAGGGTTTTAAAATTGCTGATGAGCATCACACAAGCTGCAATGCAATTTCCCTGTCCTTCAATGTTGATATGTCTGAAGACAATACACAGAAGCAGAGAAGGACTATTGTAATACAGGAATCAGTAAAGACCTTTTATTTGAAAGTACCATAATATTTGGGTTTTCTTTATTTATTCACATAAAATGGAGAAAAACATTGTATGTTATTTTATATTTAAAAGCAACTTATGAAATTACACGGTCTAAATTCATCCCAGGTTAATAAAAATGGGAAAAAGTAATAGAGTTATGTGAAAATACCATTTATACATCTGGATTCCTGTAAATGGTACCATTTTAAAAAAAGAATTAACTTTACTTCTTGCCCATTTTTTGTCTGCAGACTTTCCAGTGTGCTTTAGTAGTTTTAATTCTAGATCTTAGTTTGGACTGGTGCTCCATATGAATTAAAAAACAGATAGTAAGACATGGATTCAGGTTTTCAAAATCATCAAGTGATTTGAAAGGAAAGTGCTTCACAGTGTTAAGTTCCAACAATTTGATTTGGCTGTTATTGTAGAACCCTGGTATCCAACACTGAATTTCTTCAGAGAGGAAAACTTTATCTCCTCCCTCTTTTATGATGTGTGATCCAAAATGCCAATCACTGAGAATGGAATACAATTATATTCACTAATATGTCTAAAATAGAAACTCTTGCTGTCAATATATACTCATTAGTACTGAGCTGCAAATGAATTCTGGAATTGTGCTCTTATTAATTAGGTGGCAGACTAGAAAACTTCCTTGCTTCTGTTTAGCCAGATGGAGGGACAGTGGGTGTAGTGACCTATGTTGGGCCTTTCCCAGGGGATTTCTTTGGTGTTTCTTGGTGTCAGTATGGGTCCCTCTTCCATTTGCCATTTAAAATAAGCAGCCCCAAACTTACACAAGTGTACACTCAAATTACATTCAGAAAAAGACATGGTAATTTTGTTTAGTTTTAAAATTAGTTATGCATCACATTCTTAAAACTCCAGAGGGACTTGGGCACACAGATGCAACGCAGAATAGATTTTTTAGGAAGAGGTAAGTCTGTCTGCTTTCTTTTCCCGTTACGCTATTCTACACAGTCTGCCACAGTCCATCAAAATACAGTGGTTTGGTTTTAAAACTCGGTCTCTTTCTTGTCTTTTACTATTTTCTTGTCCTATAAATTGTTTAAAATTCTAAGAGGCTTCAATGATTCAAAAATGAACTTTGTGGGGGAAGGGAGGAGCAAGGGAAGTTGGAGATCAGCCCACATGAAAAGTCCCTAATTCTCTAATTGACCCTGTATAGTCTAAACAGCCATCAAGAAAGTTTCACTTGTATCTTCATTAAAGGGTATGAGTAATACCACACACTGAATGGAATTACTCATGGGCTTTAAGTTTTGCATGAATCAAGTATCATCCTGCATAGTAGCCTACATAAGGAGATATCTGAAACAGTCAGAATAAGTTGTAGGGTTTTTTTGTTAAGATTTTCAGGAGATACTTCAGCTTTATCAGCAAAAAAGTGATTCTTGGAAAGCTGGTAATTAATTTCAAATTTATGAGAAACAGAAAAAAAACACCTTTGAAATATTACATAACATCAAGTTGTGGGTTTTCATGTGTACGTTACTGCATTGGAAATGAAGTTTTAAAATCTATGGCACTTGAGTTAATTGGAAAAAGACATTTTCTGCTGACCTTATGGATGACTTTATTTTCCAAAAATAACTTTATTCTGTGTGAGCTCCCAATGGTGTCAGTTCTGCCAAGTAAAAGCTAATACCAAAAGAATCAGGTGAGCACCCTCGTTTCCCACTGTTTCTCTTCACCTCCTGCTGTGCTACTAACTGCACAGGCAGATACTGACAATTATTATTTATGGGGATCTGACAAATTTCTGTCTAAATACACTAGAATGAGCAATTTTTACTCTCAACAGAGGGAAAATTCTTTGAAAAAAATATGGATAAGAATTTCAGAAGAAAGAAAGGCTTAAGATTTTTAAAACAAATTACGATATATAATAACTTATTCCTAGTAGATCAGTCACTTGGCTTTACATTTATAGAGCTTTATTACAGAAATCTGAGACAATGTTTTGGATTTTGAGTCTAAAAATCACTTTGTATAAGTCACATGGTAGCTATATTGTGCAAAAAGACTTAAAAGCTTGCTATTGTGTAGTGACATGTTTTCTCATTCTCATATACAGTGATATACAGTTTGCAAATGAGATGATGTTTGATTTGTTTTTATTTTCTTGTGAGTGCTTTTAATCTTCTCTCTGTCCTATCCATTCCAGAATATGCAAAGAGATCGGCCCAATGAGTCAGTGATTTCCTTCCCCTCCTTTTGAAATAAGGGATGAGAGGCAGTGTGATTAAAATCCCTTGCAGGCCTGGGTACTACATACCTGGAAGCAGGTGGGATCTGAGTATTTGAATTTGGAAGGCAGGGAGAACCTATGACAGAAACAATCATAAAGGTCATATGGTATGCTACAGCATATCTGGTCTCTGCATTACGATGGCAATGGAATTAATTGCCCACATGTGACTGCCTGCCATAATACCACTGCTACTGTCCAAGATAGCCCCATTTTTTACTTTGTGTGCTACTGATAAAACCATTAATAATAATAATAATAAAAAATTCTGTTTCAGAAGTATACAGTGTGTCTCTCCGTGGAAAAAGAGAGCAGATGAGGAGTAAGCAAGATGCTATTTTTACATAATTCCTTTTCAGAAGACAGTTGTACTTCAAGCAGTTTTATAGGCATGCCTTAATGAGTGCCTGGGGCCAGCCATATCAACTTTGAAGTCCTCTGAAAGCTGAGGGAAAAGAGACTGGGTTACTATTCGTTGGACACTTTCAGAATAATGTAAAAGGGCATGACTCCCGTGAGATCCATTTTTCAGATCCCTACATAGTAGGTCACTTTTTGAGGCTGACCCTTCTATCAGACAGAAACAGTGAATGTACAAGAGCTGTCATCTATCATGTCTGCCCATCATGTTCAAAGGAGGATAAAATAAATTTCATTCTCCTTTTTTTCTTGTAAGCTTTTTATTTTTCTCCTATTCTTTTACTTCCTTTGAAAGAAATATACAAAAACATGTCCTGGTGAACTGTTAAGTGCCAGAGAATATTAAACTTTAAGTGTTATCGTGGGAAGTTTTGCATGTCTTATCTTTTTTGTTTGTTTGTTTTTCCAATCAAAAAGTGCTAATGAACCAATGAAAATATATTCAAGTTTTTGTTTAACATTTAATGATTTTTCGGTATTTTAAAATACTTATCAGTACAAGACTTATGTGAGGGCTTTAAGTCCTCAACGGTGTCTGAAGGACCACTTTATCAGAACCTAAATAAATACAGTAATGTATTCTGCTGTGTGAAGTAGGTTCAGAATAATACATACACAGTAGATAATGGAAACATGTTGACATTCTTAAGGTTAGAAACACATTTGAAGATATCCTAATTGTAAAATTGAAGATTGTGAAGTACAATGTCCCTGAAAATCCTAGAACAGCATCTTTCTCGTTTTATTAATTGCTGTAGCACTTGAGATCTCAGTATGATGTTTTTTCCTCTGCACAAATGAGCAAGTGGAGGCCACAGAACCTTTTTAAAAAGAGCAGATGTGTTAAATAATTAAAATAATTAATTTGTAAAGAAAATTAGTATGGAAACTAGAGTATGGCTGCTATGACTTATCCAGGTGAGGTTTTGGTGGGTTGAACTAGAGGTGCATTTTATTATTTTTTTGGGGGGTGCCAACAAGCACTAGTATAAAATCCTTGTTTCTTCTTGGCACAGTATATCCCAGTGCTGGGATCCATACATCTGTGTGCTGTGCCTGATGCTGTGGAATAACTTTGGCTTTTAAGTCTGTGTGTTCACCTTGTGCTCCTCCGTGTTTTTATGCAAGGGTGAGCCTCAGTTCTCTTAAGAAATCCCAAGGGATCCTTTTTCAACTTTTCTGATAAAGAATGTTTACCTTCCCTCTTCTCATTCAAAATACTCCATTTTCTTTTTTCTATTATTTTTCTCAAAGGACAGGAACAAGAAATAATCTGCGGCTTCTACCACAAAGCAAGGAACGTACCCATCACAGCCTGATAATCATAGAATATCAGGTGTTAATACCATCTTGTCTTGTCCAGCAAGAAATTAAGAAATAGGAAGAGGCATAACATAAGAATTCGCTTGAGAGGGAGTCACACTGCAATTAGGAGCTCTGTATTCAACTCCTTTTTGTTAGAAATCAGAAGAATAGCGTTGTTCAAATCAAACCATAATATTGAACATTCTGAACACATACGTTTGGGTCCCGTAGCAGTGACTGTGATAAAAATGAATTCAGATAAAGTACTCAGAAAGGTTTTGGAGGAGACAGTCCCAGTGGCAAAGAGGGTAGCAGCTGAACTGATCGCAGCCCTGGCCACTCTGGTGTGTGTCAATAGGCAGAGGCTTGACAAACGCTGCTTCAGGACAGATAATCACGTTTGCAGCCTCAGTGCTGGTTTCTCTGCTGCCTATTTGGAAACCTGCTACAGAAAATCTGGTAAGGGCATTGCACTTTGTGTACTCATAACAAGTTATAGGTAATAAGGATACGTCTAAGGCTAATATAAGATGAAGGGAAAATCATTAGAAACCATTGCCTTACTCAAAAATTCTCGGAACTGAGCAGAACAATGTCTTTATTATTGACTCCCATAGGAACAAGAGAAACCCAAATACACTATGTCAACTGATAAGATGGTTTGGTCAGTACCAAAACCTGCACTAAGACTGCTACAGGCTCCATGTAACTTCTCAGTGATCTCTTCAAGTACTGATCCCTTTTCCTGACAATGACCACAAAGTATCCTGGAATTCCCATTTAAACTTCAACTATACCTTGTAGTATTTAGACACTTCAGGATACCCAGATTAATAGACAGCTATGCAGCAAAGAGCCTGGAAAGATTACAAAGTCTTTGAGGTATCTCATTAAGTTCATTCTGCAAAGCATGAACTACTTTAATTTTTCATGTAGCTTTTACTTCAGTTTCATCACTGCTGTTTCAGAATGGGTTGGTGCAAGGGCCTCAACAATTCGAGTACAAGAGGATCTCTAAATTCCTCAAAGGCTTGCTTAATGATGAAAGTATCAAATACAGGACAAGTACAAGAAAATGAAAGTGCAGGTGATCTTATGCTTTGTCGCTGCCTATGTGATGTCTAAAATTACATCAGTATTCTAAAGAAACACATACCCTAACCCACAACAGAAATAGAAAGATGTCTCTGTGTTACAATTTATTGAATTATTGTTGGAAACACGGAGAACCTGATGAGAAGTGGCCTGCTCACTTGCCTATTCTTATTTCCTAATAATTTAAATGAGGGTTGAAGTGACTTTCTTAGTACCATCTATTTAGCAAAACTATAGAAAAAAAGCCTTTCCGTTGAGTAAAGACAAGAATATTTTAATGCAAAATCCCAAATAAACCCACTATTTTCAGCTTTACAGTAGAAATTTTAAAAACTGGGATGGTAAATCTGCATTTTTCTAGCAAACTCTTGTATGATCTATCATGTACATGGTTAAAACTCCAGCTAGGGATGGGAATAATTCAGCCTATTGTGATTGAAATAGGTAAGAAGCTGGAAAGCTTTGTTCACAGCTGCCAGAGGGCTACTTGAAAAAGTGATGATGTATGGTAATAAAGAATGGAGACACCACTCTTTTGAACAGAGATTGCTTAAGACTGCATTTTAGTTGTTGTATTTGACAGTCTGATAGGCTCATTAAAGTAACTTTTTCCCAATAGTAGACAGAAGAAAAATGTTCAATTTTAGGTATCCCTAGCCATGTTTGCAAGGTTTATCATATATGGATAACATGGAGAGAATACACTGGTGGAGTTAAGCATTTTGAATATTTTTTAAAGAAGATTGAGTATAATTAATTATCACAGTATTGCATGCATGAAGAAACAATTCTATTAAATGTTCTGTGAAATTTGAGAGTATTTCCAAGGCTTTTTGCTTTGAAATGTTATTTTTCTAGCATGGTAATCTCTGTAGAATATGGAGAAAAAGTATAAATTGCAGGAGAGAAGAACTTTGAGAAGGAACCTGACTGGAATGTTTTCTGTTGTGGTCTCTGTAAATAATTATTGTACTAAAAAAACTACTTGAATCTTTGAAGCTTGTATAAATAAGAATTGAATTTTTCTACTGAGGAGATCTGTGGATGTGGACTCCAAAGCCTCCGATCTGTCTCCAGTTTTTCTGTCAACCTGCATTCTCACCCTATCCAATGCACTTGTAGCACTGTTTATCCACTCTTTGTTTACTCTATTTAGGCTGTAAGTGCTTAAGATATCCAGACAAGCTCTTACTATGTCTTGTTAAAGTGCCACACTTAATGGAGCTATGATTTTTCTTGGAGTCTCCAGGTTCAGTGCTGCAACTGAGTAACATTGTTTTGGTATGTTAAAATAATATCATTATTAATGTAATGGTTTATGTTTGAAGCCACTTTCATCTGAGGATCTCAAAGTACTTTACAAACATAAAATTAAGCCCTAAAAAATGTCTGTATGACAGGTACAGATTAAACAGGACTCACTTAATCCATAACAAAAATGTTTTCATCTTTATGAAGGACTATCGCAGCAGCTCAACACTATAAAGGAAAACTAACAACAGCCTACAGCAGAAGTGCAATGATACTGCATATATCCAAACCACACATGTCAGTGAATTTGATAGACAGGCACAAAAGACGCAACAAAAAATCCCATGAAATTGTGTGTAAAACATTGACTAATTATGAAATCAGTAATCTTCAGAGTGACGTTTTACATTAAAGACAGTAACTCCTGTGCTGTATTCCTCACTGTGCCATATTATGTTATTAGTTCACCACTTAGATCAATTAAACTGAGATTCATCTCTTAATTTAGGAATCTTGAACTTTAAGGCTTCAGTGATTTGTCTTGCATTTTCTCTCTCCACCTTTACTTCTGCCACTCACTTGATGTCTATACTACACCTGGCAGCTACATCCAGATGCCTGAAATTTCTAAGGTATTTCTCTTGCATCACCATTACACACATCTCTAAGAATTTAAACATCTAACATGAGCCCAGCTCTCACGTAGTGCAGATTCTTTTTTTGCAGTTGTCTAAATCCTACCACGATTTTTATTTTTAGCTCTGCCTGATTAACTCACTGTGACAAGGCAGAGCTGAATGTCCTGAAGTATTAGTGACATTCAATGATCCATGTACAAGCGCAGCCCCAAACATATGTGGGCTGACTTAGTGGAAAGACAGATAATGACAGAAAGATTTTTCACACGATCTTTGAAGTAGATTAGTATAAGGGAGCTGGCCGCATAGCTTAGAAATGAACTGGTGATATATAGCAGGGGGACTTGGTAAGGAAAGCAACAAGGTTAGCAGGGTAGATGTTTTCTAGTGGTGAGGAGGAAGGAGAGCTGTTGAAGGAGGCAGGAAGGGGTGTGTGCAAGCTAGAGACATAACCTGGAAACAAGCCGTTATGTTTGTTCTTGTAGTTGTAGTTGGAGGAGATGAATGTAGTTGTAGTACACCCTACTTGTAGTTGGAGGAGATGAATGAGTGGAGCTGGGTGAAAATATTAACCTGTCTCTCTGAGCTTTATATTCTTATGCTTCACAGCTGAGGCCTGCATTGAACACTCCAGGCTGAACATCATAGCTGTGCAGAGATCTGTGGCCTCTGCTAGGACATATCTGGTCCTCAGCATATTGTTAACATACAGTTTCACTTGAAGTGCGTAGAGACATTGCTAGTGTCATCCTCATCAAACTTTCTTTCAGCACATAGCCAGATTATGGCCTGGCATTGCCTGGCATATCTGGCAGGTTGACAGACTCTAGGATCCTTGGAATACTGCCCTTTGTGAATACATCAATATCTTCATTAGCTTTCCAGCAAAAGGCACTCCGAACAGAGCTTAATCGAAATTCTGAATGCCATCTCTATGACAATAGCTTGCACATCTCAGCATCTGCTCTGGGAGAGACATGCCAGATTCCAGGGCTCAGTCTGGGATGTGGATGGCTGGTTCCAATTTAACCACAGAGTCCTATGGTTCTCTATGGGTAACTCTTGGTAGCTCACCGCTCACTCAGTAAACGTGTTCAGTATAACTATCTTTTACCAAACAAACTTTTTTCCTATCTGTCCCTTGATATTAGGGATAAGTGCTACTTCTGGCCTCCTCTCTCCTACTCCTCTGTACTTAAAAGTCTAAGAAAACCTCCCCCTCTGCTTGATTTCCCCTCTTCTGTCTTTCTGTTCTTCACAGGAATCATGTCTCTTCCCCTGTGCTTTCTCCTATACCTCTGGTGAACACCTCTGGGTTAAAACCCCTGCTGTTCCTGCTTCCTAACAGAGCAGACCTGTGGCATTTCAAAGCTGAAGTGTTTTTTTCACCAATTCTGCTTGACTGCTATTACCTGAAGCGTGATGAGATGAGGAGGGCAGCTGGAACTGATGAAGAAAGGCCTGCAGGAGAGTTTTGAAGATGAGGTGCACCTCTGGTTGCAAGATCAGGTCCACATGTATCGGACAACTTAGCAGTGGGCAGCTTGTTGACTAAAGAAACAGGTTGTGAAGTCAGGAGGCCTTCTGACAGATGGAATCGTGTGAGACAATGAAGGTGAAGTGATTTGACCAGCAGGGAACTGTGGAGTCTAACTGTAGCAAGAAAAGCATTTTGTAGGAGGATTATAATAATAAAAACATAAAACAGGCAGAAGAATTAAATCTACCTCCTTACCTCCTAGGACTTATGACTGTCTCTGCAAACACTGCAGCGTGGGAAGCAAAGTAATCAGGAGAGCTCTGATTGGAGCTTTAGCTATGACTCTAGTGACAGCCTTGAGAATATGAAACTCACTATGTCTCATAATAATAATGGAACGAATGCCAAAGTGTGCTCAGTGTTCATCAGCCTCTGAAGTTGTGATAATAGTTGGAGAAGGACATTGAGATGGGCTGCATCGCTTGGGATGTAGGCCTAGATATCTAGGGTGTGTTTTACTGATTATCTGGGGGAGACAGTCATGTGTTTTGAGTAGGTACATCCTGACTATTTGTGTATGCCTAGGAAATGTTTACTGAAAATTTAATTAGGGTAATATTGCTGTCCTATAGGCTCTGACTGCATAATAGTAGCTTGAATACACCAGCGACTGTTTTCTGGTACTGAGAATGACTGGCACAGAAGTGCTTCAGTCGTGCTATTCAATGCTTTTACCCTTTAAAACAGGGTGGCTGCCTGAAAACTTGTGCCTCAGAATGCTACTTGGCTTTTGTTAACTTTCCAAATGCACCAGAGAATAGCTGGGTCAAAGGACATAGTATCTTTAGGGGACAGTGCTCTTTACATCAGCCAAGTTGTGCAGACCTGTGTCCCACAATCATGGTAAAAAATCTCTGTAAGATCGGAAGAAAAGAAAAATGTTCAGGTGATGTAAACATTTTTTTGAGATTTTAGGTACTTTTTTAAACATGTAAGGTTATATAAACCAACCCGAAAGGTAGCAATATACTCAAAAGTTTTATTTTTCTTTAAGCAGGGATAAGGTTACTTTAGTTCATATCACCATACATTTGCTGATTCTCAGTACATGTTCATGTATGTACTCTTTAAATATAGAAGTACATGATCTTTTTATAAACAACGAGGCATTCATATATTTTCCGTAGTACTGTAGGCAAATAAAGCATTTTAAACTGAAACAGAGTAAGAAGTTGCATAACTTGCAGGAGGCGGTCTAGCAAGTCAGTGGCATAGATAATTATTGGAATATTTTTCTAACTGTACTTTGTGCTATTTCTGTTAGCCACTACCTGTACAAACTTCTCCCTTCTTATAGTGCATCCAAGCTTGTGGGCATAATATGTTCATTTTCTAACATATTTGCCTGCTGTAACCAGTCTGCTAAATCTGATTTTGCTTCTCTTCCATCAAATACTCATTGCAGTTCTTGTTACTGAGTCTGACACTGGGGATATCTGGCAATCAGCTTACACACTCATCGGTTTGCATAAGGGGAGGAGACAGGACTGCAGTGGCAGCAAGTATGCAAACAACTCATTTCGCGTTAGTTCCCCCAGGTAAGAGGTTCTTTCAAAGGAGATCATTGAATTTACCTGTTTCATATTTCAGCCACCATTGTCTGATACCCAATTGCGCATAAAGCATCTGGTGTAAGCAAAACTAATTTGGATCTTCTTTTGTAAAATGTTAGCTGGATTAAGGGATCAGGTAGCCTCTTTCCTTACAAGAATCACTAGAGGGAACCATACTGTGGAAAAGATAAAATAATTAGGACAGCACAAAACAGGCAGCATGCATCTCAACTGCAACTGTTCCTGTGTAAACTCAGCCTATAAAATTATATTAGTTTGCTTATCAAGCAAGCTTCTTTTTAAATTTAATAGCTACCTATATTATACTGGCTGTATCAACACCTGTGACTGTTACATTCTAGATGTTTTCCAGCTCTTATAAGCTTGATTTCTTATCACATAGGCAAAAAGATTAATGTTCCAAAGCCAGCTGAATGTTTGAAGGCGTTTTCTGGGGAAAAGGCAACATAAAGTAGTACTAGACTTCACCAAATGCAGTATTTAATGCTCACATTCATAGTAGAGTAAACACTACAAAAGTTCCTAAACATAAAGCCACTGGCCAAAGTCTGAAACATATTGCAAGGATTCCTAAGACTTACTATAATCCAGATAATTAATAGTAAATCACAGGAACATATAGAAATTTTAGATACTTTTAAATGCATTTATATATGAGTAGTCTTCAGAAAACTTCATGTCATTCTCAGCAAACAATACCTCCTTGGCTGGGTCAAAAAAATTAAATGGATTGTCAGAAACTATGGTAAAAGAATCAGAAAAGAAAACACCACCGTTTTTTATGATACAAATGCGTAGTATGTATGTACCTTGAACAGTCCAAACAATGCAACAAAAGCCCAAACTCAGAAGTGAGCTAAAGAGAATGCAATGGAATGGCTACATGTATGAGGTAGCTTTGGTTTGGTGAGATACTAGGTTGGGCCTCTACAGCCTGGAAAAGCGGCAGCTGTGACAACAAAATAATATGAATGGCATCAAAAAAGCTGAATATTAAAAAGACATTCATTACTTTTTGTAACACTAGAACTTTGCAGCACTTAATGAAATTATTGTCTGGCAAGTTTAAAACAAGCCTTAGAAGCACTTTTTCAGACAGTATGTATACACTGGAGAACCCATTGCTATAAGTTCTTCTAAATGCCAAAAATAAAAGTTTCCAAAGGCTCCCTTACAGCTTAAAGAAAGATAGATAAATCTTAGTCTTTTAAACACAGTGATGCACTGCAAAGTCCAGACCGCTTAACCTGCTGATTACCAAAAGGCAGCAGATTATTTTAAAGAAAGGAGTCTTTTATTTGTCCTGTATCTTAGCCTTTTCTTCAAAGAATCTATGACTGGACACTGGGATAAATGGGACTTCTGCCCTGACCCGTCATGGCCAGATCATCTGCCTAAGGCAGTTAGCAGATTTTTATCTGTGATTACTAGATTCTACAGAAATCTATGTGAATTTTCAGAGTTGAAATTAATGCTTTTGAATGTTTGTAGGTATTAACTGAAATGCCAGATAACACAGAGTTAGCTGTGTTTAGTTTGCGTGCTTTTCAAGAGATTTGGATATGTATTTTTGCACGGTCAGGATGTACCTATCATGTTTTCAGTCTCCTCTCAGTATTAACACTGAGAAAATCAAACACATCAAGAAAATAAAAATTGTTGTCTTGGAAAGGCTACTTCTTATTCCTGTATAACTAAGGTTCATTCTAAGAAAACCACGAAATATTTTCATTGCAATCAAATAAGACAGCATGTTATTACTAAAGTAGTTTGAAGATGTGTAAAAATTTTGGCCCGTTACATTTTGGTACCCTATAGTGCTTTGCCCATCTGCAAGATGTGGTCTAAATGTCAGTGATCTTCTGACAGTGTCCAGTCCTAACTTCCCATATTTCTTAGTCCATTCCACAACTCACCGATTCTGGGGAAAACATAAGTAAACATTAAGGAGTCTGTCATCCGTCTAAACCATATTCATCCCAGAAATGCTCAGCCTTTCCTTAATATATAGTCTACTATTTATTTCCTTTGTAGTTCTGCAGTATTATAATCAAAGTTGTCTCAGTCTTCCTGTTACAAACCTTCACACTCAATAGCTTTGTGGTTGTCTTAAAATTTACCCCAGACAGCAAGATAACAAAGCAACAATTTTAAATATACTTCCTATTCTTTATGAATATGAAACAAGGTTACTACTTACAGAAACAAATGCTAATACAGTATTACAATGGACAGTTAATCTTGCTGCCTAGCCTTCAGAGTTCCCTGTAGGCTCGCTTCCCACCAGTGCTCTGAAACTGGAACCAGCAAAACTCAGACCAATGGCTTTCTTTGTTCCCTTTCCCTTTTGGGGAAGAGTCACTCCGTTTTTAAGTGTTCTTTTAACGCTTGATTTCTGAGTAAACATGTTACCGTCCTATGTGCCAACTAAGAACATCTCTTACTTAGAAGTATTCTATAGAGTTTAGAGTAAATAAATGAATAAAAACAGTGGAAAAGACACTTCTGCATACTTACTTTAATTCTCAAAGAAAGTAAGAAAAAATCTAGCGTGAGAAACACACAGGATACCCTGATGATAATCAAATATGTGTTTCAGAACTGATACTATACTAGTCCCAGTATATTAAATGCTCAGACTTCCCTTTGAGGAAGATCTATGGGTAACTTTACTAGACCTTTCAAATGTTTTTATTGCTGCTACATTTGTGTATGTTACTGGATACAGAGAGCAGAGCAAAGAAAAATCTCTGGAAGTATATTAATTGATCTTTATATTTGAGGTTTTTCTTCAAGCATCTGAAGTGTCAAGGACCTGTTCTGAGGATAACCAGCCTCCAAACATGGATGCTCTGAACAATTCAAAGAAAACGTGCTCTCTTCAATATTGCAATAACTTCTGTCTACCACAAGGTGGTACAAACCCGTAGCTATCCGGTACCAGCACGTTGTACCAGCAAACGATCCGTGTTCCTAGGCTGGGTGTCATTCTCATGGTGCTTTGCTGTGCTGTAGCTCCTTATCACCAGTGGAGTTGGCCAGCACATTCAGGTCGCTCCTTCATACCAGAGAACCAGTTGCATGCTGTAAGGCGTTAAGCGTTCACACACAATAGGCTTTGAGCACTATAGTTTGTCCCTGTAGCCCTGTGAGAAGACCCCTCTGGCAGACAACTCATAAAGAATAGTTAGAGATTTGGATCTGGATGAGTTTACCTGGTGAAAGAAATGACTGTTACTGAATAATGACGCTAGTCAGAGAGTTAAAATGTGAGACTTACGATTGCGTTGAACTTATTTTAATGGAAGATTCAGAATGCCTTTTAGGTAGGTAGAGTCCTAGCAAGAGACACCTGAAAGTAAGGGTGGTATAAAGGTAACATAGCTTCTCTAAATCACCAGAAATATTTCCCCGGAATTCGTGTATTTTGAATTTTGACTTTTACATTTTTTTCTCTGTCAGAATCTGGTCCCACATCCTCTGCAGCTGCAGGAGACTTCAAACAGGCTTTTTATATTTACACCTTCTGTCATACACAACAGCTGTAGGTAGTTAGAGTAACACACCTGTTTTGGCACAGATAAACCTAGTGTGCTTTTGATACATGTCTGTCTGGACTGGTTTTGGTAAGTGTTTGTGTAAGAAATGTCTTTGCAGTGGAGTTAGAAGAGTAAAAGCAGAGATCAGAAGTGTGAAGATCTTGATTACAGTGTGGTGTTTTGTTGAAATGAGGTTGTATGTGGACTTCTGTGTTTCTACTGTGGGACCATCTTTGATCAAAGACAGCATTAAAAAAAAATTAATTCTAAATAAAAATAGGTTATATTTCCAAGGCTGAAAAGTAATCAGTCGCATCAGAGATGCTCTTTGCTTCCCTCATCATCTACTTGGTCATAGCTCTAATGGGCTCTTTAGTCTTCTAATGTTAAAACATTTTATACTATGGCACACATAAGTATTAGTTGTTAGATTGGGAATGGTTGTTTTGAAGAAGGGTGAAGTGCAACTTCAGGAACTACTGCAGAGGCAATCTTCTTTATTTAAAATAAATAATAAACAGCCCTTGTATCATAAATTCCTGTCAAAGTTACCCATAGAAAAGAGATAAGGATTTTTTAAAATAAAATACTAAAAAATACGAGCAAAAATATTCTTATATTTGCATACATGGATAAAAAATAGTATTGCTACAATAATGTCTTCATCTTCTGAAACTTTTTTATTAAACATCCAATGCAGACTTTAATGTAGGCTTTGTAGATATTCTCATTCACACTCTGGCTTCCACTAAAATTTAAAATCGGTTTACTGATCTGTCTTTCTAAAGACAAAAAAGACGATGATACAGATGTCACAGTTCAAAGGGTACAGTAACAGATCAACCTTTCACTATTCTGTTAAAATCTTTATTTAAAAAAAAGTCCTATTTTCATAATGACGTTCTATGTATTGTTTTCATATTACTCTTTAGCCTGTAAATTCACCCACATTTCTGGGTACTATAAGATACAAAATGACTGGCTACAAAATGGTTTTTTTTTTTGCAGAGAAAGAAATCTGTTATCTCAGCAAAAAACTGGGACTAACAGAAAATATATCAGGAACTTCAGGGAATGTGAAACCGTGACTGACAAGCATAGACATAAAGACAATTAAATAATGTCTTTAAGCAAAACTGCATGTACCAAGACAAAGGTATGAAGCAACAACTGTCATTGAAGTTATCCTAGTTCTTAGAAACCCAGGAATAAGAGAAGGAAGAAGAATGTTATCAAAAAACAAGTGCACTGCTCCACAGTGGCTGATACATCTGGGTCACCACGAAGCAAATGATGCTCTTTATTGTCATTTCCCTTTCCTCAGTCATGTAGCAAGCCATGACAGACCACAGCAAGTAGTTTCTCAGAAAACAAAGCTATAAGCACTCTGTTTTGTTTTTAGCCTTCCCTACCTGATGCTGCATCTGACTTTTTCCTTACCAATAGGAAATTTTTCCTTTAACTTAAGTTCAAGTTACTTATTTCCTTGTGTTCTTTTCTTTTGTGCATTCCTATTGATTTCTGTGATTGAACTCCTGATTGCCTTTCTTTCTCTTCCCAAAAGGAACAGACGACTCAGCTGAGACATAGAATATGGAAAAGGAGGCAGGAAAAATGAAATAATTTGATTCAGATCCTTGTCATTGCTCAGAGAGTCAATCCATTTCTTAGATTTTCATAGTCTTCTTGAATGATTGTAGGAGTCCCTCTATCTTTTATAACTCAAGGAAGTGTAACTTCCTTATAGGAACTTCCTCAAAGAAGTTATATAGTATATACTATAAGTATATACTATAACTCAGGTGAAGATAAATGCATAGACAATTGTGAAGTACCCTGATACTACCTCCTATAAAAGAAGCTGAATGGAATTCTGAGAAGGCGAGAGGAAAAAATGGAATGGACTCGTAAATTAGATTACTTTTAGAGACTGCTGTTGTGTAGTTCTGTCTCAGATGAACATAGGATATAGCGGAAATGTAACAAAAAGGTCTTCATAGAACCCTTGACTCAATTCTTCAGTATTAAGTTTATGAGTGAAATCATATCAAAACATGCTCAAAACTGGAACAGGTTGCCCAAAGAGTTGTAAAGCATCTATTCTTGGAGGTATTCAAACCCAAGCTTTGAGCAGAACACAAAGATATTGATGAGCCTGGACAAAGGTACAGCCTTCACTTAAAAAAACCAGAAATAGTAACTGGCAGTGGTTCCTCCCACCTCTTAGATGATTTTCAGGTGGATGGATTCTCATTCAAGAAGTGTAGACACCTGCCCAAGTTATGGCTTCAGGAGCAGAAAGATTTTAGGACTTCAACTATTGATATTCTTACAGCCTGCCTTAAATGGTTCCTCATTCACTGTGTTGGTTGCTGTAAATCTTGTTCTTAGGCGCTTATATCTACTCAGCAAATGAATAAGGAATGTGAATGACTGGATTTGTTCATCGCTGTCAAGGGCTTTGCCTTCAAGTAAAAGTTTGAGCTGTGTGTCAATCTCAGCTTTAGTATTGCCCCAGTCCTGAAAAAAACGAATATAACCCAGTTTTTGCCAAAGATGGGTTTAGTGGTCCATACTCATGAAGTCCTAATGCTCCTAGAAAATGTTGTACAGTTCTTAGGAAAGAAAATCTTCCTGAGCTTTTGGCTAAAATCACCTGAATACCCCATTAAAGATAACATATACTTGTTGGTCAAACTGTGTCAGTGAACAACACTTTCCAGATTACACCAGATTACAACAACATCCAGAACTAGATGTTCTTTTTTCTGTACCAACGCTTGTGTATGTTCACACCAGTACTTCTGAAGCCTCATTTTGAGCACAGTATGCACCTTTTACTAGGAGACTATATGTTGCCTTGCAAGATGGCAGCTTTTCATTACTTTGCTTTTTGGTCATTTTTCGTTCAGTCATTCAATATAGATTAGATCTGTTTCCCTGCTCTTGCTTTATGCTTTTAAGCAGGATGTCATTTCAAGGAAATGCTCCTTCTTCAAGCTTGATATTTCTAGGAACAGTATTTCACCATGAATATGAAGATATACACACATGAAGAAATCAAGAAAAGGGAATGAGGTAGAGCTGGGAGGAGACTTGAGACCTCAAGTTTTCACTGAGGCAACATCAAATTTCCAAGGCACTGCCAGAACAGAGCAGACACTGCTCAGTAACTTCAAGCTAGGCCTACAAATAAATGCTTTCTTCAGTCTTTCAGTTCACAGAAAGATTCTTTACCTGAAATGCATAATGGATTTTGATGATAATAATGTTGGACCCATCTACATATTTCTCAGTGTTGCCTTATTTCTTCATTTGTTAAATCTGTAACTACGTTTAAAAAAGGTAAAAGTGCTGAATGCCCAAATAGGACATCCTTTGCCCTATTCAGAGCAAAAAAGAAAGCATGAAAAACATCTAAGCAAGAATTGTAAGCATTTGTAACAGGACTCACTGTTCTTAATTGTTCCTCTTCTTGCCTTCTGTCTAACACATTTTTTCAAAGTCCATACTACTATGGTTTTCACCATAGATCTTCAAGAGCTACTGCCGTTATCTTAACTCAAAACATACATTTTAAAAAAAAAATATTAACATGAGCATTGTTCTAAGGCAGAAGAAAATAGTTCATTGTAAAGGGGACTATCAAGACTATGTGGTTTTTATTTGCTGTTTCTAAGGGCCTCAGTTCCTGTCCAAGTATGTCTGGAAGTAATAGGGAAATGTAAATACTTGTTTAATTTTTTATTGCTTGTAGGATCATATCTGCCGTAACTGGCCTATTTTGTGTTGTTTCTAGTCATTTTTTGCTAGTATGGCAACCTCAGAAAACGTATCTGTTCCAGGAAGTGATGTTGAAGAATCAGTAGCTGTCTCTCTCGTAGTCAGTAATGCCAGAAATTTGGGCTAGAAATACTGATTTTTCGTAAAAAAGCTTAAAATATGGAACTTCACTCATAGACATCTATGTAGGCATAGAAGGTTTAGATAAAGATTAGATGCATTCTGAATCCCGTTGTGAATCTTCCTGGTAAGCATGAGTAAGCATTGTAACTAATTAATTGAAAACAGAATCACAAAGGTTGTGAAGGACATTTGGAGATGCTCTAGTACAAGTTTCTGTTCAAAGCGGGGTCAGCTACAGCAGTCTGTTCAGGACCACGTCTGGTTGGGAATATGTCCAAGGACAGAGGCTCCAGTTCCACAACTTCTCTGGGCCACCTGTTCCAGTGCTTGATCACACAGTAAAAAGTTTTTTTCTTGTATTTAAATAGAATTTTCTATATTTCAGTTTATGCCTGTTGCTTCTTATCCTTTAATGCGGTACTATTGAAAAGGCCATCGATGTGCCCTATTCTTTTTTACTTACTCCCATCAGGTATTTATACACATTGATAAGATCCTTCTGAGCCTTCTCCAGGCTAAACAATTCCAGCTGTCTCAGTCTATGCTTGTAAATCGTATCTCCAGGCCTTTCATCATCTTTGTGGCCTTCCATTGGATCCTCTCCAGTATGTCCACAGCTCTCTTGCACAGAGGATCCCAGGCTTGGATCCAGCACTACAGATGTGGCCTCACCAGTGTTGCGTTTTGGGGGTGGAACAACTCCTTCAACATGCTGGAAACATTTTTCCTCATGCAGCCCATGATGTTGTTGGCCACATTTGCCACAGGGCACATTTCTGGCTCATGTTCAACTCATTGTTCTCCAGGACCCACTAGTCCTCCTTTGCAAAGCTGCTTTCCATTTGACCCCCAGTGTATATTGCATGGGGTTAGTCCTCCCTAGGTGCAAGACTTTCCATTTCCTTCTGCTGAAATTAATGACATTCCTGTTTGTTCATTTCTCCAGCTTGTCACAGTCCCTCAGGATGGCAGCACAGCCACCTGGTCTGTCAACCACTCCTCCCAGTTTTTTATCTGCAAACTTGCTGGGGGTGCACTCCGCTCCATCATCCAGGTCATTAATGAAGATGTTAAATGGCATTGGCCCTTGGATACAACCCCTACTGACTCACCTCCAGCTGGATTTGTGCCAGATGATCACAACCTTCTGAACTCAATCAGTTGTCAGCTCACTTCACTGTCCTTTTATCTAGTTTGTATTTCAGCAGTATTTCCTTTCAGACTGTATTTCAGTCTATAAAGATGCTATAATAAGAGACAGTGTTGAATGCTTTGCTCAAGTGCAGATAAACACCACTGTTTTTCTCTCTTCCACCAAGTTAATTCTTTCATTGCAGAAGAACTATCAGGTTAGTCAGACATGATTTTCCCTTCATAAATCCACACTGACTACTCCCAATCATCTTCTTGCCCTTAGTAATTTCAGGATTCTGGGTTATTTCACTCCATCACCTTCCCAAGGATCCAGGTGAGGCTGACTGACTCAAAGTTCCCTCAGTCACCCTTCTTGCACTTCTCGGTGATTGGAGTAACATTTGCTTTCTTCCAGACTTCAGGATTCTCTCCCCGTTGCCTTGACCTTTCAAAGATATTCAAGAGTGCTCTTGCAATCATATTTGCCAGTTCCCCCAGTGCTCATGGACACATCACATCATGTCCCATGGTCTTGTGTACATCCAACCCGTTTAAATGTTCTCTAACCTGATCTTCCTCTAGATTTTTCCCTCCATTGGTTGTGATGGCTTGGGACTCCTGAAGACATATCTTACTGGTAAAGACCATGGCAAAGCATACATTATCAGGCTTTTTCACACTCTTGCCACCAAGTTGCCTGTCTCATTCAGCAGTGGGTTACTGTTTTCCCTAGTCTTCCCTTTCCTGTTGATATACCTGTAGAAGATTTTCTTGTTGACCTATACATCCTTCTCCAGATTCAACTCCAGCAAAGCTTTGGCTTTACTAACTCTGTTGCTGCAAGCCCAATGTCTCTATATTCCCCCTGGGTTGCCTGACCCTGCTTCCACTTCTTGTTTACTTTCTTTTTATTTTGGAGCTCCATGTTCATCCATGCAGGTCTCCTGTCCCCTTTACTTGACTTCCTGTGTATAGATGGGCCTTTTTTGAGCTTAGAGGAGGAGATGCCTGAAAATCAACTAGCTTCCTGGATCCCTCTTCTCTCCTAGACCATATCTTGTGGGATTCTTCCAAGCTGATCTGTAAATAGCCCAAAATCTGCCCTCCTGACAACCAGAGTTGTGATCCTTTGCCTTCTTCCTTCCTCTCAGGATGCTGAATTCCACCATCTCATTGTCACTGCAGCAAAAGGTTGTCCTGGACCTTCACATCCCTGATGCTTATAAGAATCAGGCCCAGCAGAACATTCCTATAGTCAGCTCTTCAATCACCTCTGTTAGAAAGCTATCATCAATGTGTTCCAGAACCCCCTTGGATTGCTTGTGTCCTGCTGTGTTGCCACTGCAGCAGATATCAGGGTGGTTACACTTCAACATGAGAATCAAGACCTATGAGGATGAAGCTTCTTCCAGTTGTCTTAAAGTCTTATCTACTTCTTCCTGACCAGGTGGTCTACAGCAGACACTGACCATAATGTCACTTGTATTGGTCTGCCCACTGAGGCGGAGCAGCTGAAGACACTGGGTTTGTCTAGTTTGGAAAAAAAGGGAGACTGAGGGGAAACCTCATTGCTCTCTACAGGTTCCTGAGGAGGGAAAGTGGAGAGGGGGGTTCTGATCCCTTCTCTCTGGTATCCAGTGACAGGATGCTTGGGAATGGCTGAAAGCTGCATTGGGGGAGGTTCAGACGACATTAGGAAATATTTCTTTACCAAGAGGCTGCTCAAACACTGGAACAGGCTTCCTAGAGAGGTGGTTGATGCTCCATGCCTCTGAGTGTTTAAATGGCATTTGGACAATGTCCTTAATAATATGCTTTAACTATTGGTCATATCTGAAGTGGTGGTCAGGCAGTTGGATTAGATGATTATTGGAGGTCCCTCCCAACTGAACTATTCTGTTCTATTCCATTCTGTTCTATTCACTAATCCTAACCCATAATCTCAGGTTGAGTCATCATCCATCCTAGGCAAAACTCCATGTATTCCCACCACACTCTCAAGTAAAGGGCAATTCCCCCTGCTCACTTCCCAAAGAGCCTGCTCAGTCTTGACGTTCTTGTGTAATACACACGATGCGCCAATATTAATAGGAATACTACCACAAGTAGTAAAATAATGTTGGATCAAATCTAGCTCTAATGCAATAGGTGGATGTCTTAATTACTGACAGCTGCATAGTCCAGTATCTTATTTTTAAGTCTGATTTTCCAGTGGTCATAACTTTTGGAAATCAAACCTGTTCCTTACAGAATATGCTAAGGTATTGCTTCTTTTTGACTCTCCATCTTCATAATGCAGTTTTACAGTCTTACCCATTTTGATAATCGACCTATTCAAATTACATACCAAGGTTCTTTCTGAAGTGGGAAAGATGAAAAGTTTAGATTCCTCTAAATAGCTGAACTACCCTTTCTTCAAACTTTCTAAATCCACACATGCACAGAGAGCATGGAAGAATTTGTGACCTAAAGGTGAATATTTCACAATGTGTTGGTTGTCTAAGACAACGGTTGGACTGGATGTTCTTAAAGGCTTTTCCAACCTAAATGATTCTATCATTGTACGATTTTAAGGCCTAACTACTGTGAAACTCTTCATCATAACAAAGAGCCATAGTGCTCACAGCCATTGCTGCTTCTACTGTAATAATGGTTTTAAATCAGCTTATAGCCTGTCTGCTCCACGTTATAATTGAGATTGCATGACAATAGACATACTTGCATGTCTGCAGCCACAGTTCTTTTAGGATTGTCATTTCTTCATACATGATAACTTTTTGCCTGAAAGATTATCATAAACATCTTTCAAAAATGTGGAAATTTCATGATAATGAGACTGGCCGTAAAAATGAATGCTGTGGAAGTAACAAGGATATTTTGCTGCATTCTTTCCACCTTGTGCTTGTATCTGATTCTGTAAAAGTTTTATTTATCACCAGTCTGTTGGTTCAATTTTAAGCTTATATGTTGCTTTTGGTTCTAAATTAAAATTTGAATTTCTTTTTGGTTTTGTAATTTCCTAAAACTGCAGCCCATTTTCAGTACAGACTATTACATATTTTAATATTCTTCAGAATAGCACTCCAGGGTCTTTTTTTTGTGTCACAGACACACAACAAAAGTGCCACAAATGAGGCATCGTTGACCAGGTTTTATGCTTTTCGTTGCCATTTTGCAAAAACACTAAATTACTCAATGTTGTCTTGGCCTTTTCCATAAATGCTGACAGCCCACAATTTCCTCTTCCACTTTTTAAATATCAGATTTTTTTACAGTAGTCTATAAACTACATCGTTAATCAGATAGTGTAAAAACCAATTAGAGACATTAGAATCCAGAAATACAAGTGTTAAGGAATTTATTTCTTGATTGACAAGAAAGCCAAATAGACTCATCTATTTAGAATCTTAGCAACAATTAGCTGCCTTAGTTTCATTTATTGTGACATAAAAAATCTGGTTTATTGAGAGCTCTATTGAATAAGATTTCTATGATATGCACCATGAGAAAATATCTTCAAACTAAAATGATTGTTTTGCTGTAATAAATTGAACCATATGTACACTATGTTATTCAATCCTTTTTCTTCAAGGCATAAATTGATATTAAAGAACATTTAAGTCATAACACATGGTTATCCAGGCATGAACGAGGCAATAACCCATATAAGTTGTCAAGGTGAAGCCAAAGCATTTATTAGAGGTTTGTGTTGTTTTTGAAAAGTGCACGGTTGGATAAACATGGATTAGTGCTATTATGCTGCTACGATGACTCAAGTGTGTTTTTACAGTGTCAGTAATTTTTATGTTTAAAAATCACTGGTGCAGTATATTAGCTATAATTTATGTTTATCATCTTGTGTACTCTAATAGGTTTCAACAAACCATTTAACACTTCAGCTTGTGCATATACATTACTTAATAGGTATTTATCTTAAAAAAGAGATACTTAAACGGGACTTTCAAAGCTTGCAACTGCATGCTAAGAGCAAATACTGCTGTCAGGCACATTAACTTTTTTTCCTCTGGTCTGCATTTAACTTTGAACGGTGTGACCACACAATTCCTTTGTACATTTTGTTCCCAACTGAAGCAAGAAAGATATATCATCTCTAAACCCCGTCAGCCTGAATGACATCAAAATCCCTGACATGAAGTGTCCGTCACACTTACTAAGTAGAGTAGATGTGATAAAGCCAACGCAGCTGAAAATGCCAATAACTTCCCATCATCAGAGGTTGCCCTTTCAGGATAGCATAGGACTTTATAATTTCCTAGTTAAAGGATATTATCAATAGTAGAGTCTATTAATTATATGTCTTTTGCTATTCTTTTTTGGTATCTTGGCTTACCTCTTTTTAAAAATCAGATTGCTCTCCTCATAACACTCAAGACTTTCTTTGGGTAGCGACTTCATCTATATGTAAAAGTGTTGAGGAAGGCAGTATTAAAGACAGAGAAGAACTGAAGCAGAAGATCCCACCCAGAGAGGCCTTTTGGGTGGCAGTGGATGAGTTGTGTGTAATTTATGATACTATTGAGTGCTTCAGACAACATGTTGCTTATTATATGGGTTGTGCTGATGATGTATTTCTGTTCTAGAGAGTCTAGGTTTGAATTACTGGTGTTTAGTACTTCCATAAAGGAGATTGATGGCAATTTAAAAATCACCACAGTTTTGTCTTTTGTTAGGAGTAGGGTTCTTAAGCTAGGTATTAGTCAATAATTTGGAGAAAAAAGCCAAACAAATGGAAATGTATGTTCTGTTTACCGATCTTGTAAAATGCCTGACTCATTCACAGGTGGAGTCATTTCAGAGGAAGAAAAAGAGTTCATGCAGAACCCTGAGATTATGGACATGCTGATCTGGTCTGTAATAGATTTTTACAAAGCGGCTATCAATTCTCATGACTCAATCAAGCATATCTGTTGGCTGAGTTGGCAAATAGGGAAAATTTATTACTCACTTGGGAAAAATTGACCAAGATGGACTTCTTGGTATCACAAACTACTTTTTTGTAGTAACCTCTTTCTTAAACATTATAAAAGAAATATTGATATGGAACATTCCTTAGTACCTACAAACAAATGACTTATTTATTCAAATTTAATTTTTATACAAATATATTTACAATCTTCAGATTTCAATTGATACTTGTAATAATTGCAGATACATAGAAATGTGTTTTTTTTTAATATTCACCTGTTTAATAATTGACTACCAACAAGCTGTACCTTACTTTTTATTACACATAAACAAAATATGCCATTTTCTGTGCTTTAGAGTACATATTTCCGACATTTTTCAGGAAGATGTGCTGTTTGCTTCCATGTTACCTTCTGCCAGGGCATTGTGCAAGTGTATCCTGCTGACATTTTTAGTAGTTTTGAGGTGCAGTAGGTGATGCAGCATAGTCTGTGTTTGATGTGTTTCCTGGAAGCATTACTTATTAATTTTGTTACAGTACTCCCTGCAGACCACATGGGAGTGTGGTCCCATTTTACAAGGTACTATACAAAAGTATAATGAAAGAGTGTTTCTGCCCCAGGACATCTACGGTCTTATTTTAACATATTTAGAAAGAACTGAATGCATGGTGTTTTCCCTGTTAAACAAGGACAAGGAAGTAAGAACTTCATTTTTGTGGAGGTCTGTGCTATGTCTTTAGCTTTTAGTGTTTCCCAGTTTAAGAAAGAGTGATTTCACACATCACAACAGAAGTAAGAAAGAGACTTCGGAGCAAAACAGACATTAGCATCCTCATGTCAAAATGGTTTTTTACTTTCCATAGCAAAACTTTACAACTTTCCCCTGAGGGAAAGACTGCAGATCCATGCTAGTACTGCTGTCTCATCTGGAAGGTTTTTCAAAGCTGCTTTTAATCCTGTGCAAAATTTCAGAGGCTTTTCTGTGAGCATGGGGAGCCAGGTTGCTGCAAAGGCCAATTGCTACCCATGGGACGGAAAGCCGCAAGCCAAGGACTGAGTTGCCACAAGGCTGGCAGGTCAGAAGCACAGCTGGCCCTGATGGGGCAAAGTTTGCTGCCATGGCAGACGTGAATGCTCTTCAGCCCAGATTATCAGGCAATCTGATAATTAAGTGAATTTATCAAGTTTGCTTCTACTACAAATCTTAAAATTAAGTGAGTCTTAGAATTTTTTTTCTTTTTTGCTTCTCTGTTGATGGTAGTGGCTGTTGCAAGTGCCTGCATTGTCAGTATGGTTGGTTTTTTTTCTCACTCTCTGGTGGGAGCTATTATATTTTTGCTAGCCCTGTTGGTAGCCTTCTGTAGCAGTTTTTCAGGCTCAGGTAAAATGAATGGATTACTTTAAAGTGTCTGCATTTCTTGCTGTCTGAAAGGTTATAAACAGTAGGGAGCAGTTGAATTACTATGGGAAGAAAATCTGAACTGAGTTCCTTGGGCACAGGTAGCAGCAATGGAGAAAGACCACATCATGGCTTCTGCTGTTATGTACCAAAGAGCTCTGATGATGCCATCTACTGTAGCTCCTTACATATCTACCTCAGAAACCACTGTCCTCTTTCTGTTCCAGTGACTGTCTAAAGTAGTCATCTGGAAGAGAAATAAAAATTCAGAGAAACAAAGCAGATAAAGTTGAAAGTCAGGGAGAAGTGTATGAAGGGATAAGCAGACAAAGATATGTTATTTTTTATTACTCACTGGAAGTACCTTTCATGTTGTCAAGATACTCCAAAAGGATTTATGTTTCAAACAAACAGTTAAAAAAAAACATCTAGAGCTTCTGATTTTGGTGAGGCTGTACCTGCCCAGTCATAGCTCCCCTGGTTCAGTAAGGATGTTAAGAAATTGGAGACGGTCCAGCAGAGGTCTCTTAATATGGTTAGGGTTATCATGTGCATGAGCTGCTGGGAGAGGATGAGGGAGCTAGTTTTATTTATCCTGGTGGAGTCGTTGCTAATGGGAGTCCAGCGGAAGCTTACAGCTGCTTGAAATTATGGAGCCATTCTTGGTACTGACAAACGATATAGCAAGGGGAAAGGGTCATGTGTTGCAGTTTGGAAGGTTCTAACTGGACATTAGAAAAATCTCTAGGTGAGTGGCATGGAACTGGAATGGTTTCCCAAAGACCATGGGATCTCCATCCTTGGAGGTTTTCAAGACTCAGCTAGGCAAAGCCATGGCTGACCTGATCAAGCATTGGCAGTAATCCCGCTCTGAGTGGAACCTTGTACTAGATGACATCCAGATGCTTTCAGGCAGCATCTCTGTGATGTATGGAATATAATCCTCCAGTTTTCAGCAAAATTTCTTTTTCGTTGTGATTTTTCCCTAGAGATTCATTCTTTCTCATTTTAAAATTGTTTTACTACGAAAAAAGTGATAATACTCTGTCTGGGTTTCCTCTTGTCCATGTTCCAATTAAATCCAAGCGAGTGTTCCTTACCTTCAAGACCTACAAAATAGGTTAAACTCTATTTGCCTTACAAATATTTTCTCTTTCTCATCTTTTGCTTTCCTCATGGGAAAAGGTTGTTTTTGAATTGCTGATAAAAACCCATTTTGAACATGAAAGAGCTGGAAGCAAAATCTCTGTAAAGGGCTCTCAGGTAGAAAGCTCACTAGAAGTATATAGGAAGACTATTTTTTCAGACAATATTTTTTTTTGTGCTGTGACTGTAAAATTGGAGACCTGACTTGTCTCCACAGTAAAAACTATGTCCAGCTAGGCCTAAATTGATAGCAGAAGTAATTTGGAAGGCTTGGTAGAACTGCTTGTATAAACCCAACCTGAAAGGATTAGCAAGCAAGCAAGCATGGCTCTTGAGAGTGCCTGAAATTTATTTTTCCTCTATGCCATGTCTCGGGGCTTTGGGGTTTTTTTGCTTGGTTTTTTGGTTGTTTTTTTTCCCAAGACTCTTAGTACTAGAGAGAATGTCAAATTGGTTCAATTTGGGTGTTTAAAATTATGATAATCTTCTAGTGCACAGAAAGCTTAATGCTATTAAAGCTAGAAGGACTATACATGGAAGCAGGATATTCAAGAGCTTGATGTAGCTCTATTCTTAGTCAATCAAGATTAGCTTTGATGGCTTTTCATAACACTGCTGACATTATTATAAGTAGATCAGCTGTAAAATATGGGAAAGAATGTAACTATTATGTTCAAGCATTGAAATTATATTGTTTAATTGAAAAATCAAATCACAAAGCAGTTTGGTCAGGTCTATATATTTAGATTTTTTCCTGGTCAGATAGGTAGTTTATATATTAAATGTTAATTACTGTTATATTCATGTAAGAAAGGGAGCTTGCTGAACTTAATCAAAGGTTTTTGATTGTTTATTCTCCACTCTCAGTGATGAAAATCTAATGATATTCTTACAGAAACAAAACTAGAAGAATGGATGCATATTTCTTCAGTAAGACCCTCTTTTTCACCGTTATGCAAGAAATGGAGACCATGCTGAATTTCTTTTTTGCTACTGCCCATGGCAAACCTGTTCTTGCATTACAGAAGAAGAGGCAAAACAGTTTTCTTAGGAGCAAACTGTTCAAAAGAAGAAATATACTGTCATCTGTTCAAATATATACATATACAAATAATAAACACACATTCTTATAGATACATATATAAATAATGTGTGTATAAAGTAAATGTAAATTTTCCAATCTCATTCTTTCATTTCTTAAGCTGTTTATCTGCTGCCTACTTAAATCTTTGGTTATGCAGAGGTGTGGATGGGTTATGCACAGATTTGTGGAGAGTTTCTCCTGCCATGCAAAGTGAAGATGGTATTAATAATGAAGGGAACAGAACACGCTGTACCCTACCCATCCCTTCTCCCCTGATAAAACTACATCTGCTAAAGGACTATTTTTCTGTTGTAATTTGATTGTGGCTTTGGACCTATGGTTAATATGAATAGCTCAAAACTGGGAGCACTGCCTGTTTAAATGCACAATATGACATTACTTCTGTCCTGGAGAATTATATCCTTTAATGTGAGACAAAGACAAGTTTTGAGGGGTAAGAGTAGGGGAAAAGTAGAAGCATTGACAATAGAAGTCATGGCAACTGTATGAATAATTTCTTCCATTGTGTCTAAAGGATCTTAGAGGGTTTGTAAAATCTGTTATTCCTACACGTGTGCCAGTATCTTAAATTACTGCAGCTGTGCTTGAATACTGCTTTATACTAGTGCAAAATCATTTAGCTCTAAATAATATAATTTTGCTAAGGCATTTCTTTCTTGGATAAAAACATTTGCACTTAACATATCTGCTTAGTCTGTTACTCGATAAAACAAAACTGTAAGTATTCACAATACTCACTGTGATATAATGGTTAAGCCTAAATCTGAGTTGCTTCTCTAAGGCAGAAGTCTAAAAGCTGCATTACATGGACTGGCACAAGACTCAGTTCTCTGCTTCTTGTTACTTGTATAAGTGTACTCTGGTGTTCATGATTATCACAAGTAAATCAACTCCTAAAAGTAAATTTTGGAAAAAAAGCCCCAAAACTAAATCAATGAACGAGTCTGAAGGGCTTTTTCTTTAATTGTTATTTCTTATAAATCAAGAAGTTTTTAGCCTTTCTGAATTGCAACGCAGTTACTTGCATATCATGCATAACTCTCACACAGGACATTGAAAGCATACAGACAAGATACCACAGACAAGACATATTGTTTGAATTCCAGGGTGGTAAATTCTATTCATTGGTTCTCTTGTGAAGATTTTGGCTTGTATGTAGTCATTTTAGAGTTTAGAATATTTTCTAAATAAATACTTAGAGTAAACTATACAAAGTAAGTAACTATCAGCCTTAACGGAAGCAATTCTGACAAACAATTATTTTCATTTTAGCATTGACAATTATGTAAATGTGTCTGGAACAGCAATGGGCACCTTAATTATGACACCTAATTATACCAATTTATTTATACACCTCCTTGAACAACATTTTATTTATAACTCTCCCACTCATTCAAAGAGAAGAAAGAGTAAAGTAGAATTTCATAGATGGTTGCTTTATCATTGAAACATAAACACAACATGAACTATTTGAACTTGAACATTTACATGTATAGCATGTCCACATTGTGTTATATTCTTTTTCTTTTCCAGTTTTCAAAGGAAGACAACTTTTTATATCTTGGTATCTAATGGAAACATTTCTATGAAAGAGTGTTTCATTTCTGATAGAAATACTTCAAATATGCACCATATTCAGAAAATGACCCCCAAATTACCTTCATTCCCTTAGTTTTTTTAGATTTTCACCATCTTCATGCTGAAAATTATTTCCACCATGTACATTAAACCAATTGTTATAGCAAAATTTTCTAGATTACCATCACATGTTGTATCCTGAATTTTGTCCAAGAGAAAAGCATTTTTCTACAGGCAGGCAGCAGAGTTCTATGTAAATGATCATGATCAAAGTCCTTGCTTAGGATTATGTCTGGGGTAATGCACTTAATGAATAATAGAAATAGTTAATCAATGATAGCGTCTCGTTGCTTTTCCAATTAGGCTGTACAGTCTATTAAATAAAGCATTACAGAGAGTAGTTGCGTCTGAATCTTTCCATCTCTGAATTATCTGAACAGCCTTGGGATGGAGCACTGAGGGCTTCTTGAACATAGAAGGTGCTGGAGAAGCAGACTTACATGTGGTTAACAAGGATGTGGTCTGCTGTGGGGGATTTTTTCCTACTGCACTCAAACAGGATTTCATAACTATGTTTTTTTTAGAAATAAGCAAGACTGCTCTAATGAATACACCTGACATCAGTTTCTCCTTCTAGAGGACACAAATCTACACAACCCCAAGTACTGGTTAGCACTTGGCTAATGAGGCAGCATTATTATGTCATTATAAAACAGCTCACAACATTTTCTGAAGAGGCTGCAGATCTTCTCTTTGCATTTAATTTCTTTTCTTTGAAACATTTCTTGTCCAAGCTCTGTAATTGTCATTGAGTCCTTACATTAATTTCTTCAGTGTTTTCTGTCCAGTGAAACAGTGATAATTTTGTGATTTGGTTTGGGATTTTTTGGGGGTGTGTGTGATCTTTTTTTAAACTGGTTCGGCAACTGCTGTGTGATTGGAAAATAGGATTTTTTTTTAATTCATTCATTTGTTAAAGAAAACCTCATTTCTGTGTCCCAGAAAAACAAATCTGAAATATAGATCTTATAGTTGCATGCATCTATTTTGCCCTAGTCTCACTCATTTATATTGCTTGACAATCCTCTCGCCATATGTTTCTTAACCCTGTTTCAAGTTACTCGGTGAGATGTCCCAACCATACTGTAATTTAAAAATTATAGTCCAGGGTGCTGCCATTATCCCCAAGATTCCTAGTATAGAATGAATCACAGAGCCAAAAGTCTGCATTTCAGTAATTGTGACTGGTGCAGCTTTTTAAAACTTTGGTTGTACATTTACTATGACTAATAGCTTCTGGTCCCCAAACTTGATATATTTTTTCCTTTACATACAATTAAAGTTATATTTTCAGGCATAGGAGTTCAAAGTTACCTCACCAACAAGAGGACTAAAGTTGAATAAAACAGAGGTGATAAATCTTTGCCAGGAGGAATCAGAGGGAACTAAATGGAATAAAGAAGTAGAACAAGACTGAGAAGAAATTTGACAAATTCCGATTTTGACAGAAACCTTGCACTTTTTTCTCCGCTTTCTGTTTCGTCTCATCTCTTTTTGCTAAACTTTTTTTTTTTTTTTTTCAGTAAAACAAAACCTACTTTTTCATAGCTGTTGTTTGAGAAGCTCTGGACAGAATTTTGCCTCAAACTTGTAACTTTGACATTTATGGGAGAGTAGGGTCCAGAACAAAACACTGTGTCCAAACTTCAGATCTGAGTTCAGATCAGAGCCTGAAACAGAACCCAAAACAGTCTGAATGGGAACATCACGTGCAAGAGCACTTGACATCGAGGAAGTTTTTGATCTAAACCTTTAGTATGAGGAATGCAGGAGTGGACACTTGTAGTGGGTACTTTGCTCACAAACTACAAGAAACAGTACTATTGCAAGAAGACTACTAGCTGGATCATGGTTCATTTCTGTAAGAAATATGTACAATATATTCATGACTGTCCTCAGTGGGGCTGATTCTAAGACAGAAGCACATGGTTGATACCTTCCCTTTTGGCAGATTTGTTTTCAAATTGGTATCAGTAATTTCATTCCATGGAAAGAATAATGTCTAGGCAAATAATGGAGCTGAGACTGAGAGTGCTGAGTTTGGAGCCCTAGAACAACAGAATATTTCTGATGACTCTCAGCTGGATGGTGGTATTTTCCCACATAAGTGTTGTAAAGATACATTAAAGAATTGCAGAGCCTTTCAAAGCTCTAAACAACTTGCTTTCTGCATGTCATTAAGAGTGCTGGGGATATCTACAATGCATCTGTTCACAGGTATGCACAGGCATCCCTGAGAAAGCTTTAAATCATATAGCCTGGGACTCTGTAGTCGAAGTCATAGCAGTGTGGGCTTCAGCTGCCAAAAACCTGTCAGTGTTCTGGTGAGCTTGTGCAGTCTGCTATAATACCTGAACTGTTTTGTTTGGTACATGAGCTAGTTGAAGGATGTTTACATGAGCTGCAGTTCTGTGCACCTGGATGACAGTGAACATCCTTTGCTTTGTAGCTATGGCACAGATCATTGTATAAAAATGCACATATGGGTACATGGAAACATTCATAAGTAGAACTATACCATCTGCCTACAAGTTTGCACTCAGTTTCTTTCCAGTGAACAGAAGTACCGTTACATCCGCCTTGTGAAACTGCTTGTAGCTGCTCAGTAGCTGCTTGATTCACACAGTCCATACAACTGCTGATCCCCAGCCCTTGCACAGCTGGGATGTATAAGCAGGGAGCAATGCTGATGACATGGCAGTCCAGACTTCTTGACTTTTACTTGTTCAGAACCACTATGACTTTGGTGCAGTCTTCAAGAACAGCAGTTTTTGAGTTCCTTAGCATAGCAGGTTCATCTTCATTTCTATTTATACACCATCAAGAAGGTGTTATGTTAAACACTGCTTATAATTTAGATATGGCTTACTTGTAGGGAGGCATGTTGAAGAGACAAGTAACTTCAATCATATTATGATGAGAACTGGAAAAGAATATTTTAAACGTCCAGTTCATTCAGAATCCCTCACTGATCTCTTTAACAACACCGTGCATTAAAAACATAGAGAACAGATCTTGTAATTTTTGTTACAGTACTCAGATTCTCAAAGTTGTTGTTAGGAGGGGGTTAGAGTGGATGCAGTACCAAGAGAACCAAGACCCTTAAGTAGCTTTGGAAATGTCAGTCATGCAGTCAAGCCTTATATCTTTCGGGTCACTGACATATGTACTACTCACTTCACTGATCTGAAGAAGAAAAGGCAAATAAAAACAAAAATACCACCTCCAGTTAAGGAATTCCTTCAACAACAAGGAATCTTTAAATGTGCACTCATTTGGCAGCAGCATTATCGTAAGATGATTATACAGCGTATGAATGTTTATTGCCTGACTTTAAGATGCACAATGTAAGATTAACAACTGTAGTGTTTTTTTCTATAAATGCTGTATTTCTGCTATTGTGTTTGCAGAATACAGCTAGATAATAATTGATTCTGTGACAGGGATTGGCTAATTTGCCAACAGTATAGTATAAAACACATTTATACAGTCAATTACACCCAAGTGCATGGCCTATTTGCTTTATAATTTCATAAACTTGCCAGCAATTTAAATAAAAAAGTTCCATTAAATTATCATATCATGTGATAGAATGATATTGCCAAGTATATTAAACCATGTGTGTTCAGCCAGAATTAATTAAATATTATTACTTTTCTCTTATTAACACATTGAACCTATCCTTCCTACTCAGTACTAGAAATAGAAGTCTATTAGTGAACAAAGTAAACTTAAGGGCAAAGTTTAAACATTTTCCTGAGGGTGCTTCATTAAGATCCCTAGTTCTTTTGTTTAAACATTTGCTCATGGTAAATGTACTTGTATTGTGAAAATATTTTATGTTCTTAGATATGAATACTGGAAAAATTTAAAGGTAGTCTTTAATAATAATGCTCAGACATTTGAGGCAGATCTGATCTTACTTTTCACATCTGACTTAGGAATCTCGGAAATAACTCAGAATATACTGGGGTTCTATGTTGGTCTGAACTTTATTCCTTAATTATTTTTCGTCGTGTTTTGATAGCTTTATGAGGTAAAAAGAAATATTAATGATTCAGCATGACCATTATCTGAAGTGTCTCCATCTTCCACTGTCAAATGACAAAATAAAATAGGAAATACCCATTTCATATGAAACATATTAACAGCATGGCTCAGGGGAACTTCTTATTTGGAGAAGATGGTAATGAACAGTGAGAATTAACATTTTCATAGAACTTTAGTACAAAATGGCCTGCTGAATTATAAAAAAACACTTCTCAACAGCCTGTACTGTGCACATATAAACACGCCTTTTCTCTTTCTCTCTCATCAGATGTTGGAGTTTCAGGCACTGGCTGAGCTCTCCTGGTTTTGAAACATGGGGGATCCTTTTAGGGAAAGCTTTATCTTCTCATTTTTAACAGACTTTTAGAAAATCCCAAATTTAAAAAATGCAGTTTTGTAATCAGTGGCCTGCATTTAATTTAATAAGATACTGGGTGTGAAAGTGGATAAGCATATCTTTAGCAGCAGTCTACTCGGAATCAACAGAAATAATTACCGTCAAGATTTAATTATGTCAGACAAGAGTATCTGTCCTGAATAACGGTGTTGACAGTAGAAGCTGGCATTGCTGTATGTTCAAGCCAGCTCACTGTATACTTCTGTTAAACAGTGTTAGCTCTTCTGCTGTGACTGACTTTAAATTAATATAATTGAACACACTAAAGCAAAGAGAAGTGTTATGTATGATATAAAAAGAATCATATGAACCAAAATAATCTTTTGGAAGAATTTGGCTTGGCCCTTCTTTCACACGCAGGACATTGATCAGAAACATCTCTGCAGGTTAATGCAGGAGCGGTATCGTAAGGTGATGTAAAGGAGATCAGAATAGGTCTTGCTGTGTTTGTGTTAATAGTTTCTTCTTTACCTGTTACTGCTTCCTAAGATGAACTTCAGAAATGACGTAAAAGTATTTTGACTGTGATGACATTGACTTTCTGACTTTTAAGGAAAGCTTTCATTTAGAATGTCCCCAAACTATGTAAAATACTATAGTCTGTGTTGATGCCAAACCAAAATATGAAGTTTTTGATTATTCAAGTGAGTGGTGTTATTAAGCAAAGCAAATCTATAATCTGAGTAAATATTACACAGTATTATTAAAAAAGCCTAAAAAAAAAAGAAAGAAAAAAGAATTGTGCTAGACTTAATTAAGGCTTCAAGTAAAGCCTGCTTTTATTGGCAATTTTTTTGTTGCAACAAGAAAACTAAAAATTAAGAGGATGGTTGGCAGCAATATTGATATGCTAATGGATAAACATGCTAATTTAGAAAAAAACTAATCAGCAAAGACATTACTAATGGAAATGTACTGGAAAATGGCTAATGCTGTATGCAGACCTGGTATCTACAAAATTAAGAACAACTCATTTTGTGTTTGTAATTGTAACTTGAAAACTAAGCCTTGATCTTCTCTCTGCTTTGCTTTGGTTAGTATTTAAAGATATTTCAGATGACCTGGCCTAGTACCATGACACCTGTTTAGCTTCTCTATAATTATGCTGCTAAAATTACATGTTCTGTTTACTGAAAGGAGAGCTAAAAACCTTACATTTTTTTCTATCTAATTTACCAGTGTCTCCAGACAAATAGACCCTTCAAATTAAAGAGTATGCATGAGTCAGGTTTTCTGACTAAGGAGTGGTAGAACACCTCTGTTTATCGGTACCACACATTCACTATCTCAAGATTTGAAAGAGTAACTATACACTTAGCACAAGGCTAAGACTTTCAAAATACTTAGTGTTGCCTTTGCTTAGTTCACATCACAATCAATGGCTTTAGTTGAAGCTGAGTTAAACCATTTCTAAGGATTTTCTGACATCCCACTGTCACTGGTGTGCATTTTTTTTCCTCAGAGGTGGCGGTTCTGAATACGTTTATATTGGGTACACATTCAACTTCCAATTTTAGCCCGCATTTTGAATGTACTGCTGCAAACCAGTTGATTAGCTTACAGTATTAAAGGTTTTAGAGGTGTTTTTAAGCCTCATAAGCTTTTCTGAGTTGGAAACAGTGTCATTCAAAGGTATCAATTAAAGAATTAAATAATGGCTCTTGTTCTGTAACAGCTTTCAGAATTTTCCAGTGTGTGGGGGAGGTGTAGAGGACAAAACTTAAGTGCTTAGAGTAAGGCTGAAAATTATTGAAGGTTGGAAATGGTTCAGTTTAGTAGGCAGGCAGAGTTTGAAGGTCTGAGTTACATAAGCTCAAGATCCAAGGGAACATTTTAATGATAATCCTGCATTTGTACTTCTCAAACCACTTTGGACAGTTTTCATGTAGTCTTATTTCCTATTCATTTGAAAGAAACACTGGGATATGCTGGGATTAAAACTGCCTTTAAACACATATATACTTAACACCAATAGAAGGAAATCTTTTCTGCCTATCACAGCCAACAGGTCTCTAAATGTCACCTTTCCCTAAAAGATGACATCCTTCAAATGTCATAGATATACATAAATTTAGTCAGAATAATGTGCTTTTAAGACTCATTTATTTTGCTTCCATAGTGTTGTTTCATGTAAATCATTGAGAATAGGCTTTGTTTAAATTGAAACACACTTATCTTAATGTGATATGGATGAATTGCATAAATTTAAATAATTTGCAATCAGTTTAAATCAATCACTATGCCTTGTAACATAAAGCTAGGTCAGAAGACCTGTTGACACTGGAAAATTGCTCAAGTCTACAAATAGAATACACCTAAAAAAGCCTAAATCCTCAATAATTTTCTAAATGAAGAATTCTAAAAGAATTTTCATGTCGTAATAAACCCCCGGATTTCATGTTTTATGTCCTGAAACAGCAAATCAATTAGTATTACTCCCCTGGCTCTGATTGAATGCACAGTAAATTTTCATGATTCTTTTTTAAGGATAACAGAAGATATATGTAAAATTAAGAGGAAGAACTAATCTTTTTGGCAGATTGGTACAGGACTAATTAAAATTGAGTTCTACAAGATTATTGTAGATGAGGGAGATTTACTCAGTCCTATAGGATTAAATTATAAGCAGGAAAACTTAAGTTTGACTTATAAGCAGGAAAACTTTGGTTATAAGAACAAATGGGTCATTCAGTTTGGATGCAGACACGGGATCTGAACATAGAAAGAAAATTTTAGAACCATTTTTATTAGGCAGTATTTGAGGTTTTCTATTGAAATTTACACAGCTCAAATTGACCAATTGACCAAAAATAAGAAATTATTATTGAGTACAGAAAATTCATGTTCCCCTACAGATTTGGACACACAGTATAACAAAACCATTCATGGGTGCTTCAACACTTGGAAATTTTATTTGCTTTTTCACTTATTTATCAAGAAAAATAATCTGGAGAAGAAATAAACAGCAAAAAGCTTGTTCCCAATAAATAAAGAACAAAATATTTAACTTTAAGTAAGATTGATTGTGAGGAAAAATAGCCAGTGTTGTCCCGACTGAAAATTCAGTACTGATATAAGAAGAATTGATTGTAAAAAAAATAATACAGTTATAATGAAATTACAGTGACCTTGTATGATACGATGAATATACTTGATCATCCTCAAACAAGTGATAGCACTCACAATGGACCATCTCCTTGAGGTTATATGTTTCTAACTCACACAGCTTTATTAATAAATTCATTCATCCACAAATATCATGTTAAGTGTGTGGAATAAATTATTCATTTAAGACATTATGCTTATTTCTTTTATCACAAAATTCATTAAATTTATTTCATTGAGAATTTCCTGACTAATTTTTTTGGGTTTTTTTGAAACAGAAGATAAATCAAATTTGTGTCTAGCAGATTAATATCAGGAAATAATGAGTCACAAGCTGTTTAGGGAATATCTGATGCTAGAGTCTGGAGATGTAACACTCTGCATTTTGGAGGTTTTAATCTGAAGTAGCTCTGTTGTGGTCCTGTGAACTGAAGACCCATTAGCAGCTGGAGTACAGTAGGTGCATACCTGACACACAACCTCTGGTTTCATCCAGAAACAATCCATATCATATGTTCTCAGGGTATTTCATGATGCAAACAAAGTACAGACTTGAAAAAGACAAATGTTGTACCCATCTGAAAAGAGGACGAGAAAAAGAAACCAAGGATCTGCAGGCCAGCCAGCCAGCCAAACCTCAGTCCTCTGGAAGGTTATAGAACAAATCCTCCTGAAAGACATTTCCAAGCATGTCAAAGACAAGAAGGTGATTGGGAACAAACAGCATGGATTTGCCAATTGTAAATCATGACTACCCTCTTTGATGAGATGACTGGCTGTGTGGTCTAGAGAAGAACAGTGGATAGGGTATGTTCTCACATTAGCCAGGTCTTTGGTATGGTCTCCCACAGTATCCTTTTAGCCAGATTGATGAGGTAAGGACTAGATACGTGAACAATTATATGACTAGAAATTTGTCTGGACTGATTAGCCTGACGAATGTTGATCAGTGTGAGAAAGTCCAAGTGGTTAAACAAATAGTGTCCCTTAAGGATCAAAGCTAGGGCCAATACCACTTAATGTCTTTATAAATCACCTGGACAAGGGGAAAGAGTGCATTCTCAGCAAGATTGTGGATGATATCAAATTGGAGGGAGCAGATGATATGCTGGAGGGTAGACTGCTGTTCAGAGGAACTTTGACAGGCTAGAGAAACAGGCTGGAAACGGGCTGACAGGAACTTTATGGAGTTCAACAAAGGCAAATGCAAGTGTCTCTTCCTCCTTCAAGCAGTGCAGGCTGGGACCCAACTGACTAGAAAGCAGCTTTGCAGAGAAGGGCCTGGGGGTCCTCGTGGACAACAGGTTGAACCGGTCAGCTGTGCACCTTGGCAGCAAAGAAGGTTGAGCTGTATTAGCAAGAGTGTAGGCAGTAGGTCAAGACAAGTGATTTTCTCTGTTCAGCACTTCTGACATCACTTCTAAATTACTATGTCCACTTTGAGCTGTTCGGTACAAGAAGGAAGAAAGACATTGACTTGCTGGAATGTGATAGAGGCAGCTGGAGCACACAATGTATGAGAAGACAGAGAAAAGAAGCACAGCCTTGAGAAGAGAAGGCTCAGAAGGAATCCTATTGCTGTCTGACTAGCTACTGGGAAGTTGTAGGGAAGGCAGAACCAATCTCTTTCACACAAGTTGGAACAACAGACAACAGACAGGAGTTGGAAAGCTGGAAATTCCAACTTAATAAAAATAAAAACTTTTTCTGACCATAAAGGTGGTCAGTCACTGCATCAGCTTCCCCAGGAAGGTTATGGGATCTCCATTTTTTGAGGTTTTTAAAACTTGACTGGACAAACCCATCACCAATCTGATCTAAATGGACCTGCTCCAAGCAGGGCATTGGACTAAGGGACCTCCAAATAACCCTTCAAACCTTAATTATTCTATAGCTCTGTGATTTTTAATAAGTAAGTGGAGACAGTCAGGACACCTGCTTCAAAATCTGTTCCCGATTTAAAATAAGATATTAATGTAGCTGCTTCTTATGTAATATTTTTCTGGTGAATCAAGTTTGATTTACTCTAATGTAGTGTTATAATACTATAATTAATTCCCTAAATGCTTTGTAGATAAATCAGGTCAAGAAAATGTAAAAAAATACTTTAGGTAAGAGTATAGTTTCTAAATTATTGATTATTACTGTAGCTAAGCATTTCTAAAACTTTTTCACTCATTAAGTAAATAGAAACACAAGCTTTGCTGTAGGTGATGTAGAAGAAATTTTTTTCTGTTAAAGACAGATTCTGGTTAATTACTGCTTGGTTCATGTCACTGAAGGTCAAGTGATTCAGTACTATGTGTTTTATAGTATGCTTTGGAGTTAGCAATACTAGATATATATGAATATGAATATGAAAGTTACTGTGTAATCGTACTTCTACAAAACTCTTTTTACAGGATAGTATTTATGTATTATCCACATCTAATAGGCAATGGTCACTTGTCTCTTCACTTTAAATGTTCAAAGTTGTATATGTAAATTGTGTACCCATTCAAAGTACAAATCCCATCAACAATGTAATTGCAGAATTATTACTAAAGTCCTTTTATAGCAAGTTTCAGTGGTAGTATAAAAGAGAGGATTAAAGCGTGAATGGCAGCTAAATGACTGCCAAAGGGTTGTTTAACCTAATCAGAGATAATGAGCCTTAGTGGATTTAAAAGTGCTTATAAACAACGAAGTATTAGTCACAAAAATTCATACTCGGTTATTCGTTGTATTCTGAAGACAGAGACAATTTTGCTCCAGTTGTACACACAGGGATTTTATTTTCATTGTTGGTGTCAATCGATTTCATCTTTGGCTTCAGATAAATTGTCAAAAAGTACAGTCCTTTGCCATGGTTCTTTCTGTAGAAATCTAAGGATCATCCTCTTTGCAAGCAGTTGACAGACCACATGATCTATTGTGGATCTTTCTGGACTAATTTGTCATTATTTCTATTGAAATACCATCTTGTCCTTACCTCTTTTTTTCCTGGAAATAGAATATTATTACACTGGATAATGAGTTACATACCGTAATTTAAAATACTATTAAATATAGGTGTCTCCCCATAACTGTAATTCTATAGGTACTTAAACAAAAGAAATATTGTAGACTTTTTTAAGGGATGATTTTTCAGGAAGGTGACACATACATTACTCAAGCATAAGAAATACAAATAGCTGTAAGATATTTATGCCTTTTACAGGCATTCTAACCTTTTTAGAAAATGGCTATAATTTGAAGATATAATGTGAAGGGAGTGTTCTTAATGCTACATTAATTACAAGGGCTCGCTTTCATTCCCTCTTTGGAGACATTTTTGTATTTTTATATGAAAAGATGCATATAATATTGTGGTAATAATGAGCTTAATGTAACTGGAAGCTATCAGATATGATTGTATCAAAATTTCAAATAGAAATAGCACCAGAAAAAACATCTCTGTGCCTGAATGTCTTTGTATCTCACATACTGAAAACTTCTTCCTTGCCACTAAGTGGCACTGTATTATTTGTAGTTAGCTGTTCAGGTCATATTAAAAACCCTTTGGGCCAAATTTATTCTTGAGACAGCCTCATTAAGTCAATGGAGTTACATGTGAAATGAATTTGGCCCCTAGTTTTAAAGGCACCTAATTCTAAAGCACTGCTGTAAATTTCCATTGTGGAGGCCTAAGAGAAAAATAAAAATCAGTTAGCGTTTAATCTTGCAAGCAGCTGACCCTTTCATTTGGTGTTTAACTGTTTCATTATCATCTTTTCCCTACCAAATTAGCCCTAGTTAAAAAGGATCATCTTATCTATTTCAGTAGGACTGTCAGTACATTTTGATTTAAAAATGGATGAGTTCTGTGCTCTTTGTGTTCACCCTTAATTTTCATCGGTATTACATATTTGGAAATATATGTGAATATGAAAAATCTGCTGTTGAAAATTTTGTTATACTCTAGTAATATACGTCAAGGAATAAAGAACTGAAGATGATCAGGTTTGTCCAGTGTCACCCTTTGCTCTCTTTCTTGCTGTCTTACAGCGATAGAAGAGTAAACAGGCACATGAGAATTTTCTTAACAGTGATTTAATTTTCTTAAATTTCTTGATTTTCTTAAAGTCTCTTTCATCTTTGAGTTATTACTGTGCAGAAAAGAGAAATACATTACTAAGTCTTGAGAAACAATAAACATTTAAGCACGACTGCTTACACCTTTGACATAAGACAATCCTTTCCTTCTTAATATACATATAAATTGTCACTTGCTTAGATAGCAAAAGAAAATAACAGCTATTTTCCTGAATCTTTAGCAAAGAGGTTGCTTATTTAGTCCTTTACATATGAACTGACAGCTTTATTTGAGAATGAAGGACTATGTTCATATCCAAGAACACCTGTCTCATTGGCTTTGCAGAGACCAAGGGACACGTGCATGAGGATGGAACTGGGCCCAGAACCTCTGGCGGAGGAAAGTGCATCTGTATATCAAAACATTACCTTTGGAGGTAGGACTCCGTGAGTTCTCTGCCTGGGTCTGGCAAATATTTTCCTTTCTGTTTTCTATCAGGCACTTACATTGTCTATTCTTCCCATAATAGCAGTACAAATGCGTCTTTAGTACTAGGTCCTAGCACTGCATCATCAAAATGTGCCAGGACATTTTGAGTCAAATTTGTATTTCTTTTCCATAACAGCTAAGTGATCAATTGTAAAGTGGAAAAGATACTAATCCCTCATTCTCTGTGATGCTGGACTCCTTGCAGATTTTTTCACTGTTGCTTCTGAAATACCCTGGGGACACTGGATAGCAGATAACTGTAGAAGCATGTGATTTATTATAGCTGGAATTCCTCATTTTCTTAACAGTGTTGATTTTGTTAAAAAAGAAGGATATTATTTTCTATATCTAATACTAATCCTTGTTCAAGTCTTACTGATTTTCTGAGAAGCCCAAAATGACAGAAATTGTGTGAGAGCGACAAGGCCAGTTGGGAAAGATCTAACCATTTATTAGGCCACTTGATATAGTCAGCTAAAAGACAGGAGCTTTTGGACAATCTATGAACAACATGTACTTCACAGGATGACAGTAGAATATATTGTAAGTACCTTCCTTTTAGCAGCATCTGTCCGTATCTGTTTTCTCATTTAGCTGCTAGTATTAGCCAGAATAAATTAATATTCAGACATCTTAGGAAAAATGTCCTGACTTGGAAAGCTATTCCACTTTCATATTTCTCCTATTTTTTAATCAAAACTTGAAAAATGTGAATATAAATGTGAAATATAAACTTGAAAAATGTGAATATAAAATTAATGTGAATATAAAATTAATGTGAAATATTTTTAACATTAAGAGAATTATCTGAAAAGGATGCTTAAAGGCAACAGTTTTAACAACAGCTTGTTTGGAGCAAGTGACTTGGTTATTACAGTGCAAATCTATCCCCAGCAGAAAGTTTGCTTGCAAAATGTGTGTTGAGCTATCATGTGCCTCTTGTGTGGTGCTTTAGCTGGATCCATATGAACTAAGTAAGTTTGCAACTGGAATTGTGCATGGACTGTGAGAGTCAACACTGAGAATGGTATTAGCATCACTGACAATGTATTACAGATACATGTGATCTGGTTTATCCAGCAAAAGTTTGACCATGTCTGTACTGATGTCCACTTTAGTATCATTCTTGGCGACGCTTTCTGCATGGATAGCCTCCTGTTACATGATGCAGTAACCTAAAGCTACTTCATTACTTATCGAGGCTAAACCTGAAAGAGCAATAAATCCCATCATGATTCCTAAGTTTACTTACTTAAACGCTCCATGCATGAAGTATCATTGTCCTTTTTCTCTTGCTCAGTACTTTTTCATATTAGTCTGAGCTACTGCAACCTTCTTTCTGCAGAGCATTTTTATATTAGGTATCACTACATTGGAGCGCTGACTATGAAATCACTGCAGTTTAAGGCCGTTAATAAGGTCAGTCTAGCAACATTTAAGAACTGACCTGTTAGTTCTTTGCTGACGTCTCTGTTCGGGAGCAAATCACCATTTAAAGATCCCATCTGACGTTTTCAGCTGATAACCATTATGCCATTATGATGAGTCTTATGAGAAAGTTCTGTAGCCATGTATTTATTATACTTTTGTCCTTCCCACTTGTAAAAAAAAAAAAAAAAAAAAGCCTTTGTGTTCATTCTTTCATTGCTGTAAGGGTTGAGGAGACAATAAAATCTTTTTTTTTTCTTTTTTTTGACCAGGAATCTACTTTTATTTCTAATGCTTCACTTTCCCTTCAGAAGAAAAATAATAAAAAAAAAATGACCCCTCACCTGTAGCTTGTTATAAGACACTATATTTGTTTTGAATATATTTACTGGCATACTGAGTGTTTCTGAATAAGGAATATGAGATAAGGACTTTTGGACATAGTACAGTCAATGTTTTCGTACAGGTTGCACAGAGATGTTTTAAATGAAGCAAAAGCAAGTACAATATAATAAAAAACTGTCCTTTTATAAATCACAAATTAAAATACAAATAACGTCATTTGTCATACATATCTGCATAAACCAGTATTACATCCCAGACTGCATTTAGTAAAAAGCTCTCTACTCTGAACTGCAGTAGAAATACTAACTCTCTTCCTCTATCATCTTCCAGGAATAAGAATGGAAAAGTGAATTAAGTCCACTGTATTTGTCTCATAGTATGTAACTCCAGTAACAATATTTATTAAAGAAGCAAAATCTATGTCAGCCAATTTGTCCAAGAATTCTTTAAGCTGTGATGAGTATCTGGGGTTCCAGCTGAACTATCTAGGAACTAAGAGCACAATTCTGCAGGCACATTATAAATTCTGAATTCTAGAATACCACAACTGGGCAAAAATAAATCTACCACCAGGTCAGCCAGTGAAAGTAAGTACAAATGCACAAACCCTGATTAATGCAAGATAGAGCATGTCTCTGTGAGAAGAAGATGCCTATGTTTAATATGTAGTATGAGATGTTTCTAAAAAAAGAGCCTTCTCACCAAGCATTTGCTTCATGTTGCAGATAGAAAGGATAATACAAAGTGTTATTTGAGTTTGTTTAGTGGTAAAGGGGAAGATGGCACACCACACCACCTTGTCTTGAACGTTACACTGAATTAACGCATCTCCGCCCTACCACTCATCCCACATTGCTTTCTATATATATTGTCTCTATTGACTGCATGCTATGGGTATTATCTCACATCTGCGGTACAACATGCATTTATCCAACCGTTCATATGTGGTAAGAAGAGTTTTGAAGAGAATTTAGTACTTGCTTTCTGAGATTATATATCTCAGAATGCTGAATGCTGGTTCACACCAAGTCTGTGAGGAGGCTTGGAGTCATACCCGTGATTTACGAAGACTGCAGCCTACGCACACCTACAACTTACCCATACTTAGTGAGATCATAGAAACCTAAGTAGATGGCACGGTAACCTAAATATGTAGCACCTGGGGTTTTGCACGTTTTCTCAGGCCCTTTTAACTCACTGCTATACTTTGTTTTTTGCCACTCTATGGGTTGGCTGACCGATGTATGCATAAAACTGTGAGACGTGCTTATCGTTTGTATCAGGGCCAGTATCTCCCACACACACCTACATAACCAGAAATGACCTACATAAATCCTCACATAAGTTGCTTTAAATTATATGTGTCAAACTGCAGGTGTTTCTGCAATAGTCAATAAAGGTTGTTTTTTCAACAAATCTTGTTTTCCTGATTCTTTCAGTTCAGAAACCTTGATGAAAAAATATTCTCTGTGATTTTGCAGACATAAAGGTTTTGTGAGCCACTGTTTTTTAATGGAAGTTGAGAATGTGCCAGTTCCTGATGGTGTAATGGCATTTTATTTAAATGGCATTTAATTATTTTTAAACAAAATCGAGGGCAGGTTATTGCTGCCAAAATTGATTTGCTAATACTGCTTCTCTTAACAATTTAAAGTACAGGGCTGAGAAGCTCAGTGTTGTGGGTTTTGTGACAATAATTCTAGATCACAGCTCAATGTGTTTTCTCAATTTTGCTTTCTAAAAAGCATTTCTTTTATATAGTTCATTGTAAAAATGGTAGGCATTGCCTTTGTTGTTTTAAACTTTTAAAAATCTTTCTGTATTCAGAAGTGTTCCTTAGAGCTTGTGCAACTGTTGACACTAGGTCTGTCTTTGACTTAGATAGCCTGACTTGGCTACAGAGGAACTCGGAAAGAGGAATTAGCCTTGGACACTAGGAAATACAGTGTGAAAGTGCACAGAAAATCTAAAATCCACCTTCTTAATAGAATTCGATTTTTTTTTAAAAAAAACACCTGTCTCACCACACTCACTCTCAGGCAGTCCGTGAGTGTTGTGTCATTTAAACTTGTCTCAGCTGCTAAATGCACAAATTAAAATGCATTTGTACAACAGAAACTTCATTTAAAGTTGTGCAGAGCCTTATACATTGGAGAAAAGATAGGAATGACCAAAATAACCCACTACCCATTGACAGAGTTGAAAATATTTCAGCTAGCGTTCTTTCAGGTGCGCTAGTTAAAAGTAAAAATCCAGCATACTTCAGTGCTGTTCCCTGAGGCTGATCTTGAATACCAATGAATTCATGTCTTGTGCTCAGGTTCACATTATAAAATTGATTTTTATCATGGGCTTTAGTGGAGTTGGGAGCAAGAGTACAGTTGCCTTGAGTCAGATAATAACCAAAGAGCTTAAAAGTGAAAGCATATGTTATTTCAAAAGAACATTGCAAGGCATGAATTTTCAGCTTCCTGCTCAACAAACAAAAGAGTAACAGCTTGGGCCTAATCCCCCTCCCTTAAAAGTCGATGGGAGTTTGGGCCCTAGAGTCTATTTTAGCAGTTTATATTATTTGAAATTAAATGTGACAGACAGTAAAATTATCCTCCCTGCCTAAACACTCATAAAACAAAATTCTTTTGAGGGAAGCGAGACATGAGAACAGGAATTTCAGTGCTTGTTGAGCACTGAAGTATTTTCTTATTTAAAACTCTTGCTCTGTTTTGAGGCTAAAAATGTCACTCCATCATTGCCCTGTATATCAAGCAGGATACCCTCAGACATCTGCCTTCTGATGGACCATGAGCACAGCAGGATACATATAGAAAGGTGTTGCTCAGTTGTAAATTTGGATGTTCTTCATGAAAAATTTCACTTGCCTTAGTACTTCATCTCCTCTTTCTACCAAATACTACATTTTCACTTCCAATAAATATGTTTTATAATGGCAATAAGGGGCTGTAACTCTAGAAGGTGGTATTGCTCATCTTTTCTTTGTGTCGTGCAACTCCCACTGTATTATGATAGCATATGTTACCTCTCTGTCATTAGTTAGTTATTGGCTAAGTGCGGCACATTTTTATCTATATTTAGAAAACAACCTTCTTCTTTCACAAAGAACCATAAGCAATGCTAGGCTTGACCGTATTGCATAATGGTATCTATACTATGTAAAATAATTCCATTTGGTACTTCCTACTTGTGTTTTACTTCCTAAATCCCGAATTGGCAAATATAATCCTTACGTTCTATGGGCGTTTGAGGCATTTTGCCATGCTGTGTTGAAATAACTATTCAGGCTGTCTTTGTACATAGGAGATTTATAGTAAGTATATTTATTTTCAATCCACCAGGAAAATAGCTGAGGTCAAATAATATCAATTCCAGAAAAAATAGAAACATTAACTTCCAGTCACCTACTCCTCCACTCTTCTGCAAATAATGAAAAAGGAATTATCAAAATGGCCTACCCTCAGTATTTTTAAAGTGATTTTTGTAATCCCACTGTAGAGAAGTTAAAGAAAAGGGAGAAAGGCACAGTACTGGCTTGATGCAGTGCAAGTCCTACAGATTCTGAATTTGTTTTCCATGTTATATATAATACTGAAACCAGCAAATTTTATGTAGGGTGTTTTGTGTTTTCTAAATATAGGGACTCTGCACAGACAGCAGGTGTGTGTTTATGTATTATCAGACTTCTGTCTGAGAAGGCTATAGTCTCCTGGAGTTTTTATTTTTCTTTTTTCTTAATTTAAAATTAACCTGGAGTAGCATATTTAAAATTTGTTTATGGATAAACTTAAAAAAAACCCCAACCCTGTTGTCTCAACACTACAGTATGTGGAAGCAGAATTATCACCTAAAGCTAAGATCTTTGAATGAACAATTTGGCCTCTTTTAATGCCAAGGTTCTTCCTCAAGTTTTTGTGCCAGGCAGTCACTGTACCCTGAGCATGATTTTAGAAACTTCCTTCACACTGTATTCTGCTCCTCCCACCCCCCACCCCCCCGCCCCTTCTAAAATTATGAGTATCATTGGTAAATAATTTGAGGCATCAGACCCTGAAGTTGCTTATGACAGCAAGCCTCTTGTCATATAATGAATGCTTCTGCTCTCCTGGACTGCTGTTGAGGTGACTGAATCTGAACATGAATCTAAACACACAGACTGTGAGGTCAAACTGAGTTGATGCAAGCCTGCACTCAGGCACAAACTTTAGATAAGCTTCAGAGCATGAAAACAGGGAGAAATCTCCATCCTGTTCTATCCTGCATGAGCTTTATCACTCATATATCTACCTGGAACATAAATTTACCAGCTTCATTATGCTTGGTGTGACCACAGCCACACTTTTTTTAACACTCTTGCCATGTATCTGTCCTTACAGCTTGTGTCAGAAACTTTGTGAAGTTTGCTGTTCACTGAGTAGAGATTTTGTTTAAATCATTTTGAAATGGAAGTTCATAAGTCATAGCAATTAAAACTAAGAAATACAGAAGATCTTGGGCAGTAATAATTAGTTTCAGAGATCTATAAACAAAGCAAAGGTTTTTACAATTGGCAAGCAAGAAAAAGAGGTTCCTACCTCAAGAGCGGAAATTAGCTGTAAATATTCTGGATACAAAGGAAAGTCAGAAGTCTATTCAGAGAGAAGGTACACAATATTTAGCTCACTTAAAGGAGGTTTTTATTACAAAATAGATTTCTGGATAGAAGTAGAACAAGTGAAGGAAAACCTACTGGCTGGTAAAATTAAGAAATTTTGAGAAATTAATGGAGAAAACAGATTTTGCATAGCACTGCAAGGCAGTTTTCTGATTAAGCACTTTTGGATTTGACTTAATGGTTGGAAACAAGACAGAAACAGAAAAACATTAAGCTGGTTCTCATAAACTAGAACTGTATGAAATATAATGCCTGTATGGTATACCTGTAATTTCCAGAAAGAGTGACAGAAATGTAATAGAAATGCATGCTGTCATTCTTCCAGATGATAAATAAACCGGAGTAGTCTTGCTTTGTGAGCAGGAATATTAGGAAGAGCCAAAGCGTAACATCTTTGAAACTGTCTGTAAAGCTTGGCAGGTGAAAGGTGATAGAAAGGAAAGTTAGGGTAAATTTTCAGGCTGGACATGACACAATGTATACTGCAGTATCTGCAGCCTTAGATGTAGCTGATGCTTCCTATAACACATTGGCGTGATAATCAGTGAACTCACGGAGAGATCAGCTTTTAATTCAAGTCCTGACAAAATGTCACTGTTAAAAGATAATCACAAAAATGATGTAAACTGGCTTGAATTTAGTACTACACTTAGTTATTAAACAACATTGGCTTGTTATTGTTATATAACATTTACCAACATTTTTCTTTGTGTTTTAGTAAAAGCAGGTATCTTTAGTAAGTGTTCCCAGCACTATTATATATGGTTATGGATTAATAGGTCCCCACTTTTGGGATACGTACCATTGACTTCAGTGGGGTTCTTGGGGAAAAATAGATGAGACATTTAGAAGGTAATAACCACAAATAACCTTTCAGCATCTGCTGCAGAGGCCTCAAAAGTCTGACTACTTATAGAATTGAACTGACACGGTCCCAGCCAACCCACCAGGGGTCATTTGTAAATATATAATCTAGTATAAAAGACATTAATTTAAAAAAAATAGAAATTCTAAAGTGCATTTTTTCCCATAACTGTAACATGTTACGAATTAGTATTTTTAGCTATTTAAGAAAAATAAAATAGCACTTAAAGTGCTGCAGTTTTTATATGTTCATTTCTTTCCTTTAATTATCACTTGAATGATATGAGAAGTTTAATTCCAACCTAGCAAAAATGGGTTATAACCACCATTGTATTCTGGTATTTCTAGGTAGGTTTCCGAGACACATGGTAACTTTAAACCCTGATGTAGAGACAAATATATTCTATTTGGTTTGAAGTGATAAAGCTCATAAATTTATGTAAAGTGTAATAAAAAGGAAAAGTTGTTGCCATTATCATTAAAAGTAGATTTACCAGATTGAGCTGAACCGATTGCTTCTGACAGCCCAGAGGATATTTATATTTTCAGTGAACTTTTTATATCAATTTTTCATCACTAAACTATTTACTCTTGCTGGTTTAGCTACATTTTGACTCCCTTGATTGTTCATATGGGAAGCAGATGATGACGTTATATTTAATTTTCATTACTCCTGTGAGTGTATACAGTTTGAGATGCTTGGTGTGATGTATTCTATTCATATCATATTACTTTAATTCCCTCTTATCCCTAAGTTTTTACTGATATATTTTTATTAAAAGCAAGAAACCTTCCCAACAAGACAAAAAGTAAGGCATTAGGAAAAAAAATCACACACATATGAAGAAAAGGAGTCTTAGCTACTAGAAAATGCCTTTTCTGTTCTATGGGGTGATATTAAGCCATGATCCAACACGCAATCAGTACTCAAAGTTCCTAATAACTGCTATGAAGTTCCTTTGAAAACTCAGCAGACATCCAGAATAAGGAGCTTAAAACTGGATGTATATGCTAAAGAGAATCTGCGTATACTGCAATACATTTAAAGCAAAGATTTTTTAGACCTTTGTAACAAATTTTGTTTGCCTATACTCCACTCGCTGGTCCATTTATTTTCCCCAAAGATGTTTCTCACATACAAGAGTCAAGGAAAGATTGTGTATTAGAGCAAATGTAGCTATTAACAAAACTGAATTTAAAATTTTAAGATAAAATATATATACCAAAAACACTTACGTAGTGATTCAATCAAGATCTATGATAGTATCTGTGATTTTAGATGGCCAATACAGCTCATTTGATGATAAACTTCAAAGGTAAAACAACCAAAAGATCTGTACGACAGCATGCAAAACTATTCTGCCAGTTGTATTGTGGGAGAGTAAGAATATTTTTTATACCAATTTCACAAGAAATCCTAATTATACTCATCAGCAGCTTTTTCTTCAAACGTGACCTTTGTTGACCAATGGTTTATAATAAAAAAAAATGAGATGGAAAAACACCCAGGGCCCCAGAGAGAAAGATGTCTTCATCTGAGTCCAGATATGACTTTTAGCATTCAAACAAAATTTGAATTGATTGGTTCAGACCCAGGGAAACAACACAACAATCTGAAGAGTGAGTAGTCTTTTGTGAGAAGGAGTGAGAAGGAATTTAGCTCAAGTTGCCTGAGGAATACTTGTGGAAGATGTTTCAGCTAGTGTTTAGAGAGTGATTTCATACCGTCCTAGCTAGAAAAAGACTGACTCCTTGCTGATAGCCCAGATAATATTATGAGGCAGATAGTAGGTGTTCTCTGGCAGAAACAGAACATATTTCTCAAAAGCAAACTGTTACAGTCATTCTATTTTCTACCTGGAATATCCAAAACATCTATCCATACCACACATGCTATGAGCAGTTGCCAATTTCTTTGGAACACACAACCTGCTTATGCTTAAAGAATAGTCTCTATATATGTCATGCAAAAAGTCATCAGTAAAGACAGCTCAGATGTACATATATCAAGAATAACCTTTTAAATACATCTGTGATGATTAAGCAAGCCACAGAGGCATCTGTAGAAAATTATATATGTACGAATATCACCTTTTGGTGTGATATTTGTGAGGCTCAGATTCTGAGGGAGAATGAGGGAGACCAAAGTTTGTCTCAAAGTCTTTCTTCAGGCACTGGAAGGAAGTCTGGGGAAGACAGATGAAGGACTGGGCGTAACACCTGAATCAAATAGCAGTGCTTGCTGTGGAACTGCCAACATGCAGGAGAGAAACCAGACGGAAAAAATATTTGTAGCCTGTTGGAGCAAAGTAGAGTGAAAATTTTGGCAAAAGATGTTTCGTGCTTTAGGCAACGATATCCAGTGCAAGGGATAGGAGCAAGATAGGAGAAGGATTGTTTAGCCAGGGTCAGGTGTAAGGTTCAGTACAGGAAGTAAAGAAAAATAACTTCCAATTTTTTTCTTAATTTTTTTTATTTCATACTCACGATGTTCTTATTCCTGATTTTTCAACATATGCAGCTGGCAATAAAGTCCTTTTAAAAGCATCAGTCTGGTATTTCTTGAGGGGACTGAAACCTTCCTTCTGCTATATCAATAAGGAAGAACTTATGAGAAAATGATACTGCCTGCTAACAAAATTAATCCAGTCCCTTCAGGGCTGAGTAGGACTGAAGTAACCCTTTACAATAATCCAAGGTCTTTGCAATGCTTCTGGACAATGTGAAGTTCAATAAAATGAGGAAATAAGCTTGGGTTAGTTCAGATCTACAGACTAGACATGTGGACTGCTGGAGCAATCCACACTGTTTTTAAGAACAGATTTGTTTCTTTACTGGGCTCAATCATCCAGCAATAACAAAACGTGAACATTGAGAAAGGAGGCCTGATAGGCTAAGTGTCCTCTACCTCTTTACAAAAGGAAAAAAAAAATGGTGACAGAAGAAAGCAAAATCCTCTTTACTTAATGTGGACCTCTGTCTCTGGTGTGTAAGTCCTCTGTGTCCAAAGATAATTAGCACTTTATAATGCTAATTATTATAATTATGTCTGAGAAAAAAATCATTAGGGGGTAGGTCTGTTCAATGATTTTCAATTGCCCCCTCTATTAAAAAATAAGGTCATTGTTTGATTAGCTAGTTTTAGAAGCTCAAAGCTGGAAACTGCATTACACAAAATCCTTGGATTGTTTATTTGCTCATTTAAGATACTTTGTAAAGTCTTAAATAAGAAAAAAAAAGTAATGTCACAAAATATGGTTTTCATAAAATTACCTCAAAACTTTCTGTCATCATGCATAAAAAATATATTTTTTTGTCAATTTTTGGCATGAATATGTGAATCTTGTACTGAAAGAAGCTACAAAAAGTCACCTTAAAGTTTCTTCTGTCACATATTTATTTGGAATAGAAGAGGCAGCATGTGAAAATTGAAAGGCAGACATTGTAGAACATTAATAGCAAATATAAATGTGGACCAAAAGTAAAAAAATCAAGCCAGGACACTATACTGGGAGCAAAATCAACCAGCTGAATAGTAATTCCTTGGGTTTTTCCCACCTCATTCAGCATAACATTTGTACAGAGATAGTTGTTGAAAACTATGATTTTCAAACTGCATTTTTAGATGTGCTTTGAAAGCACCGTAGAGTTAATATTCTGGCCAGTACTTAACTTTTCAGTGCTGTTATGTGTTATGTTTTCTCCTGAATGTACTGAGTTCATTTTACTGGGAACCTAGAAAGAAAATTTGCTGTGATTGAATTCAGGTTAGTTTGACTGTAGAGCAGGGGACAAAGCTGGGGGTTATTTTTTGAGGAATATACAGAGATATGAGAGAAAGAAGATGGTGAGGCTGAACAGGCTGTACTGAAAATGCAGTGAAAGAGGTGCTGATTTTAATAATTTTCATGAATAGGTGACTTCTAGACTGCAACATAACTTAGTTGTCAATCCAACAAACAAAATCACTTGTTAAGATACTTCTGTAACACGGTTTAATCAGCTAGACATAGGGGCTAAAAGAACGTATGTTTTGTTATTTATACAAGCTCAGATTAGAGAATTACACTAAAATGCAGCTTCTGTTTCTGATGAATTACAATTTCTTTCTGATTTGGGCTGATATATCATGTTGTCTAAGTATTTGAGGGTAGAGAAGAAATACGACATGACTTCTACCATATGGCTTAACTAATGTTTGTGACAAAAGTAGCTTAACCATATATACCATATACCATAAAAAACTGGCTGATAATTTTCCCACATAAAAATGTGTTGTGAAAACTCAGAAATGCCCCGAGGGAATTCTCAAATATTCAGAGAACATGAGCAAACCACTTTTGCAGATTTGCTTTAAAGTGGAACCTAGGAAGAGCGCAAATGCTTTTACAGCCTGGATCAGACAGTTCCTTACAGCTCTAAAGGCTGGCCCTGATTTAAAAAAAAAAAAAAAAAAGTTATTCAAGAGGAAAACATTTCCCTCCCAAGGTTGTGAAGAAGAAAGATCCTCACTGATAAGGTCTCCAGATGGAAATTAGCCCTTCACATGTAATTTGACATCTTAAAAGGAAAAGCTTCCCAGGAGAAAGCAAGATATTTGTTGCATAGATTGAATACTCTGAAAGGGAAAGGCTTAAATGAATTCTGAGAAGATGGCCACTTCACATTTTCAGAAGATTGGCACTATCAAACAAAGAAATGTAATGAAAAAAAAACCCCAATAATTTTAAAAAAATAATAATCTGTTAAGACCCTCCTTCCAAACACATCTACCGAGTAACAAAATATGGTCTGCTGCAGATGTGTTAAATTTCTTTAAAAATAAAAAGAACACCAGCTTAATTATTGCAGAGGACAGTTTAAGCAAAGTAAATATCAAGTTTAAGTAGAATAAATCTGCTAAACCTCCTATTCTTCTCCTTCTTTCAGAACTTCCATTATTATGACTTTTGGGAATCATCAGAAAGTCTATGTTGAAATCCATTTTAGTAAAGCATTCAAGCCTGTTTGTAATTTTGAACACCAATGAAAGCAATGAAATTTCTTGTCTACTTAAACACATTCCCAAGCTTTCCACCCAGAGCAGCATCACTTCTTCCCTGATGAAGTCAAAATAGTCTCTTATACCTAAAAATAAGATGCTATTCCTTGTATTAGTATCCTGTGGAGACTGACGTCAAAACCTGATGTAAATGGATCAGGCAGTCAGGCATTCCAATTTTCCTACAGCTACTCCTGATTCTAGAGTGCCTCACTTTTAAACATCAATAGAAAGTAAAAGTAGGGATGCTTTTTTCCTTAGCTCATTTCTTATTGTCCTTGGCACTTCTGATTTGTCTTTGCTAGTGACCTTTTTTTCCACAATGCACAATTCCATAGAAAAAGAGTAAGAACTCAGCACAAACACTCCAGCCATATGTGATGTCAATTGCCATCACAAAGGTATTTGACAGGCATCAGCTTTAAGCCACAAAGTTTCATCATTTAAATGACCTTGGTTCATCTAGCTTATCAGTCTGGAGTACCTAAATGGTTAAGACTTTCATTCTTTGCATCAGAGAAACAAGATGGGCAAGACTGGTTTCTTTCAGTTAAATTATAGCCATGACAGGGACTATTCTCAGTGCTGAAGAGTGATTCATGGACCACTAGGGTGGATGACACCACAGCAGGTAAAGCTGCATGAGTCTGCAGATTTAGTGTGAGCCTTTAACATTTATAGTTCGGCTGAAAAATTGATGACAATGTTATTTGTTTGGCTGACAGGGATCTCTTGATCCAAAGAGGGAGCATAAGGAAGGCTATTTGTTCCACTGCAGATGGATTTTAGCATGCAATCACAGAACCACAGAATCAGAAAGTGGTTGAGGTTGGTAGGCACCTCTGGGGGTCATATGGTCCAACTCCCTGACCCCTGCTCAAGCAGGGCCTCCTGCAGCCAGTTGCCCATGCCCATGTCTAGGTGTTTTTTCAGTATGTCCAAAGCTAGAAGTTCCACAACGTCTCTGGACAACCTGTTCCAGAGTTCAGTCACCCTTACAGTAAAAAAGTGTTTCCTTAAGTTTAGGTGGAGCCTCCTCTGCCCATTGCCTTTTCTCCTGTCACTGGACACCACTGAAAAGAGCCTGGCTTTGTCCTGTTTGCACCTTCCCTTTAGGTATTTATATACATTAATAAGATCCCCCTGAGTCTTCTCTTTGCGAGGCTTAACAGTGCCAGTTCTCTCAGCCTTTCCAAACACATGAGGTGCACCAGTCCCTAAATCATCCTTGTGGCCCTTCATTGAACTTCATAGAATATTGAATAAAGATAAATTTTCTGTTGACAGAAACATTGGCACCGTTACATGCCACAAGGGAAAATAAAAAGTAGATTTTCAAAAGAAATGTCCATATATTTTGCTCTAAAATAGTCAACTTCAAGAAATTATTGGAAAGAACCATTTCATACCTGAACTGAATTCTAGGAAATATATAGTTCAGTTATAATTAACCATCTTTTATTTGAAATCTATTGTAGAAGACATAGCCAACCATTTTTAGAACACTGTATTTGTGGACAGATCCTGACCATTATTCTGACCATTGTTGCTCAATAAGCAAATAAGAACTACATAAAGAGGTAAAAACTTCTAGTACAGGCAGATGGTAGATAGTGTGAAGAAAATATTGTTTATTCAATATTTTTTTCTTTGCTTCATACAGTGATGCTGCTATTGTGGGCTGTGTGCCAATAATTCAGGGTGGTGACACATGGGACTAATACAAAATGTGTTCAGTTTATAGTTAGGTTAAAATAGAAGCAAAGTTGAAAACAAGCAAAGTTGAAGTCAGGCAGCTTCAACTTTGTAAACTTCCCTGCACTAGTTTAGAAAGATTACTTGTGATGAAGCAAATCTGTTGGTTCTGGTGGGTGTAGAGCCCCCAGTACAAGCTGTGAGATCTCTAGCCCAAAGAATCAATAAATCTTCTAATTGTGTCATGCCACGTCTGTGATTTAGACTGCAATATATTCTGTGATTTGTTTAATAAACTTGCAAGCTTAAATACCATGCGTTTGTGGGATGCTCCCCTGGGATTCATCCTTAAGGTTGCCCAAATGTATCTCCTCTTCCAGTGACCTACGTAGGAAGTGACATGAGACATGTGGTGGTTTAATTAGCAAAATGTTGGCATCAGATTAATAAAGAAAAGAATATCCTTTTCTACAGTTTCTGTTTCTTATAAATATCTCTCTCAGAGCTCTAGTTCCATATGGCAATTAGAAGTACTTGTTAACATAGTTGTTTAGGTATATGAATAATGAAGGTAGGTTTTCTCCAAGCCTGCAAGAACCAGGGATGGACAGACTTGGCCACATAGGATTTAGACTCACCCATCTACCCATAAATATTAATCCATTTTTTAAACCCCAAACATAAATTGGAAACTTCTAATATTCTTATTTCTGGTTGATTTTTAAAAATTATTGTTTTCAGATAGTTTTTATTTATTTCCTCATTGCTAAGGCTTGCTTGAAAATTAAATTCATGATTCCATGAAAAAAATAATTTCAAAGAAATACTCAAATATTTCACAGATATTATTAACTGCATAAGTTTAGTATAGTTTTTAAATATAGTTAAATACTGGGTAGGGCATTTTAAATAACTCACAACAAGTAACTGTAGGCTATTTTTTCAGTGGAATTATCTTCTGCCTTGGGAACACCCATCAGAACATTAGAAAAAATATTGAATTTACGTCTTTTCAGTACCTTTGAAAGCCGTTTTTTCAGCGTTCTTACTGTTTGATAGGTGAATTGCAAAAGTCTGCATTTCATACATAATATTCAATGCTGCATTGATGGCAACAGAAGTCATAGAAACAACGTAACTCTGCACATTTAGGTGGACCAGAACTGCAAAAGGAAAATTCTTTAGGGAATTTTTAGTGTAGAGAAACCATGAATTAAGATTGCTCGTGTATAACTCACAATTTCTTCCTGGTTTGGCAAAACCCAAATTCTTAAGCTTTTTTGGGTCTAGGACAGTGTAGTAATGTTTTGTGTAGTTGACACTAAGGCTACCAAGATTAAAGGACAATGGAGGTGAAACTATGATGATTTTTTTTTACTTTCTCATTAGCCCGAAAGTGGATTTTGGGAGTATTGCAATCCTCACTCCATTGAGCTTTAAATTATCCTTTCCTCTTCTTTTTCTCATTGCAACTTAGTCTCAAAAGACAGGAATATCTCTTGTGTTTGTATGTTTTCCAAAGAGAAACTTCTGGCAACAGAAAACGAGGACCTAAACAAGTCAGAGACAGATCTTGACAAATTTATGAGACTAAACAGCCAGGCAGAGGGCTGAAGTTCATGACTGAGAAAAAGTTGTTTTCTCTATCCCTATAAAAGGACTGCCTCATTTTATTAAGTTCTGTAATGCTCATGAAGTCATGGGCTAAGAGATTTTTCTGTCTTTCTGACTGAATTAATCTATAGTTCTTTCTCATTCACATGTGTTTATCAGGTAAATAAATTATACTTGCTAATGTTTTGTGTTACTTTAAGTCTTCATTCAGAATTACGTTCTTTTTTGACATTCATCTTTTGATTATAGACATCTTATTATCAGAACAGAACAGAACAGAACAGAACAGTACAGGGTATTTCACTTGGAAGGGACCTACACTGATCTTCTAGTCCAACTGCCTGACCAGTTCAGGGCTGAACAACATAAAGCATGTTATTAAGGGCATTGTCTAAATGCATTTAAAACACTGACAGGCATGGGGACATTGACCGCCTCGCTAGAAAGCCTGTTCCAGTGTTTGACTACCCTCTTGGTAAAGAAATGCTTCCTAATGTGTAGTCTAAACCTCCCCTGGTGCAGCTGTGAACCATTCCCACGTGTCCTATCACTGGATCCCAGGGAGAAGGGATCAGCACCTCCGTCTCCACTTCCCCTCCTCGGGAAGCAGCAGGGCAGTGTGGCTGCCCCTCTGCCTCCTTCTTTCCAAACCAGGCAAACCCAAAGTCCTCAGCCACCCCTTCCAGCCCTTCCACCAGCTTGGTTGCCCTCCTCTGGGCACGTTCAAGGACCGTCACATCCGTCTTAAACTGTGGAGCCCAGAACCGCACACAGTGCTGAAGGTGAGGCCGTGCCAACGCTGAATACAGCGGGATAGTCACCTCTCTGGACCGGCTGGTTTTGCTGTGTTCGATGCCCCCCAGGGTGTGGGTTGCCCCCCTGGCTGCCAGGGCACGCTGCTGGCTCGTGCTGAGACTGCTGCCCACCAGCACCCCCAGACCCCATTCTGCAGGGCTGCTCTCCAGCCACTCCTCTCCCAACCTCTACTTGTGCATGGCAATTTATATTTGGGCCTGGCATCAGACTTACTTGGGGTTGAAATGTCCTCGATGTTATTTATTTGCTTGTTTATTATCACAGTGGTTGAATGGCTTTTGCAGATTTTCAGATTGCTTGAGCAATGTGTCAAATGCTTTTTGCATGCAATGAAATTGTTTTATTCTGCAAAGACTGTGCCCCAAAAAAGGGGAGGAAGCCCACTTGCACTGTTCTTAAATGTATGTAGGTTAGCAAAAGCATTCTTCAAAGGATTTGAGTGAGACTGGTGGGACATGTGCAACTGAATGATGATACTTGCAGAATCTTTCAAAGACACTGCAACAGGATATGGTCTACATTGTTATCTATGTAAAATCATAAACTCAAAGAGCAACAGATCTACAAGAATGGTTTTCTCAAAAAACATGCCACTTAAATGAGTTAGAAATTTGAAGCTTAAACATTGATTTAAAATACTTGAGGTTAGATTTAATGAGAAGTATAATAGAGTCCTACTGTTGGTTAGTTCAGACAGGCATAACGTAGGCTTCCACCAGTTTTATTTCTATTCACTTTGTCCTGCTGTGTTACACCACTGCTATTCCAATTTTGAGCTTTGTGAACAGAGGCTTTTCTGTGTTCTGAACTCTACCAGTTAATATAATAGTGATTCTGTTACAAAGGTAAAAGGAGAATAAAATAATCAGATTTTTTTTTTCCTGTTTAACCTAAGTCCATGTTTGAAACCCAATTCCAGAAACAGAAAGGTTTAGTATCTTCTTCTTCCAAAGAGCTCTTCATGGACTAACTCCATTTGAAATCAATGGGACTTTGTGAGAATCATAAATGGCATTTTCAGGAGTAATTGCAGGGTCAAGGAACAGTGTGTCAGAGCACTTACCTCTTAAGATATTTCTCTGTGCCTATCTGTCAGCAGCAACATAAAGTATTTCTTTCGTTTTCTTCCAGCAACTGGGTCTTTTTAAATAGATGAAGAAAAATAAAACATGAATTCATTCTTACTCAGATTTGAATTGAATGAATAGAACTAATGTATAATCTTCTTTCTACAAAGTGATAAATATTTACAGTGTGTAATGAGATTTCATGTCAAAAATTGATGGTATTTATTGTGTTTTAATAAAAGCAGATTTGAAAATGTTAGTTTTATTAAAGAAAAGAAGTGTTGAAAATATTGCCATTTTCACATTTGCTTTTTCTATGGAGACCTTATATGCAAAGACAGATTTTGAGCTAACTATATTACTATGGAAATCAGTTGCAACAGAATAGAAATAGTGTGAAATAATGAAAACATTAATACTTCTTTACACCTTGTTTCATTTATTTATCAGTTACGCTCTTTTTTTTTCTTTGCTATTAAGACTTACACATTTCAATATTAACAAGATTTTCCTTCTTTTCTTATAATTTAATTTTTTTTTAGCCAAATTTCCTGAAATTATAACAAGAAACAGGCATTTCATACATGGCAGAAATCTGGAATTGAAAGGCACTACCATGTGCAGCGTCCAAGTTAAGTGCTACTCAGATATTTATGTCTCTGTGAATAAATTAATTTCAAGGATGTGTTGCTAGAAAAGGGCTGTATCGTCTCTCCTCAATGATGAGTCCAGTCATCAGTTACTTCCAAACTGACTTACGGCAGTACCTTAGCATATACTACCATTAAGTAACCTTCTAAGTCTATAGAGCTCAGCTTTCTTGGGGATTTAAGACATATTAGTCAAGATATCAGTACACAGGTGCTGAGTGCTTGAAAACATCTATGTTCCTTCCATTTGTATCAAACTTTTAATCATTTAATGTTTCACAAATAGATGAAGAATGTGATCGAATTTGTTTTTAAAAGGCTAAAAACTCTAAGCAAACTCCAAATTAGTTCAATAATATTAAATTTCCAGGTCATGTAGCTGTAAAATGCTTGTTGGCTGGTAAGGTAACAGTATTTATGTTAAATTAGTAAACCATTTTCAAAAGGATAAATGCATGAGAAAAGAGGCTTTGGTGTAAGTTAAAAAAATAAACGAGGTAAAGTGAGGGCAAAAGATAGGAAGACGTGAAATCTAGCTTATTTTATACAATAATAATGTTTTTTGATTGCATGCATGTACATGCATGTGTGCATGTGCATGTGTAACTCTTTAGATAGGCAATTTTGCTTCAGACAAACAGAAGAAAACCTCTTACAGCATCCCTTTAACTGGCATGAAGCCAGCCTTGCTCATTTTCTGCAGCTGGCATGAAAATAAACTCATTTTTCCAGAAGTGACCCCCATTATTTCATTTTTCCTAGCTCCCAACAAGTTGATGAGCTATAATACAAAGCAAAGCAATTAATTGTTATATGCCATCTTTGTTAGAGTAGTAGTGGTGATCAGCAGTTAGGGAGGAGGAAACAGTCTTGAGCATGTGGTAAAATAAAGATTTTCAGCAGAATAAATGATTAAAATGGCCTCAGATAGAAGTTACATACTATTTAGTTATGGGTGCAAAAGGGAAAAGAGGTCTTAAAATAAAGTGGACTAGAAATGTCTCAATAAATTGAGAAAGCTTTTCAGAGCGTTTTGGGTTTGCTTTTATGTTTGTTTGCTTTTTGCCTTCTGAATCTCCCTCCTTCACTTGAAATGCAAGTTTCAGTTTTGGTCAAGTTGGACTTCTCTTCTAACAAGAGGTGTTCCTCTACAGTCCTTCTCTGTAACTGAAAACAACAAAACAGAGCAGTCACCCAGTCAGTCAAAGTTAGATCTGTAGGCTGACACCAGACATAGCTTGAAATTCTGTCTTTAGGGGAGGTCCACCAAACCAGTAAATCTAAAGGGCAGATTTTTTTGTATTTATTTCCTGTTGAAAATTATTTCACTTTATATCAGTAATTAAATATTGATTGGAGTTGTGCTTGAAGTTCAGTCTCTCATGCTGTTTCAGCATTGCAAACATGAGTCGTTGGCTGTCCTGCTGGTAGCGGAGGTGTCTCTCTTTGTGTCTCTCTCTTTTCCTCTGTATTTCCCATACTAAAAATGCACAGAAACTTGCAGGAAATTTTCATTTACTTGAGATCTTGCAGCATCAGAGTCCTACATAGATCTAGTTCTGAACTGTGGACAGTTCACGGGATGCCAAAACAGGAAGATCAAGTTAAAAGATAAGGCAATATAAAGCAAGTCAGTGAGGCTGTAATACAAACCTAAGCAGTCTTTGGAATTAGAGATTATGACTCATATCATAGACTTGCAGAAGCTGGGAAAGATGAAGGAAAGATTTTATGGCAATGAATGACTAGAAAGAGAGACAGTGCTTCCTAGACAGAAAATAAGAATAGAAGATCATTAAAGTAAAAATGGAATATTGCAGAGGACACATTTTGACACCTGACATTTGTTAATGTGAATAGAAGTGCAGAACAGCAAGATGTAGTGCTGTTGAGGAAGGAGGAAAGAGGCAACTGTGATCTGGATCATCTTCTGGATTCCGTGGAAATGACTGCAAATTAAATCTACTATCTAGGTTTCTTTAGATGACACAGTATAAAGGGGCAGAGCCTGGGGATGCAGGAATGTAATTTGAGACATTGTTTTTAGCAACAGTATGACTAACACAGTCAGGTTAAAACAAATTGTTTTTAACAGGTTATTTTTAATCTTTGTCAGTTCCTCACATTCCCTTGCTAATGGGTGCACAGCTGAAGGGTAGAAATGGCGTGGGAACATTAAGACAGGGACCAGAAGGACGAGAGGGAAGAGTCAGGCTGTTTAAAACAGTGCTGCTACCAAGACCACTGCTCATCAGACTATGACTTTTCTAAGCACCATGAGGCAGTCCACATTTCTTTCCATGATCAAACACCTAAAAACAGTTCCTTCCCTGCACCTACACAGAGAGACAGAGGATCAGTCTGGAGTAAGTCGCTTGATGAGAACAAGGGACCAAAGCATCTCTCCAGTTAAGAACATTTATTTTACTGATTAACTGTAGGTCTTTGGAAGCTCATCAAAAGCTCTTAATATAAATTATATGTTAATGTTTCGCTTGGTATTTGTGGAAGGAGTTACCTTAACCAGCAGTGATTTTCTTAGTCTGAAGCCTTTTCTTAATCTACAAAATCAGCAAAGCTTCCTTATAAGTGCATCTTGAACCTGGACTAGGGATACCTTACTACAGTCGTAGAGGAGATAGTTTGATGTCTAGCTGCATTTGAGGTTATAATTATCTGAGGTAGCTGAACTGCAGCAGATGTGGTGGTACATAGTATGTCTGGAACACCTGCCTTCTACAAGGTCATCTAAGAATGATGTTTTTTCTTTTCATACTACATCTTTTGATATACCTGGCAAACACAACAACTCTGAAGCATAAACAGCTTGAATGGTATGTGTACTTGTTTCCTGTAAGTGACAACACTTTGTCTTGCTGACAACTGTTTGAACTAACCTACCTCACTGCAGAAACATGGAAGTTTGTAAGAAATGCATGAACTGTTTGGTATTGCTGCATGAATGCAAGAATGCCGTTCACCATGTGCAAGTGTATCAATGAAGAAGTACCACAGCAGCAACAAGCAAATAATCTCTGTTTGGTCCTTTATCTTGTGGTAGAAACCAGCTTCCTAAGGAAATAGAATAAATATCTTGACTGACAGGAACAAATGGAAAACCTGATTTTTTTTGTTAGTCTCTGATGGAAAAGTTGTTCCCTCCTAGACACAGAACAGCAGGAGTCTTAAAAGGGAAAGGAGGGGAGGGGAGGCAAAGTTGTGCATAAATAAAATGCTGATGAAGGGGCAGTGATGAAGCTTCTTCCCTGTAACATGGCACACAGGAGGGAGAAAAGACCTACAGTATCCATCAGTGAATCTCTTATGAGAGAAGCAGTAGCATGGAAAGCAACAATTATTCAGCTGAAAACCCGTAACAAGAACCTAGTTAAAGGTTACCCAATGGAATGGCACTAGAAATATTGACTGTGACCTTCTATTTTAAGGGAAAAAGAAAGAAAGCCTGCTCTAATTGGAGCAGTAATGTCTATTAAAATGTTATTAAAATTTTGTTAGCATTGCTGTTCTATTTAACAGCACAGCATGCTAGATGGCAAAACATTTACAACACTCCAAGACAGACTACCTGTCTTAAGGCTATGTTGTTGCAAAAGTTACTAAGGAGAATATATGTGACTCATCCCCACGCAGCAATTCACAGTCTTGTGAAGACAGTCACAACATTAAGTTACCCATATACGTAAGACTTGTAGGTCAGAGAAAACATAGGAGGACACAACAATGTAATGGTAAGTGTAGAGGAAGGAGCATGCATAAAGAATATGGCATTTTTGAAAATATTGGATGGAGTCTGAGGGTTACATTGTACATAGGACAATAAAGTAGGAAGTCTTAAATTGTTTCTATGGTTTTAAAATATCTACTGTTACTGAAATGGTTTTCCATGTTATTGAAGAACATTTCCAGAACTAGTCAAGACTCCACAACTATCCAACTTGTTTTATGATAGTATATTTATAAACAGACACAGGAAACAATCTGAGTAAATTAGGTTAAACTATTCATAACAATCCCTGGTTTACGTTTTCTGCAAAATACAGGTCATGTTGACCACAGACTTGAGTAGCAGTGGGAAACTGTTTCAGTACATTGTGCACACGGCTTTGCTCTTGTAAGTGATAAATCCATCCTAACTTCAAGTGACAACATTAAAATTACGGAAATATTGCAAAGAAAAGCTCGTGAAATCTTTAGCTCACCAATGGGATAGCTGACCCACATATGTCATATTCTGCTGAGTTTCCTCTCCTTTTTTATCAGCCTGAGATGTGCCACTGTATCAGAGCATTGATCCATCAATTCTATAATCTTTTGCCTGTGGGAGCAGCTAATACTCCATAAACAGTTAAAACTAGCCAAACAAAAGGCCATTAATTTAGTTAGTAGTGCTCCCTGTAGTGATTCTGTTTGACCTTTCTTCTGATCATCTTATCACACGTAGGTTACATATTTTGTTCTGATCTCTGGTGTAAATCAAATGTAAGTCCATTTCAGTAAAGAATGATACAAAAGAGATCAGCGCTATGTGCTGAGACAGACAGGCTGACTGTCTCAGCTGGCATAAACTGGTGTAGTTGCAGAAGGGCTAAGTTATTTTACCCCAGATGAGAATCTCTTTATTGTGTCTCTCAGAATAAGCCTTTATTGAACCAAGCCCAAGGGAAGGAAGGGAGAGAAGAATGATGGAAAGAAGGAGACTAAAAGGTATGCTGGGCAGAAGTACACAAAGCCCTCTTCCCCTATCACTGATTACAAATTATTATACAAGCTGAGCCCCATATTGTATACTTCATTTACAGTAATTGTACAACAGCTGTATAATAGGTGTAGTTTAAGGTATGAGTGTTGCTCAGAGTGTAGCTTAAATGTCCACAGTGAGATGTGAATATGAATATGAATGGTCCTGACTGCATAGTAATTGGTGGTATTATGGGAGTGAATGGAAAAGCTACATATGGATGAATGGGTGGGGCTAGGAAAGGGTGCAGCACAAGAGACTAATGGTAGATTTTATTTTCTCACATAGATGCCTTTTCCTTTAAATAATTAGCCAGAGGCAGTGGAAGCAAATGAAAAGAAAGAGAAGGAGACCAGTTTGGCACACAGAAGCTCTGTACTCATTATATTAAATCATTCCAATTTCCCTCTCCTCACCCCACCTACCTACCTATTGATCCATCTGCATTAAACTTACAACACGAACAACAGAAAAGTTCCAACCTGTGGGGGGAAAGAAAAGGTTTTGAGAAAATAATAGCATGAAAACAAAAACATGGTTGTACAAAATGCCTTAGCACTCAAAAAAAAAACCACAACAAAACACCACCCCAACTCTGGAAAGAGTAATTCTTTTTCTTTTGCACACATGCTACTGACTTCTGTGTGTTGCTGTTAGGGTGTTGCAAAATGGGAGTTGTATGGGAATGTGTGAGCATGATGAAGTTACATGTCAGAGCTAAGAATAAATTCATGTTGTATTCATTCAGTTTTCGTCTTTTGTTACCATAAGATTTGAAAAGCATTGTTCTGGAGTTTTTTGTTTTGTGTCCGTGCCCACCCCCACCCCCCACCCCCTACCCCCCTTATTTCTTCGTCATTTTTGTGAATTCGAGTGTATGGTAATCTGTCCCTTTGATACAGCTGGATATGTAGCTATCTGGCAGATTCTGAAATGTGAAGTTTATGAATTAAGAAATACGAGTTCATATGAACTCGGGGGCTGATCTTGCAGATGTTAACACTTCAGAAAACTTGAGTTCAGTGTGATTTGCTCGCCCAGTACATGCACCCATGTCCACAACTTTTTGTAGCTTCTACCTCCAGCCAAACCATACGAATCTGATTTTGCATTATAGGTGTTAGTGCAAAGTGTATATAGTAAGAAGTAGTAAATTATAAAACAATTGAAACTCATTGTCTATCATATTAAGACAGGAAATACATTTTGTCTTAAAAAATTGACAAATTGATGTTATATGTACCGCCAATCCTCCAAATCTTTGTCATTTTGATAATCATTTTTTGGTTTTCCAAAGACAATTTCCTAAAGAAGACATTGAAAACAGAAAGCCTAGTGTTGTATCATGCTACCTATTTATAAATTCTAAAGAATAAACACAGCAAAAATTAATTACAATTATTCATGTTCTTGAAAATGACAGTACATGACAAGAAAGAGGGGTCACTATTGCTCACTTCTTTTTTAAGACAATCTTTGTTTACCTAGTTCCCAAGAGTTAAGAGCCTGTATGGTACATTTGCATAGGATAACTAACATATACCACACCATTTTCACGTCTGCAAGTACACGTGAGTAACCGTAATTACACGTGACACCAATTACTCTATTACTTTGTATTAAATTATAATGGAAAATTCCACTAGAGAATTGAAGCCTAATTGCATCTTAATTTGCATATTTTTGCATATTAATTACATCTCAGATGAATAATAAATTTCAGCAGATTTTTAATTTATGCATAGACACAAAAACAAGTGGAGAAATAATTTACAAAAAAATACCAGCAACTATTACTTAGGGCATTCAACTAATTTTGCTTAGTTTAGCAAAACAAAACTTGGTTTGTTTAATATAGCATCTTTAGGCTGATTGCTGTTTATTGCACAATATGTCAGTTTTGAAGCACAGAGAGAAGCCGAGCCTTTTTAATACAAAAAATAAATGTTAATTCACAGCATTTTAAGTTGAGGGACTTTACATTTTTGAACAAAATGTTTGGAGGACAGTGCTATTTAATTAATTTGAGAATGGGCTTAATTGTGATAGGTTTTTTACTTATAAGACATCTTATTTAGTTGCATTTTTTAAATGAAGGAATAAAAAATAGAATATTAAAAGAAAAAATCTTGATGAGGAGGTTTCTCTGTTAATCAAATGCGGAATGTTTTCTTGTTTAAAGACAGCGGTTAAGCAACTGCAATTTTGATGACTATTAGTTTCAGACAAAGGGCAAAATTAAGGCCAGGAAATGTGTGGAATTTTAAATCAACATATATTTAAATAATTCTGGAGGTATTGTGTTTATTTCAGAGTCATTTTATATACCAGAAAAATAGCTGCATAAATGCACAAAAACTCTTGAACCTGTAAAGCTTAACTTTAGAAGCAAGATAATACAAGTTACCCCCGTTATATTCAGCTGGAATACTCACACATATAAAGTTAGGCAGGCAGGAAAGAACGGAGTTTATAACTGACTTTCCTCTTTTTTGCCTATACATTTCCCTATTGATGTTAGTAAAAAAACCTTATTTGATATGTCTCTGTATGGCTCATTTAATGAAAAATATTAACAATTAACAAATTTCACAGAAAGACTTTGCTTCCATGAATTTCATCCACATTATCAACCTACTTACTGCTTTCTGATCTAGTCTGTAAAACTGAAGTCTCTCTATGCTGTCAATTCATCCCAAATCCTAACCTGGTATTACGCCTTTTGTACCTTCTGCCATGGTCAATCTGAGATCGCCTGCATGAAGGATAATTCTACTGATCATTTCCCAAATTGTACAAAAGGAATGGATGTCAATGCTTTAATAAATCAGGAGACTGTCAAGATGAATGAATATATTCATCTTCCTCTTTGCTTAAAAAAAAACGCAGTCCTAAAGAAGCATATATTTTTTCCAACTTGCTTTGTAGTTCTGGCACTGTAGGAGCTGAGCAGAATCCAGTGGGAAATGTGTAATCTCCAAGAGTCCACTTTATGTGTTTTCTGCCACAATAGTGTGGATTTTGCCAGTTGCAATGGTCTGGGAGATTGTAAAAAAGAACACTTCACAGCATCTGTTTACATTGTACCAGTTATGGATCATTATTTTTACTTGTCAAGCAGAAATCTGATCTGATGAATACTGAGATATTATTTTTATTTGTTTATTTTGCAGTGACATGTTTTAAAATTAATATAAGCCCTGGGAAAACTTTTCTTTTTCATTAGGAAGCACTGAACGCAGCAAATGTGTTCTTGCTATGGTGTCTATTGCTATCATGTCTCTTGCTCGGTATTGGGTGCCTGTTACTTGGTTCCACCTGCACAGCACACCAAATCCCATTAGTAGCACCATCTTTACTACCCTTCTTGTTAAAAGTTAAAACAGTTTAGCTTTCAAAAATAGCGTTCTCATGAAGATCGAGATTGTCCTTTTACTTTCTGCACATCCCATTTGGCAGGGTTCAGATAAGCAGAGGGAAATTGCACTGAATGAAGCGGGGCTATGACTCTTCAACTGTTAAACAATAGTTCCCTCTCATGGACATTGTAGGCTACCGCAGTTCAGGAAACGCGCCTGGAGAGTCACAGCATTTTTTAGAAAAATACATTTTACTTCTTCCATGTACCAACCACAAGATATTTGCTTACGGAAAGGAGAAGCAATGGTTCCTACAAAACTCAGAGTTATCAAAATCCATTGCAAACGCAGCTGGGAATGCAAGGTCTTTTCTACAACCATTTGCAAGGAGATTCACTTTTTCTTTTCTCTTTTCCTTAAAGGTATTTAAACTGTGAGAACAGATACTTATCAGGAAGTTTATAATAATCTTTTGTGTTGTTTGAAATATTTCATTCAGTCCTCATCCTAACTGAAAAACCTAGCATTTCATTTCACGGAAGTACAGGTTAACACAGGTTAACATAAGTAACTTGGTCAAATGAGATTATGATGGATCCTGTATTTTGTAGTTATACTTAACATCAGCTTTTGACATCTTGAGATTGTATTTGATCCTGCAAGACAGAAAAGCCTGGCTCCCCTTTTTGGATTTGGAAGTGGAAAGTAATTCCTTTACTCTGCACTGGGTGTGGGAATTCTATTCCCACAGCACATTCCTTCTCTCTTGAATGCCCACTGCTACATTTCAGGAAAAGCTTATCTACTCTTATCTCTTAAAGTGGTGTTATTTAGTTCTCATTTTGACTACCTCTGTAAAACAATGCTTTTTGCCTTCTCAGTCAGTACAGTACCACACAGGACACTATACAAAGCAGAAGTGAACATATTGGTATATTTTCTCTATCTACATGTCCTAACTAAATTCCTTTTAATCTTCTACAAATTTATTTGGGCTCTGAATGTTAACATTCTCCTGATTTGTTTTGGAAATCAAGACTAGGTTGTAACTGCACTCTTGCAGAGATGCATTTCAAAAGCCTTGCATTATCTCTCTTTCAGAAGGTCTAGTTCAATCAACCAGTTAGCAAATGCATATATAAAACCCGAGGACAGATAAGAAGTGGCATTTTTCCTGGATATAATTTTCAGAATTTGACCTACATTATAACAACTAGGATATGCTGTCCCTAGCATTCCAAATTTATCATGGTACCAGATATTCTTGCACACATGTCAACAAAAATCGGTCTTGATTTCAGAATTGCAAAAAACATAATGAAATTTTTACAATTAGGTGTGAAAAGAAAATTTTTATCTAATGATTTTAGTATATTCTGGCATCTTAAAACCTTCCATTCTGCAGATGAAAGACTATGGAAATGCTAATGAAATGTTTAGGCTACTACATTCAGAGAAATAAAACCTGTTTAGGGATTAAGAAATAGAAAACACAGATCTTCAGACACAGATTCCTGGAAGTTGAAGGAGCATCCTGTGAAGTACTTGCGTGCTTGCCCTACCCCTGCAGTTTTCCTGGGCTTCTGCTGCTGACGACTGTTACAGACAAGACCGTGTGCTAAGTGTTCTTTCAGTCTCCAGCACAATGATCAAACTTTTAAAGATTATTAAAATCCAAGAAATGAAATCTTCCGCATTTGTCAAAAAAAGTTTAAACTGCTAAAGATCCAATGCAGCTATTAAAATGAATTTAACACTGTTTGCAAGGGAGGATTCCACTGTGGCATATTGTGGAAAATTTCACTGATTTTCCAAAATGTAAGAAATATGCACCACAAAAGAATAAGGTGTGATTTTTAATGTAAATTTCAAAATTGAAGTAATGGATATAATTTTAACATCAGTTACTCTCATGTTTTTGACATTTTTAATATCATTTCATTACTGAATCCATATAATGCTTGTAAAATTATATTGCATGTGCAAAATAAGAAAATAATAGTCCAAAAGCCATGATTCTGCAAGTCACACCATGAAGTTATGTGCAGGTACAAGACACTGATTCAAAGGCTGAAGAATAATTTCTACTGTTTGTCTATAAAGCATGAAGGAAGGTGCGTCAATGCTGCTCCAAATTGCTTTATCCTGGTTCTGATTAACTCAAAAATTAAAAGTTAATTCTCACCTTCTGTTCAGAAGATGGACTATAAGAATTAGTTCCCATGTTTATATGACGTGGATGTCTAGCTTCAGGGAAATGAGTTAGGGTAACTACTCATATCAGAAAGGAGTATTATAGTATAACTGAATCCTAATTTCCCTCCTTTTTGACTCTAATTGTCCTATTTCACTGTACTATGCAACTGTAACACTAGAGTTAAATAGGCTTCTTTGAGGCTGTAATGGTAATTTTTGTCATCCCTGTCCACCTCCAGGAGCATCATGTCTTTTTCCACTAGCAACAGAAGATGAAAAAGGTGAATTGCAAACCTGAGGCAGCCATGCCTTATGTAGGCATGATCTTGCTCTAGTGACCGAGCTGGAGAGACCTCAGTGAGTTTTAAAATTCAGAAGTTGCCTGATATGTTTCAAATTTAGGACGCTGCTGTGTTCAACTTTTTTATGTTAAATGCTATAAATTTGGGTGTTTCATGAGATATCTAATGTATATTACAAAGTTGTCCAAGGGTAAGCTGTATTTGCAACATAAAACATAAATCCATCACCTCTGGAGTCACAAAACTAGTCCAACAAAGCGTGAGCTACACAGTCAGGGATACTAAGGTTTTGGCTACTAAGCCCCAAAGCAAAGCAGACCTAGGTCACAGAGCCCCAACAGCAGCAGCAGCAGCACCCTAGAAAACTGAGCTGCCTTTGTGCTGGTACTTTGAATTAGATTAGGACCTGCAAGAGATGGTGTCTGTAGGGTGGACTTTTCTACAGTAATCACCTCTACCCCATAGCAATCTACAGGCAATCTGCAGCTTTGACTACACGGGGTTCTCCCCATCCTGTTAGGACCACTTCTGCCTTTACCTGTATATTTTTTCCTAGCAGGACATTCTGGCTTTGAGTTAATCTTGATCTGTCATCTTTGAGGTTGCAAAACTCAGTATTAACTCACTGCTGAGATGCCCGGTGCTGGGTCTGGTGTGAATAATATGGCAGTTACAGTTACATGCTTATCCAGGAGCTGAGAAATTCAGGAAATTTCTGGCTAGACATCTGAATATGAGGCAGACAATTCTACGGAGATTTTGGCTAATCCTTTGTTTTCATTTATTGTTTTGGAGGTGGGGGTGGTCTTTTGTTTTCAGGTGTATTTAAAACTGATTTGTTCTTTGTTATATCATTCTTGGAAGCTTGGAAGTAAAAACAGGAGAAAGAGGCGCTGAATTAAAACTAACCAATTTCTCTAGTTTACAAGCAGATATAGAGAACGAAACCCAGGAGCTGAGCCCATTAGTGTAGTTGTCATGTGATTTTCCTTTACATTTTTTCACTTACTCGCTTGCAAAGGATAGTATAGCGAGAAACAACACTTCTGTCCCATTTAGTTAGGGGGTTGGAAAGAATGTTCAACATGCAAGGTACAAAGATATGAATATCTCTCCGGTGAATGGATGTTAGTCTAGTCTTCAGAGACCTTTGGTCTACTCTTCTCTTTAAATTAGACTCTCATTCCTTATTCATAAGATTGCTATTTTCCGTCCCCACTTCTGCTTTCAAATCTCTCCTTTGGAAAGGTGAGATTTGCTGAGTCAGTGACTTTGACTGGAGTGGCTCAGTATTTTACTTTTTCTTGTAGTTTGTTTTTAATATATAACACCCATGAACATTAGTCAGGAAGGGAAGATATTGGGGAAATCCTGGCCTTTTTTTAAATCAGCAAAGTATTAGCTGCAGAAGACTGAAAAAAAAGCACAGTCTGATTTATAGCTGCCAAAACATTTTTGGGTTACTAAGCTGCTTACCATGTTCTTTGTCTCCTATCCGGTATATAAAGACTGTTTAAAAACTGTGTGAAAAATTTCAAAAACACCTTTAAAAGATTCCATTACTTAAAGTGATTTGGATAATTGTGTTCAATGGTAGCCATTATTTAAAAATATAATTAGTTGCTGAACTCAGAGAAGGAGGGAAATTTCTGCAGGTGTTTCTCATTATTTGCTATGCATACAAAATATCTGCATAAATTACCATTATTATTTCAATGTATACTAAGACACAATAAAGCATTAGCAAGCAAAGAAAAATGTTGTTGACCCACAATCTGTGTTAGCAGCATAGAGTTTTGGCCTTCAGTGTTTTTGAGGCACATGTGCAACAGCATTCAATATTGAAATTGCAATTTTGCACCTGTAACGACATTCTGTATGTAACAAGGGTGCATCAGAAGGATATTGAAAATGCAAAGACATTAGGAGAAAGGAAGTAGCACATGCCTGTGACTGTGCACGACACAAATCAGGTATTGATAGGCAGAGGTTTCCATTCTGTATTAAGGCTTCAGGGAAAGGAAGTCACCCTTCGCATCACTTACATGAGGCTCTGAACTTCCAAGAGTCTCTTGCAATTTATTGATGCTGCTACAGAAAGATTTTCATGTGGAGTACAGAGGCCAGTTAGGACCTTTTGACTTCTACCTCAGGTGCTGAGCAACAGATATTCTGCAACTTTGAGGGCGTTTCTGATTTTCATTCTGTGAAATGGAACAATAGTAATAAAAAGAGATTAACAAAAAGCAGAAAAATTCAGATTATCTACTAGACTGATCATTTCCAATACACGCATCTTTTATGAATACCTGAGAAAAGAATTCAGACAAGCTTGAATTTCCTAGAATTTCATTCAGTTTGAGAAATTTGAGGTTACTTCAGTTATTCACTGCATTATATGTTAGTTTTTCAATAAGCCCTTGTAAAAATAAGTTTTGATTAGTTTACTGGAATGTTAATGGAAAAATCAGCATTCATGGAATGAAAGTTTTATCTTTTCTATCTGAATGTCTTTTATTTTCATACTTTTGTTTCTATAATTTTATCCCATAGAGGGGAAATGATAATAATATGAAGTCAATACCTCCTCATGAATAGTAAATAAATTATTAATCTCTTATTTATTATGAATGATTTGCATCTTGTCACAGTAAGTGGTATTCAAAGTGCCCCACCAGGTAGAAAGAACTGCCTTGGAGGAAGGAGTAAGATTTCTCACAGTACACATTCAAGATAGAATGATCTCCACACCAAGACTATTTTTACACTTTAAAGTTCATAAATTGATGATGAAGTTTTCCCCTGAAGTATTTATGCTGTGAGCAGATTTTGCATTTTAGAATGCAATACTGTGATGTTTCATCACATTAAGAGAGATGCAGTCCAGCTGAAACATGTGTCCACAAATGGTCTGGAAGAGTGAAGGATCAAAGCTAGAACTCCTAACAGAAAATATTAATGTCTTCTCCAAATAAACATTTGTCAGTTTTTACACCAGACTAGAAGCTTTTGGATCAGTTTAAAAATACGTATGTGGGGTTTTTTTTTTTTCTTTTTCAAAGGATATTTGAGTGGTAATGGTGATGCATTTCTTACTAAAAGAATGTCATAGATGTAAATGTAAGATAAGATAATATGAATAAAAGGCTTTAGGTAGATTGAAATGATGCAGTGGCTATCTCCACGGGAACAAATTTCATTCTACTCCTTTCCTTTTTTCTGGGACAATGCAGGGCCTTATGCAGGGCTGTATAGCAAGTGACTTTCAGCTTTTCAAAGAATTCTTTATTTGCAAGGCTCCAGCATTCTTACTTGGATTATAGGATGGAAATTGATATGGGATTTTTTAAAGTCACTAGGAAGAGTCTTGATGATCAGGTTCAGAATCAGTAGCAGAAAATGTAATGATTGAATGATCTCTTACAGGACTTAAAACATTTCACTTTTGAAAATCAGTTACATTGGAAATAAGCCATGTTAGAAAATTGTTAATCATTCACCAGTAATTTGAACAGCTTAGTTCATATACTCAACAGATTTTAATGACCATAGTCTCCCATTGAGCAACACACTTCTACCCTTACTATCATAATCTCCCCTGTTTTCTGCAAAATGTTTTCTCTTAAGACTTGTTGAGTAGGTTGTTCATTTGTGTTTGTTTTAATTTGTAAATCCTTTGTAATTTGGAAGGCCTGGGTGTTCTTTTTACAGAATATGGGTAAAAAAAATATTTACAATTAGTTGAAATATGATTCTTTTAAAAATGCAGCATTTGCAAAGTTTAAGTGAAGGAAAAGCAAGATTTCTAGAGTACATGGCAAGTGTAAGCCGTTGTGACAGTGTAATTATGGTAAGGATATCCTGTACAGAGATGTCTGGCCAGGATGGCTGTGCTGTGTGACAAAGGCTGTGTAGAAAGCACCATGTCTTTCCTTTGCCTAAAAAACAGCTCCATTAAAAGTAACGCATTTACAACACTATTCCTTCTCTTAAAAAATCCTGTAACTTAAAATTCCATGTGGTATATTAATACTTTTAACAGTACAAGAGAATAGCTTCATACTAGCCTTGAAATCTATAAAGGACTGTGATCTCTGTAATTTTGGTGGTGTATCACAGTAAAATGAAGGAACAGATTTATTCATTCTTTCTTCTGAGATTAAATGTAATTGGTTTAAAGAGATAATCATTCTTTTGTTTGAGTTTTATGCATTTCTTATGAAGAGCTAACACGTTTTTCTGCAGTCTGACAAAGTGTACAGTCTTTTATCCTCATTTCCCAGTGGATAAATACTTTGTTAATTAATAAAGTATTATACTAGCACTTAGTGTCTGCATTTAACTGTGGAAGGATTTTATTCAGATTATGTTAATAGATTGTCCGCCTTATTTTTGCATTAATTACAACCTTTCCCTGTGATACTGTCATAAGAGAATTGTCACTATGAATACAGGGGGCTTTTTTGGATTATTTTTGTTTGGCTGTTCTGAAATAATGCCTGTTACATATTGTTACTTATGCTATTAAACTGGATGTGTAATTATTTACTAGCATGATATCAATCACAAATTCAACTTTTCTTCTGCTTCCTAATTGGTTACAAATTTGTCCTGTTATACATACATATCTCTATGTAAGTATTTACTAAATAGCATGTACAGATAGCAAAAAATTTGAGAGTGTTTTGGACTTTCTTCATGCATTTTTTGCTGATGATTTGGCTTTTTAAATATCAGCTAAATCACATTCTATACTGCTACAGTTGCTGAAGAGAATAGCTGTCATTTCTCTTGAAGCAAGACTGAAGAATGAGGAAAAATGATAAACACAATGGAAATATACTTGCACCATATATGTTTACCTTTGGAACAGTATGTAATTCTACAGTATTGCTGAATTGTAGCTATCCAGAAGTATGTGTAAGTCCAGTGACAGACCTTTGTACCTAGTCTATATGACAATATATGTATGTGGGTGTAATATTCATGTATGAATGGCTTCATGTAATAGTATTGTGGGACACTCTTACTTAGCCTTTGCCCATGTCTATCAAGTGAGATGAGGAAAAAGTTTCATTTTTCAAAACTTTTGGTCAAGTTTCCTTCAAACAGCAGATTATTGTCTTTGCCACGATGGGAAAGCAGATTGTATTTCTTATTTGCTTTCATATTTCATATTTAAAGACAGATAAAGAAAGAATATTTGCAGACAGTAATGCTAGCCCTGTCTTGCTGGACACTTAAAACTTGTGGATCCCCATTGTATTCTGTTGGAGTCCGGTTGTAGCAGCCTGTACGTAGAAAATATGTGACCATTGTAGATATACTCAAAACAAATCCAGGAGAAACCCGGTGAGTCAATTCAAAATGGGCCATGTTTTAAAATATATTGCAATTAATTAATTAATTTTATTATTCCCTACTTCTCGAGGATTCTGTTGAACTGTTGATATATTGGTACTGAAGGAAAAGTCCAGTCTTCTGTTTAATCACTTAGTATACTGAGCTTGATGTTCTCATTTTCAAAAAAAAAAAAAAACCACCACCAAGAAAAGGATGTCTAAAGGTATAGTTTATTTTTTAAAAAACTTTCAGTAAGCACAGCAAAGATAATTATTATGTGTGCTTCATAAAAACACCTGAGGTACTAAAGAGGGATGTTTCCAAATTAGACCTCAGCCCAGGTGTAATATTTCATGACTCAGAAGGCAAATGACTATCAATGATCTATCATTCTGCTACCCACAGCTTTTTTATTATTGCATCTATTTCCTGCATGCCTAAAACAAAAATAAAATTTTAAAAGACTAATTTGCATGTGTTAAAATTGATGATCCATATATTGCTATCTGCTACCAGGACACGATTCCCAACACTCCTCATGTATCCACACCATGATAACACAGTAGATTAAACAATGCTCAGAGATGTCTAATCCTAGAAGAACTGAAGTTCTGGAAACAGGGATCAAGGTGCATTGGCAAAGCTACCTGCAAAAGTGTGAGCAACATCTGCCTACAGTACGCCAGGAGCTACCTAGACCTCTCTGTTGCTGCTTCTTATATTGCATTCATCAACTTCATCTAGGAAAACAGGTGAAAAATAAAATGGTGAAAAATATGGATGCACCTGCAACTATTTTACAGCATATAACACACCTCTACCATCTAAATATCGGTACGTTTATTTGTTTTACTGACCACATTCAAACAAGACTCTGAACTGAGTGTTAGCTAGGGCCAAGTAAGTTCAGATTTGGAAGTCCTCTCTGGCAATGTGCATGATGACAACCTTCAGGGGGTGAATCTGAAAGATAGAATATGCTTCACTTTTTGAGACATATTTTATAGTTTGGCACATGACTGCTTATACAGTTTGGGAGGGTAAAGCATGAAGAGGCTTTCAAAAGGTACAACTACACCAGCATTTTTGTTCCAATCGGGACCATGCTTTCACAGTGAACCATCCAATAACCCCTACTTGCCATGCTTTTGTTTGCATTTTGGAGTGGTTCATCCTTTCAGATGGAACTAAATGGAAGCTGTGCTCCCTAATGCACACCTCATGCACCCTCAACAGGTGTTCAGGCACAGGACACACAGGTAGAGTTGATGTCAGATGTTTAACATCAACTGTTTTGTTCCACAGATCTGTTCATAATATACAACACTATTTGCTAATGTAGACTTGGCCAACAGTATAACTCAGCGGATTTGCTAACAACTGGATACACACATTGTATGAAATAAGAATATCATCCTCACAAAACCTTGCCACTCGTTTTAGACGGGAAATCCATATTACAGAAAGGCTCTTAATCTTCTCCTGTTATTTGAGGAGATTAGTGATCCTTGAGAAGATGACACATATGACATCTCCCATGTGTTTGAAGATTCCCCAGTTTTCTGGAGGACAGTTTGTGATGCCAGAGCCTTTCTCCAGTCTGAGAGCTGCCTGCCTCTGATGGCACCATCCTACCAGCTGCTCCCTCTTTATCTTGAAAACACTGCTGAAGCTGTGAGGCAAAGCAGAAGACACAGGTAAGACTGACAACTACCAAGAAGGAGATGATCAACTAAAAGAACCCACTTGCCTTTTTTCAGCAACAAAAGAAACAGGCGTTTTACTCCTCTACATCAGTGGTATTGACTGAAATGCTTGCTTGAAAGAAAACCAAACAACCCCCAAACTTAACAGTACAAAAGTGATCTACTGTTAGCACAAACCCTAATATTTCTGTGGTACAGAACTGAGAAAACCAGAATGTGTTTGTTCTTTGGAATGAAGTCATTTTTTTAATTGCTGTGAAATGTTTAGAGTAACCAGCAGACCGGTATTAGCAACTTTTCTAGATAAGCAGGAATCTTTGTCATTAAGCATGTTAAAATCTGATGCTAACACATTGCTACCTTTAAAGTGGAACATTTTTCTTTATAAACCTCTAAATATTGTGATAGCTATCAGCTGCCATTCATTTAAGGACAGTGATGTAACATGGCTAGAATTTCAGAAGCAAATCTGCAAAACCTATTATATTTTTATAATATATTTGGAGATTTTCCAATCCACATTGTCAGTATAAGACTAAGATGGGCAGTACCATTTGACTATTTTTTGATGATGCATTTTAACAGTTTGTTTGGAAGGCCCTGGGCAATTTGATTAGTGCTGTTTGATGGAGCAGTGTCATCAGCATGAAGTGGAACAGTTCTGCTTGTAAGTGTCTGGCAGGAGATCCGAGTTTCTGAGCATCACACAGGCATAAGCAATAAACAACATGTTATTGTACATTGCATTTTATATTTTTATAGCTGAAGAAAATTAATAATGCATGAGCATCCAATAGGTTTCCATAAGACTCTGCCTTCAAAATAAAAATACAAACTACAGCTTGTGGAAAAATGTCTGTACTTCATATCTGTGAGAACACTTTCATGTCTCTTGAGGCAACACAAACCTGGGCTGAATTCTGGCCTTGCTGGAGTCAGAGCTCCACTAGACTCAGATGTGCCAGCATCTCACCCTGGTTCGTAGTGGTGAATTGTGGCAATGTTGCTGCTCTGGAGACTACATCAGGTGCTGCTGCTAGGCAGTGCAGATGGAGAAGCAAGCTCTCTTTGTAATGCTCAGCTGCCCTTTTGTTCTCCCATTTTAGGGTTGCATAACAGATAATTGCATAGACCTTCCTGCATCAGAGGATATATATGAATTAAGACTTCCCTGTGCTTGCACTCTGAAAATTTTACCCTTTCTGGACATTTCTTCTCTACCAAGAAAAGTCTTCTAGATCATTAATCATCTGAAGTTACACTAGAAGGACAGAAGTGTAATGGGGCTGTTGCCAGGTAGAGAGGTGATAGTGGCTGCTACTAACCATACTTTTTTGTCCTGAACTGTTACAAATGCATAACAGCTAGGCTGCTGGATGTGCTAGTTTCCTTATCAGGACCACTGCATGAACACTGCCTATCTGGAGCTTTGGGACAGAATTTATTGGTTGATGTATCAACAGGGAAAAAAATAATTAAAAAAAAATCCTTGGAACTGATCATTATAACTCAATGAACTAGTTAACATTGTTACCAAAGTGATGTTCAAAGTATTTTCAACTTGCATCTTGCAGATAAACCCCTCTTTGTTTCATGAGATAGAGCTTGGATGGGTCAAATATTGTTTTCCACTTTGCCTTACCCAGTTCCTATGAACACTTTACAGCTGTAGTTGCATGGTCACAGATCTGGGTCTGTGAAGCATGGAATTACTTCACAGTATACACTTATCTGAAGTTAGGGTCCAATTGCTTAGAGTACATAAATCGATGTTAACATTGGTTGTGGGGGAACAGATAAAATCACATTTAGAATAACACTGGAGCACTGTTGATTGGTGATACCTAATCTAGAGATTAAATCTGCCTGGCAGACTTACGTCCACAGTTTTTTGAACAAACATGAATAATCAGAAAAAGCATATTCTACTTTAGGACTTTACGTTGTGGCTGTGGTGTTTCTGCTCTACTTTGAAGTGCTCTGAAACCTGATTTGCTATATCACACAAGCTAAAATAGAATAAATAAGCTTAAAGGCAAAGCCATAATCTAGAAAGTCAGACTTCCTTCCCTGCCTCTGGCAATGAACCAGTCTTGGCTGTGTAACCCACCATTGCCAGAAGTCATGCTGAAATCAAACATTCTTGGTGGTATACAGAAACCTTTATTTTCATTTCACAAGAGCTAGGATCAGGGAAATTCCTTATGATATTTTTTGAAAACTGCAATTTTAAGCTGAAAGCTGGGAGACATTTAATTTTCATTTCTTGTGTTTGATTACACAGAGTGACACCTGATGGCTGCATAGAAGATTGTCTTGATATCGCACATTGTCATAGATTAACAGATCTGCAAATCAGAGAAATTTTCTTAATGTAAGCCACCTGCACATTAGCACAGACCTTATCATTTCATCAGGTGATTCTTGTCTAACACACCCTTAGTGAAATAGTGCTGCTGATTGCCTGGAAAGACAGTGGAGTCTTCAACAGGTGAAAGTGTTTCTATTAAAGGGTATAAACTACCATGAATTAACAAGCCTTTATGTCTAGGTGGCTATTCTGCTCCCTTCTTTTCTACAGTTTTTCAGAGGGTTGGGAGGGTTTTTTTTATGTTTGTGGGGTTGTTGGTTTTGTTTTGGTTTTTCTGTGGGTTTTTTTTTTTTTTTTTCTTTTTCGGTTCCTTTTTAGAGATAATTTTGGATTAAAGAACTCAAGGGGTAGAAAGTCTACAGCTTCCATAGGTACATTGTTCTGGTACTTATGTACCCTTGTGGTTAACAAATACAAGTATGACATCTGTTTACTTCCTTCTTCCACATGTTTTCTAACCTTGGTTAATAATTCTGGAATATAGACATGATCATGTGAGTCTTTTGGACAATACTGTTTCCTCAAAGGACCTTGACGGGGGGAGGAAGAACTTGCTAGGCATTTTTAGTGAAGATGAGAATTCTTCCTGCTCACCGTAAGGGCAAAGATTTTATAATCAAGTGCAGTTTGGGGTTTTTAACCTGTTCGCATTCAGTCCTTGTGGCTGTACACCCAAAGGGCATCCTTATGTATCTCTTCCACGTGATAGTTATTCACTGAGGACAAAGTAACAATTTTCAGTCAACATTGAGTCTTTAGTCTAATATCCTAATTTCATTTCAGATTAGGGATTTGGCTTAATCAGGAAAAGAAAATGAAGCTCAAAACCAAGGGGGTAAATTGCAAAATGTGGCTCACTTAGATCTGATGTGGCTAAAACTCTGACAGCTTATGTGTTTAGTAAGATACATCTAGCTTTTAAGTGTTATGTTACTTAAAATAACTTGTATTTTATTATTGAAATAGTATTTTCTAATGCCTTTAGTAAATTTAAATAAAGAATGAACAGAAGAGTATATAAAAATGAGATAACTTTAAATGTAAACTGTTGAACTCACTGGAAAATACTTGGTCAATGTTTATCAGCTGTGTTTCATTGTACAATTAAGAGAAGATAATAAAGAATCCTCTATAAATAAAGTATAATATTTTCAGAAGTAGAGTCATGCTTTTCACATCAGTAGTTTCACATGTTTCTTAATTTGTAAAGATTTTATAAGTAGCTGTACAAAAGCTTTTATGGTAATACATAGATGTGCCATGATGTTAAGGGTTTAGATTACTTCAGAGTGAAAGTAAACAAGATCAAAAATATAAGGGACAATGCAAAGCAGAGTCTTATAAAAGGCTGCCTTTATAGCTCATCAGTGCAAATTTCTTGTTAAAATGCTCCTTGAGCTAAGTAAGGGTTACTTATTCATATGAACACCTGACTTATAAAATCAGGCAAGCACTGATATCAAAGATGTCTGGCTTTTGCATCTATTCAGGTTGATGCTTCCATTAACTTAACTTCATACTCTAAAAGCATGTTTCATGTCTAAATATGCTGTGTATAACTCATTAACATCAGAGCCCCCAACAGTAATTGCCTGAAAGTGAATAAAGAAAATCGGAAAAGATGAAAAGCTGAATTACCACTTAATGAAAGGAGAAGAAAAAAAAAAAAAAAAAGACATTTAAATTGATTGTCATGCAGTAGCAAGTCTCTTCTCTATGGAAAACATTCAGTTGTGAGTTTTTAAAAGATTTTTAGACTGCATTTACAGTTTGTGTTGAGATGTTTAAAAATGTGTTAAGTAATATTAAATACTACTTAAAGCCTCTGTATACTCCTAGATGGAAAGTTTATTCAGGAATTATGCTTGTTGATCTTTTTGTGTGTGTGTGTTTGCAATATTTTATGCTGCTTCACTCTACAGACCGTTATGTTACCAGTCTTTAGAAAGGTCTAAAGAATGAAGTAAAAACTCAATTTTGAGAAGGTATGAAGTATCAAAACCTGATTTTTCAGAAAACTTCATTTCAGACACTGCAAAAACATCCCTTTTATTATCTGATTGGCCTTCAGTAACTGCAGTTTTTTGAGTCAAAGATAGGACTAAAAGTATGCTTGCATGTATTTCTTGCTTGTGGTCACAGCATGATGGTGGAGAGGGCTTCTAAGCAGAATTTGTTGGTGTGGCTCCACTGGCCATAATGGTCCTCACCTGGTGCAAATCAATAAGGCTCCATTTGCCTCAGTGCAGCTGTGTTGATTTCCACCAGCTGAGGGTCTGGCTGGGCATGTGCAGAAAGAGTATTGTGGAGGCAGGCAGGCAGGCAGGCGCTTGAAGTATTTTAACATCATGAAGGCAAATCAAGGTAAGGAAAACTTTTTTTGTAGGCTTAGCATACTATTTTAACAAATGGTTGATTAGATTGTTATTGTGAATCAAAAGGATGTATTTTTTTGTGTGTGTATATGTGCTGCTAGAAGCTGTGTTGAAACATTTTGCAGGAACTACTGGCTTTGGATTGCAAACTAATTGTTGGTGCAACTCCTATTGATTTCTCTGGTTCTTTTACTCCTGTTTTGTCCTAATGTTGTCAGACCAGTTCTTCCAAATTCCTTCAGCTAGCTACTAGGAAGAAGCAGGTGATAGAGCAAACTGGCATGACTTAACTCTAACTCATTCACAACTTTCACGGGGACTCTTTTACAGGCTGAGTATTTCATATTCTTAACCTGGAAACTAACTCTTCAGTTTAATAATGCTGCAAGATTTCTTGCAAAAAACATGTAGATGTGATCATAGTAGGAACTAAATGTTTAGGTATGCGTATGCCATGTGTTAAGAGTTCGTTGAGGTGAAAACAGTCACTGAAAAAAACACTCTACAATCAAGTGACGTACGGAATTAAACTCTATAACTCGAAAGTTATAAAGTAGGTATGTTTATTGCGCGCAGATGCACGGGGGATCGCTTCACCACAAGTGTGCATGCCCGAAGTGACGAACCATCTCACATTTATACAATAAAACAAATGAATATTCAATTAACACCTCTACATATTCGTTACCTAAACCCGCTTACTCTTGCTTCGTATGTTAATTAGCTTATCAGTCCTTTGCCTGGAATGTGGTGATCTTGCAGGTTTGTAGGTGATTCATGTCCCTGTGACCACCTGATCTTCTCCAGCAAGGAGACTTAGGCTCCCTCTAGATAACATTGGAACGTCTCTCATTGTTTTCTCATCCTTTTTATAAATAGCCCCTTTGTTAGAGGAAGAAGAGTAGGCCTCTCCCCAAAGCTGTATGGCTATGTGACCAGCCACCACACCCATGACCAGCCACCATACCTACATTCCTTGAGCAGACATATACAATCACAATCGATGTCCATTGTCCCTATTTCACACTATTTCTTCATTTCAAAAGTACAGAAGGATTATTGTTCAGGAAGGTATGTGTTTTTGCTGAAGCAGCTAAGATGAATTTCTCTCTGTAACTTTACAGGGTGCCATTCAGAGATATTTCAGTTAACATGTTATTTTTTTTATTTTGGATTTCTCTCATGTGGATTGAACTCTTAAGGTTCGCAGAGACAGGATGGGGAAAAAAACCCAAATACTTTTCATGGTTGCTGAAGCTTAGAAAAGAAATCCCAGTATTTTCAAAATAACAGGAAATGTACCTTTTTAACTTTGCTGTGAAATGAGGAAATAGGATATTTATTGTCACACTGCACCTGTTTCTGAAGGCCTTCCAGTCATGAGCAACACTATTTCTCTCAGGCCACATCGCTAGTGGTTGGGGTGGTTTTGTCTCCCTAGAATGAAAATTAAACATAGATATTTCTTTTTTTCCACATATACGTATGTATTTTCAAGTGTGCCAAAACTGTCCTGCATGCCTTTAGCAACAAAGGGAAGGTTGAAGGCTGGTAAGCCTTTCATAGGAAGAAACAACAGCAGAGCTTTTAATTGTGTCTTTAGACCTGTGAAGCCTCATTTCACAGTTTTCGATGTGCTCCAACACAGGCGTAGTTTTCTCCTTGCTCCTACACCCGCTAATTCCTATTATGCCTGATTGCCACTAGTGTCAGTATAATTACTGGTGCTGTATAATTTCATAAATCTATTTCCTTGGATTTGAATATATTTTAATACTTCACTCTCTCATGCTTTTATCTCGTACACCTTCCAGAAATCCTTCTTTGGTAGTTTCTCCACAACTGCCTTTTTTAGGCAGCTGTTGAGCAACTCCTTGTTGGGAAATCATTATGCCCACTTGCTAAGGCACAAGAATGGGGGAAGTATGGCTTGCTCTGGGACCTGCACCCACAGGAGTCTAGGCTTTGGTGGCATATGTGTTGTGGAGTTTTGGAAGGACCTGATGGCACATGCTTCTAGCCAGAAGACAAGCCAAGTTTGTTCCTACCACCTCAGTCACACGCTGTTTCTGGGCTTGTCTCTACTACCTCAATCAAGCACAGGGAATTTTTGGAGATGGCATGGGAGACATGGACTGAGCAAGTACTGCTGTTCCTGTGCCACTGCTCTTCACTGTAGACAAATGCATGTCTGGACTTGTGCTAAAGGGTACCATGGAAACAGGATTTGTTCCTCACCACAGTCTGGGCTTATGTCCAAATAACTTGTATGAGATGAGTATGAGCTCAAGCATAAGGTTGGACTCATGTTTAAAATCGGTCCTGAAGTAGCCATAGTAACCACTCAACGAGCAGGGCTGAGTTTGCAAGAGCTACTTCGCATCCCTAAAATGTAAGCACCACTTATAGTATCTTTTCTTAGCTGGTAAGACTTGTAAGTACACATCCTGAGGTACCTTTTTCTGAGAACAGTCTTTACATCGAAAGACTAATAATTCATTTAACAGGAGGAAAAATTCTATAATAAGGATCAGCATTTAAAAAATATTTTACATCTGTCAGTCTGCCAAAAAAACCCCAACCCATCATAATTATGAAATTTACTTAATTTCTTAGAGCATTCATTAATCTTAAATTGTAAAAGTGGGCCACAGATTTGAGTTCACCACAACTTTGGAACTGTTAACTCTTGTTTTCATTATCATCTACTGTTTTATATGCACACAGAAAGATTCTAATCTGAATGTCCAAGTGTTTCATAAGTACTTAGATAAAGAAAACTAATAGTCTAATACAGAACAAAGCACAAGTACTTAAGAGGAACAAAAAAGAGAACAGAAAGGAGACTGTAGATAATAGAAATGGGATCCTGCTGCTGTCTGTGTTCCTATGATATTTTTGCTTCATTCTGAAGTTGTCATATGCTAATTGATAAATATAATTCTGTTATTTCTGACTGCTGCACAAACTTGCCAATTGTAGTTGGCTGGGCTTTACTTCTGGACCTGTCTTCGTCATGATGCTTAAAGGGGTTCAGTTTCCAAGGGAATAGTTTTGTGGTCGACTTGGAGAGTATTTTACAATAATGAGAAAATATATAAAAAAAAAACCAAAACTGGAAATGATTGAGGAGCTGGCAATGGAGCATTCAAGATGTAATTAGTGGAGCAGCAAATGTGTGCCTATATAATAAAAGAGGTATTACAAGACAGAAAAAAAGTGGATTGCGGTGGAGAGAGAGACTTATAAGGGGATGTTTTTTGTAAGGACAAAATGGAAATAAAATCTAAATGAAAGTTTGCATAGTGTATAGGTAGGCAGTATATTTGTATATATATATATATATAGTATATATATATATATATATATTATATTTGGCAGTAGGAAATGACAGGAGAATATGGCAGATGTTTTGTTTCCCATTCTGTGCACAGTGACTCTAGGGTAGACTCACAGCTAAAAGTATGTGGTCTGCCTGTGGGTCGCCAGCTCTGTTAAACCTTCACCCGCAGAACATGATGTGATTAAGTACGGTGCTTCCACAGGGAGTTACCCTCAGACGTGTACGTGGAGTCATTGGGACTCCATTTGCTACTTCAGTAAAGGCATCAGGTTGGAAAGATAACCATGAGGTACCGCAGGCCTCCCTAGGTCCCAGGCAGATGTTGCTTGCCATATCGTAGTGATTTGAGATGTGCAGTTGTGAGCCACTCCTCACCCGTGCAGCATGCTATAACCAGTGCTGTGGATGCAGAGATTAAGAATCAAAGAGATTGGAGATTTTGCCCTACTTGGTATCCCAGACACTCACTCATTCCCCTCCCTACCCAGGTTATGTTCACTAGGTCTTGACTTCCCCTTTTCATCAGGGAGCTGGCTGCAAGTCCAGGTGGACCAGGTAGAAAGATTTTTTTGTTTATGCTGTGCAGCTGCTTACAACTACCAGCCCTGGTCACTTGTTGCCATCCATTCCTTGATCTCCAGGATCTTCTCTCACTTCCTGGATCCTTCTTCCAGTCAGGACCTTCTTCACCTTCTCTCGGGGCTCCCAAGCACCCTAGTTTTCCCAATCTAAATCTATGCGCAGAAGAACAAGACATAGTCAGCTTCTTACTGAGGGAGGCGTCACTTTTTTGTTTGGTTGGTTTTTGGTTTTGTTCTTGTTCAGGTGTTATCAAAATATAGGAGCAGCCAGTACCAGTCACAGCTAATGAGTATCCAAGAATCATTTAAATTGGAAGTGATCTCCTGAGATCGTCTAGTCCAACCTCCTTGCTTAAGCAGGGCTGACAAAAGAAGATTACCCTAGGACAGTGTGAAGTTGGGTTTTTTTAATATCTCCAAGGATGGAGACTCCACAGACTCTTTTGGAAACCTGTTCTGGTGTTTGGCCACCCTTTTACAATAATAATAAGAAAACACTTCTATGCAAATAGAATTCCATATGTTTTAATTTGTGCCCATTTCCTCCTGATCGGCTATTGTGTACTGAGAAAAGTCTGGCTTCCTCCTCTTTATTCCTTCCCATTGGATTTTTATACACATTGACAAGATTTCCTCTCCTTACCCCTCCTAAGCCTTCTTTTATCCAGGATGAACAGTATCATCTCTCTTGGCCTCTGCTCACATGTCATATGCTCCAGGCTTGATTGTGTTTCTAGTTGTTTTCTGGACTTGCTCTGGTAAATCCATCTTCCTAGTATTTGGGAGTCCAGATCTGGACACAACAGCGCAGCAGTGGCCTCACCAGTGCTGAGCAGGATAGAACCGCCTCCCTCAAACCGCTGGCAATGCTCTTCCTGATGCAGCCCGGATACTGTTGGCCCAGGATATAAAGGCACATTGCTGGCTCATGGTCAGCTTGTTGTCTTTCAGTACCTTAAGGTTATTCTCTGTCGAGCTGCTTTCCAGCTGATTGGTGCTGGTGCACCACCACACCCTCCCCCACACCCCCCCACACCACCCCCCCATACTGCAGCGTGTAATGGTGCATGGGGTTATTCCTCCCCACATGCAGGACTTGGGTGTTTCCCCTTATTGAACTTAATTATGTTCCTGTCAGCCCTTTTCTCCAGCATGCTGAGGTCCTTCTGAACTGTAGAGCAACTATCTGGTGTATCAGCCGCTCCTCCCAGTTTTGCATTGCTTGCAAACTTTCTGATGGTGCACTCTATCCCATTATCCATATCGTTAGTGAAGAGGTTATATAGTATTGCCCACAAGACCTTGGAGTACAGTACTAGTGACTGATCTCCAACTGGACATTGCTGCTGGTTGCAAGCCAAAGAGATAGACTCGTTCCTAAGAATTCAAAACTTTAGTTTCTGATAATCACACAGATGCACACACAGTTACCTGACACATCAGCGTTCACAATTTAAACGCTTTTTTTTTCTTATAAGTTTCTAAGCCACCTCTAAAAAGGAAAGGTCTTTGCTTGTCTGATTATTTCAGATTATTATTTCAGATTATTTCTTTTCTCATTCTCATCCTTCTGAAACTCAAACCACTGCTTTTACATGGTATCCTGTAGAGATCCGAAGGAAGCCCTGCTCAGTACTGCTTCATGCAAACCCTTGGGCTGCAGTTGTGTTGCATAGGTAGATTATAGCCTTGCTGTAGTGAACTGTCAGACTTGACTGATTTAATACGTTTTTATAGTTCTTCCTCTGTCATGTCTAAGCGCTGACCTGTGTAGCAGCAAAGCACAGAGGGTGTTTTTGTTGTCATTCTCTCTTCACTCTTACCACTACTCTTACCTTAAAATCAATTGTTTTCCTTTTGTACAACTCCCTCGTCCTTCTCATAGTGAAGAGAATGAGAGAGATTAGCACCTGAAGTGTAGGCATCAGTTAAGTTACTAGAAACGATGTTTAAAAGGCTCAACCAGCCTGCATTTTCAACTGCCGCTCTTGCGTGGCGGCAAAGCAGCTGCGGTGAGCATACCTGCCGCCGCTAGGGGGCGGCCGTGCCACGCCAGCCACCCGGCGCGGCGTGGCGGGGGGTACCGGTGCGCTCCGTCGCCGCCCTTAGTCCTGAGGGGGTTGTGAGCGGCAGGGAAAGAGGCTGGAACTCCTCGTTCTGGCGGAGAGAACACCCGGAGCAGTGTTATAATAAAAATCTGTGCGTGGTCGGGTTTTCCTGAACCCTGTTAATCCTACTTAAACCATACGCGTTGCATCAGCTTCTCTAAGAAAAGCTTTTAGGCAGGTGCAATGGAAAGTTACCAGGTTGGAGTCGCAAGATGCAGCCCAAGTTTTCCAAGTGGGATACTTGGATGAGTGTTAGACTTGCTGATCCTCTGTTGAACAGCTTGTTTCTGTTACTGGCTTGGTTTTGCACTTACAGCGTGAAATACGATTTATTAATTCTTGATTAATAAGTAACGCTTGCACTTTGTCAGGTGACTCGTACAAAGAAGACAAAACCATTAAAACATCTGTCCCTTTGACCTAAAATCAAACACTGCTGTACCTCTGGGGAGGGCTAACTCAGCGCTTCCCTGCGCCTGGGGGGAGTCAAAGCACGCTTTAGTGCTCAGGCGTTCTGAAAGTTAATCCAGATGTGCAATTCTGGTCTGGGGTCATCCTTTCTGTTTGCAGGACACATGAAAGGCCACGCTAAATAAAGGGTAAGGTAAGGAGAGAGAATAAAGCAGCGAGTGAATTAATACATACCCAAGTGAAAAAAATAAATTCTCTTAGCTCTCCCTCCAAAGAAGGTATGAATGAAGCCTTTGAAGTATAAATGCCAGTGAATTATTCTGTCTCTGAAAAATAATAATGTTGAAAATCTCCTTTTAAACCCTAGACAAGTTTTTAACAGAGTATTCTGAATACTGAAAATTCCTAAGGTTGGCAAGGGAAACCATTCAACACTAGATATAGCTACACTTCTCACTTCCAAACCAGAATGGGCTTTAGGGGGTAAAATATTTTTTGCCTTTTTTTTTTTTTTTTAAGTTATGAGGCAAAATATCAAAGGTTTGGGGGTTTTTCCTCAGAAAATCAGATTCCAGACCAAAAAAAAATAATAAAAATAATAAAAAGGCTTTGCTGGAAATTATGTAATTCACGTCCATTGGAAGAAATGCACTCATCCATTGTCATAATCTCTATTAATTTCAATAATTAGGATTGGGTGATTAAGCTTCTTACTAGATTTCTTCCTCATAGTTTGCAATTTGACAGCCAATGTTCAGAATTCTTCTGCTAGTAATCTCCTAAATCTCACTCCTTGGGTTAACATAACTACCCATAAAGTTGGAGGCCTACTCTGTTTTTGAACTCCCATATTCACAGAATTACACCTTCTCAAAGAACTCTTGCTGTCACACAGCTGAGCAGACAGGTCATCTCACTGAATGGTTTCACACAGTGTTTGCGTGTGTATCACTTCTGTCCCTTTGTGCATGTGCTTATAATGGTATTCTCTTGATAATATCATCAGAAGTCCCATTTTTTGGTAGATTCTGAGGAAACATGCATGGATGACCCCATCCAACACAACAGTAAACAGGCTAGTCCTGAATAAGCAATGTAATTTTGCAAATGTTCCCACTTTATCCTGGAAAGAAACCACTGCAGGCTAGATCAATGCTGTGAAGGACAAGAAATGTGAAGTTTAAATACTGCAATTATGCAACTGAAACAAAAAAGTTTTTGAAATCACCTAGGAGATTGAGGATTCAGTGTGGTATGTGATTAGATGCTAGACTAACGATGACAATATCTTGGTTTATTAGAGGTAGTAATTTCAAAATGAAAGGCACGGTGTTCGTTGTTGGAGAATTTACAAGCTGTGATCTGTTTAGACATGGCAGGACATTGATCCTCACACATTTGGTTGCACACTTTCGGAACTTGTGTGCATGCTGGGTGATCAAAGCTTGTGAAAGAAGGAAGGTCATCATGATATGATTAATAAGCTGATATTATGTAGGAAGAACAGCCATTGCTTAAGTCTCTGGACCAAGTTGTTGGATGTCTGGGATGTGCTTGGCATTACAGCTGGGCTGCCTTGCTTCCCCCAAAAGAGGCTTTGCATACTTTTCTTAAGGTCTTGATTGAAAACCCAAAACAAACTGTCTATGTTTTTGCATTGTGACATTTAATAAAATTTCAGTCTGTTGTATCTTTTAAGTTAATTCATGCAGTGAGTGACAGAAATTTTAGATGGATTAAAGCCATCCTTCCAGTATGATTATTTGTTAGGATTTAAAAAAAAATAATAAATTCAAATAAGAGAAGCTTTCTGACTGTGTTATAGATGTAGCATGAACTTGGTTTAAAAGTGGTTGAAGGCAGTGGTAAAATACTTCCCTGCACACACACACCACCACCCCACCCCCCCTTAAGGCCAAGAACATGAAACTTTCAAAATGATCTAAACACCCTTGGAAAATCTTCAGTTTAATTTTCCATCCTCTAAATTGATAATTCTTTTCCTTTACAAACTGTCATCTCTGTCAAATATGTAAATGCTGCACTGACAAATTGCACTCAGAATCACAAGTGGAGGCAGGGGGTCTGCGCTCTTCATGTGCTCTGCTCAACACTTCCCTCTCATAAAAGATGTAAAGTGTTTGTCCAATTACTGTGGCTTTTTTTCTGAGTAGAAGAGGTCGCATGTAATTAAAATGTGATAGGAACATCTGTTTTATTTCAATCTGTAAGCAGAGGAGAGCTCTGACAAACTACACTGTGCATTGCCTCTGGCAGCAAAGGTGGCTTCAGAAATCCCTGCACCACCACATCTTGTGATAGGGACTCTTGCCCCCCACACTGTGCTGGCACAGACGTTGGCAGGGTTGCAGAGTAACATGGATCAGAGGAGCAATACAGGTGGGAAAAGAAACCTGGGATTGGAAGATTGCTCTGAATCCAGATGAGTTTGCTGATCTGATTTACTGAGCAAGCTACTCAACAAATTCTACTGGGAAAACTGAAGAGGCTGAAACTCTTCCAGGGAGCTTGGAAGGAGTACCATGAACTTAAGCTGATTTTGCTTGCTTTAGGCTAGTTTTCTGTTTGTTGGCTGTAGGAGTAATGGATTATTTTAATTTTTTTTCCTTAGGTTGTGTGAGTGCAGTTAAGTAAAGAGTTATAGAATACTTTGCCATTAGGAACACTGCAAACATTATGTACGTATCTAGATGTATCACTAGCTGGCTTTTGAAGCTTAAACTCAGCTCCCTAGACTGAATTGATAGGCTGTATCTTGTATCTACTTCTTTCTTTCTTTCTTTCTTTCTTTTTTTTTTTTTTAAACCTTGTCAGACTTTTAGATATCAAAGGAAGTGTCATTGAGTTGCCCATTGATCCAAAGCCAATGGCCGTCTCTGCTAACTTCCATGAACTGGGGAGAAAACTTGCATTTAAAAACTAATTTTATGTCACAAAGTAATGCTGTTTTCCATATATAAAAACTTACCTTTTGTGTGCACGTTCTTTCAATTAACTATGAAGCAGAATACCGCCCCTTCAGCAGCAGAAGTCGCACAGTACTGATTTATACCTTCTAAGCTAGATGTGAACCTCTTCACTGAGAACGGGACCAGTGCAACAGCATCACAAAACGTGAGCCATGAGCGCCCTGTTGGGTTGGTTTACATTGTTAGGAAACCGATTTCTCTTATTTTTAGTTCAGGGTGTTAAGCAGTAGATGGCATCCTACTTTAACTTTATAGTGAACTGCAGGCTTGCTAAAATGTGTTATCACCTCGTCTAGAAAGTTCTCAGAATTTCTCTTCTACTTGTACTTGTGCAGTATTATCAAGGAAGGACTGGTTTTGCTTAAAGTAAACAGGAATGTGTGTGAGTTCTGATGTAAATACTGTACACTGAAAGTCCTAGTTGAAATCTGAGCTTAGAATTTGTCTTGCAAGACTAGAAGCAGACCTTTATAAACCAGGAGAGATGAGCAAAATCAAATTCTTAAAGACTTTTCTTAGAAGCTGGGTTGGTTCCAGACCTCTGAGATACTCATTATGTTCTGCCTGTAGTGCCAGTGGGAATCAAAAATAATTAATTCTAAAAGTTAGATTGAAAAGCTATTCAAGTTAAGATTCAAAGCAGTAAAAGAAAGGAAAATCATTGTTAATATTGATACACAATCCTTAAGTCATCTCATTCGATACCAAAAAGTGTCAGGATATGTGCTTAGGTAGGAACAATTAAAAAAACCTCAGATGTGTTTAATGGAAAGAATCTAAAATAAATTTTTGAAAGGAGAAGAGTTACTGGTGGACCTAAGTGATAATGCAGAAGGAAATTATGAATGGTACAAGTCTTGGGGAGTGGATGACATAGAAACTGGATCAGTAACTGAAGCTGGTGTTGTAAGATCTTAAAATCCTTCAGCAGTGTCCCTCTGACTTTGATTAAAGGTCCTTCTTCAGGCTCATCCAAGATCCCTAGGGTTCCTTCAGCAGCCTCCAAATGGAGTTCAGCAACCTTTTTTCTTTTTTTTTTTTTTCCTTTTTTTTTCTTTTTTTTTTTGTAATAAGGCATGTGTGTGTAGAAATATACTTTCAGTAGAATTTAAGTATAGTTGGCTCAGGGACCCTTCAGAGTATTCTTTGAAACACCAAAACGGTGTTGAACGGGGACTACTAGGAGTAGGTGACATTTGAAACTCAGTGACGTGAAGTGAGGTACCTCTTTTATTTATTTATTTTACTGTCTATTCATTTCTATGGATTTGTGCCCGGACAGATTTACCTAACAGCTGTTCATTCTTTTTCTAATATGATAATTGTATCATGCTGAAAAAGAAGAATACTCACTCAGTGCTTAAATGTTTTTGTGTATCTGGCCCTTGTGATGCAAATAAGCAGCTTTTGTAATATTCAAAATCACACGGGTGCTCAAAATAAAAATATTTCATTTATTGTCTAATCTTTTATTTTTAAGCCGATTGCTCAGATTTTGCATATGAGACCAGCTCTGTTTTAATAGGTGGTTAAAGATTCAAACCTTGTTGAATGTTTCATGAAAACATACAAAACATAAAGGGTGTTTAAACACTAGTTAGATATAAATTGTGTGGTTAACTTCATTATAACAACTCATTTGCTTAATGTGATTCATGTACTTATGTAACCACTGAATATGGGCTATGGAGAGACAGCTTTATAAAAGAATTTATATGGCACACAGTTTTATCACGGCATTTATTTTCCCGAGAGAAAAGCGCTACTGTTAAGATGATAGGTCTTGGGCCAATGCATCTTGGGTGGTGGTGTCTCTCCAGTCTGCTTCGTTACTGATGCCTCTCTGAAATATATCACTTGCACGTTCAATAATAAATAACACTGAGTTACATACTGTTCTGTATTACAGATGAAGCTTTGCTAATGTTATAAACAGTGTTGGATGAATCGCAACAGCACTCCTCAAATAAAATACTTTCCTGTTTATGTTTAGTCCTTAGTAATTTACTATACATAATATAATTAGAAATAAGAGAAAATATAGTTAGAAATGGGACATGGGATTTTCAATATACCTAGGCTGTATAAAAGGTGAGAATAATAATGAAGGACATATGGAATGGATTGTCATGAGACAAAATAAATTAGTGTCAATTTTATGTCCAGACCGTAGTTGGAAATATTGCATTTATCTTTTACTAAATTCAACTGCTACATAGCAGTTGCTGTAACAACTTACTGAAGATTTTAAGGAAACAGGATAGAATGTTGGGTTAACACCATATAAATAAGATTGCTAAGAAAAATGTATCCTTCTCTAAAATATGTAATTCCATGTACATCAAAAATTATTAGTTTACAGAGCCAGATAAACTACAGATGATGGTTTGTAATTATTCTAGGTAGAAATAGAATATACCAAGGAAGTCTGGGCAACTACTTTTCTTTCTTTTTAAAAAAAATTATTTTATTTTATGGTGTGTCGGGTGCTTTGGGGTTTTTTGGGTTTTTTTTAGGTTTTGGTTTGCGCTCTGAAAGCCCACCTATACCTATATCCTAAACTTTTAAATGTTCCTCTGATCTAAGTCCTTGCCGCCTGCAGTGACAGCAATAGTGTATAGATCCATTGCGAACTTACAAAACATGTATGTTGTACAATGTTTAAAGCCACAGGCTGGAAGCTATGTTGTAACTCCAGTGCCACCGATGCAATTACACCAGCAGAGAACTGGACCTTTTGTCTGTTCAGGAGCTTTCAAACACACAAGCAACCAGGTCATGCTATAGCTGGAGGCAATCATTGACCGCAGTCCTGGAAAAATGTGTGTTGAGAGTTTAATACTTCAGTATGCTTACCTGACAAAATACACTTGAGCAAGTGCTAAAAGCATTTTGCTAAATCAGAGATTAATGTTAAGCATATTATCAGTCCTATATTAGTATATGTTTTAAGTGTTTTGCTGGATCAGCTATGGAGAGCATAAGCTTGTGCTTATAGAACCAGGGCATTAATCACCACGTTCACTTTTTAAAAAGATAGTCTGAAAAAACCCCACCAAACCAGAAAATAAGGTATGCACTTACTTTAGCATGAGTTGTACTCAGGATATTTGCAACAGCCATGTAAATCACCATATTGAAGTGTTTGGGCCAAAATATGCATATACAAGCTGTTTTCCAGTGGTTCAAACTGTAGTCGGTGAAAACATTAATCTGAATAAATTTCTGCTAGTCATAGGATTTGTGGTACCATATTGCGCATTTAAGTTATTGAAATGGAGGGACACCTAGCCGTGAAATTTATTTCCAGCCCTTTGTTCTACACTTTCATAATCTGAAAGTATATGTAAGATGGCACTGATTCAATCAGCAGGTCATTAGCTTCCATTTTCACTTGAGGAAACAGTTTGACCAAATTAGTACTTCACAGAATTTTATTTTCAGTTAATTATTTCCAGAATCTTTCACATGTTGCTTTTGTTTTCTTTAAAAATGTTTCATGTGCTACTTATGGTAAGGCTGCTCTGTGAGTGACATTATTACACTGGAGAATAGGGGCCCAGATCACAGACAACTCGGGGGCCAGACTTCCAAAGTGGTTGGGGTCTGACTGTGTCCTGCTCCAGCTGTTTTGGCGGGGGGGCTGCAGAGGCTGCTGCCCCTAACCACTCACCCCTGCCATCTGCTGACTTCTCCGGACCTGCCCTGACAGGCGCTCCTGCGACCAGCCCATCCCAAGCATCTTGTCAAAACGGGCTGGATAAGTAAAGATGAAGGAATGATTATGTGGGGGAATTAGGGAGGTATTAAGATCCAGGAAGAGGAGAATGGGAGTCCTGGTGGCTGTAAATTTCCCTCATGCATAAGGGAGGAGACAATGAGAATACCTTCTCATTTTGAGGTGACACCCAGGAGGCAAAACTACATGAGGTAATTAAACACTTCTGAAAATCCTGTATCCTTCCCACCTTGCTCTTTAAGCACCTGAAAACCTTTGTAAATTTGATATTTATCTGTTAGTACTTTGAACTCAATGTTCTACCTGAACTTAACTGGTTTGAACAAGCTGAAGCTAATCTTTGCACTTTAATTTATAGTCAATAAACAGTGATATAGGGAGAGGGAGGAATCAAAAATCCACTTAATAATTCTCTCCTATTAGTCACAACATTCTTTAATAAAGGTACAAATAGCCCAAAGTTTAGCAAAAAGAAATTGTAAGAATTATTGCACATCTTCCTCATAGTAAGAAAATAAGTGAGTAATACTTAGCCTGAAATGTCATGGTGGTGTCTGTTCTGGTTTACAAGATGTTAAAGTCCAAGTGAAATCTTATGTTTTGTGCTATTTTAGGCAGGATAAGAGGCCCAGAAATCAGAGGTGTTACAATAAGCTGGTTACTATATGAACTTGAACGAGATTGGGCTTTCAAGATAAGAACATCAATATTTATCAGCTATGACAAATGTAGAATATTCATACCAGAGTCTCAAAATGTACTCAAATATGCAAATATCCTGAATTTAGAAAATGCATTCAGTGTTTTGAAATTAAGTGTTTGTGACTAACAACAGGATTATTCAAAACTTATTAAAATAAATCTCTCTGAGAACCATAGTATCAATTAAAGTCATTAACTTTGCCTAGCTGTCTTGCCAAAGAGGGCAGAATTAATTCTGTAGACAGTTAGGAAGTTGTGAATGATAATCTAGACTGCGAGGAAAATAAGGAGGCTTAGAGAAGGAAAGGAAAAGTGTGGCTGAAGTGAGCGGAGGAGGAAACACGACTTCTTGCTGCTGAAGCTCTTCAGCTGTGTAACTAGTTGGTTACAAGCAGGTACTCTGGGGAGATGTTTGCTCCAACAACTGTTGCTCTACCCCTGTCTTGGAGACCTTGTAGGTAAATGAAGTGTCTTCCACTCTTGGGTCATGTCAGAGGTGGGTGAGCTTTTTTGTTTCATACTGACACTGCAGAGTGTGTTTGGTCTCAGGTTCACGTGAAAGGCTGGGCAGGTGGAAATGTAAAAGGAATTGTGAAGATGAAGATTTGGAGAATCAGATCTCGCACTAATGGAGCTGTGACTCCTGGGAGTGAGCGAGCGGTGGTTGCTAATGGGGTTTTGTGTTCCCACTGAGGAAATTAGCTTCAGCTGCCACAATGAGGCTTAAAAGATGACAGAATAAGTCATTTAGGCTCTCATTTCACTTATCCAGTAACCTACTTAGGCCTGTTGATTGCCAAATGCTTGCTTTTCTTGTTTACCAGATGTTGTATCCATGCAATCCTTGGACTTTTTCAGCAGGCATTTTTGTAGACAAATCACTCACTGGTTGTTGCAATAATTCCTTTTGTCTTGTAACTGAGATAAACCTCCTAAACGCTAGTTTCTGCAACAGTTATGATCACGTCAGTTCTTTACAAATTGTCCAAGTGTGCATCCTCCATATAGTTTATCATAAAATATAAGCTACAAACTATACAGTTTGAATATAAGAGAGAATATAGCAAAGTGCTTCTTTCAACTGCTAAAAGAATAGACCAAATTAAAAGCTTTTTTTAATGTCAGAAGGAAACTACTGTGATTATTCTCTGCCTAGGGCAGTAAGTTCTACAGTGTTCCAGGTATAAAAATCTCTTTCCAACCTTTTACAGAACCATTAAACTATTTTGTTTGTTAACTTGTCTAGTAAATATCTGACCACAATTTCTAATAAGACAACAGCTGTTTCGATTACAGGAACCTAAAAGTTTATTTGGAAAATACTTGTTAGTAATATCAAATTTACTTAAAGAAATTGTAAGCTAATACCATTCACATAAAATAACATCAACTGCAGCTATGTATTTAACATATATTTGGCTTCAAACAAAGGAGATGATAGATACAGAAATTCACAATACCTAACATTGTGAACGTTCCTCCTCTTCTGACAGATGATCAGATATTTGGGATATATATACAGACTTGCTCATAATGTTGATGTGTTAGTTCACTTGGGTCAAGTTGCGACCCTTACTTTTGTAAGGCTTTTGATTGTTTCCTGCAGGTAAGCTGGTAGATGAACTTCACTAGAAAAACGGTACTGAAAGGTAGGAAAATTAATCCTGTTCAGATCTTGAATTTCAAGCTGCATATTTCAGCTCACTCTGAATTTGATTTCACATTGATCCCACTGTATTGCTAAAGACAGCATGATTCTCACCTCTGCTCTTTGACACAACATCAAATATATGAAGGCAATCATAGATTTCTATCACGTAGCGTGAAAAATTATTTCAGCCCAGACCTTAATCTGAACAGGTTTTTAGTCCAAGCAGAATAACAACGTGCTAGTTCTTGGAAAATAAATGTATTTCAGAAGAACATAGCTGGAAAACCGCCAAAAAGTACCTATAAAGTGCCCATGGGTTTTAGTGTGCTTGTTTATTATGATGCTGGAAGAAGCTGTGAGTCTTCTCAGGACAATATCTGCATTATCTATGTGTTAATGATTTAATTTCAGCCCTTCATGGCACAAAAAGTGCTGACACAAATTCTGTAGCAAGTTTTAAACTGCACTGAAACAGCAAATGCCATCCCAGATAAAAGACTAGTCTTGAAAATTGTACCAAGAGTATGCCAACTAGTGTATGCAAAAAGGATCAAGATATTAATTTAACCTGACTAGGGAGTAGATTATACTATAAATAGGACTCCGAGACTGCATCTACTGCAAGGCTGGTCATTTCCTACGAAATTCATTGCACATATATTTGCCCTAATCCTGTAATGTGATCCTCAGTCTAATCCTTACACCTAGTATTATACTGTATGAATTTTTCTATGCACAGCTCTTTGTACATACGTAAGTCTTTACTTGCTTGGATCTGTTGCAGGTACAGAGCAAAGGCAATGCTTATATATAGAACATATAGAAGTATATAAAGAGTTTTATACAGAAGGGAAACTAACAGAGGATTGACACACCTGAAATCCCAAATTCTTGGAAATATTGAAAATAATTGAGAGGTCAAATTCTGAATAAAACCAAGGGTTCTTCAAGTTCAATGTGTCATGTGTACTAGCACAAGCTATTTTGGAGCTGACTGGAGTTCAAAGTTGATTTCTTCAGCCAAAGCCCCAAAATAACCTTTTATTTCAGTCCTGTTGGGGGTTACCTGGGAAAAAAGCACACAAAAACAAGATAGAGATGACACCAGCATAAAATTCACCTTAACCCTGACTTCCATAGTCTCACAATTGTTTCAGTTTCAGACAAAAATACTGTACATTTTTCTTTTATTTTTTTTCACCTTCTATTTTTCTCCCACACACCCCCCTTTTTGTTTGTTTGTTTGTTTGTTTGTTTGTTTTTTGGGGGGGGGGCTCTGTACAGCTAAGTGTTGCCTGAATCTCCTGTTGTTCAGTCTTTTAGACCTGATGAAGAGAGACACTCTTCTCTCACTAGACATCATCTCCTCCTACTTTGACCCCTTTTGCCTGATGTCACATATGTTGCACCACAGATTTAGCCTAAAGCCTGTTCCTGTGCCAAACATGCCAACTTTTGCCTATTAGACATTTCCTTCTAATTTTCCCCTTTCTATCTTCCTGCTTAGGATTTCTTTGCTAATAATGTCTTATTCTTTGAGTGTGTTCTTTTTCTTCCAAACTAACAATAGCACTTTTCTTTTGCAGTGTTCCTTGTTGATCTCTGTCCCTTTGCAGTGTTTCTCTTCAGAAATGTCTAACTCCAAGTGTAGATTCAGTGAATATACATATGTAAGAAAATCTTTCCAAAACAGGACAGTAAGGTGTATGTTTTTCTAATAAATGAAAACAGAGGTAGGTAGTTTATTTGTAAAGATACAGAGTATCTTCTAGGTATAAAAACATGATGTATGACTACTGAGGTATCTTTACTAGTTCTCAGGTTTAAATGGTCTGATGGGAAGAAGAACTAATGAAACTGTTATTAAGATGGCAAAGAAGTTGATGAGCTGGAGAAGATTAAAAAGCAGATCAAACAGTATTAAGACGGATCTGTTATACCCTTGGTGGGTCAGGTTACCCTCTTGTTCCTTAATTACTTACAGTTTATTTGTGTTCTTCTGAAGAACTTCTAATGTAGAAATAGATTTTACTGCACATCAAAAGGGTGTTTGTTTTTAAAAGTATTTTTTAAACTATAGTGTAATTGACTTAAGTGTTAAGAAAAATATGATGATCATTGATATAATACAAAAGTCATAAACCTGAAGTATAGTTAACAATTTTTTATCTAAAAGCTGTGGAAAATGGTTTCTATTGTTTTTCCCATGTTTGAGAAAGGACATATATACCACAGTATCTTTACTAATTTTACCTATTCCAATTGATGCAAGGATTCTTGAAATGAGTCTAACCCATTTCAATTATTTTAAAATTAGTACTTTTCCCCATCCTCTCCTCTTCACTTTTTTTCCCCTTCTTCAATTAGGAAACAAGGTGTTACTGCCCCCACTCTGCAGACAAATTTACTATTGCCTCAATTAGTTAAGTGAAATGCATGAAAGATTATCGTGGGATATCCTTCCTGTTTTGTCTTCAAACTTTAGAGCTTGAAAACCAATAGTAAGTTATTTACGCCATTCTGGTTGCAAGATGGTTTATACATGACTATAAACACAAACACTCTCCCTCCTCCACCCCCACCCCCACATATTAATAAACTATTCATAAATATTTTTTTAAGTCCATACATATACCTGTGGTGTGTGGGGAGTTGATGCATGTAAATGCTTGTATTTTGGAAGTAAGACAGGGGCTGAGATGTAAAATAAAAACATGTAGCATTGCTCATAAATTTGAAAGACTAAAGAACACTTCTGTATGTATGGGATGCAGCTGGCACTGGTTTGTATAGCTTTTACACACTGCAGTTAATCCTTTCTGCTGTGTCTTGAAATAGTTGTATTACTCAATTTTAGGTATCTAGCCAGTAAGACAGATCACTATTCTTGTAGATTTCTCTTTTTGGTACCCATACCACTGTACCTGTACCCAGTCTCCTGAATAAAGAATGACAACAATAATGTCTGATAAAAAGATGGAAAATAAACTCCAGACTGTGTTTGAAAATTGAAAATGGGGGAGTGGGAACAAATCCCCTCCTCTGTTTCCAGTAGAGCTGGTAAATAAATTGCAGCTAACTCTTGGCAAAGATCTTGGTGAGGCTGTACTTTTACTACTAAGTTGAGTTTTGTTTGGTTTTTTGTTAGGTTTTTTTTTTTTTAAGTGTATTTACACTTTATGGACAGGTATTTTGGAACTGTAATAATATATTTTAAAGAGATAAGCACATCTTTCTCTAACACTTTATGTAAGTTTTTTAAGCCACTACTGATATTTTAATGATACACCAAACACACTTTTTGATCTCTGGGATCATTGTATTTAAAGTCTTCTATGACAAAGATTAAAGACTTCAGGGTACCTTTAAAGTATATGTCCTTTAAGGTCACATACAATGTGAATTGAGATAGAAGTTACATTTGACCTGCCATGAGTAGTAACCCTGAATTCTTGCTAGTAAAACAATGTTAAAAGAACAAGTTCACAAACATTTTCCAGTTATTGTTTAGACTTTATGAAAGATACTACAAAAATACATTGATTACAACTACGTAATGAGGAAAAAAACTTGGTTTTCCCTGTTGGGAGCTTCCTGTAGTAAAATCTGTTATCTGGCTTCAAATATAACTGTTGACTTCTGTGAAGCCTGCTAATTGCAGCTTTGAGAAAACATCTTTTTACTGCTCACTCCACACTCAAAACCTGCTATATAGTTGAGTGGTATCCAAATTTATCATATAAAACCTAAATGTCTAGGAACTTGGGCCTATGTGTCTCTAGTAGGATGTTTCTGTAGACAAACTATATCTCAGGTTGAATTTATGTACTCATTTTAAATGTCTCTTAAAAATACATTCATCATCATAGCACTCATTTCTGTCTTTATGATGTGAAGTGATAGAAATACTTGGACATTATGAGCATGGGCCTGCTTTGTGCTATTTAATATGCTTTAGCTATTAATCTTATATTTTAAGTAGGCATTTTTTAACTTTTTAAATTGCAGTGAAATCCAAGAGAGAAAAAGGAGAAAAAACCCACCCCAACCACGCAGTAATGCTACCCAGGCTTTTTATTAATTATTCCTCTGCCAAAGCAATTGCACTGTGAACAAAATTAAAAATGACATCTAGTAAAATACTAGACTGTTTACATTTCACTTTTCTGTGTCTTGGTAGTTTTTTGTGACTTGCAGTGACTTATAAAAAAGCAGTGTTGCTGCCATTTACCGTTCCCTTGACACTTTGTGAATGGCCACCAACATCTTAATTTGAATTAGCACCACAACACTGCTAGGGACCAGTATGGCTGTATTGCTCATTAGTCTCAGCATTACCTGTGTTGTTTTCCAAGTCAGAAATACTATTAAGTAAATACAACTGGTGGGTCTGAGCCTGCTCTTTATTGCACTGGTGTAAGTCCTGAAGGACATCACTGAATCATGTCAGTTATTTTGGTGGTATTGAGGAAACTTAAGCCCTATACAAACCGTGTTCCAAAAACATCAGGTGGCGAACAGAAGAAACTATTTTTTACATATCCAGCTTAATCATTTAAAAATAGGTGTACTTATGAAGGTATTTGTACTGTCTTCTGAGTAGTATTTTAATAACGTTGTTTGGAAAGTGGTCATGAAATTTAGATGCTTATTTCCTAGTGTTCAGGGGATACCTGTGTGGAAGCGTGGTGGCACAAATTCTAAATAACTTCTGTGGATCTGTAGGAGGAACCATTATTTACATCTGCATATAGGAAGCTCATACTTAAGGCTTAAGAGCAAATCCCGTATCTAGAGCTGTGCTTGTGAGTATTGTCTTTATTCAAGGCATCCTACTATGGCTCCTATATAAAAGTATTGCTTCTTAAACTTTTAGGCTGAATTCCCCTTTGCTTTCATTAAGCACAATCTTACCTTGTAAATAATTCTGGTTGTGTACTCTTTGGATTCAAGCAGCTAGAAAGTAATGAATGATTTTTATAATGAAATAGTTTTAAACTCCAGATCATAAGCAAATAAAGTTGTGATCTCACCATAAAGAATATTCTCAGCAGCTACGTTTGTATTCACGAAGTATTCAAAGGAAACAATTGGGAACAAAAATAACACTCATCATTAAGGAGTGAACTGAACCAGCAACATTGTTTCAATCTGTAACATCAACATTACCTTAAATGCCACAGTGAGGTAAACTGGCATGTGATGTCTTTCATATCCAGGAAAAACACAAATAAGCCATTACGGTGCTCCAGTCTCTTCTAAATCCCACTTTCTGTCTATCTTTATTTTCTTGCATAGATTTTGAGAAGAAAACTTATGTTCCCATTTAGCTTCAGCTTCATGTCCAGAAGTGGTGTGGGGTGGTGGTGTTGTATTTTGGGGGGGGGGGGGGGGGGGGGGATTAGGATTTGGGTTTAGCTTGGGGGTTTTAGTTTTATTTTCTGATAGAAACCAAACTTCATTCAAAGTAGATATTGCTTGTTCAGCTTTGGATGCTGATCCTGTGCACAGAGGTACATTTATCCTTTAAGCAATATTTTTCCTATAAACAACAGTTATTATTTTTTCCCACATGATGGTGCTCAATTAATGATAGAACAGTTCAGTGTCTCCTTAATTCCTTGTTGTTTGAAATGTGATTCCATAACTTTCTGAACACTATCCAAACACTCTTGTATGACAAACGCTAATTTTTTTCTAGCTTTATCAGAGGTTTTTGTAAAATTTGATTGTTGCACAACATTAAGAGTATCCACACAATCCTTAGAGGTGAAAACTATGATCCTGCTTTTATGGGTAGGAAAGTGAGGATAGAAATATAGATTTGATAGCCTCGTTAATTTTGAGATCTGATTCGCCATTGATTCATTTTTTATTTGAAAAGAAAATTATCTTCTGGTCTTAATTCACCTACTTTCCAGAAGACATGAAGCAGCATCTTTTTATACAAATCTGATGCACGCTTGAAACCTGGATCTGTGAATGTGTGATGAGCTTTCTAACTATACAAAGACCAAATCAATATTGTATAGACCATTATCATTCTATGTAGTTGAACAGTATGAATAATGGAATGAAACCTGATGTGTGTGATTTTCCTATATATTTTAAATGGAAATACAAAACCAAAACCCGCAGCCTAATATGCTGGTGGTATGAGAACAAACAGAACATTTTGAATCTACCACATCGATTTTTTCAGTACCTTAGTGAATGGTGTGTCTGTGAACATTGGTAAGCTTGCATCCTTTATTTATATCAGCACAAAAGAGAAATGTGGCTTTTGCCAAAATGTTTCATAGGTATTTGCCAGCAACAGAAGAAAAGTGAGGTTTGAATCTTTAACTTCGTTCCAGTTACCATTAGTTATAGATTCTTCTCCTTGCTTTCCCTGTACTTGTTTGATCCTTTCCTCTCCAAATTGTCCTGGATCCAATCCTGCATTTTGCCCGTGTCATTCTGTCTAGCTAGGCAGCCCCACTTTCTCACGGTTCTTGGTGTTTTGCCCCATTGTTTCAGAGCTGCTCTGCTTCATCTCCTGCTGCTTGTCTTGTATCTCATGCCCATTGAGTGCAATTCAGCTGGGGTATATTTCCTAATGACCCTTTTGGGTTTTGCTTCTTTTGACTTCTACTTTCTGTCTAAGGCCTCAAGGGTGTCCAAGTTCCCCACAAGGCTCTGGCTTTTCCCTACTCCACCACCTACTCCCCATTTGCCTTCATCTGTTTCATCCTAATTTCTAACCATGTCCCAGACCCATTCCCTACTATGGCTCCTCCTTTATATTATGTTCCAGTGAGTTGCTCCTTCATTCACTGAGATATCCCGACCTGTACTTTTCCTCCTCACTTGCATCTTGAAAATGGCTGCTTTTTAAAATTATTTTTTATTTTAGCTGAAATGTTCCAGATATGTTCTGCCTGAAGCAGATTGCTATGTTTGGCAAAATTTTATACAATAGAAAACATAGTCTTACAGTAGGAATTGCTGGTGGATATATAATCACATGTAGGTGTTTAGAACCCACATAGTGTATGTGCAGCCCTTACTGGGTCAGACCAAGGTTCTGTCTAACCAATGTCACTTCTCCGCTGTGACTAACAGCAGGCAGTGGGAGAAGAGCATACTAACAAGACGAGTACTGTAACCCTTTTCCTCGCAAGCTTTCTCACTCTATAGCAACCCAGTCACCTCCTGAGCCAGAGGTGCTATCTTTGTATTTAAACTTGGACCCACGCTGTCCCTTGCTTGGCAGAACTTCAGTTATGCAGTTTTGCTCTTGAAAAGTTCTGTTGTTGTCTTATGTACAACAAAAGAAAAGGCCCAGTGTTTCTTTGGGCATAATGATCATTTATTAGGATAATACTCTTAACACACTCTACTTCAGACTAAATTAGCCTGCTCGTGGCAGATGAACAGCAGGTTGCCATTCTTTGCCCTTTCCTAGTACTTTCAGGATCTTTCATAATTCCCTTTTTTCCATTGGATGCCCAGGTAAACAAACAAAGAAGTGGGTGGTGATTTCAAGCACAAACATAAGCTGCAGGCAGTCCTTTCTGATTGTTAATTTGATTTTTCACTATCTGTTTTCATTTGCATAATTGTAGCAGGTAAGTTGAGGTCAAGCGCTTATGGCAGGGAAGCAGTAAGCAACTCCTAACTTCTTATATTATTCGGTAACTTGTGGTACTGTGGAATATTATTAAACAGACTTGGAAATTGTGCTTTCATTTATAAATGAAGAAAAAAAGGTGTGCAATTATGACCAAAAATGCTACAACATGCTGCTCCTTGCATATGCTCTGTGCAAAACTCTCTGCCCATGCCCTCATTTCTGGGTAACAAGCAATATCTAAAAAGATTATACAGTGCCTAAAAATGTAATGTGCTATGTTGAATGCCCAAATAGCTGTAGATAAGTGGGAGGAAATGTATGGCTGAGATCATATTTTACATACTGTTGAGTAATCTGAAATAACAAACCTTATTTTCTTAGATAGTACTTCTGGTCTAAACTGTAAACCCCTGACAATTTCATTTGCTAATATGCAACCTGAAGTACAGCAGCAGTGCTATTAGTCCTTAGTATATTTTGAATTAAGCAAAATGTTCTACAGTAAACAAAGACAGGAATACAGGGAGTGGGCTATTTACCTGAAGTGGATACAGATTTATACACAAAAATCGAAGTTAGATTTCAACTCTTGTTTATCGGTCTTTGCCAGAAAAAATACATAATGTTTTAAAGACAGCGTCAAATTATCCCAGATATTCAAAACTAATATAGCAGAATTGAAAGCTGATTTCCTGAAGCAAGATAAAATTTACCTGGCCTTGTAGTTGAGTTTTTCTTAAGCATCCTGAAAAAAAGAGAGAGGGAGAGAAAACCAAAAACATGTCTGTGACTATTCAGAGTCCCTAGTTTGTGTTTTGCTAAATGCTTAAGAAATAATTTTCTGGCACTTGACTACAAACTTTGAGGTGCTCCTTCACCTCCCTTTTAAATTCTCCAAGCTTTTCTGTCTCTGCTTTCCTGATCTTGTTCTCAGCTCGGTGAAATTTCTACCTGCTAAATATGTCTGCTTTGAACTACTCTAGATTTAATGCTCCTGTGTTTTGCAGCTAGTCTGTATTAAGGAGGATTACTCTTATGAGCAAAAGGTTGTAGACTATGCTAAATTCAAGTGCAAAATAGGATGGTACACTTCAGTTTCTCTTCTTATGTAATTTGATTTTTTTCATTGTGTACATTATTTTTGTAAAATATTTCATTAATTCTACTTCAGAACAGTTTGGGTGGTTGTTTTGTGGTATGTAAAACACATACATTTCTTTAAAAGCTTAATTGTTACCAATCGTTCATAGTACACAGATGTAGTCATAACCAATTTATAACAGTATGCCATGATTGCAAGTATTTGTAAAGCACAGCAACCTTCATTCCTCTTCCCTGAAGTGTTCTCAGTTGAAGAGGCCTTCAGCATGTTCTCCTTAAAGTCTTTGGTATTGTCCCTCTCTGTTGTGTGTCACCAGGCTTTGACTGTTGGTAGGGCTTTCACTGCTGATGCTATCAACAGCTCCTGGCCAGTGGTGAAAACATTTCAATAACTGTGATTGCTGCTCACCATTATCGACATGAAACATGCCACATAACTCCTCTGGCATAGGGTTGTTTTTTGTCGTGTGTGTCATCGCCGTGCCCCCCTTCCCGCCCAAGTCTTAAGGCTTTATTTAAATATTTTCTGTCTCGTGGTTTCTAAGGAATTTCCATGCACTCTTCATAGAGCTCTAAACTTACTGAAGTCATTGTGTCATGCAACATATGTCAAAACAGCATGATATTTACAGCTCAGCCTCTGTTGTGTGTGCGGAAGTACATTATTAGCCACTTACAAGCTGGTGGTTATTAGGTAGCAGTTTGACTCCCCTGGAAAATTATGTTTTCCCTCCTTTTTTTTTGGATGATTTTTGGTGAGTCAGAATTGAGAAATATATTTCTGTCTTTAAATGTGTATGTGGGTTACTGTCTCCTGACTGCCTGTAGTAGAATTGAGAATATATTCCTTTCTTCTTCACTGTATCCCTACTTGGATGGCAGGTCATGGAAAAGAATGCAAGCTGAAATACAACCACAGCACACAGGCTATAACATACGTGAGTCCCTTGGCAGATTTCAAAGGTTCAGATTTACCTTAATAACCTCTGCTGCTGAGCGCTTTGACAGAAGCAAAAGCCTGATCATGCTTTTCTGGATTTTGCGAGTACTGGAACAGGATTGTCTTTATTTCACCAGTAGGGACGTGCTGTAGCATCAAACCTAGCTACAAGTGTGATATCCGCTAGTGAGACTAAACGGAAAGCTATTGAGGGAAATTAATTCTAGGGCTCTGCTTATATCGAACTAGAAGACATGAGAATAATCGTGAAAAAGAAAACTAACAGTTGCTGGCATTCAGTATTAAAAATTGTACATTTTAAAGGCAAGACTAGTGATTCTTAATGAAGGTAAAAGCCTGCCATGAATTTGAAGTTTATCAGCTAACTAAGAAGCTGAGAGTACTGTGAGATGTTGTAGACTTTCAAAGTACTGGCGACTGTAAGGCACTCTCCCTTTTCATATGCCATCTCTGAAAACTGAGTTGGCAGCTCAATATCAACTGTTTTGTGCAAGCTTCCAGTACAAGGAAAACTGGACAGATTCATGATCTTGGTGAAATACTGCTGTGCTCTTCAGAGTCAAGGTGGGATTACTGTGGATAGACTTTACATTGTGCTATAAAACCTATGTGTCAGCATTTTCTGAAGCTTAGTTTTTATTTCCTTTCACTCTGTTGCAAAGGAAGACCTTTTTTGTCCTTCCTGGAGCCTCTCTTTGTGCTGCTTATCCTAAAAAGTGGTAATCAAAGTCTGTATCCACCTGAGGAAAGAGAGAACCCCAAATAATAGGGAATAACAAGAAATAATAACAATACTGTAAAATAGCAAAAGACCAACAGGTTTCCCCCCTGTAATGCATAGTGGCTTTGTAGATGAGGGAGTGTACTCATGTCTCTTTTCTCCAGTGTCCAGTTTCTTTTAGTCCTGAAAAAACATGGAGAAGTTTTGCCATTGCTGCTACAGTAGGTGAAATGACTGTACCATGGAGCATTATCTGGCAGCATTTAAAGAGCCATGGTATTAGCCTGAGCAAGTTGCTCATCCAATGTGGGAACAGCTTGTGTACCTGCTCCTTCATTTTAATCCTTTTTTAATTTACACAGCAGACTTCCTGGGCTAGGATCTAAGTCTCAGCACTCTTTTTGGCTGGCAACAAAAAAAATAATTTCTCCCAGGAATTTTTCAGGGAGGCATTTCTAAAAAGTTATCTAGAGAATATTCACAATGAAGTCGAAAATGCCTGTCTCTTAAATAAGTAAGCAAAATAGCCTCAACGTGCAAATACCACATGGAGCATTCACCATGTTCCAGTCTCGCTCTCCAGTGAACACCTACAGGGGCACTTGCCACTCATGCCAGCAGTGTCTCCTTGGAGCAAAGCAAGGTCCCCTGCGTTTCCCATGCTTTACCCTGAAATATTTATGTTACTCGTAAAAGGGGGTGCGTGTCACCCGTGTAGATCAGCGCAGGAAACTTCCTACGTGCCAGAGCCGGGATCCGGACGGCTCCGGCTGGGTGGGGGCGGCGGAGGGGCCGGCACCCCCGGGGCGGCCGCCGGCTCCCGGCCGCTCCAGCCGCGGGTGGACCGAGGCCGCCCTGCCCCGCCGGCCGCTCCCCTCCCTGCGCGGGAGCGCAGGCGCCGCTGCCCGCCGGCTCCGCACCTGTGCGCGGCGCTCCGCGGCTGCCCCGCCCGGCAGCCAGCGGCGGGGGCGGGAGCGCGCTGCCGTGCCGGGGCTGACGAGCGGGGGGCTCCCGGCGCCGGAGGCGGCGCGGCGGCATCCCCATCCTCCTCCTCCTCCTCCCCATCCCTCCCTCCGCCTCCTCCCTCCCTTCCCCCGGGCGCCCTCTGCACTTTCTTCTCGAACCACCCTCGTAGGCAAACTTTGATGGGGAACCTCGCACCAGGCTGGAAAAATGCCGGTTATGAAGGGATTACTGGCCCCCCAGAACACCTTCCTCGACACCATAGCCACCCGGTTTGACGGCACACGTGAGTCCGGGCTGGGGCAGCGGGCGTCGGCGCCGGGCGCCTGGAGAAGGGGGTGCACGGGGGGCACTGTGCAGGCGATGGGAGCCTCCCCTCCGCCCGCCGGGGGTTTCCTTGGTACCAGAAGCCGGCAATGAGGCGAGCTCCCAGCCTCTCCCGCTCTCCTGCCTGGCTTCTGTACAGCTTTGCAGGTTGGGAGGGTGCTGGCTCCTCTCTCCTCCCGACCCCCCGGGCGGAGGCTCCGGGAAGGCCGGGGCCAGGGCGAGCCGGGCTGCCGCCGGAGCCAGCATCACCGCGGGGAACTTGTGCGCTGGGCTGGGGCTGGGGCTGGGGCTTCCCCGCCCGCCCCCGGCAGCCGCGAGGGAAAGGCAGGCTTCGCAGCGCGGGCAGGGCTTTGGCAGGAGGGCTGGGTATTCGTTTTTTCTTTATTGCCCCCAGCCCCGCTACCGAGTTCCCCGAAGAGACGCGCTCCTGCGAGCCGGGCTCGGCAGCAGCCGTGGGGCGGGCGGGCGGGGCGCTCCAGCGGCGGCGCCGGCCGCCGCGTCCGGCTGCAGGACCATGGACAGGGCCCGGCCCCGCTCGCTGCCGCCCCGGCACCGCGCGGCCCCCAGCGGGAAGCTGCCTGGCTCCCCTGCCGCCCCCCACCGGGAGTTTCGTGTCTTCTTTAATGGGGCTCGGGCATATCAAACGGAACAAAAAGAGGGGAGAGTAGACCTGGGCCAAAATTAACTCCCTTCCCTTTAATTCCCTTTAAAAAGAAGGCAGGCATCCAAAGTGGAGGACAGACAAACTCAGACGTGAGTTGCTGTCTGCTCTTTCTCGATCCGAAACGTTGCAATCTGGTGGGTTTGGTATCTTCTAGATAGTGTATCTATTGGTACTTTCTCAATGGTTCAGTTAGTGTGTGATTAAGACAACCGAACTGTGATTACTGAACCAATAAATAGTAAAATGTCAAGAAAGCGATATAGTCGCTGAGATTCATCACAGAGAAGCACAGAACTGCATTATAACTGCTCTGCTACTCTAAGAATACATAGGTTAATTATGATTCAGGGCTGTATGTAACTGATACTTTGTTATAAAGCAATCCTTCTTAAGACTACTTAGACGTACCTTTAAATTCCTTCGACTGCAGAACTCTGAGCCCTTTTCCCCCATCCTCCACCTTTCTATTTCTATAAAGTGTATGGGTATTATTTACTGCATATTGAAGCATGCAGCTCTAGTAAGAGTTTTGTTGCTGATACTGTCATTTGCCAGAAAAGCAGTTCTTCCCTGCTTTGTGCTCAGGACCCTCCCCCTTTACAATGGCTTCCTTCAAAGGATGGAGCACACAGCCTGAGAGCTCTACACACAAATATTTCACAAATTCTATATTGTTCTTCAAAGATTCAATTTAGCAAGCAACGTTAGTGATGACATGCAAGTCTTCTCTTAAATAAACAGTAGAAAAATGTTTAATCCCACCAACAGATAAGTGTGGTAGAAAGTTTATTGCTTGGCTGAATTCTATGTAGCTGCATTTTTTAAACCAATAGTTCTACTGGCCTTTATGAAATCAGTTGGGACGATCTTTTCTTAAACAAGAAAAAACAGACCCCAGTGTCTTACTTTGAAATCTCTAATGCTTAACAACTCATCTACTTTTTCCTGGGATGTAATTGAAAAAGGATATAATTAGATATTTAAGTACCTCCAGAAAATGCAGTACATTATATTTTATTACAGGCAGTGATTTTTTTTTTTTCTTTTTAGTTAGTGTTGCACAATTTGGCCTAAATATTTAAGAGGCTAAAAGTCATCATTGCATGATTATCAGCATGTCAAATATTCCCAGAAGTTCACAGGGGAAGACTTATTATGAACCACATAGCCTCACATCTAACAAAACTTTGGAGGATGGTGCTATTCTATGGAAAACTGGCTGTATGTCTCTTAATTTACAGAATAATATAACATCTCTTTTAGAGTGCTAGAGTAAAACAAGGAATCAACTTCCAACTGTTACCTGAAACAAAGTTATGTATTCCAATCCACATCATAGCTCAATTCAATTTTTTTAGAAATATCTTATCTCCTTTGTTGCTTTGCAATCATCAAATTAGGAAGCATAATTTTGTAAAATGTGTATATGTGTTTGAGCGTCAAGTAGAAACATTAAAGCAACATTTGTTTTCATTTAAGTTGTCCAGGTGGTGTTCCTCAGGTTGTTCCAGTGGCTAAAACTAGAAGTAATACTGATGACTAACCCTTGCAGGAATTGGTTCCATGTCTTACTAGTTTTATAGGTGGTACAGTCTGTGAAAGGAGTAGAACTGATACGTGACACTGAACCTGAGGCATGTTTTACAAACTACTTTTGATCTTACACATGGTGATGTCTAAATGTTAGAATATGATTTTGTGTCAAAGGGTTTTTTTGGGGGGATGTTGTTTTAACATAGTCTGTAGTTAACAGACCTTTCATTTTAAGCCTCTGGGAAGGATATATTATGTTGTCATCAGTGATAGACTAATCCACCAATGCATCTTTAATCCAGAAGAGGGATAATTCTAATTCTGGGCAACGGTGCAAGAAAGGATTCCAGAAAATATTAGAAAATATGCTTTGCTTTGCACAGAACTTCCAAAAAAATCATTCACATAAGTCTTAATTTTACTATTCTGATCACTTATGTCTAATTAGCAATTATAAATCACGTTATGAAAAAATGCATATCAAAAAATTACAGAAAACAACTGCTTGACAGTTACTTCAGCTGCTCGGAATTCTTACGGTAGATATTTTGTACTAAGTATGTGAAACATACATATTCTTCATATATGATTAGATTAATGTTGGGCTGACTTCTAGCTGTGCGGGAAAACCCAGAGATCTCCGGTGAAGTCCCTGTTATCTGTGTTGCGTATGTGGAAGAACAGCATTAAGGGTTTGCCTATCTAGATTTCCATGGCAGAGCCCTTGGATCTGCCGGGGCTATTATACCTTCATCTGCTTACAACTCTGAACTGTCTTTTGTGTTCCTGGCATTGTAGTTTAAGTCAGTGCTTTCTCAAAGGGATTTTTCCCTCCTCATAACTAAGAACCAGGTCATCCAAACGCTTTCTGCCTCCCCTTTTAGCAATGTGTTTGTAAGGTTATTACTCATTCAGAAAATAAAGATAAACATTTTAAATGAGGAGATTGTGGTTTAGGGGGTTTGGTGGTGTGGGTTTTTTCCCCTGCCACATTTTCAAGGCAAAATATTCTTTTCAAGTATGAAAATATTTCAAATATAAGCCTATAATTACACCCCTCGCCACCACCAAATATTATGAAACTAAATATCTGAAGTGAGTTGTTTCACTTCAAGCTTTTGAATAGAAAATTTGCACATATTTGCTTCTCATCCTTATTTAGATTAAGGGGAGCATTCAGAAATGGTTGCATGGTAGGAAATTATGTTCTATTGCTTTCATATAGGTATGTAAAAATAAATAAGTATTCTGTATGTACTGTTTATTTATTTAAACAGATCTAATGCACACCAGAGGCGATTGCTTCTGAAAATTGGTGACACTTTCTCAGATAGCAAAGCTAGCAGAGATTCAGCAAATGGTCTCATTAATTTGCATTAAAAAAGTATGACAATTTTGTATATGGTTATACTACAAAATGACAGCTGAAGTTCTATAATTATCTCTTGTGTCTATCAAATGTGATTATTTTCTAAGTTAAGTGTGTACTTCCACATCTTTATTAACAATCTTGTATGATCAGTCAGTCTGAAGATCAAGCTGAGTTAATTCCTTCTTGCTCACTGTCGATGGTGATAATTTAATAATTTTCTATTTGTAGAGCAACTTCTACATTCAGATATGTTTTCCAATTGAAAACTTGCTTGAGTCTTAAAAAACAGAACTTTGTAACTAAGCAGTAATTTCAACTTTCATAACTTTTTTTTCCTTCCCCCCCCCCGCCTTTTCTTTTTTGTCCTTACCAATCAGATGGGTTCAGTTTTCTAGTTGCTTTAGTTACCTTTGAGGGCTGTTTGAAAGGTACCTGATGAGAACAAACAGATTTAAAGCATATCTGATATTAGTATACTTCCACTGGCATTGCAGGTAGAACCAGGCTGTTTCTTTTGCATAATCAGCAGTTGCTACAGAACTGAAAGCCTCTGTATGCAGTGATCTCTCCAGATTGCAGGGGTAGATTCCTCCCCCGCTCTCCCCTGGCCACCCCCATCACTTGCTTTTCTGTCTCATAAACAAATTGGTGAGGTCTTCCAGGTTGAGCCAATGTACTAACACTTTCTGCAACTTAATTGACAAATTCCGTGTCTCATTCGGGTTGCATACTGTCTTATCTAGACTAGTCAACATGCAGCTAAATCGTGACATGGTTATCACACAAACTTCCAAAAGCAGCAAAGTACATCTTGGCTACTGATGTTACTAATCCCCCAAAGGGGGTCAAGGAATTGCAGCAGCCTCAGGTGTAGGAAAACAACAGCTGAGCTTCCCAAGGGGAGGACGTTTTTATAGATCAAGACCCTAGGATCAGAATGGTCCACCTCCCAAAGACAAAAGCCTGTGACCAAAAAAGGGTGAAAGACTCAGGTTGTAATAAGCACTGATCAACCTCAAAGAGACTTCCAGGCAGTGACAGTGGAAAAACTGGTGGTAGTGGAAAAGCTGGTGATCTTCATAGTCCCTCTGAAGGAGTGGAGGTGCAGTGAACGTGGTCTAGTTCTTTGTCATAGAGATCGAGTCTGATAGAGGAAATTACCAAGGATACGTATGTAGTTGGTCTTTTGTTATGCAGACTTGTTTTGCCCTTTTGCTTATATCCTTGGATAAGTAAGTAATGTGTTGGTTTGAATGGCTCATGTATTTGTTACTGCAAAAGTATACTGTCAACACAGGAAAAAATCTTGCTTGTTCCTGGCTCAAAGCACAAAGAAAGCAAATGCTCTCCTTTCTGTGCTTGTCTCGGTAAGGCATGGTGTGTGTTGCAGCTCACTGTGGCTTTGCTGCTAAAAAAAGGCAAATGTGATTTTGAATATAAACCAGGGGTCAGATGTTGGCATCTGTGTTGTGCTGTTGCTTTTCACTGGAAGTAACTGAGAGACTAGATTAAGCAGCTACTTGAAAACTCTTTTCCTTTTCTTTTGGCACAAGTGTTGGGGGTGTAGGTGTAGCATGTCATACTTTAAGGTTGTTTTACTTGGGTGATCTTTGCTTTCAGCAACTATAGTAACTTCTGATTGTAACTTGACCTGAAGTTGGACCTGAAAGACACAGAATTGGAGGGGTTCAGAGGCCTTTTAAGACCACATTTCTTGATTCTTGAGTTCTGGTCCTAAGGATCCAACTGAAAGAAAAAGAAGTGTGCCTTTTAAAATATGCAATCACTGGATTATTCTTTAAAATAATGAAAAATTGTCATTGATGTATGTTTTATTCAAAGCGCATGTTATTGCTAGAGAAAATATTGATGTATTCAAGTTGTGCGGGGGTGTTCTCTTATGTTTTTGCTAAACACAAATAAGTTAGAATGATAATCCTGCAACACATTCCTTAAGAAGGCTATATAATTCATTAATCACACCACTTTCAAGTGTTAGGTTCCAGATAATGCTCATAAGTGTAAAGTTAGACTAATAATACACATTGTTATTTCAGAAGTAAACTCTGTATTTGAATCAAGACGAGCATTTGAAATTTAAGAGTGGAAAAGAGTCATTCAATAAGGATTTTTTTTTTTCTTTCTGGACCATACAAGATACTATTCTCAGTATTTTTTTCTGGGTAGAATTTGACATGTGAGCCTAAGAAACCTAATACCTAGTGCAGTGATCAAAACAAATCTGTATATTTGAAGTGCCATATATTTGAATGAATGTATACTTTGCCAATTAATTACCAAAGAAACTCCTTAAAGGGTTTCTAAATCTTAGATGATTATCAGGATTTCCACTAGAGATGTTCTCTTTTTTTCTTCTCTGAATTTATAATGCTATTTTCTTCTCTAATAACATCTCTATGAATAATAAGTTTACTCTGAAAACATATTTATCTTATTATTATCATTGCATTTATACATTCAACTTCTAGTTTATCTTATTTTTATTTTGTTTATGCAAGTTGTAATTTTATACACATTCCCAGTCTTTTGGAATGCAAAGAAAATGTGCTCAGAGTTCAGAGCAACAGAACAATAGAAATACATCAAAAACACTGCTTGAAGCACATGTAGAAGGGTAAGCAAATAGATATGCATGAATATATTGGAATAAATCAGGAAAGGTATGGGTTTACAGAACATTAACTACTGTTAGCACTATTCTGATGTAATATATGTTTGAAAGAAAAGTAAGTTGCATGTATTACATCAGCTGTAGCCTGGAAAAGGTGAACACAGGCAATTGCTACAGCAGTTCTGCATTTTTGCAAGCTATCTTATGTGTTAAAGTGACTAGAAGTGAAGAGTACCTAAGGAACAAACCACTCCCAAAGTAATGTTGTTTCCTGCCCACTCAATCCAAAATTAAATAAATAAGAAAGGAGGAAAAAAGAAAGAGGGAAGGAATAATGAAACAAAGAAAGCATTTTCAAACTGCAGACAGGAGAGAGATTTCCTTGAAAGTGAGAAAAGTCATCTTTTGGAGTTTCTCTTGCCAAGTGCTTCTGGCTCCTTCTGTTTTCTGGGACTGATAATAGTATTCAAAGGCTTTGGAACAGGTGTTGTTCTTAAAATACTAGCATATTCACCATTGAACTTGACATTAAATATCTTCCGAGCATCCCTACAGCTTAATTCTGTCAATCATCTCAAGGACAGCTGAAGAGAATTGCGTTATTGAAAAAACCCTCATCTTCCCTGTTGACCTTAGATGCAGGGTTAGTTTTAAGAAATGTGATCCCCTGTTTTATGATGTTGCAATGATTTTCCTCTTTCTAACAAAGGGTGATTTGTTTGTTGTTGATTCTTTTTGTTTGTTTGGGGTTTTTTCTTCTCTCATCTATTCTGTTTTCAGTGGTTGCTTAAGATGGTCTAGAGCTTTCTGATGCCCTGAGGGAAGTCTAGATTGAGTCAGTTGTCCCTGGGTCTTCAAGAGACATTTTTTAGCAGAAAATATTTTTGAGAGTTCATGGCCAGTTTTATTATTTTCCATTAAAGTTTTTCATCAGATTATATAAAAAGCATTCTGAACTCTGCTATGTTTTATCCTTTAAGCAGCACTGATTCTTTATGGAGATCAGTGAACCCTGATAGAAACACATTTATTCTGTGTCAAAAAAAAAAAAAAAAAAAAGTTAATAAGCAGTAATGAGAATAGCTAAGAGCTGTCCTTAAAGACTTCCAAAATGTTCCCTCTCAGGTGGAATGGAGGTAACTGGTTCTATAGCTGAATTTATTCATCTGTGAGAAGTTAGGACAAATATTGAAAATACAAGTAAAAAAACCTGCCATTAGCATTCATGTTTTTCACAGAATTTTGTAATGACAAACTGGCAACATGCAATTTTTTTTTTTTTTTGGTCAAAATTAAAGAAAATTAAGGCCAGTTTTGAAAATTTTTGGCCTAACTTGCAAGTTGCCAGGGTTATTTTGTTTGTCCGTCCATCTGGACCTATAGCAATACAGGAAGATTTATCTGGCAGCGTGGACCTGAAACTCACTGCTGCTGCTTTTGTCTGTGCCCATTTGCCTTCTATCTCCATCAACAGCTTCTTATGATGCAGGACTGAACATCTTATTCCAAATGTATGAAAGTGAGCTCTAAGATGGGCGTTTGTCACTTATTTGATTTTTAAAATAAGAAAAAAATTCTAAGACAAATAGCTTGGTGGTTTTTTTTTTTTTCTTTTTCTAAATGTCAGCTGTTTCCTGTGATAAGAAGAATACGTTTTGGCATACGTTGTGCCTTTTCTTACATTTTGGAGTTAATGATAAAGAAACATAATGAGAATACTATATTGTTTTAGGGAAATTATTTTTATTTTTTTTTAGGAAAAACAGACTTTTGTGTGGAAGATTAAACAGCTTCTTTGGTGGGTAAAATAACTTCAATAAATCAATAATAATCACAGTATATCAGCAATAAATTGTTTGGTGGGATTTTTTATGATCCAAATAAAAATAACACAGTATTTCAGTCTGTGTCTTTCTTTTGCATATATGGATTAAGTTTGTGAGACAAGACATTCATTGCATTTACTAAACCAGATTGTGTCTTTATTGAGTTGAAAAATCTTGAGGATAGGAGTTTGGACTTGGCATTTTCTCTTTTCTACTTCCAGAGCAACAGGAAAAAGTATGCACTTCATAAAACCTGTAGTTCTAGAACTGTGTGTTAGGCATTTAAATAATTAAAAGTTCAATGTAGAAAGGTAAAGTTAATAAATATTAATTGAAGAGGTTGAGCTACGCATTTGCCAAGAATAAGGAAAATTAACAGGATCACAGATATTCAGAGGAAAATATAGTTATAGGTTGTGTCTGCTTCAGTCCTGTAGTAATTGGGTGACAGCTTGGAGAACAAAGATGAGAGAATAGTGCAGTTAGACAGTTCTTGTGGAGGCTATTCAAAGCCTTACTATAAATCAGTGTTTATGATTTTAAAACATATTGTGGCTTTAATAGCCCTGTTTGAAGCAGAGTTGTGCTGCAATACAATATGACCAAGTTATCTTCTTAGTCATGCTCAAGAGCTGCCTCTGCATTAGGAAGAGAAAGGATGTGTTAGAGTCCTGAATTTCTTTATTACCATTTTGTATTTCTACAGGAATACTTACCTAAACTTTTTTCTTTCTTTTTAATAGTAGATTTTTACATGAGAATTTAGAATTCATCAGGAGAGGGACTCTGCTGATATTGCCTTGCAGAGTATGCATCTGAGAGTGGCTAGAGCACAGCACGGTCCACAGTTCTGTTGCCCACAAAATCTTGCCTGGAACTAGGCAGACGATGGCTCTTACATCACACGATATTGAGTCCTTCTCTAAGGAAAGGAGTGGCAGGCTTGGCTACATCAACATCAGTTAACGTGAGCTCATTGCAATGCAGTACGAGACCAAAATGGAGGCTTCATCCTCTCCACAGTCACAGGTGTGCTGAAGGCTGTGCTGGTTACAGCCTGCTTCCAGATTTTCTTCTGACAGAGCGCAGGTTTGCACCGAACTGTTCCCAATAGCTTTGACATCCCTGTAAGCACTTGTCATTTTTCCCTCTGAATCTGTGATTTTTGTCTATAATTAGCAATTATAGATAATTATTAACTCATTTTTGTACCTGTAACCAGTAGCCATGAGTGAGGTGTGAATTTCAAAAAAGCAGGCTGTTCTCCTCCAAGAAGTATTAAAAACCTTAAGAAAAAATAGATAATAGGTGACCTTAAATACAAAATTGATTATTTTAAAGTTTTACTTGCAGCATGAACTGGAGCGGTGATTGATTTTTCAGAGGGAAGGGGTAGTCTTGTGCTGTAAAGTGCACAAGTCGTCTTTGGCTAAGAAAAAGCAAAGGGGGGAGCAGCTGCGAGGCAGCAGTGATTGACCGATGGGATTGCTGGGTGAGCGGCAGGTAGTGTTCTGGAATGAACTAAATGGCAGCAGCACTATGGGAAGCTTCATTTCAGTGAAGAATATGGCCAGGGAAATGTTACCGTGAATGAGTACAGTCACGAGAGGATTAAAAGCACTGCTTTCTCTCTTCTCGGAGAACAAATTACCTGTGGTCCGACAGGTTGGAATTTGGAGGAAATTTCATTTGGAGGAACGCCGTCTGGCAGCCTTGGGTGGCATAGGCCCACATGTCTTTATCTTCTTGGTGAATGTTTGATCACTAAAACAAATGAATTAAAGTCTTCATACTGTAACTTCTAGCTGGTTGGTATGGAGGAAGGAAGCAACTAAAACAAAGCTAGGTAGCTGACCCGATAAAAAAGCACAGTAAAAATAGACTATGGCAACTTGTTTTTCTCGGGGGGTTTATTTTACTTTTTTATCAAGGACTACCTTTATAAATGACTACTTTTATAAAGGGAATAAGAAACCAGGTCGGGGGTGTCTTTTTTGTTTCTGATTTTAGAGGTTTTGATGTGTGGATGACTGGATAGCACATGATCTTACTTTTCAGAAACTTGCTTATAGTATGCCTGGAAGTCTGCTGTGGCTCTTGAGCCTGCTGTTCGTCCTGCCCTTTTCCTAGGACTTCCCACTCCTGCTGTCTGGGTGGATCAGATCTGACCAAAGAGCTGCTGAGCAGCTGTGGATTGCACCCTGGCAGGGAACAGTCCCAGCTTAACTCCGCGCGCGTGGGGCTGTGAATTGCAGCAATTCGGTGCTGCTTCCCCAGGCAGCTGATGGATCCCCGCAGCAGAGGCAGCGGTCAGCAAGAGTCAGGATGGACAGGTGGAAATTACTGCAGACATTTAAACTCATTAGTCACAACTCTTAGACAAATAAAATGGGCAGCTGTTGAGCTGTTTCCATACTGCTATGAGCAGCATCCAGATGGGGACCTGGGATTTTGGTTCCCATTGCAACTCAGTGCTAATAATTGAAGCAGGTAGTGGAAGCAGTAACTTGGAGAAATGCACAGAGATTTTGTTGCCTGCATATAGTTGGAGCTATCTGAATTACTCTTTTTCCCTCTGCTTTTGTCCTAAATAAACAAAATAATTATGTATTAGAGAAGTGCTTCCTTTTGACCCCAACAGTATCTTCAGAAAAGCAATTATCTACCTGCACCTTTCAACACATTGTATTTCAGGTATGTTTATAAAAGCAAGAAACTTATATGCAGGTGATAACCCCCTGTAATTAGAGAATAAAGCATGTTTCAGTTAGGAGAAATAGCTCATGTATTTATCTTTCTGCTAAAGAGAGTTTTCTGGGAATGATTGCTTGAACTGTCAGGACAGCTGCAGGCCTTTTATTTGTGTCTTTTGTGGTGAGTGATTTTAACATTACTAATTCCTGCTGTCTTTTTTGGGGGGTGTGTGTTTTTAAAACATAATCATAACCTGATGTGGTGTCGACCCCACTTGAAATATAAAAAATTTCTGAACTAAGAACTTTGAAGAGGTATGATCACTCACAGAAATTGTGAGACCAGGAAAAGATTTCTTCCAATGCAGACAACAGTCAGAGGGGGGAAAGAAACAGCCACTATATGCATCGTTCAGTAAAGTGCAAAGTATAGGAAATAGTCCAGTTTGCAGTCTCACAAGTGACTAGCACAAAGCATGTCTCTTCCAGGAGAGCAGGAGACCAAGCTCAAGGAACTATTACCCACCTAAATATGTAAATAAATAGTCTGGAGCTATAGTGATTCATTCAACTTTTACCCTTATTCTGCTTTGCAAAACGGATTTCTCTTTTATGAATTCTTTGCAGGCAGGGTTTTTCTGCTGAAAGGAAGACAGACAAAGGGCAGAAAGCCCAACAACAGAAATGTTGCTTGACCCGTGCTGTGATGGCTAGACCTTAATAAACCAAGTTTTGGGAGAGGAGCGAAATAATTACAAGTAAAGCGAAGAGGTTACAATTAACCAGGGGAATTGAAATAGGTTTTTTTCCCCAGCCTGATGTGGTTGATATGTCCTTTTATACAAACTGTCATTGAAAAAAAATACTTGCAGGGATACAATTAAGGGATATGAGACATTTTCTGCCACCTTTACACATTCTGTTCTATGTTGGGATGACTTTCTAAGATGAGAAAGAAACAGTTGTTTTATATTTATAGCATGAAGGTATTGTTTCCTAACCTTCTTGATGCTCAGAAGTATGTAAAACTGATTGCTCATTTTTAATTAAAACATACATATTAATTATTCTAACGAAAATATTTTTTCTGAAGTTAATGAGAGAATCTTTGTAATGGTGTTTCTTAGTTTGATAGCTGCTGTTTTTTCTAGTTATTAAATTTTAATATATTGTTGGGCAGAACACAGTGATTTTCATCTGTTTTAATGCTTAGTGTATTGTAACAGTTTGCATAGCACCAAAATATGCATTGAATGTTTTAGTGTTCATTTATCATGGTTAATTCGTGGCTTTCAGGGAGTTTGTGAAACGACATAATAAACTAAATACATAGAATAGTTTGCTTTTGAATGCAGGTGGTTCCTGATAGCTTTACAGGCTTGGCAAGTGAAGTTTGTGGCAGTAAAATGCTGCAGTGAGCATTCTGACAGTTTGGCTGTGAAAAAACCAGAATTTTTGCTTTTTACCAGACCTCAGCAGTATCATCTTTGGTACACGTGGCCCAAGATGGCACTGGGTTTTATGACATGGAATATCTCTTGGGCTGAGGCTGCAATGTGGGAAATGCTCTCCTGCCAGACTCAATCCCACTGCATGGCACGCTGATCTGCTGCAGGGAAGCACCGATGCCTCTCTTGTTCCAGGAACCCATGTTCCAGATTAGTATACGATTAGCAGATCAAATATCAGGGCTGGCAGCTACGATTTCAGTGTTGGCACCTGTCAGGATGGGGCCGGGAGTACAGCGCTCTGTGGTATTCAGGCATGTGTGCTGGGATTACGAGGCAAGCACCAAGAGCTGTTCGTTGTATTATATCAAGAAGGTAAAATAATCCCCAGAAATAAAACAAATTGTACTTAGATTTCCTTCTGCCAGTACTGCTACTCCCCATTAAGGGATATGTTTGTTGTTAAATTCACAGTGCTTTCTGAATGAATTTGTACTTGCACTTATAATCAAACGTGTGGCATTATTATGGAAAGCAAAACCCCAAAAGCCTCCTGTGGTTCTGAACCAAAACATTTATCTTCAGTTTTTAAGTATTTGAAAATTTGGAATAATTCTGCAATTTTATCAGGTTTTGAGCTTAAAAAGTAATTTTCGTAAGCATTTTGTATTTTGTTACTCAAGAAAGGTGGTGATGATCACAATAATTTTGGGATCTCTAGTAGTGTTTAAGTAGTTCAGTTGCTCAAGTATTGTGGTAGAGGACTTGATAGTTGCAACGGAAAAGAAATAGAGAAATTAGAAGAATGAGGGATGAATCTTATTCTCACAAGTGCAAACTGCTACCAGAGTTACAGATTATGAGAATGCCACAACCAAAAGCCACCCTTGCACTGTATCTATCCCTTTCGTGGCAGGAAAGGGATGTATTTCATACCTTAATTCTCTCTGTAGGACAGTTACTTTACATGAATGGGTTATTGTACACGAGAAGTGTGTTTCCATCCTTACTGTGTATTTCCAAAATTATTCTCATAAAAAGATATCTTAACAAGACCGGGCTAGCAGGAAATGTTAAACTTAGCTTAAACTATACTGGCGACAAACCTGAAGGAACAAAGCACAAAACTAGATAGTCTAGGTCACAGAAACTCATTATGCATTAGAAACAGAAACCTTCTCTCTTTTTCTGATCATGGAATGTTCTCGATCACAGACTTTGAAGAAATGAAGAGGGTTGTTCACGACAAAGGATTTGTAACAACCTATGCTATAATGAAACAGCATGTCTATAAAGAGGAATTCTATCTTTACTTGCAAGGCATATCTTTCACAACACTAAAGCTCAGTCAGCAAGGCAAAAGCTTTTCATATAAATGTTGTTTTAAATATCCAGGAGGAAAAAAAAAACCCAACAGTTTCTACTTTCCAAAATGTTCTTCTAATAATGCAGCTCTCAGACCAAAAGTAGAAAGAAAATGACGTAAATGTTTTAAAGGAAAACCTAAACAAGCTTAATATAAATAAAACTGTGGCAATAATTGACTTCTATGTTGTATCACATTGACATGCTTGTTATTTCAAAACTTCAGGGTTGCTATGTTGTGTTTTAGTGCACTTTGTGAAGCATCAGGAGCACATGAGGAGTCAAGAGCGGTTTTTACTAGTAGTGACTCAGTTTTCTGAGGCACAGCTGTTATTTGTTTTCAGTCTACTGAAAAATAAATATAACTACTATGAATACTCTGAGGTGTTATGGTGTGTCTTCCTGTTCTCTAAATCATCAAACCCAGAACCTCCTAGCACTTTAGTCTTATGCACTTATTTAAAATGTTTCTTCAAGGTAGTATCCTTTGTGGTTCCTTCCACTCAGACTAAGCACCAGTGACCTAACCTCTCTTTCTCCCAAGACAATTCTTGACATAGCTCAGATAGTTGGAAAATTAGTTTTGCTAAGTATAAGAGCACTGTTCTCAAAGTGGGGGGATGTTAATTTTCTTACTTGTTCATGAGGCTAACTGTTTAATTACTGAGACATTTTATTTTGATAAATAATATATAGGTTTCATCGGTGTTTCATGGGAACTAAGCACTAGCCCAAGTTCTCCATAACTGGAATATAAACTCAGTGATGGGAAATGTGAACCTTTAGGCCATAGCCCTAAACTGGATGCCTTTAATAAGCAGTGATCATGATATTAAATCAAAGGGACATCTAGAAATTTTCTTTATATAAACTATTTTTTTCTTGATATATTTTGTTGCCTAATTTCACAAAATGCTGAAATTTTAATGTTTAAAATTTGTTGAAGTATCAGATACAAATATTTCTCTTCAGCTCTCGCAAACATGTGAAAGGGGGAACAAGTCATTTTTTGTGCCGAAGAACCAATGAAGTCTTGTTTCCTCTCACAGTTGAGCTCCTATATGAATTTTCTGCAATCCAATAAAGTCAAGCTGACACTGAAGCTTTGTGAAAATGGGGCATGAATAATTTCTCTCCTGGCTGTTTTATGAAGTTTACAGCATCTCAGCACCCTTCAGACCTCTTGTCCCCTGTTAAATATAGCAGGGGATTCAGTGTTGAGAAAGGAAAAGATGGGGGGGGGGGGGGGGTGTCGGGGGAAATCAGATGTGCATGGGGAATGCATTCACTTATGTTCTGTCTGCTTTATTACAAAAAGCAGCAACAGATTAAAACTTTGAGAGATTCAGTGAGAATGGGCAGTCCACAGCAGATTGAGCATCACCCTTTATAACACCCTGAAATAGGCACTTCACTGACTCTGCATCAATGCTTTCCAAGTTCAAATGTATTTAACCTCAGTATCCTAATAGAAATGCTTGATACAATAATTCTGAATCTATTGCTGCGAGGAAAAAAAATCAGTTGAAATGCTGAGAAGATGTGTAATAGTAATACATGTTAATTGTTCTTCTTGCTATTTTAGACATAAGTCTTTTCTTAGAACTACCTTCTTCCCTTTTAGCTAACAGTTTTCTCAGTCTATGCCCCTCTCACACATATGAGTTGAAGGGCTGAAGATGGACTTTATAGCAATTTGATATTTGGGAGTGGGACTTGAGCGATTCACTCGGTTCACTTTCCTGATGAAGGAAGCTCTGAAAGGTATGATGAATTTAGTACTATTTTTTTCCTTAAATAGTTTAAGTCATTATGGAATGGAGTAGGGGAAAGAGTTTTTCTCTCTTTTGACTGCCGAGGGAATCTTGCATTCCTAATCTTTAGTGATTTTTTGGGTGCAGTTTAATTAGTGGTCTAAAATAGATCGTATAACTACCCTTCATAACTGCTTAAAACTTATGATCTTATGATGCAAATCTCTTAATAGCTCATCTGAAATCTCTCACATCTGGAAATAGTGGAAGCAATTAGGTCTGAGAGTTACCTTTCTTTCTGCTTTTATGAACGATCTTGTATAACATTGTCAGGATTATGCCTCTTAAGTAGACTGATGTAGAAAGCGAAATAGCGTGATCAAAAGCAAGAGCACTTTGTATTTTGATTGCTTTTTTTCCATGCATCTGCCTGAAGCAGATGGAATTTGAGCTAATTTCATCAATAGAAATTACTGCCTAAGTTAACTGGAATAATTTATTTGTTTGAAACTGTTTAGAAATAAATGACACTTAAAGAAGTATTCTAGCAACATTCATTTTCATACAGTTTCAGCTAAATCATATATTAGCACACAAAATGGAGCAGCTGGGAATAGCTGTGACACTTCAGAAAGGAACCAAATTTGTACCCAGAAATTTAACCCATCTGGGTATGAGAAGGGCTTTTTTAGGTATGTATGATATAGGTAGCAGTCTTAATATGCATTTATGTATTTTCTGAGAATTCAGCAACGATTGGACTACATATTCAGTTATTTAATGCCTTTAGTGTTTCTGAATAGTGTTTTCCATTTGCCTAAAAATATGCTTGAGGAGTATGAACTTAGCTGGTTTAGTGACGGGGATCATAGTCCGGCTCCTGCTTGTATTTTTTTCAAAATACTAAAATAACTACTAATCTAATGATCAATGAATTGCACATTGCAAGATAGTTGTAATTGGTCATGCAGTCTTTGGTGAGTTATACCCATAAAAACCATTTCTTCCTAAAATAGCAACATTATCTAGCATGTAATGTCAGAACATTATGTACTTACTACCGTCTCTGTTCTATGCAGTGTCAGAAATGCTGGCAAAGTAATTTCCAAATAAAGTGAACGACCTTGTACACCATTAAGAACTTTAGAGTAGTTTAATCCATTGTTTGGAAAAGCTATGTAGTTATAGCATACATTTTTAGCTTAAAAATCAGCATCACAAAAATACTTATTGTAAGGATGTTGGTTCCAATTTTTCCTTTGGAATCAACTATCATAGAATGCCAGGGCTTTATTAATAGGAAGTAAAAATATAAGAGTTTGGTTGGCTTGGCCTGTATTTATACATCCACATGTGGAAATTAAGTAATAAGGAACAAACCCGCCCAACAGTTCTCAAAGCACAGGTACAAAATTAGTTTATACATAAAATTGTCCATCTTTGGTGAGTCCAAATGCAATTTATAACTTGCAATGCACTATTTATATGTGACTTCATTCTTGTCAATATTCACCTGTAATTTTCAGAGAAGTCTAAGGAGTGAAGTTAATTTAAAATTAAAATCTGAAACTTCTGGAGGACTAAATGTTTCACCATCTTTATTGTGAACACACTTCCTAAAGAGATTGCCAGACATGGAAAGGGACAGGCAGCTTCAGATGGTGTTTTCACCAATGATTATAGAAGGAAATCGGATATAAATGCCCGAAGTTTGATAAGACAAAAGGGAGCATAAGTGGTCTTTTCTCCCTGTAACTAAATGGCCACACAGAATGGTAGTTGTGTTCAATCATTGAAGAATATTGATCTTTTTTTACAAAAAGAAGAAAAAAATCTACCCATCTATACATACATAAATGTTACCACAAATTCTAGCCACTGCAATGATACAATTGGAAAACAGTTCAAAGATATCATGATGTTTCAGACAAACAAGTTAATATTGATTTTTGAACTTAACTGTACTCTTTATATTTACAACCACCAGAAGTTTATATCTGCAGAGTAATGTATTGAAAGCTGTTGCCAAATTAAAACTGGGGACAGTATTTCACAGGGTTGCACTGATTTTACACTAGGTCTGGATTTGATTCAGTTCTTAATGAAGCTAAATCTAAAATCAGCACCACCACCACCCTTGTCTTTCAATGTGGAGACAGTATGTAGAGACAGATGAAAATAGGAAGCTGCACACATTAGGTTACAAGGAAACATAAGTGGCTCAGGAGCAATTGGGTTGTTTATTTACCATTTACCTCATGTCAGTTTGTAATGCCACAGGCCACTGGGAGAATACAGTGGAACGGAGCAGTCCCGTAACAATGCTTCACGTAGTATTAATCAGGAAAGAGACCTCTCTTCCCAGAAAAACAGGAGCACTGAGGACCCACCGAAGTGTATGGCTTCTCAGAGTGAGCCCTATCAGGTTTGAAATACCACCTGCTCGTCATTGCACTCTTTTCATCGCTGTTCCTCAGGAACTTGCAAGCCCACTCTTCAAAAAAGTAAGAGAGCTGAAAATGTAGCTCCACAGGTAAGATCTTTCCCAGCTAGAATATTTTCCGTGGGAATGTTCTCCTCATCTTTCTTGATGCGGATTGCAGCTGTGCAGGTGTTTCATTTCATATTGAGAGAATACACAGCCAGTATGTTCATAGGAAGTATTTGATGCCTCTGTTTTGTAATGTTATTACTTTATTCAAATTAACTTACATCATGCTTCTTGTTAATGAGTTTGTGTTAAAGACCGAGGTGTGATCTGAATGGGTCTCCTATACGTCCTTTAATTTAGTGAAACCTGTATGTGTGAGCAGTGTATGGTACCTGTAGTGTGTTTCCCATGGCCTGGGACCAATCAAGGTGACCTGCCATGTCCATAGGATCTGCAGGGGAGAGAGAGTGGGCATGGAGACCTGGTACAGCAGGTGCTCACCATGCCTGGAATAGCAGGCAGCATCAGCATGGCTGCGCATGATGTCCTGTAGCAACATATCAAGTTAAGCCCAGTGAGACCAGAGCAATATGCACAGGAGGCTTCCTGCTTTCTGAAGGTGGTAACCCACATGCTGCACTGAGGGGCTGTCTGTCAATAAAGTCTTTGTGATTTCTGGGTGTCCCATGGTTCTGCTAGCCATCTGCTCCTTTAGAAGTATGTCCATGGGATATGGACACAGGCAAAAGTGGGAAATACTGAAATTCTTCCCAGTTAAGAATCCTGGGTGGGTTAAAGAGACAAATCTGAGGGGAGATTCAGATATCTGGTAGTTCTAGGTTTGAGTAAAAGCTGGCAGGTTGGAAGGATCTGAATTACACCCTTGTTCTGCCTCTTGGGGCACTTATGAGTAGTTCACAAAATTCCCTAATTCTATTTTCATCCATCCTTGAAGTGAGATAACACCTACACCTCACTTGAAAGAATGCTCTGAAGAATATTTAATGCTTGTAGAACATTTTGAAGATGTACACTGCCCTGCAAAATGTTAGCTATTATTTTATATTACAAAAAAATTATCTTTCCCAAATCCATTAGCACCGCTATTATTTAAATAGAAGTGAGACAATTCCTTTAGCTTTTGGTTACTGCTGTGTATGAATACTTTTTTCAAACAGATTTCAATTAAACTGTCAAAACTTAAAAAAAAATATCCTTTTTACCTTGGTTAAACCTCAACTTTCCAAGTTCTTTCTTGGAGTGATTGGCCAATATCACCATCATAACATCAGAAAATTGTCAATAGGTCACAAGTTCTATCCCTTTTTAGCAGAGCAGTAAAGTTGGGCTGATTTTCAGTGACTTCTGAAGTAGTCCTGACTGTTCATGAAGCCGTACAGTTACAGCTGATGCTATGTCATCCACAAAGCGATAATGAAGATCGAATATTGTTTATGCAGCTTCAGCTAAACAGAAATTTCAGGTTTGTCAGTTGCGTTTTAAGAAGCTTTATGGTTTCTGCTGTAGCTACATATTCTCTAGTTATCATTGCCAAATTGGTTGAAACAGAACCAGATTGTAGAAGAGGGTTTATTTCCATGTTCTTTTCAATTTTTCTCCATGATATGGCTGTTGCTTCTTACCATTTTGTGCCTCAAATACTCTTTTATTATCTGTTTGTACATTTTCCCCAGTTGGATTTATCCATTCTTTCTGAATGCAAAGTAATTTTTTTAAAACATCACAAAAAGAAGCGAACTATCCTGTCACCATGAGGGATTTTTTCTTTTCTTCTAGATACTTCATTGAACTTACAAAGTTGCAGGCCTTTTGTTTTCTTTCTTCCTACCTCATGTAGCCAGATACATCTTTCTTTGTGTGAATGCTCCCTTTGTAGGAGTCAGGATGATGGATAGATGGGCTGATCAGTGAAATAAATAGATGGAAGACCAGAGCCTTTTATGTGCTAAAGACTCTCAAGACTTAAGCTGAAAATGCGTACATGCTACTCTTTCAGAAACTCAGTGTAGAGAAATCCTACTCTGATGGACCTAATAGAAGGCCACTCCCTGGAATACTAATTTTCCTTTTTCTTCCTTTCCTTGACTTCTGAAAGTTGTTTGAGTTTTTTTTTGTTTTGTTTTGTTCACATCTATTTCATACTATTCAGTGTATGCTTGCATATGTATGATTTCTTCTTAACTTCACACAGAGACTGGGTGTACACGGGCAGTCAACAGCAGGATTACAAATGCCACCTTGGGTGACCCACACACTTTGGGTGCACAGCTGGCTGTTAACTCCAGCTGTCCTTTAGTTACCACATCCACTATTCTGGCTTACAAAGAAGTTAATTGCTTACTTGCTGATAAAGAAACATACAGGGCCCTAGTGACTCCAAACTTATTGTGGGCTGGGGCTTAGACTCTTCCCTTCTTTTGAACGATGTGACTTTGTCCAAGCCCCCTCTTTAAGTGTTTGCATATAAATTGTGAATAGTGGCACTGAAAGACTCTCCTAAAACATTAAGATTTTATCAGAATAAGTCTTTAAAACACACAAAAATAAGCTTTTACATAATTTTACTAAGAAAAATATCTTTTGAATTGTAAAGGGAATAATTATTTCATGGGAATAAATTTCACAAGTTCACATTTATTTATATCTTAAACTTTAAACCCTCTGAGGAAGTGTAAGTATCCACAGGACACTGCAGCTCTGCAATGGCTTATTGTTCAGACAGACATATTTCAAAAACTCCTATGCCCATGTGCAGCCAGAAAAATAAGTATTAAACCTTGAATGGCGAACCTTAAAGTCAGATTTCTATTTGCAAGGCAGTAGGAGAACGCATTTATTTTTTCTAAACAATACTATAAGGCTTTTTTGCCGTTCATTTTTACTAATAGTCTTTCATGTTAAGTGTGGTTATTTCTTCTGTTTCTTGGACAATTTCATATAGACTTTCAGATCAGCACGTGCCATAAATACCGGAGTATAAATAATCTATCATTATACAGACACTTCAGAAATAATGCATGGCTGTGAGATGAATGAGCACGCATAACTTGCAAGGCAATCTTTTGAAACATCAATAAACATATGCAACAAAAATTTGTAAAAATTTGTTGTACCTTTGCAACTCCTACACACTGATGCAGTAAGGAGAAAAAATGCAAGTTTAAAACACAGAAACGATAGAGTATTCTCAGGTGTTGTAAATGCAGACCATAATTAGCGTTCTTTCAATCTGTTGGAGTGCTAGGTGAGAATAAACTACACTATTAGTAAATAAACTTAAGGAAAAAAACCTGCTATCTTTCCTGCTTTTCATCTTCAGATCCTGTTGACTAGAAGTGTTTTGTGCAATATTCTATGCAAACTTTTTTGGGTGTGTTATTGCCAGGTGATACACGTATCAAAATACAAAACTTAGCGTTTTTTAAAAATAATTCTGTTCAAATATTGATTAAAAATGCAACTTAATTGTTTCTTACTGTTATTGATTTATCATAGAAGATCACTTTCTTTTTGTTTTGTGAATATGAATCCTTAGGACTTCTTTGTCACTGACTGTCTAGATGTCTTAAGTACATTTTATACAGAGAAATTCTTCATGAAAAAAATCCATTTGCCTCTTATCTCTTCCAGTGATACTATGCTCATTCACTTCTGAAAATCTGTAGGCTGTAATGTGTTCTCCCTGAAAACATATTGCTAGTTTCAATAGTTTGTCTTTTGTTTTAGATAACAAATAACTTAAAACAATGCAATCTAGAGGCAGAGACAGAAATGTATTTGACAAATTATTATAAACAACACACATAGGGGAAAATAAGGCAAGATGTCTGGAATAGATACTTTAGAAATAAGGAAAAATGATAATGGATTGAAGAAAAGGCAGAGATAAGGAATATGTGCACTGCCCTGACCACATGCCTACTTTTGGTATGTGTTGCTTTTTGTGTCTAATGCTTACTGTGATCAAATCTACGTGTACTGTCACATATTTATAAAGCCATTTTCCCCTTGTTTAACCACCATTTCATGCCTTAAATTAATTTTTTGATTTTTTTCTTTTTAATTTGGAATAGGAAGAATGGAGTTGGAAAGGTGTTATGCTATAGTCAAAGGAAGATCCTAGAAAACACAGCTGAAAGTCTTGCACAAAGCTGAGTTGTTTTCCTAAATATCATATATTAATATGCCTTAGAGTCTTTCATCCCTGTTAAAATCAAATTTCTCCATGTCATTTAGTAGAGAACAAAAAACGCTTAATATCTTGCAGAATGCATGTCATTAAGGAGGCATTTATTATGCTTTTATTCAATCAAATGCATTTACCACCAAATGATGCCATGTCTAATTTATGGTACACTACTGCTGAAAACCAGGCTTATGACATACCTTTCACTTCAATGACATGTAGGACTCTAAATGCTCTAATTGTTTATCACTACATGATCATTCCTATTTTTTGTCATGCGAGTTTCATACGTGGTAGGTAAGACATGCTTTTGGAAATTAAAGCAACACCATTCACTTGCTGCTTTCCTGTACAGCCAGATAATCCATTTAGCTTGATTGTAGTTTAGAAAAACCACTACAAACATACTCTATTTATTAAGCATTTTTCAGTACTGAAAGGTGTAACAAGAACCAGCAATGAAGCAAAATTACTCTTCTGTTTCCAAAAATTGCAGTAAAAAAATATCCAGATGTATACATTGTTTTTTAATATAACACTATTTCTTCGCTGGACAGTGCTATGTGTGTATGGTAAACGGGGGAAAAAATAATCTGGGATTGATTGCATTGAAAAGCATGGTAGAATCCTGTGTTTTTAGAAAACAAGGTGGGGCACTGATTATTTTGTCAGAGCAGACCTCCTTGGCCTATACTCTCTGTCTCAGTTGCTGGTTTTCTCAAATTCAGTGGTTTGGTTCCTTTCACAAGTGGCCTTATTTTCAGCACTGACTTCTCTCACAAATTTGTTTCTCTTTTTGTTCTGCTTTATCATCACACTGAACATCTTCCCATTTGTCTATTTCTAAGGATATTTAGAATGGGTTTATGTATGTGTTACAGATCCCAAGGGAAAAAGGACATCTTAGGGATGATAAATCACATTTCTTGTGCTTAAATTGCTTACCAAAGCCCTGATTTAGGAAAGGACTTAAGCAAAGACCTGATAGAAATGTATGTGAAAATCTTGTGTCTTTTTTTTTTTTTTTTCCCCTCCTTTAATTTATACTTGAGTGGAAGAGGAAGAACATTGCATTAAAAGATGAGGGTTTTTTCTCTCCTGATTGTGGTCCAAACTTTTGGTGTACTACATTACGTCTACTCAGCTTATTTACCTTTGTTCTTTGAAATGTGGATCTTTGTACTATAGGTATTGCTTCCCACTGTATCAATGAGAAAATGTTAGATATTATTTTTATAGTGCTGAAGTCACTGTTTTTTACCCCATAAAAAAGACAGTCCTTCTAATAGAGCTGCCTAATTGTTTTAACTCTTCCATATTATTTAACTTTATAGTCTTTGCTCATTGCAAGTTACTCAGGGCTTGTATTGCTTTGACCAAAATCAAAATTTGATGATTGGATCTTTATTGTGTAAGTATGTATGAATACGTACGGACATTTCATAACCTCATTTTGTATAAAATATTTTGTATGAAACATTTGAAATGAGGTTGTATAAATAATGGATTATTTAATTTTAGAAGCCTAATAGAATTAAAAAAAAACCCCAAAACCCAAAAATTTTGGAGATTTAAAACACATTGTTTAGGGGCTTTACATAAAACTTCTAAGTGTGCCTATTTTTAAATCCTTTCACATTCAAAATGAAAACTGTTTTGAAGAACGTTTCCCTTTTCCAGTCACAGTCTCTGGGGTGGAACAAACCACAAAATTCAACCTGTAAATGGAATTAGTGCAAGTTTATGCAAAGTGGCTCAGGAGGCACTTTGTTACTTACTGTTCTTGTTTGTAGTTTAGCTTTTGCTAGGCTTCGCTTCATTTACAGAATACGCCAAAAAGTTTCCTGGCATATACTGCATCCTAGGGCTATCTTCTGCATCGTGGTGTGTCTCAGTAATGACTGAATAACATCCCCACAGCAATTACACTAAGTAGTGTTGCTGATGTATTTAATACTCTTATCTATTTTAATAGAGAATAGCAGGTGGAAATAAGAGACAACCTGCCATCAACGGAGCAGCCCTCTGTGATGTGTTAGCATTTCTATGAGAGCTATATAAATGGTAGCTAGATCATAATAAATACAAGAAATTATATGAAATTTAAGAATCTATGTTTAAATAAATACATAACAGAATGGTTATTTTCTGCTTCAGAGCCATCCAGTAGATTTAGAACTAAAGAGTTCTAAAGGACTAAATAAAGAGTTCTAAGGACAAAAAGGTCCCTAAACAAGAAGAAATTTTATGTATTGCATAGTTATTGTGGTTTCATTTAGATGTGGATGCAAAGACTTGTTTAGAAAGTGAATACGTGTACTTATGAATATATAACTTGGATTAGACTTTTTATGAATATACTTTTAAAAACGAATTTCATAGAAAGAAATTTATCACAAAAGTATCCTGCTTTGGTATATAACCTTTAGAAGAAGAAAGTTAAAAGTCTGTGAAAACAGACTTTAAGGAATATAACCATTAATAGTGGTCATAAATCCATAGCTGTGCATAAGTTCTAAATGCAAGCGGACATAATGTGATTTTCCTTTCTAATCTGTCTATATATTGCTGTGATTCTCTGTTTTTTAATACTCATACTCAAAATTCCATGAAATATTCCCTTTTCAGAGCAAGATGCTGCTTGGGGATATTTGGTTGGTTTTTTTTTGTTTTTTTGTTTTTTTTTTTAAAAAAAAGGAACTGTTAATTTATGGGAGTTGGTTGTCAATTATTTTGTTTCGGTTTTTTTCGTTTCCTTCCCATACAGTCAAAATTTTGAGTCGCACACTAGCCACTGCAATAGTTGACCTCAGCATTCAAGGTAGCTCTTAAAAGCTTCTTAGTAGAACTTTCCCCAGCAATATGCAGAGGCTGGCAGACAGGCGCTATCTCAGGACAATGCTAGCTGCCAGTTCAGTTTAGTAAAAGGACATTTTACTTCTCTGGATTACTGGGAGAACAACACAGACAGCTGTCTGGATGAACAATTCACAGCAAAGCCAGTGTTGAACAAATAGAACTTTTTCTTTTCTTTTTTTTTTTTTTTTTTTAACTGCGTGTGAAACACCTGTGATCAGATCACACTGTGCACACATTCATTATTTGAGAATTTCCACACTGGGGTCTATTATTTTCTTTATAGTCTTAGACTTGATTGCGACTTTGGGAAGGCTCTTGACAAGCATAGTGATTAGCAAGATCGGGTCTAACTTATCTGCAATTTTGGTCTGTCGCCCAGCACAGAGCCCAGGTACCTTCTCATCGGTGTGACTGACGATTTCGCAGCCTCTCAGTCATTAAGTTCGTGGTCCCAGCTGCAGCAGGGTGACATAAGCTATGTTTCCTTGAAGCATGCATGACATTCCTGTGGAAGGGAACAAAAATATTTTTTCAGGTCAAAAGAGCCTGTAGTTCATGTATAATTCCAGCAAGCCAACTCTGCTGGAGAATTATTTTAAATTAATTTCAGTTTCACAAATAATAACAGGGCCGGAGTCTGCAACTGTTCCCTTAAGCTATGGTCTAATGATTATTGCAAAAGCAACCATGTTGATTTACAGTGTTTGTACTCTCTCGGGGGTGATTAGTATCTTCACAGTGCAGCCAGCATAATGGATCTTATTAGAGTTCTTGATACGTTTCTGTGCAAAATCAGCCAATGCAGATTAATCTACCTTCTGCGCACTTTGTAGTGAGTTGGTGAGGCGCTCAGGGGTTCTTCCTGCTGATTAAGATAAGAGGTCACAGTTTCACCAGGTGAAGACAGATTCAGGGAGGAAGGCAACAACTAAGTACTGATCATCTTAAAATGACTCTGTTTACTGCCCTATGCCATTAATAATTCCCTTCATTTCAGTGAAGCTGTTTCCAGAGCAGACATATGCTAAGCCAGAAATAATGAGGTTGGGTGATAGTAGTAGATGATGTATGTGGATCTCTGGTTTTACCCATCGTGGTCTCTTCTGTTACTCCCAGCAGAATCCTGGAAGAAGGAAAGCAGCTGTTTCTGTGGTACCACTTTCCTGCTGTAGAGGCAAGCAGGTAGCTGGAGAAAACAGCAAGGAGCAACTGAAGCCTTGACAGCTCCATTCTCTATCATATATCACAGACTGACTGACGAAAAAAAGAAGGGCTGACACATCTTTCTTTCCTATCCTCTATTTCCTTCCCTAAATCCCAAAGACAGGGGATGGTGGAGACCAGATTTGGTATCTTGGAGGGAACGCATACTGATTGCTTGGTGTAGTTACTGCTCCCTGTTTCCTGAGGGGAAATGAAAGTTGCAAGGTGCAAGTCCAATTCAGTGTAAAGAAGGAATGCAGAAAATGGCCCGTTTATTTTTAAGTTTGAGGAAATAATTAAAGCAAATTTGTTGTGGTTTTCACCTTGCTCTAATTACAACACAGAACACTTCAAATGTAGTTATTGCCAGATCTATTTGCATATCGAGTGTAAATTAAAATAATCATCCTGATTATCTGTCAAGATATACGTAAAGCAATCATAAAACAGGTGGAATACAGTTGCTTTTCTTACTATAATAGGTTGCCTAAAACTGAAGCGTTATGATCCCAGGAGTGACATATGGATAAATATTAATCTGTGAACTTGATATTACTTTTTCACATCATGCTTGTAAGTCACAGGAAGGTACATAAAATGTTTCATTCTGGGTTTGTCAGTTTTGAGCAGAAAGCCTATAAATCTCTGACCCGTCACTATGATCACTAATAACCGAATGTAGTTAAGAAATCGAGTTTCTGAGGAAAGTATAGTCTCAGCATACTGAGCTACACTTGTAAGAGTTTCTTTTAAAGGAAGTTGAAAATGTGAAATGAAAGGCATAGTAAGGAACACATTCATTTTAAAAGGATAAGTTAAGGGAATAACTAATTTTCATTTCAAGTATTTGGAGGTATGGTTCCAGTGAAGGTTCTGGCTGTAGAAAGTCATAAATGATTAATATATATATAAACTCTTCTTGTCTAGAGTCTACATGGTATTTGAAAATCTTAGCACTTTTTATACTTAAATATATGTTCAGAATTAAAATAATATTGCTTAAAATTATTTGGGTGGACAAAACAAGGCTAGGTGATGTCATTTTCAGCTGAGTAAGTCTCTTTTACAAGGAAAAAAAACCCAACATATGTTCTAAATGTAGTAATTTTGTCGCAGAAAGCAAGTATGATTTTTTTCCTTCATTGCTTCTGTTTCATGCCAAATGGATTATTTTTTTTTGAGATGTACACAATGTAAATTTAACGCAGAGATTCTTCTAGACTTGCCTGTCTCAAATTACTATCTTAAAAAGGTGGAAATAAGGGCACTGACATATTTATTGTGCTAAATAGCAAACTGTCAGCAATGATGTAGATGTAAAAGATGAAGAAGGAACAATGAAGAAATACATTAGAAATTACTGGCTTTTGATTAATCTTCCATGCCAGTTTTATGTTGGTACAACTTAATTATTTTTCAGTGGAAATTGTTCACACAGGATTAGAATAAAATTTATTTTAAAACGCTCTGTGAGTACTGAGTAAAAAGCTTAAATCTGCAAACAGACACGTAAGACAGTCATGTACGCTCATGCAAACAAGATTTTGTGTCTCTGACTTCCCAGTAAACATCTCTACACATACCCTTAGGCTTACAGCAACACATACTCTTAGGTTTACAGCATATGCAGTTATCATTACAAATATAATGAATGCAAGTACTAGGCAAAGCACAGATATTCACAGTTCCATTGAAGAAAATAGGAAATATGTCTGCTGTTAGTGGCAGGATTTAGCCTGTTCAGATTTCATTTAATTTCTTATTGGCAGTGGAATCAGCCTCTGCTTCTCTTCAAATGTTAAGCTCTGTTCTCCTGCATCCTGGCATAAGTAGAGGAAATGAGCAGCAACTGGAATAGTCTTACACTGGCTGACATGGAGAGGAAACAGCTACTGGAAACTGCCTTGGTAAAACACAGAGCAGAACAGCACCATGCTGGACCCTAAGGTAATACTTGAGGTTTTAAGATGAGTGTATAATCGCCGGATTAAGTGACTTCCTAAAAGATGTTTAAAAGGTCTCATATTTTGAGGTTTGTAATAATTACTAAGTTTACATTTTAGCTAGATTTTAGGGGGTTTTATAGATAAATGCATTAGTATTTAGGGGTGTTTGCTAGATTTTATTTAGTAGAAATTTCTAAATCATCTTCTTGAAGCATGCAGGATTAACTAAGGAAGATAGAAATCCATAAACCCCATCCTTTAATAAACAGCATCATCAGCCAATTATTGTGGAGCTTCTTCCGAGACACAAAAATATTGCTTATACAGTTGGATATGAAAAATGGGTGGTTGTGCTGGTACAAGGAACACTGAATATACAGACTTCAATTTCTACATTCTGTCCTACCATGCTATTAGAAATGGGTAGAATGAAAGAGAGGAAAGGGAAAAAAAAAAAAAAAAAAAAAAAGAGATATTAATGAGCAGTCAGGAATTTAGGAAATGCTGAACTCCAGGGTATAAGAGATACTTTTGCGTCTTAGGAGCTGACATATGAGACACAGTGGACAGGCATGCTAAATGTTTTTGGTGAAGCTTGTGTCACAGTATCAGATAATATGTATCTGTGACGGTGTCACTAGATCTTGTGTTCCAAATGGAGCAACAGGCAAGGCTGTACCAGGTTTTGTTTATACAAGTCCTTTCAGAAGTTCGTTAGGCTAAAGCATTGCCTTTCCAACTCTGCAAGTGTTCGTAATTTCTCCATTACAGCTCTTATGTGATGCCTTTTGGTAGCAAGTTTTTATTTTTTGTTAGTTAGTTAATATAACAAATGTAGTATGAACAGGGCACAAAGAAATAACTACATAGCCCTAGCTTTTACAAAGAATAAACATAGTCTTGCAGAGGTAAGGTTTGCTACCAGTCTTTTAAAAGGTGTATGTGAGGTGTTATCCTTGATGCTCCATCTTCATATATCTGTTTTCTTAAATATCTTTGTAGTTGAAGGATAGTGAACTCTTTGAGAAACTCCATAATTACCACATTTGTTATTAAATGATCTCTTGGATTTACTACTATGAAAAGTGGAAAACTCCCTTCAAAAATTTTCAAATTATATAAAAAATTCCTGGGCTTGACTTTGAAAGTATGCTTTTCTTTAAAAAAAAAAATCAGGAGTAGCTTTGAGGGATATTGTCATGCAGGAGAAAGAAATAATATTATGTGGATTATGATGATAGAAGATTTGCATACGTAAGGAGAAGAAATGTTTAGAAAACAACGGTCTGCCCCTTACCTACCTGTAAAACATTTGATGCTATGTTTAGCGAAGCAGCTGTGTAATAAAATATTAAGGTAGAGGCTTTGATCCAAAGACGTTCTTTAAGAATTTCAAAATACTGACAGCCTGATCAATTTTAGCTGTTGATCAGAAAAGGATACATTTAACAGGTAGGGTGGGAACTGGATGAAGTGTTAATGGATGACTGTGGTTAAACGATTGCAAGTGATCTTAGAGATCTTCAAGCAGAAAGACTCAAAGCCCTGAAGTAATTGATCTAGATCAGATTGTAAGTGTCAAGCCTTTACCTAATGTCTCTCTGTTAGGTAAACAGGCCTTGCTGGAAAAGAGGTGCTGACCTTCTGAAAGAAAAAGGATTAGCTTGATTTGTCCAAGACCAGGCCATTTCTAAAAATTCTTGTGGCTGGTGAAACAGACTGATTCATCCTGTGGCAAATACTCCTCATCGCTACCTGGCTTAGGCTGTGAAAAAGGCAATACTCTACCAGTCCAGCCCATTGCATATGCAGCTTGCCATAAGGATTTTATTTTTATCCTTATGTCTTTGAGGAAATACATGGGAGATAAATTTGTGAGCAAGTCCTTAAAACTTGGTTACAAACGTGGAGAACAGGGTTGGATGAGGCTAACTAAATGTTGCATTCCTGTCCCAGTTGGAAAAAACATCCCAGCTCAGGAGGGAAGAAGACTGCAGGAAATTACTGCATAATTAGATCTTTAATTAATTTATTAATTCAAGCAAACTCCTTCACTGTCTTTTACCTACCAGTAGTGGATTTTTTCCATGCTATGTATTATAGAATTTGATCTGGGTTTAGGCATAAGCTTTATGGCAGAAGTTTCAAGTCACGCCTTTGAGGTTCTTTCCTATAAAGGTATAAAAAAAGAGATTTCTTCTGAATCCACATCTCTCATATAAAATTCAATAAAATGTGGCCCTTTTAATGAAAGCATTCAGTTTAATCTTCTGGAAATTACTCTGGTGTCTATCAAACTCCCACACTTCTTCCTCTGTACATGTTATTTAGCAGCTGCTTTGTAGAAGTGTGCAAGATTAAAGAGCCTAAGTTTAAGGTGTCTTTTGTGATTATTTTAAGAAAAATATCTTGCAAATGAAATAAACACATTAATAAACTATACAGCAGAAGAGGGATGGTTTTCCCTCCCTTTTCTGATTGTTCTTCCTTGCTTCACTTCATACTGCAAACCTCTCTAAGCCAAGGCTTCTCATATCACCTTATCACTTTGGCTCTTGATGGCAATGATCAGGTAACAAAGTGAAAGATAAGGGTCTCCTGTGTAACGGCTGAGTATTTATTTATGATGGTGCACTAACTTGAGGAGATGAGACTCTGTGTCATGCTAAAAAGCAGCAATCTGGGAGATAAAGGAAGAGAGAGAAAGCCTTCATTTTGTAAGAAAGAGGAATGAGTAGGATTTTTGTAAGTCCAGTGTGTTAACGCGTCTGTCCTTATGTCAGAAGAGTGAAAATGAAACCGTGGGCATGAAGGTCAGTGTCAGTCTTCAAGAATTCACGTATTGGAAGTAAAATTTTATGTTTGAAGTATATCACAAAATCACTTCTATCTATTGATATGTTACTAATGTGTCCTACTATAAGGCAAAGAGTAGCTTTGACAAAGTGCTGAGTTGGCATCACTGAGTTACAATACTGCCTGTCACGCTTGCTGTCTATCGGTTGTGTTACACAATTGTTAAATTGCTTTCTGTATTGTTTCTAAACAGTTAAAATTTGTCCATTTCTTAAAAAAGTTAAAAAATTATGATTTATTTAATCGCAAAACTCAGAATATGAGTTTGGAATTTTCTTCTTTCATCCCTAATTCAAACTTCTCTTCAAACTGTTTCTTTTTTCCAAGTATGATAAGTGCAGTGCATTTTCAGGCTCATGTGTCCTTAGCAACATGTTAGGATATGTCTTAGGTGAAGAATATTAAATAGAATTGAGATATGTTAATATATGTGGTAGCTATGCAGTTACAGTAAGTCATTCATGAACAATATATACATATGGAATTACATTACATTTAATTTATTTGTGTTTTTAAATAACTATGCTTATTAGTACATAATTTGTGACTAGAGAGGCATTTCCAAAGGGATAATTATTGTGAGTGTTTTTTCCAATTCTCGAGAGAAATAAGACTACATTGGTGTTCTGAAATAGGAGATTTAGAAAGCTATGATGTTGCTATATCTTCAAATGAGTCTCCAAGACAGAAATACCAGCCATGTGTTTCAGTGTTCATGTGTACAACCAAATGGGAAAGATGACACACTATGGTAAATACAAACTAAGCATATCTCAAGGGACTGGACTGGCCCCCAGAAACTTGTAATTTAAGCAGTTGGAAGGAAGCCCTCCCACTCACCCCACCCCCTCCTTTTATAAAAAAAAAAAAATTACCTACACATGCTGACACAAAAAATAATTGGTAATACTGATCAGAATGGGATAGTGGATGTCCTCTTGTTTTGCCATTTTGGCTACATTCATCAACACTGTCTCTAAAAGTTTCTTTTCTGGAACAGAATAAATAACCCTTTAAGAATAGACAGAAATCCTCTTCAACATTATTATGTATTCAGTACTCCATAATATTTACTGTCAAAACTCCTGCCTTTTATTTATATGAAATGAACATCACCACCTACCCCTTTGGACCTCATTTACCATAGAATGAGAAATTCTGCAGGAAGCTGCTGAGCTCCCAGGACCTGCCAAGTTCTATGTTCAGTTTTCAGCATCTGATTCTAACAAAACTGCTCTTGTTTTGAAATCATTTTTGTGCTAAGGAAATGGAATGCAGGTCTCTAGGTACTGCCTTACAGAATCTTGTTTACATCTGCTTTTACATGAATTATATCATGATTCCACTGAGTTGAAGAAAATAGATTTATTTTTTTTATTTGTCTCTTTATGTGCACTTACTGCGTTCCTGACTATCAGGCAGTGTGTTGTAGGAAGATATTACAGTATAGAATAAAAACTTTCTCTTATAAGTTGAAATCTTACTGAAATAGGATAAGAATACATGTGAACATATCCATTTGAATGCATTAGTGGGTGTTTTCTTTTTTCCTGAAGTTGCTCTTTCATTGTTCTTTTTTGACATTTTTTTTCTTTAAGTTCAAGTTACCATGCCATTACAGATTGCTTTGTAGTGCCACATAGGTGCTGTCACTTTTCTGTACTCTTTCTTTACGTCTTGTGACTACTATCTGAGTTCTTAATAACCACTCTAGCACAACTAAGAACTGTTTAATGAAAGCTACCTGCAGACTAACCAAGCTCATTATACACAACCTAATTTTAAAAGATAACATGATATTGTTCCCATTGAAGGTCATAGCCCACCTCCCACTAGACACCTTCCAGTATACCATCATATCAAATATACTTTGTCTTTATGCACTAGGCAAAGAATTAAAAAGCATTCAAGTGTTATTAAAACATTCACCTTAGTTTCCTGTATTTTGCTGGTGATGTTTATGTTTCTGATCTCAAATACTTGTTTTCCACATGCATAGAACTGGAGAATCATAGAATCTTTTAGATTGGAAAAGACCTTTGAGATCATCAAGTCCAGCCATGTCACAGTTGCCATAGACCAGAAAATTTTGCAAGTTCTTATTGCATTTCCAAGATAATTTACGTTTTTACAATTAGTTTTCAGTGTATTATTTATAGTGGTTTAGGTTCTTTTCAAACAGTACGTGCTAAGGAAATGATACAAGTCTGCATATGCAGAGCAAACTCAGGCTGTCAGAGGAACACCGTGCAGCCCCCAACACTTAGGCTAGCAGAAGTGTTCCGTTACGTCCAAGTGAGGAGCTCAAGGCAGGTATGACCTGCTAATGAGTCAGGACACTACATCAGAATGCTGGTGTGCTTGCTCTCTTTTCTCTGTTGTTGCTGTGGTCTTCTTCAGCTTCCAAGGGTAACTCTTGGCCAAGACTGTCAGGGCAGATTAGACCCAGCAGATTCTTGAATGGGGTCTTTTTTTGGTTGTAGAATGTAGAATACTTCGTATTGAACATCTCAGACTGTTTTCTAGAGTGTGCCTATTTGTGGTGTGCTTGTGGGGAAAAAAGAGATGGCAATAAGCTGTACAAACCTGCTTTTTTCTAGAAGTAATGCGTTGGCTTTTCATGTCAGCAGAAATCATAGAAAATGACCACGTTGGTGTAAGCACAAATTCAGAGTAAACGTACACCAGAAACAGCTGAAAGTATTAGACACATTCAGTTACAGTACCTTTTGCAGTGAATTAAGGAAGATAAATTAATACATTTTTATCTGTTTCATAGGGAGTCATTTAGTTCTGGAGATGGAGAGATCACAATTTAAAAGCCATACGCAACCTCCTGATTCTTAAAGTGCTGTTGTTGTGGCCTTGATGTAAATTGGAGCAGTTTAAAGGATGTTTATATTAGCTGTTCAACGCCTGCTGAAAACTAACATCACATAGCTGCAATCTTCTACTTCTTTATGCTCCCTTCAAGCACCTTTTCTGTCTGGGATAGAAGCCTGTGGCCTGTCGTTATCGACCAGGTTAATATTTGCTGAGCTTGAGAGTCAAGAGGAAAACTTGCTCGGGCAGCAGCAGCCAAAACATGTCATCTAGTTGTAGACTGTATGTTAACTAAGTAGGAAAGGAATTTCATTCAGACATGAACAGGTGATGATCCATAAAGGTTTTTGCTGAGAAATTGATTTTTGAAATATTCTGGCATTTATATTCAATCATAAACTAGAAAACGTCTTCTCAGCGGTTTTCATTTAACATTGAAGTCTTTCCTATCATGTTGATCCAACAAATTCCATAGTTAAACAAAATACAAGCTATATCAAACATACAATATACAAGGGAGCAGCCCCCAATCAGAGGAGTGAGGTAGAAGGTTCCTTTTCAGCTTGTGTATGTATATTCCTTAAGATTATGGTAAATCTATGCTTTGTGATATATAACCAGAAAAATAGGGATGGATTATGTATGCAGATTTGCCTGGGAATCCTATTAATAAGTTTTACATGGATGTTATTGGCTCTTATTTCTTTTGCATTTTTTAACAGGAATATAGCTTACACTGGCATTTCATTTCATTATGGAGGATTCTTTATAGGCCGCTACTGAAATTATTATTGCTTTTGTACTCTTACATTGCAAGTGGAATTGTCAGCGAGTGTGGACTTGCAGTGAATTAATTTCCTCCCTATAAATCTAGACTCATGGTGACATTAAAACGGGGCTAACTTATTAAGATTTGAGATTTATTTTTTTTCATTGCAATCTCACACTATAATAGCATAACATACTGGAACTGTGCTGAAATTTTCCAGTGTGGATTTCATGGATTAGAAGTATTATCTCCTTGAAATTGTGTATAAATCTTGTATATTCTCTGGCTTTTACTTTTTTTTTTTGTTCCATATTAAAAAAAAACCAAACAAAACCCAAACAAGAACAAAAAAACCCCACTGAAACCCAAAATTCTGCCCATATTTTAGTCAGACTGTAAGTTTTATTAATCATTAGGATTTTAGGACATCATTGATTTCACCCAAATATCTAAAATGTATAAAGCTTAGTCATTAGTGAAAAGTGAAAGGTACTTTCAGAGGATGGTACATGTTGTTCCGAGTTAGGTGTTTCCAGAGTATGATTCATCCAAGCTTTCTCTCCTCTTTGGCTTGCAGATGTAGACATTTTGTGCTAAAGAAAATGGGTCTCACACTTCTAGTTTCTTTAATTGCATAGGGTTTCTGAGCATGACTTCTGGTTTTTATTTGGGTTTCTTTGGTTGCAGGGAGCAGTTGATAAGCATTTGGAGGGGGATGAAAGATGAAAGAGACTAAAAGGCAAAACTGACTTAGTACTGATAATTATGAATAGGTGTAAAAATAATACGTATATTGTTAGTATACCAAATACGCCCATAGATGTTTAATTTCAGTCTTAATTGTATAGTTACAAGGTCAAAAGATTTCTAGGAAGGCAACTGCTGTTCAGAGGTGTTAAAGGACTGGAAAAATAGAAGGTACATTTTTTGTATTTGTGACTTTTGGGATGCTGCTTTTTCCACTTTAGAAGATCCACATACTTTTTAAGTTATTCTGGTTTGTATCAACAGTTGATAAATTGTGCACATGTTCCTATGAAGATGAGTTAGGCCTGAGAGAAGGGAGTTGCCAATGGTTTTTCTTTTTTCTGAAGTGGTCCCTGCACCAACCCCAAAGGAGAGTTTATTTTATCTTTTACCTCTAAGTCATCTTTTAGAGACCTGGGAGTGCCTCCAATGGCTGCCTAAGCATATTAGCTACACTTCTACAAAGCTGTAATGATATAAAACTGCTTCAGCACATGACATAATTGTGGCCATAAATTCTGTTACTGTAAATGAGAAAATAGGCAGCTGAAAAGAAACTGAAAAATATTGTTGTGACTATATCAAGGAGAATTGCAAATACTTGTCAAAATGGTCATGTCTTAGTTTCCAGGGACTATTAGTATGTTGGAGACTGCAATTCGAGATACAGGGTTAGGCAGCAGAACTTGGAACGTAAAGGTTGTAATTTAGAAAAAGCCTATAGAATCTTTCAAACTGCATGGTATTGTGATTATTTCATAAGAAATATTGACAACATACACTTGATAGTAATAACATGAAAGTTGTACCTTCTGTGTACTATTTTAAATTACTTAACCAGTATTTTTAGTGTCCCCCTTTAATGAGTGAATTTTAGAAATTCAGGCTGTTGGTGTATCTCACAAATAACTTTAGGTATTAAAATTATTTGAGGACAGAAAAGGAAGTATGTTGCTAACATGCTCTCAATAGCCAATCTACTTTCTAGACTCTTAGGAAAGCCAAGATGTTGTCAGTGCAGCGTAACCTGAAGTTTATTGCATCCTGTAGGAGATGGTGGGAAGCCAAGCAGAAGCTTGATCTTGTGTTACTAGTAAAACATGTGATGTTAACTGAATAAAAAATTTCTTTTTTTTTTCTCCTGTTGTCTTCTTTTTGCTATGTCCAGCCCGTCTATCAATCTAACTTCTTGTTCTCAGCCTTCTCATACAAACGCTGGTTTTTTACATACAGTAAAAGTCCCTTTATTTACGTATCAAAAGTCCTAGTTTCATTCAAGTCAGTCTTTTAAATTAAATTCTTTTCTGAAAACTTTGTCAAGATAAATGACGGTACGTAGCAAACAAGGCCATATATAGCTAGAGTTGAGCCCTTTACCTTGTCAGGTTTGAAACAGTCTGTAAGAAAACATTTTATTCAGGGCCTGTTCTGCAAATAGTTTTACACAAGGGCACATTCAGAATTTCTGCCCCTATTTATAAGCGACATGAATCACGCAAGATGACTCATGAGAACACTTGTACATAGAAGTGTGGGACTGTACTGGGTAAGGTTAGACCAGTGGTTCTTGCTCAAGAATAAAGCCTAATTTGTAGATCACTCAAGTTCTTCGTTGCCTGTGCTATGTCTGTGCGGAGTCCCCTGGAGGAGAGGGATTGGGTGTCCAGGGCAGACAGGTGCCTTTCTATGAACCAGCAAGCATGACCACGCACGTTAGCTGGTGCTCCTCAACAGTCTGGCTCCTCACTGTGTTGAATGCTTGTTCCAGGACAAAGTCATGGGTGACCTCAAGTCAGGGGGTGTTTGATCCATCGTTTGAGCTTTTAGTGGAATAGAGGAATATTGAAATGTTTGTGCAGGTATGCTCAGTAAGCAGACATTTGTTACCAGCAGGCACAAAATGGAGTTTTAACTTTTCAAAGGCTTGAAATTAAACTGGTTTTTACTGACAAAAAAATTTAAAGCATTTCTGGATAATGGATTTATCTGCCTGGGTATTGGTATTGATACCATGTTTTAAAATTTGGATTTTAAAATACGATGTGATAACATTTTTACCTGACATAATTCTGAGATCCTATAGGAAAGAAATAGCTCAGTGAAAGAAAAAAAAAAAAAAAAATCTCTCTACCGTGTGAACCAACTTTAATTCATTATCCGGATTTTCTTAGACCTTGGCTTAGCTTTTCAAACAGTGGAGTGGATTAATAAATGGCAGCTGACCTCTGGTTTTCCATGACTTTTTGAAGTATATGAAATATGCTGCTTGTGTTGCCTAACTACTCACCTGCAGTTGAGCCATCTTCTCTCTTTATAGTTAGTGGATAGAAACAGACAACTTCAGGGCACGATTAATTTGACCTTTTTTTGACAAGTACATTAAAAGAGATGAATCATGACTAGGAAGCACTCATTGCCTTTCCAACTATAAAGGGAGACCAGTTGTCTACTTCAGATGTGAAGTACATTTAGTCAGATGAGACTTAACCAAGGTTTGAGGAATAGGCATTCTTAAAAGTACATGTGTATGTATATGTGTGTGTGTGTGTATATATACATATATACATATATATATATAAAATCGACCTTTTCTTTCAGGTATATAGTTTAGTATCTTGTCTCAGGCCTACTCTGAGGAAAAATATAGCTTAAAAAATTCTGCTATACAAACATGTGAGAACATACTGTAATGTCAGTGGCAAAGATGTGGAGTCCTGAAGTTTTGGTTTATAATATGCAGTTCATAAGACAGGAATTGGAAATAATTCATATCAAAACTAATAAAGTTTTAAATGTTTGCTGTTACTCTCTTAGTTCCTGCAATAGATTTCATGATGCTTTCCGCCCTTACTTTTAACTGTACAATAGGTGCATTTGTCAAGGGGTACTTAAAAAGGAGAAAGAGCCCCCTACATTAACAACCAGAGACACTCTATCAAAAATTTTATAGAAATTGAAGTCTCCATCTTTCAGTGTGCTCATTTGAAACTTTGAAGGCTTTAAAGTAAAACTCCACAAGTATTTTTGCAGGCTACCTTGTACTTTCCTGTTCTCCATAGTTAAAAATGTTAGACTGCTGAATTCTTACTTTGCTATTATCTAGTAACTTTTTAAAAAACTGTGCAGTAGGATTTTTTTTTTCGTGTGTGTGTGAGACTTTAAACCAGTCCTAATGGTTTCAACATATCTAAACTACTAGCAAATTCTCAAAATTCTTTCTTTCTTTCTGTCTGTCTGTCTGTCTTCCTAGAGAAGCCAGAATTTTATTTTACAGAGAAGTGTACTTTGCAATTTATCTGTCATTCTTGCACAGTAACTTACAAAGCGTAAAGATGATCTATCATATGAGGAAAATTCAGTTTTTGAAGGCTAAGTTGGGAAAATTATTTTTGCATCTAGAAGAAGGGAAATGATGACTATTATTGGTTTTCTTAGCATGCGACTGAAGTACCACAGAAATATGTGACTCCCTACATGTCATGTCTAAATGCCATGAAAACATACACTTGGTGCAACTGTACACATATAGGAATTTAGCAATGAATGAAAATGAAACAGTGAACATGGTAGAAATTAAATATTCATGGTCTTAAGAACTAAGGCTGTTGATAACTCAGCAGTCAAACTGATAAAAATTGTTACTGTATGTATTTTTACAGACGATATATATCCAGAGCTTCTAATACATGATGTCGTCCTTTTCCAGTATTTTCCTAAAATTACAGATTTTCGAAGCAGGTGCTAATGGAATGGATATTAATGGATACTAATGTAAAATACTACTAAGAAAATAACTTCCACAGTTTGACTGTTTGAATGGCAACCTGGGACAAGAAAGAAATGTTTTTCTGCCATTATAAGAAATCTGAAATGGAAAAACACCGCCTATGTGTTTCAAAATGTGCAGGTCTTTACTGATACTGGAAATAATTCATTGAAAATGTTCTAACAAAGAAATTTCCAAGAATAGCAAGTAGCTCGGCCACGAGTCTTTAGTTAAAATGTTTTATTTGTCACATTCAAAATAAGGTACCAAAGACTACTGCCTGGATCCTTGCAATGTCTACCCTGGTAAGACAGCTAGAAATATCTGTTCTCCCATTCCAGGGCTGTTATTCTTGGCACCTCTGTCCTGTATCACATTTGCTTCAGTAGGACTAGGATTTTGGCTCATAACTTTTTGTATTTAGCAGTTTCAAAAAAACATAGGAATTTAGAATCAGAAGGGACTTCCTGAGTCACTGACAAAGTATGGCATGTTCAAATGTGGTGGGTTGACCCTGGCTGGATGCCAGGTGCTCACCAAAGCTGCTGTATCACTGCTTCTCCTCAACTGGACAGGAGAGAGAAAATATAACAGCTCCTGGGTCGTGTTAAGAACAGGGAGAGATTGCTCATCAAGTGCCATCACAGGCAGAACAGACTTGACTGGGGGAAATTAATTTATTACCAATCAAATCAAGAGCAGGATAATGAGAAATAAAACCGAATCTTAGGACACCTTTCCCCCACCGCTCCCATCTTCTTGGACTCAACTTCACTCCCAAATTCTCTACCTCCTCCCTGCTGTAGCAGCACAGGGGGCCAGGGAATGGGGCTGGGGTCAGTTCATCACATGCCGTCCCTGCCGCTCCTTCCCCCTCAGGGGAGGCTCCTCACACCCTGCCCTGCTCCAGCCTGGGGTCCCTCCCATGGAGACAGTCCTCCACGAACTGCTCCAACATAAGTCATTCCCACGGGCTGCAGTTCTTCACAAACTGCTCCAGCGTGGGTCCCTTCCACAGGGTGCAGCCCCTCAGGCACAGGCAGCTCCAGCGTGGGTCCCCGCAGGGTCACGGTCCCTGCCAGCAAACCTGCCCCAGCCTGGGCTCCTCTCCCCATGGGGACACAGGGCCTGCCAGGAGCCTGCTCCAGCGAGGGCTTCCCACAGGGTCCCGGCCTCCTTTGGGTATATCCACCTGCCCCAGCGTGGGCTCCTCCACGGGCTGCAGGGGGACAGCCTGCCCCACCATGGAGCTCCATGGGCTGCAGGGGGACAGCCTGCCTCACCGTGGTCTTCACCAGGGGCTTCAGGGGGGATCTGTGCTTCAGTACCTGGAGCACATCCTGGCCTTCTGCACTGACCTGGGTGTCTGCAGATTTGTTTCTCTCACATATTTTTCTCTCTGGATGCAGCTGCTGTTGCCGTTCCATGTCTGCCCGCACACACCACCACCCCCCCACCCCAAATATATTTATCTCAAAGACGCTACCACCATCACTGATGAGCTTGGCCTGGGCCAGCAGCAAGTCCGTCTTGGATCCAGCTGGCATGGGCTCTATCAGACCCAGGGGAAGTTTCTAGCAGCTTCTCACAGAAGCTGTCCCTGCAGCTCCCCCCATTACCAAAACTTTGCCCCACAAACCCAGTATACTGAAGAAGGATAAGAAAGCTGGTGAGGGGTCTAGAGAACAAGTCATCTAAGAGAACTAGGGTTGTTTAGCCTGGAGAAAAGGAGGCCTAGGGGAGATTTTATCTCTCTTTACAACTACCTGAAAGGATGTTGTAGCGAGGTGGATGTTGATCTTTTCTCCCAAATAACAAGTGATAAGACAAGAGAAAAAGCCCTCAAGTTGCACCAGATAAGGTTTAGGTTGGATATTAGGAAACATTTCTTTACCGAAAGGGCTGTCAGGCATTGGAACAGGCTGCCCAGGGAGGTGGTTGGATCACTATCCCTGGAGGTATTTAAAAGATGTGTAGATGTGGCACTTAGGGACATGGTGTGGTGGTGGACTTGGCAGCACTAGATTAGCAGTTGGACTCAATGATCTTAAAGGTCCTTTACAACCTAAACGATTTTATGATTTTATTGCAGACATCACGTGATTTCTTTAAATATTTTTCAGCTTAATCTTCAAACTGGATTTGTGAGAGGGGTGGTGGTCTGTTTCAGAGGGAGTGTTGTCCCTTTACACATGCGGAAGGTTCTCCAGAGCCTGACTTTTGATAGAAATTAGGATAAAATTTCCAATGCATAACTACGTAAATAAAGACAAAATCTTTTTTTATAGTTTCTAACTTTCCTTACCTCGCTTACACATTCTTTCTCACACACAGAATCCATGTGTCTTCTCAGTCTTTACTTTGCCAAGTATAATTCTGCTCTTTCTGTTCCTGCAGTTTCTGCAATTTTCCGAATTTTGTACCTTTAAGAATTTAAAGCACTTTAAAATTCCCTGTTAAAATCTTGCAGTGTGGCTTTAATATTATTCAGAACTTCTAGAGTTTTGTGATAGAACCAGACAAAGTCAAGGCAGTGTTTATTTAACTGGCAGTTATTTATAACGAACATATAACTAATATTTATAACTATAACTATAGTTATATAACTATAACTATAGTTATATATATAGTATAATATATATACTATAGCTATAACTATATATAACTATAATATAACTTAGTTATAACTGGTATATAACAAGGCAGTGTTTATTTAAATAAGTAAGGTTTGCCTTACTTATTAAGCATTTCTGTTATGGATACCATAGAATAAATAGTGTCTGTATAGAGCTAATCTTCATATCAAGAAGAGACATCTAGTTGGCTGCAATCAATGGCTGTTGATTTAAACAGTTTGGAAGGGTTGACAATGATTTTGTGACTACTGTTGGCTGCTTAGTGCTTGGCATTGGGACATTTAATTGGCCTGTTTTATCGATCAGAATAGACTAAGTCAAAATTCCTGAAACATGGCCAAGGTGCAAGCTTTTATCTTATACTGTATGATAGTTAATATGGTTAATTATATGGTTTTGGTCTAAACCAACTTCTGTTTTGACACGTATCAAAGAAAGATACGGGAAAAATGGTTGTTCTCAATACACAGGAAGAATGTGAGGCTACCCTGACATTTGTTGCCTAGGGTTTCCATTTGTTTTCTTTGTGGATTTGCTCTTTTTTTGAGATGGAATCTAAATGAATAGGTGGTAGCTCTATGAATAAAAAATGTGCTGTGCCATTGACCTCAGGGCCACAGAAAGGTTCCTGATTTGTATTTTTTTAAAATATAGATGTAGCCTTTGAGATCTGCTTCATTGTTAAGCTGAGAGAGAAAGCTTGGTCTATAATTAACTGTTGCCCTTATTTTTTCCTAACATTCTGTGTTTATTAAGTCTGAGGAGATGTTCATCTGTGACTGTCTAGAATAATAGGTCTAGAAGATGTAAACAGTACAGGACTATAGAATTCTGATTTTGGTAGCATTTTCTATTCTCCACACTACAAAAATCTTCAGCTTTGTAGAAATAATTATGCTGTATGGCAGGCATCAGGGAATTAACATCAGATCTTAATAAAGATGGCTTTTATTAATAATTACTTGTAACATTGATATGTGTGTAATGCTTTTCTCTTTCAAAATAGGGTATAAATACAAGCTAATTAATTCTGGAATCTACTATTAAATATTCTGTTGTGCTCCAGAAGTCTGTATAGTCAGACTTGTGCAGGAGAAAGAGGAGCCTACAGTGACAGCCATGCCACAGGAGGACTTCATTTAAAAGGCAGATGTCCAGAATTGTCCTTTGTTTCAATCATTAGAACATTTGAAACCATGGTGGTGCCATTGTTATTAAAAGTAGTATTATTATATGCACAAGGCAGCTTCTCATAGTCTTTGGAAAAAAAAAAAAAAAGAAAGAAAAGAATAAGTGATACCTGTTCCATTCCAATTAAAATATTCAGCAAAAATACAATGAGGAAAAGGTGAGTGATGTTAAGCTGCAGATGCAAGAGATTTGGAGTGTTTATTTTTCTTTTAAATGTAGCTTGCATTTTACAGCAAGTCTGAATATCAGGAAGAGGTTGAGTTTGGAGGGAATAATTTCAGTTTTGAGACCCCAGCAAAAAAAACCCGGATGTCTACTGTCCTGAATTACTGTGTTGCTGCTGGGACAATATTCACAATAAAATCCAGTTGAAAGAGGGAGGTTTGTGTGGAACAATTTAAAGAATACTAGGTGTTGAAAGCTCCCAGAGACAATTTAGTCAGTCCATTAGCCTCTACATAACATTTTTGGAGAAACCAGAAGACTTAGGGATGACTTAGATCCAAAATGCATAATAGTCTGGGGTATTAATGGCTGTGATTGGCTCAGTTGCTCTCTGAGTGTTTTCCTTCATGTGGAGCAGACAAGTCTGAGAGGCAGAAAGTGAATACATATGCTGATAATTCAGGTACTTATGGATACAAACTGTTTGGGATCAAATTCTGCATGCCAGATGAGTGTCCCTTCTTCTCAGTTTCTGATTATTGGGATATACAAGTCTCCCTTTCTACTTTGGGAGCAGGGGGAGGCTGCTCATGTTAAAAAAAATCTGTATTTCCAGACTCCAGCTTCTTACAGATTGGCTCTCTTTTCTCAGGGTGCTCCATCCCATGGACTTACAGGGCTTTGTCCACAAGTTTCCAGTCCAAATCTTGTCTCAAGCTCTCTGTAGGAGTCACAACTGGCAATCATTGCTGTGACTCCTTTGCATATGCCTCTTGTTGCCACACAGGTTTATGCTTCTATGGTGTAATAAATCTGAATTATACACTGTATCTAAAGACCACTTTCAAACCATACTTAATAGTTATAAATGCAGCCCCTCCATAAACATTGCTTTTAAATTGGAACTGACAAAGTAGAATGTGTAATAAATGTCTGCTTAATTGGCTGAACAACTATAATTTCCTTCATTCATAGAATTAAATCCAGAACAAATAGATGTCAGTTTTAGAGTAAGGATGTTCTGCCAGTCTGCTACGTCTCTTCATACATAAGGGGCAGTCTGATCGTTTAGAAGTGGTCTGCAGTATCAGACTTAGCCAGTTTATTGATATCACTGCTTATATCACTCATTTTAATACCGATAATTATTACATTCCCACAAGGTTTTGTTAGCTGACTTGGCACATATTTTTAAATAATCGGTAGTGGTTGTTGCGAGTGACATAATGACTGCTTAATTCACTTATTTCATAGACTTAGAGAATCATAGAATCATTTAGGTTGGAAAAGACTTAAAATCATCAAGTCCTACCACGAATCCAGGACTGCCAAGTCCACCACTAAACCATGTCCCTAAGCAACACATCTGTGCTTTTTTAAAATGCTTCCAGGGATGGTGACTCCAACACGTCCCTGGGGAGCTGTCTATGTGCTTGAAGAAATGTAAGAATGTGTTTTCTGTTTGACCCAACTTCAGTTAAGGGTATTCCACTTTTTCTTTTTTTTTTTTTTTTAATCTTGAGGTTCAGCACAATGTCTCATTTCCTGTAGCTTAAAGCAAGCTATTAACTTCATTCAGCTTTCCCCAGTCTTGATGAATCTCTTCAAGATGACAATCTACTTGCAAGACAGACAAGTGGGTAAATATTGGTAAGGAAAGCAGTTTCGCGTCCTTTACACACAGCACAGGACTGTTGTTTTATTAGTGGATAAACCAGTTGGCTGTCAGGAAGGTTATCCATGCTTTGCTCTCTGAAACTTGTAGTTCGCAATGTAAGTGGCTACAGGAATGTGTCACAAACAACTCATTTCCAAGCTCTAGTATAGTCCACAAACACTAACTTCAGTCCTTATCTTTTGGTTTCCAGCTCAGCTGCAGGCAGCACCTTTGCATCCTTGTTCAGTAATCTGGCTGGGAATGTGGGAACGGAAAATGGCTTGGGTTACCAGTATGGAGCTGGAGAAATTAATCAGAAAAAACAAATAAGAACAATTAATGAGGAAGTGAGGCATGAAATAAGTTATCAGAAAGGTGAAATAAACATGAGAGGAAAAGAAGTATCAGTCTATCCCATGTGCAATAAAAAAATATCTCAACCCCCAAAGAAAAAAAAATCCAAATGACACCCCCAGCCCCAATATAATAATCCAGAAGAATCCAGTGATTTATTTTGGAAGACTGAAATCCATTCTGATGTAATTCAGTTTGAGCACTGATTCTCAAGCACAAATCTACTATAATTGTTTCTGTGTTTTGATTAGTTTTGGATTTTCTGTTTACTTCAGTTCTATTTTACTTCTGGTGAAATAACAGCTGCCAAATTTCAAAATAATCTTTAATAATCAGGCCTGTCGACTGGGTACTAAACAATCAGTCTCATCCAGAGACCTTTTATGCTGTAGCAAAGTCAGCTCAGACACAGTTTCATCCAGACATGGGTCACCTAAAACCCATCAACAGTCCTGCTACCTTTTTTCTTGTAAAAAGGCTGCATTAGTGGTAATGAAGGATATGGCCTTGCTCTCCAAATTCTCTTTATTTTTTCTGCTGTTAGTGATTTTTAGGTAAAGGCAATATTACAGAGGTTTGACGCCTATAAAAGTGAAGATATTGAATTAACTTCTGGTCTGGTGTCAGGGAAAATGTTGATTTAGTTACAGTTGTTGGAGAGGAAAAAATTGGAATTTTTAAGTTGAACGAAGAGAGTTATTATTCAGCATACAATTGCACAGGAGAACTGAAAATACATACACACTCCCATCTAGACTTTATGTAATGCTTGACATCATAGTGATTGGAAAAATCATATTATAAAGGAAATTGCAAAAGTTGCAAAAATGTTTTACCTATTTGAAATGTCTTTTTGATGAAAAATCTTTGAACAGTCTATTAATGCACTTTATAGAGATGCCACTGGTGTTGCTTTTCTTTTAGAGTTTATAAATGTTCAAAGTGTATTAATTTACTAAGCAGTTTGTCCATTTGATACCATTACACTTTCTCCCCTAAACAGATAAAGATGACAAAATTATTGACACATGTAAGCCTGTCATATATTTTCAGATTGACAGTTGAATGTTGTTTGGCATCATTGTTTTAAAACAGTAAGAGAATAAATAGTGTAACATCTGTTCTAAAATGGAATAAGACAGTTTGTAAAAGGGAGAATGTGGAAGTTGAGAAACAGATTCTATTTATTGACAGAAAAATTAGCAGCAACTTAAAATGATTATTGCCTTAGTTACTGTTTTGCTGTTTCTCTTTGATAACAATATTATAATTTAATAAAGTTGGTTAATTGCTAGATTGTGATCCTAAAATTATTGTCTCTCCTTGAGTCTGCACAGAAAACATTTTCTCTGAGATGCAAATGAATATTATTGAAATTGGAATCTAATTTGCCAGCTGCCAGGAAAAAAGTGCTAGATTCAACTGAAATAGTTTTCCAAAGTACTAAAGCTTAATATAAGTTTCCACATTTCCATCTCTTCTAGAGTAAGATAAATTTATTACTGTCAAATGACTTGCCCTGCAGATGTATCACAGTAACTGAGAGCATGGAAAATGAGATTTTAAATACTTATATGTAAAGATTAAGATGATAAACCCATTTTTGAAAGTGGAAAAAACTTACATTGATTAAAATTGTATTCATTCTTCTCATTATGAACTTGTTTCTTTACAGAATCAAGGAGAAGAAATGATGATGCATATCAGGAAAGGTTTTTGCTTTGGTTCCCCCCTCCTGCCTTGCTTCTTACCTTTACATGAAGTAGTAAAGTACATTTGAGTAATAATAACAGAACTTTATTCTCTTTATGTATATGTATATCATAATTTTGGTGTAAATGCTTGTTACTTCAAAGAAACATCATGAAAGGTCAAACAGGTCGCACTTGAACAAGATGTTAGTAAGATTCATCTACTGAAGACTTTCAGACAGACTCAGTATCTCTTACATGGGAAATAATTGTGGGGAGGCAAAAGTGTAGAGTTTAATCCTAGGTTGCTATCATACTCACAAGAATAACCTTTTAAAATTTATATTGTGACAGATAGTATAAGATGGTAGGTCTAGAGGCAAGTTATGCAGCAGTTTGAAATCAAAGTAAAAAAAAAAAAAAAAAAAAGAAAAGAAAAAGGAGATAAGGAAATAGTAATAATGGGAACAAAGAGGTACTTCAGCACCAGCACTCCCACTGATCCTGCATGGATCCTATGAGGGAATGGAACCAGAATTTACACCTCCAGTCACCAGCAAGCTTGAGAGTTTCTATTTTAGCTATTACTTTCTAGTTATGGATACGCTATTTTTGAACCATTAATAGTGGCAATTAATTTTGAGCAGGTTAGGAAGAATTAGCTTCACAAATAATATCTTTTTAAATAATAATAAAAAATAATCACCCTAAAAAGACTTGTGATTGAAATAATTTACATGTACAATATGAGAAACAACTATCAGCTTGTGGACAAATACTCTGAGGAGAGTTACTCTGGGGTCTTCTGGCCAGTAAAATTACAAAAGTATATACACTGGACACTTACACTGTGCAAAAATACTGTGCAGTGGTGAACTAAAACAAAAACCTTCAGATCAGCAAAACCTGAGCATATTTTAACAATTTCAGCAGAACATGTGCACATGTACTCTAGATCAGAATGCTATTTTTACTGATTCCATACTGATCTAAACCTATATCAAGAAAGTTTAGAGATTTTCACTTTCACTATTTTCATTATGCAGCACCATTGCATCATCCTTCTCTCAGAATTTTCAGGATTCAGGATTAAAACTAATTTAATCACAGCAAGCACTTCTTTTTGTCCTGGTTCCAAGAAAACAAGGTGTGTGCTGTATTACACTCTGTCAGTTCTTCTCTCACTTACCCAGGAAAAAAACACTTTGAAACCTAAGAAATAGTAATTTTGTTCAACAGGCCTGCAGAAGAAACAACCAGAAGCCATATAAAACATTTCAAACTTTTTTTGGCTCTCAGCACCTCAGAAGTTCCATGTGGCTTACTGACATCTCTTGGGTAGGAGGTGTCCAGCTGCAGTTAGGAAGTCAGTGGCTAGAAGCTGCAAATCCCATTAAAAAATCCCAAATTTCAGTTCTCTCACAGCTAATAGTTAAGAAGATTCTATAGTAGATTGCCAGGTAACAATCAGTAATTCTGCATTCTGAGAGGTGTGGTGCTGAATGCAGCGGGACATCAAAGGGGCGCATCTGTCTCACAGCTGAGAAACAGGCTTCTTGTGAATTATAATATTCTTGAAATGTTTAATAGATTGCATATTAATCTTGCTAGGAATGTGTGCTCTGTTTACGTGTCATTTTGCCTGGAAAAAATCCTTTAGGATGTGAAGCATCTCAGTTACAGAAATATATTGCCATGATCAATACAAATCTCATGTACATAGTCACGTAACAACATAAGTGTTTGGCTGGATATTGATTTTTATTTTGGGTTTTTTTAGATTTTTTTAGAAACAAATCATACTGAGTTTGGAAATGAAAATAGAAAAGGGTCATTTGTCTTTTCTAATCTGGTTTCAGTTTCAGAAAGTGAAGAGATTTAGTCATTAGTTTCACCAGCTGAATAGGATGGGCTCAATTAGAGCCAGCTCCCACTGCAAGTGTGAAACAGCATAACTAGGAGCGCTGCCTGAAAGTCTGGCATGTTAGTAAGAAATGCAGCAACACCTAATTAACAGAAAGTAAACATTCAAATTATTGCATACAAAACATACTGAGAAATGTGAATGTTACTCTGTTTTAATCTAAAACATGGTGACACGGTACAGGAATATATTTGTAAAGTGAAATCCTTAAGGTTGCATCTCTTTACAAAAGAATATCTTAAATGTATGCTGTATAGTTCACCTCTTATAGGAGCTGAAACGTGTACAGATGATTCCTAGGCTATTCAGTTTTCTACTGTGGGCACATAGCTGATAGCAGATTGTGGTTTTGTCGCATCTCTTGAAGACTGGGATAAGGTCAGGGAACTCAAACTCTGAACAATGCTACTCATTCTTTTCTAGGAAAGCCTAAATAGAAGAGAAAATTGTTCAGGGAGAAGATAAATTAAGTGCTGCAAAGGCAGGGGTCAATGTGACTAACCATTGTGGGTTAGAACCTTTTTGTAGGGTAGACTGAAGGTCAAGGAGATGTGAATCTCAGATCCTTGCTTAATTCAAATTTGAGGCAAGTGCTATTTCTATTCCCCTCTAATCAGTTCCTATTTCCTAAATCCCGTCAGAGACAGCTACTATAAAAGTCAACATAAAGCCCCGTTCCTAGGGATTCAGGCTGCCCGAAGAAATAGGGATAGTTCTGGGGACTGCGGTGGCAGCGGATGCCACAACAGGTGGGTAAATGGATGGGAACGAGCTTCTCGCTCATTTAAAGCAGAGGACCTGGATGACCTCTGTAACTGAAAAGAACTGCTGGACTGCCTCTGAGGAATAAATTGTAGGGCCTAGAACGTGGGGTTTGGTCCCCTAAATACTTTGCCAATCTACTTATTTATGAAATGTGTGTATGTGTAAAGCCAAACTGAAAATCCTTTCCTGGAATATCACCAGTGTGTTACCTTCCAGAGGTCCAAGAATATTTACTTCTCTTGCACGCTGCAAAGATGTTGGCTGATCCATTATTAAGGCTATATCCTGAGAAGAACAATAGCTTTGGGAAATGGTTTTCTTTATTTCTTTTCTTAATTGATTTTTTTCCCTGTGTGCTGTTCTACATTTTCATTACTGTCATATGAAATAGTAAAATGAAATATCTTATCATTATTACTTTTGGTTCCTTTTTTTATAAAGCCACAAAAATACTTAATGAAAATCCTTTTATTTGAAATTTTAGAGATATCAGTTTAAATTGTTGCATTTCATGCATGTTTTATTATTTGAGTAATTTTTTTGGAGACATGCCATTCTGAAGCAGAGGTTATATGAACAAGGTATTTTTAATAGCAAATTTAAATGTTAATTAAAAGCTAGTTAGTAGTACTTCCAGGGAAATGTATTGCCTGCTTCTGAAGAACCCTTTGAAATACAGTGGATTAGTTGGTGGATTAGAATCATTGGGAATCCCTGCTCTTGGACAAGTTTGCAAAACCCAAAACTTAGTTCTATACCAGTATTCCAATTAATTTTGGAGGAAAATAATTAACTGAACACTTCTATTTATTGAAAAAAAAATTAATCAAGATATTATTGAAAAAAACCTTCTTGTGATGGTATTGATAATACATTATTTTAGTAATGTCTACAAAACACTTTTTATGTAATTTTCCCATTGGAATTTCTTTAATGAAGTAGAGTGAGGAAGCAAAGCAAAGAGGTTAATGATCTGACCTGTGCAGACAGCTGTATCCCACAGCATCCTCTAGAAATGGCAATATAATTATGTTGATAGCAACTGTCTTTCCTGAATTAATCTTTTTTTTCTTCTTTTCATTTTTTTCTCCCTCCAACTCTTTATTGTCTCTTAAGTTACATTTTGGTTCATGATTTAGGCAGTTTAGAGCTTGCTTTTCTTTTTTAATGCATATGCTTATAAAATGCCCTAAAACGTAAGAGTCTAGCAAAGTTCAAGTAGTTAATAATGCTGACAGAAGCATGCTGGCACCAGCGGCTAATGAAGGATGAAACAAATAGCAATTAAACAAGGGAACAGAACCAAGCTTCAGAGTTCTCTCTCTCCATTTCTTCTGTCTCCGGGAGTGAAAAGAAGTGAGTTTTGCTTACTGTAATATTCAAGGCTTTGTTAAGAGAATGGGAAATTAAGGCTGATCAACTTCTCCTGGAGTAAGAGAAGTTCTTGGGCAAGCCTTTGAAGGGTCTTTCCATCTAAGTTGAGTCTAAAAACTATTTGAAAATCTTATGAAAGATAAAAGTAAATAAAGATAAGCCTGGAAGTGTTCTAAAAGGGTTGGGAGACTTTTATCCATCTTCTGAATGAATCCCAATTTATTACTGCGTCAGATGCTGGCTTGTTATTTAGTGCTTGGATGATTGCCTTGATGAGAGATTTCATTTTTCCCTGAAACATATTTTCTTTTTGGCTCCTGCTGTGGCTGCTCAGTTTTCCATTGACATGACTCCCACGCAGGAGTCCACATTAATATAGAAAACAGTGCAGCAGCGCTCAGATTCCGACATGTTTGTTAAAGAAAGCTCTTTTTTTGGAATATTGTGTCCTTGAGCTGTTCCTCAGATTGCTTCCCACCACAGGCCACTTTCACCCAAAGTGAGTTACATTTGTTACCACACAAAGAATTAGCCAAACTGACCTACCACCTGCTAACCTCTAAATGGAGAGATCCCTTGCCTCTTCCTCCTCCATGCTGCTCTCCCCTTGTCCCTTGCACTGAAGTTCTGCTCTCTCTGAACACAGAACTCCACCTGCTAATCCAGCAGGACTTTAACCCAAGTTAAAAAAAAAAAAAAGGAAAGGAAAAAAAAAAAAAGAGAAAAAGAGTACTTCTTTACTAGAATAGTTGATGACATCAGCTGGGTGGCACAAAAAGTATAAGGGACTTGGAAACCTTGCATAGGCAAGAGCAGAGTAAGGAATGAGTAGGAAGTTTGTGTTGCACAAAAGATGTTGAGACAGGCTTACAGACACAGTTTTGTAGTTGAGCCCACAACTGACAGCACACATTGACTTTGAAAAGCTGGTTTAGGAGAAAGGTAAAGCAAAGGAGAGAGAGAGTGCAAAGGGAAAAAGGAAAAGTCTCCCTGGTGTCCAGCTGGGAGAAGCAGTGACAGGATCCCTGGAAGAGCTCTGGGCATTTCTCCAGTGCAGCACGTGCCAGTGAGGAAGATGATTTTCCACCTTTTTTTCCCCCTAGTGCTATACACTTTTATCAGGACCTCCTCTAATCTCCTCCCACTGGTTGTTCTTATTAAACGATGGCATTAGCACTGATTAGTACATGTGAATTAGCTGGCAGTGACATCTATTTATTGCTTGTTAAGCTTGTGTGTACACCTATTGCGGGTTAATATTTATTGAATACTTAAATTACTATTATTTAATTAGTTCCATACAACCTTTTATTTCTAATAAACTAAAATCTATGAAGCGAGATAAGGAGACAAGGGGAATGAAGGGGTCATTCTTAGGCCAGTGGTAAGCGCTTCCTGTGCGAACCCACCACTATTCAGGCTTGCAGGTGCAAGGCTGTGAGAACAACAATACAAGAACAAAAGTACGAGAAGAATAAAGGAAAAATAATACTACGGAGGCTCTGAAAACACTACCTCAACAGTGCAGGTAAAGGTTACAGGGCTGCAAGTAGCAGAACCATAGTGTTACTACGAGTAAGGTGCTATGGTACCTAAGGCACTGCACAAAATTTGTTACTATTTCTGATGTTAATCCACTATACCATATGTTTGCTCCACTTGTGTGAGAATATATGCTTTAACGGTCCAGGTTTCACACTTTTGGTCTGTTATTTTTAACCAGCAATTGTAGTTTTTGTGAAGTTTCCACCCAAGTCTTTCAGAATTATTGTTGCTGCTACTGTAACTTAAGGAAGTTAATTTATGCTGTTGTACACAATATGTGTAATGAGTCTATCTACTCATATGGGAATGTCTGAAATAGAGTGATTTTCCTACACCACAATATAATTCACAAGGTCAAACTCACGCACCTTATTTTGTTAGAATAAAAAGAAAACCAACAAAAAACAGCAACAAAAAGCCATTCTCTTTGCTTAGAAGAATTTCCAGTTAAGGAATTAGTTTTACAGTCTCTAACCTACAGATATTCTTTGCCTTTTATTTGCAAGAAGAAAAGACAGGTGCATTTACTCAACATTTAGAGCATACCTGTGTATATATATAGTCTTTTATGGTTTATTTACTGATATTACCCAGTTTCTGTGCTTTAAGAGTGTTCAGTCTATCTTAGACATAATGGAGTTTAGTCCCCATATGATGCCCATATGATAAATATAGGTCCTAATTCTAAGTAACCCCTTACTTAGAGGTTACTAAGTCTCCTCCCATTACTGCTGGAGTCTCTTCCCATTACTGCTGGGGAAACGTGGCTCCTGACCCTGATACTGCGGCTCAGTAGGCTAAAGGAGAGGTTTACACTGCATCAGTATTGTGGCCACCTGGATTGCAAAAGGTTATGCAACGGACAAAGGTATTTCTGCTGGTATATACAGTGCTGCTGGTTAAATCCTCCAGCTGACTTACAGTCTCTCTGAATTATTTTTTACATTACAAACGGTACCTAGAACAGCAATGATTTTCCGAAATTATAACATCAGGTAACATAGGAAATGTGGCAGTATAATCATGTTGTAACTTAGAGCTTTCTTCTACTTTTGGTGTTTTCAGTAAGTTTAATTTATAGAACCTTGCACAGTTTCTGCTAAAATCTTTTTTTCTTTGTGTGTATTTTTAGTTTTTTTTCTCTAGGTTTGCTTAGTGCCACTTCAGGGTAGCATAGCACTTGTGTGAAACTATGAATGTTTCTTATACTTATATGAATATATATATATTAAAAATTTATATATAAAAAATATAAATAAATAAAAGAGAATATAAAAGCAACACATGGTATTTTCTTATGCTGATAACTTTCTTTTGTGTACAGTATCTGGGGTACCGCAGTGTTTTTTCCCATGGTTTCTTCCAAAGGCGATTAGACAAATCCATGCTGTAAATACCTGGCTTTTTACAAATTATTTCAAAACTCTCCCAATGAATAAGATTATTTTCTCTTACATGGCAACTGCCCTTTGGTCAAGACACTCTTCATCACTTTCCTTAGATTGGGCTTTGGAGAAACAAGGCAAGACTTCAAACTACCTCCCATAACAACACTGGAGTTTAATTGTGACATATTCATAATTCATTTCTGTGGAACAAAAGCAGTGTTGTCATTGTCTTGCAAGTATAGTGGCGACATTTTTTTTTTTTTCTGAAACTATTTTGGACCAGTAAGAAAAATTTAGTCAAAACCCAAATGTAATTTTGTTTTGACTGAAAAATTGCCGTAAAAGTTACTTGGTTACCTAACGACACTGACTCACTGCAGTACAGTTAATAGATAACATTTTCCTGGCATGCTAGAGGTTTAGGTCTTGCATTAATTGGTGAACACTGACCTACTGTTCTGATGTGAGTCTCTTTCTGATGTGAGTCTCCTTTTGATGTAAGTTTTGTTTCATTTGGGCAGCATTTTAGGGGGAAGGCGGTGGAAAGGGGAATTGGTTTTGTTCCACCACAGAATGAAAATAACATCTGCTATAGGAATGCCAAATGTGGTTCTGTGCTACCTAACCTCTTTATTTCCTTTAAAAAAGAACAAGAAATAAAACAAAACAAGCAGACATGAAAAGGTCTAAGTTTTCAGTAACTAAGTATCTTCAGTCCCTTTGTGATTTTGGTATGTTTATTCCTCTTATTTGCACAAAGTTCTTTGAGGTTAAATTCAGGGATTGTTTTGATAGCACTTTTCCTATGCCTGATTTTCCTTCACTGAGACAATACTTGGTCCAATTTATTTCTTTCTTCTTCTAAGGTAATCAAAACCCTGAGAATTTTAGTTTGTATTTATACCTGTACTCCTTACTGCAGGGGAGTTCCAAACGCTATGAATTTCCCAAACTATATCCACTTCTTCAGCCAAAATCTGGATTTTTCTTCAGAAGACCATCTTCTGGCAATGTTCACCTTCAGTCTTTCAGGTTCCTCCAGCAGCTTCTGCCTTGATTATCTGAGTATCTTACATAAATATATATGTTTGTGTATTGGATACATACACTGTACATAAGTAGATCTAAGCTCAGGTACGCCTACTCTAAACTGTACCAGTCCTTCAGGAGGTCCATAGTAACTTCCTTATAAGAAATAACGGCTTATGTCTACTTCAGACGTCTACTTTACTTTTTCATGAAGGTTATTCTGCTTGTTTGTTCAACACCACCACTGGTCCTTCCACAGTTTTCAGCATTTTTCATCTGGATTTTTTATGAGATCATTCCCAGCTGGCAAACCCATTATAAGATGGTTCATATTCCTTTGAATATGATAACTTAGGTATATTCTCACTTGTAAACTCCTTGTCATCCTCTTCCACCCCCAAAATATGGGTTTTTTTTTTACAGATCTTGCTCAAGAGTACAATGTCAGCAAGCCCTATACTGAGATTCTTAGAACTATTTTGATTCAGAAAGGTTGAGTTTGGGATACACGCTGTAATCCTTTGTTATGGTAAATAATGCAGTATAGAACTCTATCTTTTCTGGAAATTACATTTCCTGGATACTGTTCATCATTTTCTGAACCATTTTTGACACAATTACTGTCAATTTGTCAGAAGAACATTCTGTGAACAGACTTTATTTCCACAGCATCATTTTAGGTTAGTGTTGGTGTTGCTTCTCTGAGAAAACTGCATGTAGAAATTCTTGCAGTTTACAGAGAACTCATTTCACTGGAATAGGCACATGGGAGTCTGCTTCTTAGCCCCATTAAAATTAACTCAAAGTACCCTTTGTTTTCAGGGACTGAGAGAGTAGCATATAAACTGCAAAGGCTCAAAATGGTTACTTTTAGCCCTGGACTCCTAGCACCTTAATATTGAAGTATAATAATTGCAGAGAGAAATCAATACAGTAGAAGTCACCACAAGCTGGCATGAAAATGTCATGGGGTTGCAGAGGATTGTTAAAGTGACAGTGAACAGCCCAGAAACGTGTACATGAACTAGCATACATGAAAAGCAGCTTAGAGCTGCTTTGAGTAACAACTTCAGTGTAGTATAGCACTTGTATGAAATGATGAATGTTTCTTATATATATAAAACAAGAGAATGTAAAAGCAACATGTGATATTTTCTTACACTGGTAACTTTCTTTTGCGTACAGTCTGCTGTACCGCAGTATTTTTCCCATGGTTACTTCCAAAGGCGAAATAAATTTTCACAGAATCTACATGTTTCAAGTGATAAGATGAAACTTTCTAAACAGTAGGTAAATAGTTCTTCCACAAATCAACACACTGTAAAGAAATCCAGTTCCTTATTTCCACTATAGTAGGCATCAGGATATTTTCCAAGCCCCTGAGCTACCACTTCATAATCAATATAGTCTAATAAGAAGAAACGAGCATTAGATTTCAAACAGGCAGGAACATGATATTTTAAAGGCATTTCACACCAGGTTAAAAATGTATAGCTTAAGTTCTTCCTCACAGGTGTGCAGGAATAACGTCTCACCAATCTATTTCCTGTATTCTTCCACTAGCTCTGTTCGCAGCATCCATAACATCTGCCTGCTTGGATATATTGCAACATCAGTAGCAGTACATACACTGAGGGCAAATATCCAAAGGGCTATCCACTACAGTAGTAGTATAAGCAGGTTCATCAGGCAGGATACTTAGTAAAGGCATGTGTGGGACACTGAAACCATGAAATACGACGCAGTGGTGAAAGTCTGGTATGCCTGTAAACTGAGTAATCAATTGTGTGTGACATTAGTGCTTAAACCAGCTGTAAACAAATGAGCTTTCAACTCTTTATTTTATTCCTATTTCAGATAGATGATAAAGGAAGGTATGGACAGGATCACATTGGTAAATGTTTGACAAGGATGTGGCTCTTTAAAATGTTTCTATTCAGGAGGACTGTTAATCTGCAAACCTTTCTCTTGGTTGAACACTTGACACCAACTCATGATCCCAGGCTCTTAAACAATTAGACTATATGATATGAGAACTCAATGTGTCGGCCTGACTTACAGCAATTCCATTTCTACCATTCCAGGTGAATTTTAAATTAACAAAACAGACGGGGGAAAAAAGCAAATTTAATATAGCTAGGTTACACAAATGGCCCTTCTGCCTGGTGGGTGAACTTAAAATTTCCATGTATTTTATTGGAGAAACTGCAAAACACACTTCCTTTAGAGGCAGGAATCTTTGCTCTCCAGTGGGCATCCACAGAAAACACCAAGCAGCAGCTGAGCTACCTTGGTAGACAGAGGGTAGTTCTGTTTACCAAGTTAGACAGAACTCTAGTTACCCAGAGGTAGTTCTGCTGGGTAAACGAGCACCTTCAGTTCCCATTGAGACCCTTCTGGATGACACTGTGTTGTGACAGTGTGCCGGTGACTCATGAGTTGCTGTGTCTCTTCTCTGCTGATGTCTTCTTTTTTCTGTCTTTTCCATCGGCAAGTGGTGCTTCACTTGTAGGAATGCCTTTAAAACATTGCACTAGCATGGATATATTTGATAACTGCATATATATCAAACATTTCAATGCCTATAAAACATTGCACTAGCATGGAAATATTTGATAACTGCAACATACCATTTTTAATTATGTCAGCACTGTGTGCTAGCAGTCACCACGCAATTAGTAACACAAACAAAGCTTACCAAATAGAATGTAATAATTTTTTACTGAAAAAATAAATTTTGTTAAAATCTACACAGCTTAAGGGTAGGAAAATAAATACTTAATTGCAACCTTGATTCACCTTAGTCTAGTTGATTTAAACTGTTGTTGCACTTAACATATGTGTAATGTGATTTTGCAATTCCAGGTACATATAAAGAAAAAAGTGAAAATACATATCTGAGACTGGTTAGCATTTCCTTTTGAGGAAAAGATGTAGATTTATGCTGGTGGAGTTTAATTTGCTAGAACTTCAAAGCCATCTCTTCCAAAAGTTCCTCTCCTTTACTGTAGTTTATCCATTACAATTGCACTGTTTTTTGATTTGAAAGGTGCTCTGAGCTGATAAACAAGCAGTAACAGCATTGGTACTATTTGATCAAAGTCCTTCTGAGTCCTTACACTTTAGAGTTCAAGTAGATGCAAATCAGATTGAGAATAGAAAAGCAATAGGAACATATACAGAGATTTCTAATGGAAGAGTAAATGATTCCCCCCTGCCCAGAATCTTAGAGCCCATTTCACCGTGAGGGTTATTTTTTTGCTTTTGCTTTTTATTTTGTTTCCCTCTGCTACTGTCTGGCTTTTTTGTCTGCTTTGTTCTAGGAATAGGTGCTTTGATTGGTCATGAAGAAAGCTGCAGTCAGTATTCTAGTATTGACCTGGTGCACTAATGGCACTGAAGGCTGAGTCTGAGATCGTTAAACACCAAGTCTCTTAAATGGCTTATGATCTGTGTTTATCAATAAAACTAGGAGGTGATTTAGCAACCAGATGTCCAAGTTTTGCTTAGATGTCTCTAAGCTGAACTGCATTACAAATTAACTCTCTTTGTAGCTATAAATATTGTATATAGTAAAGCATTTTCACTGTCAGGCTAAATATTATTGTAAATGCAAAGTGAAAGGTTGATTTCTTAGCTGCTGAACTCAGAACTTTACATAATGGTAATGCAGGTTAAGTGGGAGCTATGGCAGCTTACCCTTGAGCTGAGCCCATAGAGCCAGGTATTTCAGACATTATTTTTGTTTTTCACACTCTGAATTTGTAACTGTTAGCCAATTTTATAAATAAGTTTCCTTATTAATGTCAGCCTTTATTTGAAAAGACATGGCCAATTAAATCAATTATATAGCTTACAGCGAAGGGTCCTTTGTTCATCAGTCCACACTTGCAGTTTATTATGCAATAGTTTTACCTTTTATTGTACTACTGTAAATTTACTGGAATATAATTTTTTTTAGTGAAGGATGTGAAGAAGTACCAGTGTAATCAACTTTCTTTCTGAGTCACTTAGATCTGGATAAATTTTAACCTTCCATTAATGACCCAGTTAACTGCACTGAGGTTTTCAAGAGGAACCTTAATATTTGAAAGTTTATACATTATAAAATCATCTTGGTCTCAGTCATATTAGAAGGACAGTAGTTGGTAAATGAGCTCGAACTCTAATTAGACTCACTTGCATCTAAATGTGCTGAAAAAAGCTAAATGTTCTCATGTGCAATATTTTAATCTTTCAGTTAGGTAATCTTAACTGTTAACATGGTCATGTTCTGTAATAGTAATTTGTGTGAACCTGGAATGCGACTTCTCTTGTGAAGTTGCCCATGTAGCAACTGTGGAATCACACTGAAATGTAGTAAATCCTTTTATCCAGAAGAATTTATGGACTGTTCTCCATTTGATAGAGTGACTAATATGAGTCACTTGTTTAATTACTGCAGCTTCTTCAATTGCTAGGGATTTTTTTTTGTAGTTTTTTTTTCCTTCCTTTTTAATTCATAAATAATTTAATATTTAAAATTAGTGTGGTGGTTGGCTGTACTCAGTTGTACAAGAAGTCAGATAGATGTTCTCCACTGGTAAAGATGAAGACTTGCAGAAACCATCTGGACTTTGAAAGGAACTGTTACAAGAATCGGGGAAGGCCAATAATGAAATTTATAGCAGACATAGCTACAGTATTAAAGCAAAAACCCTTTTGTCATTTTTTTGCTAAATAAGATGACAGTAAGATTTATCAAGGGAGTGCTGAGTTTAATTGTAATATTGTCTCATTACAAACAGTCAGATAAATTGTGTGCATTAATTATGAAGCAGAGACTTGCATAATAGCCTTTTCCTTTAATTATCTCAATTCTAAAATTCTGTCATGGGACATTTAATGAACCTGTCTCTCTGTATCAGATGGTATGTGATACAAATTTATTCTGTTTCTTAGATTATAATTTCTGGTTTTCAGGTCATTGAAACAGGGCAACAGCGTGTGAGCTTGTGATTGAAGGTGTAGTTAGTTAGCATGGTTCTGGTTCAGCTTGTTTAATTGTCCCTGATTTTATATTATGTGTCTGGCAGAGGTTTCTGGAAACCATGCTAGTCTTCTGTTGGTGAATGTCCCATCCACTCCAATATGTCCTGCTTCCAAAGCAAATGCAGGTGTGCAAGTTGCTAATATTCTTTGTATCACACTTTCATGTGAAAAAAAGTGATTTGGTCATCATAGAAAATGAGCTCAAAGGAAAACAAGGATAGTTGAAACAAATCTGCTTTTAAATTGTGCTGAATATTTGTGGAATACCTCTGTCATATTCATCTGTCTCTGCTGACTTGCTGCTAAATGAAAAGTTTGTGAATGTTCTTGGATTTTTTTGTGTCTAAGGTTCTTGTCCTATTCTTTAAGAGAAGCACTTTTAAATCGTCCTCTATGCTTCACACATAGGCTTGAATATACAAGCAAGTATTTTTATCCAAAGCTAATATACGAATACACAATGTAATTATTTTTATTTAATTTGCATAAATGTATAGCACTTAATTTCTGAGTTGAAAACTGCTACTCGTGGTTTTGTCAAAATCCATTCTTTCAGGTTGTTCACAGATTTGCAGCAGTCTATGTTGTTGCAAATTCCCTGTACTCCTAAACAGTCCCAAAGGCTCAAGGTTACATGTTTTTTAATAGATCATAAATTTAGCTTGAATGTGTTTTCTTGTAAAAAACAAACAAACAAACAACCCACAACCCAAAAAACATCCTACCAGTAATCTAATACTGTTTCCTGATCAACCAACCCAAATAAAATAACTTGATATTCAGGCTGATGTGCTGAACTATTAATACGGAATTCAACATTCATTCTTCCTACTCTGGATTTTTTTTTTGATCTAGCAAGCTATCACTGAAGATCATAGCATTAAATGTTGGGTTTGTTATTTGTTTCACACTGTAGCCTGAATGATATAAATTTCACCCTCAGTTCTTGTTTTTTGAATTATTATTTGATGCCTTATGTGCCCTAGGAATAGCAAGTGATATTGAAGATTCCAAGCTATGAAAATAAATTACAGAAGTAAATAAATTTTTAACCAGAATATTTTAACATATGAGCTTTTTTTAAATTGCTTTGTGTAATAATTAAATGTTAATTATCACTTAATAAATATTACTGAAGAATTTGATTATACACATAATTATTGGATAAAATTATGTTGCTTGATCCTTAAATATCACAAGGAATTTAAAAAATAAATTATTAAAGTACATCCCTTAGTCTACTAGTTTGGGATTACAGGTTTATCTTTCATCGTTTCATTTGAACTTCAGGTTGAATATAATTTTCACTGGGTTGACTTTTAAAAGTAAATTGGTTTTTTATATGAATGCAAAAGTAACCAAGAGTATTCTGGGCTTATTTGTATGTAGATAACAGCAGAGTTTGACTGTCTTAAATTTTTCATAAAATGATTATAAGCTTGGTAAGCTCCAGTGTATTCCTGTTCATAATGATATTCAAACACTCCTACACTCTGAGAGCATCCTCCCTATCCTTTCTGTCCTGGTGTTCCATATTCTCCTTCATGCAATTCACAACAATCAGAATTAATAAATAAATAAATAAATAAAAATCTTTGCATCACAAAATTATATCTTAAACAACAAGAAACCCAGGAGGAAATTAATTTGATAGCTACAGAAGCATTTGGAACGTATGATCTGCAGGTCTTGCACTGTAGCACCATCATTAAACTGCACTACAAGCATATGATTTTAATTCTTTTGGCAGTGTGGGGATTTAGTTTTGTGTTGACAGGGGGAGCAGCATGTCAGTGCATGAATGATAATGATACATATTCCCTAGTTAGGCAAATAAAAATGACCAGCTAAATCAAGCACTGCACTGAACCAGAATGCATTTTTAAATCAAATTATTTGGCAAATGAGAAAAGTCTGTTTTAATAGAAAAATCATTTATTGAAAGACTTTAATTAATTTTAAACAAAAGGTGAGTGAATGAAGTAAAGCTTAAGAGCAAGTTGATCCTTTAAAAAGCCTCGGCATTGTCATTAGAATACTGAAACCTTAGCAGTATCGGCCATAATATTTTATCCCTTGGGTAAATAAAAGGGTAAGGTAGCTGAAGTTATTGAAATTTCATGGATGTAGAACTCCTGTGATAGTTCAAACTGAAATGGACCTACGCTCCCTCTATTTTGCTTTTTGAATTCTGTCTCTACCTTCCCTGTTCATGAATAATATATCACTGTATGGGGATTAGGCATATCAACCTGAGTTTTCCATTGAAATAGTTCATTATTTCTCTTTCAATTTATGAATATTTATCAAGGGATTCTGGGTTATTTAATAGTATTTTCCCTTAATGCATACCCATGAATCCCCATGCACATAAGTCTGAAAAATGAGAGTTATTTGTCTTGGGACTAAACTGCTCCTAAGCTCCTGCTAGCAAGCTGCAAGGTAAACATTCCTTAATAAGCAATAGGCAAAAAATAGTCTTTCCTCCCTCGATGTGAAATGTAGACAGATTCCTCCCATAAAACTTTCCCTCCACCACTTCAAGATAAAGAAACACAAGCAAAAATAATGTATAAGAACTTCATATATTATCTGGAAAGGGTCTCCATGCTAATTTAAAAAGACCATAAAGTGCTAGAGCTCTTGATGTAAGCTGGTGATGAGAGTTTAAGAAGGGAAAAAACCTTCAAAGACACTTCTACAAAGGATAGAAATGAGCTATTAGGCTGCAAGATTTGTGAAGGATTTGAACTCAGACTGGAACATTGCTTTTTGTTGATTGATCTCCATGTCAATATACTCTTCTTGAATTTGTCATACATCTTACACACATGAAAATGTATAAAATGCATTAAGGTGTAACAGGATGTTCAATCTTTGATGTGCTTGTTTCATATGGGAGAAGTGTGGTAGGGCTCTGGAAGACAACTGATAGTGCTTTTGGGTGAAATCTTTTTCCCTCAAAAAAAAAAAAAGGGGGGGGGGGGGCAAAAACAAACTACAAACAATTTCCTATAGTCCCAGAATGTCTCTCAACTCTACTTTTATGGATTCCCTTGAAAAATTATACAGAATAAATTAATTTGAGTGTCGCTAAAGATCATCTTTAGTTTACTGAGAGCATAGAGGGATTCGGGTTTTTTAAGATATAGCTGTGCATGTTCAGACTGCGGAGTAGTTTGAGTGGGAGCATAACAGCACCTTTGAAATATCTCCAAAGCTTCCATGTTTGTCACCAGTCTTTGGTCAAGTGGTTGTTTTAATGTGCTATCATCCATCTCAGAGACAGTTATCATAAATTATTCCTTGAGGATGCAGTGAGGCAAGCTGTACGTAGCCATGAGGAACCATCTTATGAAGATGTTTTGTGAGCTGTAAAACTTGACTTTCAGACTAATGGTCTAAAACCAGAATTTGAATTGTGTTTTGCAGGCAGTTGGGACTTCACTTTTAAACGCCATGTCCAGTTGTGCCTTTCTATGAACCTAAAGGAAGTGTTACGTCAAATGATGTAGAAATCAGACTGTAATTCTTGTTTCACTTTTGTGTTCTTCTACAGATAGTAACTTCATCCTTGCAAATGCTCAGGTGGCTAAGGGATTCCCTATTGTTTACTGCTCAGATGGCTTCTGTGAGCTTGCTGGATTTGCACGAACTGAAGTCATGCAGAAGAGCTGCAGCTGTAAATTTTTACTTGGTGCTGAAACAAATGAGCAGATGATTGTTCAAATTGAGAAATCACTGGAGGAAAAGGTAGAGTTCAAAGGAGAAATCATGTTCTATAAGAAGAATGGTAAGTTTTTCTTTCCTGTTTTGTTAGTCCCAAAGAATGAAACTTAGCATTAATGCATATGATATATAGTATGCATTTTTATGTAATGATTTTTTATGTCTATAATCAGTCCTACAAGAACAGATTTCAATAAAGACAGTTCACATTGAGACTACGTTTATATCAATATTACTGATTATATGTAAGTATATGACAAGTCACAAAGATGCATAGAACAAATTTAGGATCCTAAACTGCATGATGAGACACCGTGTTATCTGCACTCAGTGTGACATGGCATTTTCTACTTTTTCACGTATTGCAGTTCTTACCCTTAACTGCTGAAACTTAAATTAAAAAATTAATACTCACCATATGGTAGACCATGACTCTGTACAATTTTCAGTCCCATCAACAAAATGCTCAGCCACTATATTTCAATGCAATAATAATGATTTTCAAGAAGTGGGTAAGTACTTTAAGTAAAATTTATATTTAAGTATGCATCGTCACATTAAAAAAACATTTCTGGGCATTAAGCAACTCCATCGACTTCAGTAAATTTCAGGTTGCACCATCAAAGCTTTCACTCCTGTGGTAGGGCATTTATAAGGACAGTTTCATAGTCAAGATGAATGAGCCATGGAAGCAAGCACCCCACCATGCACACTTACCAGCTTGTTTCATTTATATCAGGTTCTTTAGTGCACCTGTGCTGTAAGCATTTACGCTGCCATTGTTCATGTGATCTTCAAACAGTTGACACTAAGTGTGAGATACTGACAGGACTGCAGCCGCCTTAGTGATATCGGAGCCTTCACATGTGTTTAATGATCCATGGGTTCAATGGATCCATGGCTGCTTGCCGAGTATCACCTTTTGTTTTATTATAAGGCTAGAATTTCTAGGCATACGTTTAGACCATGTGTCGTCTTCATAGATTCTACTCACGTCTTTACTAATGAAACATTTTCCCCTCAAATATTACTACTATTATATTAGATATTTTTAAAAGCTATTTTCTAAAAGTAACTTTTTTTTTTTACAAGAAGATAGTCGGTGATTTAGAATCTTAGAAGACAGCTTCGCTTTCCGTAACATATCAAAAAGAGAAACGTTGCTTAGATGGCTTGTATTTATGTCTGCTGTTTTTCACAGTGTTAAGTTTTGAAGTTATTCTGAAGATGCTGCTAAATGCTTCCTTCTCTTGTCTTTTTGGGGAGGCTTGGAGGTGGTGTTTAATGTTGGGGTTTTTGCATTTAGAAGAGACTCCTATAGTTCCTTGAACTTATGTTTTATGAAGGTTATTCAAAGAAAGTAGTTTCAAATTTGTAGATCATGTCTTGAGTATAAGGAAGAATTATTTTAATCTGGAAGGATAGGAGCTGCTTTTCTCAAGTATTGTACAGTGATGAGTGGGCATGGTGAGACCAGATTTCAATGTATGTAAAAGAAAGAAGTAAAGCTAACACATTCATTTCACTGTCTTGGTCCTAAATGATAAATTGTGATTCCTTTGCACTATGAAAGGGTGTTTCAAACCTATAATAGAAACGATTAATGCAGGCAGAAAGAGATTGCAGGTCAATTTGCTTAACAGTAAAGTAACTGAACCACAGATAAATAGATTAAGAGAAATTGATTAGGATAAAAGATTTCCCACAATCTATCCTACTTGCATCCCTGTGTACAGTTTGACGGGAAGCCATTCCAAGACATTTTCTGAGTATGAATAAATTTGCCAGGATGCCTATTATATTTTTCATTCTCATGTATTTCTGTACCACTGGGAAACAGAAATGAATAGGTATAAAAATAACATGAGACTGTTCTTGAATAAAAGCAAAATTTATCTTAAAAGTAATTTTGTTTTTTCAACAGAGCTGCAAATTGCAGACACCAAATTTGGTAAATGACCCATTTTAACTAAATGTTTCAAGTCTGGAGTTGTGTTGGGTTTTTCACAGAAGAAAAATTGAACTTCTGAAGCTGTTAGTCTTATTCAACATTGGCAGAAAAAAAAAAAAAAGAGAAAGAAAAAAGTCTTTGCTATAGAAAAATGTTTAAAAAATATTTGAAGAAAGAAGAACTTTGGCAATAATCACCCCAAAATGACTGTATGGATACCTTCAGGCTTACCCGATACAGAAAATAATTGTCAGTTAGGCTAGTATAGTCTATATATGGTGTAGTATAGTTAGGTATAGTCAGGCCCGGTATAATGCCAGGAACGGAGGTCAGTGGGAGACAAGTAACGAGCAATGCCTAGTTGTCACAGGGTTGCACTTCAGTGTCCCAGTAGGACTTCAGGGTGTCAGACTAAAACTGGGTATCTGGCTTTAGTCCGCTATTCAGAGGTACAGCCTTGCTCTGTAGGCCTAGCTATAAGACCAAATGTACACTTCAGGGATAAATCCAGGGATAGAAGTTGAGCTTCAGGGATAATTCTGAGCTCACAGAATAGACTGACACCCCTCAGCATCCTTCTTAAAAGCTTAATAATGAGCACAACGTTATGATAAGAAATGACTGTGAGGGAAACGGTTATATGAATGCAGTAACTTATTCTTGCTTTCTTATCATACAATCACAGGATCATAGAATGGTTTGGGTTGGAAGAAAACAATCCTCCTGGAATGACTAGAAGTGTATAGGACTTTTATTCATGTGTGGGTTTTTTTAATGGATCCTTAGAATAGGATAAACAGGCTGTACCTTCTCATCCAGGATGTTTTCTGCTGTGTTAGCACAGAGCAGTATTAGAACTGTGGCAGCAGTAACAGCAGCTTGAGAGAAGTCTTTTGAAAATAGCACTCAAAATACACTTTTCGTGATATTTTCAGTATTTATTTTGGTTCCTTATCCAGTTCTAACTTTTCATTTATCAGAGCTATATTGGTTTTTTGAAGACAGAAAAGCAAACTATTAAAAGACAAGGAATTTTATGATTGTTGCCTTCTTCAGAAAGTTTTAAAATTCTATAGCTTAGGAGCTGATTTCTTAAATGATTTTTTTTCCTCTTACTCTTTCTACACTTCCTTCAAAACATCTGCAATGAATTAAGTTGTCAATTATGATAATGGAAATGCAAAGTAACCTTTTTGAATTCAAGTGAGTTGTGAGAAATGAACTCAATCCCTGGATCTCTTTTTCAGAGTAATCTAAAAGCAGAAGGACACTATGCTACAGAACTACATTTAGACAAACCCTTCTTTTTCTCCCTGCTGGACCACTGCAAAAATTTATCAATAGCAAGTACATGTAGTTAATGAGCTCCTAATAATCCCCCAAGATGAAGTACAGTTAAGCTGCAATGTGGATTTTTCCCTTACTGTTACAGTCTAAGATGATGCTACAATAAACCCTATAATCATTGACTTAGTCCAGTCTAAACTGTCCATCTGCTGCTGCTGAGAAGGTCACACCTTGATTCACTGATGACCTCATCAGATCAATTTCCGATGTTTCAAAAATCAGTTTGTAGTGTTTCAAAAGAGATTTGTTCTTACGCACACCCTCTGAAGACCTGCACTGGTTCTACAACCTTCCTTCACTGAAAGGAAATTGGCCTCTTTCTGTGTCCGCGTAGCTTGTGTGAAACACTACGTAATCAGCCACAGCCAGTTCAGATTTACGGATGTTTGAGAGGCGTCACTGTGGTGCCTGTATTACCTGTGCACCCCAACAACAGGGCTGTTTGGGCAGATTTTTGTGGGCAATTAAAAATCCCTGCTGTAAGAGGACTGGAGCGAGTGGATGCTGCTGGGACCACCATCACAAGTTGCCTTAGGACCTGGCTGCATGCAGAGTTGCTTCATCTGCGATAGGCCACTTGGACTCAAGGGACACTTTGCACTTTGTCATCTTCCACAAGTAAAATGAATTAAACACTTTCTGAGGTATGTCTTAGGCATGTGCCTTGTAGTTCTTGGCCCCTAAAGATTTGGTAAGTAAATGATAAAGTCAGGAAGGCACAATATAGTTATTTTGCTTTTTTTTTTTTTTTTTGGTGTGTTTTTTGTTTTAAGAGTTGGTATGATTAAAGCAAGGTATTTTGGGGCTTTTCTCATCAGTGTAGGAGAATATGTGTTTTAATAACTCTGTATGATTATCTGGAAGGTCAGGACCAAGGTATTATTTCAGATGAGTGGAACATGAGTAGAGTAAGGGTGAAAGTCAGAGCCTCTTACTGACTTACTAGATACCATCAGGTAAGAGGCCATTTGAAGTCTAGGTGTAGCAGTGTTCTCGCACGAGCAGCAATGACAGCCAGAGGCAAATGAAATAAGCCTCAAGCTATGAGACATCATCTATATAGCCTCTGCCATGGCTGCAGCTGAATAATGCGGCTACAGAATAACGAAGGCTCCATTACATTATTTGCAGTTAATGCATGACTTGTGTTAAGGAAACGAAGAAAGCTTTTTTTAGATGATGAATTTAATCTTATTTAAAATTATAGAAGATTTAATTAATTATAAGTAAATTTAAGGAAAATTAATTTCCTTTAAAATGAAAGAAAATCAGGTTTTCTTAAAGCTTTTCTTCCCTACAAAAAGTATTTTGCTCGTTGCAGGAATGGTATCCCTTTTTTCCAACAAGAAGTTTTAAAACCTGCTTTTAATGGTTGTCTGAAAACATCTTGTAGCATTTTGAAACAGGGGAGTTGTATGGTACATTTTTAATATGAACTTTGTTTTAAAAATCTCCTGAAACCCACCATGTCTTTGGGAAATGTTAAGCCCAGCAGTTAGAGAAGAGGCATTTCTTAGAATTTTCTAACTGGAGGGGGGAGGGAAATTTCCATACAGGGACATCAATTTTCTAGTGACGTCTAGTTGCTAATGTAGAGGAAGTCCCTTGACAAGTTGCTTAGCAGGATAGTTCGCAGCAACATGACTTCAATTCTGGTCTGCCTTAAAAATGTGGCCTAAAAATAAGAAAGCTAAAAAGCTTTTGTGGTTGTTTTGCTCACATTATCTAAATTACAGAACAAAATACAGAAGGGAAATAAAAAGAACAAGCAACACTAAAAAATTAATCTGGTGGTTATACATAATTGCAATTACATGAGCCATAAGCAATAATTGGTATCTTTATAAAAACATCCTCTTTTTTCTTTTTTTTTTTTTTTTTTTCCCTTTTTCCTTTTTTCTTCCCCCCCTTCCACATAGCTCAGTAAACTTTAGGAATTTTCAGTGATCTTGGGAAAGCCTTTCTCTTAAAAAGCAGTATAGTTTGGGACATAGAGAGAAGGCATGTCCTTATTTTCCTCTGTTTCACAGAAGACAGAATTTTGGTCTCCTTTTCTCCCCGAACACTTCATTTGATTGAACGATGGCCTCTGGTGAAAGATAATGTATAGTCTTGAAGTGTGTAGGTCCCAGCTTCTGCAGCAGAAGAGGAAGACGTGCCAGAGAGCTCTGGCTTAAACTCTGCAGAGCCTCAGGTAAAGCAGTCAGCAAAACCCTACAAGGAGACAAAACCGTTCAATTAGAAGGAAAAAAAAAAAAAAAAAGTAAAATCCCATGTGCAATGTGATCTGATATATCCTAGATCTTTTGCTGCAATTTAATGACACCTCAACAAGATTGCTGCTTACTGACTGACAGCGCTGATACTTCGTTCTGATGGCACTCACGGTGACATTGGCTAATAGTTTCTTTCAATAGCAAAATGATTTATTAAAAACATAATTCACTGGGAAAAGATTTGTTCTCCTAGAAGCACGCTGATAAGTAAATAAATCTGTATGAGAGTTTCCTGCTGTTTATTGCATTGTTGCAAAGTGATGGGCCCTTCATCGCTTACAGATGCTGACAGATTAGTGTTTCCATACAGGCATGCTAGGCTTCCAGCTGCACTTAGTATGAATGGCTGGTAGTAATGCTTGTATGCACTTTTTTAAAAAAAGATATATTTCATTATGCTGCTTTCTATACATCTGTTTTTTAGGAGAAGATGTAGGTGGGGATGTTTGTACTACATCAGACCAGTCACGCTTCAAATTTTCTCACAATTTTATAGCCACACTGAGGCTGCTGATAGGCTACATTTTATTTTTATGAGTTTTTAAATCAAACTTGAGCCAAATAACTTCTGTCCCCGTGCTTCATCATGAGGTAGGCTGTTCTTTTGTTAAAGAAACATCAAAGCACCATTTCTCCTGATGACTACATGCATCTCTTCTGCTGACATTTTCTTGTTTTGTTCCTGATCCCCAAATTCACATGAAGGATCATAGTGCAGACTATTTGCCACCTCCTGTGCTGAAAATTGCAATGAGTCCTTGCATTAGCTCCATAGTTTTTTGAGAGAGTGTCAGGAAGCTCATGTTAAAACTGTCTATTGAACCCTCTCACTGATTTGACTGGGGAGTTGCAAAAGCAGTCTGATTTTATAGAGCAATTAAGTAATTAAACGGTTAAAACCTACTTCTTTCCAACTGGTGGGGTAACTATAATTCTTTTCACTGAGCAGGCTCAGAGTCTGTTTACAGCATGTGCTCACATGGATTCGAGTGGTGAACTGGGAAGATTAATCTTCTCTACAGCGTTATGTAATTCCTCAGTGTGTGTTTCAAAACCCTTCTGTACAAAACCCATAAAACTGGCAGGACAGAGGTATCAATCCAGGTCCATGACCTGACCCTTTCTCAGGTCCCAGCGTTAGCCCCTGCCTTCCAGAAAGGTGCCAGTGGGCAGCATGCCAACAGCAGGTTAAAGCTCTAGAATCGTGGGCTCAACAGAAAATCTTCGAACTTGCTTAAAACCTGCTGATTAGTACTAACAGATAAAACTAAAATAATAGACAGAGACTATACTGGCACTGATTAAGCAAAATAATTTCTCTGACCGAAGCTTGTGGAAAAAGCAGTGAAAAATAAATGATCCGTTTCTAAAATGGAGCTTTGTGATGTAAGTGGACAACTAACCGGCAGAATCCCCTCTTTCCCTGTGGAATGTCTGCTGAAAACTATATGAATAACCATGAGACTGTGACCAGCACTTCTCCCAGGGCTGGGAGACCTCCCATTCTGCAGACCCTTGACCTCCTGTTTCTGGGGTCTGCTGCTGTTAGACACTCCAGAATGAGGGTCACAAAAATATCTTGCAAGAAGATATTTTTGTTTATGTTGTTATCACTTGTTTCTTGAAACTGAAAAATTGGAAAGTTGTCTTTATAAGTGTAGTGGTCTGTGTTGGTCTTGCTCTGTTTTTGCTTACAAGAAGTTTTGTGTCATCTTTAAAGCTTCTTTTGAAGAGAATATAAGCTTAAAAGCACAGTAATGTCATTTGAAAACGTGGTTGTGTTTAGATGAATGTGGACTAAAACTCTTCCTGATGTCAAAATACCAGACACAATTTCAAAAAGATTAAGTAGCTTATAGGGAGAAAGAGAGAAATGAAAAAACTCGTTTATAAATACATGGGGGTTTCATATATATGTGTGTATACATGTAAATATATATGCACAGATACATGTATATGAAAGATCACCCTGGCCTTAGAAAATGTCTTGGCTTTTTTTTTAAAAAAGTACAACCCTCAGTAGACTGAGAAATCATATTTAATGCAATGATTACATCTACATGTTGGATTAGAAGCTCTGAAAACCCAAAAGGAATAAGGACCGTAGGTTGTAAACAGTGTTTTAGCAATAGATTTCAAAAATACAGTAATCAAGGGAAACAATTTTTTGTTCATTTTAGGATTGCTCAACTCAAAGCAATGAAAAAAACAGAATTCAACTGAAGACAGTAAAGACTAGACTGCTCAGGAAGGGTTGAGCCTGACTATTTCTGAAACAGTCCGTACAAAGCTATTGAAAAAGTATTTTGGTTTGGGTTTTGTTGGTTATGTTTTATGTTGGGTTTCTTTCCCACTTTAACTATAGATATTGGATATTTATTTATATAATAGACTGTCTCAATTAGTACTCTCCCAGGATTTAGCTGACAAATGCTGAATGCCTTGTAATATTATGATGAGTAATGATCATTGGAGGTGGAGGAAAGGGAGGTTGCAGACTGATAATATTTATGAATCCGCCCTGAAGCTTTTTGCGTTTAAACATAATGCATTTCATTGACTTAACTGAGTTTTTAGATAATCCTGTGTATTTTTCTAATTGTTATAAATGTAACCTGGTAAATGTATTACATCAGGGAAGCATTTATCTCCTTAAACGCAGTTTTCTTTTCTAATCTGGATGGAGATAGGAAAAGGAAATTAGAGCAGACAAAAAATAAGTAGTACACATAAGGATAATGTACGTCACATGGCTTTAACAGGCATTGCTTAGCTTCTCTGCTTTTGCTCAATGAAAACTCAAATGCAACTAGAGGATTCTGAAACGAGTTTCATTAAGTAGGAAAGAGTGGAGTTATAAAAGGAGAGACAGGAAAGCTGAGTAAAAAAAGCTGAAATGTAGATGAGCAGGAGCTCATAAACTAGTGAACTCATAAACTAATTTACATAAAATGTGCACTGCAGACTGTACTAGCTGTTGCATTAAAAATATGTGAAGAGCACGAAGTTGGAAAAGTCAGGCACTCAAACTTGGAGCTGCCATGACAGAGGTAGTCTGTGCACATAGTAATAAATGGAGACTTTGAGGTGGTGAGTTAAGCCTTTCTGCTTAACACTGGCAGTTTGCAGGAGAGGCAAGGATTGGAGACTGCTGTGCTGAGAAGTGTCTTCTCTTAGAACATCATTTCCATCTCTCCATCATGGCAGTGATGGCAGAAAAAGTTAGACGTGCTGGGGAACGTGACATGTGAGTCACTGAGTTACCTGGCAGTAGCAGGACCACAGTGTAGTTTGAAACTGGGCACAGAAAAGAAGAGTGGACACATGGAGGAGGAGTTTACACGTTCTCTGGTGAGATGTGATAGATCTGAATAATTTCACACGGTACTCTATAGCCTGTACAGAAGCATGCAGAGATATTTTTAACGGAGGTTTCTAAATCAGCTCCACAGGATTAATACCTACTTATTTATACTGAAATACAATTTTTACTTTGTTACTAAGGTATCTTAAGTATCACCTTTCCTCTACCACACTCTTGGGATACACTGTATTCTGGTTTAAGGTATTTTGGAATGGATTTGCATTGACTGTTAAAGCTTGTAGGGAGAGTTACTTGAGGATACAAGTATGATCTGTTTGCCATACAGAACCTGGGGAAACAAGTCCTTGAGCCTTCTTTACTACTCCTACGCAAGTGTTAGCACAACCATCAGTGACCACATAAGTCATCTACCTGATAGTCCATATGTGTTCTGTTAGTTTTTCTTGCAATATTGTCAGACCAAAGACTGTCACTAGGGTATCACACACAGGCTGTCATCTACAGCTGCAGTAGTGGAGGAAAAAGAAAATAGATTTTGTTAATTTATACATGCCACTTCTGCAGAAATGATGGAGAAGAATAAGGTGCTTATTTACTTAAAGCAACGTAGCCTTGCATTGGCTGTGTTAATTGGTCATTGTCAAAGCTGTGATATTTGCAAGAAAGTACTCAATTTATAGCTGTACTTTTTCTTTCAGCCCCATTCTCTTTCTCTTCACTTGTATTTTTTTTAAACCATTGCTTTTTTTTTTTTTGCACCTTGCTCTCCTCAACAAAAAGTTGATATCTTGTCAAAACCACAGAACATTCAAAATGAAATGTTATCAGTGACGCTGGGAATCTTTGAATAAGCTAATGAAAGAGAGTTTGGTTTCCCCAGAAAAAGTCTTTGGCATCCTGGTCTGTCAGTCTGGGAGTCCACACTTTCTGTGATGGAAAAGTGGAAATGACCGAGCTAAAACATCTCTGGCATTATCCTGTACCCAGCAGTAGGTTTATTCTGTTAACAATTAGTGACTCTGTCAATGAGACTGTGTTGTTGCTGAGGATTTAGCATCAACTTTGTTGACGAATTATTACAGATATCTGTATTAAAATATTTTTATCTTTGTCTTCTACATAACAAATGGCCAGAAATAGGGTGGTGTGTTTTAATTTTTTTTTTTTTTTAAGGCTTGATTTGCATCTACTTAAAAGAACATTTAGTTTACTAAGTCAAGTACTGAAATAAAGAAATGTGCCAGACTTATGATGCCCTGTGCGGCCTAATTCTGCCCTCTTCTGCTTATATATCCTGATAATTATTCCTTGTGGAGTGATTGCCTTGTGCCAAAAGCTTATGTGTCTGATATGCAAAACATTTAAACTTTCTTTTTTTCTTCAGGTACCTATGAAACATTACATTTGGTTAGTCTGATACGTTATGTGCAGATGCAGAGCTTCACGAAAGAGGTCTGCATCTTAATCCCTCCTCCTCTCACCACAGAGAGGTGGAAATAAACCACAGGAATTTGTTCATTTATTATCTTCTGCCATTGAGTGATGGAAGGGGCAACACAAGCCAGCTCAATGTCTGTCTGGAGAGTGATGTGGCAAGCAAAGTCCTGAGGAAGTGAAGGTCTGGAAGTGGGTATAACCACTGATGGTTGACACGTAGCCAAAAAAAAGGAAGCCTTAAGCTTTTGAGCCCAGGCCGTAAGGGGCAAAAAGAAAACATAGCTTTGCATCTATATTACCACTTCTAAGAAATTTTTTAATAGGAATAAGTGTGGTTAACAAGGCACTTACTGCAGAAATGCTCAATTAAAATTTTTGACGAGATGGATTTAATTATTTTGTTAAAGAATTATATAAGCTGGTTGTCAATAATCCCATTTCATTTCTATATTATTATACCTCTTCAATAACCATATATCCACCAAAGATTTCCATCCTGAGTATTTCATTGGGCTTTGTCTAGGGTGGGCATGACTGAAGATTGAGTGTTTCTGTATGATGAACACACATAGCTCACCAAAAGGGCTAACGGTCTGAGTCTGTTCCTTGGTTTAAGCAGGCTTTGCTTTCTAGTGAAAGCAATGCTTGGCTCTGAAGGCTATTGGCATTCTAATGGCAGGGTTTTGTATAAAATCTTCCTTTTAAATTTCTTGGTCTGTTGACCTTTGTTTTGATTTCAGTATGAGGACAGATTTCCAGCTGTTGGAGCGAGGAAAGGTAGAAAGGGTGCTTGAGAGAGTGACCATAAAGCACTCTCTTTATGTATGTATAAAAGGTGGACTATAGCCAAATTGCTTTGTGATAAGATTATGCTTCATTTGGTCTCTTTTTTTCCTTCCCTGTGATGTGCTTATATAAGCCTTGAGGATATTAAAATATATTTTGAAACTCCAGTTCATAATGCAAGGGAAAGATTAGACTCTTTCTCCAAGAATGGTGGCTTGAAGCAATAAAGAGTCTGTACATAAATAAACCTCCAGAAGAAATTTCTGTGATAGAGGACTCTTGACAATACAGAAGACCTTTGTATGCACCATCTGAAGCAGGGAAGGAATTTCTGTCTCACAGATGAGTGCACTCAAAAGAACTGTAACAAAGCAGAGCACTACTTTTTTTTTTTTTGATGAGTAGAAAGTTCTTTTGGCTTACAGAATTATATGATGCTGGCTTTCAGTAAAAGCTATGTAACAGATTGTGTTGGATCAGTATATTTTTCTAAGAATGCTCCTCAGTAGTGAAAGATTGCATGCTTCTGTTCTTGACAAAGTGCAACCACATATTGACCTAGTACTGACTTAAAATGAATCATCTCCTCTAGTCCTGAAGAATACTTCATATTTATTTGCTCCTTTCAGAGTAAAGGCAGAAAAACAAAAAAACCAACACCAACAAGTTCAGCTTAGGACTTCTGAAGGTTTAGTGTATAAGTAATGCCGAGACTGGCAGCTGCACCATGCACAGCACTAGCCTGGAGCTCTTCAGGAGAGAAGCAGCCTATTGCATGTTTTGGATATGTGTTTCTTTAGTGGTGCATACCATTTTTTACGCATCTTTGCTTTGCTTAGTCACAATATTTTCAGACATATTTATAGAGGAGGAGGAGGAGGGTAGATAATGAGAGAAAATATGATTGAAGGGAAACAGGAAATGATGTTAAATATTGACAGGGTGGAATGTTTTCAGTGACCAGTTCACCTGCAAACAATTCAAATGCACTCTGATTATACAAAAGAGTAAATGCATTAAAACATGAAAAATTAGAAGGATTTGTCTCTATTTCTATCGATGAACCATGTTACCATAACTTCCTTAAACCTACAAACTTATCATTTCAGATAACATTACCAGGTGTGCTTCTTAGCATAACATAACTTAGGTTTGTTTGAACACTGCTGATGTCCACAATTTTCTTCCAGGAGCAGCTTTAATGATGTGCGTGCATGTGCGCGTGTGTGTAAGACAAGCAAAGAATAAGATACACTCCTACTTCTGGAGGAGATTAAAACAGCTGTTTAAAAGATCATTGCAGCTATTGGTGTTTAGTAGAAGGAATTGAGTGACTTTTCGTCCAGCTGAAACTACTGCTAGAATGCAGACAGGCAGAACGTAACTTTACAAGTAAGAATTTGGCCAGTTTAAGAGTTATAACAATATTTTGTAGAGATCTGTGATTCTATATTTAAGCAGGAAAGTAAAATTGCTTAATGCTTCCTCTCTTTGAATGCATCACTTCAGATTGATAGGGTGGTGGCCATCTAGAACACTTCTGACAGTAACACCACCAAGCAGTTTTTCCCAGAAGTTTTGATAAAAATGTCAAATCTGTACAGAAAATTATTTAAGAATGGAGAATTAAAATGGAAGAAGAAGAAGAAGAAATATCTTGCTTCTGACACCAGTCCTACCTTCTTTTAACAGGACTTCTTGGCTTGCTCTGCCTTCAACCTCAAAATGAGTAACTTTAAACCCAACATAAAGCCAGTCTGCTTCTTCCCATGATTTTTCTTTCCTCCAGCCTTCTGTCCTCCTGTTCCCGGTTATCCCTGCCCCTTCTTTAAATGCCTCAAGTGGAAGAGTTACCTGATGACTGAACTAGTAATGCTACTCTCAGAGCTGCCTGTCTGCCTCTTGGAAAGTTTGACCAGGACAGAGAGAACCAGAAGAATTTCCTTTGAAGCATACTTTTATACCTTCAGCTGTGGTGGTCCTTCAAAAGGGAAGCTGTTGTTTCATCCCCAATGCTTACCTACGGCCTTCAACAGGCAGTCAGGGAAAATCCAGTTGAAAAATTAATTTAGAAAGCTGAATTGTGATCTTAGTGTGTCCAGTTCATTTTCAAAACTGCAGAGTTCAGAAGACAGCAAATAGAGAGGGACGTGGCTAACCTGCTTGCTCTTTCTAAGGACACCTCTAAAGCTCAGCTGATCATTTGGCAGTAGCCAGTTGTGGTGGCAGTGGACCAGGGAACTATTCCTATTTCTTTTTCTGAATGAAAGTAGACTTCTGTTTGTAAATGAATGTGAAAAATAGTATGTTGGGAAACAACACGATTGTGGAAGTGTGAAGAGGTACCCAGAAAAGAAATTTAAACCTAAAAAAGTAATTCTGTAGCAGTACAAATATATCTTTTAAATAATATTAGTAGGCTGATGGTGAGTGGAGGGAGGTAGTGTTGATACCCGAAAACTGAGAAAGACAAAAGCCTGGCACTGGGCTGAATTATCCCAGAATGGATGGAGCTGGGATCTAGGATGTTTGCTAAGATCTCTGTTATACTTCTGGTGCCTTACCAGCATCTAGACATTCATTGTTTTCTGTTCTAAGTAACAGCAGATTTATGAATGATGCTGTCAGAACTGAACAACATACCTTGCAATGAGGTCACATGACACAATCAGTGACTGCAGTAACAATTTATTTTAAGCTGTATAATTCTGTGGCAGATGTGGGCAGAGAAAGATTGACATGCATTAAAAATATTGCCAAACTCAGCATTGTCTTAGCGAGGCGAACGTTATAGACTGTAAAGAAGACAGCTGATATTCATTTTACAGATTACATGTGGTATTATATATCTCACCATCTGTAAGATGCAAGGAGTTAATTCTATTTCTAATCTAAGTCTGATGTCTGATTAGTTTAAATATCTTTGAATTAGTGGAATGATGCTTTGAGTATCAGGTCTTCTGTCAAGAGGTTTTAATGAGTATCAAGTCAGACGATTAAGGTAGAATGATTCAATAGTAAACATGGAAGCTTCAGATGTCAAGTTAACAAAGTGAAAGCTATTCCAGTAAAATAAGCAACATCAGTTGAGAGTTCAAAGGAAAGCATGGTTTCAGAGGAGTAAGCAGCTTCATTAAACTCTATTAATGATCCCTGTAGATAAATTCTGCATTTAAATTAATGTCTTGCTTCTAGAGAAAGCAGTATTACTGAGCTTGAACCAGTGATGCAAAGAGATTTACATGAGCTGAACATCTGTGATTCCCTGACTACTGATCTCCTAAATAAGATATTTTTTTTAGAATTACATTAGTTGTAGATTTAGTAGTTCACTTCCCCCCCCCCCCCCTCTGTAAAAGACAGCTGTTTGAATTAAATTCATTCTTTATCCTTACAGGGTCTTCATTCTGGTGCCTACTGGATATTGTCCCTATAAAGAATGAAAAAGGAGATGTAGTACTCTTTCTGGCCTCTTTCAAAGATATAACAGACACAAAAGTGAAGATTGCTGCAGAAGACAAAAAGGAAGGTTTGTGTGAATTGCAACACTATTGATAAGAACCAACACTGATAACTTTTTGGGAGTCACACTTTCGTGAACACTCTCTCATGTAACCTTTTCAGTATATAGACCTCCTAGCTTTCCAAAGAAGAAATTAACATATGACATGGAAGGACAAATAATCTATCGAAGTTCTTATTTGTAATTTTTAAAATTTACATATTGCTCCACATTCTGTAAAAACAGAATCCAGGAGACAGAATAATTTGTCCTCAAAATTAAATTTGTTTTAATGTGCCATGATTTAATTTATGTACTTTCTGGATTTTCAGAGGTACATTTTGGAAAAGTTAGACCTTTTCAAACATCCCTTCTGTGAATCTGATTTCAGCATGGCTGAGAAATGAATGAATGCATTTTTTTCATGATTTTCCATGAGCAGAACATACAACTTTAGAAATCATTTTGCGTATTGAGAAGCATGACTATTCTTATGTCATCTAATTGTCATTACATATGAATATTACAATATGAAATTATAAGATTTATTATGTCTTTAGGAATATCCATTAGCAAAATAAATACATTCTTGCTTTTATTTGCTTCTGAAACAAAATAATGTGAAGTTTCTTTCATGAATTTGGAAAAAGATTCTGTTATGCTAATGATTCACAGCTGCCACAAATTGATTTTGGCTGTATAGTGTGGCCAAGTTTTGCTAAATTCTGCTAACACAAAGCAAAGACAGTGTGGGGAGATATAGGTTATGCAGTCAGCATTGACCTATGTTGCATATCAAAGGCAGTGAACTTATTCCAGGTTTACATTTTGTAAAGGTATGGTGAACCAAGACTTTAAGTTTGCAATTTTAAAGTGTCAAAGGAACTGTCTAGGAAAAGTTTATCTATAGACAGAAAGAGTAGCTTTCAAAATTCTGTAAAAATTTCATTACTGTTGAATTTTCCAGTCTACTACTGCTCTCGGATTTATTTAAATTTTTTCCACCCGTGATAGCTATTTGATCTCTGCATATCTTAGAAACAAGTTATATATGGCCTTAGTAGTCCTTTTCTCCTTACCAGTTTCTGAAGTAGGGGAACAATAATATTGATGTTTTTTTCTGATTTTAAATACTAGCTTTCTAATAAAATAGTTATATTTCAGTTACAAAGAAGCATCATTCATCATTCTTTTACAACATTTTAATACTTTAAATCAGAAAATATTATGCTTCCCAGTGCTGCTGAATATTCATAAATCAACATTTATGCTCGCAATGTCTGCCTTTTCTGTGCATTTGGACAAATAATTTCACCTTTGTCTTATTTTCCAAACCTTCAATAATGGAAGGGATTTTTTTCATCCTTCAGTTTTTGCATTGAACGTATTTGAGAATTTCCAAGCTTCCAGACTGAAGCAAGGCTTTGAAGTAGTACACAATTATATTTTGCAGCTTTTCCTTACATCCAGTTTCAACCTAGATGTTTCAACTTTACCTAGAATTAAAATAGTTAATAGGTAAAATGTATTTTATCTAGTTTCTCCTTAAACATCAGAAAACCTTACTCTTATGAAAGCTTTAGGATAGTAATTTATTAAAACATCATTTGAGGGGCCACGCAGAAGAGAGGTTGCCAGATCTGTGTTTGAAAGGCTAATGATTTACCTTATGAGAGATACAAATTTTCAGGATACACTCAGTGAGAAATCACTCTGGTATGCCAGTGACGACATGAAATGGATATATCACTGATTACTTGTAAAATGACAGTTATTGTTTATCTGATTAACATTTTATAGATGTATGCTTATTTTAGAATGGATTAAAATGATCTTCAGCTTTTGATGTGCCCTCATGTCAAATTGTACATCTAAGCAGGTTTTAACTCATGTTTGTTGTTGCACATTTAAAAATTAATACTTCTCCTACTGTGTACTGACACAGGAATGCACTTAGCAGAGCTGCATTACACCAGCAAACGCCCATTCAATTATTATAAGCTTATCAATATTGACATCTGGCTGCCTTTTGTGATGTATTCTTTAGAGCACTATCCTGAAACTTGGTTGTTCCTTCCCTTTATACTCATTTTAAAACCATGGCAGTCATTTTATGCTATGGTGATATTTGTTTGCATCATGGCAACAGAAAATAACACTTTGTGTGGGGCTTTGCCAAATACACTATTTTATATAATGTAGCAAGATAAGAAAGAGGATTTAACCACTTATTCAAAATATTTACAAACAATTCCAGCATTTTAATTTTATATAAATCTACATGGATATATAAAAATAAATTTAATGTTAAGTTAGCTCTTTAAGTAACATTCAAATTCTTTCTGTGCAGAGTGATTCACTAGTCCTCAAGTGGTGAACATCGTCTCATCATTGTCAGAAAAGAATTCCCAGTACAATCTATGCAACCAGTTCAGTATCTGAAATTTCAGAATGTTTAATTTCTAGAAGTAATTGGTTCTTCTTTACTTAGACTACAACTATTACCAGGAATGTAGGATGCACCTTGTATTAACAGAAAATTAAGCTTGCATTTTTTTTGAAAGGTATTGAAGATCTTTTTAAAGCTCAGTAATTAACATCCTTTGCAAAGCAATTGATATATGTTGCCGGATATTATTTCCACAGATAATATTGCTAAAAAGATAAATTTACTTTTTAAAAGATTACTGAGTTTGCCCTTTCAAAAATCAGATAACTTGTAAACTTGGAGTTGAAAACCATCTCTTTCTATAAGATAATTGACATTATATGTAGGGTTTTATTACCTTTTTGGCATATCTCTTGTGGTTTGATTGTGTATGGGAGAACTTAGATACAGACTTGCTCAGTGTGAAACTCTGCCCATGCAATGCTGTTTTTTGATTTGGTCCATCTCTCCTCTGTTCTGCCAAGAACAGACTTCTACAATTTGTATGGTGTATGAATAGTCACATTCCAAGCCCCTTTAATTTTTAAACTCCTTAGAAAGCTTATCTAACAAAATTCCTTCATGTTCCTTTTCTCCTGAGTCTACCCTTGGACCCCCGGCATTCTGCCAACACTCTGTGGTAATACACTCTCATGGGTTGCACCTCCAAAAGTCTTCTCCAGACTTCCTCATGTCCTTCCTACCTTTGGTACCATCTGTTTCTTCTGTAAAATCTTGTTCTCCTTGTACTTCCACAATGACACCTTCTTGAACCTTGTCTTCTGATTTTATGGCCTTTCTTTTATTTTGGTTTGTCTTTACTTTTTCAGACCTCAGGAGCTGACACTCTTTGATTTTCTGCAGGCATTTTCTTACCTATTTTATGTCTTCTGTTCACACAACTTCAGTTGCTCCTTTGTGCCAATGCACCTTGCAAAAGTCCACTTTTTGTCTCATTTCCCTTTACCCAGCCCAAATGTCAGATGTCGTCTCTGACCTTTTCTTTTGAATGTCTCATTTTAAATAGAAATCTAACAGACTCTTTTTCTGTTGTTGTTCTGTATAAAATTTTCCAGTGAAATCAGCCCTGTCAGCCCATGGGAAGAGCAGACTTTGTTCTAAGACTTTCATGTAAGAAAAAGGCAAAAACACATGCCTGAGAAGTTCAGCAGTAAAGTGCTGTGACAGTCAGCAAGTGTGACATGGCTTCTTTGCTGTGGTTGGGTTTCTGGTTTTTTAAGTTAATTTACCATCCTTCTCCCCCATCCCTTCACCCCTTCTAATTGCAACGCTCTTAGAGACCTCAACTTGTCAATAGCGATAGTTCACTTTCAGCAATATGTTTCCCCTACCTGCAAGTTTATTGTAGAAATATGGTCTGCTTTCCATCTGCTTAAGAATACCTATAATCATTTACTGTTGTAAAAATGAATGAAGTTAAACAGTATTTGCCATAACACCAATGCCCCAGTCATAACACTGCTGAGCAGCGTCCAGTTGGACTTCACGCTGTGGGTCACAGCCCTCTGAGCCCAGCAGTTCAGCCAGTTGTCAGTCCACCTCATCGCTTCCACACTTGTTTGTTGGTCGTCATCTCCTCCCCATACTGTTCCTAGTTTGAAGGCCCCCTTGCCAGGGTGGCCTGCCTGTTGGCAAAGATGCTTTTGACTTGGTAATAATGTGGATTAAAAGCTGGCCTACCCTCTTTCCCACCACAGATTAAACTAAGCTGCAAGTGTTAATGGTTTAACTGGTTAGCTTTTCCTGGCTTCTTATCAATCATTAGGTCTATAAGAATTTTGAAGAAAACAGATTTATTTTGATTATGCATCATTTGTTGCAGGGAGAGGTTGTTTTTTCCAGTGTACCAGAAATGAAATACCATGTGACAAATACTTTGCATTCCAGATTTTTATGTAAAAAATATCTGTTGGGGGCAGGGATGGGCTCTTCTTCTAAAGAATTCTGCGGCATGCACTTTGATTTATTCTGCTTAATTACTGTCTCAGCTACTTCGTGATTGCTTAAGCTACAGCAGTGAATATTCAGGGAACAATTTTTCATTTTCAAGGTCCTCACACCTGTCAGGAGGCAGGATATTGAAGGAGGATGTACAGTCACCTAGATGTAAGGTATTCAAAGCAGATAAAGTTGTTTCAGGATGCATGGGGCACCATCCTGTCAATGGAGGAGGTGGGATAAAAGCACAGTTTACTTCAACTTTCTTACTGCCCAAAGGAAGAACGTATCGGGGAAGCCTTTATTCCGCAATGACTCAGTTACATCTTTTCTAGCTTGACTTTCCTCCTGGCTGATCATCAAAGTACGAAGGGTCTGTGTCTTTTCTGCCTTCAGTAAAGAGAAACTGATTTCCTCCTGGTTGGTGCATGTGAGTGTAAATACTTAGGTGACAAAAATAGAGCTGCCTTTCTACTCCCTGTTCTGCAGATAACATGTGAGCTCATAGATGCTCTCCCTCTCCTCTTTCCACCTTCTTATGCAAACAAATAAGTTGTATTTGAGACTTGAGCCTTTAGAGATGTATCATTCTTTATGGACATTGCTATAGCTTTTTACGAAGTGTTAAATGTGAGTGGCAGTTCCCTTCCAGCAACTCTCAGAGAGGCACAGGGTATGTTTTGGAAGTAAGGTGAAAGTGTCCTTCGTGGTATATGTGGAGTGAAGATGAGAAAAAGAAAAGCAAACTGATTCTTGAGCAAATGCAGAGGAGCGGACTGTATTCTGGAATATCCTGGAATGGTGAGAGAATATATGCATTAGCAGCCAAATAGCTCATTGACTCACCAGTTCCTAGATAATTCATGCAATCACCTCTAGATTTTCCGTAGAAACCAAGTTATCAAACTGGGGGTGGGGCAGGGGGTGTTTGTTTTGTTTTGTTGTTCATTTTAGTGCTTTTCTTTTTGTTGTACTAGGTTGATGGCAGACTTAGTGGAAAATATCTTCAGATTTTCCATTTAAAGTTTGTTAGCTCAACCAGGTAAGACTGACAGCAGAAAGCATGGAAGAAACAGGGAATATGTTTAGTATGTGCTTTGCCAGTTAGAAGAGCTCTTCAGAGCTGCATGTGTGGTAGGTGTTTTTTTTAGGTTTTTTTAGGGTTAGGAGAAGGGGGTTTTGAGGAGGTAAAGGGTTTGTAAATACTTTTTTACTTACAATACTTGCTTATGCAAATAAGACATTTATAATTAAATGTCTTATTTTTATGGAAAAAATTGAAAAGGAAGAAATGTTTTTAAAGTCTTTTACAGGCCTAGATACAGCCTGGTGTCTTACATTTTATTAATTAAAAGACCATGAGGACTCGAATGTGTATTTTATATGTACCCTGTGTTCAGAAACACAAAAAAAGGGACTTGGACCATTTCCAAAATTCATCTGTAATTGCACTTATACTGAATGTAGTTCATGCTGTAGCTCCTTGGAGAAACCCTGAGGTCATATAAAGACTTAGCAAATAAGATCTATTACAGGTGAGTTTTGCCTAGCTGTAGCAAAGGCGGTTTTACAACTACCAACCATCCATACCTTGTCTAAATAAAGTTGTACAAGTTTTACTTTATGACCAGTCACTTGCATAGTCTGAAAATCTTATTCCTTGAGAGACAATCAGAGATACTTTCTGGGTGTTTCAAAGACCACATGAAACATATACACAGACATTATAGGGTTTTTAACTTATATATGCATTAGCTCTTTAAAATATTTGTTTTAAAAAGCAACACACACACACATGTTTTAACTCTGGACCAGTTTCATGGACCACAAAACATTTTTATAGCTGACTGATATGGTTCTGAATTGTAGATAAAGACATCAAGAAAAACAGTGTTCATTTTCAAAGGACTTGCTTTCATTACAAGATAGAAATTATTTGGGTGGATATATTCCTATTTTCACTTAAGTGAACAAGGTTATACTCTACTGTCAACTTCTGTAAAAAGCTTTTTTTTTAATACATAATTTCTGCAAAGATCAATGATTTTGAAATTATAACTTGCCTCAAATATTCTGGAAGACAAATTATCAGTAAATAAAGTATATGTATGATTGATGTAATTGAATTAAAGGAAAAAGAAAACCTTTAGGTTCATTGAGATTACATCCTTAAATATTACATTCTTGCACAGAAAGACAGACGTCAACATTTGCTAAGTCAATGAAAAATTTCTCAGTGGCTTAACTAGAAATATTTACAGTCTAGGGTTTTTTTTTAATATTTCAAATATTCTTTGTATTATTAAAATTATGTTTTTGTTTATAATGATAAATTAGTATATCAATTTGCCATGAACCAAGATTCACTGTGGGAAATACAACTTTTTCCAGGAAATAAGTCATATCAAAAAAACAGCTGAAAGAATAAGTGATGACCTAGCTGTAAATTCAGCACTACATTTTGTTCTGTAAGAACTACATATGACCACTCCAGTTTAATCAGTAGACATGTTTCAGTTTTGCTGGCATAATAAAAATGTCAGTTTTTCCATTTGTGAGACAATTCTTGCTAACTGTGCAGTAATAAGCTGGTAAATAAACTATTTTTACAAAACTATGAAATGGCTATTTTTGAGTTGGAATATTTTGTTTTATTATAAGAGATTCTATAAATTTTTAGGTAAAACCTGGGAAAAGGCAGTAGTATTAATTCACCTTCAAAGTTGCTCTGCTAAATCTTGGTCTGTTAGAAGTAGTTGAAGAAAGGTGTGTCTACTTGGATATTTTTTTTCAATTCTGAATCTTATGAGATAGGCCCAAAAACTGGTATTTAAAAAGGAAGATTGATTTATTTATTTAGGAGTGTACACCCATCATTCACCAAAATGGAGGTGGAGAAAGATCCTTTCTTTCGATCTTCCTGTGTCTTTCCCCCCCTACCTGTTTTTTCTTAAAGATGAAAGAATCAGCAGCCCAAAATGTGATTAAGGATTTATCTTATAAGCGTACTACTGTTGAAAGGTCTTTCTGATCCAGTAGTAGTAATGTATACTATTGCTTCTTTTTTCTGCCCGTTCAAAGCTGAATTTTCTCTGAAGGCACCATACTAAAATGACAAAAATCATAGAATTGATTCTGTGTATAACTGGTCTCTTTAAAAAAAAATATTCTTTAATAGCTTTTCAGCTGGTATATGTGTTAAGTACACCTTATTGAATCAGTTAATCATTTAACAGAATAAAAAAGGTGGCTAGAGGCTAGCCTGGATCCACCATACAGCCACCAGTTCTACGAATACTTGGTGGCTGTTGACAGAAAGAATGTGTCATGCAAGGAACAGACCTCCTGCAGCCTATTGCCTATGGCAGTGCTTTTATTCTGTCATTAATACCAAAGCGGGCTTTTATCAGTTTTTTCTTTATTGACAACTGCTGGTGTCCTGTCCCCTAAAAAATAATATCTGAAAATTAGCTAAAGGTTTTAAAAAGAAAATTTGATACCAGCCTTCCATACAATCTGGTTTTGAAGGGGTTTTGTGTTCATTCAGAATGCTTTTGTATTGCTTTGCGCTGGTTGTCTCCTTTGGAATTTCCTTGTTGGGTTTTTTTTGTTTTTCTTTTTTAAGGACTGCCTGTGAAATGTATTTTGCATTAATGATACTGAATGTGATTAAGTACCATCGCGTTTCCTGTAGACATCATTGTATTTATTTTACATTATGTGGACTATTTGTGGGTGTCTGCAAAGATCACGCTTTGTCCTGTGCTTTTCCTTACCTTATGGTGCAAGTGATGAGGGTTTCTCAAGATTTGTATTAGAAGGACAAAAAAAACCTTGATTGCACTTCTTACAGGAAGCCTTTTGTAGATAGAGTTGTAAGATTAATAAATGATGGATAAATTCTTTAATAAATGGTTCATTGAACCAAGGATCAACAAGGAATAGCTCGGTGCTTATAAGATATCCCAGGCAACATCTCACGGTGCAATTGGGCCCATTAGCTGTGATGACACCCTGGAGAAATACACAGGAAAAGTAATGGGGGAGGTTTATTTTGTCTGATTTCAGAATAAAACAGTGAGAGAGAGGTCACGCAGGTATGTGAATATGTCGCCCCCACTCTGTGTTTTGAGGAGGGAAGGGTCTAACCAGCAGTGGTTTGAAGTCACAGCGTTAGCCTGGTTACTATGCCTCTTCAGAGTGCTCCAGCGTGCTCGTGGAGCAGCACTGTAGATCTCTTAAAATGTGTCTGTGTCTGGATGCTTCTTAGCAGTGAAGAAAGTCCATTTGTCCTGTTCCACCTTTTTTTTTGTTTTTGAAAAGGAAATTGAATTCATACATTCACAAGGATATTATTTCTATGATAAATTTTCTTAGATGGGTGCTGGCATTTCCTGCTGTTTCCTCTCATGATTTACTTCAGCTTTGTAAACAATTAAATAAATAAAAATGTCCTTAGCTACTCTGCCAGCTTATCCAATCCTCTGAGTAAAATGTTAATAGAATAGAAATTTTCTCTATTTATTCCTCACACTTGCTCATGGATCTCAAAAGAGCTAAGAACAAGTAATCTCATTATTTTATGCAAACTTGTTTGTAAATGTATGCATTATACTATTAAATAAGCCTTAAAAATGTATTTTTTCCAGATAGCAGGTGCTATAGGGTTGACTGTCCCTGTAAGTCTGGAGTCATCCCATTGTAGCTTGCTGTTTTTCTTAGAACTCTTTCTTTCAAAGTGTTTAAAGATAGCTATATCTATCCTATCATTCATATTTTTGCCATTTGCATCTTTGTGGACAGTCAGGTTTGCAGCATCTCATGTCTTGAGATGGTCACGCTTATGTTATTTGAAGAGGATAATAAATGTGTCTGAATCAACCTTACCCTAAGCCTAACAGCCCCACCTGGCAGGCAAAGAGGACAGGAGTGGCAATCAGGTAGCTGGGGCTGGAACGTAAGCTTGCATGTGGAGCTAATGTGGCTGTGAAGATGCAAAAAAAGCAGCTAATGGTTATGGTCTTGTCCCTAGAGGTACACTATCTTATCAATGGCTACTGTACTCCTAGGAGTGAACAACATTGCAGAAATACTACTAAGAGGTCCAAGTTTGCAGCCTCGCAGCCTTTCAGATAGCTCTGTCACATTGGTGAATGTAAATAAAGTTACTGAGGTGTGCATGTGTTTCTAGGACTAAACCCTCAGATTACTTCACCTCCCCCCTCTCTACTTCATTCACACGTTGTCAGTATGTTGTGTTCTGGGCTGAATTTGAGATGCTGGTTGCTTTTATTAATTCCCTGACTTTATGTTTGCTTAGGTATAAAAACAGAGAAATCTCTTGGATTTTCCTGTGTAATATGAATTAAATGCTAGATACCAATCTTTCTCTTTTGTGTCCGTGCATGCCTGCATGGAGAATTTCCTGTGGCCATGATCTCTGTCCAGGCTGGGAGATAATTCCGTGCGAGGGCATGTTGGGCATTTCATCACACCAGAGGGAAATCTAGGTAGTGTTCTGGTTAATGCATATTTTTTTGTGATAATGCATAACCTGAGGAAAAAGTGAAGGCAGTTCTTTCAAAGGGATACAAATTAATGCTGTGAAAATGAGGAAAAATACCAAGGCTGAGCTATTTTTTGTCAACTTTTCTGGCCAGAGAAAATTAGCTTATTTCAGTATCTGGAAAGAGAGATATTTCATGGTCTCATGCCACAGCTTGCCTGCTACGGAGTGAGCATAATGCTTCTGGGTCACATCAGAGTTACTCAGTGCAGACAGCTTGAGTCCGCTATACAAGAAAGTTATGGTGGTTCTGCTCATATGTGCTGGATTTACCTTCCAAGGGAGTTCCTATAGCTGCACAGTTACAGCCAGGCATCCGTAGAACCAGACAGGGTGGTACTGGGCTGCAGCCTGCTTGTGCCTGGGGGAGAGCTACCAGGCCCATAAGCTGGTTCTGTCACCCTGTCAGCGGTCCTGAGAAGGAGGACCCCTGGGAGCTGCCAGGCTGCAATGGGCTCCTTTGGCCGTATGTTGATCACTCCTCCAGGTCCGGCTCTGCCTCAGGAAGGACTTGTGGTGCCTTTCGTTTGTTACCACCCGAAATTCATGACTGAAAGAACAGTATGAGCCCTGTCTCCCATTTGATGATTGAACACTTTATTTCACATTTCAAGGATTTAAATGTATCATACTTTATCTGGGGAATGAGAACATCCTAAACCATTATAAAGTATTCTGGACTGTATCTAATGCTATGCTGATGTGCTCTGAAGGAGAGCAGACATAGACGTGGTTTTCATCTGGTCACTAAAGCTGAGTTTACAATTCTGTTGCATTTCTAGGGCAGCGTATACCTAGCAGAGCTTATCAGAAGTTGTTGAGTTTTATTTTTCTGATTTATACCTAGGGAGCAGATTTTTTTTTTTTTTTGGGGGGGGGGGCTGAGGTGCCAAAGGGACAAGGACAACCCCCCCCCCCCCAAAAAAAAAAAAAAAAAAAAAAAGGAAAGAGTTATGCCTGCACTTTCTATTAACTTCAAGTAGAAGTTTGATGTTCCATGTTCTTATATGAACACAAACAGAAAAGTCAACAGTTACAAGTGTCTGACTGTGCTTTTTTTGCTGCAACCTTCCCTTACAAGATTGTAAGAAGTCTTAAACTGTTATGAGACTGTTAAGATTGACAAAGAGGTGGTGGTGTTACTTTTCTTAGAAAAGGATTCTGATATTCTCATGTGTCATGGTTGTGGTGCTATACCTAACCTCATTTGAAAGAAAAAACCACACAGAGGGACAGCAAGAAGAGTTAAAAAGCATCCTACCACCTTTCTGATCAAAGGGGATTTCAGACTAAATTGCAAAGCAACCTTTTTTTAAGAGCCAGGGGGGCAGAGAGGGCTGTGATTAGAGTCACGCAGGAAGGGGTGTGTAGAAGCACCAGGAAACAGAGCCCAAAATCTGAGATTTTTTCAGAACCACAATTTCTCGCAGTATTTGGGGAGATGAGAAATTCTTTTGATTTTAAGCCCAGAGTAAAAACAGAACAGCTGTATTTAAAATTACTTTCTGCTTATGGTTGAATTTACTATTGTATCTTTTTGCTAATAACAGTCATGGAAAGACAAAAGCAAGTCTGTTGGGTACCTAATTTTTTTTTAAGAACCAGAAAGGAACAGCTGGGTTTTTATAAAAAAATGAATTGTCTCCTTCAGAATAGTGATCTGTGAACTGAGCATGACATGAAAAGAATGAAGTTTACAGACACAGTCGCACAAATTCAAAGGCACACCAGGTGAGTAACGTAGTTTACTAAGGATCAGGATTGCTTCTTATCCTAAAGGCACTGGGAAGATCAGAAAGCAGATTTCACAAATGTTATTCACTGATTTATGTTATAAGCTAAACACATGCTTCAGTGATGGCAGTGTCTGATGGCATCTTATCTGCACAGCAACTCATATTTTTTTCACTGCTAAAATCTTTACCATTTCTGTTTAAGAAGAAACATATTATTACTTCATAATGAATATCACACTTTCCTTTTTTATCTGTGCTTCGCTGTCTCTAAGAGTTGAGTGACTTCCAGTGTTAACGTAGAGGTAGCATTAATCCTTTGCAAGTAGTGGAATCAGCGTGTGATGGAAGTTACTTACTGTGCAAATATGGAACTAGTATGATTCTAAGTGCCATATCAAGCCCCACAGCCTTAACAGGTTGGTTAATACAGAATTCTTAGTGTCTGGAATGCTAAATCGATGTAGGAGAGATGGGATCCATCTAAAGCAAAACATTATCAGGCCGATGGAACATAAAATCTAAAGTCTTAGGAGGAACTTTTCATTTAAAGAGTAGACAGAAAACCAAAAAATCAGTGTCAATAAATAAATAGGAAAAAAGAAACATCTTTAACTGAATATGTGTACATAGACTGTCTCCATAGTAATTATTGCTATTCTGGAAAGAGATGGAGTTATTCACAGCTTTCAGCTCAGTGCTCAGCATGTAAGAAAAAGGCAAATCTGAGGTTATGAGTTATTATAAAAACCCTGATGACATTATTACGCTATTGTATCAGGCAATTTTGTATCCATATCTTGACCATTGCACATTATTCTGGAAAAGGAGCTATTAAAAGGGTATCTTTAAAAAGACTGGGAGATCTAGGAAGGGTAAAGAGAAGGCCTTTGAGATGGATCAGAGGTAGAGCTCCACTTCCACACACGAAGAGCCTTGTATTGCTGGGGATGATGAAAGTGCTCAGAAACTCCACCTGAAAGTGCCTGCCTTCTGCAACTTGGTTCAGTGTGGGTGTCTCAATACATCACATCACCTAGGCTGTTATATCTACCACCTACCAGGATGGACTTTCTTGTGTTTTTTAGGCTAAGGACATGAACAGGTATTAGATTTGACACAGGATGAGGATGAAGCCTTTAGCTAGCCTTGAAAAGGCTGGCCAGAGATTTGGGAAAGGTATTTGCCCGCTTTCACAGTCTGCCTCATAGCAGATCTGAAGCATATTTTATTGACTACTTTGGAAGGTAGTAAACTGAATGTCCTCACCCAACATAGCAGTTTAGCTTGAGAAAGGGAAGAAAGAGAGACCTATAAATAATTTTAAAGTTTCAACATCATATGACAAAAACAGACTACTACAGCTGTCCAGTACTACAGTGGAGACTCAGTTCAGTAGACCCAAATTCATTTTTACTCAGAGAAAAGCACTTTGCTTTCACCCAGAATTTAAGAACACTTTTAAAATCTGGTTTGTTTTAAATGGTTCATTAGGAAATTATTTTTTTTTAAAAAAAAAAGAAGTTAATTTAGTTGAGTGTTTTCTGAAATAGTTCCTTTTCCTTTACCTTTCTTCGTTGTAGCTGGCACCTGTCTCTGTTATAGCTCTTTAAACTGTCTGCGGACACCCAGGCTGGAGGTGGGGAGGTATGGGGCTTCTCCACCTGTCTCCTCCAGCTTTCAATTAGCTATTCGGTTTTGCAGTGCAATGTTTTTTCCATCCTTCTTTTTTTTTTTCTTTTTTTATTCCCTGCCCTACTCCCCCCAACATGTAAAAAATCCTCAACTGGAGAGGGCTCTTGCATAAATTACATTAAACATTCTTCAGTTAGAAGTTTGGAAAGTTTAACTTCCTACACTTTTTGTTATATATGGTTTTGAGTTGTAGCCAAAAATACATCAGCCTTCTATAATTCAATTTTTTCTTGTTTTTCTAGGCAGGATTGAAGATGTAGCTATTTTTTTTATTGTTAATTTCTGGCTCTGCTAATTGGGTTTTTATTCTCCACCCCACCCCCACCCCTCTTAATTTGTATGCATTGAATTGACTTTAATTAAAACTGTTTGACAGACAGCTTCTTCCTTTATTCCTGTAATTCCTTTTTTCTTAATCCTGACACACCACAAAATGTCTGCTTTCATTTACTCTGGCATCAATTCACTGTAATTCCATCAGAGTCACAGGAGTTACATTGAATTCACTACTGTATAAGCAGGAACAAAATTTGATCTTATGATTGACAATTACAGACATCTGAATGGAGGAAAAAGCCACAAATTTTTCCAGTGTTCAGTCTGTAGTCTTGATGAATTTCATGTCACCAAGGAATGTGTAAAGTGATTATGTCAGTAACCATGTGGCAGGGAAAGAAATCTAAACATATGAATATGAGAAATGGATATTACTAATGAACAAGATAGCAAATTAGCATATTCTGACATAACAGAATCATAGTACAAGTCAGCTTCCTTGTAAGAAGTACGCTACGAAAATATTTTTTTTCTTTCCCTGAAATAAAAGAGAGAATAGGAACAACTTAAGCACATTTTAAGTCATTACTCCTAGCCATGCTTGCCTCTGGCCAGTAATCAGTATTTCATTTTCTGAAACAGCAGAGAGTATATTTTTCTTATCTATGAAATCATATGTTGTAATTAGTTGCTTCTGAGTTGCATGAAAGCATCTGACAATTTAAACTTTACAGTGATTTTTATTTGCCCTTCAGGAGAGTGATTTTGTTTTCTTAACTGTGAAAGATTAAGCAAAACTACAAAATGGTGTGTATAAACTTTACATCTGGTCCTAATTCTGCCAAAGCCTAAAACATCAGTAGTTTAGCGCCCAACGGTTAAAGTGCTATTTCCTCATGTTTAATGGACTCTCCCATTCTGCAGAAAAGTGGAAAGGAAGAGGAAGAGCGGGGTCACATTTTGAGTCAGCGCGTAGACGGAGTAGAGCTGTCCTTTATCATATCTCTGGACATCTACAAAGAAGAGAGAAGAACAAGTTAAAAATTAACAATGTAGGTGTAATTCCTCTGTTTTTTAAAAATATACTCTTAGTACTGTCTTTTTTTTTTTTTTTAAGTGCTGTAGAAGGACAATGAGTACCTGAGAAATGTCCTAGTCATAATTTTACAGTAGCAAAAGGAGTAAAGTGCAGTTCACTTAAGTGCTCATCTGTCTGCTATCATACTTGTTACACTTCTGTAAACAGATTTATTTAACTCCAGGAAAGCCACATTATAAAATTCTCAAAACTTAATTTTAGGTTCCAATTTACATTAGCATCCTATTTTTTTCATTTCAATGATTACTATTTAAAAAAAAAAAAAAAAAAAAAAAGGCAGCTCAGAAAGATATTGCTCTAGCTGAAAATTTCTATGCTGTGTAAGCTCACACTTCATTTAGGCAACTTTTCATGTGAATCTCACACTTTGTGCAAAGTAAATTTCTCTTTTCATTTCCTAATTGAAGTAGTAATGTTTCTTTCTTTAAGTTACTTCTGTGTTCCTCTACTAATTATAACTAATAAGTGAGATTGTAACCTGCCCTGTGAACGTTGCAAAAACCAAATCAAACAATAGACAAACCTACAAATATAACAGCAGAAAGACTTCTAAAGAAATATACTCAGGAGTAAAAAATACCTCTCCTGCTCTATGGACCTATGTTTCAGGAGAAAAAAAGTAATACAGAGGAAAACTTGAGAAGCATAGGAAATCAGTATGTACATATAAAAAATTGCTCAAATAACATCTGAGAGCCTGTTCCAACAGTGAGAGCCTATAGTTATTAGAGGCAGGAGTAGCAAAAAGAAAATTTTCTTGAAAATTCAGAACAGTACTTAGTTCTTGTTTGTATAACATTAACTTTAGAAAGCTAAAATCTTTGACAAAACCACAAGAAGGAAACTGTTTTGTTTTGTTTTTAATGGTTAGGGGGAGGATGGAAGACAGACAGTGGAAAAAGTAACCAAAGGATATAGGTCATTAACCCCCTGAAAAGGTGATCTGTCACTGGGCATGTTCCTTTTATTGGTTCCCAAAATTAAGCAGCAGTGCAAATACATCCTCCTAGATATTATTATGTTAGAAATTCAAAGCAGAAAAATCTTGGTATAGATTAAGGACATGAAAATACATAGGTGGCATATACCTCAAAGGGCATAGTCACTTGCATTGAATGTAAAATGTTAAAAAGCTAAAAATTATTTAAAATGTTAAATGTTGGAAGAGTGTAAAAATTTTTAAAAATATAAATGCAAAATATGACCATGTCTTCCAGTGTTATTTTCATAGCACAGCAATATTTTTATGAACATGATTTTTAAATAGCTTTTCATGACTTTCCTGTAGTGTCAAAATCCTAGTGTGGATGCTGTTATACGGGTTTAACACATTTGTTGTCAGGCTACTTTACTGCCTTTATTTCATAGATTCTTAGAGCTATGAACGTGATGTCATAAGAGGAGCATTTTCCTCTCTGTGATTAAAAATGGTCTGATGCTAACAACAGTGAGAATTCAGCCTCTAAGATTCATGAATGAGAACCAAGAATGGAGAAGGCAAGAGGATCAGTATTTCAAAAGAAACACAAAGAGAAAGGCTGTGACAGGCAGGGCAGATGTAATTAAGTCTGTGGTCATGTAGTTGTTGTCTTTTTATAGTCGTAGTGAATAACATCAAGATCAGAAGTAATGTTAGCTTGCTGAATACACGGCATTGTTTTGTGAGCCTCTTCATTACTGGAACAGCATTAACCAGCAGCACAATGACAGTGAACAAGAATTTTGTTAGTAAATAATACAAGACAGTTCATGTACCACATGCTGCTTTTGAAGAGGCTAGATGTTTTTGTTAAAACTCTGAAAGGTGAAAGCTAAGGGTTTATAAAACTGATGCTTAAGACTGAAATCTTTGTTGCAGAGACCTTTGCTGGTCAGATCACAAAGGCGTAAGACACATGACAAAGCTAGGTGTAGTCTGATGGTGAAGGTAGTCGGTTCTGGAGCCGTCTTACTGTGAGTCTGCATCAGTATTTTGCTTTAGATAAGGAGTGCAGTTTTAAAGAGAATCAAAAAGTTATTCCTACTAATTGTGCTAGGATTCATGGCAGTCCTGGGCACGTGAGCTGGATTCCCTCAGATGAAACTAAACCAGGGGAGCTGCTCCAAGTACTAACAGCTGTTCCGTGCACAGAACCAGGCTAGAGTTGGTCTGAAACAACCTCCTCACAGCTCTAAAATACGTAGAGGAATGATGTTTTCTCTTCAGCACCATCTGTTCCTTTCTATATGTTTATTCGTATTTGCAGTACTATGTCCTCATGTATACAAAGATTTAACCTACCTGTCCGGCAGAAAAGCATTGCTTTTCAGTCAGAATTCACCCAACATAAGAAGAAATAATTTGCCAGATTCAGCTCCCTCCTCATTCTATTTAATCTGTTCCTTATTTATCCTCTTCTTGCCCCAGCATTTACAAAAGTTACTCCATCAACAGGACCCTCTGTTTAAATAAGTGCAAGGACTACATTAGAAAAAAAAAAAAAAAGCATTAGTTCTTGCCTGCATATCAGTATGTCATATTTCATCATGCTTTTTAAAAAACCTAATTGCTGCATTGGAAGAAATGCATCTGTATGATCAAATTATTGTTTTGTCTCATTTCTTTTTTCTCTCTCTTTTTCAGAATGTTTTTGTAGATAAACCAGCATTTCCAGAATACAAAGTTTCAGATGCAAAAAAATCCAAATTCATACTGTTGCATTTTAGCACTTTTAAAGCTGGCTGGGACTGGCTTATATTACTGGCAACGTTTTATGTTGCTGTGACTGTACCTTACAATGTTTGCTTTATCGGCCACGATGAGCTGTCTACAACTCGAAGCACAACTGTCAGTGACATTGCGGTGGAAATCCTTTTTATCATCGGTAAGATATGTTTGGGGGTTGTTCGGGACCTTCTTTTTGACATTTAAGGTTTTCACAGAATGTATAATATAGAAAAGGAAATCATCATCGCTTTCATGATTTCAAAGAAAATCAATTGTAACTGTATAGTTTTAGATTTTATCTGAACTTTAGATCACCTTTTTTGAAAAGAAAAAACTTTAAATTGATTCAGGTGGTCCTGCTGTTACTCAAAAGGGACTTTTGACCTCAAGGAATGTTGAAAACCACTGTTTCACCTTGTGGATGCCTAAAACCTTTCCATTGTAGGGATATACCCTGGAATTACTATAGTGTGTTCATAATGTACTTATTTTTTCTATTACCTTTCACAAACACTTAGAAGACACATTGACTAATAGCTGAAAATCACCAGATTTTGAAAACTAATGACATAAGACTGAAACTCATACTGCAATAACACAAATGTACAATATCAATATGCTATACAGACAAGTGGAATAGAATTTAAGAGGTTGTAGCTTGTCATCTGGTCCGCTCTCTAAACTTTTTATTTCAATTACCCATTTAATTCTTATACCTCTAAATAATTAAAAAGAAGACAAGCTCATATCTAGTAGTGGCCTTGTAGCAAAGCAATTTCTTTTTTTATATTATCTTTTTTTCAATTTCTTTGTGAATATAGAAAAGAATCCCTGACTAGATTCACACAGGTTTTTCCTTGGTTTTGTTGTCATAATACCACTCAGTGCTGTCACACTGACAAACCATAACTCAGATCTGTTGATAAAATGCAGGTGGCAAAGATATTATTTAAAGAAATAAGCAAAGTTGAATATGTCTTTCTTGAATAACAAAAGGCTTAGGACAAGTTATAAGAGAGAAAGAAAATTAACGAAAGTATAAAATCATCCTCAGATTTGAAACTTGTTTTCTACTTTTCATTATTTTTTCCTGAAAAAGTGTAGCTTAAATCATACATTAAAAGCAGTGTTATGATCTTCTCTAAGAGAACTAATCTGAAGATTCTTAAACACTAAGCAACAACTCAGAATGTCTTTAGTTTAACAGATGTTTTTCTTACAAAAATTTTGAAAATTTGTTCCATTTCACTGACAGCTTTACTGTAGAGGGTGAGACTAGTAGGTGATGTGGCTGATGGAAGGATCAGAAGTTATGATGGATAAATATTTGTTTTTTCCTCCTTTGGACACTGTTTTGTCATTAGGTTTAAGATCTGATTTTCCCCTTTTATGCTGTTAGATCTTGGTGGACACTCCTGTTAATGCAAGCAATTCATATTCGATGATACTCAAGCACTACAGTAAGAAACCTCTATTTTGCAATGCAGATTATCAAGGATCGTCTTTTGTCTTGTGTAAAAAGAGCAAGGTTACAACTCTAGTCAGCCATAAATGATGCCGCATTCCATTTTAAGGAATACAAAATGAATAATTCCACTTGATCTACCTAGGCATCTTTATAAAAACCAGCAGATTCAAGGTTATGATGTTTTGCTAATGGTTGTATCCTTCACCCTACATTAGTGAAGATAACTGGTTTGTGTTATGAATGTGTTTATTAGAATATGAGCACAAAGAAGTGTAGTGTGTATCTAGCTGATTTGCATGCTGTAGTATTCATTTGAAGCAAGACAGATGGTGCACTGCTCAGTGCTACTTTTCTGTTCCTATCTTTTGTTGGAAATATGGACATATCAGTGAATGAAAAGCAATGGTTTCTCTATGATCAACTGATTATCTGGGTAAGAAAATTAAAAGGAAGAAGATTTTCTGTAAATTTTACTTCATATTTTTTGCTTGGACTTTTAAGTCTATCATGCAGGAAATCAAAGATGATTGTAACTAAATACATTCAAAGTATAGAAAGTACTAGAAAAGGCTTCTTTGCCTAGTTATGTCACCGGTAATCACAAACACTGTACTGCAGCACACCAATGTTCCTCCCCCTTAGTTTCAATAATGGCTCAATTTTGCCCAAAATAGTTGTTCCTAAACTTATTGTATATTTTTAAATTTGTGGCTCTGGGAAAACATTTATGGAACATTTTCAGGACATTCTCATACTGCATTTAAAGCTCTGCAGTGAATTTAAAGAAACTAGTGTGTTTATAGCCACCTCTCAATGGTCCCTTGTCTGTTAAAATGTTGAATTAAAATGTCTCAGAATATGTGTAACTATATTGAAAGTAGTAAGATTGACAGCACACATAAATTTAAGCATAAATTTCAGGACACTGTTGCACTGTGGCTCTGCCAAGCATGTCTTTGATGGATGATCTATGTGCTCTGAGAAAAGTCAATGAGAAGCATTGAGTAAAGCTTTTTATGACACTGGTGCCTCAGAAAGTCAGTGGGGAGATCTGTCTGAGATGGGGCCTTCAGCTATTTTACGGGTCTGTAATAGTGGACTGAGGTATCACAACTCTGCAACGGTGAATTGGAGAAAAAGGGTCTATCTGCTTTGGTTTTATTCAAATTTCTCAGAGCATAGAGTAATGTTCCTTTCATACATAACTTGCATAAACTCTTACTTGGACTTGGCAAGGTCTTTGGTTTTAGCTAGGTTATCAAAGGGAACGAAGGTATGACAACAACAAGGAGAGATGTCTGCGCATCAGTTCAAGGGACATAATAGGGTAGAGGCTAAGGGCTTCCTTTAAGAAGAAAAGTTTGCACAAATCTAGTGGCTAAAAAAATTTTTTTTAGGCTCATCCAATTTGTGAGCCAGTATATGCTTTAGCATGACAAAAATACATATGGCAGTGTTCTCCTGACTCAGGGTAATTATAAGTGAGAGTGTTAATGTGAATTAAATTATTTATGATAAAAGAGCACATCTAACTAGAGGTTTAACTGCTTTAGTCTTTAAAATTCTCTAAAACATATACAGAAGATAAACAATAATAATAACCCATTTTATGATGTCTTTGGGGAAAAGGTAGGAGAGGGAACATAATTAAGCCTTCTCAAATTAAGTTAAAATTATTTTTCATTTGATGTTTCTTGTATGTGCTAGTGCTTTGATAACTTGTGTGATGTGATGTTTGAGTGTACCTTCAGATCTCTTCCTCTGTAATGTGCAAACCTTCTCTAACATCCCCTTGTACATAAATTTTTTGCTTCCTCTATCCAAAGACAGTGTAAAACTCGATTAGTTTTTAGAATATTTTGACCGGTTTATGTGTCCTAAAATTGTAAAGAGGTGGAGAAAAAAAGCTTTTTAACATTAGTGTATTTAAGCAAGCATATAAAAAATTATCCTAGAAAGCATTTCAGCTGGTGAGTGATATTACCTGATTTATTGCACTATTTACTTCAAAGTTTATGCCCCTTAACTTTGTAGGCAGTAGCTGGGTCCTTCATTTGTAGACAAGTATGTTTAGATGGCTAAAGTTTAAAATTTCTAAGAAGCATAATGGATCTTGGCTGCTTCTCAATAATATTTGTGAAGTTTTCTCTGTTTTGGAGAAAAAAACCTGGGAGAATCTCTCTCCAAATTCATTCCATTTTATTAGTAATAACCTACTGATTGTATAACTTTCCGTTCCACAACAGCTAGTATAGTGCTTTCCTTTCTGCAACAGCTTTATTCTAGGTTTTAGGTATTGTCTTTCTTTTTATTTTTCCATTTTTAAAACATTATTGAACACCTTAACTGAAGAAAGTAACATTACTGAAAAAATTATCAATACTTGATTGCTAAATGCTCAAACTCACTCACAGGACTATTTGAACAGGGTGTCTTCAACAGGCGTTATGATCAATGGATTGTTCAGAGAAAATATAAAATATGCATAGGCTTTCAGGGTTATGGTAGTGCATTATTTGCTGAATAAGATCAAAGCTGTCTGAGTGTTCTGTCCTCTAAGGTGGCCAAGAACTATAGAGAGAAGAGCTATAAAGATAAATGACCATTTACTTTTGGATCATTCAGTTTCTGTTGGAAGATGGAGAACCCTGGATACTAATTATAGCTGTAAAATTATATTCTATATCAACATAGTAGCAACAGTAATTTTAAGAATTTTGCCTACCTGTGGGGAAAAAAAATCCTCAACATAGCCATCCCTTCCCCCACTCTCCACAGGCACAGAGTTGTTACCTATGGCTTGCACTTCCAAGGGAGAAAATTAATCATGGTTACTAAGATTGCTTCTTTTTGCATTTGCATCTCTCCATCTTGTTAAATATCATTTAACGAAGTGTTTTACCAGCAACTTCAGTTTTTAAAAGCTGAGTGTTTAGAAGCCCTGAATCTGCGATTTGTGTTGCATGATACTGTAGATCAGAGAGATTTGTTGGTCCATTAGTGTCTATCACAAATGTAATTGACTCAAAATCTTTTCAAAACTGTCTTAAATCATATGAAGCCCTAGAGTGTCAGATGTTCAATATGTAGAGGTTTAAAAATATGGTACAAACCCAGCAGAAATTCATATAATTGTTCATAATTTACAGAGTCATTCAAGTGTGCATATTATTGTTCTGAAAATAATATATGTCAAAATTTGTTGGAATCAGATGAGATAGTATTAAATGCTATAGATTTTATGAGGTTGCTTTAGATTTTCTTTTTTGTCTCATGATCTTTTTCATTTTTATAATGATTATAATTTCATATCTTTCAAGTGCAGAGAAGGTCCCGTGAAACAATATTTGTGTCTGGGGGACCTCACATCTAAGAGGACTGGTGCATTTTGAAAGAAAATGGCAGTGTTTTGAAACTTATTTTAGAAAGTGTGCTTTCAGACCCTAATATGCTAAAATTCAGGTAGATGCCAAGGGAGTGGCTTGAATTTGTCTCTTGTAATTTATCTCTGAGCACCGAATGGTCTCATGCATGAGTACATATCAAAACATGAAACCGGATAGAGTGACATTGTTCATACACCCAATATTAGGGACAAAGGTCATAATAAATTGTTCATGGACTGCGGATTACCTAGTAATATAACTGAACAGTAAAAACTGCTTATGTTGAAAAGCAGCAATAAATTCCCTAAAGATTCTCACTCAAAGAATCAAACTGAAATTGGGAAGACCCCTATGTTAGACATTTTTCCAGTGGCCTTCCTTACATACCCTTGTAAGGAGAACAGATCCTACTCTGCACACAAGATGCTGTTTCCAGGCACATCCACCTGAACATAAAGGAGACAAGCATAAGCCACAGTAATTTAGAAGTGATCATTTCCACGGAAATATTTCTGTATCTTCAGGTAGATAAACATGAAAGTTATGATAGTGGCAGCACCCTGCAAATTTGAGTTGTATTGGCTCTGCTGTCTCCTCCTCTTTGTTTGCAGAGGTGCAATGTCATTGTTACACATCTCTAGCCAGGTTCTCATAGGATGAAAAAATATATGCTGGTAGATCTAACCAACATTTTAAGAAATTGCTGCCCCAGACTGTTGCTTGCTACTCCTGAAGTTGTGAGATACGTTACAGTTAAGACAACAGAACTGCCTATCTGAGCATTCCTGCTTTTCCTGCGCCCAAAATGAATGATGTTGACTTAAACTACTTGTGCTTTGGTTACAAGAAGGGGGTCCTTATGTATTGTGCTATGTACCATCAAACTTAAAGGTAAAATCCAAGAAACAAGTACTTAAAGAAATACTGAACAGGCTCTATTCTGAAATCTGATTTTGTGAAAGAATATTTAAAACAAAGCAAGTGGATTATGAAGGATAAAGGTCCTTTAAAATGCACATGAAAGATGATGTGAATCTCCCAAATATGGGATGAAATACACAACATTTACCATATGCAATTCCTTACTGTTCTGGGGAGAGCTCTGTAGGCAACATATAGCTAGGTCAAGATATCCTGCATCTGTGCTTCTGGCAAATAAAGTCATTGTTCCACTTCTCAGCTGTCCTAAATGAATCTCTGCAGACATATTATTTTTCTTTCCTACTTATTCCACAATGAGACTTGCAACATTGGAATGACAAGCTTCTGAGCACTTAAGAGTGCTAAGAGCACTTAAGAACTGACTCTTCATCTTTTTTTGTCTAAGCTGGGGTGCTACTGTTAAAAAAAAAAAAAAGAAAAAAAGAGCAGCAGTGTGGTAATTCATTTGTTTCACCTATAGTCAATTTAGACATTGAAAAATGCTGTAGTAATAGTTTTGTAAATAGTTTTCACTCTCCTATGTTTCCTTTCAAAAAGTATACAGAATATACAGTCATACAGAGTATGACTGACTTGCATTATAACTACAATCAGACAAAGTTTGTATTTAGCTTTACTATCCTATAACAGGATGGTAAAACAACACTGTATTGTTCAATAATTTAAAGTCTTTTCATTAAACACCTAGGTAATTTCCAAGGAAATGCTTAGATGCTTAATAGTTGACCATATTTTTTGTGAGCTTGCATGTGGTCTTTTTCACATTTTTTTAATGATTTCTGGGTAATGTCTATGTGAATTGTTGTCAACCTGCATGAGGTAATTTATGAGAAAAAATTTTCAGGTTTTCACCTTGGAATTGGTCAAGAAAATTTAAGTGCACGAAGAAGTTGCCCCTTTGTTCACTGAATGTTTTACTTGCTCAATCTTTTCATTGTCTCCAGCATTTCTGTAAAGTGAACGGTGTTCATGAAACACCTAAACACATTTGCTTCATGCACATTGAATTTAGTGAAAAGTTAAGAAACTATATGATTGATATTTCTTCAGTCTTTGGAATTGCTTCTTTCTGCCATATTTCTGCAGGTTCTATTAAGAAAATTACTCATGTAGAAACGTTCACACTTCTGCAGTCACAAATACTAGCTTCTTTTAAAAGCAGAGCTAGCAGTTCATTTTTCAGACATATTTTTAGTTCTTTGCTTTTCTTTCAAGACTCAAAAGTCTGTATCTTCCTTTCTAGAAAAGTCAATATAATATATTTCACTCCTCAATGTGTTCATGGATTGAGTCTGTTTTTAAAAGATAGAGCATAGTTTATAGAAAAGTAAATCTTTCCAGTGTTTAGTATGTTATTGTAAAGGTCATGGTATGTGATGCTTTTCTGGCATATCAGATACCGTAGAACTGAAATTAGCTGATCCCTGTGTAACACCCTTCAGTTAAGGAGGGCAACTTGAAAAGGTGAACCCAAAAGGCTGAAAACTAAGGAAGCAGAGAAAAGAATGTGACTTTTTATTTTTAAGTTTGTGGTCTTTTGTTCAGTTTCATGATGTTGGAATTTGAATTCATTGGCACTCAGCACAGTAACAAGTTGCAATTAAAACTCCTGTTTTAACACTGGTGTGCCGGTCCTTCTGTGTGTTCCAGCATGCCCACAGTAATGGGTGCAGCAGCCTTAGCATCTGGCAGAGTGTTCCATGCTAGTGCATTAACACTGACCATACTATGCTCCTGGAGGGAGTGACTTTTTTTACCACAATAGCCATTCAAACCATTAATGCCTTCAGAATTCAGGTTTTTGTGTTAATGAATAATTTACCCAAGTAAAACTGTATTTCCACTTGGGTATGACTTCCCATTACCTTCCACTGTAAGAACAAAGAGTAAGGAAGAACAAACCAGTCTGTCAGTTACAGATGGATTTTGGGAATCAGTTCTGCTATGATCCGTCACACCTGAGAATGGATCTTGCTCCATTAAACCCACTAAAAATGTTGTCAGTTTGTCAAACTGTAGTGGAGCAAGGCTGAGAACATATGTCAGAGCACTGCCTTAGAACAGGGCCCGTGCCACTCCTCATGTGCTGTACAAGCATCTTGGTGTCCAATCCTAAATAAAGTCTTTTCACTAGAGAAATTTGACTGGTAAAACAACTTAGTGTATTAATGGTGATTTTAGCAGAAAGCCTATGAATTATATTAATTCCACATTTTTTCAGACGTCCATCATATCACATTACATCACACGTCCTTGTGCTGAGGATTTTAAGAATGTGTAAGTTTATATTTCCATTGTTCATCTGACTGCTAGTCACCCAGCTAAAGTCACAAAACCTCTAGAAAAGGGTTTCTTTGGATGGAGGTGTAATGTGCCCTGAAATGAGGTTCCCAACCTCTGTGACTGCCCACACAAACCAAACAGGGTTGTTTCCCCAATATTCTGAAGTACTAATGGCCAGGAGAAATCATTACTGGGAGTTGCACTTAAGCTAAAACAGGAGGGAGAGGAATACTTGATAGCCAAATTTTACCATTTAAAATATACTGTTAATTAAGGACTAATTATAATCCTTTTACATAATTTTCTTTAATGATCATGCTCCTCAATAAGACTCTCTTTTCTGTTGAAGCTGTGGAAGAGAACAGATTTTTCTGTTTAATAAAATGCCATCCTGGTGGTACAGTGGTGGCTTTTGATATTCCTTTTCAGATTTCAAGTCTGTTGGGACCTACACTTTGTGTGTTGGAATACTTCTTTTCTTTAATTTCTAGCAGTATAAAATTTAGCCTGGCTTCTTGCTTCTCACTGTTACCTAGGTCAACATAATACATCTGAGATTTCAGTTATATGTAGTTTTACATAACCTTTCAGTTCATAAAGATCCTGATAAGAAAGAAAAATTGTGACCATCTAGTTCAATCTTAAATATAAAACATTACATTTAATCCAGCTATTAGTATTAATTCCAATAAACTGTGTTTGGCTAAAGCATGTTTTCCTGAAAGGCATCAGCTCTTCTTCAAAGACCTCAGAGAACAGAGAATCCACAACTCCATTCATCTATGGCTTGTAAATGGCATATTTCTTTTTTGTATTTTTTTCGTCAGCCTGCAGAAGTGACATCTTTTCAAGTGTTTAGTACTACTAGTTTAACACATTACTACCTGCTGATTCTTAGTTAGGATACACTGGATTGTTATTTACCGTCTGATATAGTACAACCATGCTTTGCTGCTCCATTCCAAAATTACACAAGAAAGATATATTGAATACATCTTTTTTTTCCTCAAGATTATTAATCATAATGGGATGCCACCAGTACAAAGGAACTAAAGTTGCATATTGGTGTTTCTTTCCTAATACTTTATTATTATACAAATACTAAATTCTTTCCTAATACTTATTATTATCTAAAACCTTAATTTTCCTTCATCCTGGCTATCAGTGCTTTCTTTTCTTTCCAAAACAGGTCTAGCTTTTCTTGTCGAATTTTCTGTAGTTTATATTGATGGTTGCTTAGTTCACTGTTATACCTTTCTTAAAGAGGAAAAAAAAATATTTTTCCTTCAGCAGCTGCAACAAGCTGTTATAAAGGCTTATTATTTTGTTATATATTATTGTAAATATATATTTTGTTATATATTAAGTATTTACTATTTAAACCCCCTACATTTTGGTTTTACATTACTTAATCTCTGCTGGTTTTTGCCTTGTACACTTTATTTGACTTCATAATAACTCAGGTTCCTAAGCAACAGGTGTAAAATAAGCATTACTTTCCTTTCCTATATAAAATCAATACCATCTCTCTCGCCTTATCATGTCAGCATCTAAAAGAAAATCATCAAGCCAACTGTGGTAGTAGACAGTTTCGTGGGATATGTGGAGTTGAAAAATCACGCTTCCATTTGAATATACTGTTCCTAGATTTACTAGGAACACCTAGGTTTATAGCAGAAGTAGAATAGAAAAAATAAGAGTTTATATAGGGACAGATAAATTGTTCTTCAAGCAATATAGCACTAATATTTCCTGGAATCTTTCCGAAAAGCTCTCTGGCCATATTCTAATACCATTATCCATGTATAATTAAATAAAATTGGCTCAGATAATCAGATAGATCAAAGAGCTTGGACTTTGGGGAAAGCATTGCTAGCTAAAGACAATCAATGTAAAATCACATAAAGAAAGATGAGAAAATAAAAGAAAAAGGAGAAGAGCCAGTCATACCATCTAGGAGGGGGAGGTGGTGTAGGAAACTGTCTGGTCTGAAAATCAATGGGGTTAATATTCCTAAATCATCTAGGTCTCAAGCGCAGGATTGAATTACTGTAGTCTAATAAAAAATCATGCATCACCCAATGCCCTGGTTACTGCTTGCATGTATACTACTTGCCCTAAAGGTGCAGGATTTTTCAACTTTATTTAGTATGCAGTAAAAAAGAGGTAAACTCAGTTATATTACCTAGCATTTGCTGCAGCCCAAAAGGGTGCCATGACAGTTATGGAATCATCTGACTAATCCTAAATTGTTATTCTGCTGTAGCTTGTTCATGTGTCTAATCACAGCAGGGTTTATTTAAAAAAAAAATCAAGCCTAAAAAAAAAATGTTGGCACAGGCAGGTCAACTGCCTCAGGTAAAATAATCCTGTTTATGGTTAAAAAGGTTCAGCTGGCCATCAGATAAGTTTTAACCTCTGGATTATCTCTATTTTTACTTCTTTTTTTTTAACAGAAAAAAAATAATGAGATTGTGCAAAACATGTATCATGCTTTTGAAACTGGAAAGGGGTATTATTCTGGAAAACATCTTAAGGATTAATAGGATAGCTTGATGAATGTCAGTTTATGGTTTTCACTCTGTTTATGACATTTAGGATTGCAACCTTCATTATGCACTAAGTAGAACCTCAGTTTTTGTAATGTAATCTTTTTTTCCCTTTGTTGAGTACCAGTTTAAATTGGTGTTTTCATGCCATTCACTGAGTGGATGTGTCTGTGAGTGAATGTAAGCATGAAAGAAATCTAGAAAGGGATGGCTTGGTAAAGGACGCGGCATGTTCTACAGAGCATTAGTTCAAGAGAAGTCACCAAACAGTTCCAAAACCCGACAGACTTACTCAGACATCCCAAATCATTTATGCCAGTCTATGAAATAAGTTGTCTTTTCATAGGAACTGAACATTGCTAGGGTGTGGATTTTCACACTGCAAGCTTGTGAAAAAGAAAGTGGTCACAAATAGGTAAGTAAAAGCCGTTAGAACACTCAAATAAGGAAAGGAATAAGAGCTTTTAATTTAGATCGTGGTATTTGCTTCAGGAATTTAGAATGAAAATACCACAAAATCATGTAGCCATGGTAACTGCAAACTTGGAAGACACCAGGATAATAATGTTCGTCAGAGCCTTCTGATGTTTACTGCTGTGGATACTGTGTAAGAACTTAATTGGAGCAAAATATATAAATAAATTGGGAACCGCAACTGCATGTAGATAACATTTTTTAATGTAGACATTTTCAGAGCTGAAAAATGGGGTTTGTTTTTATACAAATTAATTTTATTTAATCTGTAAATCTGTATGAGTTTTAAAGATATCACATTTCTGACAAGAATTTATTTTCTTTTAAAAAAGGAATATGTGCCCATATCTTATCAGGAGTGGAAATAATAGGCTGAGAGAACCCACGTAGATTGAGTTAGTTAGCCATGGGATCCAACCAGAAGGTAAATCAGAGTCAAGGTTTAAGTTTGAGGCTGATTGTACCAAATGGTTTTATGAGATTTGTCACAATTATTTTATTTGCGTGCATCTTGGGGACTGGTGCCTAACAGGGCTTCTGTTTTGCCTTGTGTGGGGTTGGCAGGGGAGGGTGATCACTCTGCGGGCTAGATAGAAAGAGGAACAGGATTGAAAAAGCAGAAGAGAATTGCATCAACGGGCACATGTGGTCAGACAGTGTGTGAAGCAGAAGCCTGTGTTCAGACAGAACAGTGGAGCAGTGCTGGAGGTATAGGGTGAAAGCAGTAGGCATGCAAAAGTGAAGGTGAGGGGGTAGGGTGGTAAGAGATTATCAATAGAATTGTAGAATCTGAATGGTTTGGGTTGGAAGGGACCTTAAAGATCAGCTAGTTCCAACCTCTTCGCCATGGGCAGGGACATCTTCCACCAGACCAGGTTGCTCAAAGCCCCATGCACCCTGGCCTTGAATACATCCAGGGATGGGGCATCCACAACCTCTCTGGGCAACCTGTTCCACTGTCCCACTACCCTTGCAGTAAAGAATTTCTTCCAAACATCTAATCTAAATCTACCCTCTTTCAGTTTAAAGCCATTACTCCTTGTGCTATCACTACATGTCCTTGCAAGAAGTCCCTCTGCAGCTTTCTTGTAGGCCCCCTTTAGGTACTGGAAGGCTGCTATAAGGTCTCCCCAGGCTGAACAATCCCAACTCTCTCAGCCTGTCTTCATAGGAGAGGTGCTCCAGCCCTCTGATCTTCGTGGCCCTCCTCTGGACTCCTCCAGCAGGTCCATGTCCTTCTTATGTTGAGGGCTCCAGAGCTGAACACAGTAATCCAGGTGGGGTCTTGCAAGAGCTGAGTAGAGGGGAAGACCCGCTTCCTTCAACCTGCTGGCCATGCTTGTAATGCAGCCCAGCACATGGTTGGCTTTCTGGGCTGCAAATGCATGTTGCCACTCATCTCTGAGCTCCACTTGGACATCGAGCCATTGACTGCAACTCTGCATGCAGCCATCCAGCCAGTTCCTTACCCACCAAGTGGTCCATCCATCAAAGCCATGTCTCGCCAATTTCGAGACAAGGATGTAAAGTGGGACAGTGTCAAATGCTTTGTACAAATCCAGGCAGATGGCATCGGTTGCTTTTCCCTTATCCACCAATGCTATAACCCCATTGTAGAAGGCCACCAGGTTTTTCAGGCACAATTTGCCCTTAGTAAAGCCATGTTGGCTGTCACCAATCACCTCCTTATTTTCCATGTGCCTTAGCATAGTTTCCAGGATGATCTGCTCCATGATCTTGCTGGGCACAGAGGTGAAACTAGACTGGCCTGTAGTTCCCTGTGTCTTCTTTTTTTTCCTCTTTTAACAACCAATGGAAACTTCACTGGACTGCCACAGCTTCTCATATATGATCAATATGGCTTAGTGACTTCGTCCACCAGTTCCCTCAGGACCTGCGGATGCATCTCGTTTGCTTTGGAAGACTGAGCAGAGCAGTCTTTCTGAGGGTGGTTGCCCATTGATTTGCCACTGAACTTTTGTTAGCATGAAATGATTCTGCCTGACCTAGGTGCGGACATTATAGCTGAAATAACTGAAAAGCAAAGCTGTATTTAAATCTTTGGAGGTGAGAGGGGAGATGCGCAGGTGATACGACTGCTTGTTCCAAGCCTGTTGAAATTTAAGAATTGGGTCTCTCCCTATTGCTGCCATGTGAAGTTCACCTTTGTGTTTGACACACGCAAAATTACTTTCTGCTTTGCAGACTGACACACTTTGCTTCTGTTAAGCTCACAGGTAAGTGGGGAAGGACTAAAAGTCTGTAAACAGGTCAGGGCTGGCTTAAAATACATGGGTGTTTGTTAACAAAACAGAGGAATCTATGCTAAAACACTGTAAATATCTGGAAAAAAGGCACCTTGTAATATATATGTTACTTAAGGGCCTTTCCTAAAGTCAGTAGGATAGACTAGGTTTTATCTTGAGCTTTAATTCACTTGAACTCTGACCTTTTACTGTCTAATTTTAACTGAAATTGAATTATCTAACTTGAAATAAGAAACCTTTTTTTTTTCCTAATGAAGATGAGAATTGAGAGACTTCACCATTTCCTTCCTCTCTACCTCCAGTACAAAGATGATATTTTAGACATATATGTGCTGTGTTTCAGCACAGAACATAGTAAGTCAAAATATCAGTTTGATATTTTCTGCTGTTACTCCTGCTTTAGTTTTAGGTAACTTTTAATGACATTGCTCATTTCAGAGACACTATTTACATCCCTTATTCTGCTTTCCTAAGCATGTGGCATGATCTGCATAGCTTGCAAGATCATTAAAAATGACGTTTTTCCAGCTTAAATGGAGAAAAAATTAGCAGTAAGGTAACTTTTTTTTTTTTTTTTTTTTTTTTTTTTGTGATAATCATGTTTGTTATTAAGGATTTGTTCATTGCTTGTGTTTTATGAGAGCTGCTGAAACTTTAGAAAAGAGATTGTAGTTCTTGTCCCGATCTGAAACAAATGTATCAAACACAGCTTTAGGAACAAAGCTTGCACAGGCTGAAGGTTGTTAGAGCATATTCAAAGATCATACATTCAAACATACCTCTTGTAGAAAACTTTTGACCCACAAATTGCCCAAAGACATCGAAGTCACTTCATGTATGCTTTAACAATCAGCTCAGAGATTAAGTGTCCCTCTTGCCTGGTTTACAGCTGTAATTTGTAAAATTGTTGCACTTCATACTGCAGGAAATTATTAAAGTCCTCCTTATCTCAAGGCACTTGGAACACAAATTCAGCACTAAAGAAAACCATTAGTTTTGGTGCTGTGGAGTTGTCTGGAGTCTTCAAAGCTTTACAATACTGATGCTTGTGTAGAATTTCAGATTGCTCTGTCATTGGTAGGTAGAAGCTAGTGCACAACAAGATTCACAATTTCTAACATATTAAATAACCCACAGGTACACTACAGAACAGATTATTGTACAGTTTTTGATGTTTACCTACTCTCTGTTGCCTCAATTTGCTTACCACTATAGTTGCTCAAAGTCTTAATGATAAGAAAACATTTTTAAACAGCAAAACAAAATAAATAATAATATGTTAATCTTCCACTTTTTAAACAGCAATCCCCAAAAGACTGCGGAACATGTAATTCCTAAAAATAACGAAATCTCTCAGGGGAAATAGTTGTTTCTAAATTTATGTCAAAGATTTTGTTGTGCTTTTAGAAGTTTCTTCCCTCAGGAGTTCTGGTTTAGTTTTGGTTGGTTTGGGTTTTTTTTTTTTTTCTTTTCTTTACAGCTTTCTCAGTAAGTGCTATGGCACAGCAGTTAAGCTGTAAGTAAGGTCGCTCAGATGAAGAAACTGTTTACACCCAAGTATAGCTCAGAAAGCTGTCAAGAAATAAAAGATGGAACATACTCCTTTACCTCCCTCTGGATTTTTATCTAATGAGTTGGATGCAGAATGAAGCACTTAACATTTCCTATTCAATTTTATATATATAAATGTTATCTGGGGCTGTTGTCCTAAATTGCTTTGATAAGAATGCAGACAGGAGTACAGAAAAACCTCTAATCTCTTCAATCTTGAACAGTGACTTCCATATGCATATTGATAAGCCTTTGGTGTACTGGATGACTTAGGGGAATTTAAAGCAAACATTTATCTCTTTTTCTGTTAAAAGTTTTTGTTGTTTCACAAATGCTAATGTGCAATAAGTAAGCAAATCCTTTTTCTAACTTTGATAACTCTACACTGGAGGTTTCTAGAGACAAATGACAATGAGAAGTTTCGAAACACTAGGGATATAAATATCCTTAGCTTTCTTTCTTACCTATATCAAGCAAATCTGCATGAAGTAGTTATGTATGTGGTGGTGCCACCGTACTGATCTGCAAACATGAATAGTAACTTGCTCACCCTACTAAGCACCAGTGGAGCTGAACTGACCTCCTTGCTCATTACGAACCATATGAAACCATGCTAGCTTCACATCTTAATTTTATTACTGAACATTTCAGAATAATTTTGTAGATTTAAGGATGCAGGGCCAGCTAAGACTACTTGGTGATCTAATCTAAAATTAAAAATTTAATATCTCAGATTTTACTTACATGTTCTGTTCAGCCTGAGGATTTTGTTGAATGAAGACAATAGTTCTTGAAGTGTGAAGCAATTATAACCTTCAAGATCTCAATCCATGGAACCAGATAGCCTTAGATATGTGTCTAGGTCACTTTGTGTTAAGGCTCTACACTAAATCTTGAAAAATTTGTGGAGGAAAAAACTGCTTTCTGGCTTCTTTCGTATGGCTAACAGGCTTGAAGATAAGATCTTACTTAACCCAGTCTCAGTGTAGCCTACCTAAAGAACACCGTAGAGAGATATGCAAATAAATATTTTTTTTTCCCCTAAAGCTATGAAATGAAGGGAAAACCAATAACTCTGTACCGCAAAGGATAATCATGACAGCCAAACTTGCCTTTCTTCTGCCTAACACATCTACATATATATATTCACCTCAGGTACAGAAGTTACGTGAGTCCACAGTTACGTGTGCTTGAATGTAACTTAGATATCTTTAGGATGACATTGTGTTATAAAGTACAAGAGTGTTTAACATGAACCCAGATGATGCAAGTTCATGACCCCATTTGCTAAGCCACATTTCATTTCCAAAATGGATTTGCCTAAAGTCAATGTCTGCCCAGCGTAGCCTATTTTGCCTAAGTAGCCTACCAGTGGATGAAAACAAGTAAAAGTCAGTTCTCCTGTTAGTTTTCTGGAGCTGAGTAAACCAAGAAAGCTGAATTTATAACATGTAAAGTGAAGTCCAACTAATTTTTTGTAATTCTCCTCTTTGTCTTTTCATTTGCCTTGAGAAGTGGGTGCTAGAAATGTATCACTATAGCTGTTCCACCAAAGGCACAAGCTGTGTCCTATTCACAGGTGATACTCTTGGGTTTGCTCCATCTTTGTACTAAGCCCATGCTGACACTCTGCTGTGAGAAATCTCTTTCAGTGTCATTGTTTACCAAGCCAGAATCTCCCCTTCTACAGATGTCTTTTTCCTTCTTGAGTCTTAGATGCGGTTTGCCTATCAGATAGAGATATTTGACCCATTTTATGCTTGGATTTGGATTGGCCACAGTCATCCATCATTTTTGTTAGAAACTACCATACCATTGTGAACTGAATCAGCCAGGGTGAATCCTCTAGAAACAGTGGTGTTTGTAAACAAATGCATAGTAACATTTTGAAGCTGAGCAGACCACCAGGTTTGGCTTTTATGTGTCCACATATTCTGGTTAATGTGAACCTTCAGATTATGATGATACCAGATGAAATAATTTGACTACAGCTAAGTATTCTGCAACAATCAACTAGTTTCATAGCTGTATCAAAACCCAGTAATTTTCTTAGCAAAAGACAGTATTGATTTCATACCTTTCATAAACTTAGAGCATTACTTACTTTAACATGTTATTATAGACATTTAACATATATGCTAGAATGATCTGCTTTTCTTGTGATTAGCATATCTATTGTTTTCTGGATCACGACTTCTAGTGGACACACCCCCACCCCCAAATTACTAAAATTATCATGCCAAATTCCACTTCCTTGGCATTTCTCCAACTTTCTGAGATTTTTATGAGAAGTTAATACTGGTGATTCAGAACGTGGCTTTCAGTAAGTTCCATTTAGAATATTAGGTGGAACTTTGTCTTCAAATATCTCCTTGAAATGTCTAATGCCTTCTTTGTTACATGGTAAGTTTCTATTGCTTTCTATTTCTATGGCTACAGCATCATTAAGAGACAAGTGGACTATAATATTCTATACAAGTATTCAGTTTTGTTAATAATTTAAACTTAATTAGGTTTTTGTTCTTACTATCAAACTTGTAATTTTGATAGTCACTGATCTTTTCAACATCAGTTAAATTTTCTGTGTTATTTTGTATCTTACAATTTTGTGAGGGTTTTTTGTTTGGTTGTTCTGATTTTTTAAAGAAGGCTTTTTTTTTTTTTCTTACTTAATGTCCTGAATATTAATTCACACTTAAAATTTGTTCCAAACCTGCACGTTGATAAAGCACTTGGGGTCTTCCAAATAGTTTCTTTTACACTTCTAAGTGCACATCTTAGATAATGTCATATTTTCACGGTGTCAATGTATGACAAGATCATGTTTTTCAGATCAAAACAGTAACTGATTTTTAGTCAAAAATAACTTCCTCAGCCCCCCATTAAAATATACTGCAACACTAATTTATCCAAATTGCCACAGAACATCTAATTCCATGTTGAGTAGGGTTTTTTTAGAAAATTTTAGACAATTTTATTGTTAAGTTTATAGAACAGCTCATATATATCTGAAACTCAAGGCAACCATGATGCTATGTTTAGTATCCTACATAATATGACTAGATATTTTTCAGTAACTGCCTCTCATTTTGTGGACATAAGTTGTCCTTGCAAAAAAGCATACATTAATTGTTTGTGCCTGTTTCACTGCCAAAGTAAAACAGCCATAAAAGTGAAAGGATAAAATATAGCTGAAAAATAATTTCTACTCTCCACATTGCAAAACTTGAAAATAGTACATATAACAATATGTTTTAGAACTGGAGCTATTAACATTTCTTTGCTATAAAATTTTAAATGTATGCAATGGAATTACCCTTTTTAAAGAGTTAACAATATGTATATGAAAAATATGCATCTGGAAGTGAAATTGATTAAATGTGCATTTGTCTTACTACATGTTAAATGAAAGTCTAATTAATATTTTATAGAAGCTGATCTACCATATAAGTGCTTCTCTGATTATGTTACAAATGCTTTAAGAAAAACTCTAGGGAGATGAAACTTTGAAACCCAGTTGGAGTTTTTTCAGTTAAAAGGAAAAAATATCAAGTATATATAACGAAACATGACTGTTTTATAGAAGCTATGAACTTCATTAGATCCTTTTGTGGTTCAGAGCATCATCTAACATAACATAAATTCACAAAATGGGTATCTCAATACAAATCTGAGTAGAACTAATTGAGATGGTAACACTGACAATTTTGTAAAACATTATGCCAACGTTTGGCAGTGCTTTAGGCAAACATTCTTAGACCTTGTGCCCCAGAAATGTAGAACTGTTTAGCTCCAGTTCTTCATAGCTTCCATCATCACAATGTGCAAGGAGCACATTACAGCAGACATGGAGGAAAGCATCTCTACATGTACACCAAAAGGAAAGTAAGTTTGATATTGCTGTTATTAAGATGGAAATGCTGTCATGGATAGTGAGTGACCACAACAGGTCTCCTGCTCAAACCTGGATAAGTTAGTAATTCATCTGAGTGTCAGCTACTCTATTATGTTTAAAATGAAGCGTAAGAAACTGGGTAAAGTTAACAGGTGCATGGATTTAATTTTCAAACTCCTTTGCAAGAACAATATCATGAACTCTGTTGTACGACTCCAAGAGTCATTTCTTCATGGATTGTGCGGCTGCTCTATTTGGGTATGTATGTTCATAAGGCATGAAAAAGATGTTGTTATCAAATATTAGATCTGCCTGGTCCAAATGTAGATGGTGCTAGCCCTAAGAATTTGAGTCCTGTAGGTACCACTCTCCAATGCTATCCTGGTATAGTGACAGTCAAACAATTTGCATTTGTAATGTTCTTTTAGTACCAAAAGATTCTAAAGTAAAATTCTGGAAATAAAAAATTGCTGTAATATAGACTAGTGGCAATCCATGCCCTCTCAATGAGGCAGCATTTTCCATTGAGCTTTTATAATGTGTCAGATTGTTTTATATCAAGTTGATTTACTCATTAAGATGAACATGGTGAGATGCTTTTTCTCTTGCTCTGCTTTACAATGCTCTTCTTTACTGTAAGTCTATGTAATGGATGTCCTTTATTATGCTATCAACATTGTTGAAAAGGTGCCATTTCCAAAGTTTTTTTAAATTCAGAAGTAACAGCACACCAGAAAAAAAAAAAAAAAAAAAAAGGAAAAGGAAAAAAAATCCAAAAACTGCAATAAAAAAGAGACAAAACATGGGAAAAGGTGAAAAACATTGTCCTTAATAAAAGGCAAAGTTCAGGAAAGGGGAAAAATACCTAACAAAATAGAACCTAAAAAAATTTGGCTCATTTAAAGAGAGCTGCATAAATGTGCACTTATTCCATTTTCAGTGTACATGTTCTCTATAAACATAAGGTTTCAATTTTCAAAATTTTGATTTTCAACTAAGTCATGGGGGGGAAAAATCTTTTAATGCTCATTTTTGCATTTTGCTGTCTAGGAGGTTGTACAAAATCTTGCAAATGGGACAAAGCTCACCTGCTACTCTTTATGGCTCTAGTGGCAGCAATGCTTTTTGTGTCATATTCTGGAAAATCTATCCTTCAGCTTCACTTTCTGAGAGAAATCTGTTCACACATGCTGGTCTTTGCAGACATTTCTCATACAGAGAATGAAAAAATCAAGATCAAAAGTATATCAGAAATTAAGCATTCATTCTCATGAGTGAATAGTAGGAAAAAAGAGGTTTTAGGCCCCTAGAAAAGCAAGAGCAGAAGAATGTGTTACTTCTAGTAATCCTACTGCTGCTCACTTTATTTCTAACTTGATTTGCATTAGAACCAAGTCACAATACTAGTACGGTTTAATGTTCATTATGTTTTAATTATAAAGAGATAAAATTTGAAGTATGCTTAATTCTTAGGGCTTCATAGCTTGCTTTTTTCCCAGGAATGTGCTGAACTGGAGCAGGTTTACACAGCACACTAGCTGTGAGGAAAGGAAGTATTTGCATCCAAAGAGAAAACACACCCTTTTAATAGATTGAAACTATGAAATATATATATTCTGTGTTTGTTTCCATTTGCAAGGCAGACATCATCTTCCTCTAACTTCATCCTGCTAGCGTGAACAAGAGCCTGAATCTCATTTATAGTTTTCCATTGGCATATATAGCTTCCATTTGGCATTTCTATCTCCCCTTCCACAGAAGCTGTAAGAAACAGCTGTTTGGATAGCAAACACTTCCCAAACATCTGCACGCTCTGTGCTGCGGATGGTGCAGAGCCAGCTGCTGCAACCTTCCTAGAAAAGCAGCGTGCAGAGGAGGCAGCTGAAGGTGCATATTCTTGTGCTCATCATGTAGCAGACAGAAAGGTGCTGCCATTTCTGCCATAGACAAAGGCAGAGGGCACAGGGAATCCACTTCCCTCCTTGTAACACTTAATAATAGGCTACCTAGATTACAAATAACACAGCTGACAAGTCTATTACACACTGGACTAGCATCTAGAAAGCTGCCTTTCATAACTTGGATATTAAAGAAAGTCCACTGGCTTTCAGGCTGCCACATCATCACCCTGCAGTTGTTATTTTTTAATGAGAAAAAGACAATCACGCTCCGAATGTCTTCCTAGCACTTGGGATCACTTATTTCTCTTTTATGAGATGGTCTTCAACATGAAGCATTACAATTTGCAAGGCAGCAGGCTAATTATCTTGCTGTAAAACACCGGCCTTGATGGATGACTGCACTCATTTCCGACATTGTAGAAGTTACACAAGTAGTTTTCACTGATGTTCGTAGAAACTGGGTCCGTAGCTCCAGGACAGATTATAGTCTTTGTCTTGTAGGACATGAAAATAATTGAGACTCTCTTGTCAAGACCTGAGCTTTTCTTTGGACGTTAACATGTTTTGGCAAGACGTGTCAAAATTATATATCATATTGAAATACATTCATCCTGGAATGTTACATAGGAACATATGAAATGCACCAGCCACCAAGCAATTCATACCACTTTCGTGATCTCCACCATAGCTCAAATTCTTTTTTCTTTTTTTTTTTTTTTTAAGTGAGTTCAGCACTTTTCTTTGATAAACAAACAGTTATTCATCTGGAAAAAAAATGACATTTGTTCCCTATACCGACAGTTATCACTAAAAGACTGCTTCAGTTACACATTTTAAATATTTAATGATTTTTTTCACCTGAAAAGAAACATAAATAATTTTTATGCACAGCTATCCTACTGTAGTTTTTCATTGAATTTATTTTAAAGAGCAATGTGTGGGGGTTGGGTTTTTTCTCAGTCTCCCTTTGTAATCTGTGATTTTAAAATGTTTAAAATGGTCTTTTAACTCCTTACAAAGAACAGCTTAGTGCATCGATTACATTAACTCTATGTATGTGGATCTCTTACCACTATATTTTATTTCTTTCTGTATTAGATTCTTCATCTGGGTTTTGCCATATATAAGAAAAAAAGTCAGTCTTACGGTGGATTCCTGAGGTTATTCCCAGGAATCAAGAGATCGCTGTCTCTGATTCTGTTTGTTCTCTGTCAAGCAGATATTATTTTAAATTTCCGAACAACATATGTCAGCAAGTCTGGCCAAGTTATATTTGAAGCAAGATCTATTTGTATCCACTACGTGACTACCTGGTTTATCATTGATTTAATTGCTGCACTTCCTTTTGATCTTCTTTATGCTTTCAACGTCACTGTGGTAAGTACTAGCCTGTCTTTTTTAATTGTTCTTTGTTCAAAAGGGGTTTGGGTTTTTTTTGGGGTTTTTTTGTTTTGTTTTGTTTTTTTCCAGATGTGAAGACTAAAACGGAATGAACTAAAATATTGTGACGTCTTTTTCAGCTTTGTAGCATGTTTTCACATTTGATGCGGAAGGAAGGAATACAATGTAAATGTACATGATAACTTGACATGCTGGGTGTCAAAGTGACCATTCATCACCATGAAAGACACATATCTACCATTTTTTTGATTCAGTTATCCTTACTTTGTAAACATTGCACCTACATTAGATTCATTTTTACTTACTGTGCTAAATACAATGCCTTATGGCTTTTGCTCTCTTAATGCTGCATAAATTCAGTCCTTAGTTTTTCAAGACTCATAAATTGTTACTGTGATAAAGTAAATGATTGTTATGGTCAGTATAGTCATCATTCTTTATCTAGCCAGGAATCTTCTTTCCTTTTACCTCTGGGCATTCTAGAGCATGATAACTAATTTTTGTGTGTTCTAACATCTATTATTACAATTGGCATTAACTTTGGCTTTGGTTTCAATTCATCTTTTTTAGGAATATAATGACAAAATGCTTAAGACGCTTTGAAAAATGTGTGGGTCTAACATCTGGTCATCTCACAATTATGATGGGTTACATCTGTATTGGTTTACTTATGCTAAAACAAAGGCTTTTCCTCTGATAGCCCTATTAGATTTATTAGAGTAAGAATCTACTAAGTAAAGATAAAAGAAACAAAAAAACCTCCCAAAACTTCAAACACTTCTTCCCCTCTGAATCAGAAAGTTTAACTTTTGAAAAAAATGTTGACAGAGATTTGTCAGTTTGGTGGATTTTTCACATAAGAGACAGGTTTTTAAGCTGTCCACTTTCTAATTCTCAGAATTTTGATCTTTTTATGAACAAGATGCACTCAATCTCATTAATTTGAGATACAGAGACGTACATAGATGATATGATAAACACATATCAGAAAAAAATATAGACAAACACTTGTCAGCAAGCCTCCCATGTAAGGTATCATGTTTGATTTTATCATTTAGTTCCATTTCCTTCAATGATCTTCCTCTTCTCCATTTGTTACATTAAGAACCATCAATCTGATGTCAGTGCAGTAGCTTTTAAAACCAGTTAATTGTTCCACATGCTTCAGTCACTGGTTGTTGGGTTTTTTTGTAACTGGTGGGTAATCTATTTAAATACATTACTAACTCAGTTTAGCCCCTACACTAAAACCAAACAGCCAGCATAACTGTGTTGGTTTAATTTCCACTAAGAATTTTTCATTGAATGAACCAGGTCTGATCTCTTCCTTTAAGGAGAAAATTAAAAAAACCCAAAATTAATCTTTCCCAATTAAAAAAAAAAAGAGAAAATACTGATGTGCTTTCCATACTGAATTCTGGAAAATAAAGTATTTTCCAATAATTATATTTACAGTTAAAAAAGTCACAGTATTAAAAACGCTACTTCAATATGATTAATACACACCTCCTGTCTGTTTTAATTTTTTCCTTAATAAGATTACTAATATGGTGACTAAGAACATCCAGTGACACCGAAATGTCCCTCTATTAGTAGTGGATGCTTAATGAGATAATAAATGATAGATTATGCCCTAACACTAAGCCTAAAGCAGTAAATGGTACATAGCCATGTTGATCTCTAAATTAACGTTGATCAACAGGCATAGCTCCCTTAATTCTCCAAGAGTTAAATATCTTGTTAAACTTTTTGCAAGATCAAATCTTTTTCCTTTATTTGCTTTGGCCCTAGCTACTTTGGTAGCTAGCTGCTATATGGTAAAGGCCACCACAGAGTGAACAGCCAAGGGCCAACCCTCTCTTCCTTCTGGTAACTGAGAGAAAATCCAGAATTTGGGAGTCTGCACCCTGCATTTAGCCCGGAAAACACTCTCGTTTTGTTCTCGCTATGATTCCTCGATGGGAACACAGTGCCTTATTGTATCATATTTCCTGTCATGGCAAGATTTGGCAACTGTTAATATAATCCTCAAGATAACAATAGCTATCAACTGTTTCAAGAGCGGGGGGAGGTATTAATCACATTCCACTGTTTTCAGACTTTATGATTTAATAAGCCATTTCCTCATGTCTGTTCTCAGATTTTCACTCCATCGACTCTCAGATGTTGCCTCAACAGAACGGTGAGAAGGGGCATCAGGGAGCATCACTCCTTTGCTGTTCAGGCCCCAGCACAAAGGCCAAACCTTTAGGGATGCTCTAAATTCTGCAAGCTATAGGTATAGTGCCATACATACCTACGTATGTATGGCACATAAATGTCATCCTCCAGTTGGAGATTTGTGGAGATAGAGTGCGTGAAAAAGGTGTGGAATCTTTCACCATCCTTGGAGATATTTCAAAAGAAGAAAAGTGAAACTGTATAAGTTGGCTCTACTGCCTTTAAACCTCGCAGGGATTCTGCCCTGCCACTAAATGGGTGACTCTTTGGAGGTCTGAGACCTCCGGTACATTCCTGCCTAACCTCAGTGTCTGCTCAGACCGCAACCTTTTCCATCCTTCTATTCATCTGACACAAAGGATCCCTTAATCTGTAGAAATGTGGTGTGACGTGCTGCCAAAGTAAAAACCAGGCCATTAAGCACTAGTTATAATGATTAAATTTGCTCCTCTCTGAGTAACTATTGGTTACAGAGCAAAAGTATCATTTTTGGAGGAAAACCAGCTAACCAACAGATAGAAAGAATTAAAGATCTCTGCCACTAGTAATTTCTTAAAATGTATCATGTTTTCTTATTAATTCCTTTTTGCCATAGGAAGTGATTCTTCCAAGCAGAGAATTTCATCACTAGTGTGTAGCAACTTTATTTCTCAGTACTTCTCAGCACTATGCCATGATTGAGTTTGTGTTAGTTTTAGATAAAAGTCTGCCTCTGTCATTTTGACAGAAAAAGGTTAACCCAGCTAGTCTAAAACGATTAACCAAATGAAACATTTAGATGGTTTTATATCCGTGGGCAAAGCAAATTCCACAGTCACAAGTATGAGTGCTGACTCCTCATTTTGTTTTTCTAAATTTGTGACAGAAAAGAAAGCTGCCTGATGGCATTTCAGATCTTCCAATGACAGACTGGACACAATACAAGAGTGTTTGGCATGACTAATGAGAAAATTCAGTGCAATTATATATGATTAATTACATCTATGTTCAAATTTAAGCAGAAATTATTTTGAAATGAGGCAGTCTTTGGAGACTTTAAACAAGTCTCCGTGTAAAAAAAGAATGTTATATCTGATTTGCTAGTTTTATGTCTGTCAGTGTTCTGTAACTTAATAAAAATGGTCAGAATTTAGTGACAAGTGATAACTGGCAGGGCACAATTGTTGTTGTAACAGCCATTTTGACATGTCTTATTTTAAGAATCCAACAAAAAAGTACTTTCACCTAAGTTATCAATAATTGGTTCTGATGTGGTAGAACACAGGCACCCATGTAAAGATGAAAGCACCGATGTGAAGGCCATGGCACCTATGCAATCATTATATATACAATCATTTTATATATGTTTATATATTACTACAACACCTTGAAGAGTCAGTCATGGAGAGGGACCCCTTTACATTAAGAGTGCAACAGAACCATGTTTGGTTCAAACAAATTGATGAGAGAGAAGGAAAAGAGACTTTGGGAAATACCACAGAAAAGGAGGCAGTTGGTATAGTGGCATGGCATTCAATTAGAATAATTAATAGTTATATGATTGTATTAACACAAACATGACAATTCCTTCAAACATTTTACAGCCTTCTGGCCCAGACTTACAGATATTCCTGTGCTTAAGGCCACAGACGTAACTAATTTCACTGACTTATTGTAGATGACATAAGATGGATAAAAGAAATGCAAGAAGAGAAGACCTTGTACTTGTTTGTGTGCTCTAATGTCAAATCTTATTCCTGACAGCATTGAACTTCAAAGTATTTAAAATAAGTGTCATGTTTTTGTTGATTCTCTTTTTTCCCCAGCTATGGACATGAGGAAAAATGTAAAGGTTCTCCGGGGGGGGGGGGAGGAAAAGAAATAATGGGCAGGAAATACCATTTGAAGAAGCCTGTAGGAGAATTACTTACGCACTATCGAAACTGTAGTAGCAAAAAAAAAAAAAAAAGCTTGCAGATTTTGTTACTTTTTTTTTTTTACATGTTTTACACCTACTTAATTCCTGAGACTGGAATAAAATCAATGAATTCTTAAGTCTTCATGAATAAACCTAGAACCTCACATTACAGAATTTACCAGTCAATCTGGACCTAGCTGTTAGTGAATGCACACCTATAAAATTAAGGCTTCAAATTATTAATTTTGGTAACAGAAACAGGAATCTTAGCTTCAGGTTATTCTGGATTAGCAAAAGCAAAAGGATGTTTATCAAGCTGTGCTTTAGACTTTATTTTGTGCTTTAGACTTTATTTTCAGAGAGCTCATTGCTGTGTTCTGGGAAGGGTGTGGGAAGACGTGTCAAATTTGATGTTATTTTTCTAGCTGATGCATGTATCCTGTATCAGCTACATAGCTAGTAGGCATTAATCCTAATGCCTCATTAATGAAGTGGGAAGAAAAAGCTTACTGTTAATGAAAATTCCGCCTATTTAATCTTAAAAAAAATATATAAATATTTGGGATCCTAATCTGCATATTCTTTGCTGACTCTACCCAACAGCTGAAACATGACCCAAGTATACTCTCTGCAAAATTGGGAGCTGTGCACACTCTGGTGTGGATGTAGGTTGGAGGATGCTCTGGAGGGGATGGGGTCATCCAGACACTGCTCACTTTGTGCATTGTTGCATCTCCTTTGAGGCCAGAGCCCTTATACTTCATAAACTGATGTACACTTAGGGTGCTGAGCAGATTAGGCGGTACTTTTGCCACATACACTTGAAAGGCAATAATATTTTAGGTAAGGAAGTTAAGTAGTATTAGGAGTCTTAATACAAGCATTTTCAGACTCTAAACTTACTGCTTTAGAGAGCAGTAAAATATCCCGGGCCCCTGAGCACAGGTTTAAATCCCAGGAGCAAATCTGAGTCTTCACTTATTTCTCTGCTTCCTTGTTCTGAAAAATATCTGCTATATGTTACTTCCTCTCCCAGTCTGAACTGAATTATTAAGCTGATGTCATCTCATACATAATTGAGGCAGGCCTACTGTTTGGCTGTTAGCAGAAAATTAAAATCTTTGTGTGCTTGAAGATGTTTATTTTGTGTTTTTGTGTTGGATTCAAGTGAATATGGGTCAGTTTGACTATTATGTTTCTCTTGTAGAGCAGGGTAGGATCTATTTTTGCACAAACACAAATTTTTAAGTTAAATCCAAAAGAAGACTTGGCTTGAAGAGAAAGACAAAACGAAAGATCTCCCAGTATTTCAAGTTTGTTCAGTTTAAATCAGAAACAGTAAATATGTACGTACACATCAAATGTAAATACTTTTTTTGTATATATAAACTTCTTTTCTATTCTCTGCTGTCTTGAGATTTACTCTAAGCATAATATGCAGCTGTGTAACTGAATGATGGGAAAAAAAATTATAGAGCTTTAGGAGATAGTCCTCTTTCATTGAAACAAGAGAACGGTGTGATGGAAGTCAACTGCTGACAAGTTGTTTTCTCTCCCCGTTCTCCCAGGTTTCCCTTGTCCACCTCCTAAAGACTGTGCGGTTGCTACGCCTCTTGCGTCTCCTTCAGAAGTTGGATCGTTACTCCCAGCACAGTACAATTGTTCTCACGCTTCTCATGTCCATGTTTGCCTTGCTTGCTCACTGGATGGCCTGCATTTGGTATGTCATAGGGAAAAGGGAGATGGAACAGAACAACCCCCTTACCTGGGACATAGGTAAGTTCTTCTTTCCACCATATACATAGATACGTAATATGTTTTTATATGCATACGTATGTGACTATATCAAAACGTATGTATAAATCACTCAGTATTTCCTTTGTTGCTTAATCTTGTACAATTATTTAGTGCTGTTTGTAGAGAAAAGGAAGAGACTGGTGTTCTCAATTTCAGGTCAATCTGAAAAAAAGGATCAAAATGAAATAAAATGGGAAAAGTAGAAAACAAGGAGATTTTCAAGAGTGATTCAATGTTTGGGAAATTGAGGTTCTCAATAGGGGAGGGCTAGACAATCTGTGTAGAAGAGTAGATGGGAAAGTTCATCCTGTTTTTGCAAATTAGGCAAATTCTTCAAGAGAGGAATTCCCTTGAGTGTGCTGGTTATTCCTTAATATACATTGAAACAGATAGGCCCTGAAGTGCCTTCAATTTAAAAACTCCCTTTGGAAATATTGTTTAGCTGATTTGCAGGCGTTGCTCTTTTGCGCAGCAGAGGAGGTGTTTATCAGTGGAGAGATGGTTTTGGAATGCTCAGTTTTGATTCAGTATTTAGTTTCTACCCCACTCTTCTTTGTGATTTCATTGAGTGTTCCAGATTGACTCTTAGATTTTAAGCTTTTCCTTTTTTGTTTAAGGTTTATTATTACTGTGAAGGGTTGTAGCCATGTGTGATGGTACAAAGGGGAAACAATACACCTTGTATAGGAGCCTGGCATCACCAGGTATTTGCACGCTGCTGAAGGTGTGTTACCCACTAGTGCAACAGCTGATACTCCACATCTTCCCACGTAGGTCATTCTGGCTTTACTGTAGAGGTGCCTTTCTTTTGCTGTATTTCTCCAATGCCATATCAATATCAAGCATCCCTTTTTCTCCCTTTTCTTTCTGGTTCCTTGTGTTCTGTCTTTTTAGTTCTACTTGTATTTACCTTTAGCCTAAATCTATTACATGTTCACTGAAGCAGGAGAGGAAACAAGGCCAGCAATAAAGTTAACTGGAAGGGGGAAGCCCTGCTAGTCGTCTTTATGCTGTTAGATACTAAAGACACAATAAAAATGCATATGAATAATTTAGAGTATGTAAAATATCTGTGAGATTAAAAGAACACATGTGTGTGTCTTTCATAAACAAAGAGTATCTGATGGTGAGACAGTTCCCCAACAGAAAAAATATTTGTTGGGAGGAATAATGCAAACACCTGTGACCAAAGGCTCAAGATGTGCACTCAAACTGCAGTACGCAGTTTCTTATCTCTTTTAATTTCTTCCTCCTCTCTTAACCACATTATCATCTATCTAAATACCATCTAATAATAATTAGTCTGAAGGAAAAATGCCAAGTATGTTAAAGGTGCCTGAACACAGATGAGGAGAGGTTGCTAGGTCAGGAAGGGAAAAAGAAGAAAGTAAGTCCAATAAATACATACCTCAAGTTTGTCCATAGGTTACTGAAAGCTTTGTGGAGCCTTTTTTTCCTTCTTTTTGGTTGTTTATTTCTCCTTCCCTTTGTAAATCAGGTCTGTGACCTGCTGCTGAACTCCTCATGGAGCACAAAGCTCTCAAAGAAAAGACTGCAGCTGTAGGGGAGTATATACAAAGAAAGCCCACTGCTCGCAAATTGGTCAAATACTGCTAACGGAAAAACAAATCCTGATAATAATAATAATAATAATAAAAAGAAGGGTGTCTCTGGTGGGAATTAGCTATGAAGACACACTGTCACCTTATGCAGGCCACAAATGATAGCTGATTTCAAAGCATTCATTGCAGTCCCAATGATGAGGATGGGCTGCATCCTTGCTCCCTAGGTGGGGCTGCTGGCTGTGCTCCCCATGCAGCCTGTCCCTTTCCCCTGAGCTGAGACCACACTCAGTTTTGTACTCTCTTGGGCAATGGCAGTAATAAGCTAATGTCCCAACCACCTCATTAGAACCAATCCCAGTTTAACTGGGAGCCATTTCACAGAAGTTCCATTTGCATCCCAGTGAAGAGCATTGTATCTGGGTTATGATGCTCTGACCATCTTCTAGTGGGCTTCCTAGGCAGGAACTGCTCCTAAACAGCCTCTTACCCCTGGCTCATCTCAATCTGTGAGACTCAGTGACCTTCCCTGGACAGCTGAAGGCAACGCACTTCACCACTGGACGGGCCAAAGCACTTCTTATTGGTGTGTACTTAGACTTTAGCCTTCTACCTGGCCAAAGGGCTTTGCTGTTGAGCTTACAACTTGATTTTATTTTAGTTTTTTTCAAAAAGTGTGGTTTTGCACTTTCGCCTGGAAAGCTGTTCTACCATCTTCATGGATAGTCTTTAAAATATTTAGGTGTTATAAATGTATCGTAAAATTATACTGCAATGACTCGTGCAAAGCCCCTACAGATATTAGTTCTGTATCTGTCAGAACATTTATATCTAAAGTTCTGTCTAGCACTAAGTTAAATATTGGAGATTTGTTGGGGTCTTTTGTTTATTTTTTAAAAGGAAACATTTTTAAAATGTTAAAGTATTAGAAATTGATTTAAAAAAAAAAAAAAAAAAAAAAGAAGAGCTCAGAAACCTTCAGATACCTGGCATGAAGCCATAATTTTGCAAAGACCACTTCAGCGCTGATAAAATTTCTGTACAATCTTGTATGTTGCATACATGTGCAGAAAATTAGGATTATGTAGTTTCTTCAATCAGCACAAATTCTGTTGCTCTCAAACTACTTGCTGGTGAGACACCATGAAGTCCTGGCCCCTCTGTGTGCTATAGTTTTTGCTAGTCTGGTGGGTGATACACAGCTGATTATCTGTAGCTAGACTTTCTTTTCACCTTAACAAAACTTTAAATTGCCAGTCTGCTATGCCTCACAGCATCCATGTAAGCAATATATTGAGGGGAAAACAGTAGGTGTGATTTAGGGTATGAGTGATTACGCAAAGTAAAATGAGATCTGGAGATCATAATAAATCACAAACAAATAATGCACACAGAGAAATCTTGCTTGGGGTATAATAAACGTAGTGTTATTTTAAGACACTGAGGATATTCTTTTCTTCTATACGAAGGCCTCAACTGGAAATTTTTGTGCCATTTTGGAGAGCATGTAAAAGAGATTTCTTACTGCAGGGAAAGCAATAGAATATGATTGTTAGTTTTGTATTGAAGGGATTTAGTTTTTAAACTTTTAATTTTATCACACTAATACCAAAACTGAAGACTCAGGTTTCCATCAACACATCCTATACAAAGTTAATTCCAGGCATTAGGAGGCTTTCTAATTGGCAGCATTAAAAAATATAATGTAAAAACTAGAATTCCTATACTTTTTTATTAAAAGGAATGTGTTTTCCCCCTTGGAAAGTATGCTTTTTATTCTTCACTGGAGAGTCTTGGGTGTTGCCCACCTGAAAAACTGGGACCCTAAGTATGGATGCTGCAATACATACCATAGCTGAAATACAGTGATGGGTTTGTTCTAAGAAAGGAAAACCATGACTGGAATGAAAAGATTTCTCTGCTTTTTATGTGTGCTTCTATTTTGGGGGGAGAGACAGAGGAGAGGAAAAAAGCTTTCTGCAACATCCTTCCTCCATTTAGTGCTTCCTCAAAAAGCCTGCAGCACAGATTTCAAGACTGAGGTTTTGCTAACACTTAAAGCAAACATTTTAAAGCTGCAGTACTGTTATCATCATACTTTGGACCTTGCTGTGCCATCAGACATGCATCATAGCCCAGATCTCACAACACTGACTTTAGTGGGAGTAGCATTTGTTTCTGTGTATCTATTTCTCTGGCTAATTTAAACAAATGAGGTGCTTAATTTGCATTTGGGTTGGGGCAATGGGAGTGATAAAGTTCTCCCTAGGAAAATACCCAGAACCAAGAAATGTATTTGCTTTGTTCTTGCTGGCCCTAATTGTAAGCCTTTATTTCATATTTTTTTTTCCTTTATTCAGGCAACATTCTCATTGCAAATAATTTTAAAACATGGTTACATTCACAAAGTTAGCCATGTGGTTGCACAACGAGAAAGATGCAGTCTTTGGGAATGTTATTCATGAACTGTCGTGATGTGGTGGCGTTGAGACGTATACCAGTGTAATGTGATGTTAAAATCTGGATCTCTTGCTTAGCTCTCTTGCTTAGCTCTGGTATTGCTATTTTAACTGATTACATGAGGTATTCGGAAGATATGCAGTATGGGCGTTGTTTTCAGGTGCTAGAAAACTTTATCTCAGCAAGTTCTCCCATCTCAGGAGACCATTTTTCCACATACAGCAGCTTGACTCTGACGTCTGATAAACCCTGACTCCTGCACTGGTCAGTCCCACCGGCCTGAGGCAGTAGTACATACCTTGTCCTGCTTTTCCCATCTAGCTTCTTCAGATCCCTCTCTATTACATTGCACCTTTTTCCCCTCATTTGTTCTCATTGGTGAAACCGATGTTTCCCTCAGACACAGCATGATTTTCAGCAGCTTGTAAAAATAAGATTAACTTTCTGTTAGCTGACATGGAGTAGAGGCTAGGTTGTGCTGAGGTTCCTGGCTGATCCTACCACTCTAATTCCACTGACTTAAATACTTTGGCTCTCGTTTCCTTAGGTTTAGCTGGTATCAGATTTAGGCATAGGTTCTTTATTTGCTGTCTGCTGTTTTGAATTAGTATATATGGAGCTATTCCCCTCCAAGTTCTTATCAAATACGTGAAATGACTTTTTGGTCTGTCTCTACGGGAAACAGATAATATTGAAAATGTTTCCTGTTGCTAAATGCGTTCATTCCGTGAAAACCGTATGAGCTGTTGAAACTCAGCTGTCTTGAGTGTAGTGAGGAGATTAGGAGAAGGCCAAAAGTCAGGATGCTGGTTCCCTTAGATAATCAAAGCTGTCAGGTATAATTTCTGTAATTGTCACAAAAAAAATAATCCTTCCTGTCCACCAGAAATTCAGCTGCAACTCTTTATTAGTCCACCTACGATAACACTTACAACATTCTGACTATGGAGGAGTTGCTGTCAAAGCAAAATTTAAAATAAATAAATAATAACCTGTACTTTTATAGAAGATAAAGTGTACGCGTTTACTTTGGGAGACACTTTAAAATCAGGTCTATAAAGGGTATTCTTCAGCTATTTAAATCTTTATTTCAATAAAACACCTATACTCATTTCCAGTTTTTTCTCATTTTCTATTAGTTTTGTAATTTACAGCACTTCTGAAAACAAGAATTCAGTCATGACTGAACCACTATACTTTCGCCTATACTCTGCGATATAAAACCTCCTCCCCACACTTGATCAGACCCTGGCAGTCAGAGCCTTTAAAGGGCCTTGGATGCCTGACTCCTGGCAAAGGATTTATACCCTGAATTAGTTCTCGGGGCAGTGGGTGGCAGATTTAGCTGCAGAATGAAGTGCACAGCACCTGGGTGGAACCAGTAAGAAATGCTGAAAATAAGATTGTGCCTTCAGGCCCTCTCACTTGGCTTTTATATGCTTCATGATGGGCCACAGGGAAGTTATAAGCTGTGTTCACAGGTGCTGAAGGATGTATATGTACCACGTAATAGAATTTAACATAAAAATCCCTCAAATAGTGTTGATCCAAACTGGTAAGTTTAACTGCTTCTTGAAAGTTTACATGTGTTTGCTTAGAGTTGCAACTGTGCTGGAAAGGATGGCCCCTTTCTGCAGCAGTTAGCGCACACCTCTCATTCTGCACAAGCAGCTTGGGGTTGTCTCCATCGAGAGCACAGATATGAAGGACATTGTTCTGGTGAAAAACAAACCAGAAGTCATTGATTTCTTCTCACCACAGAAGGAGAGAGAGGCATTGTTACTGAATTTCGCTCGTCTTCAGCATGGGGTTTGGGCACCGGAACTTGTGTCTAAGGTATGGAAGATATAGGTACAATGCAAATCTCCTTAAGAGAGCACCATATCATAGTGTATGAGTTACTTCTCTCAACATTCTTCCTGGGAAGCTTGCTTCCTGGAGTTCTGGCTGTTTTGGTTTTTTCTCAAACTGACATAATTTCAACAGAGGAATGGCCAATGCCCGAGTGTCTATCCAGAGTCTCTAGTGTCCAGGTGAAGCTAGAGATGAAGCTTTGGACTCTCCAGGGACGAAGAGAACAGAGATCTGAAAGTCTTTTGTGTCCCTTTTTACCACTGAGATGTTAGGTGATATGACAATCCACATATTCCCGTTGCAATTAAATTGGCTAGAGCTATACAGCGCACAGCTACCTTCCGTGTTGAGTCCTTCAGGGAATTCAGATGCTGGGTCAAGGTGGCTAAAGGATCCCCACTGGGTACAAATAGGAAAGATACTCTGAGCATCGGCAGCATTTCTGGCTTGATGCAGAAGTTGGCTGATAGGAACCATGCAAAATGTAAGTGACTAATATCTTAGATGCAAACTTTAGATTACACTCTTGAGCTTGGGTTCCTAAATTCTGTCCAAGCTCTTTGTGGCCCCCAGGTAGCTTCAGTCTTGACAGAATTTCATAAGTCAGCATCAAGCTGGAATATCCATTGAGAGTCATTATCTTGTAACTCTTGAGTTTCAACAGGTTGGGAAGTTTTCAGTGCCAGGAACCTTTTTCCCAGCTTATGCTAAGAAACCTGAGGCAGTCATTATTAGCTCTCTTAACGTCCTGAGGAATTTTGCCAGAGACTCTGAAGGTACAGATTTAAGTATATCCTTGACAATAGATACTAGTGGCATTGGTACATTTATTCAGGGTAAAACTCGAGCTATCCTCTTTTCAGAAGAAAAACTATTTTTAGGTATGTATATCTGCTAGTTCTCCCTCAAATAATGTAAGTTAGTGAACTAATACACATTTCTGGTACTCTTGGACTCAGCATAACCATGGAGTAAGTAACAGTAGAAATCATATTGGAAAAAATCGATGTCGTTACTCCCCTTCCTGGTCAAAATAATGCATAATTTGTTAAAACAATAATTAGTTAAATCTTGACTGTTAATATTTTCATATTAATCCTCATAGTGTACCATAGAAGTAGGAAAATATTTATGTATCATGAAGTTTTTGCAAAGCAGTTTAATGACTTGAATGGCTAGACATGACAAGAGTTGGTATCAAAGTTGAAATAGAGGCTTGGGTTTTATTTTTCTTTTTTTTAATACATTAATTATCTCAACTATTATTGATCCCAGATCATTCCCACTCTGTTTCTGTACAATATTTCCTTCTTTTAGAGAATAAATAGATTTGGTTTTGAATGCGATGTGAGCAGTTTTTATCAAATCCATACATTCAAAAACCAGGAAAAAATGAAATATGAAAAATAATGAGACTTTAGAAATATGTAATTGTCAGTCTGTTTTTGAACCCACTGAGATTCCTATTTTCACCATACTCTTAGCAATACTGGCAATCAGGAACTTCCTTTTTAAAAAATTATGTAAACTGAGATTCTGTGTGATCACCTATCTCCAGGTACTGGGGATGTCAGGTAAATCAGCCAAAAGAAGGTGCAGGGTGAAACTATAGTCCTAAGGAACCATCAGGTTTTGGACCCAGGTGATGTGTTTGGTACATGCGAGTACATGTGCCTGCTTCTGGATTCCTGACCTACCTTCTGGAGTTTGAGTCTGGACCTATGACAAAACAGCTTCTAGTAATTACAAGTGTTCGGCTTACTAAGAGCTGGTGGGTCCTTTTCACTGCTAGAAAGAGCACTTGTAAATTTCCAAGGCTCTTGGCCAAGAAAACTGTGTTCTGCTCTGAAATATTGGTCTATTTCACCGCTCCAAACACACATCCATCAAGTTAGAACTGGCATGTGTGGATTTATGAATTCTTGTGGGGGAGGAAAGAACTTCATGCAGACTAAATTGCACAGGACATCATTCACTAGCCATGATCAGTTGTTCATTTCAGTCTGTCATCTCTGTACCTGAATATTTAATTCTAATCTCTCTTTCAGTCTGCTTCACTATGGGTTTGGTTATCGGTTTTCTTAATTTTTTGTCATTAGTAATAACAGACCCTGTTATTTTGGAACTATGGTCCTTTCTGGTTTTGAGAGGCAACTTTAAGAAAAAGAATTAAAGAAATACATTTGTCATGCATGAGTGATGACATCTTCAATTTAGTGAAATTAATTATAATGCTCTGTTGACCTGGGGTATATGCATTGAAGGTCCATTGTTGTGTGGAATATACGTACCTTTAAGCTAGAAAGTTTTTCAGAGCACCCATCTCACAAATAATTACACACAGCGCTTATTACATTGCACATCCTTTGAAAAAGTCAAGGAGGTACCACAGTACTGAAGCATTTCACAGTGATGAAGTATTCTAAGGCAGTTGAAACAGAAATTTGAAAACCTAGAATATCTTACTTTAGAAAGCTTTTTAATATTTTCAGTGTTTTTTGAATCCTTTTGAGCTTTACTCCTCAGTAAAAGTAACAATATAATTATATGTACAATGTGTACATTTTCCATGAATTCCTGTTTGAGGTTCGCAATTTCTAGTCCGGTAAGAACTAAACAGATAAATTAGTTAAAATCAGGAAGAAATTAGAGTGATTAAATTTACTTATTTATTTCAAAACCACCACAAAATATTTCTTTAGTCTGATGGATACCTTACCTGAATTGTTAAAACAACTCTGGTGAAAACTACTATATCTGAGGCCCAATTTAGAGAAGATTATAGTGTGAAATATTTATGAAAGAAAATGTTGGGGTTTATATCAGATTGGGTTACACTTCTGAATAAGTATAATTAGGGAGCAAAAGTTCATCTAGTTTTTGGAGATGAAATCCTATTTGCAGATGATTATAGTTACGTACAATTTTTAGTACAATACAAGCAGAGGCACATAGTTTTTCACTCCCTTGTCAATCTGTTAGAATAGACACAGAGAAACTTAACTGCTGCTAGGGAGTTTTATCATGCACAGTTGTAATCACCTGGACATGTGCTACAAGTATGTGTGGAAACCTGTCTGCACATGGTAAAGACCTATAATTAGAAATTAAGGGCTTGTAAAGACTTACCTGAAAACCTGGCCCTATTTTTCTGCCTGGTTTATATGTAAAACAAACTTTCTAGGAAAGGTTTTCTTTATTAACATTCCTCATTTTAAACCTGTGCATACCAGACCTTGTCAGGATTTAAAACATAAATTTCAATTTTAAAATAACTATAGAAATTAATCTTGTGGAAATCATTAAATTTTGCATTTGAAAACCCAAAACACTACTTTTGTGATGGAGCTGTGCCATTTGTGCGATTTGTTGAACTGAACTGAAACATTTCCTTTGCCTTTCATTTAACATTAATTTGTATTTTAGCTGCTTTGGGTCTTAGTAGGTTTTATTCTGCCATTCTTCCCTGCTGTTCTTTTCTACAGGCTCAGTTCCTTGATTAAACTATATTTTTCTTTATGTACCACACTTTGCCTTCTGATTGAACCATTTTAGCCATCACAAAATATCCCATTGGTTTTGCAGCCCAGAAAAAAGTAGAAAGTACCTTATGAAGGGAGGGTGAGGTTTTCATGTGGTTGTTAATACATTTCAAGATTTTGTACCTGGGACGACAATTTTGGGCAATTTTTAAGTGAAAAGTATAAAACTGGTGTGTCAGTGAAGCCCCTGAGATTTGATAAAGTTGCAAGTGTCCTCCTGCATCTAAATGCAGATTACCTACATATCATTAAACCCACAGAGTTTTTATCTCAGTGGAAAAACTGTATCTGAACCAATTTCTGCAGCTCTAATAGAAATTCTCAGTGCCACATGTAGGGGGAAAATCTGCTCAGTATACATCCCATAAGAGGCAATAGTCCCAAGAGGTAAAATAACACCATAATCTTTCCACATGGCTTCTGTAATGGGAATACTGTAGAGTATAATTTATTGAAAGCTGCCAATATTGTATGTAAAAGCCTTGCTCAAGGAGAAATTACATCAGTCTTTAACCCTTAATAGCCGTACTTTGAATCATAGAAATGTTGGCCGGAGAGAACCTCTGGGGTTTATTTAGGCCAACCAGGCAGCTGAAACAGGACTGTCACCAGCACTACATCAGGTCAGACACGGCATGCTCCAGCCAAGTCCTCAAAAATAGCAAGGCTGGAGAGGCCTCCATCTTTTGGGGTAGCTTGTTCTAGGGTTACACTTCCCACCTTGGGGAGCTCTGTATCCGTTTGCTAAAACATTCATTTCTATTACACATTGATGTAAAAGGATGTTTTGTTAGGATGTCTCAGAAATTTCTGCCTCTGGTTTCAAAGCTCAATGGCCTGGCTGTTCAAATTACAATGTCTCAATCCAGTTTAAACCCACAAAACCTCTGAAAAGACTTTGAAATCTTTTTGGCAGCTGCTTCAATATTTGATTGGACTGCCTCTTTCAGCCCCATCACATAGCTAGATATCCTAGGGTGTCAGAATGCCATATTACATTCCATAGACACCCCATCACAACTAAAATTGCTTTTCTTTTCTTCTATAGCACAAGCATGCCTTACATTTTTAATCTAGAAATGTCTTCAGTGTATATTCCTATTTGCTATTTATTTATCCTTTCTTCTGCCCTTTAACAGAGCAGGTGCTTGATGAAAGAAAGGCTTTCCTGCTACTAGAATAGAAAATCATTTCCATATAAAAATGAAGAAATTGTTCAAGACTTTTCTTTTCAGACTTTCTTCCATTTTCACATACCTTGGAAAACATTTGTGCTTCTTTTGTACTTGCAGGTGACAGTGCTTAAGGGTAACTAGTAACTGCTTTCAGCAAAAGAAACCAATGTGGAGTTGTGAGAGTATGTCATAGCATTCTACAGTCTATAAAGTCTAACACAAGCCAGGTTCTGTAAAACTAATTATACCTAATTATTCCTAACTATTTTTCATTGTCAGATCTAAGATAGGTACAGATAAAAATGCTAATGCTTAGGATTTCCTTATGTCACACACTTTAAAAATACCTGTCAGATCTGCAGAAACAGGTGTTATATTTCAGAACTGCTGTAACTTTAAATATGTAGTGTGCCTTCTTATTAAGACATTAGCTTTCTTCTTTAGTTTTTATTCCTTTTCTACATTGAGCCTTCATTACATTGCAAATTCTTGTTTTGCTATTACGTTAAGATAGACTCTGGAGCCAGATATCCCCAGTTGTTGATTTTCCCCTCACAAAAGCCAAATAAGTTTGAATCTCAACATCCTTGATTGAAACAACATATAGAAAAAAATCATATTGAAAAAAATGTACTTAGGTTGTGCTTCAAGGATTAGAAAATTAAGACAAGGCAAGATAAATGAAGTGTTAATACTGTTTATCGCCTGGCTGTCTGACTCGGGCAGTGTCCTGGTCCAGAAAGCAACACAGTGGTTCATTAGGTGAGAAGGCAGAGGAAAAGAATTAGACAATATTGCAAAATCTATGGAGCATGCAAGGAAAGGATTGTAGTGAGGGTCAGCATACTTAGCTGCTCTCTAACTTGCATGGATGTTATCAGTACAGAAGACAAGGAGAAACGGATGTCATGTAGACTGCAACAGTCTATACTGACACAAACCAAACTCCATCCTGTCATACCATCCCCTGTGTGATTATGCAGGCTAGTCAAATATAAACTAGCATAGTTTTGTTGTAATTCTGCAACTACCCTTTCATTTGTAACTAGACCTACTAAAGGAAATGCTTCTGTGCTGAGGCATCTGCCCATGTTTTACCCAGATGGGAGGCTGTATTTGAACAGGTAGAAGCTGCTGAAAATTGTCTTAATTGATGGAGCAGGGGACACGATAGGAGAAGGGAAGGGATCAGCTGTCAGGGACCACCCATGGCATTACTCAGCTTTGAAAAGCAGAGAGGACTCGTACAGAGGAGTTTATAAGTAAACAGCCCCACTCTCGCAGATCATGGGCAGTTAAACAGGCAGTATAAAAATACATGTAGCATATTACAATGTTTTCATAAAAAATATAGTCCTCTTGATATCTTGCTGTTGCAAATAAGTAATACTTTCTTTTAGAGAGATTTTAAGGAATTGATTACCACTGTCATTGCCCCCAGGTGAATCTATTCAAATTCTGAGTCAGGACTGTCAATATACTCACCGTTAGGACTGAGAAATTGCCATGTAAATAAAGTACTGAAATGCTTTAGCCTGAGTTTTTCTGAGGGGAAGACCTGAGCAGGTGAGAACATCAGGGCAGAAGTGAGATTAATTTACCAGCTATGCCACATTGCACACATACAACCCCAAAGTTTTGCTAGCAACCTTAAAACTGACTTCCTTCAAGTTGTCATCTTGTGGGATTTTTTTGCGTATTTTGATAATACAGGTTTCATTTTAATGTAATCTGTATTGCTTATGGAGGAGAGTACTTATTTCTTAAAAAAGACAGAAATATATCACCTGTAGTAACTCAAATCCTTTTTGGCATGAATTGGACTCCAAACATATAAAACTGCAAAGCAGGTTTCTAACACTGTAGCTGACAGCACAAAAAAAAAGTCATTACTATTAATTTTATTGCAACAGCACCCAGGGTCTCTAGTTATGGGTCAAGACCCTCCTGTCCTCGTTGCTGGATTAACACAGGGTGAAAAGGCTGCTCTTGCCCAAAAGAGTATTACACTCTAAGAAAAGTTCTAACAGATGGGTACAGACTGATGGAGCACAGGGAAGCAAAGAGGGTATAGACAGACATGCGCTTTGCACTGAATGGACTAGAAGTGTTGTTTCCAATTCCAACCTTAGCTGCAAGACATTTGATAGCCCAGAAAAGGACAGTGACAACCAGTTTGCCTAAGGAACAGTAACATTAAATGCTGAGACTCTTTGTGAAGTGACAGTGTGACCCTCTCCTTAAAGGAAATGATTTGCAAATGATTTATATACATCTAATTATATGCTTACAATTTTATTTCTTAAGTTAGCTATTTTTAGACTTTTATATTTTACTTGTAATCTAAAAATTAAATTAACATTATATAATATTTGTTAATTTGCTTATGTTACTGATCTCTTTAAACCTTAAAAAAAATCTTGGCTGTTTTAGGGGAGGGACGAATCAGGATAATTAAAAAGTATCAAAGGCATTTGTCTTCACTACAAATACGTTAATGGTGTTAGAGCTGTTTATAAAGTATTCCTAGAGAAACAAAAAAGTTTAATTAAAACAGTTAACTATATGTAGCGCTTTGTATGTATTGACTGACACAGTCATGGAAAGCTGATACTGAAAATATCCCCATTTTGTCTATTCAATGAAGTGGGGAAGAGAAAAAGCCTGTTGTCTTGCAAAAGCAAAAAAGACTTAAATCTCCTACAATCTCCAAATATAGCCATCTAACAAATTACTGTTGAGAAGAGCTGTACAGGCTTACCACAGAGAAGAAGAGTTTGCAGTACATTTATTTTCTCAATTTACCTGCTCCTTGATAAATGAGACTGAAGGAATTTATGACCTAGTTCTGCAGGAATGCAGGTGCACTTACCATGTACACTGGAGCTTCTATGCAACAGTAAGTATAAATGTTTAGAGAATTATCATAAAATACCAGGAGGAATGTGTTGCTTGCAGATCTGCTGAGTTAGCTCTCAAAATTCTTATATATAGCTCTTACATGTAAAACAGTCAGGTCTCTACCTTGGAATAGATGCATCTCTATTGTAAGAGGAATCTTTATTGTGTTATACTGTAAGACTTGTGAATGCATATTGAAGTCTTCCTCATCACTGTGAACAAAAGAGCTGTGCAGCTGTCTTATTTGTTTAGACATCTTCAGAATATCAGTTGCATGTCCCAGAGATGCAATCTGCAGTCTTATGTGGCAGCAAGGTGGTGACACAGTGTAGGCTGAGAGGGACAAGCCACCCAAAGCCTGCCCAGTCAGCATGCAGGGCCAGCCCACCAAGCGGGACAAGCACAGCTATCCAGCTCCCATTCCACATGGTAAACGGTCCGGGAGGAAAAGTCCTCCAGTAATAACCTCTAGGGTCATGCAGAGCTTCAGCTAGCTTTTTGGAGACTATTTTGGAGCTCCATTCGAAGGGACATGTCTCCCCCCACACCACTCCCTTCTTTCCTCTCTCACCAGATTTCTCGTTGTAGACGAGAAATAACTTCTCTGGAAAGAGAATATTTTGCCAAGTGGTGAAGGAGAAATGTAAGTAGCTAATTCACATGAATTATCTACCACCTTAAAAAATATCTGGGGCTCTGACTATGGAACTGTGTCTAGGCTGGTCCTCAGGGTTTTATCCAGCCCAGTAGAAGAAAAAATAAAAGAGCAAAATCTTACTTTGCAAACAAAAAAAGATAGGACTTCATTTAAAAATATTAATGTTTAATGTACAAACATAGTTAGGTTCTGGCCAGAAACTGGGACCTGAAATGTGTGAAGCTCTCGGTAATTCATGTACACAGTTTTATGGAGTTTGTACGTAGCATTTTGCGTTAGGTGGTAAAGCTGTAGAGCTCCACCCTGTGCTTACTTGTGACTGACAAAATAATTTTTAAAATATATCTTTCCAACATTGTTTTCTAATAAAATGCTAACATTGCAAGTATTTCGTATCAGGCCTGTTGGTCTACCACTTACAAGCCATGAACAAACCCAGGAGTGATCAACCCGGAGAGACTTTGGAAATCACATCATAATCCATGCACCTATAGTGCCTTCACTGGGGTGGATTACAAGCTTCCTGTAAGATAAAAAGTATCTCCCCTTACACTTGTGGCCTTCCAAAATGAGAATGTAAATTATTTAACAGATCACACCTTGCTGATGGCAAGAAATTAAATGCTTCCTGCGAAGGCATTTTGTCAGTACCTCCAAGAGGGCATCAATGTTACCATGAGAATGCAGAAATTTTACTTTCTTATTCTAAGCAGTGATACTTGCAATTTAATAGAGTTGAATTTTGCCAAATTTAATTTTTGGTTTTGAATTTCATTAAAGCTTAATTCTCGGGTTTTCAGTACTTCTGTGGTCTTGGCAATCTTTTTGTTGCTATCAGCACCATTACAATTAGATCTTGGGGTTTTGTTTTTCTTTTTTTAATCCCTTGATTGAGCACTTCTTCCTTCTGAAACTATTTAGTTCATTGAATATTTATTGTGCCATGAATTCATTTTCAGTGAGCACACTGGGTCAATATCTTGTTATGACTTTGTTGAGTCACATGAATTAAAATTTTATAAAATATAATTATTTTATGATAGCTTCTAAGAATATATTCAGTTAGAAATACAAAAGCCAACTTATTTACAAAGGATACTAGTCAGCCTTACAAAAAAATTACTTAGGATGTCACCTTTCAAATTACGTTAATTTTTGGTAGACATGGCAAAGGTTAACCTTGTATCTAAAAACGCTTTAACCAAAAGGAATTTTTTTAGTTTGTAAAACTCTTTGGGTTTTAAAAGTCTTTATAACATCTATCTCACTGTATGTCTTTAGCTAGTTAAAACCTTCCTTTAAGGGTCTAGGGAAAGATACAGTTTCTTCTGGATCAGTGCCCAAGAAGAACACCAGTCAATGTATCTGTGAAAGGTACTGCATCATTTAGGGCAGGCATTCAAAAGGAACCTGATATGAAGGTAACCATTGCACCTACATGCCTTTGGCTGCAGAGCTTGGTGTATCTTGAGTGTGCAAGCCTCATGGAGCAGTGAGGCATACAGGGACCTTGAATTTTTGTCTGACTGCACTGTGTTGAAGTTCAAACTTTCTCTGGATGATGTTACAAATGCTCAAAGATCAGTGGTAGAATTTCCAAAGTCTGGCAGAGGTTTACAATTTTATCTGACATGTTCAAATGGTGATTTTTTAATTTGATTCATAATAAAGAAATTGACTAGATGTGAAGATATGGCCCAGATCTCAGCATTGTTAGGAGCATGTTTATGCCTTGGATTTTGGCTCATGCCCATCTCTTACTTAATTCGTTAATTTGGGAAGAGATGTAATAAAAATTCTATCCAGTTTCTCTGCAATGGAAGTCAAATGGCATTTTTATTGAATCTATCCATTCTGAGTGTCCACTTAACTTCTAATATGACACTGACCCTAAAATTTGTTGCTCATGAATCCTCATTTACAATTTTGGAGAGTTGTCTCATCAAGGTTTGTTTCTGAGAAGGGCATGGTTTTGAAACTCAACTATTATTCTTTTTACTTTAAAATATTACTTTTCTTGTCATTGCCATTGTTTGCAAGCTCCCCAAAATATGCTGTTAATTATTTCCCATGGAGGCTTAAATTTTATGTATAGCACTTAAATGAATGAAAGCTTTATTCTGGTTTATGTGTTAAGCTTTAAATAGATGAACAACACAGATCTGAAGCATGAAATCTTCTTATAAAATTTGTCCTCCCCCCTCTAAAGATTTTATCTACTTAATAGAAAAAGACATGGAGTACTTTACAGAAAAGGGTATTTTTTTTCCTCTTTGATTAGATGTTAAAGGGATTTCTTCTGGGTTTTATTGTCTGTAATGTGGGCATTCATCAAGCAAAAGTGTATAAACTTTTATTTGTATATGTAGAAAATGTTCTGTAGTTTCCATCATGTCAATATCCACGTGCCTCACTTCTGTTGGCTCTTAAAAGTTCACTGAGCCCAGAGGTTAAGTATAATCTGCTCGTACAAGGTTAACATAGTTCACTCCTCATTATCTGCATAAGATGGTGCAATGAATGCACTAGAATGGTACCAAAGATTGTGACCCAGACAAAGAAAAAAGGGGGAAAATATTAAACCAGACATAAATTAGATTTAAAAATATACAGTTATCGTGTCACAAAGGAAAGAGAAAGGCGATGCTATGAAAACTGTGGAGAGTAGATACCTCTGCCATCCATAGATCTGAAGCACTAATCCTGATACTTGCTTCATACGTGGCCATTCCCAGGTGGCATGGCTGGTGCCTGAGCTCTGGTCCCAGAGTCACAGAGGGCAGCCCTGAGTGGTTCTGTGTGCCCCTACCACAAGGACTCCAGCCGCAGGCAGCTGAGATAAAACTACATTTCACAGTCCAAGTTAAATGCATTTCTTTTATGTGTCATGTCAAGAATTTCTCTCCACAAAATCTGACTATGTGGATTTGACTGCAGTAGATGTTCCTTTAGTTCAGTTGCATTGTAAGTCTCATTGATACCCATGTTGTGTGTCTTTCTTGCTTAAGGAAAAAAAAATATAATTAAATCCATCATACTAAAGAATACACTCCATTAAGGGCCATATTTTACAATGCAAAAATAAGAAAACCCATTTTTAGACTAAATTATTTTGGGAGTAGCTTTAATATTTTCCAGCAGCTTCAGTGCTTGAGAAAAAATGTTAATGTCTTTACTGTATTTGTTTTCTTTCTCATTTTAGGTGTCTATTGTTTGCAGGAACGTGTGTTAACAAAATAAAGACCAAGGGGAGTACATTAATGCTAATGGTTCCTCATTTTCATGCAGCCATTATGCTTATGTCTGGTGTACTAATACTGAAGTCTTTCTAGTCTAAACTTCATGTACTGCCACTTCTTTCTTTTTTTTTTTGAATGCCAGCTAATTATCTTCTTCAAATATAGCCTCTAGCCAGAGCTGTTCCTTTGTAGCCTGTACTTGTTGACACATCGTACATATGCACCTCAGGTTTCCTCTTACACATACATTTACTTATTATCTTAATTTTGAAAAGAGCATAAAATCATGTCTTGTCTTTTACTACTGTGCAGTTATGCCATGCAGGCACACATGGTGGAGCTGGATTTTCACATTCTTAGAACCTGCAGATGTATGACACCTGTATTGAGTTTCATTTTCCTGTATCTGGGAAGAGTTCGCAAGCTATATGATTGTGGGTTTTTTCATTTTTAGCACATATTTTTTCTAATCTGTGTGAAAGAAAAGTCTGGTTCATGTTTTATTTGTGACCTGATACAATAAGGTCTACCACATTTACAGTCCTCCAGAAGCAGTGGTTGAAAACATGATTGTTCCTGTCATCTCTAGGGGTCTTTGATCCTTAAACCATCTGCTCTGGTACCTGGGAGCCTCTCCTAACATGACAGGCAAAATTCCATCATAAATCAAATGTGTAAACAAATGATCAGGTTTCGTGACAATGAAAGGGTGACAGCAATGTTGCACAGGTTTACGTAGCAGGAATGGTGCTGTTTAGTGTATTAATAGTCTGGGGGGGGGGTGGAATGCAAATGTTTTAGCAGGAAAAAAATCAGATGTCAAAACCCTTTTGACTAGACAGGGATAAAAAAGGCTTTAGGGATCTTGAGGAGAACTTGAATACCTTAAATGAGTAATCACCATGAGAACAGAGGCAATGATTATTCACTAATGCAGAGTCGTGCACGCTAGAAGTAGATAGTTTTCTTATATACCTCTAAATTAAGAATGCGTTGTATCAGTCAGAAACAACTAGAGAGTAACTTCAAATTTCTTTGGAAGCAATCTTAAAAGCAAAGCTAATATTTTAATGTCTAATGAATGATAATTAGGGCTTGATGAGGTAAACATATTCATTATACTGTTATACAAAATGATGGTAACATCTTACCTCAAGTATAATGTTAGCTCTGGTCCCCCCTCCTCAAGTGCTCTTTAACTATGATACATTCTGAAGCAGCAACATGGACAGTTGATAGAAGTAATTTGGACATGTAAAATCTATCTCACAGAGATAAGACTATAATCATAAGTGCTTTTACCTAAAAATAAGGGTATTCATCTACTTCTACCTAAGCAATTGTTTTGCCCTAAGCTTTATTTCTTAGAGGTTAATATTTCAAGAAAACACGGGGGGGAGAGAGAGAGAGAGAGAGAGAGAGAGGAACTAAAATCTTGGCTTCATTGAGATCAGTGAGACCTTTGCTACAGTTCTCCCCCATTTAAAATGGAAATATGAGATGATCATTTGCAAATTGGAGTGTGCAGCTATGTAATGAAAGGGTGGTGTGATTTCCCATGCCAACATACAGCTTCTTATTGTCTGACTCTAGATCTGAAATGAGGAGCTGTCAGCAGTGACCAGGGACTGCTGCAGTGGGAGCCAACACAGCTCTCAGGGCATATGGCGATTTTCATTTAAAAATGCATTGCAGTGATGAAGGATCTAATTGCTCTTGTATAGATTTTATCTTTTTCTTAATAACCCTAAACTGTTCACTACAACATACATTAGTAGGCATAAAACACAGAGAATCTGTGTTAAAAGTTATAATCTATTTATATTAGAAGGCTGCATGTGCTCCAGTTCAGGATATTTATTTTTATTTACAGTGTTTGGTGACTTATTTACATGTTTTTGTCTTTTTTTTCTCCAGTATTTCTAGGTTTTGTTTGGGTTTAGATGGTTTTGCATTGCTTGGTATTTCATAAGGTACAGTTCTAGGTTTCAGAGAAGTATAAAGAAGATGTGGCATGTAATAAAGCCATTGCCATCTTTTGTGCTTTCATTTAGAGCTCCAGAGTTTTTCAGCTGAGTCAGAAAAACATAACAGCATAACACATAGCCCTTAAAGATAACCCATGTTTGACAGCTTCCTTTAGTTTGCCCCATCATTACTCAATACATCTTCTCTTTCCCTTCTATCAGCGTATCATTGATTACAGTCTTTCCTCACCGGTGTAAAAGAGCCAAGTGTGGTCTGGGCCTACACGAGTTTCAAATACTCTTTAAAAACAAAAAGGTGATGATGCGGGATCAGATAGGCTTTTCTACCTTCACATCTCCCCGAGGAATACTTAAGGCCCTGAATATGATACAGAACCACAGCTCAGAGAAGGCTGGCCTTTGTCCCACCCTTTCTCTTCTAACATCATCAGCACTGGTCTACTGGCGAACTATTCCTGCTTCTAGGCATTCAGGGATGCTCTGAGAGTTACTCCTCATCCTTACATCTTTGCACTTCCTGACACAGTAGTGCAGAATAAACCAGTTTTGGCCTACTTTTTCACTAGAAAAAAATGTTTGTCATTTTATAGAATAAAGAAAATGAAACTGTGTTCTAAGCTGTTGAAATACCAAACAGGATTTTGGTATGTTAAGCGTCTGGTGTGTAAGGAAAATCTAAATAGATGTATAGAATGAATCAGCAAATTATGGGGAGTGATGTACTTGCTCAGTGCAGTGCAAGCACCAAATCAAGGGAAGACTGAGTTTCTGGATGTCCAGTAAATGAGATAATGTGTTTTACATCTGGTTATAAAGTATGTCATCAATGGATGCTTAAACGCTTGTTTATGTTTCTGCTGGTACTTGAGCACTTCCCAGATACAGGTAAATGAAACTCAATACAGCTTCTTCCAGCAATTTTCAAAGTAGCCTAATGGAGCTTGATATCCAATTCGTACTGACTTTTCTGATGGGACTTGATTACTTGAGTGCTCTTATTCCCTTTGAAAAATCTTCCTCTTAATTATGCTAATCGGTGCTTTAAAATGTTTTCAAAGTCACAGAGCTATATGCAGATAATGCTAATTCAGAACCAGACAAGATTCATAACGCTAAATTCAAGGAAACTCCCTCTGACTAGAAGGTATATTTATTTTTCTTTTCTTCCCTGAGGGTAGAAATTAATTACTCAAGTTTGCTGAAGAATCTGCTGAGAGCTGTTAGCTACAGGAACCAAAAAAGAAAAAGTAATTAGTCAGTCGTTAACCCAGGACTATTTCCATTGTATAATGAAAGTATTTACAGCCAACAGTATCTTGTATTTAATTCCAAATGAAAAAAAAAAAAGTAGTGCTATTAAGAAAAATCTGAGAAGTGTAGTTGATCTGGAAATCTTGCAGCATTTTATGTACTTTGGCTGAAACCTCATCGTATATAATTTCTTCAAAAGGTCCTGATTAGGATTGTCTCTAACAGTGAACACAGAAATGAAAAGCTGTAAATATGGCTTTATCTACAAATCAGAGCAATGTATTTATTGGGTTTTCACTTTCAGATACACATAATCTGTTCCAAGTCTCATGGTACATCTCTAAAGAAAGTTACCTAATAGCTTTTCATTGTATAGTGGGCAGTTTTTGTTAACAACTGCTGATAATTGCTAGCTGCTACTGTTGTAGCTCAGTGATAAGCCATTCATCTTACTGATTAAGAACGTTTGTCTGACCTCCAGTTATGTCACAGAACTGGGCACAGAGTGCTGAAATCATTTCAGATAATGGTGTCTCAGCCAGAATTGCTTGTTAGCAACTGTAAAATGCTAATATTGTGTTTGTATTTTGTTAGTATAATTATATTAGAGATATAGATACAGTACAGGCCAGCGCGGGGTCCTGCCCTGGGGAGGGACAGCCCCTGCACCGGCACAGGCTGGGGGTGGGCTGCTGGGGGGCAGCTCTGCGGGGAAGGGCCGGGCGGTGCTGGGGGACAGCCGGTTGCCCGCGGGCCAGCGGTGGCCCTGTGGCCGAGAAGGCGGGTGGGAGCCTGGGGCGCGTTAGGGGCAGCGTGGCCAGCGGGTGCAGGGAGCTGATCCTGCCCCTCTGCTCGGGCTGGTGAGGCCCATCGGGAGTGCTGGGCCCAGCGCTGGGCTCCCCAGTCACGGGAGACGGGGAGCTGCTGGGGAGGGCCCAGCGGGGGCTGCGGAGCTGGTGAGGGGCCTGGAGCACCTCCCTGGTGAGGAGAGGCTGGCAGAGCTGGGGCTGTGTAGCTGGAGAAGGCCGAGGGGGGTCTCACCCGTGCGTACCAACACCTTAAGGGTGGGTGGCAGGAGGACGGGGCCGGGCTCCTTCCAGTGGTGCCCAGCGACAGGACCAGGGGCAACGGGCACAAACTGCAACACGGGAAGTTCCAGCTGAATATGAGGAAAAAGCTCTTTACTTGGAGGGTGGCGGAGCCCTGGCACAGGCTGCCCGGGGAGGCTGTGGAGTCTCCTTCTCTGGAGACATTCAAACCCACCTGGGCGCGATGCTGTGCAGCCTGCTCTGGGTGAGCCTGCTTCAGCAGGGGCTTGGGCTAGGTGATCTCCAGAGGTGCCTTCCAGCCCCGACCAACCTGTGATTCTGTGCTGTTATAGGGAATGCTACTCTTTGATACAATATAGGTGTTTATTTTAGTACCTTGCCTTTGCTAGTAGTGATGCATTCTTTAGGAACAATGATGTTTCAATAGGGTTTGGTGTTTTGCTTGGTAACCTTGAACATAAAGTGTGCTGTAAAGGAGAAACCAGTTCACATATGTCTGTCAGTTAAATAATGGAGTCATCCATCTTTTCTTGATAGCACTGAAAATGTATTAGTCTGAAAGTGAGGCCCGTAATGTTTCATATAAAGTTACAATAGTTAAACTTAGTAATTGGGGGGGGGGCGGCGCAGCTGAAACTGAGGTGGAGAAACTTGCAATCAGATGCAATATGACCACTAGGAACAGTGAATGTGAAATTCATTCAGATAACAAAAGGCAGAAAAATGGGAATACAGAGGCCAAGAATCAGTGACTTTTAGAACACTTCCAGGAAAGAGATTTTATCCAAAGAGGCATTATTTCAGTATTCACAGATCAGTTACAGTTATTTTAAATAACTTGTTTCAGTTTTGCAGTTCTTCCAAAGACTAGAATACTTTTAAAACTTGAAGCTGAATTTTATGATTGTATTTCTTTACATTAGGTTTAGATAGATATTTTTAAACTCTGTCTACTGTCTGCCAGGGATTTTCTTGGGTTTTTGTTCATTATTCTTTAACGTGTCTGATTACGCTCCCTATCACAAGCATAGCAATGAAATCTGCTGTACAAAGGGCCATATTATTGTTGGGGAAGTGTAGTGTAATCTCAGGAAAACAGTAGTGCACAGAGGACTTGGATCAGTTCAGTGACCTTTTTTTCAGTTTTGCTTTTCTTTCCCATTTTAAATAATTGGGAGCCACAAACATAAAATAGCCTCAACTGATTAATACTTTCTATCAAGGCAAAATCAAAGCAGTTTTCCTATGCTTCCTTGTCTGTTGGCAAGGTGAACCAGCCCACTCAGTTCTGCCATCTTACAAGAATGCAGAGTGCTTTCATTTATGCTTCTGATTAAATTCACTGGCCTGCACAGAGCGGGTCAGCAGGGTTATGGCTGAACCTTATGCTGTCATCACCCAGACCTTCTGGCTTAGCTTTACTTGTAGAAAAGCATGCCAGAGAGTATGGAGCTGAGGATGGTAGCAGCCATGGCTCAACAAGTCTGCTGTAAGTGGTAAATTCTTACAGACATTTTCCCCAACTTGGAGGTGCTGGGGCAGATACTTCAAATCTGCCCCCTACTTTTGCAGATATACTTTACAAGGGGATTTCCCCCGGTTCATACTTGGATTGATCCAAAATTAAGAAATGGATGCTCACTGGAGAGAGAATAAACTTCAGGAGGTGATTCAGCCTGTCAGGTCTCAGCTTACAACAGGGGGACCCCCAACCAATTTTTCTGAAATAAAACTGCCTGCCAGGAATATTTTGTTTTGGAGCTCTCCCTGAATATCCAGGAAAGATTCCTAATCTTCCAAGCAAACTGATTAACAGGCAAAACTGGGCACACAAATTGATTTTTATTTTTTTTTTTTCCTATCTGGATTTTTTTGAAGCATTGTGTTTATGCAATTCATTTAGGTTGGTTGTTTTCCAAAAGAACTGCATACTTTTCCCTGGTTGGTTGCTTTGGTGGTTTGTTGTGGTTTGTTGTTGTTTTTTAAATATCTATGAGGCAGTAGCTAATTCTACTTTCTCTAGCACACATAAGAGTCATTTAGCAAAATGAAAGGAAAGATTAAATGAACAATTTAGAAAAAACTTGCCAAAGCATCTTTTGAAAATTAATTTAGGTTTGTAAGTTATGTTTAGTTGTTTGAATATTTTCTACTGCAAAAAGAAACATGTAAAAAGCTCTAAATATGTAATTATTATTATAAAAATTTAATCTTAGAATCTCAAAAAGCTTTCCAAGTATTAATTAATGGAAAGAATCAAATCGATGTTGCATTCTTGCTGCAGTGTTATTGGGTGATGATTTTTTCTTTTCAGTGCCTTAATGGATTTTATGAATTATCTAATTAGACCTGTAATATGCGATTCAAAGCCACTTGATTTCCATACAGAAATACAGTTCATAATCATGCATAAAAATAAATACTCCAGAGAGACAATACTTAACGTGCTGTATAAATTCCTACAGTTTAATGATCTTTTTATTCTTGGAATTGTGTGAAGAATGCAGTGTCTTCTAAATAATTATCGGGGGGGGGGGGGGGCTGTTAGAATTATTTTGTTCTATAGAACGTGTAGATTTCATGGCGTCGGTATTCCTTAGAAGTTCTTTTTATGCTTTGTTTTTCAGGTTGGCTTCATGAGCTAGGGAAACGTATTGAGTCTCCTTACTATGAGAACAACACACTAGGGGGCCCATCAATCAGAAGTGCCTATATAGCTGCCCTATATTTCACTCTCAGCAGCCTCACCAGTGTTGGGTTTGGAAATGTCTCAGCCAATACCGATGCCGAAAAGATCTTCTCCATTTGCACAATGCTGATTGGGGGTATGTACAAATGCTAAGTATCATATAAAATGTTTTGGGGAAGGGTAGGGACAAGTAAAATAAGAGGTGAAATTTTGTTAGAGTTTCTTTAAAAATAAGACAAGCCACAACAGAAATTTTAATTTAAAATGGCAAAAGAAGGAAATAACTCTCTTAAGCAGACATATTTCTAAGGTTTCAATCACTTGTGGCAACAAAAGACAGTTGTCACCCAGTAAAATGCAAACACACTACTGTCAGTGAGTAGAGCCCAACCATGTGCCAGCATATTTTGGTTACATGCCAGGCAGTTTTTAATTCAGCCAGGTAATAGGTTCAGCTCCAGTTCAGTCCCCACAGCAGCCCTGGGAATGGTGGTGAGGGCAAGTGGTTAGCACAGCAGTGACCCTGGCTGTGAGCTAGTGCAGATCCTCATCTGAAGGATTGGCCCAGAGAGAAGACAGCAGAGATAGGACAGAGCCAGGAGGACTGTTTAGTGAGCTGTAGGTGACTATCATAAACAAAAAGCAGTTTAATTATCATTAAGTCACCACTTACCACTAAGACATGGTAAATTTTACCACATCACTGCTTCAGATTAGAAAATACAACGGTTTTGTCATATTTGGAACTCCTAGTAGTATTTGTTGGGGAAAGTCATGTGCACATTTATGATTACCTTCTTTCTGCTGAGGCACCTGGGCACAACCACCGAGCTGGTGGCAGCTGCAGAGCTTGGTATTCCAAGGCCACTAGGCAAAGTACCTGCAGGTCTCTACCTTCATCTTCCTCCACAAAAAAAAAAAAAAAAAAAAAAAAATCAGCTGTGCTATTTCAGAGTGTGTACAGCAGACAACTCACAGTGGGAGTGAGGGGTAAAAGGAAATCACAACCAGAGTACTGCCCGCCTCTTCTGCCCCCCCCCTCCCCCCCCGCCCCGTTTGCCTAATTGTTCTGGAAATACTAGTAGGTGTTTCTCCAGGGCTAGCCAGTAAGGCGTGCATGGTGTCAGCTTTGCAGCATAAATTTTCCTGGGCAAAAATAAATTGGCAACTTGACACTTGAAAGCCAGGAAACACAATGAATGACCTGTAAACTATATATTTGTAGCATCGAGTGGTATAAAAAGTACTCATTGAATTACTGTCATTTTTGCCAGTCCTGAAAATGAATGGAAATAATATAATAAATCATCCAAGAATTATATCATTTTGATTTTGACAATATCCCAAAAACACAAGCAGCTCACTAATTGCTTTTGCTGGTAGCATAGAATTATAGTTTTAAAATACAGTGTGGTCTTTGTGCTTGGAGGCTTTCATTACATAAACTCTGTTGGAGTGAAGGAAGGAGTTTTTATTTCTGTAAAGAAATCAAGAGCTGTGTAAGGCGATGATGAATATTTAATTCACTTTGGTACAGCAGAGCTTTCACAAACTTAATAGATTAGAATATAAAAGTGTGCTGTACTTATAGTCCAGTTATTGCAGTTTCTGTTCATTTCTTATATTGTTGAATGGTAGAACTGATATTCTTGTGCACTGAATAAATTGTGAAGGACTAGTCGGCTGAATATAGTAAGAGGGAACAGAAAGCTGAAAGGCAATGTTAATCACAGACAAGCAGGTAGAAGTATGACTTTACATCTGGGAGGGTCCAGTGGACAAGATCTATCCAGGCAAGAAGGCAGAGCAGGCTGGTTTGCAAGTATTTTCTTGAGGAATTTTATTTTAGATGCTATTTAAGAAAATCAGCAGAGCAAAGAAACTTGAAGGAGTTAGCATCACACAGCACAGACTGGTGAGTATGCCTCAGAAAAGTCTATTAGGAATAAAGTACTAGTCTGTATACTTTAGGGCATAATGCCTTTTCATTTCTTAAAACATGTTTCAATGTATAGTTTTGGCTGATATTTAATTTTAAAATTCACTAGTGGAAAGTGATGTTTTGAGAGAAATTGATACAAGTTTTTTAGGGTTTTTAGACAAAGTCATTAGTTTATGAAACTTCAAGTTTAATGGATAGCATGATTACATTTATCAGTACTTCATCTGTACCTCTTTAATGTGTGTCGCTGCAAATTGAAAGAAGGAAGTGAATTTATTACAATCTTAAAGATAGTTGAAGCCAGGGAAAAAAAAGTATTAATTTAATAGATAAATAACTTATAATATTCTTGTTTGATTTTCACCTGCCTCTTGGTATTAATTCATGTTTTGCATGAATTTGAAATTACAATTTAAGACAAGTAATATTGTGAAGATAAAACATCTTATTCTGTACAGTATTTCTTCTTAAAGTTGGCAAGAAAAGTTACTTACTAAAATTTAACCAGAATTCATAGGATACCCAGCATCTGTAAAATATTAGTTAGATATGTCCTCCTGCACATGACCATACCATGTGCTGTTTTGTATTCTCAATGTTCTTTAAGCAAAGAATGTGCAGTTTTGTATTTATGAGACTGGAGGCTCCAGCAGTAGCTCCAGTCCTTTCTGGGGTCCAAGGTGCTACACTGTTCCCTAAGCAACAAAAAAAGTAATTTAGAATATCCATTAAAATTAAGGCCACTTTATGAAATATTGTTCCTAGAAGTTTTTAACTTGTCCTGCTTGTAGAGAATGGATCAATATATTTCTTACAGAAAGCAGGGTGGGTCTGTGACTATTTGATAAAAGAAATCTAATACCTATGAAGCCAGAAATAGCTTGAGATCATTGGTAGCAGTTGTCTTCCAAGGTACATACACAAAATCAGATTCCCCCATAACAATAACATTCTTGATGATATTTGTGCCTATAATAACATCACGGAGATCTCTACACTGTCCAGCTCCTAACCTTGGAGAGACTTCTATCACATGTGATTTTTACATATGCATCCATGCACCACCTAATGTTTAATCCTTCCCCACTTTTTAAACTGATTATCACATCCTTAAAGAGGCTACACTATCACTTTAGCCTGTTTAGCTATGTCTGGCTGAATTGTTTCAGCCCTAGGTGCCATATTTCTGGCATAATACACCAGCCCCTCACATTTTGTTGCCCAGGCTTCTGACATTCATGACTTAGCAATTCATTGCATCACCAGGAACAACACCTAGTTGATTCAGCTGATTATTCTTAAAAATAAATTTCCAGTTTTGCTTACTTTTCTTTCTAGAATTCATATCTGATCTTTTTCTTTCTGCTCTGCTTTTCATTTATCTTCTTTTACTAATGGACTTCTATTGACTTCATCATATCATTGGATTACTCTACAAGAATGCATACTATATTGTGAAACTTGCACACTGCAATGTCTTATCTGTTTTTCTGCACTCCCTTCGCAATAAAGACACAGATATTGTTATTATTTCCTTTGTATTTTACTTGGTCTGTAAAAATTTTCAGCACTCCAAACCAAAGAATTTTCTGTCCATTTCTACCAAAAACATTATTAACCTCTAAAGTGCATCCTTTCCTCCTCCTGCTCCCCCTGTCTCTCCTTATTCACACTGGATTGCTGTAAATTGCCATACAAGGTCAACATCTTGTTTGTCTTCTTTATAAACCAATTCCTTTACCGCTCAGATGAGTTTGTCTGCTTTCTTCCAAGCGCTATAAAGATAGATGTCCCTTAACAGTAATAATCAAGCTCTTTAATAGTTTTTTCAATAAACAATTTGTAAATGCGTATATTATATACCTCAGATAAATATCATATGACAGACAATCTAGCAGTAATTATTCCCACTGATAATCAGGAAGCACATTTCTGCACAGGCAAACCCAGACAACCTGTACCTGTAAGCATTTCTTCAGCTTTGCTTCTGGTCTTTTTATTCTCAAGCCAGTGTCTAATTGCAGACAAACTTTAGGATGCCAGAACTTTCTGATAAATATTTTCACACTATATTTGACCTTCTCAAGCAACAAAAGAAATCAGATTTTCAATTTGAATGTATCTTTTTTTATCTGAATTTCTTCTTTACAAAGGTTTTTTTCTGTCTTTTTTTTAACATCTTATTTCCCAGAATATGATAAATTTCTAAATGTTGTTTGCAATCTCATTCCGCTACACATAGTCCCTATTAGTAACTGTTTTTCTTTATATGAGTTCTCTGAAATTTATTACATTCTGTGTATTTGCTAACTGACCATTTGAGTCTAGTTTTCATACTGATTAATAGTTTATCATTACTTCCTGAGCATGCCTGCCTACATGTGTTATCTGTTTTCATTTTTTCCTTAGACTGAACTTAATTTGGCTAGGTCATTCTTTTGCTTGGTATCCTGACTAGATAGCATCAGTACTTCTACCCTGTCCCATGACTATGGCTACTAGTGACACCAAAAAAAAAAAAAAAAAAAAAAAGAATAATCATATGAATACTACTGTATATATACTACTGTATATTACTCATGGAGTCTTATATTCAAAAGCTTTATTATATCTCTCAATCAGGAAACTGGTTTTCTGTAAAGATCCTGTTTATTTTCTGTGTTATGTTTTAATGACCAACAAGTCATCCTACATTGCACATAATTCCTCCCTAGCTCTGATGCATGCCTTGGTGTTTGGCAATGTGACTGCTATAATTCAGAGGATGTACTCCAGATGGTCCCTTTATCACACAAGAACCAAGGATCTGAAGGACTTTATACGGGTCCATCACCTGCCACAACAGTTGAAGCAAAGGATGCTTGAATATTTTCAAACCACGTGGTCTGTCAATAACGGAATTGATTCCAATGAGGTAAGCAAACGAGGGAGGTTGCATGTTTGGTGGCTTTGACTATGGACTTTGAGTAAGGGAGGGGGAGTAACTTCCCATTTGTGATGCTGTGTTTTGTGTGAAGTTACATATAAAGAATAACGTGCCTAAAAATAAAGCTGGCTTAAAGAGGGTATGCTATTGAACAATCTGGTTTAGAACATCATATCATACATTAAATTTCAAAATCCTCCGTAGTGCCTAAATGCTGAAGAGGTCTTCATCAGAAACCTTTTGGATGATGCCAGCAGAAACACCCCAGTGAGCAGTTTGCCTTTCACTAAACAAAAGATCTGCTGGGTTTATTAGGTGGGTTTTTAAAGGAGGGACTTCTTTACTGCCCTTTATTCCCTCCTCCATTTTCTTTTATTCTTTGCAACACTGTAAACAGGTGGTTTGGCCTGATTTTTTTTATGTTTTTCATTTCCTTAGATTTTTAAATATTGCAGGATCTAACACATGAGTGAAATCAAAAGACAGATTTCTGGTCGTGTCTTTGCTTGCCTGTTTTAAATTACTTATCTAGGTTATGTATTACTATACTCCGGGAGAAATAATGGCTTCTCTGTTCCAGAGTGTTATTTGAATGAACCATTCCCTTCAGAGTTCTTGTTACACATGTCATTATAAAACTCAGTGGCCTCTAAAGGTAATGTGGAAATAAGCAGAAGGATTTGGGTTTGAGAACATTATTTTCCCGATAAACTATTTTTGCAGTGTGCACAGCACAAAGAATGGGATTTTCAACAGCATCCTAGCAACAGAAAGAGCCTAGTAAGATTTACAAAGGTACAAAAAATACTTAAATGTCAGAGCTTTCTTAGATTTGGTTAAGGATCACCTTCAGCTGAACCTTTAGTCACACTGCAAGTGAGCAACTGCTGCACTACAACAGCAGGCTCTGGAGAGACTGCCATCAGTATTTCATTATTTGCCTCCCATCCGCAAACTGCTTAGTCTAAGCCCACTCCATCGAGTATTGGCTGATTGCATTACTCAGATGCCAGATCCCTTCAATTTACAGACAAAACCGTGCTTGTGGGCTTGAAGCTTGCATGGTTCAGAGCTCTGCCCATAGGCAGGCAGTATACTTTGCCTCAATGGGGTAATACCTGGAAACCACTTAAACATATTTTTAAAAAAGATACACCTGAATTTTTCATGATGCCTTGACAAAAGGAAAGATAATTTGAGCAGTTATATGTCATTCTCAGAAGTCTGTCTGAGCAGGAAGATGCTTCTCTCAATTTTGCCATGCTGCAGCAGATCTTGTGTAAAACATATATACAGATACCATTAAGTGTTGGCCATGCTAATTGGAAATTAAGACCGAGCAGAAATAGGAAGACCTTATAGTCTTTTAGTTTCCATAGATTCCTCTGCTGAACGTGCACCTTGTTTCCATGTCTTCATTCATTTAAAAAAAAAAAAAAAAGAAAACAAAAAACCTCCCCGAACAAACCCTCAGAAAAAACTTAGGGGTTTTTGAGTTATTCCTTTTCCAGTAGTTTTACCGCTGTATGCAGTGGTATATACCTGAGCGCCCTACTGTGTTCTAACAGGTGAGAAGAACTTGGACAAGTTTAAATTGTGCATACTGTTGACTTTTTTTCTTGGTTTTGTATAAAGGCACGTTTTTACTCATGTTTTTCTGGAATTTATCAGTGTTTATCAGCGTAAAGATTTATTGAGACAGCACATGTCTTATCAAGGGGATAAGAAAATCAAAGGGAAATCTTTGCGTCAATATGACATGGGCAGCACTACTAAATCAGCCCACTTCTGCAAAAGAGGAAGCAAATTATTTTAAACTTTTCTCTTTTTTGGACAGCTTTTAAAAGACTTCCCGGACGAGCTGCGTTCAGATATCACCATGCACTTGAACAAGGAGATTTTGCAGCTCTCCCTTTTCGAGTGTGCCAGCCGTGGTTGCCTCAGGTCTCTGTCTCTGCATATCAAAACCTCCTTCTGTGCTCCTGGGGAATACCTCCTGCGGCAGGGAGATGCCCTGCAAGCAATCTACTTTGTGTGCTCAGGTTCCATGGAAGTCCTGAAGGACAGCACAGTCCTGGCAATTCTTGGTATGCTCATAATCAATCAGCTTCAAACAAAAAGAATGGTCCTCAAATGTAGTAAAACCTTCACTACTAACTGATGGCTTAGTGTGTCCTGGTAGTCTGATGAGAAATAATTTATTTTATTTTAATCTGTTATTCATGTTCTATGGAAATCCCTAATATTTTTTTTTTATAAAAAAACTTCCTTATGTTTTGCCCTAAGGAGCTTTCAATTGCTAGTGTTAGCTGTTCATTCTTGTATTCTGCCTTTTTCTGTACTGCGTGTAAATATAAATATCTGTACATACACACACAGTTATACTGTATCCTGATTTTCTTATACTTACTCTCTCCTTTGCATTTCAGGAGGTACTTACTAGCTTTTGATATAAATTTCTGCTTTCAACTAAATTTGATGACAGTACTGACACCTCAAAGGACATTGGTTATTACTTCCTAAATCTTTAACAACAGTTAGTGGCCAGGCAGTGTTCCCACTAATGCTCTCAAATGAAAGAAAGTAATCTGAGTCCAAGTCTTATTCTTTGACATAGGCATATGAACACCCCTTGCAGGACAGCCATGTGGTGAAAAAAACCCCCACTGTTGTCTCTGGTCCCCAAACAGTTACTTCTTCAAGCTAACTGATACTGCCAGTGGTCATCTGACTATATTGTAACAGAGAAAGGCCAGAAGTTTTGTACTAATAAATTTCATTTAGTTGTTTGCCAGATGACTTCTTTGACTTGCCAAGGGTTAAGCAACTCTATCTGTAAATTTCAGTGAGTGGCCTCGGTCTAATGCCTACTGAAGAGGTTCAATGTCTGAGTTAATGTTTATAAAGTGTTCTGTAAAGAATTATTTTATTATTGTTTTAATACCTCCTTAGATTTAAATGTATTCTTTTTAATAGCTTTTAATCTTCTGATAAAGCAGAGTTAAAAAGAACATTTCCTTTTTTGCTTTCTTTCCGGTTTTGTGGGATTGCACTAGACTGTTGATAATGCAAGCTTCTGGTCTTCTGTAATTGAATTTCCTTTATTTACTAGCATGCATTTGATTGGTCTTTTTTTTAGAATATAAATGTGATACATGTCCTATTTGTTTCATAACTCTCTAATTCCATTAGATGGACATTCCACATCACTCCATCACTCATTTTAATTAGGAAGTTTTAGAATGCCTTGGATTTTATTGGATCACATAAATCAAAGCTATGAAATATGGCTTAGAAAAAACATAAACTTCATAAGCTTAAATATAGCAAGAGGTCAAGAGCTGGAGCTTATTTCATTCATGATTCCATTTTCAGGCACTTCTGAAAATGTTAATGAAAGCATCATTGTGTAATGGTGACTATAAAAACAATAAGAAAGGGATCAGTGGATTTCTGAGAGAAGTTAATGAAAGCGTAATGCAAAAACATAAAAATAATTCTTCGCTACAGTGAATGGGAGCTTCATCATTCAAACCTAATTAACACCAGCAAAAGGTGAATGCATCAAACGTGTTACTGATGTGATGTAAATCTAAGCAAGTTTTTCCCTGACAATGCTGGGTTACTTACGGTTCCCAGACCATTTTATAACTCTGTCATGATCCTAATTTTAGTGAATTAGGGTTTTTTTACTGAACCATTCTCACTAACAAGCAATAAATCACAAATACAATTAAATGCTCTGATTAAATACAGCTGTTTGGTTCCTCTTGAGACTATTTTTTGTATCTTTATTAAATATTATTAGGATATTTTTAATAGAAAAATATGTTTTAATATAACAGTTATGTACTGTTTGAGCATACATCTTGTTTTTTTTAAAAAAAATATTAGCCATAACTTATTGAAAATATATCCATAATAATAAGAAATTTATAACTTTGACTGCACATCCCAGATAGATATATTAACAAACAGGCGTGTCTGCTGAAACATTCAATAATTAAATTATTAATAAATATTAAATAAGTTTGTTCTCCAATGAAAAAGGAAGAGCAAGCTACTAAGAATAACTTACATGGTTCTGTTTATCTTACAAATGTTGATATTGAAGGTACAGTCATTTCACTGCTGCAGTAATTGTACATGAAACTTCCACTTACTACCTACAGCCTTTGCTACATGATTTTTATTGGGAAAAAAAAAAAGTTTCTCATTTCTAATTTTAGAAAAGGTTTCTAATTAAGATGTTTAAACCAGTTTTGGTATACTTGAAATATTTTTTACCATGTCCATACTTATGCAGTCAGCAATAGATTATCCTTGCCAACACTCTGCTTAATATAATCAAAGAAATCCAAAGAATTGTTTATATTTACAGTAAAACATAAAAGTGATTTTTTGCTTAGCTTACTGTATATTTTACTATGTAAGCATTACATCGTGTGATGAGCAATGACAAATATTATTGTCATCTATCAGATTTACCTTTCCCAGATTGACCTAAGCTAGTACAAGTTCTCATTTGTACTAACTGTAATTTTTAAGACACCCCAAAGTAACATTAATATATGTATATTCTTAGCATAAAAGAAAATCCCTCCCTAGGCTGGGTTTATAAGCTCTTTTGAGAAAGCTGTTAAAGCTCCATGTTAACAGAAAAAATTACAAGTTGTATTTTAAAGTATAAAATTATCTTAAACAGCCTCAGGGATGGTTGGCTGCTTAGTTTAACTTACCCTTAAAGTCACCATTTCCTGTGTGATAGCGAGTTGGAATCACACACTGGGTGGATTTTCAGACTTCACAGTCTTCACTTATTATTTATTAATTTCAGAATAATGTAAAATTGGAAGGGAACTCTGGAAGCCACCCAACCTAAATCTACTTAAAGCAGGGCCAGTTTAGCTCAGCTTCCTCAGGCCCACGTCCAGGGAAGTTTTTAACATCTCCAAGGATGGTGATTCCACAGCCTCTCGGGGCAGCCTGTCTCACTGTTTAACCAGCCTCCTGGTGACTTCCATTTCCAATTTCTAATCACAGATTTTTTTTGTTACAGACTGTGCCCAGTACATCTTGTAGCACTTTGCACCCTGAAGAGGAGTTTAGTTCCGTTTTCTTTACACTTTTTTGTTAGGCTATTAAAGTCAGCAATAATATCCTTCCTTTGCCTTCTCCTCTTGAGGCGGAACAATATCCAGTTTTTTTCAGCCTTTGTACATTATGTGCTCCAGTCCCTGATCATCTTGGTAACCTCTTCTGGAGTCATTCTAGTACATCAATATTTTGTCTTGTTCTGGGAAGCCCCAAACTGGACACAGCACTCCAGCTGTGGTATGATAGAGGGAAAGAGTGACTTCCTGGGACTTGCTGGCTGTACTCTTGCTAATGCTGTGCAGGAGGTTCTTGGACTTCTTTGCTGCAGGGGCACACTGTTGCCTCACGTTCAACTTGTTCACAAGGACCCCCAGGTTCTTTCCCAAAAAGCTGCTTTCCAGCTTGTTCATCCCCAGCCCATACTGCTGCAAGGAGGTTTTCCATACCAGGTGCAGGACTTGGCATTTGGTTTTGTTGAACTTCATGGGGTTCCTCACAACCTTTTTATCATTTAGCAAGGCTCCCCTGAGCAGCAGCTTCACCCTTCAGCATGTCAACCACTCCCACCAGTTTCGTATTGCCTATAAACTTGCTAAGAATGCACTCTATCCCACTGTCCGGGTCTAACAAAGACCATCTGCATTAACTTTTGGGGCAGATATCTTGTTCAATGACTGCTCTTTGGATTTTATACCTCAGATCAGATGATTATGGAAGCTTTTCGTTACAAAATTTTTGTGCTCTTCAATATATGGTCAGTTGTGGTTTTTAACACTTCCAGTATTCTAAGGCAGACTTGCCCATAAATGAAAATATAATGTCTTAAGAATTAATTCTTTTTTATTGACAGAAATACCATTGAGCTACGCATCCATTAATAACCTATACAACTAAGATACATCATGAAATGTAGCTATGAAGCCATAGCTAACATATATTGAAAATTTGTTTCAACTCAAATTCTAAATAAAAGGGTCATATGAATGGATGGTCTACACTTAATCGTGTCATTAAAATGCTATCTTAACACCTGTCTTTTCAAAAAAACCCAGCAAACTTAAAGTTCATTTCTTGAAAAACAAAATTGCACCTGCTATTAATTACTGGTATAAATCTTAATTTGATACATATTTACTTGATTGCTCCCTTAAATCAGGTCATTACCTGTTTGGAAATTAATCTTTGTACCTCCAATTAATTTCATATAAGATCGCACCTGCAAAAAAGGACTTTTTTTTTTTTTTTTAAAAAAAAAGCTTTTGGTCAAAGGTGCTTTAGAATGTTATTAATTAAACAATGTAGTTCTAACAATGGGATTTAAAATGTATCAATTATGTTAAATAGATGTATGATTTAAAAAAGAAGTAAAGAATTCATGCTTTGAAAATTATTTTTGTATTTTCTTTTAGGTAAAGGAGATTTAATCGGCGCAAACCTATCCATTAGGGATCAAGTTATTAAAACAAATGCAGACGTTAAAGCTCTAACATACTGTGACCTCCAATGCATTATCCTCAAAGGTCTCTTTGAAGTGCTCGACCTTTACCCAGAGTATGCTCACAAGTTTGTTGAAGACATACAGCATGACCTCACATACAACCTAAGAGAAGGCCATGAAAGTGATGTAAGTATCTTTAAAGGTCTCTGCAGTTATTGTTACCTTTAAGATGTTTCACATAGTTAAGTTAGTTCTCATAATTTTGCCACAGTAAAGAAATAATACTCAGATAACATTAAAAGGATCGCTCATTCTATTTGTTTGATAATTCACTCATTACCTATATGAATTGTTTATCAATTGATGAAATTATTATCAGTATGTTTGCTGCTGCTCGTTTTCCCATAGAAAACATCATCTGAGGTAACATTCTTCTTTAATATTTTGTCAAATTTTGCTTATGTTTAAAAATAATTCAGTTATGTAAAGCATGTGTCCAAACAAAAGTATTTAGCTATACTTTTTCTAGAATCTCGTGTGCCAGCCTACTGAACATTCATTTCGTAGATAATTGATTACCAATTTGTAGTTAAGAATGTCATCACACACATTCAAAATGAGAAACAGTTTTTTCTCATCACACTGCAAGTAATTTTTTTTTATTTAAATGAGCAATATAATGTGAAAAAAAAAACCAACCACAAGAAATTCCAGATAAAGCAGTGCTGAAAGACTTCAGTATAGACTTAAAGTACTTTTACTGATACTGTATAGCAAACATATATGCAAATTTTAATAGTGAATTTTAGCTCTCTTTTTCTGACTAACCATATGAGTGTGTGAAGATAGTGATAGCCAAACTTTCAGGTTGGTATTTAACAGTTCAGGCATTTGTCTTTGTGTTGTGCTTCTCCTTACTCATGAGAGCACGTGACTGGGGACAAGGATACCATCAAGATGGGGGATGAATGTAACGCCAAGGAAGCATAAAGAGCAAAAAAGGTTGTTTGGGCAGATGCCACAGAGCTGCAGAGCTTAAAATCTCCATGCCCTGTGTGGCTGTTACCGTCCATGTAGCTTAGGCAGGCACTCGCTGTTAGAAAGTGTGAAGAAAAGCGTCAATGGATGCCCTGCATGCATGTCACTCCAGCACCATGTCTTCCTTGCTCTTGCCGACTCATACGTGTCTCTGTGCAGAAGCTCATGGTGAGTTCTGTCCTGCTGTAGTCACCCATTGAGAGTGCTGCTGGTCTGAGTGACCTCTAGGTTGATGAAACTGCTCTAACGCATGCAAGAACAGTGAGCCAAGGTCCTTTTTCAGCTAAAACACCCAATGAATGTGATACACAGGCTGATATTTCTACATAAGCTTTTCAATAGGTGCATTTTGGTACCAGCGTTTCCACAGCAATGCTCTGTAAATAATCGCAGTAGAAAGATGTAAATATATAAATGCAAACTTGTAGAGAGGAAAATAATCAGGGCATTTCATTTGTTTGTCTCTCGAAATATCCCTAAACTTCCTGCTGCTGAAGACAGCAGCTGAGAGAGTACACATCTCTTTTGATTTATATAACCAACACATTTTCCTTGGGGAGGAATGCTTAATCTGAAAAGGAGTATAACTGCATGAAAAGATAGAGGTTGAAGCTGATTGCATTGTCCCCACCAGTTTTGTTATGGACCTTGATGAACCCCCACAATGTACTGCTACATGCTTTTCTGAATAATGACAAATCTGGGGATCACCATCTCAGCTGCATACATATTCAGGTTTTGTAAAATCAGGGACAGCTCTTCCCAATTAGAGTTGGCTGAATGATATACAGACTCTCTGCTGTCCGCAGAGCCTACACCAGCCTTAAAGGTGCGTGCACAGACAGGAAAAGAACCTCTTTACGCTCACTGTGGAGGGTGAGTTTTAAAGGAATGCAGTACATATCCAAGAATTCTGCTTTAAAGAGGAAAATATTTGCAGCATTTGTGAATACACACTGTATTTTCATGGCATAGTCCATTATCTTAAAGGAAAAAATAAAGAGCCTGACACCGAATAGCATCCAGTGTTACGGGTAAATATGGAGAACCCAAGACAGATTATTGTAGTGTCACTTTCTCCTACATCCTTAGGTTAACTAAATCCTCCACTAGTATTTCTCTTGTAGCAGAACTAATGTAGGTCATGTGCATCTCATTTTTTAACCAACAATGTTACTTATCAATAAGGGTAAAGAACAGGAATAAGGTGGCCAAAAATTCTATCAGCACAAAAAGATTGCTCAGCAAATGAGGAAAGATACCTATGTCAGAAGCAAGTGTGCCTGGTCAACCACTTGCTCTGCTTCACCTGGAAAATACCATATCTTCATGACTATTATTTGCAGACAGAAATAGTCTGAAAGTTATCTGATGTTTACTTTCACAGAATGGTGTAAGAAGGTTTTCAAAAGCACAATTTGTGAGTATGAAAATATGATATTTTTTTTAATATAGCAGTATTTCTTGGGAATGTTTCTACAGTAGAGATTGGCAGCTGTGACACCGTATCTTGATTTTTCTGTCCCTTAGACAGGGAGATTTTACTTTTGTGTCTGTGCCTGCTTCAGCCTTATGGGAATTTTGGGTTTGGAGAGCTTTTCCATAGTTAAACAGTAGATTGATTAATTTGAATAAGTCAGTTTATCATTATCTTTTTCCTTGGATGTTTTAAATGACTGTAGATTTGTGACTGAATGTGAATTCATTGTTTCTGAAAATGTATCAGTGTCAGTATTTAGGGTCAGGCAAACTGCAGGGTGAAATACCATGAATTTCCCCGCTGTGACTTGCCAAGTGCCTTTCAGAACTGACTTAAAGTATTATTGTATTTTCAGTCACAGTTCACCAAAACTGTGTTAGGTTGTAGATTTCCTAACACCTTAAGCCAGCACTGAAAAGGTGAGGCTGCAGAAAGACGCAGTGCTGGTCATCCGTCTTCCCCTTCCTTGTGCTGTTTGAACAGTTCATTATATATAAAATTTAATAAGTGATTTGAACTTATTTAAAAGTGGGCCAAAAAGGGCCAGGAGTCATCGGGAGTTTCCTGATCCTGGAGTGTCGAAGTTGGATATTTAGCCCTAGATCATGTAATTACCCTACCCACACAGAAATCTCTAGGAAAACTTTACAATTTTGTTTTCTTGGTTCATTTGCAAATCTGAGAGCATATATGAAGATATGTTCCACCTTCATCAAAATCCAAGTAAGGTGTAATGGTAGAAAAGGCTCCAGGACTTCCATAGCCATGTTGCTTTTCAGTAAAACAAGGAGGAGCTGTGATCACATTTGCCAGTAACAAGTAGAGCCTGTAGTTATCTGGTTACAGAAAGATTAGCAGTTTCATTCAAGCAATCTTGGGAGAAAAGCTCTGGAGATTTTAAGCACAGGAACTGGCAATCATGTAACTATTTCAGCCACTAATGAGTAACAGAGAAACAGAAAGACAGAAAACCAGGGAGGTAAAGTTTCAATGGCCTCTCATGACAGCGCCGAAACTAGCAATCATTAAGTGATTTACAACTATAACCATTAATGTGTGTGCAAGCACACTGGCAGTGCTATTATGCCAACTTCCTACATATTCCCATCACAGCAAGATACAAATTAGGAAAAAAGTCTTTCTGTTGGTTGTATATATTCTGTCCCTGGATTGGTTTGCTGTATTCTGCTCAAGAAACTCATAACTGTTTTTGTAAATGTACTGAATTATTGGAGGACAGTTAGAAAAAGCTAATTTTTTTGGTAGCTGGAGTCGAGACATTAAAACAATTCAGCCATCAGGTGTTTCAACCAATTTTTCTCGGTCTGTGACAATGATGTCATAGTCATTAAATAGTTTGTTGATTTTGACACCTGCCCCACCCTACCTATATAATTTTGCACTATATATCACAGTTTGCACATAGAGCAGGCAGTAACAGAGTCAGATATCTGATTTGATAAAGCTAAGAACTCATAAGGATGTTCTTACAGCATATAATGTAATTATGTGAAAGAAACTGGAAATTATTTTTCTGTCCACCAGCCCTGGAAAACACGTGCTATTTTATCTCCTACTGCTTTCTAAATATATGTTCATAATGCTGAATTATCCTATGAGAAACTCAGAATAGGTAAATATTTGCACAATATCTTTGTGGGCTTGGTAACAGTTTATAGTTTCTGATTATTTCTTGTGTCTACAGTGTAGACATCATTATTAATTAAAAACAAAAAAAACCTAACAAAAAAAAACCCCAACACAAAAAACCCAAAAAGACTAGTTGCAGCCAGACTGATACAAAGAACAAGAGGCCTCCTTGACACCTGTGCCATACCATAAGCTGTAATGAAGTCCCAAAGGAAGATAAAACCCATGCAGGCAACAATCTTTGATTCACTAGAGCTCTAACGATATGTGTAATTTTCGAAAAGAAAAGATATTAATGAAGATTCAAAAATCTAGACAAGACTTGTAATTAAAAGTATCTATTTTCCTTCTGTAGCCTTAAAAGTAGGATTCTGCCTCTTACAAGTCTTCTCCCTCCCCACAAAGGAGGAAAAGCTACTCTCTTTAAAATGAAAATACAGTCCATCCACAGTGTAAATGAAACATAATGACAAAGACTGCATAAGAAAAAAAGGTAGATTCTTCCTCCAATTGGAAATATTGAGTCTTACTGCATCTTAGCTAGGCTCCCTGATAACAAAATAAATAAATAGACAAATTTTAAAAGGCAACCAAGAAGCAATAAAAACAAGGATTATTTTTTTTCCCCCCAGAAAGGCATTGTCTGATAAAACAAGACTTAATTCTTGTCCTTTGGAGAGGGTGGTGTTTAGAATTCATTAAATTTTAATGGTTGAGTTGTGGGACTTTTTAATATGATAAAGCTCAGCTTGTTATTATCAATACCAAACAAATTACAAGGGATGCTCCTCATTTTCTACTGGGAAACTTGACAACAGGCCAAAACAATTGTTCTTAAAAGGTGAAAACAGCTCTAAGCTCTGGAGCATACAACAGAAGAAACAGTTTGGGCAGAAAAATGTCTACAAATTCTAATCTCAAATATGCTGAGTTTTCTGGTTCATTCCAGCTGAGCATTTAACAAGTATTTTAAGCACATATATGTAAATCCACCTTATTTCTTTTTAATTGATTTATTTCTAAACTTTTTATCTTTCTTAGTGCCAACTGGTGGTATTGCTCCTGTAGGCAGAAAAAGGGATACCAAAAAATATTTTGACTGCAAGCACAAAATGCAGCTGAAAGTCTGCCTAACCACCGTGTTTCAGTGTGTCTGTTTTTCAGCTAGTGGATTATGTATTTGACATACGTTCATTCTTGCCTCTTTAGCTATGTTTTTTTCTAGACATTCTAATATAATCTGCTGAATTGATGAATGCTGTTTTCCGATAGAGTAGTAACTCAGAAGGAATGCTATCTGTTACATATTTGATTCTCTATTATGAATCAGCAATGGAAATAGCATGACATTTCTGATTTTTTTAATGCACCTTTTTTGTCTGCATAATTGCAATTCTATAGACATTAAAGAAAAAATAAGCATGTTGTTTTTGAAAATAGTTGGTTTTAATTTTGGCAAGTGTTGTAAGAAAACCTGATAGGAACTTCAGTCACATAATTATTTATTGATGTGTTTAACTTTCAGAGCCACAAAAATTATATTTCTTGGGTATTACCAATGTGTTTATAATAAAACCCATGCATTGAAACAATTAATTTCCCAACTAACTCTTACTACATTGCTACACTTGGTCATAATGCCTCCACTCCAGCCTGATCATAGCTCAACCTGTACACTGCAGGACAATGACAGGTTGTAAAATATTTTTCATAATAAGTAATTTCCACAGAAGTTTTTCCAAATAATTCCAACCATCTTTTTAATAGAGAAGAGGATTTTGCCACATTACCCAGCAGCTGTTTAGAAAGAAATGGCTTACCTTAGAGAAGTTAAAAAGCCCTACTTTGACATTTAGGGTAGGGTTGGATAACTTGGAGGAAAACTTGTCATTTTTAAACAAACCTACATGCAATTAAGCACCCACCTCTGTTATTAGCTTGTCTGGCAAAAGATCATATACTGTTACTGCAGGTGTAACTCACTGGTGTTTATTGTCTGTGGCACAGCAGGTATAAACTGCAAAACAAGAGACCAATCAATGGCAAATTTTTGTTTCTATATAAGAATTATTACAATAGGTGGAACTTAGAAGTGAACAAATCACCTAGAGCCACAGAAGACTAATACTTTATCTGCATGATTATTCTTAAAAAAAAAAAAAAAAAAAAAAAGAAAAAAGAAAACAAAAGAGAAAAACACCCCCGCCCTTAGATTCCTGTTTATTATCTTTCTCTTTAGTCCAGGTGCACTTGGTAGCAACACAGAACAAATTCCAGTTGTTCTGTTAGAGACCCCCAGTGACTGATGGCTGTGCATTCGGTGCCTTCTGCCTGTCAGGCACCGTATTTCCATTTTTTCAAACTTCTCATCTTCTCAGTAATTATAGCGTAGGAATGAAGGTGCTCCTCATACTATCAAAACCTAAAATAATTTTAAAACGGTGAATATATAATTAACTTCAAGGCATGTGTTCACTGGAGTAGGTCTCTTACCTGCCTCTGTGCAGAGACTACTCTCCGGTCAGTGCTGCTGTGAAATATTGCTCAGTGCTTTCACATTTTTACAGGATACTTGGATTTTTCACTCATGCTTCTGGGAGCATCTGGAATTTTTTTTTTTCCTTCTTCCCCCTCTCTCTCCCCACTCTTCCATCTTCCTGAAATAAATTACGCTACCGCCAACCAAGGCAGCACTCATACAGTGTCACTAACAGCTCAACTTCTGTATTTCTGTGGAACAAGTAACAGGTTTGTGCAGCTGTAGAAGCTCACGACCACTGGTAAGAAAACAGCAGCTTCTTCAGCTGTTTTGCACTTAATTTCTGATTTATAAAGAATGACAAGCAGTTTGGGAACAAGCTTTGTCATCTAGCTCTCTGCAAGCTATTGCACAGGTCTCCTGGCTGTATTCATGACAGGAAGAATGTTGTGGTCGATCTTTGGCTAAGCTGGATGCTAGTTTCAGACAGTCGATTCTGCTGCAATATCCTCGTGCCTGTGCGGTGTTAACAGTTGGTCCTTCCTCCATTCCCTCGACCTGGCAATTACCTGCTTCACTCCGTATGGGAGCAGGTCTGACCGGGAGCTATGGTGCGAGCCAGGTTTCACTCCTTTTTGTTGTCTGCTAACTCGTAAAGCTTCTTTACTTGCAATCATTGGTGAGCATGATGTGTAGTGCCTCTGAGCCATCAGTTCACCCAGAACCCTTCAAGACAATCATTGCACTATCATGTTTCTAATATATCCTTCAATATGGTATGCTGCTAAGAAATAATGCAATAAGGAAATATGTAATTCAAAAAGGACAGACTGGCATGCCACCTTTTCTCTTGCAGGCTCGGCGGTCTTTTCACTTTCTTCTGTAGTATCTTTACCTGAATATTTTTTGCTCGTACGCTCCTGTTTCACTTCTGTAGCCTTCAGTCATTCTAATGTTTTTGAAAATAACAACCCAGAGACACCCATACTGTATGGTTTTGTCTCTCTAATAGTTTATTCTTCCGATTTGTGGTCTTTTTCCAGTTAGAACATTCATCCCACTGCAACTTATTAATGCAATTATGTAATCTTTTTTCTTTCTTTTTTTTTTTTTTTTCATTAATTCTTCTGGTTTTACAAGTCTTTTTCATTTTACACCTAAAACAGACAACTGGCTGTAAGGATGATTCCCATAAGATATAGAAGAGGCCAAAGGGGATGAGAAGAAAATAACCCATTTAGTTTTGTCTGGTAATATATTACATGTATGTGACCCATCCCAAAATTCCTGCCCCTGTGGTCACTCTTTTACTTTGGTGAATGGGTTAAGAGACAGGAATATGATTATTAATTTTACATTATTCATAACAAGACTATTCAATGCACGTATGTACTTAGGATTTTCTGAACTGGACCTTAGCACTTTCTTGACAAATACAAAAGATTTTCATTATAAATAGGATTAAAATGTTTAAATAAGTGACAAAATTTTACTTCTAGTTTTAGCTTTTGAGTCCTTTTGAACACTCTCCATTCTCAATCATTTCACTTCCTGGGATTATTACATTCTGCATCAGATTATAAAGCTTAACCAGAGGGTTACATGATGAAAAAAAAACCCAAAAACAAACAACAGGCTAGCAAAGCAGTTTATTGATGTTTTTAGACTGTGGTATGAGAAGGGTATAAAACTCTGTGTCAAACAGAATTTTAGCTGGGAGCTTTCAGAGAGTATTGCCTTGGAATCTAACCATATTTCTATTTTAATTACACAGGGATACTAGATGATAACTTTTTCCAATATGCTTCACTGTGCCTTAGGAAACATGATAATGTAATTTTTACAATATTAATTTTATATCTTACTCTCTACATTGGAAAAAACGGAAAATAAAATTAATCTTAATATATCTTAACTTTAAAATTACATGAATTTAGAGGATGGATTTTTTTTTCATAATTGCTTTTATTTTGCATTGATATAACAATGACCACGTAGTGGCCTTAAATTTAGAAGTATCCTTACAATAATGTATCCTTTTATTATTCTGTGCAAAGTAATACTAATTTATAAAGGAAATGATAATACTTACCATAATTTCTTCTATAAAAGCATTAGTTCTGAAAGCACAGGCTAGCTTGAGTTGTAGTGAACATGTCCAGCTGGCTTATCTGGTAAAGTCCCTGTAACACTTGCAGAGTCATTATAACCTCAGGATACATACTGAAATGTGTGAAAATAAATATGGTGTAATCTTTGAGCAAACAGTCTGTAATCAGTGCAACCTGTGTATCAAGTAAGTATTCTACATGGCTACAACCACGTGTTCTCATTTTTATTGTGCTGGTAACATTTTTAGTGCAGTGTTTTAATACTTAATTCAGTGTTTTAATACCATAGAGCAGCAGAATAGCTGAGGTTGGAAGGGACCTCTGAAGATCATCTAGATCCACCCTCCTGCTCAAAGATATGAAAGCATATAAAAATGAAAAATAGAAATTATTTATGTAAAAATGCAGTCTAATATTTTACTGATGTAAAAACATAATATATATCAGCATATTTTTCTGTTTTAATCATCTATACCTTCACTCAGTAAAACCAGAGCTATGGAACCTACCTACATAAGTGTAACTAGAGTTCTGCTGAAAATGCAGCTCCTGCTTTGGTAAATAATAATACAATTATAATAACAAATATATGTATATAGTATATACATATATACTGTAAGTATAAGTGTGAGGGACAAGCTCCATTGATAATCACACAAAGTTCATTCCTTCAGCAAAACTGATAGTGGATTTCTTCAATAGTGGGTTTGGGTTTATATCATGGTACTTTAAAAAATGAAACAATTTTATTCACTTATTGATGGTCTATGTTGTCTTAGTTTCTAACCTATGCAGAATTTCTTAACTAACAAAGCTGCCAAGAGCTCCAAAAAACTATGCACTCAGCTTTTCTGTATTAGGTGTATATAGAAAACACAAACTGCATCTCAGGGGAAGGAAATTATGATGGCTTTCTTACTTAACAAGGTTATATACTTAGACTTCTGCTGACAGATTCACATGCCAGGACACAGCTTCTTGCCCCGAGGTCAAATCATGCAAATCCCCTTCACAGTTACTGTAGTTTGCTGTCTTCCCCAAAGTTTTAACTCTGAATATGTCTAGGGGCCAGATGAGTGCTCAATTTGCACTTTTTTTTTTCCCCTTCGGGGAAGAATTGGCTAGAGGTTAATCTACTGATTAAGTTGCCCCAAAAAAAGAAAAATATTCATTATCTAGAGGAAATGTTTGTGTAAGAAAATACCAAACCAACAGATTTTAAGATAGGAAACAGATTATGCCTGTACCTGCTGCCTTCTCTGTAAGGTTTATCCTGGAAGCCAGACAAAGCTGAAGTTTCTTAAAAATGCTCCACAGATATGTTGCTGTCCTCAGTAAGTCACTGCTCATTAACACTCATCCCACTGATTTGGCCTCTGAGTGCTAGTTAAAGCAGGTGAGCTTCATTGGGGATGCTTGGAAATAGGCAGTTGGCAGGTAACAAAATTAATTGGGAAAGTATTTTCAAGTTCCACTTCATTGTCTTCCTCTTTTCTTTTCAAGAGCTCCTCTGAAGTTAGATACACCTATTTACATAAAAAGATAAAGTTAACAATACAAACTTAAAAGCAACCCCTCCGCAGTATCTACAACCTCCAGCTGAGGAGTCTAATTGGATATCAATCCACAGGGTCAGTCCGGCAAATATTTGTGAGTCTATGTGAAACCCTGGAGTTGCATGAAGTTAAGCATGTAAGTTTTATTGCTTTGAAAGTTGTTAGCATTCATTGTAATTTCTATTAATATTATGTTAAGCTTTACATGACTGCAATCAAACTGTAGGAATATTAGTTTTCTCCACTGTATCTTTTGTCTGCAGTAATCTGCAAGCTTTTCTAAAAATGCAGCCTGCCAGAGCAATGTAGTTGGTGCTGAGTCTATTGTCTACTTTAACGATTCCTCCTTTTGTCTGCTTTTGACATTATAGACAGTCTCTTCCTTAATTTTTTCTGAATTCTTATTGGCACAAGTTTGCTATGAAAGATGTATGTTTGGAGCAGTCTGAAACCCTATTTTCCTCTCCTGTTTTGGGAGAGGTAGAGGGAGGTAAGAATGTAGATGTAAAGATGACAAATTATACCAACCACATTTACCAGTTTTTAGATTTTTGATTTGGAGCAAGTGACAAAGAGGTTAGTTTTTGTTTCTGTGACACCTTTTTAACATGAAACGCATGTATTTCTGTATTGTTAATGAAATAATCAAGGTATAATTAAAAAATTTTGCTAATGAATGCAGTGAAATTAATATCCAGCTTTTAAAGAAATATATAAACCCTAAACTTTTAATACTAAATATAAAAGTTCATGAGAATTTTGAATCCAAGAAAGTATTCATTGGCAAAACTCTTATCCAAAGCTAACCACAACCTGCCAGTTATTGAACACTTGTCCTAACTTCACAGGCTTTAATAATTTATTCAGAAGATAGGAATAATGGAGGATAATGGCTCAACAGAAGATTGCAGAGCTCATGGCAATTCAGTTATTGGTCATCTAGGGTGAAATATTGGTGGCAGATCTGCTGTGCAGCTTTTGCTGCTCATTCAATATACTCTGCGTATGGTCAGAGAATGCTGACCTTGAAAAGCATCTGCAAAACATGTTTTCTTTATCTGTCCATTAAGCAAGGAAAAGGAATAAACCTAAGCAAACATAGGAACAAGCCAATGAACTATAGAAAGTTTAAAAAAAAAGGGGGGGGGGGGGAAGGGGGAAGCAGGGAGAGGGTGGTAAATTGCTCAGTCAATGTAGATATAAAACATTCATATCTACCCCGAGAAGCTCTTTGTGAGTGATTGAGTCTTCTGTGGTTTAAAGGATTTGTGATATTTCATTGAAAAATTTCCTGATTATGGAAAACTGAGGTCTGAGCACATGCAAGGCATTAAGCTTTTCAGCAGTACAGTAATCCCTTGTTACATAGTTGTATTTTTCCATTACCATATAGTAAATTTGCAAAGAATAGAACATATGGCATGCATTCTCAGTTTTTTTTCCCCACTCTGTCAATGCTCCTAAATGGGTTTTTCCTATTTCTAAATGCTGACTGAGAACATTAATATTCTAGTTTGATTTCAAATCCTTTCCTGAAAGGATTTAACTTGATAGCCTTTTGACTCCTCAGATACAAAGAATTATTCATATATTTTAGGACCCGAGATTTACAAGCAAATCAGTGAAATTATGTTTCTATTTTTGTTCCTACTTCTCATGAAGGCAACAGGAATCTGGCCAGTAAAAGCTGATAACATTCTTTTGAGCCCAAAAATGTAAATTTACTTACCTGGACATTTAAAATATCAAACCTGAATTTAGCTGCATTGCTTTATTTCTTTTTTTAGGATTTTGTCATTGGAATTCATCTTGAATTATTGCACAGCAAATTATCTTATTTGGCCACAACTCCCGGTAGACATTCTTCTATCTCTTCACCCTAGAAAAAATCTTCAGATCACTGGCTTTCGACAGCAAACCACCAGTGTTTTCAGATGGGGAAATGTTCTTTTTGTGCTTGTAATAAGCAATGATAAAGATTACTGAATTTTTAAGTTCCATATATTAACATACTAAACAACTACAAGATTGTAATTTGAGATTATGTACGTGGAAGAATTTGATATGAGTCTGCTTTTGGTACATGATCTATTATTGTCTCTTCTTCTGAAATTAAATTTAATAGCTGGTTTCACAAGACATAAAGAGATACCAGGGCTGAAATAAGAAATTGAATTAGGGTTTTTGACATTATTTCACATAATTCATGCTAACATCCATTTTTTTGTTTTTTTTTCCTAAGGCATAGCAGGGGAAACACCTGTGTTTTTCTTTCAGCAGCTCTTATCCTTTAAGGGTTTTATTTTTAAAAAAGACTAGCATGTGAGCTATTTTGCATCCTCTTTCTTTTTGCATAAGAAAAAAGCATTTTCTAGAAGGCTACACCAGTGTGTTGCCCTAAATAAAAGTTTTTAGCCGATCAGAAACTAGGTACTCTGGTACTACATTTTTACAGAGGTAAAGTTATGTGTGTGATAAGGTCTTTACATTTACTGCCCTTTGACTGGCTTTGTTCATGTTTTTGTTCATATTTTCTTTTTCCTTTGAGAATGGTACTTTTGCAGAAAGCAAAAGGGAGGTGCTGGAGGAGGTTTAAAAGCAAAACACTTGAGAATGCTCTCTGGTCACAGATTAGTTTCTTTCACCAACTTTCAGCTACTAAGCCATAAAGCCCAGGCCCTTGTATTGTGTGTGCAAGATACAGTGTTCAAAGTTAAAAGCAATAAATAAAGCTGCAGTGTATCAGTACAGAAACTATTGCAACACTTTATTGTGGGTTCTGTGCTATGGAAAAGATAATTTATAGGTCCAGAGTTCATCTAAAAATATCAGTTTATCCAGACTGAAATTGTCCCCAGTGGGTTAAAGGGGCTAGTTTGGGGAAATGGAAAAAGAAAGTATGATGAGTATTTTCTCCCATCACATGCTCCGTGTTCATACCCAACCTTCTTTTCTGATATCCTTTCTCCGAGGGCAATCCTTCCCCTCCTTGCAAAAAGCAACCTGCTTTCAAAAATCCCTTTACCTTTCTCTTGGTAAGGTCATAAGGCCACAAAGTGTTGCCACTAACCCTGTTTCCTCTGCAGCCAGGTTCTCCCTGCTGCAGTGGCCGGCAAGGGTGACACTGTGAGCAGGAGTATCAATGGGCAGCAGATTGGTCCTGCAGCCAGGGGACGGTGCTACGGGTCAGGGTCACCGAGCTGAAAGACCCCCCTAGGGCTGTGGGAAATGCCACAGGACATCTAGGAGACACCTACATAATGATTTCTTTGTTTCTGTTTTCAAGATATATAATCAGGATTAACACATGCTCAGGAGGAAAACAAATTTAGGAAAAATGTTCGCCCACATTACAAATGACAAGTAACTTCTAAAGCCTTCAGCAGGCAAATTCATATTTTCTAAGATCTTTGTGAAGATGCTAATGTTTGGGATTGGCTTGGAGCTTTTAAGGCTGCTACTTAACATTCATATCGCACCTGTGCCTAGAAGCCAAGCAAACTGATACCCCAAAATTAATCTTCTTAAGCATACGTGCAAAGTGGTCCATTAGTACTTCCTAGATATGACTTTAATATTTTAGTACATCTCCAATTTCCTGTTCTCGTGAGTCTTGAAGGAGATGGTATTTCTTCAATTGGCATAGATGACAGTGCAAGATGGGAGATTTCAGTATCTGAGATCTCATCCTCTGCTAGTATTATCTAGTACTTTAACTCAGGAAGAAAACAGCTGTTTTTTTATTTAAATAGCTTAATTATTGCAGTTGTTCTGTTTGGCAGTTATTAAAGTTATTGCTAAACTTATTGATACACCTGCTACTGGCTTGGCTATTGTGCAGTAGGATTTCTGCTTACACAGACTTAATTATCATATATTTGTATATTATACCGCTACTAGTACCCTCACTTTTATCAGCAACTACAAAAAAGTTTTCAGGTTAACCCAAAAGATTTATGAAGAAGAAAGAAAAAAAAAAAAAAAGCAACCAAAACCCCACAATTATTTTTTCCAAATCTATGCCTAAATTTTTTGTATTTAGGAGTTCTGAAGACTTTTATAAAACAAATGGGGAAATCACAGTGACTTCCAGAAAGGCTTAACTTCTACCTGAGTCTAGAGAAAAATAGTTGTGCTACATGTTTAAACTTGATGGCTGTTATGTACTTTTTATCTTGACATGTGTGTTTAGGAAAGCTGAAAATCACTTCTGAAAATTCTATCTGGCAGACTAAAATTTTCCTATAAATACAGCATATGGGCTGTCAGAGACTTGCCTGTGGTCAAAGTGTGGACATTCAAATAAACAGCAGAATTTTCATAACAGATATTCAGCGTTTGATAGACTTTATTACAGGTAGTTACACATTAAACTTGCATGATTTTTTTCTTCTTTTTTGTTTTACTTTGTTTAATCCAAAAAGGAAAAATATCACCTTGAATAGATGTTAGGCATGTATCTCCCTCAGAAAGAAGCCCACTTGCATTTCATCACTGCCTTTGAAAATTCCCCAGAGATGCTACAGTTAGTTAGATCATCTGTATGTAAGAGTTTGGCTGGCACAGGAGGTAAAGCTACAGAGAGGCAGGACCAAAGCAGAGCAGTGTTCCTGCACGGGACTCCCTCAAACCAGCACGGAAACCCACCAGGTGTACATTCACCCATCTACATTCGTTCACAGGTTTGGAGCTGTGACCCAGATTTTTATTAAAATTTTATTTTTGCAGGAACTATATTTTTAAGAGCAATAAAACATATTTTTTTTCCTTCGCAGCATCTGTTTCCAAGGAGCGTCTTTAGTTCAGTGCTATGTCACCATTTAATTAAATACAGCTATTTTATCATCTTGTATCAATATAAATGCTTTCGTTTATATATTTGTATGCTTTTGGAAGCCAATATTGTGCAGGTGTACATATTTGCTACTTTTTAATTCTGTTTTGTTTTTTCAGGTAATATCAAAACTATCAAACAAGTCTACGCTATCTCAGGTATGTTAGCCACATTTTAAATATGCCAAGCTTGACTTTGAAGCATGTACATAGTTATGGCCAGAGCGAAGCTGGAAAAACTCCAACTGAATTCTGTGGTTTCAGAATAGCTTTTAAATAGCATCCTGCAGACAGTTCTGCCCCTGTCCGTTTTATGAGTAACAGCTTATAATCTTCTCTTCCAGGTGCTGGATTTGGAATATCCTACTATAGCACCTGCATTTTAAATACACGTTTACCCAAGCCAAAGTTTTGAATACGGGTAACACTTGTTCCCTTTATAGGCTGTATTGGTGCCAGATCCTGTACAATTTGATCATCATGACAGCCTTCAGATGGCTATTATGTTTGACAACAAAGATATTATATTTTATATAGACAGGTTTTTTGACACTGTTTTAAATTCTTACCTTTTCAGGTAATCTCAGATGGAAAGGACCTAATTCACTAAACCTGTCAACTTATACTAAGAGAAAAGCATTCACTCAGCGGGTGTGCTGTAGCACACAGCAAAATTAAACCTATGCTGCAAAACATTGAGACAGATACTAATAGGGGCTTAGAACATTTGGATATATTCCCCAAACCTCTATTTCCACCCAGCCAATCTTACTTGGCCTGAATGTGGGAAATTTGACTAATACAAGCTCATCTGAGGTATTTCTATCTAAAGTTAGCAGTGCCTTAATCAAGCTTGATTAAGAGTAGACTGAAAAAAGATAAATAGCACCCTTTTCTGAAACCATGAAGTTGCATTTGGCTGTATTCTTCATCGAGATGTGTGGAGTTTGTTAATTTGACCAGGAACCTGATTCTGCCTTAGTCCATTCACTTACTACCAATAAATACAGTAAGTTGTGCTATGGAAATAAATTGAACTATTTTTGAATTATGGCCTGATCCTGACATGACTTCCATGTTGGCATATCTTGGCACTCATGGCCAGTGTATTTTGTTACCATGAAACAATAACAAAAAATAAATTGCTCTCTTACACTGTGCTTTAATTAGTACATAAAGTACAGAGCCTGGTCTGTGCTGCCTCTGAATTCCCTTGGTTCCAACACCAATCATTCAAATTGCTTTTTTTTAAAAAAAATGCTTTGCTTCTCAATGACTCAATTCTGATGTTGACACTGTCACACCACTGATGCATTAACAGGGCTTTGTATAAAACGAAAAATCTGTCTACTATCCCAGCAGTGGTTTCAGTTACAACTAGGAAGGATATAGATAATGTTTGGGCTTGAGGTGAACTGGTGTAAGTGCTATTTATACTTTAGAAATGGTTCCATATGAAAATGTAGAATTATATGAATTACCAGCCTCAGTTCTTTCCCATGGTCTACCAGGAGTCTGGCAATGTAACATTCAAAAGAAATAATGCCTCGGTAAAGCAAGATTAATCTACTCAAGCATACACATGGCACAGGCTTGTACAGAGCTAGTCCTGTAATCTTTCCTGATAACAAAACATATTGCAGTGGGTTTACTGGCCATATCAGTAGTGACCTCTTCTGATTTGTTTGTATTTTTCTCATGTATGCACATACAGCCATAGTTGAGGAGGGAAGCTATGGAGGAGTTCCAAAAGACCTATCTCTAATGAGAAATGAAAGCTGTGCTAGATCTGTGTTTGTTTCAGGATGACTACCAGAAGAAATTGTGTTTCTGAAACATCATGCTCTGAATTTTGTGCTAGTGTGTATTGTCTGTCATTTTAGACAGAGCTGAAGGGAAATGGAAATATAAAGAAGAGACTCCCTTCAATTGTGGAAGATGAAGATGAAGAAGAAGAGGGAGAAGAAGAGAATGGCATCCTTTCACCAATCCATACAAGAAACACAAATTGCTCTCAGCAGAAGAATGCTGGAAGCAATAAAACCCACCTAGGGAGAAACTTGAAGCAGTTGGCCTCAGGAACGGTGCCCTTTCATTCACCCATCCGTGCTTGCAGTTCAAACCCCTCAAGAATCAAACATGAAACAGAGATCCATTACTCCAGAAGGAAGGAGAAGAACCTTATGTTACACTTTTCAGCACTGACCACCGGTGGTCCACCTGACCTGAGCCCAAGGTAAGAGTTATGAATGGTTATTTTCTTCTCTATCATTTAACTCTTATTTAGAATACCATGATTGCAACACTGTAAAACATTTCTTTTTCTTTAATACTTGATACTTTTCTTCATCCCACAAAGAAGTTGTTCTCTTATTGTAGGAACGATTACACACTATGCAGAATGTTATGACTTTAGGACTTTATTGCAAAATAAAGTGTTTCTAGCAATAAAAAGGGAAAGTACTGAGCAATTATGAAAATTACTATTTGAAAAGTCTGGTGTTATGGTAACATTTTGTCCACCTATAATAATATGCATTCCCACAACAGCACTGTGAAGTATTCTGAATCCATCAGACAGGAGTTTAGAAAACAAGTAGATGATAATACAGCATAGCTGTACAAATACAAAAATTACTGGAGTAGGGCACTATAATGTAAAACTATTGCCTAGCAATTTTAGAAAACACTTAGGTTCTTTACAGTAGAGAAAGGAAACCCTATAATGCGAGTTATGTGGAGAGTAAATATGGAGTTGAGAAAATCTGGTTTGCTGTGGCATTTGGCATAAACAAAAGTCATATAATAGTCTATTGTGGCATTATTAGTGTATAATTTAAAATATATTATTTTTAATTTGTATTTTACTTGTAAGATGATTTATGTATCTTATTTCTAAATTAATGCAATGTAATAATTAACTATTACCCAAGAGTTTTGGGATCAGTTCTTTACAGAAATCATAGCTGGGTTTTTTTCACATAGGAGGAGCTACAGCAGTTGATCTTCCAGTTCAAGTTTTAGTTTATATAATTTGAAGTGTTTCACATGTTCAAGAACTTCCTTTATTCACTAGAGGCAGGATGGTAGCTTCAGCAGCTTGCCATTGCAAACATGAAATAGCCATAGCTTGACCAATATTTGTTTAGCTCTGTCGGGATATCTGTCCCTAAGGACGCAATCACAAAAAGGACATTGAAGGCTATATAGGAGTCTTTCCTCCACATCATTTATTTGATCAGTACATTTACATTTCAAACAGGAACATGATACAAACGGATTTTAGTTCTGTCAATACAGGTGAAGATGTGTGGAAAAACCAGCTTCTACAGTAGCAAAATTGAAGTACATAGTGGGTATTTTCTCATTTCTTTCATAGATCTTATATGAATTAGGTTCAGGTCAGCTATGAGTAAAGGTCATTATCATTTGCATAATAAGTAGTAATTCAGGGAGAAGCTGCCTTTCATATTTTCTGCTGAAATGTAATCTTGCTCATTACTGTTCTGAACACATTCAGCCAGGCATTGGCACCCAAGGCTGCAAGAGCAAATGTGCGACAAGTATTGTTACGTGCATTATTATTTCCTATTTTCATTCATAATTTTATAGCTGTACAATAAACCTGTCAATAGGATGGAAAATTGGCCCAAGATACGTGTGTGTTTCAGACTTTGTTTTCCAGCCAAAATGCTTTCATATTATTTCCAGAATGAGTTTATATTATTAGAACATTTAAACTGACAAGTTAAAACCCCTTTATAAAGAGCCTTAAATGTTTGTTAGTAAGTATTACAGGGAAAATAAGACCTTAATTAAGATCCTCGGTTTTGTTTGCTGTTGGACAGCAGTGTAAAGGAATGGAAAGACTGGCTTAAATGTCCAGCCAGTGCAGTTGTGAGGTGTATAGCCACAGTTTGTTGAGACTATGCTTCGTCTGCTTAAGAAACTTGTTCTGTTGTGGATGTTCCCCACACAAAGCCAACCAGAACTCTTCACTGGTTCTTCAGGTTCTTTCCTTGTACACCACAGTGAAGGCAATAAAGCTCAGAGACTGGTACTTAAATATGTTTTGGCGCTACGAATAGAAGCTAGCAACCTAGCTTCTAGGATACAGTCAGAGTCTTCCCAATCACTTTTTGGGTACTGCCTCTGAAGTAAAAGAGCACCAAAAGGAAGAAAATGTAAGCGATAATAAAGACAGTGTTGGGAGGAGACATTTATGCATTCAAATCTCCTCAGACCCACGTGCACAAGTGCACTTTAGCCCTAATTGGCTGGATAGAACACATTACGTGCTAATCTTTTCTGACTTTTTGGCTTCTAGGAGTAGAAGTGTCTCTCCAGGATAAGATTCAGGGCTGTACAATAGGTAATTCAGGAAGGGGTGAGACTTACCAATTACTTTTTTTCCCTCATTTTTTCAGCTCACTAGATTATGTCGCTCCACAGCTGGTTCCTTGTATATGAATAAGTATCTTCCCATTACATATTTCCCACATAGAAGCCTGCCTTTTGGCTCTCCAAAACTAGATATTTTTGCTAATAGGGGTTCTTTATAGTTTGAGTCTTTAAAAACTTTAAAGAATATAGCATCTATAAATTCCAAGTCACGTCTGACTAGGTATTCCCCTGTGTGCTTTAAAGGCAGTTAAAATGTTAGCGTTTTATGTAATTAGAAATCTCTACAAAACGGGATGTTGGTGTTTAAAATTTGCCTTTTGCAGCAGTGAGGCCTGATGACATTAAATAGGTTTTATAGCAAATTTCAAACAAAGTAATCGTTCAGGTTTTCAGCTGCAGATAACAGCATAGGCCACAGCAGCTAGCAGCTCTAGCACCACATTTGAGTCTCATCTCCCCCCCGGAGGGTGGTTGAGACTAGAGTGAAGTCTAGTAATATCCAGCTGGCACCATGAATACTCAGACATGGCATAGAGCCCTAAACCCACATGAAGAGCCAATAATGACAAAAATGTATGGTATGTGCACAGACCTTTAAGTTACATGGGTCTTTCAAGCCAAATACATCACAGATATGTGTTGTCTGTTCTTCCTTTCTCCAAACTTTTCCAGTCAAGAGGTTTGCTTGACAATATCCTTATTAGACAGAAAGTCTAATTTCCATCATCACAAAGTTATCACCATTGACTGAGAGGCCAAAAACTGATTGCTTTAGCCCTTCCAGTCTAGTATTTACCTCATCTGCTTACTCTTAAGACAAATTCTGAATCTTGTGCCTGGACAAAACAAGAAATTGACACTATCATGTCTATCAACTGGCTGCTTTTGCCATTGACTTTAAAACACTTCTCTTTATACCACAACGTGTTATAAATGAGAACAAAATTATTCATAATTATATATATTTTAGGAAGGTGCATTGATTCCTCCATCTGATACCAGTTTTTATATTCTTTGTACGCAGCACTTGATTATTGTATAAAATGCTGCTTTTTTTTTTTTCTTTTGATTTCGTGACACTGCAAATTGGAGGTCAACTGCAATGCACGAGTAAAAATAATGGACAAAGATGCCTTTTCTAGTATTTAGGTCCAATACCAACACTAACACAACTGGGACATTGCAGGCTCATCTACACATCTTCCTATACTCAATTTGCAAACAAGATTGCCCTGTCTGAGCTAGTCAGTTTGAACTGGATTCCAGAATAGCTATTTGCATGGCAACGACACATTTGACTGTGGTTTACAGAGATGCTTTCATAAATATATTATGTTCAGGCTTAGGCTCTGCCTAGGTAAGCCTAATACAAAAGCCTGACTGTTAGGTGCAGGAAGATTTAAACTTCACAGCATAGTGAAGCATCTTTACTTTGCATGTGAATGACAACAGATTACTTTAGATAGGAAAAGCAAACAGTGTTCAGTTCAGGTGGTGTTAGGAGCCAGAATATACTGCAGAAGCCATGAACATTTTTAAACTTAGTTAATTATGTTTGACCTCACATTCCTTCATCTAACAGTAAGTTTTATTTTTAGTGACTCGCAAGAAGTTACACCACTATGATAGCTTTTACTTTTTTCTAAACTTATTGTGCAAAATCTACCATTGACTAAAAATGTGCCCTTTAGGAGTCATTTTGACAACATAATTATGAACGTGATATTTATGAAGCTGTTATGAAACTGCTCCATCACTGCGATTTTTCTCAACAGAATTGTTGATGGGATTGAAGATGGAAACCATAATGAGGAAGGCCAAACTTTTGACTTCAGCTCTGATCAACTCAGGCAGGAATCCAGGTTATCTCCTACAATTGGAGGTGAGTTTTGCGTGGGAAAATCACTCTTTAGAGAAAACAATTTTCATAACTGCTTTTTGCTCCCTTTTGTTTCTTCAGGTCTCAAAGTGGCATAAATAGATTTAACATATATCCATGCTTTCAGTATAATTTCAGTATCACAACTGGTACTGTAGAAAAATACAACAGAGTTCTGAAGGCCATTTGTTGAAGAGTACTGTATTTTCATGCATTATATAATTTACCAGCAGTATGGTAGGACTAGCCAGGAGCCTTATGCTCCCAGACCTCTGGGCATGAAGGCTGCTAAACACAAGGACAAAATTTAACATAAAAACATTCTAATACCAAATAAGTAAAAATAAAGGCCATATGTTAACCCAGCTCTCAATTTTCGTTATTTACAGCAGCAGAAGAGTACTGAAGTACCTAGATTTTTAGAAATAAGAGAGTGAAAACCTTGAATAGCAAGAGGTTTTGGGAAGCCTTAAATGACCTACACTCTGAGAAGATTGATAAAATAGCACAGGAGGAGGAACAGAGCATGTCAACATGGGAGGAAAAAAAACCAAAAAACAAAACGGAGACAAAGACCGGTAGACTAATACTGAAGTGACAGAACTAGTGCAGCCCTGACTGTTTCTAACATCCCTCCTTTTATGACTAAACAGTCCTCAAATAGTTATGTACCTTTTGCATGGAGGCTATTAGGACACATTTTGTTCCCCTTAAAGCCAAACAGAAAAATAATAATAGAAGCTTAATTGTATCTATGATTTTTGAAATCAGTTGACATGTCACACGACACAAGAACTGTCATTTTTAGTCCTTTCTGGTTCAGACTGAAGAGACCAGTATGAATTTCAGTCTTCATACTTTTTTTACACATTATACACTGAACATTAAACATAAGATTTTATTTTTATTCGATCCAAGTGCAAACTAGGTTTAAAGTTAAAGCATTGGGTAAGTGCAAGAATAGCATTGCTGTTTCCAAGTCACTATACTTCTCTCATTTGTATGCATTTGAATTGTTTTCAGAGGCCGAAATTGGTGCTGCTGTGCTTGTTATCAAAGCAGAAGAGACCAAACAGCAGATCAGCAGGCTTAATAATGAGGTAATGAGCTTTTGTGTGGCTTGGAGAATATTAACAAGGATTCAAGGAATGCTAGAGAAAACTCAGAAAACTTGGGAATATGGTAAACGTGTGATAAATGAGTTAGCAAAACTAGATAGGGTTCCTACATTTAGGGCAGTGTGGGGCTTTTGACTCTTTCCAAGATTAATTTTCTTCATGAAAGCTATATAAAAGTTGGTGTCATGTGCTAGAGCTAAAAACAAAGTAAGGTTAGTATAGTTAGCCTATCTAATTTTCTTGGGATTTATCCTCTTATGGATCTGTCGTCTTTCCCCAAGCTGCTTCTTCCAACTTTTCTTGTCTGGGTGAATGCTATGCTTTTGGAGAATTTCCTTGAAAGAAATGCAAATTCAGTCATGTTCAAATTCACATCAAACCTGTCAAATCACCTGTGCCTGTTCAGAATGAAACAGAAGTTCATCTGTTCCTGCTCAAGCAATATGATCAGAGGAATGCAGGGCCAATATTGTTCAGTGGTGCTTTTTGTTCTTCCTTTCCTAATAACTTCAAACCTGTAATTGACTATCAATCCAACACAAAAGAGGAGACATTCTCTGGCTAAACTGTTTCCTATACCCAGCCACTGCAGTACTTTGGCTAACCAGATGAAAGAATCAGACTTTAACTTCACAGTTGTACTGCAACACTAAAATCTGTTCCCACAGACTCTGTCTTTCAGTATGAAGAGATTAGAGACAATTTCTTATGATTCCACATGAGGAAACATTTAGATAAATGCAAACACATGGTTTCACTTCTTTTTTTTTTTTCCTAATCACTTTGGTTACCAGAAACGTCAAGTTTTATTTTACTTTTCCTTCTATATTGTACACGCTTAATCTAGTTATTTTTTATTTCAATATATGAAGTATTTGGCTTGTGAACCTCTTTCATCCTGGGTCAGGTTAACTTGGTCAGATAACTTAAATGTCCTAAACCAAGAGTGCATTCATGCTTAGTTAGTCACTATGAATGCATCACCTCATTTGTATGTCAAACAGTAGAGTTCAGATAAAAGTCTCATGCCCCACTGACTACTGTTTATTGTAAAGCTTGGTGAAAGAACTCAAAAATCTCTCTAAGATGGTCATTGACAACACTATTACAATAGAAGATTAGATTTCCTATGCAATACTTCTGAAACAGACAAGTCATATCGATTCATCCCTTTTGATTTTGAAAGCAACAGCTATTTTTAAAATATGAAGATGTATTAGGTGGTTATCTGCAAGAGGCAATTGGAAAATACATTGTGCTGGGAGATGGGCTAAGGCAGGCATCTTGTGGATTAACCAGAATTTCAACTGCAATAGTTCTGGGCTTGTTGTTGCTTTTCTAGTGAAAAGCAATAAATAAATCTTGGAACAGGGCAGTATGCTAAATAAAAGAAGAAGAAAAAAAAAAAAAAAACCACACACAAACATGCTGAAGGTAATTTCCCTCCAAGAACAATCTTCACTTTTCCCTGCTAACACTATCTGAACAAAATGTTATGCAACTTGCTTGCTCACACAAACATAAGAACTACAACCACATGCAGTAAAACAGTAAAGTTTCCACACAGGGAAAGAGAATCCAAAATCTTTTCACTGTTCTGAATATGGTTCACTCTTTTAAAATTGAGGAGGAGGTATCAGTCCATTTTTTCACATATTTAGCTACCTGTGGGACTTAAAGTAAGAGATGCTTACCTTCCAAGATTTCTGCAGCTTCTCCTGGGATAGAGGTGGATTTGAACCACAAATTCTTGATTAAACAAGTCAACCATTAGCTTTTTAGACAAAAAGAAGTCATCACCAGCAGGTCTTTCTTTCCACAGGAGTGTGAAAGAAGTTGGTTCATCTATAGTCTTTGTCTGTTGAGCAAGTATTGGAGTCCTATAAGAGGAAGAGAATCTCTGGAGATTTAAAAAGAGTACCGTCAAGTTCTGGAGTCTTGCTAGCTTGAAGTGTGAGACAGAATTTGTTTTCACACTGCATAACTAACTAGGGCCTGCACCAACATGGAATGCTGAGTATTAAAACCGGAAACCAAAGGTTGGGGTAGGTTTAGACATCTTTTGGCAACAGCAGAATTGATTTACATCTAGCCTGGTTAGTGATAAAATGACTTTAATAATAATGCAACTAGGAGATATAAGTAACACAATAATGTTGATAAAAATTCTGAAAATAGTTGCACTTAATGTTTAATGTTTAGTCACAGCAAAGAAAGACATCTTTCTCTGATTACGGAACCTCATAGAACTTATAGAAGATTATAGAACTACATGAGGCTATATGAATGAGTATAGAAAACCCTACACTCTGGAAAACACACCAGACAGTCTAGGAAGCTAAGGGAAAAAGTATTTCAACTTTGCAGTATCTCTAAGATTAATTTACTCTATGCTGTATAAAGTACATTACATAAAGTACATCTTCATCTTAAACATGTCTACACTAATGTAGATTGTTGGTGGTGCCTTGCAGTACTTGGAAGGACTGTGCTCTACTTTCTAAGCTCATATTTTCTAAGTCCCCTAGCAAAGAAACCAGCGTTCTCCATTCTGACCAAGCCAGTTAGAATTTACACAGAAACATTTATATACATGAGAATTCTCAATTTGATGCAACAATGCATGGGCATACAATAAGAACAAATATTGGACTGAGACATAAAAAAAAGCACGAGGAGCAATTCTAACATAGTGTAGATTTAGGTTTCATAGGTAACATTCTGTGCTCATCCCAGAGACAGATGGGCAACCTTCAAGTCCTCCCATGGATCAGAAGTTACGCTGAAAAAACTGCATGACATGACTATGAGGCTGCTTAATTGCAAACGTGCCCCATCTGGAGTTCTGAACTGACAATACTGACTTGGTACTTACCCAAATGAGTCTATGAGTAGCCTTGCTGGAATACACTAGCTGTTCCTTGGGGTTTTTTTTGTTACCTTAAGTATTGAACAACACTTGTAGACCCAGTGTTTTCATCATTCCATCACTCGATGATGACCATTAATGGAAGATTAATGACTGATGCTGCAGCAGACTGCCAGGAGTAAATAAAATACGGACAGAGTTAGAAATTAACTTCTCTGTTATGACATGCAGCCTGCTCCTGAAAGGGAAAGTATGAGAAAACAGGTCACAAGTAGCCAACAGCAGCAAACACCATCATTAATACATTTTCCAGTGGAGATCAGAAGTCAATCAACAAATGCAAAAATAACTGCTTTCATGAAAGGCAATTGTATTACAACAGTTCACTAGTTAGCTTAAAAACATTTCAACTTTTCATTGGGGGAACAAAGACATGCATCTTCCCATTCAGACATTCAATACAGTCTGTTGTTAACAAAGCAAAGCAAAGCAGTTACCCCAGAGATAATTCCACAAAACAAGCTATACCCAGCTCAGATATCCAGTGGAGCTCTTGGCAGTATTTTAGGCATATGACATTCACTACATAACCCAAAGGAAAGTTCATGTACCTAAGAATGGGACTAACAGAAGACAGAGCCTTGATTGAACTTCTGAGTTTGTTAATTAACTTTAGGACTAATGGATGCACAGAATTCCTCTAAGGAGGGTGGGGTCCAAAGTCAGCACTGCCACTTTATTAGGCAACGTGAGAAAAACTTGAACACATCGCAGACATATTCTATAGCTCTTGGGTTTGGCTGCTCAGCTGGTTACTCAGCTTCTTCATTCCCTCGCCTAACCTCACTGGTCATTTTGAGCCTGCATGAGATCCAAGCTGATAAAGGGAATTCCCCTCTGGTTCAGTATTGCAAGGTGGAGTGGAACAGGACTACTTAATTTCCTACCCTATTTGCCTGTAGCACTTAGTCTAAATGATCACAGAATAAAAAAGGCATGACTTTCATTATAGTTTGGTATGTTCAGTATGTGGCAGGCAAGAGAGTTAAGGTTCAGGTACTCGCTCCTGTAGAAATGCAATTATTTAAGCAATAGATTCAAGATTAAGCGACTGAATACCCAACAGTATGGCTCATTTCCTGAGCTGGGGAAAGCTTGATTCAAAGACCTGCTTCAAATTAGGCAGAGCAAGAATTTCAGAATAGGTCTTCTGCCTTAAGAGTATGCATCCTTCCTTTGCAGAGATCTGTACGCCCAACCTGGTCTTTCCAATGCATTTGCCTGCAAAGACTGATCAGATCACTGTATCTAAGCATTCAGCACTTTTTCAGAGGCACCATTTACCTGGTGCAATCATACATAACTACTGAGGAGCACAGAAGTAAAAATAGGAAACCACTAAGCAGATTTTCTGAGATATACTGGTGGCCATAAGTCTAGATTAAAGCACCTGCCTATCACTGTCCCATTGTCTGTATCCCATTAGGCTTTTAGCTCTCCATCATTTGAATGTAACTGAATGAAAAGAACATGGAAAGACTTCTACTTTGATTCAATGTGCAAAACCCAAACCTGATTTAAAACACAGATCAAATAAAAATAAGAAAATATCCACATTTTAGTCATAATTTTTCTCCCATGAGTTTAGTAATATATTTAGTGATCAGGCCTTCAGAGTGCACATGTACATGTTCTACATGCAATGACACAGGTACCATGATTTCATGCTCAGATGTACAGGGCATCTTGCGCAGTGCATGCAGACAAACTCAGATTTCTTTGCCATGTCCCCTTTTTTCACATATAAGACCCAGCTCCATCATAGCCTCATTCAGTTTCAGAATTTGGGGGCTAATTTCATACTTTAACACATCAGTAGACCCTACAATTACAGCACTGAAACAGTATAATGAACAGAGTACTCACATTTCTCCCATTCAACTGAAAAACAAACAAACATAAGGAAATATGAATAGGGTCAGCTTTTGTACTAGAAAATTGCCTTTTATTTAGCTGCATGTTTGAGCACTTAGTAGAAATTCAGCTATTTTTAATTTTAGGGGGTTTAGATGCAAGTGCTTAAAATACTCTAAGCATTTGGCACTTGGAACAGAGAAAACGCATTCACAGGGATATTTCACTTTCGTCTAACAAAAGGAACAATTCTAAATAAATATGGTTATTTTCCAAATCACCTATAGAGATTTTATAAAAAGATTATTTGAAAACAGAATTCGCATCCAGCTGCCAAAAATCAATCTCATTCTCCTCACAGGACAGGAAAAAAGTACTCTTTTTTTAAGCGAAACATTCTCCTTAATACTAAAACGTATGCACACAATGGAAATAGTAATTTTATAATCAATGCCAATGAAAGAGATTTAGTAATCAAGCCTTCAGTTTTACATAGGGGATGTACTACTGAAGTTCAATTTGCAGCTTGAGATCTCACACGAAGAAATCCTCTCACTTACAGTAATTACAAACATATTTTCTTTGTAACAAGTTCATAACTATATTATCACGAGAGAAATTATTTTGCAGCAAGGCTATCCCAATAGGTTTTTTTGGAAAACATCCTTCAGCCAAGAAAAATGTGACAAAAAGTGAATCAATGACATTTATTGATGATGAAAACTAATTACAACTAATCCATCTATTTTGGATTTTAGCTATGTAAATTTAGAATGAAAGTCAAGGTATAAAACCTAGTATTATTTGTGTTAAGAAATAAAAGCTTTCTAAACCATAAACAGCAAGTAAATACATTTTTGTCTATTGAGATGTGTCAAAATATATTTTCTGCTTAGCACTGATATTCATGTTTCCAAAGAACTCCTACCTTGTTGGTTTTTTGTCTCTCCCTGCTCTTGTACTTTGATGATTGCACAGTAGCCTTTCCAGGTATTTTTTTCTTTCTTTTAGTGTTAGCTTAATAGCTATTGGCAGATGAAGGTAACAAAAATGGCTGATACACTAAGGTTTAGGTTAATTTCAAGTAGGTCATATAGCACATACGTGGCATAGCTCCTATATGCTGTGGAGTCTTTCTTTTACTTTTCATTGGTGGAAAGACATCTGAGACAATGAAATTAATCAAGAGAGGAAGCCATGCAGCATAAAAATCAACAGGGCACCAGAAGCTGATTTCAGATTTGAATAAAAAATATTACTACCACAACAGATTATCTAGTTAACTCTCTAACAAGCATTTCAAAACCCTCCTGTACTGAAAAGATCTATTTTCCCAACATCTAAATGTAAAACTCTGTTGGTATGCAAGTTCACTGCTTTTTCTCTTCTGTGTAGAAGACATAAGAAAAATCTGACTGCCATTCTCATTCTAAAACCAATTTACACAGGAAACATATTGTTCGAGCAGATCTCAACAAACCAAATTCCTTCTGCCTTTCTTTTCCCATCACATTTTCTAAAACTCTCCATTGGTAGCATTTTCTTTTGTATTGTCTTTAGTTAGATCTTTTAAGTCACTGATAAAGTACATGATCTCAAGCCTCACCAGCCTAAGTAATTCCTAGTGAAAAGAAACCCCTTTCTGTGTCCAACAAAAAAAATAAAATGCTGTTCAGATATCCTGGGAGCATGATTAATGCCTGCAAAGTGTCATTCAGCAAAACTCCACCAACATTATTCTATAATATTATGCATAGGCAGAATATTGTACTTAGATTCACGCCTCTGACATTTTCTCTGCAGATGTAACATTTAACATTTATCTTCGTTGAATTTCATGTTACTGATATTTAAAAGTGAACATGAATTGCATTTAGCCATTGAAAATAAACATTAAATAAAAACAGATCAAGATGGGCTGCTAAAAAGAGTGGCTTGAAATGTCCACGGATGACAGCAAACCACTGATCATAACCCATTCCCACCAAATATAAATCCAACTCATAGTGAGTAAACCTTGATCATATTTTCTTAGCAGATTTAGAAGAATGTCACATGGACAGAAACATCTGAGAAGTCTTCTGACAAGATATATATATATATATTTTACATCTACAATTTCTTCTTATTTTTTAAACCAGCTTTTCAATTAAAGAAGAGGATTACATTGTTTTGCCACAGTTTATTCTTGGGAAATATTATGTTGCCTGTTCTTTTTTAGCTATTCCTTTAGGTGCTTATAGAAATTATTTACTTAATATTTTTGCCCAATATCATAGATAAAACCTCAGCCTTTCTTTCAACAGTACATACTAACAGCTTCTCTTGTCCCAGCCACCTGGGATTTCCATAATCCTCTGTTTGGTCTCAGTCAGTAGCTAGTCCGTCAGTTTGTCCCCGATACTTTCTTAAATCCTTGAAGCTGTCCTGATTCTGCGCCAACATCCACATCCAACAACAAAGAGCCACCAATTATTATTAGAACTGCAGTTAGGGAACCCTTTTTCTAGACTGACTTTCATAGGAGTCCTGTTGACTTGAATACACTTCAATTGTCTAGTCCTTTATACTTTTCTGTTCTGCCCTTACTTGTTTAATAGCAGTAATCTTAGTGTCCTAATTTACCCAGACAGATTGGTTGCCCTGGAACTACCCGAGAGCTGACTGGTGAGTCAGCAGAGAAACCAGAAAATTTTATTCTACTCCTACATGATAAAGCCAATTTCACAGCCCTGCAGATTTCTGGATTTATTTCTCTAAAACTGAACCATCACATCATTGCACACAAATCCTATATATTTAATCTGAACTCAGATTAACTGTGCTGGATATTTTCTTTTTTCTTCTGCAACTAGCTTTATTCCTAAAGTACCATTAAATCAGAGATATCTGTCACCATAGTACCAATGGCCACAGAGATGCTAATAGATGATCAGTGAAACGTCTGTCTCCACTCAGTTCTCATTTCATTCATTCAACAGTGCACTTACTGGGAAAGAGAGTATCAGCAGCTCATTAATCTGAGCCTTGAGAGACAACTCATTCTGGCTGAATGTCTCTGACTTTAAGAAGCACCACAACAGAAGCAGCAACGAAACACCAAGCAAGGGAACAGAGAAACTGCCATATCCAGTGCAAACCAGGGATCATCCCTGCATTGCCAAAATACAATTTTACTTTATCAAGCAGCACATTTTCTTGTTCATCACTTCTTTGGGTTTTCAGAAAGAGTCATGATGAATTTCAGGAAGATGTCTGAATATAGTTTGAATTAAAAAAGTAGTAAACCACAGAGAAAAAAAAATACTGATGTATTGGGCTTCTAATCAGAAAAAAAGCTTATTCCAGATTTATCCAAGAACAGTGATGAGAGATATGCATCCTAGTAGAAAACAGAACATTAAAAAAAAAAAGTAAATGCTGGAATATATCATGAAAAAAAACAAAGAAACCTGTTTAGCCAGTATCATTTAAACAAAGCAATAATCACCATCATCACCTTATGTTATTTAGAGGTTTTCATCACTTTTATGGAAAGGTTTAAATACAATCACCTCCATTCCCACCTAATTACATGGAGCAAAGTATTCAAACTGCACAACAATTTAACACTGGTAGTAAAGAAAAATACTTTTTCTACTGAAAAGGTTGTAGTAATTTGGAAGTTCAAAATACATCTACTAAAACTTATGTTGGTCAGGGCATCGGAAAAGTCCATATGCATATGTTAAATGTCCATATTAAAAAAAAAAAAACAAAAAACCAAACAACAAAAAACCCCCACACTAAACCACACCTGAGTTTTTAACCTCTGTTTTGAAAGATATTCTTTCTTTACAACAGAGTCTGCTAAAAAGGTACCAACATATTGAGTTTAACTAGACTGAGAAGCACCTCTTCCTAATTCAAGTTAAATCTGTCTATATCCCAGTTTCTATATCAGGAAACACTGCAGTACCTTTTTCAAGCCCTAGAAACTGTTAAGGCAGCATTTCAACTATATTTAGGATCTCACAGATCGTTTTAAAGCTGTCTGCCTAGCACAGCAGGAACCATTTGTACAACTAGCTGTATTGCCTAGAAATAATCACTGAACTCCTGAAAATAGCCTTACCAGCACGCAAGGAATTAGTCCTTTCACTCAGGACAAAACTCTGCTGTATTCAATTTCTGTTCATAGACTAAAATTTCTTTTGCTTTCTATCTCTGTTCTTTTGTACTTTCTGGAGCACTGTGAAATTGTTAACATTATTGATAAAATTGTCCCCTGTTACACCTGCCTATATGCATCTACTCAAGAATCTCTGCAGGGTGTCAAAAGGATAGCATAAACAGTACAGTATCAATAATAGCAATAATAGTATATTATATAGGCATATAATAATGCAGAGATAGATGGTAATTTATAGTAGCACAGATATTGGAGGTTTAATCTGGTAAATTTAACAGTTTGCAAAATCCAGAAAAGGTTTTAAATGATCCAGAAAATTACATGTTTGCTTTGCCTATGTGTCCAGCAGTATCAGTCCAAACAGATCTTACTAAATGGTCGTCAATTTCTAATGAAATTTGGCAGAACTACTTCAGATCTTAAGCCATCATACTACTGGAAACTGTTAAAGCATACATCAAAGGCTGGTTTATCAGGTCAGTTCCTATGACTGTGGCAAGAGCAAGCTGATGAGAAGACAGCACTCTAGGAGCTAGCTGATAAATCAAAAATAGTATCTGGGCACCAGAGCAAGTTGTAATTAACAAAAATTCAGGACTGCCACAGGTACTGATGCTGGGATTGATTTTTGCTGTAATGTCTCAACGAATTGGCAAAAGAAACATGTTGAAGAATAATTAAAATTTTAAAAAACCTTTAAGTAATTGGAAATAGAAGGAAAAAACATAGAACAAACCATAAAAAGACATTTTAAAGCTGCAGAATTTTTCACACAGCGTTCGTATTTTGGGTAAGGAGCATACTCATAAGGCATTATCAATCTTCCTACCTGAATGACTGCAGAAAGCCCTGTAAAATGGATGCAAGTTGGGAAATTAGGCACAGAAAACTTGCTTTTTCTGCTAGGAGCAGGGGCCAGTAACAGTCCTTAAATAGAACTGACAATCACTGAACCTGGGTAGCCATGGGTTTAGCTGTCCTTCTTCCCTCTTTCTTCCCAAAGAGCTTTTAGAGGTTTTGCAATGACATCTCCCAGCCCCCAATGGACCACAGAAGCTCTTGATTTGTCCAGAAATCTCACGGTGTGCTTCCTTACCGTCTGACAGTACCGAGAGCCTTCTCTGGCTGCTCTGACCTCACAGGAATTCTGTCCACAAATCACTTTCCTAACATATTTTAATCCCTCACATTAACTGAAGTTCAAATGAGCTACCAGGCATTCGAGTGATCTCAGCTGACAGAAGAAGATCCCATGATTATTTTCTATTTAGCTTGAGTTAATAAGGTAACAGGGCAGAAAGAGAGGGAAGTGGAGAGACAGAGAGAGGATCCTGTAACGTAACTCACAGGCTTCCTCCCTTCAAGCATTTTCCCTCCAGGGGTGTGTGATCATTACAAAACCACGAAACAATACAATGGGTTTGAACTCTTAGCCCAGAGAGAAATGAAAAGACATATAGGAACTGTAGTGGAACTTCCTACTTCCCTTCCAATGCAACATTTATTTATAATTATTGTACCTGTTGTAATGCAGTCAAACTCAGATTTTGAAAATGTCTTTCCAGCAGATTTCTTTGGAACTATCCTGTCAGAAAAATGAAAACTGTATTTCTATTTCTGATTACATGAAAATTAATCAGTTTAGGGCACCTGATCAGCGGTGTCTTTACTTCAGGGCAAAAGAAGTTAGCTTTTTTCTTTTTGACAGGGGGTTTGTCCTTCTGAAGATAAATATGCAGCCATGTCTTTTTTCTCAACAAAATACTTTCACTCGTATCAGTGTGAGAAACTCTATTTTAACGGTAATGACAGTGGTTTGACCTAAAATAGATTGATTAGCTACCATGGAAACAAAGGTCATTTCTACTTCTTGATAGGTTAGACTGATTTTAACTTCCTACAAACTTCTCCTTAAAAAAAAAAAAAAAAAGGAAAGACACACACATTTAACTGGTGAGCAGGTCACTTATGTTTTTGTTAGGCTTTTCATTTCCCAAAATGTCCTTATAATATCCTAACAAATGTCCCCATTAATGTTCGTATACCAATTCACTTTAAAACACAACTTCAGAACTTGTTAATCTGATCCCCATACAAACCAGCAGTTTTGGGGAGATTAAAGACTTCATATAATTAATGTAATAAACTGGATGCTATCAGTGGTTTCAGCATTAAAAAAAAAAAGTCTAATAGAAAATATGATTCTTCCTTTTGCATAAACATACCTGCATGGAAGCAAACTGTCTCACAGGCTTTTGTATTGTTTACACATTTAACAGCAGCAAGTGGTTTTTAGAGTTTCCAGTTTCTTTTCTTATTTTTGGTTGGTTTGTTTTGGTTTTAGTAGTAGTCCACTGGATTATAACTACTACTTGCATCCGACAACTTTGGGTATGAGTTTCTTTTACTTCATAACCATAGTTCTGAACAAGATTTCAATTAGCTCAATTTTGTACCATTCATCTCTCTAAAATAAGTTAAGAAAAAGGTTTGTTCCTTAAAATATTTAATGACTTATCAAGAAGCTATTGATGTCATTGTCCCTGGAAATCATCTCAGTTCTGACTTTAAGGACATTCTTTATAGAGAGATTATAATTTAAAATCAGGTGAATTATGCCTACAAAATGCTACAAAGCATTTATTGAGTTGCTTTCGTTATTTCAATATGCCACATGAGGTGTAAGATGTAGCTGTGGTAAAGCAGATGTATGGACTGTTTCCCACACATATATTAGTAGAGCATATTTCTTTAAAGCAAAGACATTGTGCCACAGATTTAAGCTGATATTGTTGGAAGGAAAAAGGGTGTGTATATGTGTATTTCAGGCACGACTACCTAAATACTGTGATGTTTTGCCCTGCCATAACAGGTGACAACTTTAACTCAAGAAGTCTCACAATTAAGTAAGGATATGAAGAACGTGATGCACCTTCTAGAGAACCTGCTCACATCCCAGAAGCCTCCAGGGTTCTGTGCCATGCACAGCATATCTCGAAGTCCTACCCTGGAAAGTCTGCAGTCTCGGACATCTTGGACTACACGTCAACCTTGCACGCACAGGCAAGCTGGGAACTTTACTTGCACCAAAGCACAACTTTGCCGTGGCAACACATTCTGTGACATTTGGAATACAGACTCTGTCAGCAGCAGTCCCCAAAGAACTGAACCCAACCTGCAAAATTCTATGGACGGTGAATTCTGTTATACACCGGGCCTTCACAATTCCCCCTCCCAGTATCAGGTAATTCAGAAAGACAATTTGCAAATTTTAAGATGCACCTCTCCCCATTCAGACACTACCTTGACCCCTCTTCAGTCTATTTCAGCAACTCTTTCTTCTTCAGTATGCTCGTCATCAGAGACATCGTTACACCTCGTGCTGCCCAGCAGATCTGAGGAAGGTAGCTTTAGCCAAGGAGCAATCAGCTCACTAAGCCTTGAGAACCTGCCAGGATCATGGGACCTGGAAGGAACAGCCAGACGAGTTTCTGCACAGACCCCAGATTTCCCGATAGACATTGTAACAAGCACAAAGGATGTTAAAGATAAAGATTACCAAGCCATAGACGTATAATGAGAAACAGTGAGGTGATACTCGAAGCAGGTTCCACAGCTGCCAGTTTTAAATTTAGAGAGTACTGCATGACTGCTTTATTTGACCTTTTCTCTAGCAATCACGGAGACTTACAAACATGAAAATTCAGATTTATAGAAAGTACGGTATTGCTGGTTCATGCTATAGGGAAAAAAAAAAATCTAGATTCTAGAAGCATGTTGAAAAGCATTTTGTATACAGATATAAGTTTGGCAGACTTTTGTGACAGTCCAAAGACCCTGAGGGTCAGAGCAGCTGGAAGTCTAGGACAAAAGAACTGTCATGGGTGGCTTTTGTTCATCAAAGCAAAGGTTTCCCCTGAGTGTCTGACTGTTGTTCCCAAACAATATCTATGGCACTGTTTGCTTCAGGTAACCATGGGTCCTGCTGGTCTGTTTGTCAGTTCTGTGAAGGCAAAGGGACAATTATCGCTGCATGTCATCTAGACAATCAACCAAATAGAGCTGGTAGAGAGTGGTTAGTTGTTGCACGTTGTTTGTCATGTAAATGAAACCTTCTAATTTATCTAAAAATACTATTTTTATATACTTGGTATGAAACGTACTTAATTATTTAAAATATTTATAAGAAGAATAAGAGTTTGTTTTCATTTTGGTAAAAGCTTGCAGTTTTAACAAGAAACGCACTACCATCATGTACTAGATCAAATACTATTTATTGTTAAGATATTATGTAGTTTACAAATGGATACCATTTTATGTGCATGCAATTTGCAATGAATGTATTCATGCTGGTGGAATACAAATAAATTAAGGTATTATTTTATTAAAAAAAAAAATAAAACAAGTGGAATGTTTTATCCTATACCAAGTCAGCTATCACTGCTTAAAAAGTGAATTGTTATACTGATAAAATTAAGTACCCCTGGTTTGAGTCTTAGTATTACACCTTTACTGATAAGACCAAGTCAACATTTTACTACGCATTCCAGTTTTAAGATTTTATATCTGAATAAGAAAATTAAGAGGGATGAAAGCCACTGAGCAAACTGAGGAATATTAAAGGACAAAATTACAATGTTTTAGTAAGAATCAAATAATTTTAAAATAGTTATTTATTTGATGATTTTTACTTACACATGTAAAAACTAGTTTTGACCTTCAGACAAAAAAAAAAGAAAAAAAAAAAAAAAAGACTAGAGGCTTGAAAAATTGTTTGACCCAGAACATGATTTAGTGCCCAAAGGAAATCTGAAGGTTTTTTTTCAATATTTAATGTATTAGAAACTTACATCACTGCAGTGCAAACAGAGGTACTGCTTTGCATTGGAATTTTGATTTGTATATTTAAAGATGCACAGTATGCATCATATCTGCATGTTCTTTAGCATGTTTTCTAAAAAAACCATGTTTACAACCCAAAATGAATGTTCTAAAATGGAGAAGTAAATTAAGTTACATTTAATAATTAAAGCAAACTGGCAATTATAAAATTAAAAATTTGATCAAATTATCAAATTAAAACAGATTTTTGTTTAACAAGAGAATTTTTTTTCTGAAAACTTGAAAGACTAAGTTCATTGTTAACATTTGGAAGTGTGCAGGAACACAAATCCTAGTTATAGTCTGTGCCCAGCTTACACCCTTTCACATCCTTTTTCCCACTGGTACAAATTAAGGATAAAACGTCAACTCTCATTTCAAGCTGCCTGAATTTTGTCAGTGAGTCTGCACTGCAGCGTGGGTGTTTATATACAGGGTTTCCTACTTCCCTTCTATTCCAGCTTTTTCTTAGTTTAAGGTTAAACAGAGAAGCGCTGATTAAATAAGGCATAGTTCAGAAAGTAAAAAAAATAAAAAATAAAAAAAATAAATTGTTAATAAATACTACCAAATACCAAAGGTCTATGGTGTTTCTGCAAATAATCCTGGCTCATCTTTAGCAATCTGCCATTGTCCACCCTGCCATAGGGCAGGAGGATGGGGCAGGGGGAGGCTGCCTGCCTCCCACACCCGGGGCAGGCACCCACTATTTGTCTACCATGCTTAGTTCCCAATTTCACTTAATAATTTCCATTACATATAGAAAGTGGGAGCAGTGTTTGCTTTCTCATTTTATAAGCAATACATAAGCCGTTATGTATATGCTTTAAAGTTTTGGTATCGTGGTTTAGGGTTTTTTTCCGGTATAAGCATAGTGTTGTGAAATTAAAACTAGATGCTTTGTTCTGGAGGTTTTGTGTCAGTTTTATACAGAAGCGTAAAAAGGTCAGTGGAAACAAAAAGCCACTCTGCTTAAATAGTCATAGCTTTACTGCTGTACATCTAATTCTCAAATTAAAAAATGCATGTGTGGTAGTTGAGAAGTAGCACCAGAATATCTGTCCTAAGTAGTTCCTTGTTTCTGCAAGCATCAAATATATCCTACAGAAAGCTGGCAAACACTATGGCATTTGTATTGGCTATAGTTTCAAAGGGGACACATAGCCATTACCTTGATTGCAGAGAGTCTGCAAGATGGGCATCACACAGGTGAGCACGCCGCCTTCCAGGGAAAAGCTCAGTGAACTTAGGACAGGACAAGAGTTAATCCCAGGCCAAAACCAAGTAAGCAAAAAGAAAGGTCAGCAAAATAGAAATCTGAATTTGAAGGGTAGTTCTATTTTAAATTTCCTGACACCATTATATTATGAAAGCCCTAGGAAAAGAAACCCCCAAGCAGGTTTGTTGGAAAATGTCTGGCAACCGATGCAACAAATTTCAGTTTTGAAGGTAAAATGACAATTCTTAGGACAAATGGGAAGGCACATACATTTGGAATAGAACAGTAATTTCTAGACAAGATTGCCATGAGCAGAATATTTCTACATCCAGTGAGGCCATGGAGGATTTCTGGGTTTAAAGAAACAATCACTGTAATATTCAAGTGTTACCTTCAAAAGGTGTTCATTACAAACATCACTACAAGCATCCCACACCCTAACATCCAACAGCCCAGACAATTTACTGTATTCCTTTTTGCACTAAGCTTTACAAAAATAAAAATAGAATTAATTTCAACAATTTTGTTATTCCCATTTAATTCTGTATCACTTCCTAAATTTGACACATTTTCTTCCATCACTGTTATTTTTTTTCTTCCGTACAGTAATTGCAATCTCTATTTATTTATTTTCCCTCACTCATTCTCTTTTGTATCTCCACACAGCTTAACACAAGTTCTGCAAATACTCTTTTTTTTTTTTTTTTTTTTTTTTTACAATTCATACCCAGCTTTTGTGAAAAGCTTTCTTAGATCTGTCAGTTGGTTATCTACCACAGATAATTTACACTCTAATTAACCTATCTCCTAACTGCACATGAGATTTCAAAACATTTTATTTTATAAGGTAATTTTGTAACGCACTGTGACAACAGACTCACCTGGTAGCTTGTGAAAAAACCACGTGTTTCATAAATCAAGATTTGGGATAAAGCAAACTGTTCTCAGCCTTTCCTCCATCTTCGTTCCTTAAGCTAAAAACACTTGTTTCCCACACCCCGCTCAGGGGGACACATTGCAGATATTCTGTGCTGCTGGGCTTACCACAGAAAGTGCACAGCCATATTCCCATTATTTAGAAAAACGCTTCTAACAACTTGCCTCAGCATTAAAAGAGTGTGGCTATAGCCGGGAATTTAGGGAGCAATGGAGTGAGCAATAAGAAAAGGGAAAAGGCTGGTACCTGGTTTCCTGGCTCCATCCCCTGGCTCTGAAGCGGAGTTTGCACAGCAGTCATCAGTTCCATCAGCCTACATGGTGCTGAGTCTTCGCTTCACTCAGAAAATCACATCACCTATCTTAACAAACCTGATCTCCTTCTATGACAAGGTGACCACCGATGGAATAAGGGAAACGCTGTGGATGTTGTCTACCTGGACTTTAGTAAAGCCTTTGACAGTCTCCTGCAGTGTTCTCCTGGAGAAACTGCCTACTCATGGCTTGGACAGGCGTACTCTACATGCTGGGTGAAAGCTGGCTGGGTGGCCCAGCCCAAGGACTGGTGGTGAATGGAGTTACATCCAGCTGGTGGCCGGTCACAAGTGGTGTTCCCCAGGACCCATTATCAGGCCCAGTCCTGTTTAATAGCTTTGTCAATGAGCAGGAGAAGGGGATTGAGTGCACCTGCAGCAAGTTTGCAGATGACACCAAGCGCAGGAGTGTTGATGTGTTGGAGGGCAGGAGGCTCTGCAGAGGGATCTGGGCAGCTCAGTGCCGGGTCCTGCACTCGGGTCACACCAACCCCACGCGGCGCTACAGGCTGGGGAAGGGGGGCTGGGAAGTGCCTGGTGGAAAAGGACCCAGGGGTGCTGGTTGACAGCTGGGTGGACATGAGCCAGCAGTGTGCCCAGGTGGCCAAGAAGGCCAGCAGCACCCTGGCTTGGATCTGAAGCAGTGCGGCCAGCAGGACTAGGGCAGTGATTGTCCCCCTGCTCTCGGCACCCGTGAGGTCTCACCTTGAATCCTGTGTTCACTTTTGGGCCTGTCAAGAAAGACACTGAGGTGCTGGAGTGTGTCCAGAGAAGGGCAGTGAAGCTGGTGAAGGGTCTAAAGAACAAGTCTTACAAGGAGCAGCTGAGGGAACTGAAGTTGTTTAGCCTGGAGAGGAGAAGACTCGGGGTGGTGGTGGTGGTGGAGGCGGGGCTTATTGCTCTCTACAACTACCTGAAAGGAGGTTGTAGTGAGGTTGGTATATATCTCTTCTCCCAAGTAACAAGGGATAGGACAAGAGGAAATGGTCTCAAGTTGCACCAGGGGAAATTTAGATTGAACATTAGGAAAAATTTCTTCACTGAAAGGGTGGTCATCCAACAGCCCCTCAAGCATTGGAACAGTCTGGCCAGGGTGGTGGTGGTGGAATTACCCTCCCTGGAGGTGTTTAAAATTAGATATATGGTTTAGTGGTGGACTTGGCAGTGAACAGTGGGACTTGATGATCTTAAAGGTCATTTCCAACTGAAATGATTCTATGATGCTAGATGACAAGAAACCTAAGCCCGTCTCCCTCAGTATCTACAAACTGTCAAAACAGTTAAATCCTATTTTAAAAAAATGTATAGCTGCATGTTTGTTAGATGATGCCACACACAAGATTAGTCTTATACCTTCCAAAATGAGCATAAAAGCCATATAATCACTTTCAGACCAACCACTGACCTCCTCCATACTTCATCAACTTCTTTTCCAGAGTCCCTGTATTTCTCCTACCATACACCGTCAGTGGTGACAACAGTGACAAGAAACAGCAGTTTACTGCTTCAAGTCCACAGAGAAATGCCAGAGATCGGATTCTTTCATTTAGAGAAACTGACTGATAAAAAGGGAATTTTATTTCATATATACCTTGATTCCACAAGTCTCCCAGACTTTGGAAATGTCTCAAATAAGCAAGTTAATGAAGTTTAAGGATTGAAAGACTCATTTCAGTCAGAACTCAGAACCACAAAAGTTGTGCAAGATGAGAAATGGTGCACTTTCAAGTTGTTTTAATATTTAAGATTAGTATGTAATCTCACATTTATGTCTTGATGGTGTGTTTTAAGTCTTGGCATTTATGTAGAAGAGACTAACACTTGAATTGATTCTCTTCTCTCTCCACAGTTTGTCAGGAACCTGTTAATTTTTGTCGTGGTAAATCCAAAGGTCTTATACACAACCAAGAAGTGACCCAGTACAACAGAGGCAAGGCAGAAAAAGAATAGTGAAGATCTTTATCTTCAATGACACCAGTTGTACAAATGATGTATTACGATGGTAAATGGCTAGTATTTCTCTAACCATAGGATAGCAACAAAATCAATCTCACATGGAATAAATGCTTTCACTAACTGGTTTAGGAGGTAGATTGAAAAGAAACACATTTCCTCAGTTTTCTGGTTTTCTTATTCTAGCTGTTGTATTATCAACCTCACGTATTCCAAATACTGATAGAGTCCTTAAAAGTTACAGCTTCAGAGAACTATTTAAATTCATTCTTTATTTACTCGCCTTTGACTTATTACAGTTGATTTCCACCAAAATGTAAGAGTAAGAGCAATGCAAAATATTTACTTAACATTGTCATAAATCACAGCTGTAGGAACTACCGCACTAAGGGCACTCAGGCATCAATCACCAGCATCACAAAGAAAATGCTCAGAAAAGGCAAAACTAGAATTTGTGCAGATGAAGCCTAGGGTCTTACAAAACAATAGTGGAAGCGAAGTAAATCAAAAAGTGGCAGCAGATTTCTGAGGGAAACATGCAAAGATAAAGAAGAATTTTTTTAAAATTCAAAATTCACAGGCCTTCACATTTAAGAGTCTACACATCCTAAGGATTTAGACAGCCAGCACAAAGTTCCAGTTGTGTAAGTCTATCTTATCTGCACTTAAATTTCATGTTTCACATGTAGTGGATAACGTTATATGTACGCATTCACCCTGTCCTGGCCTACACGGTAACTATTGTGATTCCTATTGTTAGTATATTCTACCTCTGATTAATTTGTGCGGTTAAATGGGACTACTTCATTTTCTTGCCCCAATAAAACATAAGATAAATGCACAGTCACTGAAACCCATGTATTTGAAGATTTTTTTTTTCACAAGGCACCTTAAAGATTTTGCTACTTGTTCTAAAAATCAAAGCTTCCATTCCAGAAGAAAAAAAAAAAAAAAAGCGTTAACCACCTATGTACAATCAAATCCCATGCACTAGTTTCTTTTTGACTCTGCAGTCAGACACAGGACAAAAAGAGCAGCACTGTGACACAAACTGGAACCACAAGTCTCAACAGTCAGTATCTTTACAGACTAATTATGCCTTCTTAAAGGCCAACATTGTCAATCATTTACTTCCCGAATTTCCTTCCACAATACTGTAATTTAACGCATGTATCTAGTGCTGCTGGATTTTCTTCCACCCCCTACACAGGACTGAGCCACAGAAATACAGATCACATTCTTACTAGAAAAATTTCAATAATATTTCAGTAACAACACAAGTATCTGTTAAATGGTATTTTAAAGCCTGTAGCATGTCTAAAATGTATGGGTTTCCTCTGTTACACTTGCTTATAGGAAAAGAGGAAAATTATAACCACACAAATGAAAATATTTTTCTTCTCACTTAGTCTGAAATTGTTTTCAAAAAGCAAATGGCCAAGTCTTCTTTTGCACCTTTTGTTGCAATGAAATCTAATAGGTGTGGGTGGAAAAACAAACCCAAGACACACAGTCTCTGAATGCTGCGCTATATCATAATAGTGTTTAAAATGTTTCTGGGTCAAGCTTGTCAAGCAGCTATTGTGGGTTTAAAAAAAAAAAGTGATCTTTCACTTACTTTTGCCTATAGAAAATCAGCAGTTTGCACTATGTCTTGTGCCACAACATCTCTGATGAATGCATATATATATATATATATACACACACACAGTGTACTAATAGCTACCAGCACTTCTACCATATCTGAGATAAGGGAAATCTTTCTTATGCACCACCTCTCTAACAACAGGCAAAACATTTTTTGAAAAGAAAATTGCTGGCCTGTCTTTTGTAAAATATTAGACTTCAATATTCTTAATAATCTCTTTTAGGACTAATTTGTCTTAATAAACAGCAGCAAAATGACAAGCATAGAACATCCAAGGTGAGAAACTGCCTTTTTCTGATGTAAACCAGTATGTAAATGTATTTCAACTGTTGGTAAGAACAGAGCCTTCCAGCAACCAGCTGTTATGAAAAGCTTGTGTCTACATAGCTACTTACCGGCTAAAAAATAAAACAGCAGAATTGTAAAAACTCTCAGGGTCATTCGATAATATCCCCACTACAGCCATAGCTCACAGTCTTTCGAAGCACGAGTCGCCCTTTGCTTCAATAAGAAAATTGTATTTGAAAATAAATGGCATCATACGGAGCTTAGTTTTGCAATTATTCACATTGTGGTAGAAACTGGAGTGCCTAAAAGAGTTCAGAAGTCTGTTGTATTACTGCTATATAGTGGAATGACTGCAAAGTTCAGAGAGCTTTCAACCTGATGAAACAAGGAGTAGCACAAAAAAGGAGAAAAAGGAGCATGAAAAATTTATCCAAGGTCCTGCAGTGGCTTGTAGAGGGGCAGGAGCAGAACACCTGGCTGCCTGGGTACGGACCCCTCTGCCCAGCCTGGTGGCACCAGGCAGGGGTGGCCTCCTCGCCAGCCCTGCTGCTGGGGAGCAGCATGCAGCGCACCGGTGAACAGAGCCCTGGGAGAGCTGAAATGGTTTCCAAGCACAAACACCGAAGGATCCCCAGCACTACGCTTTGTAAAAAACAAGATACCTACAAACAAGACATCTGGGAAGGTTGTCTGTGGTGTGAGCTATATAGCACAGCAGTTTCTGTAACTGTGCTTAAGTTTCTGAGAGCAGGTACTTGAATTATGCCAGCCAGCTTGATAATTAATTAGCCTTTTCATGTGTGCAAGATGGGGGGAGAAAATGTAGCCTCTGAAGGACTTGCATAAGCTTTCTATTGCACCCACAACCCCAGGTTAGCAAGAGCAGCAAAGCAGCCCTTTTTCTTAACCTGCTATCAAACATAAAAATCACACCTGGACAATACCTGTGTATTTCAGTGCCTGTGAGGATACGCTTTGCCTCAGTCAGATGTTTTCAGAGGCAAGGAGGCAGGCAACGTGTCCCAGCAACACACGGTACCTCTGCTGACTCGGCGCGTACAGCTGTCCAAGCCTCGCTGCCGCCAGAGCCAGCCTTCCAAGCACAGGCACTCAAGGCCCTGAGGGACACTTCGCACCCTGCGCTTTCACTTCTACACCTTTTCCCCCAGTCATCATGGAAACAGCAGTAGAGAGGTCCCAGGCTCTACCTTAAACCAGAAACAAACTGTAACATAGGAAACACTGTAATCAAAATTAAACAAACTGTGGGGAAAAAAAAAGGAAAAAGTCTGTTCAACGTTGCCTCTCAGCGTAATTTTCATATGAGTTAATATACAGAGGCATACAGGGCATTCCTTACCTGGGTAAGGAAAAAGTGGGCAGCTTTGGGAATGGGAACAGGTTCTCCCCAGGTCAGCAGCAATGAGGTCCTTTACAGTTATTTACAACCAACTTTCATGTTACAATCTGAATAAATTCAATATTGTTAGCAAAAGTTTGATAACTCACTGTTTATTCTACTAGATGGTACTAAATAGAGTAACATAGTCATGATTTCTACCGTGCAAATGAATGTTGTTAATACTGGAGCCTCTAAAAACACTGTCCTCTTTCTAGGAATAAATAGTCTAGATATTTTGTTATATCTTTGATTTGAAGAAAAGCAAAGCCTCCTCGGTATTCCTGGGAGCAACCTAGGTTCCACTAACTTCAGACTATCATACACATATCCTTTCAGACTTTTATTTTCCATTTAATTTAAACTCTCTACATGCGGTCAAGTTGGTCCAAGGTTACCTTCTGCAATGTCCCAGTTAAAAGTCTAAAATAGACCTGATACAGGACCTTCCTCTTGCTCTTTCAGAGACCATTTGGTGATTAAATCTGCCAGCTGTCATCTCTCCGGCATGTTTTTTGCCTACTACTGTTAGTGGCGTTTGTTCTCCAAACTGTATTTAAGTGAAAGTTTCCTGCAAGGAAACAGTTCCCCATTGTCTCTCTCTACTAATAACAGCACTGAACTTTCCAGCCATATCCAAGCCTGGCTTAGAGAGTTTATGACAAGTTCCCAATATTTCTAGGGTCCCTTGCCAGCCCTAAGCTGAGTTCTGCAGAGTACAAGAACATTTAATTTTTTTTCAGTCATAAATGTCAGTTGCAGAAAACAATCTTTTTTCCTTAACTACAGTTTTATTGTAGTTCTCCAGCCAGGCCGTGACTTTCATCCAACCTGAACTTTCCTGAGTGAACTCTTAATTCTTAATATTGATGTGAATCCATTTTCACCTTCTACTTTGCTGCTATTGTTTGGTTTAAACCAGAATGTGGTGACTTAGAAATAACCTTTTTCCTCTCCGCAGGGACTGCTTTTCTGATCCTGAGCCTGTTTTATCTTGTGTAAATTCTGTCATGTGAGTAACATCAGCGTAAAATAAATGGCTTAAGTGCAAGATAAAAGGATTTCATTGTCCTATTCAGAACTTCAGCTAAATATTAAAGCTGCTGATCCACACAGTGTGTAAATATTTTTAAATTGGTGCCAAGCACACACTAGCTTTATTATTCATTGTATGTGTGTTAAGTATCTGTTACAGACTTAATTTATGACACAGGTACAAGGTAGCCTGGAACAGTATGCTTTGCAAATAATGACTACGAAAAGGCCATGCATGTCTATTTGTTATTGTTCTTATTAAGAAATAAACAAGCCCCCAGAACAGTGGAAAGCAGGCAAAGTACCACATAATGATTCATTGCTGGCTGGGAAACATTTAAGAGGAAAAACCTGTAAGACAACAACCAAAGCCAGAGACTAACTGCAAGGGAGAGGAAAGCATCACCATCACCACCCCCCAGGAAAAGGATTGCAAGGTCCTTCTAACTTTAAGGCTCAACAGCAATCTGTAGGCATTATCCTAAAGCTGGGATGGATACAAGAGCTCTCTATGATACAAGATGAACTTCAGGATTGAGTTTTTAGGATTGAATTCCTCTCTGGCTAGCATCAGTAATAAAAATCAAACAGACAAAAACTCCAGCATCCTTCTTTTCATATAACCTGCAGACAGGGAAACACAGGACCTGCCTTAAGTTGCGTAGTGATTTAGGATACATCAGAATGCAAGTACTCAGAAAAGTTTCTGCCTACCACGTCAGTTTTCTTGATCTTGATTCCTTGTTTTGTTTTTCTGCACAAGTTCTGCCATATAAATATCACCACCACAGTGTAAATGACCTAAATGTGAGACAGAATGATTTTATGGGCATCCACAATAATTGCATTCCTATGTTCACTTGAATTAAGCTATTGCTTAGTAGTGGTTACCACAAGGGAAAATTATTTCTGGCATTCAGCTTCCATTTCCTTTCAGGAAAATCCTATTTAGAATCTATTTTAAAGGGGTTTTTTCTTTCTTATTTGCATTTAGCATTTTCAAATATCTGTAAGGCATATACACCCTTTGAACAGTCACTAAGTCTTTGTATCATATCTATATTAAAGCGTGTTTTACAAATCTTCAGAGGAACCATTTTCTCCTGTGAAAAGCCCAGCTTGCTTTAGTAACAATAACGGCCACAAAACAGTGCAAGAATGAGAGATGTGCAGTCCACTTGGAGCTCCTCAGGGGGAATCCATGCCTATTACAGACTACTGTCAAACTTAATTCTCATTCCACTTTGTTAGCTTATATTTTCCTGAAAGCAGTTTTGTGGGTTTTCTACCTTTTATCCTAAACCCTGGGTTATTCTGTTCCATACCTTTAGCATTTTTCTCCTTTATGTTAGTTGTTGCCCATCGGAAAAAAAAAATTTGCTTGACTGTACATTCTCCAGCTCACCAAAGAGGGAACATCACTATCCATCAGCAGGCTTTATGGTTTTCATATTAAAGCTAACATAGCCTCTGCTTCAGATGAGAAAATTGATATCTTTCTTCTGCTTTCTACTTGTAACTATTTAGGGTGCAAGGCTGAGCTAACTTTGATATTAATGTGCCTCAAAAGCAGTCATATGCAACTTTCAAAACAACCAGAATTAACAACTAACCAATTAACATCCAATCTGGTGTGCTAAAAGTTGTACACTAATGACATAAAGACAGATACAACAATTTATTTTATGCACTCATAAAATGTGAAGTTCTGACAAACTCTCATGCTGCATCCTACATGCTGAGTATAGCTCACTGGGAATTTTCAGGCAAGACCAATTTCACTGCAAAATTTGGAATTATTGAACCCGAAATGCCTTCTAAAAATATTTACGTTGCCATTGATGTTTAACAAAATATAGGCAGTTCCCAGATAATTAACTAATAGTCCTTAGGCTTTTGAAGTCTGCTTTTCCAGGCCAGCCCCTGCCGTACAGAACACCACAGGTTTTCAGCTTTGTGATACCAAATTGTGGGGGCACTGGAAATTTGGACCAGGAAATAAGGAATGCTACACCTTAATTCCTTATCTCGAGAACCTGGAAAACTCAACTTTAAAGTTTCAGAAACTATGTCATATGCACGTCAGTAAATATTTTCATTTCAAATAACTAAACAAGGAAAGGTTTCAAAAAGCTTTCAAAAAAATCTGCCGTTTGCTTCACATGCAGTTCAAACATCAGCTCCTCAAGTTTCCCATAGAACAGAAATTCCAGCTTTAGAGCACTCTAGCTCACGTATTTTGATAATGTGTACTTTACTGATACTACTTCGATAAATGCATAAGCCCTTCCTTGCTATGCTTTTTCTATCCAAACCTTTTAAGAAGTTATTTTGAGCTATTATTTTTCTATAGGAACCACTATAGAATGATTGCAAAATACTTCATTCCTTGCTTGATCTATTATGAAAAGACCATTTTCTTTCTGCAAGTGGTTTCAATTAGCTGGGTATTTGAAGGTCAAGGAAGGGTGCGCTCACTTTGCAAGCGAAGCCCGTCTGCACACCACAGATACCACTTCCCAATTATCTTCTGGTCCAAGCGGGAGCATGGTTCTTTTTGTCTTTTATAGGGGTCATAACTAGCTCACTCTATAAGCAGCAACTTTTTGAGACCTAAAAAGGTATATTAACCCACTGTCTACGGAGGGACATTTTTTATACCCATTAGTTCTGAACACTTGGATGCCAATGAAAGCCTTATAATAGGTAATTAATCTCTCTTCCCTCTACACGTAAGTCAATATCCTGTCAGAATAAACTTTTTCACAACTCTCAAAAACTATTTTCAGATAAATTTCTAACACTTAGCGTGTTATTAACAATTTCATATTTTGTTTCCTTGGATAATTCCTTGCCTTTCACTTTTGAAGTCACATGCTCTAGGGTTGGGAACACAAATTCCCGACCTGCAGGTAGTTTGCTGCTTGTCCATTTATACTTGTGTCATCAGGTGCAGTTCCCTGAGAAGCCTGAACAGTCACAGCAGAGTATTTGATTAGATAAGGAAAGAATCAGATTCCACTCTGGGCAGACCCATAACAACAACAATAAAAAAAGGCACCCCTCTCACCTTTGTCCCCGAACTCTCTCAGGAAGCATTAAGCATCAAATGGAGTGAGCAGTCACTTGAATAGCTAACAAATGTCATTATAACTGGAAACTAAAATTTCCTGAGGTACTCTCCACTTCAGGTAAAATCACTGAGTTAGTTTCCAGCAAGAAAGACAGGACTTCTAAGACTCCAGTGCTGTATCAAACATATTGCTATGCTGTTAAGACAAGTTTCTTGCTGTTTCAACAGTTCCTTTCCATTCATTTTTAAATCAAGTGTTAAAAGCCTGAAAGCAAAGCACTGCACATCTACCCAAAATATAATTATTTTCAAACTTCCAGTTCAGTGAAAATTTCACAACTAATTTGTTCTTGCTCAAAATGAGATAGTCCCCACCCTCACCTCTGCATTTACATCATCAATGAATTTGAAACACATTTATTTATTTCTACCTTCTATGTACTTCTGCAGCTGATAAAAAAAAACGTTTAAATTACAAATAATTCAAGATTAAACTAAAATCTTCCCTGGAAAGTTGAGCCAACCTGAGAAAAAAAGAAGAGAAAATTCAAAGTGAAATTGAAACAGGCTGCCCAGCTGGAGCTGAATTCCTTTCCTACTTCCTTCTTATTCTCCTACTTATTTTCTGCATACTCCATTTCACACCACAGTCCATTTCACAAGTGAAGGAAACCACCAGCCCCCAAATTAAGTTTCCTTAAGGAAGGCCATTAACAATTGGATCAACTTCCATCAAATTATCTCAACTTAGACTCGACTGCTCTTTTACCCACACAGCAGGTTTTGCCATTGGGATATGGCTACAATAGTGTCCAGGATGTAAAGGACTTTATACCCTGGGTGATCTTTAGCTATCATTTTAATTTGCTTCCGATCCAAAAGGTTTCCAGTCAGTTGTGATAATCCTCCGAAAAAAGAGTCACAGGAGGAGGTAGCAACACCAGCAATAAGCCTCTGGGGAGGGACACATTCTACTCCAAGAGAAGCAAGGAAAACCAGGTGAGAAGCAAATAGCAAAAATTCCTGAGAGCACTATGTAGATGTTAAAAAATAAGGGCAGCAGAGCTCGTAATTGCAGAAAACAGCAAGAAGCAGGAAGAAGCCCCAAAACAGGAATGGCCACAGCAAAATATCCTACCGGGGAATTACAAAAATGTTTTGACAGTTAAAAAGTCTCCAGGATTTTTGACAGCTAACAGCAGCGCAGGACCTGACAGTAAGGCACAAATGAACCGTGTACATGCATAGTCTGTGACAATCCATACCTCCAGTCTTCCTTTTTAATAGAGAGGGTACATAAATTGCCAAAGCAGCAGCTGCATAGGCAGGAAAAGCTACTTGCTAGTGATAGATACCCAGCGGACTGGTAATGAAACCAGACACAGCCATGAGATCTCCCGAGTAAGGGTCCAGCTTCCCCCCATACGGAGTCTCAAACTTTGCTAAGCACTTAACATGCCAGCTGGCCTTCCCCCCACCTTGGTACCACTGTACATCCTGCATTTGTTGAGCAACTGGCTGGCCACCAACACCCACAGCCCCCTCCTACTTTGCACAAGACATACAAATGCTCAACAATTATAAGATCCATCCGAAAAGCGCACCAGCCCCCAGCACTGAGTTCCAGGTGACGCTCAAGGTGGAGGCTGCGACCTTGTTTTGCTCAATTACAGTAAGAAATGGATACAACATCTTTCTACTGCTCTCCAGGCAATTTGCACATCTCCTGAAGGCAATTTTGAGTGCTAGTAACACCCAATCCTTGCTATAAAGCAAGTGGCAAAGCAAAATAAAAAAGGGCAAAAGCAGTCAAACAACAAAAGCATATACCTAGAAAGACAATAATGTTATGAGTGTGTCTATCAATATACAGAATAGGAAAAAAAAAAAAAAAAAAAGTTGGGAGAGCTACGCAGTGATAAGAAAACCGTGAAATAAAACAAGGGTATTTAACAAGGTCCAGTCTATCTAGACATTGGGAATGGGTTTTTTATACCACACAATTTGTAAGATGACAGCATCCCCTTTCCATGGGGTATATGGTTTTGATGAAGTGGGATAGGAAAAACATATGCAGCAATACACAATTACTAGCTGCAGTGCAAAACACACACGTGTGAGGTTACACTGCAAACCTGTTGTCAAACTTTTTTTTTTTTTTTTGTAAATGAAAACTGAAAGTTATAAAGCCATCACTGAAGACTTTTTTTTTCAGCCAGACATAAACACCTTGCACAGCACTACATTCATGCAGCACTTCATGGTCCCTCTGTGACGCTGCAGAACAATACTTGCACATGTATTCATAGCTCAGAAGATAATTTATGCTTTCTAACACAAGTTCCACCCTCTTCAGAGCCCTCAGTCCACCAGTCCTTAGAGGTCATCAATGCACTGTATTACTGGAGTCATCTGCAGTCTAAACCACATCCACGTGGTCTTTGTTTACACAACTGAACACTCATTTTCACAAGAACCCCTTGCTTCTTTTGTACTAGAGGGATGATGCCGAGGTTCAAGGAAGTTGCACATTTCTGTCATGTCCCTTCAGAGGCTCATAAACATAAACAAAAGAACAATAATAACCATGTCTTCTCTATGACCTTCCCTCCCTTTAGTAGTTTTCCTGTTGCCACTCCCTTACTACAGTTTTATTATATCATTTCCATATTTCCTTATAAAATTTTTACATTCAAATACTTTCTAATATTTTTCGAATTGCAGATGCTACAAAGAGGAATAATTCAGATCCAAAATCACTTCTAGCTCACTCATGCATTCCTAGCAAATGACTTCTAATAGTGGTTTGTAACAACACTTTGTACTGAAAGATTTTTGAGTGGTTTTCAGAAGGAACATGGCTATTTTACTACCCCTCCCCCCTTTTTCATCTCTCACTTTTATAGGAAATCCTGGATAAAATATTCTCATTTAAGTGTCTGCCGCTTCTCTTAAGCTCTCTGAAGAATAAAGCAATTACTGCATATGCCTCTGACAACTTTACTTGCCTTTAATGTGCTCCTGAAGATCTACTTCCAATCATCAAGAGAGCCATCACATAAAATCGCTAAGTGAGCCATAAATGCACAAGTAGATAGAGCACCATGGCATAACGACAGGCATCCAAAAAACATCCAAGCTAGGGCCTGAATGAAAAAAGCCCTGAGAGTTAAGGTGCCCACTTCCCCTTTTGCTGCCTTGCATAATTATACAGATAAACTCAGATACTGAGAAACTAGAAGCAGGTAAGAAACCTGGGCCTGCATACATAAAGAGATTTGTGCACGGTAACACCTGAGAAATAGAAATCAGGTGGTTGAACCCAGTATCTGTATACAGCGTATAACGAACAGGAAAATTTCTTGCAATCGGCTAAGGATGCAGTGGAAACAAAGTTTGTGTACGGATAATAACTTTAGCAGACTACTAAACGCAGTTTAAAACAACATGTTCTATTACCTATATTTGGAGCCTCTCCAGCTCTCTGATGCTGAAGCTTGTCTCCTGCTGACTAACCAAAATGTCGTCGTGCTTCCAGAGAAGCAGGGGCAGGCTTGGATGCAGGCCACTAAACAGCATGCATAGTTTGGTACCCTTTGAAAGGACTGAGACCTTCATTTGTTCTGAAAAGTAAATACATTCTGCCTTCATAGTAAGCTGAGCTCTGCTATAGTGGGGCTGACTGCAGCAGACTTGCACGGAGCATGCTAGTAAAAGCAGCAAACGACTGCCGAGCCACCTCAGATAGACTCACAGGACCTCTGGAGGTCTAAAAAGCTGCCTTAAAGGCTTCTTACCTGTTCTGAGACAAGTCATTATGACCACACTCTTCTGTAAGCGTGTCACGTGCCATGTACAATGCTGCATTCAAAATAAAACTCTAAGATACTAGGCATGGAAGTGGATCAAAGCATCTGCTGCTTTTTGAAGTCTTTCCCTAACTTCCTACTGTTCTCCTCCTCAGCTCAGCCATCCTTAATATGGAGCAACGACACAAAAAAGTTCTGAAGACAATTTCCTTAAAATTTCAGAGTAATTTTTCCTTCCATACGGAACATAATCTTTATATCTGTTCTCTTTTTATAACTTTCTACCTTTCTCCACACTCTGCCTTTTCTTCCCCCTTCACATCTTTCTCCTAGAAATCTATCCATCCACATGCACTTTTACTCTACATGCCAAATTATTCCTGTGATCCTGATACACATTCCTCTTACACAAACAACAGATACAAGAGATAAAAAAAAAAAATAATTACATCCATATCCTCTTAGCACCTTTATCATCTCTATCATACTCTATACTCTTACTGCAATGAATTAACATACTTCCCCTGCCAAGACCCCAGTGTGCAATGTCATGTACTACAGCACACCTGCAGTTGTAGGTGAACCTTGTCCTGAAAAAAGTGACAAGCAGGCGAAAGGAGGACAAGACAAGAAAGGTGAAACACACTACCTAACCAAGTGGTACAGTACTAGCCCGCACAACCTCATTTCTGTTTCCACTCAAGTATTTCTTCTTGTGCCAAGTCAAGCCTTGGATCATTAAACTCCTAATTTTTTCTGCAGCATCTAGGCATAAAGGATTGCCTGCTGATGAGTTGTTTTTATGCCTGCATGCCACCCCAAGTATTCAAAAGAAGTATATGTTTCAGCTGAGGCAAAGACAACTATCACTGAAAGAAGACTCCAATGCTATAGTTTTTGCATGATAATCTACTTTACTGGACATAATTGTGGTTTGCAAACACCTCTTTCTTCATAACATATAACTAGCTTTTTCTTAGTGACCTTTGTAGCACAAATATTTCTCTTTGAGCTGGTAGCATGATCAGCTAAGTTACAGCACTTGAGCACGTTATATTTGTTTAAAGCTTTTAATGCTTGACTGTCAGAGTCTTTAGATAAGATTCTTCTGCAAACCTGGAGACTACACATGACAGATATTCATATCTGAAGAATTCACAGGCAACAAAAGTGGAATTACTTGCATTAACATTTTACAGGCTGCATTTAAGTCTAATCTAAGAAAGTTATCTTGAAAGGAATTAAATACTTTGCGTGGAATACATTGTCTCTTGCTACGCTTGACAACATTCACAGTAAAGGTATTACTGGCTGTGTTAAGAGATGTGTTTGTTTACCTTCTGCACTTGGTATTTGAGAATTTTTAGTGATTTACTGTAGAATACATGTTGTAAAAATCATAGTTTGCTTTCAATGAAAATAATCAGATGAAGTGCGATGGGAAAGTTGCAAATAGGATAGACTGAAAAGCACATATTCTTGAAACCCACAGTAGTCTTGCAGTGTTCAAGCGTTATCTTTAATTACAGCAGTATTGTCAAGTGGTGCCATATGGCAGTTGTATGTAATACATCACCCCACTACGCTATGACCTTCTGAGAGAAGACAAAAAAATCTGCCAGTTTTGGCACTCCCTGTAGAGATGGCCTGTCTTCTTCCTCTGTGATCAGCACCAGTGCTGTCAAAGAGGCTGCACCAGGGTTCTTCGTTCTCATCTCCCTTCAAGTAACTCTTATTTTCCAACAGATGAGCAATAAAGCTAAACCCCCCCCCACCCCACCCCTTCTTATTATACCATGGACTTAGTTATTTGCTTGCTGACCAGGGCTTACTAAAAATCAGTCCCAAGACTGCTTGGGGTGTTATGCTTTGGTTGAGGAAACTGAAGCCTTCAATCAAAGTTCTTGGTAAGACAAAAGACTGACAAAAGACCCTCTTTCAGTTGCTATTATATGCAGGTAAAAAACTCGGTCTCATCCCACGCTATTTCTGCTTTCTGCACATCCACTAAGCCAGAAGCAAATGAACGGGGTTTGTTCTGGGCTGGCTTCATGGCACCAGCCTTGTCATTCAGACTAGCAGCAAACTCCCCCTGCAGGGAATGCATTAAGGTCAGAACCTAGTTGAAGAAAGGGAAACCCAACCTGAAAAGGCTGGTTGGGGCTGCTACCAGCAGGTGGGCAGCTAGTTACCAATCCTTACTGGTCACCTGTAGTTCATTTGCAGGAAACAGAGTCAGCGTGAGAAACTAAGTGATGTGAACAACTTGTTCAACTCTGTCTACTTTCACTTAACATTATAATAGCCGTGATAACAAGAAACCTTGTATTTTAGAATTTTCTAAAAGGTTTGCAATAAAAGAGGTGTCAGTAGCCAAATCTTTAGGGCTATTTCCCTGCTACCTTCTCAAAAAAGCTCAAACCCCCTGCCCATCCCCCCCCCCCCCCCATATATATTGTTTGTGGATATCTCAAGACCAAATATGGAGAAAAATTGAAAAGAATTAAGTTAACCAGAAGGCAAGCCAAAAAAACCTGCACAATGTCAATCCCACACAATGAGCTGTTGAATCAGCCTAGCACCATAGACTTCATATCATTGTTCCAATGTATGCATCATGATCCAAAACTTTTCATTTGCAAGCAGATCATGATGCAAAGAATGTAAATTATGCCTTTATTTAATTTTATTAAGTACTGTTAGAAATTATTTTATCCAAAATTGAATTTTATAAGTTTTCCGTCATGTGTATTTTATTAGCATAAGCCATGCTTTCCAACACCAGTGTGGCCAAAGATATTTCATAACTATAAACAGTAATATAGAAATACCTTATAAAAAAAAATTACACTGAAAACAAACACTGTCTTTAAGAAATTTACATTCAGGTGGCTTGAGGCAAAGCAGCTAAAACATAGAACTAGAGACTGCTTTTTCACTCATCCACAGAAAAGTGTTAGATTGCAGATTTAGATATTTATTTTTTTTAATTGACAAAGACATGGTCTTACAAGAAAGGAATTACATGAGCACTTCCAAGCAAACAGACAAAATAACTGAAGACTTGAATGTCACCTTGCCACTTAGTTCTACCATGCCAAGAAACAAGACAAATGAAACTGAAAATAGATAGCACCCTTCCTGAACTATTTGTTCTTACTGTTCTAAGACCTATTTATACTCATGAATTGGGGAGATGTATATCTTTGAAGAACTGGATGCTGCTGTTGTCAGCTTTGTGCATGTATTACACTTCCATGCACAGACCATCTTTTTGCCTCCTTGACACTTCTCTATGCTGCTGATATTAACATCAGCTTCCCCATGTCTTCCTCCTTCCCTTCAGTCCTTCCAGGCTGATCAGCAACAGCCTTTCCTTGGCATCCACAACCCTTTATTGTTAGAGCAGAATAGCTGTTTGGTTCTGGGGGTTTTTGTTTGTTTTTAAAGAGTCACAAGCTTAGTTTCTTTTCCATGAGCAATTTGATTTCACATTTTAAATGCTTGAGCCAATTTAATAAGCGTGAGTGATAATTTTATCCCAAGTTGATCCCACTGAACAGAGCACACGTGGCATGCCAAAATAAAGCAATGTTTCTTCAATTTCATACCAGTGTGCTTTACTCCTTGGATGATAGAAGCAGCTCTGACCACTAATTATTTGGACTTGAAAAAAAACCCCACAAGAATGTGAATGAGGATTACGTGTTATTCGAGGTGCTCTGAGACAGACCTCTGGTGAACAGACCTTGATTTCATTTAACACAAACCATAAGATAATGAACAGCTAGTAATCATCCAGCAGGTGATCTGTAAGTATAAAGCCCTCGAAGTGGTAAGAAATGTCTACAGAAGAGTGACTTTCTATCAGCCATCCCTTTTTTTAGCATTTTTTTTTTTAAAAAAAAAAGGTGGAGGGTAAGTTCCTTACAAACACTACATTCCTTTTGAAAATCCTGTCATAAGTGCTTTCTACAGATTTATATTACATACATATCAGAAGTTTCCTTCTTGCACTGAGAAGTGACGCATGACTGTGCGGGAGGAGCTGCAACAACATGTGCTTGGCTCTACACTTTTGATTGATTACATTAAGCTGAGAGAAAACAAAGGTTACTTCAAAGTACTGTAGCACATATGTTTATAGAGTTATTTTTAGACTTGCATAGATTTCATCCAAGCAAACAGATTGGCACAGGTTGTGCTGTGTGCGCACCATGGACTGTGGACGTGAATGTACCTGAAGAGTCTATAAACTCTAATTTCATTAAAAAAGTGAATTAAATAGAAATGATACAACAGGGAAAGATTCATAATTACTGCCGTATTGCCAGACATCTGCCAACAACAGTTCAATATTCTGACAAGCACCAAGATGGCATTGATGCTCTTACTGTTAATTAAACTTAAATTGATGTATGCCATGTTTGTGAAAGATGATTTTTATTTTTAGTATCAACTGTTTGTGCTTTTGAAATCACAGTATTACAATTTAATTTCATTTTTTATTTCATTATAGACTGGCAATATCTAATACACATTCATTTTTGTTCTACTGAAGAATTTGGTTGTGGAAGGGAATGACACATTACGTAGCATCTCTACTAATAAATATACTCAAAGGCTGAAAAAGGGGGAATCATCATTGCAAGCAGGTTCAGTTCAACACATTTGGTAAAAGGCTCCAACACCTTCCTGTTCTCAGTCATTGAACTTTTTAAAATTTGACTCAGTGATGCTATAATTTTCAAACTCTTGGTTTTGTTTCATGTAAAAAATTATTATGCGCTTAGGTTAATCTCATGAGAGAAGCTTTGTGGTTTTCCAGAACAAGGTTGTAAAGCCGTGTTTCCATGGCTTCCTCAGATTGGAAGGTTTTGAATCATAAATCACTAAAACCTTTATTCTTTAGAAGAGGCAACACAGGTAACAGCAAAACAGATTCAAAGAGATACAATTAAGAGCATCCTGGAAAAAAAAAAACAAAAACCACCACTACAATTAACACATGACCAACAGAGGATTGCCTAGCCCTTGTGTTTTCAGTAAGTTCCCTTTATACTGGATTTGTTCTAGCACAGACATTTGCAGTGTTTCTCCTGCAATTGTTCCAACAGAGAAACTACAACTAGAAGGATTCTCTCTGCTTCTTGTTCAACAATTGAAGCTCAAAAACACCAAAAAAAAAAAATATACTGGGAGTATCAGAGACCAAGAGATCTCACAGAAAGCAGATTGTGCCGTAATGCATGTCCATGAGAGCTCACAGACAACCTACATCATGACCTTTTCCAATTTTGATTGCTTGATTCTGTAAACTTTAATTGTCTCATTATAATATAGTGAAGATTTGTTCTAAAATGCCATCACAAAAATTACTTCTTTTTGCCTATGACTGTACTTTTCAAGAGAGTTGTCAGCTGTCCTGCTATACCTGCAGTTTTGCTTGGAAACACCGACTGTTACAGCTTGGGCTAAGGTAAAGGGAGAAAATAAGTTTAAAGTCCTAGTTTTGTAAATTCAGTTGCCTGAAAACACAGATGTGTGGCTGCCTTACCCCAGTAGTAACAAAACCCCCAGTGCCCCAGTGTTACCAAGGGTATGAACCTGCTGTTTAGCCAGTTAGCCTCAGAAAAGACAAGGAAACTTTGATGTGAACTCCACAAGGAAGTGCATGTGCTCTGGGTGCTGTGCTCCTTGCAGGGGATCTCAACCTGCCTCCAAAGGGGATCATCGTCTATGAAACACTGCAAAATACTAAAAAAAAAAAAGTAATGATTCTAGCTCTGGTCCTCAGCTCCACCACCTGCTCCCAGGCTAAGCAACAAAACGGCTGGGGCAAGTGGAGTGACTATACTGTTCTGTTAACATCAGCTTGGGGATATCCATTGAGCATCTTACAGAACAGCACAGGCATGCTCACAGAGATCTTGATATTGGAAAACTTATTGAGGGTAACACCTAGTTAAAGTTTTAATGTCTGATTTAAATACTGATGTATCTCAAATGTAAACAAATTAATAATTTCTTGAATAAAACACTTCAACATTTAAGATAACAATTTTCATCATTCATTTCAAATTTTCAATTTTCTGCCATTTAATGAACTATATTTTTCTGAAAGTGCTTCTTCACGGTACTTCTAAACTGTTTTCAGAAGTCTTACTCCATTCTAATCACGACTACACAATTACTATAATTTGTGAGAATGAGTATTTTAAAGCATCCTTTAATAATTATTAGAAGCTTAAAAGCGCCATAGACATAGTGGTATTTACTTGCTAGAAAAAGAGCCAGCCTCCCATTCTTTCTCCAAGGAAAACATTTTTAGTGGAACCGGTTACAGACCCATCACACAAAGGCTCCTCTGGGATACGTTTTATTGCAATACAGTGTGTGCTTCCTTTCAGCTCATTACTATCCTCTCTGGCTTTCAGGCCAAAAATAAACTTGAAAGGAGTTCAAAGTCTGAATCTCATTTAGAAGTTTGTTGGATCTCCAAAAGACTAGCAGATGTGCCCGTCTCTTAACTTCTCTCATCCTCCTACCTCTATTGAAGAATTTTATCAGGTTAGTAATTGCAGTGAAATATCAATCATTACATAAATACCAAAACATTTTACAAGGCTTTAAAAACCTGTATGTTCTGTGCCCCTCTGCCAAACAGTAACAGATGTTGAACCAGCTTTTAAACAGATCAGTGACACTGATACCAATGTTTGTTTTTATGTATCAGTTCCCGAACACAAACGATGTTAGACTGATCTCATCACGATTTCTTTGACAAAATATTTTGGGGCTGGGTGTTTTTTTTACTTTCAGGGCAGATGGGGGAGAAATGTTAGAACATATTAATTCACCAAAACCACTGCCAGAAAGTATCAATTTTAATGCATTGGGAAATATTTTTGACAGTCAACACAAAACTTCCAGAAAAAATGAGATGTTTCTTTGTACTCAAAACAATTTCACACTCGGAAATAACATTTGTATGTCTTTGTGCACTATGTTGACTCCACTAGTGATACGTTCTCCTCCAGTTCTGTCGAACTGCTTCATTTTTTTCCTCACAATCATATTCTATTCCAACAATATTCAAGAATTTGAATGGAAGTTTAGATCAACAAGGATAACAAAAGGAAATATCAACCCCTCAAAGGAATTTTAAATGCTTGGAATTGTTGTGGATTACATGTGTAAGTCAAATATTCAAACTAAACTGATAGGGCTTAGACACTACAATAAAAATTAGCTGCAGCATATCAGCTACACCAAACGAATTATCCATCCACTTGCTCTTCACCACTTTTAATCTGTCATTCAAATCAAAGCAAAAAAAAAAAAAAAAAGAGGGATAAGTGGCTTCAAATGACCTTGCCTATAAAAGATAGTTGTCTCCTGTTTACATTTTTTCTGTTGAACCACCAATACATATTTTGTTCAGCCCTTAAGATTTCGCTTGAGTTTTACTTACACTTAGACACTCTGTCAGATCATTTCATTTCCCTATCAGCCACAGAAACCAGCCATCATAGATTAAAAGGGTCACAAGTTGCATGCTGCAGGGGTACCTCCATGCCCCATGAGCTGCTCCACCCAGATCAAATGGTTTTCTACTTCCTTTCTTCAGCTTTGCAATTAAATACCATCTATCCCTTAGCAGTCAATCTGGTTGTCTCTCAAACCACAGCGCAGTGAAAATCCTGACAATGGCTTATTTGCAAATTGTGCACAACATGCTACACATGTGGGTTTTTTCAATCTGAAAATTTTTAGCCACAATTTTAGAACTTCTTTTTCTGCGTGTTCTCCTGGTTACCCAAAGACACAGTCAGACTAATCCTGTTTGAGATAGTAACACCCAGCAACAATGTCCAAGTACTTCAGAGCACATCTAGTACACTGGATGGGAGAGGAGTGAAGAATTTTCCATATCTTGGAGTCCTCCCCAGCACTCTGGCATTCTTCCGTTGAGCCAACCAATTTATACCTGAAGCTGGTTTATTGCACTCTGAGTATAACTTGTGTCAGGGCCTAAATGGGGAACTACAGCACAGAAAAATGATTCCTTCAAAACCAGGAATTTGTTCGGGGTACCCGTGACATTCAGTACCTTTTTCATTGTGTCCTCCTATCTTTATCACTGCTTAGCGCTCCAAAGCACTCTTCTCTCTGTGATCCCCAAGACAAATCAGCTCACCCTTGTGCTACAGCTAGGTGGGTGTTCTTAGGTCTTAGTGGTCAACATACCTGTTGCCAGCCACATGGAGTTGGCCTTCAAGCCTGCTGGCTTGGCCCAGTATAACCGCCCTTCCCAGAAGTTCTGCCAGTGGAACAACTTCATTTCCAAACCAACTGCTGGGGATGACGATGGATCAGTGCTGGAAGCTGTCTGTTGTAACAGCAAGGACTTAGCATCAGCTAGTTGTTGATTGGGGAAAAAAAGGACATGTGCGGACAACTTATGTGTTTGGTCTCCACTATACTACTTGCCGGAGGAATACAAAATACTGAATGGAATACCTATATATCATTACCATATGTAAGTGATAACTTCTAGTGAACTAAAGTTTTATTTTCCATGGAAAAACAAAACGTACTAGAGTTAATTACTGTAACAAAAAAAAATATGCTATTTTTCACTTGTAGTAGCTTAGAAAAACTTTTACAAGCTAACTATAGAAGGACACACTACAAAACAGGTTCACACTATGCTGGGCTCTGTTAATTGGACTTGGTTTCTTCTTAATTGTCTTAGACTGAGCTAGATGTTAGAGGACATCCTTGAAATATTCAGCCCATTCAGGCATAACATGGAGGTAAAAGAGGGTTGCGAAAGACAAGATTCCTGTTCCATAGATTCTCTGAACAGATTTTCTTTCTAGCCTCCTGTCAAAAGCTGTGGTGTAAGCATTCTACAATTTTCATTCTTATGGATGAAGAATCTTTTGCACTACACAGCAATCTTAAATTATTCCTACTTGCACCATTCTTTAAAATAATTTCCTCCACAGTAATTTTAAGTTAAATGATTATCTTTTTTTCTTTATGTTCATTATACAGCTTCTGAGATTTGCATTACAAATTGAAAGAACTTCTCTCCTAGAGTAGGCAAACTTGTACTGCATGTTTACAGCAGTCTCCAACTCAAACTTTTATTGTAGGTTTATGTATCTCAGCTTAAATTTGGAATTTTATTTTGACTGGCTAGAGAAACACAGTTTTCAGAGGCTGTCATAAACACGAGCCTCACTATGCTATTAAGTCTTTTCTTCTTCACATTTTTTCTTTCTGTAGTATTATGCCAATGACGATTCCATTCATCTGGATAAAACAGGATCCTAAAATTGCACCCAGGTTTGACTCAAATCTTTAGAAGTTGCTCACACCAAATTTTGTTCTTATGTTAGTCCCTTCCTTGGATGTTGCACTGACCAGACCTTCCTCCTCCTTCCTTAGAGACCCCAGACCTAGATCTCATCCTCCTTGCTCCTTCAGATTGTGTAGGAAACATTTAGCAAGTGTGTGCATGATTTTGCATCCCTGAAGACACATTTAGAGGCAATTTTAAGAAACATAGTAATCAACGGTGATAAAAATTAATATAGTTCAGTGAAGAGTCTTGAACACCCCTCAGATTCTGAGGTCGTGCTGCCAGGTACTATCAGTTTCCATTCTTTTTTAATTCCTTTCCTAAAGAAAGGCAGCCTAACTATAGGCATGTTCAGGTTTCAAGCCCAGGGTGGGGGGGACGTTGCTCCTTCATTTGCACTGACAAATGACAGCAAAGCTGGGTAAGGTGAGTGTCACTCAATGACATTCTTATCTTTCTCACCAGTATGATAATTTTGAAGAACATATTCAATCAATTCTCTGGTTTCAGAAAGCATCCCAATATCAGATGGAAAGAATCCTTACGATTTTGTTGACAACATATAAATCAGGAAATACCTAATTGTTAGTGCCCACTATTTCAACCCACCTGAAATGGTCCCAGGTTCAGCAATGAAGGATTGTCTTTCACCAAAGAGGCAGTGCTAAGAAAGGTAATTAACAGAACAAGCACTGTGGTTGGGCCATGGCTTGAGGTACAGACTCGTAGACGTAGGAAGTGACAATTAAACGTGTCACCACAGATGCTGTATCGAACTGTTCACGCTTGCCTGAAATGTGAAGCTGGAAACCTTATGAGAAAGGTATTCTCATTTGATGTTGAGAGAGATAAGGAGAAGGAAGATGAACAAGACTGTTTAAAAATGCCAAGGTCTAGTAGTAAAGATAAGGCATGCTCCTCGTAAGCATTAGATCCCCAACAGCCATCACCTCCTCCATTTACAAGAGCCCTAGATTGCACAGCCCTTGCATTGCAAAGCCTTACACCGGCGTCTCTTGTTTTATTTCAGTCAACTGTACTCAATTAAAGCGGTCCCACCTCAGATGTTAAACCTTCTGTGTAGAAAATCATTACTGAAAGTAATGGATGATAGAGGGAATTACATCTGGATGGAGCAAAGCAAAAATAAGATTTGCCATATCAGAAACACGCAAAAAGTAACAGAGCTGTTCTGAAGAGCTCTGGAAATTAGAAATGCAGTTGTCCAAGCAGATACTGTCACCCATACCAACACTATTCTCCACACCAGGAAATCTATACTATAAAAGAAATCATTCTTTAATATGTCTCATCCCTGGGATAAGATATAGCTATAGTTAGTACCTGAGCTGTGTATTTTACCCCTGAAAGACCTCATTGCCTGCAGAATGACACTAAAGGGTTACAGCAACCCTTACCGCTGCGGATTTTTCAGCTTCCTGCATTTCCATTGACAGTCTTAGCAGAATAACCTCTGGCAAGAAAGACAGAGTCAAACCAAACAAGAGAGATTCCATTCAACCAGTATCTTTTGAAAGAATAAAGACTAAAAATAAACTCATATGGTAAATGCAGGCCAAAAAATAAAAGTCATACAGAATGCTTAACTATGGGCATGATTTATTTATACGATAGCAGGAAATTGTCCAACAGCAGCTTGTGAAGCCCGGAAAGGAGAAAACAAAAAGGGTCTCAAAAGCAGCTCTCAGGTACATGAAAAAAAGACAGAAATACAAGTTGGTCAAGTAAATTAATCTTCACAGAAAAAAGATCACATCCTACATTCTTTACCATAGTAAAGAATTTTTTCTAAACAGGTATATATAATCAAACTTGATGTATCTTCCACTGCAATTGTACACAAGTTCCATACGTACCGGTAACTGAGAAAGACACAGACTTGTGAAGCTTCTTTAAAATGTGACTTCTGTTAGCGTCATACAAATTGCACATAAAGCAAATGTGAATATAGCTTAGTTTCACAGGGCTGCGTGTTGTAAGTGTGAGCTCAAACTGACAGTCTCCTCAGAGCCCTTCCAAAGCGTTCTCTGCAGCACAGCACCTCTAGGGCCCAATAACATGTTCATGAAAACACCTACAGTAGTGGTGCTCTTTTTCAGTGCTGTTTGTTACCACGGAAAGGGTAGAAACTTTCTTGTCCTGGATAACTTTACCTTTCTAAATTGTAGCTGAAATTGGCCAGATTTGCAAAAGCCATTAGGGAAGTAGTGAAAAGTCGTCCACATAAATCGGGTGTATATGCATATGTAAAGCCTGAGGAGTCAAATAAATGGCAGAGACAATCGAATGTGACAGGTGCATAGGACAGGGATGAAGTGAAGAAAATTACTTGAATGAGCATTAGCTGATGCAAAAAACTGCCAAAAACCTAGTAATGATTACAATGACAAGAGAGAAAAGTAGCAATGCAGAAGGGTGAAAGAAACTGCTGCTGCAAGCTAGGTCAGCATAGGAATCCCACCAGGCAGCAGCAACCGTGTTGGGGTTTACCGACAAAATAAAAAGCATAAAGGCCTCACAAAAATAAGTAACATTGGGAACACAATCTACTTTGCAGCACCAGGAAGATAGTCATTTGGAAGTAAAAGAAAAGAAATTGAAAGATCGGTAGGGCAGGAAAGCCAATAGCAGTTGTAGCCACTCACTCACAGGAAGACTGTAACAAAGAAGAACTTAGAATAAACAGCAAGACTCACAAATTAAAAGTCTGGAGCAGACTGGGACAACAGCTTGTACCAGCAGGAGCAGGGATGCTGACAATAGTAGGTGGAATGAGACAGACCAGAGGAAGCAAAGTTGGATGATATAACCACAAATAGAAGAATAATTTTCTTCATAAAACCTTACTTACTACCGAAATAAAAATTTAGCAAGTATTATTATAAATGCTAAATAAATCCTGAGAGGCAGATACCATTGTAACAAGCACAGACTGAGCACAAATTTGGTCCACGTAATACCGTGATACCTTTAAAGATAACACAGCATACAGTTTAACAAAAAGGGCTCCCAAGTGCTGTGAGCTGATTTACACACAGAGACACACACTTCCTCAAAGGCTTTAACTGGGGGGTGGGGGAGGGAGGTTAATAATTTCTTATACCAGAAAAAAAAAGAAAGCATATGGAATTATGCCCAAACCCCATAATGACTCAGAATCATACCATAAAGTTCATATGACCAAAATACTTTGCGTATTACAGACCAAAGGGGTTTAGCTATTACCTATTTTCAGCATTACGCTTACTTCACCATGGAAGGGTAAGGCACTGGGGACTGATTTTTGATGCAGATACACGTGACATCTTGAAAAATCCAGCTTCCAATTTGGACTTCAAGCCCTGACAGAGCGTAAACGCAATAATAGCACAGATTACATTAACGAGAATGAGAGCTGGAAGAACTAGCAAAGTCATCCTGCCAATGTATTTTTGGATAGCGTGAAAACATGAAGAGGTGTCTCCATGTCCCCAGTGGTAGCTGCTGACTCAAAAGCACACAAGATTTTAACTCACATGGCACTGCTATCATAATATTACCTGTATCCGACACCTGCAGAGCTGGGTGCGGTTTATCAGGCTTTTGTGAGGTGAGCAGCCAGGCTCTGCTCCTCTGTACGACAGGCAGCTCAAAGCATCCTGATGGGCATTCACCTAGTTACACTATGTAAAATCAAGGGTGCCGGCTCTCCTCTTCAGGGGCTGTCATGGGAACCCAAAGGCAGACTGTCCCTGGCCATTTCCACTCTCAGAAGCAGCCAAAGTTGCTGAGACATCTCACATGACCCATATTGTCAAGCAGCTTCAATCTACATCAAGTGCAGGAACTTGTACGACACTGCCTGAAGTTAGTGTCCAAACCCAAGCGTGGGTGTTGGATCTCAGGTAGAAAACACTGACACCTTTTTTATCCCTGTTTCTTCCAGTCCCTTACTCTCTCTCATAGTCTCTCCTTTCTTTATTCTGTTTTACCAGCATTTCTTTCTCTGCCTCAGCTGATTTGAGCTCACCTATGCAAACTGAAAAGGAGTGTTTATGTGCTGGCCAGTCCTGAGAAATACAAGGAACTGGAAAGGGAGACACTGCAGAGAGAAGGGTTAGAGCTGGAGAAGGTGGACAGGGAGCTGGCTAGAGCAGTCAGGGCTGTATTTCGGAGTGCAGGCAGCCTCCCCTTGGTATGCATATATATAACTTGACACAGAAAGAAGGAAAGTTAGGAAAATTTTCATTGTGTTCTTTACTTGAGAGGGGAAACTGTCACCTAAGACACTTCTTGCGTTTCCCCTTTGTCCTACTTATTCACAACTAAAAATGTCTGGTATCTACATAAGGGCAGCTGTTCTAAGCAGCTGCCTTTATTTTCAATATAATCTTCATGTTTAAAGTATGAAACTACCTTTATTATAAATTTTACACGGAGAGTTAAGACAGCTCTTCATTTTCCGCCTAACATTTTCCGAAGAGAAAATTCACTATTTTATACAAGCCTTAAAACACAAAGTACCTTCTGAGCTGGAGGAAAAAAAAAAAAAAAAAAAAAACCAACAAAAAAACCCCACACTTAAATGCCTTTTTATGCCTGTGAATTAACATCACCCAAAAAAAAAAAAAATTCAACTGAAGAAAAGAAAATCTTGCACTTCCTGCACCAGGAAACTGTCTGCTAAGTACAATCCCTTCTTCATTATGAAGCATTTTATTACTACTTTTTCCCACATTGTTAGCGTACACCATGTCCTTGCAGAGTTTGGCAGGTGCTTTGCCCTTTCTATTATAGGAATCTAAGCATGAATAGAGTTGAAAGAAGGGTGGGGTTCACCTTATCTGGAAGAAAGCTTTGTTTTAGAAGTGATTCTTCTTGCTACTGTCACAAATACAGAAGAATAAGCCTACAGCAAAACTAGTTTTCTCAGCTACATTCATTTCGAAGCCATTCTATTTCACAACAAGATTATCTGTAGCACGTTCACTAGAAGTCGAGAAGGATGCTGTAAACCTGAACAACTTCGTGCCTCGCAATATATTCTGTTCTCACCACTGCTTCACCCTCTTCTATGGCTTTTCTAAAAGGGTCACTTGCACTGTTAACACTTCTGTTTAATTTTGATGCATGGGAGGTCTTCTAATTCAAACTTGAAACATTTCTAATAGGGCTACTTGTATCTGCCATAATACTGGGATTACATGCCACTAAAACAGTCCTGTTGTGGCAGATGTGATCGTGTCTCTGTGTTATTTCTTTCCCCTTCTGGAACTGATTGCCTAATGTTTTTTATGTTATATTATTAGTTAAATGTATCTACAGAACAAACCATCTAAGAGAGTCTGTCTGCTGGTGGTTTTTGGGGGTGCTTTATGTAGGAAAACTGATGCTGCTGAGAAGTAACAAACTGGTGCTGCGCTGCTAAATTCAATACCCATTTACATGGTAGCTCTAGTCTTCTTTTAAAACAGATTACTTTTGTAATTACCGTAATGAGAAGACCCTAAGTGCATTTGTCCTTCTGGGACAACAGTATACAGGCATATTGACTTTTGACAGCTGCACTTTTCCCTACTCAACGTATTATGAACAATGAAACAATATGCTTATTATCACTTGATGATTTTCACCCACTCCTGAGTCCTGTTTCATTGTAAGTGGACTCAGCAGGATGGTCTAATTGTCTGTTGTATGTGCCAGCACAGACTTTTTATGAAGCTATTGTAAATGTATGGGTGATGTGATGGCATATTTGATTGAAATAGAACATGAGTTTATGTAAAGGAGGTCAACGTCCTCAGTGTCCTCGATGGATTGGCAAGTCATGTACTTCTGTTCATCTGACATTCTCATGACAGCTGTATTATTCAAAGATCATCACAGAACAATTAAAATGGAGAATGCAGGGTAAATGGATGATGAGTAACAGAGTACAGGTTTTCAGCCCTAAATTAAATTTTAGATGAGCACTTCATTCTAGAACCTCCTCTGCAATGCAACTTGTTATGTCATATGGGAACTGCAAGCTAGTTTTCTGTTATTACTAGGAAACTTATCCCATAATATACACTAGCACATCACATTCATTAAGCTCTATACGTGGCATTGTAAATGGAAAGACTGTAAAGTTGTACTTACCTGTGGCATTGAAATGTTTTCTGATGTACAGGAGGCTGCGGTTTGCTATTTTTTGTAATCTGATTTCATGTAACATGAATCCATAGACTAACATTTAAAAAAAAAAAAGTCACAGGAAGAATTAGAAGAATATACAATGTAAAAATCCATTTAGAAAAGCATTTCAGCTTTCATTGTCAGACAACTAAAATTTCAAAGTCTTTCTCCAAACTTCAGTTCTTTCCTTCTGGCAGTTATTTACACAAGTTAAATAGCTGCACTTTTAAGCTCACTTTCTAGGACCTACAGGTGTGATGCATTTATTCCACAGAAGTTTATTTTCTGCCAAAGAGCCCAAGAAAGCAAATTCATAAACAGAATTTTTCATACAACTTTATATGACCTGAGCAATACCATAAAATGTTGTAACACATATCCCTGATTTTTTTAAAAGGCTGTGGAGAATTTATAGAATGAGAGTTATTTTGGTACTTTTCTGTATAAGAAAGAGAGTTCTTTTGTGAGAAAGTGATTTTTGATCTACTCCAAAGCAAATGCTCAACATTTTTGTGGTAAATTCCCACTGGAACAAAATTACAAGTTAACCATTCAGTTAACTGGAAATGGAATAGTTTTGTTTGTTTTAAACAAGAGAGAAGATATAGATATTCCAAGATGATGCCAAAGGATATGTTTCCAATGTTTTTGCTTCGTTAAAGCCAACCCACAGCAGGCAATAAGAGTTCAGCTTTGATTCATATTCACTAAGGACATATACTGTGGCAGGCAGTAACTTTACTGGCCTTTAGCACTCTGCTGCTGCAGTTTGCCACTGCAGTAACCTCTCTTCCACCTGCTGACAAGAGGTCACCACCAATATTAGAGCCAGCAAAGAAACACCTACCCTGCTACCTCAGCACTGCAGGATGGGATGGGGTCTGCTGAATGGGATGGGCAAGGAGGAACAAACTTAAGGATACGCACAACAACAACAAAACCAAAAAACAAACACAAAAAAAAAAAAAAAACAAACAAAAAACCACCCCCAAAAAACAACAACAAAAAGAAAGAAAATAGGGCTTAATGGGCCATGTTGTCCCTTGTTCATGGTAGCCAGACTAAGGAGCTGCACTGATAAGTCCTGTATATTTTATATTTCTATATATATATACACACACACAAATACATACACAAGGGGGCTCTGCAGCTGACAGCCATGTGGTGCGTATCCAAGAGTCAGTTTTCTCAGTCACACGTGTGCAACCAGGCAAACCTATAGCAGGGCAAAGGGTTTATTTTGTTCTTAATTCAGCCTGTGAAAGAACTGCTCTCCTCTTACAGAATGAGTTGATCTTTTACGTGTTCATTCTGTTGTAAGAAAACATTAACAACTGATGCTGGTGTTTGATCTATTTCTATTACCTTCAAACAATGTAAAAAACTGAGGCTTCCAAACAATTTTCCACTTAAAGAAAAATCTTCCACTCAAGAACAGGAGAGATTTAAACAAAGATTAAAAATCAAACAAAGATTTTGCCAAAATGTCTTCCACAGGTTGTGTAGTTATATAAGCATCCTGTAAGTTACTTTGACTGTTAAAATATGCTGTCATCTGATGTGACAGATATTTAAATTAACACCTGAAAGGCCTAATACGGGAAGCCTGAGAGAAATGCTTGGCTTCTGGATCTCTCTCTCTGCTAGCATATATGAAGAAAATCTGCTCTTGAAATTACGATAAACTGGATCCTGCAGTCAGATGGACTGGGGTATCATCAGGTCTTTGCCTGACAGGTAAACACACAGGGTCAAAGTAAGTTGGCATTTAAGTATAACTTTTTCATAGTCATAGGCATGCTGTTATTTACCCATGTAGTTTGTCTGCTTGTTAAAATTACTTCATTATATAACAGCTGTAAATTAAAACGCTATAAGCCCTCTTTTATTTATGCTTAAACGCTCATTCACCTTTCAGCACAATGAGCCATTTTAAACATCTTCACAGCCTGGGGCTGTTTATACCTGACTTCAGATGCCTTTAGCTTGTGTTTCTATTGCTTCTTCGAACAACTCCGAACTAATACGAACAACATATGGAAAATCTATACACAAGCTGATATTTTATATCACTGCTTTAAAACGAACAAGCAAAAATGAGAAAGTTCACCAGCAGGGTGGTAAAATTAGTAATTTTCACTTTTTTTGATCAACAAATCAATTTAGAGAGTCAACCTGACATAGCTTAAACGGAAAACTTAGTCAAGGAAATAATCAACATAAGGAACTGGCCTCTTTTTTTGTGTGTGTTAAACACATGCATGGGTCTATTCTATTAAATAGAGATATAGAAAATTAGGTGAAGATTAAAGAATAGTGGTCAGCCATTAAAAAGAAAATTTGGAAGTGAGATTAAACAAAGAAAGGGGCATTTGTTATCTGAACAGAAACCCAGATGGCACAGTGTCATCTGTGAAAAAGACATGCACTTTAAGCATGTTGATGAGTTGAAATAATATTTGAAAGAGACAACCATTCAAAATAGATCAAACAGATTGCTGCAGAGGTGTGGGAGGTATGTTCAGGCGTAATAATATTTGCAATAAATCTGAAGGCAAAAACATAATTAAGCAATGATTTGAGTTACAGACGGGCAAAGCAGATCCAGTGAAATGAATGTACAACATAACTATTACGAGATTTTTCCTCACACTGTTGGGGAATTTCAGCTTTTATAAACCCTTTTTTAGCTCAGTGTGAAGATTATCTCAAACCAACTAAAGAGCAGCTTTGAACAAGTAAATAACGAAGTGCTGTATGTTCTCCAAAAACAACCTAAGGAAAAGCCTCATTAGGCCCTGGTGTTCAGGCAGTTGCCTGGATCACTTGGGTAGCTGCTGTTTTGGTGGCACAAATACTGCCACAGGTGGGCAACAAACGTTGCATAAGTCTAAAGCTGAAGCCCTACTGTCAGACTGCACACCGTTGAATTTCTGCTGTGCAGGATGCCACCGAGCAAACAACAGAGGGAAATTTTCAGTTTATTACCTTTGGACCTTGGCGTCCCGCTGCATCTGCAGACCTGACCTACAGTGATACAAGGAAATTGCTTTACATCTGGTTTTCTCTCCAGGATGTCAAGTCAGCATCCCACTTGCTACAGTGCTAATTTCAGTGGCAGAATAAGCCTAGTGGACAGAAGGTCCTTCCTGCATGCAGAAACCTCTGTTTAAAAGGAAGGTGGTCCATTATTTTTGATGTAGCTTTCAGAGAAAGCTAAAGGCTTCCCTTGATTTTCTGACTGCTTCCCCAACTTTACAACCCATCCGGTAAAGAACTATGCAGGCAAGGCCTGCTGCACTCCCATATTTTCCAGAAGCCTCCATACTGAATAGCACAGGTCACTTTTCTGGACAACTGAACCTCAGAACATTTTAGAGGCACACAGAAAACAGCGAAATAAACCCGCACAGAATAACAATGACAAATTTTTTACGCTGTCTTTCAGCTAGAGATTTGACATTCCCAAAACATTAACTTCTATTCCAACAAGGTTTAAGGGCTTGTGTTTGCGTTCAGACTGGTGATAAAAAATATTTTGAAAATATTCATGCTATTTAAGACTAACAAAAAACCCCATCATGTTATTATAACTCACTACAAAGTGCAGTTTGACAATCAGTGGAGCCAGCCTAACAGCTGCCTGCCTTGAAAATAACATACCCTGGAGATATTTAAAGCGCGGCAAGCGATCATCGTCACAATCCGCCCGACAAAGACATAAGCGTTCAACGGAATGACAGAAGCAACAACAGTTGGGAACAATAGCTTCAGTGAAGACATTTGCGTACAATGTCTCTAACAGGAGGTCAGTTCTGGTCAAGTAATGCCAAGTTTTCCATGTCATTGTCCCGTTATGCACATTACAAACTTTAACAAAGGTTTCCCCAATTACTCTTTATGAGTTGAACTGGGGTTCACACACCCCTGCAAAAAACAGAGGACATCTGGTTCTTCTGTAATCCTACACCTTCCTGACAGATATTGGTCAGGCTTATTCTTCAAAACTTCCTATGCTGATAATCCATTACTTTCCAGACAATTCATTCAGACTTTGCTATTCTTAAAGTCAGAATGATTTTCCTGATGCTTAATACTCTTTGTTGTGGCCTAAGCTCATTAGTTCTTGTCCTTTAAACATGAAAATGAATTGTTCTTTCTCTTTATAGGCATTCTTAACATATTTCAAGACTTATGTCTCTTCCTAGGTCTCGTTTTCAGTATATTAAAGCAATTTTGTGTCTGTCTTTCCTTACTGGTCATCTTTTCTGTGCTGTGATAATTTTTTCTTGCTTTCCTTTGACTTCTGGTCTTCTTGGCCCACTTGGCTCTCTCCTAAACCAGAACTTAGCATGACATTCCAACTACATTTTAATCAATGTTTAGAATTATTTCACATTTTTCAAACTATGTAATTTCATTTACCTCTGCCCTTCTGGTAACTGTGTTAGACAGTTATCTCCTTGTCCTGGTTTTGCCTGAGATAGAGTTGGTTTTCTTCTTAGTGGCTGGTGCAGAGCTGTTCCGGATTTGGTGCGAGAACAGTGTTGATAGCACACCGATGGGTTTGGTTGTTGCTGGGTGGTATCTGTACTGGGTCAAGGACTTTTCAGTTTCTTCAGCCCTGCCAGTGAGAGGGCCGGAGGGGCAGGGACACAGCCTGGACAGCTGACCCAGGCTAGCCAAGGGGATATATTCCATGCCATATGTCATCATGCTCAGCATGTAAAGCTGGGGCAAGGAAGGAAGGAAGGTGGGGACATTCAGCATTACAGCGTTTGTCCTCCCAAGTAACGACTACACACGGCACAGCCCGGCTTTCCTGGCGATGGCTGAACACCTGCCTGCCGATGGGAAGTCGCGAATGAATCCTTGTTTTGCTGCACTTGTGTGCATGGCTCTTGCTTTACTGATTAAACTGTCTTTATCTCAAACTATGAATTTTCTTTCTTTTACTCCTTTGATTCTCTTCCTCATCCCACTGTGGAAGGAGTGGGCAAGCGGCTGTGTAGTGCTTGGTTGCTGGCCAGGGTTAAACCATGAAACTCTTGTTCAGCCTTTGATCCACACTACCTCCCAGATATTTGTACTGAACTACTACTTGCACAGTTGTTCCTGTGGTTACAAGGAGTGTAGTAGCCTCAATTTTATCATCTTAGTAAATGATGAAAAGATTGAATTGTATTTCAGCCAAGAAAGATCCCTGAAGCATCCCACTTTGCTTACTCATTCATTCTGTCCTTACACTACTGATACTTTTTTTTTTCTAGTTACATATAAATGTATTAATCTATTTTGCTCATGGGAATATTGCACAAAACCAAAGGTTTACTAAAGATATACATCTGTTTCTTTTTCCTATCCAAACAGCCCGTTACCTTGTCACTGGAAGAAATTAGATTGGTTTGACATGACTGTTCTCAACAAATACACATTGGCTGTTACAGAATAGAAGCTTCCCAAACATGTCATGCTAGTTAATAACATGACTGCGGAAAAATATCATCAAGATAATACCTGTAGCTTTTATCCAGAAGGTAATTAAAGACATTTTCCTAGCATTATAGAGGCAGCACCCTACTACACATTGCATTTTAAGTAGATTTTTAAATGGCACCAAACTTCCATATTTTAAAAAAAAAAAAAAGTCTGTAGGAAGACAGAGATTAGTAGAACTAAGCTGTTCCTTCCTCAAGTATTTTTACAGAGTAGCCATGAACAACAGCGATGTCACCAAAAAAGTGCAGATTTTAGGGCATGCAAGTCTGAGACAGGGGAAAAAGATACATTCCTCTCAAACTGCAAGAAGTTATTTAAAATATGAACAGTAACACTCATCACAGTGGATATTAGCTTATAGTTTCTGATAAGCATCACCTCTGGTACTCCAAATTCATTAAACTTACGAAAATTTTAAACCAGCAATAGGTTCCATTGATAACAGTGGTCCAATAGGACTATTTTGATTTTCACTTGGTTTTGCCCTGGGTTTGATTGTCCTTTGGATTATTTAACACTAATTTTTATATCAGCTATTTCAGAAAGTTTCACTGAAGCTGTTACTGATTCATACTAATATGAAAGAGGAAGAGAAGACAATTACAGTTTTTCTAAGGTACTCACTTCTTTGCCTGCTTTTCACAAAGATTAGTAGAAAAAAAGCAGGCGTTTGAGGCAAGTAGTGTGCTTTCCTTAACCACACATATATCAGTCAATAAAGCAATTCAAGATATTTTTTAGCTCAATATTTAAACTCAAATATTTAAATTTTCAAGAAAACCTACAGAGCCTGGATTTCCATTTCTAGAATCAGATAGACTTTTTTCCATCATACCAGCAAAAATCCAGCTAACAAGTCCCTTTTGATTCAAAGATCAGCAGATAGGCCGTTTTTTCCATTGGTAAAGAGGCTAAAAGGGGGAAGATAGGGATCTAAAACAAAAATTAAGCACTTTCTCAAGTGCAAAGCATTCCCGATGAACCCTCTGGAAGGACATCCCAAGCACTGAAGAGGAGCCTGCTGTCAGACAAAGCAAGCAGAGGCTGGGTGGGATGTGTGTAAGCACCTTTAGCTCCAGATGCAACTGTGAAGGTAGCTGCAGACACTTTTCTGTGCAGGAACATTAAGCTGGCTGCCAGTACAGGTGACAATTAAAAATGAGAACTGCCTTGATTGCAAGGCTTATACTGTTGAGATAAGAAAATTGGCTTTCACTCTGTCTTTCAGCTTATACACCAGTAGCAGAATGGCTTTCAAAGCTGTTTTAATTCAGGTCCCTACCGTTCCCTCCATAAGCTTTACTGCTTCCAAAGACTCACAGCATTTTGCCTGCTCTCCACAACAGCTTCTCCCTTTGTTTTTAAATCACCACATACTTTCTCAAATATTTTTTCCAGGTCTGGAAATTAGTTGGCTTGAATAAAGCATTCATCAGCATGCATGGGGGGGGGGGTGGGGGGGGGGGGGTGGAGGGGTGTAGAAGGAAATATTTATGTCTTTGCAGTGAAATATAAGGAAAGATTGCCCCCCCCTCCACCTCTCCTCTCTGGGTCAACAGAGGAAAATAAGCATCCCCAGAGAACAACTGGGAGTCCCTCCCTCTCTGCAGGGATTATGTAGGTGTGTAAATAAGAGCCAAGGCTCACTTATATGCATCGTATCTCACAGTATAAACAACCCTCTTTCCTATTCAGAGACAAAAGAGGATTTAGAGCTGTACAAACAATAAGTAGATTTACAGCCATTTTAGGAGAAGACTCAGAGTCTGTTTCATCTATGCTGTGCTCCTGAATAAGTCTGGCTCTGCCTTACTGGCACTGAAAAGCAGAATTGAGTAAAAGCTGTGTAATCTATTTAGACAGCCCTGTATTATTAGGCTAGACTATGCATTCCTCTGCAATATCATATTATAAATCCAGCTGCTCAAGAATCGAGAGCAATTCACCTAAAATCACTAGACCTGTTTAGAAAACACACTCAGAGGATGTTTTTGGGTTGAGAAGCAGCAATCTGCTGTCAGACTACAATACATAAGGTACATCCAAACCCATCTTTTCAAGCTTGTCTCTGTGAGCATGAGCGTTTTCCCTTCCCATCAGAATTCTTGCTGTTTCTAGCTGAAATTCTCTTCCAGGAAAGGCACTAACATGTACAGAGACTTTCAGTAAAATTCCAAGAATTCCAGCAGACAGGCAGCGGGACTAAGCAGTGGGTCACACTGCCCACAAAACAGAGACCAAATGCAAAGGATATATTTGGAAGGAGCGTAAGTAAAAGGGAATCTGTTGGATGCTGCTATATGGCAGAATGCCATAGCTACAGCAGCAGTGCCTTTTCTAGGGTTTTGAAGGCAATTACCAGGGATATAAAATTTCAGTTTACACAGGGGGCCAAAGTAGTTTTTCCACTTTCAACTTTCTCTTTCTGTCTTCCTCCTGTGTCAGGGGAAAAAGATAAAACCTCCCTTTCTTCCATAAATATGCATTGAACAGATAAAGTTTTTTAAGATAATGTTGTAGTAGATAATTTAAAAAAATAAAAAGAAACCAGTATTCTCAATCTGCTGACAGTGTACAGCAATTCATTTTGAACTACAGGCACAGAAAGAGAAGCCTGGAGGCTGGCAATAAATTTATGTAAACACAGAAACCCATATTTCTGTTTTATTAGAGGAGAATGCCAAGGGAAATCCCTTCCTGATTCAGCTACTGAAAACAGGAACGAGTGAGAATGGAGCAGGGAGCAAGTATGAGTGAGAAAGGGAGTCAGAAAAGATCAAGACAAATGCTTTAGACTCCACTCGTTCACTGAAATCAGGTGTGAACTCCCTGCTTGTACACCCATTCACAAGTAGCAGCCTTGGTTTTGATAAGTTGTGCTTGCTTTTCTATTAAAAAACCAGCCCAGTTAACGAAGATTTCCTATCCTTTCCCACCTTCCCATTTCCCTATAAGAGCTGCCATTCTCTTGGTCAAGCTTTCTTTGGCTTCACCAAATCAATCACTATGATCTTAATCTGCAATTTTTACATCATTTACATTGAAAGGCAACTACAATCAAACTTCTCAAGGTGTTAAGGTGCGTAAAAACCTTCCTCCTCTTCCACAGACAGCAACAAACCAACTACCAAGTGCAGAAATTGATTGACATATCCATGTATCAAACATAACTTTGTAATTTCCATTCATTCTAAGTGTCATTGTACAGTTTTAGTAGTTTTAATAGCAAAACACCTGTGAAAATGACCATGAAGATGCCAGAGGATGAGCTTTATTATCCTGGCACTGTTGCATGCATTGAAGTACAACAAACAGCAAAGCTGAAGCCATTGCTCTTCTCTTTCACGTTTGGAGACATGTATTTTCAGAAACTTTTCCATTTTAAAGTGTCACCTGCAAGACTCTGAACTTACATGCACATTGCTAAGAGCCTTATGCACTGCATCTATTACATACGCCTGAGGTTTTCTCAGTGTTTTCTAAAAAAACAGTTTGGTTTTTTTTAAGTCTTGCCAGCCCTACAAGCCAAAATGCCATCTCAGACCTCATATCAAAATATCACAGTACCCTTGCAAAACCAGACCTTGAAGTATCAACCACTACATTTCAAACTTTGCTGTGGAATGATTGCAGGATCTAAACTTTCATGCTGATGTACTTGAAAATACACATGGTGCATAGCCACAACATAAAGGAACCAAAGTATTTTTTCAAACAGGTGAACACACAACAGTAAGCCTAAAGGGAAACACTTGTAGTTAGCATAAAAGGCTGAAGACAGTGATATACTTAATCAGCAATCCCAGGATAAACAGTAAAGATTGCACAAATAAAGAAAAAATTTAAGCTGCGATTCCACGAATGTTGTCTTTTGAATGCTAACCTAGGGAGGTGTCAACCTTGTATTGCTGTTCACTGTCCACTCCCCAAATAGCACTGAAACAACCTAGTCATGGGAATAATATATCCCCTTCCCTTCACAGCATGAAAATAATACTTTTAAAATACTTTCTAAATTTGAGTCAGTTCAATTCACCATACGGCCCCACCACCAGTTATTATTGTGAAACTTCAGTGCAAGGATGGGAAAGAATAACTGAGGTCAGAAACCTTTAAGGCCTCTTCTACTGTCAAAACCAGCATTCACAGAACCTCATCTGCAGCAGACCGAAAGAGCATCAATCCTAAAAACCTTTTAGAAGCATTAGCATTTTTTCAGCATTTCCCACGCAGACCTTACTTGCAGACTTTATTGGAAACTAACACCTCTCACCAAGTGCACAAATACACCAGACATACCTTTCTCATAAGTAAAAACAACTCAGATTGCAAGGACTGGGCTAAAACAAATGGTTCAAGCGGATGCAGTCTGGAGGATTTGGCACCCCAAACATGCCTGCCAAGGGGAAAGGCCCATTGCTTCCCTCCCTATTTAGCAGGCAGACTGCAAATGCTGCCCAAGTCTCATTGCTTTCCTCTGCTCCATGTCTGCCTTCCCCTTGCATTACCAGCTCCCTGTGGCAGCCACAGTAGCTATTACTCTGCCGTGTGCTTAAAGCAGCAACATTTTATCCCTCAGCTAGCCCCCAGGGGCCAAAGTCACAAATACAACACCAGAAATACACATGAAGTACAACCTAATGAGCAATATCCACTTGAGCCTCACAGACATTAATTGCTCTGTTCTTCCCAGAGCTTTAGGAACAGAAGTTCCCACAGGACAGCAAGTTAGCACAAGGCGTTTTCTCCACAGTAACCACCCCTGGTTGTTTCTATTTTGTACTTAGTGCAGTACAGCTCACGGGTAATAGCTTGCCCCTAGGTCATAGCCTCAAAACATTAAAGTGACTATCAATAGCCATTTATGGTGCCACTGTCTTTATCTTCCTTGCTCACCTGATTTCATAAACTACAGAAGCGTTCCAGAGAATGCTCTCTGGCAGGTAGGTGGGGGGCAGAAAGACTGCTCTCTCTTTCCGGCTGCCAAGTTATTCTGGCCAAGGCGGCTGTTGGGACAGAGCTGGAAAATCAAAGGGAAGGCAGTCAGGACAACGCTTGTGATTGTGTAATACTGAGTAACTTCTAGAAGCTCACATAGGATGAGAGGCCAATGCCTTTACGTACGGTCTGATCTTCTGTTCACAGCAGGTCAACAGTGAGCAATAGATTTCAATATACATTTGCGTTGTCATGGAGTTAAACATAAGATGAAGACAGTTAGAATATATGCATAACCCCCCTCCAGAAGTGACATGCGCACAAAAGGCAAGGTTTTGTGGGTAGGTTGGTTTGGTAGGGTGGTTTTTTCCATTCCTCATCTCATCCATATGCCATCCCACTCAAAAGGGAGAGAAAAAAGAAAAAAGTCATCATTCGGGTTGGGATCAGAATACGAACTAGTGAGAATGGAGTACTGTGGGACAAAATCTGAGAGACCTTGTCAGAAATCTAAAAACAGACGTTAATTATGGGAGTATTATTTAAGCCATCCCACTGCTCAGTTGGTATACTCTCTTCATTATGCCTCAGCAGAACGACACTTCTGGGATTTCCAGAAAGCAACAAGTGTCAAACCAAGCCATTCACCTCCCACTTCTGCAAGTTCTTTCTCTGCTCTCTACAGCAAAGCTGCCTGTGTTGGATCATACCATTCCCTCAACAGAAGTTGTCTCCAGCTTATTGGCAGGATCTCAAACAATGGCTAGAAACTCCCTTTAAAATCCATTTAATAGCCATAAGCTCCAGTGAATAAAATCTTCTTAGCCCCATCCCCTGACCTACCTAAAGTTTATGCAGAATACCCCAAGACTAGACATCAGGAAGCAGGGCAGCTACCAGAATTTGTAATTACTTCTCAGTCAGTGATCCAAACCAAGACATAATAGGTATTTAAAGTACGGTGCATATGGATCTTGCCTATATCATATCATCAATGGGGTATTCTACATGGGTTTGCCTTATTCATGCATATGGTATGAGGGAATGAAAGGGTACTTCTGCAAACTCAGGTGGATGGCACCCAGAAGGACAGCTCACATAAAGCGTACTTAGTATTTTTGCATGGCCATCCACAGCATGTTGACATGTAAATTGAAGACCAATTTATATTATGATTTGGGAAAGGGGATTTCCTCAGCCTGGTAACAGCTTGGGCTGTAAGTCTTGACCAGCAAATACAACTTTCCAGACCATAATGAAGGCACCGTCATGTAACAAACCCGATTTCTGTAAGACACATTTGATCATACCCTGGACCCCTCGCATCCCAAAGGTATAGCAGCAAATTTATTCACAAAGAGATTGTAAGAGTAGTTAATCGCCTCCCTACATTGCTGACTAAATCAGTTAATTCCACTGTGATGGTTTAATTTTTAAGCAAAAAGGGTTGTTCCCTTATGAATTTATCATGGAGGAATGTATGCAAATAAATAAATAAAAAGAGCAAAAGGAACCCCCTTCTCCCTTCCACACATGCCAGAAAACCCTAGAATGTCATCAGGATCTGGAAAAATTACATTTCAAATTTTGGGGAGGAAATAGACTCCTGATTTGTCATGATGAATAAAGAAGTCCTGAAAAGACAATGAAGCTTCTATTATTTCAGCTTGGGGGGGGAAGATTAAAAAATTGCATATAACACCTCTTTTGAATTACATACATCGCACCTGAACCATTTGCATATTTTTCTATTGAATTTCAAAAGACTTAAAAGCAAAATTAATGTGCTTCACTGTGAATGCCAGGAACACAATTACAGCCCATCAAAAGCTGCACAAAAGGACAGAACTGATGTGCACAGTAATGCAAGACTTTTTTTTTTTTTCTTTTTTAAGACTTTCTTGTAGAAATAGATCCAGCTAAACACAAAGCTAGAGGTTATGTCTGGTTTTATTCATGCTCCAGCCAGCTGTCCTGTGTATTCTTACACTGTGTTTGCTAGCCTGACTTTCACAGAGATTTTGCATTATATAAAGAAGCCCAATAGGGACACAGAGATGCAAAGAGCAGCGATCTCTTCTTTAGCGTATCCAGCCTGAAGCAACTATTTCTTTACTTGACATTCCTTTAAAAAAAACATTATAGCCTAAATAGCTTGCCTTCTGCGGATTTTTAGGGTAGCAATTCTTTGAGTAGCATCGTATAAAGTTCTTCAAGACACCATGCAGCTGCAATGGTTCAGGAGGGAGTTACAGACCTTTGACAGTATATCCTGAGCGTAAACATTTCTCACTACTTTACCAAGGAAGGAACATATTATAAGCTCAGTATAGACAGTTATTATGTCCACTCTCAGCCTCCCTAACATCGTTGTGCATGGTATATAGCACCTATGTACTTGATAATATGCACGCCTCTATGTGTATAATTATTTATTCTCATGTGTTAACAGTTACTAATCCACACCAGAGATGAATAAAGGAATTTATACACAGACACACTTTTTTTTTTTTTTTAAACAGAGACATCCCTAGCCAGTGCACACTCTATAGCAAGGGAGCTGCTAACTCCAGGAAGCTAGAAGAGTGGGAGAAAGAACGCCAGCTTTCTTGTTCCTGTAGACAAAGGTTTAGGATGCAGTTACTGCTTCCATACAGACGGCATTAATGGACAGATTCCTACTATGTTAATGCTTTCTACTATGTACAACTTGTAAATTGCTGTCTCTTGTTGACTTACGTATAAACATTTGTATTGATTTGATGAATATTTCCCTAACTGCTTGAACCTTCCATTGAATCCATAAAGTATCTCCCATGTGACTCATTTGGAGGAAAAGGTGATATTCTGCTTTGAAATAATTTTCTACACAAAACTGAAGTTCATCATCAGCCAATCCTCCCTTTACTTAAAACATGGATCTTTTCTTAAATATTGAATCAAGTTTCCACTCTGAGCACAGCAAACTCATAGATTCAGCACATGAAAATTCTGTATTCCTTACAGTTCTTGCTCCAACAGGATCCAGTTAGCTTTACTGGAATGTTGCTCTGCCTGAGTGGTATCCCACAATCACTTGACAGTTGACAATCTTCAGGTCGAAGAGGAAGCTCTTCCTCCTCTTCCTAACTTTCCCTCAGTTTTCCCATATGGGTGGATCACAGTAGGGGTAATATTTGTCTCCCATTTACCAAGCACCTGACCTTGTTTACTACCCCTTAGTGTCAATAAAGATAAAAAGCAAGTCAAAAATATTGCCAAAAAAAAAAAAAAAAAAAAAAAATCACACCTCAATTACCGGTCTGAAGTTCTCCACTGTTTTTCCTTGTCCCCATGTTTGAAAGGGATACATAATACAATACATGTAGGTCATGTTCAAGTCTATCTTTGTAAAGTGTAGGAAAGATTAAACTGAATTATCTTCTGTCATTGAACAGCACTAGTTAGACATTTTTCCTTTGACATGCTAGCACCACATAATTGCAATTTTTGCAGGAGTGAGTTTCCCTGCTGGAAGATCTCTTGGGTTGATCTTCAACCCAGTAGCATGAACTGGGACTTTCTGTCCGAGTGAAGTATTCCTCCATTCACTTACAGTTCCAAAAAGATTTGGGGTTTTTGGTTGGCTATTTCTGCTAACCTAAATGAAAAGCAAATCTAACACCACTTCTACTTACATCATTTTAAAATGAGCCAACTAAAAAAGCTGAAGGAAATTTGGAAACAAAGATCCATTAAATGCAGTGTTGTTTTCCATTACTTACTAATAGTTAAAACTCTCAGCTGGGTCCCCAAAGTTCATGTATTATTTGGAATAATCATTACAAAATTAATTTTCTGCTCTCAGAATAAATCCTTGTCCTTTAAAATATGCTGTGGTGGATCTCTTTCAACATCATGTTTTGAATCTGTTCTTTTCTATGCAATTATTAAATACTTATAGACTTGTATTCACTGTGTCTCTCATGGCCACAGGCATCTTATTTCTGTGGCCATTCACAGAGCCATAGAAAACCAGAACTTCAGACAAAAGTCTGATTTCAGCGGAGATATTCTGTAATACACTTGCTGAAGGCAAAAAAGATTTGTGCTACTCTTATTTCTAAATTACTGATGAAGTACATGTTCCATAAATCAGAGAAAGCAAAAATCACTTTAAACAAATTTTTCTTGACCAAATTCCAGGATCAGACTGCAACCTGTAATTCAAATAGCTAATGATTCTGACGAGAACATTAAATATGTAGTTATTAAAAGAAAAACAGAATATGGTTCCTAGTCATGAAAGGATTTGATTCTCTTCAAGACCCTTCTAGGTTTTATCCTATCAATAAGGAAAGATTTCAGCCATCACAGCAAGATTAAATATTCATCAGTATAATAACAGGTAAATTATTTTGGCACATCACATCAAAATGTAATACAGGATGATGGAAACCCACCAAGCGAGAAAAACTCACTTCTTTTTCTCTTAATATGCATTTAGCTATGTTAGACAGAGTTAAGGACCACTACTACACACTACAATAGCCATTGTTTCTATTTTGAAAGCTGCCAAAAGTCACTATTATCCTTTTCTGATTGCTGCAGTATGAAATACCTGATTAAAGAAAAGCCTTTCCAAAGCACTAGTAATGGCTTTGTTAAAATGCTGGACAGCTTCACAATCTTAGCAATGAAAACTTCTATTCTTAGTTGCCTACCCTCTGAAGCATTTGAATAAGTAAATAAATAAAACCTGAAGATTGAAGCCATTTAGGGTTTTTTTTTGTTTTTATTTCGCTTTGAGTGTATGAGAATAATATGTACTGCTTATTAGTGGGAAAAACCTTTTAAAGCCAAAGCTGAAATATTAATAATAAGGATACAGCTTCTACCCTACAAGGAGCTTCAAAACAAGTTCTGTTGAGATATTTCATTAGTTTTATGCAAACCCTTTACAGATCAAACTGAAAAGCATTAAAGGATGTTGTATTCTTTCACAAAAGATGACACATTAGCTCTTTCTCAAAAATATATAGAACTTTTTTAATGGCCAGATCCTCACATAGTATAGATCAGAATAGATCATTTACACTGTGTTGAAGTCTGACACACAATGAAATACATTATTTACTCTAAAAAGCATCTGATCCATTCAGTATAACAATTCATAAAATAAGAAGCTACACATTTATGGTCTTTAGAAAAAAGTAACATTTTTCTGAATATAAAATTCTGCCAGCAGGCTTTTAATTTAGAAAAAATGTATATATAAATACACAGAGTTGCTAAGATTCCTGTGTATACATTTTTTTCTGGGAAGATTTTCATCAGTCCTATGTTTCAGTATGTTTATGTTACCAAAAACATATTCCTGTCATGCCCTAAGTCAAATTCAAGCATTCAATAAATTTTTCCAAAAGCAATTTAACACTTTTCACAGAAAAATACAAGCTGAAAATGTAGTATGTTTCAGATGGATGACCCTATAAAATAAAAATCAAGGTATTTATCCAGTTCATTCTGTTCCACTCCCAACCAGCACATGCAGAGTTGAACTATGCAGAATATTGTGGTAGCCCAAAACTGCATACACTTAGAAAATTGTATATCACCATCCCAAGGCTCTAGAAGAATAGCTGACACTTATGCTAAAGTATATAGACATGTAGCTCTAACACTGGTTATGGTTAAACCATTGCTTTAATGCCATTTGGTCCATTTCTAGCAAAGAAAGATCAGAAGCATTTGAGCCACATTGAAATCTACTCGTCCAGGGTTCTAGTATGAATTAATAGCAAAGCAGCTGCTTTCTGGGGATCAAAGGTCTGGTTTGTTAGCAACAGACCAAGTCATGCTGTGTGATAGCACTAGAGACAGACTTCCTAGCTGTGTTAATCCCACCCATCTTAGTTTTCCAGCTCACTGTAAAGTCACAAAGTAGTCACAGAAAGGAAGAGCTGGTACTGACCGGTGTCACAGTCACAAGGCACTATCAGTCCCCACATTCCTCTCCAGAGGATGTTTTTCAGATATTACCTGGCCCATAAATGAACTACATGGCTGGACCACCATGGGGAAAGATGTGATCTCACTGCTACTCAGAATTCAGTACTTTCAGCTGGTCGCTTTAAAAAAAAACACCACACACAACCCCCCCCAAAAAAGAATCCATCCCTCAACTGTCTTTTGTTGCTGTCCACATCAAGCTGAGTTTAAAGCCCACAGTGATGATGTAAGGTGGAGTTTCTGAGGTACCAGGATAGAATACAGGGTGACTGAAGCAGACTTTGCTGCTCTCAAGCAACCAAAATTAACCCCTGAACTAGTAATGATATGAAGGTATAAGAATGTCTTAAAATTGTTTACAAGTTATTTAATACAATCCAAGCAGAAAAGTTAGGAAAATTCACACTGTCAGAAAAGATCCCATTTGACTTTGCCTGTCAAAGTGATCAGGTTTCCTGTCTGGCTTCTGGTATGATACAAAGTCATTGTAAAAGTCAAAGAAAAACATCAAACATCAACCTGATGAGCAAATTCATACCGGTTTTATTGTACATACCTTACTTGGACAGTTCAGGAGCTTAACTTGACTCATCTACATTTATATATCCAAATTTCCTTGTGAACTGGCCAACAGAATGAACTCTTACTGTTGAAAAATCATTGCTGGGCACCTGAGATTTCATCACCCAACACCTAAAGTAGGTATCTCATAAGGAACTAACAACATATTGGAAGATAAATAAATGCCATTTAAGAGCAAATGAGCAGACAAGTCCTCATGCCTGGTGCCATGTCCTACACTTCGGAAGTCCCAGGGAGTTTATCATTCGTTACACAGGGCAAATGAATATTTTAACGTATGCCATGAATCTTGTCCAGACAAAGATGAAGATCTGGCATGCAATTGTCTGTGCTTTTCTAATGACAACATCAAATTGACAAATCATTATGTTCTTTTTAAGGAAAAATAAATTTTTAAAAAAGCACTATCAGAAATTACAGATTTCAGAAAATGATAAGGAAGAAAAAAGTAAAAGAATGGCAATTAAATGACTTTTCCTTTTTTGTCATAAAATACTCTAAGTGTATTTTGATTTTTGTTTTTTCCACCTGTGAACTAAACTGCTTAGAAGGACTGGAATTTATAAATAAAATTTAAGAAAACAACTAGACAGTGTCAAGCCTGGAAGCCTGAATTAATATTGATCTTCATCTCTATGGCAGTTTGAAAGTCAGATTTGCTATAAGAACAGAGATAAACAATCCAGCATCCATGGAAAGTATAGAAGGCAAAGAATTTTATAGACATAAATTACACTAGGTGAATCAAGAAGTATTTTCTAGTCATCAAAACCTTCAATTTTTTCCCAGGATATTAGATCCAGTGTTTGTGTCTATCATTTATATTGACTATTCAAGTAACTTCTCAAGAAAAGTCATTAGTCCAGCAAATAAAAAAAGCAACTTCAACGTTAACTTGTTTCAGCCTCTATTTTTAGTGTAACTTGTCGAGTTGTATCTTTCTTCCCTCGTTTCCGCTTCATTGGCCTGGAAAGGAGAATGGATGATACGACATGCAACTGGCAAAACACGCAGCAGAACACATTTGTTCCCATCTGGGTGTGAGGCTCCTGTTACCTACCACTCTGCACCCCTCATTCCTTCTCCTGTCAATCCAGCATCTACTCTAAACGCAACAGTCAGAAAGAGGTTGATTTATGAGATAAATGTATTGTTCATGCAGATGGTACACAACGAAACCTCATGAGTAAAGTATGATTTACTCCAGGAGTCTCAGTTCATTAAGGGAATTCCACAAGACCAACACTTAAATATTCTGCCATATAGATACCAAAATAAAACTGTTGTAATACTGTTTAACTTTTAGGAAAATTGAGAGTTAGAAGAAGGCATAAATGTAAGCATCTCTCTTTGTGACTTCTAATGCCCTGCTTGACAGCTGAGCTCATATTGTGGCCAGAAAGAAAAGGACAGGAGAGGAGAAAGAGGATAGAATTTGTCTTCCAAGAGTTTCCATTCCCAGAGGCACACTGCTGTCTGAGGCACCAGAATCCTACCCTTCCTGTGAAGCAAATAGCTCCCTCCTTCTCCCTCTCAACCTTATTCAGATCAGTGGAGCATTTCTCTTGCCTGTCACTTTGCTGGGGCGGCAAGGAGAGGGCTGCTGCCTGGACGAGAGAGAGAGGAGAGTGAACACAGCTCGTCTCCAGCTCTCCTCCTTCCATTTCTTTCTATGGCTACAGCATAAAAACATCTGTGTGTTTGAGTCTTGTCCTTTTCTCAGTATGCCACCTTGTCTCAACTCAGCTGTAAGACACAATCCTCTTGCTCACTGTAAGGTGCACTTGAACCACAGCACTTCCATAACCCCAATAAAGACACCCAGGAGATACTTCATGATATCATGGAACAGGAATGACACCTACAAAAATAAAATCTGAGGCAGCTGGTAATATATTACTTCTGGGATCCAAAACCCCTGTAATTCTAATGGCTGCATTGTGAAGATTTTCTTCCCCGTCAAAGGCTAAACCTCTATACGGAAACATAATTGCCAGATATCCAACCTCCAATAATTTCCTCTTTTCACTTTAGCTTTGTGTTTTCCATCAAACACCCTATCTAATGCAGACCATCAATTAAAATAGTCCTCTGACCTATGCACAATTAACACATGTAGCAAAGCAGCCAGCAATCCTTTGGGTTTTTTTCTTTTAACTGAATCTATGAGGAGGAAGAACAAGTTGAGACCAGTAGTTTGAGCATAGGCAGCTGTTTGAATCAAGAACTTTCCACCCAGTGTGTCAGCTCACGCATTATGAATACTGAAACTTTATCTTTGAAGGTAAGGATGTGTAAAGCAGAAAAGGAACACCTGGATCTAGGTGTTATCAGGTGCCTTCATGGGTAATTTTCATACTTCGTTGGCAATTACGGTTATAAAATAGCTCCTCCACCATTCTCTAGATTGCCAATTTATTACTGATGCAACAACCCAATCACTGCAAAATTGATTGCAGTGTAGAATGTTGACCCCTATGTTTTATGCTAATTTATCACAATAGGTAGAATAAAAGATATCACATTGTTAAGAAAAATTCATGTCACTACACTAATTAAAGCAAGCAGAGCAAAAATACAAACATGAGCAGTAACATGGCTGAATAGAAAGAGAAAAATATCAATTACATTTTGTAACCAAACTACTACTACACATAGATGTAAGGCCTGTAAAGAGGAGAGAACTGAGGAAGAAAAATGCTGAATATTTTCCTTTCAATCCAAAAGTCTGGGTTGTTTTGTTTTTTTTTTTTTTCAATCACTGAAGCCACACTGAGCCATTTTCAAAATACAATGTTTCAGAAATAACCCAGTTCCCAGCAAACAGCCGAGCCATCAGGTTGGAGACTGACCTGGTATGGCAGACTTGCAGAAATATTCTGATCATACACTTTCCCAAGACCCCAGTTTGATCTCTTCTGTTTATTTTTTCAAGGGACTGAAATATTTTGAGACCTGGTCTTTTGCAGCAGCATTTCAGGGTGGGATACCTTCAGGTTATTTTAAAGACAGCACGTAGTGACTTTGCCCCTCTGCCTTTTTCCCTTATTAGGGTCTTTAAAGGAAGTGCAGCTTAGTGTTAGATTTAGCTTTCTTTAAGCTTTTCAAGACCTCCAGAATCAAGATGACACCTAATAAACAAGAGACACCATAATTCCTCTCAAACTTTTTTGTTAGTTTATATGCTTGCTTCAGAGCACTGCCATCATTACAAGCTTCCAACTTAAAGTTCTCTTCAATCACCATTACAAATGCTGTAAGGCGTTCCTCCTCCAAAGCCATGGGGACTACAGAAGAAACGGGAGGGCTTTGGTACAGAGATATTCTCCATCGACACCCTGAAATGCTGAATTGTAGAATCAGTGTGTAAAACTCACAAGGTTTCATCTGTCACATCGTACCTTTAAAAAAGGATTCAAGAGTACTAACAGAAGAAATGTGGCCGTAATACTGCTTCAGACTTTCTCCTGTTTGCAGGTAGCCAAAGGATTCTTGTTTCTAATACCCTTGTTATATCAACTTTCACAGGAAATAATTTTAAAAATAAAAAGCCACAAAAGCCTTTCAGAGTACAAAAGAAGAGCTATACATACAGCTGCCACCATGCACATTATCAGCACAAGAATTTCTTCAGAATTTCTTCTTCAATTCAGTGCATTATGCTCCTGACATACTCTGTACAAATGGACTCCACTCCAATAATCTTTCTTTACAGTTACCTTGTCATCACCGCTGAACCTGCGTTTCCTGGAGTCTAACACACCTTTTTTCCCCTCCCTTGATCTCATGCATCAAGAAGCTTTGCCTCAACTGGAGTCTGTCCATGCATAACAAGAGGCATGAAGAGCTGTATAGCACACAATTTTCAGTCATGGTTAAACCAGGAGAGACAACAGAATATGCAAAGAGTAGATAACACTAAACTTGCTTAGATGCTTTGAAAGGTGAAAGCCTCTAACCACTTAAAGAGATGTTGGCTTATGCTCATGGGGTTTTGTACTGCTATACAATTCTGAAACAGTATTACAGGCTACTGTTCGTTTTCAGGTAGTAGAGCAGTCTCTTTCCTCCAGAGGCATATTTCTTTAAGTAACATGTAACAAGGAAGCGTTAATACCTGAATCTGTGTGATTCTATGGTAGGATTATGTTTCAGGGAACCCTAGACATTACTAAAATATAAAGGTTTTCTGCAATACAAAATAAATTTAATAAAAAGGATCCAATTCTGGTTGAAAAATGTTTTTATGACAGTTTGGAGACAAAAAAAAAAGTCAACTAATTTAAAAACACCACAGAATGAAATTCACAAAAACTTGAAAATCTGTATCATCACCAACTTCAATCGCAATGTCATACTGACATCAGTATAAAAAATGCCCAATTTTTTGTCACATTTGAGGAATCCCTAGCACTTAACACAGAACTGTTTAGATCGTAAATTAAGATGCCTAAGGATAGACAACCATTTAGAAAACAGGTTATCCATCCAAAAACACAGACTGCTGATTCAGTGTTACTTGCAAGAGTAATCAAGTCTGGTACAGGAATATTTTTGATTGAATGAAAATGCAGTGCTGTGGAGATGCCTTCTCCTATCCTTTCATTCAGCATTTACAAAATTCACTACATTAAACTGGGAAATGGACTCAGATCTCTCTTCCCAAGCACATATTCTTGCCATGAAACACAGTATTGCTACATTAAACTTTCTCTAGTTCATTTTGTATCAACTACTTGGCAAACCCAGGAAGCAAACAGGGTTTTATTCCCAATTTAATTGGATAAACTGGCATTTCAGTCTCCGTTCTGACTCAGAAAACAAAAAGATGTGAACCAAGCTGATCTGCCCTGATCTTGAGTATCCTTCAGTGTTGCCTGTAAGGGGAGAGTAAAATACCACTACCACCATTAAAATCACAGGTTGGTCGGGGCTGGAAGGCACCTCTGGAGATCACCTAGCCCAAGCCCCTGCTGAAGCAGGCTCACCCAGAGCAGGCTGCACAGCATCGCGCCCGGGTGGGTTTGAATGTCTCCAGAGAAGGAGACTCCACAGCCTCCCTGGGCAGCCTGTGCCAGGGCTCCGCCACCCTCCAAGTAAAGAGCTTTTTCCTCATATTCAGCTGGAACTTCCCGTGTTGCAGTTTGTGCCCGTTGCCCCTGGTCCTGTCGCTGGGCACCACTGGAAGGAGCCCGGCCCCGTCCTCCTGCCACCCACCCTTAAGGTGTTGGTACGCACGGGTGAGACCCCCCTCGGCCTTCTCCAGCTACACAGCCCCAGCTCTGCCAGCCTCTCCTCACCAGGGAGGTGCTCCAGGCCCCTCACCAGCTCCGCAGCCCCCGCTGGGCCCTCCCCAGCAGCTCCCCGTCTCCCGTGACTGGGGAGCCCAGCGCTGGGCCCAGCACTCCCGATGGGCCTCACCAGCCCGAGCAGAGGGGCAGGATCAGCTCCCTGCACCCGCTGGCCACGCTGCCCCTAACGCGCCCCAGGCTCCCACCCGCCTTCTCGGCCACAGGGCCACCGCTGGCCCGCGGGCAACCGGCTGTCCCCCAGCACCGCCCGGCCCTTCCCCGCAGAGCTGCCCCCCAGCAGCCCACCCCCAGCCTGTGCCGGTGCAGGGGCTGTCCCTCCCCAGGGCAGGACCCCGCGCTGGCCCCTGTGGGACCCCATGAGGTCCCCTCCCCCCGGCTCTCCAGCCTGCCCAGGCCTCGCTGAGGGCAGCACGGCCTGCTGGTGTCCCGGCGGTTCCTCCCAGTTTGTGCCATCGGGAGACCTGCCGAGGCTGCGCTCCGTCCCCTCAGGTCACCGATGACCCAGCTGAACAGGACGGGACCCAGCGCTGACCTGGGGCACAGCGCTGGCTACAGGCCCCCGGCTGGGCTCTGCGCCGCTGGTCGCAGCCCCTGAGCTCTGCCCTCAGCCCGCGCTCAGCCCATCACTGCCCGCTCACCCAGCCAGCTCCTGAGCTTGCCTGGGGGCTCGGGGGGGGGGCACTGCCAAAAGCCTGGCCCAGGTCAGCGTAGGCACCACCCACCGCTCTCCCCTCATCTACCAGCCAGTCATTCCACCGCAGAAGGCTATCAGAAGGCATCATTTCCCCTGGGTGGATCCACATTGACTACTCCCGATAACCTCCTTTTCCTCCACAGGTTTAGAGATGGCCTCCAGGATGAGCTGCTCCATCCCCTTTCCAGGGATGGAGGTGAGGCTGACTGGCCGGTAGTTTCCCAGGTCCTCCTTATTGTCCTTTGTGAAGGCTGGAGTGACACTGGCTTTCCTCCAGCCCTCAGGCACCTCTCCTGTCCTCCAAGACCTTTAAAAGATGGTGGGTGGCTTAGCAATAACATCTGCCTTCCTGCCCCTTTTGCTTGATTTCTTACTCATAGGGATGCACCGATTTTGAGATTGGAGGAAGTGATGTTTGGACATTAACGAGCTCTCTTTGACCCTCCTACCTTCCAGAGCCCTAACCTGCGGGATTCCTCCAAGTCAGTCCTTGAAGAGGCCCACGTTAGCTCTCCTGAAGTCCAGGGTTGCAATCTTACTTATTGCCCTGCTTCCTCCACACAGAACCCTGAACTCCACCATCTCATGGTCACTGCAGCCAAGGCTATCCCCTACCAATCCTTCTTAGTTTGGTGGTACAAGGTCCAGAAGCACACCTCACCTTGTTGGCTTCACCACTTGCATCAAAAAGTTAGCAGCGATGCTCTGCAGAAGCCTCTTGCATTGTGCGTGCCTGTGTATCTTTCCAGCAGATAGGAGGGTGGTTGAACTTAACTCCCCCTTGAGAACCAGGGCCTGTGATCATGAGGCTACTTCCAGTTGTCAGTAGAAGGCCTCATTGACCTCCTCTTCCTGATCAGGTGGCCTGTAGCAAAGACCCACAACGGTGTCACCCATGTTGGCCTGCTCCTTAATCTTTATGCATAAGCTCTCGACTCATTCTGCATCCACCCCAAGCAAATCTCAATACATTCCAGTTACTCCCTCACATAAAGAGCAACTCCACCACCTTGCCTTGTTGGCCTGTCTTTCCTAAAAAATATGTACCCATCCATGACAGCATTCCAGTCACATGAGCAATCCCACAGCTATCCTTGTAACTGCAATGAGATCGTGGCCCTGCAACTGCAAACAGATCTCTAACTCTTCCTGGGTTTTCCCCATGCTGCATGCATTGGCATACAGGCGTTTCAGAGGGGAAACCTGCATGACCTAGGAGCAGTGCAAGGGGATCCACCATAGCCACACACATCCTTGTGGTAGCTGACCTTCAGGTGCTCATCTTGGGAAGCAGCCAAGGAACATGTCACCGCTCCGGTTGGCCTTGCTTATTCCCCAGTTGGATGCAACGGCACATGCACTGCCACTTTGGATCCCACCCCCCCAAGTCTGTCAGTGTAAAGCCTACCTCACCAAGCTAGCCAGTCTGCTACCAAAGATTCCCTTGCCTCTTCTAGACTTTTTTTTTTTTTTTTTAAAAAACTCACAGACCTAATTTTGTTTCATGAGAAAATTGAACCATTTGACTTTCAAGTTTAGGTAAGCAGGAGGATTTCCTGAATCTATTACATATACACACAGCCACGTGCATGTGGCACAATCCTAAGGACAACCATGACTCAGAGACTGTATCATATTAAAGGGTATCTGAGTAATTTGGCGGAAAAACTGAATTTTGCAAGAGGTTCTCCTTATGAGTTGTTACTTTTTAAGGAAAAAAGCCAAGTTCTGAGAATCTACGTCCTTCTACCCCTTCTTCCCTATTCAATCTAGGCACACGTAGACCCACGACCTCCATCAAGATTTCTCCTTCTTCTGTAGCTCACACTGAGCTTTCTTTGACCCAGTGATCACAAAAGCCCTAGAATATGAAGATAAGCACAAAACACTGCCAAAATTTGCATAAACTGTTAAAAAAGCCACCAGCCTGCAATATCAGGCTTTCTTCCCCTATTCCATTCTCTTTGCCTTGAAAATGTGCTGTGCACCGTTCAGAGTAAGCAGCAGCCAAAGAGAGCACAATATCTATGCCCGTGCTTTTAAGGGTGGCATTCAGGTCCAAACACCCTAACAAATGGTGCCAGAAACTGCTGTCCTACTTATTCTGACAACCTCTGGCTTGCAAAAGCCATTTAATGAGAGAAAACTGTCAAAAATGGGGCCATTTATATAAAGATCAGAGGTGAATATGTAAATACTCATGAAAATATGTGGAAAGCATGCCAAATCCACTCTTGGCGTAGATCCACAGTCCATTGGAAGTGCACCAGGGATGAATCTAACCCTTGCCTTTAGTGCAACACAGTGCTTAACCACATTCGTCTTAGTAAACTTCCAATTACAATGAATGCTGTTAGAAAGTGTGTGTTTGGTTGGTGGTGTTGTTTCTTTTGTTCTTTTTTAATAAAAGCACTCTAAATATTCATTACCACCCACACTGGCACCCTATTCTCACAGAAAGAAAAAAAGAAATTGCTTGGGTTTTTTTTTTCCTATAGGCAGCTATCCACATTGCTCAACTGTCATTTAACCTAAAGCAATGCTAAAAAATTTGTACAGCTAACAATGCTGTTTCAAACCAGACATGCTATGGAAAATAACAAGCACAAGGACCTAGTAAACAGTTAAATCCAATTAAGTTATTGATGTCTAGTATCAATTAAATTATTGATGCTTATTCTGGCACTTACAGAGTTGGTGAAACTTACCCCATGAAAGACAGCACCGCTTACTTGCTATGTCATAGCAGTGTCCTATCTCCCTGCTAGAAATATCAACAAATCCCTGCTGCTTATTAGGAGCTGTAAAAGTAGCAGGTAAAACAAGAATTGGAAAGCTGAAAGGATGACTCATCCACCTTTTTATTTTCCAATCTGAGAAAAAAAGCTTAAAAAACCCCCACTAAACAGAAATCAAACAAATCAATGTTAATTGGCTCTCTGTGAAGCAGACAGGAGAGCAACACCTTTAATCCCAGGGAACTGTCATTCACAAAGGGGGAAGCGGGGGATGGGAATCTACTGCACATTTGCAAAGATCAGCTGCCTTTGTTGCAGAAAAGCCTTTGACTACAAATAGGCTCCCCAGGATCCTGATCTTAGGAGACACAGTCTTTTCAGGGTTTGACTCTTACTGAGACAGCCAAGGCTTATGTTGCAGTGCCAGAAAAGATATTGAAGTGCAGCGCATACTGAGATGTGCAGCAGGATTCAGATAACCACTAATGGGGGGCAGGAACATACAGAAAACTGTAGTTTGTGCCTCCCGCTGTCTTAATTTTGACTAACTTGGTTGTAAAGAAACACCAATTTCACCGGCTGTCTCGGGCAAATTTCTGAATAGAATAAAAATCTTTCAAATTATCATTAGGGCACTCTCTGTCCTCACATGGGCTGGGACAGCCAAATCCTATTTAAAACAGTTCTCTGGATATGCTTAAAAAAAAAAAAAAAAAAACACAACGTACACTGAAAAACCCCAACCCCCCCAAAAACACACAGGAAAACAAGACATGCAAGTTGACTCAACCTATGGCAGCGGGGCTAACCCAGCCTGCCAGATGTTCACTGCCCGAGGGGTGTAGGATGTTAGCACGGAGAGGCAGGTTTCTTTCCATCTTCCTGTGAATAACTTCAGTCTGCCTAATTCAGGCAGTTTCATCGACCAAATATTGCAACATGCAGCTAGCGACCCAGTCGTCTCACGATACCATGCCATTAAACCACAGGGAAACAAGGAAATGACGTCTGCCTCCAGCCAGGCGCTAAGCTACCAGCCATTATTCCCATACCTCTTGCTCCCTGTTTGCAAAAGGGCCTAGAGGGCAGAGCACTCACCTAGGGAAGCCAGAGCTCCGGTTTCAAAGTGCCAGTGAACCTGATGGGAGAGGGATGGAGCCCCTGTCTCCCACAGCCATCTTCCCCCACCCCCCCCCACCCCTTTTTTTTTTTGTTTTTCTTTTTTAACAAACCTGCAAGAAATGCCAACTGCAGCTTTGTGGATAGCACCCCTCAGACTGGTACAAAAGATGAGAAGAATTGTTGCCCTCTTGATAAGATTTTTCTCAGTTTTGTTTTTAAAGCTGGGCATGGTCCAACGTAAAATACATGACCGTTCCTGGAAGCTGTCTCGGAAATCCCAGTCGTGCTTCCTCCCAATGCACCTGGAAATGTTATCAGAAGGGCAGGCAGGTAGAGACAGCTTCATCTTGATGGTAGGATCCTCACCAGCAGACCTCCATCTTACTCAGCCAAAGCACAGAGAAGGAGGAGACCATCAGTGCCGTCTGTGCTCACGTTGAGCACTCTGAATGCCCTTCCAGGATCCGCACAGCCAGCCACGTACACACATTTGTGCCTGCTGGGAAAACATCTTCAGCCTCACTACTGGTTGGACCTGGGTTTTCCTTTCATGCTTTCCAGACCTTACAAAGCCAGACTACAAGGACAAAAGCCCAAGCACTTTACAAATGACACCTGGAGACATGCGCCGCCTGTTGCATCCATCCCTGTTCTTTCCCGTTACCCACTGCTCTGTCATCCCCAACAAACAAGTCTCACAACCTGCTTCCTCACCCTGTGGGACCTGCTACACTACTTCATGTTTGCCAGTGGCTGAGTAGGACTCTGATAACAAGGAGAGGACACCTTCTTCATCTTCCCTACCCCTGCGAGTGATTTTTTTTTGAGGAAGTTCAATTCTGATTCTTGGATTTTTGTTAGGAAGTATGGCTTTATGTAACTTGGGTTTAATAGTATCATCTTAATAGCTTTTACAATACACCTCAAAAGCAAGGTTTACAGAAAGCTGAGAGATTCTAATCACAGTCTCTACAGAGCACAGAAATTACACTGCTTTTTATTTGGCACAAGGAGACTAAACTATGATTAGTTACGTCACAGAAAAACAAGTTGTAATTTAACTATTCATTCATTACATTGCACTTATAATTAGTACTGTATTTTGGCAAGCACGAAAAAGCTTCGCAGTACTTAAAGCACTAGCAGCAAGCTTTTAAAATGCTTTTTCTTCTTTTAGGAAGGTATGACAACTCTGTCAAATTCTACAAAACCAGAATTGTAGTATTTACTGGTTGATAGCGGAGCACAATTAAAAAGCAGAGAAAAGAAATTTTAAATGGAAATTTTGTACATGAATGCTTCTGGACCATTCTTTATTCATTGCTCAGGTCTTCTCTCCAGTGGCCTCATCTACTGGAGCACCTCATTGGGCTTCACCTATTCCCACAGGGGAGTGAACTTAAAAGAGCCATGAGGCATCTCCAATCACTCGGTCAACAGATCAACTGTTTAGGAAGAAAAATGTTTGAACTGGCATTGATTCTTCTGGACACCAGAGATCTGTATCAAAAGGGTCTTTCCTGGGTTTCTAATTTAGATTCTACCACTTTTTAAGGGAAGTCGATACCCTTATCTTAGCTTGAAAGGAAAACAATCATCCTGGACAAAACAGACTTCCAGGATCCCAATTTCTTAAGGGAACACCACCCTCCTAAAGACAAACACAAAAAATCCAAAAATCCAAACCCTCACACCCCCTGCCAAGAAAAAACAAAACCATCCACAAATCCAAAACACACACAAAACAAAACAAACAGAAAAACCTACAAACAAACAAGTAAATTCCACCCACTACCCCACACCTTCCTGGGTACAACAACCTCAGCTGGAGGACCAGGCAAGAAATAAGTTTTTAAAAGAACAGGTTGGCTATTAGACTGAATCACTGATAGCAGAAACTGTTTTTCAGGAGTAAGCCTGAGGACTCAGAGTTATCTTTTATTTTGGCCATTCCTCCTATTTTCCCAAGACTTTCAAGAAGGCTTCCGTAGGAGCAATGTGGAAAAATAACATCCCGGTAATATTCCCTCAGACCTTAGTTGCGTTAATGAAGGTCTTCACGGCTGGACATCTTAGCACAGTTCACAGATCCCCTCCCAGGCCAGAGCACCCTCAGCTCCCTCCAAGCCTTTTAGCATATTACCACGGAGCCTACCCATTTTCCGGCAGGATCTCAGTAGAGGTTCAATGACCTAAGCCACAGCAAGATGTCAGAGAAGCAGCGTTCACTAGTAGGAGAAGTTCTTAGCTCTAGTAGCAATTTCCTGACATCTATAATACTTCATGACAACAGGGAGCAGTAGCCCAAGAACCTTAACCTACCACCACCACCTTTATAGCACAGAGAGCAAAAGGCAGATAAAAATCACCATAGTTATAAATATCCTAAGAGTAATAACGAATCAGTCGCAATTCTTTCAATGCCTGAATGCAGGGGTTTTTTTTGAGATTTAAACACAGGAAGTACCCTCTATTTTGTATTTTGGGCTGAGCAGCAAACGCAGAGGCTGCGAAGTGAGCAGAGCGCCGGTGGAGAGGCAGGCTGAGCCCAGTGCCAGGCAAAGGCAGAAGGAGCCTTTGGACACCTGCAGCCATGGAGCAAGTGCCTCAGTGATGGGAGGTGCTGGGCTGTGGCTGCTTCCCCTCAGACCATGCTAAAATATTCTGATTTTTTCCCCCCCTCAGTTCACAAGGGGCATAGAGGAGCTGGAGCATGTCCAGAGAAGGGCAACAAAGCTGGTGAAGGGTCTAGAACATGTCTTATGTGGGGCATCTGAGAGAGCCAGGCTTGTTCAATCTGGAGTAGAGGAGACTCAGGGTGGGGAAGCCTTATCACTCTCTACAACTACCTGAAAGGAGGTTGTAGGCAGGTGGGGGTTGTTCTCTCAGATAGCAAGAGACAGTGCAAGAGGAAATGGCCTCAAATTGTGCCAGGGGAGGTTTAGGTTGGACATTGGGAAAAATTTATTCACTGAAACGGTGGCCAAGCATTGGAACAGGCTGCCGAGGGAGGTGATGGAATCACCATCCTGGGAGGTGATTAAAAAAACATGTAAATGCAGTGCTTAGGGACATGGTTTAGTGGTGGACTTGGCAATGCTAGGTTAACAATTGAACTTGATGATCTAAAAGGTCTTTTCCAACCTAAATGATTCTATGACCTCAGGTGACATAGGAAGCCACATCTGAAATGGTAGAGAATAGCCACATTCCCAAATGGAAGAAAAATATTCAGAAAAGAAGTCGATTGTATTGCTAATTCTGTAGCTATTCATCCATACCCCACTTCAATGAGTTACTAAAATTAACCAGAGCATTCTTAGTCAATGGAGAAGCATGGTTCAAGCTAGGAACATGTGTAATTACAATGCAGAAGGTATTTTTATGGGCTTGTATTTAGCGTGAGCACACAGAATTTCAACAGCCCTCCTTTCCTCTAGAAGGTCAACAGCCTTTACCCCCATGAGGATGTTACAGAGTTAATCTTGGGCAAAAGTGATAAATTCAAAGGTCACCTGTCACACACACGCGTGCAAAAAAAAGCAAGCAAATCTAAGTTTTCCCCCTCTCTTTTTATAAACATGAATAACACACATAATGTCACCCAAAATCCTAAGCAAATGGATGTTTAAAACAATTATAATGTAAGAAAATAGAAATAAATGTCAGCCAACAGAAAATACCTATTTTGCCTTTTAGGTGCATTTGATGTTTTGCTTCATCTTCTGCACAAATTCTGAACAAGCCATCAAAAGGCAAAAATTATTTTCTTTAATAACCAGTTCTTTCCCGTTGGCAGCAGTTCCAATCTGCATGATTTCAGAGGTGGTTTTTTTTACGCAGGCACAGATTTACTGAGGCAGAAGACAGATTTGCCCCCTTCCCTCACCCCTACTTGTTGGTCCTGCTCAGTGCTGTGCACAGCTGTTTCCATGGCACAGATAAGTCACAGCTGTCCTCACCCACCTTATTTCATCTAAAGTCAAAAGCAGCTGTACATCTTTTGGAGAAACACTACCATACCCCACTGGGGGATAACAGAGGGCAACAGAGTGTTACCTCCACATCCTTAACAGTTAAACCCACCCCAGACATCAGAAATGATAACTTAACCCATTGCCACAGAGCTCTCACGTTTATCCTCTCAACAGGTTTGGCCTCTGCTATTTGTTCAAGACCTGAGCTACAAGAAACTCTGTATGTATTTAATCTACCTGAAAGTCATCTAGGCATGAATCACTTCTTCAATATCTACCATTCTTTATGCCCTTTTTTTTGAAAAAAAAACCAAAAAAACCAACAACAAAAAACCCCACAAGCAAAATAACAAACTGTACTGAACGCTGGGTTCTTTTAGAGAGTGTTTTTGGAAAGGCAGATGGTGTTTTGAGGATTTTTCTCAGTTAAACATCTAATATTTAGTTGCATACAGGAGGGCTTATGGTCCTGTTAACAAGCTTCTATGAAAGTTTCCAATTCAGATTTGTACCACATTTCCAATTTCACATGTAGTAAAACATCATTTAGGTTCGCAGTTACCTTTAGTTCAGGAAAAAGAACAGAAGCCTGATGAAACTGGATGCTTTTTACAGGACACTGAACGCATTATCAATCTTGTTACAGCAGTTAAAAAAGGTAGAGATTTGCCTTTAAGTGAGGGGATATTTTGTTGAGTTTGTTTTGTTTTGGGGTTTTGTTTGTTGGCGTTTTTTTGAAAAGTGACATAGGTCCATTTTCTAGGAAGCTGCACATTAGGGTAGCCTTGTCATCTGCTGCATCCTGCCTGCCAGTCAACTCTCCTGCCTCACAGAACAGCTGCTCGCAAGTAGCAGCTCCCATTTGGTCTGTCGGTTGTGACTGTCACCCACCACTAACTGTCACCTGTCATTTTGTCATAGCAGTAACTGGCACTAGCGCCTGGCACCAGTACGTGCTGTATTCTCTCTTACTGCAGGCACAGGTCAGGAGGGGTGCAGGAAGAGAGACAGCAATTGATGCTGCAGCTGCTCTTGCTACCATCTGATGGCCACAGCAGCTTTTTAGGTGATAGACCCGGCTAACAAAACACAGCCTCCATCCTGGCAGTGAAAGGCCTTGGGGTCACCTTCTTCAGCCAGTAGTAGTCCTCCAGGCAGTAGAACCCTTTGCAAGTGTTCAAGTGGTTTCATGTTGCTCTGACCACTGCTATCAGCAATTTATTTCCATGTAATATGGTTTATAACAACACTTGTGGAGATACTAATTCTAACAGTAATCATAAATAGTTAGGCAAAGATGCATTAAATCGCTTACAAGCAATACCAGCATTTTCCGCGTCAGCTGTACGGGGAAAAGATTAAAAAGTTAGTTTTACAGAAAACAAATATATATGCTTCTGTAATCTTTGCGGTTTGTCAGCTGCACTTTAAGTTATAATAAAGCAAGTATTTTACAGGTAGGTTAAATCATACCTTATGATGTTCACATTTTTTGCAAGCTGCCTATATTTTAAGCTGAATTCTGTGGCTCACTTGTATGACCTGGCTCCTTATCTCAGAAATATATAATCAGACTTCACTGATCTCTGTGAAAGCTTAAAACATCAATGCTCAGTTGAAGATGTTTATGGATATTAGATACTGAATATATCTGCGTATGTAACATATTTATAATCCAAAAGTAACTCTTACCTCTCTGAAGTACAAGGTAATACAATCTTGTTTATCCTTTCTCCTACAATTTTTGCAAGCGCTCAGCCAGATCTGATCCATTTAAGGGTTGTTTTTTCAGAAAGTAATTCCTCTCTCCAGAGGAAGATGTTTATATACAGCCATTTCTTTCACACAATTCATTTAATAAAAATAATAATACATATATGTATCAGAGCCCAAATCCCTCCACATTCAGGGAAACAGAGACATGCTACAGTTCATTTTTCCTTCGTTCCAAGGACCCTTCCAGACAGCACGTACCCAAAAAGTACTCAAATTTTTTTTCTGAGGACCATTTCTACAGCTCGTTTGACTGTACACTTCATTTCCTGCAGTTTCTCTGTGTCAAAACAAAGCCCACACAGGCCTGTTTCTAGCCAGGATTTCAGTTCCCTATGTTTGACAAGACATTTAGAACAAGGTAAATGAAGCCACTAAAAAAGGGTTTAATAGCTTCTGAAAAGTCATGATGCCTACCACCTTCAGTGAGGTTTTACCTAGTCCACAGATAACTAACACAGCTGATCCTACACGCATCAAATGCCACAGATTTTGAAGATACTTCTTTCAGGCAGTCCCATTTAAGATACATTTTTCACATGGCTTTTGGTGGATTACCAATATTTGGCAGTCTGCAAGTAATCACCATTCAAAAACCAATTTTAAGATGAGACTGAGAATCTGGAAAAAATCTTAAAAAACAACAAGAAACCTACAGAGCAGAAGTACTGACAGTAACTTACAACTGAGATACTTTCCCTCAAACAATGAGTCAACAGTTTCAGTAAGCACACAGCTTTTCTTTCTCCACAAAGTTATTTTTTGCTCCTTCTCTGAAATGGAAAATGTTGTATTTACTATAGCATCAATATTTGTGAAAGCTTTTGCACCTCTTTGCATAAATATAACTACATAATCAATGTATTCATCGATTCATTCATTGCCAGTTCAAATCTATTGTTGGCAAATTGGACCTTTGCTGTTTGACAAAAGCCACAAAAAAATACTGGGGTTTGCTCAAAAGCATCAGTTAAGGGCTCTGAAGCTTTAGGGGGGCTGGGGAGAGGCAGTGCTGTTGCTTATTTTCAGGTCTTTCTAAACACAAAAAAAAAAAAGTTGTTTAGAAACGTGGTGTTGAATTTTCAGAAGCAGATGGAACACATGGCACAGCTGAAGTTTTTGGAAAGCAAGCCACAAGGGCTTCCTTTCCCATTGCTTCTGCAGGGAGGTAGCGCATGACAATCTCCCAAGGACTGATAAGCGCCGAAGACCGATGGTCCCATTGAATCTGCAAGGACCGGCAGACTCAGGCCACGAAGTTCTGCTCAACCTGTAGGAGCCCACTAGCACATCCTAGCATCAGCACGGTGCTGGGCAAAGCACACCACGCAGAGAGGAAGGCACAGGGACAACTACGTATGAGCCTGCTGGAACCAAGGACTCTCCCAGCAGCTGCCTGGCAGCCCCTGGGGAATGAACACAGCCCTCCGCATCGCGGCATCCAGCTGGGGTTGGCCCATCAGCTGTGGCTCTACCACTGGTACTGCGAGGAACACGTGAGGGAGCTACAGCAGCAAATAAGTGCCTGCTTTGTTTGAACAGTTATCTACTAATTACTGTCTCATGAATAAAGGCATTCCTAATAACGCTGGTGATCTGCGTCTTACACACACACACACTAGGGAAAAGGCAAATCACAATGCATGTAGTAATAAAACATTGATGTCTTTATAAGGAGAAAATTTGATCAGGTATTTGCCATTGATGCTTTTACAAACAGGTATATTTACCTGGAGACCTCTGTGTCAGTATAGCACATGTATTTAGTCTCCAAAAACACTTTCTCAAGCAATAATTACTAATACACTGCATCTTAAAACCTCACTGCTTTCAAGTACTCTGCACTCTATTTCAGAAGCACACAGTACCAGCTTTTGTCATTTCCTCCCTAGCAATGATGTTATGCTTCCACAACACAATATGCATAAAAAAAAAAGGATCAAGTTCAAATTCAGAGAATTGCATTAGAAAATATCCACATAACTGGATACTTCCACACGTTCAGTTACTTTTACATGCACGGACATCATTCTAATTTGTTTCATATCTGCTGTCTGTGTGCAGGTTGCTTTAAGAAAATTCACATTGCATCCAATCTCCATGTCACACCTAAACCTAAGTGAAGACCATCTCATTTAGTACTTCCAATCTAATTCAAAAGAAAATACAACAGGCAACCTGCTCTCCATAGCACCATGCTGACTGGCATTAGCTTTGCTAACATTACTGTCTGATTGCATCCCACATCAGTCTCAATCATCTCGCCTAGTGCCAGTGTCCAGGCAACCAGCCCAGTTACCTAGGTTATTTTGTCTGTTCTGTTTAAGTGCTAGAGAGACCTTAGCTTTTCTTCCCATTTCCTAGAACTTTCCCAGACTTCCAATATTTTTATTTAAAAGACAGTCAAAATCAATATTAATTTTTGTAGCAGTTCTTAGTAAAACTTCTCTGTGAACACTCAGAAAATTTCTAGAAATGGTGGTTAATAAGTTCCTACAGCCCTGTGAAGATCTGTTAGATACACATTAATATGAATCTACCTTTCCCATTGAATAGTAGAAATAGGAATATTACAGATGCAACAAACTGGTAAACATGGTTGCAGTAGTTTATTGTGTTACTAGCTGCAGCTGTTCATCCCATACTTTGCTCCTCACAGTTACCGTCCTCACAGCAGGACTGAAAAAAAGAGAATAAGCACTCAGGACCCAGCTGTCAGAGTTTAGCACATATTGTCTTAGCCAGAGACCCACGGTCAACATCAATTTACATTGAAGCACAACAGCGGAGTCACAAGTACATAAATTCTGCCTCTTTCACTGGAGGGGGCACAGACATTGCTGAAGGAACACACTTAACTACTATAGTTGCTTACTTTACCAGACATTTTTAAGAGTTCTAAGCAGATAAATGGTGCTTTGCAACTACTAGCTGCTAGATGTGGTCAAAGAGGTTTTTTGCCCCCTTTTGCTTCCTGGAAGTTGTCATCTTTTCAGAGCTGAATATTTTGTTCTTTTAAGTATGTTTTACAGGAAATATTGTTGGTGAAACAATTTTTCTGACAACTTAGTTTATGTTTTGACTTTAATGAAGTATACCTGAAAGTATTATGAAAAATCCTGGGATAACTTTTTTTGGTCCTGTATTGGCTTAAGGAATTAACATGGGAAATTCAAAATGTAGAACTCTTGTAAGAACATACAGTGTCTTCAACACTGTAAAGACTTATAGGTGATATACTCGGAGAAAAGAGGTACTTAAAAGGACAGAAGTTTTGCTTCTATTTCTTACTTAAATCATTTAATACAAGTAAAAGATTGTGTAGTTCTACCAGGAATCTCATTTTGCGTTAAGAACTCCATACTTAACCTTGTCCTGAACAGGTGAACTGTGTATAAAAGAAAACCCAAACATCATTCTTCGGACTCAGAAGAGTGTCACTAAGCCAATGCTACTATGCTACTGCTTGCACACACTTGAGTTACAACTGCCTTTTGTGTAAATATATATATAAATAAATAGATTTGCGGCAGGCTGCTAAAAGCCCTGTCAAAGATTACATTTTTTTCCCCAGCTTATAAAATTTATTTTTCAGTGACAGGTAACACTACATGAAAGAAAGAGAAAAATTAACATAAACTAGAGATAGACCATCACAGTCTCACTCCAGTATTTTGTGATTTCCAGCACCTGTACTCTCTTAGATGATCAGTGGACTTGGCAACATTTACAGCTGGACTCAACGATCTTAGTCTTTTCCAACCTAAACAATGCTATGCCTACATCTCTCCCGAGCAAACCACACATCAAAAATAACTTCTGAATGGTAAACCTGCTGACCTTCATCCTTACAACACCTCCCCAGTCCTCAGAGAGAACACAAGTACCAGTCCACATCACTGACAAGAAGGAACACCCAGCAGAGCACGGCCACCGCTTGCTTCCTTCCAAACACTGCAAGCTGCTCAAGGAAGCTCCCTCTTTCAATAGGTCCCTGTAAAGTTCCTAAACACTTTGAGGATCATACAAATAAATGCAGACCACCTTTCCAATGTCTGTTTAAACCATTTAAATTTGTCTTGAGAAATCATTGTAGCTAAGGCAAAGCAGAAATTAGAAGAAATGCAAAATACTACTCTCATTCTCTTTAACATTGCATCAAATTACTTGCTTCACCTCCTTTCCTTTCCCCAAGATCAAAGATTTAAACAGGTTTTGGCTAACGTATTGTGGTAGTTTGAATCATACACCATGGTGCATGAATCACGAGGATAATTTAGTAGCATAAGTGTTGATCAGAGTAATATTCCACTGATTTCTGAACTTGTCAGGGAGGACAAGCTAGGATCATTCCATTTCCCCTTATTTCCTCAATAGCAATAGATTACTGCATTGCAGTTGCTCTTTTCTTTGTTAGCAGCTTCAAAACACAAAACCAGCTCGTAATTTGCACCAGAGCAGTTCATTCTTTTACTGCACCAGCCTTTAGATGAAAGGAAGACAATGGAGAAGAGAAACTCAAGAACTGAAACTTCTTTGACATATTGTTGATCTACCACCTGATTATTCTGAAAATCCTACACAGAGTTGACAATTTTAGTCAAAGTATAGACTTTTCAGACAGCCACATGACGCAGTATAGAACATGGATGTTTCTCAGTATTTTTTCAGTAGTATTTTAATTACTGCTGCAACAGTTCTGGTAAAATTGCCAGGACTGTTTCCACCTTTGAAACATCAGGCAGATTTTCTTTCCTGAGTATGACTGTAAAAACACCAAGCTTTATTTTTAGGGCTGTTTCAATACTTATCTTGTCAGTATTCCTCTTTCCCTGCAAAATGAAGAATAGCTCAGCAGCTTGGACTCCGAGCTGTAGTGCAGAAGATCCCAGAATGAACTTCCCAGATTATCGCCCACTACTCAATGTGAACGTACACGAGTCAGTGGGGGAATGAAAGTCTAGGAAGATTTAGGAGATGGACATCAGCACCTTTAACTCCAGGCTACAAGGACAGGATAAATACCTCAAGGAATTCCAGAAGTTCAGGTAGTACTTTAATAGTGACCAATGAAGTATCCAATATATATTTTTTACAAAAAGGCACCCCACAACCTTGTGTAAACAGTGCATTAGTTGACAACACTGCTTCCCATCTGTACCATCTCCTCCATTTTAAAGGAGCAATGCCTTTTTCCAGCTTTTTATTTAGTAAACTCTGGTTAGTTTTATGTCTTTTAGAAAATTAGTTCTGATAAGTATGCCTAAGTGCTAGGGAAAAATACAGTCACAGTGTTCGCTGTGTCATCCATGCGGGAAGTGTTTTTGAAACATAAGGGTCAGTCCCTAGGCGTCGAACTACCTATAAAGACACAGTCCAGAGGTTTAGGAGCCATTGTGCATAACTAACATCTGTAGAACTTAAAGGCAGGATTTGGGGATTATTCCTTGATGGGCAAGGTGCGGCAGCCCTGCCCTTGGAGCAGATTTCTTTGCATGAAGCAACAGCTGCCTGTCTTTTCCTATGCACCTATGTGCAATGAAAGAGGAAGAAGCCATTTCATCCCATTCTCTTCTGCCTCATGGGACACAAAGGAAGAACTGTCACATCACAAATTTTATTGCAGCAGCATTATATCACTTTGCCTTTGAAGCATCAAATAAAAACTAGCAATTGCCAAAAGTTGAGAACAGAATTCAACAAAATGAAATTACAATAAAGGATTTCTAATCTTTTTCTTCTATGTGAATAAAAAGAAAAAAAAAATCAGAATACAAAATATATAGTTACAGTTGTTCATTTTAAGAAGCTTGTTATAGGAACAGGTACAACACTTCAGACCTAGTATTTGGGAACCAGTTTCATGCTTTCCTCCTCCCCACCCCTTTCAGGGAGGAGGCACAAAAGAACAAAAAATTAAATATAGTTTTCTTACCTAGAGAAGCCAATAGTAATATTACTTCTTTTTCCTGTTTAGACTGAAAAAGGAAAAATATTCAGTACGTGTGGATTTGAAACCTAAGGCAGTTAGTTACATTAGTCAAAACATTTATTCTTGGTGAGAAGTGTCTGGCATTAAAAGGACCAAATTAAAATAATTAAGGAACATTCCAGCTGAATTTCTGCAACCTCATCTACAAAATGCTCTGCAATCACCTTTTATTCACGTGTTTACTGTTTTCTCATCATTACTAGCTAAAAAAAATTCCAAGCACCTTCTGTTCTGTATACATTTTTAACAGGTTCATTGTTTTCCTGAAATGAATGTTTTCCACAGTTTATAAAAAGCCATTGTTGCCATTCAGTTCAAGAATTATACTCCATTTTCTTAAGCTGAATAACCAGTACTCAAATCTCCTAAACATACGGAGACCAGACACAAAGCTCATAGGCATTAAATAATGAGTGGTCATGCATCATCCATCTCTTAAGAATAAGACTGAAAATCATAACCAGTCATCATTCTGTGCAGCTGAATTCCTCATCCAGGATTATCACCGAGGACAGCAGGATTGTCTGATTTTGCACCAATCATGTCATAATCAGCATTTGTACCATGCTTTCGGTTTTAGCTAGATTTAAGGATTAGCCCTGCTCTCATCTTTTTGACAATTTTCTTAAATGATTTAGCTTAAGATAGTTTAACCAGCATCACTGCAAGCAGAACTGAATTTTTGACCTGGAAAGCACTGAAGTGCAGAGGATTTATAACCCAGCAGTTAACACACACTTAAGGTAGATCTCCAGTAGATTACTACCAGCATTGCTTTTTTATATCAGAAAGGACAGGGCCAAAAACTTCAATTTGTTCTTTGGCTCTGTCTTCTACCCAGCTATATAAGTCTTTCCTAGAAAGGAAATCCAGTGTGAGGGATGTTGAAGTGACACCACAACACCTGTACTGCCCTTCACACACAAGTTACTCCTACTACCCAATACCACTTGGAAAGAAACACCATTTCCTTCACTTTCATTTCAATAGAAAGCAGCGACCTTTCAGGTACACACACAAGGAATATCTACGCAGAGAATTAAAGCATATTGAAAACCTACATAACCTTAGCCAGACATATGCAGTAACTGTTTTGGATAAAAAGGGCCCTTCTCTGCATGCTTCTGAACATTGTAGTCATTCACATCCCCCAAAATGTAAAGCAGCTAGAAAACCCTACGAAATGCCGTTGGTAGCATTTTATACTGCCACTAAGCACATGAGGTTGTAGAGAACGCGTTGTATTGAAAGGCGAGTTTCAGAAACATTGACAGTAAACAAACAAAAGTTCTGAGGAGAGCAGAAATAAGTTCTGGTGAAGTCCATTTTATGTTTGTTATGGCAGCCTGGGTCTCAGTGGGAAAGGAGAAACAAAGAAATATGCAAACTTGAACCTGAAGTTCCAGGCCTTTAGCTCACTTGCAAATCCCAGTTTCAAGGGTTATTTACCCCATTTGAAAAACTCCATGGCATATTTTATAAAAACATCACTAATTAGTCCTAGCAAAAGTACTTCCACCCTCTATTGATATAGTAGATTCTAGTAACCCTTTCAAATGTTTCTTCAAAGACATAAAAACTAGAAAGGCTTTTGTTTAAAGAGAAAAAATCAGAAGTAAAAGTTTTCATTTATCTCTAGGGCTGCAGCCTAAACAAAAGAAACAAACCACATAGATACCACAAGAACAAACAACACCAAGAAGGCCATCACATACCTCTTTGGATTCCATCTCAACACGAAATCATTGCAGCATTAGCTGGGATCCCACCACAAAATGACAAACTCAACAGACCAAAGGAGAGCAGAAACCTGGTTCTGCCATACCACGCAGGTTAAGAGTTCTCTACCCTTTTCCCCACAGAAATATAGTACCACAAGATATTAGCAATAACACCTGAATAAGATCCCCACCTAACTGTGTAGCAGAGAAACGAGGGAGGTGTGGGGAAAGAAAAGCTTTTTTTCTTGTATTCACCTTCCCGTCTGAGTGCTATTTGCAGTTAACATGAGCAGCTGTGACTCTTTCCAGGTGAAAGACATTACCATATTCCCTTTCAGGCTGCGAGCAGACTATTCAAATCCTGACCCAGCGTCCTGGTGCGATTAAAGTACCCGCACCTGGCAGAAAGAACAAAACAGACTGGAGGGGAATATGGGGGTTTAGTGAAGATACAGTAAGATTGGTCTGAAACAGCGGAAGTATGCAATAGTTTCTATGAATCAGGCTAGTTGCCTTACAAAAAGCCTAGGCCACGTTCTGAAAGTGACAAATAACGGCTAAAATACACTAAATAAGCAGTTTTACTTTCCTTTTAGAGTTCTCATCCACCAAAGCTGGCCCAACACTGCCCATTCTTCATCTTCACTTCCCTGAACAAGTATGAGAAAGACAAACACAGCTAAAATATTTTGTGCTCCTTTCACTGTTGGCTATGCTACGGCGCACACAATTTCTGTATGAAAGGCAGGACTCAATTAGTTTCCCTACTCCTGTATCAATACTTTCCTTCTTTCCTGTTTTACTAATACATTTCATATGAAATATAATCTCTCCTTGTATTCTGTTACACAGTCATAAGTAATGTGAAAATTACAAATAAATTTCAATGTGAAAAACACAGTTTCATGGGAAAAAAGACAGTGCTTTACCAAATCGTCCCTTGAGTCTAGACAAATTTCATGAGTTCATGTATTTATGAATGTAAAGATATGTTTATCTTGATATAAAAATCTAAAAAATAAAAATCAGTCTTATTACACAAGATTACGCTGAAATTTACTGATTTCTCTATGTTGTTGATTTTTGTTCTGAATTTCCTGAATTTATCAAATTTGAGTAACTAGAACATAAAGCCAGTATACATTAGTATATTTGAAGCACTAAAACTTTTCCGTTTACTGTAAAGGTTTTTTTCATCTCTTAGACATACATCAACCCCAAACATATGGAGCAATAAACACGTTTTTGTTCAGCCTTTAGAACAATGGGGTAAATACAGCAATTATAGCTTTGTTTATCATTTAAAATTATAAAGATATTTGACAATAATATCTATCTTTTCTTTAAGAACAAAAAAAGCATACTTACACAGACATATTTCTTGACAATTTCACTTTATCTAGCAATTTAGTGAAGGAGTAATTCAAGTACCAAAACACGTTGCATTTGAATTAAAAAACATGTTGTATTTGAATTAAAGCATGTAGCTTTGAAAAACGGTGAAAGTAAACAAGAGTATAGCAAAACCAGAGGTGGCTAGACACAGCATGAAGTATTGCAACTAGCCCATAAGTTTATTTCACTATGGATTTCTAAAAGAAACTTAGAAAAGTTTGATTGGAAAGCTACAAGTAAAGAAGCAACATTGCAGTTACTTGTAAAACAAAATTAGTATTAAAGAAATTAAAATAGAAACAGTTTCCTAAGGTTGTCTCAGGAACAGCATTTACACCTGTGGATTAATACTAATCATAGTCCACTGCATCTGTTGATGTGTTTGGGTAGTTAAAGCCTAAAAAAAAAAAGCCATGCAAAGATCCCAAAGTATTTTAATGGAGATGAAGAAAACAACAACAACAAAAATCCAGCAGCTTTTGCCAGGTTTCTGGGGTTTCTTTATTTTTTTCGTTGGGGAAATTAGCCATAAATTATTTTGAAAAATAACCATTTTCTCCCTCATTTTCATGGGCACAGATGTCTGGATTAGTCACTTTTTATTGTCTGTCAAATTACATATAAAATATACATTAAAGTATTAGACAAAGTAGATACATTCTTCACAAAGCAAGATCAATGAGGGCCTCACATGTCCCATAGTTTAACTACCCTCAAGACAGAGAAACAACAGTCACTCTAGCAGTCACTACAAAAGCATAGGCTCAGTTACTTAATTACTTCATTATTTCAATATCCAGTTTGAGTACACAAATCCAACATACTTTATTCAACACTTCATCATTGTGTTTAGTCCAAAAGCCACAGTAAGTAGGGAGAAATGCCAGCTTCAGCACCATCTGCAGTCGAGTACCACCTGACCCACATCTAATAAAATATACACTTAAAATTATATTTTCTCAGATTTCAGCCCAATACCAGTTGCACTTAATTACAGCAATACTTCAGTCTACACGTTGGGTCTGTTTCTCCTCGCATTAGTTACCCACTTTTGTATCTATGTGGATTTTTTCCTGCTTCACACCTATGTAAGTGATGTTAGAGGTTGATGCCCAATGGCAGAACTGTCACAGCCCATAGAATCAACTACCAAAAATGACACTTAACAAACTGGCAGAGCTTGATTCAGCATTATCAGAATCAGGAAGCCTAGGCATTGAAAAGAATCATTTCCGCACTATCCCGCTCCCGTTTCAAAGGCTGAAGTGGCTGGAAGCAGCAGGTAACAGAAGCAGTGACAGCATGTAGCAACAGTCCATACACAGGCGCACACGCACAAAACCTCACTGTCCCAAGTAGCAAGGAGAAAACGTTCTGGAACTGTGGAAATTTCAGATCAGTATTCTACTATTATTGTAACTTACAACTGCTATTCGTCTTCACTAAATCATATAAAAGTCACTCTATTTTGTTCCTTTGTCCTGAAAGTATATACCAGTATTAATGTCAACACTGGCAATGAGATAATTATTTCTATTTTTTTTTTCTTTACAGTAGGAAATACACATATATTTCCTATTTTTTTTTTAAGAAATACCTTGCTTCCATGAACGTCCTGTACTTCAAAAGTTGCCTAAGGCAAACAGTGCCAGAATTCAGCAACTATTTCAGGGCCACAAGTCTAATTTAACTTTACTTTTCCAAATGCAACATTAATCATAGAGGTAGATAACAAGAGCTGGAAAATATTGCTTCTGGCAGAAGCGGTTAGCAGCATGTCTCATTTTCCCCTAAACTGGGGCATTTCTGTTTATTGGGAGCTAGGACTTGATGTCCCACAGAGCATGCTACCTGACTGGAAGTCTTTCAGCACTTTCGAAGTAAGCCTCTTGATTCACGCTGATCTGGGGTTAAATCTCAAAAAAAGAAGTAAACATCTGAGAGGCATGAGCTTCTAGCCTTCTGACCAGCTCTACTGTATGCAATTCAAAAATTTGCCTGTCCTCATTGGTTTTGATCCCTGTAACAGTAGTTTTATGTTAAGACAGTGTAGTTCAGATGCCAACCTTTTTCAGAACTGCCTTTATCAGCTGTATGTCAAATAGTATGATAGGGAAAGGCATAAAAATAGTCGTGGGAGCAGTCACAGCATTAGACAACAGGCTCACACAAGAAAAGGAAGGAGTAAGGGGAAGCAAGGATCAAGAGAGGTAAAGAGGGCAAACTACCAGACTGGGGCTAGCCTCCTTGACAATAAGATGCACTTGAACTTCATGGAAAAGATCAAAGGATTTAGATAGACATGGAAAAGAACAGTGGGACATTGTTCAGCGTACAATCATTGTACAGTGACTTTATTTGAATCATTTTAAATGGAACAAAGAGGGAAGGAGATGATACAGTAGAAGATACAGATTATGTTACAATGGTTAGGGAAGAGTGACTTTAGAATACTTTGGGGGGACAATATAAAGGAATCTGATGCAAGATGGAATCAAGGAAAGAAGAAAAGTCTTTAGTAAGACAGTAAGATTGTGGTTCCAGGAAAGAAAGCAAAGTGAAAGTACAAGAGCAGTTTGAGAGGGAGGACTTGTAAAGAGAAGCCTTCATCATGAGACCATAGTAGGAACTTTGGGACAGATGTCAGGAATGAGAGTTTGCAGAAAAAGGGAAGAACTAAAATTTGACATCAATTTGGAGCTCTAAGATTACAGTCAGAGACTAAAGCCTTGGCAGTGAATGCAGTCAATAGCAAAAGTTAGTAGAAGACATAATTCTGCTAGTTCCAAGAAAATAATTTCTATTTAACCTAACCAGTTACACCTAGGAAAGCATCTGAAATAATTTTTCACTACCATAAGAAAACAGTGAGTAGGTGAACAGCCCTTCATTAAATAATTTAATTTCCACATACAAGGCCACACACTGAACAAACTACAGAACATGGCTCAGGCTGTTCGCACAGTGGCCTGACCATGAACCATTTGTCCACAGATTAATATGCAGTGTCAGCCTGTCAGCAACTTCCATGTCACTATCATCACTTTCTGCAGCATCGCCAGCAGCAAGAGCTCTCGCTGTTATGGAGTCTTCTTAGCAAGGGCTACAATGTTTTGCTGTCGGACAGTACTGGAGAAAATATGCTTTTGCAAGCAAAGCATGATTCCCATTCAGCCCTATGGGTAGATTCAAACTGAGTCAAAATACTCTTACAGCTGTAGTTGCTCTTTCAGCTGACATTTTAGAATTTTCACCAACGTTTAAGACAGTATTAAGAAAAAATTAAAACGTCAGGCAACCTGACAACATCAGGACTAGGATTTAATTTTCCTCTATATTAATCAGGAAAACTAATATGCAAGTGTAGAATTGAGATGTTGGCTTAATTTCTTTGTCATTAGACAAGAGCGTCATAACCAATTTTGGACTTGCTTCCTATTGACTTCCTTTAAAGCAGAAATTAAATTCAAGAACCCTGTAACAAATTTAGAATATGAATCACTGGATAGATTATGGGTAAAGTAATACGAAGACATATTACTTTGCTTGTATTGTCTCCCACCTTTGAATGCCTACATTTCTAGTTACACTGTGAGCAACTTTAATGGCCTTTACATTTAGAAAATGCGAATAGCCTATCCTTTTAAATACCAGACCTCTTAAAATTAATTCAACTGGTCCCAGAAAAAGAAATTTAAAGCAGGTTAACTCTTCAGTACTTTAAAAAAAAAAAAAAGTCCTTTCAAACACAGAGGAGTTTTTATATTTCCTTCCCCCATCTCTTTGATCTCACAGAAAGATGTCTTTTGGCTTACAGTCTAGGTTTTTATTTGAAAAAGATATTTCTCAGATGATGATTTAAGAAAAAAAATAATTATATACTCCCAGGTTTTGCTTAATACAGGAACAATTTCATTGATTTTCAGCTCAATTTGTTTTGGTTTAATTTTGCCTTCTACAGAGGAAGACTGATAGGTTTTAATATAGCTCAAACTCAAGAGCTGGAGATGTGACACTCCCCAGCTCTGCTCCCCTGCTCTGCAACAGTTCCTGGGGGCACATATTTAGAGTGACTCTGTTACTGGGTGAATTGGAGTATATTTTACCATGAAGTTTAGCATCGAGAGGATATGAGAATCCAAAAGAAAACAAATTACCAGTATATGTTCGAGCAACAAAATAATTCACTACTGAAAACCCCATACATAAGCATTACCCAGTCAAATGCATAATTCAGAACATATTTGTTATGAGGGGTATCAGTAGTAAAATATGAATAACCGTTTAAAAATAATTTTTCCACTGTGTTAATCTAAGAGTATTTTATATTACTGATGATATATTTTTTTTAAAAAAAAAAAAGAAAACAACAAACTTTTTGGCCTTTTGACTGGTGAAAGCATGTATATTAACACCCATGACATGACTGTTTCTCTGATACATGCACTCACTAATGAATCTTTTCCTGTAACTGGTAGGTTATTTTAAGTTGTTATTGCAAAACTACCACAGAACATCCTGGGGGGGGGGGGGGAATGAGACTCTTTTAAGGATTTTTCCTTTTTCCCATTTTAATTGCCATTTGCCACAGCTCCTACATATGTCAGACTACAAACTTAACATTAAAGGGATAAGAATTTTTATAGAACTTTCCATTATTTTTTGCATCAACAATAAAATGTGACATTTTCTGAAGATCTCTGAAGTACAAACTAAAGGTACTATAGATCTGAACACACTAACCCTCACAGGCCAAAATATTGCCAGGTTAATCTGCGTAACTGTTTGCACGTTTGTTTAAAACTTATTGAACTTGACTGAAAATCTGTTACCTGCTTAAATGTGTATGTTGGAATCAAGCCACACAAACACTACAGAAAACATGACTAAAAATACAGCTGCATAACAGGGGAGAGAGTTTGATGAGGTATTTATTCACAGAATCACAGGTTGGTCGGGGCTGGAAGGCACCTCTGGAGACCACCTAGCCCAAGCCCCTGCTGAAGCAGGCTCACCCAGAGCAGGCTGCACAGCATCGCGCCCAGGTGGGTTTGAATGTCTCCAGAGAAGGAGACTCCACAGCCTCCCTGGGCAGCCTGTGCCAGGGCTCCGCCACCCTCCAAGTAAAGAGCTTTTTCCTCATATTCAGCTGGAACTTCCCGTGTTGCAGTTTGTGCCCGTTGCCCCTGGTCCTGTCGCTGGGCACCACTGGAAGGAGCCCGGCCCCGTCCTCCTGCCACCCACCCTTAAGGTGTTGGTACGCACGGGTGAGACCCCCCTCGGCCTTCTCCAGCTACACAGCCCCAGCTCTGCCAGCCTCTCCTCACCAGGGAGGTGCTCCAGGCCCCTCACCAGCTCCGCAGCCCCCGCTGGGCCCTCCCCAGCAGCTCCCCGTCTCCCGTGACTGGGGAGCCCAGCGCTGGGCCCAGCACTCCCGATGGGCCTCACCAGCCCGAGCAGAGGGGCAGGATCAGCTCCCTGCACCCGCTGGCCATGGAGGGGAGAACCCTCCAGGCTAAACAGCCCCACCACACATCGCAACACGCTGGAACCTGAATTTCCATTCTCTCAGAGAACAAGGTTATGCGGACCAGAATGAACACACACCACTACACCCCCCCAAGTTAACCTCCCCCCTTGAAATCCAACCCAGGGAAAGGGGCATCATCTCCTCTAGGCTTCAGCAGAAGCGCCCGGTATCCCCTGACGTTACTCTCTGCGGGGGGCGCAGCGCCGAGCGGCCCCAGGGGCCGGGTACGGGCCCCTCACCCCGCGCTGCAGCCCGGCCCGCGGCCGCGGCGCTCCCCGGTGCGGAGGTGCCAGAGCGCCCCCTGCCGCCCCAACGCCGCCACCCACACCACACAGCTTGCTTTGCTTTTTCCCGGCCGAGTTTAAACTTCCAAATTTTCTCTCACCGACAAGGGTTTCTTCCCAGTCTTTTTACTGCCACCTAGCAAAAATAAATAGCCTTAAATCCCATAAATCCTTCAGAGCAAATTCTGAGCCAACACCGTGCTACAACACAAGGCCTATGCTTTAAAAGAAACTGTAGTAAATCAAACTCACAAGCAAATTAAACCTCGAGGTAAACTACTCCCTCCCACACGGTACCTCAACGTACACATACGTGGAAGGCACAAATGAAGGGCAGGGACTCAAGTGCTGAGTCTGGAAACATCCCACCCAGCTCACGTGCTTCACTGATGCATCAAAGTGGTTCTAAACCTCCCCTTACTCTTTGAATAGTGAGAAAAATGCCTGAAAAGCTGAACTGCCATACAAGTGCACGTCTTTTTCTTCTGTTTATTATAAAGGAACCTTTAGGCATGCCGGTACTTTAATAAACTGTTTGCAGACAGGCACAGAGATTTTGCCTGGCACCAAAAATCCTCTCCCATAAATACACCCCTCAATCATCATATTTATAGTTAAAATGAATATATTCTTGAATGCAGGATGAAAACGTTTTGGATGACTCACAATTCCAGAATAGCATCACCAACCTGGAATCCTGGAAATAAGGATGTGAATGACACGTAGCAATCCAAACAAATGGGTTGCTTGTCAGAAATCCAAGGAGCAGTTGCAGCTCTCAGTTCTGCCAGGAAAATGGAGCTGAAGCAATACAACATATCCTCCCACTTGTATGAAACACTACAAAATATTTAAGGCAGGTGTATTTCCTACATCACCCCACCAGCAGTCACTCAATAAAGTGGTAATTATTGATATTCCTACAGTTTCCAGGGAAATTAAAGAGAATAATAAAATACCATATTTCTATTGCACAGCTGACAATTTAGGGAAGAACAATGATTTATGATCATACTTCTGTAGTCGTTCAAAATGAAGAATCAGTAGAACAAATTATTGTTTATAATGAGTGATATTATGGGTCTTGTCAGTGTTTCTTCAAATTCAAAGAAAAAGAGTAAGAATGGAATTCATCATTTTATTGCCTTTACTTGCCTTTTTCTACCTAATAGAAAGATTTTCCCCTTTATGGAAAATTCTTATGTGATTTAATAAGGGAGGGAAAGAAATACACACTCTGCAGAAATTTCTTTGCCCCTTCTTATTTTGCTTCTTCCCCCATTTCCTTCCCCCTTCTCCACAGAATAATCATTTGCCTAACAGGGAATATTACCTCCCACACCTCTTGGGATAATAAAACACTGAGTGTCCTCTGTGTTAGAAATTAGCATTTTCTATTTGAAAAAGGACTATGCAGAAAATCAGTACTTGCTTTCCAGTTTAAGAGCTGCTGGGTAACTAAAGTTATTTCATAAAATTGTTTCATTATTATATATGCAATAACCCATCCCTAGCCTCTAGATACTTCTAAACTCTGCTGTTTCACTACAGGAATTTACAAGTGGACTTACAGTCCTATGAAGAATAGCTAGATATGAGACAAATATGATACATGGTTTAACCATCCTGTAAAAAAGCCTTTCCATAAAGGCTGCTGCACATTGCACATGCAGGGGAGCCAGGCACACATTGTACTGGCACACTGCTAGTATACAATCCAAAACACAACATTTCTCCCAACATTTCAAATCATCTTTTAACATTGAAGAATGACTGCTACTCTATAGGCAGGTACAATACACCTTTCTCACAAACCCTCTGCTGTATTTCAAAGAAGGGTCAATGGACTCTCAGGCATTTCCTTTTAGAGAATCACAGCTATCTTCATTGTAGGCTCTTTGGAAAAAATGCATGGAGCCAACTGAAAAGCCCCTTCAGACTTTTGTTCTTCTTATCACAGAAAAACAAAGCCATTTTGCTGCAAGTTTTTCTGCTCTTTGAAAAGAAAAATTGTGTCTTTTCATGCATCACTCATTTCTATTTTCTCCAGTTTCACCTATTTTCTTCTTACTGTGTTTGTTCTACTTTCTTCAGTGGAGTAAAGAAAAAGAATGTTTCCCTACTTCCTCCCTCCCCCCCCCCCCCCCTTAAGAAGGGAATCATACGCAGAAACTGCCTAACAGCACACAAAACACTAGTTTATTTGCTTTCATTCCAAACAACGGTCTTTTTCCCCCACCAGTTCTGTTTACTGATTAAGCAGGGGGAGAATTTGACATGACATTTGACATCCTTCAAGCCCCAGGGCCCAAAGCTCTTCCACTCATGCAAAGCTCTTTTCAGGATAGCACTCTGCTTGCCTAATTCTCCAGTGAAGAAGCAGTAGAAAGGGAAACAACCATCACTCCTCTGAACCATGCCTAGTTTTATGAACAGATGTTTTTCATGCAGCATTTTATTCACTGATCTCTCAGTTCTTCTTGTTCTTAAATAGTAAGACCAATAATCATTACACTGGAGCATTGTTACCGCATCTCTGACCACCTGCAAACGCCATTAGGCTGTGTGTTCCTACTACCCTTAAGTAAACCATCTGAACAGAAAAGCTGACAAACACAATACATGATGGGAAATGGCTTGAAGCAAAAAAATCAGTCAGTAAGGAAATACTAGTACTTCCTGTGACAAAATACTTGAGCTACTGTGATTGTTTCCAGCAATTAAAAAAAAAACAAAAAACAAAAAACAAAAAACTCCATGATCAATCAGTTTTTAAGAAACAATAACTATTGTTCAAGTGAGAAACACCTGTTATGACATCTAAGCTTTTGGTCCCAATCTTACCTCTCTGTTACTGGTATTGCGTTTCATGTCGAAGCAACTTTAGAGGTGAACTGTGTACTATTTTAAACAAGAATCAATTAAACATTGATGATGGTTTAACAAGCGTTAATTGACAGTTTAACAAGCGTTACACTGGTTTACTTAACCACCTGTGTGATTAAATTAGGAAAAAAAAACTTTGTGACAGACAATTATATGCCTGCATATATGCAGGGACAGTTACCTTCTGTCTTCAGTAGATGGCTGCACTGCTACAAATGCATTTAACACTTGTCCTAAAAAATGGCAATATACATCTTTTTTTTCCCTGCCTGTAGAATAAGGTCAAAAGCAGACTTAAAAAAAAAAAAAAGGCCCTGCGCATCATGTTACTATTTTAACTGTAATTTAAGTCCAGTTCACATGAGGTAATTAATCACCAATTTGTTTTTTCCTCAGAAATTCTTTGTACTCCTTTCCATTCTAAAGAGAGCAGAAATAAGGACTCCAAAAGAGATGCTTCTTGAGAGATGAGAAGTCTGGAAGCCATTCACGTTCGGCTTTCAGCGGTACTGTACTTCGAGTGAATCACTGTACGAGTGCTGTTTTGTTACCCATATAAATCCACTGGAATAAGACCACCAGTAAGCACAGAGCTAGCTTTATTCTACACTCCCACTGCGACTGAGCAACAAAAAGAACACTGGCAGATAGCATTAGCTTTGGCCCTAAATCAAGAGACCTAGCATTTAAGCAAGCTAACAGACTGAATCTCATCTTTATTTTCACGGGGTTAGCATGAGCTTGTGCACTAATCTAGGCTTGTTACAGATATAAGAGGTAGCTAGACCCCTTTGCTGAATTTATGCAGAGGAGGAATTATATCGCAGTATAATAAACATCTTTCACCAGCAGCTTAACAATTTACCTTGCTATACATAGCACGGTGGCATTGGAATATAGTATTCATTGAAGCAAAACCAGTTTAATCTTAGGCTTCATTTTCCATCCAACATCCCCAAAGCAGTTTATAAAAAAAAAAAAAACAAAACAACCTAACAAACAAAACAAAACACATAGACTGTCCAGGTGTGTAAACTGAACTAAATTCTGTTCTCACAACATGCAAACTGGAATCAAATGTACTTGATTCAGTGTATTTCTAACAGCAAAGCAGGTCATGGGGGACTATGTTTGCATTAAGCATACAGCAGTGAATCACAAGGTTGCTGTGCTGCACGCAGCCGTGCCTTACTCAGTCTGCACTAGCTGCACTGTAATTGCACAAAACATTGAAACTACCCCTTCCCCCATGTTTGAGATACAGTAATCATTCTTAATGCTGTTATTAGGGGAAATAAACTGACAACACACAGAAAACTCCCACCTGTGACTTTTTAATCCATGTTCACTGTCTCTTACTGTGCTGCAGAATCAGAAAAACTTTGGAGAAAAGTATCATGCAAAAAGAACACTTTGGAATAATTTCTACAGGCAATAGCTTGGCAAGCAGTCCCTGCCCAGGACCTAGGAGGGATGTGACAAAAGTCTATAAATATCTGTATCGCTGACAGACATAGTCTAGAAATTGATTTGGTTGTTGTTTGTTCAAATAATTATCTCACATCATATTAAGCCATCAGAAAGAAGGTTTAAAACAAGCACAGGAGCTCATTTTTCTGTTCAGTTGATTGCTAAAGCTATAGAACTCCTGCCAAAAGATGCCGCAGAGGCTAGAGCACCACAAAGTTTCAAGGGCAGACTGGGTAAGTCGATGAAGAGGAATGTGTTTAAGAACACTGAATATAAGGAAAATATATGCTTTTCAGAAAGGTCCTTCCTTCCTTTCAAACACTTCAAATTGAAGCAGCTGGAGTACTGGGAGAAGAAACATTACAATGTTTGCCCTGATCTTCCACTTTTCCCGAATCACATTTTTGACCAGTCAGATGGGACACGGGGCTAGACAGAACCGTTGAGCTGCCCTGTACAGCTACTCTACATTTTTACGTTATATTCACTGCTCACTAGCAAAAAATAGCCCTAGATTTTGTTATGCATTCAGCCTTGTCGCTTAGTGGGGGGACACACTTTTAGTAAAGCATTCATATGGGGTTACATATGTCTACAACCTGTTCAAAGCTGCTGGGAAAACATCACCTCATGATTAACTGGTACCATTTGAAAACCCTTCAGCTCTTATTTCAGCCCTTTGTTCCACCTCAAAGTTAAAGAAATATTTGACATTTTCTAGAATCTGCAGAAAATTTCAAGGCTTATAGAAAAGTTATTTCTACAAGTGTGTGTTCTTAAGCTACTCTGCTTTTGCTTTGTGTGGTAGAACCTTATCTATACACCACAAACAGATTATTTTTTTTTTTTAAGATGCAGAAGGTATGATTATTACTCGAGGAAGAGATACTTCACAAAAGCCACGTGAATAATATCTGTTAGTGATATTCAGGCCCTTCTCTTTTTTTTCAGACTAGGTCTTGATTTTGCCATTTTCATTTACATCTAGGCCCTGGAATGAGGAGTGAGCTTTGAAAACATGCAGAATACCCCAAAGATTTAATATTTAGGTATTACAGAATTTACCACTTAATCCCCTAGAGTGCACGGTTTTCAGAACACAGCTGCATACACTTGTGTCCTGGGGAATATAAATTTTCCATAGTTATATGACACATGGAAGTCAGGAATATGGACCCAGGATGCACAAGTTTTCCATCTACTCCAGTCTGCTCAGAGAGGTCATGCACATTTGGCAGAAATCAACAAGCAGCTATCTTAGCGAATCAGAACCCAGTGAATACTGTTTTAAATGCTTTTCATTTGCAGATTAATCCTGATCCAAGATGCCAAAATCTTCCCTACATGTTTTCAAAATTAATACAGTTTTAAAGAGGAATAAAGAAATAGAGATCTTATCCCAGCCACTCAGCCATGAAGCATTTAGTGTTCCTTTGGCATGCCTAAACTCATTCCCATCTGCTAGAAAAGCATTCTGGCCATTCAGTAAGGTGAAACCATGCAGGCAGATGGTGCACAATGACAGAATGTCAAATGTAAATAACTAGTTTTCAAAGAAATACCTCCTAATAGCAAACACCAACTGATCAGGCTGTATTACCCATTCCAAAACCATCCTACTAATTCCTATCTATTGGCAAGATGAAGACTTGAATCCTATTTCTGGGCATTTTACCCCAGTACTTCCTTTTCTGCTTAGACATCCATTTGAAGTATTCTTAGCAAAAAGGGTTATTAGCATTCCATTTAGTACCCAAATAATTACATACAGTTGTTTAAAATCCAACCAACCAAACAAACAAAACTGGCCATTTGCTTCTAAGAATGAGTTCTGGTACCAGGTTATTTGAGTCAGGTAAATCACTGAAAACCAGAAATTCTTAATTTAGTGAAAAATACACAATATTGAATCTTTTTAAGCTATATATTAAAGTTATATAGTAATATCAAGGCAAGTTCTACATTTATTTGTACATATATTTCTATGGAAGATAGTAAGCTGGATCTTCCAGCACCTCAAACACAAGTCATTGCACAGACAAATTTTTCCATTAGACAACAGTAAAAAGAATAATCGAGTCCAACATCTGCTTTAAATTGCACAAGTCACTTCCAAGTAAGTCACATTAGCTGTATGCTTATCTGTGCTAATATGCACATTCCAAAGATTAAGAACCAGAAATAGAGAATGAATAACAAATAACTTTGCACATTCAAATCTTCACCCGTGTCTTTTACATGTAAGTGTTTTCAGGTACTGAAAGTCACCACCCCTGGCATGGCTTTTGGGGAGAAGAAACACTGGCCTCTTCCCCTGTAGAGAGGAAGACTTCCCCTCTCTGTCCCTGGAAACCAATACACGTGCTCTCAGCGAAACTTGAAGAGTTAATTCATTTGACAGAAACAATTAAAAATGTATAATTACTAAATATGCTATGCTTTGGAATAATCATTGCAGAGATTAATGGAGAAATAGTGCACAAATATCTGAATGTACTTACTGTCTTTTATCCAATGTCTATTTTTATGAAATATCTTCAGAGAAAATGTTGCCCTGAATGTCTAGAACTCACTGATTTTTACCAAAATATTTACCTTTGTCAGGATTTGCTGTTTCCTGCTTTTGTCCACAAAGTCTTAGTCAACATATTTACAATCTCTGTGATTTTGTAATATAACTGTTAACAGAATAAATTTCCTCAAGCGCTGAATTTATGTTTGCTCTTGGAACACATAGCTTTTGAGTCATAGTGAACGTTGTTTTGCTAACCCTTTCTGTAAAACTTTGCCTTGGATACAGCCCACAGATTAATGAAAGGTAGCGTGCTTTCCTGGTTAAATCAACTCCACACCTAGATAAAGGCAATTATGCTACAATATAGAAGAAAGCAAACTTTTTATTTTCTGTCAATTGGAATATATTAAGGTAACCATAAAAATCACAGAATGCAACTGGCAACTGTAAAGCCTTTAAAGACGTCATTGAATTCAAAACATGTTGGGAAGTCAAACAGAAATGAAATACAGAAATCCACACCAAGGCTCTGAGTGCATAAAGCATTTAAGAAAAGGGAACAAAAAGACTGTGAAACTCCACTGAAGTAACTGTCTATGTCAGAGTGATTAAATCTTTCAGGGGCCTCCTATGTACATTGTGATGAAAAAAAGGTACCTACAAATAGAGTTTACAGCTCTGTTCAGTGATTACACCTTTAAAGTTTCAGAAGAGGTACCTTAAGGGGCACACCACTTCTAGCTCATTTCAAATCCCAAGCTCAAAAGGAAACCATTAGTCTGCGGTTAGAAACATACTGGCAAAAAACTAAACCACAATTTATCAGTCTTCTTTATGCTGGACTTACTTAGCCAACTACCCAAGAACACCGTTAATTTCATTTCACCGTCAAAGGAAAAGATTCTACTGAAAGCAGAGGAATGAAAGTATCTTTATAGTAGGAAGGAATTTCCAGCTGCTAAACAAACACAACAGATCTCATATATACACATATGTGAACACACACAGATCTGGAATTTTATTTTTTTTTGTTTTTCCCTGAATGAGCTTAAATCTTTCATCTAAAATTTTCTGTTGAAGAACACTTTTAAAAAAAAAAAAAAAAAAAAAAAGCAATTCTGTCTGATGCATTTGGAAGCGTACCACAACAAAGGTAAAGGATACTTCCTTCACACCTTATATAAACAGAAGAGGAGCTTTAGAGAATTTCACTGAAGGCAGTGAAATCCTGACATAAATTCAATTGGAATTAGCAGCACATTCATCTTTCTGTCATGATTTCAGTTCGAACAGTGTCCTGGTTTCAGCTGGGATTGAGTTAATGTTCTTAGTAGCTGGTGCAGTGCTGTGTTTTGGATTTGGTGTGATAGCAGCGCTGACAGCACACTGATGGGTTCAGTTGTTGCTGGGTGATGTTTACACCAAGTCAAGGACTTGTCAGTTTCTCCAGCTCTGCCAGAGAGAGGGCTGGAGGGGAATGGGAAATTGGGAGGGGACACAGCCAGGACAGCTGACCCAAGCTAGTCAAAGAGGTATTCCATACCATACGATGTCATGCTGAGTACATAAGCTGGTGGAAGAAGGAGGAAGGGGGACATTTGGCATTATGGTGTTTGTAACCATTAGGTGTGCTGGAGCCCGGCTTTCCTAGAGGGATGGCCGAACACCTGCCTGCCCATGGGAAGCGGTGAATGAATTCCTTGTTTGCTTTGCTTGTGTGTGCGGCTTTTGCTTTACCTATTAAATTGTTCTTATCTCAACCCTTGAGTTTTACATTCCTTTCTGATTCTCGCCCCCATCCCTCTGGGTGAGGGGGGAGTGAGTGAGTGGCTGCGTGGTGCTTGGTTACCAGCCGGGGTTTAAACCACAACAGTCGCAGTCTACTTCCTGCATGCTTCCCAGTGCATGCCCAGAGTTCCAGAAGGAAGGGAAGGGAAGGCAACAACTGCGCAGAACAATTTTCATTCACAGCAGGAAAGAAGCTGCCTTAACCAAGCAGCTTTTCCACCACCTGCTCCCTTGGAGATACCAGAAAGAATTTGCTTTCTACTTCATGTAAGACAGCTACTATTAAAGCTACAATAATATTGTACCATTAATACAGTGTGTATTGATAAAGAAGAATTTTTATCAATAACCACTGGAGGAACTGGACCTGAACACACCAAACAGTAAGAGACTAGCTCATCTGGATATTGCCATTTTGGCAAACAATGTCCGTACTGCTAGGGCCCTTCCACACGCTGGGGCAAAGGAAAGCCCACACTGCAAGTAAAGAACATAAACTGATTTGTGGATCTCATGTAACAAGCTAGTAAATTACAAGTTCCTAGAACACTGGCAAAAGAATCTTAACAATGAGGTGAGTAAAGCATTACAATGAAACTTTTAAGCTGATATTACACATGCGTTCCTAGTATTTAAAATATATTGCATCTTTACTTAGATTGTAGAATTCAGTACAACTTTTGACTGGCAACATCCTTCAAATCTTACTAAGGTATTTAAAGCACCAACAGGTGTCAAAGTTATATCCTTCCTGAAATCCTGAATATTAAGATTTCATTGTTCAATTACTGTGGAAAACTTTAAAAGTAATCATTCTCACTATCAATAGCAAACAATTTCCATTTGTTTTATACCAAGCTCAGTACTGTAGGTGGAGTGAACATTCCGATTCACAGTTGCCAATTTTAGTATTACTTGCTTTCCATTGTTTATACTTCATATATATTCACTGAGATTTCCATAATGATCCTCAAGATCCCTCTTCCCAAGAAACTGCATTGACCACAGGTGAACAGTTAGCCCTTTGAAAGCCCTCCTAAACTTTTCTGACTACCTAGCCTGTGTTTTTTATGTAATGTGCACATACACTTCTAAATATGCGTTCTTTTTCTGGGTGAAGTTGAATACTACTACCAAATAGCCATAAGCTTGCATAAAGAATATGAGCCTTCTGCCACACAATTGGGTATTTATTTTTGCACTTCTTAATCCATTGGTTCTCACAGAATCTATTTTATGACAACACTTTAGATCCCATGACTATGTAGCTTCCTTAGTATCTTACTGTAAACTACTTTCTCACATAAACTTTTAAAAACTTACCGCAACCTGATCTCTGTTAGCTACCATTTTGTTGACAAGAAATCACACAATATTATAAGCAAGGCAAGGTGCCATTCTATGATCATAATCTTTAAGAGGTCCTGCATATCTAAAGCATTTATCTTAAGTATTTTCAAAAGTGTCCTTCCATTTATAAAAGAAAAAAAAACCCTAAAAATGCAAAATATGTCCAAAGTATTATTAGTCTTAGAAACACTGTAAGAAAGCTGAAATAAAAAATACAATATAAATGTTTGCGTTCTGTTTACAAACATTTCGTATCCTCTTTTATTCCTATTGATATCAGTTCCTACTAACTGCAATGATAGCAGCAAGATTCATATATATGTGGTGAACCCACTACTAAGAAAGAAAAACCAGTGAACTCCATTTCTGTAAATACACGTTGTTGAAAATATTCATTGTATTCAGCATCAGAATTATGACTGACATCACTTTAAATAAATGCAATTCCCAAACCCTAAAATTAGCAAGTATTTTTTGTGTGTGATCCATGTATCTCATCCAGTACATTCATGATGCTTTCTACACAAACCTCTTCTTTCTGGTGTTTCATACAGGCTTGCTTCCATAGCTCTTCAAACCTTTCATCTGAAATGTTCACACCAATATTGTGGAGAATTTGTGCAATCTACAAAATAATACAATTCATGTAATTCCGGTCAGCTTTTTCTTTAAGCTATATAGACTCCAGCTTTTACATACACTATCAATCTCTCTTTACCAACGAATATGTTCCCAGTTTTAAATAAAAACTACATACCGCATCCTGCATCCTTAACCAAAGGAGATCCTATTTAAGTAAATCTGAATCTTATTGGGGTGAAAGCTGCAGTGTACAAAATTGCCTTTAGTTTTTAAAGTAATGGTGATGCAACTTCAGCATTAAAACACAGAAGAGTCAGGGAAAAGTAAACATTTTTTAAAAGCTGTAAGTCAAGTTGTGTTTATCCATTGTATTTTTACTGTTTGCAGTTACCAACACAAATGAGATTATACCATCGTCTGCATTTCACAGCAACAATACCATAGGCAAGATCTTCAATCAGTATAGCTAAGTGGGTGAAGTGACTAAAACAAAATGGTTCACATATACTTCGGGTCTTGCTATAGTTTTACACCAAAGTAATACAACAGAAGTTGGGTTTTTCTGTATTTTCTCACTTGGATGCTTCCTGCTCCATGCCTCATTACACTGATCTGTTGACTCCAACGAATGGGGCTTTAGAAGAATATTGACATGACTTGTACTACTGTTAACATTAGCAAACATTTGGCTTCTTCAATTGTATCATGTGTGTGTGCATGTGTGTTATATTTATGCTCTGGAGATTTTATGCATGCTTTGATGAAGTAAAATGCGTAACATTATCAAATCAACCTTGTCATCTTTCTCGAAAACTGTCTTTTGTATTGATATAGGCCGAAACCACAGTACAGCAAATTATATATATATTATATATAAAAATTATTATATGTACCAATAAATTATGACAGTTTATGCCAGCTGAAATCACATGACGAAAACACGGATTAAATTTTGTTTCTTTAAGCACAGGTGTTGTTTCAGTTAAATTAATAATATTACTCATGAAGAAAACAAACCAGATTTGGTCTAATGTCTTCAATAAGCTAGTGAAATTTAAAAGTTAGAACTAAAAGCAATACTCCACTACAGGATACCACTGCAGGGACAGTAAAGGACTACACGCTCTCATAATGTGGCTTCACCATATCAAAATACAACTCTGTCCTGGCTCATCAACAGTCATAAAATAATCACTGACTAAACCACAGACTATCAAGCGTGCAGACAGGGTTAAACTGACCCTTACCGATTATTAACATGATCATGTTGAATATAAATTACACGCTATTACTCAGTTACATAACTTCTATTCTCTTCAATAGACTGGGACAAATTCCAGTGAAGAAACCAGCAGGTCCTAGAACTGTTTTGTTCTTTTGTAACATGAAAACTCACCTCATGAAACTGCTTTATAGTCAGAATTCACATTCATTTCTACAAGCCTCTAAAAACCTGGTAGCATTAAATGACTCTGGGCTTTCATATAATAATTTCATTAGCTATTACATGTTTGAAAAGATTAATGCTCCATAGCAAAATAAATCAAAGACCATCACTAAAATACTGAAATAGTCCATTTCCTGAGTATAGGGTGATTTAACACACTCAGAGGTGGTTAGGTACTGAACTCCGTATAGTCTGTGTAGTCTACAATGGAGTATGACATCTCAGGCCACATTGTAACTTCAGAGATTTCTATCTAGTGCTTGACAGGTATAATGGGCTTCTCAACGAAGCATGAATTCTATTTGCTGTTAGCTATATTCTGCACGCATGGATTTCCTGCTTCAGAGCCAGATTATAAAATGGTAAGTGCCCATGTACACAACATTCTGACAAGCTGTTTTATGGGTATGTATAGAACATGACACCACACTTTTACATCCCTAGCCATTAACTAGCAACATTCTTTTCTGTAAAACACATACTCAAGTTCCAGATCCACATTCAAATGCGACTGAATAGTTAATATAATGACTAGTAGAGAAGGAGAGGTTGTCAAGTCTTTTTTCTTTTTAGATTGGAATTTTACATTTTGTTACAATTGTCTCATAAACTGTATTTCAGGTAATGAAGTTATCTCTTAATATTTTTTCACTAGAAAATGCATACAAATGTAGAAGCAAAAAAGTAAACAATAGTGAAGCAGCAGTGAAGTATTTATGTGGGAGAAGCTCTGGCCTGTGAGGTAACAGACTGGTAGCAGCCCCCAGAAATACCAGATAGAAAAATCTTAGTCCTCAAGCATGTCCCTGCAGTCTCACACACTATCGTTCTCTTCAGAACTATGAGATGGCACAGTACTGGTGTGCGACTCCCTATATCCTCGATCACTGCGTAAGTCCTTTGTAGATCTCAGCCTACGTTGGTGGTTCAGCAGAGCACTTAAAAGGTATATTCAAGCAGTTTGCTAAATTTGCCGTTAGCAAAACCTGCAAGTTTGTTTGAAGAGGGACACATTGGGTATAATTTTCTACTGAACATCCCTCTGTGATAGAAACTATTTTACACACCTGTAAAAATCTTCTTGTGCAGCTTTTAAAGACATACTCTCACAGAATAACTTTGGTTGGAAGAGATCTCTGGAGATCATCCATCCAACCACATAATCAAAGTAAGGCTAGATTTACCATTAAATCATGTTGCTTTAGACCTTGCACAGAAATGCAAATATGTGCAAGGATGAAAATCTCACAGCTGCTTTGCTCTTCTCACATTGCAGAAATTATAAATCATAGACTCTGAAGCTCTAGATTAATTACTAAACCTTGTTTGACACAGCATTTGAGCATGTGAGTAGCAACAACCTGACGTACTTTCTTACATTACTTATTGAAGTTGGAGCTCAATAAAATTAATATCTACCACCTTTATGAATAACTTTGAATGTGAAGAGCACATATTTTTCAGATAGTTGAATGGATGCAAAGACTGTAATGCTGAAACAATTAATTTTACAACCTATTTGATAATATGAGTTTTCACTCCCGCATGGCTAGAGGTACATTTATCTTGGAAGAGTATTCTGAAGAAATGCACTATACCTCTGCTTTTGGTCTTGTTTTTAAAAGATCGCTTTCATACACTCCCTTTTGATTGAAGACAGAAGGGAACAATAATGCATAAGCATTGCCCTGATCACCATAATTAGTTCTGTCACTGATGCGGCGAATTTGAGGAGCAGGAATATCTGAACGAACAGTTGGAACACCACACACTGGATAGCCTGTGGAAATCAAAGGTAGCATGATAAAGCCTTTATGCAAAGACAGTGCCAGGGAGGATAAAAAATTTTGTATGAAATAAGAACAAATTTGATACTTCATCTCACTTAGGTTCAATAACAAATTATATAATTTTCTTCCTCATCTCGTTTTTTGTATTTTTAGAATTCCTAGCTTCAGCTACATCGTGAAGCATGACAACAGGTAATCTTGCAGTAATAGTCTAGGACTTATCCAGTACTTCCAGCTGAAAACATTTTTAGGTGATTCCAAGAAGATACTGTTCTCCCAAATATACTAGCATAATTTCCCAAAGACCTACATTAACTTTCACATTTTGAATGTATTAACCATGTCAAACATCCAAGCCATGCCAACTTCCAAGTCACAATCCTAAATAAACTTAGTTTAGATACATTAATTCACTATTGTACATTAGTAGAACCTGTAGCAAATAAGTTTTAAACTTGTTCCTGATTTTGTTTTAAATAATGCTCAGAAGTGAGTACAGTCCACTGTACTTACAGGTTGTTGGGAGACCACCTACTACAGCATTATACTGCGAAGAAGTTGCTTGATAGTTTGCAAATACATGATCTGTTGATCTTTTAAGCTTTTTTGGTGTCTTTTCTGAGCTTCCTGGTTCTTTTAACAAAAGATCTTCCTGTTTCAGCAGTGGCTCATCATTTATCTTTGTGTCTTGAGGCAGAACAGGAGCATCTAATTTTTTCCCTATAAACAAAAGTTAATGGTCAGCCAGAATTTATTATCAGCATGTTATAGACCAAGAGTAAAAACCGTTGCTTGAATCCTTGAAAAAAATATAAAGTAGGTAAGAAAACCCATCTGCATTTCTGATAATGATCCTAAGAGATTTTTTTACTTTATCCTGATTTATGGGCTGTTCTCAACATGCCACACTGAACTCCAGGGTTCTGAAATACATTGGTACCTGAGGCTCTGCTGGTGGTAGGCAATGCACTTGCTAAATCCCACCCTTCTAAAGGAGCACCTAGTCTACAACAGCAATGTCCTTTCAATAGCTGCTGCAAGAACAAGATAATCTCTGCAATTTCCCAGTATCATCATCTACCTTTTGTAATTATTTTTTCTTCAAACTCTTTAATAGCCATTTTGTCTTTCCAGTTCAGAAAGTTTGCAAACTCCAGATAATTAATCAGACCATCTTTATCCAAATCACAATAGTCAAATAAGGAATCCAGGAGCTCATCATCTAGATTAAGATTAAGCTGAAAAAAGGACTTCCGTAGGTCACCCTTGTCTATCATTCCATCAGCGTTCTATTACAAATAAAACAAAACAGCTGTTATAATAGCCATCATAAAAAGGCATCATCAAAAGGAATACAGAAATATATGGGGTTTTATACATGTATACACCCACACGCATGTATATATAAATATATACATATATATAGGGCCAGGCATACCATTTCAGACAAGTTACGTTACTGAGTACGAAGAAACCCCGAGTAATTTAGAAATTAAAAATCTGAATATAAAAGCATCAAAAAATAATTTTCACCTTAAATAATACAGTGATTTGAGAGTAAAAGAGTGTGACAGGGTATTGTGACAAGATAACAATCTAATCATAAACGTTGAGGCAAAGCCAAGATTTCTTTTGAAAGTAAGGCATCAATCATTCTGTATACATTACAATTAATGTTATATATGAAATTTCAATTACAATTTTTTTTTCAGAGAGAAAAAAATAAAAGATCCGAAATTCTGATGCTTGGTGGCTTAGTCAGAAAGTACAGCTTGGAAGAAAATATAAACATAATCCTTTGAACTGTTTTTCTTTTGAGAAGAAATACCAAATTTTGAAGCACAAAAAATGCTAAGATTATTCCTGATCATGCATTTCTTGCTCACTGTTAACTTGGATGTTCCAAATACTGTTGTGAATGGTTCCAAATACTGTTGTGCTTCATTCCACAACCTATCACAGTAGACTAAACACATGGTAACTATCAATTTATAGACTTTATCTATATTTATATTGCTACACTCATGTTTCTTCATGTTTGTACCTCCACAGCACAGGAGTGCTAATGTCACACATTGCTTTAAATTTACACTTTTTTCAAAGCACTAACCTTATCATAATGCCTGAATGCTTCCAGTAACATGTCAAAATTCTCATAGTTGTCTTTCTTCAAACTTTGCCGAACTGCAGTCAAGACAGCTTTCTCTTGGTCTTTACCACAGAGGAACTCATGTGGAACCCAGTAGTGAAGAAGATCACCAACTCCTAAAAATAAACACTTCCTCAATTAGTTGCCCATATAGAGAAAATGGACATTTTAAAAAAAATGGCTTACAGTCTTAAGGAAAAGGAGAATTTCAGTTTTGAGATGCTGATTTTCAGCACTCCTGAACATCTCATATGGCCATTTCATTGACCGATCAAATGGTCCACACAATAGTTTCTCTACTCATATGCAATTAATATAAAAATAATTATAATTAATATCAATTGATATCAATAATTTTGAATCATCATATTATAGCTTCACAAATCCATCTACTGCTTCCAGAAGCTTCCAAATGCAGTAAATTGATGTCTAGATAGTTGAGAACAAAAGAACATGTATTATTAATCTATCACTTCCAGTCTGTCACATTTCACAATACTTACAGGAACCAATGGGAAAGTCAATGTAATATTTCAGATAATTTTATACCATTGATTTCTAGGAAGATAATGTACTATTTTTGTGTTATTCTTCCCATTTTCTACATATCCTAACTTCACTAGTATTTTTAAACACTGAGCTACAGTTCTCATCCAAGTCCCCAAGACACCAAGGTCACGTTCTAAATGCAAGAAGTCCATTCAGAGTTCAATAACAAACAGAGGTAGCTCACCTAATCCCCTTCTAACAGCAATGTACATGCATTATTTTCTACTTGTTAATAATGAAATTTTTTATTCAGTTCCTTCTGCTGTTCCTTAAAGGTAAGGCATATTTACCCATTTTAAATATTTAACTTTATTACACTACAGAATAAAGCATATATAAAAGCTCATGCAGAATTTGAACAAGCTTTCTCTAGTTTTGACTAGTTAAGCAGCTTTGAGCCACTTACATTTTTTTACAGCCTAACTATTTGCTGTATTCCTTAGTTATTAACATAAGGTTAAAACACCATTAATCCCAACATTGACTATTTGAGTTGACTAGCTTTCAAAACTTTTTCGTAATGAAAACCAGTAACTTTTTCTTTTTGTTCTGTTTTCTGTCTCCCTGCTACCTTCCAAACCTTATTATTCATATTTATTGCTTATGTTTATTCTTTTTATAGAAGCACTGGAAAAAACGAGGCATAATGGATTTGAACAGCCATTTTAACTTTGTCACTTAGATGTCAGTATGACTTTTCTGCTGTCCTTGATTTTGTTTACATACAGATACAGAAGCTTTAAAAAACAAACAACAAAAAAACCCAACCCCAACATGATCATCCAAAACCTCGTTTCTTTATTTCTGACTTTTTTTTTTTTTCCCTCACGAGCAACTTCAGTTCTTCTCAAATTTTCCTTCAAAAAGTTACTGTCATTGTTAAATTTTTGTACTCTGCCTCTAAGATTTTAGGAAAATGACACACTACACAGCCAACAGTAACTACTTCTACTTTCATCAACAAAATAAGATTTTATTCTGCCCCTGAACTTACCATATTCATCTGGACGAAGTAACATTCCAAATGTACGGCCTGGGGGAACTTTCATAGTTTCTGCTATACTGTCAATAAGCACATTTCTTTGTTAACTGGCAAATAGTTTATTAATAGTCAAAATAAACCCTGTGCTATTATTAAAAAAAAAGTTATCAACTGTTATATAATTAGGGGTGACACACATAGTTCACCTGAAACGTTTATCAGTACTTTGCTTCAAAGTTGCCATTCCAGAAAAGCATCCCTTTATATACCTGTTTAGAATATTTGCTGTTTGTAATATAACACAACCAAATGGAAAAACATTCTATGCTATTTTTTTTTTTTCTAAGACAATGACAGAAATAAGTGAGAAAAGTCCTTAAAACATACTAGTCAAACAATAGGAGTGTTTAGGACAAATCGATCTCCAACTCAAATAACATCTCCAAATAAACTACTCTGGGCTGAAGTGGAAAAAGTGAATCACATCTCTGCTTTTTCACATGCAATTTTGTGTTTATCAAAACCAGCAGCCGAGCCAATGTCCATCTAGGAAACTTGGCTCAGTTTTATTTGCCAGAAAATTAAGATGCCTTTGGTGACATTAAAGAGCTGTTTGTTTCTTCATCTGAAAAAGATGCAATGTTTATTTTATCTCTATGTTTAACAATTAAAACTCTTTCATGAATCAGAAATATCCATCAAAATTGAAATGAGAATCAGTACTTTGCTCTAAAATACAAAACAAATAAACAAAACACACCCCCAGAGATGGAAGCACCATCGTCTAAAAACTATCACGTGTAGGGGTTTTTTATCCTCGCCATATTACACATAGGACGTGGATGGTATAAAATTCACTAAATGTAATTTGGTTAGCTTCTATCTGTCTTGTAATGTTAGTGCTGGGTTTGAGCTTGCACTGCAACCCATATTCCCTGACTGATCATACTGCTTCACGTTGCTCACGCTCCAGGGCTACTTCACAGTAAGCTAGGACACAGAAAAGGGGAGAAGAGAAACTGGTTCACATTCGTGTTCACTCCTTACAGGTACTATGGGCATAGTTCTCCAGTCACTTAAGCCTGTGATCTTGAGCTTAAAATTAAATTTTGCTACCAAAGTCAGTAATGTTGTTTGTGAGTCTTCAGATACCCTTTTGAAGGAATCTAGAGCATCTGCAAAGGCAGCCTTTGTACACATTCAGGAACCCAGTATCTGTAGCACAGCTGGATCCTGACCACAGCGTACTTAGGACTACTGTAGCCCTTCATAAGCAGTTTGGTAAAATTAAAAAGCTGTTCCAGATCACCTGAGGTATATAAAGCATTGTAATGATTCAATTGAGACTGATACATGCTGCTAGACAATTAACACAATTTAGTTCCATGTCCTTTTCCAAGGAAGTAGTAAATTGAGAATACTGGTGATGTAATAAAGATGACCAAAACCAGTGTCAGAGTAAGCAAAATGGTCAAATCCCCAAACAACAGGTGAGACATTTCAGTTACGAAATAACTGCAAATGACAGGGAAAAAAATAATGAAGTGTGCTTGTAATTTGCTTGGTGCAAATCTGGTCTATTCAGATACAGACCACTGACTTAACTTCACCACATAGACACAATAGAGCCCTTATTAGTAACTTGCATACTTATCAGCCTAATTAGGGCAAGTAGAAAGTCCCTTTCTGTAACTTGAATGCTGAAGTGGAAGCACTGAGCACACAGTTATAATTTTTACTCAAGGCAGACAAAGATACTGGAGGTTTGGCAAACATGAGTGAACTTTGTTCTTGGAAGGTACCTTTGGTACTTACGGATCAAGGCCTTTTCCAAGCTGAGGCTGAAATTTTCCCTTGAAACCATCACTTTGTTTTGATACAATTTTTGCTTCTGTCTTCCTACAAATTATGAAAATAACTCTCACAAGTATCTGATTAACAATATTCAACAATTTTTCAATAATATTAAAAAATATTATACATTGGAAGGAAACATCAACTCCTCTGTGAGACAAACACAAATACAGTAATTGAAAAATCTTGCTTGCTATTTAAAATCAAATGTGTCTTTATGTAATGCTAAAGACATGCCAAGTGCTGTCATACTTTGGTAGAACTGATTTGAATAAACTATTCTAAAAATTACTCCTTCTATTTTCTGTTCAGTTCAATATAGCTAGGGATAAAATTGTGAGATGTAAAACTATATTCATATTTGAAGACTCACTCTTCCCGAGAACTCCACTAATTAACTAGTTAACTCATTGCAACTTACGATTGTAGATCATTGAGCCATTTTAATGATTTTGAAACACTTCGCCCATCTTTGAAGTGGGGGGTTTCTATTCCATAAACAAAAGACTTGCTGAAGTTTGGTGAGTCATATTTCCTATTTATTGCTTCTCCTGTGGAAAAAGTAAGCATTTAAACTGTATAAAACACCTCAGGAAAAAAAATATACTAAGTATCTTCATTCTTAAGAAAAAACAATGAAATGAAAAAGCAAAAGCGAACAATTTGTTCAACTAAATAGAACTAATTTGCATTCCCTGTGTTTATTAAGTAGTTAGGAATAATCTCATTGTCAAAACTGAAGATGAATGGCAAAATAAAAAGCAAAAACCTGCTTCAGTTGTAAAACAGCTGGATGTCCTTTTATGTCTGATTAAAGACAAGCCCAACAGAATTAATGAAAAAATTCTAGGTAGCTTAAGTAGTGAGGGTCACACAAACAAATCACTTTATAAAGCCCATACCTGAGCATCATTTAATTTACTATTGGTTAAAAAAAAATGCCAAAAGGAAAAAATGTTTTTGAGGTGCTGTACTTTCAGATATATTCTTGCTATGTTGACTTCAGCGGAAATTTTGCAACTGACTTCACCATAAACAAGGTATTACCCTACTTGTTCCTGAACTTGCCTATAAAATGAAGTTCCACATACATACAGTATTATGTGATATTCTTGTAAGTGAGCTGCAAGCACATGTTCCTTGCCACAGGAAAAAAGTCATTCTTTCTTGAACTGCTCTTTTCAATTGAAAACTGAAAAGCTCTTTTCAATCACCTTTGGAAAAGAATGGCAATTAGAGCTTTCAAAAAAATATTATTTACTGCATGCTTTCTAATAAGGGCTTCCTATGGCTACATGGCAGCATGGAATTTTTATGTTCTTGTTCAAAACTGGGGCACATAGTTTACTTTTTTTTTGTACTGTCTGCCTGGTTTTGCTTGGTCGCTCCATGATCTTGTGCACGGAAGTTACAAAGGAGACAGAAATGGATAACGAATAATGCCACTGAAATATCTAAGAAAGGTGGGGAAGAAGGGAGACAAAAATTACAGGTTTGGCCAATTTATACCAGTAATACTTGCAGTAGAATTTCTCAGTGAACGAACACAGCGCTATAAATTAACTTCTATGTGACTGCCCCCATATAAAATTTACATTATTACAACTGAAATACCTGTATTGCAGTTTCTTAAATATTTGGCCTACAGTTACAACACTCTTAGTACTAGTACAGTGGGTAAATTTTTTATAATAATAATTTTACAGGGCAGCAACCTAAGTGGAAATGATGGAACTGGGAAAAACAGAAGCAGCTGCAAATACATGTACTGTGTTTCTGAGCGCTATTTGTTACTCTGCTCATGGGCAGACCTATGAGATAAAGGGTAACCATCTCTGAGCAGGCCACTTCACCTAAGTACAGCCCCCAGAGGCTGAAACAGTAGAGGCACAGCCCGCTGGAAGGACAGGGCAAGAGGCTGTGGGACAGACTCACAAGCAGGATGCTGTAGGCTGAGGAACCTGCATTTCAGAGTCAGCAGCCTGAAATTCCTTGCAACCAGAGCCTGATGCCAAGCTCCCCATCAGAAAGTCTTTAACTGCCCTGAAAATCTGTCTGGATCCTGATAAAAAAGAGGAACCAGAGGTAAAAGTACTGGAATGGATTAGGCACACAGTCTGTGGTTTTAAGCCTGAGATTGCTCTCAGTGGCACAGACAATGCCAAACTCTGCTAGCAACCAGGGCATCTATGAGTTTCTAATTTCCTGGAAATACTTTGCTTTTCAATTAGCACCCAAAAGAAATGAGGCTTCCAGCTCCCTCATTACGTTCTTACAGTGTAAGATCACCACGAAGTGATCTACAATTCTAGAAACATGTCATGCTCTCTCAGTTGCACAGAAGGAGTTTTTTTCACATTATTACTTTTAAAAACAATTTATATTAATGCAGTAGTAAAAATTAATAGTTTATATCTCAAAAAAATAGCATACAATTACATCTTGAAGACACAAAGAGGAACCATTACCTTCATTTATATTAGAACTTTTTATGCAGTTTCTCATCAGCCTTTGAACTTACCCACATAATAATCATTGTGTGACACAATGTACAGGTCATGTCCTTCTCTGGCTTCTTTATCCACTTCCTCAAAAGTTTTTGGTGGATTTATAAGTTCTCCAGCTGACACATCTGGAAAGCAAGGAATAAATACATGGTTGGGGGAGGTAAGAGGGATGGGTGTTTGGTTGGTTCTTAAACGGTATTTTCTTAGATAAGATGCTAATGCTGTGGAAGAATGATACTTCTCAGCACATTTCTAATCAATCTATAGGAATCTTACAGCATAATGACATGAGACTAGGAGGAAAAAAAATAAATCACAAAAATTGGGATGAACATAACTGTTGCAAGAGTTACATGGTCAACATGCAAGTGATTTGCTCCCATCTATGGAGGAAAGATTTACAGGTCAAGGTAGTATCTTTTATTAGACCTATTAGAATAGTTGGGAAAAAGAAGGTTAAGTTGTCAGCTACCTAAACAGTTCTCCTGGAACAGAGCCAAAAGCTCTACTAGTTACGAAAGTTCTCAGTTCCTTGTTTCTTCATTGTAACTGAAAAAAATCTGTAATTTTTATGCCTTTCAATAACTGCTGTAATAATATCTTTTCTATTAAGCGGAGATTTTTGGGAGCATACAATATGCTAGACACTAAATTGCAGATTATCTTGTATTTAGAAGAAACATATTTTAACACTAGTTTTTCCTACCTTGAATGACTTTTTTTCCAAATGTAGTATTAATTATATCCAAGCCCTCAGGTAACATAGAAGATTGATCATGTGATCTGCCCAAGGATGCTTCACGATTACTGAAGTAGATTGCTTCTTTTTTGTCTTGTATTTTTTGTTGAAAATTAGTTTTAGGAAGTGGATTTATCAATGAAGCTGCCTAAAGACATCACACACAACACAAGAGGCAAGAAAACCAAAATTTAACCATTCACACTTCACTACGGCTACTCCCTCACACACACATGAACAAAAGTTTGATCATAAGTGTTCTAATGAAATCTTATATTATTACACTCACATAATTTCATCTACCAAGTCGCAAAAATAAACTGTATTTATACATAAAACTGCATAAAATACACATTGTGAGACAGAACTTTTTCTTTTTATGCAAGTTTTTCCACTTGTTAATTTATAAAACTTCAAGACTGCAGATTTTCTTTTCTTAACGTATATTAGAAAATCCAGCCTAATTTATACTATGACCAAATTTAAGTGTCAAAATTATTATAACATCTTTGGAACATAACATAAACATTGAAATGAAATTAATAACTTCTCCAATGACTACTGAATTAAGTCACTGATGAGAGATAAAAGTCACTGAACTTCAAATGTTTTCCTATTTCAATCATGCTAATTAAATCCTATGAATTGACCTCAGAACTCAGATAATCCACAACAGTGGTGAAATGCAAAAAATAGCGTCACTCAGCTATGTACCTTTAACCCTGACTGCAAAGAAAGCAGTTGCTCTTATTAAGGACATTCTTAAGCGGTCCATTCTTAAACAAAAATAAACCAGTCATACTCTTACACTGAGTGAAGAACATGACGCAATGCCATGTGTCAAGTGAGCTGCAATGTCAGGATCATCTGCTCTGCCGTAGAATATTCTTTCAACGCCAGGAGCCGGATTTGTCGTATTTCGAAACTTTCTCACAGTAGTTGGAGTAATGGGCTGTGCATTAAGGCAAAGCAAAAACAATTTTACACCAGATATCCACAAAATATTAATTAGAAGAAAACATACTGCAGCCATTTCAGTGTGATTCCACAGAGAGAAAAACAAAAAATGAAGATATCTTAGGGATTTAACACGTGCATACGCTTCTGTAGATGCTGATATTCTGAGCATAAGGTCAACATAGACCAGCCTAAATTTTATCAAACCAGGAACAGAAGTAATGACAGTTGCTAAGTTCCAACTACCTGGTTCCATCTCTAAGGTGGATAAATGGTTCTTCCTATATACTCCATGAAAAGTAGATGTTACAATTATCAACTTTAGAAACCTTTAACTGGATTCTCAACAATTCCACCATCAATGGAAGAATTTCAGAAATTATTTTAACCAACTTGTTATTTTTTTAATTATCCATTTAAAGGAAGAGCTAGTGCTATTTAAGGGATCCATCTGTGTCTTAGTAACCTCTGACCCTTTAGGGGTATGTGGAAGGGCCAGCGGAAAGCACAATTCTGAGAAGCATCCTTGCAAAGAAGAAGGACCTCCATCAGAAGTAATAATTCCTAATAATAATCACTAAGTGTATTACCAGAGAAAAACAACTCTATTTAGTCCCATCTAAGCAGGCATGGTGAATTTTGTAAAACATGCAGAATGAAAAAGAACTACCAGAAGTGTTTTACAACCCTACCAGCTATTCTATATGATCCCATGTGACAAAAAACTAAAAAACTAACATAAAATAAAAAAGTAATTTCTAAAAAAGCGGCATGTAGAAAAAATGACCAAGGTTTCACTGATTTGTTTTGGGGGGTTGGGGGGTGGCAGGTTTTTTTAGGGCCTGTCTCAAAGCACAGTCCCTGATGGGAAATCATGGCACAAGTTTCACAAGGAGCACCTGAAAAACCAACTCACCCTGGGTAAAACCTCAGTGAAGCAACTCGCAGCCGTTCCGCCAGTGGGAAGTGACTTTCCAGCCTAAACGATACAATCAAGAAGCAAGGCATAACCAAACCCACGGGACTAATAAGCACAGCCAGTCAAATTGGGCTCTGACACCTTGCACGAGTTGTTGTCTACTTGTCCCCGTTTTGATAAGAGGGAAAAAAGGACCCACACGCATTCTGGAGGGGAGAGAGGGGGGCCCGCAGCAAGATGCGCCTGCCTGCCCCGCACGCTGCCCCTCCTCTAGCCTCTTCCCTCAGCCCGCAGCGAGACCCCGGCCCGGGAAGGCTCGGAGAGCGGGCGGGCGGCTCGGCGCTGCGGTGCGACCCCTTCGGCCAAGGCACTCACAGCGAGCAGCTCGGGAAACCTGTCAGTGAACTTCCCCTCGTAGACGGCCCGCAGCGGCCCCGCCATGGCGACACCGGGGCCGCAGCGGCCGTTTATACCGCTCGCCTGACAACGGCGGCGGGCGGCGCGGCCCGTTCCCTCGGAGACATCAGCGGGAGCGGCCGTCTGGGGTTGCCGCCCGCCGCGCTCCCAGCGCTCGCCGGCCCCGCCCCCGCCACACCGCTCCGGCCGGCCCCGCCCCCTCACACCGCTCCGGCCGGCCCCGCCCCCGCCACGCCGCTCCGGCCGGCCCCGCCCCCTCACACCGCTCCGGCCGGCCCCGCCCCCTCACACCGCTCCGGCCGGCCCCGCCCCCGCCACACCGCTCCGGCCGGCCCCGCCCCCTCACACCGCTCCGGCCGGCCCCGCCCCCGCCACACCGCTCCGGCCGCCTCCCGCGCACCCCCTGGAGAAAGCCAGGAAACAAAACCCACTCAGGGCTGTTTTGTAACCGCTGTGACCCAAGGAAATCATTCAGACCCAAATGCGGAGGTAGCACCTTCCTCAGACCCGTTATTACAGCCCTTGGAAATTCACCAGCTTTCAGACAGGCGGGCTGAGTCTTCTCTGGGTTGAAAGGAAGTCTTACAAAGTGAGAAGTCCAATGAAACGTTCAATCTTTATTAATTATTCTATTAAAAAGTACAGCCCCTTTCACAAATGTTGTCACGTGTATAAAAACATTAATGTAATATTTTATACTGAGACTGCTCCTCCAGAGCAAACCGCAATTCCCATCGATACCATGGCACAGAGGTGGGTGAGAGGGGCCTGGCAGCATTGCCCAGGCACCACGTGAATGCTCTGTCTTAACACATCGTGTATCTAAACCACTGTATTCGCCTTTTAGAAACAGATGTGGCTTACTTCAGAAAAGCAGCATGTGTAAGACTGAACAAGTTTCATTGCTGTTTAGAAGCCCCTCTGCTCTTACAAAGACTTTTACTCTCAGGTGACATTTAGTAAACTCTCTCCTTCCCAGCAAAACACCTACATTTAATCACATCCCGCTCCATTCTCTACAGTCCTATGATGGCAAAGCCAATTTTAGATAAACATACAGACCTTAACCGCAATTAATTAACAAACACTACCAGCTGTTGCCATTTTATTCTCAGCCCTAAGTTTTGTTTGATAAGGAATTAAAATTAAGGAAGCTAAATTAAAACTGAATTTTCAGGACCCTTTACTACAAATGGAAGATGAGTCTTGGGCAGCGATTGCTCACCGATGACCAGGCCACTGGGCAGTCAGGGTACCTGACTACCTACCTGCTCCAGCGTCGGGAGCTTCAACAGCACATGTCAGTACTATGATCAGATAGCTTCTAGCAGGCATGAACATACTTAATCTTCTCCAGGTAACATATGTTATCATCAGCTGTTACCTAGCTGTGGCCTTTCCGGTGCCCTTTTCAAAAGTAGGTGTGTTTTTCTGTTGTCAGATGTGGCTTGTTCCACATAGTTCATACAGAACATCCACAACCACTTGGAAACTAAAGCTCTTGCAAATTCTTAATGTGTTCAGTTTATTTCATATTTCAGTCATATTTGTTTTTACTTAAAGTCCAGAGCACTCCTGCTAAATAAAGCAATAATTGTTGGTAGTTCAATAAATGAAATAAAATGATCAATTACATCTTGCCTCATGATCTGTCCATGTCAGGTGCAATTTCTATCTAGTAAAGGCTAAAACTGCAGGTGTTAGAAATAAGGGATTAATTTGATCTGATTGTAACTGGGTAAGGATAAAGCTCTCAGAAGAAGAGGGAACTATTTATAGAGAGGAATAGTCAAGTAAAGTATCACAAAAATTATATGGTAATAGCAGGGCATGGGAAAATGGGACTTGAATTTTTATTCTTGTGTTCGTTGTACTTCTAGCTGGCTATCCACCTGTGCTCAAGGTATTACCATTTTTGTACATTCTGTTATTTCCGATTTATTTTTACGTTGCTTTTTTCCCCAGTAGGTGGCCACGCTTGCTAATTGAAAGAATACACTTAGACACAGTGCAGGTTGTGTCAAAGGTAGAAAAACAGGACCTGGCCATGTAAAAAGAATGTCTATTGCAGAAACAAGTAGAGCAGAAGTCCTCAGCCTACTCTGTTTTGCCCCTCTGTTTTTTTTTCAGCAGAAGTGCAGGTCTCCATAAATTAATTTGAAACCTACTACCAATATATATGCTTCTCTTAGATATCCCTTAGAAGTCAAGATCTTGGAAGCAGATCCTAAACCCTTTCAGACCAAAAATCTGCTCTTAAAAATGCTCTTAGTTGCTAGCTTCTTTGTGGAAGAGAGAGATGCCTCACTGGCTACTCTCTGCAAGAGATGCATCCAGGTGCCACAAAACAGAAAAACGTTTTTACCTGCAGGAGCTGCTTCTGTTACAAATTACTATAGCAGGGTAGATACTGTAGAAAACCGGCTAGTAAAAAGATATGGAAGAATACATCTCTTTCACCTCCTAGACGAAAAATACCGTGTATTACTAAGCTGAAAAACTGCATCTGTATTTTCACCCCCTATCAGGAAAAAAAAAAAATCTTCAAAATGAGAATCTTGAAGTCACAGAAATGAAACTAAACTAGTAGTGGATGAATTTGGAAAGATTTTCCCTTCATATACACTGTATTACAAGTAGTTAGGATGAAGCCTGGTAAAAGCCAAGCTAAGAGCATTCTCAGCACATTACAGGTGGACACACAAAATAAGAAAGGGTAGTAAAAGCTAGAAGTTTCTTACCTCTGTTTTCTAGGTGTTTTCTTAAGTCCACAGGGCAGATAAAATGTGAACTCACAGTTCCACGCAGATGTATCCAACGAAAGAGCTGCCCCTTCTCACTACAGTTCTGCTCATTTTAGGAATCAGTGTCATATTCATTCCTTCTTAGATTGAAAGCTAGTTGGTGTGCAGGAAGAGTATTTGTAGGGTAGGAAGGATCTGTAAATGTTAAAGATAAGCTGATGAATTACCAAACAAAAAAAATTAACTCCATTTTAGAAAAAAGACTGAAACTTTCTTGACTTCAGCATGAGTTTGTCACCTCCTGTGTTGAAAAAATCAGATCTCTAGAGAAGGCGGTTTTGGAAAAAAATTGAACAAAATATTGCCTGCTACAACAGTACTTGTTATTTAAAAGTTACCTGTATTTACTGGCATCCAATTCCCACAATATATTGCCTTTTTCTGTCTTGTTCAGGAAGAAAGATGAGGAAAGGAAGCTGCCTAGATGCCTGCACTTTGCTTCCTTTATGAAGCACAAAGATCCCATGTTCTGCAACACAGTTCTCATCCTGACTACAGTGCTAGCAGAGATGGCCGTCAAAGCACTAAGTTTGTGACGAACTCAGCCTCTGAAGGCCAGAGAACTCCATGTAAAATGCTGCAAACTGTGAAAATCTCCGTTGTTATTGGCTCGTTACTTTCATGGTTTTTAATTCAACTCATTTACAGATACAAAATTACTGCTATGTGCTGCATACATTCTATAAGTTAAGATACAACCAAACCAATGGATGTACAGAAACAATGTAGACAAGCAGAGATAGAAGACAGAAAAAAAGATATTACAGCAGATGGACACATGGAAAAAAAACATTGGCAACTTGAAACAAAGAGACTCTGCACATCCTCTAAAGCAAATTTCCATTCAGTATTACACATCTAGAGTCAGATTTAAACACAAAAAGGCTGAACGGAGCATATGATTAAATTCTGCAGAGAAATGCTGAAATAGATAGAAATCAGTCTGGTGAAATCATGGCTGACTAACATTTTTGTTAAGATCATCCAACACAGTTTCACTTTTGCTATCTGACATATCACCCAAGATGGCATAAAATACAAAACCATGTTCACTGGTAAGGCTATCCAGCTCTGATTTCAGAGCATTTCTTAAACAGCTGTTTGTCCAGACTACAACAGAAGAAACATCTTCACCACTAACATTCACAGAGACCTGTCGATCCCAAAATACAGTAACTGGGACTCAGTCACTTGAGTACTGCGTCTGTTTCACACAATCACTGTGACTCTTTGCTGTTTGCTGACCCCGTAAGCCAGCATCAACCAGCTATGAACAATTTGCAAGTTTCACAAAGCGAAAGAGACACCCTACAGCTCTGTGTAGGGGTCAGGGAGGGAGTTAGCGATAACCTCATGCATATGACACGCTTTTTAGCAGCACACCAGCACCCTAGACCTGCTGTTGTAGGCTCTGAGTCTCGGAGTGCATTCACCCCATTGCCAAAACTATTGAGTGCCTATATACTTAACAGACAAAAAGCATGTGAGCTTTGCATTCATGCTAGCAGTTTCAGTATAATGGCCTACTGCAATGTATCTTAAGTCTGCTCAAAAGATTCTGAAAAGAAAAATTCTGTAATCTCTCATGTGAAATTAATCATTCTGTATCACTTTTGCCCCCTTTTCATTAGTGCAACTATACGACATGAATTCGCGCATCAAAAATTCCATGCAGCCTTCAATTTCAGGTATATTTGCTAATCTGAAAAATTATTCCAATTTGAGAAAGTATTTTGTTTATTTACTTATATGAGAAGGCTAGAATATCTGATCCCTACATGCGGAATGTAACGGTTCTTCTTTTCTGAACATCACTGCATTACATTTTGTATTTTCTCTCATTCTTCCTGTGTAAACTGAGTGTGTGGTTTCACATTACACCTAACCAAAGCTTACTGCCAAACAGGTGGTTCTTGGCTCTTCTTCTCTGAACTCATACTCCTCTACTCCCAATCTGCACCACATCTACTCAGCCTGCAGCTACAGATGAGTTGGTTCAGTGAGCTGAGCCACTACAAAACTGTCTTCTGGTGAATAATTTTTTGCATTACATCAGTGGTTGATCCAACTTACTCTGCAGCTGTAGGGTATCACAACTTACTCAAGAGGTCTGAGCTGGCAGCTGGAAACAGAAATAGACTAGGATCGTATCTTCCATTAGTGCTCTTCATTCGAGTAGATTAAGTGAAACATGAAATGCCATGTATGACGTGAGCATTTAATCTCTAAACTGAATTTAAATTCAAATCATTCTAAATACTCAGTGTAATATTTTAATTTTTTTCATCCAAAACTGTTCATGTATGTACTGGGTCTGGCTGGGACAGAGTTAATTTTCTTCTTAGCAGCCTGTATGGTGCTGTGTTTTGGATTTGAGACTAAAACAGTATTGATAACACAGCAGTACTTCAGCTACATCTGAAGAGTACTTGCACAGGGTCAAGGCTTTCTCTTTCTCCACTTTGTCGTTGTCCCTGCCCAGGGGGGTATACTGAGGGTGGGCAAGAAACTTGGGAGGGGAATGCAGCTGGGACAACTGACCTGAATTAATCAAAGGTATATTCCATATCACATAGCATCATGCTCGGCAATAAAAATTGGAGGTAGAGGAAGAAGGAGCTGGCTTCCAAGACAACTACTGCTCAGAGACTGGTTGGACATTGGTCTCTTTGTGGGAGGCGATAGGTGTTTTCCTTCATACTGCCTTCTCCCTCTCCCCTTTACCTATCCTTTGCCTTTCTCTTGACCCACAAGTAGTCTTGCTTTTGTTCTTCCTATTCTATTCTCTGCCCTGCTGCAGAGAGGTGAGTGCGTGAGCAAGCAGCTGCCAGGTTGTTTGGATGCTGGCTGGTGCTTGGATGTATGTTCATAATATATATTAAAAACCATCTGTTTATCAGGATTCTGGTGTGTTGCTCAGCAAATCCTGCAGTCCAGCTGAACACACTGAAACCAGTCAGAGGGTTATGGCAAATAAGCAGTGCATTAGGGCAGGATTACCTCATTTAAAGGTTATTCTTACAAATATTCTAAAAGTTGGTCTTCACTGTAAGCTTCAGCAAACTCAGAGCTCGGAAAACTTGCATACTTTCAAACGTGTTTCTCTGGAGCTAGTCTGGCATTCTGCATCACTGGTGAACTCAAAGTCTTTTTCACTTTTTTGTTACAGAAATGCTTTTTGTAAGGCAAATATGTAAGTGATTAACTTTGACTGAGTAAAAGCAGAATGGGGAAATTATTAGAGACCAATCTGCTAACAATGGTACATGGAAAAGAATTGAAGATGATAAAGAGAAAAGAACAGACTGATTTTATTCCATCCACTTCAGTACCTTTTAAAGTATTGATATGTCCATACTAGGGAAGGAGAGGAAAAAAAAAAAAAGACCCGCAGAAGACACAACAGCAGACAGATATGAGATTTGTCGATTTCCCTCTCATTCTACAAGGCCATTGGCTATAATATTTTACAAGTAGGGAGATATTTCTGAAGCGACACCAAAGACTGGAGATGATTTTTTTTAAAAAGGCTGCAACACGACTGATGTAACCTTTCTTTCTGTTCTCAGCATGTCTCTAAAGTAGCAACAACAAGTGAAGATAAGCCTGCATTGGCAAGAGGACTGACTGGACAACTAACACTGAAGTCGCATATTTTATGAATGAATGCCATAAGGGAGCCTCACCTCTGGTGTAACACTGGCCATAGGCTTTCCCTAACTTAACTTTTGCATCAATTAAATACAAGTGGTTTTTACTAAAAAAACTAAAGCATATTTTAAAAGTACAGCAGCATCAAATCTTGATTCAGTATTTCCAGTGACAGAGTATCTAAACAATTTTCATTAAATTGTACCAATCATTAAACACCATTATTGATAAACTTACTAAATGCCTTACAAGTTCCGTTTTTCATTCCTTCAAATACCAACTATTAGACCTTGCTACCATGCAATCCTTATCCTTCTCTCTTACAAGGTCAGCAGGTCTTCACGTCTTCCACTGTGAGGCAAGATTTCCAGACTGTTAACCATTCCTAAAGGCCATCCCTGAATTATCCTCAGTTTTGTCAGCATCCTCCCTCAGTTATTGACATAAAGATACAAAGGATTACAAAGGCTCCACAAAATACACCAGTAATGCCAAAAACCAATGATGTACACCCACCAGTCTTTAGAGCAAGGTGGGTTATTTATATTTGCATGTATTAAGTCAGACTGTTTATATCCATGTACAAAGCAATCAAGACTTGTTCTGTTATCAACCCGTCCTCTTTTAAGTTTTAGCACTCTCCCAATAAGGAACCCATCTCTACAGCTTTATCAGTGGTTGTTCAATCTGAAGTTAGGTAAACTCCCAATCTTAATTCAGATTTTCCTGTGTAGTTCCTTCTTTCAACTCATTTGACTAATAGCTTTGGAAAGTGGTTCTTTTAAAGCATTAAACCACGACTCTTCTGTGTCATACACAGCTCCTGTCTCTGGCACCTCAGTGGCCTCCTCAGGCTGCACCGCACCCGCAGCGCTTGGTCTCTCCCAGAGACTCATGTCCTCGGCGCTGAGGCGGAGGCACGGAACACCCTACGGCCAAAGGGCCCCGGCCTTGCTGAAGGCCACCTCTGCAGCGCCGAGCCGCTCCTCGGGATTTACCCGGCTGCAAGACACAGGCAGCGAGGCCGGGCGGGGAAGGGAACGCCGCACCCGCAGGCTCCGCGTCGCCCCTGGGCTCCCTCAGGTGGCGGCGGTGGCGCCGCGGGGCCCGGGGGTGAGGGGGGCAGCCCGCCTCGCGCCTCTCCCATAGGCCTCCGCGCACGTGGCGACCGGGTGGGGGGGGGTGGGGGGGGAAGCGGCGGCGGCTACGAAAGGGGTTCCGGCCCTCCGTGTTGCCATGGTGACGGCCGGGCAGAGGGAGGAGGGGAAGAGGAAACAAAAGGAGGAAGGGAAAAGGTGGGAAAGAGAGTCACGTGACGTGCCAGCGAACCGGAAGCGCATGCCGCGTGCGGGCCGTGACGTGGCGGCGGCGGAAGTACGTGTGTGTGTGTGTGGTGTGTTTTGGTCGGGGCAGAGGCGGCGGCGGAAGTCGGCGGCGGGCTGGGTGAGGCACGGCTGCGCCCCCGCCCCTCGCCCGCGCCCCGCCGCGGAGCCGCCTCCCCTTTTCCCCCTCCTCCACCCGCCCACCCTGCCCCGGCTCGCCCACCAGCACCGCCGCCTGCCCGGCCGGCCGGACAGACAGACAGACAGACAGACGTCGCTGCGCCGCCGCCCGGCTGCCCCTGCTCCCCCTCCCCCGCGCGCGGCCGCCGCGGCCCGGCCAGGTGAGGCGGCGGGGCTGGCGGGGCGGGGGGCCGCGCTCACGGGGCGGGGGGGCCCCTGCGCCGAGCGGGCGGGCGGGCGTCTGTTGTTCGGGCTCCTGCTGGCGGCCGCCTCCCCGAGCGGGAAGGCAGGGCCGTGATGTGGGCTGCCGAGGTGGGCAGCCCTGCGTGCGGGGAGGGGGGGCTGGTCTCTCCTTTCCCGTCTCAAAATGGCGCCCCCGATTCTCCCACTTCCCCTTATTCCTGTGCCTGGAAGGGAGCCGCGGGGGAGGGGAGGTGGCGGCGGAGGCTGGAGGCACCGCGGCGCTGAGGGGAGCGCTGGGATCCTGCGCTGCGTGCGGGCCCTTCTGCCGCGAGCTCCCGCTGCTGGGTCCGGCCGCAAGGGCAGGGTGGCTCCTTGCGAGCGGCGTGTGGGGGACGCAGGGGGGGCTGGGCGGTGGGTCCCTCGCCTTCCCTTTCACTTGCGGCTGGAGGAGGAACGGGGAGTGCGGTGGGAAGTCGAGTACTCGGACCGCACGTCGCCGTCTGGGGGGTCGCGACCGGTCTAGTATATTGGGTAGGCTCTACGTGAGACCTCGTGGGAACTAGGCGTAAAGCTATGGTGGAGGAGCAAACCTGTGCCCTCGTACGTCTTAGAGGAGAGCTGAATTCTTTTAACAGCAATCAAAACGTTCCAAAAAACAGGGCTATGGAAGGCTAGTCTCTCGGCATTTGGAATGTTTTTTTTTTGTCTTACTTTATACCTCTTTCAGAGCCTGGAGGTGGAAGAGAGTGGCTGAACAGTTAACTAAGCAGCTGAAATTAATCAGCTTCTTCCACGTAATGTTCAGAACAAGTAAAAAGCATGGCATCTTTGTTTTTTCCAATCTGGTAGAGAATTTTCAGAGTTGAAGGCAGGCTAGATTGCATGTGTGTATTGTTATTCTGTAATAGGAAATGTCAGGAAAAAGGTAGATGTTGGTTGAAGTGAGGTGGCTGGAGACAATGATAGTACAGTCATCGTTACTTACATTTCCTGTATGATAAACCAGTTTATCTGAAAGCAAATGGTACTATACATTGTTCGTATGAGCTCATGAGATGGTTATTATGTTTAATTGGAAGGCAGTGTTTTTTTGCAGTGACTATTGATTCACGTGTTAACTTACTGTCTCATGTTTCAATATAAACTGGCTTATATGTGACAAGCATTTTGATAGTTACATGTATCACTGTCTTGAACACTGCAAAATGTCATGCTAATTCTGCCAAACATGGATGGGAATAAGAGAAAACTTTGTTAGTAGGAGTGCCTAATGAGCAAGGCTTTTGAGATGCTGCTTTTTAAAACCTTGAAGATAGTCCAGTATAAACAAATTTAAAGTAGATAATGGTTGCAACATCAGCATTGTGTGATCTGTCTCTGTTCAAGAAGCATGAAAGAGTTTATTAGAAATTACTACAGTTGTATGTGTGTTCACAGTAAGAAACTCTTGTCACTTGCTCTGAAATATAAAAATGGTGGAATGGTCTGGTTTTAAAATTAACATGAATGTTGTTGTGTTCTTTGCATTTGATAATGCACTTAATCACATTCACTGTAGGAACAGTGTTAACTCTCTTAATCTCTTCAGTAGGCTGGCTTTTGTCACTGGTGTTATTTTGATACTTCTGTAATAGCTTTCTTGTAGTTTAAAATAGGCACTCATCTGAACACTGAAATGACTGAATTATGCCATTAAATTATTTGTAGGTATTGGCTGGGGCTGTTAGTTTTTTGTACACACTCAGGCACAATAAAATTTGTGTGGTTATCTATTAAAATACTTATGAGTCTTTCGTAAATAAAACTCACTAACAAAAAGACTATCTAGCAGTATGTAAATTTCTCATTTAGAGTGATGAGAACACCCAGCATTTGGTAAATTAACTGGAGTACTTTGCTAATAATATGCTCCAAACTTTGTTTTGGCATTTCAGCATGGAGCTGCTGTGCCTTTGGGGGATATCCATGAGAAGAGTGAAAGTTGCTACTTGCCAGAAGGACCTATGTATTGGCAGTACCCAACACTGTAAAATGAGCCTTGTCTTTTAATAAAGTACTGAGTTCTCACCTTAAACTCCATAAAAGAAAATCTCCCTCGTTTCTATCCATATGAAGCCATCCATCTAAGAGATTTCATAGTATTTTCCTTAGCACACTTTTATATAATTTCCTTACATCCATACGTGTTAGTTTAAGATCTTGGTTCAAATCAAACAGTTGTGTACTTGCTTTTGTGTAGATGAATGGAAATGTCTCATCAAGGTTTCTTTTTCTTCACGTGGTTCAAAGTTTACTTAGTATACAAAAATGGGGGTGAAATGTTGGTAGGTCTTTTCCTGGAAATTTTCACCAAAGCTAAGGGTAAAAAATAGATATTGCTGGAAAGCCATTGAAGTAAGTGTTCAGAGTTATCTTGGGAGTGACTTCTCAAAAAAAGACTTGAATTTGGAGTGTGCGCCGGGTGCTGAATGTAGTATTCCTCTCTTGCATGGTGTTGTTACGGTTCCCAAGGCTAGTATTTTACAGATGACTTAAGGAACTGGAGAATGAATGTGACCTGAGGCTTGGAGCATGCATGGGGTCTGTAGCATTGAAATCTACTGCTAAATCCTTGTGAGGCACTATGTTCATCACACAAATGCAAAAAGAACAGATCAAAACCCTTCTGTAACGGCTATGTCAAACTGCAGTGCTGCTTTTCTTCAGATTAAGGAAATAATTTTTTGGTTTTCATGTTTGTGTGTTGCCATGTTGTGAACTTACTGAAGATTTTCAGTATCATCTGAAACTTTAAAAGATGATGATTTCTATATACTTACAGAAGGTGCTAGTGACTTTTTTTAATGTAACAAAATCATCTGGATGTGCTCTATCAGGTTTTCAGTCTCGTGGGGTTTATTTTTTTGTAATCCTGAGCTGTTAAAAAGTGGGTGGTATGACTGTAGTAGGTTTTATCATTATTAGCTATATCAATGTGACTATTGAATGAATGATGTTTGCATTATGTTTCTGGGACTTCATGGTCTTCCTCTCAGGTAGTGTGATCTTGATCAGCTTGACAGCCGGTTGGTTTTTTTACGTGGTATATGAGCGTCTGGAATGATTTCTGATGAGGAAGGAAGAATGTAAACTTTGAAGCTCTCTAACAACTACAGCTTCTGTAGCTTGGACATCTATAAAAATTGAATTAGGTATTTTTCTTGACAACCTGTTTCAGCTTTGGGTTCTGAAGGAGTTTTTTAAGGGGTAGTAATTACAGTTTTCTAAGTGATAAAAATCTGCATAACTAGAAGCTGTAAATAACCAGTTGAAACCAATAGATACTAGGCGAGTTAAATCAGTCTTGCCTGTTTTTCAGTCAGACCTCCTTTTGCTCTCAATATGGGAAACAGCGAGTAAAAAGTGGTCATAGTGAATAACTGGTGTAGTGGATTGATTTCCTTGCTCTGTCATGTAGAAGTCACTTGCTCCAAAGAGTACTAACTCACATGGTTATTGGATGTAGTCTTTATGTCTCTATTAATGCTGCAGAGTCTAGAAAAGCATGGGATGAATTAAGATTAAAGGGGTGTAATTATTTCATGGTTATCCAAACCACTAGAATGCCACAGCAAACACAGATGTATTTCATTTTCAAAACAGAAATAACTTAATTATCTTCATTACTTCTCCAAAGGAAAAACAGATGGCCAGTAGTATTCTGAGCTACCTATATTTTGGCTATGCCTTGCTGCTTTCTGTCTTGTAATATAGCTAGGGAGGGATTAACTGTTGTCACGGATCCATCTTTATCCAAATTGCTCCACAACTTGCAGAGTATATTTGAGCAGCATGGGGGGTAGGGTGGAGGTGGGGAAGAGTCTTGCCTGGGAACCAACATACCAGCTGTGTATAAATTGTTCGTACTGTAAGCATGAAAGGTCTGGTACTTTTAAAAATAACTGGCTCCATTCTTGTATTCTAGAATACTAAACAAAAATTAATTTATTGAGTAAGAATTTTGGTATGTATTATTATACATTATACATTATTATGGTACTTAATAATATGGGATATGCAGGGGCTTTTTTGCTTCATAGAAACAATCTTTAACTGTGGTACACCTTCACATGTTTGTAAGAACATACATCTAAAGCCTGATATTTATTAGATTATGCTGTGCAAATAAAATAAAAAAAAGAATTTGTTGATTTAAGGTTATCATAATACCAATCAGGACATAAACTCAGGACAGACAGGGATGACTACAGGACTGGAATATCCTACCTAGAAGTAGCTAACTTATTTTGAGGTATGGGAAAAGGAGCAATATGAGTAAATAGGAGTGTCTTTAAGATGTTGAAAAATTTTTTTTCCTAAGACCTGTATTCAAGTTCTGTTTATAGTGAGACATAAAATACCATTTTTCAACTGTTATGTTAGTGAATAAATATGCTAATATTTTATTCATTGCTTATTGCATGGAAATGAATTTGTAAGGGCATATCCCAGTGGAGAATGGAGTTCTGCTGGAATGCTGGAAGCACTCTCCAGAAAAGAAGATTCTTGAGGACTCGTGTTGTGTTTACCAAAGAGAGTGAGGAAGGAGAAAGAAGGCTTAGTGTCTGAGCTAGGTGTGCCATAAACTGGAATGCTCAAGTGCCTGACACATGTGCTTAGTGGTTTGAAATGAGGAGATGGTTAAAGACAGCCACTTGGTTAAAAATGTAGTTGCTTTACTATACTGAAGAGAGAACAAGAAGTCACTTGAAAATACTGGCTTTACTTACCTTTTTGCAAGATAAGTATTAAATCCATTTTAATGTACTTTAACTTGCTTGCATCCTAGATGCTAGAAAAGGTGTATTACCACAAAATGTGTACAATTCAAGTAAATAATCAACTGGAGTAGGATAAATCTATAGGGTGATTTTTTGTTTGGTGTTTTAGGGGTTTTTATTTAGCAGAAATTTAGAAGCAGATGTTTCTATCACTGAGAGCTGAGTGAACAACATTTAGGTATGTTTCCTGTGGGCTCACTTAGAATTTTGTTTTGGCAACTGGGAGGAAAGAGAATACTGAAGGTGATTATGCCAGTCATTTGTACAGCAATGCCTACCTGCAAAAAGATTGAATCTGTTAAGTGTGTAAAAAGCATAAATCTTAGGCTCAGAAGTGATACCGGCAGAGTCTAAAGGCTTCTCTGTCCATATGAATAAATGTGACTTCTTTTGGGTTTTTTAAGGAGTTTAAAAGAAGAGTAGGTAGACAAGGGAATACATTGTGTTCATACTTGTTCTTAACAAAGATCTCTTGCGAATATTGATCTGCTAGGACATGTTGGTACTGGAAACAACAATTAATCGTCATATAGTTCTGTGGTGGCTTTCACAAAGTGATCTGGAATTCTAGCTGGTCAAGTCAATCCATTTTTCTACATATAGAAGGCTTTGGTTTTTTGTTTTTCAAAGTACAATTCTTAACTAGAGAAGGTATTGATTTGTATATCAAGATCATTGTATTTTTAAGGAAATTGCATTTGATAGACTGTTAGAAGTGAATTGAGAAGAATACTTGCAAATAACTGGCGATTGAGTTTTCCCAATTTGCTCAATTTTTTAGCATCCCATAGCGGTGCTGACTTCAGAATATTGCTCAGCAATAGCAAAATTATGGAAGGAATTAGTATTTCTTGTCATTTGATATTTTATCAATAATGTGAAAGCCTGAATCTATTGTTATACTTTCATCTTGATGTGTTAAGAAGTAAGAGACTGAAGGTTTACAAGAAGAAACATAATTGGATTTTAATGTCCTAATTTGAAGCTTTAATTGGAAGACTAAGTATTGAAGAAGATAACTGGTTCATTTGTCACAGATGTTCTCTATAGTTGACATCTTAATAGCGATGGTAACTGTGCTCTGGACTATTGACTTTGGTAAATGTTAGGACAAGTTACTTGTAAGCATTAATGAATTAGATTTTTTTTCTTACTTGGTTTGTAATTCTAATATCACCCACTGTCTTTTCATAAACAGGTTGTTACTGGCAGAAGCACCACTGAAATCTGAACCCTGGAACTTGCTTTCAAGAGCTTGAAACAAAGGACTTCTTTCTAATTTGGGCATGGCTAATCGAGGAGCAACAAGACCCAATGGGCCAAATGCTGGAAATAAAATTTGCCAGTTCAAGCTAGTACTATTAGGAGAGTCTGCAGTTGGCAAATCAAGTTTGGTGCTTCGTTTTGTAAAAGGACAATTTCATGAGTTTCAAGAAAGTACGATTGGAGGTGAGAAAACTATCCTGTTAATTTTTTTCACATTGAGTTTATATTGTCCTTGTCCTTGACAACCTGGAATGTAATGGCACTTCTAGAATGGGTCATTGACAGCAAGAATCAAAACTGAGTCCTATGTCTCTAATTGAGAACTGTAACTTGCTAAGATTAAAGTTGTAGTTGGCACAAGGTGGAGAAAGCAAATGCGTGCTTGAACTGCATAGTTCTGAGAACTGGGCTTGATGTTACGTTTTGTTTGTGGGTGGATGTGTGGCTATTTTAATTGTGTTGTATGCCTAATGCATGAACTAACTGCTTAGCAAGAATTAAGAACTTGGTTTCTATAGGGGGGGGGAAATGCTGCATCTTCCAAAAAGGTTGTATTGTCATGTATGCATCCTGGCTTTACTTTTGATTCAGGAGAACGTGCTACATTGCTGAATATACCTTTCTCTGTTAGTAACCACAGAATTTAATGTGCTGGTTTTACATTTTGTGACTGAACAAAACAGGTGCTGGCTACTAGAAAAAAAAAAAAAGTCTGTTTAACTGTGAACAGATTTTACGCCCCACCCCCAAACCCTCCAGTAGATTTCTTCGGTTACATTAAGTTTGTGCTTTGAGCTCTATTCCTCCTTGGATAAATTTTAACTTTAATCATACAGACTTAAGCAAAATACGGATTTTATGGATTGATAAATATTGTCTAGTTGTTGCTGCTTGCATGAATCAGTCTGTTTCATTGTAATATTTATATGAAGCCATATCAGTGGTCCGTATGTGTCTTTACACATGAACAGTTGTGGAAATGTAAAAAAATCTACAAAGATCACAAAAATAAATACTAGCTGAATTTCATTGCATCATGTTTTTTACCCTATTTCCAGCTGTTACATGTATTTGTTTTGTGTATCTGTCAGCATAAATGGGCAGCCACTTTTTTCTCTCATTTAGCAGTCTTACTAACGCACACTTTTGGCTTTGTGTGTTGTATAATGGCTTTAGGGTGGGTGTCAGTGTGGAAGGTTCCTGTATTAATCTTACACAGCTATGTGGTAATATGGAGAGCATTCTCAAAGATCTATAGTGAATTAACTTCCCAATATCAACGTGAATTTTAATTTTAAAAAAAATCAAGTTAAATTCATTGTTCAATTTCAGTGTGTCCAGTTCTTCTAACCTCCTTTTTGTTTCTTCTTGGTTTAGTGTCTGGGTAGAACTAGGGATAACCCAAACCCTGTTACACTATTTAAAATCTATACAAAGATTAAATAAGACCTTACGTTCAATTTCAGACATACAGTTAGTGTAATCTCTGTATGAAGTTGTGCCTCTTCCATATGAAATAGAAACAAGGAAATGCCATGTAATGCAGCTGAGAGATATTAAATGCAGCAATGTTGGGATTCAGAAAAAGTGTTCTGTAGAGAAAACTGTCTGACTCTGTAGCTTGTAGTTGCCTAAGGCGTAATTTTCTTTGTATACATAAGGGCCTTTTAACAAAGAGAGGCTTATGTGCATTGTGAATCTAAATAAAAACATCTGAAAGAGTGCAGTTACAGACAGACATACTGGATAGTAGTGGTGTGTTTTTGCCACTTCAGATAGTGTAGCAATACTTGTTAGTTGCTTAAGACAAAAAATTATGGCTGTCATGGGTGATAGGCTTTCAGATAATTAACATAGCTGATTTTTAATTTGCTATGGCCTTGCCAGATAGAAGAAAGGTACCTTGTTTTCAGAAATCAACTGGCATTTTATGGGGGTTGAAATGTTCCTTTCAACAAAAACAAAAGGATGTCATAGAATAAACCCCTTTTTTAAATTCTCATCCCAAGTACACCCCTTCATTTATGGTGTGTAGGTACATTCTCCTGTTGAAGAGAATAATGTCTGTAAGAACTTCAGATTCTGCTTGTTTAACACCTTACTGTTGCTTTGGAGAAATACAATGTTGAGTTTGTTCTGAGGAGGATGCCCTTTAGTCTGATGCAGGATGCATGTTTATTTCCTCTTTATTTTAGTTCTGGGCTGCTTAGGGAGCTACCAAGAGGAGCCTGTTTTACCAGTGCTTGGATATTTACCATTTAGAGATTCACGGTGATTTAACATTGGAACATCAAAGCCTTTACCTTCTCCAACATCCCTGCTCATCAGTGACGGATGCTAATACCCCTGAAGCAGGAACACCTGACCACTTAACTAGTCGGCTTCTGTATGTTAGTTACAATGTAATGCAGCTGGGGGATTTGATTACAAAGCAAGATTGACTTGCTTTTGGTTTACTGTAATGACTTGAAAGTTGCAGCAGTTTTGGAATGATTCATAGGCTGTGATGTCTTGGAGTATGTGGGACAAGGTAACATCCCAGGTATGCAAGGGTTATGGGTCAGTGCCTCTTCAGACATTAGATTTAAATTGGCCACAGTCTGTCAGTATGCTTAGGGATGAGAGCCTCCTCGCAGTTCAGCCAAGTAGGGGGCTTCCCTTAATGTTTCAGCAAGCAGAAGGTCTTAAATTTTTCTGGTTGTTTCTTTGTGAAAAGAGCAAGGGCAGACCAGTCCAGTCTTTCACTAAATGGCTGTCAGGACTGGAAGAAGAACTACAAACATTTATGCTGGATTGCTCAGACTTTCATGTAATTTCTTGAAATTGTTGCATTTTCTGCTGTGTATGTACTATAACTGGGCAAACAATGTGACAGTAAAGCAGGTAATCAAGACAGCCTGTCAGACCACTGTAATAGTTGCATGCTTTATTTGTAAACTTCAAAAACTAAGGTAGAACAAGCTGAGTTAAAACTCAAAGGGCTAAGAGAACTCAGTAGAAGGAAATCCTGCTTTCCAGAATTTTTTTCCCCAATAAATTCTTGAGATTTTAGCTTGATTTTTATAATTTTCTATATTCTGTGGGTACTCACCTCCATGTTTCTATTGTGTATCTTGATCTGAATGGAAAATCTTTGCTGGGACTAACTGTTTGAAGACTTGGAATAAGTTACTGTTTTCTGTAATTAGAAGACCATTATTTATGGTAATGCATTCAGCTATAGTGCCAATGGATGCAAGTTTCCCTGAAACTGCAGGCTATCAAAATTATGCTGATATTAATTCTTGAGATCACTTGCAGAATTGACAATATGGCTGCTTTAAGAACAAGAACTTTTGAGAAGTGATTCTTTCTTCCATACCTGTTAGCTAAGGTGGACTTTTCAGGAGCTGAAAATCAAGGCTTTTAGATACTATTCAAGTAATGTAAATGTGTAGAATTTAAATAACTGAACTGTTGGATGGGGTGCTGTTACAGGTACTCTGTATAATCTGGTGAAGCAGAGTGAAATGTACTTAAAAGACTAGAGAAGGCTTGTGGTTGCTCAGATTCACTATTACAAAAAGAAAAATGAGAATTCTTCCCAATTTTTTCTTATGTCTTCAATTTGAGGGAAGACTGGTTGTTTAAGTAATTGTTCTGTGTTGATCAGAGTTACAGTCTATCAGCTAATGATTGCTTCAAACCTGCTGTATTTTAATAGCCTTGAGTTTTTTAAGGAAATCATACTTGCGTCTCCGTGAATATAATTTATATGAACATAGAGATATAAGCAGACTTCTGGTTTCAGCTCCTCTGTCTTTTTTGTAGCTGCTTTTCTAACCCAGACTGTGTGTCTTGACGATACAACAGTAAAATTTGAAATTTGGGATACAGCTGGGCAAGAGCGGTACCACAGTTTAGCACCCATGTACTACAGAGGAGCACAAGCAGCTATAGTGGTATACGACATTACAAATGAGGTAAGTACTGTATTAGGGAGGCACAAGGGGGATTTGGAAGATAGCAGTCTTGAATCAATCTCTCCTTAATCTTTCTCACTGACTTGAATGAATCAGTTCTTCATTTTGGAATCATTTGGGTTGGAAGGGACCTTTTAAATGTCATCTAATCCAACGCCTTTGCCATGGACAGGGACATATTTCACTCAGGTTGCTCATTTCATATTGGACTATGTAATGTTAAATTGTGTCTGTACACCTTTTTTGCTAAAAGACCATTTCTAGGGGGGTTTATTGTATTTAAAAAAAGAGAGAAAGCAAGCAACCAAGCAAATTGCATTGCAGAAGTGTTTCAAACATACCTCTAAATCAGTTCACCAGAATTGAGCTGTTACTCTCACCACGTTCCTGGTGATAGTTTATTTTTGGTAGTGTTCAGCTCAGGGGCCCCCAACATTAGAAGGACATGGACCTGTTGGAGCAAGTCCAGATAAGGGCCACAAAGATGCTCAGAGGGAGGGCTGGAGCACGTCACCTATGGAGACAGACTGAGAGAGTTGGGGTTGTTCAGCCTGGAGAAGAGAAGGCTCCAGGGAGACCTTATAGCAGCTGCCAGTACCTAAACGGGGCATGCAAGAAAGCTGGAGAGGGACTTTTTATAAAGGCATGTAGTGATAGGACAATGGGGGATGGCTTTAAACTGAATGAGGGTAGATTTGGATTAGATATAAAGAAGAAATTATTTATTGTGAGGGTGGTGAGACACTGGAACAGGTTGCCCAGAGAAGCTGTGGATGCCCCATCTCTTAAGTGTTCAAGGCCCGCTGGGTGGGGCTTTGAGCAACCTGGTGTAGTGGGAGGCATCCCTGCCTATGGCAGGGGGGTGGGAGCTAGATGATCTTTGAGGTCCCTTCCAACCCAACCCATTCTGTGATTATTTTAATATCGTATTATTGCAAGTTAAAAGGGTAGGGATTAGAAAAGTAGCACAAGCTATTGAGACCAAAACCTAAGGTTATTTTTTTTTCTTTTTATTTGAACTTAGCTCAGATAAACTTCACTTGTGTTTGGTGAAGTAAGACTTAAAAATCTGAACCCTTAAAAAACTGAGAAACCCTGTACCATAATACACAGTGCTCAGTAATTAGGAAGTGTTTTGAGACAGTCTCAGTATAGCTGTTCATAACTTGATTTCTCCTATAAAATTCCCATTTTCTCTCTTTACCATTTCTCTTTCCTTACTCTGTCTACATAAAGATCTTCCTATCTTTACTTACTTTTTCAGCATTATCCCAACTAAGCACATTTGAGAACTAAGGTAGGAATGTTTAATTTTAAAAGCTCAGTTGGCAAGTTAAAAGTGTGCCTTTGGACAAAGACGACAGCATTGCATTGGCTTTTTGCTTGAAGTGTAGGTAACAGAGATTAGGATAATAGGTGAGTACAAAAGGATAATAAAACTCAGTTGCATCATTTTGCAATCATTAACAGGAGTCCTTTGCCAGAGCGAAAAACTGGGTCAAAGAACTTCAGCGACAAGCAAGTCCTAACATTGTAATAGCTTTAGCAGGAAACAAAGCTGATCTAGCTAACAAGAGAGCTGTGGATTTTCAGGTATGTACATAACTTCTGTGTATAGAAATAGCATTTTTGTTGGAATAGAAAGTAAATAAACCTAGGAGGAACTTCTCTAGTTGTTATAGAGGTCACGCAGTTAAATATATATGCCAATTGATACTGAATTATACATGTTACTGAAAAAAATCTTTGTACAAGTGATATGTAGCAATAGCCTTTTTTGAATAATTAAGTTAGACTTTGAGTAATAACTAATTCATTTGCATATCTTTACGGCTAATTGAATTTCTGTTCTTTGATGTAACTTCTTCCGGTCTTCTGCCCCAAATTACCAGTAACTAGTTTCAATGGGTGAGGTAGCAGTAACTGTGCAAACCATTCTCTCTGACTTGTCAGCAGGAGATTTTGATTATGGTATGATACAAAGCTGATTGATGGGCTTAACTTGGTTAGGCTATACTGTTGAAGCAGTGTTCAAGTTTTAATTGTGCGTTTCATGGCATTCTTTCTGATTTAGCGGATGTATCTGTGCTCTCACTGCTATATTTTATCTTCTAGGAAGTTTAACCAAGTCATCGGAAAAGAGCTTCCAAAGCAAATAAAACTTAGTGGTTCTGGTCCATTCATGATTGATTGAATTTTAATTGAGATAACATCTATTAGTCATTAATTCTTTTACTGTTTTAATCTGTGTTTGATGTCACTGTGTAAGATACTGCTGTGTATAGTAATGAATCCTTTTGTAACTATAGGAGCTGAACTATGAAGGTTAGCAGTGGTTTAGGTATTTGTCTGCAAGAATTCAACAACTGTTTTCTAATGTTCTACTTCCATATACTTCCATGTTAATTGTAATATAAAGATATGTGTTTTGTGAAAAATTGTGATATTTAACAAAAATTTCATACGTGTGTGCAGTGAAAAACTTAATGAGATTATTACCAAACTACTATTTTTTGTACAATCACAATCTTACTGTTTTTGAGATGTTTGGGTCTTTGTTAATGTGGATTTATGGGTTCCTTGCAGACTTGACAATCCTTCCTCATTGCAAAGCACGTTTTAGATTTCTGAGTATTTGCTAGCGTGTGATTTCAGATATAGTTACACATAGCTTAGCAGATATTAACCTAATGAATATAGAGTACTGTAGATTATTTTTTTCATCATAGGTATTCTGTGGTTTGGCTTTTTGCAGATTTCCTATTGAATGCAAAGACAGTTACGTAATTCTAAGAAGCTGGGGATTCCCAGCTGAATTGGCTAAGGAGAAATGGCAAAAATAGGGAACTTTTTATAAACAGTGTATTTCAGATCAAAATTCAGACTGAAAAGGGAGATAATGTGGTGAGATATTTAATACTGCACGTTTACTTTATAATTGTGAATTTGTCAGGATAATGAAACTTTTCTGATCCATCTGCCTTGATGGTTGAAAGTTTCAGGATTGTTCACAAACTGCCTTCTTTCCAGGGTAATAATCGGCTTTGGCACTTTCTGGAGCTTATTAGGTTTTGCTGTTACAGCTAGTGTTCTGGATCAGGGTTGTCTTTTTAATAAGTATTTTTATTTATTATTTAGTCTTGTCTGAGATTTTTCCATCTGGATCTTTTTAAGATGAGTAGGGATTTTTAAGTTTGCTTTTCTAGATGTTTATCTGCTTGATAGAACTGTAACTTCATAGCTGATTAACACATTGTCACACGTGTTTCAACAAACATTATTTCTTTCCAAATGGTATAAAAATTGTCCCTTAGTAGCAATAAAATTATGTGTAATGATTGTGTGATATTTATTTATTTTTAATGAAGTAATGATTCTTACTTTAACTTTCAGGAAGCACAGGCTTATGCAGATGATAACAGCTTATTGTTCATGGAGACATCTGCCAAAACATCTATGAACGTAAATGAAATATTCATGGCAATTGGTGAGTCTACAAACAAACTGAAAATTTAAGGGAATCCTTTTTGTGAGGTTCATACCATCACAATCTTTCTAACCAAAGATCTTTGGATTTCACAAAAATTGATTCTGGCACTGAAGCTTCCTTAAGAGTTTTCATACTGGTTTTGATGTTCAGAGGTCAGATAACACCTGTGCAACTGTGCTTCAAGTTTCTGTCAAGCACCAAAACATTTGGATTTAAAATAGCTAAGCTAGAGGTTACTTTTGAATTCTATCAGCAAGTTTTGTGTACCTGTCTTGATTCCATGCTGAAATATTGTACTGCATCAAGCTCAAGCAAAATTAAGCTTTAGTTGTTATATAAAAAAAAGCCACCCACCTTTCCCCTGGTATAGGTAATTTAAGAGTTTTACACAGCTTTTCTTAGTTGCAAGATTTACTTGGCTTTTGTTTATCAACTTAGTGTAAGAATGTAAGTGAAAGTGTATGAATGTGTGCCCTTTGGTATGTTGTTTGCAGCAGATTCTACGCTGCCTTGGATAAGTGCAGAACCTGGAATAATGTACTTTTTATGAGACAGCGGTAATTGAAGCTGGAAACACTTCAGAATGAGAGAATGATAACTTGCTTAAAAAAAGTCAAATATTCAATTTAGGGTAAACAAAACACTTGCTAAATACATTTCTGTGTTTAAAATTTTATTTGAATTCTAAATGCAGCTATCAGATATCCAAAAGTTGTGCCAAAGATGGTGATGTGTGCTTAAATTCAGTGTCCGAGTACAAGTAAAGGGCACTGATTGTAAAAAGTATATTTACTAATATATTTTTAGCCCTAACGTAATCTTAGGGATTTCTGTAACGATACTAACATGTAGTGGTAAGTATAAATGACTAAGAAATTGCATTGATAGACACAAAATTGTATGTAATTGGTAATAAAATTTTGTAAGTGGAGGAAAAAGAAAGCATGAGCTTTTAGGCTGGTGGCTAACTTATTTAATAGTAACCTTAATCACAGTAGTGGCTCTGCTACTGGGGAATAGTAATGTGTAGTGTCAATTAACCTTATTAAATATGTTTTGTATTTTGCACTACAGTGACCTCTCTATCCCACTGCTTTTTGTGAAAAACAGGATTGCTATTGAAATTAAATGTTTCTAAAGAGCTCTTCTGCTTTCCAAGTCAGTAAAGCAGAAGGTAATTTGTGGTGTGGTTCAAACTTCTATCAGATGAAAATGAAATGATCACTATAGCAACACTTTATAACTAAAGTACTTGCTTCATATTAACTATAAATACTTGGGGGTGGGGGAACACATAACTGTATGAGTGGAAAGCGTATTTTTCTCATAAATGCTCAAGATAGGCCTGTGTTTAATGATACAGAAATGCTCAGTTACACTGTTCTGGTGAAATTTTAAAATGAATTTGCTTAAAGGTGCAGTTTGCAGTTTGTTTAGAAAAAAATCCCCTAAATCTGATAATTTTTTAAAATCTGTTATATCCACAATAATTCTTACCTCTCTGTATGATAATGAAATATACAAAAGTAAATTTGAGAAAACAATGCCCGATTAGTACTTGGGTATTTTGTCTGCAAGGTTGGTTGTCCATGTGAGTATTCTTTCACATTGATGGGTGAAATTCAGCTTTGTCAGCGCATCAGAACAGAACAAAATCTGTACAGCAATGGACCCTGAAAGGAAATCTTGGCAGGGATATAAATATTGCATGAAACTTCGAATGGCTTTTTGCACAACTTGGATGCAATTCTCGGGACCATATGTAAATATGATCTTCAGAAATGAAAGAAAATGAAACACAAAAACGTGGACAGATTTGAGGGATGCGGCTACAGCTGCTTGCAGAATGCTTTAGAACTAATTCAGAAATTCCAGTTAAAGAAAACAGACATGTTAATTTACAGTTCTAGAATGGATGTAGAAACCAGAACAACAATGCTCGGAAGGCATTTTTTTTTACTGGTGGTTTGTCCCTTTGTACTGTCTCAGCAGTTTAGTACCATGTGAACTCCTGGCTTCTGACACAGAATTGTAGAACAGCCCAAGCTGGAAGGGACCTCAAAAGATCACCTGGTCTAGCCTTTTGTGGAAAGGGATCTTAGATGAGATTATTTAGCACCACCGAACATCTTGTTAATGTGTACTCTGCTGTTTTTCTGGCTGTTACACTTGCATTTCATTCCTTTTAGGAAAAGTTCTTTAAAAACCTGGGCAAAGTAATTACTTTGCAGTCAAAGCATGCAGCCAAACTGTAGAACAGGGAGGGTTGTTGGGTCCTGGTAGCATGGGCAAGAGAGCCCCAGAACTCTGCTTTCTCTCCTTCAGAAAATTAACAGGATGAGCTACTGCTCAGAAGGGTAACATTTGTCACCCTTATTTTTCATGTCAAGACCAAAGAAATGTACCCTGGAGCTATAAGGACAACAAAGAAATTATCGTAGTCAGTTGACTTAAAAGAGCTGGAGAGAAGAGACAGCTTAAAAAAAGAGAGATGAGAGTCTGGATCTAGTGCTGAGGGTCATTTTACATGTTGTATGCAAATGCTTATTCTGGCTAGATAGCCAGGAGTAGTTTGACCCATTTATGTCTGTGTTTTGTGCCTTTTAATTTTTTTCTGCATATTTTTAGCACAAAAAAGCCTGTTCTGTGTAAGTGGATTTCTACAAGAGCCAACGTTTACCAGCATAGCACACCTTTGCAGATATATTTTACTGTTGAAATTACTAATGCATTTCAGTCTTGAAAATCATAAATAAGGTAGTTAATCATGAAGAAGTGTCTTAACTTCTTTTATTACCAACGCACTGAATCAAATCGGATTTTATAGTGATTATATTGATAAGCTTATGGAGTAATAGTGTTGACTGGTTTTGCACTCAGGTGATTTAATCACAATACAATCTCAGTTTTAACTCTTTTTGTTGATTTTATAGCAAAAAAATTGCCCAAGAATGAACCGCAGAATGCAGGAGCCAACTCTGCCAGAGGAAGAGGAGTAGACCTTACTGAACCCACACAACCACCCAAGAGTCAATGCTGTAGTAACTAAAACATCAGTTGCTTTAAACTGTTCTGAATATTCTTCTGCTTCCTAACTGTTAATAACCATGGAATCGGAGTGCTTAACCTGGCCCAGTACAGCTTCCAAACAACGAAGAGACTTTACGATAATTATCAATTTCATGATACCGAGTTTTCTCTTGACCTAAAATTTTAACATGCATGTATCTGCCGCTGGCTGTAATGTTTCAGCAGTAGAGGAGAAATGGAAGCGGAATAAACTTCCTTCAGTTGAAAGGTTCTAAAAATCACTTACTACTAGGGGTGTAGAAGAACTGCTTTCCGTGGACCTAATTGGCCAGTTCCTGTAGCCTCAATACTGATCACTGTTACAATAAATAGAATTGGGACTTCTCATAATCCTCAATTGTGCTTTAAAACCTTTCTAGAAACAGGATCTAAAAAATACTTAAACTTATTCACAGTATTGACGCAACCAGTTGTTTCTGCAGGTATCCACTGTTTAGTTATACATTCCATAGTTTAATAATTTGATTAAAAACAATACTTGCATTAACAATTTTAAAACCTTGTGCTTGCAGAAAAGTGGAGTTTTAGTTGGTACACTGTATGTAAATTATATCAACCAAGTTAGTTATCTAAGGGAATTAGTGATAAATCAAATTTAACTTTTATTTCTATCTGGTCAGAGGGTACAGACCAGTAAACTTAACTTTATGACTTAGGATGGTTTTGGTTTTTTCTCTACAAACTGTAAGAGCTCTTCAAGTAAAACTACATCAAACTCAATGTCTGTGACTTCTTGTTTTTGATCATTGCTGGCCATTACAGTTTGTTTTTCCCCTAAGGAAAAAAATAGTGCACTAACGATTATGTACATCCAACTTGATTTTAAATTTGGATATTAATGTACTGTAAATAGGTACTCTGCATTGTAGTCTACATTTGTTTAATACTTTCTGTAATATTTAAGAGTTGCTTAAAGGTATACAGAATGTACAGTTACTTAAAGCTAACTTTTTTCCTCTCTAATCAAAGGGGGTTCTAAGTTCTTCCTTAATGGTTAGAACAGTAATAAATGATGCTCCTGTATCTGTAACATAAGTACTGCTGTCTGTCAGTAATGAACTTTGCAACTTTGTTTTCCAAAGTACGTTTTACTTTGATCTGTCCAGTATATTGCACTAATTCTTTTAGTTATTTTCATTATATGAAATCTACCAGGTGTGTCAGAAGAGATGAATTAGTCTATTTAAATGTTGAACTGATAGCAGAAACTTGTGCAGATTTTAAATTTGCAGTAATCTGGGTTTAGCAAGGGAAATGACAGTTCACCAGTGTTTAGTTTTATATTGAGGTGCTCAGGTTTGAATAAAGTGGTTTAAAAAAAAGAAAAAGAAGATTTTTTGATTACTGTTTCTTATTGAGAGTTCCAAAAGGTTTTATTGCATTTGCAGAGTCCCAGACAAGATGTCTGATTTACTGTATGGGTCAGCATTTAAGGTGATTACAAGTAAATTCATGATACAGCTAAAAATAAGCTTGTACTATATATGCTATGTCACTCCGGTTATCCTATGATAAACTTTTAAATGTTGAGGTAATAGGGTTTCTTACTGCATCTGTTCAGGAGTATAACCAAATAGTAATATTGTCTCTTGAACCTGCAGGTAATGCAGTCTTTTCCAGGTGTTCACTAATGTAGCTTGCGCTGTTGTTGTAGAGGGCCCCGGAGTGACCCTGCCTCTCCTGCAGTTCGTGATTCGCAGTTGGCCGGGTACATTTTTGTGTCCTCCTCGACCTGTAGTGGTGGTTTAGAATTCACTGGGGATCCAATCTTTAGCAGTTCTTGACCAGTGTAACTTGCAGGTTTGTCACAAAATATCTTGGAGTCCATTTTTTCTGCCAGTTACTGACGTGAGTCCTAATCGGAAAGGCGTGCTCCGGGATCCTTTGGGGCTGTCTCATGTGTTCAGACCCTATTGCCAGTACATTCTCTTACAGCTGTTTATGGGTGCGACTTGGACCTCACACAGAAAGTGTCAGTGTCTCTTTCTTCTTGCTCTGCAGTCTGTGACCATGGCTGAAAATTGTTGCATAGATACTTTTCTGTCCTCAAGCTGTTTCACTTCTTCAGAGCCACCTTGTCTGCTAGAATTGGACTGTGTTTCTCTCTCTGTTTACTTCGTTGTTACTGAAAAGAGACAGTTATGGATCAGCTTGATTTTTGTGGCCATCGGTTTCCTTAGGAACTCCATCTTCACTTTGCAAATAGTTCCTCCTAGAACATTTTGGCTTATTTTGTTTCAGGTTGCCTTTCAAGTCAGCCAGAAAAATGTCTTTACTGGAATACAGTGTCTCTATTCTATCTTGCCGATCATTAATAGCCTTTGGGTCATTTAAGTTGTCTTCAGTGAGGGGCGTCAAATACTGACACTTAGACGGAGAAGTCCTGTTTTGTTGGGCACATTCATACATTCTAAAATAACGAGTGATTGTTGTTAGAGTTAATGCAAGTACTTCATTGTAATCCAAAACCTCCCAAAGCCCATGAGAAGCTAAAAAAGAAACTGGCAAGTGTCATTGATGGGAACAGGTACAGTATGAGGTACAGGTGTAACGGATCTTTTCAGCAGTGGATCTCCGATGTCCAAGATCCCTTGCAGTTCTCAGGGTGCCCCTCTACTAACCAGTCTGGTTTACTAGTGCTGATGTCTCCAGCATTCTGAAGTCTGATTTTTCTCTTGCTTACATTAGAAGTGCTGTGCTCTTTTGAGAAGCCATGACTGTTTCTGTTTTTACTTAAGACTGCATGTGCATTACTAAAATTAGAAGAAGGTAATATTTTGAATTACAGCATACTGATTTTTTTTAAGATACTGCTGTTGCATTAATGGCCTCTTGCTAAGGACTGGGGCAAAAACTGGGGTCGTAGCTCAATTGTCTACTGTCACAGGCAATAATATGTGCATCAGTGAATCTGGTTCTATTTTACAGCAAAGTTTTCTGTGTTTTTTTTCCCTCCCATTATTCAGAAGACTTTCAGAACTATATTATTCTGACTGCAACTAGACTCTTATGAGGAGTCTTAAGTGACATTTCATTCAGCTTAAGGTGCAGTCTGATAGAAACGTTGCACCTTGACTGGTTTTTAAGCAAGAGTGTGTAGTTTTCCCGAGACACATTCTCCTAGGGAAAAAAGGTGTGCTTTCAAAATACTATGGCTGAATGAACTCATAAAGAAGTTTTAGGTTCAGACTGTTTTTAGCAGTATCAAATTTCTAGTACCTGAAAGTAATTTGAACATCGTGTAGGATTTACAGTTTACTAACATGATGCCTTAAATCTCTTCCGCTGTTAAGGGACCCAAGGGAGCAAGAGTTCTCACAGTCCTCATGAGAAGTCAAGGACTAACTTCTTTCCTTTGGTAGGAATAGGTACTTTACCTTTCCCTCAACACATCTGAAATCTGCAGGGTGAGAATGAAAAGTGTTAGAAATTGCAACACTGCAGGTGACTAGTTTTGTCAGACTTTAATGCAGAGCCTAAAGGAAAGCAGCTCTGAAACAGGGATGGGTTGTTTGAGATCCTCTGTGGCTATGCTGGGAGAAGACCAGTTTTTTTGTGTTAGAGGAGGTTATTGGTCTGCTCCCATGTGTTGGCATTCTTACAGAAGGAACTTAGGCGGGATGGTAGCTTTCCAGACAGTAAGCTGGCTGCAGTATGTTCATTTATAGTATTTTTAATATCATCTGGCTAGACTAGGGCACAGATCTCTGAAAAGTGTTTATGAGTAGGCACTGCTTATACGGTAGTTGTATTTCTTGGGAAGTATTGGCATTGTCTGGCGTAGGAGACAGCGAAGTGTAGTCTGTGTGAAGGCAGATCTCTCTAGAATGTGATTCAGAATATCAAACAAGGACACACTTTTTTAAAAATTGATTATGGAATGTAGATGCCTTAAGTTATGCTGTGTGAATGCTTCCTTGTGCTTGCTCCCTCCTCCTTCCTCTGATTTCCGTGGAGAGCTAGAAGATTGTCTAAAATTTCCTTTGAACCATCGGAGTAAGACCACCAGCTGTAAACCTAACAAAGGGCATAATATAATTCATGTGGAACAATTTGACTGCAAGAAATAGTAAAATCCAGTCACTTCTGGATGCAAGTCTGTTGTCTGCAAACCAGGGACAGGGCAAAACAATCAACAAAAACTAGCTGACCTATCAATGTGGGACTAAATGAAGAAGACAGAGCTGGCCAGCGCCACCATCTCCTGCTCCGCTTACCTGACCATCCTCTTCAGTTGCTTACCTGGTGCTGAAGGAACATGTCTGCTTCTATGAGAACACATTCCTGGGGGGAAAATGAAGCTTGATGTTGTGCAAATATTTTTTTTTGTGATACGTTTGGTGGAAAATTAAGTGTATTAGATTAAATAAATGTATTTAGCAGCGGTTCAAAAATGTGGACTTTAATCATAAAAGGCTTACAGTATCTCTGATCAGCTTCAGGCCTTAACTCATTAGCAGAGCTTGAGTTTACAGTACCTTTAATTGCAGACAGCATAAAATCTCACCTGGGAGGAAAGGATGGAGGCAGGTAACTAGAACCAGAAAACTTAGGTTGGGTGAATTCTCTACCAAATTTTCTTAGTTTCATCTTACCTCAAGCTCATTGTCATAAAAATGGGTTTCTTCAGCAATAAGGTGAAAACAAATACGTCTGAAAATATTACAACCTTTATGTGAGTTAATACTGTGTTCCATTAAAGGTGGACTGCATCTCCTGAAAGGACAGCTGAGCTAGCACTAAACTACCAGTTTTGATACCTGTAACAGTAAAGTTAACTGCAAAAATGCTTGTTAGAGAAAGTATGGCTATAGCAACAAGCATTGAGAAAACAGAGGAGAGGAGGGGGAGTAGTGGACAGACCGCAGTTACTTATTCACTGTTAGTACATTATTGTTTTTAATCTGATCAGGTTTTTCAAATGTGGAATATGGTAGTTTTTTTTCTTGCCTCCTGACAAAAATGAAGCCTCTCAAATGGTTTTTCCTTCCCCTACTGATGTTTGACCCTCTTGATTAATTTCAGTCAAATTTCATATGAAGAAATATGAATGAAGGAGTCTTACAGGTTTTTTGAATACACTCATCTGAGGAGGGCGGAGTACCCACGTTGATGGAAAGCTGCAGTGTTAGCAAACTCCTTACTAATGCTAGGGAAAGTGATAGAGAAGTATTGTAGTGTTGGGTATGCTGGGATCTACTTCATAAGTAAACGGGTCTGAATTGATCTTCCGGAACAACAGTAAACAGCAACCAATTCTGATTTCGGAGATAAATAATTTAGATGATCTTCATCGATCACGTTTTCAGTTTGCTGGTAGCTAAATGTGGTGGCACTTAGTCCCAATGAAACAAATGAATAAAAATCTCTTAGGTGTGCGTTTCATTGACACAAGGGATTTACCAGATCTAAAATCAGAAGATTTGCAATTGCCTGCCCTAAAATGATGACACCTTAAACCTCTTGATTTAAAAAAGGAAAAAAAAGGGGGGTGGGGGCTTACTACTCTTACAGAGGTCACTTGTGTATTATGGAATGGTTCCTAACTGTGTCTTTCACATTGGTATATTGACTTTACTGCTTTAATTCAAATACCGTACCGAGGCTACTTATCTAGTAAATGTAATGCTATTGTCTGATACCAGTATCGGTTGCAAGGGAATTTATCATGTCTCCTTCATGTTGTCAAGTTAAAGCAATTGCTTCTTATTATCTCCAGACGCCTACTGCCAACAAATCTCTAGATTAGCTTATTCTTTCTCTTCATTGGCTAGAGGGAAAAAAATACAAGAAAATCCTGGTGTGGAACATACATACCTATATTAGCAATGTGCAGTAAAGCAGCAGCACTTTTGGCTGTCCAGGCTGATGGACTGTGTGTGGTGTTTTCAGAATGTTTTCTCTCTTCTTCCTCAGTGCCATCTGTCATTTTGCTGGGGATTCTTTCCACCAAACAGGTAACTGCTGAACAATCACTCCAGTGAACTTCAGAAACTTTATTGCTTCCCAGTCATAAAAGTCTATTCTTTCTCCGGAAGGGCTTGGAATATGCTTTGTGAATCCATTCGTAAGTATCAGTCTTGTTAGTCTCATCATTGCCTGGTTTATCTGAGAAAATCTTCTCTTTTTTGCTGTAATCTGCCTAGATTACTGTGGCAAAAGAATCTAGAATTTCCTGTTCATCCTTACTGTTTTTGTAGGAGGAATCCATTTGAGTAGCTGGCCAAGAAATAGAAGGAGAAGCTCTACTGCAACTGTTCCTGCAGTTGTCACACCATGAGAGCCATCAACTAACCGCAGAAAGCACAGATCTGACCTATTTCCGTAGTTGTCATGCACAATAAATGTCTTCCATGTCTCCTTGCCACGTGGAATTTTTATCTTGGAAATTGGTAATGCTTTTATTAAAGAATTATTTACTTGTACATACTAGGACTGTTAGTATTAGCAAAATGATGATATGATGTAGGAGTGCGATTATCCATAAGGAATTCATTTGAATAATCTACCCGTGTGTCTCGGAATATTCAGGAGTCTTGGTCAACTTTGAAATTAGTTTCTGTCTCTGAGCCAAAAGTGCTTCATTGTCAGTCTTTGTGGGCTATCGAAGCCCAGCAAAGCCAGGGGCTTTGTGGTTTGGGGTTTTTTGTGATAAAGTAAGTGGTATGGATATATTGTTTGTTGACATGCAGAGCAAAAAAAGCGAAATATGCTTGGAATCATTGTTCTCGGGTGCAATTGTGACTTTCTCCAGGTGATCTTCCTCATCTCTGGAAAGTTTACAATCAGGTGTTTTTGCTTTGTCCTGAGATTTTTCCTCCCATGTCATTCTATAAAGGAGTTCAATATGTTAAGGAGTTTCATATTTTCATCTTTTAATATTAGGTAACACTACATAACCCTTGTTCTCACTCTCTTAGAAACTGAATTGCATCACTGGTGTATTAATGCATACATGGCCAAGAAACTGGGTAACCTATGTGAGATCATGTAAAAATTGTAACTAATAACTGTTAAAAATCAGCAATAACAGCAAATTCAAGAAGGGAAAAGTTTGGAAATAAGAGTTCATGACACAATTTAGATCATTCTTGTACCTAGCGAGGCTGTAGTCAGTTGTTTCCTCCTTGTGATTCAGTGCGTAGCCCTGTGCCTTGACACTGTTAAACTGTAAATACGAAAATTTCTCATCAGCTTTTCTGTATCTATTCATCACTTTCCAGACATGGTAGTAGAGTGTAATTCCTACTTGGCGTGGGGAGGGGGAAAGGCTTATTTAAGATTAAAAAATATACCGATCTTGCATGGGAAATATGAAATAGGGCCAGAAGCATTGGTGTACATGTTTATAATCAAATCTCACTGTCATTGCAATCAGTTTTAGTTCTGAGGACTTTGAGTCAACTGGAAAAAAATTATTTTATACCATTGCATCTAGGCGCACAGAAGATTAATTACATGTATGTGGACAATATTCTGTTGTTCTTGCTTGCAAGAGCTAGATCTTGCAATGTTCGTGTTCCTTTAATGTAGGATCAATTTTGAACGTGTCAGTTTCTAAGTCAAGAAAGCATAATGAAGAACAAAATGTTGTCAAATGGGCCAAGCAGTATTTGAGCTTTTAGGTGTGTGGGAAACACCCCTAGTCCTTGAGCTGCCAGACCTGTGAGCAACAGCACGCAGCCTCGGTTCTTCTCCAGCCATCAGGATGGAAGGAGGGACGCACTTTGCAACAGAGCTTGCAGAAGAGCAGCGAGGCTGAAAACATGGAATCAAGACCAGGTACTGCAAGGACATCATCTATAGCCCGCACGAGCCTCTCTGCCTGCTCTCCTGTCTCCATGCACCTCTTTTCCCACCTCAGCTCCTTGCTCCAGTCTCCCTTACCAGCTCAGTCTCCTTCCTTGATGCTGTTTAACTATTCTTAGGTCTGGCGCTGGTGCTACAAACCCAAGAGTCAGCTGTGGAGTAAGTCCTTGTGAGACACTTGCTGATAGAGACCAGCCAGTGCAGAGGGGGCTGCCTGAATTCACCTACCGGCACGTCTCCACTGGGCACCAGCAAACTGATGCTGCTTTTGAAATACTGTAACTTGGTCTGATTTAGGTAAAGTTACGAGAATGACAAAAGAGGCACCGCTTGATGCAGTCTCAGCCAAATTTCCAAGCCCTAGTTTAGAATCTGACAATCTTGGACATTCTCTATAAAATAGTTACTAGAATTTTGGTTTAATACATGCAAAATAACATATTCATGAAATCGTATTCTCAGAAACAGCTAGACCATATTACTTGGACTTTTTTCAAATTAATCTGCTTCAGGCTTGGAAAATTTCAGTATGAACAGTTAGTGTCTGCAGTTTTAAGTTACTGAAAACATGAGGCAACCCTATTTGTAGGCAGCACTGATGATTCTACCTGTCATTTGAAATGGGTAAGAAACCTTGTAAATACGAATATTGCTTAGGCAGCAGATGAAATGAGTTGTTTGAACGGCCGCTGTGGCCTGTAATGTGATGTACAGCTAAACCTTACGGCTGCTTGTGTAACAGCCTGTCCCCCTAGATCAGCATGTGACATAAACGTACAGACACCATAGTAACACCAAATCCTGCCTGCTGTGAGAGGCTCAGCTTGCCGGCCTATACATAATCAGTCTACTAAGTATGAAAACATAGTGTTACGCTTCAGTTCATTATGTTTAGTTTAGTGTTTAGTATTTGTGTGTGTATGGGTGAGAAATACCAGACAAAAATTCATCTCTCACAGGTTTTTAATGTATTCTCTCTCCTGAGATTTCTGACTTCCAGTTAATCTTTGTTAACTGCTGTTAATCCACCACCTGGGCAGACGGCAGTGGTTTAGCAGCGGAAATATCCCACAGCCACACTGCAAGAGCAGGCTTCGGTAATTTCATCCTGCTTCAACCTCATCCATTTTCTGGGGCACTGTCTTTAAACTTGATACAGCCACACCTTAAAGTAACTTTTGCAACTGTTGTCCCTTCCAGGATTTCAGCTGGGAAGTACATTTTCTTCTCCTTCACTACTTAACGCTTATTACTGGTGGATTATAAGCTTTTCCATGATTTGTGTTTCAACCCATGGGCATTTTTGCTTTGATGACACTTGACAAAATTCCGTTAAAGGCAAAGCTGCAACCTCCTCCACGCCCAATTAATCCTAATACGTCTTAAAGAACCAAGTGCGTCTGATCAGCTGAGGTAAGTCAGTTACATTTAAAAAGAAAATACCTTCTGAAGAGGGTGATACAGACTATAGTATTAGCAGAGCCACTTAAAAACCCCCTTATGACGCTGTAGTGTACCGTGAGCTTGCAGCTGGCTACAGCGCTTAGTCTGCTGCAGGACCATTCATGGGAAGGTTTCTCGCTCCACAAGAGGTGAGCATCAGCCTCCTTGAGAAATGCCGCACCACTTAGCAGGGCAGATAAGGTGGTACGTGATTAAAATAGCAGCAAAAGGTAGTGCTTGTGTAGAGATCCCTTTCCCTTTATTTGGCGTAGTTTGAATTTGAGACTGGGAGATAGCACAAGCCTTTTTCGCTGCTGTCATTGTGATTATGCACTAAGCCTGAGAAATGTTAGGACTAATATATACAGAAAATCTGGTAAGCTGGTTTTTGTCAGCCTTTTAAATACAAACCCATTTTGCATTTAGTGTATATAAACCCCCTTTGGATTAGAGACAGGAAATTGAAAACTTTCAACAAAACGTTAGTTTGACCTCAGTAAATTTAATTCTTAACACATATTTTATAGATGTTTATACCTTTGTAAGTGGGTGTAAGTGCTAACAAATAACAATTTCAGAGCATCAAAACAGTCCCACTTAATTACAATGTGTAAATAACCAGGTAACCTATGTAATGTCCTATGAAGACAGGCTGAAAGGATTGGCATTGTTCAGCCTGGAGAAGAGAAGGCTCTGGGGAGACCTTAAGGCAGCTTCAGTGCTTAAAGGGGGCTTATAGGAAAAATGGGGACAGACTTTGTAGTAGGTCTGTACTGATAGGACAAGGGGTAGTGGCTTTAAATTAAAAGAGGGTGGGTAGATTTAGACACAAGGAAGAAATTCTTTATTGTGAGGGTGGTGAGGCACTGGAACAGGCTGCCCAGAGAAGCTGTGGATGCCCCATCCCTGGGAGTGTTCCAGGCCAGGCTGGATGGGGCTTTGAGCAACCTGGTCTGGTGGAAGGTGTCCAGCCCATGGCAGGGGGGTTGGAACCAGATGATCTTTAAGGCCCCTTCCAACCCAAACCATTCTGTGATTCTGTGATAATTCATATAGAACAAGAAGATAGGCTACAACTTTTCAGTTACACTCATTTTGCTTGTAATTATTAAAAGGGCAGCCCTGATGTTAATTTTTTTATAGTATGCATACATTGCTTACGTTAATAACTGAAAATAGTGTAAAAACTAAATAAAAAATGAAACGTTCCCTTTGTTGATCTCTTACGGTAAAAAGATTGACCTGGATTTCCTTTTCTCCTTGCATTTCCCTCATCAGGAGCAGATACAAGCTCATAAGGTTTTTTTTGCTGTCAAGTTTAAGGGTAACAGCGAGATACCGACAGCAGAATAGACAAAGCTAAAGAGCTTTCGGCCTCAGAGAGTGAAAGATCCAATTCAGCTCTCCAGCTCACTGCAGTCTCCCTGTGCCTATTTAGGGAGCCAAAACCCAACACTGCTGTATGTTCTGAGCTGAAAATAGAAGCAGGAAAAAAAAAATAAATTAGAAGATGTAGAAGAATGGGGAGCGAACCATAGTTTAAGATTGATTTTTGCCCTTGACAAAAAGGTACGTATTTACTGTTTGTGTCACAACAAAGAGCCTCCTGGTCAGTGCTTAGTCCCGCTACTAGGAAGGGGAGGCTGCCCCACCTCTGCCATACGCTGCCCTGTCCCTAAGAGGGGCAGGACTGAGGCAGAGCACAGGACTGCAGGCCAGGGGCTCGTATGGCAGAGGAAACCATCATCCCAGTAAACCTCTTGTTTCTGGAAACCCTCTCTAGCTGTGACACTTGGGAGTTGCTTGCTGTTTCGTATAGCAAGGAGAGGTTACTTTTCGTTTCTGCAGTTTGGCACTACAATCTCATTTTATAATTGGTGAAGGTGTCACTACCTGAGCCTTGAGGATCCAGGACCTGGTTTGTATCCAAACAGAAGAGTCCCATATGCAGACATCTCCCCTCTGACACACGTCGTTCCTGTCTCCACCCAGAGCGTGCTTCTTCCTTTGTCACAGTCAGCACTTCACTTACACAATCTAGTCCTGAACTCCTTCCTCCATGACGCTTGTTTCTTTATTATTATAATTTGTCACATACTTGGTCATAGAAAACAGTGACTATTGTTGATGCTGAAACCAGCACTGGGAAGATGCCTGCCTGCGGGTGACGGGAGGCAGCAGAGAAGGGGGCTGTGTGATATAAAATGGAGGTCACGGCCTCCCTGAGCTTCTCATCACAGTATTATCAGCCAATATGTATAAACAGGCCTCACTGCCACGCATTCTTGCTGAATGAGCACCAGCTTCCTTGCCTGGCTTTTCCTTCTTCCGTGCTTTACTCCTTGCCCTACCTTCCCTCTGCTCATGCCTCAGCCAGCGCTTCCCTCTCCGTATGCCCTTTGCCACGTGCCTGTGATGCCACAGTACCACAATATGGCTTCATTGCCTTCACACATTCAGTTCTGCTCCTTCCCTCCTGCCCAATTTCCCTCCCCTCTGAGCGTGGCAGAGTTTGGCAGCAGCATCTCCCCTGGAAAATTTTTTATGAGTGCATTGAACCTGCTTACAGAAACCATGGTGGGGACTCTCTTGGCATAGCCAAGACTGTCTTTCCCTGAGCTGGTGTGCCTGATACCACCAGCCCCTGCCAAGGACCCACCAGGTGTGGCCAGCGGGGCTGTAGCATTTGCCACGGTGCTTGATGGTGCTGTGCAGCGTATGCCCAGCAGCATGGCCAGAGCCAGCACCCCCGCTGGGCAGGAGCTGCCTTAGTAGGTCCCAGTTTTTCATGGTCAACCTTTGGCCGAAGAAGCAAAGAGCTAATATCCTCTGTGGAAACCCCTATGTAGCGTTTTTAAAACTCATCTAAGACCTCTGAAAAGCTCTTCACCTGAAAAGACAAACTCATTTGCTAACCCAGCAGCCATGCCCTACACCTTCCCCCAGTTTTAGCAGAGCTGGCCTTCTCATTTTCCAAAACCATCTGCAGAGGGAATGATGCAGAAGGAACAAGACATTGTCTCCCAAGTGAGTCAACTTAGGTGTGCACAGTAGCCTACTTACTGTATCCCCAGAAGCAATCATGCAGCTTGAAGGAAGTCTGCTATGAAAGGTGTGGGAAGAGACAAAGATGAACCTGGTGAGTCACAGGAGCATGCGGGGGGCAGAGCCTGCCTTCAGGACTTGGGAACACTCCCACCTCTAGGCCTGATAATAGGCAAGAAAGAAGGAAGTGATTAATAATTAAAATAATTATGGAATAAATTAAGATAATGTCTCCTTATTTATCTTAATTGTTGTACAAAACTGGAATATTGGGATTCCAGGCCCACCGGTTTTGTGTCACCCTATGAAGGGGAAACAGTCCCCACCATTAGGTCTTAGGTGACAGTTACAATTTGTGACACTGTCCGCTTGGACAGAGGTCCAGCTTCTCAGCTGGAAGGAAGCATCAAATTGGGAAATGGCAAAACAATGGCAAACCCAGCTCTTTCTACACTCCAGCTATTTTGGATCTGTTCCTGGTAGATGGTGGGGCAGTGGTGGCAGTTCGTAACCCACTGAGAGCCTGCGTGGAGCAGAGGTGCAGAGCATCGAGTGGGGACGGCAAGCTCGCTGGCCTTGGCGTGGGAGGGGTGGTATGCGAGGTTTTGGGGATCCACAGAGAGAACTGTGGAAGATCCATGAAGATACCATAACTGTGCCTCCTGCACTCTCCTTCCAGTGGCACCCTGCCCCCTACCCCACAAACCCACATCTTGGGTTGCTGCTGTACTGGAGTTCCTCTGCTTTTTTCAGCTGAACACACCACAAGTATAGTTGGTCTAAATGGAGGCTTTTAACCTATTTTGTTTCTGCAGCATAGCCAAGTGGTTAGCTGTGATGCCTGCGGTTGTGTCCCTGGTTCTCAAGATTTCGAGGTGCTCTCCCACACGGATATGGGGAAGGCCCAGTAGTGGGCTCACGTAGTCAGATGTGCTTAGGCCAGTGTAAACTCATCTTCAGAAATAAAAGGGGTTTTCTATGCGGAGTTTTATTCTCTAAATCAGTGTCATATCAAGGGTGCTGGTCAGCAGCTGCTGGGGTGCAGGTAGCAGAAAGGAGGTCCCTTCTGTCCCACCCCCTGCCAGCCGAGCCTGTGCCAGGCGCCCAGGGGTCTGCAAGGCTGCCAGCACCAAGTGACCTGCCCTGCATGGGGATGGGGTGTTAGCAGAACTGTCAAAGCATGGGCAAAGTGTGCTGCATGGGATCCCAAAGAATTGGGGGAGGGAATCTCTGCCATGTATTAAGTAGCAGCAAGAAGAGAGCAAGATGTGAGAGAAAGGAATAAACAAAAAAAAATTGTAGGGAGGCAGAAGAAATAAAAGGTAAGGGAAAAACAGATAGTACATCCCATGTTTGCATAAAGCAACCCAGAGCTCTCACTGCCGTGGAGAAATGCAGTGTGAGCCTATGTAGTGACTGCAGATGACTAAATAACTTTAACAAGCAGCTTCTGACGCTGCACCGGCGAAAGCAGCACGTGTCCTGTGCTGCATGAGCCCAGCCTTCAATGTTCTCACTTGGTTTGTGTTAAATCAAAACTCCAGCTGCAGTCAAAAAGGGCATCCTCTGGGTAAGGAGTGAATGAAAACTGCTAAGGGCTCCATCACCAACAAGAAGTTTATGTTACTGAAACAGCCGTGAGTGTTGCGGTGACATTTTCTCCTTTCCTTTTTTTTCGCATTTTTTTCCCCTTTAAAAACTGGGTAATTGGTGTGTGAGGTTCCCTCTAACAGACAAAGGCCTGGTGGGAAGGTCTGCCATCTGCATTATTAAAGTCACATGTAAGCACCATGGGAAACCGACAAGATGCTCGAGACAGCATAACGAACAAAACTTTTGTACTGTTAATATTTCCAGTGATTCATAAAATATTGATAGCAGTCCTGAATGCGTGGTGGCCAAGAGGGAGGCCACTTCACCCACAAGGAATGTACTAATGAAAGGACACAATAGGATTTTATACTTGGAGAAACTCCCTGGAGGGGCAAGAGCTCCGCTTTTCACATTTGCATTGAATGGCAAGAATAAAAACAGGTGGGAGAGCAGGAAGAAAGTCCCATCTTAAGCAAAAGGAGAGGGAGAGGGCTGGGTTGGGTTGGGCACACTCGCTCCCAGCAGGCTGGGAGACAGAGATGAGGGGTACGGGTGGGCTCCCAGGCTTGGCTGTGGGCTGGAGGTCCCTCTCAGAGAGGCAGCTTTTGGCATTAGGCTGCTATTAGTTGAGTCATTCTTTAATGACCAGGTGACCGAGATAGGGCCCAAAAGCCCTAAATGGCAGCTAGGTATTAACCAGGCGTCAGGCACACCCTGAACTGCATTTTAACTTCCTTCTTTCTGACTCGGCACGCAACCGCCTCCTTGGCTGGAATAAGGCACACGGTCTTGCATTTGAGCCTGCCGGGTGTACACAGCGAATTAGGGCAAGAGCAACAAAGTGAGATGCACATCTCCTGGGAGCGCTGGCTCCGAGCAGGCACCTCCTCAGGGCTGCCTGAGACCTGAGAATCACACGAGCTGGCACTCGTGTCTCATCCAGCTCCTGGCTTGCTTAATTTGATGCAGCTGACTAAACTTCCTGAAGTCACCCAGCTACTCACCTGAGCTTGTGAGCGGAGCAGGCAGGCAGCTCGGCTCGCTCTGCTCCCACCAGTGCGTCCTAAACACGGGGTTCAGAGTCAGTTAGACTTGTGCAAACCCACTGACATGTCCCGAGGGACAGAAACTGAGAAACGTGGCCAGGGTTTTTCAATGTTTTGACATTGAACCTAAATTCATATTTTCATAGTACATGTTTAATGATGAAAAATAAGCACCAGAGTGATTCTCTTGTGCTCAGAGTTATGCATGCATTACAATTGGAAAATTAACGTGTGCTTGCTTGTAAATGCAGTCAACAGAAAAAGCCATCTTGGATATACAAAATTGAGAATGATATGCATACACTCATATGACAAAGCATAAATTTTTTGGTTTTTCCTACTGTAGTGTAACCTGTCATGGCCCAATTACACTTACTGGAACCACTACAAGTCAACACAACCCATCATAGTCCCGTGTTTCCAGCCAGAAAATGATCTTTTCATTCCTTATTCTTGTCAAAATTGTGAACGTAGTATTTTACCCGTCACTGCAGCAATTTAAGACAAAGTCAAGTTTGGTTTTTTTTAAACAATGTATTTGCACAGAGTTAGAATGAGAGCAATTATTTAAATCAAGCTTAAAGTTGAGGGGAAAAAAGAAGACTTACCTGTTTGCAGCTAAAAAGTGATTTCTTTCTAAGCTGCTCCTAGCTGGCAGCAGTTCTGCATGTGTCGTGAAATTAGTGTTTATAAATGTTACTATAGTAACTGTATCCGTAGCCACAGGTTGGTAGGCTTACTGTTCTGGTTATCTAGTGAGCAGCAAGGTGAAAAAGAAAAACAAGAGATACAGTATTGTAAGACAGCCATGCTCTTAGGGATTCAAGAAGGAACTGCAGTAACAGTGGGTTTTGCTTTGACCCTAACCAGTGCCTTACTGAATGTATTACAGCCCTGTTTTTCCCATTAGACCCTCAAAAGCACACCATGACATGTAAACAAATATTTGGGCATTTAACCACAGTCAGTATCTGCTTCGTAACAACTTTCATCTTTTATTTTTACTGTAAAGGAAGTAAAAACTTTCCTGGTTTTTAAGGGCCTTGAAGAATAAGGTGAAAGAGTAAGGTGGTTTGCCTGGGCTGGGATGCTGTGAACACCCACCGGTGCAGCTTCAGACATCAGCGCACACTGAGTGGCCTCAATAAACGTCGGTGGAGTTACTCACCTGTGTGAAAACAGTAAACGTATTTTCAGAACTGAAACTCGTAATTCATTTATATGCAGGCGTGCAGACTTAATTCTGGGTTAAATATCATTAGCTTCCCGTTTCAAGAAGTTGGTGATTTGGAAAAAAAAAAAAAAAAAAAAAAAAAAAAAAAGAAAGAAAAAACGTTTTGGGGGATGTGAAGGCTACATCCACTCCCAGAAAAAACTAGGAGTCTGCGTTCAGCCATGGACGTTAAGTAGTCCATAGGAGCCAGTATGTCGTTCCAGACGCGCTCTTTGCTTGTAACATTTGCTACCGAGGAAGAGCAGTGGGAAAGCTGAAAGTGAAAGTAAGCAATACCAGTTTCGTTTTCAAGTCCCAGAGCAAAGTAGAAACTTAACGGGCATAAAAAAATGCATGCGAAAAGCTTCTTGTGTGGCTCTTATCAGACAGCGGCTATTTGTTGTTTTAAAACACGATTCAGACACTTCAAAAATACTCTAAAAAAAAAAAAAATCATTGTTCAATTTAAAGAGAAAAATGGGTTGGTTTTTTTTCCCCCTCCGCTTTGATTTGCTGCGAAGCTTGGGGCAGCCGCCGCCGAGGGCAGCGGCTCCTCCACCTTAACAGTCCGTCTTAAAGCAGCGGGGACGGCAGCAGCCATCTTACGGGTCGCTGTCACCGCCGCGGGGAAGCCCTGAGCCCGCTCCCGGGGCCGGGCGACCACAGCCCCGCCGAGCCGGCGGCGGAGGCCGGGACACCCCTCCCCCCGCCCATGACCCCCCTGGTCGATTTTAAAACCCGACAAACCGCCACCCCCTTTTCCATGAAAATACTCCCGCGTTCTATTCCGTTCTTTTTTCCTATCATTCAATGAATACACCAACGCGTCGTATAACCATATGCCTGAAAATACCGCCAGCAGCTGAGAAGGTGAGGGAAGAGGGGGCACCACAGTGAGACTGTCCCCGTCCACGCACCCCCACCCCCACCACTCCTCCTAACTTTGCAAGAGTCTGGAGTCCCCCTCGCTTGCCCCATGCAAGGTGGCAAGGCCCTGCGCCTGCAAGAGCCCTTTCTGCGCTGGGGTTCCCTTCCAAGCCAATGTTGCTGCTTCAGGTTTGCACATCAAAGAGCCGCAGGTCCCACGCAAACGCCCAGGCTCCGTCCCAACCCTTCCAACCGCGGTGCCCCGCTGCAGAATTGCCATTTGTGGTTTCTCGCCGCTCAACCACGGTTTTACATACGTGCAACGGAGCATAACCGCCTGAAAAGCGAAGCGCTTGCTTCTGTGCACAGAGAGCAGTTTCTGTGGCGGGATTGAATTTAGCATTCAATTAAAAGGTAATCTCTTTAAGACTTAAGTTGACCTGATGTCGACGCTTGTTCCCGGACGAGGGGAAAAAAAACCCCAAAACAACAACAACAAAAAAAAGCGGCAGCAACCCCAAGACCACGACACGAGGAGCTGAGCAGAGTTTTCGAATTCCCCTGTATTTAAAACTGGCTGGTGTTTATATATTGAATGAGAAACCATCTCGGGGAAGAGACGAACCCTCCAACCGCGGCCGCAGAGCGCGCAGTGTGGGAGCGCGGTGGTTCGGCCACACACAAAGTAGCGGCGCTGGGGGGGCCGCGGCCGCTCCGGGCTCTGCGCGGTGAGGGAGCGTGGCCGCTCCGCGCTGCCGCCGCCGGCCCGGGCCCCGCGCCGTGAGCGCAGCCGGCGACGTCGCCGCTTCCTCGGGCGACGTCCCCCGCCGCCTCCCGGAGGGCCGGGGTGGCTCCGCGGCGCCTCCCGCACGCAGCCGATGCCGCCGCCGCCCCTTCCGCGGGGGCGCAGAGCGCCGCCCGCCCCCGCGCACCCCCGCGCAGGGACGCGGGCGCGCCCCCCGCGGTACGGCAGCGGCGGGAGGCGGGTGCCGCTCCCCTCCCGGCGGGGCAGGAGCCGCCCGCGGAGCGGCGGGTCCCTCCTCCCGCCCCCCCGGGGAGCAGCCGGCGGCGGCGCGGCGAAGGGGAGGGTCTAGGGCCGGGCGCACCGCACCGCGCCGGCCGGCCGGACGGGCGGCTGCCGCCGCGCCGCGGGCATGGCGGAGCCTGGCGGCGGCGGGGGCCGGGGCGGCGGGCGGCGGCGGGCCGCAGCAGGGCTCCCCGGCCGCCGGGGGGGTGGCCGCCGGGGGGCCGGCCCGCAGCGCCGCCGAGAGCCCCGGGGGGCCCGGCTCGGCGCGCACCGCCGGGAAGAAGGCGCAACTGCGCGCCGCGCCGCGGGCCAAGAAGCTGGAGAAGCTGGGCGTCTACTCCGCTTGCAAGGTACCTGGCCACCCGGCCGCGGGCGCCCACCCGCCCACGGAGGGTGGGGATTGACGGGAGGGAGGGAGGCGGCGGGGAAGGGCCGCGCCGAGCGGGGGAGGTGACCCGGCTGCAGCCCGGCGCTCCCCGCGGAAGTGGCGGCTCCGGCGGTGCCGGTGCATCCTGCTCCCCCCGCGGCTTTCCGGTCGTCGGTCGCACAAATAAACGCCAAGCGCGCCAGGGACGGGACCGCGGGGGCAGTGCCCGCCTCCTGCCCGCGCCGGGCGGCAGCGGAGGTGCCGGTCTCCGGCGTCCGTCGGTCCGTCCGTTCGTCCTTCCGCGGGAAGGCGGCGGCGGCGGGCGGGGCGGCTCCCGGTGCCGGCCGTGAGCGCTGGCTTAGCGGCGCTGCCGCAGCTGCCCACCGCGTAAACACGCCGGCAGGGAGCGGGGACAGCCGGAGGGCGGCAGCACGGCCCGGGGCAGCGCTCCCCGCTCGGGGTCCGGCGCTGCCGGGCGGACTCGCAGCGCCGAGCTGTTGACGCCGCAAAAGCCGCTGCCCCCAGCTGGTACCGCTGCCCCCCTTCAGCTGGGCGGCGGAGGGGCGCGGCCTCCGGGCTCGCGAAAGTTGCGTCCCCAGCGGTCACGTAGCGCCGGGCCGGACCGGCGCGCCTGCACCTCGGGGGTCTCCTCTTCGGCGCTCGCCCCTCCGCCCGGGAGAGCCGCCCTGCGCTTCGCTCCGCAAGCACGGCCCCGCCGCCCGCCGTTTTCTTCTTGGTGGGAGCGGCCGGACTCGCCTGTTCGCCGCAGACGAACGCGGTGCCTCGGGCCCGTGACAGCTGGCACCGTCTGTGCGTGTGCGGCGCAGCGGGGCCACCCTGGGTGCACGGCGGGGCTGCCGTGTTCACGCTGGCGGTGCTGATGCTAAATCCTCCAGTAACGCTTTCAGCCTTGAAAATAGCAGTCTGTCAGAAATGTGCATCTTATTTTCCCTGTTCCCTTACTCTGGAGCCTCAAAAGGGCAAATGCTAAGGGAAAGGCCAAACTATGTGAGGAAGCATCACAGTATGGCCCCGCAGTACTCTCTGGTAGTGTGAGGAGCTTTAACTGTACGCTGAAGCCACGGGGCAATGCTGGCGTGTGAGGGAAGACACACGTTTTTCAGTTTCTTAGCTGTTTCCAAATATGCAGGCACCTCCACTTCGGCTTTGGTGCGTACGTGGTACACTGCAAGGTTACACCAGTGTCAGTAAGTTGAAAGAGCAGCTAGCGTGCTTGAAACGTGCGGCCCTGCTGGCAGGCTGGGTGGCGTGGTTTGAAGCTCCCCCGGTGCTAAATCTCCTTTGCACCCCCATATTTTAATGTTACCAGGACCTGCTGATACATGAAGTGGTTGTGGGATGGGTAAGGCTTTCACAGGCTGTTAGGAGCGTGTGTGTGAGTTGCTTTTTTTTTTTTTTTCCTTCCCTGTGGTGTGTGGTGGGGTTTTTTTGTGGGTTTTTTTTTAATCCCCCTGATGTATGTCCATGTGATCTTTTGTGAGGGCAGAAGCCTTCTCCTGAGGTGCTTCGCCCTGCACAGGTAGTAGCTGTGCTGTGAAGATGCACAGGCAGCCTCACCTCCTCCTAAACCCTTTGCTTTCTCAGGGACTCGCCAGCCCCACCTGTGCGCTGCCACAGGTGCTTTGCTGGATCGGAGGTGGGTGCCGTTTGGGAGAGGAGGGGGGCTGCAGTGCTGGGGTACAATGAGGCGCCAGCTTGCACTGCCGGTGCCCTGCTGGGGTGTCCTTGCTGTCCCTCCTGTGTGAGGAGCCCCGGGTGCATGCCCCATTGGCGCTCCCGCGATGGAAGGAGTGGGACCCGTCGCTGGGGGGGCCTCTTTTTCCCGCCAGGATCTAGGCACAGCCACAGCACTAAACACTGCTCTGTGTTCAGGTTAAAATGCAAACCCTTCCTTTGGTATTTCACTTCTCTTCAGTAATTCAGTGGCAGGCAGCTTTCCTACAGGTCTCGAAACAGAAGCCAGTAGGCAGACGGGAAGCTCCTTGTAAACTAAGCAAGTCGCTTCTCCTGTGGGATAAAAGGGGAAGGATGGAACAGGGTGGAAGAAGGTATTATTTTTCTTCCTGAACAACTGGCAGGTGCTCCAAAACGACACCGCTTGGCTTGTAACTTTAGTGGTTTACCAGAAACCGTAGCAGTGCAGAATGTAGCCTCCAATTTTTTCTTACTTTGGGTTGCAATTTCTCTTCCATTTATTTTGCATTTCTGTGTATGAGTGCAGAAGAGTGAAAGAAGGTGAAAACTCACGCCATCTCTGAAGGGGACATCTGTGTTAATTCAAGTAGTGGCCATATGTGAATCTTGTGTAAATCTACATAGGCCTGTACAAGTTAGTGCAGAAAATAAGTCATGGCATCCTTAAGTGTCAGTTACCTTCTCCCATGTAAAATTAATCGCAAAATTCAGCGCGCGGGATTTGTTAGGAACTTAACCTCAGAGGTGCTGGGAGTAGCAGAGGCAGGGAGTGTGTTTTTGCTAGGGATGAAGAGCAGCAATACAAGAATCTGGAGAGGTTAGTGGCCGTGCAGAGGGTGAGTCTCACTGGTGATGGCAGAAATGGTGAGCAGAAAAGGGTGGAAGGGGCTGTTCTGGGGTAGGGTGCTCAGTCCCCAGGAAGGACCTCATGGTCCTTCTTCAGCAATCCCTGTTCTTCACGGGAAACTCTGACAGAGACTGCTGGCAAAGACATCTTCAGTGTGCACATATTCTGAACAGAATGAGAGCGAAGTTTAGGGAGCTGCTGGCCAGGCTAGGGAAGTGTGGGGTTTGTTTCTTTTTCCTGATAAATAATTGGGACGGGAGAGTTGTAGCTGTTGAGCTGCTCTGCTTGGCCTTTTCCCCTGTGAGAAAAGGTTGGGGTGGAAGGGAAAGAACAGGATCTTCTGTGTAAAAAATCCCAACCTTCTTAAATGTCCAAGTTTGTGTGTGTGTGTGTAAGAAAGTGTGTTCTGAATCCTAGGATATATATTAGGAATTGGCACAGTTTTCATGACTTTTGGAAGTGCGCAGTAGTGCTGTATGCTGTGAGGGATTTTGTATTTGGGACTTTCTATATCTGTGCAGATATGAATGGCTGCATATATCGTTTTGGTTTTGTCTAGTGTGAAACTGAGCATTAGGCATGAGAGCTTGCAGCATTTTATATAAAAGCAGCACTGTGTGACTTACACACATAAATACATTTAATGAAGATGTAGGAGGAAGTCTCCTTGGCTTTTTTTTCCCCTGTTGGTTTACAGTGTGCAAAAATACAATTCTCTAGTCTCACTGGGAGTTTTCCTTATAAACAACTTGAAATATGTACTATTTTAGTACACTAAGTTTTCTGTAAAATTGGTTGTTTCTCATTATAGGTATCTTAGAGTAATGCCCGGATGCTTATAATTAGAACCACGTAACCTGAGGCATTTTGGCAAGTAGCAGGGCATGATACCTCCTTGAAGAAAGACTTTGTGCTTTAGATAAACAAAATGGACAGAGAGTGAGCAGGCTTATGGTGAGGAGTTGGCCGAGGCCCTGCGGCAGGTGAGCGAGCAGGTTGAAGTAAAATCGGGGTCCCAGGCTCTAGACCAGCTGCTGACCCATGGTAGTGGCACTTCTTCCCACCTCTCATCCTAGAGTGACCTCTGTGGAGTTTTCCTGCTCCTAGATATAAAAAAGAGCTCATAGGGTAAATATGTACCACCGTTTCTGTAATGAAATATTTTTTTTTCCCCTGACGGGAGGCAGACGTGGCCGTGTTACTGCTGGGCTCTGTGTAGTGCGAGCGCAGCTCCTTCAAGCTCAGCTGGGAACGTATTGATGTTGTTTCCTACAGAAGTGTACAGGAGACATCCAAGACATCAAAAGCTTTCTTATGATCATTTTCATAGTGGGGTGAATGTGTTTTACAGTGTCTTACAGGCCCAATTAAAGCATCTTCCTTTAAATTAAATGGGGGAACTACCATTAACTTTACAAGGTGGGAATCAGGCCCCTGTTATTAGTAAAAGCTTTCTGTGGTAGCCTACATCTCTTCTGTAAATGAAACAGGAAAATACAGAGTATAAAATACTTGGATTGATCAGTAAATGAAGAACATATGCTTAGAGCTGAACACTTGAATGGATTATTTTTATTGTTAAAGGTAAATGGCTCAGCTAATTTCCTGGTACGTGTGAGTGGCTCTCCAAGCAGTGTCTAGCTGTCTGGTTGCTGGGTACTGGACATATGAGTAGGAAAAATACGTATTTTAAATTAATCAATGTATTTGTTATAGTTTGTGTGATTTTCTTTGTTAAAAGCCTCAGTTTGAGATTATTGCTTGCAGGAAAAAAATTATAGGGTATTTTACACAGCTTTTATGTTGGGAGGAAGAATATTTTTTCTAGAGTAATTATACTTGCTGGAAATAGAAGGATCTGTAATGTTGTGTATATATAATCTGTTGAGTCTGCTTTGCATCTCAGTTACCAAACAGGGCAACCTGTACGATTTTGAGTTGGAAAAGAAAGCCCAGCACACCTAGGCTCCTTTCAGTATCCGAAAGGGAGAGGAATGTTTTGGTTCGTAAGTTACTGTAACATTTTTTCTTGCTTATTTATTTATTTAGACATCTTATTTATTTAGACATCTGAAACCCACTTATAAGGGCAGAGATGTGCACATTTTAACTTTGAGGTGCTTCCTTTTTAAATAAAAAAGCCAACAACACGTGTTAAAATGTGCTGTACGTTTTTTCAGTTCCATTTTTGACCTGCTATCCATATATTCAGTATTTTAAAGGAAACGGTAACTTTAGTTTGTCCAGAGTTGCAGTTTTCACTGCCCAGAGCTACCAGACAGTTTGATTTCCCACAGTGTAACACTCCACCTAACATGGAAAGGATCAAAGAATTGATTGAAATTATATTGTACAGTGCAGAATGTACATAATTTCCCCACTCTTTTGTTTTGTTTTGGTGGTGTGTTTTTGGTGGGTTTTTTTTTTTTTTTGGGTGGGGATAGGGGGCAGACAACGGTGTGCAATTGTTGTGTTTTATTATATTGCACTCATCCGATTTTATTAAAAAGCGCCAATGAAGGTAGGTGCATCCCCAGGCCTGCAAAGATGACAATCATTTCTTTGCCGGCTTCAGTAAGGCAGAAGTCTCCATCTTTCTCCAGTGGCTTTATCAAAACTCTGCAGATGTCCCAGAAAACGGGGCTCCAAGGACTGGATGTACTAGTTCAAATGGTTCTTTTCCTTCCTCCCCTCGAAACTGTTTTGATCTTAAATTAAATTTTTGCAGAGGTGAAGTCATACGTTATTTTCTAATGAAAAGCAGATGAGTGACATTTAAAAAAAGAGAAAAAGAAAAAAGCTGAAGATAGTCAGAGAAAGGATTGAATGAACAAAACGCTGTAGAAGACTTAAAACAACTCAGCAGTTTAAGCCACTGAGGAATGCACATTGCGTATTCACTGCAAAATACTTGCACTGTCAACATTTACAATGAAAGCTTGGTTTTAAAGAGGACCTTTTTGGGTTGTGTTTCCCCTTGGTTAACAGAACATTTATGCTGATTCTGGTGTTTCTTAGATTAACAAAAAACCCCCACCCTAGTAGCTGTTTGAGACAGGTCTCTGGAATAATTTGAACACTACAAAATAACAGCTGCTTCAAAAAGATGTGGTGAGGAAATACTACCGAGGGCAGAAGAAATCTGCCGTTGAACATGCTGTTTTCATTTGTCTGTGGGTGGGTTGATATTTATTTTTGGCAGTTTAACTGAGCTGTTATCACGATTCGTACATCTGTTTGTTTGCATCTTGGCTGTTAATTATTGTGTGACACTAAAGTTTGTGTAGTTACTCACTGTTTATAGTTTTTAGGCTTGATAGTAAACACTGTGTGGTGAGCTTCTGTGAAATACTGCTTCCACTTGTAGGAAAAAAAAATACCTCAGAATGTGCCTAGTTTGAGGGGGATTTTTTTGGACATGTTTCAATGCAGTATGATTTAAGGCAGTTAATAATAAGCATGATATTATGTCAGTGATTTACACTGCTGAGCATTTGTCTGGACAGCTGCACGAGAAGGATCAAATCTTACTTCCCTAAAATAATATTCAATCAATATGTTTTGGTTTTTTTAGAACTTCTTTATGATTGTCTCTTGAATTTTCTTTGGCAATAATCTCATTTTCTGGCAGCTTTTCCTGTGGTAGTTTCTCTATCCTTGCCTTAACTGCAGAAATTTTCGTGGCAATGTTGCCTCTCCCACAAAGCAAATGTGGATAGCTTATCTGGCATTGGTTTTGTCTAACTCAAGACGCTAATTGCAAGTGGGGTTTCACATCATCTCACAGATGTCCAAAGTCCTGGCACCAGGGCAATCCTTGCTTTGCAGGTATCACTCAGTCATTGATCTCTCCGTCTAGCCATTAAACTTGAAGAGGTCTTGTAGGTCTGGATAACAAACAAAAGTAAAACTGGCTCAATGCTTGTGAAACTGTGAGAGGTGATTTCTGCTCTAAAATAACTTTGGGCCTTCTTCACTTCTCTACCAATCATATTACTCATAGAAAACGTAATAGAAAAATAACATAACATTTACCAAAGTCCACCCAGATTGCATTTTATGAGACTTTTAAAAAATATTGTTTTAATCTCCCCCCATTTCATACTGAAACCTCTGTGATGCCACATTATAAATAGGTGGGGTAGCAGGCAGTCTGCACCCACACAGTGGGTTTGGAGAGCCAGGGGGTTCAGGTGATGCACATTGTCCCCTTTCCAGGGGAAATACGTGTAAGTGGTTTTGCTGGGCACTTGCAGGTGGATTTCTGAGTCGTCCTGGTGGCTCTGGCTGCTGAAAATTCCACTCACAGCCCTTGGTACCTGCCAGACCACCCTGGGCACAGGCAGAGGCCATGGTACCTGGGGCCAGGAGCCCAGCTGGATAGCTACTTAAACATTGGAGATGGTAAAACCATCATGTGGTGCTCAGCAAACTGCAAGCAGCAGTTTTCTGGATGCTCAGGTTGCTGAATATTGAAATTAGTTCGGAAGAACAATTTACCATCAATCTACAAAGCTGTCAGTCTTAAGAGCTGTCAAGTTGCAGTCCTTTCTGCTTCTCCTGGGTGCTTCTATCTTAGGTTAAGGTGGGATTTGGAAACATAAAAGGAAAATGAAATAGGTTCCTGAAATAGATTGCATTAAACGTGTTCAGAATCAGTTCTGAAAAATGACACATTAGTGCTGGATATATTGACATCACAGTTTTTCCTACTAAGGTTGTTTCAGTCATAAATATTATGCAGCAGTTGGCATACTTTCCTCACCGAGGTCTTGGCAGTGCAAATTCATGAGTATCTTATAATGGCCCAGTGCACAGATATCTCTGAACAGCAGAATAGCATGCTTTCCTTCCAATTAGATCTTCAAATAGGAGTACAAATGATGTTAGAAGTACTTTACCATCAAAATAACTAAGATCTTTTGGATATGCAGAGGAAAATCCCCTCCTATACCACTGCTCTTTAGGTAACTAGAATGGGTACTTTGAACTTCTGAATGGTTGAGGCACATTTACCAAGGTGACAACCTCTCCCTCCACGGTCACTCGTTTCAGCTGCACTCTGTCGGGGTGTTGTGCACTCAGTGAGTGTAAATAAGCTTTCTAGGGTAAGCAGCAGGTTGCATTGGTGGTGTCCCTGTCTCGGGCATCCGTCGGTTTTGTGGCCGAGCCTTGCTGTAGGCAGCGTTCTCCAGGAGTGCGGTCATTGTTCCCTCATTTCAGTATTTAGTGAACCCTGCTTGGATTGTCACGGGCTTGGTTTTAGTTGCCTGATTTCTTGTTGCTGGTATAGCTGAAAAGGCAGTGATAAACGTGCTGCCTGATAGATAACCTGTTTGCGTTTAAATCATTAAAACGATCTCGGTGGCAAGATCTGTACATGCTGATATTACCAGTAAATGTTTGAATACTTCTTTCACTGGAGCGGGGCTTTCTGTAAAGGAATTAGGCAGAGTTTGTGTATGTATTTTTCCAATCGCGGTCTGCTTACCAGAGCTGTGTTAATCGCTCTGGGGTACTGTTTTACATCTGGTTATTTCTAGAAAATAAAGTGGTAGATAAAAAAAGTAAAAAACCCCAAAGCCACAACAACAAAACATCCTGACACCCCCCCCACCTCCCTGCCTCAAACAGCCAAACGAACCAAAAAAACCCCAACTCATTAATAATGCTACTTTATATTGCTTTTGAAATAATGCAGTTTCATCACATTCCTACGTTTTACGGTGTTGATCGATATCCCATTGCTTTGATTTCAGGCTGAGGAGTCCTGTAAATGCAATGGCTGGAAGAACCCCAACCCGCCTCCCACGCCGCCGCGGGCAGAGCTGCAGCAGGCAGCGGTCAGCCTTGCCGAGCCTTGCCGCAGCTGCAGCCACACACTGGGTAAGATCCTGCCTTTCCCTCCGCTCCACGTGCCCGTACCCAGCCATCTCCGCTCTTGCGAGACCCAAGCCAGGATGCCATGCCAAGACCTAGAAAAGGGGGTTACGATCGGCCATAAATGTCAATAACATTGGTTAAAATCTGTCAGAAATATCCTAAAAATGAGTTTTGAAGAAATTGAACTAAGGTACTTCTAACAACCCAGACACTCTAAGCTGTTAAAATGCAAAAGCACTTTTAAGCTACCCAGAACTATTTTAATACTTTGCGTAACATACATTAACCTCACATTGTTTTACCTGTAAGCTGCCTTAGTTACAACGGGAATAATTATCTCCTGTAGGCTGTATTGCATTTTCTTACTATAGAATAAACTATGAAATATTCTTGAACATTGCCAAAGCAGGTACTCTTACCTACAAAAAGAACTGCGCCTCTTCCACGTCACAGAAAATAATACTGGGCTTCTACATCTTAGCGTTGTCTTAAGTAACTGTGCAGGCGGGTTGTATAGCTTGGAAGCAACTGCTCAAAATCCACTGTCAAATACTGTTGTGGCATTTTGGTTTGGCTTGTCTTTTTTTCAGACTAATATTAAATAATGGCTTGTTACCCTCATAGCTTGAAAAAGAGTGGTGAATCCTTTTTTTTTTTTTTTTTTTAAGAATTTGGGCTTATCCAAAATTAAAGCTGATGGCTCTTTCTGTATATATTAGTGAATATTGCATAAAAATTGAGCTAAAATAAGGTTCAGAAATAATACATAAGAGGCAGTTGCTATTTAATTTTTGTGGATGGCTAAAACTTAGGACAGTGACATAAGAGAGAGGAAATCTAAAATCTTCACAATGGGTCATTTATTTTTTACTTTTAAAAAATAATATTGTACTTTGTGTGGAAAACTTTTTTTTTTTTCCATTGGGATTTCTTTCTGTTTCTGCTCTTTTTTCTTGTTATGCTGTCGTTACACTTGATCTATATCTGGGCTTCTCAGCAGATTTCTTTCATTTCTTGATATCCCAGATCTCTTGAGTTTGCTTGCAAGAGAAGATTAACAAATGCATAGTATCACAGGAAGTTTGGTCGCTTTAGCCAACTTAGTTTCCACTTTTCATCATGCATCTTCTCTGTGCTGCTTTTGGTTATGCAGTTAGGGTAGCTTGTGTTACCCGCCCCTTTCATTCCTGGCCTTTGAAGAAAGTTTTTATTTATTTATTTGTTTATTTATTTATTTATTTTTAAGTCAATTCTCAGTTCTTCAGCAGAATTTGTGGATGCTATGTATTTTGTACAAAACCTGAGCTCTTCTAAAGGCTGAGGCTGTTTCTAGTCTATTAAAAATTCTTAAATAGCTCATTAGCTAGGGAGACAGGGAAAACCAGTACTGTAAAACCAGTACCAGTGAAATGTACCTTTTGGAACAAACTTTATTTTTATTTATTGCTGTTTCTAGAAAAGGTAAGGTTTCTTATTCTTCTGACTGCAGCTAATGAGGATGACGTTTTATTTGAAATAACTGAAGTGAGTTGTTGTGTGCTTCCTTATACTACTGGCAAAATATGTCTGTCAGCAGTGTTTTCCAAGATAATTTTACTATTCATCTCCTCTAAATTAGCGTGTTCCTGCTGAATGCCTTTAAAACCAGACCAACCACAAGGTATGTAGGCTTCAGATTATCTGTGCTGCATTTTTTCTTCCTCAAAGAGCTATTGAAAGAGCGATACATAGAAATTCCTGTACTGGTTACAGCCACATGTGATGTAAAACGTAGGATATTGGGGTTTGTTGCCTTTTCTAAATTTATTTATTATTTTCTTCAAAGGTAATCCTAGACGTTAGTCTAGGAGACATCTCTTTTTGGGGGTATGGTTCGATTTTCAAGCCAGTGCAGTTTTTGGTACATCAATCTTTCTGGTGGTGCGTATTACCATATTGGGGTTATTTCTGTCTGCTTACCTACAGCTTATATTCTGTTTGTGGCTCAGGCCCAAAGCTTGGCTCAGTGCTGGGTTTTTAATGAATGTTTCTTTTATTTGGGCAATGTATTGGGTCACTACCGTGACACTATGAAGTGGAGACTGAATTGTGTGCTGGGAGAATTCATTCTCCACCAGCCTCAATACCAGATGTTATCTAGTCAGAGGCTCTTTTCTGTTTTATATTTTATTGGTTTCTCCTGTGTTACAGGGTGCATTTTCATGTTGGTAAAGATTTTCAGTCTTGAGTCACTTTTAAAACTAGTTAATTGATGTGTTAGTACACTATATACACACTAAGTCTGCCTTTTTTTCCCCAACACTGTCTTCAGTTCCTGCTATGCACCTTCATGTAGCGTGTTTGGGTATTTCTTGGTTTGCCTGTCCTGTATACGTTATCAGTGTTTCTGTGTACATGCTGATTTTGAGATAGACTGTGGACACATTTCTCAGTCTATTTTCTCACTGCTTTTAATTCATGCAGTCAAGTACTGGCTTATTGAAGTTGCACAACTAAAGTAGTTAATTTGCTTTCTTTCAGGTCATCATACCATTGCGTTGGCCTTGCTCTTTCTGCTTACTTTCATTTTCTGCATGCTGTAGCAGCCTATAGTTGTGGGGGTTTAATTTGCTTTTCTTAATTTATTTTTTAAATATTTTTTTTTGCAAGCATAACAGCAGCTGAAGGAGGGTGTACCAGTGAGGCAATGCAGATGAATGGGACTGTGTAACTCTAGTCAAAGAGTAAGGCAGTATTTGTTGTCAGTGTACTAAAGCTTTGATGCTAATACAAGGTTTACTAATGGCCACAAGAATTAGGGAATGGGCTGTGAACATCTGAAGAAAGATATTTTGTTGGGCTGATGTATATTTGTAACTACAGTAAATGGTAACCAGTGGCAAATACATGCTGGTAATACATTTATGTTACTTTTAGACTGACTGTGTGGGTAATAATTCTCTAGTTTAATAAAATGTTTAAGTAGGGCCACTAAGTAGTCAAGGTAACTTGCAGTATTGTTCTGGAAACTGTGTGGAAATGGCTTCTTATGCTGACGTTTTATTGATTTGTTAGTTGAGTCCAAGGTTTCTTTAGTAAGTTATCAGTTTCTAGTGCAGTGCTCATCTAGGAGGGCGTTTATTTTACAAGATCAGAACAGACAGCTGGGAATATTAAACCTTCGTATCTAGCTCAAGGACAGAAATTAAATTGTTTTATTCTGGCCAGAATGCTGAATATTTGTCCTTAAAGAAAGCTCATGGTGGGCATCCCCCTTTCATTTATGAGCATATGTTTGGAACTTAAGATAGTTTATTATAAATGTTCATTTAAGTGGAAATGATTGCTGTTACCTTTTTTAATGTTCTGAGCTGTGGCACCCTTTTTACTTGAAGCTGCATGAATTTATTGAATTTAAATGTTTTAGCAGGTGTCAGACTCAACTTCACAAAACAAAACAAACCATCTTTGCTGAGTGGCCAATAAATATGATAATTTTCAAGTCAAGTGTTATTTCTCCTCACTTCTTCCCCCACTAAGGAATCAGACTGATGTTGAAAATTTCTTAACAGTCCTAATCGCACTGGCATATCTAAGATAACATAATTATTAATCTAAGAAGTAAATATTGGTAAAAATAATTAAAGCTTAGAAAAACAAATATGCCCAACCTCTTATATCATTCTCCTTTTCTTTTAAAGGATATTTTCTTGTCCTTTCGGAGGAAAGGATATGCATACCGTATGCAATGGTCTGGAGTCAGTGAAGATCATTGCTTTTTGTAATGCAAGTATCTTCTTTCTGGGAATTGACTTTGTGTTTTAAATTGCATTCTCTCTTCCTCGGGCCACTTATTCAAACCAGCTTGAAACGAATGTCCTGCTTCATGCCGGCAAACCTCAGGTTTTTTAAAATTACAGATGTGGAACTGTATTTACCTTCGGAGATGATAAAAGGGAGTTTGTCACTTGGAAATTATGATATGATGAAAGATGCTTTTCTGTAAACTTCTGAACAAATGAGCATGTACAATCTGCAAAAGCTTTGTTAATACAACATGCGCAAAGCGTAGCTTGACCTTACATAACATGGAAGTAAGAAACTTAGCCAGTAACATCCAGTTTAAAACAAAAAACCTATTAGTGGAGCTGATTTTTTTAAAAAATTACTTAACTCTTCACAGGATAAGAAGCTACTTGCATCAACACATGGATTAGCTAATTTATAGGTATTACGGATTTATTTTCTTTAGTGAAGAAACCTTGTCTCAAAAGCATACCTCTTGGGACAAAAATGTGTGTAGTTATTTATATATTGCAACATGTATTAATACAAACAGGACTCGTGTGGTCTGTTTTAAGTGTTAACAGATGCTGTGATTCCAACCAGCTGTTGTTCCTCTGCGGTGGGAATTACCAGCACTGGGCGACCTTTACAAATTGCTCCGATGTGACACATATTTCAATTACCTCTGATAAGATGTGTTGTAACAGGATCAGTGCCTTTACCATTATGGCTCAGTTTGAGTTATCCTGGGGAATATTTGTGGTATTGGTTCTCTCAGTAGGCTTTGTACAGGTTTGGATTTCTATTTCATTTAGCTGCTCATGTTTCTCACCTGGAGAACGTGTCTGAAGAAGAAATGAATAGGCTCCTTGGGATTGTATTGGATGTGGAGTATCTGTTCACCTGTGTCCACAAAGAGGAAGATGCAGACACCAAGCAAGTTTATTTCTACCTGTTCAAAGTAAGCTGAGCTTGTGTAGTATCTTCACTCTCTCTCACATAGCCAATTTCAGTGCCTTTCACGCATGTATTGACTTTATTTGGTGAGACTTTTTCTCGAGTGTGATGCTCTAGTGACTAACTGTGGGCTGGAATTTCTGGGACTTGCGATGTACCACATCTTACTCCAAAAGTCATCCAGATGATTGAGGAGCTGACCGTGAGTCCCATCTATAAACTGCACAGCCTGCAGGGCTTCCCCTCTTCACTTGCACGTCAGGGAAACTCAGTTGACATAAATGCTAACTTTGCTGCCTACATTCATTCAGAGAAGCCTCTTACATGCATTTCAAAGAAGATGAATTCACAGTGAAGTTTAGTAGCTATAAATTTAGATGATGAAGCAAGCAGGTATATAGCCAGGAGATTTTTCAGCACTGCAGTGTGTTGCGCACCTGTGACTTCCATTGACTCTATGTATGCAAATACGCTAATTTTGAAAAAAATTGTATATTCTCAACAGCTTTTGAGGAAGTGCATTTTACAGATGGGAAAACCTGTAGTAGAAGGATCTTTGGAAAGTCCCCCATTTGAGAAACCTAGCATTGAACAGGTAAACAGTCAAAATGTGGGTTTGGTTCCTGTGCTGGTTTTTTTTTTTGATTTGGTGGGGTTCTTTGGATTTTGTTTGTTTGTTCTGGGTTTTGGTGGTTTGGGTTTTTGTTGTTGTAAATGTAGCTAGATGCTGGTTTTGAAAACATGGCACTTGAGGCAGTTTGCAGATCGTTTCTGTGTGTTACTTGGGACAAAGCAGAGGACGGGAGGAGGCTGCTGCTGCTGCTTCTCCTTTAGTGTTGGTACAATAGTTACATTATTTGACTTTCCTCATCATTCATCTTATGCTTTAATGAAACCAACTTTTTTGTGGTTTTAGGAAATGAACTTAAAATACTAGTTTTATGTGTGGCAGTTCTAATATTTCTTTGTTTCGAGTGATGAAAAAATGCTGTTGAAGTTTTGAAATCCGGTATCAAAATGACACTTGTCTTCTGTAAATCAATGAAAATGTTACAATCCAATTCAGTGAGATCATAGGCTTCTCTTTCAAAGGTTACACAACAAAAACAAAAGCCAAACCCAAAGAATAACAGAGGCTTTTCTAACTCAGTGGATAAAGAACATATGACAAATTCAGATTTTGGTTAAGTAAGCTCCTGAGAATGCACTTTTGGCACGCAAGCGGACCCATTAGCTCCAGTGAGACACTGCAGGGGCTCACATACCTCACTGAAACAGGAGCTCAGTGTTTTGCCATCGGTAGATGAATGGGTGCTCTATTGTTACAAAGAGTATTTTAAATGTGAAGACTGTCACGTGTAGTAATTATTTCCTTGTGACTCTCACTGGTAATTTAGGAAAATCAAAACACTTTATTGCTGAGTTTCTGGGAAGTCTTCACCTTAAGTTCTCCTTTGGTTTGAATATAAACAAAGAATAAGTGTTTGTAATCTCCACACACTCCTAGTCCTTAAAATATACTTTATAAAAAGGTTTTGTGCAGTATACTCTTTTGTCATGTTTCAATTTCGTTAAGAAAGGGAAGCATAGAGATGAAAGGGTAATTCTTTATACAGTTTATTTTGAAATAATTTTCCCTTAAAATAAATCAATATTTAAAATTCTGGTTTTAGCTGTTCAACAGCTCAATCACACAAAATTATTTGCTGATCAGCCCTATTATAATTGATTTATAATACATATATATGTTGCAGCACTTTTAGTCACACATTTTAACTATCATTGATTGTGGTTTTTTTTTTTTGAAGTGGACAGTGTATGAAGTGCAATGAGGGGATATACTTGTGAAATACTGGCACTTCTTGAAGAAATAATATGATGTGTCAATGCAAACTTAACTAGAAGTCCACAAGCCCGGCTCTACTGTTGCAAAGTAGCTGGAGAGGTTTATAGGTGATACTTGATTTACAGAGGAAATAAATCATGCAGCATGGTTACCAGCAAAATTGTGCATATGTGAGCATATAGAAGAAAACTTACTGGATCTTCCTCTGTTCCCTGACAAAATGTTTTACTTTGAGAAGCAAGGAAAGAGAATTTTCCTTCTCTCCCTTGAAGTCAGCTGATGGAAGTGAATAGAATAAAAACATCTGGATGTACCTGCTGCTGTGTACAGGGGATGCAGCTTGTGGCACTACATGAGTAGCTGAGGCAGGAGTTTATGGTCTCCGGTATTTGTTTTCTTTCCTGGTAGTGCAAGTTCAGGGTTAATAAATGTAAAGTGAGGAATGTTTGAGGACGCTCCTACAAAAATTATGGCTAAATAATTAAACATAATTTTCTTCTGTTTTAAGGGTGTGAATAATTTCGTGCAGTACAAATTTAGCCACTTACCCTCAAAGGAAAGGCAAACGATAGTGGAACTGGCAAAAATGTTTCTGAACCGCATTAACTACTGGCACCTGGAGACACCTTCTCAGCGAAGACTAAGATCACCTAATGATGATATTGCGGGGTATAAAGTGAATTATACCAGGTAATGCTGCTTTTGCTTGTTACAAGTCTTGCTTGCCAGTATGGCATGTACATGCTTCAGGAATACAGCAGGAACTGTACACCAGAGGTGCACCACCATGGGAATTTTTGCAGTCGTGGAGTTTATGTGAGGACCTGGGGATTTTAGTGATGCTACGTCAAGAGTTTCACATGCGTCCTTGTGTCTTGAGGTGTGTGCTTTATCAGTGAAGAACAGGAAAATATCTGTATCTAACAATGCTTTTGCAAGTCCTGTGTTTGCAAAGTTGCTCTCAGTCTTAAGATTTGAGCATCATCTAAGATCCTTATTTCATGTACTAAAAATTTAGGTAATTTGTTATTCAACTTAAAAAAAAAAAAGAATGAAAATAAGCATTGTAAAGCGTCACAGTTTGAAACCAAATCATGGAAGATTTGAAAAATCAAAATAATTTTGTAAGTGCTAAAAAGCTAAATGGGGAATAGATATTATTAGGTTCCTTAAAATGATAGTTCTTGTTGTGACGTTTTAATATGTTGTCACAATTCAAAGGAATAAATCAGTGACTGGGGGAAGAAGAGCTAGGACAAAAAGCTGTGTCTTTTTTGATTTTGCTTTTCTCGTAACAATAGTGCAGCGCCTTTTTCAGTTAGCACGACGACAGCAGTTAAGGTTCCTGCCAGTGCAGGCAACAGTTAACATGCCGTCTGTGAGCACAGGCAGCAGTTAGCTAAGGTCCCTTGTCAGCAGCCTGTTCCCAGGACCTGCCAGGGACACTTTTCCTGGCTGAGGATGAGCATCGCCTTCTGCTCACTTTCCTGGTGGCCTTTTCTCTAGCAAATCTCAGTTCCATGAAGGAGAACAGCAAACCCTGGTGTGAGCTGAGACTGTGGCTGATGACTGCAGACTGCGCTGTGTCTGTGTCCGACTGGGATGCTCTCAGATGACCTGTCACCTCAGATAACTCTACCTGTTGTAAAGGACAGTTATTGATAATCCTTGGGGTTCCTAAGACCATGTTCGGTGGGTCTTTGACCTCCATTTGTTAGTGATACAGATGTCGGCCAGGGTTGGTTGGAGTCAGCTTTTATTAGGAATCAATAGCTAGCATTGGCTCTGGTTGGTGACTTTTGTTGTTAATCATTTTGTCACTTGTGGTTTCTCAAACCTTCCTGCCCGCAGTCCCTAAGGTTCCCTCTGACCCAAAGCGCTGCCTCTCGCCATCCAATCTCATCTGTCATTGTGAGCTTCACCCCTCCCTGGTGGTGTTCAAGGCACTGCTTGGGATGCTGAGGAAGCTGCTGTGCACCTCCTGGCTTCTTGCAGTCACCAATTCAATTTGAAAACCAGATGATTGGAGTGAAACTGTATCAGTTTCGCAGGCATCCTTGTATTTTGAAAGGTGTGCCTTATCAGCCAAGAACGGGGAGTAGGGCTCTGCGAGCAACTGTATCTCACAAATCTTTTGCATCTCTTGCCTTTGCAAGGATTGAGACACAAGAGTTTGGGAGAGCATTTTGAGACAGGCTGTACTTTGGATCTGGATGAGAAAATCTATGCAGGATCCAGCACAGTCTGTTTGCATCCAGTGCACAATATTTTCGTTGTTGGAGCTTTCATAACATAAACAGTTGTTGTCTGATTCTGCTAAATCTGCACATACCATTGATTGTTCACTTACACACAGATACCCAAATCATGTTTATAAATTTAACAGGTGTTGTGACCTACACTGTCAGTGTATGTCTGATTTACCTCTTCAGTACCATGATCCCTTTTCCAAGGAGAGGAACACGACATGCTGCATTATCACATGCACACCTTAATGTGGAATTCTTTATGGAGGGAGTTACTGCTAAATGAAAGAGTATCAAGTCAGGGTGTAATGGGAAGAAGCCAGCTGGTGGGAGACCAGGATGGGAGCCCAGTCAGATTGGGATGGAGCTAGTTACATGTGTTACCCCTTTTGTGTCTATGTGGGGAAATGTAGAAGTTTAAAGAGGGGAAAATGGCCCAGGCTAATAAGGGTCTTTGGAGCCGCACACAGGAGACCTGGGTGGCTGAATGAATGAGCTGTGGTGAGAATCCCTGACATCAACGTGAATTTTATGTGATCAATTATTATTGTCTGGAACAAGAGTGCTTTGTGGAAACTAGACCGCAGAGAAAAAGAATATATGGAGACTTAAAAGTACTTGGCTGTCATTTCTTTAAAAAACTGAGCAATATAAATGCTGCTTAACTCTGTCCAGACTTGATGTGGAACTGATTTATATGGTCATATAGGCTCAGCCGCGTTATAAATGATGTGGGTAGTGGGTTTATTGCATTAATTCAAATGTTAGATGGTGATAATTATCTGGCTTTTTTTCCCTTTACAGATGGCTTTGTTATTGCAATGTCCCTCAGTTCTGTGACAGTCTACCTCGGTATGAAACCACACAGGTTTTCGGTAGGACATTGCTTCGCTCTGTTTTTACTGTAATGAGACGGCAACTGCTGGAGCAGGCCAGGCAAGAAAAAGACAAGCTTCCTCAGGAGAAACGAACACTAATCCTCACCCATTTTCCCAAGTAAGGGGTCACAACGTGCCTGCATTCAGAGTTAACTAGTAGTATGCCACTTTGGCATGGAAATGGAAAAATTACCTGTAGCTTAAAAGAATTTCTCCTTTTATTCAGCAACAAGTAGATACTACAGCTTTCTTTTCTGGCATAGCTTGAACTAATGTATTGTATGTACACAACCACTTGCTTTGCATTGTCCTAGGGCTTTGCTTTATAAAAAGCTTTATTCATCTTACTTGCTTCCCATTAAAATAGTGTATCACTTCAAAAATATCTTTTATTTTGTCAGGGTGGCTTGGCTCTCTAACCCGTATTTTAAAAGTCTGTCCCTTCAAACAACACAGAACCTACAAGAGAGCTGGTGGCACTTTTGGTATGCAAGCCGCTGCCTGGGGCTAGGGTTGGGTTAGTGCTCAGGGGAATGAAAAACAAGAGCTTTCCAAAGTTGGGTAGAGCCAGGATTTGTCCCTCCTACTATTATTAATAGTGCCTTTTACCACTCTGAAGAATTTAAACTCTCTCTGGGGTAGACTGTTATGGGTACAGGAATGTTTGTGTATATCTGGGAATAGGATCATGATCTGGCCTTGAAAGAGGTATAAAAAAAGGATTTAACACCGCGTTGATACGAGGAGCAGGTGTGGGGGGGAAGGAGGTGTGCATATGCCCCCCTGATTCCCCTGCTTTTTACAGCCTCAATAAGTAATTTGAAAAGCATTATTATTCGCTGAAGTTCCTTTTAATATTCTGCTGGGGAAAAAAAAAAGACAGACAAGCACTGTTTGCTGATGATCTGTGGGAAATATGAAAAACCTTTAAATCTTTTATGGGCTGTGCTTGTCTGAAGCATTTGTCTCTCTGCTGGTGTTACACAGGGTGAACGCTGCAGAGGAGCTGCGGCTCAGAGCACGGACGGTGCCTGGCATCAGTGCAGGGCTCCCGGCTGCTCCAGCTGCTCCTTCCTGGGCAAAGGCAGCACCCACAGGTTATGTCTGTAGGTACCTAGCAAACAGTTGCACGGGGTCTGAACACAGAGCCTCTGTGCTGCCTGTAGATGTAGCCAAGTAGCCTTGGCTGAAGTTTAATTTGTGCTTCTGCTCCATCACAGGTGGGCAAGTAGCTGTCACAAATGTTATAGCTGTTATCAGCTGTGTAGGTAGCAGCAAACACTACACAGTGCTGTGCTTAGCTATAAATGCCCTATATATAAAATACAAGAGTAGGACTTGATCCTGAAAATCCTTATCCTGTGCAAGAAAGTCTTGCTCAACAGTCCTGTTGGTTTCAGCTGGCTGGTTTCTATACATACAGATGACTCCAGAGGGTAAAAATGTGCTGTGTCAACTTCTGGTCTGAAAACAGCTTTTGTGCAACATCGGATAAGCAGCTATCTTGCTTCTAAGAGGGAATTGATGTATTACCCCTGTGAAGGCAAGCGTGCTGGATAGTCTGATTTGTGGAATTTCTTTCATATCTGATACTAGCAAGAGAGGTTTAAAATCATGCTGTTTCTGTGAGTGTACCAAAGTAAGATTAAAAATGTTGTTAGGCAAGCACAAACATGCAGTTCAGTGTTACAGTAGGACACTTCAAGGAATGAAAATAACTTCCTAAGTGTGTTGTTAATAATTAACACTGGGATTTTGTAAATCTGTAAGAGGCAGAAAGCAAGTGCATCTGCAAAACACTGGTTGATCAAAATAGACATATTTTTTCATTTGTCATTGTATAACATGAGTACCTTGGCATCTGTCAACTCAGCTTTCTTACTAGTGCAGAGGTTTGTTCTGTAAAAGTAGTTTGTAACTGTTTCTGCATTTTCAAATAAGATACTGCTTATAATCAGAGATAAAATTTCATAGGTAAACCCACTCTACTGTGTTTTGTTTTTTTTTAAAGGAAATTGCCAACAGCATTTTCCTACTGAATCAGTAAATATTTTCAAATTAAAACAAGTTGCAAATGCTTAATCTGAAAAATAACCTGTTTTGAGCGATCCTATTAAGTTAAAATTTCACCTGGTTTTGTGCCTAGGTTTCTGTCGATGCTGGAAGAAGAAGTGTACAGCCAGAATTCTCCCATTTGGGATCAGGATTTCATGTTGTCTAGTTCCCGAACTGGCCAGCTGGGAATCCAGACAGGTAATTTGCATTTAGTGATGGGTTAGAGAGCACCTGAACTTAGAGATGAACCTGTGCGAGTCATGAATTCTAAGGAATGAGACATAGAAATGCGGCTTTATACATAGCAGCCTGTACTGAAATCAGTCTGCCTCGAGTAGGGTGTCAGGTGTCTGACTCTCTGTTGCTTCCTCATATAAAGATCCCATTTTGGTGATGAAATCCGTCTAATTGGAGGTACCAATGGAGCAGGCTGAGGCAAATCGTCTGAGTACTCAAGCCACTTGAGTGCACCCATTGTGGGCAGAGAGAATGGTCAGTGGGTAAATGGCTGCAGTGGGTCACCTGCTGGACAGTGGTCCCCTCACATGTAAACCCATGCCTGTCCTCCATCTCCTTAGCAGCAGGGATGTAGGGGCCTAGCATAGGAAAGCAAGAACCTTCTACATCAGATGTTCCATTGCCTTTACACATGCCTTTGATTTTGTTGGCTTTTTTTAGCTTTTCCTTGCTTTGTTTCTTATTCATGTGCTTCATCAGCTTTCTGCAGCTTTATTCACTTCTCCTCAGGTAGGGTACTGATCCAAGTCATCCCTAAAATTGCACGGAGACACTGATGATTTTCTTCCACTTTCCCCTTCTCCTCCTCCTTCCTGTTCAAAACTGTTTCTCAGGGGTTGACTTCAATTTTCAGCTATTTAATTCAGTATTTTTTAACAAATCCTTATTTGAAACAATTGTGATTATCAGTTGACAAAACCATCATGTCAGCCCTTTATCTGGTAATGATTTTCCTAGAGTAGCAGAGAAATTCCACTGTGACAGATACATACTTTTTTTGTGAGGCGTTCCTGGTCTGCACCGTGAGCTGGTGAGTTATACCTTTGGCACAAGTTCATTGCAGCTCTAAAGTTGTGTTGCTCTCAGTGTTCATTCTATCATGTACATTTCTGCAGTACTTCATTTTAATGTCTACCTCTTCAGCACTGGGTTCTTGGTATGAATGTGGTACAAAAGAGCTGTTGCTGGTGATTACACCGGGATAAAGGCATGTAAAGAGAAAGACTGCAGGTGTCCAGACTACAAGCTTTCACCTCAACTCCCTGCTCACCTGCCAAAAGTCTTCACACAAATGAAACCTGGATGATTTGGGATGAATGTTGGTGGGTTTTTTTTAATATTCAAGAGGGAGATGTTAGTCTGTGGCCTTTTAGAATAATAGTTTCATGCTCTTGGCTGGTGCAACAGCTTCTCCCTTTATTGCATTTGATTTGTCCAACCAGCCTTTGAACACTGTTAAAGTGGATGGCTGAAGCTGAGTGATGAGATTTTGCTTTTCAATAGACCCCAAAAAAAGCCTTTTCATGAAGCTAAACACCAGCAGGCTTGGCAGGTATGTGAAGGAAGTTGGTTTTCTTAGCTTGTGCTCAGCACTGCAGAATAATAAAGCCTGCTATTTGCAGCCTCTGTCATCCAGCAGTAATACAGTGCCTCGTTAGGTAGAAGTTTAGAAAAATATGTTGAGATAAAGCTTTCATGCCTCTGCTTGTGAACTGGTGGCACTGCTCTGTTGCACATTAGCTGGTACTTGTCAGGTGGTGGGTGTGATGTTGGGTCCATCATTGTGACAGTCCTTCAGCGTTCTGTGTCCTGATATTTTTGTTTCTCTTTTATGCCTTTGCAGTTATCAGTCCTCCTCCTGTGGCAAGATCTGTTTCATACAGTGCAAGTCCTTCGTCTCTGGAGCAACCCAACAGTGGGAGTATGAGTCCTGCTTGCAAAATTTCTTCTGCCCTTGACCCAAACCTAGGTAACAGAGAGGGAGGCTTGCTTGTTTAACTAGCATAAATGGCAACTGTATTTGGAAAAAAAAATGTTTGAATGAAGTTAAAAAGGGGAAAGGTCTGCTGGTGTCAGAGGGTGTTGCAAAATACTTTACTTGGAGCACATATATTATGAGCCATGAAAAAATGTTTCATTTAAATGAAGACAGAGTACAAGAGGCCATTGCATATTTTTTTAAAAAATCTTTTAAGGTGCTGAACTTGCATACAGTTGAGCCATAAAGAAAAGCACAAACACACCAACCAGGTTTAAATTTAAAACCTGAATAAGGTCAGGTTAAAAAAAAAAAAAGTTTTTGGGGAAAAGTAGTTGTCAAATGCATAAATTCTCAAAAATAATTCCTTTCCCAAACACCTCAGGATTAATGAGCCTGTCAAGAAAATTTGTAGGTCAGACACATGATCGTGAGCTTATGTAAAGTGAGTCCTCAAGAAAGAAGAAAAAGCTAAATGAATTCTTAGCCTCAGTGTTCACTACAGAGGAACTTAAGGCAGCTCGTAAACTTCAGCTTTCTTTGAGGGACAGGTTGGGAAATGGTCTTCAAAGTGGGAATGAGTTGAAGATACTTGTTTTTAATTACAGATCAACAAAATGAGTAGTAAGTAGTCACTAAATAAATTATCTTTTTTGAGAGTTTGAAAAGAAATATGGAATTGATGAACTAATCATTTTGTGCAGCTGAGTCATCATTGGGATTGCCCTTGGCACTACAGAATTGAAACACCACAGATGCAGAACCAGTTTCTAAAGGGGTTCTAAGAGAATTAATGAAATTGTAAGTCTCCTATTTCAGGCAGTTAGAAGAAACAATAATAAACTGATTAAGAATGGAATGACTAAATGCGTGAGTAATATCATGCATGGAAATTCAATGTACTTTTTTATCTGTGAAGGGCTTAGTGAGCATTTGGAAAGGGTTTTGCGTACCTGGATTTACAGAAAGGGGAAGGACTCCAACGTGAGTCCTTCCCACGGGCTGCAGTTCTTCATGAACTGTTCCAGCACGGGTCCCTTCCACAGGGTGCAGTCCTTCAGGAACAGACTGCTCCAGTGTGGGTCCCCCAAAGGTCCACAAGTCCTACCAGAAAACCTGCTCTATCATGGGCTTCATATGGGTCACTGTATTCCTTCGGGCACCCACCTGCCCCAGCGTGGGCTCCTCCATGGGCTGCAGGTGGGTACCTGCCCCACCATGGAGCTCCATGGGCTGCAGGGGGACAGCCTGCCTCACCGTGGTCTTCACCAGGGGCTGCAGGGGAGTCTCTGCTCCAGTGCGTGGAGCACCTCCTGTCCTCCTTCTGTACTGACCTGGGTGTCTGCAGGGTTGTTGTACATATTCTCACTCCTCCTTTCTGCTTGCGCAGGGTTTTTGTTTTTTTGTTTTGTTTTGATTTTTTTTTTTACCTTCTTAATGTGCTATCCCAGAGGTGCTACCACCATCACTGTTGGGCTCAGCCTTGGCCAGTGGCAGGTCCATCTTGGAGCCGGCTGGCACTGGCTCCGCTGGACACAGGGGAAGCTTCGGGCGTCTTCTCACAGAAGCTACCCCTGTAGCCCCCCTTCTACCAAAACCTTGCCACGCAAACCCAATACAATGGATTTTTCTAAGTCAAATATGTATGACATCTGACTGTATGTGCTGCTTAGCTTACAAAAAGGGTGAAATAATTCTATAATGGATACTTAATTCCAGTGAATCCAAAATGGGATTTCATGTTACCTAGAAGTATTCACTATAATTTTTGTATTGAGCACTGACCTTCCGAGAAAGCAGCACGGAGGTTCACTGCAGAAAATGTTGGATCAAAAAGGAAAAGCAAATAGTTTCACTGTGAATTTGCAAACGCATAGGAGAAAGAGAAGTATATTAATCCTGCTTCATGCTAATATCCCAGGGCAAAGACAGAATTACAGCAGTGATAAATAAATGAAATCTGAACAATACTTCTCTTTCTCCTTTTCTATAGGGAATTAAAAAAAAACACCCAAAACTTGACATACAAACTAGAGAATATAGCATAAGTCCTAGACTTCATAATGTAAGTCTGTAACAATTTCATTGTTTCTAATTTGTCCTGGTTTTTTTTTATAGGGGAAAAGAGAAAAAATAATGAACCCTATTCTCTGGAGGATTCCAAAAGACCAAGGATTGTAGGAGATATTCCTATTGAGTTAATCAATGAAGTAATGTCAACAATTACAGATCCTGCAGCAATGCTTGGGCCAGAGGTAAGAAATATATAAACCTGGTGTTGCAATGGTCTGTTTGTAAATGGTGTGATTTTAGTAAATATTCCACATGGACAGAGTATTGTAAGCTACGAGTCCACAAAACTTGCTATGCTGTCAATAAGAAAAATAGAGACGTTTGAAGAGTATGATTAGGTGAGAAAAAAATGCTGATGAAATGCATCATTAACGTGAATAGTTCTGATTTTTTTTTTTTTATGCATTGTGTACTGTTTGCAAAGAGAATTGGAAACTAGTGATAGTAAAAAAAGTGGATTCCAGGTTATTTTGCAAGGTACTTCTGTTACACAACAGTTCCAGAGTATGCTTTTTATTATTAATCATAGATGTAGTTCTTAAGGTAAATGGGGTTCAAGTATTGCAGCAGAATGAAAGATCCAAAGTTAAAACCTCTGTTAGTGCAGAAGGGCTGATCTAAACAGTTATTTGCTCCATCTTCCACAGTTGCTCTTTTTTTCTGCTGGAAGAGAAAAACAAACAGAATTGCAGAATTATGCCATGTACAGAATTGCACAGTTTCGGGTTTTTTTTTCTTTTTCTTTTTTGGCTGGCTTTTCGTCCTTCTGTTTCCTTCGCCAGGCTGTGTTTTGCCAGCAGCTCTTGTTTGCCAAGGTTTAGCTAGAGACTGCTGAAGATTTGGAACCCCACCTACATTTCTTACTCAGACTATATACTGTGACTGATGGCTCTGCGTATTACAAATGCTGTGCCAGTCTGGCTGTTGGGGCTGGCAGTGACTAGAAACACAGCAGCCAAACTTTGCTCTAAAAAGTAAACAGTATGTGCATGCAGAGATGTTTTGGCATTGTAAAGTGATCTGGAAAAAAAAGTTAAATAAATCGTCTGTATTGAAAAAATTAATCTCCTTTCAAATATATGGATGCATTCCTAGATACATAACAGCAAAATCAGTAGGCATTAAAATGTTCTTTTTAGGCTTTTATAATAGTGGCATAGATAGTGGAAAACACTACTAAAATGAAAAAAAATACAGCTTTGCCTGTACCACCATTAAAATACGTGATTTGCAGTATGTGTAGGCGAATCCACTGCTTTTGTCCAAGCTGGCAGGACTAAAGAAAATATGAAGACTTAGGGGCATAGGCTTCAACTGGATGAGTGTGTCCCTCGAGAGTCTGAAACTTCTTGAGTCATAGCCATCGCTGTTGTTACCGAATCTTTCTGAAAAGAAGTTTGAATAAGCCTTTGTATGCTATAGTATAGACTTCCATCCAGCTTATTTGATGGTGTCACTTCTGCTAAAAAAGTTAATCATTGGTAGCTCTATTTTTGTAAAAAAGATGGCTTGGAAAAAAGAGGGGTGTGTGTTTAAGGCTGTTCCATCAGAGGATGTGAAATCTCGAAAACGTGACTTTGTTCCTCTTTTGTGTGGTGCAGACCAACTTCCTCTCGGCGCACTCGGCCCGGGACGAGGCGGCGAGGCTGGAGGAGCGCAGGGGGGTGATCGAGTTCCACGTAGTTGGCAACTCGCTGAACCAGAAGCCCAACAAGAAGATCATGATGTGGCTGGTTGGTTTGCAGAATGTGTTCTCCCATCAGCTGCCTCGAATGCCGAAGGAGTACATCACACGCTTGGTCTTTGATCCGTGAGTACTGCTGGAGAGGGGTTTAGGGGGTGAGACGAAGAGGGTGGTGCTGGTTGCCAGAGCAATGTAGGAAGGGACCAGCAGAGGTGGCGTGGAGGACGGCTCTGCCTGTGCTAACCTTTTCCCATCTTTTCAGGCTCCCACTCACTCCTGGGTAATCTAATTGGATTCTACCCAAATACTATCTCGGTGGCTGTATTAATGACAAGTGACTTCTTGTTGTGGGACTGTGGTGGGTTGACCCTGGCTGGACACCAAGTGCCCACCAAAGCCACTCTACGATTCCCCCCCCTCAGCTGGACGGAAGAGAGAAAATACAGCGAAAGGCTCATGGGTCAAGATATAAGGGCAGGGAGAGATCGCTCACCGAGTACCGTCATGGGCCAAACTGACTTGACTTGGGGAAATGATTTTATTACCAATCAAACCAGAGTAGGACAATGAGAAAATAAAAAATAAATCGTAAAACACCTTTCCCCTACTCCTGCTGTCTTCCTGGACTCAACTTCACTCCCCAGTTTCTCTCCCTCCTACCCCTGAGCAATGCAGGGGGCTGGGGTCAGTCCATCACACGCTGTCCCTGCCGCTCCTTCCCCCTCAGGGGGAGGGTCCCCACACCCTGCCCTGCTCCAGTCTGCAGTCCCCCCCTTCTCCCCCAGACCCCTTCTTGAGGTGCTACCACCATCACTGATGGGCTCAGCCTTGGCCAGCAGTGGGTCCGTCTTGGAGCTGGGTGGCCTTGGCTTTGTTGGACATAGGGGAAGCTTCTGGCATCTTCTCACAGAAGCCACTCCTGTAGCCCCCCTGCTACCAAAACCTTGCCACACAAACCCGATACAGGGACGTGGGCCTGTGGGGAAGGCTTCTACCTATCTTGTACTTTTTAATGTCATAATTACTTTCTGACTTTCAGTTCTAACGCTTATTAGTGGTTTCCAGGCCCATACTAAGTTGCAGGCTGCTCCATCATCTGTGGAGATCTTGCACCAAATGGCAGCAGAGACTGAAGTTTTTTGATGAGAAGAACTTGTGTGATTTATGAAGAACAGTGTTCAGCTTTGGACCTTTCCCTACAAGACTTTGAGGTGCTGGAGCGCATCCAGAGAAGGGCAGTGAAGCTGGTGAAGGGTCCAGAGAACAAGTCTTATGAAGAGCAGCTGAGGGAACTGGGGTTGTTTAGCCTGAAGAAAAGGAGGCTCAGGGGGGACCTTATTGCTCTCTACAACTACCTGAAAGGAGGTTGTAGGCAGGTGGGGATCACTTTCTTCTCCTGAGTAACAAGAGATAGGACAAGAGGAGATGGCCTCAAGTTGTGCCAGGGTGAGGCTTAGCTTGGATATTAGGAAAAATTTCTTCACCAAAAGGGTTGCCAAGGATTGGAACAGGCTGCCCAGGGAAGTGGTTGAGTCTCCATCCCTGGAGGTATTTGAAAGGCATGTAGATGTGGCACTTCAGGATGTGGTTTCATGGCAGACTTGGCAATGCTAGGTTAATGGTTGGGCTTCATGGTCTTAAAGGTCTTTTCAACCTAAACAATTCTGTGTTTGTATAAACAGCAATGTTTAAGTCGGCATGGGAGAAATCACTCCTCATCCACCCAAGCACGTTGCTTTTCTCTTGATCAGTGCAAGCTTCTTGGCTTGCTTTGGGTGCAGCTTTACACTGCAAGCACTTGAAAAGAGACACACTGGTTGTAGCAGCATCCACAGTTTGCATGTGGTCCTCCACCTAGCCCAGTGTCCTGACTGAATTGTGCCTCAGCTGCTCAAGCATGAAGGGAGGTTCTCCTCAGCGGTGTCCACTTTTCCAGCATTGCGTTTCTCACAGGGTCTGCTTCCTTTCAACGGTGTGTTCTCCCAAAATTTCTGCCTCTGAACAATCTGTCCCCGATAACAACCTAGGGCAGGGGTCCTCAAACTACGGCCCGCGGGCTGGATACGGCCCCCCAGGGTCCTCAATCCGGCCCCCGGTATTTACAGAACCCCCCCGCCCGCCCCCGCCGGGGGTTGAGGGGGAAACCAAGCAGCCGCAGATGACTGCCTGCCACTGCATCCGCGCGCCGGCCCCCTGGTTAAAAAATGTGAGGACCCCTGGGCTAGGGTTTTACTGCACTGACTGCAGCATTTCGCAGTGGAGGGGGCAGGCTCGTTGCTTTGTGCCAACAGAGACCTTGAGGAGCTCAGACTGAGCTGATCGCAGCCAACTGTGCAGCCTGGTTTGTGGAAGAACCTGTCTCCACCACCAGCGATATCAGTGCCTGTCTTTGTGCCCAGTGTTATATTATAGCTGCAGCGGTTAGGAAAACATTTCTGGAACCATTCCCTCTGCGTTTAGGCTCACTGGCACTCCCTCAGCCATATTCTCTCGGTGCCAGCAAACACTGCTGCTGCTGGGGCTGTGCCAGCCCTGAAGCACAAGCAGCCCAGTGCTGGGGGCTGTTGGACGGGGGCTCGGTCTGTGGGCACAAGAGACTGATCCTGGGGCCTTCCCCTGGGTTGTTCAGGGAGGAACAGCACTTGTCTGGTGAGGGCCAGCACCAGCCCACTCTCTTCTACCTCTCCTGTGTTGGGGTAAGAGGTGCTCAGCTGGGAGAGAGAGCCAGCGCCGGGATCCTGTCTGAGTTTAGGAGCCGGAGCAGCATTATGGTCTCAAGCAGAGGCTACTGGCTGAGAAAGCCACCTTCCCTCATAACCAGATAGCAAAGCAAATTTCTGAAGCAGTGGTGCTGAGTCATGGCTTTCCCCCATACTTCCTACTGGGAAAGACTCTTCTAGCAGGTTGAGAGGAACTGCTGGTAGTTAAGTGCTCTTCAGTATAGATATGTGTCTGGAGAGCAGTCTGTGCTTGAGGAGGAGGTACGGCTATTGCAACAGCTAGGAAATGCCCTCCTCTGTGTGCCTGAGGCAAACATTGACCCGAAGGGAGCGAAGCACATCGCCTGGGCAGCTCAGGGTACCCCAGCGTCTGCTGTGAGTCTCCAGGGACACACACACTGGAGACCCGTGCTAAACAGTGGGTACCCCCAAACCTGCATCAAATGTGAGATACTGGAGTCTGACAGTTCTCTTCCCAAATCTCTTTTTTTTCAGTTATTACCTTACTTACTATCGCCTTTAATGTTCTTATTTCCGAAACGGCCATCCTTACTGAATCTTGTTACTTAAACAATTCAGACATGAGTAAACAAAATTAAAAGCTCAAACTACTGCATTTGTGCTGTCGTTCCACAAACAAAAAGCACTAAAATAAGTACAAGGAAAAGAAGAATATATAAAATGTATAAAATCTCCTTCAATGGTAGCACATAAAACATAACTACTCTTCAGACCACTGTTTATGGCGAGGGCTTACTTTTCGCACTAACCTTTCCCCCAAAAATGATGTCTTCTGTAAATTTACTGTATTTATACGATACCATGTATTGAATAATCTAGAAAATGGGTGCAGTGTCAATCTTTCCAGACCTTGAGGGTTACACTAAAATTTTAGTCCTTGACACAGGAGTTCAGATTGCACCTTGTTACGGTTTCCTGGCAGTCAGTGTAAGAGCAACAGAAATAGATACTTACTCTGGTCTTGATTCCTCTAAGAGAGGGTCATTAGAAATAACAAATATCATTTCTTGCATCATCAGCTGCATTTGAAACTGGTAGCTTAGCTATAGAGAGTGCATGCAAGGAAACAGGAATCCGTTAGAGAGGACTTACTGTCCTGTAACTCCATTAATCTCTATAATGTAGTCAGGGTAAAATCATCCTGAGAACTGTGCAATGGCATAACTGTCAGCAATAGACTCAATGAAAGCAATACAACTCTTTATTTATTGGGCATTACCCTAGTATCTAGGAGTACTTGGTGAGGCCAGGACCTCGCTGCGAGAGTGATTAATTTTACGATAAATTCAAAGCATGGTGTTAGAATAGCAACTCTTCTATAGATATAAGCATATACAATTGCATTAGCATTGTGGAAAAAAGCGAGTCAAGTTTCTGAAAAAAGGTAGGTAACGGCATTTGATGTACTATGTGCTTGAATTAAAGTGACTGTTGTTTTTGTCTACTCAGGAAACACAAGACCCTTGCATTAATAAAAGATGGTCGTGTTATTGGTGGTATCTGCTTCCGCATGTTCCCCTCCCAAGGATTTACGGAGATTGTTTTCTGTGCTGTGACTTCCAATGAGCAAGTCAAGGTAAAAATAATGCTCAACTAGAGTTTATTAAATGTACTTGAGTCCCATTTTCTGCTGCACATGCTCCTAATTTTGTTAGCCACATTGAATATATTGCGGAGTTGCCAAACAAAAATAGAGTTTGAAAGATACAGTGATTCAGAATATAATACACAAAACCTAAACAAATGTGCAGATTTAGAATTGTCAGCGTAATAGTAGGATTACTTGTAGTTAGTTAAAGAAATAAAATCTTTCTCAATACAACAACAGGGGCCAGTAGTCTCCCATTCTTGGACTGTTCACTCCTCTGTCTCCAGCAGTTGCCTCTCTGTGTAGTGTAACACCTCGTGGTTGACTTGAAACAAGTATTGCTTGTGTGTGACTGTAATTTGTGTTCAATCACTTCGTCATGGTTACATGACTACAATCAAATATCTATCTATAAATTAGATATAGTTTTGCATCTCAAAATAAGCGCATGGTCTATTCTATACACTCTATTTTTGAGTTAATTTCACAAAATGTTCTCCGAGTGTTGAGAATTAGCAGCTGTGTTGAAAAAATATAGATCACTACGAATACAGGAGATCCCTTCTGCTTTCCCTGGGACTATTGGTAGATCTAACTGTGACTTTGGGGATTTTGCCTATAGATGGTGCTGTAGCTTCATGTTTTTCAGTTGAAACTGCAAGAGCCGAGGGGTGGGTTAATTCAGAGTTCGTAGCAGTTGAGCATGCAGAAATTGTGTGCCTTGTTTTGAAGGGAAGACCTCTGGGTGTGGAAGGATAACAGAGCAGGATTGAAAGCCTGTGACAGCTGTTTGTACTTGGAATATATTTGATTTTATTCAGCGCTGGTGTTAGAGGAACGTTGCCTTACACTTAGCAGTGGTCTGTCATAAAAGTATCTAAGGCATTTTAGCAAATGCAAAAAATAATGGAATATGCTGAAGTTATATCTATTCTAAGCTTGACTAGTTGATAAAAGGGGTGTTTTAATTCCACTAAAACAACCTACTGCACTACACTGCCAAAGTTAGGCTGCCAAAGGTGTGTTGTGATTCTCCAGGAATAACCTTTCAGAATATAACAGAGCAAATAAATCTGACCAATCAGAGAGCCTTCGAGGCTGCATATGCACACATAATGCACAATTTATTCTGCTACCCTCTGGGTGCCTTGCTGAATCAGTTGACTCTGTCTGAAAATTTACCTTCCCATGTTCCTGTCCGAGTAAGGTGACCCCTACCAGCAGGTAACTGAGAAAAAAAGAAATGTTCACACATGGATGAACTGCCTACTCTTGGGAAAAATAAATTCCTATTTTAATTGAGATTGTGGCTGGATTAAGAAATATGGGTACTGCTTTCCTTTATATGTGATATCTAAAAGTTGGGTTGGTTTTGAGATAGTTTGATCCCATGTTACAAAATTCTTTTAGATTTTACTGTACATGGCTTAGTTTCCTTTTAGGATTGTTAGACTTTTGGCAAGTGTTTGTGAGAATGAATGAATCCTGTGAAGATTATAAAAATAATAGGTCAGCAAAAAATGATTGAAGTAATTGCCATCATAATTGCTGGAATTTCTTTCAGACACAAAGCTGACGCTTTTTGTCAGAGATTAGGTTCTTGAGAATTACTGGGATGAGTTGCAGTGTTTCAGGTGTAAATAAAGGCAGTCTTTCAAATGCTGTCCCTTTCTCCCTGCTGATGAGAAGGGAAGTGAGGAGCTTGGCTAGTTAGTGTACTGCTAGTCTTCTTTTAAGGAAAATATTTTTCATTAAAAATTTCGGTTCAGAGTTTTTGTCCTCTTCAAAGAATTTGAGAACTCAGATTTGCAATTAGAAAGTCTCTTCATTATCTTGAGCGCTTCTGAGTGTGAAGAAATGCTATACCACTTAACATGTTGCCAGTTGTCAAACCACTTCTGTATATTTGATGCTGTGCCTGATGTGTGCCACTTGAACAAGTGAACATACAGCTTTAAGAGCCTCCTCAAATTCAGAAGTACTTATTTTTACACATATGAGGGGTCTCAATTTCAAATATGAGGTCCGAATGCCAGATGCGCCAAACACTAGCTGGAAAGGAAGGGCACAAATTTTATACCTAGATTAGCAGGACTTTAAAGAAAACGTGTCACTTCTACATTTTTTGTATTAAGCTTCAGCACTTACCTAACTTGCTTTTATCTGGCTATTTCCATGTTTGGGGCTATTAAATTGTGACTTGAATCAAAAGTATGTATTTTCTGATTTATTTTTCTGGCTTATGTACATAAGTGAAAATTTCCCCAGTTTTCAAGAACAAAGTACCCAGAACGATTCCGTATGTATTTCTGTAAGTGTCCAGTTAGTCTCCATGATGTTAGAATTGGAATGTATGCAGAAGCAACACATTATTATGGGCTTTCCTGTCTGTTTCACATTTTTTCATCTCACGGCAGAAGAGGAAGACTATAGCTTACTTGTGAATAAATGGAACTTTTTGTTTACTTTGGGGTTGAATGAAAATGAAAATTACTCCTGTGGGCAGTCAGAAGGCATAGCTATTTATTTGATTGTGGACTCAATAATTTTCTGCTGCTTATTATGGTAATAACTGTTTCACTATACCCTCTTATGCCCTGTGATAAATTCAGATGAAAAAATCTTTGAGGCAAAGGCTGTTTCTGCTACAGGTGCACAGAACACAGTGAAACAGGGGACGCATCTCAGAATGGTGTTCCTCCTTTTTTGAAGTTTCCAAGTGATACGGCTAAGAAAGGGTGCTCTATTATTAAAATATACGTAGTTTTGCTATTGGTGAAATATGTGACCATTAATAGCTGATATCTAACTTAAAAGGAAAAAAATAACGTCTGCACCTTCAATTACAGCTTCCAGGACAATGTACCTCTGTAGAGCCATGCTTTTACCCCTACAGAGTCTAGGTTTTGGTCTCCTTTAGATTAAAAGTGAATCAGACACAAGAAAATGTGGTATTTTGTGTTCCCTGTTGGGCCACAAAGATAGCCTTACAAGGCTGAAAATGGTTTTATCTTGAGGCTGCTTCACCAAGTATAGTTAGGAGAAAATCTTTAAAACAGGATCTAGAGGAAAGGCTGCATTTTGAAAAACAGTCTGTAATAACCCTTAGTCCACAGTTTCTAATGTGTGCAGTCCCCAAAGGCTTTGCAACGGCTTTCTCCTCGTACGTTTCACACAGGGTTATGGGACTCACCTAATGAACCATCTGAAGGAGTACCACATCAAACACAACATTCTCAACTTTCTCACGTACGCAGATGAATACGCTATCGGCTACTTCAAAAAACAAGTAAGTCAATGTAAGAAGTTCCTTGATGCAAGAAGTTAACAGTGATGAACTAAAAAGCTAGATCTGACAAAGTAGTTGGATAAAATGCATAGTGCAATTTTATGTGTGTATTTTTTATCTACAGATGTGCTCTGTGTTCATCTTGTGTAATGGTATTAGCTTATAATGCATTTTACTTCGATGGAATCACCTGAATATAGGTGTGCGGCCTAGCAAATGTAAAAACCAGTCGAATATGGGTTGGCTGCTGCTTCATTCATTCGCTGCATTCACTGATTCTGTAAGAGGTGTAAGAAAAGCCCAGACATACCTGTGGCAGACTCGAAATTACCTGACCTGTGCTCACAGCTCCTCCTGATTTGAAGCGTGAGGTTCAAATTCAGGAAGGATTGTGATGTCTAATCTGTCAAAATAGATTTGGTAGATTAAACAGGTATCAACTATCTGGTCAGATGGCAGAGTGAAGATGGAGTCAGACTATTCTCAGACATGTACAGCAATAGGACTACAGGCGACAGAAATTGGATCGTGAGAAATTGCAACTAGATAGAAGTTGTTTTTTTTTTTTTTTTCTTCCTGTCCTAAGGGTGGTGAAATACTGGAAAATGTTGCCCAGAGAGGTTGTGGAATCTGTCCTTGGCAGTCTTCAAGACTGGACATGGCCTTGAGCAACCAGACCTGATGAGACCTGCTCTGAGCAGGGAGTGGGCTAGGTGACCTCCTTAAGTCTATTCCCAACTGCAGCTGTTCTGTGACTTTGTATATAAAACTGATACAATTTGCTCTTCACACATTCAAAATGAATAAAAGCGGGGCTTGTGATGCGGCTGTGCAGACAGACCCTTTTTGTGTCTGAAATGTCCCTTCCCCAGTTTGAAGGTGCCCAGTCTCCATGTAAGTCTGAAGCCACTGATGGTAAATTGAGGCAGAAGTCCTGGTTTGGTTTCTGCATTTTACTGAGGCTGTAACCTCTGTAACAGAAGAATAACATGCAGCCAAAAGGGAGAGTCCTATGCTGCTTTTTATTGTCTTGGCTAATTCTTTTGTGGGTTTGTTTTTCAGTTAACTTTTGAACTGTATGAAGACTGTGGTATAACTTTGGAAAAAAATACTATGTTTTCTTGTTATAAAATTACTGTATTTCATTGACTTCAGAGCAATTTTGGTTGACTGATGACTACAAGACTAGCATCCTTTAATATTAAAATAGCAAATATTTTGAAAAATCCAGGAAATTTATACACAGTGAAAATCTTTTTTGACCATCTCTTAATCTTCCTATCTCCCTTGCTTTCCTATGCATATAAGCAATTAACTATTCTTGTATCAAGTGACTCCCATGAGAAGGTGTTTGCGACACTATTAACCATGGTCTGTAACTCGTCCTGTTGTATTGTCTGTATTTTAACATTATAATGAATTTAGTTCTAAATCATCATAGCCTCTCAGTTAAAACAAATGTAAAAGGAAAATGGCATCATGACAACTTGAGTTTTTTTCTTCTTCAGGGTTTCTCCAAAGATATTAAAGTACCAAAAGCAAAATATGTTGGCTACATCAAGGATTATGAGGGTGCCACATTAATGGGATGTGAATTAAATCCAAGGATCCCCTACACGGAATTTTCTGTCATCATTAAAAAGCAAAAAGAGGTAAAGGCTGAAATGAAACACTGATTATTATGATGTATTCAGATGTTTAGACAAAATTCAGTCAGTGCCAGGCTAGCTTTGGTCTTTGCTTTGGTGCTTAAAATATTGGAATATGTACTTCTATTAGGTAGAATAATTCTTTCATTGAGGTCCCAGTGCTATAATTTTGCAGCTGAAACATTAATTTCTACCTTACTAACTTTATGATAACAGAAGTGTTGAAAAGTACTGGTATTTTGAGGAGTATTTCATAGCTAAATTTTGTCATAGATGATACTAAGCAAAATCTTGTGAGATTGATTTGTTCTGCAGCTTTGTCATTTTTTTCCCCCCCTCTATGACAGTAGTGTACTTTAGAGTGACTTTTGAATGGAGTGTTTGTACTGCGTGCCCTGTATTCTACTTGAAAGAAAGAGGATTACTTTTTCTGCCACTGTTTTAATATACCAGTCAAGGGTGGGCTGTCTTAAATTCCAGGCTGTGCCTTCTTAGAGCTTAAGTGGGATGTTCTTTCTTTAGTCCATAATAAATTAAATATAAATTTATAATAGAAATATATAAACTATATTCCATATAATAGCAGAGTTCAAGTGGGATGTTCTTTGTTTAGTCCATAATAAATTAAAGGTAAATTTATGATAGAAATACATAAATTATATTCCATATGATAGCATAGTTCATTAGTCAAAGAATTAAGACATTTCAAGTTGTATTTAAATACCTTTGTGTGTTTTTAAAGACATACAAGTTACAAGGATAATTGGTTCTTTCAAGGTTGGTCAAATCTCATGACTTTTTATTGTGTTAAAATGCTCTTTTATGGAACAATTATTTTCATTCCAATATAACTATGTGGCCCGTGACTGCAGAAAGAAAGACAATATCTGAGTGCTATACATTTAGTTTACAATTTTTGTTTACGTTATTTTGCATTCTTCACTCTCTGATTTGGTGGGATGTCCATATTGTTTCAAAGCGCTTGGAAACACTCAAGTGCATTGGTCCTCCAGCCATCTCACGTCTACCATTATTAGAAAGAGAGCTTGTTGCTGTTGTATTTTCTTAAAGAATAAATATATACACCTTTGGAAGTGCATCTTAGGATTGCCTGTTTGACACTCAAAACATGGATCGGGGTTTTTGTTCTCCCTGTTCCAAGGAAATTTAGAAATGGCCCTCACAGTCTGCAGCTTTATGAAGAATGTTTGCTTGTCAGCTCAAATCAAAAGCAATGAAGATGATACCTGGACGTAAGTGGAATTTTGAGCATTGATGCTATAGATTAGGTACTGATTTGGTTTGCTGCTGGTATGGGCCAGTACTAGACATCAGAATTTTATAGTCTTCTCCTTTTAGAAGTGAAGCTTTTAATGGGATCTCAGCTTTTATTTAAAGAGTCAGAGCATATGCCTATGGCTGCTAAGACCATGTCACCCGACCCTTGGGTGCTGGTCACAGAACCACCATTTGTGAGTTTGCACTACCTGGTGTGTAGCTTATTTACAGTCGTTCTAAAAAATAAGAAAAATCCCTTTAGGCAAAGCTTTGTGACCTGCTGACTCGTTAGTAATCAGTGTTACTGAATGAACAGCTCATCTGAAGCAGGAAGAGCCAGCCACTAGTTCCTAAATTGTAAGAAGGGGTTTAAAGTGGATTTAGTAATTAGTTTGAAAGTATTTTGACGTTATGCTGGAATCTGGCCATGGTGCTGTGGTATACTACATTTCTCTTAACATTTGTAACCTCTATTGGAAGTCTGATTTTTTTTCTTTTCCTATTCTTCGAGAGAAAAGACAATGTGTGGGGGAGTGAAGCTCCTCAAAAATTAAAAATACATCCATCTTCATTATTTCCAAAGAAAACAGTCTCTCAAACTATGGTGTTCTGAATGGCTGTGCGTTTCTTTACTCCCACTTATGAAGCAAGCCATTTTGAAAGTGACATATTCAGGACACACAAAGCTTAGGGAAGTGTCTAAGCGTGTACCGAGAGCACCAAAGCAAATGACTTAGAATTGAGGTAATGAGATTGCAAAGCAGAACAGAGTGTACCCCAGAACTGGAAAAGCCTTTCCTGGCATTTACAAGCAGAACAGAATTTTGGTTCCAAAGAGCGGCATCATTCTGACTTCCTCAAGAGAAAATCTTCAGTAAAAGTACCTCTGACTGATATCTAAGAAACTCCTATAGTTGTATGGAGACTTCGAAGTGAACAGGTATTTCTAAAATTTTGGAATATGGACATGTATGTACATTGAAATAGGTGCATTCAGTATGTGCCTTGAAATTTCTGACCAGCTAGGATGAAGCAGTTCAGAAGCACCAACTGTTAGAATCGGAGCCAGTTCCCAAACCTGCTTCCAGGAAATCTCCTTCCCTACCTCTGCTGCCACCTTCCCAGGAGCTGTGCAGCTTGTGATCAATACGGCAAGCAATGACTCAGTTTCTTCCAGATTTGTGCCTAAATAGGCAGCTGAGAGACTTGGTAGCCTCATCTGCAGAACCAGTCTTCGTCCAGGTAGCCCACCTCTGTTACCAGCTTCGGTGGGTCTAGAAGGACCATCGGGTTAGGAAGCAAGAGCGTTTCTGTTCATCACAGTTCTGCATTAATCCTTTGAGTTACTTTTGAGCAAATCAGTTATTTTTTGTTTACTCTGCTGCTTTATTACAGATCATTAAAAAGCTCATAGAAAGGAAACAAGCTCAGATACGGAAAGTTTATCCTGGCCTTTCTTGCTTCAAAGACGGAGTACGGCAGATTCCTATAGAAAGCATTCCTGGAATTAGTATGTATCAACCTCTTTTAATGTATAACAGAAGCAGAACAGCCCAAGAAGGGTCCAAGACTAGAAATACTAATGTAGCCACATATTTCTTTTTGATTAAAATGGAATCGTTTTGGTCTGCTGATTTGATTTCTATTAAGATTGTTATGTTTCCCTTACAACTGCTGTCTTCAAGACTTCCCCAAGGCATCCCAGGCTGATCCTCTTTTATGTACACGTGTGTAATTTTATTATGTGATCCCCCTGTGATTTGTGTCACAGTGTAGTCAGCAGTTTGACTCCACTGGTATGCACTGCACTCTCTACTAGGATGAGTTCTATGCTACACACGGACTTACAGGACAAACCAGAATTAGAATATTTAAGTATCATCTTTTGGGGGATTTTTTTCAGCTGTGCTTTTCCGCACTTTATTCTCTGACTGTAGGGAATCAAACTGGATAACTTTGACATCGTTGTTCTTTACAGAGGTTGTGGTAACATATGCGCTGAATTACTGAAGTGTTTAATGTAGGAGTATTTTAGAATCTTTTCAGCAGTCTGGAAGAAGAGGTCTTAGGAAATTGAATGGGGCTGTAGGCTAGATTTTCCTTAGGAGTAACTTGTATTAAAACAAATCCATTTTACTGCAGCAGTGCTGAAATGGCTTATCTTTTTAGAGCTGCGATAACTCAATGTTTTGACCTACTGTAGTTCCCATGTAATCTTTCCTCTCATGTTGTTGGTGTACAGGAGAGACTGGCTGGAAACCGAGTGGAAAAGAAAGAGGGTAAGTGCTGCACAAAGTAAAACGTTGAAGCGGTTTGGAGATTCCTTTGAGAAAAGTCTTTAAACAACGTCATTTGATATTTCTTTAAATCCATTGGCAAATAGATAAATAATCTGCAAGGGATGAGTACTTAAGTGGGTTTGGTTGGATTTTTTTTTTTCCTTTGCGGGGTGTCTGTTTTCCCATTTTATTTCTTCCATAAAATGCTTGAAACTTTGGAGTTCTTTTTAGGTTAGGATGCTCATCATAGGAATGAAGATAAGGGATTCAAGCTAATCTTCATGTATTCATACTTTCTTTCAAGTAAGGAGCCCAAGGATCCAGATCAACTTTACAGCACATTAAAAACCATCCTGCAGCAAGTGAAGGTGAGTGCTAGTTCTAGTTTACCTTCTGTAACGATTTTTAAATGATTTCCAATATAGAGTTTCCATATTAGATACCTTACTTTTTTCTTTACCAAAGAGCCATCAAAGCGCTTGGCCCTTCATGGAACCTGTGAAGAGAACAGAAGCTCCTGGATATTATGAAGTTATAAGGTTTCCCATGGGTAATGCCATTAACATTTTTTAAGTATAGAGTTTAAAAATCTTTATAGCTGGAGACATAGCAGATAAATTGTAATCTGATTGTTTTATGTTAAAAGATACATATTACTTGCAGCTGAACAGCTTGCAGCTCTGAAGTACCAAAATGTACGATGCTGTCGTTTGAAATTTATGACTGCTTTGTGACATTTGTGAAGCATCTGTAATGTATACATGTGAAATCTTAGTATGCCCTAGAGAGCCCTAGCAAGCTCTTAAAACAGTGCAGTCAGGTAGAAACTTTCAGGACTGAGCTGGTTTATGTGAGTTGTATGAATATGTTTCTTGTGTGTGATAACTGGTCATTGCAGATCCTACTGGTATGTCAGAAAAATCTCAGGGCAAACTTTCAGGAACACCTGAGCATTTCAGTTGCTTTGAAATACAGATTTACCCTTTCCAAATCACACAGAGAAAACCTTTACCAAACGTACCAGGGTTTCCTAGTGAAGTCTTAACAGTTTGTTCCAGTTTAAATTTAGGAAAATGCTTCATGCAACTGATTGTAAGATAACTTTTGCGTTTGTGTTTTAGATCTGCCAGAGTTGTCCAAGGTGGTTTATTTACTTATTTTTTAAAATTTTTAAATCATGCAGCTATTGTTTATGCAGGATTACTTGCAAAGGGAAGTACACAACTGCTAATAACATTTTTCTTTGCTTTTGACTGCTGGGTCATAGAATATCAATGGTGATTCAGTGCTGTTCTAAGCAGATGCTTGTGTTGATTTGTATTGCAGCATATTTAAAACAGAATCCTGCTACTCCTGCATTGTTTATGCAATGTTCACCTCCATGTAGCTTTTAACGTTATTAGAGAATGAAATACAAGTTCATTGCAGGCTACTATTAATACTTCTCAGAGAAATTTCTCGGAGAATTAAAGTGTTTGTTCATGTTGCTTCACATAGGGTCCTAGGCTGTGTATACCAGTTTGGTATAATGATGTTTCAATATTCAACTTACGATTTCCAAATGGCAAATACATGTGCACTTTATAAAACAGCAGCTGGCTTCCTGTATCCCTGACACAAATGTATTTTCTAGCAATAAAGAAAAAGAATCTTGACACCGTCCCATGACAGTTTTCTGTCTGCTTTTCTGAGCAGAGGCTAGGTCTAGGTGGTTGTTTAATCTGAAGAGTGGTTGCAAAGAACTTACTGCCGGGGCTGGCAAACCTGAAGTAGGAATGTTGTCTATCCCTTCCTTGTTCAGATGTATTACGTTGGAGTGAGGGGAAGCAGCTCTCATTTTAGGGTTAAGCTGAAGACTTTGGTTTAGTTTTGCTTGTTTTTTTCAGCTAAGGAACCCAGCACAACTTAATCACGTTTTGATTTATGATCAGCTTCTGGGGTTTTTCTGCTCTCACCGCCAGCATGCTGATACTGTACAAAAATTGCTCAGACATAATTTCAATTAAAAAGAAACAGCATTGTATTTTCTTATGCTATCACATACAAGATACTCATTTGTCTTTATGTTTGCATACAGACTAAATTGTACAATATTTGAGAGATATAGCTGTAGGGTTTTTTTACTATCTCCTAAGGTCAGCTCTCATTTATAAACACTTTCCCCCCCTGTTTTAAGTGCTCTTTCAGCCACTTACTTTCCAGAAATAGTTTTGCATTTTTTTCCTTTTCATCTGCAATACAAAATCTGTATGGCTGAGTGACAGATGGAGCCAAACTTTCACTGTAGTTAGAAAGGAATAATTTAACTGACCAGCCAAGGCAGTGTTTGATTTAGAGTGAGCTGAACAGCCTTCTCAGTTCGGTACTATCAGACTATGGATATCTAGTTTAGATGTAGGTACCTATGTTTCAGACTTAATGGGAGCTGAATGAACCTTTGCTTTTGCAAAATATTGTGCAACGCTAGTGAATGGCAAGTTATATATCATTGGATGAGGTATTTGAGGGCATCTATCAAAAATTTCTTAAATAATTCCCTCAGGTCAATTTGGCAGGGTTTTCCTCTGCTTTACCAAAGTCAAATCTCCCTTACAACAAACCACCACCACCCCAAAAAAAAACCCAAACAAACAAAAACATTCAAACCAAACCAAACCGAAAATACCCACATCTGTATTTTTACATCTTAAGTTTCAAGGTTTAATTCCTTTGCATTGGAGGTCTTTGATCTCAGCTTTCCTTGCAATGCTTCTGGGCAGTAAGTCTGCTCCATTTCAGCTGTTTCTGTTAGTTTCACAAAGGTGCTGCTGAAGCCTGGCTCAAGCATTGCTGGAAAAACAGTTGTTAGAGCATCTGAGGTGAGAAAAGCCAAGACATGCAGCACAGCTCCCACTACTTCTATTCCTGTACTTACTCCTAGAACGCTTTAATGTAGACAATATTTTTAAATGCCTGATAAGGATTACTGGGAAAGCAATTGTGTGAGCACTGAGATGGTTTATGTATTTTGTGGGTGACTGGTTTTAGTAGAAAAGAACACATTTCTTAAAGAATGTTCTGTAAGTAAAGGTTTTGTATGATGCATTCAAAGGAGAGATTTGTTCTTACATGACTCTTACAAAGGGATACATAACTATAAACTCTGAAGATGTAATTAAAATATATGTAAAGCATGGAACAAACTTAAATCTTTTTTCAAAGCTGCAAGTACTGCTTGTAGTACAGACAGATATTTCTTCTCTGCTGTGTTCACACAGAAGCAAGGATTTTAGGTTAACATACATGTTTTGCGATATTTGAACTCTTTGCTGTTACACTCCTAAGGCCTCCTCGAGAAGAGTTGGCAACAGCTTTGCCTCACAGAGCAGTTAGTTACGGACATCTAATACCCACTGAAAGCTCAGAGACATATGAGAACACAAAACAATGATGCTTTAATCTTTTAAAGAAAAAAACCCCAGACTCTACACAAAATCATTCGTACAGTGAAATACTGCTTAGTTCCAGGGGCTCAGCTGCTGTTGGAGCTAGAAGAGGGACCATGCCTTAGATGAAGGCAATTAGGAATTCCAAATCCTAGCTTTGCCAGTTTGTGTTAAATGGCAAATCAGTCTAAAGGGATATTGCATATAGAAAGTATTTGAATCAAACGCTGTTAATCTATTTTTCTTCTATACAGATCTCAAAACAATGAGTGAGCGACTCAAGAATAGGTACTACGTGTCTAAGAAATTATTCATGGCAGACTTGCAGCGAGTCTTTACAAATTGCAGAGAGTACAACCCCCCCGAGAGTGAATACTACAAATGTGCCAATATACTGGAGAAATTCTTCTACACAAAAATTAAAGAAGCTGGATTAATTGACAAGTGACACTGTCTTTTTTGCAACCAAATAGTGTGCCTACTTTATGGGCAGGGGAAGCCGTTGTATATCTGAGTTTTGGGACTTTAAGGTTTCAAGAAACTTGTGTTTAATACTTAGCACTTTTAAAAACCCTTTTAGTTTTGCAAACATGTACTATACTGAAGTTACAAAAATTATTTTATTAAAATGCTTTATAATGTATTTAATTACAGAAAATTTCTTTTCTGTGCCCAATACCGTATGCTCATACTAAGTTTATCAGCTACAGCCTCAGAAACCCCACAAAACATGTGGGAAATTGCACATGTTTGGGAATACGAAGAAAATTCCCAAACAACAGATGTTATAGCTTACCTAATGCAGTACCTATTTGATAAAGTTTTATTATTTTTTTTTCCAGTAAAAAAGCAAATAGTAAGGGAAAACAACAAGTGGGGGGAGGGGTCTGAAACACTTGTTTCTTTGTAGAATCTTTTTATAAGATATTATTTTTTAAAAGAAACACTCAGCTGGTTGAGAAGCTGTGAGAGAAGAGCAGCCAGTTCTGAAAAAGGACTGCCTGTAATCTTTGATAGATGCAAGTTTTTCTATTCATTTTGGGTTTTGATAAATGCTTTACCTACAAATTGTAATCTCATAACCACTATTTTAAAAAAAGAATAAATACCTGTCTAGATGTGTAATGTCATAGTGACTTGGCTTATGCAGGACATAAGTACCCAAAATAACTTCAGAGAATTTGATTCGCATATACTAGACAATTTCAATTGGCTTAGTAGAGTTAAGGTTTTGATGCACTTCATGATCCACCCTATTTACTACTCTTCACTGATAAATTCTTTAGATTATTCAGCAGAGATAAAACTATTATACAACAAAGAAGTCAACATATGACAGCTTCTAGCTTATATACTTGGCTCTGTGGTAAACTGGATTTTCTACCAAGCTTTATTCTAAGTGCTTATTAACTGTGATTATTTAGACCCAGGAACATATTAACATTTTACAACTCACGTTAGTATATCTTCAAATTGAGCATTTATATATATAATACATATATTTTGCTGCTTACACTACATCTAAGAGGTACACAACTTCCTAATGGAGATCAGTACAGGCCAAAAAGTTGTCACTTGACATTTTCTAGAGTTTGTAACTGTAAATTATAATTGCTTTTGTGAAAAAAATTTAACTTTCTTTCTTGGTGTTTTATATTCACAGATGTAACACTGGTAAAATTCAATAGCTCTAAGACTGAAAAAAACCCAGTCCTGTGCTGTGTCAAAGAATATATTCCTGCAAAATTCCTGTGCAATGTTAAAACACAACTCAATTCAGCAAGTAGATGTCAGGAACTCCCTGGAAGTAGTAAATGTGGTACACAAGGTATTCAAAATGTTAACACTAGACTTACCATAGTGTTTTGTATGAGATTAGTCTGACCTGCATTTGGTTCTATAACAAAGGTACAGTGAGTATTTTTTTTTTTAATAGCCAGTACTATAATGGGATAATGGGATGCTATAGTCCAGTTTTGTAGATTGGGCCTACAGATGCACCTGTTAAGCTTGGTATCCTGTGAAATTTTGTTATTTTCAGAGTAGATTTTCTTATTGTCTTTCAATCAGATTGTCTCTTCTATATTGAAACATTTGTTTTCTAATTTAAGAATTAATATTTTCATAGATACTGTGCAATAAAGTACGGTAGGATATGTGGTTTTGCAAATGCTTTAACAGCTGATGAACTTTACATTTGTAAAATTAATATATTGTACTGGTACAGAATAGTTTTAAATTATATATGTACAAAACCCTACTTGTTTTGGTCTCTTTTCATTAATTAGTTCTTGCACTGCAAATTACACACTGAAGCAATTTCACAGCTGAGCACAGCGAGTCTACAAGCGTGCAGTCAATGCATCTTCCAGGTACACTAGAAAACACGCAAAAAACCTTTAAGTTCACCAGGAGCATGGTGTGCTAAGCTGAGCTGAGCTTTCAGCATGGAAAGCTGTGACTGTTTGAAGTAGCACTGCCAGCTCTGTACTGAGCTACAGTTCTGTTACTCCTCTCTCCTCAGCATCTCAAACAATTCTTTGCCTTAGCTGTTAAAAAGTTTTGGGTTTATACTGCAAAGCACATTCATACTGTTTTCTCATTTTTGTCGACTTGACTCCTTTATTCACAAGTCACGATACACATAGGGGCAGGCTACAGTCCATGCTGAGCTACTCTCACCATGTCACTCATGCAGTACTTTGCATACTATGAACCCTGCACCTGTCCACTCCTGACAGACAATTAGAGTATGAAGACATTTTTTTGTTTTTCCCTTCCACCCACTAAGATTTAGTCCTGTGCCACAATAGTCACGTGCACTGTTCAGAGAGCAGCAAATACTGGTCAAAAGAGGCTTAGCTGTTTTTCTGGACACTTCTAAGAACACCAGATTAGGTGAGCTAGATTCAGACTCCTTCCTGCAGCTGTGATGGAACTGCAGCAATTCTTCAAGCTTACTCAGTCAGTCCAAAAAACCCCCAGACCCACCATGCCTGCCTTGGGCCACTCTGCTATCCCATTGTTCTTCTGTCCCTGATAAACAGCTGTTACAGTTTTGTTTGCTGAAAAAGCAGCAAACCTGAAGTCAAGTCATTCTTAAGTTCCTATAGTAGGAAAGGGTGTCAGAATGAAGATGTTAATGCCCAGAGCTAGAATTTTAGGATACAAATGGAAGGTTAAGTGTCAGTTCCAACATCCAAAGCCTGTGTTGTGAGCAAATCCTTGCATACGCTCAGTAGCTGCAGCTTTTATTACTGTTGAGTCATGTAGGAAGTTACTAGTAAAGTGTAATTAACACTATACATTTTTATTACAGAGAGATACACCTGGTGATACAGAACAGGTGAGACTTGCAAGATTGCCTGACAAATTAAGAACCTATTTTTGTACTTTCCTAATTGAGTGTAGCTTTCCTCTTTGTATTCATGTATAATACTTCTTAAATGTTTCTCAAGCAAAGAAAAGTTAGAATACTCCATGACCTTGAATTCCTGCTGGACAGTTTGTAACTGTTCTTCCAGCCCACTGCCTATTGTGGTACCAACAGTACCGGTTCAGATGGTAGAGGTACTTGGCAAAGCAGGGCCAAAATTATTATGAAGTTCCATAATAGCAGTTTACTTTACACTCCACCAAAAGCAGAGCACCCTTCACCTACTTTCACAGATAAACTTGCTTTCTTCCTGCGTGGTTGATTAACTTGCATTCATAGCAGTACTAACCAACCCAAAATTGGTACTTTTGAGAGCTCCAGCTGTGTAATCAAATTACAAATGGTAATCTAGCTTCTAAACAATGCTTATGCTGCGTAAGATGGGGAAGGAGTATGCTGGCTTGCAGCATGCCTACCATTGAAGCAAATACCAAAACTACACAAAAAGAACACTAGCCAAGCTGTTATTAAACACCAAGATGTTTTATTTTGAGCTTCAATGTGAAACTACAACCATTACATAAACAAGATATGTACAAACTTGGTTATTAAAAAAACCCCACAGAAATATTTGGTCTAAAGTGCCTTATGTTCACCTTTGCCAACCACTGCACACAGGGTGTCACTGCACGCAGGGTGTGTAAGTCATAGAATTACATTCACCCTCTTTTCCATCAGATATTTCTGATAATCTCACAGACCTACGATAGAGGGATGCTTCCTCTCAAGAGGTCAAATGGAATCACCTTAGTTATAGAAGTAGTCTCATGTCCTGTGTATCATTAAAAACAAGCCATGGGATTAAAGTCTAAATCCCTTAAAGGAGATAAACTTAATATTAGACACAGAAATTATTATATATTATACAATTATAACACAACAAAGATTTGCTGGATTAAAGATTTTTCTTGAAGGAAGCATGGTTTTGCTATCATGACTGGAAAGCTCAATGACAACCAACAAATTTCTCATTGTATTTCAACAGACATTTTTTCTTAAGAGAACGGCATTTATTATCTTTTTTCTGCTTGAAAATTGGAGAATTCAGGAAATTTATATCTGTAAATGGATCTCCTCTCCTGAGTTTCCTATAAAAAAAAAAAAAAGACAAAAACCACAAAATTAAGTTTTGCTCATGTCACTTGAAGTTTTAACTTTCAGCTAGGAAGTTCAATTTCACATGGACTATTTTGTATTACTAACGTTAGACCTCTCTTAGAATGTTTTGTTAAGAACTTATTTCCGGTATTTAAATAATCCTCTCAAACCCTTCATTTGACGGAGTGTCATTAACTTTGATATATCAAACCACAATGTAAGACACCTACGCTGCAATACTTGGTTCTTTATAGTTCACAGCAAGAGTACAGCTTCGCTTGCGTTTTGGAGATCGTGGTTGTTCACCTTCTGGGTGAGTAGTTGTGTTCCCAGTGCTGGGGAGCAACAAAGTGGTATTGGTAACATCAGAAAGATGACCACGAGACGGCTCAGAAGGCTGCCCTGGGAAGAAATTAGATACACTTAAGACAATTCAGGCAGAGTAGCTTGAAAGAGAGTGTCAATGAATGTACTAGATGTGAAGTAACTCTCAGCTATAACCATTTTCTTCAACCTTCCACTTAATAAGTAAGAGCATCAACAAATACTCAGGAGTTTAGTTTGGAAAAATAAATTAACACCAAGCAGTGTCAGGCAAAGTGTGATTTGTTATTCCACTTCTCCATTTATAATCTTGTTCTTTGCTTTAATAAGCCATTGAACACATCTAAAATACAGTATTAATTGTCAAACAATTTCTTAAACAAAACATATCTTAATTCCAGTTTCCATTAGGAAAAAGGCAGAGAGGAATGAGTCTAGATTTTTTGAATAACATTGTTGTAGTTATTAAAGAAAAAAAATTCCCTTAATGTTTTCTCTCAAGGAAACAATAGCAATTACAGAACACTTTCTACACTTACCCATAGACTTGTCACTTAATTTATTGCTTTCAGTCTCTTTTTCATTATGGAGTTTCTGCTCATGCTGTGCCAAAAGTCTTTTAGACCTTGGCCTAGTATGGACTGGTGATGTATCTTTGTCCACTGAACTCTTCCTTTTTTTCGATTTACTCTTGTAAGGCTCATAAAGGCTATCATTTGAATCGTCTTCAACATCACTCAACTCAGTGGTATTAGTTTCAGATAAGTCTTCTTTGTCATCCACATCAGTGTCTGTGTCATTCACCTTATTTTGTCGAAAAGGTGTAACATGGACACTCTCTTCAAAATTAAAGTCATAAGCATCACTGGTGCCCCCCAAGAAATCCAGCTTTTCTTTGGAAGCCTCTTTATCCTGTCCTTTTTTTGGTCTTTGTCTGGAAATCTTTATAGGCCATTCCGGTTTTCCCTTCTGATGCTTCTTTTTCCTTACTTGAGAGCCTTCTCTGCTTTTACACAGAGAATGTTTAAGATCAGAATTATTGTTAAAGTTGAACTGTGCAGTTTCAGAATTTGTCCGCCTCAACACCAGCTCTGAGCCCACATTGTTTTCATTCAGCTGAGAAATATCCAGATTTGTGTTTTCTACATTACACCTCTCTAGACCTTCAAGTCTAATTTCATCCTGTTTAGAATGCCCTGTTGTTGAACCAGGTGCTTCTGAATAGTCCAAGACACTGGTGCAAAGTTCATCATAATTTCTCATCTTTGAATAGCGACGTCTGGTAGACACACTTTTTGGTAACACATCACTGAATTTACCCTCTGCACTTGAAGTAACATTTTCCAGCTCTGACCTTATGTTGTCCAGTTGAAAGTGAGATGTTTGTCCTTGTAATTGAAGAGAAAATAGTATTAAAGCTAAATAGTAACAACCTATTATGGTTTTGTGCAAGTTATGAGCCTGTCAAAAATTAAGACTATTAGAATTTTCTCCACAGATTTGTATAAACCACTATTTGGCAATCAAGGTAAGCTCTGTTTAACAAAGCTTCCAGACAGAAATCAGTAAGTATACTTTTGGTGGGTTGACTTTAGCTGGATGCCAGGTGCCCACCAAGCTACTCTATTACTCCCCTCCTCAGCAGAACAGGGTGGGGGATAAAATCAGATTAAAAAAACCTCTCGTGGGCAAGATAAAGGCAGTTTAATGAAACCAAGAGCAAAAGCTGCATACACAGAAGCAAAGAACCCCAAAATACAGTATTCTCTACTTCCCATCAGCAGGTGACATTCAGCCACTTCCCGGGAAGCAGGGCTTCAGTACACCAAGTGGTTGCTCCGGAAGACAAGTGGTATAAATAACGAACACCCCCTTGCCCTCCTCCTTTCTTTTAGCTTTTATATCTGAACAGAGATCATATGGTATGGAATATCCCAGTGGTCGATTTGGGTCAGCTGTCTTTGTTATGTCCCCTCCCAAGATCTTGCCTGCCTGCAGAGCCTGCTGGGTGGGAGGTTGGAGAGAAAGCCTTGATGCTGTCCATGCACTGCTCAACAGCAGCTCAAAACACTGGTGGGTCATCAACACCTTTCTAGCTACCAACCCTAGGAGGGCTGCTATGAGGGATGGCTAGACCCAATACAATACGTTAGTATCTTCCTCTAAACTGTTCTGTTTGGAAAGGTTATCAACAGATCATTTATTTTTCTGAGCATTTTGCTTTGTTAACAATTATTGATTTCATAAATGATAATGGATGACTAAAGTTAACTTTATTCTGTTGCATTGTTCGCTAGGTAATGAAACTAGATTGCAGGTATATAGAAGACAAAGCATTTTCAAATTCCTATCTCATTTTGCTAGGCATCTTCATTCAAAAAGTTTCCCAACATTAATATCTAACCTTTAAGACAGTGAGTGGAAGATCACTTGACAGTTACTTCAAAAGGACTAATTATATTTTAAACTTACACTCACACATTTCCCCCCCCCCCCCCCCCGCCCCATTCAGAGTAGAGCAATGTCTGATACTTTTTGGTTTAGTTACCTTTGCCTGGAACTATTGTGATTAAGGAAGTGGCATTATCAGATTCCTCACAGATCTCTGACAGGGAATGAGCCAGCTCATTTCTATCACTACCAGCCTCCATCCCACTTGAAAGTGCTTGATCATCTCCATCAGCACACTGTAGAGGTCCTCTACAGAAAATACCAAAGGTAGGATTTACTGAATAGCAAATTATAACAATTAACTACTTTATTACACTAGATTTCTTCCCTTTTTCCAGTCAGAAAATTAAGCTTACTGTAACAGAATTTTCAAATCTAATTAGGTATTAATAAAAGATACTTACACTGAATGTATTTGTCCTGCAACACTGGAACTATGTTCAAGAACTGAAGAAGGCACACTCTGATTCTGTCAACAAAATAAATCTTACTGTGACTAAATAGCTGAAACAAGCTTGCACCATATACAAATTTTAGACAAGTTACCCACAGAAGGGCCTAAGAGGCCCTTTACTCTTTTTCTTTCTGGCTGGCTAACACAAAGTGCTGTGAGATCTCACATACTCAGCTCCTGCACATTCATCACCAGCCCAATCATACAGACAGTGGACTGAGAAGGAACTGTGAGGATGGTACAGGGCACAAGACACAAAACTATAGAAAATCAGGGTACCCCTACCTACCACCTCATAGCAGAGCCTCAGTCCTACTAACAACCTGTTAGACACCCTCACAGTGTGGGCCTCATGTCATACTGGGAGCTTTGGGACTAGTTATACCTCCAAACTAAGGCTCAAATCTCAAAAACTATTCACATATGTGGCAGAAGGAGTAAGGGGAAGAATCAACAGAAGTCCTGCCCCTCCAGAGGAAAAGGCTACTCACTATACTTACAGAACACAAATTATTTGCTGGACCAAGGTGATCAACTGAGCCCAGTAAATCCGGAGAAACACTTGAAATTACCTCATTCAAGGCCAACAGTCGATTCTAATGGACAAAAGGAAAATAACACATTATCATACTCTAGTTTTAGCTACCAATACCTTACTGGTATTGAGATGACTACATCTGGAAGATAGCTGTGATGGGTACCCTCATCTGTGATAAAAAGTTAAAAAATTCACAAAAGATAGATTTTAAAGAAGAAAGAGTAGCCAGAAAAAAATATTACTTAATTACCAAATAAGGTGTAAATATGAAAAAATTTGGTTTACATATTGAGTTAATTTTTAATGAAGCTTTGAAGATCATAAAGATCAGTGGATTGGTACAGATTCTGATGTTCACCATCACTAAATCATAAAACTATTAGCAATACCTCAACAAGTCCTTGTGCTTGCTTGTGCCTAAGATTTCTTTGCAAATCAAGCATCTGGAACTGCAGATCACAATAGTCTTTCTGTAAATGAAAAATGGTAGCCTGGGCATCCCTCAGTTTGAGCTTTTCTTCTTGCAAAGCCTGCGCTAGAGCTCTGTTGTTTGCTTGGATGCTCTTCATTTGCTTGGAGCTGTTGGCTGCAACAGAACAGTATTTCAACTTGATTTAAAGAAAAAAGTTATGAAAGCTATTAAAATATTTTAAGTATCTTACTTGTTACTTTGCACTTTACGGTGGAGATCTGGCTAGTTTTACCCAACTTTATCCATTTCTGATTTCTTTTCTCTTTCATTCGTTCTTTTATTTCAGTCAGGCTGTCTTCGAAGGTTTTTTTCAAGTATTCTGCCATCTCCTACCTTTGGAAATATAAATGGCAAGTAACTCGGTAAGCTGGTGTTGCTCAACACTCCACAACGCCAAAAGGGAAGGAACAGAAAAGCAAGAGTAAAGCTTACGGTATTTTTAAGCTGCATATACACACATAAAACAGACTCACAGAAATGAAAAGCAAAACACAAATACACAGCTACGGCCATTTTCAAAACAATTTTTGTCACGTGGCTGCTGTCACCGTCGCCGATTACCTGAACTGCAAAGCGGTGCCCGCCTTGAAGATCGGGCCCAAGACTCCAAACACTCGCATGGGCCGGTACGACGGGCAGCGAGGGAGAGCAGTGTCCCCGAGGCGCCGGCAGCAGGCCTGCCGCTCCTCTAGCCCCGAGGGGAGGCCCTCACGGCACCCCCACCGACCCACCAGCTCTACCTCCTCAGAAAGGCGGGTGCGCCGCCGGGCGCCTCACACGCGCAGCCGCGGCTACCCGAGCCCCGGGCGGAGGCAACGCAGCCCCAACAACCGCTAGCCCAGCAGCCGCTAGCCCAGCAGCGGCGGCTCTTACCTGGCGGCCCCCGCAGGGCGCGGCGCGGCTGCGTCCGACGGCAGCGGCAGCACCCGCCGGCCGCCCCGGGGGCCGAGCGCAGCAGGCCGTCCGCACACACAACCGGCAGTTGGCACCGCCCCCTGACGTTCAAAAACCACCGCCGCGCCCTCCCATTGGTTGGACCGGCCGTGACGTCACCACATGGCTGCCGTGCTAATCCGGGCATCGCGCCTGGTCTCGCCTTTTCGCGCGGCACTGCAGGCCCCGCCCCGCCCCGCCCCGCCCCGCCCCGCCCCGCCCCGCCCCGCCCGCCTGCGCCCTGGCTGAATAGGGGCGGCCGCCGCGGAGCCGTGCTCGCTCCGGGCCGGTCGCGGTGGGTGTAATCGGTTCCGTGGGCCGCCCTGGGGCTACCCCCTCACCCCAGACCTGGCCTCTGGCTGAAATCGGGCTCAGGCGCCCGATGGTCCCTGCCAGGGCAGCCCAGGCCCCCGGTCCTGTGTTCACCTGCACTGCCTCAGCTGCTGTAGCGCAAAGACATAGAGGCAGAACGACAGCTGTTTACTAAACAGAAAAATTAGGAGATAAAACCCACTTACCTTAGATACTTAATAGTAATCGCTTATTGCACCAGTAGTGAGATGAGCCTTTCCACTCTGGGCCGTGTTTCTGGTGGAGTGCTCCTAACTCCTGCTATTGCAGCTTGAAATTAAAATACTAAAAAAGCTGCAGAGTTAAACCTATTTTATGAAAGAAACTGTTCCAAAACCCTATCAATAAGATGGTGGCAGCTGCCGAGCCGTGAGGTATACGCACAGCCAGGCCACAAAGCATAGGATGAATGTGGCTGAGGGTAGGCCCGCAGCCTGGTGTGAGGGAAGCCCTGCTACGAGGGAAGCTTGGCCATGAGGGAGGCCTGGCTGTGAGAGAAGGCCGGCCATGAAGGAATCCTGTCCATGTGGGAAGCCCGGCTGTGATGGAAACCTGGCCATGAAGAAAGGCCGGCTGTGAGGGAAGCTGAGCTGTGAGGGAAGGATGGCCATGAGGGAAGCCGGGCTGTGAGGGAAGCCTGGCTGTGAGGGAAGCCATGTCTGGCCGTGAGGGAAGGCTGGCTGTGAGGGAAGCCATGCCTGGCTGTGAGGGAAGCCCGGTCATGAGGGAAGGATGGGCATGAGGGAAGCCTGGCTGTGAGGGAAGGATGGCCATGAGGGAAGGATGGGCATGAGGGAAGCCTGGCTGTGAGGGAAGGATGGCCATGAGGGAAGGATGGCCATGAGGGAAGCCTGGCTGTGAGGGAAGCCCGGCCATGAGGGAAGGATGGCCATGAGGGAAGCCTGTCCGTGTGGGAAGCCCAGCTGTGAGGGAAGCCTGGCGTGATGGAAGCCAGGCCATGAGGGAAGGCTGGCTGTGAAGGAAGCTTGGCCATGAGGAAAGCCTGGCCATGAGGAAAGGCCGGCAGTGAGGGAAGCCTGGCCATGAGGGAAGCCGGGCTGTGAGGGAAGCCCGGTCATGATGGAAGCCTGGCCGTGAGGGAAGGCTGGCTGTGAGGGAAGCCTGGCCTTGATGGAAGCCGTGCATGGCCGTGAGGGAAGCCCGGCTGTGAGGGAAGCTAGGCCGTGAGGGAAGCCTCCTCCGGGGAGTGCCAGGCTTGAGGCCACTGTTCACCTCCCTCCCTACCATCCCACGGGTGCTTTCTTTAATGATACAATTTTTTTAACAACTGTAACTGATTAATAAATGCTGATATTTATGCATATCGAAGATGGAGTGCTGAACACTGATTAAACACTGCTTTATGATGGGAGAAGAAAAGAATCAGTTAAGTGATTTTAACAGCAGAATAAAAGGTGTTCTTCTATCTGATAAATGAGCAGTGTGAGGATCCCCTTTTGAAACATGAGGTCATGTCAAAAAGAATGACAATTTCTTTAGGATTCGACATGAAAAATTATTGAGCAAATTAAACACATTAGACCCTCTTACTCAGTATTGTCACACAAAACCAGAGCAACACAATTTATAGTTTCTCTTTACATCTTTTGGCTTCTTTCTGTCTGCTTGCTGAGTCTACCGAACACCTATCAACCCATCCTTCTAGCTCCCAAACAGCCCTCCCAAAACAGAACAAAAAACCCTGCAGGCCTGGGGGAAAAGGAAGAAAAAAAAAAAAAAGAAAAAGAAAGAAGTACTGGGTATTAAAAATCACACACCCAGTAGAAATACCAGTTTTCTGATACTGTACAATTAACCTTGCATCCACTTCCTACTGGCCTCTCACTGTTTTACAAGCAATAATTGGGCACACTTCTCCACTCAACAGCAGCTAACAGCCTCATCTGGACCCTTGCAAACAACTCTTTCTAAACATTAAATGAAATTAGCTCATTGAATTCAACTTCTGGGGCCTTGATGATGGGGTGTTGGTTTGTTTTTTGGATTTTTTTTTTCTTCTTTTCAGCTAAGCACCAGCTATGCTAACTGACGGTAATTCCTTTCTTTACAAACTTTTTCTGGCTTAAAGTTAGCAGGTGTTTTGCACTTGGCCAAGTAGCAATTGGTAGTTTCCAGCAATGCTAGTAAGGTCTTTTAGCCATTTGTCATTCGTTTGACACAAATACACAGATTGTGATTAAATGAACCGTGCTTTGATTGACAAATAATTTTTTCCTCATTGCTTTCTAAGTGCTACTCTTATTTATTTTTTTTCCCTGAGTATACCTATATCAAGATTAAAAAAATCCTCTCTTCATCTTCTTTCTATTGTATTTAATGTTACCCGTGAATTTTGTTACACCTCTTTCAGAAACACTTGGGGATCTTTCTGCAGATTATCTCTTGTTTTTTAATGCTGAATTTCTATATCCTGATAATCACATTTTCACTGTTACCAAAGTGTGCTTGTTTCTGCGTTATTGTCATCTCAAGACAGTTGTATTTCTATTAGGTTATTTGCAGGTTACACCCTCTGTATTATTTTATTTATTTATAGTGTGGGGTTCCTAGCAGTGAATTTTTCTAGCTCGACTGACTCTTTGCTGTAAGCAATTTCACATTTTCCTCTATGAAGACTGATGCTGTGATTGATGCCAGAGGTAGTCTACATTATTAGTTCATTTCTAGCGGGTGTACTCAGGTGGCTAAACAGCTGCTACTGTGACTGGATTTGGAGTATTAAAAGATTTTCTCTCATCTTACGTTTACTGACATATTACAAAGAAAGAGTTGCTTCGTATAATTACAGCAAATTATAGGAACCAGAGCTGTGATTCTGGGAACATTCTAGATGCTTCTTGCCAGAGTTCAAGTCTGAGTGTGGTGTAAGATGCTGATGTCCAGCACATTCTGTTAGTGGTCTATATAAAGGGCTTAAAGTTAGAAAGCTCTTCTTCCCAACTAAGCAAGCAATCAGATGTGAAATACCCTATGGAATTTTAATTTGTTCCTTTTATGGCTAACAATATCAAAACATTCAAATAAATGGTATTTTAACTTTTTTAGTGGATGCTTATGAGAGGTATTGATAATTCAGTTCTTGTTGGAAAATATTTTTAAAACTTTTATTGGTTTCAAAGAGGATCAATTTGTATGGCTTTATAAGGACAGATTAGACTCACTGTATCTCCTTTTTCACTCATTTTTGGTGATCACCAGTAGAGGACAGAAGAGCAGCCATGGTGTGGTGACTGATGGCATGCTCTTGATGCAGGCAGCTGGATAATTGTGGGAAAATCAGCTGGGGGGGCGGGGAAGGAATTAGAGAAAAATTGGGTCCTAATAGAAGTGTAATATTACGGAAAGCTTTTTAGGGTAAAATACAGCTATCGCCTTCAGGATGGTTGGCATGCACGGAATCTACGTCACCACAGTTCCCTAAGCAACACATCCTGCCAACTCAGCACATGTTGATAGGAGTGACGGAGGATGGAGTGGTGTGGAGACCCTGCGGCCATGCTCTGTCGTGCTCCCTGCAGGAATGGGAACTTGATGGTACCACACAGCTGATAAGCTGCATACCAGCTGTCACGTGAAGAATCCATGAGATATCTGTGGCTGAGCCAACCATTGTGGTGAAATGACTTTCCCCAGATGAAATAATCTTGTTGTAATACTAACGCACACCTACCTCCCAAAGTTGCCTGCCTCCAAGGTAGTACTACACATCGCTGGGCACACAAGACCAGTTAGCAACAACAATATGTGTGACTAGAGTCACTCAAGCTCCACCTAAATGTGATGGAAATGGACTAGTCCTGGACCAAAATAAGTCCAGGGCAGGGGGAATTGTTGTCTACACGAAGCTAGGTCAATGTGACTTATTCTAAAGTTGTTATTATGAAGGGACTTCTAATTAAGGGAGTCGGCCTTGGGGAGCATGAGAACAGACAGTGAAAAGAACACCATTATCTAAGTTAACGCGGAAAGAACCCTTCAAGTGAGTAAAGTTCTGGCTCCGAGAGGAAACAGGATGATAAGGTGTTGCAGTCCACTGACATCAACAGAAAATTAGTTGAAAATAGGACAAAGATAATAGTGGTAGGGGGAGATCACGACCTCTGACTCCAATAGCTCCCCTGAAAGAGGGCAAAACGCCGCTTGAGGAGCATGCGTAGTTAGCAGAGAACTTCAGTAGTGCTATCTGAGGATGCATACTATTTTTTCTAATTTGCATTAGAAGCAAGAAACTTGTAACCAATCCTGTGTATGATGAATGAATATGCAATATACTATGATGTATAAAAAGTGGACAGATGAAGGGAGAAGAGAGGGGAAGATTCCATCGTAACTTCTGGGATCAGTCAATGGGCTGAACCTGTCTTCTCCCCCATAGGGATGCCTTTTGGGTAAAAATTTTGACTTATGCGTGCTAAATAACTAACTCATTCTAACTGTCATTAGTAATTAAGGTTTTGATTGTATATAGTTTGATAGTGTATCATTTCAAGCTTGTTTTTGCAGACAGTCCCTATCACTAGCAATCACGAATCTTAACTCATCATGATTTTATAATAAAGAGTGTTGTTCTGTAAACTGTTAGTGTTGAGTCCTTTGCGGGCGCTAACAGTTGCTGGCAGTGGATAACACATTTGAACAAAGTGGGAAAACCCGCTGAGGGTCTGAATGACCCTGAACAAGGCAGTCAAATTGCCCTCTGATCCAGTGGGACTGTTCAGTAAAGGATCCCGGTAACGGGACGCTGACAAACTGATTGGGCACCAGGGTCTCGGCTTTCCTGAGGCACTAATAGACAGATCAAACACCTGGGGTTGAGAGGATTACACACACACACCACACCACCCCACCACCCCACCCCCTTTTTCACATGACAATAACCTGCCTGCAGATACCCAACTTGAATATCCCACCTATCTTTTCAGCTGCCCCATGTCCAGCCCTTCATCAGGCAACCACAGTGATGATGTACGTATCAACCAGTTTTAGCCATCAGGGTAGCTCAGTTAGGTTAGGGTAGGGTGGTAGTTTTGACTCCTATTTCACTACCTCTATCAAAAAAAAGATACAGAGGTGGAAACTACAATGTATGCAATGCAGTACTTATTGTGAAGACAAAAGGAGAGGTATATACAATATATTATTAAGTGGTAATACCAAATTAATTAATACTGCAAAGTGTTCTCTGATAGAGGGACATCCTTAGAAGTGGCTCTTATGCACTACCAGTATTTCCTTCCTTAGCGGGGAGAGTGGTTAGTGGCACATAGGACTGTCATGCTTTCCATTAACTTTGGGGAAGAGCAGTTATGGTCCTATGGCTTGCTGAGTCAGCTTTGTTCTCATTTCTTGTGACTTGCACACTCATGCTGCCTTGCGGTGCTTTTCTCCTTGACCACCAGAAGGCTGTTCAGTTCTAATCAGTTTTGAGTAGGACGTGTGTAACTATTATCAGCTTGGAAGTGTCATGTCAGGAGTTTAAGAATATTTGGTACGTGAGAGCTGTGGGGACTGGGATGCTGATACAGCCACTGCTTCCCTGAAAACAGAAAAGCAGGAAACATTTTTTTAAGAAGCTTGGACAGGCTTATCTGAGCAAAAAAATCTTGTACTAACTTGACCAAGTTTAGTTGAAAAACCTGTAGAAATAATAAGCTGAAAAGATTTTGACACCCAGACAATTGATATTTCTCCTTCAGCAAGGTTAAAAAGAATTGTAGTTGTCATCTAAGTGTCATTATTTTTTATGCATGCGCATATGTGCTATTTCTTTCACATATCAGAAGAATTTATCAGAGTAGACCTGTAAGTTCTGGCCACTTCTGTTTTGGAATGTGTTACTAGTAGTGTATTCTCTTTTCTGAGTTATCCTTAACCACTTTCTAATTACAATTTTTACTTTTTTCTTTCTCAAAGATACTTTGTTCTACTTAAAACTAAAACAGCACACGTAAGAGGAAAACAAACATGTTAACCAAAGCATGAGATAGCATGTGTTTCATTAAGCTAAATTTAATAAGATATAAATCAGCATACCTACATTTATTGTATCAGTGCCTTTTTGATGTACATTTATATTCTAAAATACTTTCAATTATTGATCAGTTTAATGTAAGTGAGGAGGTGAAAGATTAATAAGTGTCTTGATGTGTTCGTAAGAGAGATTTCAGAGAGGAAAATGTATGCAATGATTACTGTATGGAGCAGATACAGCTGTCCCTTTCACTACAGACATGATTTACTGTCGGTACTATGACATGTACATGTCCGAGTTGCCACAGAATCTTTCAGTGCCAGGGAATCTCACAAATCCCAGAAGGGTGTCTTAATCCCCGGCATGATTACAATAAGTACCAACCTGAAGTCTTGAAACTACGTAAGCATAATGAGCAAAAGAGGAATCATGAGTCAATAAAGTGTGTATCAATGTTTAACATTTTCTCAATGTATCCATTGAGTATGCATTCTAATTTCATTATACAATCTGTCAGTTGACCAGAACCCTGACTTTCTCCAATATGCAGCAGTTACAGAGCTTGCAGTCAAAAGCAACCTCCTCCCCCTCAAATTTTCTACCTCCAAATCTCATACCAACCTCTGTCTCACATTACTGAAGTGAGACTTCTCACTGGTTCTGGGTTTCCCGGTAGGTTTGAGCAAGTAAACTTTTTAAAATTTTACTAAAAAAAAAGCTTTAAGGTTTGTTTAACTGTTGGATCAAACATTTACTGTCAAAACTGGTTTTTTCCTTATAGTGTTTGTATAAATATGTGGCTTTCCAATAATTACTACACATTTTTACCTGATTAATAAATAGCTGAGAGACAGGCTAGTAGAACAGTAGCATAAAGAGGCAAAGGCAAAAATGTGCTCTCTTACCTGCATAGTGGATGTTGATGATAATGATACTATCTGACATAATGGAAAGGAACTAATTCATGGTACAAGGGCAATATCTTAGTGTAACTTTTAAAAATGCTAATACACCTGTCATAACCTGAGAGGAGAATATTAACCATATAATGACATGTGCAGAAACTCTGGATCTTGATGAGAAGCGTGCCACCAGCTTCCTCCTCTTATACACCTTCTCTCTATAGGTATTGTGGTGTCAGTGGAGAGGGTCTTGGTTTATATGGGCAAACCTGGGAGCAGAACTGATCTCTTTTACTTTTTAAAACATGACTGCTCTGTATGTACACATTAAATACAAGTACTTATTTGAGGCCTTGTAGCATTATGTACTGTACAATCCTTACTGTCTGATACAGCCGCTGGTAAAATATGATGAAGGATAGAAGACAGAAGAAATCAATAGCAGCATTCTGCGTGCATATTGGCTGGCGCATGCTGGCATTGGGCAGGTAAAAAACATCTAGACAACCAGCTCTGCTCCAAGATCAGAATATTTTGTTAAGGAGGGTTTTAATCAAGTGTGGAAAAGCAATTTTCCTTCCTGCTGGGGTTGTATTGCTGCAGTCAGCTCTCAGAGGTTTGGGTCACGGATGAATGACTTTCAAAGAGCTAATCATTGTTCTTAGGTAGAAGACATAGATATAGATTGATGCTTTGTTCTCTCACAACAGGTCCTGCGCAAGCACTTTTTAGTGGCTTCAGTCTACCACAGAGAACAATGGAGAGAAGATAGGGTATAATTTATGGCCAAGGATATACAAAGCGGCAAACATCATTACCCAGTAGTAGTCTGTTTGGTTCTGCTCTAGGAATGCTCCTCATTAAAATAAGCAGGGTCATTTTATTACTTTGTGGGAAATGCTGTGGGTAATACCAGACAGAAAACTGAGGCAAAAAACCAGAGTGGTCAGTGCTATAACAACACAATACACCTCAACCATCATTTGGTGCTTCTGTTGATAACGTCAGCTCAGCTCACGCTAAGGCTGCTCTTTCTTTGTAAGAAGTGAGGGACTTGAAAGACTGGCAGTTAGAGGCAACAAAAGTAATAAACGGATGGCCAAAAGAATGGCCAAAAGGACATTATAACATTTGTCATTACAGTGGCTTATAAGTGTTGGGGTTGTTTTGTTTCTATAGCTTAGCCTGCCACTAACATTCTGATGTTTATTTGAACCGTTGAAGCAAATCTGTCACAAGCGAAAGCTGTGTCTTGGCAGTGGTAAAGATATACGGAAAGGCAACTCAACTGCTGCTGATGTGAACTTCAAACATGACAAGATATTTGACTGACAGAAGAGCTGAACAGTGGCAGAATTCGAGCTCTGTTATCTTCACACTTTACTTATGCTTCCCTGTATCTTGCTACCTTTTATCATTTTGTTATCTTATTTTGCAGCTATATTATATTGTCCAGTGTTAAGCTTTTTGTTCCGACAATTTCATCTGGTTTTCTGTCCTTTCAGAATACTTTCCCTTGGTTTTATTGGAGAAATCAGAATAAAAAGATACCAATATTGTTTTTTTTTTTTTTTAATGCAGATACAATAGGTATGTTAAGAACTAGAGATTATATTAAGAAAGAAGCACAGAAACAGTATGTTGAAAGAGGTTGTGTTTTAATGGATGTTCCATGACTTTTAGTTAATCTCGTGTGATTCAAGTATTTAAAAATTTAAGAACATTTGAAAAAAGAGATACTGTGACCAAATTTCCTTCAATATTAATTTTTGAATCAGTAGCATTAAAGCATGGCATTTATTGTGATAAAATCATTGCAAAATGCTTGAATATCACCGGAAGAAGTAATCAAGCTGTTACATCACAAATTTTAATTTAATCAATATGTTCCCAGAAAGTTTTTACTGTAGTTAAGCAAACAATTTTTGATGTAAACAAGTTGGGAGAAGACCTAATAGAAAAATTTCAAAAATACCGTAGAACAACACAGTTTTATAGAAATTTAATGAGATAAATTAGATTGAAGTAATTGTTTACCAAGAACTAAGCAGAAATCTAAACGGAGTTGCTCAAGTGACAGCTTTCTGTGCCTATGATGTAAAGGAAATGAAATTGCAGGCATTGAGCCCACTCAATATTCAGTCACCTTCCTACACATCTCTCCTACCATTTTTGTTTTGGAACGACTAGATGCAGACTGTCAGAGGAGAGTCTGTCTAGGTCCCTGTTATGTACATTTAGATAAAACTACTATTTCTGGCTTTCGTAGTCTCATTCCTACAGATACTGTCTCACCTCCATCAGGTATGCTGGCTGCTGCCCCAATCAGAAAAGGAAATAAAAAGACACACACTCTCTCTCTCTCTGTCAACTTAGGCCAGCTAAGAAATGATAGTTAACGTGGGTCTTTTTTTGCTAAAATAGATGCAGAAACAGAAGTCCTAGAAATAGGAGAAAGGTACTGCTACGCGTAAAAATAGAAGCTCAAAGTGCACATCATATTTTACCTGGTTGCCTGTAGGCTGAACAACCACATCCTACCCAGTTGCCAACTCGTTTTAATTCTGTTATTTTTATTTAATTTATCAGGCTGTGCATTATTTGATGGTAAAGAGGCTCAGGTCTTAGTCTATGGTCTTTTTAGTCAACCAGAAAGTACTTAGTAGTGAGGAGGTTGTGAGGAAGTCTGCATTTGCAATAATCCTTTTGCTAAAGGTGGTGTTTCTGCCTTAGTACTGGCTTCTTGTAGCTTCTTTGTAGCCTCATAAAAAACCCACTTTGGCTGGTTTTTTTTTTTGTCCTGAAAACTTGAATGCAAAATTACCAGCTTACTGCCCAAACATTTCGACTGAGTATTTTTTTCCTTCAGTGCAGCCTTCAGCACAGATTTTACCAGGATCTACACTTTCTTCTTTTTATTTGTATTGTATTCTACCTACCCATTCCCTTCCTTTCTGCTCCCTGATTAAGCTGCTATTTGCTGAACAGTCAGTTTACAGTTTGGGGTAGATACACTGCCTTATGGGCCAGTGGAATTTGGTATTGCTAGTATTTGATAACAGATACCGTAACACTGACACTACTTGTTCAAGATTCCAAAAACTGCATCTCCCAGTAACTGACATTTAAGTCCCTAAATCATACAGAGTCTATAACTCCAAAGGAATAAAGTCCCAGAATGCTAAGGACAGAATCCTGGTCTAAATTTGGGAAAATACCAAGATGTTTTTTCCCCTTAAATCTTCAGCAAGGAGAGTAAGAGTTAGTCCTTTTATTATTTATTTATGTACAGTGACAGATTAGCACAAGGTGGCAGAGTCTAAGCAAAAATCTGGCTTTAAGAGGCACCTCAAGATGTTCTTCAAAAGGAATCAGTTCAGATCCAAAGGTGATTTTCCCTGTTATTTTATTCATAACTCCCTGCCCTTCCTCGGAATAACACCAGGATCTAGGACACTAGCAGCTTCTATTGGTCTGCAAGGTTGTCTGTTCCCTCCTGTGACAAGATGCAGAGTGGAGGACAGCTTTGATGGTGGAAATGCTTCAGGCTTTCATCTTATAATGAGCTCCCCCAAAAGACTGAAAACTTTCTAAACTAAAAGAAACTTCACAATTTAAATAAAAAGTTGCATTTCTGCTTTCTCATATAAAGAAAACTTAAGGCAAACTTGAGGTGACAGAACAGAAATAAGGTTTATGCACTCTTCTCTTCTTGCCCACCATCACTTTGCAGACAGATCCCTGGATTTCATCTGCTGAGTGCCCACAGTTTCTGTGTAGTCCTGTTCAGGAAGTTCTTCCCAGTCTTTCTGGAGCCAAGTTGTTCTTCGTTGTGAATCTCCTGTTTATTCCTTCTTGTGGTCCCTCTGACTTTCTCTCCCTTGAGCGTACTGAGTTAACTCCCATTGCCTTGAGCGGGCTTCCTCCTCATCCAGTCTTTTCAAAGGAACAGAACATGTAACTGAGAACATGCAAGTAAAACAAATACCTGTCTGTGTTATTGTATAGCCCATATGCTCCTCTGTTGCTAGGGAAAATGGCAGAGAGCTATAATGCCAAAGACATTAACAATTTCTGATAGTCTGTATTCCCCATGTGAATTGCCCGTGTGGATCTCTGTGTGCATGGGTTTACGGTACTTTCCAATAGCTGCTGACCCATCTTATTGGTTTCTCTGCTAATAATTGAAGTAGAACTCTGAGCAGCTTGCTCAGCCTTTCCATAGTCTTCCTCAGCAAAAATAAAAAAACTGCAAGTAATAATGATGATAAAGGAAATCCTACTGTTTATGGTAAAATTTACAGCTGACTAACAATGATATTTAAAACACACCAACTACCTCATGGTAGTTTCAAGTTTCAGCAGATCTACTTTTTCATGCCCCTGTGAGGTTGCAAAAGCTAAGCCCAGGATCTTCGAGTGGGTTCATGAAGCTGATGCAGGAAGCATCCAAAGCAATCTCAGTTTCACTGTCTGGCTTTGCCTGGTATCTCCCAGGCCTTCAGCCTCCTCACTCCGGAGTGCTTTAAAAAACTTTCAGAATATGCTGTCATTCAAAAACAGTATTGCCGAAAACATCTTAGAATAGCCTTCATTACACTTGTGATTTTAATCCGCTTCAGTCTGAGCTTTCCAAAGCATGTTCTTTCCGACCTTATATTAATAAGACTGCATAATAAATTCATTCACACACATTCCTCATAGTTCAGCAGACTTTCTCTAGTTACTTACTTGCATCTGGAAGCTGTGCAATGAATTTGAGGGAGATAATTTGCTCTCCTGCCTCCTTTCTACCCTACTACAATTATCCCAATCTGTATTATTGGTTGAATTACTAGTAGTATGGGTACTTTTGTTAGACAAAATTTCAGCATCAGCCAGAAGTGGGTCAAATAAATTCCTTAAAATGCTTCAGTGTTTTCACTTACCGTCTACACTACAACAAAATGTATTAAATGTATTTAAAATGTATGAATTGCTGGATTTCAAAGCTCTCTAACAAAATCCCAATGTTACCAAATTAGTTTAATATTTAGTATCCCTTTGTGTTATCTTACGTCCAGGTATAGAGTAGCAATCACAGCCGTCGTCACTTGGTGGAGCCAGATTACTCTGCAAATGGAATATGCTTTAGGAGTGGCTTGTGGAAAAGGTCTCAAAGTCAGGATTTAGAAATAGTATGTTGAAGAACGACAATAAAAAAAAAATAATTGTGGGATTTCAATAAGTCCTTGGAGGAATTAGAAGGTTTATAGCTTTGCTTTTAATTACTTCAGCACAGGAGAAGTAAAGGACTTGCTGGCTGAAGCAAAGCCTATCTGCTTTTGCTGGGATAAAATGGGAATACAGTATAGGTATATTTGGTAATGTACATGTCAGCCTGCGAAGCTGAAGTGATAGCTGTCACTCTTGGTACAATTTAAAGGAACTCAGGTTGTTAATCATAGAATCATTTGGGTTGGAAAAGACCATTAAGATTGTCAAGTCCAATCATAAACCAAATACTACCAAGTCTGCCATTAAACCAAGTCCCTAAGTGCCACATCAACATGTCAATGCTAAGCTTATTAATAGTTTACACACTACTCTTTTATTTTACTGCTAATATTTTAAATTTATACCATTTTTTTATCTCTCTCTTAAATATTCTTCATAAAATCCAGAAGGGCACCTGATTTATTTCTGGTGCAGAGAATAGATCATTCTTAGAGGGAAAAAAGGGGAGAGTACCAAACTGTAAATACCTTCTCTATACTCTGTGAGTATAGAGAACTCACAGCAACTTTTACTCACAGTTTTTCTAGCCATATGCATGGGGGACTATTTAAAGATGTGTCAACAGTAGAAGCACTTACTCATTCTTATTCCATGTTGTATTTACTGTGCACACTGTAACAAAGAACTTGGGGGAATTTAGAGCACTGTCTGCCATTGTGATACTTGGTGATCAGAGGCTACTACTGGGAGTGTGTGTATTTTCTGGCGGTTTTGTGTTTTTTCTTTTTTTCTTCTCATTATTTAGTGTTTGCATTGAATTCCTTCAAGACAGATGGATAAGGATAGATACTTCTGAGTTGTTCTGACTAGCATATGAATAAAGTCTTACACTTTCAATATATTCTTTAGACTTGTCAGATCTCATTTACTGAGAATAGACTCTGTCATTTTTGCTCCAGCCTCATATTTTATTTCATAACATATTGAGCACATGGCTCTTTCCTCGTTAGTGACCCCATGTGCCAGAAGAAGCTGGTTGTCGCTATCAGCCAGCTGTTGCCAGATACATCTGGCAACCAGGGTTATAGAGCAGGAGAGAAGCCACAACACTGGGGGAGTGGAGCTTAAGATTAGCCAGGTAGAGGGGTCTGTGCTTTAAAAACCAAGTAAGACAAACTTCACAGCAACATAATGGCATCACAGTCCCACACATTGTATGTCTTCATTCACAGCTCTCTCATTTATATTTAGAAGTGCATCTCCTTCCATGACCCATTGAGTCAGATGACAGTTGAGATTTTCAAGCCCTTGAGATACTGGGAAACCCAGCACAGAGTCTTCTTGTATTTGTTCCTATCCTAGCGTGAAAAAGAACAGGAAATTCTGATGTTACAGCTTCCTAGATTTTACATACAAAATCATATAAGGGACATTATTCAGAACTATCAAGACCTTCTAAATAAATACATGTCCTCAATTATTTCTGCATAGAACCCATTATTTTCCAATGAATGAAAACACACATCATGAAAACAAACCATATTTCGAGAACATCTTAATTTATAACTGTGTGCAGCAACAAGACTTACATCTTATGTAAAATTAAAAAATACAGTATTATTCCCCTGCAAAAGGAAAAAAAAAAAAAAGAAATATAAAGAAGAGTATATTAAACCTGCATGTAAAGAACAGAACACAGTTTATGGAAGACAGCAATGAAATTACTGGTGAAAAAGAACAAAGGTCAAACAGAAGAAAATACCTGAAATACAGAAGTGACTTTTCCACCTCTCGAAGGGCAGGATGGGCTCTGTTAATGCTGGAAGATGGCATAGGGGCAGGATGAACACGGAGCTTTGGTTTTGCATACCCAGAATAGCTGGAAAGAGCACTTGTGGTGGCCCATTTCTGGATGATTTTCCAGCCAAAATGATCAAAAAGGTTAAGTTTTGCAGTGTTTTTCCAGCTAATGAAGGCTGTGGGGGTTTGGGAGGTTTTTTTTTTTCAGTTGTTTTTAACTCGATAGCTTTATTGCTTTTTTATACTTTTGTTGGCACCCTGGAAATTTGCATTTGGTTTCACCCCTTTTTCTTAGGATAAGCAGTACTTACATCAGGTCACACAGGATGTTTGACCTGCATAAGCAGGGAAGGCAAATTTTTAATTTCTTTCTTTCTCCAGTTCTCTGCTTTCCCTGTGTGATACCATTTGCACAGCTGTATCTAACTCCGGCAACAAGGGAGAGAAGTTACCAGCTGAAGGGTTTTAAAAGTTCATTAATTTAATTTATTCTGCCTCTCCAAAGGAGATTTTCATTGTCATTGGAATAATAGCTCTTATTTGTTGTTTGGTTTTGTTTTTGGGGTTTTGTGTGTGTGTGTGTGTTCCCTGCCCACCCACCCCCCCCCCACTTGAATTGGAGATTTACAAATAAGAGCCCTGATTTAATGCATTTCCTAACTGGTATGCCCAGTTTTCTTCCCTTTGTATAAGCTGCTTGATTTTATATGCTCTTATTTCTAGTCAGTTTATTGCTCTTCTCTTTTTTACTATTCTCCCTGTGGTTTTGTATCATCAGGAAATTTCACTTCTTACTGAACGCATCTTCATCCAAGTTAAAAGAGAGAGACAGTCAATCAGTCAGTAAATCCCTACTCTCTGAAAACAGTCAGCACCAGCTGTAGCTCAATTAAAATCAACACTTGAATAGTTCACAAGAGAACCCACACTTGTATACACACATTAATCAAATAAATCCATTTTCATCTGTAGTTGTAGTCCAAATTTTCAGTTAATAGCTTGGACAGTAAAGTGTGGGCTGAAGATACGTGATAGAAGCAGCAGATAATTAAACCTTCTCAGCATAATGTTTAAACTTATGGTGTCCTGACATGCACACTAAACAAGGTATGCTGAAAGAACCTAAAATATATGGGGTTTGCATGCTTAATTGTAATGAGCACTTCTGCTGAGTAATACAAGCAATTCAGCTATTCAAAATTGCTTGACATGTTCCTAGTTTGAAAATACAAAAAAAAATAATACTTGAGCTTTTCTTTTTTTCCTAGGATGGTGAATGGGACAGTATGTAGAAAGAAGGCTATTTCTGTATATATGCTTAAGCCAGCTCTAAAAACATTGCAAATAAAGTTATATTTATGCTATCGAGGCTAAAGCCCCACAGAACATCTGCTTATGTTTCTTAATTCTATGTATATTAAGAATAATTTGCAAGGAACAATGGTTTCTTAATCCACACTTAGGACAACTTGTATTTAACAGTATCTGCTTAAGTCCAACTCATTTCATGTTAATGGCACAACTAAGTGCTGCCCTGATCATGGGACTGTACTATATGAGCATCAGACCGCTACTAAAGAGCACTTTAGCTTAAAAAAAAACAAAACAAAAAAGTCTGTGGAGCATACAGGCCATGTCAGCCTGTATTCTAGCTTTCTAGTCATGTTAATTCAATCTGTTCTGAGCGGGTTTCAGATAAGGTCAGGGTGGCCATGATGATTGCTATTTAGAACCTGTTCCAAAAGAAGCGTTACTGCCACTGGTTGGAAATATTTTACTGAAATTACTTCTGTCATAAAATGAGTATTTGTCAAACTGAAGTATCTTTAGCTTAGTTTGGGACAGCTATCTTGACCCCATGCTGAAGAAAGATAAAGTTGGACAAATAGATGTAGTCCCAAACCACAACAATCAAGTTCACAAACTCTACTGGGATCAGGTCCTGGCTGCAGTAAAGTGTTTGAGGTTTATAGATAGTGTATAAATGTAACATCTCCAGCGACAGAGAATAAAACCCACCCCAAGACAGCCTGGTGCTCATGATAGGTTAGAAAAAGGCTTAGTCAGGTTGTGCAATGTGTTGAACCTGATCTGGGAGTGCCAGGGAAAGCATGCTTTCTCTTTGTGAAAACCTTCAAGGTTTCACACCAACATGTGAAATGGAGTAATAAATGTTTGAAATCTGGAATTACATTGGATGAGAAAATAGTTCTTTCATAGCTGTAGTCGAAATACCTTGTTCTCTGCAGGGATGGGGAACATTTTTGGTGATAGACTAGTATAGACACAGCTGGGAAAATGTTTTGCTTGTCACAGGCCATCAGCAATGATCCTCCCTCAGGCTGACAACAATGATACTCACAGATCACTTCCCACACCCTCTGCAGTAATTGAGTTAGATTGCTTGAAATGAAATCATGTGCTCTTTCGCTGGCTGTTTCACCTTGCACCCGAACATTCTCAGTTCCAAGTAGGAAAGATCCTAACCTGGGAAGCTATTAGAGACACCCTTCGGTAATATGGCACCTTTCTTCCTTTTGCCTCGTGGCCTGGGTGTACTGGCTCTAAGAGAGACAGAAGTTTGCTTCAGGGCTTGCTTAAATCAGTGGGATCCTTTATACTGGCTTTAATGTCTATGAATCAAGTCTTAGCAGAACTTTGAAAAGAAAACCTTAGTGCTTTATGAAATATTATTAATTTAGTGATGGAAAGATTTGCTATATAATTGATAAATAACAGGAAATTTTCCAACACTATCTTAAAATCTTTGCCTCACTGATACTTCGTTGTGTGCTCTTTGTAGCTCCAAAACAATTTTTACAGAGCCTTATAGTAGTGCTCTAGGTTTTGAAATCGCTGGTGTGTTCTTTCAGGCACACCTAGATAGCTGCTTGCATTTGAAAGACATAGGGAGTTCTGAACTCTGATTAAGGCATGATTTATAGTATGAAAATCTTAAATATCCTTTTGTGTAAGGGAAAACTTTGTAAAATCTGGCTTCAAAAGCTGTAGCTCCAGTTCTGAAACTTAGATATATTACTCATTTTTACTCAATTTAACTCTAAATAGAAGCACTGAAAACAGTGCCTTAAGCTACAGGGTGGCACTGCTTTGGGGTGACAGTGAAATAACTTGTGGATATTTAGAAGTGCTCAATAAAGCATAAATTACAACAAGGATCGGAAGACGGGAAAAACTCAGATGCCTACAAATAACTGAATGTTTCCCTTGGGCATAAACATTAATGACTTTAATTAGATTATAGTTGCTCATGGAAGCATAGTCTTGCACAAGATAAAAATACATGACATTGCATTTGCAAGTAGGCAACTGCATCAGAAACACAAGGAAGTTTAATGTTAAACACAAGTTATTCACAAAATATAAGGTATCTGGGTGCACAGTATATGTTCTGTTCTCAGGATGTGCGCATGTATTTGTAAGATGGCAGCACTGCTTCATATATTCGGCACTGAGTTGTAGTCGTAGGATTTAAGGATTGAATTAACTGAAGGGATAATAATTGGAAATGTACATTAACTGAAGATCTTCAGGGGCCTATGTTTGTCTTCTATTTTCATCTTTACACTTGTGAAAAGACACTTCAGTGAGGATATTTAGAATACCATACCCTCACATGTTGAGTGAGGATCTAGATATTTCCCCAGTATTTATACCTCCACTAATTAAAATCCTGATTTAGATTCATGAATTACATTTCAGTTAAAAGAGTCCTGTCACCTTCCATGACGTTTGACAGACCAGGTTGCCAGGCATGGGTGCCACATGATGCCTATGTCCTTACTCCAGTGCTGGGATCCACACGCTGCTGGGTGATGCACCAATGCAGCAGTGTGCAGCCAGCTTTTACCCGTTCTGGAAGCCTGCTGGTTGCAAGCCTGTAAAAGCCACAGTGGGGAAGTAAAGGTGATTTAAAAAAGTAACTTTATTCTCAGTATGGGAACTGCCAGTCTGGCTAATTGACTGGGCAAACTAAGGCAGAAACTTTAACAGAGTTTTGCTGAAACACTGCCTCTCATGGAATCCTTGTTGTCTTCGCCTGTGCAGTGGCACAACCACACCAAAAGGAGTGTAGAGCATCTACACTCTTAAGGGTTTAAGTTATAGCCAAGTGATTAGGGTTAGGGTTACGGTTAGGGCTAGGCCTCTTAGAGTTAGGGTTAGACTCTTAGGTTAGAGTTAGGCCTGTAGGGTTAGGTTTTCCTGGCAAATTAAGTTTTCATCCCCTAAGGTAAAGGGGAATTGGGTCCTGCTCTTTTCTGCCTTTCCTAGCCACTAAATAATTACTGAGAGAATAATAGGGCCATAAGAAAAACACTTAATTTGAAAGACACAGCTGCTGCACATTGGTGCAAAATCCTGTGCAAATCAGAGAATCCCTGCTAAACCAAGTCCCATGGGGAATATATATGTCAGGTGTCCTACCCCTAGTTCCTTATGTAGCAGATGGATCTTCTGTCCAGTAATGTCTGCTCTGCTAGAGGTAGAAGAATTCACCATTACTGGCATCTGTTCACAGTATTAACAAGATGAAAAATTGTTTTGGTATTGATTTTCACAAGAAGTAGTTACTTGACATGTTGACTGCAAACCTATGCAAAAAGATCAAAATGGTTAAAATTACTTTTATTGGTGTTAAGAACTTTCAGAAAAAGAGTAAAAACATAACATCATAAAAACCTAATACTAGATCTGACTTTAAATTGTCTGAAACATAGCCTAAGGCAGCAAGCATTTTCTCATTGAGAAACATTTCATGACTTAACAACAAGGTGTTAGCTCTGTAGCGTACAGACTCAACTGATGACCAAGATCAACGACCACACAAACTATTGCAAAAGCTTTTGGACACTATTTGGGGGAGAAAGCCTGTGCTGTGGTCAGATTCAGTAGACCTATGAACAGGCCTACGTGCAAAGATCACTGAGCATTGCATGAAATGTAAACATGGAGCTGTGAAACACTCGGGTATTTCATGCATTTGAATACATGCAACTCCAGTAAACAAAGGAAATATAAAGGAGTAAATGTAGATGGTAATGCACCTTTGGAGGTACTGATCTCAAGATGCCAATTCCACAGTAACGTAACAGTTATTTAAATATTATTACTTATGCTAAAATATTATTTTAGGGTGGTGGGGGTTTTTGGTTTCGGTTTGGTTCTTTTTAAGTCTTCATCTTTAAAAGTGATTTCTCTGGCAAGATCATTACCTTTCATATCATTGGTTCCCGTATTAGGCTAGTGACACTGACCGCCAGTCCTCAGGTGTTTTCGACTGGGACAAACACTGCTACAATTAATTTACTTCTGCAAGCCTTTGACCTCGCTGCTATAGCAAATAAAGTGTTTCAAACAATTATAAGAACACTAGTTACTCTTAATGAGAACACTATTGACTCTTACCTTTCTGACATAAAGCTGTAGCTTGCTAGTAATGATGTGAAAAATAGGTCAGGTGAAAATACCGAATTCTGAGATTTTTTTTTTTTTCATTTTAATGAAATTTTTACTCCTTTTAATTCTAGATGGATCAAGCTTTTAGCAGAGACATCAGTTAGGAAACTGGGAGAGAAAAGTGGTTTTTAGCTCAATACTGTCCACTGGTTTGCATTTTAAGCAGTGATATTTCCTTAAAGGATTGTAGGTCTTCTAATCTTCTCATGTGCTTTACACCATAGCTCTTTTATTTTTACCCTACTTTGTTTTTTATACTTATTTGACTGTTTTGACCCTACACCTGCCATAACTCCTGACTTTACCTCCCCAGCCTTCAAATAAAATATATCCAAGAGGGCAGGCACTGTCACACTTTTAATGATCCACTTCATCTTACTTTCCCTTGCCCTCAATTATCTTTGAAGATGAAAGCTCTTAAAGCTGGATTTGTCTCCTTCCACTTGATTCTGTGGTCCCAAGGAATTTTTGGCTCCTGCATTGTATGAGCAAATGCTAGTTTACTGAGGAGGGATCCAAAGGCTCAAGCTTCTTTTCCTCTTTTCTCCATAATCAGTGACTCACAAGCTTGGTGTACCCTGACTTGTAGGTAATACAGTCCTGTTGACTACACAACCCTCCTTCTTCCCTCCCCATTAAGATGGGGGCTATCCCTATCCCTCGTACATGATCAGTAACATAATTTTGTTGTTTTAGCCATTGTATTCTTTCTGTATATTGTATGCAAGACAACCGTATAAATAATAGAAAAAATACTACGCTGAGATTCTCACAGTGCAGGGAAGTGTGTGTAAGTACTGAATGTGTTGAATAAGGTAGAGTTGATACTGCAGGAAGAATGTATTTCTGGGTATGTCTTAGAATCATAGATCTCGATCCATTAATGCACCAGTGCTATTTATTGTATTTTTTGTAGGAAAAAGTACTTAAAAAATATGATACATCCACACTTGAATTGTACACTAAAACAGAGCTCAGAAAGGAGCATTACTGGTAATTGATTAGCTCTAAACTCAAGCAGCATTAACTCATCCTGTATTTCAGGGAAAACTTAAACAAATTGTGACTTTAAATGCTCATAAGTTTACAATTACTGAACTATTTTTCATTAGCCGTGAATAATTTTTCCTTCCTCTGTGAGGATCTATAAAACAACCTGGACTGACGTGTGGAGAATTAGCCATTTTTAAGATTTCCATGCTTGAAAATTTCAATCAGAACATATGGTGAAAGCACAGTTTATTGTTCATGCTGGCTTAACTCAAGTGACTGAACTGATTTTACTCATGCTTTCCAAAATAATTCAGCGCTGGGCTGAGAGGAGTCACAGACATTTTTGGCTTGATAGGTTTTGCATGAGAAAGTTAGGAGTCACTGATGAAGGGGAGGGCTGAGCAGCAGTTGGAATTCCTCCTTAATGACAGTGGTCACTAGCAGCTGGATCCCAAAGAAGCTTGGGCTGCACACTCAAATGAGCAATAATGGAGGATTCCAGTGGAAATTTAATAGACTGACAAATACTTTTTGGGCTTGATGAACTGTAATTGCCTAAGAAGGCCAAATGCTAATGGCAAAACATAGCCTAACAAAAAAGATTTATGCCTGGTTATGGGGATCATTATTTGTCTATCTCTTCTCAAAGCAACAGTTATAATGTGGGAAAAAAACCTTCCAACAATGCCTGCCAAAAAAAGTAACAATGGTGAAAATCTAACCAGTTCTCATGTCCTTTTTTGCCTCTTGTCCCAACACATAAGCTACAAACAGAAGATTACAACTAGTAAAAGTGAAGCAAGTAGAGTTTCATTTCTGAACAGAATTCAGTCATGCAACTCTACCTCGAAACATTACACAGTCCAATACATCAGTACCTCAAAATCTAAAAAGCATCTTGGCTTATCTGACTTTCATGTCTGTTCCTATTCTGTCCTTTATACAGTTTTGCAGGGATGTGATGATTTTCCTGGTGGATCAGTTAGCCAAATCAGATTCTTGGCATGCTCTATGGAAAGTATGTCATACAAAAGGAAACTAGGGACATGGTGGCAGATCTCAGAAACAGCCAGAACAAAATAGTCTATTGCAGCAGTGTGCAGAGTGATCCTAATCCCAAAGGCAGCATCAGTGCTAAGCTTAAATTGTCTCATCATCATAGATGGAGTTTATTTTGTCACTGAAAGGCTGAGCATAAAGCTGACTTGCTTTTGCCACAGAAATGCCAGCTAGAGGAGGGAAAGGCAGAACAGCCATGCTAATTTAAGTTGGTGGCTCAAGCAATAGTTTATGTGTCCCAACATTTCCCTCAGAAAAAGTAGTCAGCTTGGTATTCCAGATGCTCGGCATAAACAATGCAGGTAGAGGGTGAGGCCTGTTTTGCAGCTCTTAGTAACTGCCTACTTTGCCAATGATCAGAGCCTGTCTCAGGCAGCATAGGTATGTGAACTGAATTCCTGGGCTAATGAGCAGTGTTTCTCAGCAGGGCTAATTGCCTCAGCTGTAACACCACCTTGATGCTGTTATATTGTTTGTGGTCAGCTGTTGCCAAGATAATGAATTCTGTTTCTCTGAGAACCTGGTGTTTTAGTTCAGTAAAACAAGAGGTGGAGACTAAGCTTCTGAGTCCAGCTACACCACGGAGAAGAAAAAAAAAAAAAGGAAAAAGAATGGTAGGTGCTAACTTGGATGTAAAAGGCAAATGAGTAAAATCTGACCACAGGGATAAGTAGACCTAAAGAAGGCTTCTAACTATTGTTACAGCCAGGTTTTAGAAGAGAGTGCTTACAACAGTGGGGCAAGCAAAGCTCTGGAGGTGACTTAAGTGGAGCCCATTAGGTCTGAAAAAAAGAAAGAAATTGTGTGATGCTGCTTGCGACTCTAAGCATCTAAACTTAAGGATCCAGTCCAGAAAACTTCCCCAACTTTTCATAGTATTTTTTCTGGGTGAGGCAAAGGCAACTAGTTGTAAGTCAGACAATTTTTGTTGCTTGCTGTTCCCTGCTGCTTCTTCCTTTCTTTACCTGATAAGTATTCAGAGCCTTGCTTAGTTCTGTCCTTTCTTCTTTAAGAGCAGTTAATTCAGTTTCATACCTTTTCCTTGGAAATAAAGCAAAACTCTTGCTTGTTTACACTGCAAAAAGTCTCCTTGAATTTCAATTAATGAACAGATTCATTGAAAACTGTTCACTGCCTGCTGAAACAATTATCTCTGGAATAGTTAGGGCTAGTTATGAGAGTTCACCTTGCCCCTGAATGAAGTGGAAGCTCTCTCTTCTGCAACCTTCTGGATTCTGCTCTTAGCTCTATCGTTGTTACAGGATAGAAATGGGAAATGAGTAATGTAGGTAAAGTATATTGTTCGTTTTGGTTATAGATTTTTCTTCTATATCCTGTCTTTTTCTCTCCTAATCCACTATAAATGTGCCAAAGTATATGAAATGGTGTGTTTTTTTCCTTTTCTGAGAACAGTGAAGCCTGCTTGAATTAATATATGAATTAAAGGTAAATGAACTTTGAAACTGAATAATGAGAAAAATCTCTATATAACAAACCTTTTTATATGCCTATCAAGAAGACCTGTATGTTTTAAATGAATTGGCTTTAAATGAATACAGTGTATCAAAGAAATTTTAACACCTACTTTATTCTTTAAAACATTTTAGTACCTCATTAATGCACTTTAGATTAGCCAGGCTGTTAAGTGTCCAACACCAAATAATGGTAGAGTGCAAGAAATTGCCTTCTGTACCAGTGAAGTGTCACCTGAATCCAGATAGAAACTCACGCGTTGTTAAGGTTATATTGGGAAGACAGAAATTGCCAAAGAAATTGTGCATTTTATTAGATGCTGTCAATTTGTATTCTTTCTGAGCTCTAGATGTTGTTGAAGTGGTTAATATGACTCAGATGTCCAAAACAGTATTTCCTTCTCTGTTCTGAAAGAAAACCTGTCATTATTAGGAACGTTCTTAAAACTTGATTTGTTCATGTTTTCCAAACAGATACCAAACATGTGGTTTATAGTTGGCTTGTAAGCACTGTAACGAGTGTTTTGAAGCTATCTATGCAAACAGGACCAAAATAAGATGTACTGCCACATGGACTGCCATGTCAACAAGAGTTTCTTCTGAGCTAATGAAGTAGCCTGCTTGGTTAGGCTAGCAAACTTTGTCTTAACTACCCAATGAATGCTTTGTGCCAGCTCAAAGCAAGAGTGCAATTGAATCAGTGTATAAGCATGTTTGTTTTATTCTCAAGGTTGCTGGCTCGGAGCTTTTTGACATGATGTTAGACACTGGAGCTTAAATTTGAAATTCCAGCTGAGTCACATGCTTCAAGAAATAGGCAAATCTTAGTGTCTGTATAATTCCTCACCTCATAGGAAGAATGTGTTTAGTGATGACTCGTTACTTGAAATAATATCTGTGCTGTGTAAATTATGTTCTAGTTGATGTGAAACAAGGTATTTCAATATAAATTGAATGCTCGTAATTTCCCTGGGCTCAAACTGTACTCTGGTGATCCGTAAACACCATTCTATTCTGGCTGGTCACTTCTTTCATCAGTACGCTCTGTATTTATTCAGTATGGTATTAGGGGACTTCAGACAAGGCATGGCTGTTTCAGTTCCGCTGGCTACTGCTTGGCAATTACAAATCTGCAGGTAGTTTTAATCATGAGATTTGTAAGGAATTCTGCAGTTCTGTATGCCTCTGTGTAGCCCTTTGATTTCAAGTGTCTTATGCTCTTTTAAATATGGTAAATATACGTTTTAGATGGCTGATTGACTATCTGGGTAGTTTATTTTTTAATGTGAGCTTTTCTTTGCTCGGTTTTTACTTATATTAGTCCATTGCTCCACAATGGAGCCCAGCGATTCTGGGATCGCTCTCGTTGCTGCTGTAAGAAATGGGACGCAAGTTAGAGACATCGTGGTAATGCCCATGGTCAGTGCTTGAGGGACTGTGGGCAGAGCATAGTCTGTGATAAGTAGGTGATTTCATATCGGTATGGGTAGGTGGTACTGATCTTGTTGTAAGGCTGAACGTGAGTTGGAATGTGTAAGGAGACTGGGAAAGAGGAAAGACTTGGCTAGTCTGCTGTCTCTGGTGCTTGGTTACAACTGCTTACAGAGTCGGGTTCTGAAAACTATTTTACAAGTCTTTTCTGTTAAATTACTTTTGCTCTTGTTTCCCTCGAAGACTTGCACCACTATCCATTTTAATAGACTTGATAAAATATTTAATATTGACTGTATAGAGCTGGAGTGATGATCTTTCTGCTGTGTTCCTACTCTGTTTACTGTTATTAGGACTGTGGCTCCACTAGGGAAAAAAACCCACTACAGTAGCATTTTATAGTAACAGCCTCCAGACTCACGTCTTTGGTGAAGAGGAGAAAAGTGTCTTTAATGTCTCCCTTAGTTTGTGTCTTCTGCTCCCCTGCTACAGTATGGAGACAAAAAGTGACTTTCGGAGGCCACTTTTTTCTTCTAGTTGCCTCCATGCTCTGCAGGCAAACTGCTTTCAGAAAATCTGGCCTAAGCTGAAGGCATTCCTTTATATGACAGAGGAAACTGTTGGGTTGGTTCCGCGCCCCCCGCCCCCCCCCGCCCCCCGCCCCCAGTTATGCCAGGACTGTATTCATGTTTATAGATGGTTGCTACATCAATCCATAAAAAAGAAAAAAATACTAAAATGGGACTGGAACAAAGCCGTTAGCCACACAGTGGCATTCTGGAGACTGCAGATTTACCAGGAACAGTTTAATTAATCTCATTTTGCTTTGTGGAAAGCCTATTAAAACTGAACTTGCCTCCTCAGACAGATACTGTAGAAGTATCATCAGCATAGTGGTTACTGATGATTGTACATGAAGATCCGTGTGTGGTCTGTTTTACTAATAGCATCAAAATCAGTCTTACTTGGATCATCTCACTGTTTTCAAATTCCAGGGTAGGGGTCTAGGGACTGCTAATTGGCCTATTACACAGAAATCTCTTAGGAAGACTGATGGCACTTGATGGGCTCAGGACTTATATAATTATGTATCTTAATTAAGAGAGTGGCATACTTGCTCTCATGAAAAGAGAGCAGCTTCCATTCCTGAATGTTTACCTACTTTTAAAGCAAAGTTTGTACTTGTAGAGGATCTGTGGAGGTTATATTCCGAAGGATTAGCTGCCTTAGCACAACAAGGTGCTGATCATTCGTGTGTCTAAATGTTATGGCAATTTGAGGACTAATTAAAGCTGGAGCCAGAGTGGGAGACTAAACGGTACTTCCCTAGAGGCCCAGCCCAAGCAGGGAGAGTGCAACCCAGCAGGCATTTCTTGGTAAGGTACCATCTTCTTGGTCAGGTACCATCATTGGTGAGCTGGCTTCAGACTTTGCAGTGACAGACTGTGAGCTCTATCTGATTAAATGCCGTTTAGGCGCATGAGGGTGGAAATTGCTCCAAGCTGATAAATGCTTCCTCTCACCCCACTTGGACCTGTTGGTATAACCTCATTAGGGTACCCACATGGCCCTCCCTCTAACCAAGAAACTTTTGAAATAAATGGATGAGTGAGCATGAAGTATGAAAGCAGCATGTAAAATTGTGACAGGAGGGGAGAGAGAAATGGGAACAGAGCAGCAGTCAAAACTTATTTTGATACTTCTACAAGTCAACCCCGCTGGCATGACGATCCTGTCTAGACCTAACAGAGCATCCTCCCCATCAAAGCATTCTGGCCGCTGCACTCACAGGACAGTGCAAAAAGTAAGGACCTGTGTATGTGAACTTTTGGGGTGCTTTCTCGGCCCCATGGGGATTGTAGAGGGCAGCATGGGTACACACAAAGCAAGAGCACCCACATTTCCGGCAAGATGTGGCTGTGAGTAGGGGAATTTGCGCTCCCAGAAGAGAGTAGTGAGGGCTCGTTTCCCTCTAGTCCTGTGAGAGGGTGGTGTGTGTGCGTAACTCTGAATGTGGGGAGGGGGGTAACTCTTGGGATTAATTATTGTGTGCTTAGAAATTTACAGGTATTTATTAATGTTTTGGAAACCTTTAATATTGTGATTTACGTCTTGTATCCCTGATACTGACCCTGAGTGTATAGTTTACAGATTGCCAGTTACTTCCATCATTATTATATCGTTGGATTGCTTAGTGGTTTGATTGAAACTGTGACCTGAACAGTTTTTCTGTGTCACATACCCTAAGAAGACATCCCTTGTGCAGCAGCAAGGTGATTGCTCCTCAGTCACTACCTTCAGCAAGTTGTCGCCAGCTTTGAGCAAGGAGTGGGGTGTCTTAAGATGTTCAGTTCTGAGGAGAAAGACAAGCCCTCTTGCTGTCTCCCTGTGGTAGTTTTCTGTTTATGTGTGAACGGTGCATCCTTAAGCAAATACAAGGTATGCAGTGCAAATAGTTATCTGGGCTCTTTATGCAGTCATCTGGTTTGGATTTTAGTCTTCCAGACATCACCCCCTTCAAGCAGACCAGACTAGCAAAGAAAGCAGTTTCTGACAATGACAATCTTAGTTAAGTAGATCTAAAAAAACAAACAAAAAAACCCCTCCACCACGCTTCCCTGTGTAAAATGGCTTTCCCTAAACTATATGGATCAGAAAGGTTCAATAAATTAATCTTCCATTATATGAAATATTATTTTATTTCCAAATTTGTTATTGCTTTTAGACTTTTCTGAAGCTAATTAAAATTGTGTGTATTAAAAAACCTCAAAAATTTTAACTTCCTACAAAATCCCTTTCCACAATAAATAAGTGCAGGAAGTTGTATTGCAGGTGGAGCGTGCTACAGGTTTGAGTACACGTGAAGAAAGCCCCTGCACAGGTACAAAATGGGAAGCAAGGAAGAATGTCACTAATTGTCCCTAGTTGATTTTGTGGTTTTCCCCTTGCTATGCTCTCCAGGCTGATGCCTGCATTTCAGGATGGTCTGTGGCAGAGCAATCAAATACATGGATCATAACTGTAATAGCAGGTGGAGGACATCTAATTAAAACAAGCCAGGCAGCCTGTGTGATAGTCTCTATTTTCAGGTCTAATATTAACATGAGATGAACGGTCTAATTACATACTCCCTACTGTTCTCCCAAAATACTGTTTCATCCTACACAACAGTGTAGTTGCAGATACCTCCTTTTTAAAGGAGGTAAATACAAATAATCTTCAGAAGAATGATCTTTGGAGAATCGTTTCTTTGCCACAAGAGCTTGGTTTGTCAGCTGCTGAATTTATGCAAATCTGCATGCCTAATACGGGTGAGAGGTCTCAGACAGGGAGGAGGTGTGTAAATAAAGCTCTGATTTCTAATGATAGCAGCACCACATGGGATGAGTAGGTGAGGCTTGAAAATATTTACAAGGGAAAACCTGCATCATGGTGCATGTTTCTGTTTTGCAGAGTTTCAGCCAACCTAGTGATTAATCAACACATACTTAATGTTTACACTCCATTAAGTGTAGCAGTAGTCAGTGCTTTTGTTCCATGTAGACCCTGACATATCATTTGGTGGAAGTCGAATGTAACTCACTTCATGGCTCTTTTCTTTTCCTTTTAAATTTTCCAATGGAATTTCTAGTGAATAAATTAGTAAATTTATCATTTTCTCTATAATAGTGTCCCATGGACAGTTTGATGAAATAGCTCATTACAGTCAATGAAGTGAAATATGAGTTTCATCAGCACATTTTCATCAAACGGAGTTGCAGAAATTAGTTTGCTGTTATCAAGGACTGTGGAATACAAAAATAAAATTAAGCAAGCTATTAGAGGATAGATTTAGGGAGGGTCCCAATTGAGTTGGAACACAACTGCCACTGTGAAAAACAGGACTGCTGTATGCTTAAATGAATTGTGAAGCATCAGTATTAATTGTTAATTATGTACGTTAGGGACAAAATTAAATTTGGAACCACCTGAGTGTACATGAATACTGCACGCTGATCAGCCAGTCAGCCAGGAAAGAATGAAAAGCCAGTTCTTGCTATTCCACAGTCGCTATCAAAGTTTGAAACTGAGCTAACCTGTCTTCAGCATCGGTACTTCTGTGACCCCATAACAGAACCCCAAATGATGGAAATCCTCTGCCATTAAAGTCATCCTTTCCCCCTTGTACTTTCCAAAGTCAGAACTGAGAAAGAGTCAGACTCTATTGTGCTTGGCCCGTGAGAAGTACTCCAACCATGTCCTCGCGTAGTGGGGTGCTGCTGTCTCCTGCCAAGCTGAGAAGCTGTTGACAGATGATTTGATTCTTTAAGAGCTGTTTTTTATTTCAGCAACAGTCAATAATCTGTGATCAAGAGCAATGTACTCAAGGTTTCTTATTCTTGAAATAGTACTCCCAATATTTAACTTTAGCCTTAGATCTTCAACTGACGTTCAACATTCTGTTTTAATAAATTATTATTAGACTTTATTTGCTCTGTGCAGAGGGAATTACTTCAGCTGTTTCCACTTATTCATGTTATTTTTGTATGTAGTCCCTTTCTAATTTTACTCCTTAACTAGATTGGAAATGAATTCTTAGTGTCTTGATAATGATGTTATACAGACTAAACACTCCAGGCGGCCAAATACCAATTTCATGTGACATTTTTTTGCAGGTATCATATGTGGTAAAGTTCTTATATATGAAAGTGGAGGAGGCAGCCTAAATCCTGCCAGGCAGGAACTTGAAGGGATTACCGCAGTTAAGAAAGCTTGGAGGCTGCCTGACTTCTTGTTGAAATGAGAACTGGCTCGCTGTCATACTTATTTTCACTTGAAGGTTATTGTCCTAAGTAAATTCAGTTTCACGATCATGACTCAGTCTCTAATGAATTCTAATAGACTAAACTGCCCGCCCCATTTAGAAGTGTGCATGTGTAACATTCTCTCCTCCACTGAGTCATAGGACTCGCCTAATTTTGGAGACTAAAATTAAGTTTAATTTTGGGATGGCATTTCCCAAAAGGGACATGAATCTATAAATAATAGAAAGCCATACCCAGCAAAAAAATGTTTGCATTTTGATCGCTCTGTCATTTCTATTATGCAATAGTTTCAAAGTGCAGAAACTCAGGCAGCTTTCTGGTTGGGGAATATTGCATAGTCTGCTGAATTTACCAAAAGACCAAGTTTACCCCTAAATGTTACAGTGCTTGCTTACAAGTGTAGGATGGTATTTTGTCGTTTTCACAGGTCTGCTTTAGCTGTCCACAGAAGGCATAGGCATAGCCATTTCTCAAATCTCTCTTTCCATCCTAATGATGGACTAGAAAAGCAAGAGATGTGGTATCGGTTCTTCTCTTCCCCCACCATCCATCTCCCACATCAAAGGGAATTTCAGAGGGCTGATTTCATCCTGAAGAAAAATGTGGAAAGGAGTCAAGGTAGAGGGGGTTTAAGATATGCAGTCATTCAGTTAAGGTGTAATACAGCAAGAGATCCAAATATTTGTACCTGGAAACTATTTTTTCCATCCAATTTAGTGCCAAACTTTTAGAAACATAGTAAGATGAACTAGAACTTGACAAGAGGATTTTAAATGTTTGTTGCAAGCATACAGGAAAACAGAAATCCCCTTCCCCACCCCAACATAAATATCGTTAGTATAGGCAACAGGCCAAAGGACTGGGCAGAAGGTGAAGGTAGGCTCAGCAGAGGAGAAATCTGTCCTACAATAGCTAAGTGTGACCGATAGTTGGTGGGTATAGGTAACTGAGTCAGTTTGTTGGCAAGTCATTGCCCCTTCGGAACTGTGTACCTGCAGATGGCAGAGGAGTCTTCCAGCCCAGCTGTTGCCCTCACATATGCAAAACCACTGAAGTATTTGTCACTTTCTCCAGTTTACATGTAACGTGAGGTAAAGCTAATGACTTTCTGCGTAAGGAGATATAAGGACCATATACTTAATGTCTGTAAGCAATATGCAACTTAGCATTGAAAAATTACGAGAATATCTGTCAGATTCACATTTTTGTCCCTATTACAGCTTTTGGATCTGCATTATAGTTCCCTGAAGGTTACTGTAATGAACAAATCTAGATTCAATTATTCAAAAGTGCTGGAATTCTGCCTGTACAACTTTCGTTTCACTAATGGGTGGGACAGATTCTGATTTTTCTCAAACAGTTCACAAATTAAGCCTAACATCATGTATTTAACTGCTTTTACTACATTTCCCATACTTGAAGCAAAACACAAATTTTAAATGCAGGAAAAAGAGAGAACAAATGCAAGTCTGAGCTTTTGTTCAAAATATTCTGGTGTCATCATTGACTTTTTTTTTTAATTTCAGTTTAGCAGGGTTGCGTGTTTGTATGACTGGCAGGTTAGGAGAATGTAGGGTAGGATTGACTCCCATTACCTTTTTAGCTGAGGTCTGGCAAGTAAATCGTATAGGATCATGCAGAAGATCAGGTTCTCAACTAATCTGCATCTCACGTTGCTACCTGTATCAAAGCATAGTATGCACAAGGACGTGATACCATATTGGTAATATTTTTCACTTCCATTTCATGGGTGTTAATGGTTTTGCATGCTTTAGCACAGACAGTTGGGGCCAAGTGGCGTGCTCTGTGTGTCGCAGCTTTGTACGCTCTGCTCCATCACCCTTTTGTTCCAGCCCAGACTCTCCACCGCGTCAGGGGGACTGTAAGAAAGGATGCCTGAACTTTAGCTGTAGAAAAATGAAGCTGAGTTAATTAGCATTGACAATATACAGCTGTGGGTGGGCTTCAGGGGCCGCGGGTTGGTGGATGTAGATAAGGTGCAGGTGAGGCTGGTTCTGTTAAATGGTTGAGAGCCGATGAAGAGGGAGCAGCCGAGGAAGAATGGGGAGAGGCAGAAGCAAGAGAAGAGAGAGCAGGCCCTGGATGAGGCAAGATGAGGAGAAGGCAGCAGAGGGACTGGCATGAAGAGTGTGCTGGTATGAGATGGTAAAAGACCTTGTGGCAGCTTGATAGTTTGGAGAGTGCTGCGACATTTGGCATTTGTCTTCAGTTTGCATAGCCTCAATTTGCAATTTCATTCTCGTGTCTTTGAGACCAACTGTTCAATTCTTGTCCTCTATGACAAGAGGATCTTTGACAACCTGTCAGTACACTGAAGTCGTAGCAGACCTTCAACCCCGATCCTGCAAACACTGCAGCCTGTGATATGAGTTCAGTAAGACCTCTTTTTGGATAATTTCACTGTCCACTGTGGTAATGTGTCAGCATGTGGGGCAAGCTTTGGAAGAAAGTGCTTCCTGATGTATTAAGTGTGTAAGGCACTAGTAAAACTGAAAAGTAACCTTTTAAAGAGCTGCAGTAAGTTGTTTTAAGTTTCACTGGCTTAATCCCTCAAGTATTAACAATTATGAACTAGGACTTGAGGAGGAATCTGAGCAAGCTGAGGGTTAGGGTAAATGTTCATAAAATTAGAGTAGTAAAATTAGAGTAATAAAACAAATCCAAACTGTTAAGTGGGCTGATTAAACAGTAAGAGTTCATTTTTTCCCCTCTGCTATTCTATTAAAGCATCTAATGCTATGTTCATTTTAATGACATTCTTATATCTTTTGAGGCTGTAAAAAGTTCTGTACATCTTCCTGTCAGTGATAAGGAGCTAGGGGCATGCAGCAGTTGTAAATGACCCTAAAGATAAATTGAAGCAAGTCTAGGTGTGCTCAACTGGTAAGGCGTGACTTGGGGCTGAGCTGGGAAGCCAGTGCCGCTGCTGGAGGATGACAGCCAGAGCAGGTACCTCGCTGCTCTTCCCCTGCACCTGGGAAGAAGGGTAATTCAAATTGTGAGTTCATTTTGGATGTTGCAGATTTCTGCCTTCGTAGGAGCTTGTCTGTCCCCAGTGACTTGTAGAAAGCATATGGTATCCATTGATTGAATGTGGTAACACAAATGCTTTTGTGGATTGGCATAGAACCATAATTCCAGTGGGGTTTTAAAGTTTTGGAGAGCCCAGTCACTGTTGTGGTTTACCATATCTGAGTCAAATTTAAAGGTCATTATGCTTACCAACCAGATACAGTAATCTCTGTGGAAGGACCCATCAGGTGTTCGTATTACACACATTTAAAGCAAGCCATGGTTTTTTTGTGGTGAGGAATTTGTGATGCAGCCACAGAAGTCTGGTTTACAACTATCATGGGTTTCCTGATCTATCATTTCAAGGCAATAATTTTGGAAATGTCTATAAAATATGACTAATGTATGGACTGGATCTAATCTTGTGCAGTTTGGGATCTGTCTATATCAGAATAGAAGTTACAGGCTGGTTTGCAGGCTCAAGACTGTTTTTGGGTTTCCATGTCAGTAGAACTGATCTCTGGACAGAAGAACAAGCTAAGCCCTCTTCACCATCATTCTAAGAAATTTCTGCTTGATATTCTAATTTTGATGTCGAACTTGACCTTGAGCCTTCTTTCTTATTCTAAATTTATGTGTCTCTACATATACTTGATTGCAGTTCTACCCAAGTATCCCAATGCCAAAAGTGTTAATAAGATCTGTGCAAGACTATTGAAGACATTTACTGTGATGTTCTTAAATATCAGCTGTTCTTTAAATTATGTACCTTATGTGGCTCTTCATCTTATAGAAAGGATAATGTGATCCTGATACTCAAATAGCTCGGTTTTTTCTCGTGTAATTTCAGGAACTAATTGCCATTTCCTTTCCTTTAAATCTCTCTTGAACACTTGAATTGCTCTATTTGTACACATTTGTAACAATATGTTGAATACATTAAACGTTAATTAATTCAACAGCATGGTTATTCAACCCGTTGTTTGGTAGTACAATTGTCCAAAGAGTGAGCTATGGCTGGGGAAATAGCCAAGGAGTAATCCAACATCTTGAATGGGATTCTTAGTTATTTCCTGAGAGTTATGGCTGGTAAAAACCCAAACGCATGAAAACACTCCCCACCCCAAACCTTTTAACTGGTGCAGTAATGAGACAGAATATCGTTGAGTAATGAGGAACTATTGAGTAGAGATGGGTAAGAATGAGGGAAAGGAACCTAAAAGAGTATTAAGGGAATGGAAGATGCATACTTCCTACCTGAAAAGTTGTAATCTACGTAAGTGGCATAATCTTTTTCCCTGAGAGTTAGGAAGTTAGAGTTGGGAAGACAGGTGTGGTAAAATGTCCCAGAGACCTATGGAAAACCTGCTAGATTTCATTAGAAGGCTTGGCTCTTATGATCACAACTTCTTGAATATATTTACAACAAAACATCTCAAAAAATTGCATGAAACAAACTTGTTGAAACAGAAGTTGTCTCGTTTCTGCCCTATAGAAACTATTGATTCCTCTAAGAAAACTCTTCCTTTATAGATTTATAGCTAAGATTTTTCTGTCTGTCTTGTGAGTCTGGGGCAGACACCGTTCTGGCAAGGAATCCCCTTGGCTTTCCTGAACTTTGTCTTCTGTTTTAGCAAACTTGAAGGGTTTTGTTTTCCTTAAACCTGGAACCAAGTAAGCATTGTTGTCTGATTTGGCGTTTCCTTGAAGAAAGGTCTTGAACTTCTAAACAGCCAGGTGGGACTTTGGCCTAGATCAAATGCAGTTAGGTATTTATGTATGGCCATCTAGTGGTCTTTCTTACAGGTTAGGAGCTAGGAAATACTAGGTTTCCACCAGAAAAAAAGTTTAAACCAGAGCAGATCATTTGACGTAAGTTGGGTCAATACAAAAATATGCAGATCTTGAACTGCTCTGTTTAGGAATAAAATTATCTTACGACCACTCTTCTGAATCTTCTGCTCTGCTTTGCTTTGTATTTAGATGGTCTTACTTTTGAAATACATGCAAAAATAAATCAAAGATTCACAAAACAGATAAAGAACTGGTTATGTATGACCTTGGCATTGATTTTTAAATTTTTTTGGGGTGTAAATATTTGAGTACTCACTGTCTTGGGGAGGGGAGGGATGATGGGTGGCATTCTTTCAATGGAGATAGGAGTATTGCTGTCCTATTTGCATATGATATTAAGTAATAAGTGTAACACCTACGACAGGAGAGGATGGGTGTCCTGGGACAGAGCATTCTTGTAGTCTGGTAATTAGGCCATTCCACTGGTAGGTAAGAGTGTCTTTTGTAGTAGGTGTCCTATTCTTTGGACAACTGGGAAATGAGAATTTAAGTTCATCTCTGAGGAAATAACTGTTCTGGAAACTGAGTTACAGGATCCCCCCGAAAATGCAAGGGCAAGGGAATGGGGATGGAAATGGATAGATGTATTTTCTATATAAACATGTTTTTTAATTTAACTGGAAGCATTTGCCAGTTCCTATGCATGTCCATGAATGATGTCAGGTCAGCTGAATAAGCACTTTTTGGAAATAAGTTATTAAAAAACCTCACAGTTGCAGCTCTGGCATCCAAAACAGACTGAGTTTGCTGATGGCACTGTCAGTAGATTGGTGCCATTCTATATATAAAGTTGCCTTTCCAGAAAATCTTTAGCAGTTTTATATCCACAATCTCAACTGATGTGCCTGGTTTTTATTTATTTATTTTTACTATAGGGAAATATTTTTAAGCTTCTCATGATGTGCCTTTATAACTAAACACCAAATGTTAGGGCTTTTAGTTAAGTATCAGTAAGCAGATCAGAAAGGATCAGTCAGGAAAGGTTGGAGTAATTAAACAGAAGCTTTGATCTCTTGCTGTTTTCTCTACTATGTTTTTAAGTAGTCCTTTGGGATATGGTTCATTACTGGTATTTGTTTGTAGATAAGGATGAAGGCTTGTTTGCAAGATATTTGTGCAAAAATGGTTGTTCTCTTGCCAAGTGCATTAGGTGATTTGGAGGATTTACAAAATGTTTAGTTACTGCGCTCATAGCTATGCACATTTGGACAGCGCTGTGCAAGGTGCCATACAGACTGTCAGCGAATGATAGCTTTTGCTTTAGCTTACAACAGAAGTGTGACTTTTAAGCTTCAGCTTTATTTTTAAAGGTGTCTGAAACATGCTAGTGTACATTGCTATGCATTACTTGAAAAAGAAACAGCTGAAGATAGTAGCATACAGTGATTTTTTTTTTTATTTTTTTTTTTTTAAACATAGGTTTTTGGTTTGGTTTCTGCCCCCCAAAATTATTTGGGATTCTGGAGTGATTGAAAAGCTTAGGCTGGTCATGCCAAGTCTTGAACGCTTCCAGCAAGGGAGATCCCACCATTTCTCTGGGCAACCTCCTTCAAGATTTAACTGTCCTCACAGTAAAGAACTCATAAGGGATTTCCCAGGTTCTGCATGTTGCTTCTTGCTCTGTCACTGTGCTTCCTTCTGGAGAGAGTACCTCCATCTTCTTTATAAACTACCTCTTAGGTACTGGAAGGCTAATTTATTCTGGTACTGCTCCAGTCCCATTTCAGCTGTTGGCTTTTTAATGTTTTGTTTTAGAATCTGACATATTTTAGTTTAATCTTAATGAAGGAGATAATTTGATTGAGATGCTCACTAAAACCAAAACTATTAAATAGAGGGGAGAGTCAGTATCACCTTTGCTATTTATGGGAATAATAAATTTCCTGTGGCAGGGAGTAAAACCTCAGGTGAACAGAAAGATGTGCTCCACTGTAGCATCTGCTTTCCAGAAAGAAAAGGAAAAATTCATTGTAAGGCACCCTTACCTTGAATTTAAGCAAATTCTAGTTCATATAAATTCTTCTTGCAGACACAACGGTGTGACAAGTGACTCTGGCTTAGCGCTGCCCATGTCACTTTGCATTAGGAAATATAGTGTGATTGACATGACTGATATAAAATGTCAAGTCAGACAGTTGTCAAAAACAGTACCTTTTCTGTTTAAATGTTGTGAAAGAAACTGTGGCTTAAAACCAAACCAGGTAGCTTGGGTTTCGTTTGGTTCCCCGTGCCGCTTCCCCGCCCCCCCCCCCCCCCCCTTCCCTAAAGGTGACCTGGGAATATTTACTTCTAAATAATTACAAAGGTTTTTACAAATTTATAGTGGCAAGCTCTTTTAGCGGTGATCAGGGGCAGTCTTCCTGGGGAGGCAATTAGTAAGGGGGTCTTCACTCACGTTTCTTGTTCTGTGTAGATCCTACTTCCCTGCTCTAAAAATAACAATTCCTGCATTCCTAATGCAGCATTGCAGAGTATCTCCACTCTCAAATACTTCATTCCCATGTGGAATGACACAAGAAAGCAACAGGACTGTGTCGCTGCCTTCATTTCCCACTTTCCTCTCTCGTTCCCACTCTTCCCGTCAGCAGGAATGCCACCAACACTTGCATGTGATGCATAACAGAACTTCTATGCCTTGCACTGGGATCCTCTGTACAAACCCAGCTGCGTAAGGAGATAAGGATGCTCAGCAACAGCACTGGGTCTGACATGGTGTTGTAGTCATAGTTTACAGTCCAGTCAGATCCTGGTCCTGTCAGGTGCACTTTTATCCTTGTAGGAAAAGAATTGTGTCCTAGACTTTAGGGTATATAACAAATAGATGGCATAAAAATAAGTTAAAATCATAGTTATAAAAAACAAAGAGAAGGCAGGATTTGAAGTGATTCACAAGTTTTCTTATTATCTGGAAAATATGTATTGGCTAAACAACAGCTCTTAGGGAGTTTTACTGTTGACTTTGGGGAAGCTAGCCTATGGCACAGGTGTATGTCTATAGAGAACTCGGTTTAGATGTGCTGGAAGCGAGCTGTGCATGGCTGCTCTTGCTCTGCAGTACAGGTTAATTCTTCAGTGCATCCTGCAGTTCTGTTCTAGCTTGCTTGGAGAAATCAAGCCCAGACACATGAGTTCTTCCATGAACCGTGGTTTTGATGAATTTGTGGACATTCTGGTTGAGTTCCAAAGCAGCAGCAGAAATGGTTACTGTGTATTAGACCGCATGCACTTGTATTCTTTTTCCTGTGAAAACTCTTTTTAGCATTTTAATTTGTGAATCATTTTTATACTTCATAAAATGAAAACTAGACCCTGAATTTTTGAAAAAAATCATTTGCTAGCTGCGTGCAAAAAAATACTGATTTAAAACAAAGCCACCTGCTTCTCCCTGGTGGAGAGGAATTGAATACATTGAATTACATTGAATACAAATGTAATTAAATCAACTGAATTGTAATTTATAGTTCCACAGTCATGTTTGGTTTGGTTGTTTGTTTTTTTTTTTTGCTGCTGTTTCTTTGGTTTGGTTTTTTTTTTTTTTTTTGTGAAAGCCATGAGAAATGCATCCAAATGACAGGACAAAAATAATCTATTTTTAATACTTGCTTCTGGATGCTTTTTAGATAGTAAGATCTTTGTGCTGTGATATGGATATATAGACTTGGATCAAAACTTTAGTGAGAGGGAAGGTGATCTGTGACGGTAGGTATCTAATTTGGTGTTTGACCTATTCTGGGTAATCTTGCAGCAGATATCAGTAGACTACAGGGAATACCTACAGATCTTGACTCTTCCTCTAATATTTCTTCTGCCTGCTAAGAACTCATCTCGAAGAAGAATGGGAATCCAGATATCTCAAAATCAGTAAAATAAGACATTGTATCAACCATGCTGCCATCCCAAAGCTTATTACTAGCACAGCACAGACTGGCTCATCATACACAAAGGCAAAATGGACAAATACAAAGTGGGAGAGATGTGGCGCACAGTGGTCTAAGTTAGGAGGCAGAACTGTTTCAACAATTATAGAAGGACTTTTAATTTCTAGCTTAAAATAAAACAGATCTTGGGGAAGGGAGAAGGTCTTGGAAATACAGACACCACTACCTCCTTAATTTGGGCTGGCAGCTGTTGACTGACATTGACATCCTTACCTGTTTCATGTACTAGACTTTGAACCTTGGCTCTCTTTGCAGCTCCTTTCTTTCTTGTGCCTCTTGCCTCCTGGATATTACAATTTTCAGCATGCATTTACTTGCCTTTCTTGTTCTTCCCCACTTCCTCTGCACAGGGAGTTTTTAATAGGTCAAACAACATGATGTATTGTGGTGCTTCGGCAAACCCAGCTGTGGCTCCATGTGTTGCATAGCCTAAATAAAACATGTAAGGCAAGTCCTCAGGTCATGCAGTTGAGTATTTGCAATCAATCTTTACCAAGCTGGGGTGTATCAGTCATATATAATGTTAAAGACCATGATAATAGCCAGCATCTTTCAGCTAGGATGACGCAGCAAGATTAATAAAATGAAGGAATACGAAACTTGTACACATCTTTTCACAAACATAAATCTTTTAAGGGCAAGAGCATAACATTTACACAAGCTGATGTATGGAGTATGCTTGTAAAGTATGATATTTAGGGAGGAAAAAAAAATATTTCTCTTGTAACACATGAATGGATGCTGTTGCTAACAACTTTACAGAGAGATGACAAATCTGCTCAGCACTGGAGCAAAAAGACCCAGTGTCCTGAGTTGCAAGATCTTTATTCTGTGTAAAGGCGTTTTGTTAGAAGAGATTGTGGGGTGGTGAAGGGGGTGGCAATGAAAAAGTTATTTAGGGAAGGGGGAGGAAAATGTAAGTAATTTACATTTTGTCATAGAATAAGCTTGTCTCTAAATCCCACATTACGAACAGCTGTTTGTCAGCTAGAACAGTTCAAGAAATTAAATAGTGCTCATGCAATCAGATTCATCAACTTGCAGTAACTGTTCACTAAACCATGAGTAAAAACAGAAAGATATTCAGCTGAAGAAAAATACCAATAAATTTCTCAATCATTTCAGATGTTGAATAATTACATGGTTTTGCACCATATGTTCCTGTGACCTTTATAGCATGGACGGAAGAATATTTTCATAGAATGTCAGAATGATTCTCATAAAGGAAAAAATGACATATTTCCAACCTGCCTTACCTTCTGAGTTGTGAAGCAGCATATTACCGTACAGCTAACGACACAAGCTGTACCCTGTACATAACAGAAGTACAAACCCTATTTGCCCTGAGCTTCTTCACTATGGAAAATAGGTCATCCTTAAGTATTGGGGTTAGGCTTCTTTGGAACTGGTTTTATCCTTGATTCTGCACCTGACTTAGTCCTTACCTTTCAGCAACTCATTTTGATTTCCCTGTGTTCAGAAGTCTACAGCCATGCTGTTTAGTCATCCCTTAATATAGTTCAAACCCAAGGCTATCTTCTGCTGTTTGCAGAGGATCTAGCACAGCGTGCCCCTGATTTTGTTTGGGTCATATACATGCTACAGCAACTATTATCATACATTATTATTTTTTCTGGATGTCTTTGCTAAAAGGACAGGCGTTAACATAAGGCACACATGTTAAGCTTCTGTATATAAAAGAGAGAGGGTCTTCTTTTGCAGATGTGAAAATAATTACACAATTATGTGTGAAAGATAAGGAAGATACAGGAGAATTGATAAAGACGGTAGGAGCTTGAGGGCTCCTACTGTATGAGTTACTGTTTGACTTAACCGGTACCCCTGCACCAGTTGAGTTCCAGTAGCTAGTCACATATATGCAGTTGGCTCTTTCTTGGCACTTGAGAAGTAAATCCTTCTTTTGGCTTTTAGGATTCTTTCTAACAATACAATGGAGTTACATATGACTTTGAAGCATTAAACCAATAAAAAAAGTAGAAATATTTAACTTAATAGAAGTTGAAACAACAAAGAGGTTTAGAAATAACCTCCTTTCTTTAGGTTAGAATTCAGAACTCAAAGTGAAGCTGTGTTTTTACATTCATAACCAGGAAAGTTTTTGCTAATTTCTAGTTTTGCTGCATGTTACAGTTAGTATACGGAGGTATCTGCTATACATGTACATATGGAACAAAAGTGTCTTCTGTATCATGCCAGTGAAGAAATGAAGAACACATATTCTGTGGAAGAATAAATGAAGCAATTCTGACCTAGAATAGACAGATGATTTTTTTTTTTCTAACACCAACCTAAAGAAAAATAATGCTCTTATGGAAACAGGAGAGATTCAGTGATTTACATCTGACAGTAACTTCTGCATATCCCACTTAAGGCAGTATAAATTGTACTTATGTCTTCAGAATCAGGCCAGCAATAAGCTGTGATTAATGCATCTTTTATGTCACATACAGGAAGGCAAAATTCTTAACTCTTCACTTTCAAAACTAAAGGGCCTACAGATGGCCTGATTACCTGAAATGGAAGTCTGCTCACAATTCTCTGTTTTGCTCATCTTTTCCTCTAACTTTTCTAATTTATATCTCTTTTTTTTTTTTGCCTTTTAATGATGTGACATTTTAATTTAATTTGTAATCTATAAAATAGCCTTGAAAAAGAGAAAAATGGGGAAAAAGAAAGATGTTGTATGAGGGAAACACTTATTTTTGAAAATTCCTAGAAAAAATTGTCTGGTTCAGCTGTGTGCACTTTGTGGCTGCATGAGCTATGTTCTCTACAGAACTGTGTATGTTCAGCTTAAAAAAAGAGTAAAGCAAGTTGCTGTTTTCTGGTGAGAAATGCTGGTACATACCAGTTGATGTAGTAACACATTGCAAAACTGAGTTAGTTTCATATCGTCATTGATTCTGTTGAAGTGCGTCACTTTGGTATATAGTGAAATTTGACAGCACACCATTCAGGGGACAATGTTTAAAGAAAAAATCATGAGAGCAAATTGTGTATACTTTCTTAGATGCTGTTATCGAGTAGCTTAGATGCTCTCCAGTAAGTGCAGGGACATGACGTCAGGTAGAATCCTAAATATATATTTTTTTTTTTAAAAAAAAGGTGGACAAAGGCAAGAAACTGATTTGGTGATAAGACTATTTTTTTTCATCTCAGAGTGCACTAAGTTTATTCTAGTCTTTTGCCTGTATCTGTAGTAGGTGGGAAAATTTCTTTATCTCCTGGGAATTATTCAGAAGCTAAACAAGCTGATTTTTTTTTTTTAATTTTTTTGATATCTTGTGATGTTTCACTTTGGAATAGAGTTGACTTTTTTTTTTTGCATGCTTGTTAATTTGGAAATAGTGTTAAATGTCACTGGATTTGTGTTGAAATTAGAAAAAGGCTTGTAAAAACAGTATGAAATTGTGTTGTTGGTTCCTTTGGTAAATGAGAATATTCTGAATATTATCCAGTCTAATATTAAAGCTAATTTTAATCTTCTAATCCTAGCCTGGACTTTACCAGAACTACCTTCTCTAGTTACTCTTTTTTGAAGTCAGGTGGATCTGGTTTTCCAGATGGCACCTGGGGCCCAACTGCTTCTTTCCTTCTCGTTCTTGAATAAAAGTGTGGCCGCACTGGAAGACTGACTGAGCGGGTGGCTCTCTGTAGGGTTGGAGTCCAGAAGAAGTATCTTTCCTGTTACTTTCCAAAAAGATGTGGTTTCTGATTGAAATGATGTGCGTGTTCTCACAGTATTTTTATTGATACCTCGGAGTTGTCAGTGCAAATAATTTTGCCAGACAGTGTTTTGTGCTAGAAGTAGGCTTGCAGATAGTTCTTCCAGTTAGTCAGTCACCACTGTATATGAGGTGGCACTTATGGACTGCCCAAAGAGGCAAGCGACTGTTTTTCTAGGGAGAAAAAAAACCCTAAGCAAAACAAAAAACCAACAACAATAAAAAAAAAAAAAACCTCAGCCTAATTTTACACTGGGTACATCACAAGATCACAATGTGTAATCTCTTCTCAATGTCTGTCTCGCAATTTTTGTGCAAGTTTGGAATGCTGAGAGACACTTTGTGCTAATACCAAAAAACAGATCTGTGAATGAAAGGCATTTATAGCCAGTACAGAGTGACTAGTTTCTACAGTCTTTACAAGATTATTTTCACACTTCATAATTTCTTGTGGAAGAGTTGACCAGAAAAGTTTGAATCAATGCAGTGGGATAGGCTGTTAGGTTGAATAGGAGCTCTGTTCTTATTCTGGGCCAAAATGAACCAGCACCTGCTTTGCTGTACTCTTGCTAACTTCTCCAACGGCGCGTGTAACTCCCCAGGAAATTAGATTGGGCTGAAGCTGGCCCTTATGGCATTTTTGTTTAGAAGGTTCGCACCTTCTCATATTTTAAAAATTGGTCAAAAGTCCTTCTTAACTCCTGGCATTAACTGCCCAGTCATCGCCTTATTTCAAAACAAAATGTCTACTGAAAAAACCTGGTACTACCTTGTGCGCTAATACGGGGGAGAAAAGTACTTTCAGTAGTAAAGCTGCATAAAAGACATCTCCGTTCCTTTTATTACCAGCTATGGCTGCCGTAACTTTGCCCTGTTTTTACAGCTATCACACCTGGCTAAAGCTGTGATTTTTTTGTTAGAAGATTGATCGTGGTGAGAGACCAGGCAATAGTTGGCAAACAGGTATGACAATTACTCCGGTGTCTTTTGATGGCCATACTCAACTTCCTGCAATGGCAATCAGATCCACAGACGGCTCCCTATCTGCCTGGGTAACGGAGTAGGAGAGCAATATGCTTCCAGTGGAGAGGATGTGTTAAAAGCTGTAAACTTTTAGGACTGACTGAAGAGAAGAACCTTCCAAGATCAGAAGTGAAGGCGGATATCAAACTTCTTCCTCAATTTCTTTGTTCTGTATCTTTTTTTTTTTTTTTTTTTTCTTAGTGAGTACTGAGGATAACTCTTCAAATCCCAGTGCAGTCATGCTGTTATTCCCAGGCTGGCGCTGCACAATCTAGTTTACACCTGAGGCAATACAACTATATTAATGCAATGCTCTGCCCCAGCTAATTAACTCTGAGCTAGCTCAGTTTTCTCAAAATAGTACTGTAAAACATCCAAATGTTTACTTGGGAGGAAGGAGCTGGTGGAGTGAAGGGTTATGGCCCCACTTCCCACTTTTCTTCTCCCATTAGCACTATCCAATTTACATACATTTGCTTGGGCACCTGATGGGTTTCAGCTACTTAGCCTGCTTTGTTCACTTGGAAACTCGGAGGATGAGGTTTGGGTAAGCACTATACAGTGAGCTAGAGACAATTTGCAATGTAGATAGACACACACCATATGGATAGACGAAGCAGGTGGTGGGTGAGGGAGTAGGAGAGTTAGGAACAGAAGCACAGAACAGGGAACAGATTTCCTCCCAGTTGTCCTGGTATCTAGTGCAGGGTCAATATAAGACCCCAAATTCCTTGGCCTGGGGGCTGGTGTCTTATCAATGTTGCCTAAAGTCAGGGCGTACGTTCCCCTCCCCGCCTGCCCGATCACTTTGAGTATAGCTGTTACCTTCCAGAGAATTTGAACTGGAGTTTGTCTTTCTGTCTGAACAGTTTAGAGATTTTCTAATTGCAGTGTTTCTCACCAGGAAAGGTCAGAAGGAATGACATTTTTCATAGTCAGTCTGTTTAAAGTCTGGCTATGGTTCATGCATAACAACAGCAACTATTTGCATTTATATAGGACCTTTCATCCCTTAGGATCTTACAGTGCTTTATAAACTACATGCAGGAATAACTTCTCTGAAATAACAGTTAAAAATCCCCCTTGAAGCCCCACAGCCTGTGGGATGGGTGAGGGGCAGCATACGCTCTAGTACTGCTACACAGCCCATACAGAAAGGCATTGGGAAGGTGCTGTTCCTTACCAGAAGAAGCTGATTGATGAAGGGAAAACACAGTTAAATTGCATAGGAGAAAATGTGGCTTGAACAGATTTTGAGAGGACGTTACCCCTACAAAAAGAGTTTTAACAAAATCTCAAGATCAGGGCTTTGTTTTTCTGCTGCTTCTGCAGAATGACACCTCTGACAGTGCGACACGTTGTTGTACTGGCTCAGGATGAGCAGACCCATACACTTAATTGTTCACACTATCCAGAATCAGTAGACATATTTGGGTTAGATGCTTGGTAGTAAAGTATATCTGGTAGTACTACTTTCCAAATATCAGGTGAACCTGTCCCTGCTTCAATCTGACAATATTAGTATGCAGTTTTTTGGTTATATAGTGCTTTCTCCTCCAAAAAGAGTCCCACAACCAAACTTTTATACTTTTACATGTTCTGCTTGCTTAGAGAGCAATGCTGAAGGTGCTTTATTAGCACAGAATGAGATGAAAGTGATATCTACCAGATATACAACAAATAGAGAAAATTCAGTTATGGGCTTGACTTAATCAGATAAAAATGTGTGGTGTTCTCATGACTAAATTAATCCCTTCTATTACTGAAAAGTAAGTTCTATACACCCCCAGACTGTCCTTTGAAAGTGCCTGGCAGTGAGAAAGCAAAAGATGCCATGACAAAGAGGCTTGCTGCAATCTCAACTTGTCCCAGTGCTTTCCAAGGACAGCATGAGGTTACACTTTTTTTTTTTTTTTTTTACTGAGTCATAGGAAAAAAAAATAATTTAAAGATGAATGTAGCCTACCAAATATGCCATTAGGTTTGTTTTTCCTAAGCACAGGATGTAAAGTTCTTATTAGGGAGCAGGCAGAGTGTTAATACATGGCTTGAGACAGAAAAAAGGCCGGTACCCTACAGCACTTCGTGAAACTAGCGGTAGCACAGCTCTTTTTGAACATCCTAATCGTCTCTGAGGGCTGCTTCTCCTAAGTTCAAGGACAGCTTTGACAGCATCTGACTTGCTTCCGCAGGAGTTGGTGGGGGTCACCCTTGCCTATGCTTAGTGCTGTATGGGCCACCCAAGCAGTGATCGTTCATCACTGCCACCTTCCTCATGGCACTCACAAAGGTGAGGACCAACTTTTCTGCAGGGAGCCATGCGCTGAGGAACTGTGTTGATGGCACGGCTAGTTTTAAGGGCCGATCTTGAAGAAAATGGAATTATTAATGGCCATAGTGATGATAGAAAAATAATATTCCCCGAAGGACATAATTTGTCTTACATGAGAGGAGGGCTGACAAATGCCCCTGATAAAGCCTATTATTGTTACTGTTGAAGTGCAAAACGTGGTAATAACAGGCTGAGAACAAGCTGACTACTTAAACCACAGGTTCCCTCAAACCTTCCCCCAGCCATATAGTGCCGCCTTTTTTCCCTGTATTTTATGTTTAACATCTAGGACAAGGGTAACTCTGTAATAAGGTGTTTAGTTCTTGTGACTGATTTGCTCAAAGAAGAAACAAATGCCTGTAATCTATAGTTATTCAGCACTGCTTTACTCTCTCCATATTTCACTTAAACACCTGGAAATCTCTCTTCCCACCCACCCCACCCCCGGTGGAGCCCTGCCTTCAACTAATTATTTGTTTAGCAGAGGTGTGTGTTTAGTTCCCTGAGTTGTGTGGGATTTTTTCAGTTACTTGGTTGGATGATTAAAAATGAGGAAAGTATAAAAGGGGAAGCCTTCAGTCTGGAAAAGTGATGGCTCATAAGGGAGAATATATACATCCATAAAATTGTTAAGTGGCACAGGGAAAATAGAGAATAAAGTAATGGAACTCCTTGCCACAGGGTGTTGCATAAACTGAAAATTCGTGAGCAAGCTCATGGGAGCAAGAAAACAACAACAAAAAATAGTTCTCCCTATACACAGATATGCTGCCTGTGGTTCATGAAGTCCCTGAGCTACAAATCACTGCGGGGATGGGGGGTGTGTGTGTGCGGGGAGTGAGGGGACAGTCTGAAGGGCTGTCACTACAAACTTGCACTGTTCTTGTCCTCTTCTGTTGACTTTGCTGCTGGTCAACTGGAGACAAGTTATTGGGCCAGCTGGACCTTTGGTGTAGCCAGGGGCATTACTCTTCACTTACCGGATTTCAAGTTGCCCAGACACATCATTCCACCCGTCAGATTTGCAGGTGCATGTTGTATGAAGAAGTGTAGGGCTCGAGCTTTCCAAAAATGTTGAAAGTAAAGGGGGCTGGGGGGTGGGGTGGGGTGGGGAATAAAACAACCTAACCCCCCCAAAAGACTTGTTTGTATGCTTCACAGAGGGAGACTGAAAGGTCGGGGATTCTCAATATTCTGGTCTAACTGCATCATGGCCCCTTGTGCTGCCTTCAGTGCAGGTGAGCTGGATCCGATGTGAATTATGGATGGCACAAGAGCCTTCTCCTGCGAACTGCCTTTGAGCCAAAGTCACAGTCAGAGTAGGAGGAGTGAGTGTCCCCAGGCTGGATCCTGACTTGGAAAGCACCTCCGCTGCTATTTCTGGCTGTGGAATGAAGGCAAAGCCCCCAGATAAACCAGTGTTTCAGTATATGATTAGGAAGAAACTTCCTTTCTGCTTCCTTGCCACCTCAAGGGATCTAAATGCTTTGACTAGCTCAAGGGATACCTTGGGGCAAAGTATGGTTTCTGATACTTGGGCTTGGTGGGACAGACTTCTAGACTTCTCTGGGTTTGGAGGTGTTCTGAGTTGCTATATATAATGAAATTCTCCATATCAGCATCTTTCTCCCTTTTCTCCCCTGCCTCTTGGTGCTTAACAAACTGAGTCTATGAGCCCTGGAGCTCTCTGTGGCTGTTTTATTCATGGATTTAGCCCCTTTCTTAGTGCACCAGCTTCATCAAACATTTTTCAAGGACAACTTTTCTCCCTAAAGGTTTGCTCGGCAGCAGTGACTGTCTCATCTAGGTAATCTATTCTGATTAATTTGACTTTAGCTTTCTTACTGCTCCAGTGGAGTCCAGATTTGTCAAGGACTTAAATATATATACACACACACCAGGGAAGTTTCACAAAACGCTGGAACACAATGAGCTGCCTCCTAATTTTATTAAGAGGCTCGCTCTTTGGAAAGGCACTGCTGCGATCAGCCTGACCGGAGCGGAATGCAGCACAAACGAGAATTGAAGCTACAAACGAACGACTTTCTGAACATAGCCGCAAAATATTCAGGGTCACGAGTTTATTGATTTATCTAGTTATTTACCTGGTCATGTATTTATTTACCTAAGGTGTGGCCGCGCTGGCGCGTTTCTCCCCGCGGCGGGCGGTGCGGGGCGCAGTGCGGGGCGCCGCCAGCAGGGGGCAGCAGGGCCCGGGGTGCCCGGCTGGTTTTCACCGACAGCCTTAAGTCGGGATGCGCAGCCTCCCTGGACATCTCAGTGTTACCTTGGGCTCTTCTCCTTCCTCTCTGCTTCAGTTTCTGCTAGAAACGTGCCTGTTTCTCCTAATCTGTCTGTTAAAGGAACCTAATTGTTATAGGTCTGTATCTGTTCTTACACAGGTCGGTCTTAGGTGTACTCCTTGCTCATGAAATACAGTTTCTTAAGCAACGCTTGACCACTTCTCAGTCTTAATTTAGCTTATTTTAATGGGAGTTGAGAATGGAATTCGTAAACAGAAGAGCTAAAAGCTTTCCTTCTGTCATAAGCCCACAGAGGCATCATTTTCTGGCAGAACTGAAAGAAAAGCTGAGGGAAAGTGGAAGAGAGAGCAATCAGACATCTGGCTAAAAGCATCCCCTAAGATGCTGACAGGGTCTTGGATGATACCAGAAACCAAAGGTTAGAGTGACTGGCAAACACCTTTAATGATGGGCCATGATGAGTTTCTAACCCCCAAAGAAACTAAATCAATCTGCCATTCATCTGTGGTTTCCCTGCTTCTCTTCCCATAGTGAATGCATGTTTCAGTAGGAGACTCTTTTTAAGAAAGAAACATAAAAGGGGAGGTGAAGGTAGGCCTAGTCTTCTTCATCCCACATGTGGAATCAATATTGGAATGGCTGTGAGTTAACTGGAACACTTAGAGACACCTTTGTGAAATTCTTGAGCTGCCTGTGTAAAGCAATTTCTCTGCCCATCCCTTCATGGGAAGATGCTGTGGAGCCCTTTGCACAACCTTCAGAGAAAGCGGTTACAAATTAGCTTTTTTTCCCTCTACCCCCTCATACTGTCTTTCCCTATAGACACACGTGTGTGGCTGACCACCCAGGGTGCTTCAGCTGGCCCTGTGGTTCAAATCCAGTCGGTGGGATACTTTCACCTCACCAGGTGCCTGCAGCAGCCTGACAAAGGCTGTTAAAGTGTTGCTTTGCACTTAAAAGTGTACAACACCTTAGTGCTGTACAGTTGCTCAGCAGGCTGATGCCTTCCCCTGGTCCTGCCGTTGTTAAGCGCTTGCTGCCCTGCGCTGCTGTGCAATCCACGTGGGGCTGAAAACCCCCTTTACACCGTGCCTGAGGGTGTCCAGGCTGAGCAAGGTGACCTGCAACGGGTGACTCTCCAAAAGGATCCCAAAGGTGGGGTTCGAACAGTTCACTGAAATGGGGCCGATTCCCCAGAGCGGAGGCGGGCTGAACCTCAGTGGCGTTTTTCCTCTTGGTTCACACGGAAAGGCAGCGGGTCTCCCAGCACTCCCACCCAGAGTGTTCCTGAGTTACCCTTGGCTGCTTCCCTCCCTTTTGTCCTCGGGTTGCCTGTGGGTTTGAAGGATCTTGCCAGGGCTCTGTCTCACTCCCAGGGCCGTACCGGAGGTGGGGCCGCTGTGCCTTTTAGGTCACTTGGCGCTTTTGATAGTAGCGCTTTACTGTGAAGGAGGAGATCAGGAGAATTGATTCCAGCTAGTTCGGGGCAAGTAGACAGGAGCTGTTCAGAGAAGCATCTCCAGATGCTTGCCTGTATGGTGCATGACCTTCCCGTAGCTGTTCAAGGGTAGCGTGAAAGGTGGATGCGTTTGAAAACATTAGCATTCCTCCACACCTTCTGAATAATTTTACTGTTTTATAGGAGTTAATTTTGTTTGAATTTCTTCCTGTTGTTTTCTTTCCCAATCCCTGCCACTTAGGAGGTCAGCAGATAGCTATGGCTTGCCTCATATTTATTCAGTGACTTTTCCAGATAAACGTCTGTCTCTTCAGACTTCTCACATTTAACCCCTTTCTTTACGTAGACCTTTGCTTCTAGGCTTGGAGATAATTCACTGTTGTGTCCTCTGCAGTCTGCTTATGACATTGAATTTGGAGGAAGATTTCTTCCTCACAGGCTTGAAAATTGCTCGAGGGAACGTGGTATAGTTGTTTTCTTTTCTGTTAGACATCTTGTAGTTCCAAGAGAGGTGTACCTTTACAAACAGTATGTTCTGTGTTAACATATCTAAAAATAAATGTGTCAAAAATATCTATACCAAAGCATTGGTAGATTAAACCCAGGTTTCTCCCAAAGGAATAAAATAAACAAATTGATACTTTTCTCCAGGCCAGCTTTATTATTTTAAAGCAGCTTTTTATTGCTTTAAAAATGTTTATCTAGTAGCAATTACCATCCAGAGCTACATCTTAGGTAATAAATGTTTGATGGAATGTTGCATAACAGTTTTACCTCCCAATTTTTTTGTGGGGTAGAAAGTTCTAGTTTTACTTCCTATTTGAACGTAAGTCTTTTAATAAGACTCTCCTGTTGTTTGGCATGTATTTTTGTCTCCACAGGGTGACTTGTGGGTGGAAGGGGGGCAGACTGCAGGCAACCTTATTCCAAGGTGCACCTAGCTCCGAGCATCAGCTGTCTGTATTTAAGCTGTGAGTAGAAACCATTCCCTGGCCTCCTTGGTTCCCTGTGGTGCTAAATGGAAGGGAAAGTAGTAAAAGAGGTGTAGGTGAGGTGCTGGGCCTCAGGGGATCCCTGTGAGCTGTAGTGTTCATGCACCCATGTTGCCATGGCCAGTGGCTTCAGGAGGAGGAGGAGGCAGCAGCCAGTTCTCTTAAATGCAGAGCTCTGAGCAAGATTTAGAGGTCAGTACTTTTTTTTTTTTTTTTTAAAAAACACACACACGTGTGCCAAAAGAAGACCTGCACTGGGAATCCTCTGTAACTTCTTCCCCTTGGTCCTTCTTTGTCTGAACAGACCTGATTAAAAACCAATGCATTGTGCATAAAGTGGCTTTAACTTCTGTTGTGTGCTCAAGAGTGAGGACAGCTATAGTAGAGGTATATATAGTAGAGTAGAGCAGATGCAGGTGGTATTTTTCACTCAAAATGTTTTCTTCCCACTGAAGAACAAATCTGCATTTACCAAAGATTTCAGGGGTTACTGGTTTATGTTCCAGAAAAAGCGTTGATATAAATATTTCATTTTAACATTTTTGTGTTAATTTTGTGTTTTGAAACAATGCCTCAGTTAGGAATTTGCTTAATTTTTAAAGCAAAATAATATAAGCATTGGAATTAAGTTAAACACTTCTTGTTATCCCCCCAAAATATTGTTCTCCTCTTTCTAAATATTTAAAAAGGACTCATGAACAAAAACCTAAAATCCTACATTTCTCTAATTTTAGGAGTTGACGTACGTCGGGTCTTTGAATACACAACAAACTTGCAGATTGAGAGGAAGCAGCTTTTATTCCTTCTAGTACTTCTGTAGACTGATTGTGCAAAATGCACATTTAAGTCCTTTGTGGACATCTGAGAACACTCCCCATGAAAGAAAGTTCAAATTCTTTTTTTTTTTAAATGATAAATTAGAAGATTTATTTAGAAATCTGAAGTTGATATTTATTTGGGAATTTGTTTTGATAAAAAAAAAATTAAATTCTTCCTTATTTTATGAGAGCAAATGCAACAGCAAGCCATAGAGGGATCCTAAATTTTGGTTAAATAAAACTTTTCTTTGTTTTAAGGTACAAGAAGAGTCTAGTGCTGAAAAATATTTCTTGGTACCATCGCCTGGAATTAGGGCTAATATACGTGTGTCATCTAGGTAACTAGATGTGTGCTAGATAAAGAGTATTGAAGAATTAGGTTCTTAATTTTCAGAACAGTCTGTGTTGAATTAACAACTTTATTGTGCTTGTAAACCCTGCCTTTCTTTGTTTAACAAGAGTAAATATTTCTACAGCTGTAAACACATGTCCCATTGTGTGGCGACAGAATTCAGATTAATACCTTCCCTGGACTATATTAAAATATCTGTATTATTTTTCATGACTGTTTTTTCCCAAGGATCAGATGGCATGTAATGTATGCACTTGCAAACCGTGCTGCTTTGGCGAGGAAAACTGCAGCTTCCTTTCAGAGTTTCCATCCTCATTTGTGATGAGGCGCATGCTTTGGTTTAGAAACTATTGCATCTAAAGGATTGATTAGCAAATGTTAATGACATCCTCACCATGTCTGGCATTGCCTGGAGAAAAAAAAAATGCTGTGCTCATCTTTATTATGTCTAGCGGAATCCCAGGGAAGCAATCCTGGCTTGTGGCAAGAGGTGGGGTGGCTACAGCCAAGACCTCTGGCGCAGAAGCGCAGAGGAGATGCTCTGCAGATGCCTTAGTGCCTTTCCAGGGGGAGCATGCACCGCAGTAGGCAGAGCTGATGGGTGGGCCACAGTCCTCATTGGTCTCTTCATAAATTTATACCTGAAAGGAGAAGTCTCGCAGGGTCTTTGTGTTGAGGTGCTAATCTTGGAGAAACTGGCCCCGTTAAAGACAAATATTGTTGTTTTTGACCTTCTGCAGGTAGTAGGTTATAACCATACGTGTGCACTCTTGAAGCAGGGTCTGCCATGACTTGGTGAGCCCTGCCACTCTCCCTAAACGGTGCTATTAGAATTGGCTGTCAACAAAGCCAGTAGCTACAGTAACCTGAGAAATACTATTTTTTAAAAAAAGGGCCTAATCTCTTTTTTTCTTCCTTCACCTTACTCACCCTGAAAGTTTTATGTTGACATCAGCAAATATCCATCTGATTTTTATCTAATACATGCCATGAGTATCAATCAATTTGTTCCGAAAAATTAATTCCAAGCTTGTTGCTATCGTTCTTTTGGTCTCAAAGTGAAACAGATTTTTATGACTGCTTGATGCAGGTAAGCTTATGTCTTTGTAATTTTTTAAAAGACTGAATCTTGACATACACAAAACAGCAGCAGTCAGCTGGCTAATTCAGGGTCTGAGCATGAAACTGAATGTGAGCTGAAGTACTCTGCTTCTCAAGATTCCAGATTTCCCTTTTTCTTTTTTTTATTTCTTTCTTGTATTTAAGGTTGCTTAAAAAGAGTAACCATACCCAATCATTATATATACCTTTAGACAAGAGGAGGGGGTTTTGTTGTTTGTGGTTTTGTTTTTTAAAAAAAGTACCGACCTCTAAATCTTGCTCAGAGCTCTGCATTTAAGGCTAAGTCTGGCCTTGAGTAGTATTATATAGCTATCACAGACAGGAAGATTGGAATTTGACTTGAAGAGAGTGATGAGAAAAAAAGAGGAAAACTCTGTGAAGGAAAGCAGAAAAGACTGCTTCTGAGCAATGGTACGTTCGCTCTGTGCTTTCAAGTAGACTAGAATGATTAGCCGAGGCATTTCGTTCATGTTGCATCTTCACAAAATTGCTTCAGACAGCACCACTCAATTAAGCTCAGATATCCTGGTAACCCAAAGGAGGCTGATCTAGCTTGTTACTTGAACTGCTTCTGTCTGCCTGGATCCATGTTGTGCACCAAATATTTGCTGCAAATGCTCGAAGTTTGGATCTAGAAAAGGCCAGAGAGCAGATTGCCAAGGGAGATGCTCATATATTGTGGATGAAGTCAGCATAAAAACCCCAGACAGATAAAGGAACTGAATCCCATTATGCAAATTTTATATTGTCACAGCTGAACTGTTACAATTGGCATTATTTCTTAAGTACCCCAATAAACGAGAGTAAACTCAGTGGCAGAGTTTGTACATAATTTGTGAAATTTCTCAGACTAAACAGACTTCTGTGGTGGTTTAGGTTGCTTCTTACTGCAGTGGCAGGCATCTGTAGAATTGGTTGAGATTTTACACAGCCCTGGGGGGGCTTTGTTTGTTTGTTTTCCCCCATGTATACCTTAAACCCTGACTACCCTAACACTGCTGGCTTTTGAAAAGTTTCCTACCATTCAAAGACAGACCAAGAAAATAATTCATTCCTGAGAGTGTAACAGTTGACATGAAAACAAGACCACATCCTTCTGAAGATAGTACTGTCTCAGGACTGTGCCAGGTGCATGGCTGGACATTTTCTCCAAGAAAGAACTGCTGTTTTACTTTCTGGAGAGAGTTACAGCAAAATTTTGTAGGATGGGGACAAAGACTAATATTAACTACTGATATGGTAACATGCAGCCTAAGAGGAGTATGACTGCTGGAAAATTAATAGATATAAGATGAATATACGACCACATGTACTAAGGACAGATTCTTGCCCATTATCACTTGGTTATATGAACTGTCTGGAGACAAGCAGTTGGAGCTCTGAGATAGCTAAAAGCCTTCCTGATGTCATTCTTGTGCTTGACGCTTTGCAAAGCACCTTCTCCCATTCTGTCTTGAGCCCACCTTGCAACGATGCAAAAGCTCCCTCTTTTCCATTACACCCTTCCTCCACTTTTGGAAGGGGGAAAACTCCTTCCTCTTGTCTGCAGAAACGGGGCAAGATTTACCCTGTACAATGTAACCTTTTTGGAGCCTTCTGTAATCTGTCTACTTTTTTAAAATTGAATGCTAAGAGTGATAAGAATGCAGAGAGCAACCAGTCTGGAATACCAAAAGATGGCACCTTGTTAATTAATCAAGCAATCGTCAACTTGATTGAGTCTCTTTGAAGTTTTCCAGCAACTACGTGCACACTGTATGCAAAGAGATTAGTAGTGTGAGAACGCCAGTGTTGGCAGTAAGGTCAGCTTCTTGATCAATAATAACTTAGCCTGAGCAGATATATTCAATCTAAAAGAAAGAGGTCATCTCCAATCAGGTCCTTTAAAGAGATTGACCAACAAAATCTAATCACCGATTACTGAATATTTAGTCAAGCAGTGACCTTGCTTACTATTGTTTAATCATAAATTATTAGCTGATGCCTCCATTCAGCTCCAGCTTGCGAATTAATTTTTGTCCTAATTAAATTGTTAAAGAAGAAAGACATCACAGTTTTTGAGACACTGACTTCATAGGCCAGGGCCAGCAAAATCAAATCCAAAACCTTTCTGCAAGGCTGAATCTTTCTGTCTCCATCTCATTCCTAACAAATGTTAGCCTGTTCTTGAGGACCTCTAACGACAGACAGTCTACAGCTTCATAGCACAGCAGAACGCGGTAACATATCTTTATTTCATGTGCTGGGGGAAAGTAAGGAAGGAATATACCCTTTCAAAGGTACATTGAAGCACAGCATCTCGCTACCACATCTGACATCAGCGTTAACAATGAACAGGTTGCAGTCCCGCTAGAAGTCAGGTAAAATACTAGACATTGTGTGTTCACATAGTGTTTGTATTATTGATATCTCAGTTAATTTTCAGGACCCTGGTGCAGGGGGACCAGATCACGTTGGGTAGCAGTAAAACAGCCAGCAGGTGGAATAACAAGGCGTGAGGGAGGGAAACAGTCTTCAGCTCTGATGTCACCTTGCTGTTATAAGGTGACTTACCTCCCTCAGTCCTGCCTGAGCAAGGGTGATTAGGGATGAGAAATCACTCTGAGTTTCCCAAACATTGTGTCCAGAAGAAACCATTGAGAACATCTGTATCTGTATGCCCAGAGTTAATGAAGTCATTCAGGCTGCATCTATATTGGAAAAAAACCCACAAAACAAAACCCACACATCCACACTTAGGGTAACTATACTTTATTGGCTTACAGAGGGAGAGCGCATTTTAAGGGCAACGTTACCTCCAGGATTTTGAAAATAAGATCTTGCTGTGTATTTTGAATCTCCAGCTCTAGCATCCAGGGTGTGTGCTAACCTGCAATAAAACTACCTGCGGATTTTCGGTTTTTAATTTAGGCTAGAATTGTGCTTTGTAGTTCACTTTCTTGTAGCCTCTGGGTTCCAAAATGCATAAAAGCATGCTTCAGAAATACAGAAACCATAGCTTTGGTTCACCTTTAAGCCTATGAGGAGGTGGAAAGCTGGGCTGTTCTACTCCCCTGAAAGCAGTAAATCTGCACAAATCATCCCTCCTGTGTGGCGTGTTTTGGCAACCCCAGCTGCCCAAGGAAAAGTAGCCTGTGCTCTGTCAAGCACCAAAAAGATACAGGGAGGCTTTCACTCTTCGCCAAATTTTGGAAGGAGTTACCTCAGCAGACCCAAACCAGTGGTTCCCACGGCTAAGCACGGATAATTGAGGGCAGTCACTGAAATGTCACAGCCTCTCAGAAGGGTAAATCCCAACAGCTCCGGACTGTGTTTGTCCTTTGAGATCCCATTGGTGAGCTGTACCTGACACAGTGGCTGCACCAGACCCCTCTGTGTGAAACGCACACGTGACCGCTGTGTGCCAAGCGTGTTCACAGGCTCTTGTGCCAGGACCAGACTGGGTGCTGGTCTGCTTCGGGAGGCTCTGTAGGCTTTTTATGGTCTTACAGGGGAATCTTCTTTCCTGCCAGCTTCACCTGCACTTGCTTATTTCTTACATACTATACTAACGCTCGCTTACGGGACTCTGAGCCCAAAAATGCCTTTGTATTTTTTTTTCCGGGCATATCAACCGTTCTCACTAGAAATGCTACCTAACTGTGTGCTTTGCCTCTGTGTCCACTTCCAATACTGCCTTACTGACATCAGCTTCCTCTAAGGGCAGTACTGACCCATTTTGTGTCTTAAAATTCAGCAGTGATCCGTGAAATGCTGCACCTGGCACGAAATTAAGAAGTTTCTTCTTTCTTTTAAAGAAAAAAAAAAATGAGAGAGAGAAATAGCGACTAGACCTTGTTGAGTTATAGTTGGAATTAGTAACTAATTTTTTTTTGTTTTAAAGTCTTAATATCAGACTGCTTTTATATTGCAGTAATTTCTTACAAGGGGAAATTTTAATGCTTTGTATTAATTGGTCTTAGACTTTTGGGTTTGGAATTGATATTCTCATACAAATTTAGAACCCGACTGATGAGATGCTTCACAGCTCAGAATCATACAGCCCATGTTGGAGCTAAGGGAAGACAGAGATTTTGGGTTCTACTTGGTGATCTTGAGAAACATCACTTTACTATTTTGTACCTCAGCCATCCAACCAATAGAGCTATATCTAAATTACGATCACAAGCAAAGCTAAATGAGGCCTTAGTGGGTATATTCAGTGCAAAACCTTATTTTCTGTATTAGTTCTTTCCTTCAAATTGTTGTCCTGGTAGGCCGTCATGCTGGGACTTCATTTTGCATGAAAAGAAAAAGTAGCTTTCTCTGAAGAGCCTGTTGTAACTTGGCCTTCCAAACGTGGATGTATTAGATCTAAAATCTACTGAAATCTGGAAGACACTGGTCTTGCAGAAGATGATGTTATAACCTCACACGAGCTGATACACTGTTTTCTGTATTGTCTGGTCAGGAGCTAAAGTCAGTCAAATGTGTGTTTTAATACATTTAAAAAATATTTTAACATGGTAATTGAACTCGGGTATGTGATGTTTTGATAAACAAAGTTTTTAGGGATACTTTAAATATTGATTGCATAACTGATAACCAATTTTAAGAAGGATTTTACTTTTCAGATGGGGTAACTTTTAAGTAGAGGTGGTGAGTCAGAATTCATTAAATTTATATGCTAAGGTTTTCAACCGTTTGGTTAAAATGAAAATTAGGAGGAAAGGGAAGAGCTGATCCACAGCAAACTATGTGAAGTTAGTTCTGGTTTATTGCCAGGTAAATACCATATATCATGTAGTGTCTGATGCCACAAAAAGATTTCTACAGGAGTTTTTCTTTTCTGTCATTCCATACTGTGTTTTCTCTTTCTTGGGTTAACGTATTACTTCCCCTATGTGAGTGGAACTGAATCCTCAGCTCTAGCTATACTTAAGGGATGTTGTGGGTGCTCAGAGGGATGGGCGCTTTTGAGGTGCAGGATCTGTTGGCTCCTGAGTGCCATTACTCTCCTGATTCAGCACAGCTTGATGTCAACAGCAGCCTCCTGGGAAAAGGAAAAATAGCCTTTCTGCTTAGCTGGTGCTGTTTGAGTGTCTGTTTTCCTTTTATATTTATTGTATATCACAACACTACAACTCTTCAGTCATAGATACATAAGCAGAGCAGATATGAGTAGGAATTTTGTGTGTGTGTTTGCATTTCCTCATATGTGCATTGAACAGGAAATTTTCCCAGAAATAAACTGATTTACATTAAATTAAAATATTGGCAGGGAAAAAAACAACAGAGGCTTTAACCCTCTAAGGTGCTGTGCTGACGTGATGGAGTAGCCTATGTACATATGCCTCTGAATATGTATACATATTCAGAGTAGATAATAATACAGGAGTAGCCTGTACATACCCTCTGAAATACTCTGGGCTAAGAAGAGCACGTCATAGCAAGGGAAGCTAGAAAAGGTGGCAGAATTCATTCCTGTGCAGAAACCTGAGATTTCATGCCCCAGATGGTAGTTTTATGGGCCATTATGATGCCTCAGACTGACTTGATAGGTGAAATGAAAGAATGAAAATAGCGCTTTTGCTGAAAAAAAAGAAAAAAAAACAAACAACAAAAAAACCAAAGCAAAACAGAAAGGCTGATTTGGGAGCTCAAGATCTGGCCCTCCCTAGGGCTGAGTAAGTCACAGACCAACTTCTGTGATTTATGTGATGGGATGGTGTGATTAACTTTCCCCTGGATCATTAGAGAGTCTCTGTGGGTGGTGATGGGCCAGTTACTGTTCTCAGCTGGAAGGAGAGTCAGCAATAAACAGCCAGATGGGGGGAAATGGGGAGAAGGAATTTCTTAATCAGAGCTAAATTTTTAGATTAAAACCACACAGATTTTAGGTCAACTAAAGAAGTGCTTACTTTGTTAACCCCGGAGACTTCAGTTGTCTTCCTCCATAACAGCAGGATGGAGGAGATCTGTCACCTGGCTTTAAGTCCTTGTCTGGCGTTTGCAGAGGTCTCGAGCGAGCTGTAGCGGTGCCAGGTGCGGTCATACGTAGCACATTTTCAGACCCAGCACGGGCACATTCCCAGCAGAGGGGTGGGGATGTGTGTGTCGTGTTGTTTTGTGGGGTGGTGGAGCAAGTGCTCAGGGTATGGGGGTAGGACAGCACTCCAAACCTTGGCTTTTTCAGTGATGAAAGTTTTTTTTTTTTTTAAAAAAACACAGTGTCAGATGAATTTCACCGTGGCAGGACTGTAATTTGTATTTGGCACTAACTCACATCATCTGCTACTGTTTCACTGCTAAACTGGGCTTAGAAAGAAAAGCATCCACAGTCATTGTGGATGTCCTATCCCTGAATGCTTTTTTGTTCATCCACAATGTTCCACAAAGGTGTATTTAGCTTAAAAGAAAACAGGATGAGAGGCAAAGGTTCAGATCTCTGCTCTTTCCAGTTTAGAGGAATGAATAGGGAGAGTTGGCTGGAAATGTGCTGCTAGATTTTGAGGAGAAAAAAAGATCAACAAAAATCACCCAAGTTTTTGCAACATAACTTTAATCTAATGCAGAATAAAAGTTGAACTTTTCAACATGTCTGAAAGAGAGGGCACTTGTCCCTGAGAAACGTTCTTCCAATTCACTGACTAACAGAATCACAGAATGGTTGACATTGGAAGGGCCTCTTGAAGATCACCTGGTCCACCCACCCTGTCCAAGCAGGGCCACCTACAGCCAGTTGCCCAGGACGACATCCAGACAGCTTTTGAACATCTCCAAAGACGGAGACTCCACAGCTTCCCTGGGCAACCTGTGCCAGTGCTTGGTCACCCTCACAGTAAAAAAAGTGTTTCCTGATGTTCAGATTGTGTTTCAGTTTGTGCCTGTTGCTTCTTGTCATGTCAATAAGCACCACTGAAAAGGGCCTGGCACCATCTCCTTTACATCCTTTGGGTGTAAAGGATGTCCTTTTTGCACCCTCCTTTTAGGTATTTGTACACTTTGATGAGATCCCCCTGAGCCTTCTCTTCTCCAGGCTAACAGTCCCAGCTCTCTCAGCCTTTCCTCACAGGAGAGTTGCTCTGGTCCCTTCATCGTCTCAATGGCACTTCGTTGGGCTCTTTCCAGTATGTCCATGTCTCCCTTGTACTGGGGAGCCCAGAACTGAATGCAGTACCCCGGGTGTGGCTTTGCCAGTGCTGAGCAGAGGGAAAGGTTCGCCTCCCTCGACCTGCTGGCATTGCTTTGCCTAATGCAGCCCAGGGTGCCATTTGCCTTCTTTGTGGTAAGAGCATGTTCCAAGGTGTGTTTTTTAGTTACTTTTGGTTCTGAAGTTCACAGTCACGTAGTAGTAATCTGTGCTCCAGAGTTCTGGGGTGCTCTGAGCTTGCTGAGAGCAGGCCTTGGACACTTTTAATTGCTTCAATCTGCTCTCCTACCCCCTGGGTTGCCCGGTCCTATTGTGTCTTTTGCAAAGGCTATCTGTAAATTGTGAACCACTGACAAAAAGGCTGTGGCGTGGCGGATTTTTTCATTCAGACAATCATGATGAGTTGAGGGAGAATCAATGCAGGGGCAGAAAACTGTGAAATCACTATTGCAAAGGACTCGTTCTGTAAAAGAATACACAAATCATGTTAAAACATCTCCTCTTGAGAGGGCTCAGCTACCTCAGTTTTGCAAGTGGGGTATTGTTTCAAAGCACGTTGTAACATTTTACACCAGACTCTAAGGCTGTAAACTATAATGCTGGTATGCAGTAGTGAATGATAAACAGTGCTGAATCCTGTTTCCTAAACTCTTGTGGCTACTTTACAAAATATTTTAGATTTTAATGTTTCTCAGCCCAAAGAAATTGTGCTTTTGAAAAATCACTGTTATAGCAGCATGTGGCAATACATGTCTTTGTGACACCATCCAATTAAGCTTATAAACGTCTTTACTAATACACCTCTGTCAGAGACATGTCTTTCAAACAGGCATCATTGCAATAAATTACAGTCAGAACACCAGATTACAAAAAATGTTTCTTGTGCTCATCCAAGTGTGGAATTTCAGTTTTATGTGGTCTCCTCTATAGCATCATTCATACCGATGTCAGTGTATCTGATTTTCCCTCCCAAAGGCCCCGAAATAAAAATACTTCATCTGGATTAGTGACGTGCCTGAGGTTTACTGTCTTCTGTACCATCAGAGCTAGGCACCACAGCTTGCTGTCATTCAAAAGTCATGACTTGCTACTTACCAACAAGATAAGGGCTTAGTTTCAAAGTCAGTCCATTCAGGAAATGTGAATTTTAGCATTCCTAAATTATTGCATGTGGAGTATAGAAAGCTCTAAAACTTATTAGTTATTGTTTCCCTCCATCTGAGGCTTTTATGATTATCTCTTACTATAGTAATAGCACTTGACTTTACACATTGAGAATTTAAGGAGAAAAAAGATCCTAGTTTTCCTGTAAGACACACAGCTATTTCTGAACGGTGTCTCATACTTGTTGTGTTTCTCCTGCTGCCACAGATAATATTTACATATGAATTTTCTATTTCTGGATAGTTTTTTCTCATAATGTGTCACATCTTTAACTGGCTTCTTGTGAATTTGGTATGCTTCACATGTTGTTGTTAGATGAAAGAATCTGTAATGTTTAGGGTTTGAAGTAACTCAAAAGTCACAAGACCAAATGTAGGAAATGAAAAAAACTGCATGAATATTCTTGATAATTTAGGGGGAAAGACCATTCATTGTTAAGTTGCTGTAATTAGGAGGAAGGTCAAGCTGAGGATGAGTGGAACCGGGGACACCAAGTAGCTGTTACTACTCCTATCATGAAATTATTTACACAAAGTAGAACTTTGTAAGAAGGGAGGCTGAAGGCTTACTTCCCTTCCTTGCTGCTTCTTTCCCACCCTGTGCTGTAGCCTGGTTGCTAACCCACGTTTGCAGCAGCAGCAGCAGCTTTCACTCAACTCTCTTCAGGCAGGAGAAAAAACTGAGCCAAATCCTCCTTCACTGTGGGGGGAAGGGAAAGGCATTTTCTTGCTCTTGCTTTGTAAACATTGCTGTGCATTTCCTTTGCTTCTTACACAGTTCATTCAAGTTAGCACATTTAATTTGGGACCCCTTGAGCCGTTCTATTTAATGCACTGATTTTTTTTTTCTGGGCTTTTTATTTCACCAAGAAAACAAAAAATGCAAACAGAAGAAATCTCATTTGATAAAGGCTAAGGTGTGTTGCTTAGTCATCTCTCTTTTGCAGTTGGACAGCCCCCTGGCAAATCAGTTATGTGCACAGCCTTCACAGTGGCAGGCAAATCCTCTCCCCTAAACAGACCCTGCTGAGGAGTCCTGCGTCACTCTGAACTGAAAGCTGTCTCAGTTGTCTAAGTGACGCTATCACTCAAATTTCTGACCCAAGTCAAGCAGAGTCTTGTTTGACTGACTGATCTTCTCAGTGCTGTGTTTGACTTCTGCAGTGCAAACAGGTGCATGGCATGAGAAGGAATTAAAATGATGGTTATGAATCAGCGTTAGCCTTTTAGACAACATATGGTCAGGACCCGATCCTGAGCTATCGGTGATTTTACAGAGGGAGTCTTACCTAGGCAAGAAATACAGATGCTGAGTCTTAAATGGAGCGGCTCAATCCATTCCCCACTTACAGCTGAGCTATACAGAGTGCTGTTGCTGGTTCTCATGAACCTCAACAATTTGCCAGGTATTACTTAGTTCTGCTTTTTAACAGACCTTGTAACACTATGCAGACAGTTTTCAACCCCGGCTCTCCTCTTCTGTCTTTTAAAGATCGTTGTTCTATCTTTGCAGAGACAGAGGTCTGGCAGAGAATAGGGTCATTGTATCACTCTGCACAGTAATGGGAGAAAGGGAAGGGAATTGTCTGTAATTTGTTTCTCCATCCAGACAAGTCAAGCTAAGTTATGATGAGAGCGGTGCAGCAGTCGTGATCACCTACTGTTTTATAGGTGATGTGATTGTTTTTATGAAGCCTATAACATTTCTAACAGTGGTGGTGTGCTGATCATCGTTCTTGCCTCAGCAGAACAGGATTACTACAGTCAAGTGAGCTGGGCTTGCAAGCAGGGCTTGCTGCTGGCAGGGCGTGAGAAGAAATCTCACAGAGGACGCTTTCCTTACTCAGGTGCAGGCAGGGGACAAGAGAGAGCAGGGACACCAGTCAGTTGGTCAAACCTTCAATGAATTATTCAAAGATTATTTTTTTTCCTTTTCCTTTTAGCAAGGTGATGAACAATTCTGCCACATTTGAGATAGATAGCAACCTGCCATTTAGTGTGACTCCTCAGCTGTTGTTCACACAGTGGTCAGGTGAAGGGCACAAGCACAGCTAAAAATAAAGACTGGAAGAAAGGGTCGTTTTTTTCTTTGATCATTCTGAATTCTTCAAGATGCTGCTTTGCAGAGGGTTGCACAAGAGTCAGCATAGTGCTGGCTACAACAGACCTGCAGCAGAAGGAAAAGGCAGGTGGTGGGTGGGTGAAGAAGGGGGCAGCCAGTACACCCCCCATTACTCCAGCTCCTCAGTGCCTGGTTCTTCTGCCTGCTTACTAGTGGCTCTCATTTAACTGCTCACCTGATTGCTCCTATTTCTTGTCTGAACTGCAGCAGAACGTGACTTGTAAACAAGTGAATAACATCTTCCTAGCATGTGGTGAGGTCAAGTGCCTCTGCTGGCGTTGGTGGCCTTGCTGAAAAATCTTTCTTACCTTCTGCAACTCCCTAGACAGCCCAGCAGTCTTTTCCACTGTGCTAAGAAGAAAGAAAAACTCCGTCTACTTCTCTGGTCCTCAGATATTCCTCATGTCTTCTGACTCACTCCCTGCTTATTCCCTCCCATTTACCTTGATGTTGTCTTGGAACTTTTGGTTCAAAGTCAGTGAATTTACACTGGTTAAAAAGAGTCTCATTTCTCTCATTCCTTTTTTTGCAGTGTGTCCACCACCATTTTTGCTTTCCACAATCTGCCTGCTGCTGGTCTGACATCAGGACTTCTACTAGAATCCTCTGTATGGTTTGACAGTTGTCCTGGTGTTTTGGCCCCAGGAAGTGTTTTTAAATCCATCTTTCTTTTTTAGCAGAGTGTTAGTTAGTCTGATAAAGGATATTAATTCTGAAAGAATGGGGGGAAAAAAAAGACAACCCATATGAACCCTGGCGTAAATTAACTTGTATGTTGTGGGGGGAAGTGAAGAGGAAACTCTACTGTGCTTTTGTCTTGGCCTTCAACTTCTGGAAATCATTTCTGGGAAAACTTGATACTTTCTGAAATACATCTAGGTTTAGTAGTTGCTGCTTCTGCTCTCTTTTCCACAACAGTTGTTTGGAAACTGTTATTTACACAGATATTTACACAGACTGATATTTACACAGACTGAGAAGTCTGACCTACAAATAAAAGCACTAGATTTTGCACAGCTAGAGGAAACTATTTAGCAAAACAGCCAGAGTCCAGAACTGGTTTTATGTACGGAGGTGTTAATTCCTGTGGAAGTTACTGGGAGCTGCAAATAGTTCCTACAGGCAAAAGTGCCTGAGGAATTAGTATTTCTTAGTCTAGGCTAAAACAGCAGGCAGGAGAAGCCTGAGAGACCGACCCATAGTTTGGTGAGTTCTGATGTGAAATGGGGTTGTCCCTAGGTGGACATGCAGAGAGCTGAGTCTCCTGGGGAGACGTTCTAGTAATCTTCTTCCCCAAATGAGCATTATGCTGTTGACAAGGACAGTGAATTGTCTGGTCTTGTAGTGGAAATTAAAGTGTGGAACTGTTCGCACTGATTCGCTTTTTAAATTGTTGTGTGTATAGAAGTGTCTGTGAGCATCTCTGTGCACATGGTTTAAAAGAGTTTTTAAACCAATGGTGAATAACTGGCAACATGAGGTAACAGGCTGAACTCTCCTGCTTACACCAGGTGTGATTCAAAGAGCTAATGGATGCCATGGAAAGAACAAGGAGGAAACTGGTTTTGTCTGGTATTTTCTGCCTTTTTACCAAAATAAGTTCTGACATCCAGGCCTGAGTTTGAGCTAACAACTGCTGCGTGACTGCACTAGCAGTTTCCAAGTAATTTCTTTGAAAGTGATCTAGGATACTTGGAGTACAAAAGGTGTCTTGGATTTAATTTAATTCTGGTTTACACTTTGTTTTTAAGACTACCACATTATAACGGCACATAGAGATCTGAAAGTTTACTTAAGGTCTTCTGTATATACATGAGTATATATACACCCCCCACCCCCACCCCCCCGTGGTATAGTTAGGAAAGATTGAAAAGAAATGAAATATGAATCTCAAATCAACAGATCCTTGCTACTCTGTAAGACTCAAGATTTTTTAGTTATGATCCCGTTAGCTCCCATTAAACATAATGATCTGTTTAAACTTGAAGACTGTATGTGCATTTATGTAATGTGTTCCCCTATAAGGTTACTGCCTAATGATTTAATAAACAGAGGCCTTACTGGAGGGTAAAATTGCTGCATTTCATGATATGAGAGCTTTGTTTTCTTTATTTGCATTCACCCAGTTGTATTCTGGAACATACTTTAAATGTACTTACATAAAATACACGTAGGTATGTGTTGCATATGTATGGACCTAACCGTTGGACACACAAGAAGCATGCCTTGGGTGAAGTATATTAATGGTACTGGAGATCTCAGCCCCCCACTTTTGGTTTGCCAGGTCACGGGTAGCCCAAAGCTATAGCTTTTACATTCAAGCACATAGTTCTAGGAAGCTGTTCAGCACTCCCACCTCTGGTTGGGGGCTTGCTGGCGATCTGTATCAGCAACATCTGGCCCCTAATTGGCTTTGATGTGGCTTTTCTCAAGCTTTCAATATACGGCCTTGGAAAGACCATTGTTCCCTTTATTAAAATAACCTGGTTGAAACAAAGACTCGCATCTGCTACAGATTCAGAATGAAGAGAGAGAGAAGAAAAAGTTGTATACAGCCTGGGAGCCAGATGAGTGTTTCAGCATGGAGGGTCTGGCACATCAAGGTTTGCAGAGCCCTCTGGAATCCAGAGGTGAGCAGAGGTTCTGGCCTCTCACCTGATGGAGCTGTGGGTGCCTCTGTGACCACAGGCAGCTAGTTAAATCTCCCTGCCCCTTGCCTGGTCCAACGGGAAAACTGGATGACAGACAAGACCTGGTTAGATACCAGATGCTGTCTCTGAATGGAATTCTCCTAGGAGAGGTAAATGCAAACAACCATGCTTTTACTAAAGGCCTCATGTGCTTCTACCAGAACCTTTTCAAGTGAAATGTGAGGCCAACAGCTATATCTTGTTTAACTTGCTGCCTTTGGAAATAGTTTTCTGATCGTGGAAATGGAGTACTAGAGACCTTTTTTTAATAGTGTTGTGTTTCTCCTTTACATGAGGGTTGCAGAGAGTTTCTTTGGTGTGGGGGAAGGTGCAGAATTTATTTGTGAAACTCATGAAACAAATTTTTCATCTTTCTTTTGTTGTTTCTGAAATGGATGACATGGCTTGACATTTGTAGGGGAGGAGATACAGGTGATGTAAATATTGCTTTGTTTAAGATCCTGTTTCTGATGACTGCATGACACAAAGGGAGAGCAGGGTTGAAAAGATTCAGTCAGATGATTCAGGCGGTAGAGCACAACTGCCCTCCTGAACAGGTGGAAAGCTTTTGTGGAGGAGAAACACTTTTTATGTGGCAATGTTACATCCTTCCAACAATTCTACCTCGGAGGAGTCACATCTGTGCACCACCTGAGTACCTCAAGAAACATGAACCGGTTGTGGGTCAGTACCCAGAGCATATTCTCTTTACCATGCACTCATGCATCTGGTAGGGGTGGCCTAACTGTTTTCAGCATGTCTAGCAATTTTTATTGTTTCCAAGATTATTGTTTTTATGATACATGGAAATCCATGTTAAAGAAAATTAACAGGTGGATGGGAACTGCTGATTGGAGAGAGCTTGGAAATGGAAAACACAACATGAAACATGTTCTGAGGGATGGGAAAGAAGAGTTGCCTTTGTGCAGAAGGGGGTTCAGCAAGCACGTGGGAGGTCTTGATTTCACTGGCAATGTGAATTTTATTTGAACCTCTTGTAGGTTTACCTCCCTCCCCTTCCTTTAGAAAGGAGTCCTGGTGTGATAAAGCTTGACATGGCATAAAGTGAATTGTGGCAAAGCCAAGACTATGCAATAGAGAATGAGCATTCCTAAAAGGAGGGATATTACAACAACCTCTTTCCACGCTGAAGCTAAGATCTCTCAAGCATTTGTGTGGATGGGAAGGTGACTTCACTACTCTGGAAATACAGGGGGAATTTCTGTCTCTTTGTAACCAGTAGTTCAGAGCAGGCACCAGGGGTGCCTTCCTGAGAAAAAGCTTTCCTTTATTTCTGAAAGTGGGTCAGGATTCCTGATGCAGCTCTTTCACAACACAGTTGAAACAGCAGGGTTTCTTTCACTTTCCTCTCCCAATTTGTCATGATTCTGACTTACAGGAGGTTTTTTGGGTAACTTTGAAGAAATGCAATTTCCAAACATAAATTGAAAATTGTTTCCATCCTTCCTATCTTTCTTTACTGACCTCACAGGACTTTGCTTTGGTCTCTCAGCTGGCTGTCTCTCCACGTTGTCTGTTGGTTTATGGGAAAAACAAGCATCAATATCCAAATTGTGAGTTCTAGTCATTATAAGCATACTGCCTTTGATTTGATAGTATAAATGATATATAATGCATCATACACTGTTTTATTCAAGCAACAGTGACAAGATATTCTGAGGGAGTCTCCCACTTTAAAACAATCTAAAATTTTACTGAAACGCAACTTCTTTAACTTTGTACATCACAGAGCTTTTACTAGATTGCTTCCCAGTCCTTCAGATATCACAGAGCTCCTACCATGCTGCAAGCTAGCATGACAATTTCTTCTACAGCAACTATTAAATTCAGGGCAGCAGATCTGCCATCTGCAGCACATCTGCTGGCCGTAACATCTAAGATGCAGACTTCAACCCTGAACAGCTAAACCCCACAAACTGTCAGTAATGAAGAGCCCATCATAACCACTTAATGTGTCAAACACCTGTGTGAGCAAAACAGTGAAGGAATCCCTTTTGCAGGAGAGTGGATATAGGATTAGGCGGAGCATTACTTGGAGCCTGGATGGAAGTGTTTGTGTTGAATGTTTAGAATGGAAAGTGCAGTCATTGTAGCACTTTACACTGATGTCATCCTTTCATTACAACTACCTATGTAATGCATATAATAACAACTGGTTAACAAGCTTGCCCATCTATTCCTTGCATCAAATAATCAGCCTGGGAAGTCATAGAGCACCACACATCCCATTTGGCAGCAGCTTCCTAAAAAACCTGAGGGTGATGCTTAAAACTCAGCAGCTTTTTTACAGGCTTGCCCGCAGCCATGCCACATGTATATGCAGACTCACACAGAGGTCCTACTTTGCTGAATGTCCACGGTTGTTTACAACCCAAACTGGAGGGATGGTGCAGCACAGCTGCCGTCGCACAATCTATCCCTGATAGCCAGGGTACTCTCAAAGTGTTGTGGGATTCTTGTAAATAACCTGCTGTGTCTGTTGTGCATATTTTCCTTCGCTTGAGCTGGTTGATAGGCCATGTGGCTACCCACTTCATTGCTCTGCCAGAAACGACTCCATTATCTGCATATGATGCTACAAAGAGAGGGAACGAGCTGAGATCACAGCGTACAATTTTTCTGTTACAAATCCCGAGGACCAGGGTTAAGAGTCACTGAACCTCCTATTTCTGGACAGGAGTGGAACCCTCCATTACTAAAACTACAAGCATGCCTATTTGACGCCCTGTCACACGCCACAGAGCGTGTAGTCTGTTTCCCTGGAGTACTTCTAACCAGCTGTGGGGAGGTGGGCCCAGCACTTGCGATAGAATCCTGCAATATTGTCACGTAAAATGCCACTACAGATGCATTGCTGGAAGGTTCCATGAAAAATGCCTGGAGGATGGTACAGAAAGAAGAAGTAATTGTTATAAAAAATGAAAATTACCAGGTAAAATGGTAAAGGAGAACTGTTTTTTGTGGAAGGAAGGCAAAATACATAGAGAAAGTGGGAATGAGAGTTTGGATGTTAGCAGATTGTAGCTTGTGCCCTGGGGATGAAGATTGTGAACTTGATGGAGGAGGTGATGGGAAGTCATAGAAGGGTGATGACTAGAAAAATGACCTACACTGAACTTCTGACTTAGGAAGTGAGACAGAAATGGAGCTGCTTGAAGAAATGAAAGGTGCTATGCCCCTGGGAAATGATCAAAATGTTTAGTGGTTGAAGCAGTAATGTAACAGAGTTGATATCAAGGAGAGAAAGGATTTTCCTTTCACTTGTTTGGATTTTTGTTTGGGTTTTTTTTTTGTGTTTAAATTGAAAAAGATATATACATATACACACCCCCCTCATTTTTTTCTATTTAAACATATGTATAATATGGTATATATTATACACAAACACAATTACAAACACAAAATTTCCCACAGACTATAAGATCCCTACATCTGCTGAGGACAAATTATATTCTTGTCACTTTTAAAACTGAGAGTGGTAGTGAAGTTGAGTAGGATGTTGGCAATGAAGAGATGCAGAAGCCATCCATATCTCTAATTCTGAACAGACCTGATATGGAAATACTGCCCTCGTACCAGGTCGGTAGGAGCCAATAGTCCATACAGGAGCCCAGGACCCAAGCCACAATTCCTTCAGAACCATACTGTGGATTCAGTAACACATTGCTGAAAACAAGGTGTTCTAAATAAAAATAGAAATTTTTGGATGGATTTTTTTTTCCCCAAACAGATTTGGAAACTCACAGATGCAAAGATCTAGGAAACTATGAAAACTGGAAACGGATAGAATGCTTTTATTTTCCTTCTCCATAATGAAAAGTGAATCCCTTTCTGTTTTCTGTGCAAGGATATTGTTGAAAACAAGTTGATTTCAACAGACTGGCAGGTTTGCAAAGAGTCACCAGCTGAGCAGCATTTCATCAGCAGTAGTCTGTGGAGATGAGTCACCGGTGCCACGATTTGTGAGACTCCAGATCCTATATTAATATTATTCTGATACATTTGTTGTCAGTTTCTTTTCACCTGCAGACCTTTAAGCATTTTCTGAAGCAGATGTCAGCCTTTATGCAGAGAATTCAGTCCTAGTGACAACAATTTTCCTTTTCTTGGTTGTCTTTCACTGACTCTGTAGAAGTGGACAGGGGCCCTCAAAGTCTGCAGGGCATACACTGACAGTGACTGATCTAATGTAAAATGAATCAGATGTGTGTAGTGTGTCCCAAGAAATTCTTTTATCACCCTTTTCTAAGGACCATAGATCAGCCTCCAGCTTTGTGATATGTAGTGGTAGTCAAATTTGTAAATTTTTACATGAAACTGCTAAATTGAATGACCTTGAATTGCTGGGGTTTGCACTGCATGTTTTTTGGTAGCCAAAGGTGATAAAATACAAAGGTGATGAATGTAGAATAAAAGAAGTTCTATTCTTAGTTGCTAGCTTCAGCTCAGGATATTTGTGTATACTTAGCCAAAAGATTGATTTACCTAATGGCATTAGGATGGATTAGTCAACACAGTTATCCTATATTCAGTAGTATCATTGCAGTTATGAGCCCATCACTGCTTTCGTTCTTAGCCTCCCTTCTAAAGGTTCTAAATGTGGATGAAAGATTTAGTTTGGACTGGAGATTGGTAGTCAAAGATGGATGATTACTTTCTAAGGGCCTGAGCAGGTTTTTGGACCTTCCTGCTCACCGTGACCTTGATTTTTTTCTTCAGATTGTCAGTCTGCGCTAGTTCTAAGTACATATGTTGTGGTCTCGTCACCTGTTGACAACAGAAGGTTTGCTACAGCTCATGTTGTCTGTCTGGAAAATATGAAACTATGGTCTCTGTCTTGTTGAGTGCATATGAATGACACCAACATTAGACACAAGAAGGTTTATTTTTTTCTCTAACTTTTGTTGTTATCTTTTGATTGGTTTTACCTCTAGAGGACCTCAAAATCAAAGCAAAATGGTAAAATTTCACACAGGATTGAGTAAAAGCAATATATCCTTGACTAGTACTTAGACAAGTTCATTATTAGCTTGTTTGGGAAGGTGCTGAACCTTGACTGAATTTCAGGTTCATTAAATAAGGTTCACAGATATCTACCGAGGGTATTCCACTGGTAATAACTTTTAGTCTTCGCCAACCTGAGCTGAACTAAAAGCAATAATGCAGCAATTGAGAAAGGAAAGGTTCACGTGCCCCTGAAAAGCCATGAACATTCACTTTCCTTAAACTTGTTTTTAAGGTAAATTTTACAAACAGAGCCTTTAGACATCATAAAAAATCAGTCCATAGCTTCAATAAGCCATTTATCACTATTTGTTGTGCGGATATCTTCTTTTATCTTTGTGTTTTTTTGGGTTTTTTTAGTGAGATTTTATTTTATCAATGACTTTTTGTTTAGAGTGGAGGTTTTTACTCTTTTGGCTGTTGACATACTTTTTGAAGCTAATTGAAGAGTAACCCTTACTTCTCTTTTTTGCTTTCAAATATTCTCTAAAGAAAATGTCATCCTGTAACATGACTACAGTATGAACTTACAGTAGAGATTCATTAGGGCTCTGAAATAATGTGTCATTATAGGGGTAAAGTGCTGAGTCTTTGCAGCTGGAATGGATGGATTTACTTTTTTTGGCTTTGGAAATAAGTAGAGGAAAGTAAGTGCAGGGAAGTAGAAAGAGTAAAATCTCTGGAAATGATTGGGGTAGTAAAGAGGAATGGAAGCATACTAGCAACATTGGGCTCTTGGTTATGGCTGGAGCTCTGCGAGACTTGGAATCTCTCCCTAGATATTCCAGCGACCATGGGCAAGACAATTCACGGTATTTTTGCTGTGTTATTTAACAGATTTTGATCAAGTCATTTTTTTCTTTCAAGAAAAATGTTATTAATGGATATTTTCCAAGTGCAAAACATAAAATAAATCACTTTTGTATAGAATAGGTGGATGGCCAGGCAGAGTCGTCTGGGATACCCTTGGTTGCCTTCCTGAAGGCACTGGTAGGATGCTATAGAGTAATTCCTAAAGTTTTTGTTTTCTCCTGCTCCTCTCTTGCACTATTCCTGACACAAAAACTGTAACATTTCCTGGGACTGAACAATCCTGAGGCACAGAACAAGAGAAAATAGAACTACCTAAACTACCCATCAAGACAAGCAGAAAAAAGCAGCAGCTTCTGCAGTGCTTTCAACACAGAAAAGAGGTCAAGTTAGCAAAATATTGTCATTTGGAGCTCCAGCCTGAAGAGCAGAAAGGAAACATAGCACTGTTATTCATAAAACGAGGTACCTCCCTGCACAGGACATGCCGCTGCAGTTTCGCCCGTCCTTGTTTTCTTTCAGCGGAGCAGTTAATGCTAATGTTTAATCCATCATCTGTGGTTATACAAATTAACACCCCAGAGAAAGAGACAAGGACTCATAGCTGCTGTTTTAGGCTTTCTCCTGCAAGCTTTATTTCAGTCGCAACTGATCTTGAAGATTTCGGTGGCTGCCTGTGAAATGTAAAGATTTCTTTACAGGAGAGAGGAGACCTTGTCTACATAACAGCATAGCACTGACTTCACTACATTGGCTCTCCTGGCTACAGCATAGCAGAAAATAGCACGTCAACCTCTCTTCTTATCACGTGGTAATTGGACCCCATCTTCAGATGGGATCAGAGATGTACAAAGGAAAGATGATAAGAAGTGTTTCATCTAGGATAGAAGCATATTGAATTTTCTAATTTTCAAAGCTTTATGTGTCTGAGTATGTATGTGATACGATCTCTGAGTCAATTTGTTTATCTTTTAGCACTGCTCCCTCAACATCTGGTATTTTGAATACAGAGACCCCTTCATGCCAGTGGACCATATAGTAGGATGTAAATATTAACCAGACTAGTAACAGGTATTTTCCTCTCCTGTTGTCAGTAATGCAGTTGGATTAAAAAAGACAGCCTTAGACGTCCCTGCTAACTTACTGCTGTCCTGCTTTATATTCATAACTCTTCTGCAATTGCACCTGCTGTGATGCAGCATTGTGTTAAGAAAGTATTAACTAATTGCTGCTTCTTTCTGCATATTAAGAAGAATTTAAAGAGCAATGTTACGGTAGTAAGATAAGGAATTCCCTATTCGGGGAACTAACAATGTATTTATAATGTGGCAGACAGAAATAAGTTTCTAAAAATACAGTACTTACCTCTTATAATTTTTTAAAATTCACTCCAGTGTTTCATTTATGCTACGGGATTTGGAAGATGTTAAATTCTGGAGCTTCAGTGAATTAAAATTAAACATGTCAAATTTAGGTCAGTGACAGCAGAGGCACACGCCATATGGATGAGATCTGCATTATTTTGAAGTCAATAATAAAAATCCTGTTCAATTCAGGAGTGTAGTGGCCTCCTCTTCAGGGAATTAAAAAATAAGAAAATTCAAGGCTTGGTGGAGTCTGTCATCAGGCCTGCTTGTTTGTTTTTTTTTATCCACTTTCACTAGCTATGCAAGGGCCTTTCCTTAGCTTTAGCATGGCTTCAGCTGCAAGCTACGTTACATGGATTCAGTTGCAGCAAAGATGTCAAACCTGAGAAGCTGCTGAACTTTCTGTTTGTTTCAAGCAAAGAGATATCTTCAGCTGTGGTCTGTAATTCCTAAACCTGCCAGTTTTACACGGATCATAGGCTATCTTGTTGTACCTGGCACGGAGGGCAAATGAACAGGAACATGGCTGGAAAGCCACGGTGGCCATTACCTTGGTATCTTCTGCATTTTGGCCTTGCTTCCCCAAATGCAATAGGTTGTCAGGAAGGAAAATATACCCATTTTCTCTGGTGGGCCCTTTGTGTATTTAAAATTGCATTTCTGAGGAAGGCCCTTCAGTCAGATTGCTTGTTTGAACGTACGATGTCATGAACCAAGTTTTGGTGCAAGTAGGATGATAATTAAAGGACAGAGTAGTCCATGACTTACAGCCAGTTATGGTTATTAAATGCATTTTCTTCAATGACGTAACACAGACAGGATGAAAACCTTTGGGAAAAGCAACTCTTTCACAGCCTAGAAGAATCTGAAATATCTTTCCTTTTTATTTGAACCAGACTACTAAATCCAAACTTCCAAGACAGTGGCATTGTCTAGTGCTTAGAAGAAACTCTTTCTCACTCTTTGAACTTTATGACATCCAAGAAGCAGACAAGTTGTGGGCAGCAGAATCTCGGCTTCTGTTTTGTCAGGTTTTTCTGTCCCCTCTCAGAAACCACAAAGGATCTATTACACTGTTTCACCCTTTGCTTTTCTCCCTTATACTATCAGACTGAGCCTGTTTCATTAAATCCAGACGAATGCGAAAAATTTATTTCAGATAAATTGTTTCTATTTTCTAATGCAGAATCAGTTTCTTGATGACTGATTTTTAACATTGATTCTAATTTTAGGCAAATAATATCTAAAAAGTAAATGAGTTTCAATTATAGACTTTTAAATAAAATACTAAATATATTGGTTAGATTCTTGATACATGCTTCTGAGTAGTTAGCCCCTAGGCATTCTCTGTATTTGCAGTCTTGCTTTATTTTTAATATGAAATATAAGTATTTCTCCTTCACCTGAGCTGGAAAATAGCTACACTTTTGATGCTATGAAATAAGTTGCAATCAGTCTCATTAATTGTTTCATTCAAGCCCTTGAACTGCCTGGATATTATTTCTGTACTTCATTGCATTATTTTTTTGGTAGAATTAAAGCCAGCAGGGTCACTTTAAAACTATAAGATTTAAATGCAATTCCAATGCTGTTTTTGAACAACAAATCACTTTCGGTCAAGGACCAGTCAGAAGCCTGGTGTTTTTGAAAAATATTTTTGAAAACAACAATATTTTGTACGTGTCTAGAAGTACTCACCCAGAGTTATCTTGAAGGAACTTTTAAGGTAATAAAATACATAAATGAGAGAATAGGATTATAATCTTCATCACTCCCCTTTTGGAAGTAATTAGAGAACTTTAATGATTTCCATAGCATCGCATATGATCATATTTTGTGTATTATGGAAGAACTGCCCTTCCAGCAGTGTTGTGAGAATTTGAATGAATCCGAGTAGCTGAGACCTTTCAGTATCACTATGTCTTTAACCGTATGCCCTAATAACAGTCCAGCTCTGACCTAGTAATGAATCTGCGCCAAAGCCCTCAATCACAGCACTCCCAAGCTCTTGGAAGTTCACACCTCAGCTGAATGAGTTTGTTGTAGATCCACCTTTAATAGCAACTCCATGGAAAGACCCTGACTGTAGTGGCTTGGATCTCACATCTAACCAGTGACCCAAGCTAACCTCAGTTAGCTTGTGAAATCTTGCAAGATTACAGGCAAAGATAAAGGAATAAGAAAACAGAAGAGACAAGTTAAAAAAGGTAGCTTATTCTTTTGGGGTCAGCCTCAGTGTAAAAGGTTAACTCTGCTGGTCTGCTTGTAGTATTGATAACCTTGAAAGAAATGCTGACGGAGTGAAACCACTGTGTGAAGAGATCTTTCATGTTACCCTGCACTTGGGCTGGAGTTGATACTAATGCCAGTCTGACAGAAGTTATTCTGAAGGTTTTATATGGACTGTACTGGCTGGCTGCCACCCACTGTGGTTATTAAGCTGAGCTCTGCAATTTGTTTCTTTATCTCAGGCTGCGTGCACTCAGGCTTTCCCTGAGCTATTGTTGTCAGTTGGCGCACGTTAATATATCACGGCCTCAGGACCACTAATACGCACCACCGTGGTATAAGTTTTTGTCTTGTTGAATACTTCATAATTCACCGGCACTTGTATCTAGCTAGTGAGTTTCAAAGACAGTATATCACGTTGTGCCTTGGGAAACAGAATCCTTCCTTTGGGGTTATAAGTGAGTACTGCTCTGATGTCACATGGACGCTGAAATATCTCTTGAGTTCAGACCTCATTCATCTGCCTCTACATTATTTCAGTGCAGCCCTGGGGGGGCAAGTGGTGTAACTGCACTGTATGCTTGTGAGAGGACATTCAGGCTTTAGACAGAAAGGTCTTTGTGATGCTCAGAGCATCAGCAGGCTCAGGCAGGGGGCAGGCATCCTCGCCCCGGAGCAGGAAAGCTTCAGAGTTTCCTTCTGCCTGGCACGGTTAGGATCCAGGTCTCCTGTCATTCGGTGTCTGCTACTAAATGCTGAGCAGCGTGGTTTCTAACTTCTTGAACAAAAATCCTTTTTGTTGCGTATTTTGGTTTCCAAATCTTATTTTCCTTTGGATTATCTTCTTAAAGGGTTCTTGTTTGGTCAGTAGAAGGAAAGGGAATTTGCTGACTCACATGGCTAAAGCCTCTCTCTCTTTCATAACTATCACGTGATGCTACCCTGTCATTTTTTAAGGCAAAGAATTGCTCTTCAGAAAAAGCTGTAACTTCAAAAAAATGTAACTTTAAAGAGAAGTGCTTGGTGACAGGGATAGGTTAGTGGTACCATGATCAGGACAAGTGACTCCCTCAGATGAAATACAAGCAACAGAAACAAAGCTTTCTACTTGCTGTCAGAACACCACGAACCTTTCCTGATCATTGCTGTGTAAAGACAAGGAAGAAGAAATCAAATCTCTGTCTTCAAATTCTGAAGTAGTTTTTACAAATACTTGGGATGACGCTAGGACTGAGCAGGTCCAGGGTTTCCTTCAGCCAAGATGGCCTGACAAAGATCCATGGTTGGATGAATGGGTACTAGCGAGCATTTCTGAGGGGCTTGGGGATTTATGTGTTCACATGACTGGAAACAAAGCTGATTTTTAATGTTTTAGCCGGCAAATTTATCTACTTCAAGGTAACACATAACCTGTGCTAATTAAGCAATATCACGTCTCCTGATCTGCAGTTAGTTGTCTACAGCAGTTCTGCTGAGCTTGCTGTTTGAGGGGGGGAAGATAATACTTTATCCATTAACTGCTACCTGGGAATGACATTGAAACTTTAGAAGACATTTTAAATGCATTATTTTTTTGGATCCTGTTTCTTCCCTGCCACTAAATAAAAATGCATTTTCTGACATTAGAGAAAAAAGGATGGTACAGATATATCTGTGGCAGACATCCCAGAAATTAATAAAATAAAAGATTAAAGGTGCTCAGTGGGTTTAGAGACATTCCAGATCATGGGGGAAAAAAGCTCAGGACCTAATTTTACCAGATGCTAAGTGCGTTTCTGCTTTCAGCGAACTAAAAAAGAGTCAGAGAAGCTCATCCCCAAATAGCTTTGATCTCTGGCAATTTTGGCCATTGGCTTGTGTTTAAAGGATGATTATAGGTTTCACCATCCTATTACAGCACCTTTTTCCATCCCTTTTTCCCATTCCTAAGATTTAATTTTGTAGCCTGGCTCAGTCAGAAGGCCAGTCCTACCAGCAAGAGGAAATGGAGGTTTTGTTATCTCTGGACAGTGTCACCAGGAATTTTAGCTGAGGGGAGCGCGTTAACCCTCATGGACTTGATTTTAGGGTGAATGAGCAGGCACTTGTCATTCAGCTGCTCTGCAGTTGTGTCGAGATCATCCTTATTGAATGACTCAGAAGAGTGGTGTCCTCTTTAAAAGAATGGGTTGCTGGAAGGATGGTGATTAAATGGGACATAAATAGAAAGGACAAATAATGCCTTGAGAATAAAATGACACCACCCTCTCCCATGTTCCTGCTAATACCCTACGTAGTTTGCATATTACTCAAACAGGATGTTAAGGCAGAGATGTGTAAGCGGTACAAAGACATTTTAATAGCTTTCTGTGGAAATTTAATTTCATATTTCTTCATTTTCTCTTTTATAAAGTACCATTGCAGGAACAGTAAGAGGATGGTTTACATTTATGGAAGGTGCCAAGGAAGAGAAGAAATACGGTATTCAGTACAGTAGAGGAAAAGAAGAGAAAGCAAGAAAAATAGACTCTACCGCTCCAGCTATAAGACACTATGTATTTCAATTCAAGCCTCTGTCATCTCATGTCCTGAATCCTCCTTTATGGGTTGTTCTGTAATCTTCTCCTCTCTAACAGCCATTTTTCTTATCAATACATCACTTCAGAATGAAGGCAGCAGAGACTAGCTAAAGTTGTGGTTGCATGCTAACATAAATCCTAGCACTAGATGAAAAACACTATCGTCCTGTGGCACAGAGTCCTAATCTGCCTCCCTCTTCTGGTTTAAGTGCATTTGGAAAACATTGGCAGGTGAACCTGGAGACTTTGTGCCAGATCAGCCTTGCCTGTACCACTCCTGTTTCCCTCCAGACGAGTACCATCTGCTCTCTTCAATCAGTTCAAATCCAGTATAAAGCTGACCTAAGCTGTATGTTGTGTGAGCTGGCTTATTTCCCAGAATTTGGCAATTATTAGGCATGTCGTTTATGTGGCCATGCTTAACCAAGACTGCCTTGTTAGCACAAAGATCTGACATTGATGGCCATGCAGAAAGGAGAAAAACCGTGGGACTGGGTGCATTCAGAATAATCTCCACTTCTTGCACTGACTTATCAAAGCCTTCTTACTCTCTGTGCAGAACTGCTAACCATTTAAGATTATTTGTCTTTTGGTGAATGATTCTTCTTTTGTATTACACACTTCTGATGTCACACGGTAGAGACATGAGCCCAACTGCCAACTTCTTCTGTGATGTAACTGGTTTAAACAAAAACGTACCCGTGCTCATGAGCAAGGCTTTCCTGGCTGATCTGTAGATATGTTTAAATGAAACACAGTGGCACATAAGTAACAGCTAAAAGGCTTTCAACTGAGAAGATGTACGGGTTTTGTTTCAGGTGAAGGTGGCCAAGTGGACAAACTTATAACAGGCTTTTATGCTGTTCTTCCATTTCTGTGCTTGACATAAGCTATTAACAAATGCTACTGTGTGCTGGGGACTTACAGTAGTGCTGCAAACTTCTGTCCTCTGCATATTGAGTGGGCATGTATTTGATAATACAATGCATTTTTAGTCCAAGATTAATTTAATCAGTGTTATATTTGTTAATAAGACATACCTAAAATGCTAATAAATACAAATTGGTGTAATTAAAGGAAAGCAGAGTCATAAAGGAGTCACTCGCAGTTTCCAGATAAGTTATGATCGCAAACCAGGTGCAAGGTCTGAAGACTTTGGTTTGTAGCTGGAGGTGACATATTGCCCCATATGCATTTGTGAGAAGTAGCACCTTAAAGTGGACAACAGGTTATTAAAATTAATAACCCTCTATTTGTTGGCTTTTGACTTGCCCATGACTGCCTAGCTCACTGGAAAAGCAAGGAGCAAAGCTGAATCTCAGCTACATATTCTAATCTCCTATAGTAACATATCGCTACGGAGTATGAGGTCAAATGTGGCAAATACTAAGTCAGTGCATGAAGTCACTACCAGTTACCCAGGTAGTCAGGTTTTTTTCAGAGCACATGTGAAAGCTGCTCCTGGAGGTCATTTAAGCCATTAGTTACACTTTAATTTCCTGATCATATATGTATCTATGCCTGTTGCTTCACTGTGCGAAGCTATTTTTAGTGTGAGAATTTTTCAGTGTCAGAAACATGCTAAATCACTTCCTTTCAAATTTGCAAGACATAAAGGGGCAACCCGGGCTTCTCACTTTTGATTTCATAGAGGCCAAGGGCTCATTTTATAGAGCCAAGTGGTAGCAGCTTTTCTTTTGCTGAATAGTTTTTCTTCTGCAGTCATAATTTGGAGGTTTGTATTTTCCAGTTACATTTAGACAAGAACATTATAGGAACCTGTTTCATAATTTAATGTTGCATTTTCAAGTTTAATCTGACTTTACCACAAAAAGCTCTTCATACCTTTGTGCTTTTCACTCCAGAAGTCATTATATGGAAATGATCCTATCTTTACTTATAGCTGTTTCTCTAATATGCATTAAAAAATCCCCAGATGAAAGCAAAACTACTGGGGATAAAAAGACAGCCACCAGAACAACCGATCAAGTAAAGCTTTCAGCTGAAAGGCTGTTCATGCTATTATGATTTCAGCATAAAACTCTAACTGTAAAAATGAATGTTTCAAGATAGTTTTCCAGAAAGCTCAGATTCTGGGTGGGCTCAAAAAAAAGACAAATGAAGACCTTTTTTTGGTTTTATACATGTTTCACAGAGCTTCTAGATTTAAATAATTAATAATAGCTAACTACTATGCAGTGTAATCCTGACTAGTTCATTGTTTCGCATTTTTATTACATTTTAATATCCTATACAGCTTCTTGATGCTCTTCGTGCTCTTATTACACTGCCTAGTCAAGAAATTTAAATAGGCTAGATGAAAGGGTACAGTTTTGCTAATTTGTGGCATAAATATTTTAAAATCTTCATAGTAAGTTTTGGTACCTTTTGCAGTTTTATCTGAAAATTAAACACCTCTTTTTAAAAAATGCATTAGCACTTCTTCCTAGCATTGTGCTAGAAGAGCAATGTATTAATTGTTGTTTTTACTAATATGTTGTAACATAATGGGGAGGCACGTTATCTGTGTCTATGCCTGTACACTGTTAACAAGTGCATTAAAGTGGTCCCGTTTTTCTTAGTTCCAGGTGAAGATGAGGGAACTTAATGTCCTGTGGTTTTGCTTGTACAGCTCAACAGGGAATTTACACTTTCATAAGAGAACTATAGTGATATCATAATATCAGATATTTTGCACTGAATTTCGAACTCCACGCATGTCCAGGTGCATTGAAAGCTTGCATGACTCACCAAGCCAAAAGTGTGTGTTTGCCGAGTTTGTGAGTTTGCTGATGAATGTAACTAAAGATTATCTGACTAGTTCTCTCTAATACTCTACTGTCATTAAATAGACTCCAACAAAACCCAAATCCAAATTCCTTTTCACTTTATGTTGCATTTGGAAGTAAATCACCAAAGATGGATGTGAGATAAGCTGTAGAAAATCATAGCACGGTGTGGTAAGTGGGAAGCATCCAGCAGAGCTCCGCTGACATGCTAGTTCTTGAGGAAAGAGTAATACTGGTTTTAAATTCAGTGATGCTAAACAGGATCTGTTGAAGAGAGTAGTCAGTCTCACATTTGTTATGCCTCCGTCTAAGAGCATAGTATGGACTTGTAATACTGAGGATTGTCAGCACTCCAAGTTACGTGCAACAGGATCCCACTTCAGGACTAGATGCGGGAAGGATTTCTATCTGCAGTATTGTGTGTGAAAGCTAACGGAGGAAGTTCTGCTGAAGATTAAAGCATCAGGTTCCATTAGGAGTGTGTGATCTTAATCTCCCACATCAAGGTAATACCCTGAAACTGAAAAAAATTCAATTATATTTTGACACAGACAAATATGCAAAGATGAAGATAGCGGTTCCCTTTAACATACTCTTCCAACCTGCATATTTTCTGATGTGCTTTATTTTGTTTCATGAATTTGTATTCAGATTTCTCAGTGGAGAAATTCAAGATTACCTGCCTTGAAAGATGTGTCCTGATCTCCGATGTAGACTTTTACGTTGCAGTAATCCAATGCTTTATCCAAAAAGTAAAGTAACTGATGATAAACTTGATTTCTAGTATGACAGGAGAATGGAATTTTCCACCTCAAAATTTTCAATGATTAAAAAACCTCACAGCTGGACATGATAATGAGCTGTTCATATATTATCCTGAAATCTCTTTTTTACTTTTCATCCCAGTAATTTACAAAATAATGGAATTGCGAAACTACACAATGTATTTCTGGTCGCAGATTCTAAGAAGGAATATAACTGTTCAGTGCATGAGATATCAATCCTTTTGAAATAAATATTTTTTATACATAACTTTTACATGTGCTGAAAGTCAGAAGAAGGTTTCTGGATCCTATCAGAAAAGGATGGGTAGATTTTTGGAAGGAGTTTTGTTCTCTGGCTACGTCATGTTCATGCAAAGTTAGCTGAAGTCTGTAAACCTTCTGTGACCATGGATGGAGTTTTATGAACCCATAAAATTTCAAACCTGAGGCTCAGATTCAGAATGCTATATGTGCTTCAGACATTTCTGCTTAATTGTTTTGGGAGAACACATCAATATTTCTGTTCCTTACCAACCAAGATTCCTAAGACCTTTGAAAAAAGTACTTCTCCATGAATTGAAGATCTGCTAATACTGCCTTTTTTGTCCTGCAGAAAACTCAATTTAGGAGAAAAATTTTACATTGGTATGAACAGATAGGAAGGTAGCCTGCTGTCTTTATAAAACCTGTTCTTAGTCTGCAGAGTCACTGGTACGTTTATAGGCAGGCAGTGCATTGGCACTCAGTTTGAACCATTTATTAGGGGCAGAAGTGAGCCTCTGTATTCACCTCCCACAAACACAGATCGCTAGAGAAGGCAAAATGTTGAAGACCCTGTTCCTGCTTTTAGCTTCTTATCTCCTTTGTTGGCCCATCTCCATTGGCATGAGGTTTACTATGCAGTAACTTTCCTGTGCCAGTAAGCCCTAAGTTCCCTTGCCGTTGGAATATGTGCAGTTAATTTTTGCTACTGTTCAATAAAGTGGCAGGAATGTTACTATCTGAGGTCACCTAGACAAGTACTATGTCTCATTGCTGTGCTGCCTATCTCATACCAGAAGTGGATGCTTCTCTGTTCATAATAAATTATGAACCGGGGAAAAGAAAGTGATGTAGTTAAGGACACACATTGGCTGGCGTGCAGTTGAGAAGTTGACTAACAGATTACTATTGTTTAAGTTACCATAAACGTTGCTCCTGGCTCAAGTATGGCTTGCTTATTTCTTCAAAGGAAAGCCTAGGTATACTATACCTTTTCCTTGCTGTTGCTAGCATGCTAGCAGCATACGACACAAATCTTGCTGTTCTGACTGCTGCAAAATTCTGGGGACTATGAGATCCAAAGCATCAGTTCAGGAGCCACATATATTTTGTAATCTCTGTGCAATATCACTTTTAATAATTCCAACAATTAACTACAAAGTAATCTTTGGAAGAGTTCTTACTATAGATTAACATGAACATTTGTAGTTTTACATTAATTTGGAATCATGGGACTCCTACCAAAGAGAGAAAAAAGAGGTTAAAAAACTTTTATTGTATTAAAGTTTAAACTTGTCTCAGCAGAGAATCAAACTTAGATAAGTTCATATGTACAGGAAATTAGTTATAACCTCTATTTTAGGCATCAAACCTGGGTGTTCTGAATCACCTTCTCTGGAGATTGCTTACCTCTTTCCCCTGATACAGAAAAGTGAGATTTCTACTGTGCCTGAGGTAAGTGACTATCCTCTTTTGGATATTTTGTTCAGCAAAGGCAATATAATACTAAAAATTAGGTTTCCATGGAAAATTTCATAAGCTTATAATTAAGGAGAGATATTATCAATACTACTGATAGTATTCAAAATGAATCGTAGATGGACTTGCAAAACTTCATGTGTGTAACTGTTTTTGTTATTGCATAGTCAGAAGAGAGATGACTGATGCTGATATTTTACTGTTTTGTTGGATATAATGAGTGAAAATGCATTTAAGAATATCTAAGTTGGGAAATCACTCTGGATTTCATAATTCACCTGTAATATGCATATCAGTGCAGTGCTACTTTTTACTCTCTGTTGGATCTAGTTCACAGATATGGGGGTGACAAACGTTAATAGTGTCGTTATTGCCTGTTAACATAGCTCATTAATGTGTTCTGGTAGTCGTTAACTTCGCAAGGAAATATTGATTCCTATGGAAACAAAGGCTGGAAGTTAAAAATAAATAAATGAAGAAATGTCTCCAGGAATGATCTGTGCACTGCATATGTATTTAGTTCTGATCATCATTGTACTCTCATGCTGTTCACAAGGCTGCTTTCTTACAGTACAAATTCTAATGGAGTAATCAAAATGCATTGTATTCAATTCTCATTTGATATTTGTTGCTTTTGTAATTATAATGCCATTATATGAGGAAACATTTTCCCTGTGATAAGAATCTTCTTATAGTAAGACGGGGAAGTGACTTTTGTTTATCCATGCCATACCTATAAGTTCTGGGTGTAATTCTTCCAGTTTGTGGGGCCTGTTTCACTGTTATTACATATTTCTAAGCGTTCTAAAGAGCTCAGAGGCATAGGCACTCATACCTGTTTTGGGGTGTAAAAAGGTTAAATGATTTTGGTCTGTAACTACACTGAGTTAATGTACAAATCAAGTACTTGCTATGCCTTCATTTCAGTATTCAAGTGAGCATGCCCAGTTCATTGTCAACAACATGGGCATTCTCAGGCTCTACTCAGGGCTTTCATCAACTGAATACAAAATAAGTTTCTGCAGACTTGGAGGCTTGCTTTTATTCCACCTCAACAGCACTATGTGTCTGACTTGGCTCTTAGCGTTCTGCCATGCTCACCAGTGATATTGAATCCCTAAGACAGATGTGAAATGTCAGGGGGTTTTTTTTGGTTTTTGGTTTGGTTTTTTTCTGAGTTATTTGGTCTCATTTCCTTACCACATAGTTATGATTCAGGGGTATCCAAGACTGTAAAATTTGCTTTTTGATTTCTACTTTGTTCTTCTTTTCTGGAAATCCTCAAGTCAATGGTCTTCATATGTGTTTACAGATTTTTCAGGTTAAGTACACTGCTACTCAGAAGTGCTTTTCTGGGTGTCTGATGGCTTCAGGTATAATTTCTCCTCATTGGCTTCAAAACATGGCTTTATGAATGTTAGAAATTCCCCTGAAAGCTTAATTTTCATCTGTATGCTCAGTTAAAACTTATCTAATCGGCTGCCCAAAATATGGTCTGAAATGCAGCAGCATTTTACTCAAGCTAATATGGCCTACCTGGAATGCTCCACAAAGTTTGACTTTGCTCACACCATCCTGAATGTTTGCTATGATTTATGAAGTCGTCTATGCTTTTATGTCTCAATGACTTGTTATCTTCAGTATTTACCATTCCCTTAATCTTTGGGGCAATTTGATTCCTTCCCCACAATTCACTTATAAAAAATATTAAACAGCTGGGGGCCAACAACTCTGCTCTATGGCAATGCCCTTGGAAATACAGCCACGGTGCAGGGATTTCCAGCGAGATCAACAAGACTTGACTGTTTTTAATTCATTTAATGTATGCAATGCTGATTTTGCATTCTAGTTTATTAATCAGGATATTGTGCAGTGTGCAGTTAGTTGTGCCTAACAGAGATCTAAGTTTATTGCATAACACTATTAACATTTATCAATCAAAAATGTAATCTTATAAAAATACTGAATTAGATTGAGATCTAATATATATATGAGCATTTAGATTAGTACTCCATTGTACTACTGTCTTTTAATTGAGTCTACTATCAGCTATTTGATTATTTTCTTTGGGATCAACGCAGGATGACACGTGTGTAATTACTTCAGGTATTGCCCCACTTACCCTTTTCCAAGTCTTCGCAGAAGATTATTTTCTTAGCTTGGTTCTGTGGAAATTATCATTAAGTATTGGAAATGAGCCTTTGGTCTCATTGAAAATCCACATCAGCAGTTCAGACATCTCCTACAGCAGTTCTTTTCTAGCTATTGGTTGAGAGTTATCTAGATTGGCTGCATCAAAAATGTTTATGAATTAAATGAATTGAAAATAGCTTCTGTTTTAACATTCTGTTCTGTTACTAACAGGATGGGTTCATCCTAATCACGGTGCATACACATAATTTACTTTTTACAAGCAAAACATGTAGCAGAAGTACTTACTGAAAATGTCTGTCTCTGTTATAAACACTTGCCCTTGCTTATCGAACAATGTCCCAATACAATTGTTAAGATACTGATCATTTTTAGTGGAATAAAAAGAGTCTTCCTTTGGCATTAACTGTGCTGGTCACAGATTCTTCTTATGACTTTCAACTTTCCTCATTAGTGGTTGTGCTTCCCACTGCCTAATTCATATTCATTGCTATTACCAGCCCGTTTTCTAAATGACATTTTTCAAGAGTTTTTGTTTGTTTTCCTATGTTTCATCTGGCGTCTTAATTAATGTCTCGTCTTGTCTTGACCGTAGGTTTGCAGATTTTGTGGCCTCTAGGGAAATGTTTCAAATCATAATCCACTTTCTTTTTCTTTTTTTTCATTTTAAATTATTTTTCACAGAAGATCTAGCTTATGTTTCTTTCCATTTTTCTTAAAATCAGTCTTTGAAAGCACAAAATATATGTTAGTGATATGGACTCCGTTGCTTTTGCACACATAGGATATAATGAAGCCACGAACTCCTGTGCTCAAGCAACTGCTTTTGAGTTTGGGAAAGTCAAGTCCTGTTTCTGTCAAGATGATGCAAACTTTAGATTTTTTTTTTTTTTTTTTTGGAGTTTGAGGCAATGCTTTTTGAGCCAGGAAAATGTCATCTTTAGTTTGTGTATTCTCTGGTGGCTGTAACACCAGCAGCATGAGACTTGTCTTCTGATTTGCGCCTCTGTAGCAATTTAACAGTCCTTCCAGTCAAGGTAGATACTGAAGGAGCTGCAAATTATGTATGCAATTTGAGTATCATCCAGTCATGGGTGATTCTGTTTGAACCTTTGCAGATACTGATATCCCCAAAAGTGCCTATTTAACCTTTTAGACAGCAGATGAGCGGGACTTCAGAGGGATGTGAGGAGGTTAGGGATCTGTCTCGCTTTTTCTTGGGGCTTACAGTTTTAATTTGTTTTAGCTCTTGCCTCTCTCCTAAGAATATTATGTGAGATAATTGTGGTCCCTAAATTTTGGCATTGTGACCAGAATATTTATATTCTTGAATAGAATATTCTTGGAATAACCAGGAGTTATTTCTGCTATAATATAAGCCATGTTTTTGCAATATTTTCTCTCCCTGCTCCCTTCAGTTATGTCTCCAGTGAATTTTCAGAATTTTTGCTGCAGCCACAGAAAAAAGAACATTTTTTTATTAGATGGGCATGAAAGTAAAATCAAGTTGTTAAAGTCCCATCAGGTTCTTTCTCCTTCTACCATTTATCATTTTGCAGCCAGACAGGTTTTCTATGTGCTTAAAAAATTGTTCCCATCTTCCTTGTAGTTCAGTACAATCCCATGTAGTTCAGATGTTTCCATAGCAATTCTTGTTGCTGTAACTACTTCTTAAGGGAAATATTCTTGTAAACTAAAATATCAGATTAGATAAGTGACTTTTTATTGCACTAGATGTAGAAATATTCAATAAATAACTAATCGGTGCAAGAGCCATTTCAAAAGCAGTGCTCCAAAGCAGTGTACTGAAAAGGAGAATGATGTGGTTGGATTAGTAACGATCATACCAAAAGATATATTGACCCACTCCCACTAAGAATGTATCAGTCACTATAGTAAGATGAATCTAGCAATATCAGTAATATTGCCAGGTGAAAACCTTTAGTATCAAGACATGCAGGCTATGTGTTATTGTTTTAGGAATAGTTCTAACGTAGCTTTGCATTTCTCTTTGCCAACAACTGGCTGTCCTGCAAAAGCACAATTATTCATTTCAGTGGAAATGACTTCTGATAACACCCAACCCTCAAACTTTCTCTCTTTCTCAGCGTGTTCTGTGTGAAGCATCTCTTTATTCCTGAGTTACTACAGAACAGAAGAACATTCTTGAGCTCTTTATGATTGTTATCTTTTATTGTGGTTTTGGAGATATATATATATATATATTTACTTTTTCCTACAGTTTGCATAACTTTGTTCAAATCTAGATTAAGTAAAATGAGTTTACATCTTGCAGATTTTGTTAACCATTCTTTAGAAACTACACAGTTTCAGATCAGAAACAGATTCTACCTGCCGACAGTGACTGTCCCCCCTGAGACCGTGTTGGCAACAAACCTGAGGTCTCCTTGTGAATAAGTGCCGGTTTACAGAATCCCTCACAAGTTAAAGTTTGTATAGACACTCTGATTTAGTAAGTGTATTAGAGTGCTTTCCAGAATGCTTGGCTCTTTTAAACACTGGTTTTACAGGGAAAAATATAAAAGCAGCTCAAATATTTAAAAGTAGGAAAGGAGTAATATCATACAATTTTAGTTCTTATGTATAGGAGAAACGCTGAAAGAACAGGTTCTTACTTTGCAGGAAATTATATAAACTCTATTCAGATTAGAAACTGGAGCCTTAGGGGAAGTAGGCTTCTTCATGAAATGGGAAGCTGTGGCCATTTCTAGGGCCTTGTAAAAGCATGAAAGGAGTATCTGTTATACAGTGATTCTGAAGAGTAGACACATATGTAATTCTCAAATGTTAATTTGAACAATATCATAGCACAAATCCAGATTATAAAGCTTGCCTAATTTCTCTTGACATAAACTATTTGCCTTACCTTCTGAGTTTTAGACCTTACTGTGGGAAGTTTTCTTGCTTGTGAGTGGGAAGCTTGGCAACCCAGGTTGTTATGTTTGCAGTCTAGTTACCAGATATGTCAGCCTGGCTGACTGATCAACTCCAGACATGGTTGGATTAAACCTTAGATTTATCTGGGAAGTCTAAGACAGAATTTCCAAGTTTTCTTTCTACTTTTGGCCACGTATTGCCTCATCCTCTTTATTTCAGGTTAGTTGTCAAATACCATTTGTTTTTTGAACAATTTTATAGTAAAGGATGTACTGTCCAGTAGAGAAGGTTAATAAGAGAGCTTTCGGATGCATTGATCAAGGCTCATCATGTCAATGCAATACTGGTGCATTCTTCACACAAAAGTAGTCAAATTCATTTTTCTCTGAAGGATGACTAATATATGGATTGACAGTTTCAGCTTCTGACCTACAAATCCACATTTTTAAAGGATTTTTTTCCCCAATTATTTCCTTTCTTACTTCTTCTCAGAAATTTATTTCTCAAAGTGAATAAAAATCTCAAATTTCTGTTCATTTTGGTAGTGTTTAAAAAAATGTTTTAATTGCTTAATTTAAAATCTGCTAATATGGCTACCTCTTAACTTATGCTTACACTAATCAAATATATGACAAAGAACTTAGTCCTCAGAAGAGTCATTGATTATTCCATGGGAAAAAAAAAAAAAAAAAGGAGGAAGGTGCCGGGGGGGGGGTGGTGGGGGGGGGGGTTGGGGGGGAGGGGAAGGAGAGAAAACTATTAAGAGGAACTAGGAAGGGGGGGAGCAGGTGGGAAGAAAAGGAAAAACAGCTAATCTGGCACCTCTGAGGGCCTGCATCTGGAACTGGTTGAGAATAAATTGTTTTAAAAAGCCTGTGGTATCACATAAAAGCTGGGAAACTCATTCTGAGGCAATGATGGAAAGCTTTTAACTGGAAAAACAAAAAGAGGGGGAGGTGGGGCAGGAAGATACCTCCCTCCAGACCTGTAATTTTCCAGCAGACTTGTGAGATTACTGCAGATGCATCAATTACACATTATTTTTGATATATATATATAAAAATATATGCTGTTTGTCACTTTTTTGTTGATCAAGGATTTTTCCAGGCTTATTGAAAGCCACACAGAGGACATATTACCAAGCCAATTATGTCATTAGTAAGAACTGCACATCCAGCATGCCAGATGAATCTCCTCTGGAGACACCACTTTTTACTTTTTGATGCAGAAAGCTGTGATTTAAGTCCAAAATACCAAAGCTAAAACCCAGTGTCCAGGGCCTGTGTGTAAATTCCCATTATTTCAGGAAGAGCAATTATTCTCTGATGTAAAACACAGGACTGCCTTGGAATGGCAAAAATGGCTAAACTATGATCAAAATGCTATTCTAAACTAATTCAGCTTAGAAGAGGCATTAACAAATAATTACCATAAACAATGTTCAATTGTTATATTTGAATAGTACTTTTTATTACAGTCTCATGCAAATACATTTGTTTATCCCAGTAGCATATCCCTGTGCTAGGAATTTTCATATTATGCTTCACAAATTTGAAACCATTAAAAAGCAAACAAACTACTGGGGATGGCATGCATATAACTACAAATCTGCATATTCAGAATGGCAAACATGGTGTTTCACCCTGACTTCTGTTGACAATGGATGATGACCTAGAAGAAGGGCTTGATGCTCACAAGTGGAGTTCTTTCTGGATTTTATTTTACTTCAAGGTCCACAAAGCGTATTTTGTACTTTAGTCTAACATCCATAATCTAGCAACACAGTTTTTGGTGGTTCTGTTTTGATAACAGCATTTTACTCCTGTTTACTCAAACCTGTTTTAAGAGACAGGTATAGCTCAAGGGAAGAAATATCCACCACTAAAGCTGAAGTCTGGTAGCAGCACACTTTTATCTGGACTGCTAAAGAGGATCAGTAGAACACATGCATTAATGAGGCTGAGGGTGAAGTGCATGTCTAAGGCAAGTCATCCTGAAGCAGTACAAATGCCTTATCAGGGAAGAGAGATTAACCATTTGAATCCAGATGGCATCCTTTGATTTGAGAGAGAAATAGAATTTAACATGGTTAATTAAAACTGGTATTCTTTTCCCCCCTTTGGTTAAAAATAAAATAACATGTTACAAAATTAAATTGATGTTTTCAAGAGAGAGTGCCTTTTTAATAAATGCGAATCTGCTGTGAGCTAGAAGTTCTTATTGTGCAACTGAAGGACTTTACACTAAGTCCTAAAAGAGACTCTAACTTGGCTCCAGTAGCAGTTAATATACATTTAGCTGTCAGCCTAAAAATCTCAGATGATGCCTGGAGATGGAATTCTGTTCTTTTGATGTCTTTATAAAAATAAAGGTACATCGTTATGGGAGTTGACACCTACAAAAGAAAAATCTTTCTGCTGTCTGATGATCAGTTGAGATTAGGGAAGATAAGGTCTGACTGAGCATGAGATTGTTTGATGATAATTCAGTGTAATAGAGAACCTCTTGTCCAATCTCATCATATTCTTATTTGTATCCATTGTACATTTGATGTAGCAAACTCTTATTTCTTTATTTAAACTTAGAATCCTACACACAAATATTTCACATTAGTGAATAGAAATGATTAAGTGGGAGTCCTTGTGCAATGGGAAAGGTGAGACACCAATACATGATACTTTATAAGACTACAGAGAAAAACTATATACAGTACTCCAGAAGGTAACATAGATATTTCCTGTCTCTGATTTAGTTTATATTAAGCATAGCAAGATGCTAGCATTAAGGAAAGAACTAAAGGGGATTACAGTTTTGACCTACCAGTATTAAAATGCCACAGGTTGTCAGATATTCTCTACTTTTCATTCCTAGATTGAGCTCTCAAGGTATTTGAAATGCACGTTGTCCATGCCATAGATGTAAGGTAACACTCCTAGAGAGTAACAGAGGGCACATAGGAAGCCCTCTATCTAAATAAAGAGGAGGAGAGCTGGACTAGTCTTACTTTGACTTAAATCTGGTTGTACATATATCAAACATTTTAAGACAAAATCCACTGCTATTTGAATTCTTCCTGTTATTTTACAAAGTTCCGGTTATTCCTTTTTTTACAAAAAATGCTATCCAACAGGGTTTATGCAAGTGCAGTGTTGACTCAGCCTCACTTTATTATTTATAGACAAATGAATAAAAAAGAACATAACCAGCTATATGTTTTTTTTTAAAGCCTTATCAATAAATGATATTGTTGCTATGAAAATCATACTGTGTAAATGAATTTTCTGCTAGCTATACATTAAAATCTTACAAGGGCATGGGGAATTGAAGCTGTCTTTCTACTGGATCATAAATCTTAGAAATGATTTAAATTCATGGATTAAATGTCAGCTTTGAAAGCCTTTGGTGATTTATTTTGAATCTTAGAAGAAAGAACATCTCTGCTGCAAATCAAATTATTGCATTTTCATATTCTGCATTAGTTATTTCCAGAAAAATATTCTTCAAAGAAATAACCTAGGGATGCTTTTTCCCCCCTCTTTGAAAGTTTCCATGTTGCATTTGTAATTAATGCAATTGCCAAGACGAAAAGTGAAAAAGGGCTAGGGAAAGTGCTTAGTGTGAATAATGTGCACCATACGTTGAAAAGAAGATGACACTAACTGAATGTAGTGATATGGTTTCTCAGGTGCCAGTACACAGAACTTGGTTTAACATGTTGTAGTTAGAAGAAAGAGTGTTGGGTAGAAAAAAGTATTCAGGTATTGTAGCAAACTTTTACTGTTCTTGGAACAGAAGAGAGAGGGAATATAAAAAGTATTTATTAATTTGACATGATCATGTCAAAATGGAGTAGAGGGAAGGTTGTCCTGTGACACACACACACGCACCCCGGCTAAGTGAGAACTATTGACAGAGAGATGATTGACAGTCAGTAAAAGGATCCTTTGGCTTTTTCCCTGATTTAAATCAGATTTGGAAACTTATTATATACAATTAACTCCAGACATTTAATTGTAATGCCTGAGTTAAAAGCTGAGTTACTTTAAGCACCTCTGTAATTGAAGAAGATTGATAGGCATGTCTGAAGGCAATTCAGCCTACTTAGTGTCTGGACTCTCCCTCTGGTATTACCCCATGTCTCCTCTGTGATAGAGTTTTCAGACTGAGATTCTTCAGGTAAGTGGCTAAAATGAGACAGGATGAATCCAGGTTTAAGAAGCCAAAATCATTTTGTACTGATGAAGAGAAGCAGGGACAAAATTATTTATAGAGCTAACTTTACAGAGACTGAACATAGTGTAGCTCTGTTTATTTGTCTTAGTTTGCTTGTAGTTTGATAGCATTGGTTGCTCTAGTGTCTAAGGACTTTTGTCTCCACTGATTTTTTTCATAAGAAAGTAAGGGAGGCTGATCTATTCTTCAAGTGCCTGCAAAGTTATTCTAGAAAATAAGCATATAGGTAAAAATGCAGTCTCCCGGCTCCAATAATCAGGGGAAGTATCAATATGGCAATGTGCAGTGATTAATTTTACTTGTTGAATACGAAAATACTGGATCTCACATGTCCTTTAAATGTAACGCTGGGAAAGTAAACCAAGACTGTAAACCAAGCTTAAGATGTAATAAATACAGAGTTTGAGAGATCATACAAGAGTTAAGTTTAGGTTGTGGAGAGAAAATGTAGAAGAATGAATTGAAATAATTCTGAACATTACAAAGAGAAGTGAGAGAGAACTTAAAGATCTTCATGCAACGCTGAGAAGATGAAGGACTAAATCTTAATGAATTAAGGACTATGAACGATTTCAGAAAAGGACTGACAAGCAAGGAAGGTTTTGTTGTAAGGGAAAAAAAGCTGTAGGTAAGCAGAATGGCATCTTTGTCTTATGAACTAAGGGAAAGCCTTGAGCTTCTATTAACCTTTGCCTAAAGGCCCAGTAAAAGCCTCTTCAGCGTAAAGTACTAGGCAGAACAACAACAGACTGGATGTACTGTGAACAGGGTAGGAAAAAACCCTACAAATGCTCTAATGTCATCATGCACATTTCAGAAAAAAACTTCTGTTTTGCATATTGTGGTCTGGTCTGGTCATTCTTCCTGGAAGAAGTTATGAAAAGAGAATTGATCTTAATACAGGAGATAAAAGTGATGGAGGCACAGGGAAGTAGCTTTATAGCCCTACACTTTTAGTCTATTTTTATACAATCAAGAAAAAGAACCAAAATGAAAAGATGTGACAAACTGGTGAATTAAGAAGATAATTTGGGTGTTCCCTTTTCATTATGCAAGATCGAAAAGAATTCAGCTGAATTGAAACTAGTGCATATAAATCTGACAGGAGCATGTTTCACGTTGCTATGTTTTCAGTTGTTACCCACTGCGTTTTACCTGCTTGTGCTTTCTTTTGACACTGGTGCTGTTCTCTATTGGCATAAGCCCTGTTCTGATCTCATACTGCATTTTGTTTCAACAGTAGAGACCCAAATCTTGATTACAATAATGACGTGTCAGTGTTACCTGATGGCTATGGCTTAGACTGTGTGACATGAGTTAATGCTTTCCAGCCGTTTTCCAGAGGACTGAGGGCTGCACCACAACTTCTAACTTTCTTCAGAGTCTCTGGGGGAAGGCTAATAACTGCTGAAATTCCTGAGGGCAATAGTGCTACTCTTTTTCTTTTACCTGGGGATGCCATTCCTTTGCCGTAGGATAGAAATCCTCTAGTAGACACAAATTTCCAGAGTAACCACCGAACCAAATTCATGCTGACTACACCCAATGGGGAGAAAAAAAAAAGATTAAACCCAAGCGAATATACTGCTGGCCAGAATAGTTGACTCCATTTTTTTTTTTTCTTCAGTGGAGTTTAACTTTTATTTGGTGGTACTGATCAGAAAAGTCTTGTTAAGTATAAACTACAGACTAAAAGGGTGTGGCAGATACGTGGCCCAAAATATCAGTGCTGGTTTGTTGCCTTTAAAGTACTCAAAAACATATTCTGGGAAAGTGCAGAATGTTTGAGGAAGAAATTTGTCATTAGAGAGGATGAAGCAGGAAAAGATAAGGACATGGGAAAACACAACGGTGATTAAAAGCTGTTCCATTCTCTTATAAAACTCTCTTTTGATAATTTGGTTCTGGGTGAAAAAGGAAGACAGGAATTTTGGTAAATAGCATTTTAAAAAAGCTTTAATGGCTAAAAGAAGTATTATCAAGTACAAAAGAAATACCATTTAAGTGAGATGAGTATTTGTTATAGCTATTTTAGGATGAACTAATGCAGTCCTGAGTTTGAAGCGAGACAGGACTGCTGTTTGCATGTTGCTTTTTAAAAAAGCAGGAACATGAAAGGAAGCTTCAGCATCTCTCTCAGGGGGGAATGCTTAGGAGCGTGCTGTGTGTGAGCACTCTGCCTTCCCCATTGTTTGTCTGAAAGCCAAGTGTTTTCTGCATGTTTTAGTCTGAATGATATGGCTGCAGGAGGTATAGAAATATGTGGTTGCTGGTAGGTAAGTGGTGTTCTTCCTGAGGTAACGTGAAAGGTTAGTTGTAGATGCTTTTCTCTGCCAGTTCTCACCTGGCAGAGACTCCTAAATGAACATGGCATCTGCCTGCCCCATAAGTCTTCTAGTTCATCTCTAGTCCATCTGATTTTATCCAAAGTGACCTCTCAGTAGTCCGTGTGGGGTGTTGGTACTGGAGGTTCTGTAAAATCAAACTGAGAAGAAAATGAATATTTGTAGATTGATTCTTTACTCCATTACTTTTCTATTAGTTTGATTTTTAACTCTCTTGTCTTCATGTTCTTTGTTCTTACAATGAGAAAAAGAATTACATTGAACTAAAAAATCAGGATCAGAATGTGGTGTGGGAAGTAACAGAGGTGTGCTGTGGGAGTGGATCATCCAATTAAATATCTAACTTTCATGCACAGTCTCTCTCTTTTGCTGTCTTCTGATTGGGGTCCTGACATTTAAAGTCAAATACTCAACAAAGCTGCTTCACCTACCAAGTATATGAGGTACCATGTCTCACCTTTTAAATGTTAATGCTGGCACTTTAGACAGCTGTTACCTTGTTCCACCTGTCTAAAATGTGTGCTCACACCATATTTAAGGCTAGTATTTAAGGCTAAGGGTCTTTGGAACGACAAATCCCTTATTGTGGGATTATACCCGATTATTTGTGCAGACTATTAGCTCAGTAAAACAGTTCAGCCTTAGGTGTAGTGGGCAGGATGAACAGCTTGATACCCTGTTTTCACAACTGCATTAATTATGTTAACTGGTTTGGTTCATTGCGGTCCCCCATTTGTGCTTATATTGACTTTTGTGATAACCAAATACATTATTTTACAAACTCCAGAAGCCTTTCAGACAGAATAATGAATGGATCATTGACTAAACTGCAGTCAATAGGCTATTATAATTTCCCTTAATACAGCAATACTGAGGAGTTCTACTTCATTTGAAAGATTACAGTTACTGAGCAGTAACTGCAAAAATAAAGAGAGAGAAAGCCACTCAGAACATCTTACAATAAGGAGATGACATGAAAAATTATAGTGAGAGTATATAGAGTAATAAAGTAGTTTTCAAAGTCAGTTTAGGTTAAAAGGTAGTTGACTTTCTCATCCAAAAGTAACACTGAATCTGCTGCCTTTTATTTGGGATGGGCGAACTCCTCTTGCCTGATTTTGGATGCTCTCAAACATTGTGAATTCAGAAGTTTACTTCTGAGGCCAGAATCACCGTATTAACGTTTCAATTAACAACCCCTGTGACCAAGGGTAGGAGGTGGGGATAGTGTGTCTAACATGGACACTAACAATGTCATCCATGTCATTAAAACAAAACTCTGGGGAGCTGCTGTTCTGCAAAATTTCTTTCTAAATAACCCCCACTGAGCCATCATTTGTTGTATTTTCTGGAATTTTCAGTACATTTGAACAAGTGCTGAAACTCTTGGCAGAAAAAATGAAAAACTATTTAGGCCAATCAGAATAATGCAAAGAATCTTGCTAGTGTAGATGTTGTAGAATAGATAAAATCATACCTCATTTTGGAAAGACTCTTCTTTTTGAAAACCTCTGAATAGTCACAGAGAAGTGATACACGAAGTGGAGGAAGTTATTAAAGAACTTCCACATACAGAGGAACTTGTTAAAAGAAGGTGATTATTGATTTTGTGATTACTGGGGAACATTCAGAGTAAATGAATCCTGTGATTATAGTCAGATAGATGAATGTCTATAGGCCATCAGTTGCACCTGCCATTAACTGTGTTTGCAATTAACAGAAGGCCACTTTTTGAAACCAGATTTGTAGAAGATTGCATGGGAACGTAAAAAACAGGAAAGTTATCATAGTTTTGATTTGATAAACTAAAAATATTTGCCAAGTATGTAGTTGTGGTTGCGGGGGAATATTTGGGCATTCTGGTTTATTCTGTTTGGGTTTTTTTGTGGTGAGTTTTCTGGGTTACTGGCACAGTAGTAGTGAGGCAGTTACAGGAGCAAGCATAACTTCAAATAAAAGATAAAGCTGATAAATAATGTGAGTGGGTGAAAAAAAAATGGAAATGATCTAGACAGAAACGCAGCTCACCCGCAGCAGGAAACAGGGCAGCAAGCCCTGCCGCCCCAGGCTGGCCCCGGAGTTCCTTGGGCAGCTGCTCCAGCCAGAGGGAAACCACATCCAGGGGAGACGCAAAGGGTGGAAGTGCTGTGGCACACTCAAGAAGATGGATGATGTGCTCACTCAGCTGGAAGCAGTGGGCCTTCCATTAGTGGATACATTGCTTCTGACTCGTGATGGATGGCTTCACACTGCATCAAAATGGTGCAGAAAAAACCCCCACCACTCTAGAAAAATAATCCACAAGATGGTGTTAAGAAAAAGAACCAAGGGATATGTTGAAATGAGCCGATATCAGTGAGCAAATGTATTAAAGCTCAGTAAACTGGCATCACTTTTCTCCCACCATGAGCTAAATTATAAGATGGTAGCAAAATATGAGATTTATTTTAATGAAGTGTTCTCTAAGACAAACTTAGTGCTGTAGAAAACAGAATGTGAGGAGGAAGGGCCAAGTTCCTCAGCATTTATCCAGGATTCACTTTAGGCTAATGTTAAACAGATGTTTATAAGGTAAAATTTAACCAAACTTTTAAAACATTAGATATCAAATGATGGTATGTAAGTTTTGTACAGTATTTACACAATTTTTATGTAAATAATTATAAAATGCAAACGCCTCAGCAAGCAGCTGCAAAACTTGTGTTTCAACATGTCTATCAAATTTTCTCTTGAGGGTACTTTCAGGGTAAGAATGGATACAATCAATAATGAATTTGAAGAGACGACAATAACAACCCTCAGAGGATAATGCATTCTTCAACCATCAAGATTTTAAGACTGGTTATTTTGGAGGGACTAGGGAGATAGACTTCCACTTGCTTTTGAATGGGACTCAGGCACTTCATTTGCTTTTAAGTGCATTGCAGATTCTAGCACAGAAGTATAAGGAAACATACCTTCAGGGTTCTGTATGCCCCCAAAATAAATGCAAATGGTTGCAGACATAGCTGGAATAGTTGCTTTTTTATGTGCAGACTTGTTTTATACTGCTCCGAAAATAAATGCCTCCAGATGGTCCACCTGATTTTATGTTAGTAAACTCAAGTATTGCACCAAGAGTGACTATTTTTAATGCATGCCTTTTGCTCAGTCTTAGGGGTCCCTCAGGTTTTTGCTTCTTTTGTATTTCAGGAATGTTTATCTTTGACTTACCAGGTCCAGAAAGAGCTGTGTTCCCTTGCCTGGCAATGCTGACTTCTTTCCTCCTTTCTCTCCCTGATTTATTTTTGTGTTTACGTGAACTAAATATTCAATCTGAGATACGTCTCATACTAGCACTGAATCTTCAGGGTTAAGGTGTATGGTTTGGTTTTCAACCTTATGTGGAAAAACCTTGTAAACAAATATACCTGTCTTTACGTGTACTATTTGGATGTCGTACCTCAGGAACAATTTTGGCTCTGTCCCCTTAATTACCTTAAGACATGTCCGCACATTTACATGCATATAGTCCTGTGGTTGCACAGATTAAAACCTACTTCAGCTCTGGTCTAAGCAATAATAAAGCCTGTTTGGGCAGTTGAGACTAGTTTACATTTAGCATCTCACTAGTGAATCTGCATGACCTGCACTGGAATTGTTCTGGCTAGTTCAGGGTGTAGGAAATTATGGATATAATGGTTTGTAACCATCTAAGCAGCTACTCTTTAGAAAGACAGAGTGAATCTACTACTGTAAAGAATTTTTTTTAGAATCTTCCTGTAAAAAAACCTTCTGGATAACCTTTTGAACTCACAGTTGAGGTAGATCTGAAGGTTGCTTTCCATATAAGACATAGAGAATAGCTCTGGCTAGACCTATGCTCCAGAATGTGCTTTTCTCATACTCTAAGTGTGCATGCAAACCAGATTAGATTTCAAAAATGGAATAGTTTAGAAGAAGAGGCAGTCTACTGCTTTCATGCACTTTTTGTATCACTGACACCAACTGTGTTGTTGATGCTGCGCAGGTGCATATCCACAAGATATGGAGCCTGCCTCATTCAGAGGACTGTTGTCTTTGAAAAATGTTTCTCTTGTTTCTGGCAGCAAGAGATGAGAAAGGCTAAGAGAGAAATGTTCACCCTATTAACTAATATCATAATAAATAGGGATCCTGGCTAGAGCTTCAGAAACTGGTAATTGTTATTAATGAGGTGCTTATAATCCATTGCTTGTAACACCTATTTGAATCAATGAAAGTAGTTTCTAATCCAGATCATGTACTGCCTTGAGGGGAATTCTGGTGTAACAAGGAATTGAGGTACAAAGTTAGAAAATTTTTTTTTTCCTTTCTTCGCAAGTTGAAATACTTCTCTCAATGTGAAGTTAAGAACTTGGAAATTTAATAAATTTTTTTGAGCAGTGCAGCATGTTTTTCATCCTCCTTCCTTCCCTTCATCTGTTGCTATTCACCCAGTCAGTTTTCATTATCCCTTTTCTCCTCATCTTTCTCTTCAGCTCATGGGCTGTCTTCCATTTATCTTTGCTGAGTTCAAATTTCATGTTAATGGCCTATCTGTATGAAATAAATTTGTAACCTCATCACCTTCTTGAGCCTAGCAACCATGGTTCAGCTCTCCCATAAACCCTGCCAAAACCAAAAGACTGCCCAGTCATCTCTCATTGCAGTGAACAGGACGGAAGCAACTTGATTGCAGGGCTTAAGCCGATCAAATGGGAGAAAGTACTGCTAACTCCTTAATTATTTCTTTATCTACTGGAAGAAGGATACACAATAAGTACCTGGCTAGTATTTAAAGCCAAGAACGTTCACAGTCAAATTAAGTCACATTATTTTTACATTGAGGATGACCAAGCACTGGAAAAAAACATTCAAGGGAATAACGATTTCTCCGTGTACTGTTGCCAGTTCAACTTTGTACATTTTTTTAGGAGATAAGCACAAATTTTCATCTTAGTCTGTGGGTTCTAAACAAAATATAAAATCTTGGGACATAAGGGTGGTCACAGTAAGTGTCTTAATCATCTCCTTTGGCCCTAAATTCTGTATCAGATATTAAAGTCTATGAATTCTGAACTGATCACTAGTTATTTCTATGTCTTCATTAGCTTTTTCTGTACCTTAACAGAAATCTTCCAATAGTCTATAGAGCCTTTTTCTGCTTTCTTGGAATTCAGTTATAGTCAATGGCTGTGTTCGCAGTTATAAATATTACCTTCTCTGATGAACTTGTATGAAAACCCACACTTGTCAATAACCTACTGATGTGGCTTGCAGTAGTGGAAAGTTTAAACAGTACAGGGGAGATTTTGTGACAATGTGTTCAATTTCTTCTAGGACTGCTGTTGGCTTCTAGGGAATCTCTTTGAGGAAGCTCAGATATAAAGTAGCTTTTCAGTTGATGTTCAGTTTGATATTGTTGATGGCAAGAGATATCCAAGGTACTCGTATTGTTTCCTTGAGTGATTTTACATCGATGAAATGAAGGAAAAATTGTGATGATCTTGAACAGTCAAAAAGACCGCCAGTCAAGAGCACTCCAGCTGGTTGAGACTTGATAGTGAAGTGAAATTATTCTTTTGCATGCAGTTCTGTAAAGGCTCATGCATGCCACGCTTCTGCACACTATCATTTTCAGATGCTGATTTATTAGGACTTTTTAGATCTGACACGAGGGCTCTTCCTCAAGAGCTGTTTCAGGAACACAGTCTGCAAAGAATTAACCAGCTCATTTGCCAGGAAAAAAACAGGCAGTGTTCAAACAGAAAGACCAGACAGAAAATTGCATACTTTTTCCCAACTGTTCATGTATTCCTCTGAATGCTTTAAACTGTAGTGTATGAAAACCAGAGGAAGAGCCATAGAACGATATAAATATCATGCATGACTAATAAAATAAACCTTCAGAAATCCCTGCGCAGACATTCACGCATTGGAAGAAGGAAGTTAAAAACACAGAGACTAACACCTTCACAGTCAAAACAACCTAGTGTACATACTTGTCTCCGAGGAGGAATAATAGAACAGCAAGCTGCAGGAGGGCCAGGGGAGGGATCCCACACTGTGCATTAGGATATTCATGCAGAGGTTAAATGTGGTAAAGGAAACAGCTGGGGAACAAGGTGTGGACTCTGACAACCTGTGTGAATGGCCGTAATGATATCTCTGCAGACAGTGTGTGCCAACGGTTTGGATACCCCTGAGAGTTTGTCATGCCTGTTGCTACAGGTTTTCTAAGGGATCCTGGAATGTTCTGCAGAACCTCTTCCTTGTCTTTTGTATTTAATATATTAATGTTGCAAGGAGACTGTGAACTGTTCCTATTAGCAAGTCCTGTAGTATGCTTATAATAGTAATGGAAATTACTCTTGAAATGCAGTCAGCAGTGGAGTATAAATGACTGTGTGAGAATGAGTTAATCAGCTGTCTTCGTTAAATGTTTTTCCATGTGTGGGAGGCCTTGGCAGTTAATGCACTTTCCCCTGATTTGCAGCTACTGTCATCATTGCTATACATGATTGATATGTCTGCCTTCACAGATTTGGAACCTGACAGTGACACTAATAAACTGCTTAAAGTCACTGATAATAATTTCAGAAGGGACTCCAGAAATCATAGCGGACTATCCCCTCCCCCCCCCCCCCCCCCCAAAACTGCAACTATGTATCCTGGGAAGGGTGACGCAGCTTTGACAGTTTGCATTTTGTTTTGGAATATAAGTATTGTGGACAGGTTTGTTAACTGCAGTTAGCTGTAGAAATCAGGAAAAACAAAATAAACAAACTGCTCCCCCTCTCCAACCCTAGTGGTATAAAATGATATGTCCCGCATTGGAGTGCAACATTTAAGCTGATTTCACAAGACTTGTTACACATTTGCTGGTCATTATTGATTTAAAGCATGATGCAAAGTATAGATTTCTTGGAAGTTAATTGTTCTGAGGGGATACAGACTAGACATGAAATTATTTCACCGTTCATGTCTCCTTTCCTCTCTTGGCATTTTGTGGGGGACCTTCAGGACACAAGGAGAGGGTTAGCTTTGTCTTAACTGAGAAGCAGCAGAATGAATTGGCAGGTTAGGCACGAGTTACAGCCACCACCCCTCTCTGCTTCATTTTGCTGTGTCGTGTTGTGCTTTGAGGTAGGAGGAGTTAATCAGATTGGCTTGTTAAAAAAAGAATCACCACAAATCAGCATAGAAAGTAACGCAGCAGCAGGAGCAACATTTTACAGGATATGTCTTCTCTCAGCCTTCCCTCTTTAGATAGTTTGAGAGAAAAAGTACAAGTGAAATGTTAGAGCACTTGTTAGTGAGGATAACGTGTTGCTCAGCTACTCAAAAGGGTCAAGGCTGGCAGGGACCTCTGTAGATTATCTAGCCCAACCCTGCTGCTTGAGCAGGGCCACCTAGAGCAGGCTGCCCAGGGCTGTGTCCAAATGGCTTCTGAATATCTCCAAAGATGGAGACTCCACACCTCCCTGGGCAACCTGTGCCAGTGCTTGGTCACCCTCACAGTAAAAAAAAGTATTGTTTTCTGATGTCCAGATGGAGCCTCCTGTGTTTTGGTTTGTGTCCACTGCCTCTTGCTTTGTCACTGGGCGCCACTGAAAAGAGCCTGGCTGCATCTTCTTTACACCTTTTAGGCATCTATACACATTGATAAGATCCCCCTTAGCCTCGTCTTCTCCAGGCTGAACAGTCCCAGCTCTCAGTCTCTTCTGATATGGGACATGGTCCAGTCCCTTTGTCATCTTTGTGGCCCTTCGTTGGACTCTCCAGTATGTCCGTGTCTGTCTTGTACTGTTCCTACCAATATTTAACAGATACATTTGTGCTATCAGTTCCTGAAGTGGATAATGACTGCCCTAGTGTTGAGTTGGTTTTACTGAGAAGTGGAAAGTTTAAAAAATATCTGCTGTGATTCTGTTTATTTATTCTATACAGGAATATCACTGAATGCTGTTCAGCTGTATGTTCAGTCATATATGCTATAGAGTGTGTGTTTTCATACCGTGACCAAATGAAGCAGTCTGGCAGAGGGTGAAGTGAAATGCTATATAATGATATATATTTTGGCATAAATATGTATGTTCCTAAAAACTGTTTTCAACACTACCTTTACTAGGCAGAAGGTGAAGTTTATCATGTTCTATTATTTCAAAGCCTTTTAATTTTATCTATCATATGTCTACTAATGTAATTGAAGATGTGAGTATCTTAAGAGACAACCAAAAAGTATTTCCCTACAAATGCTGAACCTTTAAGATAACAAAATATGCCTTTTTGTATACATAGGCATAATATCTGGAATCTAGAATTTAACCAGATATCCAGAATAACAATTTTCTTCAGTGGGCTATAACGTAAAATAAACTGCCCCAAAAACCACAGCTCAGAATTAATGAAATCAGGATGGAAATATATGTTTAGGAAATCATAAAAGAGCATCCTGATCTTCATAAAAACAGAATTATCAATTAAATCTGGACAATATCTGAGTGTTTTCATAGGTAATGTAGGGCCCTCCTTTACCTGGATTTTTTTTTTTTAAATTAGGCTACTTACACCATGTGAAGAAAGAACTTGTTTGACCTTGGCAGCTGATATTTTATACAGTTTTTGGTCTAGGAAAGAATTTCATGATCTACTTTATCTATTTTTCCTTCAGACTGAGCTGGATAAAAACATGATTTGTCAGGGATATGCCATAACTATTCAGCACGTCTCTTCTCAGACATGACTACTAGGTCTTTTAATACCAGATGGAGCTCATGACTATCTCAGTGTTATGAAAAATTTCTTTATACACTGCAGCACCATTCTCAAGAGGAAAAATCGATTTTAAAAGACACAGAAATTAAAATATTTTTTTAGCTCCCACTACCTGAAAGACAAATGATTTCTATATCAGAACTTTCCAAGGGCCATTGCTATGTTCTAAGATGTGTTTTGATGAGTGTATGTGGGATTAGAGAGAGAGGAAGAAAGGGTAATGGCACTAATAATCTATTGGATTATTGGTTTATGTCTTTAAAATAAAAATATGTCACTGCAAAGAATTGTATAGTGCACACTGTGTGTGAATAGTCCTTTTGATGCTTTTCTAATGCTACACTGATAAAGGAATTGCACTGGCTTATCTTGGGGCTACTGTCATTTATTATGCACTGAACTTGGAGAATGTGCTCCGCACTGTATGGGCAAAAAAGTGGATTAAAAAGTACATGGAGTATTTGATCAATTACTGAGGAATGTCTGTTAGAGGGAAAGGTGTATTTATGAGGCATTTCCATTAAGAGGGAGATGAAGTGATGGTCTCTGCCTCCTGTAATTTTAACAAGACATTCTCTTAAGTTTGTTTGCATCCATTGATGATGCATAAGAGATAACCATTCTTACCTACTCTTCCTCCAAAACTAACAATATTTTGTTCAACATAATCCACCACCTTTTCAAAACTCATCTCTAGCCTGTGATTTTGCCTTTCGTGACATTTTAAGAAGCTTGTTGAGGCAGTTTCTTTGTCTAAAGCTTTTCCTTATAGCTGTGGCTACAAGAAGAGCTTCCAGGGGGTTTATTCTTGTCAGACTTCATTAAGTTATACCCCTTCATCAAGTCTGGCAGTGTTGTGCAGTACTGGTCATGCAATATCTGTTAGCAGTGGATGCAGCTGTCAGCTGGGCAATAACTTCCTTGTGCCTGGCAGGATTTTACTGTCTTCAGCTTTCTTCTAATAGAGCAACAACCTTCTGGGGGAATAGCTCTACCCCTATTGTGTGAATTGTATCAGTGGATTTCCCGTAGACAGCAAGGAAGTAGAATGAGTGAAGACAAAGTAAATAAGATTAGGCTTTCATTTCCGGTAGAAACACTTCACAGCTTCAGTAGGGCATCAAGTGCTATCAGAAAGTCAAATGGACAGCAGAACTTACACAATGTCTATTGTAATTATATGCATGAATGCAAGATACATCTATCTTCTTGTAATATCATTCTGTATGCATGGGCATCTCTTTTTCAATGAAGACGGATTGAATGATTAAATCAGTGCCTGTTAACCTGCTGTGTAGGTACTTCAAGGTATCTAAAGAGCTTTATTGTACTGCTAAAATGTTAAAGGCTCAACAAATAGCAAACCCACAATAATCTCCAACAGATAGGTAGTTATTTTTTGGTGGGACTATCTATATAATCAGCTTTGCAACCTATACAGATTTCTTCATGCTAACATCTTTCCATAAGTGCCAGCTAAATACTATCAATGCCAAAAGCATATTGTGTCTCAAAGAGTAGGCACAGATATGCTTTATTAGCAATTAGACAGGAAAAGTGACATATGTCTGATTTTATTATTATAATTAAAAAGTACCTCTACTTTCTGACTGAGAACATTTATGTCACTAAGGCAAATGAAACATGGCCTGTATTCTTCCATTCCAATGTGATTTTGCCAGGGAATACATGAGAGACTTGAGAAATTGAGACATTTAGTTGGATAAAACCATCTATTTTTTCAAATATTCTATTATATGAATAATTTCTGAGGTTGTGGTGAAACTGTGAAGTCATTTGGAACTGTTGGAATCTAGTGGTACAGTTTAACAAGAAAAGAAATGCGTGTTTTTGCTGTATTTTTAAAACGATGTGGCTCTACATTGCAGGTGTCCTGTTTTCTTCATTGTGTCCATGGTGGCATTCACCCCAAAGAAGTTTGAATACTTCTTTTTTTTTTTTTTTTTTTTTTATGACACAATGGATAAAGCAGAGGAAAAATAATTAAAATGATTGAGGAAAGCCTGCACTTATGAACCCAATTTTGAGTTCAATTAGGGCAGTGGAGTTTTGAAGTCTAGCAGCAGATAAAAGAGGATAATGTCATTAAAGTCGGTGGAAAGGTTCGCTGGACTTTGTTCAGCGAACCAAGTGCACTAAAAAGGTCACTTTTCTCAATGCAAAGGACTTATACCAGGTTCTCAAGTTTTTTACTCCGTATTAGTTTCAGCTAATTAAGAAATGTTTTATTCCTTGTAAGGAATAGATCCTAGCTGTGAGCGGAGCTTCCTGCCCCACTGACAGACTGCACTTACAGGCTGTCATATTGCACTGGTTGAGAAGTACTATATTAACTAGTTGATTAGTCTTCCAAGGGAAATGTGAGAAGTATGAATAATTAGTTAAGAAACATCCTATTCAAAGTACTTGCAAATATTAAAAATGCCAATCTTTCTCCGACAGAAGATAAACAAAATCAGAGATCCTGTGAATTCTCCATACTGTATCCTTTTCTTCCTATCTGAAAGACCTAAGATCCTGCCACCATTGCCTCTGCTTCGTTAGGATAGGGAGTGGCAGACTGGTTGCATTTCTCTATTTCCAGGAAAATGGTGAGGCTAGAAAAGAACTATAAGACATTTTTCTCTTTACTTTCTATTATTATTTGTGTGTGTGTCTATCCAAATCTCGGCCTGACTCTTGGGAAATGAATTTCTAAGAATTTGTAGGAGTTGATACCCTTTACTCACAAAACTGAATTAGAAGACTATATGGCTTTGGCAGGTCCTTAAACAAGCTCCTTCCATCCTATCCTGCCAATGTATTTCACCCCTGATTTCTAACATTTCCAGTTTTCCTGTCTTGGGCTACTTACAAACTGAGGCTGACAATTAAATTATAAGTTAATAAAATTATTATAATTTGAAACAGACTTTTTTCAATAAAAGTAGAAGGCTTCAATAACAGTCAGTGCAATAACAATGGCATAAGCCAAATGCTTTTAGTTACATACAGGTACCTATACTCAGCTCAGTGCAACTGGATGGAAATCAGTGGGGTTACAGCAGAGCAGAGCTCTTTTTTCTGTAAACTTTTTTGAGGTGTATACTGTATGCAGTATGAAGTCAGCCATAAAATCTCCTATGCTGTGATAAGCATGCAACAGTCCATCCATGCTCTGCATTTTAGCTGTTTCTTGAGACTGGTATTTACAATATTTTATCTTTTGCGCTTCATAATTTGCAAATGTTTACATGACAGACTACCATACCATTAACAGGCAAAAAGGGATGCTGCAGGGACAGCATCCAAAAGAGAGTTTCTTTGTAAAACCAAAATAATATAATTTCTCTTTTGTACTTCAGGGAATCAACAGCCAAACATTATTGGTTTCCCTCTTTGCTTAAACTCATAACAATGCAATCAATTCATGGTAAGAAAATCAGGACCTTCCAGCCTTAGAAAAGCAATGGCTTTTTAGTTCCTTCTACAATTCAAGCTGGTGTTGTTTATATGATTTGGAATGCAGCTAAATTATACATTGGAATGGGTGCCATAACTCAGGTATTATGTGAAAGTTTTGTCTGTCAAGTCTTTGCAGAGACAGATCCTTATTGTTTAGCCTTTATCAGGCACGTAATATAATCAGTATAGTATAATAAAGCATGTAATCTGGTTCCTGATGAGACTTCTTAGGGACCACAATAACACAGGATAATATATATATATATATATGTATATGTATGCACACATGAGTTCATTGCCAAGGAGCCTGTAGATGTACTCCAGAATATAGAAAATACCTTCAGAATAGTTCTTCCTGTAAACTTATGCCAGGAACATTGTAGGTACCTTCCTCTGTGTGGTTCCTCACACTTCATATGTTAAAGTAGATGCTACATGTTAACATATTTGCTTAAAGTATTGGAAGAAGAGCAAAGCAACCTTAATTAGGTCACATTTCAGGTGTCACATCTTTGTTGGTTTTAGTTCCAGAATTGCAAAATCAAGATAACATTGCTTATGCTCTGAAGACTATTATTGGTTGAACGTGCAAAGGAAAGCTAGTGTTATTTATTCTAAAGGGAGTCCTTGATATTGCCTGCTTAGTCACTTCAGCCGCCCAGGTGTTCAACCCCCACAATGAAGTTATGAAATCCCTGCTGCAATTATAGAGCATCTTTGGAACACCATCAGTGCAAGTCCTGCTGAGCCACTTCTGTTTCTAGCAAACAGATGTATTACAACTAAATTTATTAGGAATGTGTTAGGACCAGTGAAGGGGTTTGTCTCATGACCAGGGGCTTACTGATGGGTGGAGCAGCAGCAAGTATATTGCAACTCTGATCCTAGCAATAGCATCCTTTATCACAGTCTTAGACTAATAATAAACGAAAGCTTTTCTAACAGACATTTCTGCTCACCTTTAAAGATTTTGACTAGATGTTTTTGTAGCATGGGAAATAGGAACTACAGAAGGTCATCTGGTAATCAATATGCCTTAAGCAGATCTCAGCACTGCAATTAACACGTTATTATACAAATCAAATGAAGATGATCTGTTCAGCCACACAACTAGCTCTGGACAACCACTACAGAAACAAAGCCTGAGATTTATACAATGTTTAAATGAGAAGAAAGTGAGTCAAAACACTGGGGTCTTTTCAACACATTATTAGCCAATTCACTAGTTGGATTGTATTCAATCTAGATGAAAGGAATCGATGGTACATTTAATTAGAAGATTATTGCTTTTGTGAGAGGACTTGCAGAAGGAATTACAGTTCTCAAAAGGTGTGTTCAAAGTGTTCTTCATAGGGCACACCATGCTGCCTTATATACCGGAGTTGTACAAATAAAGGCATGTTTCCTTTAAATGTGGGTAGTTGCCTATCTGTGCAGCTAAGTAAGTGACCTGATTCTCAGAGGTGCTGGGTGCTGACTTCTTTTGAAGTTTACAGGTGTCTCTGCCTGTGAAAAGTAGGCTGCTTATATAAATGCCTAAATATAGATTTTTTGGTACTTGACTTTAGGCTCTTAAGCTTGACAATTTTGGCTTTAATAAATAAAAGTCCTTCTAAGCTGAAAGTATGCCAGTAAACTTGGCTGTAGCTAGACAGACATCGACTGGATTACAGCAACAAAATGTGCGTCTTTTGGGTCCATTCCACAAATGATAAGAAATCCCAGCAAAAATGGGAGAATGAATGCTGGAACTAAACTCTAGACACAAACAACTACTGGCTTTTGTATTTCCTTCACACTGACCGTTATACAGAAAAATGTTTTGATGGACTGTCAATAGAAATTTGCTCATATCATATTTATGTATATGTACCTCAGATCATACATACAGAGACTAACACGCAGTCAAATATTTAGTTTTATAAACTATACCCTTGCCAATTTTACCACTCTTTATACCTGGTAGGTTACTCAAAGTAAAAAACTCAAGCAAACAGCTCAAGACTAGACCTACAGCTGCTGTAAATCCATGTGCTTCACGCACTTCAAAGAAGGGAATATGCTGATTTAATCCATCTGAGCATTTGGCCTCTAGACATGAGTTTATTTTACATTCAGCACCAAGAGTGAGACCTACAGGTGGTATAAGTCAAAGCAGGTCAAATGCAAGTTAGTGGAGCAACACTGATTTGTGTCACCTAAGGAGTAAAAAGTAGATTATGATGACAAAGATGTTTCTTATTACCCTTCCTAAGGACTTTTTTTTTTTTTTTTTTTTAAGAGAGAAATTAATCCACATGCTGAAGTAGAACAGAATATATTTGTGGCTTCTGTTTTAATGACTGCTTCTTTAAGACTACTATATGGCTGTGACTTTACAGTTGTAGGTGAGGGAGCTGGCTCTGCTGCAGAAACACTTTCATAGCACAGAGCAGGGTCTGGGTGCGTTAGGAAATAGCGTGATCCTGGAGGAGGAGGAGGGGTGTGATTTCTTGCCATAAAGTAGTGACTAGCAGCATCCAGAGGGGCGTCCTTGTTGGCCTCTTTCACTTTGGTGTGAAGTCACGGTTTCAAGGTGCTGGATCCCTGACTGAGGTAGATTAGGGTAGATCTGTTGAAATTGAGAATGCTTTGTTGATTCAAGTTCACTGTAATGCTGATCTGAAGCGTCGTTGTTTCAGTGCTTTGTGTAAGACTTCTCCAAAGGTACAGTATATAATCTTCAAAGGAGCAAGCTGACTAGAGGTAGGAGAGAAGTACCTAACAACTTTGAATTAGGCTTCTGCTATTTTCTTCTATCATACAAGAGAATGAATGGGATTCAGTGCTTTAATACCTGACGCTTGGATTAGGCTAGGTAAAAGTCCAGGATTTACAGCTCTCTATAGGGAGATCAGCTCTGAGTCTTACGAACGAGGTAAACCATGGAGAGCTTCAGAACTTCCTGAGGGGGGGAAAATATCATAAGGGAAATGGTACGTGATTAAGTTGTGCATAATTGCTATGTAGAATTGAACAGGAATTACCTTTGATTTTTCTGAAGGTACAGTGCCTAGGGTTGGTAGGCTCTTGTGTCTGAGCTGACTTGTGTGCTTACAGCCTTTAGGAACTCTGACCAGTTGCACTGTGAGGCGTTCAGGGGCACAGCATGTTGGACTGGAGGCCCAGTTCCCAAGATATAGAAACAGACTGTTGCACCCTGACTAGGAGACCTTGGCTTGAGAAACTTTTTCAGGTTTTATTAAAGGTTACGTGACAGCTTGAAGTGTGTGAAAAAGCCTCTCTTATAATCAAGTGAAACAACATAATCCAGAAAGTATGTTTTCCTGGCTGAAAAAATGTGCAGTCTCTGCAGCTTGCTCATCTGTTTATTGCATGTAAGTGCATGAGGGGAATTCATGGAGTTTCCACTGCTGTATCCTCTAACCCTGCCAGCAGGTCAGGATCTGCAGCCAGTGCAGAACATGTGGTGGTCCTAAACATTGGTAAAGCACAAAAGACCCCTCACAAATAAGAGAAACTTTGCCCTTTCTGATTATTGATCTTGCATTAATTTTTTTTTTTAAAAAAAAAGGTTGAGTATGAGGTTTGCATCTGGCCTGAGTACAGAGCTTTTTGGTGTAGAGAGCAGGAAGCAGAGGGGAGAAGTGTTTCTGCAGTACTTGGTACTCGTTTATGTACAATATTTCAAAATTCCAAGTGCTGGGACTCAGGTAGCTTCAAAAGGCTTTCTCGCTTTATACTTTAATGTAGACACTTGGTGGTGTGGCTACAAATGTTTTCATATCTGCTTTCTGTTTAAGCTGGTGGCTGCCATATATACAGCCGAAGTGATTAAGGGTTTGCATGTTAATCCTGAATCCAAAGCAGCTCTGATTTCTCTTGGGAAGCTGTCACAATACAAAAGTTTTGATCTCTGAGACTTCTAATACACTGTCCCCCACAACTTGGCCAGAAAAATCAGTAACATTTTCAGTGGGATTTTGGATATTTATTTTGCAATGTGATCCCATCCTTATGAATCTGAGGAAAACAAATCAAGTAACAGCAGGACTAGACTTGATCTGACCTCTTTCTCCTTTAAAAGAGAAATAGAGGGCAATTTCAAATGGGGTTTGGTGCAAAAATTCAGCCAGGGTGATACTTATCCAGTAGCTAAGAATTTATATGCAGATCTAGTATAAAGTGCTTTGGAAAATCCTGTGCTTTGAGATACTCCTGATGGCTACATAAAAATATTTGGTTTGGTGTGTGCACAATTATTTTATTTTTAAAAACGCAGATGAAGAATTTCAGGAGAAGTTTGGGAGGCTTTGAAGATCTGGCTTTGGGGTAGGTTATAAAAAGTGTTGGTTCTTTTCTAAATATAAAACTTTATTTTTGCTAACTCCTAGTACAGAAATCATGCATGCATATCCATGTGCAGTTTCACAGAATCACAGGTTGGTCGGGGCTGGAAGGCACCTCTGGAGACCACCTAGCCCAAGCCCCTGCTGAAGCAGGCTCACCCAGAGCAGGCTGCACAGCATCGCGCCCGGGTGGGTTTGAATGTCTCCAGAGAAGGAGACTCCACAGCCTCCCTGGGCAGCCTGTGCCAGGGCTCCGCCACCCTCCAAGTAAAGAGCTTTTTCCTCATATTCAGCTGGAACTTCCCGTGTTGCAGTTTGTGCCCGTTGCCCCTGGTTCTGTCGCTGGGCACCACTGGAAGGAGCCCGGCCCCGTCCTCCTGCCACCCACCCCTAAGGTGTTGGTACGCACGGGTGAGACCCCCCTCGGCCTTCTCCAGCTACACAGCCCCAGCTCTGCCAGCCTCTCCTCACCAGGGAGGTGCTCCAGGCCCCTCACCAGCTCCGCAGCCCCCGCTGGGCCCTCTCTTACATCCCTAATAATACTACGTTGTGGAAATCATTGTGGAATTATCATCAAGAAAGGGGGGTGTCATAAAGTTTCCTGCAAAAGCAGGAATTACATGATTTACCTTCAAGGTTTTTTGGTATGTGCTCACACAGCATAATGCCCTGCTAGGAGTAACCAAACTTCTATCTTGGCTCAGAGCAGTACAACAGCCCTCGGAGGATATATAACAAAATACAACTGACCTTCCAAGGCTAATGAGCCCTGTCTGTTAATGAAGCTTGTCAGTCTAAGGGACAGTCGTTTGCTGATGTGAAATGTATATATTTTCACATGTATGACTTGCAGCTTTTCTGTGTGAAAAAGGGGGTGGGGGGGGAGAAGCAACACAGAAAAAAAATCTGATTGACTGCAGGGTAGCTAATATATATAGGTTTTTTTCCTTTTCTGTGCCTAGAGTCTCTCCCTGCTAGGAAAAAATGAGATGCAAATGATTTACAGTGTAGATATCACAGCATAGTACTGCTTTTAGATCTGGATCAGGTTACTCACTACCAGCTTGATGCTTTATAGACAGCGCTACAGTGTCTTTCATTCATACCTTGGTATGAATAATGTTTGTGGAAACTTACCTCTTCCTTCCAGAGTAAGAGACAGGGAATGACCAGTAAATTGTTCTACTAATAAAACTGTTATTTTCAGAGAATTGTATCCAGTTAACACTAAGCATCTGATTCAGTGTTGTTCAAAAGGATGGACCTACAAACGTGATTAAATACTTTTGAATTGATTCTACAGAGGCCAATTCATTTATTACATTCAAAATCAAGTATGACATTGTTGAGCAAATAGAACATAAATAGCCTCTGCAAATTCATTCATTAGCCATGAAAAAAGTGATAACCTGTGTTACTGCAGAAATAGACCTGGAACTGAGATGGAGAAGCAATCTACCCGTTTTGCAGCATTGCATAGTACAGCCCATTGCAAAGAGTGAAGGCTGATCATGCATGCCTCCTGCCAGTCACATAATCACAATGCTGATTTAGCTTAAAACAAATGAAAAACTAGCAATCTTGCCTCATCAGAAATCCACAATAATTCCTAGCCTATTTGGTTTCTACCAAGGGAAAAATATTTTACTGATATCACTCTGAGTTGTTCTGACTATTGGTTATCTTGCTGATTGTAGTCCTATATAGATTAAATTCTGAATACTTTCTTCTCATTCTGCCTCACCTGTTTTTCTTGTCTACTTGAGAAAACAATAACTTTATGATTGGAAAATATTTTTTACCTCTTTACTATGATCTGTCAAGTTTAAGCTATTGGCCAATGGCATTTTTAATTGCCACTGATTAGAGAAGTAAACCATTCTTCCCGAACCCTTAAGTTTGCTGATATTTGTGGGTTGAAGATGTCTTCAAATTTTTTGTTATTGAGCTGCTCTGAGTTATATAACCCATTTACTGCCTTTAGGACACAGGTAGCTTCTCTGGTTTTAGGGGAGCTGATGGTGACTCACAGTGGGAAGAGCGGGTATGCTTGGTTAAATAATATAATCAAATTATGAGGAATTGAGGATCTGCGTATTAATTCTTTGTCACAGTCCTAGCTGTGCTTGTGTCTTAATACATGACTTAGTACAAAATAATTTTGGCTTGTTTAAGCCAAACTACATTATCGTGCGTGATCTGGAGGGCAAAGGTACTGACAATTAGTTATCATGGTTCAATTGACACAAAGCGACTTAAGCTACAAGAACGTGATTCAACAGTCATGCAGCACGCTTCACGTTTTAGTATAGAAAAGCTGGTCATTGGGAGGAAAGGGAAGGGATTTTCTCATCATTGCAGAAAGCCACATTGTGTAGGGTGGGGTGAACTTTCTAGGCCATATTAATGCACAGCAGCTCTGCCCTTCCCCTTTTACACCAGAGAGATTATGAGTGGTGCAAAGCAGAGAAGAGTGAGGCCCAGGAATGAGGACAAAAGGTCCTTCCACCTTCCCTTCTCTAAAACCAGAGTCACAACAAGTTCCAAGCACCTTCTTCCCATGCACACCCACCCACGCAGACCCACCCACACTCACCCACCTGTTCGCCCCTTTTTCTTAAGTTCTTAGACGATTTGGACATTTGTGATTTTTCACTCACTTTGTCAGGCCTAGCTCATAAAGGCTTTTCCCCAGAAGTATAGCTAACATAATTACCTCACTTCATTTTTACATTAGTATGGAACACTATTAGTCTTCCAGGGTCAGTCTTTTGTTCCATGCAAGTCAACAGTCTGGGACAGGGATGGCAAGAGCTTGCACACAAGCTGTAACTAAATCGAGTGTGTATAAGTGCTCTCATTACAGATGAGTTAATTGTGTTTTCCTGGGAGTGTAGCTGAGAAATTGGCAACCTTTCACCAAAAAATATTTCTCATAAGTTGCCAACTTTCTTGGTGTTCTCCCTTTCAGCAGACTTCAGAGGCAGCAGCAGTTCTCCCATTGAGGGCCAACAGGCCGTACTCGACCCAGCACTAGCAGCAGTGACATGGAGAGGTCTGGTGCTCTGGAGAAAGAGGGGATTGTATCTTGTGAAGGCAGAGAGGTCCCCTAGCTTAGAGGAATTTGCTCTCTTGAAAAAAGGTGGTTTTGCTGTAAGGCTTGCTTGGTTGCAGAAGCATCAAAAGCAGCTTGTAGTACTTTGCCTGTAGTTCTCTGGTATGTGTCAGGTACTGGATCCAGAGATGGTTTTAACAGGGCTCCGGGTTACATTTTACAATAAAATGTATGTCTGGAGTGAAGAAAGGAGGGACCTTAGCTCAAGGACTGAAGGCTTTCTTCAGAAAAGTAAAGTTTGGAATTACCGCTTTGTTTTCATAACATGCCTTGTTTCACCTTTGCGTAAGCTCATGTAGATGCCATGGTATGAGTTACGCTCATGCTTTCAAGCTAATGCCTGCAGGAAATGTACTTAATCCTGCTTTTGTGACCTTCCCCCCACTGTCACCAAATAAAAACCAAATGAAAATGAGCTATTAAGGTAAAGAAATATTTGAGCAATTTTGCTGTACTTGTCTGATTTCAGGAGCAAAACCCCTATAGTTTACAACAATCTGATCTCAGGAACGACCTATTTCAGCTTGCTCTGAGTTGTACTGAGACCACTGACACAGACCCTGTTATAACATTATGTACGCAGACACTGTTGAACAGGGGATGCTCAGGTAGTCCCGCAGGACTTGTGGGGATCCATGGAGTGGGGTGGGCTGGTGTGGCTCAGCAGCAAGGGCAGAGCCTATCCAATGGAGCTGCAGTCCATGTGGACCTTAGGCTTAGTAGTCTGGAAGCTTGTTCCGAAAACTCTGTGTGAAGGCAGATTCGAGAGTAATTCAGTGGTGTTATTCAGCTATTTCTATTTTTAAAAAAAAAAGGCAAATAAGATTAAAGTCCAGTTGTTCAGCCAGTTTACAATGGAACGAATTAATTGAGGGGTCAGTAATGTGTTATTACAAATGTTTTTGTTGTCAAAAGTCCTATGTTAATTGCTTAGTCAAACTTTTTAAAAATTCTCACTACCCGATCTGTTCATCATAGCGATCTCTCAAACTGATTCTCACCTCTTTATGTCTTCCCAGAGTGCTCATTTATTGCTTCCCTGGTTGCACAATTTGTTTTCCTGAGACTTAATTTCTACTGGGTGTCTTAAAATAGACACACAGGGAAGATGCAGCACAATTTGTACTGCAAAAATCTAAAAAAGAAACATGGGAAAACCTTACTTCTTAGTCTAAGTTCAGCTTTATACAATGCATATTTATACTTCACAGGAAGTATTTTTGCTTTGTTCTGGATCTAGAGGGATTTTTATTTTTTTAAAGGAAAAGTATAAATATTTGCCTTCTGGTGCCAAATGGAAGGGAGGTTTTTTTTCCCCCTTGAAGCTTTTTCACTCAACAAATAATATGTTTTATTTTGATGATTCTATAGTAGTGAAGATTCTATAGAATGAAGGCTAGTATAGTAGAGTGAAGGGTGGCTTTGTTAAAATATCTTTGAATCAAAAACAATATACATTTTGTAAACATAAAGCCTAAATTTTTTAAAACTGTCTGCTAACTAGCTACTTCTGTTTTGGCTGAGTCATGCCAGATGAACTGTCCTAGAATATCTGGGCCACCAGTTTTTAGATGACTCATTCCTCCTCCTGAAAACAGTGTTGTAAATTTTGAAAAGCAAAGTGAAATCAGTCAAGCTGGGTTATAATGTGTAGTGAAATCAGAACTGGGACTAAACTGTAAAACTACCCAGTTAACCTCTGGGGTGATTCTGATGCGCTGTGTGTATGGTTTGTTGGGGGGGGGGTGTTGTTTGTTTTGGTTTGGTTGTTGGTTTTTGTTGGATTTTTTTTGTGGTTTTTTTTTTTTTTTTTGAAATATGAGGGTTTAGACCCCACTTTTTCATCTTTGTGGTAGATATTCTTGTTTGTAGAAAATCTCTAGCAGTGTTTTGGCTACAATGACCTGCAGAGGGTCTGTCTTTTAAAAGCTTTAATTTGTATTCATTTCCTACAATTATCATGCTGTAAACTCTCCATGCAAGACACCATTTTTTATTACATTCACCTTACTGGTTCACTGAGCAGGATGATAGGAAATTGCGCATCAGACAGTCATTCAAGGTACAACTGCCTGCCTGTCTCTTAATCAAGATTCAGCCTCTTTCAAGCTTTGCAATTTGAAAGCAGGCACTAAAAGTATTTCATTCCTGTTTTTAGTCATAAGATTGCTGAACCAGCAAATCCAACTGGCTGAGAAAGTCTGATCATATTCCTTAAAAAAATGTGACATGCTATCTGGGTATTGGATGGATGTGCATCAGGTGGGATCAACCACCGTACCTTTCAGAGAGCATAGTGACCTCCAGTGAGAGACATTTTCCTTGCAGTTGCTTTTACTAAGTGACAAGATTCTGCTTTAAATGGTGGATGCTGAAATAGAACGGATCTGTCACTCATGCTTCGTAACACCCATCTGTTAGACTCACACAGCACAAAAAAATTACTGCATTTTACACATTTTTATAGAAAATAATTATTTTGTAATTGGTGTCTGGTTTTGGAGGATCACAGCATCCTTTTCTGAAATGCTGATGGTGCTATTTGTGTGGTTCTTAAGCAATACAGTGTCAAACGGCTCAGCCTCGGCGAGCTGTCAGTGCTCTGCGGAATCTGGCAGGGCAGCGAGTGCTGAAGGCTAATGGGCTGGGAGGAGGAGCTGGCTTACAACTCCCCTGGGCATCCCCTTGGTAACTCTGCCTCTTTAGCTGTGGTATAAATGCAAACTGAAATGGCATTCCCTGCCCCAAGCAGCTTACAGGTTCAGTAATGAATTCCGGCATCATATGGTTTTGTAAACTGCTGTTAGCCAGATTTACAGATGGGGAAAATGGGTGCCTGGAAAAATTTGTAACTTTTCTGTGGTTACTTATAAAAAAAAATGACAGAGTCAGGAGAAAAACCCAAATCTTTCACAGGACTGCATACATACTCTAAATGAAGGCCAATAGTCCATACAATGTACTAAGGAATTAGAAGTGACTAATTTAAGTAATACCTTGGGTAAACACAGCATAACTTTTTTTAGCATTGTCTGTTTTGCTTCATGTTAAAGAACTAACATGCCTCTAGAATCATAGTACTGGGCATGTTTTATAAAGCTTGTGATAGCCGTTGAGTCTGTATATCTTAAGAAGTACAAGATTTACTTATTTAAAAACAGTTTATTGAAATTTATCCTTAGACACTCTGAGTGTAGTGAGAAGGAGATGCAGAGAACCTGCAAGGGAAGGAACCACCTTTAGATCAGTGGTAGAGGCATTGCCTGTATACATTTGTAACTCATTCTGATGCTTAATCATAGAGTTTATTTATTTAATTTTAAGCCATGAGTTCTCTGCTTGTGAATTCCAAAGGAAGCAACACAACAAAATGTGTTCCCAGAGTGACGGTCCCAAATTACGATCAAAATCACACTGTGCTGGGTGGTGTGCAAATGCATAACCACTGTAGCTGGGCCACAGATCTTGCACTCTGCATGACAGAGACCACATTTGGTGGTAATAAACAGCAGGAGGGAAGAAGGGAAAGAAAAAAGAAATAGACTAGGAAATTGAGGTCCATTGTGTGTTTGATGGTGAGGATCATTAACTGAAAACAAATTGTTTGCAAAGCATGAGTACCATGCTTGTAAACTTTATGGAGAATGATTCTGAGACAGTTGAAGAGGGACTGGGAGATGCACGTTATCTGTGAAATACAGCCTCCCACACACAGCCATCTTGAATTTTCATTACAGAGACCTGTCTAAAGCTCAGGATGCTCAATAAGGGGACTTCCAGGGAGCTCAGTGAGGTTTGCATCAAGTTTTAGCATCAGGAGCTGTCAGTCTATTGATATCAAAGATCATATGGGAGTAAAAACTTAGTAGGATCAGTCCATGTGTTGTTTGTTACTAAAGCTGCAATGATTAGTACCATGCAAGGATGGCAAAACATATATATGTATGCACTTAACATATAACTTTGGCATCTGTCTCATATTTCAGGGTTTCTGTCATTGAATTTTATGTAAAAAAAAGTTCTCCTTGTCCTTATGTCATTCATGTTACCTCAGATGCCTGCTGGGAGATTTTAATTTATTTTTAAAGGGTTTCAAACCATGCGAGGTTGGATTAAATATCAGAGTGTAATCTACCATTACTCTTGACTATTATAAGGTCTGTAAAATCTTCTTAATGGATGTGCAAAACCAGGTGGCATTTCTAATAATGCACAACTGCAGCTATATCATGATGAACAGTTGACCAGAAGGAAAAAAAAGCTCAGTACTTTTAGTGCCAGAGTAGGTGGAATAACTTGTGCTTTTCAGCATCCATACACGTGCAGTCACTTGGGAGTTGTCTAACTTCATGAATTTTCTCACATCTGTCAGATGAATCAGGAATCCAAATGCAAAAACATGGCATTCATATACACCATGTGCCTCTCTGAATGATTCATATTTCTCTTGTGAGGGTATGCTCATGAAATGGTTGTGTAGCTTCTAAAATACAGACGAGTTCTTTTTCTAAGGTTGCCTCAGTAGGGAAACTAATCTAATACGTTATGGTTATTATTATAGTAATAGTAGTAATAATGCTATTTCTACTTGTATTGGTACAGCTAACCATTCCTAGTTGTGAAGCATGATGCATTTGCTTACAGTCCAAGTATAAAACAGACATGCAGATGGAAGACGTGTGAAAACAAGGCGGTATTGGTTGACACAAAAGGAGCTTTGGGTCAGAACACTGAAATCCTAATCTTTTCAATTTGTTAGTAGCTGTTGTGACAAAGTGCAATTAATGAAGTACCAGTCAGATGTTTTCAGAAGACAAATGTATCATACAGCGTAGGAGAAAGCGCAAGAACACTTGTGTGCATATTTCACAGATGGACTTCAACTGTTGTAATTATACTACTCTTACCAGTTGCATGCTCATAATCCTTATGAGTCCTCCACGTAGTCTCAACATTTAAAAAATTGGGGCTCTGCAGTGAGGGCCTATGCATTTTCAAAATTTTATAGCAGGCGCACAGCTTGGAAGTGCTCATTTGAAAGTTTAAAACGTTATTGTTTCTTGTTGCAGAGCCTGCCTATTCTTTGTTAAAATATCATCTACCATAGCGCTCTTTGGTGTTCTCTTGTCACATAAATTTCTTCAATCAGTAGGATTAGTAAACCAATATTTCATACTTTCTGTACAATTCATTAGTGATTCTATATGACAATGCTTTTAAAGGAATTATCTGTAGTAAAAAAGGATAATAACTTTAATAATTCAGGTAGGCTATAGTTAGTGATACTATCCACTAGACTGTCTGCTTGCCAACACCGATTTCAGTATTCCCTTGTTGAATGTCTTTTGATTGCAATATAATCAACATGGTCTGGTCTGCCGACACCTCTAATGATGGCTTAGCTGAATTTAGTGTAAGAGTGAACTATGAGTGAATTTATAGTAATAACTCTGGGTAATTCTTAAAAATTCTCTGGCAGAGATCAAGTTCAGCTGATCAGTCAGGCAGGTACACAGTGAAATTTGGTGAATGTTTTCAAAAGAAGCTAAGATAAATAAATGAGTTGCTGTCATTTGTCTTTAACTCAGAAGCCTACATTTTCTATTGCATGGTGTGAGTTTAAGTATCACAGTTTGGGGGTGATTGAGGACTGCAGACAGTTAGGAGAGTGGGTAGGGATGCAGGAAGGTGGCGGCTCTTTACATGCACGGTTGCTTTTCCATCAAGCAACCGTCAACAAGAACATAGCCTCTGCAATCTTCCTGGCACACAAAGACTCGGTGATCAAGCAGAAAACCCTGATTTTTGAAAGCTGGATATCTCAAACAGCAATATACATCACTTTCCTCTTTTGAACACACAGGCCACAGTCTGGCTTATGTTTGGTGAGCTAATGCTGAACAACATAATTTAATGTGTAGACCTTGTTTTCCCATTCCCCCACCCCAATGATAATTCCAGCAGCTGGACTGCCGCTATTGTTTTTGCTTCATGAATATTCATGCATATTTATTTAAATATTTTCAGTGCTTTCATAGGAACAAAAATCATAATATAGTTCTGAAAGAATTTTAGTAATGCCCCATGGAAACTTGCTCTGCTGCATAAACTGTTAAAAGGCTTCCCATTTTTCCTTTAGACACTTTTGGGAAGTAGCTCAGGAATGATAGAAGAGTGCTGCAGTTGACTCAGTGGACTGGAAGTCTGCATGTGAGCCAGCTGGGAATAGCTCCATTGCAAAAATAATCTAAAACTGACAATGTTGTAAATTACTAGAAACAAACTATCTAACATGTGGACTTCATGGAATCTGGGTTTCTTTTGCATCAGATGCTTCTTTTTTAAAGGACGAAGTCTGCTCTGGAGATCAGTTAACTGTTTAAAATCTCTCTGATACATAGAGATAGAAGAAGCAAAATGAGCAAAAACCCTTCTCAGACAACCTTCTGAAGTGTGAACTTTTCATCAAGTGTAAAAAGGTGGGGCACAAAGTTCAGGAGCTTGTTTCTTAGTTTCTTTTTTATCTCCTTTCTTCCCTTTTTTTTTTTTTTTTTTTTTACAGCTTTCAGTTCTACTGTGTAAATTCTGCATAACAGCACTGCCTAGCTCAGTAGGGTATTAGGAAAGTGTCTGGCAGAAGCTGCCATCCCTTAGGTTCTGCTGTATGTGAAGTGGAAGCCCTGATGAGCCAAACTGTGGCATAGCTTTTGGATTTAAATTGGGGTCCCATCTGGAAATGACTTTCTGCATTAAGTTAATCAGACATAACTGAGTGGAGCTAAGCTCTGGCATCACTGAGAGGTTGGGGTCCTGTCCGGCAGGAAACAGATGGGGGCTGTCTGCTTCGAAGAAAGAGAACATGCCCTGATCATACTGTTTTCTTTGGTTTTTACAGTTTGCTGTGGGAGCTCAGAATTTTAGCCTGCATTCATGACTACACTGAAAAACAGGCAAGGACTCCAGTCAGGGTTTTAAGCTTAGAAAATGTGTATTTTCTGTTTGGTTGCACAGGCATTGATTCTGCTGTGACCCCTCAAAAACAGGATGCCATCACATCTATAATTTCTTTTCATTATCCCAGATTTTTAAAAAAAATAAAATAAAAGGACCTGCTAAAAGTGAAAATCCTCCGTTTCAAAGTAGGTGGTTAGGGTAATACCCTCAGTTTCAGTAGTATCAGTGCCCTGACTTAATTTGAAAATTGCAGAGTCATTCAAGGATTTCATTGTGAAACTAGAAATGTTCTGATGTCTACTTGAAATTGAGCAGAGGCTTCACGAATGTGTGGAAATTATTGGTAACTGGTCTTGGCTTAGAGTTTTGAGATGCAGCTTGAAATCACATCCATTTTGTGTTCTTGTGGGTTTCATTGCACACAACGTTTTGGTTGTGTGGGGTTTTTTTGCTTTGGCTTTTTCTTCTGTGTGTGGGGTTTTTTTGGTTGTTTGTTGTTGTTGTTGTTGTTTTGTGTTTTTTTGTGGTTTTTTTTGGTTTTTTGTTTGTTTGGTTTTTGTGGGAGTATGTTGCTTTCCAGGAGATAAGGTTGCATTCTAAGGCTAAACCATTAGGATGCCTTACTGGATGTATTGAACTTAGTCTTTATTCCTTACCTGAGCTGCATTAGACTTTCATCAGTGCATGTCATCTTGTCACTGAGACAGTAGTTAAGCTTTTAAAAGTGGATTGAATTTTTAGTAATTTGTACTAGCACTGCACATAATGGATATTAGATTCTTAATGAGACAGAGATGCTTCAGACCAGAAGAAATTCTACCCAGACAGTCAGATAACATCTGACAATCAGTTTGTACCTCAGAGGGAAAGATAAGTAAACAGTCTCTCCTTTGTCTGCTCTTTAAGAAAAAGGTTCCTCTTTCATCTCATGGAGATTTCATCCAAGATCAAGAAACACATATACCAAGCAGTGAGAGATTCATTATCCTTCAGCGTCAATCACTAATGGATTTCTCAATCATGGCCATTTTTTGAATACCAGTGGAAAGTTATTTCCTTAAGAATACCAAAACAAGTACAGTTTGACTCTTGCTGACTGTTACTGCCAACTGGGAAGCTGTTTCAGCAACAATATTGCAAGGAAATAATGTAGAAGATCTCCAGTTGTCATACTGCAGTTTTGGCAAATGCCTCCATGACTCTAGCCAGGCTTCTACTGACATCTCTGTTTTATGTATCACTTCATGTTGTTTCTCTCCCATTTTCAAAATCAAATCCCATTTTCTTCCCATCCTCTTTCTCAGGCAAGTTCAGTCCAGATATAGGGTTGGAATTTCTTCAACAATAAACATATAATTTTGGCGGCTGATAATTGTGTCTAAGCTCACACCTTCACCAAGGACCATCCTGGTCATTGCGCTGGAACCACCTTGCACTATGTGAAAACCTGAGTGCAGTGTGTCTGTTCGTTACTCCACACGTGTGTGTTAGAGTGGCAGTGAGAAAAAACTTTAGCAGCACCTTGCTGGAGAGGTAGCGCTGTCATCTGCTTTTGTCCAGCTGAGTCTGTCGTTTTGTTGTGTGAGGTTTTCGTTCCACTTCAGTCTAGCGAGCATCTAGACATGGTTCTAACCCCAGGCCATATGGTTGCATCTCCTCTGTCTCTGACCAAGTCTGTGTTTTTCACTTATTAATTGTAAATCTGGTTCGTTTTTCAGAAATGGACCAGAGAGCAATCAGGCAGTCAGGCTGAAGGTCAACTTCTCTCAGTGCAGCAGTGACAAGCAAAGGGTATGCTAGACTTTGTGTCTCGGAGCTGTTCTGAGCGTAGCACAAACTGTCTTGTTTGAATGTACAAAGGGGAGGAAAAGCTTACAGCTGGTCCATGCTAAATTTGACACAAGTATATAGGGCTTTCAGGACCAAACTTTGGATTAAGACTAGACATCCAGCTAGGAAGGTATCTAACGGTTATCAGACTTGAATGGATATGTTTGCAAAATAAATTCTGTTGCCAAAAAGTTTGAATAATCTTTATTCCTCTGCTTCTTTAGTTTATATCACTCATGACTTAGATTACTTTCCTTTATAACATTTTACTATATTTTCAGCACAGTTTAAAAAATAATTACAACTATATTAAAAGTTGTCTAACGATTAGTCATGTTGCCATATCACTGGATAAAATATGTAATGCACCCAAAAAATCAAGTTAAAATGTTCAAAGTTATATTAATTGTTAACTTTGTAAGGCAAACATTTAAGAGTTAGGAAATTTAGGAATTAAAATCACCTCATCCACCTTCATTTATACCCACGTTGTGCCTGTGTTACAATAAAGTCTTCAATCACTGGGCCTTGTGCTTTCATTTCCCAAGGACCCATAACTCATTAGGTGCACAGCACTGTCAGAACTTGCCCAATGACTTTGGTGAATCCAGTGACAAACAGAACCCAGCTGTCCAAAGCTTAGTTTGCTTTGCATTCAGTGTGTTTTCAGATGTTCCAATGTATTCTGATAAGCAGGGGATGAGCAATTATTACCCCACATTGAAAGCTGTGTGCCTGAAATGCAGAGAGAATAAGATCACTATTGACCAGTAATGGGAACCCAGATGGAAACTTATAGGATATGACCTCTCCATATACACCTGCACGTTCATCCTGTGCAGCTCCATTGACTTTGTTCACAGGGTGTCTCCAAATGAGACCCCTGGTACGGCATGGTATGAAACGTATCTTTTGGGAGAATGACACAATGTAGGATGGCTGTGGCAGAGGCAAGAGTAGAATCCAGTGCTGGAGCCCTTATCTTAGTGGTGAGGCTGTTTGCTGTCTTCTCACAACCCACTGCTTCATCTGCCCCACACCTTTCAAATTCTGCAGCTTCACACACTGTGAATCTCTGTTGACCCCTTGTGTAAGAACACACTGTTCCTAGTACAGAAGGCGGTAAAGATACCATGGGAGGATGTCAAGATCAAGAATTAAAGATTTTATTGTGATTTTATTGTGATTAGTAGATATTGGCAAAGTGGGATGGGGCAATTAAGATTGCTGTTGACTAGCTTGGCTTTGTGGACCTGGAAAATGCTGGATACACAGGCTTTGAAGTAGACAAAAATGACTCTGCACATTTTTTTGTAGAACTTCCTTTTTGTGGCACATTCTCATTAAGCATATTAATAAACTAATTAGATAGAATAATTCCAGTTATGTTCACTAACAGTTTCATGCACAGATGTCGGACTTGGGCACGGTATTCTTTTAGATGGGACAAAAAATTCCCTCCAGAGACACAAATTAAGAAAAATACTTCAAGTGTTTTTCTTTAAAAACATAATCCTTATGAATGGAAAGAGCTAAGTCCTGAAACTAGGGAATGAGACTGAATAGAACATTAATTTTAATCATCCAGAGAGAGAGAAGGAGGACAATCCATTTATTAAAAAACATTTTTATTTTCTAATGTAACTTATGCTAATTATTCTTGGACAGAATCTTAGTGCTAAGATGCAAATGAGCACAAAGTATTTTAAAGCTGTTCCTACTTCACAACTGAGTTTTGGTTGAAGCTGAATCCCCTGAGGATCAGAGATTTTTAATCTAATTATAGCTTCTATTTTTCTTTTATTTAGGGCCTGTCTTTCAAGGCTGCTTGTCAAATCTTTGTTTGTGCCAGAGTTACATTTTATAGACAGGGCGTAATAGTCCTACACTTTGTGTTGTAAAAATAATAGATTAAAAAAACCTTTATAATTTCTTAAGGATTTACTTAGAAGATGCCACACAAAATTTTGTTCTTCCTGCCCGGATGCTTCTATTTGCTCCATTACATGACATTAACAGGAAAGTATTTATGCAGACCTCCATGGGATCCACTGGACTGAAAGGTGAGAAATGAATGTTAGTAACTTTTTTTCTTCTTCCTTTCTGTGAAAACAAAAGCTTGTCACTATTTTTACAGCTGTTGTCAGGTTTTAGTCCAGCTGTTAGAAATAGAGTTTTCTTATTGAAGTATTGTTTGAGAAGGAATCCACATTTCTGGAATCATTTTGACCTAGCTGACGTGATTTCAGCACTAGTAAAGAGGTAGCTCTCACTGTCAAAGCGCTTGAGATGGTAAATAATGGGGAGTAGCATGTCCCATCCTGTTGTCTCTGCCATTGCTTGCATCTGGGTTCAGGTTATTCAAGAAGCATGAATAAGGGTTCCTGCATGACAGCTACAGGGTTTGAGAGAAAATCTTGACCTTACAGCTTTCTCATTCAGCAGCTCCTGTGCTGTACTGCCTTTTGTGGCAGAGGTATTAATACCAATGAAGAGGGGAGAAAAGCTGGTCCTTAGGTGGCTGTTTGGGCTTTGTTGAGCTTTGTTTATTTTAACCCACCCATAAAACTCTTCGTTCCCCTGGATATCCAGGCAAGGGAAGGAAAGAGAGAATTACACTATGCTTTGGAGATTCTCTGTGAGTTTTCTGAGCAAGGTGGAGGGGAAGAAGCCATTGAAAAATCGATCCTTCTGTGTTATTCATGACTTTTAATAGCTCATTATAGCCTGCAGAAAAAAACAACCCCAAACAACCCAAACAAAACCCAGACAAACCTGGAAGATTGTCAGTGGTTTTTGCGGGTGTCCCTTGAATGATTTTAAAATGAACAAAATATTCCTCATTTACTTGGGGCTAAGAACGATCCACCTGCTAGGGTTCCCAGGTAACATTGATGCACCAGCAGTGGAGTACTCCATGAAAAATCTGAACTAAATTGAGTTTTTCTTTTTCATAAGTCTTCTCATTCAAGGAAGCACATAATCTGATCATTTTAGGCTTGGAAAAGTTGGAAGAGTATTTCAGCAACTGCATGCTAAAGTACTTACAATGTGATGGTCATTTATGACAGTAGATTTGTTCCTTAGCTGGCTCAGCTTTCTTTCAGAAAACAGTTGTTGATAAATCATGTGATTACATGCAATTATTTACCAACTTTTCTCATTTTCACCAAAAGTTATATGCAAAATACTCTTGGGGATCTTGCTGCTCTGTGACCGTAAATGAACTTGGATTTCTGCTGTAGGTCCCAAAGCATTCTCAAATCCAGGAAACCTTGTTCATGGGCAATTAGGACTTCATGTAGCTTCTGTTGCAACTGTTTTAAAAGCAAAAATATGTAGAAAAGTCTTAGCTATTTAAATAAATTTAAATTAGTTTAACTGGACTCTGGATCTCAACCTCCACATGGGGCAGCTCTTTGTTAATACAGTAGTCTGCTTGGGATCATTAATGGCCATCAATACAATGATTCTTCATGAGTTATATCATCACCTTATCCAGATCCTAGGTTCCAGACCACATTTTCTAAGACAGTTGGAGCCTGAGTCGCCATAAACTCTCTGTATTTTCTGGCTGTCGAATACAAGTTTCATGCTTTCTGAGCAGATCAGTAATTAATGAGAATTTTATTATAAGTGTCAATGGAGTGAACTTTTATTTGAACAACACTTTGAAGGCTGTATCTGACCTACAAACAACACAAATACAGAGACAGTCTTTTAAGTGGCATAGAAAATGGTTCCTTTAAAGCTTACTGTACGTTTGAAGTACTGTCATTCACATATGGTCCAGAAGCCTGAATATTTGCATCTTTAAAACTCCAGACACTTCACTGAGAACGTTTTCGATTGTGATAACTTAGAGGATGGCCTTAAGTCCTTCCAGAGTTAAAGGAAACTGCTATGCAATTTTGCACACTGAACAAGACGGAAGAGGAAGGGGTGATCATTACTTTTTTACTTTTTTTTTTACTTTACTGAAGCTAGCTAGTCATATGTGCAATATTTTCATTTGATAAGGAAGTTCTAATCAGCAGTTTTGAATGTGCCATTATCATCTTCTGAATTTTGCAGACATCCTCTTCTCATCTTTTTTTCACTCTTGTCTGTAGATGGAGTTTTAGGAAGAAAGCAGAAAGGATCAAATATAGAAGGTAAAAGTCAAGATTAGACTGTGGAAAGGAATGAAGCAGAATGTATATACAAGTGTAAGCTATAGGAGATGAGTTTGCTTATAAAAAGACTGAACTGCAAAACAGAAGAGAATGTATTTCCATCTCACATACATTTAAGTTTTTAATTGTAGTAATGTCCAAATAAAAATAATTTTCTAAATGAGATAACTCAAGCAAAAATGTTTTCAGGAATTTGGACCCAAGTTCTGAAGCGGGGAAGACCTAAGCCAAAACTTTCACTAAACTTACGTCATTGAGATTTGGTCAAACTTTAGGACTGTCCTGCTTCATGTCCTTTCAGAACTTCAGATGTAGCTTTAGAAAAGGTAAACATATTAGATGGAATCCGAGCAGCGTCTTCTCTTGACAACGCTTATGTTCAAATCAGATTTAAGATTCTCAGCCTCTCTCTGGAAATCTTTCTTATCTGTAGAATATCCTCCAGTTGTAAATCAAACTGAGCTCAAAATATCCAGGCTTTAAGAGCTATTCATGAAAGGGTTTAGTGCAGGTATTTCAACAAGTATGTTGCCTTATTGCTGTCCTGTATGCATAACGCAAATTGACTGAAATGTGGTTGTTGATATTTTCCTCTCAGCTGTATTATTTCTGTAATTGGTATTTACATTATTTGTCTGTAGCACAAGATTCTCAGAAAACAAATCTTCACAACTGTCTGCAAAATGGGAGATGTGAATTTAAACTTTATTCCTTCCTCAGACATTTTTGTTTGACAAGGTTCAAGCAAGGGCTTTGACCTTTCCCTTCACTCTTGTGTAAACACACAAAGAAACAAAAAAACCTTTTTTTTTTCCTTTTTTTTTTTTTTTTTTGTGGGGAGTCTATGAGGATGTCAGATACTGTAGAAATGCCAGCAAAATGATAATGCATTTACCAACCAAATTTTAAGGCTGCAAATTCACAGCAGAAGTACTTCTGCACCTTTCTATCCAAGGAAGTTAACAGATATATCAGAACATATCTGACCAGTCAGATGCATTTTGGATGTTAATAAGTAACCTAGAAAGTGAAGTATTTTACACTACTTTTTGTCTATTGTTGAAGAGTGGTAAGGTTAGAATTGTAAACACCAGTTTCCTGGGTGTTTGGCAACAGTAAACAAGAGGAGAGGGCCGAAGAGGGGTGAAACTGGAGGTAAATTCAATGAAAAAATAATTTGTTATGTGTTACTCACGCTGTTCCACAAAATGGCATAATTTCAAAACCCTATTGGGTTACATCTTGGCAATTCCTGCTGGAAGCTGGGGCGGGTGCTGTCTTACAGAAAATTCAAGCGATTGGTGCAATTGCCATCCCTAGCGTGTGTATTACTGCAGGAGTACCTCTGCCACGACCTCAAAGTTTCTCTTTTCTGTTCCAGATCTGTATGTCTCCTCACCGCTGCTTAATTAAGCCATATGATTTTATGAAACACAGATGCCCATTAGGGACCGGACTGAAATGATAAGTGTTGCTTTATTTGCAACCTACTTTGAATCCAGGTCTCTAGAATTGGGAAGCTGGCAATTGTGTTAACCCATATTTTACTAAACACTTGATAATTTATCTTGAAATTGGGCATCCTTCCCCCCTTCAAGTTTCTGTTTGTCTGCAGGTATTTTGGGGAGAAGTAACAGCTCTTAGTTTGCTGGGACCACTTTTGCATCACAGCAAAGCCTAATGAAAATTAATTGGTAGTGGTGCAAACTTTCTTTTGAGGCTATTGCAATTTGGATATTTTTGCAGACTGCAGCAGCCCATAGTTTATCCATTATTTAGCACCTTCTAGTACTTGAAACTACCATCAGGCATTTACTGGGTGTCCCATCAGATGTTCTTATAGCAAGGTAACCAAGAAAGCCTAATTTGATTAACCAGACTGGATGCTGGTCTGTATAGCATCACAAACTTCCCACTAATGTCTCTGGCTAAGATAGAATTCAGCAGCTAACAAGACTAGTTAAGCATCTGCCCTAAAGGGTGAATAGAAATCCTTTCATAATTATAGTTAGCTTTGTATTTCTACAATACTTAGGCATCACTTAAAATCCACAGATGCTTTTGAAAGAGGCATGGTTCACTGCACAGTCAGTCGTAATATTGCCTGGTCTGAGCACAGCTGAAGAGATATACAGCTGACGTAGCTTTGGAAGGTCACGGTTGCTGTATTTACTGGAGCTTATTATTAGCTGGAAACTCTATTTTTGCTATCAAGTGCACTTGTCAAATCCAGGCTTGTTGTCACAGGGCAGCGAAGAAGTGATATTCCCTGAGAAGCTGTCCTTATGACCGTTCAATAGTATCCCTAAATGAAGATTTAATGTATTTTGAATGGAAAACAGAATCTGTGTTCCATCCATTTTGAGTCAGGAAAAAACAAAAGCATAAGTGGCTTTCAGCCTTCTCTCTACGGATACATTTCTGCAGAGCAGCAGGACTTTGGCAGCAGAACTCTCTTCATAAAGTAAACCATTTTCATAAACTACAGGAGGGCTGGTGGGGTAATTTTTTTTCCTTTTTCTTTTTGGAAGAAGAAATAACCCAAAGAGTATATTCTGGGAGGTACTCACTTTAGTGATTCCTGAAATTCTCTCCTTTACTTTCCAACTTTAATTTTATTATCTAAGTATAATTTTCTTTCCTTCCCATGTGTTGTGCATCTGCTCTACATGCTCCAGCCAGGAGAATAACCATATGGGGACACAAAAATCTCCACTGCATTGATGCCAGAAGACAAGTTTATGTTAATTCCAAATGGCATCAAAGGCTGCTTGTCTATTTTCCCTTAATGTCCCTTTCAGTGACTTATATCTGTGGTGTTGTTGAAACACACAAGAAAAGGCCTGTCTGATTATGAACTGAAAAATACTCCTCATAGTGCTGGAATTTGGCTGATCAATGAAGTTTACTTTAAAGCACTTATACCGTTGAGCGTTTTCTGCTTCTTGCTTTGTAAGGTAGCAATTACTGCACAATGACCAGCTCTCCTTCTGACTGATCTCAGTACTTTTCTTCATTTCTGCTCATGACAGATTCCTTCCCCCAACCTGCTTAGAGGCAATATTCTCTGTAGGAGCGAAAATAATTCAGCTACAATTTCTCCAGTGTCTGGTGCTCACATTAGGTAAATGCGTCACCTGCTGCACTGTCCTTATCATTCCAGTGGTGACTGGAAGTAGTATGAAAATACGATGCAGAAAAAGACAATTAATGTCAACACAGCTTGGTCCAAGCTGGTGCTGAGTCACTGACTTGACCTGGGAAGGTGTAGCTACCTTGTGTTGGTTGTGCACAATTGCTTGTCATAAAATGAAAGGTTAAAGAAAAAGATTGTGCCATCGTGGACAGAATGGCATTTAGAAAAAGTAATAATAATCAAAAGTCCTGGCTGTACTTGAGTAAAAGTAGCCAAGCACTGATTGCTTTCTAAAGGACTCAGACTGTGTGATATATACTTGTTTTTATAAATAGCTGTTTGAAAACACAGAGGAACTTGGGCAGACATGGGCTTGACCTAAAAGGCTGGCCTGAAAGATTTCTGGTATGTGGAACTCATTTTCACGCAGCAAAATCCATTTTACTCACAATGAATTGAAATAACCGTTGCAAGTGAGATGCAAGCAATACCCACTATGCTTGCACTGTGACACAAGGGCAGGAGCACCGCTTAGTCTAGCTTGGCTGAAAACCTCATGGCTGCAACAGCTCCACAACACAGTGCTGGTTCCCGTGCCAGCTTGGACTGCTGAGCCTTTGTGCTGGTGTTTCTCTCTGAATAATGATGGCTTTGAGAGACATCTGCAAATAGGAACTTGCCCCTAGAAATTTATTGGGATTGGGCGGGAATTGTCACTCAGACAGTGACTTCTGTCACTTATTAGCTCCCTAAGGCTGAGCTTCCTTATAGTGTTTTTCCAAATCTTGATTTGTCTTACTCACCAGGTGTGTAGAACTTCTCTGACTCTTTACAAAGGAAGGGTCAATATTCTTAAAGTCAGTTTAAGGAGTTAGTTGCTTTCCCATTGCTTCACAAGTTCCTGCATCTTTTTCCCACTATTTTTATCCTTCTGGAGTTACACCTCCAGCTCACTCGTGCATTTTCCAGTGTCATTGCTTATCTGGCAGATGGGAGGCACAGTTAGTCCTTATGGTCCAGTAACATTGAGTATCATCAAAATCTATGCAAATAAACAATTGTTCTGAAAGTAAATGCTCTTCCACAGTTCAGCTGCCTCTCTGAAAGTGCAGCAGGCAGCAAAAGAAACAAACTGCTACCCAGAATGTCAGCCCCTTGCTGAGTGATAGTCTCCCCCCCTGCGAGAGGCAGCAGCCAGCGTGCCTTCTCAGGGAGTTACAGGCAGGTCTCTAACTGTGGTATACTACATATGCAGCGTATCAACAGAGATATGAACTAGTCTCTGTCCATCTCATATTGAGCAGGTGACAACGTGTAAAGCACACAACTTATCCGTCCTCAGAAATGCAATAACCATAATCTATTTCTATGGAAAAGCCTGTCTTTTCAGCCTTTGTTCATCTATGATACAGCTCAGTCCAAAAGTGGGAATGTGTGGTGTCTGTAAATCATAGATAATAAAGCCAGGGCTGGATGTAGCCTCTGCAGCAGGGAACTTGCTGTGCTAGTCAATGCCAGTGAGAAGATAGGTGTCCTCCTACTTTTGTGCATTCTTATACTTCCTGTGTTGTTTGGTTTTTTTTTCTCCTGTAAATCTCCTGCTGCACTGGAGCTGAGGATGGGGAGTGAGCTGTTGAAGTACGGTTGTTAATTAAGGATGAGGTCGCCGTTCTAGATCAGCTGTGCACAGCTCTCTGTAATCCTTAACATTTGTTGTGTTCTCTATTAGCTTTCACAACAGCACTTGGCATTTCCTTAATTGTCAAAGATGTTTTAAACTGATCTTTCTAAACTGATTTTCTCTTGTCACATCCGCCACGTCATGTCAGACTTCAAACTTCCCTGTTCTGGCTCAGCCTCAGTATCCCTACAGTATTTCATATGTTTTCTCTGGGAAACATCTGCCAGATTCCAGAATCATTTCCTGTTACTTCTAAATGCCAAGGTTAATACTGGATGTGGCTGTTTTTAGTACTGGCCTCACTACTGTAGCCATCCCTCAGAGGCTTTTCTTTTTCCCTAACATTTGGTTATTTGCATCTCATTCTTATGGTGTTGAATTAACAGTGCAAATATCATCTCTGATTCTTTTAGGAATTGTCTATTTTCCTGTTCACCAAGGCCTGATTCCCTAGCTCCTCCCTCTGTTTCATCTTGAATGCTAGTTTCTCATCCTCATCACCATTATCAGAATTTTAATTATAAAGTACTAGCTATGACTCTGAGTAGCAGAACGTGGTCTTAAAGTAATACTTTTTGTCTTTTATCTTTTTTTTCCCTAGATAACTCTACTCTACAGTTGGCTTCAGAAAGATTATACTTCAAGGAAATTCACACTGAATTATAGTTTGATCAGTATTCCAAATTTCAGTTACTAGAGTTTACACCGAGTATACTTGGGTACTGCATTCATCAAATGTGCATACCTGTGCTAAAGAGGACAGGGAGAGAACAATCAGCAGTATTAATTTGTTATTCAAGGCTGAAAAAAGTAATTTTTAGTATTCTTCCCTTACGTACATTTCCTCCTGGTTATCTTGACTGAAGAAACAGTTTATAGCACAGAAGAATTTCATAAGCTCGTTTTCACTAGTTTCAAAAGATCATGATAAGATGACACAAGCTGTAGAAAAAAATTATAATTGTGAGATTATAATTTAGATGTTGCTGAATGCTACCTTGTTTTGAATTAAATAAGGTTCATGTTCCAATATGGAGCCTAGTTGAAATTCTGTACTGAAATTGCACTTCAACTTCTGATGATTAAGGCAAGCAAGAAACAGAGAAAGGAAAATACCCAGTGCTTTGTGTGGTACTGGATAGTTTTGGTAGCCAGTGGTTGACATCTTAAACACTTTCACGTGCCAGCTTATTTGGTGAAGTACTGGTTAAATCATAGGCTTGGGTAAGCATATAAAATATTCTGTGTATGTGAAACACTCTAAACAGTGCAAAATTGGATGCAAATAAGCATTCTTATTTCAGGCTTTTTTTTTTCTTCTTCTTCTCTTTTTTTTCCCCCACCCGAACAACCTCACCCCTTTTCACTTTTCAGTTATCGGATCAGTTATCAGCCAAAATGACAGCTAGGCTGGAAATTCTCTCGTCTGCTGTACTACTTCCACTCTGCAGAACATAACTATTGAGGGAAGAATAACATGTCATATACTGATGTCAAATGAAATTCCTTTAAAATTAGTGAGAACTTAGTCTTTGTAAGGACTAATTCAGACATTTAAGGTAGTTGAAATCTAACTGTGTATGTGACTTTATACATAAGTCCTTAAGAGGTATAAGCAATAACAACTTCATTACTTATGATTTCTGCAGCTTTATAATGAATATTTAAATCTAGCCACTGGTTGTGTTGAAAATGCAATTAGACCTAAGTAACAGCTGCTGTTTCACATTAACCCTTGCTTCTAATCAACATATTTTAAAAGTCCTGTATGACAAAATTGTAAATTTAGTGGGAGTATCCTAAAATCAATAGCAAACAAACAAAAAACCCACACTGTTAGATTTTTTAAAAAAAAAAATCCCAAAAAACAATGGAAAAGAATTATAAAATGTCTGTGCTAATGTGAATTATTTGTATTTGTCTGCTTACAAGTTATTTGCTAGTACTGTTTTCCCATATGCACATGCCTGCTGTAAATAGCTTTAAAATACCATTTCTCGTGGAATTTCTATAACTTTTATTTGCACTAATTTTAGATGGGAGAATCAGTATAAGTGCTTCACAGTTATTTTGCTGGGCTTATGTAGAACCTTGATATTTACCCCATCTTCCTTGAATGTTCCTGTTTTTTTCAGATTTCATTTTTCTCAGAGAAACAAAATGAAAGGACTTGGCAGGGCAGTTCAGCCTGACACTCTGAGCCATTGTGTGACTCATTAGAAGAGACTAGAAGGTATGCTCATTCTTGCCAGCAATTCAGCCTTTCTACAGGGTTCTTGTTTACAAGTAATGGACAACCTTTCCATTGCAATCCCTTCCTCATGCCTGACTTCAGCATTAGTGCCAGAATGATGGACTTTCTCACCATAAATACAGCAGCAAATATAAATGATTTTGAATGTTTCTAAGATTTTCTTTAATCTGTTCTGTTGTCTGCTCAGTGACTAATTAAATAATTAATATAATGGAAGAAAAAATATGTGTTGTTTCACGGGGGGAACACAGTGAAGCAAACTATTTAAGGTAATAACAGTATGATAAGTTTATTCATGCTATTTGTTACTGAGTTCCCCCTGGACAGGACAACTGAGAAACAATGCATGAGTAACAATTGTCCGGGTATTTTCTAATGCAGATTCCATTTCTTCTCAGCTCTGCTTTCCATTGCTGTTATGCTTTATACCAATCTCTCTGCAGTTAGCCTTGGTTTGTAGTTTGAAACAAGTAATAAGCAATTTGGGTTTATGATTTCTCCATATGCTTGAAATAGAATTGAAACTGTTGTGAGCTAGTCTCAGATTTAAGCTTTCAAAAAATTAAAACCAGGTCTTTCCAATCTTCCAAAAATCCTCTTTTCTTTTAAACAGAATCCCGAGTGTTTTTCTCCCACTGTTATGCCTTTAGCCATTGCAGTGAAACAAAAATGTACAGAGGATCTAAAACCAAACAAAAACTAACACAAAAACTTAAAGTCAAATTGGTGTATCTTAGTGTTGTGGAAAATCCACGAGGTGGTAAAAACAGTGTCATGGCCTTTGGAGTACTAAAGGGTAAAGAGTAGTATGACTTCTGTAAAACAATTTTTTTTTTCTTTTACCACAGTTCTCAAAGGACATTAAGACTCAAGCTTTCAGTCAGTGATGTCCAGAGGGAAGATTTTTTTTCTTTTAAATTTTAGACAAGTTTACAAAAGTGAATGCACCTCTTCTGCCATCTACTCTGTCAAGGGAAGTATATATCCTAGTACGGGAGTCTAAGATGTTGCCTGGGACAGTTCCTCCACTGAGGCAGGCAGGCTGTGATCAGTTTTGTTACCTTTTACTGGTATTTATTGAACCACCTTTAATGTGGTCATGTTAGTTGGTCTCTGACAAGCTCAATGGTTATTTTCATCTAGTTCATCTAGAAACATGATTTCTAGAGCAGCTTCTTGCAGCATGGTCGCCCATCAGCCTGCAGTCTGTATGTGGGTTTGATGGTTTTGGCTGGGATAGAGTTAATTTTCTTCATAGCTAGTATGGGGCTATGTTTTGGATTTGTACTGAAAACAGTGTTGATAATACAGGAATGTTTTCATTACTGCTGAGCAGTGCTCATGCAGAGTCAAGACATTTTCTGCTTCTCACCCAACCCCACCAGTGAGCAGGCTGGGGGTGCACAAGAATCTGGGAGGGGACACAGCCAGAACAGCTGACCCCAGCTGATCTAAGGGTTATTCCATACCATATAATGTCATACTCTAGCATATAAAGCTGGGCGAAGAAGAAGGAACGGAGAGGGGGTGGGGTATGTTCAGAGTTGTGGCATCTTGTCTTCCCAAGTAACCATGATGTGTGCTGGAGCCTGGCTTTCCTGGGGGTGGCAGAACCTCAGCCTGCCGATGGGAAGGAGTGAATGAATTCCTTGTTTTGCTTTGCCTGCTTGAGCAGCTTTTGCTTTAGCTATTACACTGCCTTTACCTCAGTCCATGAGCTTTCTCACTTTTGTCTCCCCATCCCACTGGGGGTGGGGGTGGGGGTGGAGTGAGCAAGTGGCTGTAGTTCTTAGTTGCCAACTGGGGTTAAACCATGACAGCAGGGAGCCTGTGTCAGGGAATCGAACAGGCACGTGTTCCCCAGAGGACACTTGAGCTGTCTTTGAGCCTGCATTTGGAAGCTCATTGGCTGCATGATCCATCAGCCTGGTCTCAAAAACAACTATGTGCTGGTACCCAGCCATCTGGGTAGCCATACCTAATGCAATTTATTTTGAATCACAACACTGAGATTGTTCTGTGGATCGATTTCTCAAAATATTGGAGGCTGACATGAATCCAAATAGCTGGATGTGAAGGTCTGTGGTATGGATGTTGCTGCTGCCAACCATTATAAACAGTCTGGTTTACTACTTTTTTGGGGGGAACAGAGCCCACATTCATTCAAGAGGAGGGCGGTGTTGGCCAGTTCCAATAAAAGTTAATAGATTCTTGCCATTTGCAGTTTTACTAGAGCAAATTGATACAACTTTCCTGCCAATTCGTTACCACTCTTTTAGCTGTGAAAAACAGATGAACAAATATAGCATGTGTGTGACAGAGAAACAGGTTCTACTCCAGCATTTTTATGGAGTTTTATGCCTTATAGCCTGCTCGATAAGCTGCATGCTTGACTGAAAAGGAAATGGTGTGTTCAGTCAATATCAAGCAGTGTCAACATGATGTTCACGTTAGTGCTGATCTAGATGCAGAAATCAGACATCGGTTTGGGGAATCAGATGTTATAGGCTTGGAGGTATTGTTAACCATGGGAACTTATGCAGCTTGTCATTAGTTGAATGGCAGTAGATATCTACACCAGTGAACTATAAGACAGCCAAGATCTGCTATATGTACTAATGTACTGTCTTTGTTTCCATATTTTAACTGAGCACCAGGAAAGAGAAAGCATAGAGTAGGGTGAAATACATCCTTCTTCACTTTCAGAAAGAAATGCTGTGCTAGAAAAGTCCAGCTATATTGTTTCCCTAGTGAAATAAACCACTTTCTTTTTCTACTGAAACTAGTATAAAAAAGATGGAGGCTCTGATAATGTACTACTTGAGTTGTTCTTTTTCCCTTTACAATTAAGCTGCAGGAACACGTGCAGTAATTAGAAGGTATGAAGAGACTAGATCTGACTACAGCTCTGCCTAACCACAATTCTTCATTCAGTAGCAGCAAATGATGAACGCCCGGGGAAAGGTGTAACAAGTTAAACACATGGAAATATTTCTGCTCTATACCTTCTCAGTTCTGCTGATCTGAGGCTCAAGGGCAGAGTTTACATCAATCCAGCAGCAGTTTCTCACCGTCTGATGTCTGCTTTTACTTCTGATTCCAATAGCTTTTTCACTTTTTTGCTAGGGGGTTACTTCTCCTCCTCAGTAATTTTTTTAGACTTTTTCTCCAGTTCCAAGTAGTTTCTCCAGTATCCAAGTAGTTGATACCTCATGAAAGGTGCTTTTGTGGTTTTGTAATATTTCTTTTCGTATCTGTTTGGCTCAAGGCCTAATTTTCCTCAGTCTACCATTCCTGCATTGTAGGTTATTGCTGCAATACGCCAGTATTATGTAGGGTATTGGCAATTATGTTACTTCCTGCTGCTTAATTTCCTTTACTACATTTTCCAGTTTGTTACACACTGATTTCCATCCATATGTACATATCAAGTCTTGTTTCTATGAAAACACAGTCAAAAACATTTCATTGAAAAACTTGATATTTCATTTCTCCTTGATGAAGCTTCTTTCTTGTAGGGGAAAAACCAATAATTTTTCACATTGAATAGGATCTACTCCTCATATGGTATTCTTCAAAACAGTCTTTGCTGCACACTGGTAGATTCCTTTTTTTAAGGCCAGAAGAGATCACTATTGACAATTAGTCTTAACTCTTGTGTAGTGCAGGCCACGTCATTTCAGTTAGTAGCTCTATCAGTAAGACTCCTGACATGTCTCTTAGAAGGACACTTCATTTTAATTAGTTGCTAAGAACAAAGGTATAAAAATGATGAAAGAAAGTACCACCCTGGCCATTCATCTGGGAACTTATTGCCTAAGTTCATGTCATTAGTCCCAGTAATGGTCTCACAATGAAGTCAGTGACAAAATTCTAGATAAATAGCCAATATTGAACCCATTGTTTCCAAGTCAAGTTTAGATGAAATAAGAAGAGACTTACTTGTCCATTCAACATGGCAATGTGTAGCCTGAACTGATTATTATTCTCACTTTAAAGTGTGGCAATAGTTTTCGATCATTGTAGTTTGGACTCATATGACATTATGCTGTTCAAATGTGCTGTGTAAGCATATGGGGCTTTTTCTGAGGTTTTGCCTTGTTACAAATTGGCCTTCCAAAATTACTTTCAAAAATCTGATGGAGAAATAAACCCAAAATACCTTAAATTGAATTTTAAAAACAGTAATATATATATTCTAAATAGATATATATTCTGAATATAGAATTCTTTAGAATACCTCAACAGACTTATAAGACAGTGATTCCTGTGTATTAGCAAGTAGTGCAATACGTTAGGAAAGGATTTGAGAAGTTAAATAGTTGTGGCTGAGAAAACTGATGTTCAGACTGCTCTTGTTCTGAACTTACCTCAAGCTTAGCTCCATTCTGTTCCCAGAACAGTGTTAGGAGTTGAACAGAGCACATATTCCAGTTTTGTTTCTCCTGAAGAATTTCAGTTTTCATACTCTAATACAACCTGCAAATAGGGGAAGTCTGTGAACTATTGAAACACTTCCCAGAACCAAGCTAAAAATAGATAGTTGATTTCTGCATTCCTCTTATTGGACTATAAGAGATAACATTGTTGCGGTTAACTTGTTCTGCTATCAACCTCGTTATTGCAGTAGCTGGTTGCTTGCAGCTGAGAATGACTTTGGAGCCTTGACTTAGGTTCTTCACATTGGCCAAAACAGTAATGGTACCATTTGAATTTCCTGGATTGTTTCATCAGGGTATTTGAAAATTAGATCTAACCCTGCATATACTTTCAGTAATGCTCATCAGTAAAGCCTTTGTAAATGAGAAACTGGTGGGTAGTTTTCCTGATGATTCATGAGGCTGATAATTCTATCCCTCTTCCTTCTCGACAGCAATAAACCAATGTGGCTTTGCAGAAACATAAGTTAGCCTTTTCAGACAGCCTCCCCAGCAAAGGCTGCAATATGAACCATGACATTAGCATTGCAGAATGACAACTTCTTACCGCCATCCCACCTGAGACTTCTTGCCCACTCACTGCAGATACAAAAGAAGTAGGCACAAGCATAACTTTATGATTTGCAGTTGGAGCTGGGCAAAAGTTTTCTCTAAATAATAGATCTAGTTCTCCTAAAGATCTTCAATCATTTGTGTTTAACACAGCAGCACTATCAGCTGTGGAAAGGAAAATGTCATGGTAATATGTCTACTAGATATCCACTAGATAAGGGACTAGAACCCCCATTTTAATTCTCTATGCAGCCTAGGAGGAATGTGGATCTTAATTTTCCAGCTGCCAGGCTAGCAGAGAAAGCTCTGACAATTTGCTGTAGACACTGTCTTATTTCTGTGAAGGAGCATTCCCAGGAGCAAGAATGGGAACTGTGGTATATCTGGCTCCAAGGAAGGTGCCCTAATGATGAGGCTAGATTGTTGCTTTCTTGGTCTCTTGCACTATTTAATTCTTTTAGAAAAAGTAGAATGGCTCCTGCAAGGTAGGGTAGACAGGTTGATTTTAGGATGTCCAGAGTTACCTCAAAATACTCTGTAAATATTCTTGAACACCCCTCAGAATACCCACCAACCTTGAACATTCAACTAGAAAGGAGAGACTGTTCCAGACTGTTGGTGTGATCAGAGCCTAGAGTACATTTGCACTTGAATTCCTTAACTAACAGCTGAGGTTTCTTTGACAAATTTTTCGGGGAGTTCCCTTTAATCAAGAGTATCCGCTATTAGTTATGTTAAGGGACTGTTGCTAATGTTGGGGGGGTTTGTACCCTGGAGTGAAACTTCCTAATTTTAAAGCACCATCCTATATTTCATTCATTTCCAGCATGAATAAACCTGAATCAGTTAATCAGATCTCCACAGAATACTCCTTCAGTGTAGATAAATCCTGTTTTCAGTGTAGCAATAATTTTAAACCTTAGAGTTTTAAAAAAACCTCATCACACACACACACACACAAAACAACTAACCCTTTGTGGTTTAAGAAGATAGTGTAAGAGCCCTGTCTGAAGTAAAATTCAGAGATGTGACTTCATGTTTCAGATTTTGACTATTAAAAATGAATATTCTTTAAGCATCTGCTTCTGCCTTTGTAGCACAATAAGAAAATAAATGCAAAGAAAAAGTCTTATGTACAATTTAATTAATGGCTGTGTAAACAAGCTATGTTTCCCACATGTGCATAGTAGTATGTTTTATTAGAAAGATTTAGGTCATACTATACATAATAGCTAATCACTGCCTTCTGGAAGACCTCAATGTTTACGAGTGTAGACCTTCCTGGAGCAGTGTGGAAATTAACATCAAACTGTAGCAGAAATTGCAAGTGGTATTCTGTTATGCTGAGAAGATTGTAGAAGAGAGGGCTTTGGACCACAGTGGTAGCGAAGGAGAAGGGATTGACATGTCTCTGAGCTTCTCTTGAATGTCTCTTTGAGATAAAATATTGTGTGTTTCAGAGGAATATTCTCAGAAATGAAGGCACTCTTAGAGAAAGGAAAGGGTGAAATGTCCTCTGACTGCAGTGAGACAACCGTTTGGAAGATGAGGAAACTGTCCAGAGTTAAAGAACTGGGGAAAGCCAAGAGATGTACTGTGAATACTCACTGCCTTAGAGGTATTTGTTTGTAATGAATGTTATCTATCTTTGCTGAAGATTGTTTTGTTTCTCCACATAGTCTTGTTTGTTTGTGATGCTTTTCCAAAATTGAAATGTGTTTTTAAGACATTACAGTCTAGAAGATCTACCTTGTAGGTAGAGTTTCAAGACTACCTTGAAAAAACATAGCTAGGACTAACTCATGTATTCATCCCTTCCTATCTAACAGTAATTTTTGGGATGAGTACTTGCTGTATGGTATACAGCATCCAGGAATAAAAGGGAAAAAACCGCCTTTGATTCCTAGCATTGTTTATGTTTTCTGGTTGATTTAACGATCTCCCACACGGATTGTGACTGTGCAATGACTTTGAGGGTAATGTTCCATCAACAAATCATAGAATGACAGAATAATTTGGGTTGGAAGGGACCTCTAGAACATTTCTCTGCAGTAGTTTTGCCTTGGAGTTGTGGGAAGTTCCTTGTTTAGCCAAGGCAAATTTCTGTCACACCTGTGTGACTTTCTGCATGTTCAAAAGTATTGTTCTTGTCTTTGAGAAGGCTGTCATGACCACACTCTAAAAATAGTTCTTTGTCTTCTGAGTAGAGAAATGATTTTGCCTGGATCAGTGAACATAGCAATAATAGCCATAAAGCTTACTGCAATTTTTACAGAAGAGGTTTCTTAAGTACCCAGAGTGGTCTGTCGGATGCAACAAAGCATGCAAATGAACTGAGTTATAAAAATAATTCTAACATATAATTTTATGAAAACAATTCTTGAAACTCTTTTTCATCACTGTGAAGTAAGGACACAGAAAATTACAAGGCACAGTTGTTTACTGCTACAGAAGTAATACAAACACACTAAGATATTACCTAACTCTTTCACATAGATCACTTGATCGGGATAATAAATTATGCTGTTCTGTTTCCCAAGGAATGAAACATCTTGGTACAGCAAAAGTTTCATGTACTTCCAGTAATGTATTATTTCCTCTTATAATTAAACAATTAAAGGTACAATGGAGAAAGGGCAATCTGTAGTCCTCAATGCCTCCCTCCAAAAAAAAAAACCCAAAAGAGAAAGTAACAATGTTGTTGATACACACAGATTAAATGAAACAATCAGTTGCCATCATGGTGTTTTTAAGAATACTTGAAAAGTAAAAAGCCTACTATAGTCAAGAGATTTAAACTTCGAGAGGTATTTTCATTTATGAGTGGACATGACAGTGTTAACTATAGAGATGCTACTCTATCAACAAATGTTTTAAAATCAGAATGAATATATATTTCCAGCTAATTGTTCATTTCAGAAGCTTTGTAATATAGAAGAGAACCCTATGGTTAGTTATTATTTTTTCATGGAAATTGTGTAACAGAATTTCACTTTTTTCCTTGTTTGCCGAGTGTTACAGATGTTTCATTCTCTAAAGTCTGAATGAATGAAAATGAAAAAAAACCATACACCCACAAGATGATGATTTCCATAGTCTTCAGCTGCATGAGTGCTAAAATACTCTCAATTTTATTAAAAGCACATTGAAGAAATAATTTGTACATTAGATAAGGTCCATTTTTAAAGCCCTTTAAGAAATTATAAAGATCTTAAGATGACATAATTTCAGTGACTATTATTTATATTGCTTTCTTCATAATGTATTGTATGATTTAAAATAAAAGTCTAAAATTTCAATCTATTTATTTAGTATAAGCTTTATAATTAAATGCATTTTTACTGAAGATTAAATTATGCTAAAGATATGATGACAATTTTTTTATTATTAATATAACCCTAATTTAAAAACTAGCATGGAAAAATAAATATATAAATAAATAAATACACACTTTGCTAGGAGATTTCACAATGTCATTAGGATGAACAGTCACTGTGATCCAATTCAAACACATTATTTTAAAAAAATGATTTATCAGGAAATTGAAAGCATTGTTGAAAGATTGGAAGTTCACAGAAAGATGTGCATGGTTTCTTTGTATTATCTATTGACAGATACACTTTTGTTTGCACGAAATGTTTTAGGAAATAATCTATTTTTTATTCAGTCTTAGTGCTCTGGATTTCTTAATACTTGTGGAAGGAAGAATTTAAATTTTTTTCTTCCTAGTATAAACATCCTTGAATGGGTGGCAAAATTTTTGAATCATCATTCTCTTTGTGCTAAAATCTAAAGTTAATGTTAACTGCACTTGTATAAATGGTAGTGAACTGATTTCAAAGTAACAACAAAACAAAAACTAGATTGTGTTTCTATACTTTAAAGCTGATCATATAAGGGCAGTTTTAAACACTGCATTGAAGTTTCTGGTAATTTTTACTCTGAAGCAGAAAAGTATATGACATACTAAGGGCTTCCCCCACCCCTGGAAATGCATCAGTCTTAATATGACTTTTATTTTAAGTGTTTTCATGTTTGCCTCTTTCCAGGAAAGATGATGGCTCTATCTCAGCCACTCCTGGTAGAACTGCTCTGTGGTCATAAAGGTCCTTCCATGTGAAATTCAGAGTACTTTGCCTAATAAAAGCTTTACATAAAGCCTAATTTTTACATTTTCTGTCCCTAATCCTTCTGTAATCCTAAACTCCCCCTGGCAGCATGAAGACTGACTGAACTATGCCCAAGGGGAACGTTGCAGGTATCTTGAGCAATACATCTCAACAGCCAGTGCATTCAGATTATTGCATAATGTAACTTCATGGTCATAAATTTGATTGTCTTCTGACCTTGCAGATCACAGGAAGGCAGTATTACATAGGCATATTAAACTGTGGATTTGACGTTTTTGATATCTAATAATCATAAAGTGTGAGATATTTTAGAGACCACACTCTCCAAATAGCATTTGTCACTGGCAGTTTCAGATTTCAAGCAGGATAGAAATAAAACTGAGTGGGACAAATCCTCTCTTATCAGAGAAATGGGGAGGGTAGAAAATATTTCTCATTTTTTTCCATTGTCACCATGCTGTTTGGGGAAGGATGCTTTTGTACGTACTTATGGATTCTCCAATTACCTGAAGAGCTCTAAACCTCCTCCAGATGGAGTTCCGTGTGATGCTGAGTAAACAAAGTTGGCTACGGCAGCTGTGCTTTACAGTGCTATATAACTACAGGCCAGATTCAATGACACATAGGGTTGTCTTCTGCAGCACTGGTCTATAAAGACTAGCTACCACCTCCAACAGAGGAGAGTGCTAGACCTAAACATATGTGTAGCCATCCTTCACAGAAATGCTTGCCTGCTCTGTTCACTAGAGTTTAGTGGTAATGCTTTACTAACAATCTTGTTTGAAAAATATAAATTAAAGGAGTTAACGTGCTTTTGTCACTACAAAATGTGAAACAGCATTAAGTATTGTGTACGTACAGGCTTCAGCCTGGTTATGCTCATAGCAAATAAGATTAAATGTTAAGTTTTTATTTAAAGGTATAAAAAGTTGGGGGGCAGGGGAATCCACTCAGATTTGCAAATCATTAAGAAAAAAATTCACATTAAGAGCTGATATTATTCCCTTACCTGTTAGCTTAGAGTGTTTCTAGACAGGCTGTTTTTCTTTTTTGCTTTGCTTTTAGAAAACCTTGTCTGACAGTGTTTTAGAGGGTACTGAGGATGATAACTATTCAAGGAAGACTGAAGAAGTCAGGTACTAGGGATTTGAGCTGTTGTGGTTGCTTTTGTTGAAGACAAAGCAACGCACACACAGAAGGAAAGGGGGGGAAAAAGAACAGCAAAGACTAAAAATACAGTTTCTGTTTCTGGCTCATGCTGCAAATCTTACAGTTAAAGACAGGCACAACACCTGGTCTCCTCAGCAACTGTGAGGTCTGTCAAATATCAACATTAGGACTGTGTTTTTAGCTGCCTTTCTAACATGAGAGGAGCTCACAGCAGTGACACAAAAATAAATAAGAAAAGAGGCTGTAGTAGGCTAAATGAAAGGATGAGATGTCCAAAAGAGGAAGCAAGTAAAAGGAAGGAAAGGGTGGTGGGATGTTGAAGCTGGTTCACAAGACTTACTTACCCAAAGGAGGCAGAAATCTCAGGGATTCTATTTGGGTTCTTTTTTTTAGTCTATAGTCAGATCACCTCTTCTCAAGGAAGTGATAAGGAAGGATCCTGGTCGGGGGAGATGGTGGCTACAGCAGTCTCAACAGTAAAGCTCACTCCTTCTAGACTGCTCACCACACCAAAACCTGGGACTGAAAAAAGAAGTCTAGAATTAGTAGGGTAGCTCTTCTTTTCATAAATTTATTTACCAGTGTGAGCTAAGCTCTAGCATATCAATTTTAGTTAATTCATTCCCATTTCTATACTTCTTGTGTTCACTAGTTATGAACATAAGGTAGTTCCTTATGATTTGAGTGGGCTTTTTGAGTTGTACTAAATTTTTTCTTTACCATGATCTTTTCATGACATTTCTAAATGATTTTGTATAACAAGTGACATTGGATTTTTGTTATTTGGACAAAGCATTGTGCAGCCTTTGTCTCAGGGAGATTCATTCTACCACTTAAGAATAGAGATAATTTGCATTAATATGGCACCTCCATTTTGGGGCTCTCAATACAATTAAAAAACATTAATTAAACCATTAGCATCTCAATACTTTTCTGAGAGCAAGTTACTGCTCTCTCTCTCTCTCTCTCATGTGAAAGGGCCAATATTCAAGGAGATAATGTAACTTCCACAAGCTCATTCAAGATGTTGGTGGCAGAGCCTAGAGCTCTAGCTCATCTCCTTATAATCCAAGCAATAAATTAATCTCCTTTAGGGTGCTATAACTAAAAGACAAACATTTGTAGGCAATGTGAGTAATACTTAATAAATTTTAATAAAAAAACCCAACCCTAAAAACCTTCCATTTTATTTTCTCCTGAGCTCAGAAGCATAACAGTATAATCTTTCATGAGTAGACCCTTGGTACCTCCCGTTAAAAGCCTATTTCCTTTTAAAATCATAATCTTGTTTCATGGTTGCAATTTTAAGTAAACAAATCTAAAATAGTCACGGGGCCACATAATCAGCTGCTCAGTATTTCTGTTGAAAGCTACACTGCTGTTGTACTATATGCCATCTGAATGTATTAACATTTTGCAAGCAAGTGTGACTGAATACCAAAAGGAAAATTTCTGTGCAGTCAGTATGTGTATTTTTGTAATTAGAAAGAATTGCCACACCAACATTTTCCTTATTTTTCCCCAACAGCTGACTAAGAGGTGGTTGGGGATCCACTGCAGTAATCATGGAAATACTGTTTTTAATGGTACGTCTTCCCAGAAGTTAAAACCTCTATGGATTAGATCTCTGTAAATACTGAGCAGGAGTTTGTTTCTTCATCATATGGGATGAACTGGTTAAAATAGAAACAAATAAGAAAGAATAATCCTCTCAATCATATTTAAATTGTCTATTGTGCAGCTGCACGCTAAGAGCAACAAATGACTTCACTAAAATTGATGGTAGGTATTTCAGTTAAAAAAAACATGACCAAAAAAACCCAGAAAGCCCTTAACAATAGAAGGATCTCACAGGCAACTAAATTAACCTGCCATCGTTCAAGAGATGTCTCTTTCTGCTCCCTGTCCCTGAATATAATGTAGGAATTGGTGGGATATATTGCTAGTTAACAAAACAGTTCTGAATTTGACAGCGTTTATGCCTGTGCTCAACAGCATCTCATGTTTGTTTTGTAATGGCTCATGATGTGCTGCCTTCTAGTCTCTAGCTGATTATTATCTGTTGGCTTCACAGATGGATTCTGCTGAAAATGTATTTGTTGCTGTGCTGCAGAGCCTCCACTCCCTTTCTTGTATCTTGCACATCCCTGAGAATGTCACTGGAGGTGCTGCAAACGCTGCTCAGCACAACATCCTTCCTGAGTCAGTGTGACTTCCCTGGCGAGTCAGGCTGATGGGCTGCCTGAAAGGCAGAGACACGTACACAGCCAGGCAGCATGGTGCATGGGGAGCCACAAGACACTGATAAAGAACTGTGTTGTGAAAACAGCTTTGGTTTTCTTCCCCTCTTTCTTCCCTGAGTGGAGTATGTGAAGAGTGCAGAAACATGTGCTGATCATAATATGCTGTAGTATTTTCTAGAACTATTTGGTTATATAATTTCATTGAATGGATAAAAAACCCCAACAAACACTTACATGCTTAGTGTGTAAGTCATTATGAGAGCAGCCATCTGACTGTAGCACTGTGCTGAAGGTAATTTTTATACCAAGGTTCTTGACCAATATCACTGAAGGGATGTCAGAGGCACTGTGTTGCTTTATGCTGGCACCCTAGCAAGTAAAAAAGTTCTGAAGAGTCTGATCTTAAGTATATAGGAAAATCTTGGGCCAAGCCAGAGGGAATTGCTGTATACCAAGGAATTTTTAAAATTTTTTTGTTAACAAAGAAATCATGGGTTTTTTTGTGGATAATTATCTCTTACCATAATTTCTGTGTTTCACAGACTTTCGTAAGTATTTATGGAACACTATTGTACCCATTTCACAAACTGAAATACTGAGAGGAGATAAAGGCTTCATTCCCAAACGTAACTTAACTGTAAGTCTAGACTGTAGACTTCCCAGTTTGATACCCCCTCCCCATTCACCTGTTGTCACTGAAGGTGTTGTGAAAAACAGGCACCTCTATAAACATCCCACAGTATTTAAATGCCTTTGCAGGTATTTCCAGAACTGCGTAGATTTTTATTTTGGCACATTCCTCTGCCAACCAGGATGCATGTCAGGGAAATCTTTGTGGCCTTAGTGATGTGAATAGAAATGTTCTTCCTCTCTTCATAGTTGATGAAGCCTTCTACAGACAACTGGAAGTAGCCTCATGATCACAGGCCCTGATTCTCAAAGTGGAATTCAACCACCCTGATGTCTGCTGGAAAGATAACACAGGCACACACAGTCCAGGAGGTTCCTTCAGAGCTTTGCTGGTAGCTTTTTGACACAGGCAGTGGAGAAGCCAACGAAGCAAGGTGTTCTGCTGGACCTTGTACTAACAAAGAAGGACTGGTTGGGGGTATGAAGACTGGGGAAAGCTTTGGCTGCAGTGACCATGAGATGGTGAAGTTCAGGGTTCTGTGTGGAGGAAGCAGAGCAATAAGTAAGATTGAAACCCTGGACTTCAGGAGAGATAATGTGGGCCTCTTCAAGGACTGACTTGGAGGAATCTCATGGGTTAGAGCTCTGGAAAGTAGGAGGGTCTAAGAGAGCTGGCTAATATTCAAGCATTGCTTCCTCCAAGCTCAAAATTGGTGCACTCCTATGAGTAAGAAATCAAGCAAAGGGGGCAGGAGGCCTGCATGGATGAGCAAGGAGCTTCTGGAAAAACTCAAACAGAAGGAAGCTCATGGAATGTGGAAAAAGGGACAGGCCACGTGGGAAGAATATATGTGTCAGAATAAATAATATTGTCAGAACATGCAGTGATGCAACAAGGAAGGATAAGGTCTGTTTGGAATTAAATCTGGAGAGGGCTGTCAAGGACAACAGGAAGGGCTTCTTCAAGTCCATCAGTAGGAAAAAGATGACTGGGGAAAATGTGGGCCTGCTGCTGGGTGAGGTGGGTACCCTGGTGATGAAGGATACAGAGAAGGTGGAGTTACCGAATGTTGTCTTTGCTTCAGTCTTCACTGCCAAGGCTGGTCCTCAGGTATCCCAGAGTCCAGAGGCAAGAAAGAAAGTCTGAAGAAAGGATGTCTTTCCCTTGGTTATGGAGGATCATGTTAGACATCACTTAAGCAAACCTGACATCCACAAATCCATGGGACCCGATGGGATGCATCCCCAAGTGCTGAGGGAGCTGGCAGATGTTATTGCTAAGCCACTCTCCATCTATCTCTGTCTTGGAGGACAGGAGAGGTGCCTGAGGGCTGGAGGAAAGCCAGTGTCACTCCAGCCTTCACAAAGGACAATAAGGAGGACCTGGGAAACTACCGGCCAGTCAGCCTTATCTCCATCCCTGGAAAGGGGATGGAGCAGCTCATCCTGGAGGCCATCTCTAAACTTGTGGAGGAAAAGGAGGTTATCGGGAGTAGTCAATGTGGATCCACCCAGGGGAAATGATGCCTTCTGATAGCCTTCTGCGGTGGAATGACTGGCTGGTAGATGAGGGGAGAGCGGTGGGTGGTGCCTACGCTGACCTGGGCCAGGCTTTTGGCAGTGCCCCCCCCCAGAGCCCCCAGGCAAGCTCAGGAGCTGGCTGGGTGAGCGGGCAGTGATGGGCTGAGCGCGGGCTGAGGGCAGAGCTCAGGGGCTGCGACCAGCGGCGCAGAGCCCAGCCGGGGGCCTGTAGCCAGCGCTGTGCCCCAGGTCAGCGCTGGGTCCCGTCCTGTTCAGCTGGGTCATCGGTGACCTGAGGGGACGGAGCGCAGCCTCGGCAGGTCTCCCGATGGCACAAACTGGGAGGAACCGCCGGGACACCAGCAGGCCGTGCTGCCCTCAGCGAGGCCTGGGCAGGCTGGAGAGCTGGGGGGAGGGGACCTCATGGGGTCCCACAGGGGCCAGCGCGGGGTCCTGCCCTGGGGAGGGACAGCCCCTGCACCGGCACAGGCTGGGGGTGGGCTGCTGGGGGGCAGCTCTGCGGGGAAGGGCCGGGCGGTGCTGGGGGACAGCCGGTTGCCCGCGGGCCAGCGGTGGCCCTGTGGCCGAGAAGGCGGGTGGGAGCCTGGGGCGCGTTAGGGGCAGCGTGGCCAGCGGGTGCAGGGAGCTGATCCTGCCCCTCTGCTCGGGCTGGTGAGGCCCATCGGGAGTGCTGGGCCCAGCGCTGGGCTCCCCAGTCACGGGAGACGGGGAGCTGCTGGGGAGGGCCCAGCGGGGGCTGCGGAGCTGGTGAGGGGCCTGGAGCACCTCCCTGGTGAGGAGAGGCTGGCAGAGCTGGGGCTGTGTAGCTGGAGAAGGCCGAGGGGGGTCTCACCCGTGCGTACCAACACCTTAAGGGTGGGTGGCAGGAGGACGGGGCCGGGCTCCTTCCAGTGGTGCCCAGCGACAGGACCAGGGGCAACGGGCACAAACTGCAACACGGGAAGTTCCAGCTGAATATGAGGAAAAAGCTCTTTACTTGGAGGGTGGCGGAGCCCTGGCACAGGCTGCCCAGGGGGGCTGTGGAGTCTCCTTCTCTGGAGACATTCAAACCCACCCGGGCGCGATGCTGTGCAGCCTGCTCTGGGTGAGCCTGCTTCAGCAGGGGCTTGGGCTAGGTGATCTCCAGAGGTGCCTTACAGCCCCAACCAACCTGTGATTCTGTGATAGTTCTATACATAAAAACCTCATCAAGTATTTAGGAGCACTCCCTGTCCTGTATAAAATGAATCAGAGATCATACAAAGGCAAGAAATCAGATCCACTGTGCCCTTCACCTACCTTGCGACCAGTCCACATGTGTCCCTGCAAACATGCCTCAGTTACAACTGGCTAATGCCAGAATTTTGAAATTATGTCATTTCCACGATTCCATTTCCAATCTAAGTAGTAGAAATCAGATTCAACGAAGCAGAATTTCAAAGACTGCTGAGCAAATCTCATTCTTTGTATGGAACCTGGTGTCTCTCCATCCCAAACTGTGGTCTAACAATAAGGACAACATTTCCTTTGCCTCTGTGAGAGATGTGGGAGGTAACTGCATCCTTCCTACCTTTCCTCAGGAGTGACACAGCACCCTCCCACTCCATCTCATGCTCCCCCTCATGAGTAGCCTACATTGTCGTTCCCCCAGATAGGGACACAGTATTGCATATCTGTGGAATAAGGTCACAACTTTCTCCTCTCTTGCAATGCACTGATGTTAGTGTGTATTGACATCTCTACTGAAAGAACTACTGGTTTTGGTGCCACGGCAGTGTGATATTGGTTTCAAAGTCCTCCTTGGAAAAAAAGGTAGGTGGCTTTCTATAGATGCTTGTATAGTTTTGTATAGATGTTTCAGATCAGAACTGGATTCATTGTCTTTTCAATGAGACTTTTCTTATAATGAACTTGAAGGTTTTGAGGCTGCCTGAAGTTAGTAATGTGAAGTTTTGTGGGGAAAATTTTCCTTTTAATTCTGTAGTTTTCTGTAGCTTCATATCTAGTGGATAACTACAGGCATATATACTCACCAGTGTTAGCTCACTACTGTAACCCTGACTTCCACTTGTGGTTTTCCTTTCCATGCTGACATTGCTGTTTCTGGCACTGTATGGGTGCATGTAAGTATATTTATGTACAAAGAACCTATGTGAAAATAAAAACCCAACGACTTGCTGAAGGGACACTATTGTAGAGGATGAACCACAGATTGCAGAGAATCCTCTGTTGTCTATGAAAATGGAATAACTGCTAGGATGAAAAAAAAAAAACCCAGGTAAAACTGTGGTCAAATATTTGGTGGAGTTTTTTGGGCTGTTTTTCACAGTGCAACACCAGTGGAAAATTCTAGCTCTATCTGCCACTATTTAACCTTTTTTCTCTTTTTTTTTTTTTTTTTTTTTTTTTTTAAACCTTGGAACTGATTTTCTTCACTCTTGGTTCATTCTTTAGATTTTATTGGAGTTTGAAACCAAACCATGTCTCATAATATAGGCTTTAGTGTAACTTACTGTACACAGATGGTAAAGTAATTCAAATCTCTGCAAAAATCTACATTATATTTCTATAAGCAGAACCTTTACTGGAGACTTTTATACAACACTTTTTACCAACACTTGCAAAATGAATACTGCCACTGCCACTTTTTATCAATACTGCTCCAGCAAAATGGGTTCTATGGATATGTCTGTCCCAATCAACGGGTCATCTGTTCATTATGTCTAATATATTTATGGAAGATGAGTAGTTTAAGACATAAAGGTGAAGTTAAGGTCAAACTATCATCCATTACTCCTTTTCCTGTCTTGTGCAATTCGTTTCAAAACCATACCTGTTCCTTAACACTCTGCTTCGTATTCTGCTTTCCTGTAATGGCTTGACTGGTGATCAGAGCACAGGAGAAAGAATTTTCTCTACTTGCCTTTGTAATCCAGTTGTAATTCTGTGGACCTGAAGAGTTACTTTGTACAATCTGCTGGCTTTGTGATCTAAAACCAGTGTCAAGGTTTTTTCTCTCTTAGTTAGAAAACAGTTTTAGAAATTAAGAAAGTTCTTCCAATTACTCTGGAATTATTTGGTCCTCTCTGAATTCCTATTATCTGTATGAAGTATACATTAATTTTAATTTATGTTTGTGGTCTGTATAAAAAGTATATCCTCCCTATAGATGACCTAGTACTTCTATTTCTTGCTCAATGGCAAAATTATGTTAGATGGGGTGTCAATCCAGTTATCTAAGTTAGGACGACTCCTTATTTCAGTCTCAAAGCTGATAACGAAAGATTAATGGAAAATGTCACTGTGATACATAATATCCTTAGAGTTCAATTATTTAATTTTAATCAGGTGCACATTATTGATAACACTGAATCACAGCTTTAGCTGTTCTTCAAAGATAAGATTTTATGCAGTACTGGAAAGGACTCAAAATTCTGGGTTTCAGTTCTGTGACATTTTAAGAACTGTTGTACTTTACTGTTTTGCTTTCCTTTCTCAATATCTTCCTCCTTCTGACAATTTCTGGCTCTTAAATACCCTTTTGAAATAATATAAGTCGGGTAAAAAGTAATTGGTAATCCTATACATATCTTCTAGTTTAAATAAATGTCAATGCAAATATAGAAAACTATCCTGCACTGGAACAGTTAAAAAGAAGGTGGTTTGAGTACTTTGTTTTCTTTATATCAACAATTCCATGTGTATTACAGGAAGAGGAATGTCATTTGACAATTTAATATTAAGACCTATTTCATTTTGAATAATTTAGAAGCAAAATTGCAGAATAACATTTGCTAACAGATAATTTACACAGTAAGTTTTATTTTGCATTGCAGTACTTTTTCATAAAATTTTCAAAATTGAGTTCTAAGATGTATTGCATATCCCATTCTGCAGAACAGCATCTCAGAACATTTATTTTTAGTATGCGGTAGCTTCTGAGACTTCACTGTTATTACTATGGTAGTATAGTTTATCAAAGGGAATATTAAAAGTAGAGGAAAGAATTCACTTTGCTGTAGGAACACAAAATCATATGGTTCAGTTTAGAGAAACATGTTGAACATTGACATTCTAGCAGTAACGGAGTTTAACAGCCATCATAGTGAGTCCGTGCTCAGTAAATCGAAACAACGAGAAATACAGCTAAAAACCTATGACCTACATTTCTAGTGACTGGTGATTCAGAGCCCTGATCCTTTGCATATTCAAGATGAGGGACGGCAAAGGGGACTAGGTCTTTACAAATAAGATCTCTGGAACACTGCCAAAACTGAGATATTCAGAACTGGGTTTTGCTTTTGAAATAGTGTATCACACTCTCACATCTGATTAAAAAGTAGCGAGGAAATCATATCATTAGAATGCACACACTGCTACTTTTACTGAACTCTCTGACCTCATACAGTTAATTCATTTGTGTGGCAAAGTCTTACAATGTTGATGAAAGGAACATTAAAACTGCTTTTGATCAATACCCATTGAGTTATAGGAGCTCACATCAGCTGGGGATTTGGCCCTCGATCTCCATGAAACCTGGAATATTCACTGTAATGTATTACCTGCCTTTAACATGTACATGTATGTCATATATATAATGTATATATGTACATATATGTGTGTTTAATTTATAATCATCTTGTTAACAGGCTTGCAAAACAGTCGGGCTGGTGTAAAGGAGTATTTCATAGCAGGGGTTGAGTTCGAGGCTGAGACAGGCCATTCATACCTACAAAGGCATTTCTGCTAGAGGATAAGTAGAACTTCAAATTCAGTTTTGTTCTAACACGTGCAAAAATGTATGCCCACAGACAAAATGTGATGCCCTGCAGATGCATTTGTGCATAAGTCAAATAGAGTGAAAAATGAGGTAAACTTACGTATCAGAAAGGAAGAGTAACAGTAAACTGAAAAATACATTTTAAACTAGTTAAACCTTCAGGCTTGCTCGCGTGACTGGAAGGCTGTACTAGTCAACTAATTGGTCCACTAATATATTACTGTCTGTACCCACCTTGCCCACATACATACCATGCAGCTAGATGTTATGATCTCCTTCACAAAAACTTAACATCTGACTGCATACATGTTCCTTGACCATTTTAAGAGGAGTTTAAGCAATGACATAGAGCTAGAGGGTGAACCAGTTAGTTACCATGTGTTGGCTGGACAGAAACTTGCTAAAAGGATGGTTACTCTGTGTGTGTGTGCGTGCGCATGTGCATGCACGCACCCACATGCACATTCTGATAACAAAGACTGAGCTGTACAAGTTTTAGACTATCTATCAGTAGTTTAAGGGAAGTCCACTTCAGGGTTGTTGCAGTTGTCCCCAGACTAAATGTTACAGTCCTCATCATATTCATGTACCTTTTTCATCTGAGCCTGGAGAAACCCGTTTGTTATGTTTAAGCTTTGCTCTAAGACCCCTGTATGATAATGGGCAGATAGGACTTCTTTTAATGGCTTGTCCTTGTAATGGCCGCATAGAAAACCATGTCGTTTTGAGTAGGAATTTCTGTGTTTGTGATCTTAATTTGAATAGTTAAACCCAAACCAAAACAACCTTTTCATTATTTCTTTCCTACAACATTCAGACACATGTTTTTTCTCCACACTTCTGAACCGGTGTTTTCTAGTAAAGCAGAAACCAGTCATCTCCTAAGGTAGCAGTGACCTCAAAATTCTGAGTGCTGGCAGGATGACTGCAGACATCTTCCCTTTGCATTGTTTTTCTTTTTCCTCTCTCAGGTGAATTGCATGGTCATTAATTTAAGGGTTTCTACTGTGTTGCGTGTTGCTATTTTCTTTTTTCCTGTTGTGTTCACTGATTCTGTGTTTGGTGGCTCTGCTTTTTTTCCTCACATCACTTGAGAGAGATCCTTCTTGCAGGAGGTCCTGATCAAGGCCCCCTAGTCATCTGTTTGTTTTGATTTTTGATCCTTTTCTCAGTGTACATGCAATATTCTTTGATGAAATGAGCCTTATGATTGCAGAGCCTAAATATTTGGAAAAGATATGAAATATAAGGATATTTATTGTCATTAGTGAAATGAGCAGCTTAATTTCTAAATCATCCATGTATAGAAATGAGCAACCTGAACTCGTGCTATAGCCATATGATTAAGATCAGTGCATGCTGATTGCATTTTATTATTTGCGATTTAAAATTTGATTTAGCTGCCTTTTTCCTATGTGGCTTCTGCTGCTGATATAAATAAATAAGTAAGAAATAACATAATTTTCTGTGCATTTTGCTGCCTTTACATGTTTAGATTTCTTTTAAAATTAACTTTGGCTTTAAGTTTCTAGGCTTATAACACTGGATAATTCTGTGTTCCCTGAAGGGTTGGCTTTTGTTGGTTTTTTTTTTTTTTGTGTGTGTGTGTTTATTCTGTTTTGTTTTTTATATTGCTGAAGTTACTGGTTTTGACTCTGACTTAACTTTAATATATTTTTGCTTTGTTTTTTAATATATCTCTGTTCCTTAAAATACCTAGATATCACCTGGCTCAGTAGCAGCCAATTAAAAGATCAGGCATGTGATAAAACGGTATGGTGAAGTTAAACAGCCTGAAAAAATATGAAATATATGTTTATCTCTTACTTTATATCCTGACTTTAAATGACTAGCACCATAACATGTGTTCCTCCATAGGTTAATAAGTACCAACTAATGGTAGCCAGTGACACTTAAAAAAAATATTCTTTATCTTCTAAAACCAAATTTAATGCCAACTAATCATTACATATTGGTTACTGTTTATCTCAGTTATATTTATATAACTGAGCTAGAAATGAAAGGCTGAGTATTCGTAACTGGGCTATTCAGTACTTCATGCTTAAATATATAGTTTAAATGAAAGTTTAACTGGAACAAGAATAAAGAACGAAAGAACAGAAAAAAAGAATAATGTAAGATGATGTTTCATATGCTCCTTGAAGTGAATTTATAATAATAGGTCATAGCAGTTATTGAATGTATTTAGTGTTGCGGTGAATTCCTGAAAACTAACCCATCCTCAAAGTAAACAAGTTTCCCTTCTCAACTTCTCCAAATATTAGTTATCTGAAATGAACCACACGGTGTCTGCGTTGTGTCTGAAGAGTCATACTCAGGTTATTCTTCTACAGTTGTTCAGGCCCTTGGAAAAAACAATTATCTGCCTTTTTTTTTTTTTTATTTTCTCTCAAGGTATCCAGTCTCTGTGGGAGTAATGTATCCTCGACCACATTGCCATGTCTCAAGGCTGATTATGAACATGAATGATGGTGCTGAGTCATTTTCTTTCCTTTCTCATTGGGTGGAGCTGAAAGAGCCCAGTATAAATTTCCAGCTACCCTAAAATTGCTACTGCTGTATTCTTGCAGTGTAGGTGTGACCCTACCTCCAGCTAAATCCAAAAGTGGGTGCCTGGGAGAGAAGTGCTCTAGTGGAAAGGGAGAGCAAGAGTTAAGTTTTCTGCTCACTACTGCCATTTGTTCACCATTTCACCTTGAGCAAGTCACTTTCTCTGCTTTGTGTGACTTGGCTGAACAGTTGGTCAGATCCTCAGTAGGTATAAATCTTGCTTACCTCCCTGTGCTATCCCTGTGGTCACATACCAAAAAAACCTCATGGGAGTCTTAATTTCTTTTCCTTAATCTATTTTTCTCCAAGAAAAGGCAGAATAGATTGTCTTTTGGCTCACCTTACCCATTGTATGCCGGAACAAAGCTGAACCGCAGAGGGAAATGAGTTGGAGCTCTTGCTTGTTTCTAACGCGTAGAGCAAACAGTTCTTGCTCAGAACTGATCAGAGACTCCCTGGGGATGAACAGCCATTCTTCATGGCAATTCTCAGCTTTAGCCTGTTGTTAGTCCTTCTATTTGTTTACATGCTGGAAACAAAACTGTGGCTGATAGAGGATTAGAGAACCCAGGAAACTGAAGTTGTCTTTCACTAGTAGGCTATCAGCGTAAATCTGGCTGATTAAACTACCACCAGGAATTCAGAATAACTAAAAACAGTGTGGAAGGCAATTTGCATTGAGAATTTTCTACTGCCTTTGACATGATTACCATGACAATTGCCCTTTAACAAGAAGCTCTTACAGGGAGAAAATATCTTGGGTGCAGGACCTCCTCCAAGCCAGGATTACTGTCTATTTGAAGACCTTGGTGCTGCAGCCAGGGAACAGAGGGTGCTGTTTCCATGGTTGGAATTTCACTACCATTTCATTAACATACAAGTCACATGGTGCTTACCTGCCAAAAGGCTATTGAATCTGATATTAGTTTAATGTCTCTCAACTGTGCACCAGCTCTGCATATTAAGAAATTGAAACTTTTTTAAAAAAAATATCTGAGAACAAAAGTAAATATCATGCCTTTATGAGTGGAATTAATAATGGATTTTAGCTGAATGCTCCATGATAGGATTTAAGGCATAAGACGCACTTTTCTGATAAAATGTGATGTCATGCTTCGACAGCAAAAGTGACAGAATCAATGAAAGAAAGAAAGAAACTAATGTTTGTAAAACTTCTCCAAAGTAATTTCTTTTGACATAAAATAGGTGTACCATACCTACTTTCATGTACTTTTCCTCCAGAATACCTGTGGAAATCAATCAAGAATGGAAGTCTTCCACTCTTATTCTAGCAAATTAAAGTAAAATTTTTGTGTTTGCCACTGGTCTTATTTAAGCATCAAAAGCATCTTCTGTTTGAAGAACAGCATTGCAAATCCAAGTGACAGTGATTTGTAGACACCTGAAAACTAAACTGAGGTTTGGAAACAGTCAGAAGATGAACAGTGTGGTTAAGTTAGTCAGCTTATAGGAATAGAAATGACCTCTTTTCCTTCTGGAATCTGAACATGTCCTGGGAATTTTACATTACATTGCTCCCTGTACCAGCAACAAAAGCGTTTCAGCAGAAAGCAAATTCAGGAGGTGCTCCAGAAAATGTAGGTTGAATTATTAGCTATTTGAAGGAGTTGTCTGCCCGTTCTCTGTTTAATTATTTTTCTCCAACCACAGTAACAGAGAAAACCAGCATGAATAAAATCAATCAAAACTGCTGATTCTTAGCATCTCATGCAGCATAGCTGTAATTATTCAAGGGCATACACTCAAAACCAGAGAAAGGTAAAATCAGCAAAGTCTGAATTTTTTGGCCCTGTTCATCTAGATTGTTCTATTCTCTGCTCTGAAGCCTACAATCTTTAACAGTGCATCTCAGTAAAACACCTAATACCAATTCTTTAAATGTATTTATTGCCTCTACTGCTTTATGATTGCCAGGCCAATTTAAAAAGAAATTCAATGGAATTACAGATTCTTCAATTACCTCCAGAGTTTTTATCTGATTGGCCATCTTGAGGAATACAGCATGCCAGACATTGCACAGGGAGTTTAAAAAACCCATTTATCCCTTAGCACCTTCATAGCATTAAAAAAAATTAATAATTTTAAAAAGTTTCACTTGAATTTGATCCCCTTTAAGTATACTTCACAAGCTTTCCTAAATTTGTTCTGGCTGCTATCACGTTGATTTCTGTGTTGCCCTCTAACCCCTTCCAGAATTCAAGCGAGGCAACTGGTTGCCTGTTGATTATGACAGTGACTTCCATTTCTCATTTCTTTCTTGAACCAAAGGTTTCAAACTTGTTATTGATTGCTGTATGATGGCTTGTGTTGCACCCAGCTGTAGTCACTACTTTAACAGTAATTGCTGCCCATGGAAATCCCGGGTTTTTTAATGTGATTAGAGCTTTACCAGTTTATAATGTTTCCTGAAGTCTGGTAAAAGTGATATTGCTGGAGGCAAATAGTTTGAGACTGAGAGTTAGATTGCAAGAAGTAGAGAGAGTTGGAGAAATAATTCCATTAATATCTTTCATGACCTAAATCTTCAACTGAAATCTGTGGGAAAATATGTTTTCTTCCGACTATGTCAGATTTCATGTCCACCTTTTAATTTCAGGAATGTCTTTGTTCCTCTGTTGCAAAAGTTAAAGAAACAACCAGATATATTCTCAGGGAAGTATTTGTCTCCTGAAAGATGTCTTTGGTGTAATTGTTGGCTAAGTCAAAGTGACATCACTGAAGTTGTAACAGAACGGAATGAGACTTGAAACAGACCCTGAAAATCTGAATTTACTTACAATTATGTGAGACAGCAGAGGAGTCCTTTTGACCTTAAACATGCTAATAAACAAAAAAAAGTATCACAAATTAACATGTTGACACTTGACATCAGAGAAAGATGATCTCATCAAAGATGAAATGGTTAATTTGGGTTTCTAAAATGGGAACTGAAACATAGACAAATCAGTCCATTTTCTAACTTGTCCACCATGCTATTCATGAAAAGGTTTGGTTTGCATAAACGTTTAAGTCATACCCTTCTCTACTTCAGTGTACATTTTACCTTGTTCATAAATATGAGTGGAAAGTAAAACCGGAATGCTATCCACAGTAAAATAAAATGCAGATGATGTTATAACTGATAATTGTCTGGTTATGACACAGGAGAAGCCACCTGCTTACTGGGAAAGTTATTCTATAAATACTCCAGTCGAGTATAGCAATGATGAAGTGTGTCAGCTTTTTGCTGTTAACCTGTTCAGATTCCTCTAGAAAACTGGCACAGAGAGTAGTTCTTCCTTATTGCCCATTCGGTGTTGAGTTGGATGTCTTGATCCCTGCCTGCTGATTTCTTATCCCAGCTTGCAGGTGGCTTCTCTCCCTCTGCTCAATTTAGTTTCAAACCCAGGAAGTCCCCAGTTTACCATCTTACTCCTAGACTCACTGCCCCCACCCTAGAGTTGGTCTCTGTTGTAAGGGAAGCATGCTCATAACAATTCCTCTATCTCATACTGAGGTTTGTTATAATTATTTAGTCAAATGCTACCCAAGTCTAGATTCCACCCTGACTATCCATTTCACAATACCTGTCCTTTCCCTTGTAAGTCCTTTGGCAAGGTGTCATTGGGTTCCCTGTGTTTTTAAAGTCTGTGTCCTGATAGGATCCCATCTGGTTAAGTTCTCTAGGTCCTGCAACAAAATTCTGAGTGTAGTGATGGACAACAAGATTGGATTTTCAGTTTCAGTCTAGTAGTTCAGTGAGTAATATTTATACTACAGTTACCCTAGTAGTTTTTCAAGATGTTTTAACATCTGCTTTGGAAAGACTGCCGTCCTGCATGTACTGCCACTGTCCCATGAAAGGTGTCAGGGGGCTGGAGTCTGTGCTGGTATCGTGGAAGTCTGTTCATTTACCTTGGCTGAACATCTAGCCCATGGATGAAATTCTGGCAAAGGTTAGCTACAATTTCTATTTGCAGAGCAGTGGATTTTCTTTATAAAAGTCTTTCCTGTGCACCTGGTAGGAAATTGCAATACAGCCATACTCTGTATTCATTAGTTTCTGTGTAAATCTAGGGTCAATTCTGAAGATGTCAGTAAAGTTGCCTTGTATTAACTTCAGTGTTACGCTGATGCAAATACAGCCTGCTGTCTCTCTTGGTGATATGGCTGGTCTGTCACCAGTCGTGTACATTTTCAGCTGATGGAATTGCCCTTTTCCCAACTGTTTCCCTGACAGGTGGATTCTGTAGTTACTTTGAAGTACCCCAAATCCCAGTGGATAGAACAATCAGTCTGATCGTTGCAACAAGCTTTCCATTGACTGCTGGACCAACCTGTGTTTAATCTGCCATCCATCTCCTATGCCTTTCTTGCTGCCAGCATGTCAGCTGACATTATCCCTCCTACTCAACTGAACTAATCTGGACAATACTGGCCTCCTGCCAGCTTGGCACTTCATCATTAACTCTTCTCCTAGAATCTCATTTTTTTTGTGGATATCAATTTTATTCTGCCTCAGCCACTTTCATTTAAATCTCTTCAATCTTCTAAGCAATAACCTTTTTAATCTATGTGCTATAATGTTTTCTTAAGAATTTATGATTTTCCCATTCCTCTCTCCCTACCTAGTTGTGAATTTCCATATTAGCTTGCTTATAGGAATAGTTTGCAAATAGTCTCTGTAAGGTCCTTATCTTGGCCCCCTTCCTCTTCTAGAGGAAAAAAAAAAAAAAAAGACTCAACCTTTAATGAACTTGCTGCTAAAGTAGATTACCCATTTTCTTTTGGTGAGATTGATGATACTATCAACATTATTAAGTCACTTGGTATGAATTCCTCATTGTGTTAACCCCTAAGTAATAAGCACTATTACAGCTCCAGGCCATCCATCTCACTTTTGCCTTTCCAGTGTTCTTTCCTAAATGAAAAATAAATAATAAATAAAAAAGGAATAGGTAGGAGAGAGGCTGCTAGTTTAAAATAGTGAGGCTACTGTCTTAATTTTTACCAGGTTTGGGTTTTGGCTTGGTTTGGAGAATCTAGAATTGCCTGCTGCTCCGGGTTGTAGCTATGTTTCAGGATTTTTGAAACAGAATATTGGTTTATGTGTTATTGTGTTTTTCTGCATTTCCCCTTGTTTGTGTCCTTTGGCTGGCTACCAGTGAAAGAAGATTCTGGAAGTAGACTGCAGGGAAAGGATTGCCAAAATGTGTTGACTTTCAAGAAATAATTAATGGGAAGGGGACAAAATACATGGGAGGAGAAGAGTTATTTTTGGATGTTGGTTGTTTCATCTTTTGTTGATACTTATTAGAGGGACATATTATGGGTACCAACAGCTCAGTCTTCAGTTCTCTATGCTCCTAAACTGTCCGTCCATCACACCAGCAACAGTCACCTGCATTCTGTGCTTGGACACCCCGTTCATTTCTTTTGAAATTACAAAAGGCAAAGATCCATACCAACAGTGATTTTTTTCACCAATATCAAGAAATTATCAAGGTGATATTTTGAGTCCCTGCATCTGCTGTCTGGATGAGAAAAGACTCAACATTTTCAGAGCTTGAGAGACCTCAGGAAAAGGAGGGAGATGGAAATAAATATGAAGTGAGGAGGTTCATGGGTCACAATTATGGAGAAGTTGAAAGGTTTTTTTGTTAGTTTGTTGATTGGCTTATTTCGTATCTTTCTTTTTGTTAGATGGGTTCAACTATTGGTTTTGTTACTTGACAGAAATGAGATGCACTTAAGTTTTCCAAGGCAAATAATGTTATTTGCTCTTCCACTTCCTCGGAATTGAATGGGGTTTTTTTTTTCCTTCTAGGAGAAGGTATTAAATCAGATTTCTAAGATGCCTTACTCCTTTAAGAGAATAATTTTTACTGAGATATTGAAAGTCAAGAGGCACTTGCTCCACTGTCACTCTATCTTTTGTATTAGAAAAAAAAAAAATCAAGACGTGTGACCAAATAAAGTCAGTTGGAATGCAGTTGCACTGAGATGCAGTGAGTGAAGATTCCCTTCCTGAACGTCCAGTGTTCCCACACTGGAGGTGAGGTATTACTGTTTCTGTCTATGCTTCGTGCATCAAGGCTGTTGGCTGCGTGCCCCAGAAGAAGGAGCCAGAGCTGACAAAGTGTCTGAATGTTTCAGAAGGGCTGGAGAGAGTCCAAGACTAGCCACGACCCTTTGACTGAGCACTAGAGAGCTCTGTACAAGAAAGTGAAAGAATAGATGTTGCGTTGTTTTGGCAACCAGTGCCCAGCTGCTTGTGCCTATCAGCATTTTTAGGGTCACCGTGACTTCTCTTAGTCTAAACAAAGCTTAGATCTTGGTGAAACACTTTTCTTCATTCCTGCCTCATCTGGATATTTTCAGGGATTTTTAATTTTGGCTTCTGATATGCATTTCTAGTTCAGGAAGATGAGCCTTACATGTAGAGGCTTTCCTGAAACTTGAAGGTGCAATTGTGAACTTCAAATTAGCTTTCATGCCATATAGCTGTGGGCATAAATAGAGGATTTAGACAAGTAACAACCTAATTAACAGAAAGTGAGAGGCTAAATCTTCTTTTCCACCTTTCCATAGCTGTATCTACAATACTAGATTGCCAACTGAGGTGGCTTATTTACCAATTAAGCCACTGTTTTTAGCATAATTTTCTTCCTTTGCGACAGATGAAGAAATGGTGTAAGGAAAAAGTTTGCTTATTAACGGTCAGATCAACTGTAGAATTCTCCTCTTCAATGGTGAATGTCATAATTCTCCATATCAATGTTGCAGTTAGTTAGACCTGCTGATGTGGCAGTTTCTTTGTGCTTTGCTTGTGTTTGATGTTCAGAGCATGTTATAACCAGAGCTGTACAAAGTCTGAAGCAGAATTTAAAAGATGTGCAGTAGTCTGGCACAACCCTTGATGTGTTTTAAAGTCTATTGCCTGTGAGAGTGAACTAAATGGTGATGCATTTGTTGGCAGTTGGGACAACAGATTCTGTGTATGACAAAAAAGACGTTTCTGTTGAAGTTCTTGCTTAAATTAATTTGGTGTGGTCTATACCAGTTACATAAAAGTATTTGTTTGCTTTTGCTAAAAGCAAAAATAGGTTTTTTTATCTTCACTAGAAGGCTAACTCCTTTTCTACTCAATACACTGTGTTTTGAAGCCCTGCGTAAGAGCCATGAAAGCTGTGATAGCTACAGTATTCTTCTGTCCACACCACGGGTTTATCCCTCTCCCCTTCATACCATGCAGAACGTTGCAGAAAGCAAGCAATGTGGACATTAAGGATTTTTCTGGGATGGCATTTTGCATGCTATGCAGGCATTTCTAGAAAAGTGGAGGACATACCTTATGGAAATGAAGGTAAGCAAACATAAACTAATATAATTTGTTTGGCAGAACATCCTGCAGTAATGCTTCCCTTAGTTTATTATTTCCCAGATTACTTTTGAAGCATAGGGATGGACACCCCTGTGAGGAAACCAGCCTTCCTAACTGTTTTTTTTCCATTTTCTACTAAAAAAAATATTCTGCAAAAGGTCAAGTAAGGTCCAGGTTAACCTGAATGCACAGCATTTCTTCTTCAGATCACAGTAAACTTGTTATCAACAAGAAGCAGGCTAGCACAAAACTTCTGTTAGCCTGTATGTCTGATTCACAGGAACAGACCTATACCTCTGTAAAGAATTAATGACAAGCCACATACCCAAAGCAAAGTCTGAATTAGTAAATATCTATGTGAGGTATAGAAGTTAGAGCATCATCTGTTCCTCAGAAAACAGCATTAAAATTGTTACCGAGTTCTGTCAACTTTTATCTGACAGTTTAGGCAACTTCGTGGTCTTAGGAAATCTTGACATAAACTGAAAATCAGATCTTTGGTACTAGTGAGCAGTCCTGAAAAATCTGTGTGGGAGCAATGTTAGCGCAAAGGAAGCATTGAGGGAGCGTGCAGTAATAGATGGCAGGGTCTCAACCAAGAAAACCATCACAACAAATAGGTTGCACATGGAGAAAATATTGTAAAGCTGTTATAACGAACGCATTGTTTTAAATCCCAAATATCAGAATGAAGTGCCCAGGGAAACTGAGTTTTCTACCATTACTTAAGTCATGGTGTAAGGCAGTCTGCACCTCTCTGAGTCCTCCTGAGGCAGCATTAGGGCCACAAAGGCCTATTCCACTCCTTGCTTCACCATTAAATCTGACGGGCAAGGCAGATTTCAGTGGTGAGGTATAGTGGAGAAAGGAAATCAGAAGAATAAACTAGCATTTTCTAAGCTTTATTCTTTTGACAGTTGCAGTTGAGCTAGCTTGTGAAGAACCATAAGGGTAGCCCTGGACTACCATGGAAAAAAGAAAGAAGTGAAGAATCCTAATCTCACTCCTATCGCCAATGGCAATGGGTCAGGTTTCTAACAGATTTTATATTACAGGTGAATATTTTCCAGGAGAAAAACATAATTGGAAGACAGCAAAATTATAGAACAGACAAGCTCTGTTTTACATGAGGAAGCATTAGAATTTGAAGACATGCAAAGATCCATAACTTTCAAAATCGTGCTTTTTTATGACGCACTATTCAATTTATGCACTGGGTTGATACTTCTGGAGGGAGGGCGATATCCTTTTTCTTCTTTCTAATTTTATTTAGCTTTTCTTTACTCCTTTACTCTTTTTCTCCTTTAGCTCCTTTACTATTATCCTCAGGCTTCAGTACAGTAAACCCTCCTCAACTGAAAATGGAGCTGTTTTCCTATGCCTATACCACTTCACTCCTCTCTTTTCCTAAGATTCTTGTTGCTGATCTTTCAGTACTGCATTTTAACTATAGGAAGCATTTGAGAAACTACATCAAGTGCTGTTTTTTTCTAGCATTATTAATGAATGTTAGCAGACAGGGCTGCTTTCTTATAGTACAATCTTCAGCTACAAGCTTGCTTCTGCAGGATCTCAGAACAGATCTAACAGAAATGTAACCACAAGGAACAGGGGTTGCTTAAGTCCTGTTTCTATAGCTAGTAAAACTTTCTTTATCCCTGGGGTATGCAGAGGTTGACTACGAACATGTTGGAAGCCCATGGTATTTCAGACTCTGCCCTTCCTCTTTCAGTAGCTCTTTCATCACTACATCAATAAATTTTTTCCCCCCACATATTTTTCACCATTGTTAGTATTTCTGGTACACTCTCATGTATTTTAGATTCCAGGTGGAAGGGGAATGTGTCTCTCGGAAGAATTACAGCTCCTTATAGCATTTTCTCTGTGGTATTTCTGTGTAACAACTCCAGCAACCTCTGCTTACATTTTTGATGCTTGGCAGCAAGGGGCCATTTGGGGATTTGCTACAGACTTGAGCTATAGGCAACCAACTTTCGAGAGTTTCTGTGAGCTTATGGATTTGGAGGACTTGCCTGGGGCTAGTGAAAAAGGAAAAAGATCATGCTATAATCAGTATAGTATTCTTGTAGGCACTTTGTCTTATAAATTCATAGATACCAGGTTCTTTTCTTCAGGATCAGAATACTGCAGCTGGAGGAAATGATATTTTCAAGGTCTTGCAGCTCCAGGAGACAGAGATTATTGGTAACCTTTTGAAAACTTAACATAAAAATCTCATGCAACATTATCCATCACACTAGCAGAGCTGTTCTTTTCTTGGTTTCAGAGTCATCAAAGTAACTAAAATGGTATTCTGAAGCAGCATCAACAAAGAAATTTGCTAGTAATTTCAGAAGATTTTGCTTTGTGCTCCTCTGTTAGTTCTTTCTAGGTAGAAACACTAGGCAATCAAAAATAACAAGCAATATCCTTCTGCTAATAAGCATGAGTTTCCAGCTATGTTTTTACATATCAGTATGGGCAACTAGAGAGCCCGAGATTGCTATTCAAATGCTTGCCATGAGTCCTGCTTTCTGTTTCTTCAGATTCTGATCCATGTATCCTTTTGTTGTCACTTTAGCTACTAGCTGAACTACTCACTTCTCTGTTCCTTGTTTATTTAGAACAAAAAAACCCACCCTATTTATCCTCTCTTCTCAACAGCTCTTTTTAGCAGCTGGCTAAGAGAGTTATCATTTATTGAAGTTCTATCCATGATGATACACACTATTAAAAAAAAAATAATACTCTCATAGGAAATAATCCTGTCCTGAAAGATTTTGTTTTTCATAGAAGCATAGAACAGCACAGTTTGGAAGGAGCCTGGTAGGATCATCTGGTCCAATCTTTTTAGAAACAAAAGTCACAGTTCTAATTTCTGACGTTTTCTAGGAATGTAAGGAGATTTCTGTACACATTTTAATCCATCAGTAGTCAATATTTGGCCAGACTAGCCACTTCAGTGTTTTTTCTATCAGCTAATAATGACAGTAGTTGTAAGATCCAGATCCACAGATTAATTCCACTGCAAAGGTAACAAAAAGGTTCAAAGAAGCTAAAAAGGCAGGCCGCTTATCTAAATGTTAAAGAGTACAGGGGAAGACAAGACAGAATGCATAGCAGAATATCTAGTTTAAAATGGGCTGGGAATGACAGAGTTTATTCTTCCACGGAAGAATTTAAGATAATGTCAGCTGTTTCAGAATCAGGACCTAATGTTTTAATAATTGTTTAGCTTTCTCTTTGTTCATGATTGTCCCTCATTCTGATAGCAATGCCACAGTCTTTGCTGGCTAGTGTTTCAGCAAAGATTTTTGCTAATACATTTGGAAACAAAATCTAGCAAATATATTACTCTTTCAAAGAATGGTCTGCCCAGGCTTTTAATTTTCCATTCACTTTCCATCAGTTTTCTCTCATATTTACTTTTGTACAGCTAACCTCATATTGAGATCTGCATTATGAAAGTGTTGCTATCAAGGTTCAAAAGAGGGTATTGTCTCAGTTATTTATATATAATTACATACAGAAGGAACTGCAAACTTACCTTTTGAAAGCTGTGAAATACTGAAATTAACTATTAATTAATTTTGGAGCATTAGTACTGTATGATCAAATTATTAAAGACTGCATTGTAATAGAGATAATACTTTCTTTAATTTCATTATCACCTACTTTTTTGTTTTAAATGGTCCCCACTCATCACAGTGTAAGTGATCTCTGAACAAATAGGGATTCACCATTCCTTACTACCTTCACTGCCTAATGCTTGGCTCGTGCCCTCTGTACGACGTCACTCAGACTGTCCTCTAGAGAAAAAGACAGTAATTTCCACATGGATTGAGGGCTTCTTAACTATTAATGAACTGCCTTTCATAACATGCTACAAAAAATGGTCGAGATATTCTTGTATTACAGATGGAGATACCAAAACATGGGCAGTTCAAGATTGAAACATCACACTTGGGGGGGTTACCTAATGATAAATTCATGTAACTCAGTTGATGGTTTGTTTTATTTCCAGAGTACTTAGTATTATGTAGATTTTTATATCTCACCGCCCATGGACTGCTACAGCATTTTTGTGGAGCAGTCACAACTCAAAGGCTTACCATGATGATGGATGGACAAACTGCAATCAAAGACATTTACCCAATATGTAAAGTACTTTGGAACTGTGTGAGAGAAAAGCAGGTCTAGAGTCCAGTTCTCAAATGCAGTGTTCAGGCACTCTTTCTTAGTCGAGTTAAGGGTCCTGTGTTCAAATATGTTATTCACTGCAGTGTTCTGCTTATGCCCAACAGGCTTGGTGGGGAGTATGTTCATGTCAGTAAAGCTTCCTTCTGACTAATTAAATAACTTGGTTGGATATGAAGATGGTTTGTATCTCATGTACCTTCTAGAGAAATTAATTTCCTTTCCCTTCTGCAGCAGTAAGAAACGAGGGGCTTTTGAAGCAGCTTGCCTTCCAACCAGACAGAAAATGGATACATCATTCAACCCATGATAGCCAAGAACCTGGTGTTCACTGTGCTTTTTTCTCTCCACACATGGATTTATTCAAGAAATCTAAGGACACTTTATCTTCAACCTCCACTACAGCCCTGCATGGATCTGGGTCATGTAGTATGGAAATGGCTGTGTAATTGAAGGGCATCAGCCTGCACATGACTACTGCCCCACATCTCTCTCTCTCTTTCTTTCTTTCGTTGTGACCAGAAGCTCCTGTCTAAACTTGGAGAGTTATTTGTACGGAGACAGAGAAGCTCCCTAGCAAGTTTTATTTCAGTCAGATCAGAGAATCCAGAGCAGCTTTAACAGAAAAAAAAAATGTTGCTTGTGACACACACTGTCTGGTTTGCTACTAAATCAATGTCGGTTTTCTACAGTTTAGTTTAGGAGGTGTTCCTAATTAAAATTATTAATGTGACTTTGTTTTGAGCAATCCTAGAACTATGCCTAGTGTACACATAGCAGTTATGTTGATAAAGTCCTAATGGTGGTGTTGAATAAATATGTTGTTTGCTTCTACAAAAGTATTAATGTAATTTTAGTGAACCAAAGAGGGGGTTAATTAGGAAATTACGAGAAGGACATATTTATATTTTTGTTTTGAAGCTGTGATCTGCTAAACAGGCAGGGAAATAACAGTGAAAGGAAGGACCTCTTTCATGATAAATGCAACTGTAAAGGAGATTCAATGCCTTCTGCAGCAATTAAGAAGTCATATCTTTCAGGTACGGCTAAACATCAAACTGCAGGTGTTTGTTAGTAAAATGCTAACCTCCACAGCGAAGAATTTCACATATCTTGTTTCTTATATCTCATTTTGGGATCTGATGAAGTAACACATTTTAACAGTTTCCAGGGAGACGGTGTTTTGTTCGCAGATGAGCCTGACATTGTGTTGCTAGCACCAGAGATGCTTTGATTATGGGAGAGAGGAGATAACTTTTTTCTTAAGTTTTCAGCCTTTACCATCAGTAATAAAGTGTTTGGAAAACACCCTCAAGTGCTTTATGATGATGCTTTCTCAGGCACTTAATTAATAACATTTTCATTTGCAGTTTTCTGTGATCATTTCTCATAAATTTCCATTAGCTAGTGCTCTATTCCAACATTCAGGCTAGTGGGGCTTGTCTTAGCAAATAAACTACAGTGGTTTAATGTAAATTGTTTCAAAAATTGTCCTAGGTATCTGTTTCTATTGATGTACATATTTTTTTAACCATTCAAATCAGTGTCCTAAAGCGTTTTAATTCCCAAACTGTTTTTAACCATTACAGTGCTTTCATCAGGGTTTGCATCGCTTTTAAAAAGCAGTGGTTTTAAAAGCTTTTCTCAGCTTCAGCATTAATCAGCATCTAGGGTTTTTTTAACGAGATATCATGCAATCCTTCCACCTCCTGGTTATTGCTCAGTTGCCATGGGGAAAGAAAATGTCCTTTGTAGTTAAAAGAAAAAAAAGCCAAAGACCACCCAGTACATAAATTTCAACTGACTACAATGGGATTCCATGCATCTACCTAGTAAATTCCTGTGGATAAATAATGTGCCGTGATGAATCACCTAGACTTTATTAACCTATATGGTATTAGACTCCTAACACTAAAATATTTCATTGCATTATTTTATTGCCTATTAATGTCACAAAATAAACTACTGACTATGGAATGATGTGCTAGTTTTGGACAGATTGACAGATCTAGATTACCTGAAAAAGGCACGTCTTCTTAGGGCACTGCAGCATTAAAGCAATTCTGATGTTCATAAAAGACAGCTGCAAATCTTAGCAGGGTTAGGACATGGAAGAGAGACTGACAGCTGCACAGGCGATAGGGAAGGTATTGGTTTGCTACCAAAGACGACTTTCAGAAACCTGCTTAGATGGCTGTTTAGCTCAGAAGCTAAGAAAGCTTCAGAAAGCTTTTAAAGATGCCTTTCAGAAATTCAGCTGGAGCACTTTGAGGCTATAACATTTATTTTTTCTTCAGTGTGGCTGGTTAGAAGTTTTTTCCTAAACTTTTCTAGTTATGGGTTTTTTGTTTTGGTTTGAGTTCTGGTTTTGCTATTATTGTTTTTCTTTTTCTGGGCTCTGGGGGTGTATTGTGGATGGGATAACCTTTGCATGAGGTAGAAAATGGAGCTTCTTTGTTCAGTCCCTGTTTCAAACTGTCCAGTGTCAGTATGAGAGAAATAGTGGGCTGGTGTTGGGGTTCTTCTGTCTAGAAATTTTAAAGAAGTTGCATAATTTAAGCCTCAGTCATCACGCCTATGTGCGTCTCAGCTGTTTTCTTTATATACCACTGTGTTCTTTAGCATATTCTGTTTATATAGGAGGAGAACTGCTTCTGCAAACACCTAGGGGAAACATTATAAATTTCATACTTAAGTACAACTTAAGTTCATCCTTAAGTTAGTCTAAGTGTTGAGCCTAAGTACCAGGACATCGTAAGTAGCAGAACCTTGGTTCTGATCACTGTAAAACAGCTGGCCAGGGTCAGACAAAGTGTCTGTCTAGCTCAGCATCCTACTTCTGGCATTGGCTGAAAGAAAGAAAGGTCAGAAAAAGAGAACATCTCCTCTGTCCACTGGAAGCTTAGGAAAATGCTGAATGAGACATACCTTCTGTTGAGTGAACTGAATGCTAACGAACTTACTCATTCTGGGTAGGCAGATCCCTGTAGATGTGGCAGTTTCTGTGTAGCCATTTGAAGGTCTCCAGGCACAGAGTTTTTCAGGGTGGGCTGCTAAAGCAGTCTGTAAATATTTGCATGCCTGGGTAGGTATATACACATTGCTGCTTCTGTACTTGGGATCACAGAGGGGCAGAAGTACTAAAACATTAATTGTTTTTCAAATTATTATGACTGAAACCAAGTTTTTGGAGAAGGTGGTTAGGCTCTGCATGTGGACCCTCTTCCACTAGCACAGCAATGGTTAATTACAAGCCCTGGACCAGTCTCAGTGACTCAATAATGTATGTTTTCACTTTATTACATCTGAAGAGCTGCTCAAAATGCTTACAACTCCACTTTCATTTTTGCATTAAACTTAATACTTTAAAGAAAAACAAAGCACTTTAATTCAAATTCTTTGGTTTTATGCATTGATATTGGATGGCATATTTTAAACTAAAAGCTAAAATGATAGTTCCCGCCTTATATTTCTATCCAGAAATAAAGTAATTTCTTAACCTGCTGTAACAAGAATTTTATATTTATAGAATATATAAAGTATTTTTATTGAAAATTGGTTTCAGCAAAAGATAGGTTTTGTAAGATTCCCATTACCTTTATTCCTAAAGAAAATAATTTTACTGCTGATCTGGTTTTTCATAATAATGTACGGCAGGTTTAAGTAAAATAGCAAATAATTTTTCTTTTTTTTTTTTTTTTTTTTACAAATACTAAGGCAACTTGCAATGCAAGCAATGCATTGTAAACTGAACAATGTAACGTTATGTAAACTGAACTTTTCTGGTCTAAAATGGATCATTCCTATCTAGAAAAGGAGTAGTCATCTCATTACCAGCAAGACTCACTGACCAGTCTGGAAAAGTTACAGCTTTGCTTCAAGGCAGATCAAGAAATAATTCTCCCTCACTGGAGAGGCAATGCAAGAGTCCAATGGATACCATACCATCAAGTTAACAGCAAGCAAATACACTGTAGATAGGGAAACCTTTTTATTGTGGAGATGAAGACAAGACTGAGTTACCAGGGGTAGGCATATATTCCTAGAGCTGCTGCTCACAATGATTTAAGCATGGCTAATCAGATGCTGCCTGCTGAATTTCTGGATTTCCAGCTGTACTGCAGGAACAATGATCATGGAACATCATATTGCCAGGTAATTTCACCAGCACAGACTATTTTATACATTGCTTACAGGCTACAAAAGAAATCATGATGCCTTTACAACACCAGATTTAAAAATATGATCAGTATAATGTTATTTTTGACAATGGATTGTAGAATTTGTATTCTGGGTTTTCTCAAAGATCATTGTTAGTGTTTCTCAAAATGCACTAAATCTCATTAGTGGCATGTTTTTCATGCTAATGTAACAAATGCAGTCAGCACAAAACATAGACGTACAGTAAATGCACACTGCCATAACGAATTCCGTTCAATTTTTTCCCTGTATTATTAATCATGAAACGTTCTGAGCTTGCAACGTTTCCAAATGCCATGCCACATTTAACTCTATCAGCTACTATTCAGCAAGACACAAACAAATGTACTTTACGAAAATGTTCTGTACACAACAGCAGGGACTTGCCCAAGGATCCTGACAGACAAAGATTGAATAGCCCATTCTAAAATGGGAATGCTATCCTCACCCAGCAATTCTGGACACTGTAACCAGTGGTGATATCCCATTTCTAAAGGTCAGAAAAAACTCAAGCAGAGATTCTCGTTTAAATCAAAGGGAAAATTGATAGGTCTTGAAAAAGTTAATAAATTTGCAAATGTGCCTTGCAAATGTACATGTTTTCTCATTGTACATAAATTCTTCATGCGTGAGGTGTTTTAAGAGTGAAGCTTTGCTAAATTGGATCTGCAGTGAACAAATGCTGATGACTTTCCTTTTAAAAGGGACCAAATATAACAGAAATTGAAGAACACTAGAGTCAAACTTGCAGGTGAAAATTAAGTGTGGAGTATCTTTTCAGTGATCCTGACAAAGTAAGGAAAAAAGAATGATGGAATTACCACTATAAAGTGCTGCTTCACTGAAACCAGAGCAAAGCTGCAGGTGGTCTGGTCCAGCTGGCTGTTAGAAATATAGCTGGTTCTCAAAAAGTCTGTAAATCTCATCTCAGTCCTGCTCGCCATCCCCAGGCTTGGCGGGTGCTTCCCACTCGTCCTCTTGCACTCCTTCTCATCACTGTCCCGTAGGCATAGCAAAGGGTAGGGTCTGGCTGGGGCAGGCAGGGGAGAAGGGGACTTCCAAAAGCAGCACATTTCAGCCATGAAACAGCATTTTCCAGCAGAGAAGTACTGTGCTGAAAAATTCTCAGCCCACTCAACTACTAAGGATGGTGAATCCAAACACATTAAACTGTGGTACCTCTGAGTTTTACTGTTTCAGTATGGACCTCCCTTTATGGAATGGAAAGAAGATTTTGCTGTCAAAACCACAAAAGCTATATTTTATTCTGATATGAGGCAATAGTTAGATGGAAATAATTTTGGCTTTCAGAAGATCTGAAAGATCAGGGAAACATAAGTATATATATACATATTTTTAATTAAATGGGATATGTTGCCTTTTTGAAAATACCTGGACTACTGGTCCTTTGAAGATATAATGGTCACACATTTTAGTGTTAGCTTTAGGGTGTGCAATTGTATTAACTTAACATGTTTATGTACTTTACTTGACTGGAGGATTAAGACTGTGCTTAAATGCTTTTGCTGAACTGGGCCATGAAAAAGAATGCTTAAAAGAAGACAAGGTACTTGGGGTGTTTGAAGAGGAAAATCAAGTCACTTTTAGAACTTAGAAATGTCATATAAATCCTCACCTCCACATCAGTGGGAAAATCCAAAAAATGCATCTTGCAAAGCTTTGCAGAAAATAAGAAAATGAGGTTTTGCTTTGAAAAATTCAAGCTGATACTTATGCATAAGATAATCAGAAATACAGATTATCAGAGTAGAAGGATTTAAAGGGACCTATCAACTTGAAATATATTCATTTCTAAAAAAAAGCATTAAAAATAGTATCAGATAAAATTCTTATTCTGTGATTGCTCTGCAAATTCTTGGGGCTTTATAATAATGATTTTCATTCTGCTATTGCAGTGTTGAAGAGTCACAGAAACACGGAAAATAATGAAAGTGAAGATACACAGAGTGCATGCAAATGCAGAAGTGAACAAACTAGAAAGAACCAGAAATAGTTTTTCATTTTTCCAGTTATTTGTAGTTATAGCAAACCTTGGAGTTATGCCAAACAATAAAAAGCACGTTACTTTTAGGCATCAGACTGATTTTTAAGCAGTGTTGTTTAAGGAAAAAAGGCATTGATCCTCAATTAAGTTAAAATTAATTTACTCTCCTTTTCCTTTTACTCTTCCATAAATGTTGTTCCATGGCCTTAGATTTTTTTAATCAGAATCCAAAAATTATTTTGGACCTGGAAACTGAAGGTGGTGTTGTCCCTAAGAAAATACTGTTCCCATGTGAGAACTGGGTCACTTAATTTTGGCACCTCAATATGAAATTATTTTCATCTATAGCAGGATTGTGGAAGAAGACTACTTAAAAATCTTGCCACAGGATGTTAAGCTATTTTTAAAGTTATCCAAGCAAGGGAGTAAGTAATAGGTGGTCAAACATGATGCTAATCGTACATTTATACCCCATGGCCAGATGACAAACTTCATGTGATCCTTCCACTTTCCAGGCACAGATCCTTACTCTTTCTCAGGCTGCTGCGCCTGTACTCAAACCAATTTAACTTTTGCTGTAGAGAAACAGGGAAATAATGAGAAGTGAGAAAATGAAATTAGAAATAGAATTCCCCCCTCCCCCCCCAATATAAAAATGATTTTGATAACGGAATATATTGGTGCACATAGAACTAAGTGACCCATTGTGCAAGAGATTGGATCTTGAGTTTCATGGGTCTTTTTGTTACTTTCATTTGACCTTGTGTGCAGAAAGAGAGAAAACTGCAGATCTCATGGATTATCAGTGTTGGTATCCCCATCTATGTTTTGACACATCTTTACCAGAAGAACTAGGTGTGGTTTATGTTGCTGTTGGGAGAGCTCATAAGTTAACAAAGCTTCGGTTTTTCTGCAGTGATACAGATAAGTACAATCACATACCAAATGTCTTGAGGCTATGCATTATAACCTCTACATGCTTCCCAAGCCAGTTATAGTAAATGAGATAAAAAAAGAAGAGGCAGGAGAAGTCTGAAGTATTTAAATAAGGATAAATATGCAGTACTTTTTTCAGAGTAAGCAGAGAATGGAAATAAAGTTCCTAAAATGAGAAATGAATTGACATTTTAAGAACCACAGGAAATGAGCGTGAGAGCACTGGTGTTAGCATTTGTGTTATGATCCTATGAAGAGTATTTTACTGTCCCTCCTCCACAGCCCACTCTGCCTGGGACTGGAGAGGACATTAACAGGATGGTTTCTCAAAATGGCTTCCAATTTAACTAAATAATATTAAAATGTATTTATATGCTTCTCAGCTTCCAGCTGCAGAAGTGGAACTCTGCTGCTTTCATTTTCATTCTTGTGTTATTTTGTTTGTTGATTTTCCTTTTTTTTTAACACCAACAACCCAAGCAAGATTTGAGCAAGAGACGTGAAAGTTTCAGCTGGAAACTTTAAAAGGGAACCTGTTGGAAAAAAATGGGTAGCACTATATTGAAAATATTATGGTAGGATCAGTCGGTTTTTCTTTCCCAATTTGTCTCCTGGTCTCACATTGTCCTTGAGTTGTTCACAGCAGTTGCTGTTGGAATAATTGATTTTTCAGTTCACTGGCTGAAAAGATTTTCATTCACATTGACCAGAAGTGATTTCTTCAGGGGGAGAGGTTGCTCATCCTATCAAAAAACTGAAGTCTTAAAATATCTTATTGGAGTTAATTTGAGAAATAATTTTCAAAAAAACCCTAAAGGTAAATGCTAAGGCAACTGTCAGTCTGAACCAAAAATTATTTTGCTTTAAAAATGGCAGACAAAATGTTTTGACCTTTAACAAATGTTTTTCCCCACCGAAATATGCCATGTCTTCAAAAGAAATCTCAAATAGCTTTGACGGTCTTTTATTGGCAAGCAGATATGTTGGCCACAGCATTTTATTCAATGTTACTCTGAGGCCGTACAAGATCTTACAGCTTTTTTTTCAATACAGGACAAGGCTCGGGGCTGAATCTGCCTTTTGCACACCTAAGTAGTATGTGGTGTGTTTGCAGGTTTTTTTGATCCACATTTTTCTGCTTTGTAATCTCTGGGGAATGCTTGCAGGGTAGCTGGGTTCAAACTCTGAGCATGGATCCGGACCATGTTCCCTCCTCAGAGGGAAGTTACCACAGCTACGTTTCTGGGACCCTGAAACAGAAAATGCATTCATAAGAGATGACCGAGATTTGTAAAATAATTATTGGTGCATCCTTATTTGAATTAAGGTAAAATGTTCTTGTTTCCATTTCTTGCTTCAGATCCAGATGGCAAAATTTTCCTGTCTCCTGTGTGCCTGTAAATCATGAGTTTTCAATGGCACTGATTGGCTTGAAAGGCTTTAAATGGCCTTGCACTAAAATAGCCTTTAAGTACATATGCACAACTGATAAAATCAATACCACAGAAATGTAAACAAAGCCAGGGTTGTAAGGCAATCAGACGCTAATATACAGCGGCCAAAATAATGCAAGCCAGTCATGCCATGAATAGCTGTCCTACATGCTGCAGGAATGCTGCATATTTACGTAGCAAAGAGAGGAGCTGATGAGGGCAGGCACATTGGGATGGAAGATCACAAACCCATGCCCCAAGGGACTGTTATCTTAACTGTGACTTTGGATTGAATTTATAGTATTTTAAAGACCATACTCTTTTATAGTAATCATGGACTCATAGAATGGTTTGGATTAAAGGGACCATTACAGTTCCACCCACCCTGTTGTAGGCAGGGACATCTCCGCTAGACCAGGTTGCTCAAAGCCCCATTCAACCTGACCTTGAACACTTCCAGGGATGGGACATCCACAGCTTCTCTGGGCAACCTGTTACAATGTCTTGCCATCCTCATTGTAATGAATTTCTTCCTTATATCTAATCTAAATCTATCCTCTTCCAGTTTAAACCTGTTGCTCCTTGTCTTGTCACTACAGGCCCTGATAAAAAAAATATATCTAAATTTTTCTTATAACCTCCTTTTAAATAGTGAAAGACTGCTATAAGGTCTCCCCAAAGCCTTGTCTTCTTCAGGATGAACAACTGCACCTCTCTCAGCCTGTCTTCATAGGAGCAGTGCTCCAGCCCTCTGATCATTTTTGTGGCCCTTCCCAGACCTGTTCTAAGAGGTCCATGTCTTCCTTTCTTATACTTTGTATAGTGGAGATGACACATAAGTAACAAACACACCACTTGCTGTAAAAGCCTGGAGACAAGGCTGGGCTCTGATTTGTCTCACTGGGTTTACACCTTCTCAGCTAAGCATGTTTGCCCAAAAGTCCTTTTCAGCTTCATGGAGAGAGAGAGAGAAGCAATTTCAGGATGGCTTTTTGTGGCCATATTTGAGACGTTTTGCTCAGATGAGCTCATTTGCTTTCAATTAAGTGACTAGTTTACATGTAGGTAATCAGCATTTAGTTAGAGGAACCAGGTGCAGAACAAGGTCACGCAGCCCCATAGGTCTGTGGCCAGAGCCTGGGTTTTCTGTCTTCCAAGTTAATGAAGACTTTAATACTGCACTTGCTGGGAACACCAGTGGATAGCAGTCAGATAAATTTTCCTGCCTGCTGCCAGGACAATAAGCTGTTTCTTTAACCAGCTGTGCTTTAAGGTTAGTGCTTTGCACACAACAGGCAGAAATCAGTTTGTGGGGTTGCTTGTTTCTTTCCTCTCTCTGTTGTCCTACTTAAGCGCTTGGCTTCAGTTGGACTGTGTATTGAGAAAAGATATCTCTCTCTTCTGTTAATGAAGAGAGCGTGGGAACATGCATGTGTCACCAGCTCTTGAATTTACAGAGGAAAATATTAGGTGAAACTGAGCTGTATAAAATGCGTACAGATCATCCTGTTTTATAACACAACCTTTTTCAAAATGATAGAGGCAGACTATCTTGGTATGACAATTCAGATTCATTCCTTCTGGGAATATAATTCACAGTAAACTCATTGCTTTGCCTTTGAAAATTTTTAATCTTTGTGGACATTAAAAAGTAGAATTACCTTTATAATAAACAGGATCCTTGAATAATATACACATACACACTGACTAAGGGCTTAGGTTTTGTTTAATCTTTAATTCAGCAGTGGATTGTTTTTCACAGTAATACTATCAATTACAAAATGATCTATATAAAAGGGCTAGGGAAGCTATCAAAGTAATGTGGTGTTCTTATGATGAAGATAGCAGATGAGTCAGTATACACCTTGAAGAAAGTGAAAATTTCTTCTGTTTTGCTTACTTTTGTGTCCAAGAAATTCTTGACACCTGTTTTCCATCCATTTTGGGTTCCTGTAAGGCAGCTGTCACCATAATATCTAAGTGAAGTAAAAAGAATTAAAGAGCATAAAATGGAAAAAGTTACTATTAAGGCAACTGGGCTGAGTTTCAGGACATTTGGGTTCAATTACCAGCTCTGTTTCTGTCTTCCTGTGTGATCTTGGGCAAGTCCTTTTTATTGCCGTTCCCCATGTATGCGCTATGCTTAATGGTGCTTCCTTTCTCCCACTCATCACTGGTTTTGACTAGAATGAAGCTTTTGGGGATGGGACCAGTCTTTTGCTGGCAGTCTAGACAGTCCACTCTCAAATGTACACATCCTCTTTTAATGGTGTATAGTTTAGCTTCAGCTGTAAATTTCTTGATTACCACTGTACCAGGACACCTATAGACTACTCTGTAGGAAATGTATTATAACAGAATTTTTAATAAGATTAAAGATTCTGCTAAAAGGCTTTTTTAACGACCACCCATGACTAAAGATAAGAAGCACGATGACTAATGTGCACAGTCTGTGATGAAGTACGGATGATGCTTCTGTATTTTCATATTCATGTATTCATATGCACATGAATATATATATTCACAAAAGTAAAAGCTCTTTCCTGAACAGGTACTAAAAGCTCCGTCTGAGATAAGGAAGGAAAACACTTGAATTACAATGGCCTGGACAGATGGTAAGTAAGATTTAATGGAAAAGTTGATGAATTACTCTTTTTCTTTAACCTGAATGAGGTTTTCAGGAGCCTGTGAGTGCCAGAGTAAATGAAAGTTGTTCTGGGCTCTGAACAAACAAAATACCCTTTCCCTTGTCCTTTTTTCCTTGCCCTCAAAGGCACCCATTTCTCCCTGTATTTAATGATAGGAAATGATAGATGTACCTGCAAAAGATCAGGGCAACTGAAACAGGCAGAAAGGCAGAGAGTGTGGAGGCTGGTGAGACAAAAGGTCACCTGTGATTGCTGCATTTCCCTTTGGGCAGCCTTGGCTACTCCTCTAGAAAATGGCTTCAACCACATGTCTCAGACCCGTTTGCAGTTGTGTCCCAAGTTGTTCTTACAGGTTTCCAGAATACTGGCCTTCCCCCACCATTTAAAGAGTAGTTCATCATGAACAGAAGATGATGATTTGGAGAAGGGGGGTGTGAGGTGCCTTACAGGTGCAGTCAGCAGTGTGACAGTGCAACCTCTCCTTTTCGTGACGGCACCAGGCTGAAGAAGGAGCTCCAACAGGGTCTGCAGTCTGTTGCCATTGTTGCTTATGGGGTGAGAGAAACTGTGAAAATGCACTTGCTCTGCATCTTCTTTCACAGTAATACAAAAGGCACTGATTCTTCTGGGGTTGGTACTCTAATACACTACACACAAAGCACTCTGGCCAGAGGAAAAATAAAGACCAGATCTTCAGAAATTGTCCGTAACACATGCCTGCCAAGGAGGGTCACCTGCGTTCTACAGTCTTGGAGAACAGCACACTACAGCAATGCACAATGCTTGTATGCCAGTGTGCTTAGCTCCCTTGATTCATACTGGATTTGCACTGGTATTTGCCCTGTCCTGCATACCCGTCTCTTAAGGATCAATCGGGCTGTAGAAGCAAACATCTGTCAACTGTGGAGGCTGTCTCCATCATGGGTCAGTACCTCAGGGTGCCAGACTCTGAATCGGACAAGGCAGGGCCAGCTCACGGAGGAGATATTGAAGCTTTTCAGTTTCTGAGTCGCACAGGACTCTGAACTCAGTGTGAGCCAGAAACCACTGCCTCCTGGAGAGGCTGAGCACTGCAGACAGATGGCATTTTGCCTGCTTTTAAGGTAACATCTCTTGGCTTTTGCTCAGTTTATACTTATGTGCTTAACTTCTAACCTGGAAAGTAAAATATTGTTTGACATGCTGCCTTTGAAAGACTCCAGACACGAAGTCAAGATAGCAGCCATGATAGCAGCCATCTTTCAAGTCAGTAATATCAGCTCGTTCTCCAAGAAAGAACGCTTCCTTTACCACAGGTAGCATGATTCTCCAGAGGAATGACAGGATCATTCATATAATACTGACCTCTCAGCCTTCCTTCCAGCACTGGAGATCAGTGAAGACGATAAGGTTTTATCTGCTCTAATGCTTTGGGAAAGTAATGCAGAAGGAGTTAGGAAGGGGAAGCAGAGCTTGTGTCCGAACTCCTTCAGGACTGTGTGACTGCAGTGGCTGAGAAGCTGTTCAACAAAATTGCTTAAAGTAGATGACATTACAATTCCTCTCCAAGAGAAGCCAAAATATTAACCCTCAAAGGTACTTAGCTAAGACAGTTTAAAAGCTAAATACCTTAAAGAACCCTAACTTAATACAGAATTGAATGTGCTGCATCAGATGAGCTCTTTGAGAAAAGTGACAATTCTGAACCTAACAGGAAAGCAATCCACTATGTCCTTTCCAGTCCTGGAAGAGTGAGCTCCACTCCGCTGTTTTCTCTGCTTGGATCAGGAAGCATGTCCTTTGCAAATGCTAGACAAATTTCTCAAACGTCTGTCATTCTCCATCACAAGCCCAAACTCCCTAATGTGATAACTTGAATATGAAGAGGACCTCATGTAAATTCTATTGAAATTCAATCAAGGAAAATAAACTGCAGACATCTGCTCTTTGCTTGGGTACTGTTTAGATGTTTTCCCTTGGTCTGCATAAAAATGCTTACGTAGCTTGAATAAATGCCAACCCAACATTTCAACATCTGATGGGCTATATAACCATATGAACAATGGCAGTGAGAAGGTAAATGGGAAGGTGAAGGTATCACAGGATATGGATTAGCTGGCTACCGCTCGTCATTCAAAAGTTGCTGATTAGTGATCTCCTTTAAAATCTGATTAGAAAGGAACATTGTTTTCATCCATTTAAGTAGGGGCCAGTCACCTTTTATGCTTCAAAATATATGAGCCAGCATTTGTAGGAGTGTGACTCTCATGGGTGCACAAAAAAATGTATTAATGAATGGCTTTGGAAAAATAATGCTTAAAACCATCCTTTAAAGCAGTGAACTCATTCTCCTTTACTTTCCCTTAGTCCTGAATCTCCTTGAATTATAACAGTAGGTCAGATTCCTCCATGGTGAAACTTTATTGGTCTTGACAGACTTTACACCAGAGATTTATCTGGCACAGTATTAAATATCCACCTTCTCATACCCAAACACGCAACCTAATGCTAAAAGGTAGCCATGATAGCAAAGAATCCACAGTGCAATTTTATACTTTTAGAGGGGAAATGCTGGTCCTCTCCCAGGCTGCAGCCGGCAGGGGCCGTATGCCGTGCACTGTCGTCCAGGCATTGGGTTCTTATTATCCCAAAGCAGCTGGAGCGGATGACCCATCTCACTAGTGCTTTTAGTAGTTAGGTCCGAAATCTGGATTGCTTCTCTGCTGCCTCGCACTGGTGATACCCAAAGGGCACGAGTGCTGAACACTGTCACAGTGAAGCTCCCTAAATGCCTAAAGGTCTGAGCTAGATTCACAAATCGTTTAGCTTCCCTCTGTGACTGATTTGTAAGCATGCTCCAGTGCTGCTTATTGTACTGGGCTTCACATAGAGCATCTCTGGAAGTGCTGACATGTCTCTCCCTGTCTCTATCTCATTCCTCTTTTAATCATTCACCTACTAATTATAGCTCAGACTTTATGGTGATGATGGGAAGGATTTAACTTTCCTCATCTTTCTGAAGTGATTTGAACCTAGGATTAACTACTGTGGGCAGACTGAAGATGTTCTCATTCCCTGTGTTAAAGCTTCTGTTTTATGTGGAATAAAGAAATGTGCATCATGCCAGAAAATAAACATGATACAGGAGTGCTTGGGGCACCTCGGTTCTGTTCCTGCTACTCTATTTATATTCAATAAATCCCATGCAGGGATGGAATTTGAGGCATACTTCTGCTTTAATGTTGCCTCTCAGCTGGCTGCTATCTTTGCAGTGTTTTCTCTGCTCTTTTATTCCTTAGGTTGTGGCTGCAAGGAATGGAAAATATGGTTTTAGAAAATGCAACATAGGATTTAAAATGTCATAGCTATATGGTGCAGCACTGAACTGGTGCAAGGTAACCCTGACTGCTCCAGTTTGCTCCAGGGATTTTTGTGTCAGGCAGCTATACACTAGGTTTTATGCCAGCTCAGATATTATCTGACTGCTCAGTTCTGATGGTACTGGCAGTCAGGTACTTTCTCCTCTCCTGTGAGTGGTATAAAAGAGCTTTGCCTACCTGCTTAATCCAGGTCAGGGTTGTGTTCTGAGTGATCCTGGGAAGTCCAGGTCTGAGGCTGCTCAGTGCAGAGCTGTGGCCTCATGCTCCCCACAGGCGAGTTAGGAGCCTTCATACATGAGCCTAAATGTGGTACATCCCTCCCTTTTGCTGTCCTAGCCTTCAGCAGATGCTTAGGTTTCTGTAAATTGTTTCTATTGGGAGGAAATATTTCAGTGGGAGACAATGTTTCTTTGATTTGATAATGTTTATTAATAAAAAATGTACATAAAAGGCTGTCTCTCTGAATCAGTAGAAAATAAAGAGCAGAATGCTTTTCCTCTTATAATTCCTGTCTGCTTTTGTTTTCCAGTCTGCATTCTCCTCACAAAGCTCTTCGGCTTTCTTTCAGGTCAGGGTCAAGCAACAACTAGCTGCCTTTGACTTTCTGTTGTGCTGTGTATCTGTGATATTTCTGTGTGTCTTTGTTCATGCTTACACATGCCTGCACATATCTCCACTGAAAAAAACAGCTGTATCTATTTGCTTTCATTCTCTACTGAACCTCTCCCTACTGACATTGCTCAGATCCTGATCTGACTTGCATTTGTGGTGGTGGTGGCTGTTGTTTTTTTTTTATTCCAGTCAGAATAAGGAACTTAATCACTTTATACATCTCATGAGACTACCATTAGCTTCCATGAGGTTTCCATCCACAGTCCACCATCAGGTGACATATGAAAATGATAATTCTACCTTTTACATTATAGAGTGAACCGGATGGCCTTGGGCTTGACTCTTCAGCAAACAGTAAACCTTCCAGTACTTCTTTTAAGCCAGATGTGATGCTGTCAGATCATTTTTAGTGTAACTCATTCACTTGATTTCATATGAAAGGGCCTGGGGACTTGTATGAGCCCTGTTTTCTAGCACAAATATTTTAGCAAAGACCTGGGGATGGGAGAAGGTAGACATGCATGCTGCTGGAGCCTGGGTTCTCTTAGACAGTGAAGACATCCAGCGATATATCTGCATGGGTCTTCAAATTTGCTGAATACAGATCTTCACTCTAAGATCCATACAACTACATTGATATATTGCTGAGTCCGTTCGAATATTTCCTTCTTAGATGTGTCTACATCCACCCTGACAGATATGCCCTTGGCTTGGGCACGTCCATAGGTGTTTATGTAAAGTGAAGGATTTTTGTAGCTCTCCTTTCTTTTTCCTCTGTGTGATTCAGGAGCTTTGGGCAGAAAGTTGTGGCACTGAGTTGAAGAGCTAAAACTCTGACTCAGTGATGACTCAAGGTAAGGTGACGCACTGTTCTCTCGGATAATGAGTGCACACAGTGTAGTCCCTGGGAAGAACTGTGCTGAGTTTAGCATGTCCTTCAGATGCTCTGAAAGAATGCATGTGACAGTACAAAACAAAAATGACAAAGCTCTTCCTGTAGGACCTTTTCTAAAACAAGCAAAAAAATATTTGGGTGGTACAGCAATTACTAGCATTAGGTTGCTGTATCTCACTTTTTAACCTCTGTCAGGTCTAATTTTTATCAGTTAGTTATGTACATAGCCAGGCAACAGGTATAAATATGCAGACTGCTGGTACTTCCTCAGGTTGGTGAAAACATCAGTGGGTCTAATGGTTAAAAGGCTTTGTATTTAATGAGTATTGTTACAATGGGTATCCAAAACACAGCGCTACAAGTTGAAGTCGTGATCCTGCCATTAAGTCTGCTGTGATTCATCCCGGTCCGTTCACACCGTGGCACCAAGGAGCCTCCTCTGCAGCCATTCCCACAGGTGCCTTTCAGCAGAAACCTCCCCCGGCATGACGGCTGGCTTCAGGGCCAGGGAAAGAGCCTGGAGAAGCGGCTGTTTCCCTTGTCATGTCCCCAGTTTGCCACAAGATGACAATGTTTCTGAACTTTGACGGCTAACAAGAACCACGAGAGCCGTAGATCCTTTTCGCTGACTGCCTAGGCTTGGGTGGTGTCCGTACATGGCTGAATGTGGAGTGCTAAATGGGATGTGAAGTTATAATCGGGAGAGCAGAGATATTAAAAAAGACTGGCAGCCCACTGATGTGCTGTTCTGCTGGGTCAGCTGTCGAATGAAGACATGCTAAATCTAGCACTTGCCTTGTGCCAGTCATTTGGGGCAGCCTGCCACGTACCTGCTCGGTCCAGGTTTCTTGCCAGAGGTCTAAGCTCAAGGCGTGTTGAATTTTATCATTTGTATCTGTTTTGGAATTGCTGAATGAAATGTTTTTGCCTGACATACAAAACAAAACTTAACTGGAGATCAGACAGCTGCAACATCACTTTCACAACTCTTATTTTTATTTAAAAGATAGTTCTTTCACTGTTAATATCCCTTGACTATTAATTGACAGTTCTTGTGCTCACTTTCAAAGAACAGAGACTGAAAGGTTGACAGCTTAGACATGGAAGATGAACATAAAGTAGCCTGTAATACACTACTTCTGCTACTTTTGACTTGGCTTTACATTACAGATGCTTGATTTGTTTAATAGAGGTTGTTGTTTTTTCCCATTATGTTGGTGAGCTCAGAAGAAAGGAGAAAACCAGGTTTGCATTTACTAAGAATTATGTTACTTTTGTTTTGACATAATCTGTTACATAAATATGTTTAACAAGTGTACGTAAGTGATCACTCACAATCAGAAAAGAAGCAGTACTGAAAAAAAGAGTCCATGAGCTCCTCAGTTATGGACCTTTACATAGATGTGCGGGATGGTATCTTGTCTGCTACTATTTAGATTTAGTTTCTCTTTGTAATAACAGCTGACCATCAATCTAGTATTTCTATTGATAATTGTTGAAAGGTTTGGAAGACATGGAGCTTCATTTCATCTCTGTATACCCTTATGTCTTCTTTCATAAAATAGGGACAAAAATATTCTCCTCTTTTTTTTTTCCCATATGGTCCTGTGACCACAGTGTGACAGCTCAATCAAGTTTGTCTGGCAATTTGAGTTCAAACAATAAAATCAAATCATTTAGGAAAACAAAAGCTTTTTTTGTTAGTGAGAAAGAAATATCATTAAAAATATAAGGCAGAAAACCTAAAATTGTGTAGGAGTTTAAAAGGACTAACAACTTAAACAGTGCTAATAAATCCTCCATGTTTTCATTAATTTCACTGGGAAGGAGAGGAGGCATTAATCTCATCTAACTTTAGATAACTAAAAGATTTTTATCTAGTCTGAGCTAGTTACCTGGCTTGCTCTATAGTCAGCCTGTAGGCAAGTCTTCAAGATAATTAATTCCATCTATCTTAGACGCTGTACTTGAACAAACACCCTGTACAGCTGATATTAATTTTACATTAACTGAAGAAACAGCTTAAAAAAATTGCTTAGACCAGGCTTATTTTTAGACAGCCTAAGCAAACAGACTCTCTTCATGACTAAATCACCCACTTTTAGCCCTGAAAATTTGAAACAATTTTTTTTTAGGACTCAACCATACTATATGGAGGGGCCTATTAGGCAAAGATGCATATAAGATGCTGCTTGATTATAGCTGCAGAAAAAAGAATTTTTCTGTCTTATAAAAAATTTTCCCAGATTAAATAAATCATGTTGTTTTATATTAAGACAAGGAGTTAATTTTCAAAAAACAATCATCAAATAAAAATTCAAAAGAAATGTGTTTATCCATCAAAATACTTCATTTAGCTTTTTAACATTAAAGTTGCAGTGGTAGGCAGCTTAATAAAACAGAAAGAATAACATCAAAATAACCTCCAAACTTTGCTTTGAAGCAGATAACAATCTCCCCCCACCCTGCCCCTGGGAAATATCATTATGATTTCTGAAGTATATTTCTAGAGACTGAAGAAAAGCAATTTAAAAAGTCTTAAGCCCTTCCATTGGAAGTGTTGGTTTTGATGAATCAGCATCTTGGAGGGGCAGGGAGAAGAACTTTCCTGACTAAAAATGCTACAACCGTCTCCTTCCCAGGCATACTTGGGAAGTCTAGGTGGTGCATGAGCATCTAGGTGTTATTTTGACGGGATTAATTTTGCCCCCAGTGGGAACACACTGAAAGAAAAGCTGATAACCTGCCTTAAGAAATTCTTGACAGCTGGTAAAGAAGGTTAAGGGAACAGTGACTTCCTTTATATCTCGTTCCTAACTTCTTCTCCAAGGATGTGCTGCTGGCTATTCCCAGGCACCAACTCGCTTTTGACCCAGCATGGTAGTACTGTGTGCTGCTCTGGGCAGCAAAAAAGAAGAATTCTTTGACTTCTCTCCATCTCCTGAGGAGCCTCTGGAAAGGCCAAGGATTCCTCAGGCCCTAGCCCTTTCCAGAATTTGTCCCAGGATGTCTTCATTCAAGACAACGGATTTACTAATTGTTATTGTCTTTCCAAACTACAAATAAGGACAGTCATCTCTTATGTAAAATAAAAAAATAGCATCACATTCCTGCCATCAGGAATTGTCTTAGAGGGAAAGGTGAACACAGCAACTAATACAGCTTCAAATTAAAAAGTCAGAGGCTGTGGGCAGTCTGAGTCTTGAATTTCATAGATGGGGAAGCCAGAACCTACAGGTATCATAGGCAGAATTAACTCATATCAACCCAAATTCCTTCTTTTGACATGAAAAACACAGACGATCTTCATTCTTTAGAGTGTGTTGTGTCTGATGTACAGTAGATGTTTTTTTTCTCACACTGATGTGCATCAATAGTGCAATGTCTAGCTTCTGCATCTGCTGTGTTTATTTCAAATAAGCTTTTGGGAAGCAGCTATATTAGATGTCTCAGGAGACTCTACCCTCCTACAGCTTTCCTGCTCTGCATGGCTATGGAAGAGTGTCCGTGTGGCTGGGTGTCCCACCTGCCCAAATAGCCACTCTCCCCACTTCTGTGTAGAGGAATCAAGAACCGGAAATATTTTATAAACTCTCACAAAAAGATACAAGAACAAGTAAAGAAGCAACAAAAAATACTTATTAATTTCCGAATTACTTTTATGTATAAAAACATTAATTTTGGACAAAGGCAGAAGTTACATGTATGTTATACTTTGGCCTTTTTATAAACATTAAATTCTTAAATAGTTTGATTCACTTGGGTCTCCTGACATCTATTTATCCATATTTGTGTGAAATTGAATCTGCATAGTAACTTACTGGTCAAGAAGCTAAATAAAGTAAGTGAGGTTAAGCATCTTAATTTATACCTTTGAATAGAGACCCCTGAAATGATTCTCTTGCCATACTCTTCTAAAAAGCTTTGACATATGCATTAAGCAAATTTTAATGTACGTAAGTGTCCTGGTTTTGGCTGGGATAGAGGTAATTTTTTCTCAGTAGCTGGTACAAGTCTGTGTTTTGAATTTAGTATGAGAATAATATCCTTTTATTGAAGTTTATGCATGCTGAAAGTTTACAGGGTTTAGAAAAAAAATAAGTTGATAAGATAGAACTCTGTGAGGAGCAGTAACTCTCAGAACCTTTTTAAATGTGTCCTATCATTTTTCTTTTTTACTGCAAGGTTTATGTCATTCTTAACTAGCCCTTTGCATGCTGCATTTTAGGATCTCTGCCACTAGAAGGTAGAAATCTCTATGAATACTTCAATAGCATTGAAATTAGGTTAAAAGAAAGAAAAAAAGGGTTTTGTTATGCCCATTCGTTTTACGAGGCTGCAATTTACTTGACAGAAGATGTCACTCTAGATTTATTTCAGAAAACAGAATCAGTCCTGGAAAGGTCTTACAAAGGAAAGATCATTGACATACATGGTCTGTGCGTTTGCTTCTTGCAGCTTATGTTCCAGAACGCACAAGGACAAACTATTTCACATGGCCGAGGACTGAAGCCTCAAATACTAACTTTATAAAGCCTTCAGTTACCGTGTGATTCATTTCCGTAACAGCCAGTACTTCAGCTCTGAGAAACTACTACCCATGGTATTGTGGCTTTCACCAAAAGCAACCTCAGCAAACTGATTTTGTGGAGATACGACTTCTTCCATTAGCTGACGATTGGTCTCTCTGGTCTTTGTTCCTTCTGTGTCAGTGCAGCTAAAGGATGCTGTTGTCTGAACACATATGCTGTGTTTGAAGTGCAGGTATTCTCAAATTCAAAGTCACATGAATGTTGAGGGTAGAAAATACAATGAGACGCTCTGGAGTGATAGCTTTGATCATTGGTCTCCAAAATTCGAAGACTCTGGTTTGATTTCACAAAGCATTTACCTTCTTACACAGGGGCTCACTCCGTGTCCCTGGTGTGAAGGACATGGGCATGTCATTGCTGTGTCTGTCTGTGAATAGCTAGGAACAATAACAGTGTAGCTGGACCTTTGCCTTGGGAGGATGAAAGCCTGACAATATCACAGGAGGGCCCAGCCTCTTCCAAATGATACAGAATGCTGTGAGGCAGCCAGTAAAGCAAGGGCAAGGGAAGGGCAAGGACAAGGGAAAAGCCAGAGCACGGGAAAGAGGTGTTAATGCCAGCTACAAACCTGGGAGGACAAGGCGAAGAACTGCTTAAAGATGAGCAAGGTCATAGAGGGTCACATTTAACAGTGGGGGCAGAGAAAGCCTGTTTAGATCATGGAGAAAGACTCTTCATGCAGAAGCATGGCTTTATGAGTTTCTACAGAGCACTGCCCTAGGCCCAAACAGGTTTTTCAAGTGGTGAAGAAAGAGGTCCATTTCTCTTTAGGATTATGTCTAAGTCTGGTATTTCTTCTGCAAAGAATAACTGAATTTGGCTGATTTTCCTGTTCAAAGTCTGGGAATCCATTTTCCTTATTGTCATACATCCTACTGAATTTATAAATAAGCCTTGGCCTTGTGTGGCTAATGATCTGGAAGGTGAAATGTTTAAATTATTAAGGTACTGGGGTTTCTGAAAGTAATGTCCACATTGGTGCTAAGAGCTTGCAGGACTTGAGCTGAGGCGTTCCCTTTTCCTCTGGCAGGATTCCTCTGCCAAAGCGTATGCTATGGACAGAAAGGTGTGATATAATGGTTGTCCCTGAAATTTTAGAGCTTATGGAGTCATTGTGATGGGGCCAAACAGATTGTCCAGGAAGGAAACATGAACAGGATCATTTGTTGTGGTCTGTGTGTGCATGTGTGTGTGTGAGGCACTAGTGATAGACAGTTTGGCACTGTTGCTTCTAGTGCTCTTCGTTATCAAGTGTGTTCATAAATGTTCATAAATTCTAAGCATTCCTCAATATTCTAAGTTGAAAGCCAGAGGAAAAGGAGAAGGCAGGAGAGGAAGAGGAAGCAGGTTTTCTCTTCAGAAAAAGACAGTAATAGCATGGTAATAATTTTTGGGTAGCTGAAGAGGGAAGAAAAAAAATCAAATGCGATCTAATACATAACTGTCACTTACCGTGAGTCACATCTTTCTTTTTAGATCCAGATTATCTCCATCCCACATAAATGTGGCATTCCTTAACTTTCTATTTCAACAAATCATGGACTTGAAGAAGGCATGCTTGGGCTTGCAGGAGAGTATTTTACTAAAGGAATGAGTCATTGCAAATTTCATTATCCAGACTTCTCTATTACTTGCCCTTATGTCTCAGTGCAAGTTTTGTCCTAAATCAGGCCTTAGGAAGGATTACATCTGCTGTACCTTGAAACTGTTTATCTAGGGTCTTTATAAAATGTGGTCTTCAGGATTTTTATCACTTGCAGTAAAAGTCAAACCTAAGGTATTTCAGCATTCAAAATATATGCAGCTATTTGGGGGACTGTAAGCAGGGTGACTGATACTTTTACTGAAGAAAAGCAAGATGATAAAATGGAAAACAAGTCTAAAATGGGAGCAAAGAAGTATGGCTCTAGCTCCATCTCAAGAGTGGCACTGAGTATTTTAGGATGCTCTGCATAATATGGTTTGCCCAGAGCTTCTAGGGCATCAGAATCTCCTGAGTAATGACAGGGGGAGATTTACGTTGAAATCTTTGTACTTACATTTCACAAGATGAAAAATCTGGACCAGATCCTGACACAAAAAGAACATAAAGGAAAGTGGAAGGCCTCCTATGCACCACAATGAACATGTAAGTTGCTTCATATCCTGACATAAACCTGGAGATCTTGGCAAGGAGCAGCAGTGTGAAACATTTTGGCCATGCTTGAGGACTTAGCTGGAAAATCAGTAGGAAATAACACAGGCAAGAGGGAGTCTTCTGGTTGCTGATGTTACCTTTCTGTCCTTTTCTGGGCTACCAGATTAGCTCAAGAAAGTAGAGAAGGAGAAGAGTTTGGAGCTGCTTCCTTCCACGAAGCCTAGAATGAGTACCACATCACAGTGTTCAGCATAGAGCAACTCACGGAAAGCAGAGCCTTAGCGAGATGCAAAAATATTCCCTTTTAATATAATTTTTTTAGAACCAGTGACACTTCGGTGCTTAGTCCATGACAGCTACAGGTAAGTACAAAAGAACACAAAGAATCCCATAATCCGGTCAGGTTTAGTAGGTCAATGTAAAATTAATCTTTAGTAATATACACATTTCACCTTTTTAAAGTGAAAAACGTGAGTCCCCAGCAACTAGAGGACACTTGCTTCTGCTTTCTCACTAACAGTGAGTAAATTAAGAGAAACTCTGCTGAAGTCAATAACATTTGAAAGAAAGAGATTAACTGTTTTTTACTCTCCGTCTGAAATCTACAATCTTCCCTTGTGAATGTATTTAGAACAGTGAAGTCTCAGATAGAAAATAGTCAGTGTCCTAGCCCTAAATCTTGATTTAAATCTAAAACTGCTCAAGCCTAGTTTACTATGGCTTATTTTCAAACAAACTAATGCTGCCACAGAGACACAGCTTGGAAATGTGCCCTCCCACAAACACTCACAAATATTTTTATATGCATCCTTTTCTTGTAAAATACAAGCATTGATCGAATTATTTCTCTCATCTTTTTAATTGGTTTTAAAAGAAGTAAGGGTATTTTGCGTCTACAATCTGTCTACATATGTCCTTTCATTCTGTTCTGTTGTATACTGTTTGTATCATCGGCTTCTTAGTAGGACTAGTTTACATGTGTTTTCTTCTCTGCATTTTTGGCTTTTTATTTTCATTTCATTAAGCCAGATTTCCAGTTAATTTGCAGTCATAGCTCACACATGAGCACTCAGATGGTTCTTAAGTACACATTTCACCAATTAGAAACCATACTTTCTATCCAGGGTCATTAAGTGTCTTTGGGTCAAAGATGAAAGAGTTGCTTTATATTTTCTTCCCAAGGGCATTTATGTATTATGATCTCTTCCCTGGCTGCTGATTCTGGGTTCTTTTACTTCAGAAGGGCTCAGTTCTCTTTTCGAGACACAGCCAACAAAACTAGAAGTGGAAGTTGGCTAAGAAGAGGGGGTTGGACTTTCTCAGGATCTGATGCAGTCCCCATCTGATCAGGGGGAGCCTCCCATCAGTTCTCTATCAAATTCTACCAGGACTGTGTGGCACATTCTGGTACAAACAGATGATGAAATTCACTTTTGCATTTAATCATATGTTTTAGGACTTCATGGAAGAAGAACTAGTCCAGAAAATATAAAAAAGCTTTCAAAAAATACCTTCAAATGAAATGCAAACCTATCTAAGGTTCAGACAATTCAGTTACTGTCCAATTGCAGAAGAAGAGTAGAAGAGTTAAAAGTACAGTTTTGCTGTACTTCTGTGCTAGTCCGAAGAGTGGGAGGAGAGTGTGCGAACTTCTCAGAGCCAGTCCTGGCAAGATTTCCAGAAGTGAGAGATTCAGGAGCCTGGGCACTTCCTGGGCTTTGGACACTGTCCTGGTGCAAATCCTAACACCATGATCATTGGCAGACACAGAAAGAAATGAGTCACTGAGTGTTTGTCATTTCCAAAACAATATAGCTTCACATTATGAATTAAAAGTCTGATAGAGGTAAGTAACGTCCTGAAATGTTTATTTAGATAACAATCTTGTGAGCAGGTCCTGAGAAGCAATCACTGTTAAAGTGGTGGATTTTATTACATTCAATAAAACACCTACATGTTGCAGAAATGACATCTCAGTTTTTCAAATAGCTAGAAATTGCTGAGCTTAATGGGCGCTGGAGTGATGATATAATCACAGTTTTCTCTGGTGTACAGCCCCTATCATTTATTATTTCAACTACTGTACATTGGAATCCACTTACTCTGACAGCCCTGCCTTACTGTGGGTCAGCTTGATAGCATCAGCTGGGAATGGGTAATAAGCAAAGTGTCCTGACAGCAGGCTTGGCAGAGCTAGCTTTAAAGGTAGAAATGCGCTTAAAAGTACATAAAGTAGGTGTGACAAAAAGAAGAAATAAAGCATTCCTCACTGGAGTATTGCACAACTCCATGAATTTTTGATTTCCAGATGTTTTACCTATCAGATATTCCCTGAAGGATTTTACAAAAATTCCAAAATATGTCAGTTACTCTCAGCTGCTCAGGGACATGGTATTGATGATGTGGTGTGTGGTTGTTCAGCCATGGATAGAGAGCAAATTTCCTTTTTTTTTTCCTTCTTTTTAAATGGAGAAGCATTGTTTGCAATCACCAACAGCAGATCTGCTGAGGGAATTTAGCAGTTCTGACCCTCCATGTCAAAAATTTTTAGGGGAACGTAAAGACAACGTAACTTGCAAAGCTAAATACAAACCATTTGTCTGAGACTGGAGGTAAGCAAAGCCTGTATGGCAAGTGAACTTCAGAAGATTCTGGTGTATATTGGAAAAGTGGTGGTGTTTTTTGTTTTGATTTGGGATTTTCTGTTGTTGTGGGCTTTTTTTGGCGGGGGGTGTTGTTGTTGGGTTTTTTTGTTTGTTTTGTTTTGTTTTTCCTGAAGCTGTCTCTTCCGCTGTGTTCATTAGACAATGCAGTTAAGCACAGTCTTGCTTTTTGGTTATCTTCCCTTGAGTGATTACTTCCCGTATAGTCTGCAGGAAAGTGGTTCAGTGGACAAATGTATGCTAAGTGGGTGATGTCCACACTGCCATGAGTGTGCCAAAGCTGCCTCAGTGTATTTTCACCACGTTGTGCTGCAAGCTACAGTGGAGGCGTGTTCAGCCCCAGGGAGCCAGAGGAAAACAAGCTGCAGCAGCTCCTTATGCAAAGGTGAATCCCAGGAAAATAATACTGAAGTGCCTGCAGTTACCCCCAATCTAGTCTGATCTTGCTGCTTTGCAGGGCTACACTTCACCCCAAAAAGGAACGTGCAGGCTTTGGGCTAGAGGCTGTGGCACGCAGCCGGCACAGTACCAATGCTGGCGGTGAGCTGAGCCTGACTGATTCTGTGTAACCTCATTCACACTCTCAGAGACATGTCAGCATAAAGCTGAGAGGTTCTTGCAGAAGTGGGTGGGAGCATCTCCTGTGGGACACTGCTTGAAGGGGCTGAGCAAATGCCTTCCTGATTCGGTGTTCATGAGTATAAATACTGAACTGTCTGTACCTATTTGTGTCTGTGATCTTTCTCCACCCTAGACATCTCCGTTTCCTTGGAAAAAGTATTGAGGTTTTTTTTTAATATCGCCAGATTACTGACAGTGGGGAAGAACTGCCTGAAAAGGGTGATCAGGGAGAGTTTAGTGTTTTTAATGGAGCTGAAATAAGAACCAGATTGAGGGCTATGAGCCGAAAATTTGTGTTGCTGTCTGTACAATAGCATATCATTCAGATAATTTTTTAAAGGGATGTTTAGATATCTGGAATCTGCTCCTGTTGTCTTATAAGGACTATACTTTCTTCTAGTGTTTATACCAGTTTGTACCTGGTTACTTTAGTTCCTCCAGCCATGTTTAAGCATCTAAGCCATACTGATATTTATTTATTCTTTCCTCATAAGTCTCTCCCTCTCATTCCCATAAAAACTAGCCCAGATCAACCTAGTAATTTTTTTTCTTTTCCCCATTTCTCTTTTCACAGCATGTATATATTTTTGGCCATAAGGTACCCTTAATTGATGAAATCCTCTAGATAAATTTGTAGCAAGGCCATATAGAAAAAGAACTGCTTTCTCTGTATTTTGTGATTAGCTGCCTGTGTTTCTTACTTGGATTTTATGTCCCCCTTCTGTCATATTACATTGCTAATTCATGGCTAGTGAGTTGCTTACAATTTCTGCAAAGGACAAACTGCTGTTACAGCTTCCCTGGTTTTAATCTGATCATTAGATGCCTGTGTTTTGCATTCATTTCCCTGAGATGTTCTGGCTTGTAGTTTTTCGAGTTGAATTTGATTTTTGGTGGGCCTCTCACCCTGCATATTCCTCTTCTCTCATTAACCCATTCACAAATTTTTTTTTTCTTCTTTTCTGAAGCCTCACTTGCTTTATCAGAAGCATACATACTCTGGGTATTAGGATTTCCAGGCTCAACTATTTTTACAATAACTGATGCCACATTCGTTTGTTTTCTTTCATTTTCCATCTGCCTCTTATCTGGTCTCTCACCTTCTATTCTTTCACCTGATAAATCAATTTTGCCAGTATATTTTTGTCTCCCTCTGTAAGTTTTGTTCTACCATGTTTTTTTCTCTGAAACACAAGCCAGCCTGTCTACCTGTACGTCATAAATACATAAATGTCAAGATTACTTTTCCAATAAATAGGAACAGATTGTCTGATGTTAGTTTGCCAGAATCTGGATTGAAAAGCATCCTGAAAGGAAAAAAAAAAAATGTTGTTACAATAAGCACAAACATTTTAATAAATAAAACTATTCTGAAAGGAGTTTGCTTTCTGGCTTCCTAGAGTGAAAATTAGATATTTCTCTGATAATTACTTTCCTTTTTAAAAGCGCTGTTTTCACAGAATCACAGAATCACAGGTTGGTCTGGGCTGTAAGGCACCTCTGGAGATCACCTAGCCCAAGCCCCTGCTGAAGCAGGCTCACCCAGAGCAGGCTGCACAGCATCGCGCCCAGGTGGGTTTGAATGTCTCCAGAGAAGGAGACTCCACAGCCTCCCTGGGCAGCCTGTGCCAGGGCTCCGCCACCCTCCAAGTAAAGAGCTTTTTCCTCATATTCAGCTGGAACTTCCCGTGTTGCAGTTTGTGCCCGTTGCCCCTGGTCCTGTCGCTGGGCACCACTGGAAGGAGCCCGGCCCCGTCCTCCTGCCACCCACCCTTAAGGTGTTGGTACGCACGGGTGAGACCCCCCTCGGCCTTCTCCAGCTACACAGCCCCAGCTCTGCCAGCCTCTCCTCACCAGGGAGGTGCTCCAGGCCCCTCACCAGCTCCGCAGCCCCCGCTGGGCCCTCCCCAGCAGCTCCCCGTCTCCCGTGACTGGGGAGCCCAGCGCTGGGCCCAGCACTCCCGATGGGCCTCACCAGTCTTTTAACCACTTATACAACGTCTAGTCATAAAAAACTTGGAAAATAAAACCTATAGCAAAATAAGCACTACAGGCAGGCAATTAAATATAGAATGGGAATTGTTAGCATTAACTTACAGAAAAAAAAAAGCCTTTAGTAAGAAAGTCCAAATTTCCTTGACCTTTTTTAAAGAAAATTCTGATACAACTTTGAGGTTTACTACCAGAATCTCTTCTAGACAGCAGTATCTGTCTCTCAGAGAGCTGACACAGGCTTTATATCTTTGTTCATCTACTATTTTATCTTTGTAATTTTCATTATAGTGACTCCCTGCTTTGGGGTTTTTTTTTGCTCCTGAAGGATGAGAACTGAACATGTAATGAAACCTTTTGAAAGATGATTCTCCAGTAACTCATGCTACATGCTTGATGATTTAATTTCCTCAATCAAAAGATGTTTGGAAGTTTAAGTAACAGCTCACAATTATCTATATAATGGGGAGGTGAGCAGGTCATAATTTGTACAACTCACCTGAGAATTTCAGTAAGAATGCAATTTTGTAGAGATTTCATGACCAATTCTGAGGAGAAAAAGATAAACTGAAGTGGGTTTCAGACTTTAGACTATAGAGAAAAGTACAATAGAACTAATCCTAAATCAAAGCAAACTTTTTGGTGCATTACAATTACATATATAGTAATAAATATATTACAATTACACTTTACCAAATTGAAAAGGACCATCCTGCCTGAAGCTGTTGGACCCCTATATGAGAGTAGCTGTTGAATATAGGGCAGGCATTGATAGAGGTTTTCTACGAAAAAAGCAGTACCACCCTGGAGACAAGGTAGGAAAAAAAAATGTAAGTAAAAAAAGCCAAAACAAAGGAAGCAAAGTAAAATGGAATAAACTACAAGGGGTTGTACCAGGTTGTTAATTAATGAGAACACAGGAGATAGCTAAAATGAGTATATTACCTAATGGTGAATTAATATTATATGCCAAAACATCCCACAAGGGAAGAATTTGATATGCTAATATTGTATGAAAGAGATTGCCACTGGCAAATATTTCACTGGAGAGAGTTCTACATTAGGTAGAAACTCAGAAAAAAACCCCAACCGTCTTAATATATGTAATGAAATATTAATTGCCTAGAAGTTATAAAGCAAGATAAAAGCTTGATTATACACCTTTGCATCCTTTTGATGGAATTTAATGGTCATTGATCCAGAATTGTTTTAGAAATGTGATGCATTATTGTATGAGTAATAGAACAGACATTTTGCGGTATAAAATTATAATTCTTAAGCAATAATATCTGAAACCAGTTAGCCTAGGTCTAATGGGATGTTACTTAGAACACCCTAAAGGATAATATTTGGCTTTAGAATTTGCTTTCCTCCCTTTGGTTCAATGCTGTCTGCCGTCTAGTAAAATTCTGGCTACTCTGCAAAATACACCTGTTATTTTTGTTAATATGAGGGGAATGGATGGAAATGGGAGATAGTACTGGATCTGCAGTTTGTTATGTCATAGTATACATATTTCTTTTGCAAAATTTACGTTGATTGTTTTGGCTTGGACTTTTTTTCAGGTTTGCATCATTCCAAGAGTAACTAAACACCTTTTTACAAAAGAAAAGGAAGGAACTTTTTAACTTTTGCATTTAGGATTTGGATAAACTCTTACCCAAAGGAGACAGTATCCAAGTCTTCATATTTTGGCATATGGCTGTTTAAGGTACATGGAACCGAAGAAAACAGCCAACTTTTATATTGTTCCATTAAAAGCCATAAATCTGCCTGTATTTACTAAAACTTTCACTGACCTCTGTAAACTCTGGTGAAGGTGATTCAAGTTTCATATTTATGAGGAAATCTGAAAGTAATTAGTTTCCTTGAAGTGGTAAAAATCAAAAAACAACACACACACACACACGAACACACACAGCTCTATAGAAGGTGACTGCATCAGAAAGACCCAGAATTTTGGATTAAATTAGTCTGTATACCTTGGAGTGAATTATATGAATCAGACACAGATGGCAGACTCTGAACGTTAGTAGTAAATTATCTAACCCATGTTCAGTTCAGTTTCTTAGTTCCACTGAATTTGATTAAAACATTTTTGGTAATTGTTACCATTTCTACGGAATGGCTTACTCATAATTTTCTCTGGCTGACCAGTTGCCAAATGAAAGATTGATTTCATACCCTTACTTCCCTTTGAATATGAACTAAATTCATTAATTTATTTGTCAGTGCTTTTGTCTTAACATATGATGAAATCTGGTGTGGTCTTAATGTGCAAAATGTATAAAATGGCAGAGACAGCCCTTCAGCTGCCACAAACTGGCACAGATCCACTTATTTCAGTAAAGAGTTTGTAGAGTTTTTAGCCGAACGCAGCTGGGTTTATAGCTAGAGTTGACCTATTCCATCTGTGGTCTGCTTCCCGTTTGCCTTACGTTCAAAATCAAGAGTGCTCCTGAACAGTTGCTTACTCTGGAAACATCAAGTGTGTGAGTGAGAGCTTTCTCTTGTGATTTGAGTGGGAATTTCTGACTAATGGTTTCAGCTTTGTGCTTGGTCACTTCTTTATTGCTGGTTCCCTGCTATTTAGCATATTCTCTTGCATGATAGAATTTCTTTTGTGCTGCTGCTGCTGGCCTCATTCTCCTGGCTTCTTGTTGCTCGTTTGAAGATGGTATCTGACAGTTCACTGCCTGTTATTGAATTGTTCCAGCCATTCTATTTTCCAGGTGATGGCCTGAGTATTAGCAATCAGTACATCTTCACAGAGACTTGTTAAATAAGTAAACCTGTTAGATAACGACTTCAAAGATCTGACTCTTAGCAGTTTACCACAATTTTTCTAAGCAGTTTAAATAGCCACTTCTTTCTCTTTTAACTTCTTGATTAAATATACTTAAAATACCTTTCTAAATAAGTACCCTTATATGTAGAACACAGTGTCCTGCATTTCTGCCTCTACACTCAGTAAAGCATGAAGACGCAATGTAAATGTGGTCAGTGCAGGAAGTCTGGCACTATGAAATGGTTTCCTAGAACTGGGCGTAGAGTAGGACTGGAAGAAAAACAAAGCAGTGACATATATATGGTTGTGACTCCTTTGGTTTGCAAGGAAGATAAGAATACAGTCCTAATGTCCCCATTTCGTGAAATAAATGCATATGAAGTAATCTTGAATTTAACAGCCATTGTCAGATGCAGCCATGGCATTACCTGAAAAAGAACAGGGTAATTTCATTTCTCTAATGACATTGTCTGTGCCAGCTGGGATTTTATTTTTCTTAGTGCTGCACTGTGGCAGGAAAATGTGAACCCAAATCTGCAGCATCTAAAACTACCTCCAGGGACTCCTATGCCAGGCTGTCTGAAGCACTTCAGAAGTATCTTTTTTTAGTGCTGGAATGTTCATAGTCATTAAAATAATTGGGACAAATGAAAGAAAGAAAAATGCTGAAATAACTGGATTAATTCTGCACAGAATTGTAAGAATCTGTGGGAAACAAAACAAAGCAATTGTAAGGGATTTCAATAGTAACAAAGGAAAGTGAAGGTTACTGCAGTTCAGAGAAGATGAAGTCCTTGGATATAGTTTGGAAGACACAAAAAGGAAAGACAAAGGGAAGAAAGAAATTAGGCTTGATTGTTTTGTCATGCTGCTCAGTCATGCTTTGACTCAGGTTTTTAAGCGTATTGTCCTTTGTAATCCTTGGCTGACTTGCCAGAATGACCACAGTTTTGCTGGGGTGACGCTGCCCTGAAGTTTGGAAAGATGACTGTCTCACTGCCTTTTTCCCTTCCCTGGGCCTGTGCCAGCAAAGGTTTTGTCAGACCCAAGCACCTGGGCCTCACTGAACCTGAATTAAATGTGCCTGTGTCACTGTGACATACAGTCAGCAATCATTACCCATCTAATAAAGCTATGCCACAGGCCACTCCAGAAGTTAACTTCTACCACCACTATATGCAACAAGAAATTTGTTTAATCTCATGAACTTTTCTTTAAATCAAAATGTTGGACATTTCTCCTGAATAAAATGATACTGAGTACCTTCCAGGAGCTGGATTCTCAGACACCATCCAGCAGAAGTCCAAGTTGATTCTGTGTGACCCTTTAAGGCAGGATAGTATCACATGAATCTGCAGGCAAGCTGGAACCCAAACAAGAAGTTTGCTTCCCACTAGCTGACTGGCTGTGCATGGTTCATTTAAACTCCTAATATAAAAGTTCTGTGTCTTCTTCTCTCGCGTCTTGCCTATACTTGTGCTTCTTAGAGTCTGACACAAGTGCAGCCGCTCCGTCGTGCTGTCACCTTCTGAGCTATAAGCATCACTAAGCATGGACAGGAGACTATCTCATGTTTGACCTGTTGTTTTGAGGGGTGAATACTGTGGCTATATTGAGGGAATGGGAGAACCCAAATTAAAAATACGTTACAGAATGTCAAGAGTCTTAGTGCATTGGTACAATATGCCTCAAATGGGAAAAGCTGTGCGAAGATGGGATTTGCATTGAATCAGATCACAGGTGACAGTATTTTTCTGAGTTGATGCAGCTGGTGCAAATATCCTAGAATTTGGCAAACAAAAGGCTGAAAAAAAATAGTATTTATAAGGCACCTCTAAGGGTATTGACTATGGGGGGATTATTCTGGTTGTGGATTGGTGTGAGGAGTGAATTGGGACCATGTGTTCCCTTACAGTTCCCCTACAGCAATGTCCCTTACCTTTTATTCCTGTGTAGATACATAATGTCACTGGCATAACTAGTCCTCCTGCAGGTGCAGCACAGGCTTACGGCTAAAATGTGTCTCTGTTTTCTGCCTGCACAGCAGTTGCTCAGTCAGGTGTGCAGCTCATCACATTTGTATTTCTGGTATGGGTTGTAAGCACAAAAAATGCCAGAGTAAATTGTTCGTGTGTTGCCTGTGCCCATAAAATGATGGTCACCCTTTGAAAATAAACTCATAGAAAGCAGGCTATGTATAGAAAGCCATTTCTTTGATGGATGTTAGCTGCAGGGGGAGGATAAAACAGGCCCTTACCTGTAACTGCGTAGGGTAATCATTCCTGTAAGTGAAACTTACTACTGTAATTGCACAAAGACTTGAACACTGTGAAGGCAAAATCAAAATGCTAGCAGACAAGTTGTCCTCCAGTTTATTAGGGTTCCTTCCCAGGAGGGCTACATTCAATTATCTTTTTTCGGTGGTTTGCCAAAAGAGCTTCACAGTTAAGCCAGCTGAGTTTGCATTCAGATTTTCTACTTTAAGTTACAAATGTCTTGCTTTTCAAAGCTTTCCAGCTGACCTGAAGTGGCATGCCAACAGTACTACAGCTAATTGAATATATATCTCATTTTTAATTTTTGCAGCTTTATGGACCACTTCCTCATTAAACAAGGTGAGTGTTTGCACAGAAGCAGACAGGAGAATTAAGCAGCAGGAAGATCTCTATGGCAAGACATTGTGTCTTCCTTTTGTTTTGGGGTTTGGCAGCTGGATACTTCTGTTAACTCATATTTATCTTGCAACAACATAATAATTGGGAAATTACTACTTTGCTTCAGTAGAAGTATCCTGCAGCTAAATGCAAGAAACTCTATTTGCCTCAAGGCTGTGCTCTATTCTGTGTTTATAGTGCCATTTGTACATATATCCCTATAAAATTTGAAGAGGGATCTGTAATGATCACCAGTAAAGCACAGCTCTGCAAGGCCTGAGGAGCGTAAAAATTTCAGATAATACATGATATAAAGAGACTATAAACTAAGAGTTTATGCTAATTAATCAGTGCACATGCCTTAGATTCTGGCATTCACTGCTGTTTTGAGTTCTCAATGAGGGGTACCATTTTGCATTACAATTTTTCTTTCCACTAAAGAAAATGAACGCTTACAGATATTTAGGAAGTGAACCTGTGTGTGGGTTTTGGCTGGGATAGAGTGAATTCTCTTCACAGTAGTTAGTATGGGGCTATGTTTTGCACTTGTGCAAATAGTGTTGATAATACAGGGATGTTTTCATCACGGCTGAGCAGTGGTTACACAGAGTCAAGACATTTTCTGCCTCTCACCCCATGCCACCAGTGAGTAGGCTGGGGGTGCACAAGAATCTGGGAGGGGACACAGCCAGCACAGCTGACCCCAGCTGATCTAAGGGATCTTCCATACCATGTGTCATCATGCTAAGCATATAAAACTGGGGGGATAAGAAGTCAGGCGGGGATGTTTGGAGGAGCTGTGGCATCTTGCCTTCCCAAGTAACTGTTACTTGTGCTGAAGCCCTACTTTCCTGGGGATGGCTGAACCTCTGCCTACCAATGGGAAGGAGTGAATTAATTCCTTGTTTTGCTTTACCTATTAAACTGTCTTTATCTCAGCCCATGAGTTTTCTCACTTCCCCATCCCACTGAAGGGGAGGGAGTGAGCGGTTGTGTGGTTCTTAGCTGCCAGATGGGGTTAAACCATGACAGCCCGGGACTTTTTCTTGTGCATCACAGAAGGACACCAAATATTAACATTATGTTCAATGTTCCTTTGCAATTCATAATCCCTTGAGCCATTCTGCTCATACAAACAGCTGTAGCAAAAGTGTACATAAGACCAGGTACACATTGGATTTGGGCAGAGGTACTGTGTAGGCCTGAACATTAAATAAGCTTATTGAGGTAGAACAATATTGCTGTTCAATAAAGTTTATTGAAGTAGAAAATAAGCAAAGTCTCAGCATTTTTTTCAAAACGATCCTGAATGTAAGCTAATTCCTGTACAAAACATGCAATATTGGCTCCCAGCTCTCATATCCCAGTTCTCATAGATCTCATATGCACCAAGAGTCTTTTTTTAGCATTTTTTTCCTGAAAAGTAAAAATTCTTTAACATAAAGGGCTGAAAAAAATTAAGCATTATTGCTGTAATACTAAGTGCTATGTATTAGGAACCTAGCTTTCTATTGCACTGGGTTGTACAAACGCCCCAAAAGAGTCAGTGTCCCCTTTATTGAATGGTCTTATTGTATTTGCCAGGATAAATGCTTTGATCCATGAGGAACTTGTTTTCTGACTGTGCCCCCCTGACTCAGTATTGACACAGTATGCAGATAGTTGGCGATATTGAATGAATAGAAACATGATCAAAGAGAAGGGAATGATCTAAGACTGTCCTAAGTAGGAGATTAAGTCTTTGAAGAGACTGAGAGTGCTAAAAGGTGTGCATGGTGTGTTCAAAAGTGCAGGTGTGCCCAGTGTCTTTGGGAGGAGAGGAATGAGACAATGAAAATGCTACTTTTGATTCTGCCACTGCCTTGCATTTCTGGTCAGTGAAGCAGCTGAACAAAATAACCTGACAGTATTCCCTGCCACAGTAGTCTAGATTAACTAGATGTTTCTGGGTTTGATGAAAACCCCCTTGACCAGAGGCTCCAAGCTCCTCCAGATCTACAGCTTTGGCTCCTCCTGGCTTCAGAGCAGCTGTGACAGAGAAGCTGAGTAGGGCTGCCCCAAAGCAGGTTATTCTTTTGCCTCATTGCACCAAGAAGCAGGGGCAGCAGTGTCTGGGCATCCTTCTGAGCATCAGCACACAACGTCCCAGAAGGAAATTCATGGCTGACTGCAAGCCCCACCTCCAGAAGCAGCTCTCTATCTCTCTGATGCTGCTCTTCCAAGGAGTATCTGGTGTAGAAAGCATATTGCTGATCAGAGAGGACCATTCAGGTAAACAGAAGGTGGCTTTCTAGTGTGTAGTTTAGAGGTTTCATTCTCTAGCCCTTTTTTTAATGATTTGTTTGTGCATCAACATCAGTGGTGACATGAATGATTACAATACATTGAAACAATTTCATATTAACTGCAGCTGCAGTGACAGCAAAGAATCACAAGACATTTTCCTCTGAGTCCTTTCAGCCCTTCAAGAGTTTGTAGAGAATGGAAATCAGTTAGCTGAACTGTCTTTTGGCCCTGGAAAAGCGATGACTGTTTTGCTCAGTCTTCCTCAGTGTAATGTTACATTAAAAAGTAGATAAATGCTTGGATCCTAGAAACCACTGTCAGCATTACATTTTTAGGTAGGTCAAATGTTGTGTCTTCATGACTCAACAGAGTAATTTAAGAAATATGGTAATTGTTTAATTTGTTCTTTACTTAATTGTGGTTGCAGACACACTATTCTGTCAGCCTCCGCTATCTAAAGGGCAGATTTCGAGACTGAAATGCTCATGTTTGATAAGACATATTGAGTGAAGACCAGTATGGGCTGATCTGGATATATCACAGGGTATGTACTGAAGCCTATCTGCCAGCTACGGAAGAAAAGACCCTTATAACTATTGCAGTACTATTGCCAAAGGAGATAAAAGGGTCATGTCAGATTCCAGCTCACTTCTGGGCAGGCTCAGATGACTTTTTGGCATGTAATTCAGACTTCACCCTGTTTGAAGCAGTAAACATGTGGTGGGACTTTCTGGAAATCAGCTGGACTTTGGAAATATCTGTGTTATTACTTAAGAATTTGCTTTGCAAGCAAGCTCTGTGTCCACAGTTGGGAGGTGTTCCTGTCGGCTCACACAGATGATTTGCAGATTCTACTCTTCTTCCCCTGCTTCACTGCCTGTAACATGCAAAACTCCCCAAGGTAGAGGTTGCACTCTGGAGTCAAGAACTAAGTTTTTCACATTTGCCTTCTTTGCACATCTTTTCTAAAACAAAGAGGTGTTTTGCTGGAAACCTTCAAACTTCTCTCTTATCCAGGGTTCAGGAGGTATTTGCATCTGTAGTGACAGAAAAAATGTTCCCTCTTAAAGGAAAACTCTCCAGTTGTTTAGTGAGACTTTTGGGACCCGAGGCTCTTTATAGAATTTGGTAAGTGGGTTTTGATTTTAGAACAACCAAAATCCTGCTGCTGGATTACCATTATGGAGCTAGTAGGAGAAATATTTTTTAAAAAAATCCTGCATCTTTGCCTCAGTATTTCTATAGTAATGGAAACATCAGTTAAGACTGAAGGGTTGGTCTAAGACTGGGTTAGGAATCAGAAGCCTGGAAGATTATGACTGAAGCTGAATTGATCTGCTCAGCCATTCTCATTTCCTACTGTTGCTCTGCCAAGGGCTAACAACCCCTACTGATCACCTAATATTGAGGATGTTCAGCAGAACAGCACTGCTAATCTGGAAAGAGAATATTCCAGTGGCGGGGCCAGGATGGGTAGTGCACAAGTGCCAGGATAAGTGATATATGTGTCCAAGTGAGCACGGGGAGGAGCAAGGACAGCTCACCAGGCACTGGCAGTGGGGCACACAGGAAACTTCCAAGCTGAAAGATGAAATTTTCTTGGAGATTGTTTTTAATAGACATTTCTATCAATAGATTGTTGTTAATAGTAAGTTGTAGCAACAGATCATCAATAGTTATTTTATCAATTGCCTCTGATACCAGCACAGAAATAAAAGACAATAGAGAATTTTTTCCATGCCCAGATACAGGGTTTCTGAGGTCTGCATGTATGATGACATGCTCTAAAGCATTGGGCTTTAGTTCTGTGTCCAGGTGTAACATTCTTGTGTGTTCTGGCACCTTCTGACAGATACTATAAGCATACTGTATGTTAAATGATCCAATGTTTTGGAGAAAGCAAGCCTGTTACAATGACATTGATTTACACACATGCATAGTGCAGTACATGCAGTATTTGATTGCATGTGAACAACTTGCTTGTGACCAGGACACTGCAAGCTTCATTCAGATAAATTGTCGGTCTGATTCATATCCAAGATCTGTCTGTAATATCAAACTCAATTAAGGGGGGAGGAGGGGGGGTAGAAAAAAAAGACTTATTTTTTTTATGTCGCCTTTCTCTGCTCACTTTTCATCAGTTTCAATGTATTTCAAATCTGGTTACTGTGATGTCTTTCAACAGGCCAGGAACTGAACAGAAAACACAATTCACATCAGCAACTCAAGATAGGGATCAGAAAAATCACTGTAGTCTTCACCTGTCAAAATATTTTTGTTATGGGTAATTAGAGCATGGTGGAATATAATCTTTGTACAGTCAAATAATGTACCCAAGAGGCAGCCTCTGTTCTTGCTTTTGTTATATTGTGCCAGGTTTTACTTCCCTATCCTTCAAGGGTATACATTTAATACATACATTCCTACAGTATGTTCTAGGACTGTATGTAAGGTATCAGAGGCATTCTGCCTTCCACACAGAGAAGTCTGGCTAACTGGTGAACATGGGTAGCCATACTGGAAGCCAGGCTGAGGAGTCTGTGGCACGGACATGAGAATGGACATACCTGATGCCAGCCAGAGGCCATCAAATGATGGCCCAGAAAAGAAGAGATGACAAAGTCCCCTGCAGGTGAAAGAATAGTTTTTACCTTGGCCTGCCATGCAGCTCATCAGGGCACAGTGTGTGTTCTCATTCAGCTGGAGGCAAGAGCTCTTGGGAGAAGTAATATCATGTACTAAGGTAACTGGTATCTCTGGAAAAAAAATCACCAAGCTTTTGGAATCAGAGTCTGTTCATCAGATATGACAAGAAAGACCAAAATCCACAATAAGAACACCTAAAAATCTTGTTCTCAAGGGCTGCGTGAAGGGTTGCTCTAAATCTTGTGTAATCACTTGAATGCCTTGAAATTGGTTATGCCTTGATGATACAGAGAAAAATGATTCAACCATGAGGAATTTTCACTAATCATATTTTACCATCATCTTACCTTCCCCTCTTATTCCCCAAGAAACTCAAGTCACTAAACATAGCTGGAAGAAAAAAGTCTTAATTTCTTAATATGCAGCGACTTTGGAAGATGCCTAGACTGGAAGTTCTTCCAAGCACTCAGTCGTTTAATGCTTACCCAGATGGCATGGGCCACTTACAGCCCTTTGAAAAAACAGTAATTTAATTTGAAAAATATACACTGTGGATTAGCCACAAGCTTGAACTTCAAGCACAGAAGAACTACATGAAAAGTAGAGCGCCTACATATTCAGGGAACAGCCGAGCACAGCTGGAAAGGGGGAAGGTAAACCAGTCTTTTCTTTACTGTGGTGTAGGTTGCAATAATCACTGTAATATTTTCATGATCTGGAGATGTTAGATGAGATATAATTTCTTTTTTCCTTCTGGTACTGTCAGATTGCAAATATTTTAACATGTGACCTTGATCCCATTGTACTTTAGCAAGGTGTGTGAGACCTGGGAGGAGAATTTAGCATCCTTTAGTATCACCTAGGTAGAGTGACTTTCCCATGGACATTAGGAACATGCCATCAAGAAAAAATTACACACAGAGCTGTAACTTTTCTGAGAGTTATGCCAATGGTCTTCTAACTCAGGCATGCTCAGCCTCTGCACAAAAGCTAGCTATAGGCAAACTTTCTACTGAATGAACATTGCCTGTCAGAAATTATGAACCTCTTGTACAAATATGGTGTCATCTAACATTACACCTTCACCAGACACTCCTGACCATATTCTTCCTAAGTCAAAGAAGAACTGTATATCCTGCTTCTAACAGAAGAAATACAGCGTTGCCCCTGTAAAAGGCAAGCTAGAGGTTTTGGGGTAATATGCACCTAATTTTTCTGAGCTCAGACACAGATGTGGTGGAGTGTGCTTTCTTTCCATCTAATGCTTCCTAGAGGAGTTTGAGACACCCAAAGACATCTTTATAACGGTGGCTCTCAACCTTTCTCCAGCAAACTGGACCACCGGTCGCAATGCCAATTCCTAACTGAATGGAGCAGAAGTGCGTGCAGACACTCCCCAGCACTTACCACTGTGAAACAGAGGTGTGATGCCACTGACAGGTACCTTATCACTATGTTACCTGATTTTGAGATGCTAGAATATATTCTGCATCTTACCTCCATATTTCCTGGCTTGAAGAAGAGAGGACTGTAGTGAACAGATATACTGGAGTAGCACAAGATGCCAGTGACCCCCTCTTTTCTCTTTTCTCTTTGAACCAACTTGAGTATTCAGAAAGCAGGACGAAATGGGGTTTCCTGGATATGCTGCTAATTCCTTTGGTTCATTTCCATTTGTTTCTTAATTAGCTGGAGTTACTATGGTATTTCATCCTGTAGGGGCACCAAGACTACAAATGTGACTCAGGTTAGCACATTATTTCATATTCTTTACTTTTCACAGAGAAGAAAAAAGTACAGAAATACTGTAGCCATGGAAAGAACATAGCTTCTTGTCTGCATTTGATCTCTTCTGGTTGTCCATGTACTAGGGAAGAAGATGCAATTCATTTCATACCCACACCCAGAGCCTCCCATCATTTTTTTCTATCTATTAAAGCACTAAATCTTCATTGCTCATTCTGCAGTCAGGTTAGGGTCAATTACAATCTGGCTATTCATGTCTATGCAGCCCTTTGAAAATATGAAGTGCTGTAAGTGCTGAGTGATTTCACAGTCCTTTTTATGAACACAGTCGTTTCTGCTGATTTATAAACATGTTTCTGTTGCTCATAGTGAATGAAATACAACATTTTGCAGCAGCAGTATGCTTGAAAATAAGTAGTAAATTTATATGATAGAGTTAAAGTATGTGCTTCTGTGTTAGTTTTTTTAAAAATACATTTTAACATGTGTCTTCCTGTGAAATAATTGACATTCCATTCTGGACTGAACTTGTGAACACAGCACTTGTAAAATTTATTCCATTTTGTGCATGAAATTTGTTGGGAAAAGGCTTACTTTGTTCACCTTAGTCCTGATCTTTTGTCCCTCAGCTGACCTTGATCATCCTGTCTTTACAGAATCGTGCTCTGACAGTTTTATTTATGGACAGACTCCTAACTCCAGGAGGACAGCAGAGACTACAAGCCCAGTCTGATTACCTGTCCTGTCCAATTTAACCTCAGTTTATTGTCTTGGCCTCACTCAGCTTTCTATTTCCCCTGGATCCTCACCTCCGTTCTAATTGCAGTAAATGCTGGAAGGCTGCTGCATCATTTTCCACAGCAGAGTTAGGGTATAATCTGAAAAACTTGTCACCTTCCCTCATTTCCTGTCAGTGGGGAATTCAGTTGACATTAGATCTGGATCTAAACCGGGTATGTTTTTATTTTTAGCCAACTACAAGGCTCTTCAAAAATAAAAACACTCATTTTTAGTTCCCAGTAAATAAACTTAGCATGGCAGGGCTGCTTAATGTATGTCAAAACACAGCTATGAAATAGAAAGCTTTGAGTATTAAATCAATAATGGCTTTTTCCTAGCCAGTAATCATAAGACAGGATGAAACATTAAGTATCTCTTTCAGGGCCAGATAGGATTCATTCTGCACATCATCCATTTTTTACCTCACATAAAAAAATCGTTGCACAAGACAGACACAGAATGCTTACAGGCACTCCAGCCCACAAAAATTAAATCATAATAACATATCTAGTAATTTTGAAGTTTTCTGAACAGTTAGCATAAAAATGAGGCATGCACAGAAGCAAATTTATGTGTGTGATAGTGAACATAGAAGGGTGGAATCACATTATTGATGAATCCACAAAAACCTTGGTGAGTTGTGAGCCTGTGAGTCTGGTTTTGGAGACAACTGCTTTAAAGAAGCAGACTCCCGTTTCCAACTCTGAACTTTTTGTCTTTGAACAAGTTTTACTGTGCTTTAAAAAGAGTTAACAGGCTGGCAGTTAGAATAGTATAGAATACTTTTAGGTCTCTCAACTTTTTTTTCATAATTGCATTGCTAGAGATCAAACAAGAATCGAATTTGAAAACCAGTAACAGGCGAATACAAGGCAAAGGCTAGGTAAAGGCTTCTTCAGTGACATTAACAAACATTGATTTTTGGTTATTACAGACTCCGACAGATTTTATTATATGAAGCTGGTGTGATATTTTTGTTTGCTGAGGCTGAGCACATGTAATCTGAGGACAGTCTTGTCAGCATTTATTTATTACAGGGAAAGCCACTTGAAAATCAGTGGCCATTTGTAGGCCTGGGTATCCACCTTGTCACACCGCCTATGCTTACACGGCAACCCGCACAGCCAGTCTGAGGTTCCTGAGCTAGCGGTACACAGGTCAGGTTGGCTATGTGGACCTGTACCTGAACAGCAAGGGGCTCCGTGTGGGTTAATTTGCCTGTTCAAAAGCAGGATAAATGAAACCAGTCTGAAGTCTGTGCTGCTTCCAAGACCCACATGAGATGTTAATGAGCTGTTTGAGGCATCTCTGTGAGCTCACCAGATGTAGTGCAAAAGCAATCACATTAATGACACTCCTAAAACTGCAGCTTAAAAGGCAGATTAGCTTGAAAATGATCTGCAAAGCTGCATAGGGTCTTTGTATCTCAGTTTTCCCACCTGTACACAATCAGTAATGCATAACTATTATGCAAAGTAGTGCTAGACACACGCATGTATGAAATGTCTATTGAAGACCCTCATGGAGCCTCATGAAGTTAAAGACGTGCATGATGGGGCTTTACAGTTCAGAAATCCCACCCTCTATCATGACAATTTTGTATCGCTTTAAGTTACTGTGTAATGGCAAGGATGAACGAAGAATGGTAATAGGCAAATGTGTTGGTATGGCTTTTTTTTTTTGAACGTTCAAAATACTGCAGCAAGCCATAATTCATTTCGAGCATATTTAAACCCATTCAAATTAGTATGAATACATTTGAAGATGCAGAATGTAAAGATAGAGTCAACAAACATCCAGATACAAAATGAAACAAAACCTCTTTGGTAAGGAAAACCAGATCAGATATGGTGAATCTACACTACAAAGAATTCAGTGTCCCAGAGAAGCCTGACAAAGCAACATTTGTATTTCCACTGACCACAATAGGGAATCAAATAAAAGGAGGAGATTTAGCGTGTGCTTCATGTGCTGTTAATTGTTATTTCAACAAGTTAGGAGAATAAAAATATCTAAAGCAAGTGCTCAGTTCTGCCGAGGAACGAGTGCTTGACTCTGCCTCCATCCAATTGCTTGGAAGACATCCTAGGAGAAAATCCCAAGCTGACATCAGAGGGCTGAGCTCAGATGGCTCTGTTTTCAGAACTCTGATTCCTATTGCTGTTATTAAACATGTAATCCTTTATCTGATAGGGAAAAGAAAAGAAAAAAGTTTTTATTTTTTCACCTTGGAGTCCTGTATAAAACATTACTTAAAATGTTAATTGATGCACGCCGAATGGTCTGTTCAATAACAAACAACATACCTACTTCACAGAGTGTCTGTTACCCTAAGTGTACTGCAGGGCTCTCAAGTCCTTGGGTACAACCTGGGAGTGGAAAATTTCTGGGCATTGCTAGCCTGCCTCTTTGAAGAACAGAGCTTATGCACCTGCAAACAGTGATACCTGGATCAGAAATCTTTCCTCAGCTAACAGCCCCATGAAACGGAGCTGCTTTCAAACAGGGTGGGGAAAATCAGAAAGGCATGTTACCCAAACAGGCATTTTCACATCTCTGAACTACTACCAGTCCTGCCTTTCTGCCCCTACTGCAGTTCACGAACCAAGCTGGAGTTTGGCACACAAGACCAGTATCTGATTTCCTGCCTCCAGATGTGCTGTGGGTCAAGCTCCTCAGCATTAATACCACTGTCACTTGATAATAGGACTACTATTTATTCCAGTAGGTTTTGCTGCAATTTTTCACCAAAGTGACAGCATACTGTTATTATAACTTGGTGTCGAAACAAGGAAGGGTCAGGTATCATGGGACATGAGTGTAAATGTATTAAAGTTTGGACATTCATGTTTACAGACCATAAAGGAATGAAGATCTAGAATCCCCTGGGCTTTCTACTCTAATCCCAACTCAACTACTTGATGTTAAAAACACACAGAAAAATAAACCGTATTACATCTGCAGAAAACAGTGCTTTGTCCTAAATCAGTATGTAACTTTTTTGACCTGTTCCTTTCTTCATCAAAGTATGTGGAAGTTTTGCCATTGATTTCAGTGGCAGCCGGATCAAGGCCTTTGAGATGAAATTTGTTATTACATGCAAACCCTGCCACAAAGGGTAAGTGCACTTTCATCCTTTGATTGTTGAAAATCCATACTTTATTTGATGATTGTCTTTTAACAAAATCACTCTTCCAAGACATTGCTGTGATGCATGTACATTTCTAATGTTATTAAGATCCTCAAAGGGCAGGTAAATTGGCTCTATTTTTTCTAAAACCACTTCTATTTCAATCTGAAACCTGACTGCATTTTGCAATATAGCAGACAGTGTAAGCTGACATGAAAAAGATAAGCTTTGTAACAGATCAGATTTTTCCTATACATAGAATATAGGGGGTGGGGTGTGGGTAGATTGAGGCAGGGAGAGAAGGAAAAGAGAAACCCAAATGATTGTGTATGAATCTTTCTGAAAAGACAGCAACTTTTCCCGTCTCTCTGGCACTTTCAGCATTTTAAAGGAATGTAATAGCAATGTTATTCTATTTAGCAATTTCTTTCAAATAGATTTTTGATCTCTGGAAAAAAAGGAGAAGCAAGATTTTTCGAACAAAGTCAGTACAGTCACAAACTTGGTTTTTACTAGAATTCATAAAATGTTTTCACCCTCAGATTTGAGTTTGCAAAATTTAGTAATTGGTGAATAGCTGAAGCTGGGAGTGCATTGTAAAACCCCACTATAGAAAAATGTATTTTTATACACAGATGTTGCTCGTTCTATCACTGTGTTTGCTTTTTATTTGTTATCTGGGAGCATCTATGATATGATCTCAATCTGAAATAGCAAATGTAAACATAACCACCATGCCAGTGTCTAGAGGGCACTAGAAAGAAATGTTTTCCATAATGGCCTCCCCTCTAGTGCTCTTCTTCAAACAGAAGTTCTAGCAATTATCTGACTGTATCATGTGCTCATAATATCCATCACACTGACTTCTGCTCATTTTGAAACTCCCTTTTACAAGTACAGGTGTTTTATAACAGATTCCCCCCTCTATTTTAATAACAGCCATCAGTAACACCAAATGATAACCCTCAACCAGCAATTTATTCACCCATTTTCCTTTTTCTACCTTTGTGTAAATCATTTGCAAACACACAAGGGAATAAGTGCGTTTATTTTTTCAAATTGCTTGTAAAAGTCTGACAAACAATCTTCATCTGGTAATCATTTATGAGCTCTTAACCACCTCTGCATTTAAGAACAAAACAAAAAAACAAACCCAGAACTGCCTTTTCTATCATAGCATGGGACAGCTGAAAAGGGAAGGTGGAGTTTTGTTTTTAAGTTGTTATTACGGTACTATAACTCTGAGATCACTGTATGGGCTGAATGAAATATCCCCTGGTATGGGCGTACCAGAACATTCTATGACTATTCCTCCCCCTAGCCAGTACTCCTCTGTGCCTTCCTGGGAGCCTTGATAGGCCATCTGTGTCTAGTGATGCTGGGCTGAGACCCCATACCCACTGCCCTGCAGCTGGCGACACAACCCTCGCTGACCTGCTGCTGGACAGTATAGCACGAGCACTTCCAAATCAGTCTCAAACCATGTCATTCGCCCCAGCTCATACTCGATTAAGTCAGCCCTGACTGGTTTCACCTGGAAGAGATTACAGAACCCTTATATCAGCCTTTCTTTGCTAGCGATGCTGGGAGGATAATGTCTGTCAGAGGTCAGAGACAAGCAGCAAAGGAGCAGTAATGTTTTCAGCTGGCAAACGGTTTGGAAAATGAATGTCTGCCTGTGGCTTTACGGACATTCTGGGAGCATTTAGATCAACAGTGGGAGGACTTTGGAGAGTGATTGTTGACAAACAGTGCAAAATTAGGCCCAGTACAGAAGAGGTATGTGAAGAATTCTAACTTTTTGTAGAGCATTATGTGTCCTTGAAATAGAGTAACCTAAAGAGGCCATTAAGCAGTATGGGAGCCATAAATCTCATTGTACTCATTCAACAAAATAATAGTGCATTCATAGGGGTAGATTGAGTCCTGTGAAATGTGTAAAAGTGTGGTGTTCTTTTCACATGTGTCTTGCATTTGGTACTGACAGGGGAAGAATTTGAAGTGTGCTGTTAATAATCTACCATACTTTCTCTTTCAGTCCAAAAGAGGAAGAATGTTTCTTTTGTTGTTCAGAATAGAGAAATAGCTGAATCCTTCCCATGTTTCCCCTATAGAGATGTACTCTATACTAAGTAGTACCACTAGAAGGCAAAATGCATCTCGGGACTACTCTCACTGTGCTCACAAGAAACCGAGCAAAATTTGCATTATGTGCAATGGGCTTGAATTATGAATGCAATCTGTCATGTGCACATTGTAACAACAATAACCTCCTACCCCATATTGGTTTCACTGTAAAATGAATGTGAAAAAGATTATAAACTTGCTCCATTTTCTGAAAAATATGTAACAATTTATAAATCTGTTTTGAAATTATGTTTGTTTGAACTTTCACCCCACCAAGACATGCTGGGTAGTTTCAGCTCTGTTTTTCTTTCAATATTTTTCCTGTCATGAATTTGCAAATTCAAAATAATAGAGTTGGAAAAACACATTTGGCAAATGCACTGGCAGATATGCAAACAAGCCTTTTGCAGACCGTGTCACCTTCTGTAGATCAAAATACACTAAGAAAATTGAACAGCTTTCAGATTTGTTTTAGGCTGAATAGTTAGTGTTGAGGTGCTTGCCTGTGCTTTCAGAACCTTTGTAAGCACGTCACCAGTTCAACTTGACTTGCTGTTAGAGTAATATTTCAACAGAATCTATTAAACCTCAGTAAGCATTTCACAAATAACAAATAACGTGGCCTTTGGAAAAAAAAAATAAAATCCATATTCCCTGCAGTACGTATGCTAGGATGCTTCTACAAACTAGACAAATATTTACTTGTTTTATCATTTAAACTTTGCCATCTGTGTAAAAAACGGCACTGTAAGTCTGTTGTTGCTTTTGCATTACCTTGGACCTTTCTTAAATTATTTAACCAGCTGTTAAAATCACTCAGAAGCTCTGACCAACACCCAGCTGAATGTACTCCTACCATCAAATCAGGTGGTGTTAGCAGCTGTGCAGGATTTCCCTACAGTTTTGCACACATTTTAATCAGATAACTCACCATTTCTTTCTGCCTGAAGGGATCAATAAAGGAAGAAAACAACAGAAAAGCCAGACCCAAACACAAGCGATTTCTGGGGAAGCTGCACGTTAAATCTTCATTTTGTGAAGTAAACTCATGGTCACAGACTGCTTTACAGATGCTAATTGTTTTTCAGGTTGCTGCAGTCATATCTTGGATACATTATAGCTTACAGGAACCAATAAAAACACACTTGTGCCAATACATCCTAAAATTGCATTCTGTAGCTCAAAGGCAGGGGGAGGGGTTCAGAAAACCAATGCAGTTTCTTTCGTTGCTTCTAAACCTTTCCCATGAAGTCACAGGCAAGACTGACCAGCCTAGATCAAAGAACTGGGTATATTCATTGGCTCCCTGCCCGAATCTTTCTGCAGTTCCAATATAGCCAATAAAAATGGCATTCTGTAATCTGTTGCATGGCCATGTTTAGCTCATTATAAACCCCTCAGCTACAGGGATATTTTTAGACTAATATTCTGAGCTGAAATCTGGAAACAATTAATGCTACACATGTTGTTCATCTTTTGATAGAGTGCTACACTTCAATGATACGGTCTGAAATGAAACCACATCCTGAGGAGCTAAGGTAAGAAAAAAGACAGCGTATGGCATCACAAGGAGCAAAATATAGTGTCATAGTTTGACAACCTTGAAGGTGAGTTTTTTCCAACCCACTAAATATCAGGTTCATGCCCTGAAATGATGTTCAGTGAGATTCATTACAGTTCCTTCTGTCGCTAGAGTATTAAAACCCCAAATGCATCATTAACTCACAAGTGGGCTTTACCGTTTGGCAAGAAGGGATTGACATGACTCCAGTGACAAAACCATCTGCAAGAATACTGTGGACTTCTGCTGCACAAAGAAGTAATCGCTTTTATATTAGAGATAAAAGAACTCATTTTGATATATTTAGTACATTTAATAATGAAAAAAGAGCTTCCTATATAAAGAATCTTGTCAGGATTTCCTTAGGGAAGAGGACATACTGCGCTTCTCCTTAGAGGGCTTAAAATATAGGAACATAAGCGTGCCCACTCTTGTTAACAGAAGCACAACTCTTGAATATGGGATATCTCAAAACATAGAGGTGTTGACCAACACTGACCTTAGCTTTCAGTTATATAAATGGAAAAGTGGTGAAAATCACCAGTACGGTGAGGCAATTATTCTTCCAGAATATGCCTTGGCCATAGTGATCCTTACAGTACGTTACCAAAACCCCTATATAGTACTAGAACAACATCAGATGTTTCCAGGCTGTTAATTTTGTGACTGAGGGACAAGAGGATTATGGAAGGTGTGGATAATTGGTGAGATCTTTCTTCCTCTTCTGGCTAAATCCCCTTTTCCAGCCTCCCTGATTTACCTGACCTCATTACTTGATGACTGATGGAGTGGCTGTTTGATGTTACTTTTAGAGCGTGCAAGGAAGGCTACTTTGGCTCATCAAGGCATTGTCTTTGTCAGTACAAAATTGCCAATACACTTTTGACAACCTCACAAAGAAGGGTTGAGAACTCACAGGCATTTCAACTTGAATAATCATGCTTGCTACGCATCTTCCATCCACCTCAGACATTGCCTTGGCAATGAGGAGAGACCAGGCCAGATCCCTGCAGGATTGTACTGAACACGAAAGGCTCAGGCTGAGATGGTGTAAAGGGTGCTGCTCCTCCCCCTTACTTTTCCAGGAGAGTTCATTACCTTCCCCACCCCACCATTAGTGGTTGCAGCTCCTGTTAAGAGTCCATAGCTGGTTTCCCCAGGACCTCCGGTTGCCATTTTGTTGAAGAAGAGAAAATAAACGTGTAGCATCAAGCCAGCCTGGGAAGGAAGGGGCTGGATGCTGGGGAGGAGAGCTTGGTTAGGTTTGGGTTGGGTAGGAGGACCAGCTGACATGTGGTGCTTAGTTATTTTGATGCTGTAGGAATTGCAAACATTTCTAAAGACTTTTACAGAGTCTGTGCACGGATGTGTGTGTAATGGTATGTAGTATTGTTTCATTAACTCGGTGTGATAAAATTTTAGTTCATCATACTTAGGCAAATATACTCATCATTAAATGCCACCTACTAATAATGAATCAGGAAAAAAATACACAGTTGCCTGATTAATAGATTTCATAAAGCTGAGAAAATACTTGTAAAGATAGATGGATTTTGGTGAAATCTTCTTTTGCTTCCACCAAAGGGGCTGGTGGCACAGTGCTTTGGTTTATAACAGCCCTGTCCCCCCTCTGGCCCCAGGCTGTATCCATCTTGCTTTAGGATGGAACAAAACTGGAATGAGTGAAGGGTGGCTATTTTTGGTGCTATACCTTTAATAAAAATTCAGGCTTATCAGGGAGTTTCTTTGCCAGAAGGTTTCTAACAGCCTCAATAGAAACTCTAAGGGCTCAGTTAAGCTTGAACTACCGTCCTGCCCAGTGGCAGGGTCCCTCCAACAGTTATGGCTGTGGCAGTGAGAACAACTTTTGCAGATGTGTGGGATGTATCGTGTGATAAAAAGGAAAATTTACTACTTTACTGCCATTCATTTATCACCTGTATGGTCATGGATATGATAACAACTGCAGCATCAGTAGTAATTGTGACACATTTATTACACCATTTGGGCACAATAGTTACAGACCAGGACTCAATTGCTCTAGGCACTTTACAAACAAAGAACAAAGCAACAATCACAATTCAAGGACTTTACAATCCAAGCGGAAAACTAAGAGCAAAAGATGAAAATAGCAGATGGGATTAGAAAAAGAGAACAGTGAGATGGTATTGATCAGCACAGCAGCAGCCTAAATTGTTGTCAAACTGAATAATTTAAATCAGAATACTGATCACAGAGGAGCTGATTCTCTTGTCCACTGCAGTGTCTTTGAGCTGTGAACCTACCAATTTTAGTAGCATTTTTCTTCAAAGACACTAATATAACAATACAATCAATTCTACTTTGTAAAAGGATGTGAACCTTAACCATTGTGAATGATAAAAGGACTTAATAAAAGAGACTAGGTTATTCTGTCCCATAAAAACACTCATCCAGCAGGTGGTAGGAAGTAAGATTAGTAGAGATACTGAAGGTCACCTGCTCCTTTTCTCTTTTGGAAGTCATTCCGTCTGTAAGGGTAGACTGCATTCTGCCTGGGAACCTGTTGATCCACAAAAATTTGGACTAAATCTGTAGGAACCAGCTGATCAATGTAGTTCTTAGTTTCTCCACAGCCCTGCGTGCTTGAGCTTGGTGGGAGGGAGGCTTAAAACAAGCAGATTAAAAAAGTCATAATAGAAAACTGGGGAAGTACTACCTCACCCAAGCATGGGACGCTGGCAATGGCCACAATGCACGGGTCCCCCAAGCCTTCCCAGGCCTCCTGGTGGTATCTTTTGGTTGCCTCCTGCTTCATTTACACAGAACTGGAAGCAACTGAGTATGTTTTGCAGGGAAAGCATTTCACAAGGGCAGCTCTCATGTCAAGGGCACAATGATGTCCTTCTTCAGAGCACTTAAAAGTCCAGCATCTTGTTTAAGCATGGACATACTGCTTGAGCAGTAAATTCAGAGACGTGCACCTGCAATACAGCATTGCATTTATTTTGACAGCTTTGCTTTCATACTTGATTTGCAGAAATGTTCTGCTATATCAGAGGGCACCTGGAATATATTTCCCTTTTGTAAAAATGATACATATTTAGTGGTAACTACCTTAATCATCAGCTATTACATTGTCCCTGTGGAATCCTACTCTAATCTAGCCGTGCTTTTGCAAAAGGTCACTGATGATATTTCTTCTAAAGTCTTCTCAGAGACAATGTTTTTGTTGTTGTTTTCAAGAAAATTTTTGGCTTAGAGAAAGACAATTAGTTTCTACCTTCCTACGTTCAGCTATTTTTTTTTTCTCAAACAGTAAAAAAAAAAAAAATATCTGTTAGGAAAGAAACGAAAGAACTAATAGCTTTACTGACTCAAAGACAGCATGCGAGAGACAAGTTCTGGAGAAATGCAGCCTGCTTTTTATTATTGATTATTTATCCATTTTGCTACACTATCACTGCTTGTTCTAGTCTTTCTCAATGCCCTTCTCATGTAATAAGGTCTTTTAATTTTCTTTCAATATAATAAATGGAAGGAAAACCCCTGGTTATAGTGCCTTTCTCCTTCTGCATTCTTAACAGAAACAGTTTTGTCATTTTTTCCCCCCAACACTTTTCCCTTAATTTGGAAAAATATTAAAGCTGTAGCACCCTGCCACCCACTGACTTCAGGGAACTCAAAATAAGTCTTTGTAAAATCAGGGAAGGTGGTAACTCAAGTCAGAAAGCCAGAATTCAGTCAGGAAGAGTGTTGTGCTTTTTAGTCTTTGACACATATGTAAGCAATCTAAATTGATACAACTGTTGATGTGTCTGTTTCCTACATGTCAGTGAAATGCTGCTCATAATGAAGGGACAGTCTTAAGCCAATATTTTTAATAGTGGAACATCCTCCAGGGACTGCTTCACCAGTGTTTAAATATCTGGTCGGCTGGATTCATTGAACACGGTGAAATTTGCAATGAACTGCTATAAATATGTTGAAAAAACCTACACTGTTGCAGCATGTTCGAAACTATCATTTATATAGACACCAAGGTATGAATTTAGATCAAGCACCAGTGTTTTGGTTTTTTTAAAAGTCAACGAAAGCAAATTTTAGCTTAATTTTTTCTGCCATTCTGGGAGGCGTAATCAGGAGCAGAATCTTGGGTGCACAAAATATGCTGGAAATATTTACTTGGAACTAGTAAGACATTTAAAATAGTCTTTTTCTATTTTTAAGATTTGATAATTCTTAAGAAGTGAGTGTGAGGAAGACCTGCAATCTGTCTGTACAAGTCTGCTGCAGGTATACTCAGGCCCAGCTCAAGGACACAGCCTATACCTTCATTTGCACCCTGTCACATTTGAAGAAATGGAAATTATTGGATAAATTGCTGCCACTGATCACAGACTTTTGAGTAGTAAATAATGCTAAAATACTGCAACAGCTTAAGTGCTGCACATACACTTGACAGATGCATAAGAAAGAGATTATTTTTAACCTAGGGTGAGAAGAATAAGGCCTCTTAAAGCACTGTGACAATGCCTAATAATGACCATGTATATAGGTGGATGGCCAGGCTTTCCCAAAGGAAGGATATCCAACAGCACAGTGTAGCCAGAGCTTGGAGAAAACAAGCCATCTCACTTTAACAAGCATAGCTCAGGAAAGAAAAGGGTATTTCATAAAAAGGTAAAGCCTGAATTTGATGTCTTCACACCCTAATCCTCCTCACAAGGATGAGGACTGCCTGAGGCAGCCACTGGTTGCGGCAGCGTGACCGCATGGACCCAGGCGCAGGTGCGCTCTGCAAGGCCAAGCGCGACACAAAAGGCTTCAGCTGCTTCTCACAGTTTAGCGCAGGGCTGAGGCAGGAGCTGCCTCCCCCCGGGTACCAGGCAGCCCCAGCTACTGGAGACTTCTCTGGCCGCATCCTGTGGCTCTTAGTATAAACTGAGCTGGCCTGAAGTCCTGTGTAAAAGAATATCTCTGCTTTTTTTTAAGCAGGTAGTGGTAAGGATAGAGGTCTCTGGGAAGATGCTTGTGAACAATAGCACTTCCGTGAAGCTGATCTGTATTTGCATGAATAAGTTGAGATCCATTTCTTAAAAGCAGCAGTGCACACCGTTAAGGGGTTTTCTTACTATGCATTATATCAAGCTAGAATCTGAGCATTACTTATAATTCCTAAATTAACTTTGCTGTGAAAAACAAACCTGCAAGAGGTGACCTGGAATTTTATGTGAGCTGTCTTTAACGGTCATAGAACTCGGGGACCCTGAGAAAATGTGGGTTGTCTCTGAACTGCCTTATGAAGCAAAATAGAGTTGGAAAAAATATTCAAAATTTCATCCTTGAAAATGTTTCCATATCTTTCGCCACAGATTTTTAATTGAATTAGAGCCTGCAGATATTATTGTGTTCCTCTGCCTGTGCAGTCTTTGTGTAATGAGCAAGAATATTTCATTTTCTTGCATCTTATTAAAAACAGAGTTTAGCAACTTGCAAAGCCAATGCCCATTCTTCACCCAAAGAAAACAAATGCAATGAATGCTATCCAAAGCACAATATATTGTGGCAGCTTCTTTTTGCATTTTGGAAGTAGAGTGTGTCAAGCTCAGGATGCCATTTCCATCACAACAGCGTTGTCTCAACAATAGCAACTCACAGGCTGCACTGACAGGAAACCTGACATGCCTCAAAATAAATAGTATTTTAAAGGATATAGGATACCATTGGTTTTTCTGTGCATATTTTCCCTCTCATTCTGTATCCTTGGCACATGTAGGCCTGTGCTGAAATTAGGGCAATACTCAAGAGCAAGTTTCATAGATTCAGATTCTTGTCTGAACATGAAAAATGACAGAGTAATTAAAAATCACTTAACTGAAGCTGCTGCAGAGGTGGATGATCGGAATTATTGTGGAATGTGGTCTTGCTCTGACCATTTTCTGGGCATATGACTGACTCAGAGGGGTCTGATCATCCCCTACTTACAAAGGAACAAAGACAAAATATAGACAAGCTGGTGGAACTGTTGTTAGTGAGAGGAAAATTAACTACCAAATTTTAATAGACCTTGACATTCAAAAAAAGGCAAAGAGGAATTCATCCCTAAAAAGTTCACCCTAGATTTTATCCTGGACACAAGTATCAGTTGGATGGAACTAGTTACATGTGAACTTGTGCGTATAGACTTCATTATTTCAGGATAAATGCTCTCTGATATGGATTTGCCAAGATGTGCTGGTGCAATGGAAGTGCTGTGGCTTGCACCATTAACTGTTCCCTGCAAATGTTTCAGGCAAATTGACATATGAAATAAGAAAGGATGCTACTATGCAGATCCTACTTCAACTGTGCCATATGCCATATGGGATCATCATACTAGGCTGTATCTGAGCATGTGTAGTATTGTAGTTGATGCTATGGGGTATTAAACAAGACAGATCTGGAAAAAAATCATGAAACTTCTGATAAGTTTTATATAAATGTAAGGCAGATTGAAAGATTCTACTCTGCACCTTAAAAAGAAAGTGTGACATATTACTGTCTTTGCTCTTCTTACTGTGCATTTCCCATGTAAAAGCGGAGCTGAAGTGGGGCATGTATTTCTGATAGGATCTTTCCAGCCTCATGGGGCAAAAATTGTAAACCAGCAGAATATGGAGGGATACTTGCAAAAAAGAAGCAAGGGAATGAAAATTTTCTACATTGCTTCTTGATACTGGCTGTGACTGCTTGTGTTTGCTACAGACATCAGCAATTTTCAGGATGGGCTAACACAGATGATGTGCCTTTATGTTACAAGACCTGGTAGCTGCCTCTTTGTTTGGAGGTCTGTGAGCATAGAACATGTTAACAGCAAGATCTGAAGAACAGTTAGAGCAAAAAACAGCTCAGGAAGCCCAGCCAAACGAAATAGATGGTGGTTCAGGTTTTTAATGTCTGTGAGGATAAATTTACTTTCTGAGTGTTGCCTTATTTATTCTTTTCTTGACTTTGAGAAGCTATTTGAAATCACTTTTTCATTTTTAAATGCAAAAACTATTTTTGTTGCTACAAAATTATACAGAAAAACATGGCAAACTGCCTTGAAATCATCATACCCACATGGAACTGGCAAAAGGCCCAAATCCTCCACTTCACTTTGCAAGTGAGAATTCTCTCACAGCTCCCATTCCAGCTTTCTTCTAAGACAAGGCCTAGACCTGCAGAGGCCTCTGGGACTGCTCGCTGAAAAATTAAACAATGGGAAAACAGGATATCTTAGAGGACCACATTTTGGAAAGGAAGAAAAAAAAATCCTAAGGATCTTTCTTTGCTTTGTTTGCTTTACAACTGCAATAAAACAGGTAAGATAATGCAGAGCATGTTTGCCACACTAATCCAAAGACAGCACTGCTGCTGGTTTGGCAGACAAGACAACCCTAAAACACTGGCTGCCTGCTCTCAAAGAAGGGTGCAACACTAACAACTTCGACATGACCTTGATTTTAGCAAGGTATTTGGCATGGTGTCCCACAACATCCTTGTTGACAAGACGGTAAGATATCAACGGAGAGGTGGACCATAGGATGCCTGAAACATTGCTAAACAGCAGAACTTAAAGGGTAATTACTGGCCCAAAGTTGAATTGGTTTCTGGTCACAAGTGGAGCTCCTCAGGGGGCAGTAGTGCGTCCAATACCATGCAGCACCTTTATAAAAGACCTGGATGATGGGATTGTACCCTCACCAAGTTGGTGTATGACAACCAAACCTGGAGAAAAGATAGATACTTTTGAAGGAATAGCCACTGTTCAGAGAGACCCTCAGCAGCTGGAATATTGCGTCAACGAGAACTGCATGAGGTGTGGCAAAGATAAACATAAAGTCCTGCACCTGGGACAGAATACATCTAAGCAGCTGAACAGGCTGCAGTCTGGATGCCTGGGGGCAGCTCTGCTGGAACAATGTCCCTGGGAGTCCTGGAGAGCAGCAAGCTGGGCACAAGCCAGCAGCGTGCCCTTGAAACCGCAAATGCAAAACATGTCCTGAGCTGCATTAGCAAGAGTACAGCCAGTGGATCAAGGGATGTTCTTATTCCAACATACTAAGCACTTGTTAGGCTACACCAGGACTATGGTGTCCAGTTTTGCTCCCCCTAGTTCAGGACGGATGTTGAAAAACTGGAGAAGGTCCAATGGAAAGTTACTGAGATGATTAGAGGAGTGGAGAATTTGACATGTGAAGAAAGGGTAAAGGAACTTTAATTACTCTGTGATTCTATGGGTAAAAAATTTTACTTGCTTTCTTCTGACTTGGAAATCCGAATATACAAAAGAAAAATATATGAATCAGTGACACACTGCCATCCCACAAATATTGGCTTTAAATTGCCATATTGAAGCATTTGTTTCACTACTGATTTCAGTATTTGCTCCTGTAGACTCTTTTGCCACTTCTCTATTACCTCATCCTTCTGAAGAAAAAAATTATTGTGCTGCTGGGCGCTACAGCTTCTTGCTATAAAAATGATTTTGATACAGCAGTTGTGCCTAGACTTCACATTGGGATCAAGAAAGCAAGCACAGATTCCAAGGGAGGAAAGGCATTTTTGATTAACAAAACCGGTATGAAATGTCATTAAACACATAATTATTGTCTGAGTAAAGATGCCTTGAAAAAAAAAGATGATGGTAAACTAAGCACAGCTCTCAACATGTGTGCAGCTGCACTGTTTGCTATTGATTTTAAAAGAAATTACTTAAGTAACATAAATTTTTGGTGAGCAAGAAAGAGCCAGATTCCTTTTAGAAAACTTCCAAAATGTGATGAAAAGATCTTTGAAAGGGAAGTTAAAATACAAGGCAGAGAAAAGTCATGTGTCTTCCTATTTTAAAGCTAAAGTAAAATTTCTTGTGACATTGTCTGTCAAACAATCTGTCTGTGTTCCGTTCTTGCAAGGACTTACGCTGGTAATGAGATTACTCACATGCACAAAAAGCAAGTGGTATACAAAACATATGCAAAGTCACTAACCATCAGTTACATTTGCTCTTCCTTGTTTCTTTACGACACTGTGTCTGAGACACCATTGACAATGGCACCTCAGCCTAGCAGAACAGAAAAAGCTCTCCCTGATTCCTAAAATGCCACAGATACCCCTATTGTATCTCCTCACCGATTTCTTCGGAACACCAGTCATACACAGAGTTAAAAATTCCTGATTTTGTGCAGTACAACGGGCACTTTATGATTTAGTGACTTGAATTTCTTTTCTTGAGATGTAAGAGCAGTTGCACTCAATAATCTTCAGCTATTTTAGTAATGCTGTGTGAAAGAGTACTAGCTGACAACAGGCACTGCTTCCATTCACTTACTGCTCCAGGCCTCATCACTTCTTCAGACATGTCTGCTGTGCAGGAGGGATAGAAGTTTCTGTCTCATATTGGCATTTGACTTTTAGAGGTATCAAGTAAAATGCCCAAGAGGAGAATGTGTTAGACATTGCCAGCTTCAGTAATAGTGTCCTGTTGGTATTTCCTTCTTTTAAGGCTTCAAGTTTCCTTTGGGGGGGAAAAAAAGACAAACACAAAATTCTTCATTTGTGATGAGTGGTTGGTTTCTGTATGTCTCTATAATTTCAAACCTTCATACTCTTCTTTAGCCAAACATTTCCAAAAGTGTCACACTTTATAACTTCAGATGAATTGATTTCATTAACTATTTGCTACCTTTTCTCCTTTCTGTTTCCTTTCTGAAACTCCATTACTGCTGTACTTATCACAACTAGATTGTCTTCCCAAATCTTACATTTGGCAAAACTGAGTGCCACAAAGGCTGTGACACGTACAGCTCGGTTACTTGGTGCTCTGTCATGTTATGGGACCTTCAGATCCAGATCACCTAGAGATCAGTTGAGTAAAATTTTTTGTTACAACCCGTGGGCATGATTTGTCTGTTTGCACATGGATGATTTCACATTATACATGCCAAATAGTGAGCCAAATACTCAACTGATCTACTTTACTGAAGTCGAGAGTGAGCTTTTGCATCCAATTGGTTATAGTGGAGCTTAAATTTCTTTAAGCAGTGTTGTTGGTGTGTAGGTAGATTGAGCTTGTGCAAACAAATTCAGTTAGCTACAGAATAGTTTTTGTCTGGTCACAGAGGTTTTGACATGCACATACCTATCTTGAGCCAGTTATGGTGAACTATTCCTCAGTTTTGGTCAAATAGCTTGAGAGAAGCCCACAACTATACTGCTTCTTCTGAATATCGGATTATAATGAGAAAATTTATTAACTTTTAACATTATCCCATCTCCCTTTGTTTCAAGCAGAAAAAAAGCACCGAGTCAGCATTTGACCAAATAATTTGTGAATTGTTTTCAAACAGATGTCTAGCCTATACTTATAAATTAGACAGTAATAAGAATGGTCTCCAGCCTGATTAATTTATGAGTGTGGATGTCTTAGCAGTTCTTCAGCAGAGTTCTACAGGGAGCATGATTCATAGCCAGTTAAGAATAATTGCTTTTTATATACTTTCTTTGACACAATCAAATTTAAAGAAAGTCAATGATCAATCCAGTTTGGCTCATCAGTGTTTCATTCCTCTCTTCATACAGACCCTGATATAAAAGCAAAGAAAAAGCCCCCATCCCCAGATAAAATAGAACTTACACACATACTTAGAATTAAACAAACAAACAAAAAACCAAAAAGAAAAGTAAAAAATAATACCAAGATCTTATATTAACTGATCAATATAAAAATTTTAATTTTATCAATGAAGGAACTGATGTACTTACAAGGTATTAAAATTACTTGGACTAAAGAATTGAAGCCGGAATGCAAAGTGGGGCAAGCTGTTTGGGCTGTCTGAATCAGGCCCGTGCTCGGCTCACAAGAATGATGTAGTGCTCTGTGACTACTTTCCTTCCAGCTGTAGCCAGCAAGCTATGCTATACTCAGGTACATTCCTGAATTGCAGCTGTGTTATGCCTTGGATAGAAGTCAGACGCTTTTCTGAAGGGGTTCCAGTAAGGCCTTAGATGCTGATCATGCCAGGAAACATTGGCTAAAAATAGCTAAATTTAAATCCCGTCACTGTTAATATCAGCTGTGCAGCAGAGACTGAAGAGAAGACCTCGGAGACACACTTCAGAGAGTTTCTGGAATTTTAATCCCCTTGGTAATCAGTCCTGCTCCACTGCCCTGCTGGGGAACAATTATCAATCACATGCTGAGGAAGTTTTACTGATGCAGGGGTTTAAATAAAGCAAGCTGTTGAAGCCTTTTCTTACGTTACCACTGCCAATTCAGCAACATTGGTAATAGCAAGGGTGGGAACTTTTTTTTTTGTTGAAAACTTTTCTTAGAAGAGGGCTTATATACAGCTGTAACTTGTTTTGAACCCTGTAGAAACATAATTACAGTAGCACAGATAAAATCTTAAATTTGTTTCCATTTTGTCTCATGCAATTCTTGCTCTGTAGAGCAGGAAACCAAGTCACCTGTTTGGTCTGGGGGAAGAGGATAAGAATTTAAGGAAAATGAAAATTTTTAGAGGTTTAGTGGACAAGCTTTTATAACGTTTATGAGTAATAACTTAATGTTTGAAAAACAAAGTAGTTTCAAAGAACAACTCAACTTAACTGCTCTAGATGTTCTTGGGAACATGTTATTTGGGATATGTTCCTGGAGAATGTTAATATTTATAGTTAAATTTTCTCTCATATGATTGTGTGTCCTTTAATGTAGTTTAAGTTAACATGAGATACAGACATTGGTTTTAGTTTGTCTACATACATGAGAATTTAAAGAGAATTTGAGAATTTAAAATAATGCTGTGGAAGAAAGCATGGTGGCTTACCCTCAGAATTGTATGGTTACATCCTGTTCTTTAAAGACAGTATTTGCTACTTAGATCCGTGAGCTTTGGAGAACAAAGGGCAAACCCCTATAAATTACTGAAAATTAAATTGCAAACAAAAATCAATTTGTTTAACAGTGTGATGAAATGTGGAGTTGCAATAATTTCTAATTTATTCCTGAGAATAAATAATTTTGCCATGTGGTAAGATGTTACACTAAGTCCACAACTGGTTTTAAAAGAAAGTGCTAGGGCTTTACTACGGCAAAGAGCTCTTTGTGGCGCTTTTGAAAGGTGGGAAAATGGCATGAGTTATGTCACAGCCAAACAGGCAGAAAAGAAGCAAAAAGGTAGACAACTTGGCAAATATTCTTTCACTGAAATTTTCAAACTCTCAAAAATTTATTTTAGAGAAAATTTGCATGGATTTGGAACAGCAGAGTAAAATAATAGAGCTTAGATGACTGACAATACCAGATTTTACTACTTGGTTTAGTTTTGCTGTACCTTTTGAGCATTCTCTTTCATGTTGTTCATGTCCTTACCTCTCCCCATTAGACCTCATTGCCTTCAGTTCCGCCTTTTCATTGGTCTCATCACCATGTTACATGTTGGTTTTCCTCTAACATGCTAAACCTATGGGAGATGCATACTTGAACAGAGGATTTCCAGACAGATGAGCTTACACGTGATGGAAGTACTAACCATGCCAAGTATGCCATTCTCAGAAACTAAAGTATCATCTGAAACATCACCAAGGTCTGAGAGAGGGTTTTTTCTTGAGGCTTACATCATAGGTTTGGGTCTGCCTTCTGATTTCTGTACTCCTCTTGCTCACGAGCATGTAGACGTTTCTGTAGTGTTGCTCTGAACTTCCTAAGAAAGGCTCCCACCCAGTCATTAAGTCTTGTCTCCAAACAACTGCCTATGAGCCTATCTGCTATGGGGTAGCCCCAGTTCCAGCAGGTCACCATCTCCCTTGCTCTGACTTAAGGACAAGTTGTAGATAAGAGCGGCAAAAGAATCATTCTGCATTTTCCTTTCCCCATTTTTCCTCCCCTGCTCTTAGATCCAGGGAAAAATCAAGGGAATGGACCCAAATGAGCAGCTTTTGTTGCTCCCTGCCCTCCTGTGAGGACCAGCTAGGGTCCTTAAGGGGAGATCTGCTGGCTTCTGTGTCTCCCTAACTACTTTTTGGTAGGATGGAGGAGAAGGGCTGGCAGGGAATTACCAGGGAAAATTCAGAGAAGGCTGCTGTCATTGGAAGGCTGGCTGCAGGTTTCTGTAACCTGTGGCTCCCAGCCATATCTGGACATGTCAGAATCTGTCCACGCTGGCATTATTTCGGTGGCTACAGAGGGCAGGGAGGAAGGACTTCTAAGTACTCAGAGTAATATTCAACTCCTAGGCACTACATGCTTCTCATTATTCAATATAACAGGAAAATCAGAATATAAAAGTTTTACAGTTAAATCTATAATAACTTATGTACAAAACGCTACTAATTAAAGATGAGACGTGTTAATGACATCATTCTTACAAAGATGGATTTTAGTCAACACAACTATATCTCAAAGAAGGTATAAGCTTTCCATGGTAATTTTCTTAGCAACATTTTCTGCCCTTTAATTTTAGGACACTTGTAGCAGAAATGGTGGATTTTCACAAGTCATTTTGTTCAGTCTGAATGTCTGACTGCTAATTACATTCAATGTGTGTGCTTATTCTGGTGCATCAAGTTAAATACATGCACAGAAGCTGTTTTAAATGCCTTCTCTCTGAATGGCTATTTCTGACTCATGTTATCCCTATGTAGTTATTTCAGATTACAATTAATTCTGTAAGTTATCGCTATAGTTTCTTGCTTCCATTGTACTTGTCTATTTGTGGCCACTTTCTTCACAAGTTCTTTTTCTTTTTATGAATATACAGCATCCCCAGTATGTGACTTACGGCAACGCGCACTGCCATTGTACAGACCAATACAAAGTTTGCAATCCTGTAAGCTATCTTTCGCTGAAGTGATATCAAGGCCTGCTTGTTTGAATGTCTGAATAAATCTTTCCACTAATCTCCTTTTGAAAAGTGCAAATGAGTGGATGTGACATGCTTGACATTTTTTTCTTCTGACAAATGATTGATAGTCTTCATATATAGATTGGGTGGAGTTTCCTCCATTGGACAATTTGCCCAGAGTCTGCCATCCTTAGAAACAAGCCATAAGAGATCCACCATTTGAGCAGAAGAAACCAGAATTCATAGAGTTCTTTGGGTGATCCAGAATGAGAATCCACCATAATCAAACAGACATGAATCATATTGGGCTTAGTATATCCACACAGATTGCCATTGGGCTGTTGAATGCTTGAAGTGATGAAACAGAGTATATCAGGGATGCATTGTGTTGACTGATGTGGCTTTCATGTCTTCTGTTGGTGCATCAATCCTTTTGCCATGAAGAAAAAAAAAAGGATATTCTGGGATAGAACTTAATTTTTTACAGTTCCAAACTAGCCTTTTTGTGTTTTTCAGACTGTGTATCCTGAATGCTATAGGAAGAATCATTCCAGTGCCACACATGACAATATGTGTGGCTGTTACTTCTATGCAAAGTTCAAAACAAATGTTGGTACGCCTGTATCTATCCATTTCTGACAGAGATTCTCTTTAGCTTTGTGAAGTTTGATTTCCTTTTATGATGTAATTAGTAGTCACCTATTTACTTCTGTATTCCTAGTGTTTCTAGTGGCAATTCTGACAGGAAATATGTACTTTTAGCTCAGCTGTTATTTTTAAATTCAAAGAGTAAGAGAAAGCACCGAAAAGCATTGTATATCTCCAAAGTTGTGCTGCCATATCTGGAAACCCCGTCTTTGGGCTGTCATTTTAAATTCTCAACCTGTAATCTGTGCAAATTGTTTTCTATGTTTATCAATGATCAGAATGCATATTTAGAACTTTAGGGGCAAGTATGTATTTTTGTGATTTGTTTCAAGATGACCCCTTGAGAAAAAATACCCTGGGGAGGTGCTCAAGTCATTATTCTTCATAGGTTTCAGTAATAAACATATTATTGCTATTTATATCTATAAAGCTACCCAAAATGCTTTGCATAACCAGCCCATGTAGTTTGCCAAACAGCAGCTGCAGATGATATTCCACACACTGGTACCTTATTCTGTAGTAAATCTTTTTCTGGGTGTTCTCTGTCACACTTTTCAGGCTCCACTTCTAGGCTGGCTATGACAAAATCCATGTTCTGCAAATGCTAGTAAAGTGTATATATATATAAGCTGTGCTAGTAAAAGTAATGGTGGCCAGAAGTCAAGCCTGGGTTAATTTTAAAATCACCAGAAATATGGACAACATCATTAAATTGTTGACAGGAAAACTATCCCATTCATTCTGCATAACCGTGGTTAAAATTCCTGAGTCCTCCCCATGCTGAATTCTCCCTCTGTATTTGACAGCCACAGAAATGACTGAAAAGGTTTGTAAAAAGTGTGGCCTTGTCCTCTTTTCTGGCACAATTCTTATTTTCACATAATAAGATGGTAATCTCATCCTTTTCCAAAAGTACAGCAAATTGCGGGGGGGATGGGGTTGGGGGAGGTGGGCAGTGTGGAGTTCAAAATTAGACATATGTTTGGACAGATCAACCAAATCCCCCTTGGCTGTTCTTTATGAGAAAATACAAGTCATTTCATGACATAAAGATTTAGCACATGTTATTTAGATTTTTATGCTTTTTTTATAATGCAGTAGTACACAGAGAAGGAAAACTTCTCACATGTATACTTTTGGAAACACTAATACTTCTGTAGCTTTACAATTTTGTAGTCTGGGATGATGTTGTGATGAAATCACAGAAACAGGAGTCTCCAGTTTCATGCTTCTTTTAAACTATTTTTCCAGGCATCTTTTAAGGGATCCCCAATCTCCTTCATTTATTACCCTCTAAATTAAACAGTTGTAAAGATGCTAGATCATTCTCAGTGTATTCCATGTTGTCATATAAGGCTTATGAATGTAGTGCTTTCTTCTTGATCCCATTTTACTTATTGCAAAGTTTTCTGTTGCAGTTTCCCAGCATGTTTAATATCAGTTTCTGTTGAAAAAGCTGTTCGTAGGCATGGTTTGGTATCAGCTCTGCCTTAGACAATAATCATTCACAAATCGTTCATTTTACACATGCCATGTGGACCAGATCTTTAATGTAACAGTTAAAAGCACTTGTAAAACTGGAAGGTCCCCTTTAATTTCATCAAGCTAGCTACATATTCAGGAGTGCTTTCATTTGCCTCTCAGTTTTACCTGTACATTAATAATGCTCTGCAATCACTCAAGGGTGTTCATATGGATGACCTTATAGAAATTGTACAATCTGAGCAAACGTCTTTTTATTTGCTGGAAGATGATAGGCTTCACAGCTGAATGTAGTTCTAACTCCCATCATATCTTGTAAAACCAGCAACTTCTAATCATTACTAAAATAGTTTCCTTTTATATAGTGTTTCAGTCTCTCAATATAGGCAAGACTGTCTTCTATGGAGCATTTAACACTTCTTTCTTCTGAACTCTTTCTTCTTTTTGAACAGGCAACGTTCTCACAGTAGAACTGGCTGTAAATTAAACGGGTATTTTTCCTTATTTTGTCAGAAATATCAGTTCAATAAATGAAATGCATGAGACTAACTGAGAAGAGTTTCTTGGGACTGGAAAGGAATTTCTGTTCAGAAAAAGAGGTAAAGACTGTGGTCCCAGAAGTTCCAGTTACTTGGATGTATAATGCATTTGTATGGAAAATACAGGCTTAAATCTTTGCCCTGCCTAATTCAGACCACCACCTTCAAACAGCAGCTCTGCATTCCAGTCTCATGCTTGTCAAAGGAGTTACTGATTAGTCTGTGAGGAAGGACATCACTCTTAGTTTCATTTGCAATAAAAAATAAAAAAAAAATAGAATAACAAGATCACCTCATCATCTTGATGTGAAACGAGATTATTTTACAATCTTGCTTTTTACTGATCAGGATTTAAATCTGCTGGACTGTCATTCACAGCATTGGATGCTTCAGTTTTTAGATTTTGGGCACATGAATGGATTTGATTGAGTTCCACTATCTTAATGAAATACCATTTGTGAATGGAGCTGCTACAGATAACCATATACACACTGTAGTGTAATTTTGTTGAAGTCTCTTATCAATTGCATTTGTTGGCCTGTAGCGGTAGTTTCACTTTTTCTGGGTATCTAGAGTTTGCTCCCTCACTCTACTGCATTCCTGGATGACTCACTGTTACTATCTATTTTAGCATCACTTCTGATTAAAATTACAGTTGCTGGAAAATCAGATAATATTACAAACCCTCTGGGATTAAAAAGCCTATGTAAGAGGGCTTGAAGCACTTCTTGGTCCTTGCTCCTCTTGGACTTGGAGAAGTCTCAGCTTTTTGAAAGGGTACAATCCAGCTCTTCCACTCTGCAGTCTGTTTTACATTGTTCTTACATCTCAATATAATTTTCGATACGAAGACTCAAATCTTCAGACCATGCTTGGAACAGCAGAAGTCACATGCAATTTGAGGGCAATTTCACTGCTTTTTGTACCTTCAGAACAAATCTTTGAAAGCATCTAGGGAGGTGTGGAGTTTGTACATACATACAAAAAATATGTAGTTTTTGTAAACTTCATTGTATGTTATGTGAAGTGGGAATATCTCTAGTACATGTCTTCCCAATAATGATATTCTATTGGGTCTTGAGTAATCTAATATCCCTCTTTAGCTGAGTGTAGTAAGTTCAATGTCTTTTTTCGTTCTTTTTTTTTTTTTTTTTTTCCTGAAGATGAAATCCCAGGGAGAAGCCCTAATAACTATGTAAATCATTCCTCCAAGAGATTGACACTAGCTTTTTGCCTTTCCTGTAGGAACAGAGCATTATTTTTCTCTATACTACCTAATGCAATTAATTTTATCAGTTAACATTAATGTCAAACATGCAGCATTGTATCTGCCTAACAATTAATGTGGCCCTTAATAAAGTAGTTAATGAGTTCAGCCAAAAGTATTCCTTGAAGTTTTCCTTGTTCTCTTTTCTACATGGCAACCATTAGCCCTACAGACATTCTCTACCCACACGTAGTAATATGATGATGATCACAGTAATAGCTTTGTTCACAACCTATCTTTGATTTCTTGCCCTTGACATTCCTCCTCCTCTGGAAAGTCTGCTTCTGTTTCAGAGCTGAATGATTTATCATCCTGTCAGTGGATTTCTTCCACACCTTGTATTCATCTGCCCCACCTCATGCCCCCCAGTAATTTTTATCTGTTGTTTGCATAGTTTGCCAATGTCTTGACAGTTCTCAGAATCTGACATGTAGTACAGTGTGTGGCTGGGAGGAGAACTTTCCACAGAAAAACAGAGGTTTAACCCATGGCTTAAAAATTAATCATAGATAATCCACAGATAAATGGAATAACTTGTCTTCCACAAACACATTGATAAGACACATCTATGTCTTCCTAAGTTATCTGAATGGGTCCAAACTCAATTCTTCATTCTTCATACAGAGTTTCCCCTAACACTATTTTGCTGTTAATTAAAACCTTGCTATGATGGGGTCAGGGCTTTAAATGATGTGACAAACTGAACCAAAATTAGAATGAAGAGATTGATGCGTGACAGACAGTTCTTCTACTAGAAGGATCAGACTTAATTAGAAAAGTTAAATTTAAGTTCAAAGCTACAGATGGTTTATGTTATTATAAAAAAAAAATCAATTAACATTTTAAAAGCTCTCCCCATGTTAGCAATCAAGCCACAAGTTAAAACACTCTTGGACTTGTGTAATAAGCTCCAGTTCTTCCAGTTACCTGGTGCTCAGCCAATTTCCCAACTGTGCCTATAATAGTGCATTAACAGCCATCCAGTCTGTTCCCCAAGCACAATATTGGATCTGTCACTGCAACAAATTGCAGATCAGTGACCTCAGCGGTAAATGTTTAGTATTGTCTTTGGCCTGGGTGTTGCATTTTTGATCCAAAACAAAGGCAGAGATTCAAGATAAACACCAGTGTTCTCTATACCCTTACAGCTCATGTTTTAGAATTAAAGTGACACAGAGGAAATGGCATTTTAAACCGTAAAAAGATGAGCTGTTTCCTTCTCCTTTACTGCTTGCCTTTTTGGTGGTATATTCACAGGAAATTATGAAAGGAAAAAAAGAAGAAGGAAAAATAATGAATATCAGCTTGCCTTTCTTTGACATCAAGTGTAGAAAAGCAGTTTCCTTTCTGAGGCAAAGAAGTACCAATGCAGCCGGGTTGCGACAAGTGAGCTGGGTCAGCTATGCAAGTTACACATGCAAAAGCAAGTGGTGCAATGTGCTAGAAGGGGTCTGCAGAGCTGTGCTCAGTGGATCAAACAGTGTTCGGGACCCAGCACACATATTTTGTTCATGTGTTGGGTAATTGCTTTGGACTACTAGATCCAGGGACTGAATGTCTCTCTGCTATGAAAGCAGACTGTGTTCCTGGAACACTTCTTCTTGGTTTAGTGACATCCCAGCACAATCCAGCTTGGATGCTCGAGTTGTTCTGTGATGTGGACCAGAACACAATAAATAGGGATGATCAGAAGTCTCACTTGAAAAGTGCACTACCAATCTAAATGACATGGGGAATATAAATGACAGAGTTGTGTCTAGGAAGTAAAATAATAATTCGGCTAGTTCTGTTTTGGTGTCAAGAGGCATGAATTACTAATATCCACAGAGCGTTTTGATATTCATGGATATAAAGTGCTATATCAATTTAAAACACTGTCATCGTTCTATTGCCATGTGCTCATCATCCTTTCTACTGTCAATAAATAGTAGTGTGACCTATAGACACTGTCTGCTAGACGAGGATGACTTCTCAATAATGTTTAAATCAACATAGGTTTAGGCATCCTGGAATCTGACTTTAACCAAAGTGGATGCTACTTTTTCCATTATAATGCAAATGTAGTGCCCTCGGTAGCTGCCCGTCTAGCTGTCGCTGTGCTCTGCTCTTGGGTTAGATGTAATGGCACTGCACCAAGGATTATTTGTTGTTACTGTAAGTCCAGGTGGATATTGCTGCACTTCACAAGCAGGAGCCTTTTGGACTCCAATGATCAAATGAGTGCTCTCTCCTTCACTGTGCAAACAAAGGGTATTATTTAAGCTGATAGGTATTCCAGATTTAAATAAAGACAGTGGGACTGTGGATGCACAGTTAATGTAGGCTGTGGCCTGAACAAACAGAACAGCTGAGAGTTAATTTTGGTCAGGGATTTTTTAAGCTGTTCATGATGTGTTTGTTCCAGCATCTATAAAGTGAGACAGAATGGTCATTTAGATGGCTCCGAAGAGGACTTTGGTAATGAAAAACTAGGCATGATTCCTAGGACCACATTATTAGATATGAAGTTCAGCTTTACTTTTTTTTTAAATACATAAATTCTTTTTTTTTTTTTTTTTATCACTCAGTTCTGTAAATTCATAGAAACATTTAGGTTGAAAAAGACCTTTAAGATCATCAAGTCCAACTGTTAACCCGGTACTTCCACGTCCACCACTAAAACATGCCCCTAAGTGCCACATCTACACATCTTTTAAGTACCCCCAGGGATGGCGACTCAACCACTTCCCTGGGCAGCCTGTTTCAATGTCTGACAGCCCTTTGGGTGAACAAATTTTTTCCTGATATCCAACCTAAACCTCCCCTGGTGCAACTTGAGGTGATCTCCTCTTGTCCCGTTGCTAGTTATCTGGGAGAAGAGATGGACGCCCACCTGCCTAAAACCTCCTTTCAGGTAGTTGTGGAAAGTGATAAGGTCCCCCAAGCCTCCTGTTCTTCAGGCTAAACAATCTCAGTTCCCTCAGCTGCTCCTCATAAGAACTGTGCTCCAGACCATTCACCAGCTTCACTGCCCTTCTCTGGACACACTCCAGCACCAAAATGTCTTTCTTATAGTGAAGGGCCCCAAACCGCACACTGTATTTGAGGGTGCGGCCTCACCGGTGCTGAGTCCAGGGGGACAATCACTTACAGCTATAGGCCTCTGTAGTCACAGAAGCCTATGTTGTCAGCAGGTGGAAATAACCCGGGAAAAAAAAATAGCTTCAATGTATGGTCTCTTGCCAGCCTGTCCCACCAGAAGGCTGAGTGACGCCAGGCAAACGCACAGGGTCTCTGCCTCACTAATGTGAGTGTGGATAACTATCCATGGAGGCATAGGTACCCCTGCCGCTGCTGTCTTAGGAGAGAAAAAGAACTTCAAATTGCTCTTGAAGGCAGCGTGCCCAAGATGTGCAGAGAGCTGTGCTTTCTCATGCACAGGCCCTGGCTGATAACCTATTTGTTAGTGTCTTTGTCTACATTAAATGTACTTCCATAGTTCCTTGCAATCAGTACTGGGAAAGAATCTTTTGCACTCCTGCCAGTTACTGGTTATAGTCATAATCTAACATTAAATATTGTTTTACTTACACTATTCACAGAGATTCAACTGTAATGGCATCAGCAAATTTCCTGTATGTTTTTATCTTCACCTTTCATTTGCAGCTATTGTCAACTGGACTTTTTCGACAAAAATGGAAGTCACTAAGATTAAATATATGATATACTTTCTTTTTTTATTATTTGCTTCAACTTCAGTCTAGAAAACTCCTAATCAAAAACAAGCGCTTAAAAGCAGATTTATCAGTTTATGTTTGAAACTGCTTGAACAATAAGATTAAATCCAACAAAATTTGTCTGACAACTTTGAATCTTGTCTTTTAACATTTAATAAAACTGAAGTTATATGTGTTGTCAGGCACACTTGGAAAAAAATTTCTTCAGTCTGAGATGAAGACAGTCAAATCAGCAGAACACTATTTTGAGATTTTTCCTCTGTGTAATGCCTATATTTGTCTCTATGTTTTTCCCTTTCTATACCTTTAGAAAGGTGAATCAGTCTAATATTTTCGTTTACTTGAGAATAATCCATGCTTCTGCACACTGATAAAAGCCACCCTGAAAGTGGATTTACACAGCAATACTTACAAATGTAACACGTTATTTGTCTTATGTTTTATTTTTTCTGCTTTCCTATTGAAGAAAAGTATACTTTAAAGGACTAGATATTACTGACAGGTTGCTATTAACATCCTTTGTGCTTTTGCTGTTAGTTTCCCACCTATTTTCTCTTTGTTAGGGTCACATCTACCTTAAGCAGCCACATCCTCTTACGGTTCTCCTGCTACCCTCCAGACCATTGCTCCAGCATCTATATTGAAGATGTTTTGGTGCACAAACTCTTTCCTCATTCCCTTCTCTGTTTTTCATATAATTTTATGTCAATGTTCGTTTCACCCACAAATATCTTACAAAAACATCACTCCCATGTAAATCAACAGGGCTTACATTTATTCTAGTGACTCCTTAAACATTTATCTTTTGTATGAAGGGTGGGTAGGCCCCATTTAAAGTAAAAATCTGTCAGACGGTTTCAGTAGATGGTTACTGCTGCCACAGAGGGAGCATATCCTCTATCCTAAAAGACCATTGCAGTGTCTTTTTTAAAAAAGATGAGATCTTATGGACTTTTATTTAATTACTGTGCATTTAGAATAAAGCTACTTAGGTGAATTTTTGCTCCATTACATTATACAATATTATTTCCTTTGGAACTCTAAAAGAGACATTGGTTTCCAGTTTTATATCCTCTCTTTCTTATGGTTCATTTATGAGGAGAATTGGAGAAACAATCTGTCAGTCTTCTCAGAAATGTCTTTTTTTGCTACCATCCCATTCATACCTTATGTTAAAGGTAAATGTAGTCGTGTTTGATACTTCCTGTTGAACAGTTGTTTGGTTTTGGTTTTTTTTTACTTCTGTAGTGACTTACAAACAGCTAATACAGGAGGACCATTATGCAGCACAGTGTAAAAACACAAAGAGTCTTTTCTTTGCAAAGCCTCTCATTTTAAGTATGCAAAATAAAAGTATAAGACCAGGTACAATAGTGCAATGCTTAGGACAAACTTATGCCACCAATCTGGAAAATAAGATGCCATTGTCATTAATAAAGCTGCTGTAATACATGTTATGTTCATGCAGAAGATGCAGGGCTCCCACTGTGTTGTGGATTGCAGGTAAACTTGATCTCATTCTAGGTGTGAGTCAGCTCTATCCAGAAAAGGTGAGGCCACAATTATAAGATAGTGAACCAAGTTAATATGTTCTGGGCATCCTCATAGTAATTGTTTCATTTTCGCTTCAGAACTGGCTTATATCAGGCTTGTTGTAATGTCAGCAGAACAAGTTTTAGAGGTAGATAGTCTAATACATAAAAATAACCCAAACTACAAACACCCTTCAGTCCAGTCTCTTCTCTATTTAGACGATACTCAGTGTATGGACAGCTGTCCCTCGAAGTTTACCTGCTTTTTAAATGCAAGTTTCCAGCTTACATTGAGACCTAAATTCCTCTGAAGTGTCTGGACTTTAAACTGTTATGGAAAATGACACCTTGGTAAGAGTGAGAAACTGAAATACGACTGAGAATTTTTAGCTAAATCTTTGGGGACTTATTCTCATGTTGTCTAAACCAATTTAAAACCTATGAAGCTGTTGTTTTTCAGTCAGATTCTACACCGAAGGCAAGGTTTCACAGTATTGATTTTAATGGGATGTATTCTGCTCATTGATTTAGCTGCAAGTCTAGAAGTGTGAATGTTTAAAATGTCACAAGTAGGTTTTTAAACTTACATCCTTACAAGAGTAAATGGGAAAAGTTCATGCCTGTGATGATGCTGTAATTTATCTGGTGTGATACCAGCTTGGTCAGATAGTTTTGCTTTGTGAAAAAGAGTGAAAGCTGATTTTGTGGTCCAGGAGAAGCCAGGAAAAGGGTCATACATTTAAAGTAAAATCTTCAATTGCAAATCACAAGGACAATGACATGTGAAGCATTATTTGCTTATTGAGTAGAGATGTCTCTGTTAATTATCTTACACACATGCAGAGCAAAAGACCTGAAATGTTGTATGTGGACCACACCCTGAGTTTTGTTTTAAAAGTTCCCACCAGACTTGGTTAGCCAAAACGCAAGCTGGGGGTGGGGTAGATCCAGCTTCTGTATGAGCTGTTCTGATGGAAGATTTTGGATTTGGTCACTCTTTAAGCAGAGCTTCTTTGCAGGTATTAAGCTAGGAGATTGTATGGAAAAGACTTACAATATTTCAGTCTGCAACAGAAGCTTTAACTCCCTCAAAAAATTTCTACAGTCTCTGTGATCAGGTAATGGAATAAAATGTTTTGCACATCTCATATGTGTCCCAGACATCTTGCACTGCATTTGTTCAGAGTTCAGACTACAAAAAGATAAAGCTATGCTCCAGATATAAATCATACAGTAGCACAATAGTTTAAAATCATCCTTTAACCGGTTATGTCTACAGGGAAACACTTGGTGCAGATTAGCAACATGTGAATTTACAGAGTGCAAGTGGTGGCCAGTTTTAAGTTCAGCGTTGTCTTGGGGAGGCTTCACTGATCTCCGTTATTGATTTGAAAGCAGGGAACTGTAAAATGTACTTAGAAATCCTTTTTAATTTCCATTCTTGGGAAAAAATTCCAGCAGTTAACTTTTAAAAGGCTGTCAGGTGTTAATAGCTACCTGTCCAACAGAGGTTTTCTGCTATTGTGGTACTGGCTGTGGCTTATAGCCTTTAGCAATTAAGATATTGTGCTTGGCATTTTTCCAAGAGAAAGTCTGTAACAGGTATAGCTCTACTGCCAGCCCCACTTAGATCTGTTTGTGTTTGCTGCCCCATCCCCTGCAGCGGATTGCATATTGCAGCTATTCAGTGCCCATAATGGGAATGCCCTTTAGGTAGTCTGCAAAGTCTTTTGGCTCAATGTATTATTGAATTGCACTACCAACACTGCAGCACAGGTGAAAGTCAGTTGACATTCTGTCAGAATTCTTTCTGGAGGAATTTATAAATTATAGCTGCGATAGTTCAAATCAGGTTGAGAGATGCTGGTTAAAAAAAATGCATGCTTTTCTAGAACTGACTGAAATCGGTCATTTTGGTGACAATGTTCTTTTTCCTATTAATCAGGGATAAAGGGAACAAAACAGAAAGGGAACAAGGAGAAATTTTTCTCTAAAATGTTTACATGAAACCCTAACAAAGTGTTACAATTTAACCCCAGCCAGCATCTAGACATCACACAGCCACTCACTCCCTCCCCCCGCCCCCAGTGGGATGGGGAGAAGAATCAGCAAAAGAATAAAACTTGTGGGTTGAGATAAGAACAGTTTAATAATTGAAATAAAATAAAATATGATAATAACAACAACAACAATTTTAATGAAAAGGAGAGAGAGAGGGAGAGGAATAAAACTTCAAAGAAAAAAAAAACCAAGTGCTGCACAATACAGTTGCTCACCACCCGCTGACGGATGCCCAGCCAGTCCCCGAGCAGCCATCGGCAGCCCTTGGCCAGCTCCCTTGTTTATGTGCTGAGCATGATGTTCTACGGCATGGAATATCCCTTTGGCTAGCTCGGGTCACCTGTCCTGGCTGTGTCCCCTCCCAGCATCTTGCCCTCTTGCTGGCAGGGCCTGAGAAATTGAAAAGTCCTTGACTTGTTATAAAAATTACTTAGCAACAACTAAAACCATCAGTGTGTTATCAACATTATTCTCATACTAAATCCAAACGACAGCATTGTACCAGCTACTGAGAAGAAAATTAATTCTATGCCAGCTGAAATCAGGACACAAAGATAATGGATTTACACAAAAGGAACAGAAATACATATATTTTTAATAATGTTTGTTGATTATCCTGATAGGCTACTGTGCCTGTCTTTCAAGCTAAAATACCTATTGTAATACATAGAATGGGAGACAAAAATACCAGATCTTTTGAATTCTCTAACCAATGCCTTAAATATTGTAAAAAGTATTGAGATTTTTGTTAATCATTCTGCTGCTTTACTATACTTCTAAGAAATAAGATATGTAAACTTCTATATGAATAGCTATAAATTTTCAGTTCTCCATACAATATATTCATTTACATATATAAATTATATATCCACATATAAACACATATAAATTAATTTAAATGTCCAGTATATCTGCTCATGAGTTTCATTAATTTGCATAATTATGCAGCAGAGATACCACAGCAGATGATGGAACCAAGTTGACAGTGCACATCAATAATTTAAAATAAAATGCATTGCAAGAATTCTCGATCCCTCAAACCCAAGTGTTATAAATGAGGAAACTCGGAGTCAAACTTACATTTTAAGGAAATATTAACCTGTTTAAACTACAGCGATATTTTAAGATGGACATTTGAATAAATATAGTTGGACCCAAAGTTACATTTCCCCACAATCATTTTAGTATAACAACTCTTATCCTGAAGAACTATGAACAGTATTGAATTTCTTCATTATGAATAACCCTGCTGACTTCAGTGGGAGCAGTCATAGTGCTTAATAATTAACCACCTGCATAATCTTTGGATAAGTCTTGAGAGCAAGTGACTTACTTTTAAATACGTCTTCCTCATTACATAACTACAGGGCTTTATACCAAGAAGGCATTTCCAAAGTCTAAGGTTTACACTGACTTTCTTCTCCTGCCGTTGGGGAAATTTGTCATGGGTTCTGCACAATGCTACAGGTTTATGTGGGAGTAGGAGTGGAAGGCAGATCAGCAGCCTACCATAAGACTTAGGTATAGAAGTGAGAAAAAGGACACAAGTTTGCCCCTTGGAGCAGACAGTACAAATTTCCATGTTGTAATAATATTTAAGTCAGAGGTTGAATTAAAAAGGTTGGAAATGATCTTTCTCTCTAGAGAGATCTCTGTAAGATTATTTTTTAAGCACATGACTATATATAATTTGGAACATTTAATTATTTTCTGGGAAAGTACTGATGAACACACATGGATAACTGTGATATTTGATAAAAAGGCAGCTGAGCTGATAAATTTTTTTTTGTAACTCCAGCATCAGTTGATAATAACTTTTTAAAAACATTAAAAAAAAGTTAGAAAATCTTGTGACATCTGCAAAGCTGGCTGCACATTATTTCCCATTCCTGTTATCACAGTGATCTTGACAAGGGACACAATTTGTCTCGTTTTCTATTTATTTACATTTGTTATCCTGAAAATGTACTCATGGTATCACCAATTTTTCTTTACATCTGATACATTCTAAATAATAAGTTAATGTGCAGCACAACAATGCAGGGAGGACCTCATTTCTGGGGTCTAATAACAAAGATTGCAATGAAAGCAAAGATATCCACAAGAATAAATGTCTACTTAAAACCGCACTTTCAATGAGGAATGTACATACGAAAACAAAGCATATCCATTCTCTGGACAGATTTACTATTGGAGATTTGCTAGCATAGCAAAAGACAGTACTGCAGTTGTCAGTAATTGGCATTCCTCTGTATTCCCAGTAAAAAGACTATAGTTTAGAGGTAAGAAAAATGTATTAAAGAAAATGTACCCTCTCATATATGAAGGTTATTTCTCTAGGAACTGCAGGCTGCTGAAAGTGTAGTATGTGAAACTTGAATTGGAAAGATAGGCCCTCTTTCTCTTAGGTTAGAAACAGTTCATGAACATACAGTTCACTTGAAATGAAGATCGGAAACTATCTTCACATGTATCTTATAGAGGAAAGCAAGAACAGAAAGTGGCTTTTGGTGAAATAGTGTTTCTTATTCATGTTGTAGAAATGCATATAAGATTGTGGATTCATAGGTTAATTTTTCCTTTAGGTGGTATCTATCCCACTGTGCAGTTCATTGCCTATAGAGAAGTGTTTCAAGGCAGCCTGTGAGCAGAAGTTACTAGTGATGGATGAACAGGCTGATTTTCAGAGTCAGATGGCAGTTGAACTGGGGATTCCTTTTCCTAAAACTACCTGTACTCTCTAATATATGATGGTCTGTGGCAGACACGACCTTTTTACTGGTCATTTGTGGTTTGCAAGTCATAAATTATGTGAACTATGGAAATAATTTAATGTTGGCAATAACAGTAACAAGTTTGTGAAATGGCAGCAGTTTATCTGTACTTAGGAAGATTGCATAACATCATTAACAACTGCTGATATGACCAGCAGATAACAGAACATGTAGTCCTTGGGTAATTCTACCCCGCATGTGCCATCTTAAACATGCCTGAATCAAATGAGGGGATATGGTAGATACAGGAATATATTGCAGCATTGTCACACTGTCTGGTAATGCTGAAAGGTTACCAGAAGGATGCAGGGTCATCAGCTTTCACTTGAAAGAAGCTCTTGTCTCATGCCAAAGTCTTAAAAATCATACTCCCTGTTTGTTTTTTTTCTCATGAGATTCATGAAAACAGCCACCATTAAGACAATGGCAGAGATGTGTCCCAGTTGCCTCTCCAGTGCAGCCCAGTAGCTGAGGCTATTAGTCCCAGAGCACTGTCAGGGACCAGCACTTGACGGTCCTCACACAGCAACCAAAGGATGACTCCCTGATAGCTGGCACTCAGCTTACAAGGTGCAGGGAGGGTGAAAAACATCCAGGGGCGACAAGAAAGTATAAAATACTTTATCTAGAGCCCATGAGTTATTTGTAGATGCAATGATAGCAAAGTCAAGGAATTTTACTCATGGAGTAAAAAAAAAAATGTTTAAATAGTTGGTTAAACTAACAACATTTCACATTTAAAAAAAACCAAAAGCGCCCTGATTTTCACCAAGGCTTACAGGCATGATCACAGTATGAATTACAGACTAAACATAGGATAATTTTTTTCCTCTCTCTCATGTCCAGGTAATGAAAAAAACCAATAAATGTGTCTGTAGAAAATGCATATCTCCAGTAAATATCAAGTACTAGAGCTGAGTACAAGATTACCTGAGGAAGAAGAAAACAGAAGTTGACTTTTTTGTCCATTATCTCTTTTCATCTCATTATCTTCATTTCATTATGTCTTCCTCTAACAGTAACAAAAAATAAACAAAAATGACATCTATTCCTGCTCAATAGATCAGAAACAAGTTTTTGATTTAACATTTCCGTCAGTTCACTTCTTTCATTGTAAATAGACCATTAAAAGTGATTTTCTACTTGAAATGGTTTGTTTGACACTGCTCCACTCCTTTCAACCCCCAAGAAATCTGCACAGTATCTTAGGCTGACCTCTGTGTAAACCTCACTGGAAGGGTGGGAATCCACTCTAATACTTCTGGAAGTAAGTATTAGTAAGTATAAGGATACAGGGATTATATATATGTATTTTAAAAAATAAGTTCTAACTTTTTAAAAAAGGAGTGGACTTTATCATTACCTGGCGAGACCGAGGAATAACAAAACATCTGGAAAATCGTGGGTCAGTGAGGTTCAGTATCAAAATCAAGGCAACAGAAAGTTTCTGGCCTACTGCCAACCTCTTATGTTCTGTATATACCATTTTCTTTTCCTGTAGAGACATCGTCTGTCCAACAAAGGCAGAATGCCTTCAGGCTTGCAGAGTTGCACACTAATTCCCCCTTCACCGTTTACACCTTGCTTGGCATCAGGTAGACTAATATAGCAATTTATGTGGCTAAGTCTATTATCTCCAAACCACAGCTGTCTGAAACAGTCACGTCAGCCCTCAGGCACAAGTGTAGGGAGAGCTTGATCTGAATGGAGACATCAGCCAAAGAGTAGGGAGTGTTTCTGGGGTTTGGGGAAGAGGTGTGCAACTGCACAACACTGACATTAGTTTCCACTTTTTCACCAAAACCTACGTTTTGCAGATCTTTGAAGTGTGTGGCAGAGAAAATATGTAGAACGTCCACTGACCACATCAGTTTGGTCAGCCATGATATGCTCTCTGTAGAGATTTACGGGTCATTCCCCATAACCTTCTTTTCCTTTTGTGCCTGTGAATGTGTTTCCAGAGAAAGGACTTTACAATCTTTCTAGGGACTGAATGGAGGCTGTCCAACCTATAATTCCCTGTGTCCTCCTTTTCTTTCTTAAAGATGAGTGAAAATTAAGCCTTTTTCCAGGCTGTCAGTGACCTTCCCCAGTCACCCCATGGATTTTCCCACAGATACTAGTTGCCTTGCTATCACCACAGCACTTAAAGCAACATCTGCTGACTCTTTTGGTCTCTGTGGATTAGATTATATTCAATCTTTTAAATGTTCCCTCACCTGTTGCTTCACAGCTTCTGGTTGCCCTTCTTCCCGCAGCTTGCTGGTGCCTGAGAGATTTGAGAGCAAGCTTTGTTTCCATAGATGGAGGCAAGAAAGTTGTCCAGTGCTTCAACCTTTTCTGTATCACTCATCACTAGTATGTCTATGAGACAAAAAACTTAAATTAAAAAGAGAAATTTGTGTTTTGACCTCCATCTTCTTTCTTTCCCCTCTATCCCATAGCCTACTTCCTCCCAGAGACTTGATTCAGAGGCCAAGCCAAGAATAAATTAAAAAAAAGTAAGAAAAGAAAATCTGGCAGTCACAGAGCTTGACTTGGAATGATGGGCTTTCAGCTTCACAGCCAGTGAGGGATAAGTGTAGTTTGTCTTGGCAACCAGTAGTCTCTTACATACTGTTGTTTCTCTCATGTAACTATTCTCTATGAGGGTGTTCAGTTCAAGGAGAATGCCTCTGGGTATAGTCAAATTGTCCTAACCCCTCCCTCAGCACCTAAACTCTTTTTTCACCTCGCATAGACTGGTAGAGCCATTGAAAGTTAAGTGAAATATCTGCGAACTGCAGCTGTCTGAAATACAGTCAGTTGAGGGGAGTCTGAAGCACATGTGAACTGAAATCTCAGCTACAGCTAGTGAATGACTCCTAAGTCCTTAGGGGAAAAGGACACACAGCTGTGAAATTATGAATCAGGTTTTCCTAATTTCTGCCTCTTTCATGTCCTCTCCCTGGTCTTTTTGTCAGTCAGGACTTCCATAACGTGTTTGGTTTGAGGCTAAAAACGTGTTGTCGTTTTCTGATTCTATGTTGGCCAGTGAGACACTAGCTGTTTTTCAGTATCTCCTCTACACAAGAGATTGCAGAGTTTCTGGAGAACAAAACTTCACATCCACCTTCATTTTCTAACTGTGACTCAGTAACAAGACTCCGTGAATTTAAAATGTTGCTGAATAGAGGAAATATTTGTCCTGATGCTGCAGGAAGGTATAGTAGATTTGTATGAAGTAGTTGGAGAATATCATGTAACGGCACGTCCACTCTGGGATTTAGATGCAAACTTTGAGGAAAACATTTTCCCAGGAGATTCATGCAGCCAGGCATTCTATGACTCTATCTTCCCTCTACCTTCCCCTTCCAAGCAGCTGAGTGAACCTGCTGTTCTACCTAAGCAAGCCTCTTCTATCCTCACCCAATAACACTCAACGATAGGGTGGTATAAATACTTAGGAATCATGTTTATGGGTGACATTTCATCAGAACCTAAAGTGAAAAAAATACCAGCTGGCACTCAAGATCTCATTCAGCTTTTTCTTTTGTCTAAGCTACCTCAGAAATTACATAAGCTATAAGAAAAATCACATTCTTAGCACTGGTTATATGCAATTAAATGTTTTCAATATTTGGAAAAAATAATGTGTTACTAACTGGTCTTTGGTTGGATCATTGTCATGTTGAGCCAAAGATGTGCAGAAATGTGCCCACAATGCCTCTAATTGCAACAGCTGTTATTGCCCCATTCTGTTTAACATCTGCTTCAAAGTAATAATTCCATTGATGCCTCTGATGTATCTGCCAGCTGTTCCTAATAAACCAGGAAAGTTACAACCCTTTTAAGTGACAATCATTCAAGATGCTCCATAATTGCATAACTGCATAGAAGAATGAGGCTCTTTCTGAACATGATCAACTGAATATTTTGATTATTTCTGCAGAAGGCTTTTATTTCTGGATGACTGCTCAAGTGAGGAAAAAACCCAACCAAACAAAAAAAAAAAAAAAAAAATTGCACACGAAAGTTTATCATACTATCTGAAAAAAATCATGAGGGAGACTTAAAGAAATCTATGTACTATAAAACCAACTGGAAATTTCAGACTCATAAAGTTTGTAGCTCAACTGGGCATTCATCTGACAATTTATATTAAACTCCTGAAGGTATTTTTGCTCTTCTTCAGCAGTAAAATATGGGTTAAATATATTATAAAGGATAAAAACCCCAAGCAGAATAACAAAAGAGAGGTATTCTCACTGCTTCTTCTTAGAAAATATTCTCCCTAGAAAATTTCACCTTGAATAATATTCAGTGAAATATTCTCTCATACCAATAATCTGAATTTCAATCATCTGTTATAACCAATGCTTTGTTACAAAAAATGAGTAACTCCAATTGCTATAGAGAATAAGTGTTATATTTTTTCAGGCAAAGACCAGCTCATGCTATTATATATGCTTTGTCTGTCTCCAGTGAGATATCTTGTTTTTCATTCCCTCATTAGTACATTAGGGAAGAGAATAATTTCTGAATATGATTTTGAAATGTTATTAGTTTTTTGGTCTCATAGGTAAATGTGCTAGATGCCTGGGTTTGACCCAGTCAGCCCCAGTTTCACGTATTTGTCCTATACATGGATCAGATTTTATCCCCAAATGTTAAGGAGGTATTTAAATGGCTCTGTGAGTCCCAGTCAATGGTAGACCATGGGATCGTGTCTTCACAAAAATCAAGGACATCTTAAAGACCATGACAAACTGCATGCCATCTGCATGTGTGGGTTCTTCTCTTCAGACAAGCCAAGGCTTAAAGGGGGCAGGTTCATACCTGTGCATGCCAAAAGAGAGTTGGGGGTGTAACTAGGAATGCACATGCACTCGGGAATTTGAAAATGCTACTTTGCCTTCAAGTTTAGATGTAACTAACAGCCCTGCTTATGGCAGCTGTATTGCAACATGCCTGCAGCTAGATTGCCTTGCTCTGCTATCAGATTATAAGAGTAATTCTGGGTACTTGGGTATTTGTAGTGTGAATTGGCAAATGAACAGTATTTTGCCCTTTATGGTAGTAGCATTTACAGGAATGTTATGGTTGTCTTCTTATGGGGGCCAGAAGTTTTGGAAAATCAGCTCACAAGTGAAAAAAAACCTAGCCCTTTTGGTAATCAAGCTGTGGTCTGTGGACTACAAGCAGTATGCAGAAAATAAAGAAAAAATATTATTTTCAGCAGGTACATATTTTTTTAGACAGTAGCCTGGATATCACTTGATCTAAAGGTGTGCATATCAAAAAGTGCTCAAAGTCATTAATGTGTCAGTATCTTCTTAAAATCAGCTATGTGCAGTCAAAGGACAGCTGCTTGTTGGAAGAGGTCTCCAACTTGGCCCAAATACTTGTTTGAAATCTACATGTCAAACTTCTCCATAAAAGCCACTGTTGTCTTGTACCTGAAAACTCTGTTTCAATCTTTTCATGATTGGTCTTCTTGTTTCCCAACAAACCAAAAGTATAACAATGTAGAAAACATAACATGACATTGGCTGTGTACACTTCCTATGTGAAGCAAGAAACGATGTAATGCTAAAACAAATACTGTATTTGAGTGATACTCATTCTGCTGTCATTTATATCTAGACAGAAAATGAGTGTATTACGGATTTGAGGCAAAAAGCCATATCCAGCATTTCTTGCAATACTGAGTACCCCTTCAGAGGCAAACAGTGTTTAATGTTGGTCATACAGCACTAAAAGAAAGGCTGCCGAGGGATTTTGATTTTGGCTTCCAGGAAAGCAAAAGACATTTGCTTCCCAAGCAGAGGTAATCTGCATGCCATAGACTGCAAGGTTGTAGAGGATCTGAGCAAAAGAACTGTGATGACAGCTTAGCCAGAAGACTGTCTGTAGCTATTCTGTGACAGTACAGCCTTACCTAAGGTCTGCCACCTTTGAAGGTGTTGCCAAAGATGCAGAAGATTAAACCACTGTTATTCCATGTATGAAGTGCCCAAGCCTATCCAACAAAACAGTCGGTTTCCTTGTTGAACTTAGATGAGTGATTTGGGCAGTGTTGAAAGATAACAGAAATCAACTGCCACACTCCTCAGACTCTTCACAGGCAGTATTCCACCAAAAAGTTCAGCCTGAAAGCTTGCATTGAAGAAAATATTTTATTGTATTAATTATGAAATAAAAAAAAAGCAAAAGAGGCACAGGACACACTAAAGCACATTGTACTAAAGCAGCATCAACAGCACAACAGTTGGAAGCACCTATAGAGGCATAAAAATCCCATGTGAAGCAGTATACATCAGCCATCTATTGCACTTGGCTACCACAACATAACTGCCAGAACTGGAGCAATGCTTGAACTTGAGATTGTGTGCTACTCTAGGTGAATAGTCTGGACAAATCTGAAGAGACAAATGTCAGTCTTAGCCTCATCTGTATTTAGTGGATATATTTAGATAACTAAGAAAGCTCATGTAAAAATATCAGGTTCAAGCACAGTATAATTCCACTTGTGATTAAAATTAGTAAAACACATAGAATCCATATTCCTATTAAGAATCCAGAAAATGACAAAATGAAGCCACATGATAAAAGCTGAAGTCATAGCCAGCAAATGGCCAAAAGATTCTTATTAATCCATAAAAGGACTATAGAGGATCCTGGGAGATGGTGTGGTATGGCAAAGGAGTGAGAGAAATGTGTTATTGTCTGCTTCTGCAGGAAAATGGGGTACCTGACTGAATTATGCCTAAGGAAAAGACCTTTTGTGGCCTGAAGGAACACAAGGGGCAATGTGAACACATAGTTTGAAAGAAGGCAAGGGAACATGACTATGAACAGCAACAAATAAATGCAGTCAGGCACTAGGATCCCACTTGCTTATAGGTCAGACATCTCAAGGGCAATACCAGACTCTGGAAGGGTTTATCTGGTACAAGACAGTGGCCATATCTGATTAATACTGTAAGATCTCATAGAAGATGGCAGCTGGGAGAGAGATCTGCTTCCAGCTTTCACTACCAGGTCACACTGCAGATTTCTGGTATACAAAGCTGCAGAATGAGAAAAAAAATTAAAATAGTTTCTACCCATAAGGTGAGACCAATGGAAGAATCAGATCTGTAAGTTAATTACACACTTAGCTAAATTTGACTTATTTCATAATGATCTACTACAGTAGTTAACATAATGCAATTACATGGGGCTCTTGCAATTTCTGCAGTTCCAGGCAGGTATTTCATCCCCCCTCAGAAGCTGGCAACATCATACTTTCTTCTGAGTAAAAAACACCCCTGCATACTCACCACTAGATGGAAAGAAACACTTTCCTGATACTTTTCAAGTGAGAAGTGTCAGACACAGTGTCGATGCAATTCTGAGATATATTTATTGATGGAGCATATTAGAACATAAAGTCATGAGGAAGAAAGAAAAACACTGAATGGTGAACACTGCTCTGGTGTTTTCCTCTAATGTAATGGTTGGGTTTTTTTCTGTCTCAGCAAGCTGTTCTTTTCAACACTTCTTGGGTTTCTAATCATAAAATACAGAACAAATTTCCAGACGGTATATTTATCTAAGTTTAGATTCAGCTTATTGTGAGCATATCTCACTTGACTACATCCAAAAAGAGAAAGGTACATCTATTCCTTCAGCAAGCAGGCTTCCACGCTGAACTTTCCTGTTCACATCTCTAGAACATTTTGTGCATTTCTTTCCTCCTACTTGGAGAATACTGCCCTCCTCAGCTCATGGCTGTACCTGGTTAGTAGTCTGTAGCTAAGAGGAGTAGCAAGTAGCATACGTGGATCTGCATTTCCCCATGATTTAACGACTACACTTTTTTTCCATGCCCACTATTAACATTACCCAATAAGAACGTCCTTGTCAAGAGTAGTGCTACTACAGCCTGCCAATCTGGGAAAATCAGTTATGGCATTGAACATTAAAAGTAACCAGTCTTCTCTTTTAGATCCTCCTTAAACAAAAATGTAATTTCATTTCATAAGGATGAAGAAAGATAAATGTATTATATCAGAGTTCCACATTTATATATTAAAAAAATGTTCTTATCTGGCACAATCTCTAAGTCCTGAAATACACTTCCAGAGCCCCCAACACTACATGGATCTGACTATAAAATTAGTTTTAATATATACACTGTCATCAGTCTTTCCTTAACTACAAACAGCTAGGGAAACCTTCAGGTTCAGAACAGTACCTGTTCATAGAATCATAGAATATCTCAAGTTGGACGGTACCTACAATTGAAATGCGTTCCCCTGAACTCTTTAGAAAGATGGTGAAGAAAAAAGAGTAATAATGATTTATGGGCTATGATAGCCTAACCAACAAACCTGCAAGATCTTAAGGCTAGAAGCCTCTATTGGGTGCAGATTCCATTCCAAATCGTTGTGTGCCTCATTCTTAGTGCAGGCAGGTTGAAAACAAAATACAGATCACCTCTGTCAACTTTGCCTCAGTGCTCACTTTATCATATTGGCAATCTTCTTCCTTCCTATTGACTTTCCATTGTTACACATTACTAAAGCAAAATGATGTTTTTGCTTGTGAAACAAAAAGTGAAATGATTGATATAAAGCAACTTTCATGTTGTGGGAGTGAACACAAAGTAATAAGATTTTAGAAAATGGAAAATTACCAGTGATGAGAGACCGTGTGTGTTTCTGCAAAGGCGTACAGAAAATTCCTTTTTACTTTTCCCCCACGAACCTAGTCAAATGTTCCCACCATAATGAAAATAGACTAACTTAGGACCTACAAGACAACCAAATTTTTGTCAGTGTGATTCTTGAATAATGAAATTGAAAATCAACATAGAATGTTATTGCTAGTCCCTAAGCAAGGACAGGCACATTCACACTTAGGATTATGTTTTCATACCAGAGCTCGTCCATTGTGAGTTCAGTTTACACCCACACTTGAGCTGCAAGTATGAATCCAGGCTAACAATTCTAAATACTTGATTGCAAGAAAGAAGCCAGTAGTTAGAGATTTGAATAATCAGCTGTTCACCTAAATCATACTTCAAATGCAAAAAGGATTACAAGATCCAACCTCTTCAAAAATTTACCCTTGCATGTGTTTTTTTCATAAAAGCAAATGCCAACTAAGAGTTATTCTTCTTCATATGTAATGTTAAGTCTGAACTCCCACTAGCATAAGTTCCCTTGATCTTCCAGAAGTTATATGCATGTACTCCAGCTGAGAATTTTGCCCTGTGACTAGTTATGCAAAGATTCACATTATATGGTAGTAATAGACCTCTTTGTTCAGTATTGCATATCACCACTGTACCATTCCACATGTACATTAAAGCCTGTTTTATTACTGTAACGTGCAGCTGATATGGCCAAAATACTAGGTAAAATAGAGAAAGAATACAGGATATCATTTTGGAACAATTGGTGCTGCAGCAAATTCTTATCTGAACAGTTTTTGGTATAAAAATAAGCTGATGGTGGATGCACCTGCAATGAGTGCATATCATATGCTCTTACTGAACTTTTAAGGTTTGCTCAGCCTGAAAATTTGCCTTAGAAGTGCAGTCAGTGTTTGGTGCCCAAAACAATTACCTGCCTGGAGACGAGTCTTGGTCATCAGCATTCTGTACCATTGCCACAAGCTGAAGGAGTTGAAGGCGAAAAAGAGGAGGAGGAGGGGAAAAAACCCCATCAAAGAATAGATAAATAGGAGAAACAATTAAAGGTGATCACTGAGGTGGAAAATAAGGACTGCCAAATTGCTTAGGAACAAAATTTCACATACTCTAGAAGTGGTACATTCTGGTAGGGCATTTGTCCTCCTGGTACTTTATATATTTCCCTTAGAACTGATCTTCGCAGCAATGAGTAATTTGGTGGGGCTGAAAAAAAAGAGTAGAGGATGTGGCGGAATTTAATGGAGGGCCTATATATAAACTTGGTACCAACACAAAAGAGGATAATAATGTGCCCACACAGCTGAGAAAAGGAACAGAATGAACAGGTACACTGTAAAAAAAGAATCTGGCTTTATACCTCTTGTTCAGTTTAAAATCAGGAGATCCATGATAATTTCTTGTTCCCATTTACTTTCTTCAAAATTTTGAGTTTTGCCCTTATACCTGTTGGCAGCATTGTTAGCAGTCAGAAGCCTGTCTGTATGTGGAAAAGAGGGTTAAAAATTCATTCTCTGCATTTATGTTATTATCACAACTTAGGGTTTATGTATTAACATTCAAAAGAATACAAAGATTACTCATTAGGTGTCCACTTTAAGTAATCTGAGTTACTCTTGGAGGTTTCTGCATGTTTACATTGACTAAATGGGGAACATTGACTAAAAGGGTCCTAAATTTTAGATGTTCTGACTTGCAGTCATCAAATACCTACAGTAGTTGAAAGTACTTAAGATAGAGAACTGAAAAAGCAAAGCATTTCCTGCCTTTTCACCTGGAAACGTTAAACCAAGTTAATTGAGCTATGGTCCATTGTATTTGGGGCATCAACAGAAATACTGTAAATAGGTCACAGCTCTTTTTCCTCTCCTCCAGATGCCTTGTCCAGTGTGACAGAGATGACAATAATATGATTTGGGGATGAGAAGAAAGTAGTTCTGATTGCTATGAGATGCATCACCTCCCTGATACTGAATGCCAGTTCTGTGCTCTGAGTCTGAAGATGCATCTACATGAGTGTTTTAGCTCAGATCAGGAATTAATTTTTGAAGCAGACCTGCTGTGTGCCCCTGCTTACCATATTTTGGTTTCCTTTGCAGAGCACACAAATTGTATTCTTTTCAGATTAAAACAAGCCAAAGATACACTCCAGGAACGCACCTAATGTTGCCCGGGGGGCACTCAGTTCACATGGCCAGAATAGCCAGGGGAACACTTTCTCCCACCCCATCTCACCCCACTGCCACATAAGCAAAGGCATCCAATGAAATTTTTTTTCACTGTCTAGATCTTGTCCTACTACATTTGTCTTCTAATAAATGTAGATATGGCCTGAAAATCCCCATTTCGAGCTCAACTGACCAATTTCTTGAAAGGATGTTGGCTTCCTAACCCTAGAGCCTCATGTGTCCAGGGGAGACAGAACAAATTATTAAACTCGGCGTTGCCTGAAATCAGCCCTATGGACAAACAAAGTCATGAACTAAAGCAAACTAGCCAGTTCCTTTAAAATATGGACTAAACCCAGGCTGAAAACTTTATCAAAGTTACAAAACAAAACAAAACAAAACAAAAAAACAAATCATGGAGACATTAGCTCTCTGAATTCCTGATTTTTCAAGAGCTTTTTCCAAAATCTCTCCAGAAAGCTGCACTGACTGTATGTTCCAGAGGTGTCCCCAGTGTTTCAGATGTATCACATTTATGTTTTGCAGTAACCCAAATCAGTGTGCCACCCATGGCAGCAGGCCAAACCCCATATAATCCCATTCTCTTCAGCAGTTGTTTTCTCAGAACAGATGCTCTGAGCCCACATTAGATTCCCTTGAGTGAAACCATCTGCATACCCTTTTCTAGGGTTTCATCTTTTTCTTGAGTTTAAATATATCTTCTTAAGAAAACGGTTTTTACGCCTGTACTAGTAGGTATCCCAATACCAGCATGTGTCAGCAAAAATGATGATCCCTCCTCTAGCATGGAGAAGGTGTGGGTAAGGTTTGATACCTCTTTGCTGCAATACACACATAAACAACTTCAGTGGAATCATCTTTTTTGTCACTTTCTATTTTAAGCTTTTCAGATGCAATATCTCATTTACATTTATAGCATAAAACCTGAATGGTACCTCTCTGACCAGATGACCTTCCTCTAGTTGCTTCATAGTCTACAGCACACAAAATCTGAGCATAACAGAGCAACAAATAGCTTTACAGGTATTTACTCAGCACCACATCTCAGTGCCAGTTTCAGACACTACCAGTTTTGTCACAGCTTCATTTTGATCAGAGAGAATATGAACAGTTATTTATATGTCTTCTCATAAAAGGACAAGACCTGGCACAAACCAGATTCAGAACATGATGATTAGTTCTAGTAAGTTCTGCTATCGTTTGTATCAATATTTAATTCATTTCAAAGAGGGAAATGTGTGTTTCTGACCTCACATAACCCTGGCAAATGTGAACTTGGGTATTTGACACTATTTTGCTTGGTGACCTTCACTTATATTACAACTAATTTCTACTTTATATGAAATGCAGGCAAAGTATTTATAATGTCACCTGTGGTTTTGAGGGGATAGTTTGGGGTTTTGTCTTTTTTTGTTTTTTTCTTTGATAGATTTAGTGGTATACACCAGTACAACATTTAGCTCCTTGACAGTTTATGTTTTTGGCTCTTATTTTTGGATCATCTACCATGATGCTGGACAGATAATTCTACCTTATAATTTCAGATGATAGAAAGCATATTAGGATCATACATAAGTTCCACACAGTGAAGTTTTAACTATTCTGCCAGCTCCACACATGAAAGCACAGTGGAACAGTCTATATGTTTAAAATTGAAAATATTTATGAGCATATGAAGGATGTAGATTCTAGCTGATAGAACAGCTGTATGTGAAGATCCTTTGACCATCTATGGTAATCTCCCCAAAGAGAAACCTGGCTACAATTAGTATAGAAATGAAATCCTTTCCAAGGAATAGTTTTAAAGGCATTTATCAACATAAAATAAGGATAGTAAAAGGGTATTTATCTAACAATATACTCAGACATCTTCAGTTTACTCTGAAAAATATTTAATGAAGAAACATACAAAAGCCTTGATGTCATATATCATTCACGAAATAGAAGATATCACACTATCCTCAGAGTGCAGCTAGCTGTTATGATTTGAGAATGATGCTTTCTAAATCATCTTCAGTGTTACTTTTTGCAGTATGTATCAGATTTTAGGAAAAGACAACCCAGATTTTAAACTGGCTCAATGTCTTCTAGCTCATGAGAGGTGATTGGCAACCATATGAAGATAGCTTGACCAGAGGTTGCATCTGAAGAAAACCCATTAATCTCAAAAATAAAACCAGTTTATTACAAAAATAAAAAGATTTTCAAGTATTTTCCTATTTATAAGGGCCTGTATAATGAATATAGAATTCTTAGATTTTTTTTTTTTCAAAAAATTGCCATTTATTCAGCAAACACATATCAGACTTTGCAATGGCCACGCAGAAATTTCTTAAAACAGAGCATGGTAGGAGATGACGTTTCTATATGTTTTCTTTCTAGTTCACTCTCACATGGTTGTAAATATACATGTATCACATACATGAGAGTTGTTTAAAAATTTTTAATCTCATAAATGATAAATGACAATCTGGAAAGTCATTAGTCACTAGGAGAAGATGTTATGGTCCGAGTCCTCAGAACACCTTAAGCATCTGAGCCTCTTTCTGGCTTCAGGTTAGTGGAATTCCACTGACCTTGGGGACATTGGTCCAAGAGTTTTCATGTTTTAATGGGCTGTGATGTCATGTGCCACGAAAAGCTTATGTTTAAAGAAAAGGCCATCAACTATAAAACACCGAAATCTTATGTAACTGAATATAGATTTCACTTGTACTCAGCAATACATATTAATATGGCAGTGAATCACTGCAGCCTGCTACTGTAAGCAATACTGTTTTAACGGGAGGCACTTAGAATAAATCTTGACAGTATAGGAAAAATGTTTCCATTTTGCTTTGCTTTAAATTGCTAATCAACCGCTTTCTCTTGATTGCTGTTTCCCAGTTATTTCAAGAAATAACTACATGTTCAAATACACAAGCATAGTCCAAATAAAAATAAACAGAATCAATGTGCTTTTAAAGCTGTTTATGATTGTATATGAATGACACATTAGCTACACTTCACAATAGATGCATTGTAGGGGGTATTCTTTATAACTGAAATGTACTTTTCACAGAATAGATTACCTGCTGGGAACTGAGCAGACTGCTTATATCCTAACCTATATGCAGGTGGCTTCCAATTGAAGGCATTTCATCTAATTAAAGGCAGAGTTGTGACCTGGTTGACATAACATTTTCTGGGTATTAAAAATGCAACTCTTCTTGTCCTGCACATGCTGTCAGTGCTCCCATAGCTGAGGCAAGGAAGTGTATATCTCAGCAGAGATGCTGCCTCTACCCGTTATCATTCTGCTTGTTTTATCATTATGTCTATTGTTCATAGACATAATGATATCCTGCCTTAAAATAGGATTTTGACTGCCCAAAGAAACTAATTTTTATACTTTCCTCCTCAAATTTTGATGGGTCAGAAAATGAGACATTACTCATAACAGTTGCTGAGATAAGTCAATTCTCTGTTCTCCTGGTAACTCCCAAACAAAAGCCAATAATGTCATGCTGAAAAATGACAAGCCATGGTACACTGGGGTATTTTAATGCATGCTAAAGCATCTTATTAACCTTAAGATTAAGAACTTTGTGGCATGTTTTTTTTAGTTTTGTTAGCTGATACATTACTAAGTGATTGTATAAAAAGCGCACTCTTACATGGGTAAAGCATCTCTTTAACATAGCTAGGGGAAAATAGAACAGAGGAGATTTTTTTAATAGACTGGCTGACACAGAAAGAACATATATTTAGGAGGGACATCTGTGCAGTATCAGAGATAGCCCTTTTAAAACCTATTTTCTTTATAAGTCATTGGGTCACACAGGGAAGAAATTTTGATCCAGACTCCCAGTGACAATCCTGAGCTAGTCTTCCTGCAGCACCAGAGTTAATAAATCCTTTAGTCCGAGTAAGCAAGGTTGTGGCTAAGACCTTGAGAACTGAGCTTGCACACCTTGTAGAGCCCAGATCTTTCACTCCCCAAAACTCACTGGCAAAGGTATTCAGGGAGCTTGGGTAGGAGGGTACATAGCCTGGATTGCATCATGTGGCAACCGGTCTGCATGTATTCCTTCCAAATAGCCATAGGAAGCCCTAACTTGGTCCATGTTCCCCCTCAAACAACTGTGTTGAATGCACTGTGCATGAAAACTACCCACTATTCTGCATTTCCACATAATGGAATAAATTGTACTGCTATGAGTTCTTAAAAAGTAGTAGAAAGCAAAGGATATTTCCATTATTTGTAAGGAACTGTTTCTAAACTTGTTACAGTGTTGAAGTGCTAAAGTACATTGGGAAGATAATAACTTGCACAAGCCAGAGAAAGTGTTTTAAAGATCTTAAGAACTTTAAATTTACATATGAATCATGCAAACATACTTTTCAAGTGAAAATTAAATTACTACCAAAGCGACCCTTCAATTCAAACCCCAAAAATGAGTGGACACAATTAGAGAAAATGCTATCCAATAATTTGGAATCATACAGCAATTGCAATTTTATAATCTTTGCAGGAATTTTAGGTGAAGGTACTTGCAAAAATTATATGAAGTTGAAATTGCTTCCTAATGTCATTTTATTTATCCCATCTTAAAACTCAGTAAAGATTCCATTTTCATATATTGGGTAGACATCTACAATAGAAAGCCCATAGCGTTTATTGTTTGTACACAGCAGTAGATGTTTTACATGGAGGCAGTTGTAGATTAACTAAGTTAATTCCCCTAGCAGTATTCAATTGCTTATAAATGCACAATTTTTTATTCCTAAGAAAACATCCTAAAATAGGGCATTTTAAAATTAATGAATGCAATGAATTCATGTGTATCAAGGATTATAGCTGAAGAATATACTACTTATAATGTTTAGCTTGCTTTCATTTCTTGCTGTTTATTCTGGGCATGATTCAAAGTAAGAGAAGTTAATGAAAGCTATCTGTAAGGTTATTATTTAAAAAAAAAAAAATAAATGAAAAAGAAAAAATATATTGACCTTGCCTAGAAGATACTATTCTTCTTTTGAGTCTTGCAATATTTTTTAAAGAGTATATTTTACTAAATGCTTCTTTATTCAAGTTAAACCTTCTTTAAATTGTTGTAATTAAAATTAAAGTATCAAATACAGCATAAGTATGAGTCAGTGGGTCTTCCACTTTTGACATCAATTTCTGGAACATCCAGAGAGGTTTTGTGTTTTACGGTAGACTTTTAAGGAGCTAATGCAGCTGTAGAATAATTTTTAGAAGTCCTGAAACCTCTCAGAAGTCTGATCAAGGCTAAATCATCTTCTGGCCTCTCCTTGGAACAGTAAAAAATATACCTGATACATGCACAGTGACTGTGATGTGTTGGGGAGGGGAGAGCAGACAGATCTGCCATAGAGGTGGAGCATAAAAGTTGTGCCAGGTTCATTCAGTTTTGAGATCTTGGACTACAGGTAAAATTGCTGGAAAAACTGATCCGTTTTAAACAGAAAAGTCAACTGAATAGCAACCAGGTTTGTCATTCTTTGTTCTTCATATAGATAAAAGTTAAAGAAACAAATGTACACAACTGTACAAATTCTGTAATACTATACTTGCAAACCAAAATATACTAAGCTTATCCATTTTCCAAGAAGTTATTAATCTACACATTTTAGGAAGCAATGGAAACTGGGTATCAACCATTGAAATAGGTGGTCTCTTTCTTATAAAAATTAATCATTCATCCAATAGTTCAGGTAATTATGTGCAAAACTCTATCCCAGATGTTGCTATTCCAAAGTGACTTGACTTTTTGACAAATGTACAGGGTGAATACCCTTGTCTTGGCTGAGTGATGCCTTGACCTCTAATCTGCAGAACAGTTTAAGAGTTTGTACGCAGATTTTACATACTGAAAACTATGAAGTTTAATTATTCTTAAAATTTCCGCCATTTTTGTTTTTTACAAATTTCTTTTCAAATCCCCAAAGCAACTTACATTATCATATGCAAATTTGTGACTTACTCAGCCCCATGGGAAATTTTTAGCTGTGGAACTGTAGCACAGAAAAGCCCTGAAGCCCAGGTGTGGTCTATCCTATTCCACTGGTGATAAGCAGTTTTTCCAAGGAAGGTCTGTGATTAATTTAATTGTTATGAATCTTTTCCAGGTTTACTTTCTACAGTAAGTTTTCAATTGTGCCTGAGCACTAGCTTTATTATTCAACATATCAAAGGGAATAACAGTGCAATTCAGAAGAGAGCTTTTCACTACATTTTGCAAACACGTCCTTAGAACTTTCATCTGGTAGTTAAATGTGCATTCACAGGTAAAAAAAACTGATTTCACTCAGAAGTAAGATGGTGGCTCACTTTTGTTTTTGCAGTATGTGCACCTAGACATTTATCTGAAAAGCACGAAAACTTTCCATCTGAAAATGGCTCTTGAGATGTTAGTTGAAATGAATCTGTATTTATCACAGCTGAAATAGCCAGTGCTAGTGACACCACTGAGCCAAAAAATCAGCTTATTTGGAAAAGGTCTTCTAGCAGGAAATGGTCTGCTAGCAGAGTTGCCCACACTGTGAGGTCCCAATGAGCCTACCTAGCAGAGAAAACTCTTCTGTCAATTTTTCTTTCCATCATGTTCATTTGGACCCTTTTCTTCTTATACAGCAGACATCTGAATACTGTTTTTTTTATTCTCAGTCATTTCTCATATTTTCTATATAAACCTATACATATCTGATAAAACTATAAAATACTTTGTATTAATATGTTTAAGAGTCTTTTACTAAAAACATGGTCAATAAGGTTAGGATATGATTTTCCATTGCTTCAAAACAACACAATTCTGCTGTTATCGCTGAGTGTAGCCAAATGATAATGGCTGTAGATAGATAGATAATGTTGAAGAAATTCTACAAAGAAGTTGCCATATTAAAATAGAAGAATGAAGAGTCTATCGTATTCTGAAACTCCATTTTACCCATGGATCAGTATAAAAGTAACAGGGAAGTGAGAAACAGAAATGGAATAAAAATATTGAGCTATTAAGAAATAAGTAGAAAGAGGTTAAGAAAGAGTTACACAGAACAATAGAATTTGTTCTTGCTGTAGTAAACTGCAAAAGAAATAAGAAATCTAATTTCATTTTAACTCAAATACAAATATCATATCCTCTATTATGAGAAACGACAGAGAGTTGACTACAGACTCCCCCTTCATCACTGCAATGATCTGTATCCAACCTAGATTATTAGAAGACATTTTCATCTGAAGGGTTTTTTCAGATCCGAGAGAAAATGATGGGCTTCTCATGTGAATACACAGACTTTTATGATTCTCAGAGAGGCAAGGGGCTGAAATGGTGCTGAGAATTTACTATCTCCATTACAGGAGATGTCACAAGGCACAATGGAAAAACAAATTATGAAAGCTTGTATGGCAGTTTTCTTTTGTAGCTATTGATGAAAAAAAGCTAAATGTTGCAGACATTGACAAACTGTTAAAAAGAGCTGAAACATGGGGGGCTCCAGTGTGTGGTCACGTTATGATACGTTAGTTGAGCAGTAGTCTTTTGTTCATTAATTCAGGTGGCTTTGTATACACGTATAGGTAATGCAGCAGCTTAACCTTGTCACTGGGCAGTAATTTAAATCACATGGTCTTTAACGTTTAGCAATCTGAGAGCAGTTCATGCACACTTACTGTGCCTTAGCATGGAGGGGCTCGATTGTTAAATGATGCTAATTGTGGCTGTCTGAGCCCTCAGCTTTGATTTTCAGTAGCATCTTTTAATTTTCAAATTATGTGGATTTGCCAAATGCATGCCACTCTTCCGCTCACAGCAACAATCAGAGATATCAAAGATAGTTTTCAATTAACTTGTTCAGGTACTGATGAACACTTCACTGCAAAAGCCTGCATCTTAGAAGAGAGATGAGTTCCCCTTCTTTTTGAAGCAAAAACTCAGTACCCAATAATGTTTTTCTTTCTATTTGTCTCCATTTTTCCTATTCTTTCACTTCACATAAATAAGGCTAATATTGAAGTCAGTAAAATATATCAAGGGCATTATAAACACTGCGTCTCATTGTGAAAATAAATTTAGTTAGTACTTTCATTTCTAGTCTAGGAATTTAAATCTGGAGAAAAGAGATTAATGACGCTTTCATCCACTACAGTATTTTGTTAACATCTGGTAAGGTAGAGGAAAATAGAACTTCATGATGCTTGTTGCATATAAACTCAATTTTCTCCCTCACTCTCGGCACAATATATGACACTCAAATATACACTCCCATAGTAAGCCAGTTTGATATTAAGAGCTCTCTTAGCTCTGATACTTCAAGCAGCATTTTCTTGATGATAGGAAAGGAAGCCATTAAGGAAATGCTTATGTTCTTTTCCTTTCTGAAAAATTCTCAAATGTCCTAGGCTAAAATGCTGTGCATTATTCTGGATATAAAATAACATCATTGACATGCATCTGAACTCAAAATGTGAAAAGGTATTTTCTGGAAAATGTTTCTATTTAAAGATCACACTGTGTTTAAATTTATCGAGATGGTAAAGCTATGAAATTCAAACTTACCCCTCGGGTCAGGAGCTATGTTTGTACAGTGGCAACCAAATCTCTGTTGAACTGGCTTTCCTGTTTTTCTGAGAAAAGCAATATAAACAGAAGATCAAACGCTTGTTGCTTGCTTCTTTAATATGTCAGCACCTTCTGTCTAGAGGGAACGTTGTGCCAGACAGCATGCTGCACAAATAGTGTAGCAGACAAATTATATTACATCTTGTGGAGTATATACTGACATAGAAGTGCCTTGAAATAACTAAATTATATCTTTTGTCTAAATCTCAGTCACTACATTGAAAATCAGGTAAAAGAGATGGTATTTGTCTGTTTTGCTCAAGTGTGACAAAAAAGCTCCTGTCTTATGTATTATAAAGCAACTGCTTTCTATTAATTAACTTTACCTAAATATTTATGTCAATATATTAACAAGCTCAGAAAGGCTATAAGTAAGATGATATGACTTGAAATGTGATTGCCCTTTTAAGTATTGCATTTTTATGGGGTTTCTGAAAAGACTGACTACGTCAGAGCACAGACAGCCAGAACACAGTAACGTAGTCTTTTTGGTATATTCCAGATGAACATTAAAAATGTATTCTGTACAATATTATAATGCAAATTTTGGGGAAAAGCCATTAAAAAGTTCTTTTCAAGAATACAGACATTAATATCCAAGCAAAGATTAGGGAAACTAATTCAATATACAAAGAATTTTTAGCAGGAGATAGCTGAGAAAAGGAACTTTGCGTATTTGATTTTATATATATGAACTGCTACAGCTTACACAGGTCAGTAAAAATCTAACTCAAACTTATTCCTTCTGTAAGAGTTAAGCCACTTTTGTTCCATAATTCCATATGATCTTTAGTCCCCAGAGCTATGAAAAATCTTGATATTGAGTTTACCAGAGCTATCTTCTTAGGCTGGAATTATAAAATAGACAGACACAAGTAGCTGATATTCAGTTTAACCAGTAGAAGGACAAGATTCTGTTACTTCTCTTCGTATTTTCAGTGTCAGCATGGAGCATATGGGGAGGTGTGAAGGTGATTACTTCATCAACTTTTTTCTTCTAGTTGTATTTTATGACATCTTTATTATTGAATAAAAATACTGTAGGGGAAGATTTGTTCAGCAACATTTATTAATTTGGCAGTGTTTCTGATCATTACCATGTTTTAAATGCAATTTACCAGGAAAAAACAAAGATTTATATAATACATTGGGAATCAAGGATTAAATTCATCTTCTTAACTGCACAATTCTTAATCTTTCTGAATAGAAAATGAAACTCACAGTTGCATGACTAAGTGCAAGATTTGTCAACTTTTTCAATTTAGTACACTAAATTAAAATTTCATTGAAGCACTCATTCTAGGTTAATTAAAATGCAAGTTGCCAGTAAATGAATTATGTAAATAAGATATTGTACAAGTCATGCAGTAATTACCAATCCTACATTTATAACCTTATTGATTTTCAATAACTTGCACTAAACCTTAAATGTGTAAAGTGTAATTAAAGAAAAGATTAAGCGTGAAGTGACATGTGAGAGATTTTGAAAATAAACTGATATGAAATCATTACTTTTCATTCTTTTTCCAATAAAACCTTTGGGAGATGCAGATTTTGATATGGTGTATTTAAATCATAGCTTGGCCAGTCCAAGCTTTCAGAAAAGTTAGGGAGTTTGCTGTAAAAAACATAGAATCCCACACTTCTTATTTGTAGTTTTAGAATAGGTCAGAATGTGAGTTCTCTGTATTAATCACATTATTTTTATAACTGCATGAGGAAAGAATAAGTCTTGCTAAATTGACAGCCTCTGGAAGGAATGAAGGATTAAGTTCAACTTCTTCTTCCCTTGTTTACATCTTTTGAAGTTGTGTCCTAGAGGCTTCCATGTGAGACACTCCAGCTTAAATATCAAAAAGAATCTCTCACACCCATCTGTGGCAAGTCCAACACTTCCTCATAAACTTCAGCGGAGTTTCCCCATGATGCAAATAATCAGGTCTAGAAATGGGGCATCACTACTGTAATGGCAAACTATGCTCTGGAAGCCTCACCCCCAGTGCCAGGTGCAGGAGCTCACGCAGGACTGTATAACCCTCTCATCAGCCAGAGACTCAGTTATAGCAGGAAAGTCTGACCAAGACTTAATGGGCAAATATTGATTTCAAAGTAATAATTAAATTCTGATTGTTATTTAATGATAAAATTAGCTCTGTAGTATCAACATGCTTCAGAATGTTTAAGTGTCAGTGTCTCAGAGATCAGTTGCTGTTTTCCCCCAAGAAACCCCCAAATTTTTGCCAATAATGTGAATTTCTAAAATGTGGAATGATGTGGAAGTGGCATTACTGATACTCTTATAACTGAACTAACTTGGAGCAACAGCAGAAGTTATACATCTGCATACAAGAGTAGGAAATAACCATCCCTTTGGTTAATTGGAATTTAATTACTGTATCACTTCATTAAAGACTTTTAAAATGGTTTAATTTTCTTTTTATTGCAACTTCAGGGCATCTGAAAGATATTACCATTTAGTGGTTTGCGTTCCTCAGCCTTCCCAAAGAAACTACTGCAGGACATACTTAGTGGTATGAAAGTCCAAAAGGCTGCTGGACTTCACACGCCTTGCATTGCACATGAAGATGTAATTGCCAGCTAGCAGCATGGTTTCAGCTGCTGCAGGCTAATAGCTAAGGTTCAGGCCACTAGCTGTGCCTGGAAAGTACAACCTAGCCTTGGAAATATTTTGGATAGAAGCACTGGATGGTCCTGTCCATCCAGTGAGGGCTGTCCCTGACACACCACCCAACTATGCTTCTGCTTCCTGCCCAGCCCCAGCAGCTGCCCAAGGGCCCCAGTGGCAGCAGGAATCAGGACTTGCCTCTTGTGGCGTGGGCAAAGCTACCAGAGGAGTCATTCATCAGCAGTCTTTATGATCCCTGGAGAAAGAAGGCAGCATTACAATTTGCTGCTATGTAGTGCTGTGATAAGCAAGAGAAGAAGAGAATTAGTTTACTTTGTTCTCATGTATAGATATAGGTATAATATTCAAAGGTAATATACAGGTGGGATTCAAATATTGATTATTTCATTTCTTGCTGGTAATAGTTTTTAATCTGAAATGTGCATTTGTAGGCCTGCTTTAAAATAAACTTCTATTAATGTCCACTTTTAGAAGTACTTTGATGCAAGTAGCATCAGCTACATAGTCATATTTAATGTGTTCTTGTAGTGTTTATCCACAGAGGACATCAAAATACCACTAAATTCATATCCAGTTTACAATACAAACCCCAAACAATCTAGGTAGTTTGTCTGTGACAAAGTAAGTCCCAAAGGGGAGATCATGGCTGAAAGCAATTGTCACTGCTTCTCTTCCCAGATATAGAGATCCCTTCGGCTAGAAAAGAGCCAGCCAAAAATCTGGGTGTCCAGATAATCTAAAATCTTGTCTCCCCACATCCAAGTGGTCAGATTAAAAGAGAGGTCTATAGACTGTTGTAGGAAATAATTCTTTGCTCGCCTCTCTCTAGACCTTGGTGTTCTCTTTTAAAATGGTCTGTAGATGCTGCACTCTCATGTGGTATGTTCTTTACCATGATACATCAGACAGCAAACATCAAGGTCATGTGTAGGTTGCTGGCATACATGGATAGTCTTTCCAGGGCCAAGATATGAAAATTGTTCTGTTTTAAAATAAAAGGAGTATAAATTGCTTGGAAGGGAGTAACAAAGAAATCGTGAGACAAGGTGAAAAAATAAATTTGAATTGCAGCCCCAAATGGCACAAAGGAACTGAACAAGGTTTATGAAGACCTGTTATGTGGAAGCTTGAGAAGATATTGGGCATATGTACTGCTCTGGCAGATCTTGGTGGCAAAACTGTCCGATTTCAGTGCACAAAGTGAATACTTAGGAGAACCTAAGCAATCACTTTAATGAAGATTCAGACTTAATGAAAATATACAAGAAAATAAGTACTTCACTTGCAGAAGATTTACAGCACTGGACTGCTTGTTTGCATTAAGTGAGAGACAGTAGTTTCAGGCAAAATCTAGGGCCAGTGTTTCAGAAATTAAAACATTTAAAAAAAATTCTAAAAAGCAAAATTAAAGCCTGAGCTTCTAACTAAAGCACTAACTAAAACCAAAGCATTAACTAAAGGTTGTAACGTGCACTTCTTCCATAACTGGCTTTTTACATGTCACTCAAGTGGCTGTGGAAGTTTAGAAACTAATGTCAGTTCTTTTCTGTCTGTCTGTACGTCCTTCCTTCCTTTCTTCCTTTCTCTTAAAAAAACCCCAAATACTGAATCCCCACAGGGTATTCAAAATCCCATAAGGGACCCAGATTTCATTGACTTTAAAAGGTACTCAGTGCAGCAAGTGATCTGGGATGATCCAGTATAAGGACATTTGGACTGAACATCAGGCAAAGCTTGCTAACAACGAAATGTAATAGACTGCAGAATGTTCTCCCCAGGGAAATAGCGATGCTTGATGCCTAAAACTAGAATAGATATGGTAACAGGAAATACACTGTTGTGCACAACACTGCAATATAGCGTGGCCAAGAAGTGACTCACTTGCTATTTCTTTTCTGTCCTAAAATCTATAATTCTGTGATATGGTTACAGGTAGCTTTACAGCTCTATTGATAATATCCATTAGGTAGTGAAACACCAATGACTATGTAGAAAATGGATAGGGAATTTTTGTTATAGTTAAGATTAGAATTGAAGGCTTGTTGGAGAATGGAGTGAGGTGCAGATTTTCATTCAAATTCATTTCAGGAGCTAAGGAAGTTCTGAATACACCACAGCCCATCACCATGTGCTAAGAGCCTTGTTTGAAAAGGAAAAGGGGCTCCAACGCACATCAATGCTCAGAACACTAGGCAAAAGAAGAGCCAGGTACAAGCGTTAGGGGTATCAGAAATTATCATCACTGACTATTTTGGTCTGAGCATAGGAAAGATCTCTACTGCTTCTCACATATTTCTGTACCTGCATATTCCTTCTAATCTTACCTTCTGCTAAGAACAGAATATTTCCATCTTTTGCTGTTCTATAGAACTGAAACAATAACATCAGCAAAACTGTATATAATATAGAAGACACAAGGAAATTTCTTGCTTTGAAAACTCAGTGAGGAAAAAGTAGTAAAAGACCATGAAAAGAAATAAACTTATACACAATGGCTGGAAGTGTCATGTTGCTTTTAACTGAACGATAAGAGGTGTTTCTTTGCAGGAACAAGAAACCTGCACTGGGACTAAAATAGCACCACTTGGTTTAAGCCTGTGGTTAACGGCTGGAAGGGTAGCTACAAAGAAACACTAGTGACAAAGGCACATTTGTACATTTCTTCTGTTGAGTGTTGTGGCTGTCTGTATGACAATGTGCTTTTCATATTAGTCCAAATAAATAGAAAGCTATTTTCTAATCAAATGGAAATTGGAAGTGAGAAAAAGAGAAACAGTATCTGATCTTGACACCATTGAGCTTTAGGAAAAATTAATTTATCCTTTGTTGTAAATTCTTTTATCATGAGAATCTTTATCAACAGCAACACTACATTTGCAGCGATGTCCTGAGGCAATAGCAGAAATTCACTCAGTGCCACAGCAAATGCTCAGCTTCAGATTGTACAGAGGCGATCAATTTAAAGTACAAACAATAACATTTAAACAAATAATAAAAAATGATCCAAAACAAAGTAACTATTTAATTAAAAGGCAGCCACCTGAGACACGAAGGGCCTAGAGAGGGAGGGAGAATCTTTTAACAAATCTTCAGCAGGAACACTAGTGTGAGGAAAAGCATTTCAAGAGAAAAATTGCTGTCAGAGGGAAATGGATTTTTATTTTTTTTTTTTTACAGAATGCATTGAATCAGATTTTAGAACCTAAGGATCAAATAAAATAAAATTGATAGTGAAGACTGATTTGGTATGTAGCTGCAAAAGATCACTCAGCTCCATTTCCTTTGAATTTGAAACAGTGATGCAGAATTGGTTACCAGTTCAACCAAATCCGCCTTCTCCCTACTGCAGACATCCTTTTAAGAAAAGCATACTAATTTTTACAAATGGCGGGGGGGCCACAAAATTTTGTGCCCCTTGAATGGGCACAAAATAAAGCCCTACATTTGCTGCCTCAGCAGGAAGACCAAATGAAGGGCTACAAAATTAATTAAATCCTTATCTCTGGGGGTGATTCCAGCCAATCAGCTACACTCTGGGGAAAGAATGTGCATGCCTCTTGTCCTTACCTTACCTGGTCACAAAGATGTGCAGCTTACTCACCACTTATGATGCTCTTTGGTTGGGTAGCAATCTTTAGAATTATAGAATCATAGAATCATTTAGATCGGGAAAGACCATTAAAATCATCAAGTTCAACCATTAGCCCAGGACTGCCAAGTCAACCATTAAACCATGTCCCTAAACACCACATCTACATGTCTTTTGAACACCCTCAGGGTTGGTAACTCAACCACTCTCCTGGGCAGCCTCTTCCAGTGCTTGACAACCCTTTTCCCCTAATATCCAGTCTAAACCACCCCTGGCACCACTTCAGGCCATTCCCTCTTGCCCCATTGCTTGTTACTTGGGAGAAGAGAATGACACCCACCTCGCTACAATCTCCTTTCAGGTAGAGAGTAGTAAGAACCCCCTGATTCTCCTCCTCTCCAGGCTGAACAACCCCAGTTCCCTCAGCTGCTCCTCATAAAGAACTGTGCTCCAGACCCTTCACCAGCTTCACTGCCCTTCTCTGGACACACTCCAGCACCTCAGTGTCTTTCGTATAGTGACAGGCCCAAACCTGCACACAGCATTCAAGGTGCAGCCTCACCCGTGCCGAGTGCAGGGGGACGATCACTGCCCTAGTCCTGCTGGCCACACTGCTTCAGATACAAGCCAGGGTGCTGCTGGCCTTCTTGGCCACCTGGGCACACTGCTGGCTCATGTCCACCTGGCTGTCAGCCAGCACCCCCAGGTCCTTTTCCACCAGGCACTTCCCAGCCCCCCTTCCCCAGCCTGTAGCGCCGCGTGGGGTTGGTGTGACCCGAGTGCAGGACCCGGCACTGAGCCGTGTTGAACCTCATACAGCTGGCCCTGGCCCATCGGTCCAGGCTGCCCAGATCCCCCTGCAGAGCCCTCCTGTGCTCCAGCAGATCAACACTCCCACCCAACTTGGTGCCATCCGCAAGGTGACTGAGGGTGCACTCAGTCCCCTTGTCCAAATGGTTGATAAAGCTATTAAGCAGGACTGGGCCTGATAATGGGCCCTGGGGAACACCACTTGTGACTGGCCAACAGCTGGATGTAACTTTATTCAGCACCACTCCTTGGGCTGGGCCATCCAGCCAACTTTTACCCAGTATATAGAGTACACCTGTCCAAGCCATAAGCAGCCGGTTTCTCCAGGAGAATGCTGCGGGCGATGGTGTCAAAGGCTTTACTAAGGTCCAGGTAAACAACATCCACAGCGTTTCCCTCATCCACTAGGCAGGCCAATTGTCACAGAAGGAGATCGGGTTAGTCAGGCAGGACCAGCTTTTCATAACCCCACGCTGGCTGGGCCTGTGCCCTCCGTTGACCTGCACAGGCTGTGTGATGGTGCTCAGGATGATCTGCTCCATAACCTCCCTGGCACTGAGGTTAAGCTGACAGGCCTGTAGTTCCCTGGATCCTCTTTCCCTTTTCCCTCATCCTCCTTTAGGCACCAAAGTTATTTTATCCAATGTTTTTTACAAGCACTAAATCCATTCCTACCATCTACAAGTAAATAATAAAGGAATGTAAGCCACAGACTTTTCAGAAGAGGCCACTCAACCAGGGTGATGTGACCATTCTGGCTAAAGGTCCCATTACAGTCAATTAGATACCAATCCTGCATGCAGTAACACTTCATTTCAATACTGCCTGGGAGAAAGATTCTTGTCGCTGCAGACCAAATAGCCCTGAGGATGTTATCCAACATTAAAAAACCAACACACACCCTCCTCAAAAAACAAAATAAATTTTAAAAAAGCAACAACAATAAGGAAATCCAAGAAATTCTCTTCTAGGAAAAGAATTTGGAAGAGTATTCCCTTTGAATTCTTTTCAAGCATCTTTTTGAAATAGATTTTGAACTTCAGTAGGTACCGTCTGCCTTCATCTTGTCAGAGTCTTAAGAAGCAGTTGTCCAGTTACTAAGGTCTGACATACTGTAAAGATGAGGTCTTTTTAACTTGAGGAAGTAATGGAGTATTCAAGAGACTGACACGTGCTGGGGAATACCCCGTATTAGTGATGGCTACTGGAAGTCATCTCACTCTGAAAAGTGCATGAAAGAAGAAAAAGGATGCAAATGCAGAGCTTATAGGGAAAGGTAGTAAGTTTTATGAAAGCAGATGATCTGTGGGGAAAAAAAATAATCCCACAACCAGATTCTTGGTCTTACAAGCACTCCTTTGAGTCTGAAGCAGGAGACATTGCACATGTTCTCTTTTTATTGCGTTTTCCAAGAAAATGGAGTATGTTCCCACGGTTTAACTTTCTTGATATTTCTGCACATCTGTGTTTCAGCAGAACTTTGTGGGCAAAAATGACATTGCTTGTTTCCTTCAAGAAGCCAAATTCAGTGAAATACACGTTGGCTGTACTGATTTCTGTGCCTTTTCCCAGCTACTTTGTGGATAAAAATTATATCTTACCAAAACATAGCAAACAAAAACTTTATTTAAATCGCAAGGTACACATGCCAAGGTTGAAAAATCCCTTAAAAAAGGCCACAGACAAGTGACTTCCTTGTTTGCCTGCAAACATTAAGTCTTGAGCCCATTGTACCTCAGCAGAAATGGGATATCAGTTTCACAGGATAAAGAAATGGAACCTCCTCCAGTTTTTTCCCCTGCTGAATTTCAAAGATTTCCTATAAATGACTGAGATGTCTGAATTTGATTTCGGTTTTGTCTGTTGCATGAATCTTTAATGATGGAGCTATTAGAAAACATAAATGTGAGTTTCACTACAGCTGTTCTGGTGTATCCCTCAAATGCACACTTCAAGTTCAAAAAGAACTCTTGTCTGTTTAGTCCTTTTGAAAATGACTGCATTTATTCAAGAGATTCACTTCTTGCCTCTGTTTTGCTAAACGAAAGCGTTCAGCCACATACATGTGCACCTTCACTTTCTCAACTCAAGGCCAATCCTGAAATCCTTTTCCTTTTTCATCCTGACAGGAAATTTTCTTTTCAAAGGAAGTAAAGGTAGGGTGAAGGTTTCAGGCCCTTGTCTATATCTATTTCGCTGAATATCTTTAGTTTTAGGGTTACCATTTTTGTTCTTTCCCTGGCCCATCTCTCTTCGATCTGAACATACGTTGCTCGCTAGTTTAATGTTTCATTCTGCTAAAGAACTCCATTTTTAGGACAGTTTAAGATACACATTATTGCAGCGTTTGATGGCCTGGGGCATATAGCTTTTTGCAGAAGTGAAAAAAATATGTGTTTTTTGCTGACAGAACTAAAGTAAAAGACTTGAATTTTCAGCAGTTTCTGCCCGCAGGCAAAGGTTATGGATGTCTTCAGTCCGTTCTTTGGAGCTACAAAGAATCAGTTATTTTTTCCTGCGCTGCTGTTTGGCTTAGATCTCTCCACAGCACTGTTAACTAATTCTTAAGCTAAACTTCAGCAGTTTTACTTCCTGTGAAATAGATGAATAATAGCTGTAATTATGTGGTACTGAGTAATCTAAGAGTAAGTTTCTTCCCTGGCCCACAGTACATAAATCTTAATTTCGGATGTAGATTTGTAATAGTTTCCTGGTTCATAAGCAAGTGAATTGATTTCAAGTTTTTGGAAGCTAATAGTCTTGTTGAGAAGCACCAGTCAGTACTCCTGATGAAGGGGTGGGCTATACTGTGGCTCTTTAGCAACAGGAAGCCTTAGCCATCTTCATGAGCAATAGTCTTACTACTACATTTCATATTAGTATCTAGTAGCAGTAAAGAGCTCCGTCTTTTTTGTTGGGTGTATATTTTGTTGATTCTTGGCAAAGAATTTTCCTCACAAGGAAACAGGTGAAGACAGTTAATCAGCTGCCAAGTATGATACACTGGCTGAAGAACAAAGCCAGGAAAAGAGCCATGAGACTCTGCATCTCATGCTTCCTTTATTAAATTTTTCTTAGTGTCAATAAGGTTTCTGGTAAATTCTAATTAGAGACTAAAAGATTAAGTTTAAGCACCATCTCTTTTTTTTTTTTTTTTCAAAAGGTGGGTAGAAGTGACACATGTATCCCATTCTGTTGTCTTTTACAGTACTTGTATTAGCATTGCAGGTTTTCCTTACTGAAAAAAGAAAAGAATCTTAGTGAAACATATCACTGTAGTCAAACCACAGATTGTGGGGGAAAAAAATTACTTGAATCTCACAAATCTAGCACAATGACAATAACCAAAAGCTTTTAAAAACCAGACTTTATTGCACTAGTTATTTTTGATCTTGCTTGAGAACATAGGACATATGTCACTAGACAATAGGAAAATACCGTGCTGAGATATAGTCCAAGAAGTGAACATACCATTCTGTTACATTTTTCTCTACTCTTACTAGACTCCAGACTTATGTCCCAATTACCAGAGTCGCAAATATGAACACAGAAACACGTTATGACCAATTCAGGGAGTGATTGACAAAAGTGTAGGAGCAGTACAGGCATAGTTACAAGTGACCTCAGTATAAACTTTGGTACTTGATATATTATTAAAAGCTCTTCCACCAATAAATCTTGATTTTATATAAAGTCATGGACTTTTGGTGCTTTCTAATTACAGTGGATTGAGATTGATGAGTAATCCATTTAACTTTAAGACTTCTAATTCAAAACACAATCTGAACCTAATAACCTCCATTTAGTTCAGAACTTCTCTCCTAACTTTCCTGTCCTTAGTTTTTTCAGCTGTTTATATTCATCTTGGAGTCATCTGTACACACTAAGGGACACATAATCAATTCATCGATCTAGCCCTCTGAATTTGGGACTTGCATCACCGCTAAGCTCTTGTGGTACACAATATCCAGCATGATTATCAGCTAAGGATGAAAGGGAATATAAGTGATTTGAACATGGAGAAATGTGCTCTTACAGCAAATATGTTCCTTCAGATTAGTATGTGAACTGTTCAACTGTCCCAGAATCTTCATCTTTCAGAACTTTTCCATTTAATTTTGTATTGTGCTGATCTGGTGACACTACCCAGCGGTGTATCTGAATAAGGACTGAACGGAACTTAAAGGCAAACTTTTTGAACATAACCAAGTGACAGACCCAGAGCAAAAATGTTCATTGATGAGTAGAAGTTAGGCATGCACTGACATGTTGCCTTGCTGCTTTTTAATGTCTCACCTTCTTCAGACCATAATTAAAAGAACCATTATTCACTTCTCTTATTCTAAAATTACCTTTATCTGAATTTAAGTGTATACATATATGTACACACAAAGATAAAAGGAAGAACTTAGTAGTATTTGTGATTGGATGACCCTGAGAGCAAGGTTTATTCAATTTTATTAAACATTTTGTCAACTAGCATATCTGAAGACTTCTAATTATGATGCTGAATTAGCAGTCAAGTGGCATTGTTTGTTTTTGAAATTATGGGGTCCACTTTTATTTAAATGATTAATGATGCATGCATATTAATCAAAACTGAGTTTCTATACTAAACTACCAGCTTGGGAAATGAAACTAGAAATTAAATTAGCTCTTTTGAGATGTAACTGATTTTCTATTTTTTTTTCTCAAATCATGCACTTCACTGTTTCAGATAGATGAAAAACAACTTAATGTCTTTGACTTTAGTTTGCAGTGTGAAAATCTTCAAAATAAATTCAGGCTTGAGATCTTATAGCAACTGGTTCCACAAGTTATATATCTATAAAAAAATTCTGTCAATACATGCATGAAGCAGATCAGAACATAACTAAATGCACACCTCTCTGTCTGTTTGCCTTTGCTGGAAAGGGTGTGGCAATGAGCTTGTGCCATCTGCAAGACTAGCAGCACCCACCTCTGCTGAAAAGAAACCCTCCCCACCCAGGCGGGCAAAAGATTCCTGGAAAGGCATCCCTGGTTTTTACCTTCTCCCTCTTGTAGTCCTTTGCTCTAGTGTGAGATTCTCTATCACAGCAGAGTGCAAGAGCATACTCATGTTATTTGTACGTATCAGAAGACACTGTTGATACCCAAATTCCCAGGTTTTGTGTTATAAGCATTTAAATCCTCCCTGCACGCACACTTATTTTGTCTCCATGGTTAGTTGCCTGTCCCTGTTTGTAGGTGGCATTGGCTGCCTGTAAATTAAGAGTTACCCAGAGCAGTAGACTCTCAGAAATGGCAACATTTCTTTGTTTGACTATGCCAAAACCTTGGGTAGTCTCATTGGCTGCTGCTCCATCCCTAGCACTGATGGAGGAACTGAGTAGACCATTTTTACCAGAGGGGGCCAGGGCCAAGGTCCATCCAGGGTAGCTGCTGTGCAACCCTCCTGTTCCTCTGGTGGCAGCCGCCCAAGCAGTAAATTTTGTTTTCTGATGTTTTCCATGAGTTCTTTTTGCACCTTTATTCCTTAACAGTTTATGTTCACGCCTGTGTTTGTATAACAAAGTTCAATGTTTTCTGTACCTAGCTGGATCTGAAATCTGTATGATACTTTATGATATATAATATGATACATAATACAGTATGATTTAGCTGATTTTATAAGATCTCAGATACTGGAATCAGTGGGTTGAACAAGGAAATATACTTTTGTGCACTCAGTGATGGGTTCGGGAAACCCAAAATCCAACTGGAGCTGAGTCTGATGAGGGACTTGAAAGACAGCTAGAAGAACTTCTCCTACACCAACAGCAGAAGGAAGACAAGGGAAAAGTGGGCCTACCACTGGATGGGGTAGAGGCCCTGGTCACAAAGGACATGGAAAAGTCTGGGGTGCTTAATGTCTTCTTTGCCTCAATCTTTACCACTAAGACTGGCCTTCAGGAATCCCAGGGCCCTGCCACCAGGAGGAAAGTCTGCAGCAAGGAAGAGTTACCCTCCGTGAAGGACAACTTGAACTAGTCAATCTCCAGAGGTGCCCACCAAGCTCAACAGTTCTGTGGTTCTGTGATTCTGTAAAAGGTGAGAAAACATCAACCTCCAGTGTCTGGAGAAGGGCTTAAAACCATAAAATGCTGAACCTACAAATGTCTCATGGATCACAGCTTTTTGACAGGACCTCATGCCCACCATGTCTCACACCATTCTAGCCTAGTTCTTTCAATTTTCCTGATAGATATCACAAGATATGAAGACATTTGCCTTACTAGATCTTGAGAGATTTTAGGGATAATACAGTCAGCCTTGACCTATATCAAGAATCAGTTGCTAGTAGTCTCTTCCTGCCTGTGCAAGATAGTAACTTGGAAACTCACACAACATAACCCTTTTATAAAGAGGAGTATCACAGCAGAGAGGAACAACTTCATATTCTCTATTTATTTCAGAATGTACTGAAGTTTCAAAAGATGAAAAGCTCCATTCTCAACAAATTGCTGCTATTTTCCTTCATAATGAAAGCTAAGAATGCAGACTTCTGACCCATAGTTTCCTTGCTTACAGGAGGCAACTGAATGACCCCATATGCAATCACAACATAAAGGATCCAAAAATAAAATGAGAGAGGAATAAGTTCCCCTGTGAAATGAAACCTTTCCCCTAGATTGAAAAGGCAAGCTGCCTTGAGGCAGGTTCAGTCTGGTGACAGAGCTATCTTTCAGGATTTACTTGTGCTGATTCAGTATATGGCACTTGTCTCTCTGTTAGAATAAGAAATAAATTTTCTATCAAGCTTTTGGGACCTTGTAATCTCTAGAAATTGAAAGCTTTATATGAGAAGTGCATTTTAGCTCTTTAGTATAGTTAAAGAATTTATACTGCTTAGATCCTGATGTCCTAGTCAAATTCCAGTGTAGCTGATTAATTTCTGCCTCGAACACTCTTCAGTTCTACTGGTACATTTATTTTCTACTTTCCAGCACTAACTATGATGTAATAACATCACTATATAATCTTACCACCGTTGTTTGGTTTTAACACGGCAGGATTCAGCCTCAGACCTGGAAATTAAAAGCCAGCCTGTGCACTAAATATATCAGCTTAGAACTCTGCTGGGGCCAAAATACACTCCACACTTGTGAGTTTCAATTGGTTTGCCATGAAGGATTACACAGGTTTCCATGAGTAAGTGGCAGAGGTGCCTTTTCTGTTTGTCTGTCCTTAAACATATAAAGTTCGCCTTTTCCATTTACATGAATAGACATGCAGGCACATGCAGACAGGGATGCGCACGCACACACATGCACGCTTCCCCCACACGTTACTCCTCCCCCTTAAGGCTGCCTGAAACACCATTCTCTATCTTCCCTGTTCATTTTTTTTTCAGTTCACATTTTCAAAATTGAGTATTTCTGATGAGTCACTGAAAAATAAACACAAAAGAAGTCTTTTTTTTTTTTTTTTTTTTTTTTCTTTCTCCCTCCATAGTTTGTGAAGAGAAATAAAGAATTGCTTTCTTGGGAATGATCAAGATGTAGGTTTATTGCTTTTTCAGTAAAGATAGTCTTTTCATGTTCAAAAGCAAAACATGAAAATGCATAAGAGATGAATGCAACAGCATTCTCTTCAACCTTTTAAAAAATAATTTATTCATTTTTACTGCATTTTCCACTCAGAACCAATTTCCTTCAAAGGAGGAGGGGGTTTGTGTCATTTTTATGTTAACTCTTCTGACTTATTAAATTATTTCACTAAAAACTTAGTAGTTTGGTCACTTCACCTGCAATATTTAGCTTGCAAAATTGTTGTTTGAAGCTTTATTTTTAGCTAGAAGTAGATATAAATGTTGCCCAAAGAATGTCCACTCGACGCAGTGGCCTAGATTACAGAGGGATATGATTCCATATCACACCACAAATCACTAAAACAGAAGAATGTCAGCATGCCTCAGTTTACCTTTGTATTAGTAAAATTCCTGAGTCAGCTTCACAACCTGCACTGAGCATCTATCCTGGCATGTGAATGTCGATACTACCAAGCAGGTGAACACCCATGGTGTAGCTGGGTTCTTAGATGGCATAGCAGGGCGCTTTCCAGCTAAACCTGAGGAGATCCTTCAGTGGTGCAATTAGACAAAAACCAGGAGGAATTCCCTTCACTATTCTTTTACAGGAACATGATTTGTTTGGCAAAAAGCATTTCCTCCCCCTACCGTTTTTAGCAGAGTGAATCTGGAGTGACTGTTGAAATCAGTAACTCTGCTCCTCAGTTCAGCTGTCAAAGCTGGATCCCAGTTCCTTGATAATTTTAATGACCATTCGCTCTGGCAGTTCTCAGGGTTGAATTCTAATTGTCTTTAACCATGGATTTTAGATTTCAGAGACCATTTCATTCATCATCTTCCGTCATCACCTTATTACTGTTAAGGTAATTTTATGTTAATCTTAGGCAGGTCCTGCTGTCACTATTTGCTCTTCAAAGTTATTGAACAGTTGATTGGATATTTTTTTCCCCAAATATAATTCAATTACTATGACATTAAAATTTTCCACAGGAGTCTTGCTAATAATTTTATGTTCGAAAATATTTCTAAAGAAATGCAAACTTCAATGATCTTTTAATATTTGTATTTGTCAAACTAAATTTCATTTGGAGTTAGTCTGAATTTGATATTTATCTATCTAAACTACTGTGCTGCAAGCCCTCTTTCCCTTCTACAGCCAGCTTTTTCTGGATTACATCTTCCATGCAACAATGTGGTTTCCCCTCTGGTTTAAGAGTTTATTTATGGTGGTTAGAGGGTATGACTGAACCTGTAACCCTAAATTACATTTCTTAGGAAACACAATGACAGCTCAGAATGATCTTTAGCTGACTTGAAATTAAACTTGCCAACATTTCCAAATGTATCTTTTCCTGATTTTATTTTAGTCTGAGAAAACTTTCAATACTGTGGAAAATAAATGTTTTAGCAGTCATTATTTCTTTTGGCAAAAATTATAAATTACAACTGATTTGACTTTTGGATGTGTTTACACATAAACCACACAGACACAATGGGGAATTCTCCTAAGCTACACAAAGGAATGTACATTCCTCCTTGTTCCCCAGGCTAATCATTTTTTCCCTGTTGTTTTAACATGCTTAATTAACATATCAGTCTCCTTTTCTAATATGTTTGACTGCTAGAAATGGTGATTTTTTGGACAACATAGTTTTATAACAAAATAGAGGAGTTAAGTTTACGGTGTACGTGTTAAGTCTGAATTCTTCAGCAACTTGTAGGTCAGTGATTCAACCTTCATGAATGTGTATGACCAGAAAAGGAAATTCAGAAAATTTTAAGTCATTGGAAAGTTGATATTGACAGACACGCACATACTGATTACAAAGACAGATGCACCAGCCTCCCAAAATATGATTGGTTCCATGTATTGAATGTGGAAAAAAAAGACAGGCTTTATACCTGCTATAACAGTAATTAATCTGCCAAAGAATGTGTTAAGTGATAAAAAATAATTTTAATGAGAAAGTAGGATTCCTCTTTTGAAGAAGCAAAAGAACTGTTGTCCTTAGCAATTGTGACAGACTTCAGAGCCAATTTGCCTTTGAATTTTCCTGTGATTAATTCATATGTGGAACAAGAACCTGTGATTTCCCATTGAATTTGCTTACTTTAGAATAAAGACCTACCACATCTGTCTCAAAAACATAAATGAATGCTTAATAGAATTATTCTACTGTTAATAAATAAAATTCAAATGAGATTTTGGATTAGAAACTGTTCATTGCCTAATGTATGTTCATGTTTTCTCTGCTTGCAGATAATTTTGGTGCTAAATACTGAGGAGGGGAGAAGACATAGTTACAACATAAAACATAATTGCCTGAGTTAAAAGTGATGCTTTTTATGTACCCTGTATAATCACTGGGGAAGAAGACAATTCAAGTATCCTGAATTGTGTTTTGGACAATACTGACCGTACATACATGTATGTCTGCTTTGATATATACACCCATATATATATATATAGGCACATACACACAAACTGTATTGTACATACAAATTGTATTGTACATACAGGTTGTGTATAGACATGCACATGTATCTATCTATCAATCTATAGGTACACACACACATATGGACTTGGACAATACCTACTGTACGTAGGGTGTAAGGAGATTAAACAGCTTGGTCACCTGATGTTAAAAGTCCTAGCTAGTTTCATGGTCCTCACTGGGACAAACTTTTCTTAAGATGGGTATTTTTAGGAGAAGTTCTAGGAACAACTCTTTGGTTTATACATAGCACTGCTTTGTGTCCAGACACAAGGCTTTAGAAGCTCCAGTTTTCCTCATACCTTGAAAACAGATGTTGCCTTATCCTTTGTCGTAGCCCTTTGAAAAGCCACTTGAAAAAATATCATCATTTCTATTCTTCATTCTTAACATCTTTCAAATAAGTTACCCAAGTACTTTCTCAAGGGATCATACTTTGATATCAGACATTCGTATCAGTCTCTGGTGGGCTTGTCCTAACTGGCGAACATCTTGTTGGAAGTGTAATGCCCCAAAATCCATGCCCTTCTAACTGAAGCCTTCCTAAAGCAAAATTAAAAGGTAAGATTTATCCAGGTTTCTTGTAGATAAATTTCATTTTTGTAAGACCAATACCTTCTTGATTGAGCTTGTGCTCTAACTGTAGATCATTTTCAGAAATGATCCCTAATGGGTTGTTTCTGTGTCCTTTATTGTGCAACTGATTTTTGTTGCACAATTCCTTATTGATTTTCAGCCTATACTTTCAGCCTATTTCTTGAATTTATCAAGAATTGTCCTTCTGCATTCTAATCTGGTCCTCCAATAAACTTACAGTCCTGGCCTGATGTTGTCTTGAAATTTAACAAGACTATTTTCTGTTACATCATGCACTTTATTAGTGAATATATTGGATAGAAGTGAATGCAGTTTGATTTTGCAGAGCCCCATCTGATAACTTCCTTTTATTTTCATAGAGAATTGATAGATAACTACTCCTTGCATATGGTTGTCTAAGTTGTGCTGCACAAATTTCAATGGCTTTTTAAAAGCTGTTTTCCTAGCTTGTTGAGATGGTATCAAAGCCTTACTGATGGCAGTAAGCCCCAAGAAATCTCCTGCGCTTTTCCCATCAGCAAGATCTATTCATCTGATGAAGAAGAAAATTATATTATTTGATATGATTATTCACAAAAAAATCCATCCTAGTTGTTATTTATCTCTGCTATTTTCCAAACTTACAGATAGTTCAGTTATTTGCTTTAGAGTTTTGCTGGGAAATGAATTAAAAAGTGACTAATCTGTAATTCCCATGCTCCTCTGCTTTTTTCTCTGAAGGAAACTATGTTTCCTTTTTTTGATTGGAGTTGATTTTTTTTTTTAAGTTCTTCATTCTTCCTCTAGCAGTTCTCATATGCCAGTGGTTCTGCAGTGGGGAGCAGGGCAGGCTGGGGGGCAGGCAGGGGAAGCCCCATGTCCTTTTTTCTGGGGGAAAGGGATTGTGCTTAGAGATCTGATGAACCCATAATTATCCTGATAATCTCTAAAGTTTGCCTTCCCTGTTCTAATTGAAGATCTTGCTCATTTTCCTATCAGCTGTGCTAATCCTCTAGTCATAAATTGACCTTTCTAGGGAAGATTGTCCCAGAAAAGACTGTGATATTTTGTTCTTCTCGGTATCACCTGCAATTAGCTTCCTTGTTTCGCAGAGAGAGCAGGCCAATACTTTGTTCAGACTTCTTACCTCTCACAATTAATGCAATTTTAAAGCAGTCCTTATTACTGATGTAGCTTGCTAAATGCATCTATTTTTGAATTTGGCCTTTCTGATTTTTTCTTTACCAGCTTGAAATATTTCTTTACAATCCCCTCAACAATGTGACCTAATTTCTACTGTTTGCTCCCATCTTCTGCAGAGGTCAGTGAAGAACTTAGAGCTGACACAAGCTGAACTCCTATTGCATTTCTCAGCTTTTCCCTGTATCGTGATATGTTGTGCTTATATAATTGGTAATGTAATTGCTTTTTTAAGTACCAACCTTCCCTAATATTTTTTTTCTTTTAGAATTGTATCTCTTTTCAGATCTGCACAACAGTAACTTATGAAAGAATTACAAAGATGACTGCTTTACCCCAAAAGGCCAATGCATATGCATAGCTTTCCTGGAATTTTGAACTCATTAATTTTAACAGTTATAATTGCTAAGATAGAAATTTTGAGAATGTGCAAAAATTAAAGCTTGAAAATGAGTTCCAGAGAGACAGGCAGGCTGCCTTATAGGATCATCATATATGTTATGTGCCTAACTGACCAGTTAATTCCCCCATCAGCCTTAACAAAATTAAGTAGGCTTCTTGTTAAAAATGCTGCCCACCAGCACAGGAAGGATAGATTCTAGCTTAGACTGCAAATGTATGGGAGCCCACCATATCTTTAAGATAAGGTTTCTACCCCTTCATTCACAGCAAATAAGATGTGTGCTTTAAAAGTTACCCTTAGGTAAGGCCACTTGTAAAGAATAATGTCTTGAACAAGTGGAGGACAGTTGATTTCCTAATCAGTAACTTACTTGACTTTATTTTTAGGGTTATGTGGACTAGAGATAAAAACCTTTCCCCCCCTCCTTTTTGATGAGTTTCATTTTAAGAGCACACTCCAAAACCAGCACAAAGTTTGGATCAAAAGGGGAACATATGAAGGCTATTCACAAAGAAACTGCATTTTCCTGTCTTTAATCAAATGGGATTTAGACTGGTGGAGAGGCCACATCTTATTATTATTATTTTGTTTGCTTCTCTTTCTAAATATAGTCCTGAAAATCTATTTATCATAAATGTAAGCACTTACCCCATTCTGAAGTACTCTGATCATGTGATAATATCCAGAAAACATTAAAATAAATAAATATATAAAATAAATACTTTAGTTTGTGGACGTAAAAACAAAAAGAGAAACGGAAGAATGAAAAACATGACACATCCCATGAGACAAACATGAAAGTATGACTAAAGACAGATGGGAAAGTTAAATTCCATATCACTTCTAAATGTTAGCTCTTCCTAATTATGGAACAGACAATGAAATGTCCTTTATGCCATCACTGGAAAATTTATGCTCAATGTAGGTATAGTCACCAATTATTCTCTAGGATGTAAACGTCCATTTTTCCATATAATAAGGACCAAATTTCTTAGGCCTGTCTAAGAAAAACCAAAGGCATATTTAGAATTCCTTGGTTAGAAACCTATTTAGTTATAAATAGGATCAGATACCAGGACATATGAAAAATGATATCTTTACAGACTGTTTATGCTTAATGAAATCCTAAATCACTTCTGGACCTGAAATGTATCTGTGCATCTACAAGATTAATGTAATTAATTGTTATATCTTACAGGAGTTGCAATGAAACACACAAAAACAGCTCAGAGCACACATTAAGACTGTAACATTTTGAGTTAATTGTACTCACCTGCAGTACTAAGTCAAAGATCAGCCAGCAACACATTGGTAAATGAAATGAAGCTAGAGCAGATGATATTTTGTTAATCTGAACAGAAATCTAAGGCACCTTTTGGCTCATCGAGTACACCGGGTACCTTCAGTATCCTGGCTTGATTCCCTACTGCAGTACCCATATGCTCTCCCATACTCTGAGCCACCTCCACTCCATGCCTTCCTCTGCTTGGGATGTGTAGCCCTTCCTTTTCAGATGCAAAACATGTTGAAATAGAGAAATCTCTCTAAGTACTGAGCCGATCATGTGAAGTAAATTGCACTTTTGGGACTGAATTAAGATTGTCTTGGGCTAAGATTTTCTGGGGTTTTGTGCTGTTTCTATGTCTAATTTTTATTTACCCAGCCATCTTCATGACATTTATTTACGACTGTGGAAAGAATACGTAGATACTCGTGCTGGTTGTGAATGAGTCATGAGTGTGATCTATTTACTGGGGGATGTGTCCTTACAGTTCCCCCATTCTGAAATGCAGAATGAGAAATCTTCAGAGTTCACATTCTTTATCTGTGTAGGAGAAAAGATCCCTCTGTCTCTACTAAAACGGTATCCCTAGGATCATCAATATCATCAACATGTCACTGCTGTACTGAATTGCCACACCATAGGGTCTGGATGATAGGGAGGATCCAGCCATCAGTTATGGCTGTCATACAGATCTTCATCTGTGGTTTCTATTAAAATGTAGCTGGTTTAGGACTAAACCTACTTTTTAAAAGGTCAGGCCTTTCTCCTAGTGAAATTAGTACCCGTACATAAATTACATATGACTGTAAGCACAAATATTAACTGCAACATACAGCCATGTAAATTGTCTTCACAGAACTATGGCAATGACACAGTCAGCCAGCACCCATTTCTCTCTCTGTGGAAATCAGTGCCACAGGGGAATTTAGGCAATGTGTCCCCGTATCATTCCACAAATTTTTAGGCATCGGCCATTTCATTTTGCAGTATACCTTAATCAGGTTTTCCAGATAAACTGCACAAGAATTATGTACAGCAATTTTACTATGCAGTAATATCAAAGATTTATAGTTTATAAGCTTACTTTTATCTTGTTCCTCACAACTCACAGTTACTTATATAAAAGCACACAAAACTCCCATAATTTTCTGTGCACTTTAATTTTGCAAGCCCTTAAAGTAAAATTTGAGAATAATGTTATTCTTTATGTGTTTATATGTTTTCCCTGTAAGATACAGAAATGCTTGAGATTGATTCTGAAAGCACAAAATAAGCATTATGAGAAATTTCAGAAAATATATCCTTTCTAATGGAAAATTCATTCAGCTTTAAAAGAGTATCTTTATTAAATAGCTTCTTTGGGACCATTTAAATAATAATAATGTCCTTCATTAAATTAGAAAAAGCTTAACATGAGTTCTTACTGAAAACCTAAAAGGCAGCATGCAAAAAATAAAACTATGGAACAGTTCTCCTGTTCATTCATTTATTTCTTGTTCATATACATAGTCATATTACAAGGTAACACTTGCTGGGGATACATTTGTAAGTATGTCCCCAGCACATGTAAGCTACACATGTAAATTTTACACATGTGATTGGGAGCAAAATCGTCATAGGAAATAGACATCTGAAAAACTGGTAATGAATGATCCATGATACAAATTGGCATAGCTGCACTGAAATCAAAGCTATGTAAGTCAGATCACCACATTCATCTATTACAAAATAATAGATGGTTATAGCGCTCACTAAAAGGATCCTCTCCTAAGCTTCATCCTAAGCTCAGCTTCATTAATACATAAAGATAAGCTCTTCTAGGTTTCTTTTCTTGTTGACTGAATACAGTTAATCACTATGGAATAAAACTTCTAGACCATACTTTTATTTGTAGCAATGCTCATGATGTCCCTGAAACAGCTACTTACTAAAATGCGAAATGTACCTCTACTGTAAAGTACCTATCTTGTCTAATGTGAGAATTAGTCTACTGTTGGAATTTCAAGAAAAGGTAAAATTTTGATTTGAAGTCTACCATTTCTAATCTTGGAGCTACATAAAACCTGTTACATTTCAGCAAGACAGTGGAGTACCCCTTGTGATCAGTCTCACAGAGGGAGGATGAGGAGGGGGAAACAATCACCTTAGTACAACGCTTGCTCATTTAATTTAACTCCTTAAGATGATTAATTTATTAAGATCACACATATGATATGTTTCTATTCAGAGCCATATTTCTCATATGAAGACCACAAGTGTTTATGTAAGAATATGTTTCATGTCTTAAAAAACATTTCAGCTGTCTGGTAAGAACAGTACAATTATGCTCGGTGGTTCTTACAAAGCATATAGGAAAAGATTTCCAGGAGCAAGGCAGGCTATAATTGCTTGTGCTTCACTGGAGTAAGAGATTAGTACTTCCAGCCTCCCCTTGCTAATGAGCTATTCACTCCACCTGTAGCTGCAGACCTGGTTGTCACAAAATGTAGAGCTAGAACAGCAAATTTCTTGGATTTCACTCCAAGGTAAGAAAGCTAACCAAATGACCTTTCTTCCTCGACAAACTATTTGCCTCCTTCTTTAAAAACATTTTAAAGGTATTTAGAAGTCTTTATACATTGTGACAGTAAAATATGAAATGAACATTAAGTCTAAAAGTACTTAATAATGAATTTGAGATTTTATATGTCAGCAACCAAGTGATTTGCTAAAGGACAGCTCGTTGAAATGATGTTTAATGCTCATCTAAGGACAAAGTTTTGCAATGTAATTAAATGAGCAGAAATGCATAATCACAATCTTATTAATATGTTAACCTTGTAAAAAATATTTTAGTATTACGGGCATCTAACAAGATAGCTAAGGCAAGTTAATTAGATTTCAAGTGAGTTGCTAACCATGCTAATTCATATTTTATAAGATTATTAATTAAAACTCAACATGCTACAGCTTCAGTGAGCTATCTTACTGTATTTTATACCAGCTCTGACTTACAAGTAAATAAAACAAAGCAACTATAAAGGACTAGAAAAGTGCAACTAATAATGTCTTGCTAATATAGCAAAAAAGATGCTGCAAAAAGGTTTATCTTTTATATACTTATGACATCTCATAAAGGGCTCTTTTTAGTAGTCAGCACAACATATGAATTTTCTATGCAAACTTAAATATAGGGGTGACAACACAAATATGTATATTAAGTCATTTTTTTAATGTTCTGATTTCATTCATAGGGGAAAATGAAATTATCAAAGACAATAACAATGGAAAATGCCCTGACAGGTATTTTTCCATGAGGCCTATGACACAAGTCACCAAAAAAAACATTATTTTTATTGACCTTTACTGATCAATCAGTACTGCTACTGGGCTTAGTTCAGCAGCCGTAAATTTTGTGCAGGTGTTTCCATTCATCACTGTAGAGTGGAAAAGCCCATTAATTGCTCTATGCTATCATTACTATTTTTTAACCCCATTCTTAGGTGGTGAAGATACAAGAAAGTCAGGAAATCTTCACTGGAATAGAGAGTATCAATTTGCTTTAGGAAAACTACAGTACTGCAGCTGCATCCTTCAGAATACCCACGCTGCTCCATGAAGTTAAACACCTTTGATTTATGTCAAGCAGGATCCTAATTCTGGAGAACAGCATGAACCTGCAGATAAGCGCAGGGATGAGCCTCTTCTTCATCAAACTCATCGAGGACTCTGAATACCACCCTGAACTCCAAACCAACTGGCCTACCCAGCTACTTCTTTATTTTCCAGCTCAGCATTCAGGGTGTGTAAACACAGGAGACCAGTGCCTCTCTGGCTGCCTTGATTCGGGCAGGACCATCCTCCTTCCTTAGAAGATACAAAACCTTTTTACAATTGCTTCAATCTAAGGCTTGCCCAACAGAGGTTCTTTCTTGACAAGACTTTCTAGATGTCACTGAAAACTTACAAGGTAAGACAATGCAGCCTGTTTTCTAAATGTTGACACTGTTTTGGCTCCTTGCTGGTTTGTGGGCTCTGATTTAACATGCCTTGCTGTAACAAGCTTCATTTCTTTTAACATTTTTGTTCCGTGCTATGACCTCAATGTCAGTATGTTGTTTACCTTCTATAAGCTTCAGACTGAAATAGTAAGTTATTGAACTGCTCCATTTTTCCCTTCAGGGTACCATTTCACTCATGTTCAGCAATCAGTCTGAGCAGACTTGATGAAACTGATTTGTTTCATTTCATGTTGGAGATCTGGCCCAGCTTTTGCATATTTTAGCACTATAAGTAATTCTTGGTATCTCATGCCTCTTCATAGTTTAGTTTCCCACAAGTACGGAGAACAGAAACAAAACATATCACCCTCACCATGCCCAGCCCCACTGAGGAGCTCAGAGCACTTAATGTACCTTAAAACATTTCCCTTCCAACTCGCCCAGATGAATAGACTGCTACCATCAAATACAACCATAACTATCAGTGTCTCTTCCTTTCTCTATCTCACTTTTGCTTTTAGCTTGCACTTCAGCCTATTTTACTAAGACCCAAAGGCAGCTGCTGATTTCCCTCTATTTTATGTTAAGTCTCTCATACATTTCATTTTTTCATGGCTTCTGTGCTTGCCAGCTGTAAAGGCTTTGCAGCCGCTCCCTTTGTTTCCCCCTTGCTCCAGATGAAAACCTGCCATTAAATGTAGCTTCTTCCCTGGAGATGATGTCCTTATCACTTGTGAAGAGGTCGGTATCAAGTTCCACCTACCTTTAAAGCTAATGAAATATTCTAGATACCTGGCAGCTTTACTGATTGTTGTGAGACGGCAGTGCAGGGAACACTCAGTGCACAGGAAAGTGAGGGTTCCCCCTTGCTGATGCAGAGAAATCTCCTTCCTGTTTTCCCCACTGCTGTTGGATTGTGTGAAGGCCTTTGATTCAGTTAATTGTTTATCTCACTCTGTAAAAATATCTGTATTCAAAGCCTGAAACATTTTTTGCATTTACTGATTATAAATTAATACAGTTATAACATATTATAATCATGAAATAAAGCTTAAGTGTCTTGGAGCTCTTTTATCCAAGCTCCATTTTTATATGCAGTACAGGCAACTGTGAGCACAACATAGGTAATTATGCATTCAATTTGAAATGTCCCAGTATTTACTCTTTCACCTCTGTGTGAAATTATTCAGTGGCAAATTCAATACGAACTTGCAAGTAGCGTGTGCAATTATTTTATTTATTTGTATTTCTCTACACAGAAAAGCTATCCTAAAAGTTTGTTCACAAAATGATAATGAATCATGCCTTGGCAATTCATTTTATTTCTTACAGACAGACCACTGAGAAACATTAAAAGCTCAGTAAGCTACTACACATAACAAAAAATTTCAAAAGAAGACATTTTACCAACAACTAGAAACATATTTTCTGTTTTTCCCCTTGAGGAACCTCAGACTATTTGTGGCTCTCAGGAGGTCATCAGATCTGTAGGGAGAGAAAACTGAAGAGTATAAAAATTTCTACTGAAAGTAACTTGCTCACAGCACCTTGGTTTTGTACCTGACAGGAGTCCAGTTCAAACACCTCCATTAAATGTTGCAGTACCAGTAAGAAAAGCCACCTTTTATACAGGTTGGTGTCCAAGGGATTCTTGCCTTTCTTGGCAGGCAAAACCGAGCACTCCAGTGCCATTCTGCATCAATCCCTTCTCTGTTCTCCAAGGTGCTCCGTTTGAGAGGCACGGGACAATAACCTGCTTCCTCCTGAAGCCTACATCTTCTTTGGGCCCCATGTGGTTTTTGAAATCTGCTGATAGTGTATCACGGTGAGTGGCAAAGTTCACAGCTGAAAGAAACAACTGCTATGTCTTGGAGATGCCTGGGTGGAAAAAAATACTTTGCTTTTCTACTATCATTGAATAGCAGGGGATTATTTGTAGTCAAAGCAAGGCTGTGAATTTTTGCAATTAATCACAGGGATTTTCTTAAGTAAATGCCTCTAAGAAATCCACCGTCTTCATCTGCCCTAGTTTCCTCCACCCCACTATCACTTTGCTGGGTTTGTGTCCACACTAAACTTCAGCCATCTTACTGCCACCCAGTTCAAACTGTAAGTGGAACAACAGAATGAGCTACTTACTCTCTTGTTTTCTCACCTATGCAACCCTGAAAACACAGATGATATTTGCCCCTGTTTATTGCTTCTGTTTTTAAAAAGCACATTTTCCTCTTACAGTAATACCTAGAAACCCAGAGCACCGGATAAATGTCCAGCAAGGACAAGTAACTGTTGGAAAAGCCAGTCAATATCACTCACTCACCTCCCACTTATTTTTGCCAATAGAAAATAACCACCCTGAGGGCACAAAGTTATACTCATACAATTTGAAGTTTCTTCTAAAATTGACAGTTTTTTCATTCCTTTAGAACTGGCTTTCAGATCATGAATATTGTTATTTTCTGTTGTATGAATTACTGCACACAAATACTTTATGTTATGCATTAGTGCAGTAATTTTCCTCCCAAGCCAAATTAGCAAGCACATGGAAGTTTGTTGGTATAATATTGTGACATGATAAAATACAGTGTTGTAAAAACCAAAGTGCAAGAGGGTTTATAAATATTAAATACGTCAAAATTTAAAGGTCTTGCCACTCTTCTAATAGTGTAGTGTTTGAAACTTTATTTGAACAGTTTCAAATGCTGATGTACCAATGTTCATGCATTCTGGAGCTACATTTGGTTTTGCTTAGCCTGGAACTTGATATCAGATTGTTGCTTTGGTCTCAAAGCTAGTACTGTGATAGCTTCCAGACAGCATTTCTGTAAGTGAAATTAAAGAGAAAGAGAAGTGAAAAGGGAACATTAGTATGGAGCCCAGCATAACCTTTTGGCATCTTGAACCACCAAATGAGTATAGAAAAAGGCTGGCTTTCAATAATAGTTCTCTCTCTCTTTTGTTCTCTCTTTCTCTGTTTTTGTTTCATTTTTACTACCAGCTTTGGGGTGAAAAGTCACATGGATTTTTATGTTTGAAACACCGAAAAAAATAAACAGCAACAATAAAATTCAGAATAGTTTGACCTAATTTGTAACTTCTAAATATTGGTTTCACTGAAGTTTCTTTATTAGCATGCAAGACAGGTTCTCTTATCATTTTTACCCTGATGCTTCTACTTTCATAAATCATATATCAAGTTGATAAAGAGAAAGTCAGCACAGCCCTAGGAAAATTCAACAGGTTGTCAGCTATTTCTTATTCAATAATTTATGAGAACAAGATGTCTCCATTACATAAATAATTCCTTTGCATTTCATTCAATTATGCTGTTATTTTTGATGTTTATTATTGAGAAAAAGCATGGCTTTTGAAGGGCAAAGTTGATGTTCTGGGTTGAAATAATTGTTGAGCTCTAGAGACTAGTGACCTGTTATTACTAACCATCCATAACACAGAATGTCCACATGCAGAAAAATATCTTTCTTGAAGAACAAGCAAGATATGGTGTGAACCCAAAAGCTTAGACCAAAATAATAGGTCAGAAACTTTTCCAATGTGCACCTCCCTCCCTAGAAAAATGGGGTTTATTGAAACCCAGACTTGCTGTTTACATTATTTGCTGCAATTAGTGGCAGTATGGCTACTGTCACTTCAACATAGTACTAAAATAACCAATTAATAAAACCCAGTCTTCCCTCATCAGCTACATAAATAATCAGAGAACACTGGAACCTCTGAAGCTGCTGAAACCTTTCCCCCTTTCCAAATATCTCTTTACTTCAGTTTCTCTTGGAAGGGGTATCTTATACTTTGGCAATTGTGGGGTCCATCTCATCAAAACTTTGTAAACCTTACCAAAATCTTTTCTTTGATTGTGTTGATGAAGTATGCAGGCAATAAAGATTGTATAACATATGCAACTGCAAATCTCATATAAATTCATTACACCATGTAACAATCTGTTACAGCACCTAACATGCTTTGATAGATAATTTTGACTGACAACCTAAATGCTGTTAAGAGTTCAGGATCCATTGTGCATCCTTCAAAACTGTCTGCAGGGGGAATTCCACTGGTTAGCCCAAAGCTTTCACAGACGGGCATACAGTGACTCAGGCTAAGCACAAGATGACTTGGGGAAAGTTAAAAAATCCTTTACAAGATAATGGCCATTTTTTCTGTAATTGAACATATAACCACTAAATCCTCTCACCTTGTATTGTCTTAGTAACGAATATGTAACTTTCTTGTTTCTACTATACCAATCCTTTAATGTTCTGTTGAGTAAGCATGCAGACACAGGAAAAACACACAGAAAATCTGCTGCAGCTTGTTTCCCACCCCCCACCCCCACCCCCCGGAATCTTTACCAGCTGAAAAACAAGTTTTACCACTCTTTCTTGATTTTGTTTTTTAATATGAGCTACTTCAAGTTTGACTTCTTTATGCTAGTGGGGTCTACCTGCTGTTGTTTCCCAGGTACTGACTCCCACTTTATATTACTTCTGTTTAGGCTTGTGTTTTAAAGCAGAAGGCTTCATATGTTCTGTTCAGTTCTGTGTTTTGTTTCTCAGTTGATCATGTAGCAATAGCTTTGGCATTTTGGTGTCTTCTGCCCTATGTGTATGATGGTCCCACCACAGCTTTGCTACATGAATGTGGATTCAGTTTTCCAGCCTATCTGTATTCTTCAAGTTATCCTGCCATCTAATGTGCAATAGGGAATACAAAAAATGCAGGTGAAACTTGGCTGGGATCCATATATATTATTGATAGCGCATCTATTGTATGTACCCCTACAGCAAGAGGTTTTTAAATCTTTAACCTGGTCTGAAGTTTGATTCTCATTTGCTTCTAAACTCTTCCTGATGCATGCCCAAAAGATGTGTAAGCTCTGCTAATGCCATTTGCCTGCTACTTGATGAATAAGCATCTTTCAAAAGCTTACTGTCAATATACAAAATTAGTTGATAGCTTGTAATAGTATGGTGCTAATTTTACTTCTTGATTCTTCTTGCAGTTTCCTATAGGCATCATGATTTGCTTTTTTGTAATAATGGTTTTGTGGGTATCTGTTCCCCAAATTAACTGCCTTAGTCAACGGCATGTTCCCCCCTGTATTCCTCATAACATAGCAGATCATACTTTATGGATTTCTGTTGCATCTGTTAAGTTCATCAGGTTTACAGATAACTACAAATGTATCTGCATTCCAGAACTGAGATCCCACGTTGGGATCCCACAATTCTCTTTCACATCACAGGTAACAGGAGTCACATACAAAAAATGTGTGTATGGCGGCCAAAGATAGACATTGTGAAAGTACATTTTATGTTCTTTTAACAGCAAAATTTTGACTAGTAAATGTAGTCAATGAGGCTAAAAGATTATTCATGGGATCTTTAAGCTGATGTCTGTAGCATGCTAGGTAGACATCACCCTACCCTTCAATGACCATATTGACTGACTCTACAGTGTAGCAGTCTACATTTGGTCATACGAGCGTCATTTATGATTGGATTATCTTAGGGATTGGATTGGAATTACAGATTAGATGGCAGTAGCCAGACTCCTGTTCTACTGAGGTTTAATGGTTTCACCCATGTACTGAGGACAGTATTAGAAATCCAGTGCTATTTACTCTGCAACTGCTAACTGCAAATAGTCCATCAGCTGCACTTTATTTGTGCCTCAGATCACACTACTTAGTTTACAGCTAATGGAGTTGTGTAGCTGGTGATGAAATCTTATGTTTGCTTAGGCTGCCAGACACCATGCATGCTGATGTGAGAGGTAACTGCCAAATCTGAATTGTTGCTTTTACTGATGTAGATAGTAATGAACTATAATTACCATTCAGTTTTCCATATGTCGCTAAAGAATTTGTATAATTAACTCCATATTTAAATATGATTCATGTCTCCAAATTTAAATGTCTCTGCTGGATCCAGGAGTTTTAGTGTTCTTCATGATTTCAATTGCTTTGCTAATTTCTCCAAGGTAGGGGGCTATGTTAATTTTACAATACTTTGGATGATCTATTTCTTTATAATTTATTTTTTTTTTTGCTTATCATTTGAGGGTGTACTGATGAGATATTTAAAATCAAATTAAATTGGAAAAAAAAGGTAAAGGCAAAAAAATTAAATTGGTTTCTGTTTTGATATTTCTAGATTTTTTTAAAAAAGTATTTTAGTTTGATATTAATGAATTGGGTAGCTGTTCCAAAATAATAATATTTTAAAGTGTAAAACTGAAGATTTACAGCAAAATAATGTATTTTTTAACATTTACTTGTAACAGAACATTTAAATTGCCCCAGCTTGAAATTTCAGGTTTTGACTTTGTGAAAAATGTTTAGATCTCAGTAATTCTCACAAAATGGACAAACTGCTCCCCATAATTTGGCTACCAATGACTCCATTTAGTCACTGAAGTAATTGTCTTTCCCAACCAAAATGAGTGTGCAGGGACCATGAGGTGTTCAGAAAGTGAACTAACTCTCCCAAAAAACTGCTTAGCAAAACCTGATAAAACATGTTATTTCATGTTCTTTAACCATGTGGTTACCATATGTGCTGCCATTCCCAGATGATAATATTTCCATTTTTCCCCCTAGTCAGTTGTTCTGAGTTGACAGAAGCACAGCTGTTGAGGTTTACCTTGATTTGGTTCCCCTCCCACTCACACGCATCTATCATATCAGTGATTCAAATATAAGATTAATGCAACTCCTCCAAAAGTATGCATACAACATGTGCTGTTTAACAGTGGCATTTTTTTTCTTTGTCTGTGTGATCATACGGCCCAGGAGGAAGCACAGTTTAGCCATATGCTTTCTATGTTACATCTAATCTGTTGACACACCAAAAAATTACCAAAAGGACATCACTGTCACAGCTTAAGAGGAATTGTTTATTTTTTAAGACTAGTGCAGTTTTTGAACTTTGTAATTACATGCACAATCACAGAAAATAGATTGCATGAATCGGGAGAGCTATATAAATATTGCAACAGAGTGTTTTGTGGGCTGGAAATACGCTTACAGGACTGATAAAGATGGCAGGACAGGTGAAGTAAATCCACTTCCAAGATCCGTGCATGCTGCCTTAGTAACATGCTGAGACATATTAAATCCTTGAAAACCAACCGTAAAGTTTAGGTTAATGGTGCCACTGGGTCCTTCTATTTTTAACAGATATGATGGACAGTCCTATGACTTACGAGTACTAATAAATACCTCAACATTTACCAGTAGAGTAACAGATCAAGATAAACAGGTGAACAGTTCTAGTGCTTGCCTGAGTGATTCTTCACAGCTTTCATAAAATAACAGTAACAGCATTACCGTAACAAAGACGTGATCCTAAAATAAATCCTTGCTTTCCAAATACTTTAGGAATTAAGATAAATAGTCAAGGAAAAACACTCTTCATGAATCCAGTTTGAATTAAACAGAAGAATGTGCAGAGTTTTCAAGCATTCCCATAGCTGCAGTCACGGTAGTCATATTGAAAAGGCAGCCTCAGTAATGCCTCAATCTGTGAGGATTTATGTGAGTAGATTAGCAGGAGTTCTGACAAACATGGAAATACCGTCAAAGGTACACTGACAAGCACTGTCACTGAACAGGGATCAGACTGAGTTACTGTAGTGTGGAGTAAATTAAATTGTGGAGCTTGAAGAAGACCTACCCATGTGTATATAAAGTACATTTAACTGAAGGATCTTTTACCGAGCTGTTATCTAGATACTTAACAAGGTCTTACTGTAAACAAGATGGCAGCAGATGACTGGGTTTTATTTAAATTAAAAAACACAAAGAGTGAAATTCAAATGGCTGAACTGAAAACAATGCACCTCTGTGGAAGCAGAAACTGCTAGCAGACAGCTTTTACGGAGAATCCTTTTCCCTATTGCATATCATTCTGTGAACAGCACGTGCCACTTATCAGGATTAATACTGTTAGTCCCACACAATATTCCAGATATTTATGATTAATATATTAACACTGCCTAAAAATGTTTGGTTAGATTCTGAGAGAAGCATTGTTGTCAGGTACATCTACCCTGAAATAGAGGCATCTTCACCTCCTCATCAGAGAACAGTCAACCTGGTACCCCAGTTGTGACGGGTGACCATCTGTCTCTGCCTGTTGAAGCTCTTGCCCATCTCTGACCTTTCTGAGCAAATGATACAGGTAATGGCCTTTATATTCCTGTTATCTAAGACTTGAAAATGGCTCCATAACTTGTGTCTGCCAGGAGAGTCAACTTAAAATGAGCATGAGCCACATCTTGCAACATCCCTGCGGTTTGTAAACTATATTCACAATCATAGAAAGGCATTATGATGCTTTCCGGAGGTGATGCACTTGACACATCAAATTGCATTGATTTTCTTCTTTTTTTACTTTTTTCGTCTCCCAGAGTTCCCTGGTGGTTCTGACACCCGTGTCGAGTGTAGCAGTCCTTGTTTTCACTTTTAAACTGAAACTAAATGAGAAGGGTACTTGCCATCTGGGCACCAGTAGAGCTGTTTTGTGTTTTAACTGTATGGTGTATTAGACTTTGTTTCAAAAGCCTTTATCAGCAGTCATTTTATGAAGTTGCGATGTTTTAAATAAGTACTTCATTGCAAACGGCTTAGATCCACTGAAAAATTTTCAATATTATGCAAACTCTGTCACCTTAGGAAAAATTAATGTTACACATAAGCATGCACAAAGATATATTATTTTTAGTAAAATTGTGTAATAAAAATAACAATCATTGTCCAACAATTTTTCACAGGCAAAATAAATTAATCTATTCCAAATTTACTACCAGAAAATGCTCTTTCTCTTGACTTGACCTGCAGTTTTGCATATGAAATAAAAGTTTCCCTAATGTTCCTCTGAGGACACTAAAATATCTCTGGCCCTTCTCTTACGTTTCTTTTACCTCCACCTAAGTCTCATCTGCTCTTTTCCACATATTTTCTGTTACAGCCTGAGGTGTTCCTACACAAAATCTCACCCAGTTCTGAGAACAACCCCTTACAGTGATAATAAGGTTTCAGGATGCTCTGTCTCTGACATCTTCGGCTAGTCCATTTAGATGTTCTCCGTCATGTCTGCCATTCAACGTTATCTCTAGAAATGATTATCCAGATTTCAAGACAAGATTTTTACTGGACTGATATTTATATTCTATCTTTCAACTTTGTTTACCTGTCCAGACACTGAAGTGCATAGCTGAAGTCTCTGTATTTCTTCCAATTATGTTCAAATGTTGCATTTTTCTCTGGGGCAGAAAAAGAACAGGAAAAAAAAAAAATTCAGATGCATTTTCTGTCTGAACAGTTTGGGTTTTTTTAGGGTGAATTAGTTCCGTTTCTGTTCCCTATTGTTTTCCTTACAATGTTAGGACCCCATTTTGTGAACCGTGCTAGCCGGTGTATGGTCTACAATTGAAAGCTGTGGGTGCAGGAGGGTTTTTTCAGTTTGAGAGAACATTGCTTACGAGAACGCTGCCTGCTTTTTCTATGGGAAGCTCCTGTGAGGTAGCAATGCTGGTGCCAATGTCTTTGTCTTGACTAGGCCACTCGCTTTTTCCAGCAAAGTGATGTAAGTTTGCATTGTTTCCCAGAAGTCAGAAGTTTTCTTGCATTATGAGTGCAGGTCTCTGGGCAGGATTTTCTGGGTGCCAATGTTGAACTTCTCAGATCTTTCTGCTTTTGTCCTATTGTAGTATTTTGAATTTGCCTCAGTGTATCAGAACACTATCCACCTACTTTAAAGACAGTCTGTGCTGACACACATATTAACAAACGTTAATTGCTTCATCAAGGTCTAGCTTTTACTCTTCTTAGAGTCTTTATCCAAGTCTTGGTTTCAGATCCTGCTTAGCTCTCTTATCAGAGACTCTGGTCCTTAAACTGTAAGATGCTTTTTCCTTTTTCCAGTAACTCATATATATTCACGTCTTCCTGCAGTCTGTTTTTAAAACATGCCACTTATCTTTCACTTTTGTGTGGTCTTTGGTACTATTCCAGGGTCTGCAATAGCTGCATTGTGTCTTTTGCCTGAGCTTAACTAAACCCAATGAAATACCTCTATTACTTCAGAAACAGCTATTAGGAGAAATATATTTCTGATTAATTTTCTTTTTGCTGGAAAACTTTCTTCATCACTACAACTAATACTGTCTTTACCTCCATGTTTCTGGAGAATTTAAGTCACAGTGGGACTTCTAACTGTTAGAGTCGAACTAAAAAATTTACTTGATCTTCATTAATACAGCTATCACTCACAGTCAAGCCATCTATTGCAACTCCATTTCACTCCAGCTTTGCATGGTGTGATGGTGTGAGCTCTGTGCAAGGTGAACAGGCTGGCTTGTGTTCGAGCCTCATGTAAGGAGCAGCACCCTCCTGGCTGGAAACTTTGGCTGCATTGCTTGAGATGAGAGAAGTCAGGCAAGGTATCACCTTTCTACTTGTCACCCATCTGTTCTTTGACCATACACCTCTCCCTGTTCTCAGCACTTAATGGTTAAACTTCAGTTCTGGTATCATCTTACTACAGTCAAAGCCCATTTTGCCACTCACGTCAGCAGATGCTGAGTAGAGACAAGGGTACAAACCTTGGAAGCAATGCCCTAGGGGGTTTGTACACACACTCGATCTGTACTGAGGGTAGGTTATATTAACAGGCATGAGCCGAAGAGCACAGTCAAAGGAGAGTGCTTGTTAGGCTAGCGTACACTTGGAAAAAACCATGGTTTAGCAGTACTTGTCACTCCTGATTTCAATTCAGACTCAGCTAATCTGAAAGGAAAAACTGGATAGTTTCTCAGATACTGCATGTGGCAGCTTTTGGCAAATGCCAGTTTTGTGCAGGGCAAGGCTATGCATATATCTTGAAGACTGGTGGAGTGGAATGGACTAGTAAATCATTATTTACTGCTAAATAAGCCTCATTTCTGTAAGGCTAATGAAAATGAAGTGATGAAGTTCTGGAAATGGCTGGATTCGATCTTGTGGTGGGGATGCAGGAACGCTACGTGTCTGGATACAGTCTTTCTGCTTCAGACTTCCCAGGTGACTTTTGTAATTTTTCCATTAGTCTCATTTTTAGAAACATGTAACCCAATATAAGCTTTAGAGCTACTAAGTGACAAATACTTGGTCTGATTTTCATGACCACTGAGTGCATCAGGGTCCTATTTTTGAAAATAATCTCACTTATTTAGCAATAAAAGATGCATTAGAATCTTTAGGTGCACAGTACTACATATACAGGCTCCAGCTTATTACCTATACATTATTACCCATTTTTTTTAATCATCAGTGTCACTTCTTTAAAAGACAATAGCTGTGAATTTCAATAACTTAAGATTACTTAATCAGAGTAACCAAATGACATGTTTCTCTCTCCTTCTGAAATAAAAACAAAAAATGGAGAACGTCCAGCTAAAGAATCATTTAAATGCCTACATTCATTGCATTACCTTCAACCTGAAGCCATATAGATTTGACGAGGGGCTGCAGGCAAGGCATATCCTAGAAAAGTCCTTAATGTTTGCAAATTCTTAGCTATAACAACATATTGAATGCCAAGATATGCTGTTTGTTTCCATAGCCTTGAAGTAGCATTGGAATATTTTATGTACATTTTTTCCTAGTGTGTTTCTCCACCTTGTAGCATATATGCTGATTGGTATCAAGTGGAAGAGGCAGCTTAGAAGCATGATCTGTTTTGTGGGTCTGTATTGTCAAAGGAACACTGAGAAAGAGACTCCAATGTAACAGATAAATCTGAACGTATTTATTCCATGGCTTCCCACCTCTTTTGTCATAGAGCAAGAATGAAAGTCTGTTTGTGCATATGTTTCCCATCAAATTCAAGACCTGGTAATGCATAAACCATGGAGTAATTTTTTAGGTTGCTATTGCTTATCAAAAATTAATGAGAACAACTGTGTGTACTCTCCACATTTTACTTGATGTATAAACAGAGCAGTGGGGTTAATTGTAAAAACTGTTTACTTTTGAGGGGGGAATAAAACCCACTCACATGCTGCCTTTTTGTCAAGCTGTGAAGTTTTTCCCTCCAGAGCACATATGCCTTGTTACAGTCTGGCAAACATACCCACAACAACCCAAGATAATAACATCTTTTTTTGGTTGTTTGTTTTTCTGTTTTTTGTTGTTTGGGGTTTTTTTCAGCTTGCAGTAGAAACTAAGAATTCATGTAAATTGCATATAGTTTCCCCTTTCTACAAAAGTATCAAAATGACAGATTAAATATTGGCCTCCATGACTGTGCTGGCACATGAACCTGAAGGCAGTCACAAGCAAGGAAAGGAAGCATGCTCAGTTTGAACAGTGTTCTGAACAAACTTTACAGTCCAATAAAACAGAAATCCAGTTTAATAATAGATCACTTATGTTAGAAGTAGTGAGCAGGGCCAGTAGCCTAAAATGTACATTTCTCGACTGAAAGCATTGTTATTAAATATAATACCTGCCAAGAACTGTCCCAGTTGTATGCACAGTGTTTCTCACCACTGTTTTCTTTGCAATAATGTCCTCTCAGTTTGATTTATGCACATTTACCTAGCTCCCCAAGGGTGGCCATAGTTTTGGACATGAAATAGTCTTGTATTTTAGCAAAATTCAACTGTTTAAGTAAGCCAATTATATATATATATGTGTGTGTGTGTGTGTGTGTGTGTATTTCTTGGCCTAAGTGGTAAATATACCAAATATTAAAATACATATTTTATAGTACATTACTTACATAAATTTTGAGCCAGTCCTTTAAATATTTCTCCAGCAGTGTTTAATTTCTATCTATTCTGGACCTAAATGACACTGCAGAACATAAAGGAGAGTTGGATTACACTCATGAGAATGATAAGGTTTGCTAGGACCTTTCAAGCTTACAGTGCTGAGAACAAGGAGAGGAAAAAGCTCTTCTCAGAAGGCATCTGTGAAAAATGCAATGAAAAAGTAGAATTAGACTCAGCCAAAGCTCCATCCTGCCCTAGTGAGGTGTTTTGCCAGCATGACTGAAAGGCAGCCCAAGAACAATTTGACCAACCAGTCTACCTCCAGCCTTTCACCACTGAGTACAAATTAATCATTCTCCAGGGACAGCAGAGGTACATGATACTCCACACATCCATATGTGCGTGGAGTCACAATAAGTACATTCCTAAATCGTTTGCAAAACCAAAGTTATTTGATTCAGTGGAAATAGTTATGTAAGGGGCTTTTTAAATTATTTATCAAGTTTTCCCCAAAATACAGACATAAATGAGCAAATTTATTAGGAGGACTGACAGAATAATGTGAAGGACAGAAAATGATAAATGCAGAAATATTTGGAACAAAGTATTGGATAGGAACCTGAGAGGTTCTCACTACTTACTGTGACTGCAAAGTGCTGCTTCTCCTCCTACTCTCCTTTTGCATCTAGGGTGTCCCTACCCAGGAGAAAGGGCAATGGCAATTCTCTTTATCTGAGTGATATTTCAACAATTCTTACTTTGTAATGTAACTGCGGGTCCCCAAGTCACTAGCTATATCGGCGTATAAAGAAGGGCAGTCTGCCTTTTTGCTTTTCCTACCTTCCACATCCTTTACTGAAAGTCATCCCCTTGCCCTGAGTCCGACATTCCTAGCAAAACCCTTCATCCCCCACAGAGCTCAGCATCTGAGCCCCCTCAAGCAATTGCAGAATTTTCTGAGGACTCATACCTTCTTTTTGCAGTGGCCTCAAAATGTTCATGAGCTAACAGCTGCTTGATCTTCTTGTCACCACATTTCTCAGTCAGTGGCTGCGCATCTTCGGATTTAGATTCACCATGTTACCCAGCAGGGAGAAGTCACATGCCTGACTTCTTCAGCAATATTTAATGAAATTGAAACTGAAGCTTCTTCAGTTGTCGTTGCTTTTACAGCAGTTGCATTTTCTGACTTAGTGGTCCAGTGAATAAGGTAATGAATGGGGAGTCATAATGAAAACCTACATGTCTCAATCCTATTATTTCAAATCACCTTACATTTATTCTGGCGCAGTGGACACATGGTGCCAAATTCATCAGCTGTAATTAAGTCTTATAGAATTAGGTATCTACTGCTGAATAAGATAGGTTTCTTTTGCAAGCAATAGAGACGCATAAGCATCCATAAGGCAATTCATTTCCTAGTAAAATATGTCTACAATGGGTCCTATAAACTGTTCTATCCATTAGCCGAGGGAATTCACTGTGGTAAGCCCAGACTTAGACATCTGATTTTTAGAAATCTGAATTTCCTCATGATAATTTCTGATACATGGTAATTCAGGAAATGACAGGAAACTGTAATAATGTCAGAACTTTGTGTTTCTAGTTTTCTGCTGCCATCCTTTGAATAAAATTAATTAAAAACATTGTCAAGATTCCACATTATCACTGTTACTATTGCCCCTTCTTTAGTAACAAAAAATTCCTCATGGTATTGGTTGATATGAAATGCTTTATATTTGCAAACCCCAGCATTTTTGATCTGCAAAATTACTCCCATAGAGAAGTCAAAAGCTGGTGACAAAAAAAACTAAACCAAGGAAACTCAGGAAGAACTTTTTCATTGAAAGGGCTCTGAACACATGGAATAAATAATCGAAGGGAAGGCTAAGGCTGAGAAGTGTAAATGAGTTCAAGAGAGCCTCAGATTTCCTTCTTGAGCACAAGAGAGGTCAAGTCATAGAGTGAAAAGACAGGAAAGTGGGATTAAGGTAAACCAAAAAAAAAAAAAAAAAAAAAAAGAAAGCAGACATGCTGGGCCAGAAAACTTTTTCCTGTTTGCAAATTTCATGTTTTCAACAGAAAAAAAAGTGACTACACAGATGGTCCGTGTTATTCCCACATCCTTTGAAATTCATTTTCCAAAAATGTCACCTTGTTCTGTATCCTGTCATGTAGCATAAAGTGCATACACTGTTTTCCAACATGTTCACATGCATTCTTGCTGTCAAGAATGGTCTACTTCATTAGCCATCACCATGGAAAAATGTGTGTAAGAAGGAGGGTATAAACATTAATAGCATCAAATCCTGCTGCTGAGATCTGCGTGAGAGAAGGCTGCTGGTGGCTCACTCACAGTGGGTTCACATTAGCAGGCAATTTGGCCCCAAAAGAATGAATCAGTTGGTGCTGAGGCTGCCGTATTTTTGGTCAGTGCAGTTCTGGGGCTTTATCTTGGTCTAGGGAAAAAAAAAATAATATATATATATATATATCCCTCAGCCTGCATCATCAAAGCTGTCCAAATGTCCTTTAGCTTGGATACCAAGTAAACTAAGTAACCTGTTAAGAGTTGGAAAACATTTAGTACAGTGGAACATCCAGTCTGGATTGATTTAGAAGGAATCTATCTAGTACATACCAAAACAGGTTTGTAAAGGGAATTAACATGGAGTAGCTGTATACTGCTGCTCCAGATCAAAACGTGCATGGGGATGTAGTCTTCGTTACCAAAGTTCACACTGGACTAGCTCTCTTGGGTGTTCTGATTTGCTCCATCTTACCAGACACTGCTTCACTGTGGAAAATGGCTTTTGGATACTGTGATTTTTGTAACATCGTTCTATGAAAGGAACAGAAAGCATTTAGAAAGCTCAAGTTACCTGACAAGCAGCCCCATGTTTGGGTTGGGCTGATCTTAGACTGATTACTGGCAACGGGACCAGTCTCAGAGCTCAGAGAAGGCTGTAGCAAATTAATCCAAAATTTCTTCTGTGGGATCCAAGCAAGCAGACAGCCCCTCCCTTGTCCATTCTCATGGGATAGGTGAGAAGGACGTGTGTTGCTTTGTGATAGCACAGACCAGAGATGCATGCAGAGTTTATGACCACTAGGAAAAGACCAAAAATAACAAGAGCTTAAATCAAAACTTACGTAATAAGATTATCCCTTTGTTAAGATTGCTTGAAACTGCTTCTCTTTCTCACAGTCCCAATTTTGCCTTTGGCATTTACTACTAAATCATGGACAAATTGTTTTCCACCGTCCTGCAAGACATACACAGACACTCTACTACCTGACCCACCCACACAGTTTATAAAATACTCTCTAGGAATTATGCACCTGGACAAACCCAGTCCTGTGCTCTGGCTCCACTTGAGCCCATTGACTCCCAGTAACACTCATGCAGCCTCCAGTAGTTCATTTTCCAATGGCACCCTCATTCCCTAGGAGGGGAAGGCTTGGCAATAGGAAAGAGATTTCCTGCTGTGTTTACAGCAGCAAAGAGTTTTAGTTAGGTGCAAATCCCAGTTCCAGCCAGTTATGGGTAAGGGATCAAAGGTCCAGTAATGCCCTGTGGAGAAAGAGGACATAGTTCTACCTTTGTTGCTCTCAGGCCTAATGTGGGTGGCACATGTTCAGAGATAAAAGGGCCTGAAGAAGTCCAACATCTGATTTCCTCCGTGACCTTCCTTCTCTGCCCTTTTGTGAAGAAGGGACACAAAAACACATGCTTGTTCTGTTGGAACGTGTTCATGTTCAAAGGCAGCAAATGAACCGAACACCAGGGAAGCTCAGAGCCTTTTGAAGAGTCTCATTTCCTTAATAGAGTGACTTTGGAGTCCGCAGGGTTGTTCCTTAGCAAAGGTTGTATAACATGAAAGGAGAGTCGGGCACTGATTATATTACACAAAAGTCCTAAAAATAATAAAGTAATTGAGAGTAAAGGCAGTTCTACCAGTCTATAAACACTAGCCTAGTAAAAGTTTATAAAAGAGGCCATATATCACTTAAAAAAAAAAAAAAGCATAAAAATCCCCCAGCCGCTGAACTCCATAAAATAGAATTTCACCTTTGTTGTAAGCCAGCCTTACTTCGTACAATCTCCAGACATTTATGAATACAATTTGTGCTTTTTTAATGGCCCTGAGGTGTATATCAGAACTCAACTCCATGAATAATCATGTGCACATGTTTCTGACTACAATTCTTGAAGATTTTTAGGTAGAATGTTTTCAAGTTCAGAGCAATTCATAAACCTTATGTTGATATTATACACATACTATGTTTGCACATTTGTTCTAGAATGGAAAATTGCTAACAAAACCTCTGTACAATAAAGAAAATCAAATATGACTGATGAGAAGGTTATCTAATCAAATAAAACGAACCACCACATGCTTTCCTGTTCCATCACAAAATACAAAATACATTTTAGTCTGGGAGGAACATTCAGCTATGTTAGATTGCTCTAAGGTAAGAAACAATAAACTTTGTCCTTTCTTTTACATTGTCTCTTTCTTTTCTTAATACATCGCCTCTGCCAGAGTAACTGCTTGGTGTTTGTCAGTGTACCACACGGTGCTCCACCAGATGCCGGTCTGTCAGACAGCGAGGCACGCAGCAGCATCATGAATATTTTTGTCCATAAAGTTATACTTTTCTTGCACCCAGACACCAGCACCACCAAGAAGCTGTTCTAGTTGTTCCTGTGGTTTTCTGTTCCCTACATTTGAGTGCAGCTGGGAACACAAGGGGTTAAGTGACACTGTAACATGTCTGTCTCAGTGGCAGGGCAGGAGGTTATGCAGCAGGGATCTCATAGGAAGGTGAATGCTTCTCCTAATGAGGTGAAGCTGATGGCTCTAATGCAGTGGAACAGCTGCAGCAGGCTCTTTCCCAGCTTGGAGTCACACTGAGATCAGATTCAGTGTATAACAGCTCTGTTTTCTTCACACACTATAATTATGATTGATTTGCAAAAGATGTAAAACTCTTTACCTTTTTATAACAAGAGCTTTAAGTTTGTGAGGCATTGAGGAAGGGGGTTTTGGTGCTGTTCCAGCAAGGACTAGCTCCCTTCCGCCTCCTCAATCTTCTCCTTGGCTGACAACGCTATTTTCCCCTTTTGCTGCAGTCTCCTTAAAGTGCTGGGAGATCTGGGTGCCGGGAGGGACCAGGAATCTGAGCTTCAAGTTTTTACTGTAGTGCAAACACATCACCTGTCTTATTCCAAATGCAGATGATATATAAAACACAGATACAAGAGACTCAGGACTTTTCTGCTTCGTTATTAAAAATTCTACAATTTCCATTAATGGCCATATACCATAGTTAGACTTCATGGCAGATATATGCACATGATTTGCTGCCCATGAAATTCTTATATTGCTTCCCTCAAAGTTACAAATTCAGCACAAAATACCTGATTTCCCAAGTTCACCAGCTGGTCCTGTTGTGGTTGTGCATTCCACTGCCCAGACAGTTAGACCATCTCTCTCTCCCGGGTTCCCTGAAGCCAGGAGGTGTCCACGAGGCACATATTGCACCAGTGTGTGCTGCAGGCTTCTGAACTAGTCAGGAGAGCAGAGCAAAAGAGAGTTTAGCAGTGTTCCCACACAGGTTTTGTGTTTCTGGAGGAAAGAGAGCTGGCTTTCAGTCAGCCTGCAGGCTCAATGGAAGTGCTCAGGACACTACTCATCCATGGAGACCTGCTCGTAGAGAATAGCCAGTCCCTACTACTAGTAACTAGTCTTTAGTTCAGGTGGTTATTACATCCGTTGTGAGTCTACAAATTTTAACATAAGCAGCTCTTTTTCCTAAAAAAAAAAAAAAAGAAAAAAGAAAAGGAATCAGCCTTGGCAAGTAACACACACAAGTTTGGAAATGCTACAGTAAAATCTTCTACTATGAACAAAATTCTTTCCCAAAATTTCAAATTATTATTCAGTCTTTAACTATGTGATCATGAAAAGTGTCCAGGGTACAGAGCAAGGAGAGCAGAAAACTTCAAGAAAAGAAATGATCCTTTTCCTTCTGGTGTGTAAGCACCAGATTAAAGCAGGACACAGGAACCTTCCCTGCCAAAACATCACTTCGTTTGGACAGCTTAATTCTGGCAGCTCCTAACATCTGCCGATTTGACACTGCACATTGAACACTCTTTTATTATAATTTCTATATGTATTATTGCATAAAATGTATTGTCTGTATAACTATCTGTGCTTTCTGATTTAGCAAAGAGGCCAATTTTCCTTTAAAGTTATAAGAAAACAATGACATTGCTGCTATGTTAAAACCACAGGCAGCATACATCCAACTTATTATGACATAGCTTTGTCAATTGCTAGGCTCAGTAGCATTTCTAAATGTGATGGCAGAGTTCAAAAAATATTGTTAGGAATTTTTGAGGGAGGTAATAAATAAATTATAAGTAATAATAATATTTTCAGCAAATTGCTGACACTTATAGGAATAAAAGCTGTAGAGCCAAACTGAACCATGTGCTTTTTGAAAAAGCAATTTCACAAGTGGAAACTCTATTAGTATCTCTGTATGTTATTAGGACAGCAGGATTTGTTCTGCAACTAGGCTTATTTGCTGTATTAGATTAGATTCAGTTGGCCATTATGTAAGGAAGCATGCACAGCTGTCCAGTATGCACTGTCAACTCCACAGAAGCTAAAACGGTATTTTCAACTATTTTTGTTTATATGTGGTGTTTCTTCATTTATGTTTTTCTTCTATGGTTTTCCTGTTGCTAAAACTGTTTCTGGAAGAGAGGAGAAAAGTGCATTGGCATCATCTCCTTTGCAACTTCACAAAGAATCAGAAATGTGCAGTAACAGCAGAGGGGATTAAAACTCCATATGCAATAGGAGACCTAGTTCTGTAAGATTGTCACCATCTTTTAACTTTCCTTACATATTGGCAACTAAAGTGTAAATTGTCACATAGATAAAACTTTGTGCAACTTGAAATGACATGTAAAGGTGATGCTAGCTGTCAAGAGTTCGTTTGGGAGAAGAAGCAGCTGAAGCTGTTGTACCCCAGCTGCCAAAGCCTGAGCCTAGAGAGGGACTGAGAAAATGTGTATGATGTATTGCTGCTTAATGCATCTGAAGGTTGTAATGGGGGATATCCCTGGCAACTAGATCTTCTGATATTTCCTCTGTGGCTTTGTGCCAACTGACAAGGACATAACAGACAAGACAGGAACCACAACTGAGTCCTTCATCTGAAAACACCGGGTTTGGTTTTTTCTTACCTTATTCTTTATCTCTTCCTCCTGTAAGTATGTTGACGCGATGCTGTGCAGCCTGCTGTAGGTGAAGCTGCTTCAGCAGGGGTTTAGACTAGATGATCTCCAGAGGTCCCTTCCAATCCTGACCAGCCCACGATTCTGTGAAAACAAATGACAACAAAGACATTTTATCAGCGGTTTGCTAGTATTTTGGATTGGAAGCCACAGGAGATGCATGAGTCTCATCAGTTGCACAGGCAGCTCAAAATTCTCACTGGAAGAACGGACCAGGGCAGACTCAGTAAACCAGAAGATGCATTAAATCCCAAACAACATATAGCTTCCTCTTGATTGTGTGTTTTAAGCAAGTCTCCCAATTATGCTTATTTTGCCATTTCTATTAAAAAAAAAAAACAAAAAAACCAAAACACAGCAAACTGACAAAAAACAAATAGAAAATCAGCATTTTGTTATAGGTAGCTGAACAAAATTACTACTGCTTTCACAAGAGCAAAAATAGTTCCTGTAGCTTCTGGGATGAAAAGAAAGAATGTAAAGCTGTTTCTGACTTTTGCTGAAATCCTACTCTCACAGAGCTCCTTAAGGACAGACACGGTGATGCCAGTCTACGTTATTTCACAAAGCTTTTGTAAGTTGGTTGGGTGGAATTTATACTTTCAGAGGCTGACAGATGACTAGCCAAGTCTGAGCCTGGACTAGTTGTACCTAGGTACAAAATGCTCATATTTTGCCTATACAACCTAGGTTTTGTTGAAAGCATCCTGGCTGCACACAGAAAGGTCTCACCACCTGGATGTTGTATGATTCAGTCAAGCCTAATGCCTCACTGATCTCTGGAGCCTGTGGAGAAGACCTGCCTTGAGCAGGGCAGGACAAGCTCTGCTGGGCAGCACTGAGGAGTGGGATGGGGTCAGAAGGATAACTCCCTGCTGCTCAGGTCACATCTGAAATGCCAAACTCTACTGGTGAAGCTATCACTGCAGTGAGGCCAGGAGCCTTGGTGGTCATCAGATTTTCACTGTATTAAGATAATGCATCGTTGTTAAACAAAAAACAGCTTCTCCAGATTAGCCTTACGTTAAAAGAAAACATGTTCTAAGAAATTGCAAAAGAAATGTAAAATGCCTTGGACTGGGGGAAGACAAGATTTCATTATTACTAGGATTTGGGTTGCTTTAATACATAATCAGAGCTATCTTTTCTCTCCTTTTCTGTGCTTAATTCAGTAACGTTGTAAAAGAATGTCATAATTCTGCTGATGCAGAGGTCCTTGCTATCCCTTCCTTTTGTCCTGGCTAAGCTACTGCAGAGATTGGTTTGTCACTAATAACACTGCATGCACAATTAACAGTTGATGCAGAATTCCCTTGCCTGGTCTCTGCTGGCATTGAATAGCTACAGCTCATAACTCCAGACCTGGCCCCATTACGCTGCCAGTTGTTAATCTGAGCTCATGTTAGTTTCAAGGTGTTCTTGCTACATTAGGAAGACCTTTCATCTAATTCTGACAATTCTTGGACCTCTCTTTTCCATAAATCTCTGCTTTCTCCCAGTTGCCAAATCCTGGCTTTCACTTCTGAGATAAATGACAACTCACAACTGGTAACTGGCCCTTTAGGCAACATTTTGTGCAAAGGCTAACACCTGGGTGTTCACAAACCCTTGGGCTCCTCAGTGAAGGTCCCTGCAGGAAATTTTACTATGTGAAATAAATGCAGGACAGCTGTCTGTATTTTTGATACTGATTTGCTGTTCCTAATTTAACACACTGTGAAGAAAACATTGCCAAAAGAAGTCAAGGTGGCTTCAAGTCTTCAAGCAAATGGTCTATTTTCCATCTTTGTCATTGCAGATTACAGCCTTTGAGAGCACTTAGTGACGTGTGGCTGTAACAGGACAGTCAATAGGATTTAGTTGCTGTTAAAAGGGCCTCATTTCTACTTCCTTTACCAACTACATGCTTCCACCCCCCAGCTGCGATCAGAGGTATGAATATTACCACAAATCAGGGAGCTAATGGCATCTTATGAGAATTCAGGGTTTCTCATGGACTTCCTGCCGGTTTCCCAGATGGAATTCAACAGGTACAGATGTGAACAGACTGGAGAAAAAAGTAAAGGGGAGTGGAGAGAGAGCAAACAGCTAATTTGAAACCTTCCAGAGGTTCTACCCATTGTTAGCATTCCCACTGGGGGTTTTTTCCCTAAAGGCAGGAAAAGGCCAACACGCAAAACTTTTGTCTTCTAATCTAACCCAAGGGACTCATAGCAACAGACAAATCTCTCCTAATTGTCTCTAATAAATAAAATAACACGATAACCAAACTTTGTTGGAGACATTACAGTAATTTTCATTTCTTCATTTCTGCCTGCTCCCATACCATGGCAATATCTTTTTATCTGCTCTTTGTTTGCACTGATTACTTCCTTTACAGATTACAGCTGTACTTTTAGTGGCTGCATGTCAGCCTATAGTTAGGGCTCTGAAAAAGTTTCAAAATCAAATCCTTTGTTTGGGGTTTTTCTTTGTTGGTTTGCAGCAGCAGAGGCAGCAGAAGGAGGCTCTGCCTCCGAAGCGCAGGGAGCCCTGCAGAGCCCTTCTGCTCTCCTTGGGAAGCTGGGAACCACAGCTCCTGGGCTCTGCAGAAGCTGACAAGGAAAGCTCTGCCTTTACAAAACATCCAGAAATCCTTAAGGTAGTAAATGTTCTCTGTGTCTATGTGTGTGCGCATTTATTTGTAAAACGACATTATATGCACCATGCGCACTGAACCCATATATTGCAAGTCCACGATCTCCGTTGGTTTTGCAGGCAAACCCTGCTGGTTGGGACCCACATTTCTGTCTGCATTATTGGCACTTTTTACCTTTTTGCCCACACAGTTATAATATTCTTGGATCTAGTGGGTACAGAATAGTGAACACTAAAGCATATTTTCTACACTTCACTGTTGTTATTTTCAAACAGAAATTCAGATGGGAGTGAAATCCTTTAGGCCTTTAATGAGTTTCCAGCATTATCTGGGCCTGCAATAATTCTTTACGGTTAAAGAATTGAAATAATTATTGACCTCAGTCCATCTCTTTTTTTTTTCTTTTTTTTTTAATTCAGATATAATTATTTCCTCAGCTGTCTGCACACAGCTATTCCTGTGGAGACTTAGATTTCCTGACCTTGGTCCAGACATTATCTCTTACTATGAATAAATTTACTCAGAAAGCTGCTCACTAAGGGAGTACCATCACCCCAATTTGTCTTGAGTGGCATATGCCTATTGAAAACTTCCAGAAATTTAGCCTAAAATTAATGTTAAGTTACAGATATCGAACGAATTACATCAGAGCTGATGGAACCCAAGCAACAGAGTACAGCGGCTGGCATATGTATTTTGACGGAATATACCCTTTTTATTTTTAGACATTTCTTTGGAGAATATGTCAGGACACTACATTAAAAACATGCAGATATATCCAAATATCTATTTCATGAACGAAACATTCTTTTGTAACATGTCAGCATATTGTTTTGGTGGAAAATGTGTCAGGAAGCATATAGCAAGTGCATTAAGCTCATGAGCTGGTAAAGACAAGCATTTCAGTTAATTAAAAAATATTGTGACCTTGAGTTTCACTTTACATCACATTCAAAACTGCCTTTTTTTTTTTTTTTTTTTTTTGCAAGTATCTTGAGTTGATGGTGAAGAGGAAAGAGCCTGGCACTGGAAAAATTTTACCACTCAATACTGGAAGTAGCACGAGGACCTCTCCTATTTAGCTGTTGTTCAGTCTCTCTGACTTCAGAAAAAGGACTGAGAATAAGAACCTTTGGTTACATTTTTATCTATTTTAATCATACTGGCTGGGTTCAGCCTTTTTATTGCTTAATCTACAAATCATGGTTTTCATAATACTTATATCAGTCTAGTTGCTTTCTGAATCATCGCCAATTTATTATATTTGTTTCCACTAGATCAATATGACTCCAGAAAAGGTCACTGCAATATATGAATAAAGGAAAACAACCTTGCTACTTAATCTTGATCACATTTAAGTGATCATAGATGCAAGTTTCTGTGGATTCACAGAAGAGTTTTTATGCTACTTTTATTACTGGTCCAAACATATAATTTAAGCCTCTGCAATGTATCCTGGATTTAAGTTAAATTGATTATTCACCTTTTCAAACAATTTGCTGAACTACTTATTGGTTTTTAAAATACAGTCCTTCATGTTTCATATATAACCATCATTCTTTGCCTTGCATATCAACCTTCCTTATTCTTCATATCTACTTTTCCTACTCATCATGAGATTCTGAGGGTGGGGGTTTTTTTGTCAGCTTCACGTTTCCATCTTTTAAATAGATGGAATTTCTTAAATAGGAAAAGAGTATATCTTAGTGCTTTGACAAGTGTAGGAATGTATTAACCATGCTGTTACAAGATTGTAGGCAAGACATGGTACAAGATACTTGCACCAGATACTGAACAATTATTATTGCTTAAACTATAGAATTTGTGCAATGATATGCAAACCAATAATTTCTTAAACAGTAGAAAAATCCTCCACAACCATATATATGTACCTATACATAACTGCATGCATACACACCCTCCAAAATAGAAAAAATACCTAATCAGGCAAGAGGATTCATAAACTTTGTAGCTTTTAGTCATAAACCTATTCTTCGTTCTTTAATTCAAGCAATAGGAAGATGCTTCAATCATCAAATTAGCAGTGAATCACTAGATCTAGTGGGAGATGTCGGTGGGCATGCCATTTTCTTATTTAGAAATGAGATGGCATATTACCCCCAAAAATGACATATAATAATAATTTTAAAAATAGTAGAATTAGGGTCCATGTGTGAGCGATAGGCCTGTGACTTCTCTATGAAGGGATTTCGGATTCTTCTTTGACCAAAACTATGAAACTTTTGAAAGTGTGTCTGTCATTGGAATTTGGAAATGGATGAAGAATAAAACATAATTTATTCTACAAGAAGAAATTATCTTCTGCTCAAAGCTAGCTTTTGTAATTCAGACACATCTAAGTGAAATCATTGTCAGCTGGAAAAAAGGAATTCAGGGATGTAATGTGAAATGAGATTTTCCTATTTGTTCAAGAGAAGTGTCACAGAGCAGATCTGTCAACATGCTTCAGACTTGAGAAGTAGGTTATTTGTTTTAGGAGAGACAAGGGGATCAAAACTTATTCTAATTCACTTCTATTTAAAAATGTAAATTCCTTGGTTAGGAATTTGAGGTTATAGATGGGCAAAAACAATACCTCCGCAGCTCATGCTTACTTATTTAGTCAAAGAGTACGTCTAGCATTTGTGTCTTCAGTAAGTTTCCCATACTCCTCCTCAGCACAGGTTAGGGGTTTATTTTATTCCTAATGCTCAACCTCCCATTGCAACAGCCTGGTTTTGAATACCTTTACTAGACCAGTCCTATGCCCACTTCCAAACAGAAACTTACCCACTGAGCTCAATGACCTCAGTGCAGATGTGGGAAATCTGTTCTGACATTTGTTTATCCCCCTCAGACTTACGCTTTTAGGTGGTTAATTCTTCCTGTCACCAAATACGGTTCCTTGGTGGAACTACATTCTTACATGGAGCTAAATCATCACCTATTTATCCCACTAGGTGTGACTAATTGCAAATCAGAAAATATAGGGCAGCTTCTGTTAACCGTGAGGTAGATTTTCATAAGATATTGACAATAAAGTAATGGAAACAATCTTTTGTTCATGTCCGTTGCCAAACTTAAGAAATAATAAACAAATACATTTAGCTTCTTTATTAAAATGAAATACAGGAGCAAATTCCTTTAGGCTTGTGCAGAGTTTCTATGAACACAAAACATAAGATTCTTTTATTTCTAGGTGTTTGAATGCCCTTTTTTAAAAGGAGCCTTTCAAACTCTTTAAAAAAAGTTTGTAGTCTGTCCACTTCAGAAATGAAGTTGTCTTCATTTCAGAAAGAAAATGAAATGTTTCAAATGTTTCTATTTTTCCAACAGAAATTGTTTCCCAAAGTAGACACAGATACAAGTATAGTTTTTGTTGGATCAGCAATATTTTTCAGCAGCTGAAAACCAGCTACCAGCTAAGCTGGTTCCTTTAAATAGGACATTAATAAGAAAAGAAGACCAGGCATTGTTAGGATTTTTTAAAAAATAATATTATTTTTAGCCTTTTTTTTTTTTAATAGTAATTACACTTTGGCCATTGGATGTGACCACTGAACATGTTGACATATCATTAAACTAATAACATAATTTCAGTCCAGGCCTAACACCACAGAGGGCCTCTGAAGTCACCGGTGCTCTTGGTAACAGAAAATCAGAAATAGTAGTTCAGGGATGTTTCCAGAGTATGACTCTGGTGGCTGAGAGGATATGATGAATTGAGACTAATGAAAGTGACACACCACAAAGATATTATAGCCAGCTCTTTATGTAAAGTTCTCAGATTGTTTCAAAAGAATGATTTGCTTTTTTATCTTTTCTTTGCAGCAATTTACCTTTGGTGATTTATAAATGCTTTGAAAGGGAAGCTTTTGTTACCTGAATTAACACTTCTTTTACTTCTGAATACTTACACAATAAATGGCCAAAATGGAGCATGGCGATCATTTAGTCTAAACCCATGAACAAAATAACACCGTCCCAGTGTGTGAGTCTGAGGATTCATTACCTTTACTGTTAGAAAAGTGCATTTTATTTTTGCTGCACCTCTGTTTTCAGCTACCAGCCATTAAATCTTCTCATCTTTACCGGCCAGGTGGAAGAAGTCTCTGTTATTGGATTTCCACTTCCTAAACTTCAAGACACTTAAAGGTTTGGAGGAAGCCACCCCTTAGCCTTTCCTTTCATATGTTAAGTCGATGAAGCAGCTGAAGAGTCTGTCTCTAAGATATATTTTAGTCCTTTTTAATCCTTCAGCTTTTTTTCTTCATCTTTCTCTAACTTACCATTCTTCTTTTCATTCCACATGTCAGACTGGGGAACTGTACATCATGGGATGTGATATAATTTCTTCTTTATGCAATATTCCCCAGTACATCAGCTCACCGACTACAATTAGTCATTAGGTTTTTCTGATTAGCTGGTGAACTACTATCGCTCCCTCTCCAAATCTTTTGCATCATTCCTGCTTTGAAGTGTGTCATTGTCTCCTGTAGTTACAGCCTATGTTTCTCATTTTATGTGTGACTTCGCATTTCACTGTCATGCAACACTTGGGTTCAGATAACCAAGCAGACCATTATTTATCGTTATTTACTGCTTCCCCAATATCTGTGTAATTTATACCCTTCATTTATACTTATGCTACATTTTCTTCAAATTGCTGATTTTGGAATTAAATCAATAAGGCCCAGGGCCGGTATCTAAGATGCCCCAAAAGAAACACAGTCACCTCATTGGGATTCCTCACCTACAACTAACTATATTTTAAAAACTGACAGCAAACTTTCAGTCCATCTACTATGCTGATTATATGTCTTTCTACTTCTTAAATGAAAACATTCTCTGGTATTATGCCCATGGGTTACTCCAACTATAATGTATTAGTGCTATTAATTTTTTCAGCCAAAATTATAACTTTAGTTAAGCTGTTCAAGGATTTAGCAGTCATTCCTTAAACGTTGCCAGCAAAACTGAAGAAAACCAGATTTATATTTATATTTCTTCAGATAAAAATTAAGATGGGTGGAAAAAAGCCCAATAATACACAATAAACTGTCCTTTCAGGCCAGAAAGCATATTAGCTCTTGGGTTTTTTTGAAGATGGTTTTGGCAGATGATTATTTTTGTTCTTGCCATTTATTGAAGACTACAAATCCTCTCCATCCTCATTCATCTAATGGGTCCACTCATCTCTGGCTTAACTAATTGGAAGTGTTCTTTTTCAGAGAGAAATATTCCCTTTTCATACACCGTAAAACTAGCCCACTTTATGACCACTTTTTGCTATATACAATATAATCCGCAGACATTAAAAATTTAAGATGAGGTTTAATTCTTTCTCTTAAAAAATGTAATTGCATATCTATTCAACCTCATTACTATCAGACTCATGATTCGGTTTTAGATGTACCAGAAAATAACCACTTTATTCGTGTGTGGTAAAAATGATAAAAGATCTCAAATAGTTTAACTAAAGACTTAACAAGACTGATTTAAGAAGGTTTGCAGACGAGCACAATACCTGTTGGACACAGGAGACCATGACCCACAAATCCAAAGACATTTTTGTTCATTACAATCTGAACATATGCAACAAAACAAAATTTCTATAATATTCTCCAACTGAAATTCTAACCGAGTGAAAATCCTTTTTTTCACCCAATTAAAAAAAATGCTTTTTTTGCTGGTTGCAGTCCACTGGCAACAGGGACTGCAAGAATGTTTCATTACTTCATGTATTCCCTGCATTTGAGGTGCAAATACATGTAGATGTATTTATGTCTGTGCATTTATGTATGTGTTTCAGTGTTGTAGCCTCATGATCCAAATAATATTATCATCATCATTAATGATAGGCCACAGGGTTTGTATTAATGCTGCAAAGCCTCAGAAGTAGGACTTCTCAGGCCTGATTTGTCTTGGCCTGCATGGATCTTTGTTTTAGCTTGTTTAGTTAACATCAATTTTCTAGCTACTAGGCAACTACTACCTATTTTTTTAGCTTTAGTTTGTGGGTTTTTTTGATTGTGTGCTGCAACGTCTATTGCTATAATAGTTCTGATGATAAATTTTTGTAACTAATCAGTGGTAATAAACAGCAGGTTTTCAGTGCACAAAGGAGTATGTGTGACCCTAGAATGATGATGTGTTGTAGAGGAGTGTAGGCATAGGATGATAGCAGAGTCCTTGCAAGTGTGGCAACAGGACAAATTCAGAGGCCCTGGCACTGTAAATAATTACTCAATTCTCACTCTTCAAAAGATTGAAACCTTGGAATATGTGTTAAACTTGTTTTAAGCATAACAAATAGAATAAAGGACAAATGTCTAACTATATAAAACACACCACAGAGAGTAAATTCACCTGTAACACCATTTGAGGACCAATATAAAAAAGACCACACTGTAGCATGTGTTAGTATATAGAAAAAAAGCAGATCTGGTGTGGGGAGGAAGCAATCCTCATGATCTATATCATACTCTCCCCAGAATCCTCCCCCCTTCCCCTTTCTCAAGGAAGACCACACTGGCTCCATTAACCTTGGGACCCTGAGTAAGAGCAGGGGGTGAATGTAACACCAGAAAAAGGGATAGAGATTACGTGCTTACAGGGAACACACGTTATGTGTACCTAACGCTTTTAACTGTGATATTAACTATTGCTAATCTATAAAAATTAGGTAGTTTGGGCTGTAAATGTTGCTACTGTTGTAACTGGACTAAGTAAAATTTGCAATTAGTCAGATTTCAAGGAAGAAGTCAAGGGTGCTCTTAAGACATTAACTGTTACTACCCACAGTCTTCAAAATAAAAGAAAGGTATGTTTTATTGGAAGATATTACGTGAATATTGAGTCTTAGATTTACTTAAAACCATATTGAAGGGTTGAACTTTACACAGCAATGCCTTGATTGATTGATTGATCTATGCTTAAGAAACACACAACTGATATTTTCTGCACATTTCTCTTTTATCCCCACATCCCATTATTTTGAAATTTACACCACAACACCTGCTGGTGCTCCTTCAAATAATGCTGTGACCAACACTAAGGCTTGTTTTGCATCTTGGGGTTGTCACAGTCACTTCTATAACCAGTGTTTTGAAAACCATTATATCATGAACTGCTGACTCTGTTCCCCTTCAAGCACTAGGACTATTTAAAGAACAGTTCTGGGATTAGTTTAGCAGCCATACCCTTTACAGACAAACTAGGTTGTTTAACCTGTGTGGCAGAACCAAGACCCCTGACGTTTCCAGTAATGTATTTGCTTTTGAGTCTTTGTATGACCTTGGGCCAGTCATTTAATCAGGAATACTCCACTTCTGGCATTTCTACTCTTCCTTACATTAGGAAGGCAAGCTGAAACTACCATTAGCTAAAGGCGGGTGAGCCCAAAAGAATCACCTACATAATTACTGAATTTGGTTCTTAGTACAGATCTCCATAAACTTTGTCTTCCACGTGATTAATTTCTCTGTTCATTGGCAATCCTGTCACATTTGCAACACCAGAGAGACCACTCAGATCTGTAAGAATTATTGTGAGGACTCATTCATCACTTAGATTTGCAAGCTATGCAGCTAGCTCTTTTTCACCTCCCTTTCCCCCTCTTCCACTTCTGACTTTATGGAGTTTGTGCTGAACTTGCAAATCCCCTCCAAGCTCAGAGAGTCCTAATGAAGGCGCTTTACTGCTAGTGCATCCTGCTGTATCACCACGGCTGCCCTCGACAGACAGATTGCATGCTGCTCTTTCAGTCCCGATAGCAGGCTGGCCTAGGAAAGGCATAAAGAAGCAGTTTTTATAAGGCTGTCAGCTGAGGTGGTAGCTGACTTCAAAAAAGAAAATCAGAGAAGAGCTCTAGTTGTGTCTGCAAAGTCATGTGGTTGCGATCTCAGACTCAACCAAGAAAAAAAGAGCATGGGGCTGGACACAGGGCTGCCCGGGAGTCCAGGCAGCATGCCTACTCCAAAGCAGACAGTAGATGAACATTGCCATGCATTAATTTGGCACTGTCTATTCAAAACACCATCAAATAACTAAGTGAATTGACCGAAACCCCCCATACCTCCTGGTCACCCAGAGGCACACAAATCTAAATTAATATTTGTGAAAGCTCATGATAAAGTAAAGAAGAGGATTAGAGGGAAAACATGAACTAAAAATAAAACCTTCTCCCTTAAACAAAAGTTTAGCCCTGCTTATTTGATATTTCTTCCTCATGGATTCAAAGGTGTAACGATTTCTTCAAAGCCTGCCTGTGGCTATCAGTTGTAGAATAGAGCACCATCCTGTGATTGACGCCACTGATTTCTGTTACAGGGTATTTGATTCATAGATATATTTTAACAGCATTGGTACAAAAAGTGTCTCAAGAACATGAGCAACAAAGGCATTAAGAGAAGTAAAAGTTGCCTGTGGATAGTCTGAGAGCAGAAAAGAAAAGGCTTTATATGCTCAGGAAATAATTTCTTGGGATTTACACACTGAACTCAGTTCATCTTTTTTTTTTTTTTTGAGCTCTGAAGTGCTATGCTAATGTTAAGCAGTATTAATTCAACTAGTACACCTCCTTTGACTTGTTTAATTATTTCACAGCCACAATCTAATAATTAAAAATAATTTCTTAATCTGACTTTCCTGCTCTAAGAAATATCTTGTAATCCCATAACTCCTTATTGCATATTAAAAAAAAAAAAAGCATTTATTTAAAATTTCATTTTATCATCTCCTTTTTTTCAGTCTGGTGGCCAATACAATACATAAGAATCTCGAAGTTTAAAACATGAAAATTCTTTACTGTAGCACTCAGATCAGTGTGCAGTACACAAAGGAGTGGCATTTTTGAAGGGAAAAATTGACAAAAAAATGACAAAAAATGAAGATGGCATATGCTGGTTTAGGTATAAAGAAGGCGGCTAACGATATCTAGACTAATAAAAACACGTACATGATAAAAACTAACAAAAAACCCCAAACCAAACCTTGAGCAAGTATGTTTCCTAATCTCTAGACTGTGTTGGTATCATGGGACACGACTAACTGTCTGCATTATACAGTATTCACAGCAGAAAAGCAAACTGTATTAAAAGATAATAATTAATTTGGATTTTGCCTTGAGAAAAACTGAAAACCTTCCATAAATGTAATTGCCCAGCCCCATAGCCCCTCTGCAGGGGACCTCTCTTAGGTCCAGGCAACAAGTTTTTAAGATATCCCATGCACAAGATTAGAGGAAATAGAAGACATTCAAACTGCCATATAATAATTAAATTTGTTAATTAAAGTTGAAACATCTTACAAGTCTTGAAATATCCAGAAAAAGGTTCTGTCAGTTGCTGCTCAGGCAATAAATGCTGCTAACAAAGTCATGCAACAGCAAAAAAATGTTGTGCACAACCTCAAATGGGTCTATGGATGGTCATCATGGTCTAAAGGTCTCAATGAGTTTGGAGAGTAATTAAGTAAAGTATAGATGTATTGGCTAATAATTTTACGCTGGTTTTATTTTACTGAAAAATGAAATCTTCTTTTTGAGATTGTAAAAGTAATTGAAAGATTATAATATTTTGATTCTTAGCTCCCACTATATGTAATTGAAATTTTTTCAGAGGAAAATAAGTTTCATTAAAAACAAGAAAACTTGTTTTCTTTAAGCATCAACTTTGGCATTTTTTTTTTTTAAACTCTCACATGATCCTAATTATTTATTTATGAACCATAATTTGTTTGGTTTGGGTCTCAAAAATGAGACGGAGGAAAGTTTTAACAAAGGAAAGGAGGGGGAAAGCAAACAGAAAAATAAAACATTCCTCTAAATCACTGTCACAAACCTCCTAACTGTTGCTGGGATATGACGTCATGAGCTGTCATGTACCTTACATGAGGAAAACAATTGTTAACAGTTCACTTTGCATTCACAGGTTGCTTTAAACACAGCATTTCTACTGTTGGCTAAAAGCATAAATGAGTATCCTCCATGGTCGTCCCAGGAAGCTGCTATTCATAGTCATCTCCAGTCCCTTAATACTACTTTAAAAATAGTGCTTCAGACAGAGCCATGCCAACGAAGTATAACTGAAAGGTTCCAAAAATCAAGCCTTCCTATAATGACATCATACTTTTTTTAATCAAAATAAAATAAAAAAAAAGATCTCATTCAGACCACTGAACCAGAAATAAAACAAATAAGGCACAAAGACTATTAAAAAAATAATTGTAGATTGGCATACAGGGTTGTGAGCTAAAACATGCTGTAATGAAAGCACAATCTTTTCCACACCAGTGACATTGCTCTTCTTTCTTAGATGTTGTGCACTGAAAATCACATTCAAATTCCAGACCTGTATTTGTTTTGGAATGCACAGATTAAAAAGGTAGCAGCACATTTAGTGGCCTACCCAGAACAATGTTTGCATAAGTAGGTAACTAAAGGAACTCTTGGCCCAATTTATCTCTTTAACTCTCAAAATCAGTCCAGAAAGCCAATTTTTATTGGTACAACTTCAATCAGATTAGTGAAAAGCATACTGTGATTTAAATCTCTGAGAAGTCAGGTTATGGAAGACTGAAAGCATCCAAAGTTCCTGACAAGTGGTATCTGACCGTATTTGAGGAGGGAGGGAAAACCAGGACTCCAGAGGAGACATTTGATGCCTGATGAAAGCACGAAGAGCTGTCTTGGTACTCCAGTGCCTGTTCTCTGTGACAGTGCTCTGGAAGATTAGTGGCATGTGAGAAACACTACTGAACTACAAAATTAGGATAGAGGGAATCTATCTAAATACTGTTTGGAGGAGAGGAGACTGTTCACATCAAGATCAAATGCAAAGGCAAGAGCAGGGTTTCTGTCCCAGACAGCTGGGGTTCAGCTCAGGGCTAGATTTCAGACAAGAATCAGGAATACAAAGTTTGGGCCCACACAAGCTATTCGTGTGAGATTTCTGACCCTGCTTAAAACTCACATTCAGGAATTGATGTCTTCCCTTCTAGTTTTGAATCTGAACCAGGAAGAAAAGCAATTTCTAAATTAATATTTTTTTTAGAAAGGAGTGACTCAACAGACTTATATTAGTGCACTTAGTCAGACTATTTTATATCCTCTGAGGATATGGCTCAGTGACGAGTCAGCCCTTTAACCTGTAAAGCTGAAGCTTGAAATCACAAACAGGATGTTCACAAAAAGCAACACGTTATGAATTACTTCAGAGTATTTCATAAGTCTATATAGTTTTCCACTGGCCACAGTCCCAAATGGAAAACTGATGTAGAGATGATTGTTATGAAATAAAAAATATGAAGTCTTCATTGGCAGTAGACTAGTGAAAAGACAAGAATTCATTCTTGCAGCAGCCTGGAAAAGTTTGTCTTTATTCTGCACACGTTTTGTTTATGTTACAAGACAGTTACAGTTGAGGGAACCTTCACCAATTTGTCTTGAAAGTGGATTTTTTTAAATGCTTGCAGGAGGCAGCTCAATACGATAAATCTGGTCCAATGTTTGATCTCTAAAGGTATTGTGGCTGCTATTTTCACATGAGATGTTTAAGAGCTGCTTTAGAAATGTGAAATTATCAAAATGCTCATTTACTGCTTAGTTTTGCACCACTGCACAGCTGTGCTGAATTAGACAGATATTTGAAAAACAGCAAGGAGGAAGAAACCCCAAACACCCAAAAAACCCAACACATTCTTCTAGCCATTGCATTCTTAATTTATACAAGTAAAAAGTCCAGAATAAGTCATATCAGAAAACAGACCCTGTCTGCAACTAAGTGTATCTTTCTTGGAGAAAACTTGAAAAGTTTGTTCATTTCCTTTCATGTCGTTATTTTCTAAACTCAGAGCCATAAAAAAGGTAGACCACAATATTTCTTGTCTTGTAAGTGGCATCCAAAGGACGCAGTCAAATTCCAGGTCTATTATAGTGGACAGAAAGTCTAAGTTGCATGATCCCCACCTTAAGTTCTTTACAATCTGCAACAGATTCATAATAGATGATGAGAGGGACAGAAACATTAACAGATAGTATTTCCATTAGCCAATCCATCCTGAAAGATTTTTGGAGATCGTCCTTAAGCTGTGTTCACTCCGGTCTCAGCAATCAAATTTCTTTTCAATTCCTATTAATTTCCTCTGGCGTTTATGTATCTAGATCTATCTATTCTGGAAAAAATAAAAGAGCAGAAGAAAAATATAGTTGGACAAAATAAAAGCAGAAAAAAAAATAGTTGGACAAAATTTCCTGTTTAATAGAGAAAAAAAAAATCTCAAAACATTTTTGGAGTTCAGAACTGCTTAAATGTTTTCTTCAGACATCAGGCTGGACTGACAAGAGTTGGTCTGATTTTCCATGAAAGAGAAATAAGAGTATATAATTTCCTATTATCTCATTTATTTTGAGGGATTACAAGCAAACTTCTAGGAACAATCTTCCAGTTAAATGTGATTCACTAAGCCATGTAATTTGGGTTGTAATTTTTGTGAAAAGCATTAGATATATATATGTCTATAAAGTGAGAGGACAATCTTTTTTTTTTTTTTTTTTTTACAACTTGTGAATTCTAACTAGGACGTGGTCATTGAGATTTTTTTTCCATATGCACTTTTTATTTCTTGCTATTTTAAGAGCAAGTCAGTAGCATGTGTCCCAATGACATGTCAGCGTATCTGCTTCTCACTGTGAGACTCCATGCCATTCTGATCTCTTCTGCCTTAGATGGTGGGTACACTAGATATATAGCCATGGATTATAGCAGAAGAGGTCATATAATTTTTTCTTCATCTTTGTTTCTACTTATTTCCTGTATGGTGGGCTTACAGCTAGAATTACTTGGCAGTTGCTTAATGGCAGCAAACCAGAAAGATATTACCTTGCCTTGGAGTAAAAAGCAAAGCTGGGTGGGATTGCTCTACTTCTCCACATAGTAGTCTTTTCATTACTGGTCTGGCACTTCTATCATACTGTTTCTAAGAAGTGAACAGGAAAACAACTGTCTCATGAGGTATACATATACAAACCCTTGGTTGCCTGAAGTCATGTGGTAATCATCCAGTCTCTGTAACACCAAATATCTGTCAGACTTTATGAAATGTTGCAGTCATTCCGCCCAAATTCCAGTTCCAGCGTTTGCTGATGATTCATCCCCAAAGTCAACAGAGAGAGGAGAAACAGGAGTTCCTGCGGAGGAGATGTCTACCCTTCCTGTCTAATAGGGAGGAGGAGCACATTTTCGGCAGAACATTGTTTTCTCCAGAAGTGAAGCCTATCATAGACACATAAAAGTTTTAATGGAACAGATCCACCCATAGAAGGAAGGAGATCCAGGCATAGAACTCCCTATTTTTCCTGATTTGGCGGTGACATTTAGTAGTTTCATGTGATACACAAGCAGCATTTAGAAGAAAGGAAAATAAATGTCTTTCTGGTCAGTTATGTTCTAGACTTTCCACAGAAGTAATCTTTGTCACCAGACAGCTGGACGCGCAATAAAACAGGGAGAAAGCTTGTATGTTGATCTACTTCCACATAGCACTTAGCCACAAAAAATCTAGGTTCTTTTAGAGATCTCATTTTGAATCAGATGTAGGTACAGTGGAGAGTTTTCAAATCCCATTAGGTTTAGATACAGTTTGTCTACTACATCTCTTTGAAGAAAAGCAGAGAAAAGTGAACCATGAAAAGTGGCAGAAAATGGAAAACAATAACACAAAATGCATCTCTTCAAGATTTCTGAGACCACTAAATCCTTGTACTAACTGATCTTATCTTAGGCAAACATGTCCTAAATTTTAAATAACGCAACCAATCATTTCAGGAAAAGAAGATCCAGCCTTGTGTTGACAAACATTCAGCTATTCATAGGTTTCCTTCCCATTGCGCATGTAGGCTTTCACCTGTTACTTCTGAAAATCTAGTGTGGATCTTCATAATTTATGTCTCTTTGACTAAGGTAAATCCACCTGGAGAGAGAGGATATATCTGATGAAGTGGCAGAAGAGCATCTCTGCTAACAAGCTTGCTAATCTAGCAATGAGGTCCTCAATGTTCAGTGCAGGGCCAAAGCCTGATGAGAAGTGATGCAGGGGCTGAAACGAGGAAAGGCCTGATGAACAGCTTGATGGAGGAGGGGGCCCTCACACTTCCCCCATGAAAGCACGTTCACTGAGGACTCAAGTATGTGTAGCCAAATGGATACAGCACAGGAAAATAATAGGAAGAATGAGAAGGCCATGCACAACTGCAGATCTGTGAGCTCATTTGGACTACACAGATGTGGTGGGGTAGCTTGTGCAGCAGGAGTGGTGCAATGAGTAAATAAGAGCTCTCTCGAAAGGACAGGCAAGGAGAAAAAGATGCATTTGGGCCCAAGAAGTTGGTTGAATGCAGGGAGATTTGTCTGGGAACTTAAGAGATGCCAGACATGAAGTTATGGGCAAGGATCAAAGGACAGACCAACACAGGCGACATGTCAGTAGGCTCCTGCTAAAGATACCTTGATTTTAGTTAAGTCTTTCAATATTATCAAGCCAAACTTCAAAGATATGTTTTGGATAAGCAGAGTATAAATTAAGTGGAAATGCGGCTGGACTGCTAGACTACAAAGGCTATGATCAGCCAAACCAAAGGCCAGCTTGTGGCTGGTCACTCATGGCATCCCTCAAGGATCAATTCTGAGGTCAATAATACTCTATGTCTTTATCAGTGACCTGCACAACAGGACAGAGTGCACTCTCAGCAGGTGATCAATACCAAATCAGGTGGTGTCCTGGAGTACAGGGCCACTGAGGGACTTGACAGGCTGGAGACATGAGCTGACAAGAACCTCATGAAGTTCAACAAAAATAAATGCCAAGTCCTGCACCTGGGATGGAAAACCTCCCCGAAGCAGTATGGTTTGGGGGCTGACCAGCTGGGAGGCAGCTCTGCAGAAAAGGACCTTAGGGATCCCGATAGACACTGAGCTGAAAATGAGCCAGGAACGTGCCCTCAGAGCAACAAGGGCCAATCAAATCCTGAGCTGCATGAGCAAGATTGTTGCCCGCAGGTCCTGGGAGGTGACTCTTCCATTCTGTATGTCACTTGTCAGATGACACCTGGGGTGCTCTGTCTAGTTTTCAACTCTTCACAGTAAAAACACTGACTGGAGCAAGGCTACCGATATGATTTGGGGACTGGAGCATATGCCGTACGAAGAGAAGCTGAGAGAACTTAGTGTGTTCAGCCTCAAGAGCAGAAGGTTAAGGAAGAATCTAATCTTCTAATGGAAGAATTAGAGAAAGCAAGATGACTACCTGGACACACACAGTGATGGGACGTATGGTAACGACACAGCTGCAAAAAGGAAAACTCTAATTAGATAAAAGGACATTTTTTTCACCATAAGGATGATAAAATATTGCAACAGTTCCCAGAGAGGATGTGGCATCTCCTTCCCTGGAAATATTCAGAACAAAACCGGGCAAGGCCTTGCATAACCCACTCCAAGCTGGCTTCACTTTGAATAGGGGCTGGACCAGGTGATGCCCAGCAGTCTTTTCCCACCTAAATGATTTTTTTTAATTCTGTGGATTAATACAAGCATTTGCAGAAGGTCAGTGAGAAATGAAGTAGTTAAATACTTGTCATAGCTGCAGAGCAAGTTGTTGCTTTAGTGTCTTTCTTATCTGTTCCTCTGGATCACAATGTGTTGCTTCTGATGTATTCACCTCTCTCAGCAAGAAAGTTCCAATTTGCTTAATCTTATTCCAAGTGCATGATTACAAGCCTTAATCACTCAGCAGGCCTGACCATAATTAGTATTTGAAGATCTCCCCTTTGGGAATTGTGAGTAATGGTAGGTTCAGGGATCCAAAAAGTATCTTTGAAGCAAAAAAATGTTTAATCTTAACAGTAGGAAGAAGGTAGAGCAAAAGATAGTTTTAGAAACTAACTGCGTATAGGCGAGATGCTGTTCATGAGATGTGAATGTCCACATTGTTTACATCTGAGATTGTTTCTATCTGAGATAATCTGTCCCAGATCTTTTTATAATTGCAGGAAATCCAGGGCACAGTTTCAAATCAAAACAGAAGTCTAGGACTGATCATATATATTGTACTCCAAAACTGCCTATAACTCTCCATTGATTACACAGAAAGAAATGCAGCTGAGGGCGACTATCTTAGCTACAGAGACTGACACTGTAAACAAACATCTATATTAAATTAAATAATTCCCAAGTTACAGCTCTAAAATATCTCTAGAGTCTGGATTCCAGTCTACATCCCCAAACTTGCCCTTTAGCCTTTTTCGTTGAAGGCTTCTCCTTTTATTTTAATCCAAGTTTTCTGTTCTCTGCTGTTTCCTGATCCTGCTTAAACCAAGTGAGTCAGTCTGCAAGAATGTCACAAGGTCACGTATGGACTGATGGAGCTGCAATATTCTTGAAATGGTTCAGAGAAATTAATATCAGAATTAAAACATACACAGTTTAAAGAGCCAATTTCCTGACAAACGTGCTCTGTAGATTCATGAAGTAAACGCCACAACAATCCTGTTAAGCTACAGCATTCATAAAATATTTACATGCAGCTTTGAATTTGTCACAATAGTGTAAATATTTAAAGCAGTATCACTAGTATCTTGGAGTCATCATGGTAGTTCACACCCAGCCTTATCATTTCAGACTCTCTGCAAACACTGCCAACATCTTCAGCAACTTTTAACAGGTTCCTGTACAACCATTGCACCTAGTAAGTGTACTTTTTCTTGAATTAAACAGAAGTTAAACCCAAGACTTCTGAAAACAAGTGAGAAGTCTGCATGAATCAGTCCTCCGCGAACTGCTGTAACAGAGTGCCGTTTATTCAGCTCATTTTACACAAAACCTGTAGCAGCGTTGCAATGCAATTTGTAAGAGATTTCATATATCCTCCCTACAGAAAGTGAAGGAAAAAAAGATGCCAAAAATTTTTAAGCATGCTTGAGAAAGACTATGTAGTATAGGAATTTATGACTTTGTTTCATGATCGTTTTCTGTGATAGGTGACAATGCACAAATGGCATCACGTACCAGAGAGTGCGGGGGGCAGAACTCAGAGGAAAATTGAGAAACACCATTACATTCTAATCCTGTTTTCCTTGTAATTCCAATTTTATAAGACATAGCTTTGATTTTCTGTTCATTTCCCAAAGCTTTCCAACATCCATGATTTTGGGTGGTCAATTTCATTTCTTTCTTAAAACAAAGAACAAGATCTTAGACATATCAGGGTGCAATTCTGTTGTCTTCATTAAGTGTTCAGAGACATGTGCGTACAAAGGGAAAAGAAATTACGTGGAAGACCCCCAAACATTATAAATTTCTGTCACTGTATGATGTAAGCATCCCATGTAAAGTAAGCCCTGAACTCTTCAACAATTTATTCCAGATTTCTCTGCATTTTTTTCTCAGAGAATGGTCTATCTCTAACAAGAGGTCTGTATAACAATGATGCACGCACATTCTATGGGGTGAAGCCTAAAGTCACAACTGTAGAGAAGAGCTATGTTCTCTGCGATTTGTACTCAGAGATCTGTAGAAAAGCAAAATATAAAAACACAGTAAGTCCCCTTCTCTTTATTCTTCATCTCTACCATATCTCTGCAAACACATCGGTCACTATCATTTTCTTGTCTCCTTTCCATTTTTTCTCCCTGGAAGATCTAACGAAAGTTCATTTCCAGAGGTTTGGCAACCTACCCAGAAACCTGTTTATTAGCTTTAAAGTCTTTGATCAGATCCAGCATTTTATATCACCTTTTTTTAACACAAGAACTTGTAGTGATGAAAGGTCCAAGTCAGAGCCAAGGCCCATAAATCACTGAAGGATTCTGTTTAAATATGATCATTCATTTTTCTTGGCCTGTTACTTGTTTATATTCAGCAAGGGTCAGAATACAGAGGGTAAGGCCCAACAGAAAAATTAATCTTAATGCACATAGGCTTTATGCTGATAGACCTCTTTTCCAGAAGACAAAGAAGTTGTATAAAAAAAAATATTAATTTGCAAAGCTTTTATTCATATTAGGATTTTATATTGGGGTGGGGGGTGGGGGGAGAGTATAACATGGCACTCTTTTCAGTGGGGACCTTGCAATAAATTGAGTCTGAAGAAAAATGTGTAACCTTTAACCCTCTTGCTCTCTGGTCTTCAATTCCAAGTGATACATCTATTGTATAGTTGGAAAGTTGATTAATGCACTTACAAGAAGTATCTTGTACACTTCAGAGAAACGGGGTTTCATGGGAAATAAAAAAAAAAAAACCCAACTTTAAAGGCAAATCATGTAGTTTGTGATAAAAGTTCTAGAAAGAAAAAAAAAAGAAAAAAGGTAGCTGATGGCTACAGCCTCCTCTTGCACTGGCTATTATTAGTACTGTTCCAATGTCAAGTGCAGAACTGCACTTGACAGCTCTCACTTCAGATGCAGAGAAACCTACAGAGGCTTGAGCTTTACACTAGCTTTTTAAACCAACGGCAAAAGGGGAAGAAGTAAAACTTTGCTCTGCTATTGCAAGCCTTTTCTTTCACTCAGACTACGTTTTCAGTGGAGTGCATCAGCACTCAACTTACTTTTTCCACCAGTTAGAGAGAAGAAGGGCCCTTACAGAAAGAATAGAAAACTCGTTTGTGGCACTTTTGAAGTCTTCCATTTACAACTAACAGCAAGCACATGCAGTAGAAAAGGAGTCCTAAATGGTATTTTAGCTGCTGGCTTTTTTTTCCTTATCAAATTCATTGTAATTACTTTGGGTAGTATAGTTAATGCAGCATTCAAGGACAGACACACAGCTCTTAAAAATGTGTAGAAACATATATAGAAAGTAGCCTAAAAGTATGGCAGAGCCAAATCCCACCACAGTAAATGTGAACCTTTTTTATTACTTTGCTTTTGCGTCAGACGCTTAAGTCAGTTTTCAGCTGCAGCTTTTCTTTTTGTCTCCCCTTCCCATAAAACAACATAACAAAGGTTAAAAATACAGTTTTTAGTACAAAGTACCACACGTTCAATATTTTTCTTATAATTTAAATGAAGACAGAATTATTAAAAACCTAAGGGATTCCAAATCAGATGTCTGTACCTTTATGAGTTAAAAAACCCACCTAAACCAAGTAGTTCAACATGCTAACAAATCTGTCTTTGGTGGGAAGAAAAAAAAAAAAAAGAAAGAAAATGGTAAGTGAAAATAACCCATAAACCAGGTTTTTTTCTCATTGTTAGGTTCTCATAAGAATCCGCACAAGGCAAGTGGTAAAATGGTGTCCAGTCTTGATGCAGACCTCAAGCTGCAGTAAAGTAACAGCAGCAACCAGCAATAGTGCATCAGCTGTTCTTGCAGGAAAAAATCCTTGTGGACTCAGGTATAAGTGTGCTTCAGAATTGACAGGGTGGCTTGTTTATTTTTCCAGTCCAACACAGGTCATTGCCGGAGGCATGGTATAATACCAGACCAGCTGGTTTATAGTAGTGATTTGGAATGACAAACCTTTTCTCTTGCTAAAGAGGCAGATTTTTGAACAGACAGTCTACCTTGTATAGCACCTCATAAAAAATCATGGCCCTCTTTCTGTCATGGCAAATGGCAGGTGAATCTTCTCCTTTATATCTTTTCTCTTGTTCATATTCCCTGCGACTTTGATATAAGATTATTGTTTTGTTGTGGTACTATTTTTACATAGGCTTTAGTTTACAATGCAGATGGCAATTGATTTAGTGCCAAGATTTGTCATATGTACATCTCTACGTATGTATATATTCACACCATAAGTGACACCACAAATGAATTAGAAAAATGATGGATACGTTATATCTTTTAAAACGCAAAACAGATTTTTCTACTTTGAAGTGGAAGGTGTGGGGAATCTAAATCATAAAGTCATCCTGAAACAGAGATTTATCTTAATTAGGGCTCAGAGTAGGGCAACAAAAGTATTGATAAATGGTTCCCCTTGTTGTAGTGGTTTGCTTTTACTTGAAAAAAAAAACCAACAAAACAAAACCCAAAAAAACCCTGCTTGGCTTGCACCAGAGTTTCATTATGTAATGTAAGAACAGAAAGAAAACAGGCATGGGCAAAGAAACTAAATTGTCACCACTTAAAGATGACTCAAAAATTTTGGCCTTTCAAGCAGGATGGTTTCAACAGAGACTCAGAATTTTTCTTCTTACAAATTGCCTGTAAATATGGTAGGCTGTGAAGTGTCTATTCACCTCCAAGCACTGGAGCAGGAATCCTTGTACACAACCAACCTCACTCATACTGTGGACAGTGAGTTGATCTGAATCACTGCTGTGCTATTTTTAAAAACTCCTCCTCATACTACCTTTTAACCAAAAAATTTGTTTGATACAGATAACTCTTGAATCATATCTCAGCTGCCCTTGAGTGTACATACATGCAAGTACATACATGCAAGTATGAGTACTATAACCCATGGACATGGCATACAGACACAAGTTATCACCCTGCAAGAAAAATGCACAGGATGATGAAAACAAGCTGTGGCTGTACAAAACACTTCTTTGGCTACTTCTTTCAAAGGGCAGTTATTGCTTCAAAAAATATTATTAGAAATACCTGCCATAGTATCCAACTCAATCTCCAGGTAAACTAATCAAGCACTTAGACCTCCTGTATTTCCTCCTGCTAATGGACTCCCAGGCTTCTTGGCAAAGTCGGAAATATTTTCAGCAAATGTGCAGTGCTGTCCTTGTTCTTGCTATAAAATGAATTTTAAGTGACTCAGAACAATGTGTTCCATTGCACATTTTAGTAACTTTTTTAGTGCTGTGTGTAATATAGGGCAACCCCCATCTTGCCACAGCTTTTGCAAAACAGAAACTGCCTGTCTCATTACACCGCTCCTCTCTAATTCAGTTTGGAAGCTTGTTCAGCCTGAAGACAAAGTTAATATTTCTGTCTTTCAGACTTCTTCCCTCTTATCTTGTTAACAACAAATAAAATGAGGACCAGCAAAAGGCACAGCGGGTTCAGAGATTTCCCATGGGCCAAATTGGCCAGGGCTTCAGTACATTTCCTGCAAAGTCTACGCCTGTGCAAGGAGATGCACAAGCTGCCTACATGTGGATCCAAGATAAAGGACACAAGATCTAATAACACCAGAACCTCTTCTTGGACAGCAGAAATTAAAAACAAAATTAAGAGCTAGGAGGATTGCAAATCCATGAGACATTCAGACATGAATGTTTATTTTTGAGCTCCTCTGTCAAAAAATAACTTGCCAAGTTTCTCTCGTGGAGGATGTGTATGTAACACTTGTTATTCTTTAGAAAGATCATTACTTAAAAAGACCTGTCTGGAAATAATAGAGTGGGACGGCAAAAGAGTAGTAAGAAGTAAACAAGGAAAAGAAGGAAAAACAATACTTTAGGGCTGCATCATATCAGCAATGAGAGAAAAGGTTTAGCCAGAACAAAAAGCTCACCACCTGCTTCTCCTTTAATGCCTCTTCATTCCATTGTTATGACTGATTGAAATTCTGGCAAAGCTGTTTTAATTTAGTATTTCAGCAAATTCTAAGTACTTAATGACATTTCTTGTCAGACAATGGAGCTGTGAGTCTTGTCCTTGAACAAGCAAGTCAATATTATGGTTATTTCCTTAGTTTTACTATTTGTGCACATGTTTTCCTAGAAATCTTACTTCGAGCAAATAAAAACTTGACCTCAGCTTAACGCTACTGGAGATAATTTTATTACATCATTCACTCTTCAGGTATGGATGGTATATAGTTTCTCACTGAGGCTGTTCCTCCTTTTCAAAAATGTCCAAACTAGATCCATTTTGGAAGAAAAGTTTTAAGTTTGAAGAATAAAACATTCTCTATGAAAAAGACTTTTAATCTGTCCATTTCTGATGGGTTCTTACACTAGGCAAAACATCAAAAGAATTTATTTTAATGCCTGTAATAAGTTCTTTTTATGATATGAGTTATCTTTATAAATAGCTTTTTAGGTTTCCAGTGGATTATTATTTTTGACAGTTCATTTTAGTACTAATACATTTCAGCCTCCTTAATTGAGAGTGTTTTGTTTAGAAAAGAGAAGACGCGACGAGCAGACTTCAAATGCTTTAAAAGCTCCTGCAAGGAGCTGGTAATAACCTCTTCTTCATGGATAAACAAGAAGTAATGGACTTAAATTGCACCGAGGAAAGTTCAGGTTAGTCATTATCAAAGACTTTCTAAATGGTAAGGGATAGTGAAACCCTGAAACACACTGCCTGGGAGGAGTGTGGTGACTTCATTATTGTAGGTCACTAAGAAGAGGCTCAGCAAACATCTATCAAGAAAAGAGCAGGCATAGCTGATGCTGCCTTAGAGCAGAAGGATGAAACAGGTGTTGTTCCTTCTTCTATGACACTCTTAACACCCAACCAAAATCCAGGAACTTTAGAAAAATACTAAAGGATGTTTCTCAAAAGGTTTTTCTTAGATTACTGTTAAAAATCACCTTCTACATATGAAAGATTTTGAATATTGAAACATTCAGCGCTGCACTTTGCCCTTTCTAGAAATAAAAGGAGGCTGGCTTCCTAGGAAGCACTTTTGTGTTACACTGTTGCTGCACAAAACATGATTAAATCACATCTATGAGCTACGTCAAAGCAGTTCCACAAACAGGCAATTATTTCCTGTAGTTTTATACTTTCATTCTCTTTTCACATACTCTTTCTAAGTTTGGACTTCAGTTAAAGAGCATGTCTTCTGCATTAGTGTTCCCTGTTACCACGAGCCTCCGTTTCAACTCTTGAGGTCAGAAAGATGTAGGCGTGTATTCAAAGTCAAATATTTTCTTGAATTGGGCCTTGCTTAATACAGTATCATAAAGGCTTTTAACCAAAACTTGAAATCACAGATCAGAATGCCTTGTAATAGATTGTAAGATGGTAGAAATGTGGGGAAAATGATGCCTGAATTAACCCTTTTTCTAATTCAGTTAAAAGAAGAGCTTCAGTAACATAAAATAAAATTAGCAACAAATATCAAGACCCCACAGATTTCAGGCCATGCAGCTGAAGAGGGGGAACATCAGCCCTGCCTAAGGGTATCTGCAGTCTAAGCAGAATTTAGACTCTTTACCTACCTAAATTTTAATACATAGTAGATCACCCTGCGGTCCTGTGTCTTCCAGGATTTTTTGACTGGGCAAAAATGATAAATGGGAGTTCTTACTCAACTCCTTTGTGGCTTGACACAACACCACATTTAGGCAGGGCTAAAAATACTCAACAAAATGCTCAGATAAGATGAGTGGTAACTGCTGGAACCCTTGCAAATGTCAGCACACAGAGGGTCTTTATTCTTCTAGGTTTCATTTCAGTCTGAGCAATTCACAGGGTAATCTTCTATACCCTGAGACTATTCGGACACTAAGCATACTGAAATAACTAGCATGGGGTGGTCTGTCCACTCTCGTGTTTCTCCAGATATTTTTGGAATCGTTATTTTGTAAATTCATTGTATGGGCAGACTTAATTTATTTTCTCCTTGAGGAAATTACCAGAAGTTCTCACAATAAAATAGAATAATATTTCTTTATGTCCTTTTAAATTAGGTAGGGACCTACACACAAAGACGAAGCACTTCTCATCATCTCTTGTGATCAGAATACAAAAGACCAAATGAACAAAAGATGGCTAAAACATTAATCCTGTTGCTAATCCCATTGTTGTGGCTGCTCCTTGCCAGAGTTTGCGTTTCAAAGGCTGAAGTCTTTCTAGCCTGAATGTCAGTTGTATTTTCCTTCTTGCCTTTAATAATCCAACTATTAATTAAAAAATTAATCTTCTTTTCAGTTGTATTTGATTACAGAATTGGAACCAACTAACTTTTGAATAGAACCAAGCCTGTCAAATTCAGCATCACCGCAATATAAGCAGTCACAAATTGTATGGAAACCCAGCAAAAATCCCCTTGGCCATCACACAAACAGGCAAAAAAAGTAGAGCAACTAATTGTGTCATGTTCTGCTTTATAAGTAAGGGGTTGTGCTGCAAATTTTTACACCTGCTTTACATTGGTGTGTACGACATTTCAGTGAACAGCAAAATAACCCCATCTCGTCCAATTGCAGAAAGCTGTTTTATATGTTGTTTCTCAAAAGATAATGTTGCTACAATAATGCATTTGAATTTCTGTTACGAGACCCCTTTATATCATATGTTCATATTTAACTAAAACTCAGGATTTTGCACTGATGCTGTAAAAGGCACTGTTCCTCTATAGGGTTACTGTGTGTCATTGCCCTTCAACATTTTTTAGTATGGAGGATTGACCCTAGCATAACACTTACAACATCTTCAAAGCTGTAAAGTAATTCCTCTTCCTCCCCTTGCACCTACAAAACTCTGTAGCCTAAACTAAGCCCTAAAGCTGTGCCTGGCACCTGGAAGGGGAAGGGTTCTGTTGTCACATCCATCTGAAGCCACGTAAAAAGTTCTTTTTGCAACGCATGGGAAGAAAAATGGATCAGCTCTCACTTTTCTTGGCCGCATTGTCTCTGTAACACTAACTGAAATAAACAGCAGTTGACTTATTGCTGTCCCTTGTGACTTGGAAGTACACAGGAAAAGTGTTTTTCATTTGAAAGTGCTATTTAAACAGCCATTTCTCAAAGTATACCCCTATTTAAGAAGGCAGTGTTTTCAGCTGTGAGGTTCAACTTGTCCAAGACATTTTCATTACCTTCTTAATCTTAAAGATACAGTTGGTGTTGAAAAGACACCTTTATTGGCTTCAGTTAGCTTCAAAGAGAATAAATAAGAAAATGCAGGGCAAAGAACAATTTTGCTTTTTGTGGGTTTGCCCCCACACACTCTACTCCTTATGACATAACCTTAGGACTTAGTTCAGGAAACTAGCTGTCGACAAGTGGAATTTCAGAACCATGCTTAACCATCATTGAAATAGACACAACTCAAGCCACAGTTAAAATTGGACATGCAATAGCTGCCGTCTCATAGAGGGCCAGTCAAGTGGGCAAGCAGAGCTGTTTGGTAAGGAGTACAAAGTATAGTGATTCAGATGAGCTGGTTAATTTGGAAGACTACGGAACAGCGATCCCTACCTTCTTTCCCATCCTCACACAACGACTCTATTCACACCTCATTGCAAAAGTTACAGTGTGTTTTCAGGCAAAAAAAGAAATATTACCTGATTTTATGTACTCATACCAAAACTTCTCCCCTAGAATTTCCCTTTCACCCCAAAGAAAGGTACAGAATCAATTGCATTTAGTAATGAAACGCTATTTGAAAATATTTTGCTGATTTCCTTCAAGCCACTGAAGTAAAATAAAAATAGCTGCTCATTTTTTTGTTGTTTTGTAACACTTCCAGATTTACCATGCGCCTGTTCCCCTTCAAGAGGAAGAAAACCATCTTGTTGAGAGTTCTTTACTTAAATCACAAAGAATAGTAAGCAGCATAGTAACAGCCTGTCAGACATAGTGCTCAACTGAATGCTTTGAATAATATAGTTTAATTCCTTCATGATTCATATCAGGAACTTTTAAGGATGTCTTCCACATCCAGATTGGTGTCCTCTGTCTGCTACTGTACAGTCTTTCTTTGAGTCTTATTTTTATTGAAACTGAGGTTTTCCTATGAAAAGTTAATTTTGAGGCTTTTACACGTCCTGAATACAAAGGTTTTTCGGTGGAAAAAATGGCAACTTTACTTATGATAACATTTCCTCCAGTTAACCATAATTTCTTTTTCCTTAACTTCTGCAATAAAGTTTATGAAGCAATACCTTTGCTGACTGCAGCAGATAATCCTGGTTAATGAATCTGTAAAGTGCACGGAATAAAAATTAATAGTGTTTGTTTACAGAAATAGCAAATCTTAACTCATATAGAATAAAATAATATTTTAGCATTTATTTGAATAATCTGAAACTGCATACATGGCAGTGCCAATTATCCAGTTGTTACAGTTTTGAAATGGGATATGAAATCACTGCATTTTCACTTATGTAAATGTCTCCTTATAAGAGTTTCAGTATGGTATGAGTGATTTATGTACCGAATACTGGGTGTAACGAAGTTCTTTCCAGTTATAAATAATCCCTGATAGACTGAAATACATTTAATCAATCTATATACTGCAAAATGCATTTATGTGATCATGTTGATACAGTATAGGTGTTCTTATATTGCTACATAACAACCACAATTCTATAATGTTTATCTACCTGCTCAAAACTTGTAATGGCCAGTTCTGTTACGTTGGAGTTCATTGTGGAAACATAAACCAGTAAAGCACTAGGTAAATCTTTCAAAAGAGAAAGGAGTTAAATTCACTCTATGCATTAATATATTACAATCTTTTTTCTGAAACTGTCTGGAGAAATTCTAGTGCTATATTAAACAAAGCCAACATTTAAAATTTCAAATGAATCAACCTCGTTTTGTTGCCAATAAAGGGCATAAAAGTAGTTACAGATGAAGTGGTTATTTCCAGTAACTGAATCTGCAGACCTCAGTGTATTCCCCCAAAATCACACTGTGATATTTAGTTAGCAGTTCAAAATTGAGTGCGCTTGATTTGCATGAGAAACCTCTGGAAAAAAACACTACAAGGACTTACATTACACAACAACGTTTTTAAAAAGGCAAAGTTTGGCTCATGAATTTAACTAGTCCATATTAAGGAAACAGATGCAAAAGAGACATTTTTAGTGTGGAAATTTGTCGGAGTGTGTGAGTGCATTGTGTGCATTCTGTCCTGTTCCTGCACATAGGACATAAATAATTATTTACCATTGCTTTAGGTATCAAAGAGAAACATTGAACACACAAACCAGTCCCTCAGGAGTTTTCAGCATTAACTAGTTTTATATTTATATACAGATAAAAGGCACCTGCAGCTGTATTTTGTTAGAATTAAAAATGACCTTCAGTGACCAATAAGGCTAATCAAAGAAAAGTTTTTCCCAAAGGGCATAGCACTACGCATGTTTCCCTTCTGAGGCAGTCAGAATAGATTTAGGTAATAAGAATGTGTTCAGACTTTTCTCTGTTAATTACAGTGCATTGTGTACATCGCATCTGTGCTTGTGTACAATAGGATGCAAATGAAAAGAAATTGCAAGACTATTTTTAAAAGGTAAACAAAACTCATAGTGCAGCCCTCACTAAATTGAATATAGCAGTAAGCCCACTTAGTAACACAAAGTCTTGGAAAATAATAGTGATGGGAGCTAAACAGGCAACCTTCTACATTAAAGAAGGGTGCTTTTTGAAGGCAGAATACATGTTTTGCTGACCTTTCCGCATTAAACATAGGAAACTGTTCTCAGATCTGCCTTGCTTGGACCTAATTGTGTAGGTACCCTTTGCCATGAACTGCATGGGACAATAAACAGGGACAGTCAATAGTACCTTACACCTACAGTAGTCCACAGAGCTCAATAATTATTTTTTTTTAATCCACCTGCCTGATTAGAACATAAGGCATTACCATTTTCTTACATTTGGATCTGTGAGATGTAGAATGCTGATATCTATCATGGCAGTACATGTGGCTGGGCCCACTGAATTCTGTGGACAATAAAATACTACATTTTGACTATAAACTTGGATCATATAACCTCTGTTTCTTAAAAATGTCTCAAAGAAAACATTACTGTAGAGCTTGGGTTTTGTGTTTACTGTGATGGATGTTACAAGCTGCTTGATGTCAGGGTAGTCCTGGTGAGATAGATTGTTCGGGAGATGCAATCAGAGATACATGATTAATATACCTAACAAAAGTATTTATATAACTCCTGTTCTCAAAGTACTGAACACCACAAGCTCATTTAGCCTCACAAGATCTCTGAAGAGTAGAGATGCACTCTTGATCTCTATTTTCATAAAACTCAGGTGCAGGTAAGCTAAGCGAAGGTGATTCATGAAGTCTCTAACAAAGCAAAGACTGGAACACAAGTCTCCATAAATTTACCTCTTTGCTGGACTCTCCTTTTTCTCATTTCTGTAACTGTGAAGTTTATCTAATGAATATCTTTCAACGCTACCAGTTTCTCCTGCTGCTGTAAGAACTAACAGAAAGAGAAGAAATTTAGGACATGCTGGAAATTGAAGAGAAAGAGAAATAAGAAACTCAAGCAACAGAGCTGCCAGGAACAAGAGAAGAGACAGAAGTAACTCAGTTCATGGAGAACAGTTTCTTATATTTCTTTAGCCCACTGCATACTGTGCATCATAACAAGAGGCAGAAGTCACTTCATAGAGTACAGCTGCTAATATTTCTTTAGCCCATTTCATGCTGTGCATCATGGTCAAAGTAAACACAATACCATTCCAAACTAATGACAAACAACATAGGGATATTTTATAAAACGGGAAAAAAAATAACAGCAAAGAGCCTCTTTTCCACCAAGATGAATGGAAAATGCAGTGTGTCAGACTATTCACTCTCCTAGTCTAGATTGCTTAGTATCTTTTTCTCTATATATCTTTCATTTCATTTCACAAAAGAAATCAAACAAAGAAGTTGTCTTATCTTTCCTTATTGATCCATTTTCTGTTCTTCTGTTAAGAATCACTGCCCTTCTACTCCCAAAGCCCCCCTCCATGGATAGTTCAAGAAAAGGTCCAGAAGCAGACTAAATGGTTTGAGCTGCTTTGATGATTGATGGTACAGGAGCTGGAAAACTCCAAACCAACTTGCTGCTAACAAAAATACAGCAAGGCTTCACCAGCTTCATTAATACAGATTGCCCTTGTTTTGAGCCCACCTGAAGCCTGTAAACAGAAATCCAGCCTCCTAGGGCAGGGTATTAGAAAGAAGAACATCTGAATCTGGTCTCTCCCATACACAGTTCACACTGTCAGTCTTTATAAATTTAGTTCTTACACAGCCAAGGTTGTGAATCTTACGGCTATGACAATGGTGCTAAAGACATCTGCCTCCAAGGATGATCCTCTGACCCAGACCCCAGGGCTGCAACAAGACTTGAGATCCCCTCCAGCTGGAAGTGTCCATAGTTACCCTCCATATCATTTACCCATGTGTTTCCTGAGCCTCGTGTAGTCCTTATACATCATTATTAGTATTCACTAGGTTCTTTAGTCCAAAGTGCCTGTAAAAATCCTATTAATCATTATACTTATTCAGCTTTAAAGTAGTTTATCAGTTATTGCAGAGAATTGATGTGAATTAATACAACTGAAAAGCCTTGGCTATCTAGTGTCAAACATCATAGCATCAATAGTTATAAGGTAAATTCAACTTACTGTGGATTGGGCCTCTTTCAGCTGCTGCCACTGCACACCTCCAGCCTGAGCACGGGGAGAGAGATGCTTCTCTGGGAGGTCCTCTTAAAGGGGCATCATCTGTCCAGCTCTTCCAAAAATCTCTTTCATGCTGCTCCACAAGAAGCTCTGGTGGACCCTAACATTGCAATCAGAACCCACTATCTCACTTATCCCAAACCTATGGATCTAGTGCGTAAGAGTTGTCTTGCTATGGTAAAAGAAGATGAAGGGAAAATTCAGACTGGGTGACACCCAACCTTCTTGGATTGAGCACTGGGAAAACTGGAACATTTTCTAGAACTTTTAGGACTATTGCCCTCTTCATCCTCCCTCATGCAGCCAGCACAGATACAGAGAGTTCATCAGCATGGCTTCTTGATGCTCTGTATGCAATAAATTAGTCTCTCACCGCTTCTTTTAACTAGAGAAAACCTACTGAACTAGCAAAGCCTGTCACTTCATTATTACTGTCCTGATTTCAGCTGGGACAGAGTTAATTTTTTTTCTTAGTAGCTGGTGCAGTGATGTGGTTTGGATTTGGCGTGAGAACAGTGCTGATAGCACACTGATGGTTTGGTTGTTGCTGGGTGATGTTTATACTTTTTCATTTTTATGAAATGGGACTTTTCAGTTTCTTGGGCCCTGCCAGTGAGAGGGCTGGAGGGGCATGGGAAACTGGGAGGGGACGCAGCCAGGACAGCTGATCTGAACTAGCCAAAGGGATATTCCGTACCCGAATATATAAGCTGGGGGAAGAAGGAAGAAGAGGAGGAAGACATTTGGCATTGTGGTATTTGTCTTCCTGTGTAACAGTTATTTGTGCTGGAGCCCGGCTTTCCTAGGGATGGCCGAACACCTGCCTGCCCATGGGAAGAGGTGAATGAATTCCTTGTTTTGCTTTGCTTGCGTGTGTGGCATTTGCTTTACCTATTAACCTGTCTTATCTCAACCCTCGAGTTTTACATTCCTTTGCAATCCTCCTCCCCATCCCTCTGGGTGAAGAGGGGTGAGTGAGGGGCTCTGTGGTGCTTGGTTGCTGGCTGGGGTTAAACCATAACAATTACCTACCACAGAATGCCACTAACTGACTAGGGCAGACACAGTTTTATAAAATAAAGTGCAATACAACTACTTACTTATTTTGAGTTTTGATTGTTGTGTGAGAAGAACTGGGCACAGTTTTGCACTGAGCTCTGGCAGTGCAATTTATTCCTTAGCTAAAGGCCTTTCAGGTCTTTAATAGTGTCCTGCTCTGCTTTTCCTGGGTGTTTTGCTCCTCGCATCATGAACTGTATCATGTATTTCATAAGACAATAAAATAGAAGCAAAAAACCACATAAAGCCTATGCCAAAGCTGTACATGCAAGCAGAGGCTACTTTTCCTTTCTCACCAATCTATATTAATTATCCATTTCAAATATATAATCTGGAATGCACATACCACTTAACATAACAGAAACCAAAAAGACAATTCAACTGTCTGCCTCTTTGGAATTTAATTTCTTTGGGAAAAAAAAAAAAAAGTATGTTTTTACCTGAATGGTTATTTGAATTTGAAACAGTGTCATATTCTTTATTTACATTATTAAAGGCTTGTGACAGTAACAGTGCATTTAAAGTTTTAGACCTGTGACATCTTTATTCTGTTTCTAATTAAGCCTCAATTATAAGGTATGACCCCCTGGCCATGTTTAAGTCCCTTTCCCAGATGCATAACTTTAGATCTACAGTCACCTTTAGTAAAAGGTAATTAGTTTAAGATCAATATTTTAGTCAAAGCAGAAACACTGAAAATAATTGAGTTCAATGATTCCCATGCAACTAGCGTAGCTATTTTGGACTGAATTGGCCACTTCAGAATACCCGCTCTGGCTGTATTGCACTAGTCAGAGATGGCCTTTGACATTCATTTGTTCCAAAAACCTCTTTGTGCCTGTTCTGGGCTATTCTAACAGGCACATTCTCCCTCCCCACTTATGATAAGGGACAAAAATTGGACTGCAGTTCCCAAGACATTTGACAGGACAAATACAGTCTGCAGACTACCGACCATCAGGGTGCAGGCGCTGTTACAAAGCTTTTCCTCTACCATAAAACTCCTAACGCATGCCAAAGCAGCTGATACGGACAGGCACTTTCCACAGTCCTAACTCTGCCTGGAAGAGTATCTCAGGGGAATGCATCGCAGCCTAAATAGGCCGATGTAAAGGTAGATGACGTGCTCTGCAGAGAGTGAAGTTACTGTACGTAGGTGCTTAGCTGAGCCCCCAGAGGGAAGCTAGGCCCATAACTTAGTCATCTCTAATGCTGTTTATTCCCTTTTCCTTCTTTTTTTGCTCCCTGCAGTTATACGTCAGGCTGTCAGCAGTGAAAGAATAGACTGCTTTGTTTTGGAGGGGGGGGGTAGGGGGGTGTTGGTTTGGTGTTTGGTTGTTGTTGGGTTTTTTTCTGGAATCCATAGTTATTAGGCTAGGTGTAGCATCATGAGATGCAGGCTTTAGCCCCATGCAGGTGACATTAAGTCATCATTATAGCCACCTCCAACCTTTAGGTCTTCAAAGTACCAGATGGGCTGATGACCTCTTTTGCACTGTGCATGCCGTGCATTGCACAAACAGTGCACAGGAGATTAAGAGTCCAAGTATACACAATGGCCAGAAGGTAGGAAATGCAAAAGCAGCATGATCAGAGTCCTGTTAGAGCTAGGAACAGAGTTTGGGGTGCCCAGCCTCTAAGCCATTAAACACTGCTGTCACTCTCATTTTAGCCCAGTATTAAAAAAACAAAAACCCAAAAACCTAATGCCTTAGATTTTATTTTTTTTTTCCTGAGCTGCTAATTTTCACTGGTACCCTCCAACTCGTGGAAAAGAAACCTCACAATAACATGCGTGAACAGAAAATGTTTTTGCAAAACAGCCATTCCAAAGAAGTGACACAAGGTATGAACCACCAAAATCAGGTCCTCTGAACAGTAGGAGGAGCAGGCAAAAGGAATGTCTGCAGAGTAACGATGTGGGTAGCCTCACTCCATTACTCGCAGTACAATTAATTCTGATGTATGCATTATATCACCCTCACTAAAAAACGGTGATTTCATCCTCTCCCATAATGACTGTAAACTTCAACATGGATGTTCTTCCTGAACCAAATTATGTGGTGAGCAGCTTGTCAGCAACTGCAATTTGGTGTGATCTTGCACACTAAATTGCAGTATTATTTCAAAAGGCTGCCTTTGCTTTCTTGTTTTACATGCAAAACCCAAAATAATTTGTAAGAAAAATGTTCATTTGTGGGGTTTACCAGAAAAGGACAGAAAATTTTAGTAGGGATTGTAAATTAACATCACTGTGGTTATCAGGAACCTTTGTATTCTACTAGAATTTTAAACATTTGCTTTAGCTTCCACTGAAGTCAAATGCAAAACTAAGAATCAAACTGGCCCAGAGTGAAGTTTCATGTTGTCTTGGCCACTGGCTGAAAATTAGGATAGCTATTACAGTAGTTATGCAGCTGGAAGTATTTAAAGAAAACAGCAGGAACCAAAAAATTATCCAGAAGAGGCAGTCCCAGATTAACCCTTCTGTTGCATTAAAAGTCACTATATTGCCCTTGTTCTGACTTGGAAGAAGTTCAGACTTAAAAATATAATATTTTTTTTTAACCTGTTTTTTTTCATTAGTAGAACATGTTTTGTTCTACTGCCATGTCACAGAGAAGTAGATAGTGAGAGTGAACAGTAGCAATAGCCACATGAAAATCTCTGTATCCTTTCTTTTACCCTCTGTCTATTTTGAAAATTAAGCCTTAAGCCATGTTCCTCACATAAATACTTGCTGAGAACATGGTACAACCTACTGCAGACATAAAGTATTGAAAAAGTAATAACATAGAAATTGCTACAACACAGGGTCTATGCACCATGGAAGTCCCACTTGAGCACTGAAAATAGGGTTTTAATTGTAACGTAAGTGTTTCTGCTCTGCAGAAAAAGAAATTTCACCCAAAGAAAGCTGCAGGTCTGCACAATTAATGTCAAAATGAGCCAAGCAAAAGAAAACATTTATATTAGGCTATCCTTCACTTTTTCTGTGTTTTTCAGTACATTTGTGAGACACTGCTTGAGAAACACTGATAACTGGTTCCTAGAGCAACTCTCTGCTGTATAAAGAACACTTATTTTTGCAAGGCCTAGCAAATGGTTTTAATTGGAGTGAACTTGCCACAGGACTTTACAGTGTCCTCTGCTTTATCACATATAACATTTTTTCCTAATATTTCTTAATATTAAGCCCCCTTTAGCAAGGCTTTCCTGAGGCATAATAAATGTAAAACTTTCTTATAGTCTCCCTCCAATATTGTAATGTCCTTATATTTTTACTAAACCAAAAAGGGGGCTTCATAACTGTCTCCCACTACACAGAGATTTATTCCAGCCATCTCAAGGTTAGTGAGTCTGAATGGATGCCGAGATTTCTGCCCCAGCCTTGAGTGTATCACAAGGAAAACAGCTTAAATAACATTTTGCAAGGGTTTGGGTTTTTTTTTCAACATCTGGACTACAAGGCCCAAGGTTTTTTTTTTTTTTCTTTTTTTTTTTTTTTCCAAATTCTCTATTAATATTTCACAAGGCAGCAATATATATTTATTTTTATAGTTTTGTGTTTCCTGCTGGAACAATTTCCTCTGACACAATTTCAACACTTCCTCCTTGAATTTTTACTGCCATAGTGAACAGTGCCAAAGGCTTTACCCAATGTAACCTCATAAGCATCTTCCCACTCATAGTTTCACAGCACTGAGATTAAGAGTAGGTTTTCCAAAGCACTTAAATGACTTAGAAGTTTATATGCGTTTTCTAAAAAACAGGTGGGCATATAATAAATTCCACAAAAGCCAGCAGTATGTCTAACTTGTTCTCACAATAGTGAGGCAGCTTTCTATCAGCCAGCTCAAGCATTAATAGCTATCTAGCTTCAGCAATATGGAGTACAGGTTTTGCAAAGAAGCCTACAGAAGTTTTGGTCCGTGATTAAATTGTTATTACATGAGACTCAGGCTGTCTCTTAGCTGCTGCTGACAATTACAGGCAGTCTGCTATGAGCATCACATCTTGGAACTGAGGTCCCTTCTTCTACTGGTAATTGCCTGCACTGTGCTCTCCACATTCCTACTTCATGTTATTGGAAAACCGATGTGAAAATCAGTTTTAACCTTACCATGGCACATGGGTAATTTTGTTCTTTATTCTACAGCCTTGGTTTCCTTTCTCTACAGAGTCCTTCAGACTCTCTCAGACTCTCTTCCTTGCAGTTTCCTTGCTTTCAGGTTTCTACCACCTTGTCCTCATTCCTAAAACAGATTTCTTTCAGACATTAGTAGTATCACTTCTAACTCCCTCCCTTACCAACATACTCCCCTTACCTCCTCAGATTTCTCTTTTCTAATCTTAATGATGATCCCTTTCTCATCTCTCCCTAATACACAGCTTGCCAACACATAAATACTAAATATTTTTGCTGAGAGTAATTCTAGTAACGAGCAGGGCAGTGGAAAGTGTCGTTCATTTATAGAATATGCAGGCCAGCAGGAAATTCTGTGATATTTTATTTGGTTTTCTTCTAAAAGAGGAGAAAAAACCCCAAACTATAATTGAAAAACAGGAAGTGGCTTAGATGCACAACGGCATTACCATGCTAGAAGAGGCTTGAAGCTAAAACATTTTGTCCTGCTGTCTGTCTCTGGTAGGCAAGGACATGTACACGGTCAGTCACAATGACACAACAGATGTGGTGATGTCACAGTCACTCATACTGTCAGAGCCATCCATCTCCAGGTCTCCTCTGCATCTTTCTTATCCCCTACATATATTCTTACAGGGATATGCCCAACCACTTCTCTCTGTCCTTAGAGGGATGGGAAAGACATGTCAAACATACACCTTAATCCAAAATCCCATGAACTCTCAATGAAACCCAGGCAAAAAATAATAAAGTAACATATGTTGAGTATAGTAGAGCTTCAAAGTCCTAGTTCTTGCACATTGAGCCAGAGTCCCCAGAAACAGGAGAGGATCACCTGTGCCCTCAGGTATTTTCAGAAGAGACTGAGAAAGGGAGAAAGAAGCACAGACCAGTGAAAAGTCCATGTCTGCGCACTGCCAGAGGTACATCCCAGCTCTCCAGTATCCTGGCACAGGACTTGGTACAGACATAGCTCATGTGAAGGAGGCACTGATAATTGATAAGTCTGTACCTCAGCACAGAGGCCAGCATCATTTCTTAGGTAGGAAATCATGTCAGGAAAAGAGGATTCATCCTCCTTCTCAAGCAGACACAGCTTAGCACCTGCTTTGGTAATACACGAGAATATTCATGGATACCACACTCATATACTTTGTCAGACAGGTGATTTGACATTCCTTGGTCTCCTTGCATTACCTCACCTCTCTCCAGCAGGCTGATCTCCAGCAATGTTGCACTGCAGTGCTGGTGTTTTCTACGAGGCACCAATTATGCAGAATACCTTCCATTTCACCAACAGTTCTCTTCATCACCCCAGACTGCCGCCTCCTCGTCACCAGCTTCTTCACTTCTTCTCTATTGAAAACTATTTTCACAGCCTGAGGCAATCTAAACTATCAACCTTTCTTTATTTTTAACTGCCAAAAAAAAAAAAAAAAAGATAAATAATTACTCCTGTTCCTAACAGCCCTTAGTATCTGCCCTCTCTTCAGCTCAAATGCCTGCCTGCTGCAGGCACATTTCTCCTGTCACAGTCCCTCTCCAGCCCCAGCATCTTTCATTTATCCAATTCCAACCACGTACAGCCAGGGACGTTGCTCCTTGTAGGAACAGTCACCCTCTGTGAGATAGGCACACAGAGCAGCAACAGCAGCCTGCTGTGAGGAAGCTTGGGAGGCAAATGAGGGAGTAACAATAGAGATAAATGGAGACAGAGAATAAAATCCTTGGTCACCAGGTAGACTAATGCTGGGCAGGCAGTACCTCCAGCCAGAAGTAGAGTATCTGATTTTTTTTTTTTATTTTCTGTCTTTTCTTTGTCTGTTTGTTTTCTTTTGTTTTGTTGGGGTAGGGGGAATTTTCTGGGTTTTTTTTGTTTTGTTTTGGTTTTGATTTTTTTTGTTTGGGTTTTTTTTTTTTGGTTTTTTTTTTTTTTTTACACTTTGGCACTGCTTTTACACAGCTCATCATGCCAAGAAAGGATTTGATTTGAATTTTATCAGGCACTACAGGCTGACACAATTAAATCTAATTAGCAAATCCCTCTGCTCTTGAGCATCCCATCCAGAAGGATTGTACCTTCTAGTCTTAAACTAACTATAGGAACTCAAGTTATTTCAGCCATTACAGCTTTGATAATACCCTGGAAATATTTATAGAAACTGGATTTTCACTGTTTCAAGCATGTTTTCAAGAAGCACCTGCCCAACACTTCATGCAGATTTTGAGACCTACATTAGCCGTGGACCATGATGTCAACCAAATAGCTCTGTCAAAATCTGCCAGACCCAAGTTCTGCCAAAAAAAAAATGCAAATTGTGTTTTCCCCAGGCACTCTGGGCTTCCCAGAGGATTGATTACAACTGCTAAGGATGTGTAGGGCTTCACCGAGCAAACAACAAACCTCAGATTTCCTTGGGAAGTAATACAGACGCCTGTGCAACCAGCAGAGCTGGGTTGTGCTGCAAGGGACTGGGAAACAGCTCTGTGGACCCTAGCTCTGATGCTTTCTTCCCTGCAGTGAGCTGAACTATGGCTGCCTGAAAATAACAAAAGTACAAGTCACAACGGTCATGGTGTCAATAACTGGAAGCAAAGGAAGTTACAAGAGAGATTTATATTAAATATTTAGACAAATACCTTTGTATATTATAACCATTCATATGTATTTATTTAAAACCAACCAATGATTCAAATTCTTCTCTCCTTTACAGACAACAGCAGCAAACACAGGGTAGCGAATCAGGTATCAACCATTTGTTTTTATAGTGTCGTCTTCACAAAAAAATATCTTGTTGTAGCTATGTAATTTGCATCAGCCACAGCTGGATCTGAGGTAAATAACTCAACTTCACTGCTTAGGTCTGATGAAAGGAGAAGACATAATTATAGCAGATCAATGGCATAATATATTCAATACTGTTACTAGTACAAGCACACCTACTTAATAATCAGTTGACTTAGCAGGTTTTTTAATTAAATATTAAAATTTATTTTATGGGTCTGGAATGTGAGAACAAAAAGCACCATACAAATCAGATCAAGACCACAACTTTGTGAGTGGTACTGGGCAAAGGAAATTATGAATTCAATAAAATTCAGAAATAAAAAGGTAGAACCGCATTTCCCCTTAATCATCAAAATGGATAAACTCCTGACTTGGCTGTATTAAAAAACTGAATTAAATATGTTTAAAGTAAGAAACAAAGGCCTTTAAAATGGTATTTATATAGCACTGACCATGAACTCAGGCCTATACAGAACACGAAAGAAGTCAGTCCCTGCGCTAAATATATTTTAGCAGATGAAGTCTGCTCTGTAACTGGTTGCACATACCATGAGTTTATTTTCAGAACTGAATCCTAACCAGGATAATGAGTGTAAACACAAACTTTAAGTCAACCAGGAAAATCATGGCAGTGTGTTATCGACATATTTGTTTGATGCCTAGAAAGCTCAAAATGATTGTCAAGAAAGTGTCAGAGGAAAAGTAAAAGAATATTTTATGGAAACTACACCCATAAGAAATTCATACTTTTTCCTAATATTTTTACAGAAGTAAACTAACAGCATAATCCTTTTTCTCATTCTTGTTATAGCTTTTGTCCTAAGACTGCAGCACCAGGTTTTAATGCCTGTAATAGCATGCATATTATTGTTTGATATGCTGGAAAGCTTTAACCTTGAAGTATTATGATACATCACTGCCTAGCGAGAAATTATTGTTCTCTTCCTGTATGATGCTAAAGTTGTAAAGCAAGAAAAATTAAAAGCCAACAAACCTGAAATAACATCTACTCCTGCTTTTTTCCAAAGAAGCATTTTCAACATATATTTTTTTTTTTAGTGGACACCTAAAGATTCTAGGAGGGTGCAGAATTTGCGTAGTGAATATGATATTACTATAATTCCAAGAATTGTTTTGCTGTTCTTAATTTACCTTTCACAGCACACTCAGAATGAGCCTGTGGACACTCACGGCTATGGAAGCTGCAGGCTGAAAACCACTGTTGAATATAGAGCACTAGGAATTAAAATAATTTCACGTCAACACTGTAGCCATATTAAGAAGAAAAAAATCTACATAAATATATCTTCAAACTCACAAGTCTTAAGGGAAATAAAGGATTCTTTTCAATTAATAAAATGTTCGTTCCTACTCACAGATGCCATTCTATCAAGTCCAGCTGTTCCTTTGCCTCAGGAACTAAATCCAGTTCAGCAATACCTGTGCCAGGGAAGACTTTCTAATTCCTCATAACATTGCTGGTCAAAAACCCAAAAGGGATACTGGGACCTCCCCCAACTCTGTTATGTTAAGGGGTCAAGCCTGACCTCTGCACTTGCCTTGAACCTGTGCCTCCATTATTTAAGACCAGGACTGTGATCCCTGAGGCTTTCCAGCTGGAAGAACCTTCCCATGGCACACAAATTCCCTTATCTGGGTGCACGACTGTGTCCTCGACGTGCACTGGAATGGGATCTGGTCACAGGTGGACACCCATCAACCAGCTCTTTGGCAAAGCAGGACTAGGGGATATGTTGCAGGGAATTCCCACCCTGTGGTCCACTCATAACCTTCACTTTCAAGTTCTTTGAAGAGTCCTGGTTCCTCTAATAGGCACTGTTTGAAATGTTGCAAAGGCCTTAGGCACAGAGAAACCACTGACTATCCCATTGTGTTCCAATGCATTTCACCTGCAAGTTTTTTTTATTCCTTTTTGTTGTTGTTGTTTCTTCCTGGCACAGCAGTTTTAGTAGATATTTTCCCATTCTTCATAACCTTGCAAAATGAGCCTTGCAACTATGGCACCACAAGAGAGAAAACAAGGCCAGGGACTGGAATTCATTACCATAAATCATAATATACTTCCTTCCCTTGACATCTCAATTAAAAGCAGTAACAGGTATTATGGGAGGGGTGGGTGTGTGTGTGTAGATTGAAAAAGTATCAGAGGAAATATTTAAAGTTGGTCTTTATCTCTTGTCTTCCTATTATATTCCCAGGTTTGTCACAGAATTCAAAGAAATCCTGCCAACTAATATTGCTGAAGAATGATTTGTAAACATTTATATTTATCTAACTCCCTCCTTATTACAGCCTCATCCAACACAGTTGGAATAGTATGTTCCTTTGTTCATAATTAATTAATTCTTGTTTTACAAAATACACTTAAAACATACCTGGGAAAAAATACTAGGGAGCAGATAAATAAAATATGTACAAATCCAAATAATGCTCGTTATACACAGTAGCTTCAACCTCACAGGCTGACTTTGTTCACTGGCCAACCACACTGAAGTGAGGAGGGCAAACTGGCAGAAATTGTACAGATTTCTTGCCTGGAGCTTACTGGGAAGTACTGGACCCTTGGCTGCATTCTAGAGCAAGATCTACAAAGATGAACTCTTCTTGTGAAATGAATTGGCAAGTTCTCATGAGGTGTTCTTTATACATTTTTTTTCTCACTAACCCTACCCTCAAGTTTTCTTTTCCTCTGCTCTTTTTTTTTTCTCTATTTTTTTTTTTTTTATTATTATTTCCCCCTTTTCTTTCTGGTTGCTGCCAATAACTTTGCCAGATTGTTTTTTTCCTAGGTTCTCACACCCAGAAGGGTGTCTTTCTACAAAACATCTCCAAGATACTGACTGGGTCTTTTTATCTCTTTTTCCATATTTAAGCTCTTATAACTGAAACATCTGTTTCTGTTCAACCTTACTCTGCCAATACTTGTTCAAAATGATGCCTGAAACATCAATTTCCTGCTCTTACAGGCCTTGAAACTGGACCTCTGCCGTTCTGGTTAAGTACTCTGACCATAGTGGATATTTTAATTGGCAGAATCTCACTAACTGTACCAATTCTGTAGGATCCAGGAGATCCAAAGTATAAATGCATGCCCTGCATACGTTTTGACTGAATGGCAAGAGATAATATTGGATATATACAAACTGTAGTTTGATTCTGTCATTCTTCCTTTGCATCTTTCCACATGCCTCTCTACCATCCACCAAAACTTGTGTCTGTCGTGTCCCACTCACCATGAAATATCACCCTCTGTTCCTACACCTCCATAGACCCCCCCTTTTCCATTTATCAAATTTCCACAGTAGCAGCTTTGTGTTACTCCCAGACTTCCCCTTAGCTGCAGGAGGAACTGTCTGTATGTACTTCTGTCTCTTTAAATGCTTAAAAGTTAAAAATGCTTCCCCTTACAACATTTACACAAATATTGATGACTCTTAAATCTAGCAATTAGTAGCCTGAGCCACTGCCTGTCACAACAAGCAAATACTGATTCTTTTGTTCCTTTTACTATCTGTATACTACAGCTACCTCTAGCTGATCTTTGGATCGTAAGTTTGCTGAACAAAACACTGTCTATGTTTTATTTGATGTTCATGAAGGGTTTGATACAGAAGATTTCTGTTTCTGTGGCTTGGGGCTAAACTTACTAAAGTCTGTAAGCTTTTAAAAATATCTATTTGTTTATATAAAGCTTGAAAGATGGTACCTTGAGGCAGAATATCATCTAAAGAGAGGTGTATTTTTGGAATCACTAATGAAGGTTAGAACTAAGGAATGACAGTAAATTCTATCTTTAAATGGTGTGAAACCTGTACTACAATATCTGGTCTGGGACAGAGGGCCACCGTGAAGTGTATGGCCAGTATTTAGACAGAAGCTGTGTCCAAACCTAACTTATTTGAGGTGGTAATGGTTTTTTTTGCCCTTGAAGAGTCTGAGTTCTGACCATGTGAAGGATCTCTTTTTCTGTTTAAAATTAGGTGAAGGTATGAATGGGGGGGTCATTTTAGACTCAAACCTATGGTATTTCTCACTCATTCAAGGGGAAATTTGTTTGCCTGACTTCTGCAGGAAAACAGGGTTGTTGTTTTTTTTTTAATTATTATTATTTAATTAGGTTTGATGTTTAATTTAGATTTATCAAGGCCTTCTTGCTATCTGGAGAGGAATTCCTCCCCCCGCCCCCCATTAGTTACTCCTAATAGATATCTGTAATAATCAGGGTTTGCTTTTGGTAACAATTTGGCTGTTCACAACATAACAACATATAGTGTTACTATCTTTCCATGAAAATGCTAGAAATCCCAATATGTCATCTAAAATTCTAATTCCTAATAGGTTAAAGTGTGCAGGGAATCTCTGTCCCTCAAATCTATTGTGAACAGGTCTTAACCCTGAAGAAAGCCAGTGATCTCTGCAGACCACCATATCTTTTGTAGTTTACTACATTAATTCTGCTCCAAACAGCCTTTCAGTATTGTTGAGCAATAAGATAGATTATCTTTTTAAAAGAACAACGGCAACAGTAATATTTCCCAATTTCTAAATTTTTAGATTCTACAAATTTCTTGCCTTGTCCCACATTGCATAGCCCTTACTAGAAACTATTGACAGGAACAAAGATCATCAAAAGACAGTATAAACTAGGCAAACTTATATGAAAAAAGTTTTTTCAAACTGCATGAAAAAGCAACATTAGAAATAAGAAGAATTCATTAGTTGTGCCTCTAGTCAATCCTCTAACTGAATACAAAGATGATCAATCTACCTCATCAGCAAATTTTAGGATGTTATTTCTACTATCCCTGTCTAACAACATCAGGGCCCATTGCAGATTTCTTCCCTATGTTTCATGTTCCAAACATTGAAAAAGTCTGCTGTTTTTACTTGTAAGAACACCTGTTTCATCATCCAGCCGTTATGCCCACACTGCTTTTAATCTGGTTTTATTTTTTGTGCTCTGTGGGTGAGTCTAAATATTTACAGACGTCACTATTAGTGCTTCCCTCACTTCCGTTTTCAACACCATCACTCAATGCAATGAGTAAACCACACCAACATCCAGTGTAATTTTTCCAAACAATTCTTTACAACCTTCAAGTTTATCCAAGTTTCCCTCCTTATTTACTTCTAGTTTCCAAGTTCTAGTTACCACTAACAGTTTGCTTTATTATATGATTCCTTCCTGAGAAAGCTTTTAATGGCAGTTTATACTGAAATAATCTACTGGCTTTTCTCATTCATCCAGCTTTGTTTTGTGCTGATTTGTGAGATGAGACATTAACCATGGTTGCTTCAGGGATACTACCTCTTTCACCCTTCTACTGGTGCACATCTGTGAGAATAAAGCCCACATAAAAACAGCTCATATACCACAAGCTGTCATGTCCCTTGTAATCTGTCTCTGCAGAGTGCAGTGCAACTTTCTGTTTCTTCCATAAACTGAGCCAGAGAATGCAATATTTTTTTCCATGTTTTTGTACATATATGTAAGAGAATTTACCCTGCACTTCATCCTCAGCACATGCTCTCTTCAGCATCGCTGTTTTCTGCCTTTTCAGTACGGACCTAATTCTGGAGAGCTGGCTCCTTTCTTGCTTTCCAGACTGCCACACCATGTCTTTCCTCTCCTCCCACTCTTATGGCAACATGTAGAGAAAAGAAACTCTTGATATCTAAAGCTCATCACTTTGCTGCATTTAAGTTAGTGCTCTGTAGGCTGCTGAAGCTCCTTCTTGCAGCACTGTTGCTCCCGTTAGCTACAGCTAGGGAAGCAATAACTGATGCTTGTAGTGCCCCTGCTGAGACTCCGCAGAACTGAGGTTCCACATGATATAGGTAAAATTAACACGCCTGTCTCCTAATGAAAGTTTTCAACAACTCTGCTCTCATAGCTCAGCTCAACATGCAAAGATCAGAGCAGGAATTCAGACTCATTTCCTATTATATAAATTCAAATACATAATTCATATTCATCGCTATGAACATGGCTTTTGCTATTCAGTGCACGTACACAATACATACACCAAAGTCAATATTTATTAAAAAAATCCATAGGAATCCATTGGCAAATCCATGGATTAGACTATCAGTTATACTTTGCTCTACAGCACTCCCCAAGGTCCTTCCCATGACACGCTCAAAGGGATGAATGATTTTCCATTATCTTTTATTCAGCTGACATGTTTCACTACAACTCTTCATAATTCAGTCTTCAGGGATTCTCAAATATCTGATCAGATGCACAATTTTTCGCTACCTGTTCTTGAATTCTTCTCTTGAATGGAGCAATATAAGCAATGCTTGACATTTCTTATTAACGGAGTTCTGTGAAATACAAAAGAGCCAGATAACTTCCACTATGTTATCAACTTCAGGAATCTATTTATCTCACAGGAGGCACCAAATACCTGCAAAAGCCCATGATTTTTTGGAAAGGAATGTATTTCACAATGATTCAGGTGCATATCTGGAGACAGATGTAAACCAGGCAATGTATGGCACCATGTCATACAGTTTAGGGTTGCTAAACGTTTCTTTTTCTTGGAAAGATGTTAAGAGTTGTAGGATGCAGTTAGAGAAGTCTTGTTTTCTTGTTAGGGTTGCCATTTTGCAATCATTGACATTTTTTTGGCATATGTTTCCTCTAAATTCTGTAAGCTTCTTGTCTGCCTTTTTAATACAATCTTACAGTTTCGGAGAAGGGCACAGTCTAATTTCATCTGCAGTTTAGATGAAAGAGAAATGGGTAAAAAAGGCACCGTATCATTCATCATTATACTTGCTGTAAAGAGCCATAAAATTCTCCTCTGGATGCCTGACACTTGGGAAGTGCACTTCTTCCCAGTGGGGAAGCCAGAAACTTGGCAAGTCCCTGCACTCAGTTCTCCTCAGTTTCTGGCTCGGTCTGTGCTCACTGCTCAACTCCTCACCTTTCCTACAACTGTTCTAATAGAAAAAAAAAAAATCAAATTACTCAAAATAAAACCACAAACAAACTGGGCAGGTTAAATTCACAACATCTGGTATTCTGCAAAAAAACCACCATGGAATATTATTTTTAATATTTCTATGCTTGATTTCTCCTTATGAAACAGCAGGACATAACAGCAGGAAACATAAGAGCAACAAAATATTAAGGGAACATCTATAGGGCCAATTCTGTTATATCTTGGGCAAAGCTGCTATTTTTATTTTTTAAATGAACAAAAAGTTGCCTGATTCTTAGCTTCTCAAGTTAAGCAGTAAGCAAGTAAATAGATGACAAACCACATTTCAGACAAAAATATAAAGGCCAGCAGATCCTACTGAGATGCTAAAGAATGCTCAGAGAGCATAGTCTGGGGATGTGCAGCCTTGCTAGGACTTTTTACACAGATCTTGAAGCCATACGCTTGTAGCCTATGTGTATGAATACGGTAATTGTTAGGTGAAGCCCAGAACAAAGTCCATGGGCAGGACTCATCATAACAAGGGATTACAAACAAGCAGAATGCATATCTAGAAACACACCTAAAGCAAGTATTCGAGATTTGACTCATTTGGATCCTGATATATGTTTACCACTACTCCTTGTATTCAGATTTTTTTTTTTTTAATTAAGGTACCATGACATGCCCTGAATTAACACACTTGCGTGTCTTTAATGAGTTTTAGTCATGCTAGGGATTTTAATGCATACATAACATGCAAAAGGCTTTCCTGTTATACAAAATTTATTTAAGCCACACTAGGAACCACTTGGAAAACAGAATATAAGCAAATCCTTTTCTCCTCCCCTCGTTGTTTTATTTCCATAACTTTCTAGGATAGATCAGCTGTTAAGCTTTTTAGTTTTGAGGAGAATCCAAAGGAAAGGATTACTGTGATATACACATTATTGAGGAAGTAATTTGCAGGAAAGGGAGGCATTTATACAGTCCTTGGCCAGCTCCTGGGTTATTTAGAGTCATTCAGAGCATCTGACAGAGATCTGCTTCAGTCTCTGGGTTTTGTCTGCCTTAAAGCACTGAATAAAACATAGGCTGGTCCTAACTGATGCAGACCAGAGCCTCTTAAACATATACTTCTGTAACACTCAGAGTCAGACAGTCAAGTTTAATTCCCCCAGTGTATAGCATAGCAACACTCAGATATGATAAGCAACAGTACACAGGACCACATTTAGAGCCTCATAGCATCCCTCTCTTAAATAAGTGATTGTCACACTCTTTGTCCAGTAACGAGGATTCTTTTCAAACTCCATAAAAACAGTCTTTCTTGTTCATATGTTGAAGACTTTCAGCCTAAGCTGTAGCTTAAAGAGCTTTTTCCCTTTTTGAGCTGAGTACTTCAATGTGACTGATTTAAGCAGAATTCTCCTGTCCTCCCTCTTTAATGAAAGTACCTAAGCTGTTATACCTCATCAGTCATACAGATTTCTCTTCTCCTTTATTCATTTTTTATCCCTGCTGTGGGAACGACACCTGCTCTTCTAGCAGCTGTCTCTTTTTCCAAACCTGCTCACCAGGATACAGTACATCAGGGTGCAGTATACATGCTGTAGGGGTGGTTTGAATTACACGTCAAAAGTCTCATGAGAGAATCATTTGTCAGGAAAACCCTTGTCAGGATGGTCTCAAAGCTAAACCTGCACACTCTCTTGCTGACTATCAAGAGGACCACAAAATCACTGTAACTTTTAGAAGTCTATTGTACAAAGATAGATCCAATTCTGTTGACCAGTGGCAGTACCTCATTCATCTCTGGATTTCTACCACTTATGAAACCAAACAGGGAAAAAAAGCATTTGCAAAAGCATCTCCGTGTAATTATGAGACAGCTCAGCACACATATCAAAATCTGTCCAAGTCATGCCTATCCCATTACAAGCTAGACAAATCCTTGAATAAAAATGTTCATTTCAGGTACCCTATTAGGTTTACCGACACTGAGTGACTTCATCTAATCATACTGGATTTCATTGTGGTCACTACTTAAATGTATGCAGAGCTTTCTCATGGAAAGTCCATAAGCCAGATTAGTAATGTACAGAAGAGCCTCAACTGAACAGGAATAATTGATGCTTCATACCTTATTGCACAAAGCCCAACAAGACCCAAAAGGTGGTCCTGCAGGGCTGCACCATGCAGCCACCCTCCTTGTTTGCACCCACCTTGAGCACCCTGAGCCTGGGGCACCAGAGGGGACTGGCAGAGCTCATGGTGTCCAAATAGTGACTGGTGCTCATACATTACTGGGTGAGTCTGGCCGTTTAGCACTTGGCAGGCCCTTTGAGAGTGCTGAAGTCAGCTGTTCCCAGTCTAACCTATCATTTGCTATGTAACTCTCCAGCCACCTAATCTGTCCTGTATGTGCAATCAGCCCTGCTCAGATTGCATTTCCTCCTGAAGCACTGATTGCACTCAACAGCAGCAGAGGAGGCATATCTTTCCCTCTTAAAAAAAATAATTAAAAAAAAATAAAACCCAACAAATTATGTTTCTCAAAAAGCTGTGAGGCAGAGGTCTTCCCTCATGTGAATAAAAATAGAGCACGTAGGCAGGAACCTCCCATCTGTTTTTGCTGTACTGGGGAGGTGAGCAGGACACAAGGCATCCCCCAAACCCAGGGCTTCAGCTGTCTGGGTTTGGGGCCAGCCTCCAAACTGCATAGCTGGAGGCCTTAAAGGAAGCCATAATGAGGAAAGCTAGAGGTAGTCCCAGCAAAAGATGCCCCCCTTTTTGGGGGCCACTTGTCAGGCAAGGCTCTCATCCTCTGCCTCTGCCCGAGCTGCAGTGCAGCAGCATCTCAGCTGGGCTGCAACACGGCAGTCAAGATATGGGCTTTGACCCACAGACCAGTTTCCCAGCCTAGCCTCAGACCTGCCTTGTCACTGCAATGTGGGCTCTCAGCTTAGCCTGGTGGCAACCCCCAAGCCCTCAGGACTGGGCTCCTGCCCTGCTGGCTGCATGATTACATGATGATCTTAAAGGTCTTTTCCAGCCTAAATGACTCTGTGATTGCGCTTGGCTCCCCACCCCCTTCCCCCAGCACAGCAGTCTGCCATGGTGCTCCCGGACAGCTGTCCACAGCACAGAGATGAAAAAGAGTGCAGGAGAAAAGAGAAGGAAAATCACAGGAGCTTTGTATGCACATAGATTTTTTAAAACGTAATTAACAGCATCTAATATGTAGAATGCTTTGTCGCTGGCCAAAAATGAGTGAGACAACCTTTCTCTGTTAGTCTGCCAATAAATGCTGCATACTGTTATTTATGGGGCCAGTGAGAACAGGTTTTATACTCATATACTTTTGGTAATAAAATCACCCATCAATATGTGTGCATAATTCTCATGAATGTCATTGTAACCCCATATGTTCTTGGGTCTGAAAGGCATCATGTGAATAAGCACTGGAAGCACTTGGCTGGTCATAACCAATTATGACCGAGAAGGTTGTAATTCGGCACACAGACCGAGGTCTATTAAAAAGCTATTAGATCATCTATATCAGCTCTTCAGCTGTGCTGAAACTGGACTTGGGCACGATTCATACATGTGCAGTCCACCATGCGTGCTGTGATCCCTAGACAGTCAGCATTCAGCAGTCCTTTTCCCACAGAGGCATCTCAATCTGCTCCAGAAGCTCTCCAGAGCCAGAGCTCCATGTCTGCCTGTGTGCAGCCCCTCCGAGCAGTTGGCAGTTGCTCACCTCTCACAAGCTTAACCAAGATCCAGAACCTGGCTGTTCTCCTTAGCACCTGCTGTCATATTCAAACATAATCTCAGTAAAGACAGAGATAGAGATAATGTGGTAAAACACACCTGGGTTGTGAATTCTTACCACTCAGTTCATTTTAAAATCACTTACCCTTCGAGCACGAGGCAGAAGAGGGAAGGCAGATCCACAGGCTAATGAGGTGCAAACTTGTCCCTTAAACTCCTAAGCCAACAGGCCAGGAGAAAGACATCATTGGTACCGTGGGCAAAGCGGTGAGCTTAGAGGGATGAACCGGGTTTTTGCTCGTGTTGCCAGCAAACACTGGGCTTTTTCTGCTCTGTGTTGCTAGCACCTCATTAAATGCTGTTTTGAACTCTGCCATCCTTTCTGCTGCAGGTCCTTTTGAGAGGATTTTGTCTGGTTCTCAGTCATATTGACAGGGTCAAAGTGCCTTCCATTCTCTATAAATTTCCATATGTACTGGGGGACTTCCTCTGCTTTTCATATTTTAATTGCTATGTCAAAAAGAGTAATTCAGGGTCCTTTAGAAAACTCCCAGGGTGATTTGATCAAAGTCCCAAACATGACCTCTTCTCCTCTCAGTGAATTGCCAGACTGACTTCTATCCTTACATCGCTGAAACACTTGTATGCTTCACCTTTTTTTTTCATGTCTCTGGATGATTGCATGGATGTCGCTTGCGTTCTATTTCACCTAAGGAGGAAAAGGAAAGGTCAGTGTCTCAATCTGTATATCTCAACCTTTTCCAAGCATTGAAATTCAAGCCAAATTATATTTTTAAAAGAATGTATTTCTGCAAGGGTGAATGAGAGCCAGGTAGTTCACTGATCATTTTCCTTCAGTTTCAGGAATTTGAACTATTAATTTTTCCACCACTGCATCTAGACCTTCTCTAGATTAATGATGTTGAATATAGAAAACTTTAGGAGATATTATTAACTTTGTACTGAGCATGGATCAAGTGCACAGTCCAACACTGGACCTTGCCTTCTGTGCTAATGATAGTGATTTATCTCTAGTCTTTCATTATTCAAAAATAGTTTGCCACCCAAATATATGTCAATTAATTTGACTGCAAGACTCGACTCTGTAAGACAACATACAACTAGCACTGCTTCAAGGAAATAAAGGGCAACTTTATGACAGGATAATATTTGTTAAGGGATTTTGTTCTAGTTGTTTGCACCGCAGAGCAGCAGTTGATGCTCTGTGGGATCATTTTCAATACATGTTTTTAATTGTGCTAGTGTTTCTTGCTTGATATAAATGGCAGGGTATTAAGTATGATTTTTAATAATCTGGTTGGGACTACCCTTAAAGAGCCTACCAATGTGGTTTTAAAATTTCAATCTACTCTTTTCTTTCAAGTCATAGTATCAGACCATAGCTATTGCCTAGTATTTCTAGACAGTAGCTTTTGGGTTTATTCTTTGCTTCCTCTGCCATCCAACAAATTATTTTTTCTGACACCTTCTCCTTATTTAGTTCACTCATGATGCAACATGTATTTGTATTACTAAGCCTGTTAAATTTGCCTTAACAGTGGCTGGGGAGGTGAGGGGATAACATCTTGACCTCTGCGTACAACATGATCACGCCGTTCCCAGATTAGACTGCAAAACTCCTTCACATACCGTTTTTCATTAACCAGGCCTGGAGGTTCATAGTGTGCTCCTTCCCTTGAAAGTAAATGCAAAACGGCTGATCAAGACTCCTTTGTGATTCCACAGGACATGTTCCAAAACCAGAAGGTGGCCAGCAAGGTCTATCAACCAAAGGGCTAAAGCCTTTCTGTGCCTTTGAGACAGACGGTGTGCCTAGGCAGGTGGGTGAGCGCTCAGCAGGGCGGCAGGACAGCTGCTCTGTCACTAGTTCCCCACACCTACTCCGAGTTGCAGTGTGGAAACTGCCTCAGTGCATTCGTCTAATTCAGAATTGTGTCCTCCCTTACCTGGCCTAAATAAAGAACCTTAGCACTTGCATCGTGGTACAACCGACATTTCCACAGGTTTCTCCTCTGGCACATTCAGAGAGATTATAGCAGGTACATGCAACAACGCTGTGCCTAGAGCAGCGGGATGAGGGCTTTACCTCCTTGGCTTTAGAGGGCCTTTGCACTTGCCCTCCTGCCTCCCAGGTGGGTGCGAAGCGGTGTGCAGGGTGGGTGCTGTTTCAGGAGCCTGGAGTACCTCATGTGAGACTGTTGACTCAAAGGTGGCTCTGCAAGGCTGCCACAGAATTTTCCAGTTCAGTGTAGCTGTACATTTTAAGAGTTTAGCCCAAAGTGTCTAAAGTAATACTTATTTTCCTGAATGTTAATGTTTTCTATGAGAAGTTACCACTCTTCCATGAATGAGAAGCAGATTGCTTTTCTGCCATTTCTTCTTCTTCAACCTTTTAGCATCTCCGATTGTGTCATCTCCCAGCACCACCACAGCAATTGATAAAATCCCCTCAGGCCTTCCCCTAGACTAGAAATTTTCAAATTTTAGAATCCTTTTTGATCCTGCGCTCCAGTCTGGGAAAAGTAAACATCCACCCATGAGTAAATATGGTCCGGTGCTAGCAGCTTGTCTGCCAGTCCATAGCTTCCCTGCTGCTTCCCACAAGCTCCTGCCAGTCTCCGATATCAACTTATCATCACCATTGTGTTATTCCCTGTGGCTTTCCCACCTGCGGTTTAATTTCAAGCAGCTTGGACAGAATAATATCAAACAGAAAATAGAGGGACCCTTGATGCTCATTAGGAAAACATGAATATTTTATTTATTCTCCTCAGCATGCCCTTATCACTTTTCTGAAAGTACAGTAGAAACTCATGTGAAAGCTCATGCCAGTTCTGCTCCAAGTACTGTCCAATCCAGCCAGTTAATGTAAGATCTTAATGATTATCATTCCTTTTCTCTTTGCATACTGAAGAGTTTCACACCTCTGACTGCAATTTTCATTTTTACTTAGTTGCCCCTGTATGTTTTGGGTTGGGATTTTTTCCCCTCTTTATTTAATTGACTGTCTAGTGTTTTTGACAGCTAGAGAACAGTTCATCTCCACCAGGGCAGACCCCCTCCCCAGTCCCAACCCCCTTGACCCTTAAGGCATTTCTGTGAAAGCAACTGCCATGAAAGCAATTTGATGTTGATCTGAGTCCAAGAAATAAACACAGTGTTTCACATACGCATGTTCTGAGCTATACTTTAAATGTCACATAATTTTAACTTTGTATATAACTGGAATGTTTTTCCCTGCAGCTTATACTTTTGCATTATGCATTTATGTAAAATGCATTTAGCCAGGAGAAATCCTTTGAAATTCTCATTTTTATTCCACAGGGGAAAATTAAGGACTGGCTTCTACTTATACAAATCCAGAAATAGTTGTCTGAGTTACTATATAATTTAATTCCTTAATTTGAATCTAAACTTAATGCCTCTTTCTTCCTTTGTCTGAAGTTGGATTGACTGACATAAAATCATCCTGTAACTGTTGTCTTTGATCAATACTTTTAGAGAATATATTTCCATTTTTTCTTTTCGTAATTGTTTTCTGAATACACCATCTGCGATAATATTAATTTTGATTACTTTTTACAGGATGCTACAGAATGATTTTTTTGTTCACAGTCTCATTCACTTCAACTTCATTTCTAATTCTTTAAACACTCAACAGTTGTATTTGTTGCAGCAATTTCTCATTTATGATGATGTATTTTCCTCTGCAGAAAATACCTTCCTGAATTTAACACTTATTCCATCTTTGTAAATCATGCAATGTGTACTTTCACTAGTCCATTTGCATACTTTTTTAAATAGCACACCAAACTGATAAGTGTGACTGTCATTTACCTTCCAGATTTATAGAATATTTGATAAATTATCTCATCGTGTATTTAAATTTTCAGTATTTGCAAATACAGCAAAACAAAATGAAGGTTTCGTGGTTGTATACACCAGTAAAACATTTATCGTTGTATCTGATATTCACTTCACAAAGTGATTTTCTAATTTTTCTGTGCAGCCAATGTTTAGCAGGTTTACACCTTTTGATGGAAGAACGTTCAAAAACGTACCCATGAAACTTTCTTCCCACTATTTCCCATGAAGCTTTGAGGACTTTAGCAAAACCAGCCCCAGGTATTCAGGTCAAGCCTGTGGGAAATGAGGAAATAACAAATCCACTACTTTTATGATATGGCTTGGCAAGGTAGAACTGGAGTTTAGAAAACCAAGAAAGAGTTGGATTAGTCTGGTTTTCTACATACCGTTCCTGTATTTTTCTTTCCACCTATCCATTCTTATCCACTTCATCCACTGTTTATCCAGCTATCCCGTGCTATTCACGCACACTGCCTCACATACCAGCACAAGAGATTTGCAGTATCATAGCAAATTTTCCACAAACTTACATATTTTTTGAACTTGTTTATATGTACATTTACATATTTATATACGAAAATAAATTTTGTAATCTATCAAAGCAATTTTTCCAATGTTCTTGTTCCAAAGGTAACACTTCAATGTTACCCCGTCTTTCAGTTATAGCTTTGGCTTACAAAACTACATTTACAGTGGCTCAATGGCTCCCTACATTCACGTTCTGGCCACAGTTTGGGACCTTTGCCCGCATGGGGCTTACAGGATGCACTTGCTCGTGCAATTTTTATTGTGCTGCTTGCAGTATGATCCCCAGGAGCTCATACCAGCACACCGCCAGAAAGATGGGGCAGGGGAGTGGCGGGGGACTGCAGCATTAACTGAAAGCAGTACTCTGAATTGCCATGGTGTATTCCTATCAACAATTATTACGCTGAAAATTCAATAGGTTCTGGTATGAGGTGGATAACTCGTCAGTTCCTCCAGCAGTTTATACAACTTCTTGATCTAATTTTGCAACAGGCAAGTTTTGGATTTCATTATAGAACTGGTCAACCTCCCACAACCCCACTGCCAAAAAACACTTATGGAGAAATACTATTCAAATAGAGAAAGAAGCTAAAAAGGTTTTCAGCAGAGCCCCTCACATATCCCATGGTTTCAGGGATTTTAAAGCTAAAGGGATAGTCAGACCATCTTGTCTGACCTTCCTGTCACAAGTGTTGGGATATGCTACCGAGCTAAAATGATGGTTTTGAAGGTTATCAGCATCAAGTAACACTCATGTTTACTTTCATTTCAGCCTTACTGATATGAAGAGTTAAGAATAGGCCTTTTATGGTATACATATAGAAAACAATTTGAGATGGTCTGGTCTTAGTTATAGCACACATGCATATATTCTGCTTAACCTGTAAAGAGCAAACGTCACAGTGAAGGCAGATCTACTATCACTGAGAGCAAATCCAACAAGTGAGAAGAAAAATTTTCATCTAACAAATCATCGTGGTAGCAATGTCCCCACAATATTACCTGTTCAAATCCCTAGCCTTTTTTCCACCTTCCATTCCATCAGCTGCAGGCATGTACTGCTCTGTGCCCTGTCTCCCCTGGGACTCAGCTAAGCATGCCCTCCCAGCCTTCCATGCCCACTGACAGCCAATTTAAGTGGTGTGTAGGCGGCAGCAGCATTTGCTTTATTCTCCAGCTGCCTTGCAGATATTTTGGTGGACTTCGGGAGAGTAGAGGCTTACAAACACAGTAAAGGTCGTGGGATGTGTTACAACTCAATAAACCAAACAATCCAGAATAAGCCAAGCTCAGAAAAACAGGACAGAAAATAATAACGAAGAATATTCAACATTACTTTAAAAAGTAATGGTTCTTTGCCCAAACTTCAGTCCCCTGAACAAACATTCTCTAGGGCTACAGATAGTCCCTAATTTTTCCCTCCACAGTAAATACCTACAACAATTCCTAAATAACAGCTGTTATGGCTTCAAAAGGTACAGTTCCCTGAGGATGTCTTGCTTTCAAGAAAAATTAAACTATTTGATTTTCACTTAATGTATTGTGCAGATCATTGGTGTAATCTGCTCAGGAGGTGGGATAGGTGACCTGTTTTATCTGAGTTTCCAGCCTAAATCAGTTTCAACCCCACTGATCTGCTTTACCCCAAACTTCTCTTTCCACAGAACAGCACAACAGCAGCAGCTCTGAATGGGAGGTTTTGTATCAAACTGCACAGGTGCTTTGAAGTAAGAAAATAAATTTGAATATCCCAGTTTTAAAAACTCCTTCAGATGCTGAAGTCTATGGACGTGTAGTGTCATGGACTTAGTAGAACAGGTTTTCTACAAACTCATAAAATACAGCACTTTGTATAAAAAGTGCACAAAACAAATTACATCCCTCTATATCTTCCATCTGTATAAGCTACAAAACAATGCTCATTTCCATTTACTAAATGAATATGGCTATGCGAATTCTTTTTGAAATGCTACATGGTTTGGTTTTATGTTATCAACGTGAGAAGTAGGTGTAATTTAATTGAAATTAAAACAGTAGTGACTTGCTATCTAGCAAAACAAATTGTGCAGCCCATTCCTTGCATACTGCTTATTAGTTTCCTTGGTAACTTGTAATCATTTGCCTTCCTAAAACAGATGAGATGTCAACAAATATGTACTGTAGTAGTGGTTTGATACATCAAAAAGAAAAGTGCTGTAATGACAGCATGATAAATCTTAACATGAAAACTTAATGGCCACATTAGTGACATACTAACTATAGTCTCAGATTCATGCTGCTCACCATTGCGTAGTTTTATTTCATAGCATGGTTGTGTCATGCAGTAGCATGTGAAGCACCTTCCAATACCCACTCTGAAATTAACTCCAGACAAAACGTTTAAAAGCTATGATTTTATATACTAATAAAATCTCACAATTAAACGATGGCAGCTCTTCCTAAAGTGATGCTACTAATCAGACAAATCTTATTTTGATTCATATTAGTTTTATATATTATGTCAACAAAGATAAAATCTTTATATGCTGACAGACATGTATCCCCAAAATCTGGCAAGAAGCTCATCAGTGTCTCTACACACTTCTGACATTGTGTCTTTTTCAGTGAGTAGTATTAAAAAAGCAACCAAACAAAACCCCACCAGAGTTACTAAACTGGGAATAAAGAGAACAAAGGGAGTGTCGTCTCAGTTTGGGAGGAAACACGGGTCAGTGATTTCCAGAGCTTGAAACCAGATTTCTACCAGCTGTCTGCACGACTTGCAGTAACTAATGTTCACAGAGACAAAAGAAGGGAGAAAAAAAAAATATAAAAAAAAAGATAAAAGGAAATGAGTTGCGAAGAAGCTGGAAGCGAGGGTAGCTCTTGTCTACTTCGACATTAGTGAAGCCTTTGACACCATTGTCCACAGCATTGTCCTGGAAAAACTGGCTGCTCATGGCTTGGATATGTACGCTACGATGGGTAAAAAGCTGGTGGGATAGCCAAGGCCAAGAGGTGGTGGTGAATGAAGTTACATCCAGCTGGTGGCCAGTCACAAGTGGTGTTCCCCAGGGCCCATTATCAGGCCCAGTCCTGTTTAATAGCTTTATCAACCATTTGGACAAGGGGACTGAGTGCACCCTCAGTCACCTTGCGGATGGCACCAAGTTGGGTGGGAGTGTTGATCTGCTGGAGCACAGGAGGGCTCTGCAGGGGGATCTGGACAGCCTGGACCGATGGGCCAGGGCCAGCTGTATGAGGTTCAACACGGCTCAGTGCCGGGTCCTGCACTCGGGTCACACCAACCCCACGCGGCGCTACAGGCTGGGGAAGGGGGGCTGGGAAGTGCCTGGTGGAAAAGGACCTGGGGGTGCTGGTCAGCAGCTCGCTGAACACGAGCCAGCAGTGTGCCCAGGTGGCCAAGAAGGCCAGCAGCTCCCTGGCTTGGATCTGAAGCAGTGTGGCCAGCAGGACTAGGGCAGTGATCGTCCCCCTGCACTCGGCACGGGTGAGGCTGCACCTTGAATGCTGTGTGCAGGTTTGGGCCTGTCACTATACGAAAGACACTGAGGTGCTGGAGTGTGTCCAGAGAAGGGCAGTGAAGCTGGTGAAGGGTCTGGAGCACAGTTCTTATGAGGAGCAGCTGAGGGAACTGGGGTTGTTCAGCCTGGAGAGGGGAAGATTCAGGGGAGACCTTGCCACTCTCCACAACTACCTGAAAGGAGATTGTAGCGAGGTGGGTGTCATTCTCTTCTCCCAAGTAACAAGCAATGGGGCAAGTGGGAATGGCCTGAAGTGGTGCCAGGGGAGGTTTAAACTGGATGTTAGGGAAAATTTCTCCATGGAAAGGATTATCAAGCATTAGAACAGGCTGCGCAGCAAAGCGGTGGAATCACTGGAGGCATTTCAAAAACACATAAATGTTGTGCTTAGGGACATAGTTTAGTGGTGGACTTGGCAGTGCCAGGTTATCGATTTGACTTCATGATCTTAAAGGTCTTTTCCAACCTAAATCGTTCTATGATTCTAGATTTCCCTAGATTACAAAGCATCGTCTGAGCATTAGGGGGTGAAACCAGGAGGGCCAAAGCTGGAGCAGAAACTGGAAAGAGACATGAAGGACAACATAAAAGTTTCTATAAGTAGTAGAGTTTGGACTACAAGGTAGGTGAAAAATTGGCCGGACAGCCATGGCCTAAGTCACTATTTCAAAGACCTAACCAACAGCCTGTTAGAAGTGACGTCTCTTAAGGGTCAATACTGAGACAAATACAGTTTATCACCTTCACCAGTGACATAGATAATTGCACTTAAAACAATCTTCTGAACCTTGCAGGGTGGAAGAAGCGACAATGACTGACAAGCTGGAAGGCAGAGATGTCCCACCAAAGGACTCTGACAGATAGGAGAAACGGGCTGACAGGTACCTCATGAAGCTCAGCAAAACCATATGCAAAGTCACGCACATATGAAGATATAATAACTTCTGCACCAGAATGGGTTGGGGGCAAATTGACTAGAAATACCTTTGTGGAAGTATTTGGGGTCCCAGTGGACGTCAAGTTAAATGCTAGTCAGCAGTGCACCATTGCAACAAGAAGGGCCAAGCACTGGCAACAGAAAAGACAGTAGATCAAGGGAGGTGATTTTTCTCCTTTATTTGCCAGTTGTGTGACCATGCCTAGAGTAGTGCATCTAGTTCGGGTCCCCACTAAAGAGACATATGGACATACCACAAGGATTTCAGTGTAGAGCCATCTAGTTCGTTGTATAGAGCACATGACATACAAGAGAGTGAGGCTGCTTAGCCTGGAGAAAAAGTTAATGGGGGAAATAACTGCTGTCTACTTAGAGGCAAGGTAGAGCTGGACTCTTCCCATAGTAAAAGGTCAAAAGACAATATATTCTGGCAGTAGGATATTTTAAATAAATATAACGAAAAAAATAATCTCACAATGTTTACGCTCTGAACTAGGCTGTCTAGAGATACTGTGGACTTTCCAACTTTGGAGATTATGAAAACTCAGCTGGACAAAGTCCTGAACAACCTGATCTAACTTTGAGGGTAGCCCTGCTTTGAGTTTGGGCTTGATCACCTCCAGTGGTCCAGTTTAAATTATTCTATGATTTGATGGCTGAATATTGGCAACTGCAGCATAGACCAACCTTTGGCATCTTTGGAGATAAGTCGCAACTGAAGGGGGATTTAAGATTGCAGTGGTTACATGTATGGGGGAAAACTCTGTTATCCCTGAAGTCCCAGTTTGGAGCCATGTTTCATCTTCTGAATCCTCAAGGGCTAACAGCAGTTGTGCTGCCTTGTATGTCTGGTGTGAAAACAACTGCAATAGGCTGAGCTACCTGTAACTAAGATGACGAGCACCATACTAGGCTCTGAGTAGTTACTACATGCTTATCTCAAAAGTACCCTTATAACTTAGAAATCATACACTACCATTTGAAAACAGAAAAGCATGACTGGTCTACAGACCAAATACCTTTGTCTTTCCTTGGGATTTCACCAAGTAAGGCAGTGCTGACCTGTTTTTTAGAAATGGACCAAATCTATTTTGCACAAACTAGTGGAACTATCAGTTTTGGTAATGCAGCTAAACCAGGCAACAGAATAAACAGAGAAAAATAAATAACAATGAAAGGAAACTGAGGAAATATAATAACTTCAGGGATACCACCACCAATGTCTGATGTGGTTAGGACAGGTCAATATCAGGCAGAAGCACGGTCTTTTAAATAAATGGGGAAATATCAAGGCTAACTTTCCCTGGCTACTATACATGTACTTCCTTGAGTTTGTTTCATCTGTATTAAATCATTTGCTGTCTTGCTTATCTTTGTTTTAAATCTGCATGTTGCTAAGTTAAGTGATTTGTGAGCCAAGTGGGATAGAAGCAACAGTCTCTAATCCGCACACACTTGCAATGGCACAGATGAATTACACATCCACACATGCCAGCCCCTCTAGGCTCATTTAACACGCTTGGGAAGAAGATCCGTGATCTTACACTGTGGTCACCTCCTTTGCTCTCTAATAGTAAATGAGGAGCACAATGTGTACCACTGTCGAAGACTCTGAAGGTTTTAACAGCCAGGCCATACCAGTGGGATCCAAAAAAGCAGCTAAATATTTAACATGAGATGTGAGCAGAATTTTGGCAACCCTTAATTGAACATGTTGATCCACAAAACTCCTTCTCTTTAGCTCAGGAAATGCTTGAATGATACAAGTGCCTACATATCCCTCCTGTAAAGCATCATGTCCCATAACACAGGCATTGACAATGCTGATGCCTAAGCCTAATGCTAATCTACGCTTAATGCTTTTCCAGATTTCAGAATGCCAATTTAAAGGAATATAGGCTCAATATGGTATAAAATACCCAAATCAGAGCAGGAAGAAACTGTATCCATGCAATCTGTTAACTAACAGCCACAGCATCTCCTAACACTTCACATTCATGTTAGGAGCTTCTTGCCCATTAGCCTGGTCAGCTGCCTGTTTACTGGACAAGACGGGTGTTTTGCACAGGGAATTAATCTCTGCTCCAAGCCATATATCTACAACATGAGTGTTATAACACCTAAATTTTAAAGACTAATGTCTGTCTTGTGTATCCCAATGACAACTTCTTGCTGTGAGCAGAGATACTGCATTTTTAGCCACTTTTGTCTAGGCAGATTCTTAATTAAACATTGTCTGTCCTACAAAGAAATCTTTCCCCAAACCAAGGGCAATACCAGCAAAGAAATTTATCCTAAGTAATGTCATCACTAGCACAGTTCTTTACCTCTGTGATTATGGGAGAGGGTAGAGGAAGCCAGGGACACAAGACTATGAAAATCCATCTTAGGAAGCTGGTGGGGAGTTGTAGGGACAGTCAGAAGACTGAGACAAATACTTCAGTGGACAGGGAAATATGTCATCAGTAATGTAAGTATTTTCTTCCCATGCAATTTGTATGGGAAATAGTATTTGGGCGATACTACCATTCATACTGGGCTAAGCCTGCTAGTCAGTGTACTATTTAAGCCCAGTAACTGGTGGTTCCTTAGCAGTTTCATGACAGTTCAATCACTAGATAGGATCTTAGACCAGATCTTACTGTCCTTTAACCAGACACAGCACTTCTTCAGAATCCACATGCAGTAGCAAGTGCCTTTCTTGAATAACTGCCCAGCACCAGGAATGGTCAGCATACAAAGCTGGATTTGTATGCTACCTTCACTAGGCCGAACTCACCACCACCATGTTTTGTGGGAGATCCATTTCTTCAATTCTTGCTCTGTCTCTTCATCACTGATTTCTCCACCAAACCCCATTATCTGTGTTAACCCACAACAGAGGTTGGAACAAGGTGAAGGTAAGAGCACACAGATATAGCACTTCAGCTCTTTGATAGCTACAAGAAGATGTTTATGCTACCAGAATAGTTTCTTGCTCAGCAGTCCTGGGACACACAAGTTTGTGCTTTGGCCATGTGAAAATATTTAGGCTGTTAGTGTCCAGGTGGCTCTGGATGGGGAAGCTTCCATCCACCACACCTCATCTAAGCAAAAAACTGAGACAATCAGTACATTCTGATTCTATAAAATAGTAGTAAGCTGTTTATAGTTTCTGTCAGAAAGACATGCAACTCAACAGTTACATTGTTTAGGAAATCAGACTTTTTTTTGCGTGACTAAAGTATTTCATCTATAGTAGCTTGAGAGCTTATAAGAGAACAAGTGGAAATAGTGGTTCTCATGGAAAATTCTCACAGCTGTGATCTCTCTGGGAAGACAGCAGATATTTGCTGTGGGATATAACCATTTTTAACAGGGGTCATCTCCCTGATTATGATTCAACAATAACGCTTGTGTTCCAAACTATGTGCCAGATCTCAGCTACCAAAGATTGCTACAGACTTAGAAAAACAATAAGGCTACGCTGATTTAGACCAGCTAAGAAGCTACCTCTGAACATTCAAATCAAACAGCCTCAGCCTTTATAAAAAGATCCCTTCTGCATTAAATGAAAACTTAGTATTCCATCCAACAAACAGCTCTCTATGCAGTGAAAGGAAACACCTGACTTCTGATAAAGTGCTAAACAGCTGTGCTTTCTCAACTCAGAAATTTCTTTTAAGAGGCTAACAGGTAGGGTGAACTCTGTTTCCTAGGGTGGCTCGAATGCTGTTGGAAGTAAGGAAAGCATACCACTATTCTCCGAAAACATTTATAAGCCAAATATAAATTATACTTAAGATCTGTTCCTGCTGTCCTCAATGAGCTTCTGCATTTGCTGCAGACTTCAGCTTCTTTGATTTAGCTTTATGATCCCATGCTGCAAATACTGGTGTTTCACTGAAATGCTGGTTAGGGGGAGAAGGGCTCAACTGCCTTTGCTCCATCCTTTTTTGTGATCATATGTTAAGCTGAATGCCTCTATTTCCTTTCTTGCCCTTTGACGCCCTTTTAATCTGTAATTTCTGGAGTCAAACTCATCTTTTCTACTCTTTACAAAGTATGTGGTGACATTGCCAGGGCTCCGTGCATGCCCGCAGGCTCTGCAGCCTCCTCCCCCTCCCAGGGTCCAGCTCCCTGGGATGAAGGCCAGTTCTGACACAGCATTGACCATGTAATGTTGGATCAGACTGCTGGAGAACAGCTAAGGTGAGGGAAGGAGCTGATAACACACCTTGCCTGGGGCCTCTTCCCTTTGGCTTGGGAGCTGCATTTAGACTCAGATTCTTCCCTTGGAAGATGCCCAGGCTACGCTGTGGGTTTGCCTGTGGCTGGCACTACACCTTGCTTGTCCTGACTGCCTTGCTGATCCTGGCCCTGGTACCTGCCTCACTGCTACAGACTGGCCTGGATAGCCCTGGACTCTCAACTTACCTGGCCACTGTCACCAGACCCGTTCTGCTCACCTTGCTGTGGAACCAGCCCCTCGCTGGTGAGGCCCATGTCCAGCCACTTTGCTGCCACCCTTGGCTCCCAGCTCCCCAAGCCTGCTCTTGCTGCTCTCTGAAAAACAGCAGTTCCCTGGAGAGCCTCCAATGCATCAATTTTTGCTTAAAGAAAACCCCAACAACTCTAAACTCCCCCCCCCCCCCCATGCCCCCCCCCCCCCGAAAAAAAAAGGGCAAAAAATAAAAAAAGCCTAATTCAAAATTGTTACATTAATGTGCTTGATGTAGTGAAAACCTCAGTGGAAAAAAACCTCTTCAGTCCTAAGATTGAAACCAAAATTACTAACAGGGATGATTCCCGTCCACCCACCACCTCCCACCTCCCCCCCTACACCTCATCTTGCACATAGGAGACTCAGTTTCATCGCTGTGCTCTATCAAATGCAGGACATCCCTTTGACTGTCCCACATCCTGAACTGAAGAGCAATTTTCTTAGATTGGATTAATTTGTGACACCTAATATTTGCCTAACATTTCCATCAACTTCAGACCCATATAGTCCAGATGTCTGCCTCACCTCTATCCTCCAATGTTTCCTTTGCAGTCTGCGGAGAAAAGAAGCACTTCCAGGTCACAAGTAATCTCATCCTACAGTGGACAGCTGTACCATGTCCCTAAATCTGCATTTAGTGAAAGGTAACAGTTGAGGTATATACATCTGCACTAGTGCGGATAGTAATGAAGGAATCAACTGACCTACTGATAAACCAGGGGTGGGGGACCTGACTGCTTTAGTGCCTAGGAGTTTACCTAGGTCCTAACACAAGTTCAGATCTCCAGCCAGGATCAGAACAAACAGATGAACTTGAATCTTATATCTCAGAGAGCCAGTCTCTTTCTTTTTTCATGAAATATTGCAAAATCTTCTCAGTCTATGTTGGAGTGTAATGAAAGCAACTTTCAAGACCTCTATTTTGTCATAAAATGAAAATCTTATTTTATGATCACAATCAGAGAGCCTTTAGGCACCAATACAGCAATAATAATAACAACAAAAAAAAACCGGCCAAGCTTTAGTAAAATGACAAAATTATCGGCCATGCTCTGCCTAGCTCTGAAATACAGATTTCCATTAGCAGATGGCATAATCTATGAAGACTTCAAATTTAACTGCTCTCATACTCAGGATGCTCAAATTAAAGACAAAACAATGGACTAAATAACTGCACATCTACAAATGTTGCAGTATTTGTTTGATGAGAAACTCAGTCTAAACTGTATTTAGCATTAATTAAGAAGCCAGAAATTAAAATTGTTTTGGCCTCAGTTGTAAGAAAAACAGAAGGCTTTCTTTTTTGGCCAAAACATTTTGGGTTATGTTTTTGTGCTGTAGTCACACAAAGCTTTTAATTCTGTAAAATGTTTTGGAACACACTTTGTATGGAAGAGTATTCCAAATGATCTAATAACATACTGAGCACGTTGCTGAGGTTTGACTCATAGGTTTTGGTTGGTTTGGTAGTTTTGGTTGGTTTATTGGGGTGGGGTTTTTTGAGGGGGGGAGAGGTTGTTTGGTTGCATGTTGTTATTGGGGGTTTGTGTTTTTTTGGTTTGGTTTGGTTTTTTCCTTTTGGTTGATAGCGAAATATGGGACTGAATGGAGAGTAGAAATGTAGCTGAAATTTGCCAAAGCAAGACATTTATATCCAGTCCCTCCTGAATGGAGTAAATCTATGTTTTTTTGAAAATAAAGACAGACAGATGTCAAATGGCAATTTATTTACCTAATTATTACCTAAAGCCTGAACCGAATGCTAAGTGCTAAGACTCAGGCATCACACAACCAGTCTAGTAACTGAAATAAGGCCTGTATTTTATTGCTGAACTTCAGGAACTCCACAGATTAACTGAATGGCTCCTTAACCAACCAGCACAGTCATACAACATATAAGCACACATACACTAAGGAAAACAATTCACAGGATTCAGCAACCTCAGTGAGGAGCCTGAAATGAGAGAGGAGCTCAGAGGCCTTGCTCTTTGACTTCAGCCTCTTATTTTGTTGCAGGGACTCTGTTGCTGATCTCTCTCTGTCTCCCTTTGGGATGCTCAGCCACAAGGTCGCAAGTGAGTCCTTGCCCAAGATAAAAGACAAGCAACACTTAAGAGGTTTAGTTGTATTAAAGTGTGTTTGCTGAACTCTGCACGTCTTCATGAATTCAGTGAACCAGAGACATCATTTTTGCTTTCAGTACTTTAAAATATTTTCACTCATCTGTCTGAATTTTTAAAAGCTTGAACTATGCTTAGTAACTGATCATGATAGATGTATTTTGACATAAGATTGTCTAGGAAAACTATATTGAACCCTATTTCAGCAGGAATGTGACAGACTGTACCAGTTGACAGACAGTGTCCAAAAAGCTACCACCAAATGTGTCTACCTACACTCAGATTTGGAGCACTTAACTTTCTGACTGTTGCTATGTGAATAGACAAGTGAAAGACTGCCAAGACAAGATTTAGAAGTCTTTTTTCTGTGAAATGCCAACCCCTGTATTTCTTATATTTCTCTCCCTGACTTGAAGTCAAGTCACTGACCTCTTTTGGAGTGACACACAGAAAACAGCCCAGACCTGTGGACTGGCTCGTTGTGCTCAGTCAGCTGCTGCCACAGCAAACAGAGCACAGAAAACCCATTTGTAACAGGGACAGAACCCACCTGAGGATCTCCTCAGTTTTTGCCTGCTTAGAACTTTTTTGACACCTTTTCTGTGTTTTAACACAAACATCTGATTTCCAGCCAGTTTTCACTGGTGAATTTATAGGCATTTATTCACATGCTTATGCTTGAACACTTCCTTAACTGGAATAGCTTGTTTCTCTTCCTGATGGTTACCACTGTTTCCTTCCCAGGATGTGCAGGAAACAATTGAATCCGTCTCTCCCTCGGTCCTCTGCTCTTATTCTAAACATATAAATGTTATTGTATTATTTCCTCATCTACTCAACTCTTTTCTGAAAGGACTTAATTGTTCTTGATCATGACTCACTAAATTTATCAAAATATATTTTTTTTATTCTGTGGTGGAATAATGCACAATATACCTCAATGAACATTTTTACTATTTTTTAAACAGCTGTGTCGAATTTCTAACTCATTGTCACCAATGATAATACCTGTGGGTTATGCTCTTCTTCAGCTACTTCCAGTGGGTATGTTCTTAAAGCTACTTTTTAGATTCTAAATACATGATTGTCCCTTTTTTTCCTATTGAATTACAGCTCCTTTCTCTTATATGAGTTCTCAAAGTCATTCTATTCTTTCTGGAAAATATCGTGTTCCCTTCTATATTGATGATAGCTCCTAATGTGTGTTATCAAAGAATTTCAAGAGCACATGCTTTTTACTGTGTGCAAAATCACCAGTGAAACCAGATACAACCTAAAATTGCTCCTGAGGAACAGCCTTCTGCCTTCTCTCCCCACCCTAATAATTCTTACACTAGAATCCATGCAGCCTTCACTTCAGTTAGTTTCTTTCAAAGTTGTTGTCCAGATCCTCATAGTACCAATTTAATCACTTTTATCAGTCACCATCTCAAATATTTAATCTGATCTTCAGCAATTAATCTACCCTTACCTAATAAAGAAATTAGCAAAACATTGACAATTTTGGATCATCTAACTTACCTTTGAGAGGACACAGCTGTTTTCTAGCCCACTGCCTTTTCCCTGTGGCTGATAACTCTGACCTTTAAAAAACCCTCAGGTAGGTATCAGGGTTTAAAATAGCAAAGTATAATTGCCCCCGTCACCTTCCTCCACCCTTTTTTAATTAGAGACATTATATTGACTATTTATCAGTCAAAACTACTATTACAAACTACCAGACCATGAAATTTTACTCTTGGACTTATATAAATGTCATCTGAATTTACAGTGTTTTTGAAGTGTGAATGGATCAGGGCCAGTTTTTGTGAAGCCTTCAATACTTTTAGTACCCCCTAAACTAAATGTGCACTGTATTACTAAAGGAAGGGCTTATGCTGGTTATCTGTAAGGCCTAGGAATAATATTTCATTATCCTGATGAATAACTTGGTCTCAGGTTTGAGTTACTTTACTGCAATATTGGAGATTGTCCATAGCTGGAAATACATTGTTCAAGGATACCAACAAACCTCTACAGTACCTAATTGTCGCAGGGCGCTCGTCAGGGCTAAACTCTCTCACATCTGGGTTCAGAAGGAACTTCCCTACTTTTTTTCTTTTTTTTTTTTTTCCCCCCAGAACCATTACCCACTCTTGCCCTAATGTAATACAGCTGTACTCACCTGGATATCCTCCTGGCAGGTCTTTGACACCACATCATGTAACACGTGCTCTTCATCTCCAGCGCTTTCAGAGGGTCCTAGTAGGTTTTGAGGATTTCTTTACTGAAGTTTAAGGTGCTTAGTGAGTTGGTGGCATAGAGTTGACAATTTGGGCACTGCTCCAGATTAAGTGTTGCATGGAATAGCGATCCATTGCATCTTGTCTCATGGAGCAGAACTGAAGAGCTTCTAAAGTACTTACTGCAGCTGTGAAGCTCCTGACAGCCGGAATGCAGATATCAATAAAACATGGAAGGCTAGTTTCTTTTTTTTCTTCTGCTGCTTTTCATAGTTATGTTAAGCAGATGAAAATAGCTCTAACTTTTCTTCCAAGGATTCACTTGCCATGCAACATACCCCAGAAGAGAACACAGAATCTCACAGTTAGGGAGAAGACTTCACTGTAGTATAGCCAACAAGATTGGTTTCAGTGGTCAGTATTTAAAGCAACCAAACTAACGAGGGGCTCAGTGCAGGACTCCAGCCACAGGCTTGGTTAGATTATGCCACTGAAGGTAATAAAGGGATACTACATTATATATCCATGTTATACACCCCATAAGTGGGTGGGTTGTTTATTTTTGTTTTAAATGCTCATTGCAGTGTCCCATCCTGCTGGGAGAGTGACAAAATGTGATTCAGAAAAGGGATGGGAGGAAAATAAGAGCTGTGTATATACACAGAGGCAACACCTGTGCAGAAATGTGTCTGATTGACTACATGGTGGTTTTAGTGTGTGAATTATTGGATAAAGAGCTACAGCTGTTTCCACCTCCTTTTCAAAACTGTATAAAGAATAGAAGAAAGGAACAGGCCTTTTCTCTTTGAGTGACACCTACATTTCAGCAAGCTGGTAGGACTTAGGCAACTGCAGGAAGTAAAAAAAAAAAAAAAGTGACCCAAATTGAGGCTCATTACATTTTTATTTTTAATTCTTGGGTGCTCCTTCTGGGTACCAAAACTTACCTTCCTGGTTTTATTCTGATGGACAAAACAAATCCAGTCAGTAGATTGGCAATAATGTTACGGACAAGACTACACTGAAAACATGCCTGAAAGAAAAATTACACTTGGGTGGTAGGGCATCACCCCCCAAACCGAAGCACTTGTAAAGAGTCCTCAGACCAGATATTTTTTTTTTTTTCAAATTGACATCCCCTGTGTCCTAAATATGACAGAAGGAACACACTAGGAACATAATGGGGGTGCTGCCTTTCCCCATCGAGCCACCAGGCAGTTTTGAGGGAATTACAACAGGCTGTTATAAAGGCAGAGTTTTGCCATATGCTATCATCTCCCACCCTCTTGTAACCCAAAAGGATTTCTGTGCTTGGCAGACTGTGTTTTGAGCAGACTATTTTCACCTGATACATGTGTCAATGAGAACTGTTCCCATGGCAAATGCCAGCCATCAGCCACAAGCAGAGAAAGGGCTGAAGCTGTTAACAAATGCTGCAGGCATTCGTAGTGAGAAAATGGTTTATGGATTTTATCCTTTTTTCTATTGCCTCTGCAGTCAGAAATACATAGCTATTGTTACTGAAAATAAGAAATAACATTTACATTTAATTAAACCTTTGAAGAATCTCAAAAGATGAACATCTCAGGTAACTGAAAGACTAAAGAGCTGTCTGTGTCAGAAAACTGAGTAGATTAGGTAAAGAGCACTGTACTATACATATGTTCTCTATTCATAACATACTACTATTACTGTGGCACTGCTGCTTTAAATTTTTTATTCAATTTATCGACTCTGATCAAATGATCCATCAGGGAGCTTGATTCTTAAGTGCATATTTAAAGTTACAGATTCTGCTCATTTATATGAGAGATGAAACTACGAATAAAGAAACATAGAAGAACAATCAAATAGTAATGAAAACAAAATTATGGATATCCCTTCTGGAGACCCAGGTGTCAACGAGATGTAGTGACGTCTCGGCTGGTATGAACAGACATGGATTTCCAAGGAAAATTATTGTGTCCTTTAATTAAGTGTTCAAAACCTATGCAGTGAATATTAATAACTATACTTGTTTCTAATTATGGGTGTCAAATATCCAATTTCTGTTGTGAACAGCACAAATGTCAGTGTGCTGACAGTGTGACTGCTGTGAAGACCATTGGTACAAAGTCACTTAAGTATCTAAGCTAAAGAAAGTCTTCTGGGTTCTTTCTCATAAAAAATATTTTTAAAGTTGAGATCTCATGACCTTCAAGGTCCTATTTTTTATCCAGGAACTCTTGAATCGCCCAGCTTGTTAATGCCTCACAAGTCCCATATAAGAACATTGCTCAAGGAAAAGGGATCAAATTAGTTTATCAGTTTCTTTACACTGACTCTTCTTACTTCATCACCCAAGCATCACCCCAGCATGAAGTCAATGACAGGAGCTAGGCAGCCACTAATCATGTTTCAGGCTCAGCCAAGTTTCTTTATCAATATATCAATACTGAATCAGAGTTTAATGACACCTAATTGCAGTACACAGCATGACTGCAAAAGGCCTCAGGACTCAGGGCAAAAAATTGCCTCTACTGAAGCCTCTACATGTCTTTGCAACTGCTTTCAGGAGTCCCAGGGTTAAGAGCATTATGGTTTTCATAGTACTTTTAATTACGGTCTGGAGCACAGACTCTTTCAGCCCCCATCATTTCAGATCCGGCTATGCAATAACCATCCTCCACATAGTTACATTTACTCCTAAATGGTCCTGAATTTTAATAAACCTGTAGGTGTCAGAGGACATAAAGCTCTTGTCCTTGGCTAAACCCTTAACTGTGTGTTTGAGATTTTGATTAGTCTAAAAGATGGGGTTTATCGACATTACTGTTTCCTTCAGCCATACACCGAATCCCAGCACAGAAGCTTCTGTATGACTCACTGGCATTTACAGGTAAACAATGAAAACAGGGGAAGATGTGATATAGAAAAAAATCTGCAATATTTTACATAGCATAGGCTCATATTTTCACATGCATCTAGACAAACAGGAAGCCCACAGTTATTTTCTTGTGAGCTTTAGGTGCTTAGAGCCCTGAAGCCTGAACTGTGCTAAACTCAAATTTAAAAATGGAAATTCAGACATCTATGTTAATAAAAAGCACAGATTCCTTACAAGGGGGGGTTAGGCTTCCAACTTCACGTATTTCCAAAGAGATTTGTGCAGCCAAACCATCTGGGTATCTGTGCTTCATTCATATTTAGCCACAAGAATGCTGTAATTGTGAAGAAACCTTTTCAGGTCTTGCTCCTTAGTGTTGGTCTTATGTTCATCAAATAATATTTGTTTTTGCAAAAAAAAAAAAATGAGAGATATTAAGACAGAAATTCCCCAAGATGCTTTGAAGAGACTCTAAGAACTATGCATTTACTGGGAGCAGAAGGCAGAAGCAGGGTCTCCTAAGAAGCATGACTTCAGCTTTCAGGGAATATCAGGCCAAAACTCTACTGTATCTTTGGGGATTAGAATAGAAGTGACTGAGGGCAGGTCCATTCAGTTATGGTATTCCTGGTCTAACTAGAAGATAATGAGTGTGAGACGTTAAATTTACCCATAGCATCTTCGCATTGCTTCAGCATCTAAAAAGTCTTTCCATCTTTTGAAATACAGAGCCAATTGTAATATTCCAGTACTAAAATGACAGATGTAATTCTTCTAGTTATATTAACTTTATTTAGCTATTCTTGATTTTATATAATTTTAATTTATCTTAAAATAAAGTCGTATACTTTTCAAATACAATATTCCTTGACATGGCCAGTTCATTTTTTTTCTTCATTTTGGATCATCATATTTATACCATTTGCTTACTGACCTCTCGCATCAGCTTTTACAGCAGCTTTCAAGAAGGTAACTGATTTCATGGTTCAGAGCAATGATGATCCTTCTGAACAAAGGTTTGAAGCCAGAGATAGTTGGAAAAATGCAGATAGCGTAAAAATATAAATATATATATCCTTCCCACAAAAATACCATTTCTTCGGGTCAGAACAGAATAGTCATTCTTTAATGCTTGGTATAGAATTTAAGAAAACATTCCCGAACCTATTTGTTTTTCTGAGTTCATACCCAGCCATTTTCCTGCAGGCTGATTTCACACTGTTATTCCAGTGAGTGACTGTGCCTTCAATGAAATGATGCTTCCTTGTGATTTAGGCTTCCTCTTGGCCCTGGAGTGTGACTGTAATATGAAATATGATGACAGATTTTTCTTTCATAGTGCTCTCCATATCGGATGTATTGACAAGTAGGTGTGAAGTGTCTTCTGTTTGCTAGCTCCTTTGACAGCTGCTGTGGACGTACCCTTGACTGGAAGCTCCCCTTGCCCAATCAGATTGCTGTGCCAATATTTTCCTTGACATACATACATATATATATATATATATATGTAAAATAAAACTGTCGTGCTGACATCCCACTTACATTGACCTGTTACTGACCAAGAGGAGGGTGGAACAGCAAGGCACAGAAAATCCACTATACATTCTAACATTTAGGCTTTATCCTTTATTAGGTAGTGAGTAAGAGACATAAAAAGAATTGAGTTTGTTGTTTACAGCTGAAATTTAAAAGAGACTTGTGTGAACAAAAACTTGTTCCATAGAGCACTGTGACAAAAGAGGTCCAAGAAAACTGAAGGTGTCATTGCAAATTAGCTGATGTAAGTAGTTGGAATGACACTCTTTATTTCTAGCAAAACTTCTATTGACTCTGCCCTTAGTACTGTGCCTCCATACATGCCACAGGCCACATTTTGGCAAGGATCAGCCTGTTGATTTTGATGGCATCACAATGACATGGCAGGATGTATAGCAGGTGTCCCAGTACAAGAAGACCGTGCATAAGAGCCTGTAGGATATTTGTGGCTCTCCCCTTTTCCCATCTGCATGTTTTTTCATGAGGAAAAGATCGCCCGCCCCGAACCTCTCCCTTCCCAAAACACCAATCCTCCTCTGCTCGTTAAGCAGGCTCTTGCTTACACAGACTATTACAAAAGGCTCTGGAGATAAATGGTGGTTCAGGGAGCACAGCTTGAAAACCAGTGCCCTATTCAAGGAAGAATCTGAATGCAGCTGGCAATGGCACTACAACTTCTGCAAAAAGATGGAAGGTTGAAAGCAGGCTTAAAAGACCAAGAGAAAGATTTTGCAAAGAGGAGTTGAACTGTACTACATTATATTTATGTACCCAAATAAAAGGAAATAGTTTCTAAATTGAGTGTTAGTTGCAGGTTTTGAAGGCTGGCTTGTTTAGTGCCTCTTTACTGGGAGCTGTAGAGTACGGAGCCCTTTTAAATGTCAGCCCCTAGTTACTTAGGTGCCTAAACTTGGCTTCAGGAACTTACTCATACTCTTCTTGTTTTGGAAACTGGGCCAAAGCAATCCAGCTAGGAATCAGCCCTGAAATCACCACCGCATCTTTTTCATGGCTACATAGGAGTGAATTAAATATAAACAAAAGCCCATTTAATTTCAAGGCACAAACATTTGCAAATAAACTGGATGAAATACAAATACATAATACAGAACTTATTTTAATACTTCTAGATAAATAAATGCATCTCTTTGGAATTCTTTGGACACAGACATCCATGGAACCTCTTCTTTCTCTCTTTTTATATATATATATATTTTATATAAAATCTAAATGCAGAGAGGTTTAAAAAATGGCAAATACCAATGTATATGGAAGGCTCACTGATGAACTGCAAGTCAAAAGTGCTGTATATTCCCATTCTCTGTATCTCCCAACTGTCCATATTAACCACAGGCAGTATTATATAGCAACCACATGGTCAATATTTTGCATTACTACCTTTTAATAAAATCTTTCAAATAATTTCCTCATCTAAACTTAAATTAGGTTTTTAAATTTTATTCCTCCTAAATGTATGGTAGGCATTTCACTTAACTACACATCAGAGTGGTCGCATGTGACTCAGCAGCACACTCAATATTAATAGATACTTTTCAGCTCCCTATGGGAAAAAGCAGGCAGCAAGAATCAGATTCAAGAAGTCTATTTTTTTCTCTGCTGTTTGTTACTTACCACTTAATGACCCACATGTGAAACTCAATGATTATATAATTATTTTATATAGTAGATTTTCTGTTTATAAGTTATTTTTCTTACTCTAACATATATACAATATATCTATATATACCCCTGATAAATCTTACTTTAAAGGGACACAGTCAACCCCTTTAAGCCTCACAGTAAATATATAAGGCTTTAAGCTGTCCCTACATAAAGGTCAGCTACAGAATTCAAGGGTCCCTTCAGATCCTAAAGGTTGTATTTGTTCCAAACCCATGATGTGCAGTTATCTCGTAATATGTATCTCATGTGTTCTGTTTACGTTTTATAGGTATATTAAGACATTTTATATCACATCAGTAGGAAATAAAACAAGAGAATAAATCTGTTCCTAAGACTAAGTCTATTGCAAAAAATGTTATCTCTATCTACAGACACTCCCACTGGTGTGATATAAAAAGAATATGTGCCATTCTTGGGATGAAATGCTGGCTACATTGCAGTCAGGAGGAACTTTATACTGACTTAAATGAGGCCAGGATTTTTCTCCCGCTTTTCATTTGCTAGTTATGACTATGCGTAACCCATTTGTGTCTTCCCTCTGTTCAACACTAAAGTGTCAGGCCTGTTTCATGACAAGAGTGTATTTGTTGCTGTCCACTGACATGCCTTAAACATTGATCTGTCCTGTATGTATTATACCTTTTGAGTATACACACACTGTACACATGTTCTCAGTTAAATAAAAGTTTGACCTAATCTGTGTACAGCATCTGGATATTATTTATTTTCCCCACTAAATCTTCCTCATCATCTGCTTTGCCCTAACCATAGTTTATCTTCACGCCCATTCTTCTACAGGTGAGGAAACCAATTTCTGCCCACCAGGAACAGCTCCACATTATTGTCACCATTTTAAACTACTTACCAAAGTGACATAATTTGTTTATTTTATCTTTTGCAACTCTGTTAGAAACCTAGTGGCATAGATAGAGACACAATACTACTGTTTTACAAGACATCTATTGTATCTACTTTTGTTCAGATAAATACCCAGTAACTGCTGATTTGGCAGGAGGATTGGTAAGGGTACTACTATTCACAGTGTTTCTTTTTTTTCCTTCTTCTTTAATCTACAGAATAAAGTATTTTATGTACATCGGAACCAGTTAATGCCCTTTAGACAAATTTGTAAGTTGTTTCATAAAGCAGGAAAGACATTGCAGGGAAATGTGTGCCAAAAAGCACAGTCAAAAGGCTTCGTAAGTTTTATATGTCACTACAAGTCAATGCTGGAGATCAGTTCTAAAACGATCAATACTCAAGAGGAATGTTCTCATCGGAGAAAATACTGCCCATTCCCCCTCAGAATTTGTTCAGTTCTCTATCAAAAGTCCTGGCTCTTCATATATATACTTTAAACTATAAATAAACACTGCATAGTTCAATGTTCTTGATTTTCTTTTTTTGTTTGTTTGTTTGTTTTGATTTGAAAAATTATTGCAGTACAATTAATTCCTGTTTGGAGTTCAGTAAGGAGCGAACAGCACAGGAGTATGGGTGGTCCGTATAGGCCCCGGAGCTGGCCGTAGGAGTGCTGGAGGAAGTGCTGACGTCTGGAAAAGGGTGGCTGCCGGGGCTGTGCGAAGACTGAAGGGGGAATTCACAGCCACAGCAGCAGCTGCTGCTGCAGCTGCTAGAGGATTTGGTAAGATTCGTGGAGCCATCGGCTTTGAAGGTTCCTTTGAAAATACTAATTTTACCTGTGGGGAAGAGAGAAAACAAACAAACAGAGAGACATAATTTGTTCATATTAGCTACACGACAGGGAGCTTGACTTAAGATTGTAAGTGCAACATCAAGCAAGAGAGGTCTCATAGTGGCTATTGACTCTGTGAGCTGCAGGCTTGTGAAAGTAGATATGATCTTGCACATTGGACAAGGCTGAGTAGGATTTGGCTGGCGACAAACAGTTTCAACGTTTATGCCTTATCACTGAGACTTGTAATTTGATATATTAGAAATCAAAGCAAACCTAAAGAGGGGCTGAGCAATCTGCACCAAAGTAAAGCTGCATGTACCCTGCAAGAATTAAATATGGAAGAATTAGCCAACAATTAAAAGACCTCCATCTGGTCAGCTTTAGGTTAGACACCACAGCAAAGTGAAAACATATCCTATTACCTGGTCTGATTAAGAAAGTACTTTTGTTTTGGATGCAAGTTCTACTTAAGATCTCCAGCTAGCTCCTCTCTATTAACTCCTGCCTCTAATAACAAGCAAATAAACAATGCTTATCTTGCACTGGTTGTGAAAACCTCTTATGTTTCATGTGTTGAAACAGGCAATGAATTCTATGGATGCTGCTCTATGTAATCTTGCTCTGTCTTCAGATTTTTTTTCACTAAGATACTGTTAATTCTTACAGGGACTGTGAAAAAGTGGCAGGTATTTTTAAATGTTGTATGAGAAAAATCATGCCTATATCACTTAGTATGGTGCCAAACCATGGTATTTTTGCTACTGACACTGAGGCTTCTGCTTTAAAAACGTTTAAATCATAAGTCTTATGCACTACCAAATACAGTTTAGAAAACTCCTCATTCAGAGTTTCCAAAAAGAAAAAGAACAACCTAAAGATTTTCCCAGACTGATTGAAAATACTCAGAGGTCCATTATTATTTAACAGAATTTACATTTGGTATGCATACAAATGAACATCAGAGTAGTCTATGTAGATTTCTGCAGATTTCAGTGGGATTTCAAGTTTCTAATGAGATGCCAGGGGCCTGAATACCTTTTTTTTGTTCGGGTTTCATGGCTCTGAGATAAGAATAGAAACCTCATCCACTAATAAGGCAAAGTTCCTATTGGCTCTGATGGACTTACAGTGGGTCTGTGTCCTGGCATGACCTGAGGTCCTTTGCAAAGAACAGAAACCTGAATAAAGTATTGAATATACGAAAAATGAATATATGTACCATGCCGCGGTACATCTCAGTGTAAGTATGGACACTTCTCACTCACAGGGAAACACAATTTCTCATCCTTGAATTGAAAGGGACTTTCAGATAATTAACTTGCACCATATCAATCTGATATTCTCAACTCAACAGTATCTTGGTGAGAGAACAGTCAGAAAGCAAGGACAGGAGTACTCTTGCACGAACCACCAGTGAGTTTCATCGTTAAAGTATCATCAAATTGCAAGAGTCTGTTGGTTCTTTACCAACCAGATGGATAACAGGATTTTTACTTTTCCTATATACCCATTGGCAACTCTTCCAGCTTCAAGATCCTTTAAAGGTCTGGGAGAGATACTCAGAGGGGACCAGATTCTGTAATTCTCTTAACAGAGGATGTAATGGATGCTAGATACAAAATTCCGCATGGTGCCTATGAAAAGCAATGACCTAATCTTTTCCTTGATCAGTGTTACACCCACTGATCCAAGCTGTCTTCTTCCCTTGCCGAGTGTTTGACTTTCTCCTCCTTCCTTATATTTTTAAGTAAATACTTTTTTTCAGCTGTTTAGAACAGACAAGAACACATACCGCTCCCCCCAAAAAATACCACCCCCCCCCAAAAAAAAAAAAAAAAAAAGATTCTGAGTACAAAATAGAAAAAATCCCTCCAGTCCAAAACAACAGGGCTCTGATTGTTGTCTAGAATTCCCAGTGAAGGATGTTTTTCATTAGAGCTATATTATTGCAGAAAGTTTGGACTATCAAATGCCTGATAACCTCTTTCTCTCCAGTGTATTATTCAATACGTTGGACATTTGTGTCTTGAAGAAATACCAAGTAAGTCCCAACGTTACAAGTTTACTTAAACTCTGAAAGAGTACCATGGGAATTCATAAAACTTCTTTCTCTGAAGCATGCAAAACAAGACTAGACAAAGCAGTACAAATGATATTGAAAACTTGGCATTGGAAAGTTTTTGGTCTAGAAAAGCTACGAAAAGGTAGTATGGCCTTTTTCCAACTTCTGTAGAAAAAAAATTTGGTGATGCTTATACATTTTTTGACACAAAGAACAAAGATCTTATGTGACAGTTTATATTAAATGCCTAGGACTATCTTGCCATTCTTGGAGGAATCAGGAACTTCTAATGAAATTAGATAGCTTTTCAGTTAATTTATCAACATGATTCTGATTTCAAGATAGCTGCAAAACTAGTAATATTTAGCATATACGGTACCTTGCACCTTCATTTCAAACCTCTCTGCAAGTACTAATTAACACACAGGTCAACATTAAGAGTAAAATACCCATTATTCCTTACATTTCCAATGAAGTAAACTAAGGGACAGTAAACGACTTGAAAAATTAACAGGGAATAAAGAAAAAGTCTAGGGTTCATTAAAAACATTTACATTCAAAGTAAAATTAGAACATCTTTGGCTTGTTGCTGTGCTATTCTGCATTTCAAATGACAGCAATTTTGGCATTTTTTCTATTCAAAACCAAACAGAGTAAATGGGGAACTTCTCTTGTCCTTTCTCAGTGCAACCTCCATTCTACTATGCATATCTGTTTATTTATTGCCAACTCTTTCTCTCCTTAAATCCCCTCTGTCTCTTTGCTCGCCTCTGGCCTGACTTGTATATTGTGAGCAATTGGGAGCAAGGGAGCAGGGAAAGGACACATTGCCTTTATTCGTCTATGCAGCAACTAAATGGCCTTGATCCTTGGCTGGAGCTCTCAGAAACCACTCTTACATAAATTAGTATGTAGAGAACTGTGCACAACAGTAACAGTAATGTAATAGTTATTTTAATCCCCTGGGAAACAATGAATTTCATAAAGGAAAAATAATCCTGTCAGAGAGGCTTTAGTGATTCCATACTCTACTTACCTCATTACATATTTTCTATTCCTTTCAGTATAGTTTATAAGCATTGGAGATCTTGGTCTTCCTGGTGGATTACTGGAAAACCCTGTGGGGCTATTTTTCTACTACTGGATCTACCAGAGCAATGCACTTCATTCTGCTACATCTAGGAAAGCTCCTACCCAACTAAACCGCGTATGAATTTACCTACCCCTCATGAGGGCTGTCCCAACAAGGACACATTTTCTGTTGCCAAGAAATGAGCTTCAACTCAACTTAAAGACAACTGGGTTTTCACAGAAAAAAAGCTCCATATTCCGCCTGAATTAGAGAAGATGGTCAAGGCATAAAGGGCTTATATCTATAAGGCCAATGAACTACCATCCTCCCTTGGCCAAAACCATCTATAAGCCCTTAAAAAATACCACGGCACATAAAACAATCATGCAGTTTATTTGATGGAGATAAATGTCAGATGTTTCACTATCCCACCCATACTATAAGCTGTTTCTTAACTAATGGCAGGATCTTAGAGGGTTTTTTATTAAAAACTAAACCTTTTTCTCAGGTTTTGAAGTGAGTAAGAACTGTGCTTCAGATAGTTTATCCTGGCAGTCGAAAATGTGACCAGAACCATCCTGAAACTGAGCAGAATGGAATGAGAGATTGATTTTTTTAAATTGTTTTGACTGTTATCTGAATAATTTTCTAAATAAGGATAGAATAAAGGTTTTATAGAGTTTTACATAGCAAACTATATATATATATCATCACTATTGTCCTTGGTGAAAACTGGAAAAATCCTGTTTGCCATTAGGATGTTTCTTTCGTCTCTTGCTCTATAATGACCTTTGAAACAAGCTTATTTTTCTGAGGTTATTCAGAGTAGTCACAAAAATGAGGATCACCAAAGTATCTAAAAAGTCCCTTGTGGGCTTCCATGGGCTCACTCAGACACTTGCATACTCCCATTGCTTACACTATTCTTCTCATTTTAAACATTTTTCCACTTACATTTTCTAAAAACCGTACTCAGCAGGGTTAAAATAAAAGTAAAATAAAAAGGTGATCGGCTTACCCCTAGAGGATGTGTTCCCTTTTGGAGTTTGTTGTAAGGGCTGTATTTAGGTTTAGGCGGCTTCCCAGCAGCTCTGTCTTTGTGCCTTCTACTGCTTATGTGCTGTTAAAATATATTTGGGGAAAAAAAGAAAAAGAAGAGTGATAGTTTCTTCATAGTTCATTTCAGGTTCTGCTTTATACACGGGTGCTCCAATACTGAAAGCTACTGCTCTACACAACAGCATTACTTTGACTAATTAAAAAATGGATGGGAATAGGGTCTGTTCCAATTTCAACAATCCTCTGTGCATCATATATCGGGACTGTGATTTTCAGCAGTGCTCAGTTCAACTCTTGCTTCCACTGTAGTCAATGATTTTCTCACCTTTTTTAGCTTCAACAGGACCTGAATCAGGTCAAAGCCTTTGAAAAATTCCTCCCTATCTCTATAAAGCACCATCAAATTCAATCCACTGGTGATAGAAAGTTTTGGAAGAATATTAGATAGTAGAGCATCTCCTATTCACGGGGGGGGAAACAGGTCAAAAAACCTGTTTAAATCCCTAAAAAGCTTGGAGATCCTTTCAAGATTTCAGTTGAAAGATGGTTACATCTCAAGCTAAGTGACAGTGAAAAAAACACCACAAAATCCATTATCTTCTTCATAAAATCTACAAGACTTTACAAGAATCCTTGTACACAGACTTTATTGCAGTATTAGATGTAACGGGCCTTTTTCAGAACTATATTTTTACTTTGATTTTCATTCTTAAGAGTTCTCTCAAAAAGAGACAAACTGGACATTTTTTTCCTGAAAGCACAAGACAAGTATTTCTATTCTCCATTACTGAATTTATCTTCATTCTTGTAAAGTTCCTTAATGAGTATTTAATTCCAAAAGGCAGATGGAATTAAACTGTTTTTCAGAACAAAGGCTTTCTTCATCTGAAGAAGGACTGAACATAACTTAGTGTAACTGCAATTTAGAGGTCATGCTTCTCAGTTACAGAATAACACTGATAAAAACATCTTATGAATCCTCTCCACCCCACATTTCTAAGCAGGTTATTCAGTGTTCTCTGAAAGTACTGGCTGCACTTACCTCCACATCTTTGTAAAGGCAAATATAATGCAATACACTAAATGTCAGGGTTTATTACCTTATGACAATTATAGTCGTCTAAAGACAGTTGTAACAGGTTGCAGCTTACAGCTTCTCTAATTCTTTAAGCAATATATATAATCAGGAGCTCTTGAGAAAACATATTGTTGGGAAAAATCACAGGCAAAACAAAACATACAGCATGATCATCAAATACAAAGAGCAAAACCTGTAAGCTTCATTTGGATACAAACTGTCAGACTGACACATGCTGATTGTGTTGGTACTTTACCACCATGAACACAAAGAACAGCCAAGGATTCACACTCTGCAAGCTAGCCAAGTACCTGTTTCAGTTGTGTCTCAGAGTTTACGTGCACATCACATATTTCACAGTGAAATGTTTTGTTCTGAAGGCCTGTGTTTCCTTTATTCACAGGTCCTTTGCCTTTTACGCCTGCCCGGGGAAAGGCTTTTATGGTTCCACTTCCATTCCGAGCTTCCAGCATAGTTTTGTGCTTAGTCCCTGGAAACGTTAGAAATGGGAAACAGAAAAAACTTTGGCAATTTGGTTGCATTCATTGTTTTATTTTCTTTTTAAAAGAAAATCATATGAGCTTCACCTTGTTGCCATGTGCTATCCTTGGGATATGCCTGTGTTTGTCTGTATCAGATTCATAGCAATGTAACAGTATTTTACATCTGATATTTAATTATTATATTATGTACCTGTAGGTAATGCACTAGAACAAAGCAGCCACATCAGTAAATACTGGCACAATCAGGTATCCTGATGTGAAGTTAAATAGGTGTGACTTTTCTCATTAACTCCTGCTGCTAATAAGGCCTGAATAGTAGTTGCAAAAGAAGGGTAATTTAGCTATTAAAGATGTAGTTGGCTTTGATCTGTAGTCCTCCTGCGTGGATTGATAAACAATATGTCCTAGGTAGCTTACACCTAAATCTGTAATTAACTAATTAGTCTCCAAATCAAAAAGGGGCAGAGGTTCCTGGCAGCAACCTATGGATCCTTAATGGCCTGGACAGAAACCAAAATATGTGAGAAATATATATGTGAGAAAAACGCACTTGCATTTTTTATTAAAGTGAAGATCAGATAGAAAACAATAGTGTCCTGTCGCTTTAATTTTATTCAGACCAAACAATTTCTTACAGTGTTGACCTCCATGTAGGTAGTGTGTGATACTGCTGGACCACCACCATGCCCAGAACTAGTGTTCCACTGATAATTGCCATATCCATCCACTGGAACACTTCTACAAGCATGCATGTGTGTGAGTACACACACAGTTTATCAGCATAGACAGCAAAACCTTGGATGGTTGTGTTTAAATATTCAGAATAACGTTTTGGCTCTCATCTTTATCAGAAAAATGTTTAGAGTCTAACCTTCGTATGAAGCTAAATAGGTTCAATGGGTACAGCTTTATGAATTTGAATTATCACCATTTGAAGATATGGCATGCAAACACAGCATTCAAAACTGATCAGGCTTTGTTTCTCATAAATACCAACAAATTGACATTTTCTTTTTAAGTGGATTCTCTAGATGTCCCAAAGTTACCTCTTTTTTTTATTACATCATAAAACCATTGATCATTTTGCTGCAGGTATATCATCACTGCCTCTAAGTTTCAAACCTAAGGTCTGTCTCTTAACTCTGTTTACAGTGCTGGGAGGTAACCCCTGACATCCAAAATCAGGCTTTTTTTCTGTGAGATGGTTATAAGTGGTCATTGCTGCCATATTAGAATCCCAAGATCTTCTAACCCCGCTCACCACACAGCCAATCAATAAGGTGCTTAAAATAGTGACTGTGAATGATGGCTTTCTACTACTAGAACATACTGATGCTACTAGCACTAATAACAAGAAAGCATTCAAAAATTAAGAAAGAGGGAGGTAGGCAATTACCCATTCAACCCTCATGCAGCGGTTGCTCTCAGTTGATGAAAACAAAAGGAAAATATACATAATTTTAACAAGTTATTAACAGGCAATATGGAGCTAAAAATTCTAACTCTCGTCATTGAACTCTGACTGACTGATGGTCCCTCTTTCAGCCTTAATTTGTTAGATTTCAAACAAAACTAATGGTATTCATATTCAGTTTGCTAGCTGGCACAAACAAAACTATGCAAACTCTGAACACCAAAGGTAATGAAGCATGAGCTGTCATTTAGCTCTATAACGTTTGGAAGCTGCAAAAGCTAAAATGTACAAAAATGGGTAACTTGCATGCAATAAAATTCCTTTCTTCCTCCCTTTATGAAAGCCTCTTTGCCTGTCATTTTTATTCTTCACTAGTTAATGAATTCCATGTAATTGCCAGTTTTCTGCCACCTCTTTGTCCCCTGCTGCAAGAGATCTAATCTATTCAGGGGAAGATAATTGCAGAGCTCTTGAGACAGAAGGAAAAAAAGGAAGAAAGCAAGCACTGCTCCATCTCACCACTGTTGTGCGCCTCCAGCTGCGAGGCAGAGTTGACAGCAACTTTGCATAGTGAACAGTACAGCAGTCTTTTTGCTTTTTCTTCCTCAGTCTCAACGGAAGGGCATGTGGTGCTGCTAGTGGCTGTCGTGGGGATTTTCTCCACTTTAGAGGTGATCTCAGTTGTCATAACGCTGCTCTTCCTGATCTCCACGGTTGTCGTCGTTGATATTGCTGGTGTCCCTGTGGTAACGTCTGTGGGCAAATAGAGAAGATGGAAGGAAACAAAACCAAAAAAATAAGGTTATGACCTTTGGCATTTGCTTGTTTGCATCCTAATGCTGTAACCACACAGAAAGCCAGATTGTGCTGGTGATGGTTTGACTAATGGTAATGAACTAAATGTGACCTTATTCTTTGTATTTCATGTGGTTACAAAATACAGTACTCCCATGTATCAAAATGCCACATTCTGCCTCCTGTATTCTGCTAACACCCAGTAAATACAGAATTCATAAGCTGAAAAGACAGGTCATTAAGACTGTACTGTACAACTGAAAGATAATCCCCTAAAAGAGGTCATGGAAATTACCAGTACAATAGGCAGTTAAAATTTATAAACAGCACATCAGATGCACAAACTGCCATAGTACCGCATAATACTTACAATGATTGAGTAGCCAAACTAAAGTTTTAACATTCTGTATTGATAAAATTAAAATTAAAACAATTGTCTGTTCTTGATATCTGATAAATTAAAATGTGAAATTAATATTTCACTTGATATTAAGCCAAAACAAATATTAAATTAATAAAGTTAATTATTAATACACAGTACGTATTTATCCATACATTATTATTATTCATTATTACATAATAACAATATATACAAATAACAGTAATCGACTATACAACATTCTATATCAGAAACCTACGCAAACACTAATAAGTTTTCCGTTCTGTGTATCAGTGGAATGTTTGGAAAAACTGTAAGGATGTTGTATACCTAATATTATTTGGAAACCCAGTGCTTGCATCTAAGAACTTTGTGCTTTTTCTGTAGTTCTCAAATCCAAGAGAAAGAAAATACACAATGATATTGTGGTTTGAATAACATACACGACAGTTGGATATAGCAGTATCATTTGATAATTAAGTACTTAGGAGGGTAGAGGACAGTAAGATCCAGCACTGAGCCAATGGAGGAGATGGCAAGTAAGGGACAGGAGAAGGAAAGAAAGGACAGGAGCTGTTCTGCCGTTTGCAGTGTTGTATTTTTGTCATACTAAGCCTACTGAGTAGCAGATTCCTCTGTAAGAAATCTTTGTTACTTTACTGAGAACTTAGTTACTTTACTTTCCTGGAACCGGGTACTTTCCAACCTAGCCAGCTCATTTGGGTTTCATACATCCCTTGGTGTTAGCGGTCCTCTACTTGTACCATGCTTTATTCATTGCCATTTATCAGAATAGGCAAAACAACAATTATTTCACTTGCAGATCTCAGTATGTGCAGTGATGCAGGAGGGACACAATTAACCGATGCTGCAAAGGTATGTTTCAGACCAGTACTGTTCAACAACTTCATTAATGAAGAACATGCCTAATAAAATTAGCAGACAATAGCAAACTGGGAGCAAGTGCAAACACACTGACAGACATTATTCAAAACAATTTCAATGCATTGGAGAAACAGTCTAGAAAATTAGATGCTTTTCAGTACTGCATTTTGGGGAGGTTGTTTTGTTTGTTTGATTTGGTGTTGGTTTGTTTGTCTGTTTGTTTGCTTGCTTTTCAGAAAAGGATTTCAGTAGTAGATAACAAGATGAACAACGAGCTCATATCATCATGTTATGAAACAGGTCCCCAACATACTGCAAGTGCAAAGTGAGGTTGATGAAGATTTTTTTTTCCCCCTCTAATCAGCACTGGAGGTCCTATGTCCAGCCTGGGGACTGCAACATCAAAAATTAACAATTAATTCCTTCTTTGTTAATCCAGCAGCAATACAAATGCAAACCAGCAAGAGAGAGGTTGCGAGGGAGGAAGCCAAACAAAATCAGAGGTTTAGAAAACATGGACTGTGAATACAGAAGATGAAGGGTAAACACTGACAACATTTTTCATATCTGTAGAAGGTAGCTAAAAAAAGAGAATAAACTCTTCTCCCTGATCTGTCCAAATAGGACAAGGACTATTGAATTACATCAAGAAAGACTTAGATTAGACATCAGGAAATTCTTTCTAATATTAAAGCTTGCAGAGCCTCAGAATAGCCTACCTACAGAGATGCAGAAATATTGCCTACCGGAGGACTGGAAACCGGATGAACAGGTATCTGCACAGGCAGCCTGGGTATGATCCCCTTTCAGTCAGTGGGAATAGGACCTGTCAAGCCCTATTAATTTCTATACATTGTGTATTTTGTAATGTTTATGCATATTCTCTCAGAAGGTTTTTAAAAATTATTGTTCATAAAATCAAGAAAGCACGGTTTGTCGTGTGAATATTCTACATATTGCCAGGTGTTAAAGCATATAGCAAAAAATGAGGTCCCGCTCCAGGTCTAATCAGAGTTTGTTGTTGGTTTTTTTTTTTCCTGAGAGTGAGTCTGAAGGTGGTTTTATCCTGAAGGTATAGGGGATGTCAAATACTGCTACAGAAGGAATGGTGTTACCTTGATGAAACTTCTGTTCTTATTTATTTTTGTCTACAGACCAACAATAAGGTTTCAAAAGAAAAACCCTGTTTTGATATACTAGGCCTTTTGATGGGAACCTGATGCCTAAATGAAGCCTTTGTAGAACTGTCCACAAGATTATATATTTAACTGGTCACTCCTTTCCCATCCCAGAGAATCTGTGTCAATGTTGACTTTCCTTCAATTGAAAGTTGCTACCGTGAAATTATTTTCCCCAAAAGCCCAATCCCATCAGTACCTAACGCTGGTTTTGAAACTTCAGTTTCTCCATCCTGGTACCACTGTACAGTAGTAGGTGTAACCAATGTACTTTTGTGGTGAAAAGGAAGGCAGATTGTAGATGGTATCAGGGAGAGGGAAGGAAAAGAAAAATAAGACGCTAACGTTCTCTCAGGATTGATGGCAAGGTTGGTGCTCATTCTAATCTCACAGGAAATTAGATATCTACATCAATCACCATTACCAGCTTTGTGGTGCAAGTTTCAGTATCTTGTCTTAAAGAAAATATAGATCATAATTTCTTTATTTTCCATAGGAAAACCTGAGGCAATGAACAACAAAAAAAGCTGAAGTAACTTCAGATTTTACTCTGCTTCAAACATCTGGCCTCCTACATCTATGCTGATCTAGTATTTCACTATGTAATAATTCTAAAGTGAAAAGAAAATACAATAAATGTTGCTAGTCCTTTTGAGGGCATTTTGATATGCATGTGTGAAAGCAGCACTCTATATAAAAATTGAACTAAAGTTGGTAAATGCCATCAGCATATTCTTCAACTAAAAAAACCCATCAGTTCAGTGCATATATTCTGCACTTTCAAAAGGTGCCCTGTATTAATACATCGTATATTCCACTAATGCAAATGACATCAAAACATATACAAGTTCACCATGTAAGAGCCATGACACATTTAAACATGCAAAGCTGCTCCTCCTCATATAAACTTCAGAATTATCAGCAGGAATTAAGGAGGAAACATTCTAAAAGCTGTCAAATAAGCTTACAAAGAGGGAATTCAAATCCTCTTCTCCCTGGAACTTCTGAACTAACCAGCATAGGTCTCTCTGAATATATTACAGTGTTGCTGCCTGTACACAGCTCAGTGCCCTAAATACGAGGTACAGCTTTAAAGGTACGAGGGATTAAACCAACCCAACAGAACATCAAAAAGGAGTAGGAAGGCATTGGAACTGATGCCTTGAAGACTGAATCAGCATTTCTTAACACTATATTATGATAGCGCTTTAAGAACTGTCTCACTAATAAATGATCTAAAAGCGAGCTGAAATTCAGTCACAGTCACATGGCAGATTTGTTTCTGGTGACGCAGGCTTGCAGCACTGTGCTATTTTCATACCAGTGGCCTGCAGCAAATATTCATTATTGCAACTGTCACTGCTTGGCTTTGGCATAGAAGCTGATTGCTAATATTGTATGGAACTGGACTCCAGCAGCAAAAAAAGGGAACACTTCAGGATTCACAATAATCCATTTGTGTTGCTGGTCTTAATATAGCAACAGAAGAGAAATTAAAAATACAAAAATATTACATTAAAATCTAATCTTGGTCACTGGCAAAATCAAAGATATATTTTAACCAGAACAAAAAGGTGATGAAAAAAGTTCTGTGAGAACTGACTCCTTTGGGTACTACAGATACCACAGTTCAAGTGGAAAACTGGAAGTCTGTGATTAAGGTCCTCCTAAGTAAGCAGGACTGATTTTATATCCCAGCTACAAGACTCCTGAATTTTCTTTAGGCTGAAGAAACAGAAAATTACAACTCATGTTTTTCTTCCGAGTTTGTGAAAGTCTTACTCATCAGTTCCTGCTACTAAACATAAGAATTCCTTATCCTGAAACTATAAATGGATCCACAGAGAGAAAAGTGCTCTGACTTCAAACAAATCACTCTTTGTGAGTGTGTTTTTTCTTCTGCAATCTCAAGTGGCATGCATTTGAAAATACCTGATTTAGTACATATGCATGCATTCTGGTCTCATTTAAACCAAGATTTGCCTTTCACATAAAAGGATTGAGCTTTTGGCCCATAATGCTGTCCAGGAAAACCCCAAAAAATCCAAACAGCCCTCTCCCTGCCTCACCCTGCAGAAACTACAAAGCAAATTCTTTCTCATGACAAACAGAACTTAATATGAAATATTTCTCTATGCTGTAAGACCTCTTAGTGTTGCAAAAACATTGTCAGCTGGATCGCTTATAGCAAACCTGCATCAAGTAACAGAATGCTCCCGCACAGGTGTTTAATACTGCCACGTTCAAAAGAGACTGCATATTATTTTCCTGCCTACTAAGAAGTGAGTCCTCGGTTTCCTTGGGCTGCTTTGAAAATCCCATTTTCCATGTCCTCTGTGGTAATTACATTTGAAGATAAGACGTAATTTCTTCTGAATCTATAAATATAACAGTGGAGTATATAAAAAACAAAGTACCATCCCAAAAATAACTGCAACTGACTTTCTTTTCATGCTTGGCTGACTTTCTGTATTCATATGCTAAAACATAAGCATGTGTGCTAGCACATTGGCTGGCTCTGGCACTTAAACAAAACACTTTGGGGAACTTTGACTCAAATGTATCAACTCCTCCTCCTTTATATGTACCGAATACAAACTTGCATGTTTTGTGGTTGTTAGGTATTTGGCCCATTGCAATATATTGTACAGAAGATTCTTTTGGTATCGTATTATGAAAATTTCAGCCATTAAACTTAGTTTTACATTCCAAACCTGGATTCAATCTATTTTTTATAGATATATACTTCCCAGAATGTATATCATTTACTTGGAGAGTCAAAAGTATATTTTTAGAACTTAGAAGAACCCATGTAGTTTTCTGGTAAGAAAAAAAAGCAATTGCAACAGCATAGTTTAGAGAGTGAAGTACCGCATGTCATAATTTTTTTGGTATAAAAGACTGAAGTACCTGAATGACAGTTGTGTAATTCATCACTTTAAGTGAAAATCAACACAAAATACTGGAAATCATGACATTTACCTGATCTTTTACGGGACAGATACTAATTAATATGCCACAATGGAAGAGTCAAGAGCTCTGAGGTAATAAACAAAGCTGTGTATCACCAAACAGGAACAGAACTTGCAAATTTTTTACAAGCTGCCTTTTTTGATCTGTTTTCCTTCCCCTGCCACTGCCCTGGCTTGTCAGTCACTTTCTTGTTAAAGTTCCTTGTTACTTTGCTTTGTCTAGGTGTCCATCATGACTGCTTTTGATATCCAGAAAGTGAAAGGCTGAATGTACCCTAAGTATCACCCAAGCCTTTGCTCAAATGTACGGAGCAAGCACTTCTGAGAAACCGAAGGACTGAAAACTTTCCCAGGACCAGCATGAAAGCCAGATACCAGGAATTTTCTTGGTTTGTAACTGGAGAAGCAATGATCTCAGTATTTTGACCAGTCCCTGTTTTTTAACACTTAAATAAATCACATTATACACAGTGTTCATCACCCAAAAACAAAGGATGAAGAAACAAGTGGCTCCACAAGTGGCCTCATTTTACTGCTGCCTTACTCCACACTTCCCAGTGACATGCCTTGGTGGTGACCTGAGGGAAGGGAGACAGAAAATAGGATGTTTGGAGTCAAAAGGTGTCCACAGAGAAAGCGAGAGCAAAGAGAAAGTAGCAAACTTCACATATTTGCTCTATGGATTTTTTTTTCTTCAGTTAACTCAGTTCTGCCAAGTCCTAAAATGACCTTCTTCATTAATTAGCAGTACACAATTTTCTAATGAAATTATACCTCGTTTTTACTAGCAGTTCCCTTGGTTTAAAGCACAGTTCATTAATCCTGAACAGGATTAACCGCCGAGGGATGACTGCATTCCTGTTGAGGTTAATTGAACGGAGCTGGCAGCAACGGCAACAGCTGGGGGTAAAAGGCCTGTGGAAAGGGAAGGCGGAAGGTAGGGAAATGTCACACAGTGTCTGAATTTTGGATTCTTGGGCAAACGCAGCTGACAAAAATGTGTCTGGAAGGAAAGGAGATGATGAGTAGAAACTATTTAATTTTCAAGTTATTTTAAGCAACTCTTGTGACAACTGAGTTTGGATGGATGCTGAGGTGTCCTTTCCGTTGTATAGATTTCTCCTCAGCCAGGCAGAAGAAAAACATCTTTCACCAGCTACGACTGAAAGGGTCCTCGCACAAGGAGCTGCAGGGGGAAGAACAGGTCACGGGCTGAAGCTATTCTTGCCATTTAATTAATGAGACTCATGTAGTGAAAAATTCAATTTGAAACCAGGACAAAGTGTTTGTTTTAAAGGGTGGAGCTCACAGTCAAATGCAAAGAGGAATTTTTGCAGATTGTGGTCTCAGCAGCCCTACTAAAATAACACATCTATTTTGACTCTAACTTGAAGGTTATACATGAGGCAGGGTGTTAGATTTTGTTTTGATAGGTACATTTTTATTTTGTAGGGTGCAATGTAAAACATTGCTTTTAAGGTAAGGAATAAAACATGCATGTGGTGGTTTGATCACACATATAGAAGAAAAGCTGTATTTTCCTATCCATAAGCCTCTCATGCTTGGCAACATCAAAGGCTACACTGGCAAGCTGCCACCAGTTTTACATCTGCACATGCTTCAGTATGCATTTCCCAACTTTTAAGTAAAAACAAACAACCAAAAATATATATGTAGTTAACCTTAATGCATGAGCAGAAATCGAGCATCAGTTGAGTTTACCACCAGTAAAAACCAAAGAATTGAAAGCAATTCCTTAAAAGCTAAAAGCACGCTAGAGAAAAAGGCTTTGTGAGATAGACTACAGTAAAATGAATTTGCCTTGAATGTACCTTCCTGCAGTGTGGAGGCCAACATGTGCACAGCAGTCCTCATCCATATTATTAAAGTCTCTTATCTTCTGACACAGGTCAGCTGCACATGAGCCGCCTGCTGCTCCTTGGCTCACATTGAACTCCAGCCTCTGCCCAGGGATGTCTGGGAGATTCAGCTTTGGCCAGAAGTCATCCAGAGACAGCCACAGCAGTGGAAATGAATGGATGTTGCATTCCCATGTTCAGGAACATCCTTGGCACGGTGTGAATCACTGGTGTAGACTGTAGTCCAAAATACTATTTTAAAATAGGCCCTGCCTCACCACCAAGGTCTAGGTGATATGAATTATACCTAGTCAGTACTGGAAGCAGTGCTTCTCCAAGGAGAATCCAGGGAGCAACTTTTGTCTGTGTCACTAACAGCAATGGCTTCAAAGTATTACCTCTCCACTGAAACACCCATTAGGGCTACAACTCAAGCCATGTACCTGGAAGAACAAATTGTGGTTACTGAAGCCAGCGTGTAACTATGATTCAGTCCCTGCCTGCTAGTCCTGCTGCCCTCACAAGCCTACCCCACAGACATGGGGAAGGAAGCAGCAGCCAAGCTGTTCTCTTTCACCTTGCACTATCAGCAATAGCGATGGGAGCGAGCTTTGAAAGGTGCTCTCCTAAACTCACCTTCTCTGTAACAGAGACAGAGCAGATACAGTCCAGGCTGTACACTACTGGAGACTGAGAAGTATTTTTCACAAAACAAGCAGGCTGGCAAAGTTTATTTAAAACTTGATATCAAAACCAATTTGCTGTGGAATCTCTCCCCCAGCAATCTGCCACCAAAAACAAAGAAGCACGGAGAAGTATTAATCACTGGCAGAAGGAGAGAAAATACATTGCTTTCATTAATCAAATGGAACAAGGAAAGAATAAGTGAACTGCACTGCAGATTGCATAGGATTGCTCTCCATTTTAAGCAGGGAGCTGATTTTTTTTGCGTTTTAATTAAGCAAGTTGAATGTTCTTTTTAAAACTTTCATCTAAACTTTAAGTTTCAAAACAGATCTATAGTCCTAGAACCTAGAAGTAAATTAAAATAACTGGAATCCAACTCAGAATTTCTGAGAACTCTGACTTCTGACCACCCTCCTAAGTGTAATACCTCATGGCATTCTCCTGTCTTGAATAGAAGAATAATTAAAGCTATTACCTTTACAGCAGCTTACTTCCTTTACTGGAGAGCATTGAGCTAGTAAATCTGTTTTTGGCAATAAACTAACATTGTCTCTAACACAGGAATTGTCTGAAGCTGTACCAGCATCTGTTGTAACTGTCTATCTTTTTTCAGTGGAATGAAGGCAGAGAGAGCGGCGAGAAGACATACATTCTTTCAGACATCTGTCTTGGAGCACACTGAAGTAGAGCCTGCAGCAGATGTGTTCTGTGGACTGATCAGCAATGGCTTTCTTACAACCACCTGCTCTTCCCTAAGTAGTTGAGATACTACATATCCAAATTTTGGAGGAAAAAATTTCACAAGGAATTGATGAGAGAACAGAACAGAAGATGGTAGTGTTATTATCCTTAATAAATATGTTTTGACTTTTCTGCCATCCCATTGTGATTTTTAGTAGTCCTCTTCAGTCCAATGCTTTTACAATGAATTTTTCCTTTGGCTGATCACATACTTTTGGTAACATGTTTCATAAATTGACAGGTGCATCCCAAGAGTAGCACCCAAATGATTGCCAGGGAAAGGAAAGCTCTTGCAATTTCCAGAGAGTCTGTGAAAAGATCTTTTATTACTCACAGCTGCAGTTACTATGGCCATCTATTTAACTTGCTCTTATATCTTCAGCATGTTCCACCACCTAAAATAAATGTTCCTACTATTGCCCGCATTCCCTCTAGTCCTTCCCCTCTCCAACCCACCACAGGTTGCTTCTGGGCTAAGACTGAAACAAAGGGCTTATAAAACACCTTGTGTCATCATTATAGTTAAAGACATTGAATGATGTGCACAGACAGTCCAGACCAAGAGTTTCTAAATAACTTGCTGTCATCATAGTTCTTAGCAGGATTTACAGGTTTTGTTTTGCTTTTTCTTATGTTTTGAAATAAAACAATTATTTTGTGCAACACCAGCAGTCTCTGCTGGCTATCACGTGTCAGTCTTTCCTCTACCTTTAGGTGCTACCACCTAAACTATTATTAGCCTAATTACATTTGTTGGCAGAACACATTAAGTAAACCTCATTGAGGTTGAATGGATGGTCCTGGAATCAGGCAAAGAGCAGGAGAAACCTATTTCAATAATTCAGTGAGTTCCCTTTCATCAATTTTTCTCTTTGTCAGAAGAGTATGAAACAACTCTTTTCATCTCTTCCGGTGGCACTCCCTGGCACCATCCACACATACCCAGCAGAGAGGTTATCAGTGCTTTGCTGTTTGGAATATTTATTTAGTCAATACCATAATTTTTATCAGGCAAGTTCTCCACAAAAGCCAAATGGAAGAAGTGATGCTTTCCTAGCCCAAAGTTGTTCTGGTGAATTATATAAAGTCTTCTGCATGCAAGGGAACAGTGAAAATCACAAATGTATTTCATAATGGCACCATTCATAGATACCATTCCTAATTCAAAGCTTAAAGAATCAAATATATTATTTGATCTAACCAATTACACAAAGTTAACCAATTACACAAAGCTAGCAGAATACACCTTAATAAGGAAATGACTGCTTTTAGTTTGCAGTGACAGAAGAAGACAGCAGCTGCATATTAACAAAAATTAGCATCAAAATGGCAGCACAAGACTAGCTTTAGCAAACATTTGTAGGATCTCAGATGAGGTATCTAATTCTGGCAGTGCAGTGCTTTGACCTTTTCTTATGTATTCTTTCGTAAGGCTGATATTAAAGGCCTATATTACCTGGAAAACTAAAAGTGACATACATTAAGACTGATAGTGACATAGTTAATTTGTTGGATGGTTTTATCCAGTACTTGCAAAGACGAAAGTTCTGTCACATTGAGTGAAAGTAGCTACATTTTAGGTGGTGTGATTCTTAGGCAATTAGTCATAGGCAAAGTGAGAGCTACAATCTGTTCAGAAGAAATGTCATGGAGGGACATTTGAAGGGAACAGCCCTATGCAACAGGAGCAGGGCTGCTAATAATTGCAAATTGTTTGTGCTAGTTCTGTAACGGTTGGTCTTTTCACATTTTGCTTTCCAGTAGGGGAGGATATTAATGAGCATAATTACAGTTTTTTTATTAATTTCTTTGGTAAACTCAAATTGCCATTCTTTGCATGTGCCACATTTTCCTTTGTATGCAGTTCTCTCCTTAACAACATAACACAGTAGCAACAGAAGTGGTTTCAGCTTCCCTTCTAAATGTGGCTGCAAATACTACACCACTTACAAGATCATACCCTAGCTCCCTCTGTTAAAATATTTTTCCTTTCTTGTACATTACAGTTATTCAGACATCACTACATCTGACATCATTCAGACCCAGAATTAGCTCTTAGAAAAGCGAAAGAGAGAAAATAAAAGTTCTCTCTAGGAGCATAATATACTGTACTGCTGGTTCCTTAGTCTGCATTCTGTGATACCTCTCTCCCATGTACACTATAACGGAGAAAAATATATGAAGAGCCCGTGAAAGCACCAGTACAAGCATTTTCAAGAAATTTGAAAGTTGCCCTCATTTGCAGCTATTTTATGAATACCTGAATGTAGTCGTGTTTACACAGTGTCTAGGTGAATAGGTGCAATTTGCCTGCCTCAACAGCCTTTCAGCCATATAATTATTTGTTAATGAACATGCAAGTTCAAAGTATCAACATCTGCAACAATCAGATCATCATTCCATCGCCACACCTTCACTCATCTTAGCATCAGTGACTTTTCTTTAAAATTCACTTTTTCTTCATAAAAAGTAGTGGGTTTAGCACTTCTATAATGCCATCAGATATCATCGCAACAATTTCAGCTCAAAGACCTATTAAGGAGTAGAATACACAGAGAATGGGGAAAAACAGTAGCAACTGGAGCATACAATTAAAAACAATAACCCAGAAAAATTCTGTGTAAGGTCTGGGGGATTGCTGGAGGGCTATTTTTTTTTTTTTATGATGTACAGTTTACTTTACCTTTTCTTGCTTACTCTTCCTTTATGTGTCGCAAATAATAAAAAACATTATGATTAAGTTTTTCATGTTTTTTCAGGGGAATCTTCCTGCACTTAAAAAAAAAAAGTTATATGGAACTAAGAGCCTAAGTCTTTGTATTAGCTTTCAAAAATCTTGGAAAGCAGTTGTAGTATGACAGCATTAGTAGAGAAGCAGCAGCTGCAACAACAAACATCTGAACACACTTCATCTTCTGCAGCATCCAGTACAAAAACATTTAAGCATCTCTTTAGTACTGATATAATATATTAGATACGTTTTCAAGATCCTAAGGTTGCTACCATTCTATACAGACAAAATTAAAAATAGGTTTACTTAGGATCACTTTGCATCACACAGCGCTTTAGAAAACTGAATGCAGGTTGTGAAAGATGACAGAACTGCTCTTCTGAAATAAAACTTCAAATATGCTAGTCCCTGAAATGGCAATGCATACTGTGAAATGCAGGTGTCAGCCTTTTAGATAATTTCAGTGTCTTCCTTTATGAAAACTAGAAATGGTTAATTCACAATGGAAAGAATTTGGACAACCCTTGCACAAATAGTTTCCTTACATCATGCTTTTGCATTAGCCATTTGGCAGGCAGGTAGAGAGCTTGCTTAGCTCTCCTCCAGAAAATCTGCATCAGTTGTGACCTTGTAAGTCAATTGATTATAGTGGTATTTTAGCTACAGTCTTAGGAGATATATCTATATAGATTTTAAGATTTTTTTTGGTGAGTGGGAGAGAAAAACTGTAAATTGACCAGAAAAGAGAATACTGGTTCCTCCCTCTCAAGGCCTCTGAACCATAGATCAAGTGAATCTATAGATTATCACATGCCTTGCTCCATGACCATGAGAAAAATACATACACTTGTACAACTGTAAGATATTCTGTGAAATGGAAAACAAGAAGCTGGGAAAAATGCCTGAAGCAACAAATCTAGGCTTCTGCTACCATGAAACCATTAGCAAAATGTTTGCTGCCTCCCTCCTCTTGAAAGGGTTACATATTGTCTCCCCTTCCTCATACATGAAAAGATGTGAAATTAGCATGCAAATAATTATACTAGTGGAACACAGCTATATCATATTTATAATGTACCACATTAAAATGTATGGTTTAGCAGTAATTTGGAAAATGGAAGGGTTTTGAAGCATCTGGCTTCAAAATAAGCCTTCCACCAGTTTTCCCAGAAAGCCACTGTACTGTGCTTCCCAAGTCCATTTCCTACCTAGCACCCAGGTGTGTGATTTCTTGCATGTCCAGGTAATAGTGAAAGCAAAATTTGTAATGGCTGTGCATTGTTCACACACGTGGAACAGAAGACACTTCCATCTTTCATTTCCATGGCAGGAAATCGCACTGGATAAGCACTTGGATACTTCTCCTAAAATGAATTGTGGTGACAAAAAAAGGCTGAAGATCATGGTAGACAGGACTAAACTTTTTCAGTCTGGGAAGTGTGCTTTGTATCATCAGTAAGGTTCTGCAGGAATGGAGAGTCCATAATTCAGTCAAAAACATCACAAGTCAGAGATGAGAAGCAATGCTCCAAAACTATGTTTTTATAAACCTGTTCTTAAAGCTTTCAGACATGTTTTATAAGAAATTAAGATGTAGCTCCAGCAGATAAGCAGTGGCATAATCTAACCACAATTCACATCAAAAGAAAACCTTTCACTCCTTCTATACTTAGTCTACACTTGTTAGTATAGTAGAGATGATATTCCAACACTTCAAATGCAACAGCATGCAGTAGAAGATGCAGGTTTGAGATGATAGAAGAACTCTTAGAAATACAGTACAAAGAAGAATATACTTCCCAGTTTTACACAGTGAAGCTACAAACTCATTGAAGTAGAGTGGAGCTACCATTAGCTACGACAGCAAAGTATTAGGTGGTTCTTTACTATAAGCAGACCTCAAAGATATAACTGCTTCTTAAGCCCTTCATCTTTCAGGTATATATTGTAACTATTGTTTTAAGTTGCTAACCATCCATGGCACTTACAAAGGCAGCTTGTCAAATGGAACTCTTGAAAGCAAGCAGCCAGCACAGCTTCCTATTTACTTTTCCTTCTTTCTAACTGGAATTCTTAATTTAAGAGAAATAAATTCTAGCGGCTGGGGTTTTTTTCCCATAACATTTGTTATATATTTTTGTGTGCCTTTTTATGTCTTGTCTGTCTACTTTTCTATTTATGGGAAAAGCCAATAAAAAGCCTCATATAATAATCAAGGAAGCAACCATTTAAAATCCACTTACTGTTTACTTTATATACATAATCATCGTCATTGTCTTCATCAGGTTGTAACCCCTTTATACTTCATTGACAACAGGACTTAGTGATGCCAGAAAAGATGATCTGGATTAAAATGCCTTCTAGTCTTTGCTCTTCTGGGATCTAAAGACATAGCCCACAATAACTGACATTCCAGTCCCATATTAGGTAAGGTTGTGATTGCACACGGGATTTCTTCTAACACATTTTCTTAGGCAGAATCTCAGAGAACTTGCCCAGCTTTGGAAAAACTGTGTATACAGATTTCAACCTCCCAATTTCTTCTATTGCATAGTTTGCATCACAGTCTAAATTTCTAGGTTCATTGCTAGCACATAAGCAAGGCTTGTGAATGGATCTTTTCCCTCTGAAGAAAGAGTCATACCTTTAAATCATTCAGTGCATGAACTTGAGAGCTACCATGATGTTTTTTCTTGCATGAACTTGAGAGCTACCATGACGGTTTTTCTAACGCATTAATCACAACATAGTCAACTAATCAATGGATCTCTCTGCAGATGTAAGATTTCTGCTAATTCTACAAAAATAAATACGATTGGCCTGGAAAGCATCCGTGCTTGGCAACAACTTTCTTTTTGTGACTTCAGGCTGTAGCAGCTGTTTCAAATGTCAGCAGATAGGGCAGAATTAAAAAGGATAGACCATGTGGACAGGGGAATTGCAGACCTAACCTGTCTGTGCCTGTGCCAAGAAATCTGCAGATGTATAGATGATCATCAATTCTTTTATCTAAATTTATTAACACTTTTAATCAGTCTGAATGTGCAGCTACCATAGCGCCAAATGAGATGAGTCTGATAAAGATCTCTTCTTTGCTCTATGGGGATACTGAAAAAATGCCACACAATTGACACCTCAGGAAAAACAAGATTTAGCAAAATATTAGGATAACCAGTGTTTTTAGAAAATATCTTTGAAACTAATCCTGCTAGGTTTTACAGAGCACACCCATCTAGCATATTTTCCTCGAAGATATAGTTTATAAACATAAGAACAGGTGTCTCATTCCATCCCACATAGGTGAAAGTCTCTTGCGAGCTGATTACATTGTATCTCTGACTACCAAGTTATCCTCTGAATGCATTTCATGACCTAAACCATTCCTTAATTATTATCAACAATAATCACTAGAACTAGAGAAGTACTTTGTATGGTCTCACTTTTGCCGATTTAAGTATGACAGGTTACTGCAGTGATTCTGCTGAGTTTGCCACCGGTAATACGGTCCTACGACATGACATTATCAAGTCCTCCCCAAAGCATTCACTAGGAGTGATTGCACTCCCCAGTCACTATGGGCTGAGTTTGCAGTACCAAAGTCCTGGTTATTTTGCTTGTTTGTTCAAATGCAGGCTGAGACTACAAATCAGAATTTTTCTATACGTAGTACCAAAAATGGAACAAGATAAATTCTTCTTGCAATAGCAAATCTACGAAAAAGTCTCAAAAATTAGATTTTGCAATAGATCCCTTCCACAAAAATAGTGGTTTTATCTTTTCACATATTCTTGTATGTCAGATTATAATTACTGGAATTAACCAGTTTAAGGGAGGATGACAGTACCTTTAGGCCTAAATTGTGACCTACCTTTTCTTAAATATAATTTCTCATACCTGTTAGCAAAGTCCATGCAGTTCTTTATATGTGTTTTTTCCAAAACAAATGCTTCAATGATGTTTTTTCTAAAAAAAGAAAATAAATAATGCCAGCATCCATACAATAAAAAACCAATCTGCATGCATGATGGAGGGGAACAATGGTAAATATTCTTTTGCTGTTTCAAGCTTCCAAAAGGTAATGCTTGCATCAGCAACAGTAAATCAAATGAGTTTGGAAATTATGAAAAATACCTCAGCAATGTTTTATAAACTGGAAACATATATTTAGCTCAAAAGTTTATCTGCTCAGCCTTTTAAAAATGTCACTTAATCTTGTCTATATATACTGCTTTTTTTCCCTTTGAACTTTAAGGCCTTTAATACTTTTTCCTTTCAGATTCTCTTCTTTTTCCCCAGACTAACAGCTCAGTAACTCACAAGCTGCTGCTTTATGACCAAACCCCTGCATTGCACTGGCTTGTATCATCAGTATCAGCAGCTGCTGTTAAATCACCTGTCAAATTTGCAAAATTCTCACTCAATTTACCCTGAATGTCAGACTTGCATTTTTTTGTCCATGTTTCTGTTCATGTTGTTTACACAAGAGTTCTGCTGGGACCAATGGACGACTCGCTTGAGCTTCATGAACAGATGATCCTTTAATACCAACTGCCTCTGCACTAGGAAATGAGGAACAATGCAAAATTCAAATGTTGGTTGATGTTTTATGTACTAGGTTACATGAACCATTGATTCATGTATGAAGCAGACATCTTTGCATCTGAAATATCTAACTGGAAAGCCAACAGTCCAACCTATTGTGCAGATACTTTACAAAGTAATTAATCACTCTGCAATATACTTATCTGCTTTGGAAACAATTTTATTGCTTTGCACATGTGGAACGTAAATTGGTTTGCATGTGCACTATGCCAATTTCTCTGTAAACTCATTCATTGGCATAGATCAGATACGGCAATGAAAACTTGCAAATCATGCTTACAGAATTTCAGCCCAAAATGATGGTCTTTAATGCAACATCTTCTACTCCAGACCAAAATGTCTAGACAGTCAATGAGATCTTATGAAAGCTGTTCTCATCAGTTAATGGCAGTGTCCTGATTTCAGCTGGGACAGAGTTAATTTTCTTCCTGGTAGCTGGTGCAGAGCTGTGTTCTGGATTTGGCCTGAGAATGGTGCTGATAGCACACTGTTGGTTTTAGTTGTTGCTGGGTGATTTTTATACTCAGTCAAGGACTTTCCAGTGTCTTGGGCCCTGCTAGCGAAAGGGCTGGGGGGACATGGGAAACTGGGAGGGGACACAGCCAGGACAGCTGACCTGAACTAGCCAAAGGGCTATTCCGTACCGTATGACATCACACCGAGTATATAAGCTGGAGGAAGAAGAAGGAATGGGGGCGGTGTGTGTGTGTGATGGGACATCTGGCATTATGGCATTTGTCTTCCTATGTAACCATTACACGTGGTGGAGCCCGGCTTACCTGGAGATGGCTGAACACCTGCCTGCTCATGGGAAGTAGTGAATTAATTCCTTGTTTTGCTTTGCTTGCGTGTGCAGCTTTTGCTTTACCTATTAAACTGCCTTTATCTCAATCCACAAGTTTTCTCTCTTTTACTCTTACAGTCCTCTCCCTCATCCCACTGTGGGGGCAGTGAGCAACTGGTTGCATGGGGCTTGGTTGCCGGCTGGGGTTAAACCGTGACAGGCAGTTACATGAGGTCTCTTACAACTTTGGAACAGACCTCTGCAATAATAGAGGAATATAAGGAATGCTTTGGGTCAGTTCTTTTCATCCAGATGATAAGAAGAGAATTGCATAATCATTCCTATATCCTATAACCAAGAATGTTCCTCTTGGGTGTCATGGCAGTAATAGGGGACTGAAAACCCTTCAGCATTTCCTCAGTTCTTTCTTGCCCTCCCTGTTATACATGACTGGATTGAAATCCAGACCCGCCAGACCAAATCAATTCAGAGAACTTCAAGGTGAAAAGCCCCAGGACTGGTCTACAACCTACTACTGTGAGTTCCAAACATCGTTCTTACAGAGAAGTTCACAGAAAAACTGATTAGCTACAATTTCACTTTAGTAAATCCCTGTCACTGAGACCTCTATAGGTCCTTAGCATGCGGCCTTTTGTTTTAAGAATGCCCACTCCAGCTGCACAGTCTAGGATGCTTCATTACTTTATAAACAGTTAAACACATACATGTGTACGTGCACACACACACCACAAAGCTTTACTGTTACAAAAGAATTTTTACTGCCTCCCCAGTGCAGTTTGTTGTGCAAGGAAGACAGTTTTCAGCCACCGACAGCAATTTTCACCTCCTCTTAACGTACACTTTTAGCATTTTTAACATGTACCATGTTCATGCTAAAACCTCTGTAATGAAACGTGATAGTAGCATATAACAGCTACATTTGTGAATCTGTCTGTCAAGGATACATCTCACTGCTTACTCTGTGAAATACTAAATTGTTCACCTTCATGAAGAAAACACCATTTGTGGTTTTAAATAACTACGTTTTTGTCTGGTTTTATATTAATGGATCAGCTTGCCTGTTTTCTTCTCTGAATCACAGTTCTACTTTGAGCACTCCTGTCCACATACATGAAAGCAGGAGTTAACCCTTCCAGATTTGAATACTTTTGTACCTTTTAACCAAGTTTACGACAAAGTTTTAAATTGCTGTAATAGTAGTAATAGTATTACCTACAATATTTATTTCCTGATTTTTCAGACTGAATTATTGACCATGTTATTGTCAACCACTCTCGACAAAAATAGCACCCAGGTATGGTGCAGTTTGGAACATCAGCCTCTTTCTGTACCAGGTGTTGAACAGTGGTGTGACAATTCTTTTTTCCCAGTGTTCCAGAAGTGGTGAGCCACTTCAGTGCCCAGGGACAGAGGGATGTCTTTGCTCATTTTAAGGGACATACTCACCGAACTCTGAAATTCTTGAGAGAAATGTGGCAAGACTACTTTCCATAAGGATTTCTTTTTATGGTTTTGTTGTTGAGAGTTGGTGGGCAATAGGAGGGTTTCTCATAGATGAAGTACAAAGTCTGGGTTCTGCTACTGTACCTATACCCAAAAGTATGAAGTCTGAATACACACTTCTAAACCTAAGCAGAGACAGCTTTTTAATCATAAGCTTTCCTAGCATGTATACTTGATACAATCAGAATGACTAAAGTATTAATACTTCACATCCCGTATGTTTGCAGCATCACAAGGAAAAAAAAATAAACCATTGTTCTAACATGTTTAGACCTTAATTCACACAATCTAGTTTATACTACCAAGCTTCTGTGCAAGTGTCTGTAGGACTTACGCTGTCACCTGAGAATATTAAGACAGTGTGGAAGTAGGTGTGCTATAGGAGTATAGAGGAAAGAATCTGGAAGGCTATTTAAGAGAAGCAGGCTTTATGGAGAGATTTTAAGAAGCAAAGGATATGGGGGTTATCTAGCACATGTGAAGAGACAGCTGTTCCAAGAATAGAAGTTAAATAAAAAAGCAGACACCAAAAAGGTTTGGAATAAGACAAAGGAATCTCCTAGAAAGCAATCTGCACAGAAGCCCAGGGCTGTGAGCATTCAACAGGAAAGGGAAAAAAAGGCTAAAGAACAATTTTCTATTTTTGATGGAGAGCTTTTGATCACACACACAAAAAAAATACATGCATTTGTATGACAGGAGATGTTTACATCACATGTTTATCTTCACTCTTTAGGGAAGGAATATTGCACAGTGGCAGAGCCAAAAACGCTGCTTACTATTGTGTCCACCGATGAATGTAAAATACAAGAACTCCATTTTGGAAAAAAAACATTTACATTGCCATTAACTTAAAAACCAAAAGCCTCCCCCAATCCTTTCCTCTGTGCTTATGAGTTTCAAACACAGCAGTTCTCCTAGGTCACATTTTCACTTCCTTTTTGAGCAGTACTCAGACACGGTACTGACTATATTCTTGGATGATTCTATATTGACATGTATTACATGTAGTGCCAGAATATTTGGCTGACCAAGAAGATATCAATATGATTAAAAACATTCATCTATGAATATAAAAACATTTTTCTATAAATAATTTTCATGGATAATACATAGAAGTTGTCAAGTGTTTGATATTGAATATCAGGTACATCATGATTATTTGCTTTCACAGTCCAAAGTTCAGACACATGTTTCTTTGCAAATTCACACAGAAATATGCCTACCATTTTGGAACACCAGTTTTATTTAAAAATAAAGCCCTCAGATGATAATTTAAATGACTTATAAAGACAAAATAGCAGGTGTTTCACGCAATAACTGAGCAAAACATTTTCTGTGAGATAACAGATTTTGTAAAGTGAATTTGGAATTAGTCTTACAGTTTAGAAACTTCTGTTCTGCATCAGTACAAAAAAAACAACCAAACAAACAAACAAAAAAAAAGCCAGAAGTGGTTTATTGGTCTATAAATACATTTCTCAGGTGTCTGAAAGTAGAATAAAAAGCAATCATTAATGGATCATTAAAAAAAACAGAAGTTCTTTGATGGAAGCAACCGCCTGAAACAATTTTCCTTGAGATTACACTTCTTCCTCACTGAATACATTAATTATTCTATCTAGACAGCACATTTGCCTTAATTACCAATTCTCATCTCAAGCACTGTTTTTCCTCTGTATAGAATAGGGAAAAACTTACTCCTTTGTTACCCAAGAAGCAACCTAGTGGACTTGTTGACACAGATTTAATGCGCTGAAACAGAAAATTTTACTCCCTTATACATCAAAAAGAAAATTTAAAACATTTTGGAAAAAGATCCAAAATATTTAAATAGTATCTTAATTGTAGTAAACTGCAAAGTTGAAATTATTCACATAATTACAATTCAAAGATTTTTTTTTACAAGTTAAAAATGCTGACAAATTTTGTTAATTTACACAAACAGAATTTGGCAATCCACAGAAATGGGCTATCCTTTTATTTAAGCTATTCAATTTTGAAATCAGGTAAAAATCAAATCTACTTAAGTACAAGGAGTACAGGGAATTTACCTAAGCAAGGATTATCAAAATACTGCAATAGTATTTCAGTAAATGAAAAGGACGTATGTTTGAGTAAGACTCAAAGTATCTTTCTGATAATTCAGCAGGTCTTTTACTTTAGCAAATAAGTTGTGTTTAATTTGTGAAAGGAAAGATTAGGAGTTATTCTAGGGTGATTAGAAACTCTGAAAATAAAATTCCAATTAAAACTGACACATATAGATCTGTATATTGCATATGATCTTTTGATTTTTTTCTTGCCTTATAGGATGATCTTTTGTCACACTTATGAAGTAGATGTCACTAAACCTTTAAAAAGGAAGTAGAGAGCAAGAAAAAACACACAAGAAGTTTAAAACAAATCCCTATTGATGCAAAGCTGGTTTTGATTTCTGGGTTTGGCTTTGGTTTGTTTTTTTTTTTTCCAATTTTCTCTGCTTTAATCTGTCAAAAGATTACTGCCTCTCACAACAGGGAAATTAATAACTTGGTTCCTTTGTTACCTGGATGGCTTAAAAATTTAATTTCTTTTTCCCTTCAGAAGGATGGCCAAGCACTAAACATATCCCTGAAATGCCATCCCCTTTGAGACAGATATTCCAGTCTCTTTCGGTAAATGTGTTTTCCAACTAAAATCTTTACCTCTTATCATGCCTGCAGCCCCAGATGCCCTCTACACTTCCAACTTAATAGATAACAGATGTCAAGCTATTCTCTACAAGTGCAACTCTTAAGACAGTGACTGTGCTTCTCCCCCAGACCCAGTGAAGGGGTTTCATGGATCATTCAAGAACACTATAAATAATGACTCACACATTTATTGAATATATTCAAAAGGCCTATGAACAGTAGCCTTTTCAATCCAATACATTTACATATATCATACTTTGAGGTTCATTACATTCTTACAAACATCTGGACAAGAGCACATAAACTAATCAGCTTGCAAGGAGATTTAGAGCATGCTAATAATAAAGAACATGCCTAATACACACATGGAGCACCAGCTTTTACTGCAGGCTAAATAGGGCTTGACAAGGATAGCATCTCTTTTATACCAGAAGGATTTACCAGTTACTTTCATCTCCTGGCAAAATGATTTTAACTTCAGAAGCAACTAACAACACTTCATTACAGTTTCAACCTATCTGAATTACTGATTGCCTGAAGTGGCCAAGCTAACTCTAACATTAAACCCCCACTCTCATCTAATCTCAACATTCTGTGTGATGTTATTTGGCCTACATTACCTGCACATGGGTATTTCAATCACTCACAGAGAGGTAAAGACATTAATTAAGTCTGTGCGCTTCTGTGAGAGAGTGTGGTTGGATATTACACTGAACTGCAAGAACTGCCAGTGGGTCTAAAATAAAATTGGCTCAATTTGAAATAAAAAATGGATTTAAATCCTGCATGTGTGTTAAAATATAACTTGCTGGGCACAGCTTTTGATGGTGGGTGTAGGAATCAAAATGTTAATCTGGCACACATGAAATGGCCATATTCTTAGCCTGGAAGTGTTTGACATTGCACCTTTCAGCAATCATGTATTACTGGGAGAGAACTGTCCAGAACTTGTTTTCCTTCATAAGGCTGCATTATTTTTTTTTCCAGGGATTGCAACTGGACAATCATGGCCAAAAAGGCTGAAACTCAGAACCTAAGACAGTTTATATATACTTTTAATATGGTAATACAAGTGATAGAAACCAACATAAACTGATATAAAAATAGAGACGGCCATGAAACAAGAGATCTCCTTATTAAAAATACATTTCTGAAAAACCTAGCAGTTTCCTACAGAAGTCTGTGAAGTATTTGGTTTTATTACCTGTCCATACTATACCTGTTCCTATAATAATACATGAACTATTGCAGAACTGTTCCCATAATTTTAAAACAAAGAACCATCTCTTCAGTATAAAGAGACTATGATACCTGTCCTAGACCAAAATGAGACAGTCTCAATAAGCATATAAAATCCAAAACTATGTTTTAAACCTTCTGAGGTAACCTGTGTTGCCTGAAAGATTTACAGTTGGTATTTATTATCTCCTGTTTCCAGCAAGACGAGTATCACGGCTGGAGGATTAGCCTTGAATTTAGGTTCCATGGCTTTTTTTCATCAGGTCCTTAAATGTTTGGGGTCTGAGGTGAGATATAGGCGCTAACACAAATAACTAAAAAGAGGGTTAAAGAGTTTACATTTTAAATGAAAATAAAATTATTTAAACATTTATTTTATTTTGCTGCCAAGAAGGATTACAGTGAGCACATTACAAGTACGTATTTAAATTAAAATGAAACGTATTTTGAAACAGAATAAAAACTATTGTCTGTATACGTGTATATTGATAATTAAATCCTGTATCAGCAGTTTCAGAGTCTGAAACAGTAAAAGGAGCACAGTGAATGGAATGCTTTACCTCATTTTTGTAACTAGATCATTTTATGGAAGACTTGGCATTAATTCCCATGGACTTTCCACTGTGGAGTCAGCTATCATTTTGTCAAAATCACATCTATCATAGTCTTTCTTTCCTGCAATCAAAAAAACCTGCTCTAAGTTCAGATAGCCTTCAGACACCTCTGGGGCAGACGTATTTGTATTCATTCTAAATTGCTGGACACACACTCTACAGTTATGCCAGCATACAGCCCTATTGCCTAAAAAGTGAAAACAACTGATATATATGCTCTTCCTTCTACTTTACACATTGCTCAAGGTTTACTGAATGCTGTATGTGAAATTTGCTCTCCACCCAAACTGTGCAAATGAAAGAGAAAGTCAATATTGATAGAGAGCAAAGAGCGAAGGGGGCAAATTGGTCAGCACATAAACCTTTTCTTCACAAACTTGTCCAAAATTTCCTTTTGTATGGTGTCTGACTGGCTGAACTATTCAGCAATCAGCTCACTATGACAAACTAGTCCTTTGGCAGTTTAAACAATTTGGTAATGAATGTAAAAGTTAATCCTTTCTTGGAATACTGTCCATTACCGACATACAAATACTTACAGCGGGTAGCAGGTCTGCCGTGCAGCAGTGATTTCACAGTGTCTTTTTGTTACATGACAGAAAAGCCCCTATGAAGACATTAAGGATTCGGACGGCAGAGCCCTCTGGAAGGAAGGGACCACGCGCGGTGCAACTGCTGCACCGCAGAGCTGCTGGGGCTGCTCAGCACCAGCCCTCTGCTAATGTCATGCACTCGAGCTTCACTATTTCATTGTAGTGCACAGCTGAGTATTTCACCAGAAATGTTTTCAGATGAGAGAAACAGCACTCCCCAACAGGTCCATTTTGACAGGAGAAAGGCTTAATAAACATCTCTGAAATACTGACTAAATTTTCATTTTCTTATTGTTCTTCATGCCCACAGATTGCCATTATTAATTCTTCAAAGACACCCCTTACCTTCTAAGGATGATGTTGGTACTGTAAGAATGGTGTTTTAAGCATGTTGAACTGCTAAGTCTTTGGATTTTTGCAGACACTGGTACAATTACTTCACTGCTGGTAACTTAGTGATACGCTTATTGGTGCACTTTGGTTAAAAATTACTGTATAGTTGAAATATATTTACCACCCCTCCCCTCAATCTTAGTATAATTTAATGTTTTGAAAGCACTGAACAACTATAGTGATGACACTTTTTGCTGGATAATTGTGTCTTCTCTTGTGACTGGTTATTTCACAGATTTTTAGTTTCTGATTAAAACTTGAATAAAATTACGTGCTGAGCAGCATCACATGCATCACAGATAGGTCATGATATATTTAAAGTATAGGCATTTACTTCAAATGTCCAGAAAACACTCAGGAAATGTCTGTATAAAAAAAGAGGAAATGTAAATTCAGGTATGTAAATGTTCAAGAGTAGGAAGTAGATGAAAGAAGTCATGCAACAGAGAAGAGAAATAAAAGTAGATTTTTTAATACTTTGAATTGCACTTCCCAAATACCTCTCCTGGAATTCAGGTATTAGGAACTGAGAACTGGGCTTCTCTACATGTTCTCAATTAAATCAATATGAAATTAAAAATCCCACAACTCATATGAACCTCATATTAAGAAATAAATATACTCACTCTAAGATAAACAGTAAATGGGTTACAAGAAAACTTTTAAGCTAATTGCAATAAGGTTTGCAGAGGAAGGATAGTCCCATAATTTAAACATTATGCTGGTTTTCCAAACAAGATAAAGACCATTACATGACTATGGCCATGCAACAGATTTCTAATCTGGGCATTTATCATGCACTTTTGATCATCTCATCCCTTTCTCTGTCTGCTTTCCTCTGTCGCCCAGATCTGTGTATACCATTCAAACCTCTTCAGATCTCCAAAGAGCAACAGTTTGCCAAAAATATCCCCAAAGAACGACAGCCAGAGGGATCTACTTCCATTCTGTCAAATGTGGAATAATGAAATTTCTCCACAAAACTACTCCAGTCTAAAATGCGTGACAGTCAAGCAATAATGCATTTAAGATCCTTGCATCACTGCTGTGGTATAATCAGGAATTTTATACCCTCAAAAAGAACCTCTGGTCCACCTATGACAATATGCTGTTCTTCAACAGAAGCTGACACTATCAGCTTGAAAGGAAAACCAGGTAAAAAAGCCAAATCAAAACCAACACACCCCAATCCCAAGCCATCACCATTTCAGCAGGCAGTATCTCTAGGGAAGATCATGATATTGTGACTGGCAGCTGACTTATTTCCAAGCTGTACAAAAGGAGGCACAGCTTTTGCTTTGAAACTAGCCAAATTATTAGACAAACAGTTTTCAAAACATCAAACCCATACTTTTAAAAGCTCTTTCAAACTAAGTGTTAGGTCTAGATGCATTGACCTGCACCTAGTAATGCCCTGCTCCCCTGAGGTACAGCCAGTTCTATAAAGGAAAAGATTTGTCAGCATACTTTAAAATGTTCAGATGAAAAAAAACCAACAACCCAAACTGAAGACTGTGGCTTTAAACTAGTCAAAGCAGGACAGAAATTGTAAAACAATCTTTTAACACAGGGTTTCCATTTAGGACCGCAGACAGAAAATAGAACAAGTAATCCTATCTGACATCACTAGTGAAACAACAGAAGGCCATTAAACAGGGCAGCCTCCAGAAGAAGTGTCATTTTTAAACCTGTCTGATAGCAATGAGAAATGAGGAGCTGGCAAAATGCTATAATTTCAGGATGCGTAGATAGGGATGGAGAACTTGCAAGGAGCAAGGAGGGATGACTACTGTAAACAAACAGAAACAAGAACGACCTTGTCTGGAATGGGAAAATCTCTCTGTATGTCAAAATACTAGCCAACTAATAAGCAATGATCAAAGAATTCTTCCCTGCATTTACTGCGTATTCCCTTATATCTTATTTCAGCTATTGCTGTTATGTTCCATTACATCCTAATGTGAGGATATTTTCCATCAACTCAGTAAAAACTGTAGTATTGTAAAGACTGAACTATAACAGTCACTGGATGTCCATTTCTTCTAATCCCCAAATGGATGAGTTCCTTGAGTTCCTGGTTTTGTGTGCATGCCCTGATTTTACACTGAGGATGGTCAGGTTGAAATGGTGAAAATACTGACTATAGAAGTACGCACCAATGGGGACTGACCACTGAAATTACAATTCAGCTGCAGTTTGGGCATCAGAGCTAGTAAACAACAAAAATCTTAACTTTTCCCAATAGGCTTAAATTTGATTGCTAAAACTAATTAGGAGAAGGAAGTTCAGATATTACACATGCCAAGCAGGTTTGTCTGCTATTGTGCTGAGTCCATTCCCCTCTTACAGCCTTTTGGAATTCTTGAACTTGGCATTTCCATCTCAAAATTCTAACTCTGAGAGTCTGCTTGGAGACACAGGCCCAGGGCAGGCCTCACACCCCCCAAAAGCTCACCCGAATATGCTCACCTCCCTCCTTCTAGCACCCCAGCTAGTATGAGAGGCTCCTGCCTCCAAGTCCTTTTGGGGATATCAGCGTAGGACCTAGTCCTGATACATGTTTCCTGAAGGAAATTAGCTACATCAGCTCAACATTGTCTCACGTACATACACATCTGTTAAATGTACTGCTGTACCTCCATAAATTAGCAATGCAGACGGGTATTTTCTCTAAAATTTTCACGATGGTGACTCACTGACTGTTTGACTAGCCACTGAATATGAATAATGATGACCACCTCAACCAGTCTTTAGCTTTTTATGGAAAACATAAAAAATAAGATATTCATATGCATACACGTGTACAAAAATTTGCAGTTTCTGAGGTTTTTTACATTTTCAGACTATTTTTCTCACCCAAACCAGCTTTATATTTGAGATACTCTGCATTAACCAACTTGGAAACTAAGTCAAGCCACTCTGTATAACATTCCAGTGGTACAAGCTGAGCAGGCATTACATTTTAATATTCATCAAGTAGTCTTTAGCCCTTTTACCACAACCCTATTAGAAGATTTAATGTCCATAAGTCCTTACTATCTCTAGCACCTTGGAAACCTGAAAAATAACTTTGCCTAAAGAGCTTTCTTAGTTTAGTCTCAGTTTCGCCAGGCTTTCTGCATATGCAAGCCTTCTGAACATGACTCATTCTAGTTTGGCTTTTTGTGAACCTTTTAAATCTCCCTGTCTTTTTGAGGTCTCAGATTATACATGTGTTCAAAATTGCATACAGCTGTCTAAACACAATCTTAAAAGCCCTTTGGAGCATTAAAATAATTTCCCTGCATTGCACTGTATCCTCCTCTTTAACACTAACAGTGTTCTGTTTGCTTTTTTATATTCACTAATGTGTAATACTGAGTTTGATTGCTTGATTGTCTACTGTCACACGCAGATACTACTCCTCATCTGTGTTTGACAGGATGTGCTTGTCAGCGTATATCCTGGCTATTCTAAATCTACTGCTCCAGTCTTTCACAATGGTCTGCTTGAAGATGCACATTAAATTTGCCCACTACAGCTTAATAATAAAATTATTCTTCAAAATTAAATTTCATTCCTCTGTATTAAAGACGTAACACAAATGCTTTTTAAATAAAAGGAGGTCTTTATTGTTGTTACAGGGATGTCCATAACTACCTGGTTTGTTTTATGTGCATGTTATGATGGTGTGAATCTAAGAGTTATTCTTTCAGTGTATAACTAATCTAACAACTATCTTCCTAGAGCAGGTAACTGATTCACTCCCTCATGCTGCTAAAAATTATTTTAGGCTACATCAGTGACCTAAGATTAGGGCAAACATAGATGCCATGAGCTCAATCAATCAATATAGTGAAGGCTCAGAGAAAAAGTGTTACTTTTTTCCAAAAGTAGAATTAATTATGTAATTTTGCACTTAAGGAGGCAGAGGAGGGATACAGAAATGACTGAAGATTAATTTTCAAAGCTGATATGGGGTTTAATTTTGGTGACAATGACATTTGGAACATAAATAGGCCTATTTCATCTGAGGAATGAAAATTCTGGTACATAAAAGGCTATTGGGCAAGATGCTAGCAATGCTCATTAGAATAAATGTATTTTATGATACAAAGCTTCGTTTTAATTATCTGTTTAATTTAAACACAAAAGCTGAAAAAATTATGAGTGATCAATATTGCCTCATTCAGGCTGAAAAATTTACCTGTTTTTTCATAAATAAATCACAGAACCATAGAACTTATAAATTGAAAAGGAATATTATATTAAGTAATCCATTCCTCTTGCATGGGTAAAATTAATTCCTTCTTCATAACTATAAATGTCAATAATTTAATTCTTATTTTGATTTTCCTTAAGTATGAAATGAAGAAGTGAAAAATTGTAACACACAACATACATACAATAAAAGGCAGTTTATTAAAAGATATAACTGTAATTTTCTATCTGGATACAGGTTTCTAGAGGCTTATGGAACACTGTAGTGGATTTTAATTTCTGTCTTTAAAATATTTTTTCGTATTTTCTATACATAGATTTTTTAAATTTCACTTGTAACTATACAGTTAATATTGCGTTGCAGTCCAAAGAGATCTGTCTCTGACTGACAGACTGAGAACAACAACAGGGCATGGCAGCCAGCAGTAAGAGGTGCAGCAGAGAATGCAAGAGGGTGATAAGATGTAACACAGATGCATTTGAGTACAATGAATAAAAGCTCTCATAGGAATGTTTCCTGTAGCCTTTCTTTGACACCTCTGCTCAAAACCGCCTTTAAAAGTGGGAGAGAGAAGCAGCGTTCACTGCCCTTTTGTTAAGTGTGATAGCCGAAACCAATGGAGTCAGCTATCATCATTAATATCCTTCTCCAGAAAGGATTTTCAATAGTCCAGTGGTAGCTAATGAAGTTACCATGATGCAAGTGAGACCATAAGCAATACCACATGTCCAGATAAAAGGGAGGAAAGAAAGTGGAAGAGCAGGAAGATCCGAGCACCCTTTGCATTCTCTCCATACCTCAGACTCACTGCTGGTCAGACAAGGGACTGAAATACAGTCCTTAATGAATGTTTCTCTTTTGTTGCTGGATTCCTGCCTTCAGCTGCTGATAAATCATAGGAATCCACACTATCCCTTCGCAATCATTTACTCTCTTTCAAAACTAATTGCTAGGACCGGTTGACTTGCCCTTTGGGCTGTACACCATGTGTGGTATGCAGTCACATTATGATGACTTAATTCCTTCTATTCAAATTACTTGATGGAGAATTGCAAAGGATATCAGATTTTACTCTCTAGGACCTTTGCTCTCCAGTGTCTTGCCAGTTTAAGAGATGTCATGATGTCAATGACTTCTAAATCTGCAGCTTTTACTAAAAAAGAAAAACCTAACAAGGACCGGTGTCCATGGTGACACAGTGAAATACAGCTCAATTTTTTAACCAGCTACCTTAGAAGATAACAGTTAATATCATATTGACAAATGCAGTATAAAATATGCTTAAGAATTCTGATCTCTGGAGTCAAACATTTAGTTCAACAAAAGAGGCAAAGTCTAGAATTTAGTTTTACTAGATGCACCTCTTTCAAAGACTTCTTTGTGTGCAGATTCAACTTCAGAATGCAGTGATTTATTTGTCTGTGGTTCTTAGGAGAAATGCAGGAATTATCGCCCCCTTTTATGCATATATAAATAAAGAGATTTTTTTTTTTTTTTTTAAGGAATCTCGTTCTTACCTTAGGCAGAGAGCATACAAGTAAGATGTTTAAAATATGTAAGACCAGCAAACTGCAATTGGAAGTTAAATACCTTTTAGTGTACCCCGAATAATAATCCTTTGACAAAAGACTATGCTCTATCATATCCCTAGTACAGCTGTTTTAGGTTTGTTTGGTTTGTGATTTGTGGGGTTTTTCTCTCTCCAGGTGGTTGGTCATTAGATATTTCCTGGATAACCTCTACACAAAAAGAAAATATTTTCATACTCTCTATTGATCTTTAATGCATAATCTTCTAAATGACTAGAGACCTCCCAAGAACTGCTCTTAGTTTTTGTTACTTCTTTTTTTCACCATGCAAGTTTAAACATCAAGAGCTTTAATTAACATTAGAAGCATTTTCCTCCTGTGGCCTAAAATTTACATGGCTAAATTTCCCCTCAGACTCCTTAGTCCTGGTAGAATTAGTGAAATAACTTATCCTTGGCAATATTTACATGGTCTGTCAGGAAACTTTCAGCATGAAAATTATAGAGACAGAAGAATAATCAATTAGTATTTGCTAGGAATGCTCTTTCCCCCTTGGCTAGGAGATCAAAGCTGAATCATTATTTGACCATATTCTAAATGCTTTATTTACCAAAGGAAATGCACAGTGAGAATGCATGCAATTTGTCAAGTCATTTTTGTCCATTTTAGGAAAAAAACATTATGAATGCCATAACTACATATTACTGATGACATTTTGAATTGTACTGTTATCTGAATGAGCACTAATAGCTTAGAATGTTAAAGCCAATATAGACAGTTATATGAAATAAATTCCAAATGGAAAGTAAAAGGTAGTGTGATAATAAATGTTGAGGCGAAAAACAAACGAAAAAGAGCTACAGGTCAATGATAGAAACTCTCCTTTCATTTAGAGGACTCTGGAACAAGAATATTGGAGTAAGAAGAGTATCTTTCCACATGTCAACATTTCTGTTTCTGTATGTCTTTAGACAGGTGAGATCTGAAATTGATAAGTTCATATTTCTATCATAGTTTCATTTTTTTTCCATTCCTTTACACTGACTGCATATATAAATTATACATCTGAATAAATATTAATGGAAGCCTCCATGGATTTGAACACACAAACACAGGATTATTTCTGAATTTAAGTGAAGAAGAGATATTCAGAAGGTGGGTTTTTTTAGCTGAGGAAATCACAGCCAAAACACTCCTCTGCAGACAGAATGTGTGGTAGAAAGCAGCATTAATTTCACATATGTGTTAACAAACAATGGTTTGTTGTTCTTAGGTCACAGGACTTAAGCCTGTTGAACATCTTAAATAATTAACTTTGATCATTTTTGGTAATGACCTACAGAAAAGGCAATGTTCGATGGCAGCTGGCATGCAGGACTGTGTGAGATACTGTGGTCTCTGTTCTTAGGATAAAATGTAAATATGACATCTCAGTTACCACTCCATGGAAAACAGTTTTATGTCAATATAGTGAAAATTAAACACTGCATCAAAATTTCCATTTTTAAAGGAACTTTCATAATTCTCTATTTATTCTTTGATTTCTCTTGTTATTTTCTAAAACAGCTCTGCTTGCTGTATTGGATTACGTAAGAACACTTCAATGGAGCACCCTGGTTTCTGGAGTTACTTCAGTGAAACATGGAAAGCTTATGGTCTTGAAAACTTACACACGGGAAAACAAACATGCTTATTAAGAATACACTGATAGTTCTCAGAAACATCAGTGAACTCATTTAGTTAATGATATATCAACCATGTAAGCAGTAATTAAGACAGCGCTGATGAATACATTTGTAACAGCAAGAGTCCTAAATCTTGGACCTGGGTGGACTAACTTATTTTACAAAGACAGGAAGACAGAAACCAACATGTTTAGGGGTTTCTCATTTCATTGCAGTTTGCAAGGAAGCAACACTTATGTGAATAAAATTAACTCCTGTTCCCCTGAGACCATTTTGTTAAGAATTGTTTCACTTTAACTGAAGTAAATTTATAATTTCCTGAATGTAAAAAAAAAATAAAATATCACTTAAACTCCCTTTGTCAGATGGATCATTTTCATGGCTTTTTTTTTTTTTTTCTTAAATATGCAGTAAAAAGCAGTCAAGGAACATAAGAACACAAAATTCATTATTAAAGTAAGTTAAGGATAATCATAACAAATAAAATCAATATCAACAATAAATAGGAAATAAGTGTATACAGAAATGACCAAGAACTGAAGGGAATGTCTTTAATGTAGAAGTGCTCAAACAATCATAGTTCCCATGGAACCACCCCAAGGAAAAAAAAAAAAGGGTGTGTGTGTGTGTGTTAAAATTTGAAGAGTCATTATTTATATAGCTCACAATAAAAAATTACTTTTGAATGTTGAACAACATATTAAAGTTTTTTTTTCCTGTAATCAACATAATTGTGCAGTGAAGAGTGGCAGCAGTCATAATCATTTCCATAGCATATGAGTAAGTCCAGGCAATGCACAGATAATTTTTCATTAAAACAATTAATGAGTTCTCACGAAACTGCCACCTCCACTTGTATATGTCCACACTCAAACAGACACACAAGATACAGAGAATTAAAGCAAAACTGTAGATTCTGCCTAAATGTTTCTCTCTCATTCTTCTGTGATTTTTTTCCCTATAAGATGTATAGTGAAAATCATAAACAACTTGGCCCTGAGCATTTTCCTCAAAGTCCTTACCAAATACGAAAACAATTATGGCTTTCTACTTTTAATATTTTAAGCCACCAAATGGTAAACAGGAAGATATCAATGAGATTAAGAGACTGCAAGTTCCTACAGCTATTCAAAGATTATTCTTCTACAAAGTCTGCAAGAAAAAATGTTGCTTTTGGCTTAGCTGAGAGCTACCTGTGCTTCTTATGTCAAGCTAAAGATAACAGATGAAAATGTTGCATATGTATACAAGTAGCTTGGGAGGGAAACAGATGCTTTAAAATGGCCTCTGTGAAGCACTGAGGATGCAGATGGGGAATATGCTGTTAAAACATGGCCATTATATTACTTTTAATATCTCCACTCTGAAGGAAACAGGCCAGTTAAGGACTACCTTGTCTGGAGATTCGCTTAGGGCAAACATTAGCACACCCCATGTTAATAAACCATGCTTAGAAAGCATCTTACAGTAACGTGTACTATGTAGCAAGCTGGAAATAGCCTACACCAGCTGTGAAGTGTGAGAGGCAGAGCAGAGCCAGCACCTAGTGTCCTGGTTGGCACTTTGATTCTAAGCAATGTGTTCTCATCGCAAAAAAGCTAGCGACAGGTAGAAGGTGTAGACATCAGAAATAAATAATGTATTTCAGGAATAAGAAAGAGGCAGGAATCATAAAGACTGAAGCTTAAATTTGTTTCTTGTTCATACCTCAGCCTAAAGTGACATGGTTACTAAAGCCACAGTAATAGCGTAGGGTTGATTTAAACTAACAGAGAGAAGAGTGTTTCAATATCATTAATGTTCCTTGAAGTTAAAATCAAACCAAACCAAACCAAAACCCACAACTGTATATGTAGGGGACATACATCTAGTCCATCTCCAGATGTCTACACCTGAGCAATCCACCCTAGGCTCTGGAAAGAGATAGAAGAATGATGTGATCGCTTTTGGAGAATTGTATTTGATTGAGATCAAATGCTCTCTAGAAGAGCTGACTATATTTTTAAAAAATATATCTTTCCATAAAAGAACTAAAATTGCCTAATGCTAGGTCAGACGGATTCAAGCCCAAGTATGAGATGTACTTGATTTATTTGTGTTTGAGGGGTTTTTTTTCCCTTTCCTTCCTTTGTTTTGGAAAAGTAGGTAATTGAATTGCTACATGGGTTGAAGAGAGCATTAGATATTTAATTTTCAAATTAGATGGGCCTTAGCTCACCATTGTTTGCCTTCCACTCCTCCTCCCACCGCCACCATAAAATCCAATTCATATAGTTACTGTTTAGGAAGCTTAATCTTTCTTTCCAAATATAAACTCTGCTCAGACACAAACAGCATTATCAACTTTTTTGATATAAAGGAGTAGAAAACTCACTTTCAGTGAAAATTCACCGAGTACTTGATGACATGCTGGACAAATCGCAGTTTAAAAGAACTTTATATGCTTCACATAACAAATACAGTCCATGCAATACACTGTAGTTCAAAAACGGCCAAACGATGTGACAATACTTTCCTACATTACTAGTGAAACTCAGGGATTTGTTGTCCGTAAGAGGTTTGTTCCTAGATAGTGTTAGATAATTAAAAGTTGAGAGACAGTGGAATTTAACCTAGAAAATTCTGAACTACTTTTTCAAAACATTATGCTTAGGATTTCTCCAATAAGAGAAACAGCTGATGCACACCTACGCCGTTAAAATCTTGACATATCTATTCTCCCTTTTTTATATTATAGTCTAGAAAAACCTTTGAAAATTATTAAAAAAAACCAGTATTTCCAACAACAAAAACTACACACCTGGAAGGCTGAATTCTCACCCTTCTATTAACTTCCCTTTAAAACTGAAAAATCTAAAAATCTGAGTAAAACAGTAAAAAACATTAAATCCTGACTTCACTAAAATCTGTAAGAACTTCTACGGTAATAAGATTTTTTTCTGAATGTTATCATCTTACTCAACATAAATATGAAATTAACACATTGTTCTGAAAAATAATTACCTTCAGACATAGCTGTTTGCATACAGATCATAACTTTCTGTGTGTAAAATGTAAACCATGCTTATAGCTTCTTCACCTCACTCATAGCTATTTCCTTAAAAAAATAAATCCTCTTTGTGTCCCTGATTATGTTGAAGATCTATCTGTTGTTGAAGGAATGAAAGATGCAAACAGTTTGTTGTAAAAATATATTATTTTTCAGCTTTGTTCACTTTCAAATACGTATTTCTCATTTGAAAAGTAATGATACATGGATTAAGGTAATCTTGAAATGTGAGTGACCTAAAAATTTTTATTGCTATTATTATAACATCTAGATAAACTGCAAGATTTGAACAGTCGTGAGCAGTTGGTTTTTGGGTTGTTTTTTTCCAGTTATTTCCCAGCAGGCTATTTGACTGTTACACACTGATCATTACACAAGCTAAATATCAGATGCAATATAAAAAGCATATATCAACATTATTCATAAGAGGTCTGATGAAAACTTAATTGCTTAATTCTGTGAAACATGAGAAAGAGAAAGGGTGGTTCTGGGTATGCCAATGTGGGGAACTTCAGTGCTAAAAAGTGAGACGACTCTGAAATGTAGATAAAAGATGAGCAAAAGCTTTAAGAATGGTTAAATTCATACTTAGGCGCTTAAATTCCACACATCAAATGTCTAAGACCTGTCACTAGACAGAAATTCATTACATTATCAAATTCCATGGTACATTTGGTCCATACTTGCTCATCTGGAAAACAGTTTACAGATTTTTTTCTATTGAGTGTTCCTCAGACATAGCACTATAATCAAAATAATATTACCATTTCAAAATAATTAATAAGATTTATCTTAAAAAAAGATTTTCCAATTTTCTTTTTATTATAGAAGATTAATTATTAGCCATCAAAATACAATAATAATGACAACAACAATAAAAATAACATGGCAATTGTTTTCAAAACTCAGAGAGTGTGAATGTGATCACCTATCAAAAGTAAGAAAAATACCTTTGTTTTTCAATTTAAATCACTACAAATAAGGAATGAGATTTTAGCTTCACTATACCTTACTTGAAATAGTCTTTGTAGTGATCATGTACTTACTAAGATTCTCTGAATAAGGTTTTGGCATCAGGGAAAGAAGTTCCAAATAATAGCCACACATAAAAATCAAAACTTCCCTGCAAAAAAAATTTCCTATAAGGGTATGGCTTGGATGTCAGTAGGTAATTTATGCTAAGAAAACAAACCAACCAACCAACAAAACCCCAAACCAAAAAAACCCACACCAACCCCAACCCCAACCCCAACCAACCAACCAACCCTGCCAAACAATCAAAGCCAATATACTGGTAAGAATACAAAGCCTAACTTCATGCACATAAACCTTAATGTGCCAAAGTCCTACTTTCACTCCCTAATCCAAAACGGCAACATCAAAATTGAGATCAATGCAAAAATCCTAACACAAATCCAGATGTGTATTTTTATAATGAAATTCAAAAACAAAGAACCTTGAATTAAAAAACCCAAACAAACAACAAAGAAAAAAACAAGTACTGGCATTTTAAAAAACTGGATAAAAACTGACAACCACAATTTAAATTCATGCATCTTATTTCTGATGTAGAGGAATAATTTTGTACTTATTCCTTAACTTGCATAAAGCATCATAGATGGCTGAACAGAACATAAGTGTTCTGATGTGTGAACAAGAATTTGAGAACTGTGCAGAAACTATAGCACAGTCAATAAGTTGAGTGCACCAACTGTAAACTCATTTTCATGAATACGACTTTTAATTTAGAGCTAGACACATGCACAAAGTACTTGAAAACTCCTATCAATGCTCAGAAACTTGCAGATGACTACCAAGTAGCCTAATTTTTTTATTAACATTATGGGAAGAAATTGATTTACAGTGGAAGACTACTTTGCTGTAGCAGTTAGTAGTACATTTACATGCCTCTATAATTTACTTCACTTACGGCTGTCTCTTATATTAATATTCATTATAAAAGTCCTCTTCTAATATTGCTTGATTTGACAGGAATGCATTAGCTATGACAAATGCTTTATAATGTGCTCAGACAATATTAATACAAGCAGAACCTCTGATAATTGCTGTTACTTAAATACAAAGATTTTCTTTTTTATTTGAATTAACCCTTTCCTCTCTTCTTCCAACCCTTCACTAATAGAAGTTTCGATAACTTTTTGATAACTATACATCAGTCAGAATCATTCCTAAGCTCAGCTTGGCTTCCTAGACCGCAAGAAAAACTGAACCAATTCAGTCCTTTCAGAAATTTTAAAACACAAAAATTGTTATGATGTGTGGGTTTGGGAAGGGATGTTTTAAGTAGAAGTAAATCACTTTCCTTAGCTGTGATCTCTATTTTATTTTACAGTAAACAAATTTTTCCTCAAGAGTTGACTTGTTCATGAAATCTCCTTATCCATACATAATCTGAGGTCACAGTCAGAATGTCTACAAGCATAAGGCAGAATAAACCTGGCTGCCAAGTTTACTACAGCTCTACACACTTTTAATAGGACTTGCCTGGAGAAACAGGGTCTGAAGTTTCAGAGGATACACAAGTAAGGTACTACCAGAAATTACATTCAAATCTCGCAACATAAATAGACAATAAAATTAGTCTATATAGTCATAATGCAGAGAGACCTGTGGGCAAGGAGCTATAAAAAAAAATAAATTACAGAATCTTGGTACACAAGGTAGAATCTACAACTCAACATTTATCACCAATTATATCATAATCACAGCTCAGCTTCATAAATATGTTAATTATTTCACTTGGAACAAAACACTGGAAATCAAGTTGCTGTTAAACAGGTGCTACCAGTGGTTTTGCTATAAGTTATACATCTACCTTGTTCTCAGGTAATGAGTGGCCAAAATCTAAGCACACTATAATCAGCTGGCTCAGTCTCTTGTGTTTTCTAAGACATTAACATGATATATTTCAGTAGTCTAAGCGAGATGTCAAAGTTCTCCAGATAAATGTTTCTCATGCTCATACTTAAAAAACAGACACAGCTTAGACTCTTACTTTCTAGAAAGCCAGGTCCTAAGTCATCTTCACAACAAATATTCAGAGAAAGCATTTCTCATTCCTGGTATCAATGGCAAACAGGTAGTTAATTCAAATAATAAACCTATCTAACTACCTATAGTCCAATGTTTGAAATGCAGAAGGTGTAACTATTGCAGGAGTAATATGTCCACAGCACACAGCACAGCACATTTCATAGCCTCAAGCAAACTTGTATGTATAGAATGAATAGAGCGAAACAAGCATATTTTGTTAGCATAATTTTAAAACAGATCATTCACTTTGCTATATTGTGCTACATCAGCTATGTTTTCCTTGTATTGAAGATGCTACTGTTAGGATCTGTGAGGGCTGGTAAGCTCTCCTCCCCAGGGAGGCAACAGTCCCTTCCTCTATGCAGACAGAAATGCCCATGGCTTGGCAGAGGGTATGGCACAAAACAAGTGTCCCAGACCGATTTTGGACTAGAATTTGTTGAGGAATATGCAAAACAGAGAAACAGAAATACTAGGCAGACAGGCCATTAAAGGACTCTGGCTAAACCATGAAGCTCTTCCTATTTTTTGTTTCGTGGATCCTGGGGCTCTGGCCAACACAGCTACCAAATAGGGAATGCTGCATCTAGCACTGACCTAACACATAGCTGGAGCTTCAGGAATTCCTCCCTCAATTCCACTGGGTTTTATTCCTTTTTTTCTATATGCAAAACTGTCCCAGCTTCCTGGGATTTTTTCACCCTTTGATAATCCCAGTGCCAATCAATATAATAGTTATATAATAATATGAACTGAAAATGGATAACCTCTTCTTTGAGCCTGGAACTACTCTATTTATTCAATTTATAACACTGTATCAACCAGCAATACATGGCAAATATACATTTACAAAATGGGCACTGGGGAAAATCTCCTTAAACCTCTCCCTGGTTCTCTGCAAAATTCTACCAATGATAACGCAAACCTTTAAATGTGCTTAAACACATATTAACCATTCAGCAATTCCAGATGAAATAAATTTCAGTAGTAAGTCTTTAAGGATTCTTCTTCAGGGTACATGCTCTGTACATTTACAAAACTTCATAAATAGTCTATAAATAATTCTACTATGATGAGTTTCAGCACTTCTTTCAAAGCTGGAAACTATGTGTTTGACATATATAAGTATGTCTGATTTGGAAAACTAGCAAGCTATTGCCATAATTAATGTGGGAAAACAATAAAGGAAGCTTTACATGACTGTACTGCTAATAAAGTCCTCTGCTGCTCTATTAGAATTGTTCATTTCCTCAGAGACCCAAAAAAGGAGTCTTGTATAGATCACACTGTTGCTGCACTATTGTGTAGCTAAGTTACGTTAAAGAAACAATCCAAAAAATAGATGTTATTTGTATCGTAGAATCATAGAGTGGTTGGGTTGGGAGGGACCTTAAAGATCATCTAGTTCCAACCCCCAACCATGGGATGCTATTTCTTATATGAAAATTTCCAAGTAAGAAAAAAAACCAAAACCACAAATAGATTGCCAAAGCACAACTCTTACAAAAACATGTTTGTTCATATATGAAAGAAAAATTTAGTTTCATTATCCTGACATCAGTCAACCATTTGGTACGACAGAGATGCATCTTTACTCCACATTTACTCTGTACAACTTCAAACCAAATTCAGTTTCTGGAAGTATGGCTTCTTGAGTGATGATCACACCTGAAGTTAAATTAAGAAATGTCTTAAACTGGCTGTGAAATGATAAAATATTTAAATCTCCTAAGGCTTCTTCTGGTCAATTTATGAACTTTATTGCCAACACTTCAAATATTGTACTTCAGATATTCAGGTCAGATAGCAAAAAAAAAAATTCTATTAAAATAAAATAAAAAGTAATGAATTCTTCAAACCAGGATTTGAAGCAATTAGTAATATTAGGTTAACTATGAACACTGAAAAGAAATATCTTTGCTCAGTTCATATAATCAGAGATATATTTTTAAAAATGAAACAAAACAATTAAAAAAAACATATGAAAAGTACCACATGCTATTTGGTAAAATAGCAAAGTTTGTTTCTTGATTCAGAGACTGCCCAAGTATGTATTAATGACCTTGAAAATGATACACATATTCTTCAAACCAGTACTGAACGACTCAGTAGGTAGAAGGGTGGGCTCAGCTACTGGAAAGCACTCCCTGGCATGCCTCGCTACTGAAGGAAGATATATTCACTCCCAAACATGTAAGGCTGGAATTGTCAGCAATATAGCTCATGAGTTCCGTAATGACAGCCACCTTGATGAGACACAGCGTCCACAGTATCTGAAGAAGAGAAAAACACTAAGTTTAAACTAGCACAGCTGTGTGCAGGAGCAGACAAGAAAGAAACTGTTCTTTCCAACTTTCTGGTTTGGGTTTTGAGTTTTGGGATTGTCTGTTTGTTGGTGGGTTAGGATTTTTAATTTTTTTTTTTTTTTTTCATAAACAGCAGTCAGTAACAAACCGAATAAAAATAACACAGGCAGAGATTGAGGATAAACCAAAATATAATAACCTGTTCTGGATCATCCAGATTAGTATCTGCAACACTTGGATTATTATTTTTTTTCCTCTGCATCATTATTTTTCCCCTGAGTGGTCATATTTTGAGGGTTTACTTTGAAGTGTCCTGGAAAGTGAAGTTTTCTATTTTTTAAAATCTCTTCAAAGTACTAGAAAGACTATTACCTGAAGGAAACAATGAGACAGATTTCCAGTCACAGATGGTTCTTCTAGACTATTATTGATCGACAAAAATGTAGCACAAAGTGCTATGGTGTTGACAACCACACTGTTAATGCTAATTAGTAGGAGTGGGCTAATTAAAAATTCCACTAATTGTCTCCCTTTGTTTAAAGTTAGCTAGCAATTGTTAAAAGCTTAAAACAAAATGAGAGTAGGAGACAGTCATCAAGCAGGCTTCACAGTTGTGATACAAGACAACCAGGGACCTTGACTCGGAGCCAGACAAACCACTGTTTAATTAAAAGGCAGCCTGGTAACAACTCAGCATTTGTGAACAGCCGTCACAGTGGACAGTTTGAAGAATTCCCTGGCATAGGAAAACAACTATAAATGAGAATCTCGAGTTTTTGTCCAGTGAAACACGTGTGAAAAATTCTCAGCAATAGAAGTGCTATGATGAAAGTTTAAATTTGCAGTACCAGGCTGGGTAATTTTCCTTTACATTTACCCAAACACACTAGTTAAGTACCATTATACAGTGAGAATAGTCAGATGGATTGTTATTTGCCTTTTAAGCAATTCAGTGAGCCTTAAATGGGTGCCCTGACTTTAACTCAAGAAAGCATTTGGATATCTGCTAAAAATATGAAAAAGAGATGCAGCCCCTGTGCAAGCAGAGGTTCGTCCTCCAAATCTGGCAGGGCAGCAGTTTTGTCAGTATGAATTTTATATCTACTCCATTAGTTTCCATGTTATTCTTCCATTTATCACTGGCATAATTCATCTCGGTAGCGTGGTTACCATGCTCACTGTTGATACCTGGAGCAGGAGCTGCAGGGCCCATGACACAACATGTATTTCAGGCTGGCAAACTACAGTGAGAAAACAGTAAGAGAAATGAAAGCTCTTTTAGTTCCCATGTTCATCTTGGCAAATCAGTATCTGACAAATCATCCAGGTACCCAGGTAATGAGGATGAACTTATCTACGTTTAAACAAAAAACAGCTACAAAAATATTGTAGATGGGTTAGTGGGTTAGTGTATGTAGATTTTTATGAGGGAAGTGTCAGTCACAAGCTTATTGCCACAAAGGCAATTGTTATTGGGTTAGAAGTTCCCAAATCAGCAGCATGAAATAAAAGAGCTGATTCACACTATGAGATGCTGCCATCCATACTTATCAATTCGGTATGGAAGCTTTCCTCAAGTAGCTTGCTCCCAGGGGCTGTGAGCATTCTCACTCCTGTGCACACACACAACAGTGGTGTCCCCACTACTGAGATCTGTTAAACTGTGCTGCTGAAGCTCACCTATACTAGTCATACTCTGTGAGGAAGATAAGGCACTAACCCTTCTCCAGATCAGGGAGATAATGCACTAACCCTTCTCCAAACCATTGCCCTTGCCCTGCATCTGGTGGTGTAACAAGAACTACCAATCAGGAAGCACATTTGGGAAAGGGAGAAGTGTGACGAGGTTGTTTGGCAAGATCTGCCACGTATTTCATGTTCCCTATGTATTGCCATCAACACCTGCTGATATTTCCTTATACTTGAACGGAGGAAATGAAGTAGGCATCTTCCCCTACTGGGAAATGTTGGTTTATTAAGGGCAACTACCACAAGTAAATTTAACTAGATGGCTGATGTAGGTAATCTGTTGATGCAACTTTCAGATGGATCTGCTAAGATGATGCTAGAAACCTGCAGCTATTAAATCAGCAGAGCAGAAAATGAACCAGAAATAGTAAAAAAGTAAAACGTAGCAAAGGAAGGGATTAAAACTGCATGGCAGCTGTCTCAGGACTCCTCTGATAAGGTGAATGAACTGAAGAATTCGAGTGCTCTAATGTAAGAAAATGGCTATTTGCAAGCAGAAATTAGATGATTTTAAAGCGTGATAAAGAAGTCTGATTTTTAAGATTTGCATTCTCTGTAATACTTAGCTGTAAACACAGTTTACTGAAAGTAATGCTACTACCTATGCTTTGATCAGTGCAGAGCTACTGGATTAAACTAGATCCTTCTGAATCTCCTACAATGCTTATTATAGGGCTTAAAACTAACCACAAGTGGAACAAGAAAGTGGAAACAGTACTGAATTCTGATGAAAAGAAGTAGGAAGAATGCTTGAAAGTATACAACTTGGGAACAGAAGTGTGAATTTTAATTCTCAATTAATTATATTTCTAACAATGGCAAAAAAGTAAAATACTAAAGCAGGTGTAATGATAGAAAGGAATCAGTTGTTCAGAGAAATAAAACATCTTTAATTACCTGGAGTCAATTTTGTGACATAATTAAGGACACTGAGACAGGTTACAGGCACAGCTTTGCACCATAAACCTCTGCCTATCCAGACAAATCTATACCAGCAGTTACAGTTTTCTAGAGTTTTATTTAATCAAGCACTATTTACTTGCCCAGTCCTCTACAAAACACAGAAAGAGAAAATATTATGACCTACATAGTACATACTTCAAGAATCAATTCTTGAGCTTTGAAAATGCATGTTGTTTGACTGAAGTCAAATTAATTGGTCTCATGTTTAAATTTAAATACTATTAAATCTGCCACATAAAGGACTTCATTACAGAATACCTCAAAAGTACAATACACAAGATCTGAAGTCTCCAAGAAGCTAAGACTTCTTTACCTGGGAGGAGTCAAGAAGACAAATTATATATTTGAAGCCAGAAAAAAATACTTATGTTCACAGTCTTCTCTAACAGAATGTTGCCCAGAGGACTTCCATTATTAATTCCTGAGTCAAACCTAATAGCTTTGGTCAAATGATTATGACAATCCCACATGCGATTCTGAATATGTTATAATCCTTCTCAGTTTTAAAAAGGTTTTGTCTTGACTGTGGAATGAAGCTAACTATTTTCCACTTCCAGTCTTTGGATATTGCCATACCTTCCAAATACTAGGAGATGTTTTACTATTAGATCGCTGTTTTCATGCAAATTTGTATAGACTGTAATCAAAATATTGCTTACATTCTCTTTGATAAAGTAAATACTGAAACTGAATGCATCTATTTTATTAGGTCTTTCATTATTAAACCACTAAATAATTGTATCAGATCTTCCCTAAGTTTCCACTCAATTTGATGATAGTATTTGGAAAAAAATAGATAATATAGCTCATTTACAGTAATAGTAGGAACAAAAATCTTTACATTCCTCCAATATTCTCAAAAAAAGGCTTTTTTACAAGGCTTTCTGGAAGCATCACTACAGCAGTGGTTCCTGTGTAGCTGATATTTAACCATGTATTCCCAAGTCATCTTCATCTCTACATGAAGTCCCTCAACTTTTCAATAAATTCTGTATTGCTCTTTCCTGAGAACAATACATTTTGTTGTATTAAAAGCATTTGATTTATTGAATCTCCAGCTGATCTCTATTGCTTGTCCAGAACCTTAGTTTTTGTGCCATTTGCAATTTGTAAAGACTTGCAGGTAAGTGATAATGTAACATTAGAATGTGGTTAAGACTCTATTCTAAAAGAATTTCAGTGGAATATTTCTAGCCAACTTGTACCTCATGATTGCTTAATTATTAGGCTTAAATCTACTTAAAATGTTCCATATTCATTCTGTATCCTTCCAGTATCTTAGACAATTTTTAACCTCTGCACATTCTAGAGCCATGCAATCACAAAGCATCAGAATGCTTATCCTTTATAAATCAAATACGTAATCTCATTAAAACAATTTTAGGTAGGAAAGTTTAACTTTCTATCAATTCATATTCATTGTCATTATATAATTGATGTCATTTACTTCAGTACTCAAGTCCCCTATCAACTCTTGCTTTATTTTTCACAAGACTGGTGTCAGACTGATAGACCTATAAATACTTGATTCATACTGTTTATATGTTGTGAATACTGACACAACATTAACTTTCTTCTAGTCCTTGGGATATTCCAGTGTCTACAATGTACAGAAAAATATAACAGTTTCTCAAGAAAGCTCTTTATCTGCTTTTTTAAAAACCTTCATATGCAACTTTTCCTATCTGTTGTCTAATTTAGTAGTTGTTTAAATACACTTAATGTTACTGTTAGCATGGAAAGCATTTAAACATCAACACGATCATTAAGTTTATACACAATTTATACACAATATTGTTTGTACACGACTAAGCTGGGTTTTTTTCCTTCTCAGATCAAATCTATCAGACACAGTTCCTTGGGTCCTGTTACTCTTAGAAGCACCTTTTTATTTCCGTTGATGAGCCTATATTTATTCATGTATCCATTTGTTTCCTATAAAAATATTCTGTAGTTCTCAACTTCTAACTTACATGAATTGTTCTAGCTCCTTTGATACTAATTCCACTATGGACATGCCATAAAATAAGAGTTTTAATACTGGGAGTTTGCTATTTGATGTATCATGGTAGACTACAGAATGCAACAAGTTGAAATAAGAAATACACAATAATTCTTCAAGATGTTTGAAACACTATATGGATTTAGAGATTAAGAGACTCTTAACATACCTATTCTGCAGTTATAGGTGTGGCGTGCCTGAACGACCTAAAAGCAAGCCATTTAGTACGTGGAAAACGGAATTAAATCTAAGCGGCACAGAGTTCAGGTGAATAAAGACCAACTGCATGCTTACTCTTCTCCTCAAACAGATATTGCAGCCACAGATATGCTTTGTCTCAAGATAAAAATGTTTGCTGGTGCTGAAGATACCTTAAATAAGCTTCAGCTTATCTTAGGTTTATTAATATGATTTACAATTGCAGTGACAGCAAACCTTAAAACAACTAGATGTTAGATTAATTTTTGTATTCTGCCATTCAGTAATTTGAAACACAATACATTTCTTATTTATTTTTTTCTTGTTTAGAGGTAAGTAAGGGAGACAATGGCAGAAACTGAGAAAGTATTAGGTCCTGTCTGATATTTTAGTTTGTTTTATCTTTGTTTGACTGGGACCAAATATAAAATTAATATTTGCAAAGTTGAACTCCATTAATACAGTTAGAGGAAGGTATATTTTAGCAAAGGAATGACATAGTACAGAAGAATTTCACCTATGAGACTTCTCCAGCTGAGGAAAGAAATCACTGATCTGCTAACATTACATTTCAATACATTATTGAAGGAGGTGGAATACCAAATGGAAGGCAGAATAAATATAATTGTTGCAAAATAAAATTGCTCTTAACATTCTTACAGTAGTTTTGAACAGTACTCAGTTTTGGCCTGTTTCTGAAAATGCCTACTACATGTACATAGGATAGTCTGTTTCTAGAAATAATGATTTCTGCTGTGCTGAGTTCTTGTGACATGAATGGCCAATGAAATGGACTGGGCAAAGCAGCTGAATTGTTAATACAACTGTTCCAGCTCCAGTTGTCTTTAGATCACTCTGAATGGTGTTATAAGGGCATCGGATAGTGATGGCCTCAAACAGCACAGTACATTTACTTATATTCTTTACCACACTTTCCTCATTTCTTGGTTTAGGCATGGCACAAACATGACATGAACAACAAAAGAAAATAATCTAAGCAAGCTCTAAAGCATCTTTGGAGATGAGGTCACCTTTGTCTTAGAAATGTCCCACACAAAACAAAACCAGTCCTCAATCAGGTAACAAACTACTTACTATTTCTACATTGTCTAGCCAATACGTCAGCTTGAAAAAACATGGATCACTTAAAGGAAGACATACTTACGCTGCTGTTGCCCTCAAAGCAGACCCTTCTCATTTTAAAAATTCCAGACTCTCAAAACCTGACCATCTATTTGAGAGCACTGGATCAAGAAGTTTCTGCTCCGTTCCAAATTTGTCCATAAACTGACAAAATAAACAATTATGCAACAGTAACAGGCTTCTGAATGTGATGCTTTACAATAGAAACTTGAAAGAGGGTCTAGGACTGCAATACTTCTTTGTTTTTTAAATCCCAACAGCCAGAACTGCTGAGCCTTCAGACCCATCCTACTAGCTAGTGCCAATGCCATTCCCAACACAACACCACAACACCCCATGAAGAATGACTCATTAAGCAGATACACGATACAGTGCATGATCCAGCTTTCAGAGCGATACTGATGAATAACTGATAAACAAGTAACTGATAAACAGAAGATTACTTCCAAGATTCCTAGCAGTTACAACTACAGGCACACAGTACCCAAGCTGACATCTGCCTGAGATACTATAAAAGACCCTATTTAATATTTCAATAGAAAATGCTTTTCAGACCTACGAACAATACCATTGTTAGTATTGGACTTTCATACTGATCCAATTGGCTGATACAGATGTTGTGACTGACAGCAGTTTCTATCTGCAGGATTATTCAAGCATAAAATTGCCAAGGCAATCCCAATCAAAAGCAGCTGGGTCCACAGAAAACACATGGCGTTCATATGATGAAGCTCTCAGCATACGTAGATGCAAGCAAAGAAGGATTTTATTGCACATACGTGATCAATGGAGGCACACATAAATTACTGTAATTTTTATATCGCCATTTAGCTACACTCTGAAAGAAAGAAAAAGCCCTAGTTTTACACAGAGATCAAAAGAGAAGCTATTGTCTTCCAAATTACCATTGAGCTCTAATGCAAAATTGGTACAACAGTCTGTAGAATGCTGATAACATTTTGTGCTGCAGTTAGCTACAAATTGTCTGAAGTACAGAAAAGTCAAAGCATAGATGATTTAAAGTCAAAGATGATGTAGCCCAGTTAAATTTTACTGGTTTGGGCTGAATTTTCCAAGCATATATTTAAGAAAACTGATAACTGTGAATCAGTAATCTCTAACTTCCAAGCAAATTACAGCAGAATCAGAAAATAAGAATAACTCTTTCAGACGATAATTTCCTTTAAAGATTTTTCATTTAAATAAAATTAAAAAAGGCAATGTTGAACCTTCAGAACCGAGTGATTGGGAGGTCAGCCATGAAGTCCTATAGCCAGCTCTGAAATCCATCTCTTGTTGTGTTAATCACTGAGCAATTACTCCTCATTTATTATTTCACACTTGCAACTTGGGAATGGTCCACCCAAAATACCTCAAACAAGTTAATACAAAGTAAAAATCCTTACAAATTCAAGCTTGAAGGTCATTGTTCTGTTTTGATGTGTACTAAAACATTGACTTGTAAAGGAAATCAATTTACATCCAGGATCTCGCAAGCCTAAATACAGAATTAGCCTGTTAATTCTGCTGTGCCCTAAGCAATGCTGAAATGATCTGAAGAAATCACTTGCCTAAACAAATGCACGCTTTATGATACAATAAAGCATATGGAAACAAAACAACAGTGAAGTTATACAAACAGACTGAACTGAATTTGTCTTAGAATAAACATCCTTAACATAATAATTACATATACAAGGGTATCCACAGCCTAAGCTGTACCAGCAAACCGCACATTGGGGTCATACAGTAAATTGTTTCTACATCCACAAGCAGATTTTGAATAGCATTAAGTACTAATTTTAATTTTAAATACAGTTGACATTTGTATAAATATTAGAAACAGAATTTCTTTTAGTTACAAAAGATTACAAGAAAATCTGCTCTTTATAAAAATGCTAATAAATAGGCAGTGGCACTTTTAATTAAGTGTATGTTAATGTCATAAATACAGCAGTATGTCTTCCTCAGCTTTCCTTAAGAAAGGAAAATTTAGGGTGGTTTTCATTAAGAACAAAGGATTAAACAAATAACTCAAAGAGTAAATGATAAAATATAGTAGCTACAGCAAGCAACATCAGAAATAATCCAATAATTCTTAATATATAGAAGCCGTCACAAACCTTAAAGCCTAGCCATTACCAAAAATCTATGTTTATAAGAAAAAAAGAAAATAAGCTCAAAAGCTGAATGTGAGGGAGATAAAATGAAAGTGGAAATTAAAGGAAAGCAGAGATAAGAGGAAACTTATTTTCATTTTCAAATGGGAGTTCCTTTCCATTACAGGTTCTGGAGCTGAAGCAGGAAATGCACACATCCATCTGTGTACAGAGCTAACGTACACACAGCTTGGACTAAGTGGAAAAAGCAAGCAAGCGTGATACTGGAGGAAACAACAGTTAGTTACCCTCCTTGAGCAAAGGGCAAATATTGCAAACAAACTTGTAGAAACATATTCATATCAATATATTCAAAGAGTATTTCTTCATATTTTATATGAAACTGCTGTAGTGCTAGCCAATTATATGTTGTCCTTCTATAAAGATTCATACAATCAGGTTTTCACTTGAGCACTACATTTGCGTATTTGGTTTGCGTGGCAAGGTTTTGGTAATGAAGGTGCCACAGGACTGGCTTCTGTGAGAAGCTGCTGGAAGCTTCCCCTGTGTTCAATAGAGCCAACACTACCCAGCTCCAAGAGGGACCCACCGCTGGCCAAGGTTGAGCCTATCAGTGACGGTGGTAGCACCTCTGGGATAACACATTTAAGCAGCAAAAAGATCAATCAATCAATCCACGCAATAAATTGCAGCTGAAGAGAGGAGTGAGACTATGTGAGAGAAACAACTGCAGACACCCAGGTCAGTGCAGAAGGAGGACAGGAGGTGCTCCAGGTGCCAAAGCAGAGATCCCCCTGCACCCCATGGTGAAGACCACGGTGAGGCAGGCTGTCCCCCTGCAGCCCATGGAGCTCCATGGTGGAGCAGATACCCACCTGAGCAGTGGAGGACCCCACAGCAGAGCAGGATGATGTGCCCAAAGGAGGCTGTGACCTGTGGGAAGCCCACGCTGGAGAAGGCTCCTGCTAGGACCTGTGGCCCCATGGGGAGAGAAGCCCAGTCTGGAGCAGCTTTGCTGCTGGGAATTGTGACCCCATGAGAGACCCACACTGCAGCAGTCTGTTCCTGAAGAACTGCAGCCTGTGGGAGGGACTCATGTTGGAGAAGTTTGTGGTGGCCTGTCTCCCATGGGAGGGACCCCACACTAGAGCAGGGGAAGAGTGTGAAGAGCTCTCCCCCTGAGGAGGAAAGAGTGGCAGAGACAACCCATTCCCTCTCCCCCTGTGCTTCCCAGAGGGAGCAGGCAGAGAATTTGGGAGTAAAGTTGAGCCTGGGAAGAAGAGAGGGGTGGGGGAAAGGTGGTTTTTAGTTCTGGTTTTATTTTCTCGTTATTCTCCTCTGATTTGAGTGGTGATAAATTACACTAATTTCCCCAAGTCTGTTTTGCCCATGATGGTACTTGGTGAAGTGATCTTTCCCTGTTCTTATTTTGACCAAGGAGCTTTGTGTTATATTTTCCCTCCCCTGTCCAGTTGAGGAGGGGAGTGATAGAGTGGCTTTGGTGGGCACCTGGTTTCCAGCCAGGGTCAAGCCACCACAGTTTGAAAAAAATTCCCTACCATTTAAAGCAGTTTTGATTCTTAAATAAAGCAGCGCATACTGACTAACAGCAAAGCATCCCTTGACTCCTTACTAGAGAGCTTGAAGAGACACAATGTTGAAATAGGATATGTTCACTAGGACACCTATGGTTAAATGTAATATGACAAAGATGAAGTTAATATTTTAATACTAAACCATCCACACTCCAGTAGTCTACCTTTACTAGGCAATACTTTTCTTTCCATATATAAAAAATTAGCTGAGAAAGAGGCTCCCTTTTTTTAAAACAAACAAAAATATCAAGAAACTCTCTTCTTGTCAGTGGCAAATCTAAAAGCTATTCAAAAGCACAGTAAAATTTCCACTTGACAGACAGAAATAGTGTCATTTGTTACATGACCGTTCAGAATTAACTAACACAACTCAGATTTTGAACATTGAGCATCAAATTCTTACAGGGCAATTCATGCTTCAGTTAAAAAGATTCAAAACCTATGGAAAAAAAAATGGAGACATTGCCAGAAAGGACTGTTTGGTCACTGAGGCTGGAATTAGTCTCAGCTACCTTTAGGTATCAGTGTAGCAGTTCATATCTGACCTAGTCACCACAGGTGTTTTTTATACTTTTCCTTAGGTCTTCACCATTCATCTGATTTATTATACATGTTTACTTTACAATAAGATGAACTGTGCCCTAGACTTAATTACTGTGATTTTCTCTCACACCAAGAAGAGCCAGTGAAATTAGTGTCAATCTGTATGCCTATTAGCTGGTCAAAGAAATTCCACCTAGGGTCTCAATGAATATTATCTTTAATAACCTCAGCCCTTCTCTCCTTCATATATTTAATACCAAAAAAAAAGTACAGATGAACAGTCTAAGCAGTTCAGTAGATTTCATTCTGTTAAAACACTCCCTGCATTTGAAGCTGAGTCCTCTATCTCACTAACGGCATAAGACCTCCTGCATAGTCTGCAGCACAGCACCACTCCCCACCTATCTACACACCAGCCAGCTCCAGTGTAAGCTGGTATTAAGGCAACAGATCTGCATTAGCTTTTACTCCCAGTATCTGCAGACTGTTGAGTCATCCCACAGAAGCACAGTTAAAGGTTGCAAGGGTGACAAAACGCACTATAGAATTATTAGAAAAAGCCCAATACATGAATACAACACAGTATGTAACAGGGTATGAAGTACACTTTAAAAGAATAAACCAACTCTCAAAATAAAACCTCCAAATTTGTTATGTATTTCAACAGAAAGACATAAAGAAACCATTTAAAATGCAAGAGAAAGAGCTTTGCACTTCAATCAGGTCCCATCAATGATTTTTTTTAATTTTAATTGCACTGAAAATACATTTTATAACACTAATAAATGTTACATAAATTCAATATGATTTGCCTGATGGTAAACCACTGCAAACATATTAAAGCAATGCGCTAGAAGAATTTGGAGATTTAGATAAGTCTTACTCCTTTCAATTTTAGTTCTTTTCTTTGTGCTTATTTTTTTCGTACAGTTTCTTAGTTCTCATTTTTACAAGAAGACAAAAAGGATAATAGAAAAAATGCTGGATGAACTACCAGGCTCAAGGGCTTGTGGTCACCAGCATGAAGTTGGAGGCCACTAACTAATGGAGTCTTCCAGGAATTGATACTGGTATCAGGGTTGGTTAAAGACCCAGATAATGGGACAGAGCACATGCTTTGGCAAGTTTGCTGATGATAAAAAACCAGGAGGAGTGCCTGGTACACCAGATGGGCGTGCTGCCGTTCAGAGGAACCTGGACAGGCTAGGAAAATGGGGCAATGAGAATCTCTTGAAGTTCAATGAAAGGAAATGCAAAAGTCCCACAGCTGGGAAGCAATAAACTTATATGACAGTCTGGGCTGGGGGCTTACAATCTGGAAAGCAGCTTTGCTTTTGTCCTGGAGGACACCAGTTGAAACATAAGCCAGCAATGTGTATAAATACCTGATGGGGTCAGAGGCAGGGAATAAAAAAGACAGAGCCCGAGACTCTTTCAGTTGTGCACAGCAATAGGACAAGACACAACAGGAATAAACTGAAATACAAGAGATTGGACTTAAATAGAAGAAAAACTTCTTCATTCTTCTTTACTCTGAGGGTGGCCAAGCACTAGAATAGGTTGCCCAGTAAAAGTTGTGAAGATATTCAAAACTCAACTGAAAGATGCTGAAACTCCTGCTCTAGCTGACTCTGCCCTGACCTGTAGGGGTGGCCCTGTCATCTCCAGATGTCCCTTTTGAGGTCCCTTCACAGAACCTCAAACATTCTGTGATCCTGTGGTATTTGTGGCTGTCAAACTCCAACACATCTTCCTGAACCTTTCCATTTCATGCCATCTTCCTTTCTTCCTCCCTCAAAGTTTACCCTGACTTACCACATCATTTCCAATTTCTTTCTCCATCCTGCCCTCCTTTTTCATTCCAAGACATTGCCAGACTGACTACTCACTCCCACTCTGCCTGCTCACCATTTCAGAATTATCCCGGCTTGACCGAAATTGTTATTTCAAGAGCAAGTTTCATCTGCTGACCAGAATTATCCTACCACTTTTTAGATAAAAAGATAAGGGGGGTGTGTGTGTGTGTGCTGTAAGACTGGAAAGGGATAGCATAACTAAAATATTCCAACAGTGAAGAATTTTAGTATGTGTAGTGAAAGAAAAATAAAACCTACGCTTTCTTCCATGCTATCACCCACACATATGCTCAGTACCTGAAAAAAACCCACCTTTTCTTCTAATCCATCCTTCAGTGTTTTAATTTCCTGTGATACCTTTAACACTTGAATATGTTTATGCTACTGCTCTTTTAAAACACCTGCCTATTACATTAATAATGTCTATCTCCCTAAGTCATCTCTCATCATGTGTGTAGACTGTAAGCTCCTTAGGACAGGTGACGTATTTTGTTCTCTGACAGCACAGGGGTCTCTTAGCTGTTAAGACTGTACTAATGATAGATGATCTTGTCTGTGCCTTGGCCCAGATACACACTTTTTCTGTTCACATTTTTATCTGTTTTTGAGAGCTGTTTGTTGCATCTAAGTACATAGGATTTAAGACATTTATAACATTCAGAAGCAACATTAAAGACTATGCCATAGTGATGGCTCCCAATGGCATGTCCCCACCCCAGAAACGTCTATTGCTTCTTCTCTATCGATAGAAAATGATCTAACTCATGCTGAACTCATAAATAAGTAAAAATAGCAAATCCTCAAGACCTAATTTGTGGTAATGTGGTCATGGAGAGTCCTTTTTAACTTCAAATAGCTTTGGAAAAGATCAATATTTAGACATATGCAACAACTATAGGGATATAATTTTACATGGATATAATCTTGGACACTCACTCTAGATTCAAAAAATCCAAGTGCAGGAAAATGACTCTACTGGACAGGACATACAGTTAGGATGATAGAACACAGTCTAACTAAATATATTCTAAAAGGTGTTCCCAAAGTATCTGTTCTTATAGCCACGGTGAAAGTATGAAGCACCTTTATGAAGAAAATATACCTTGGCAGAAAGGAGGGGCAATTTGTAAAGCTGTCAAGGACATTTAACAATTTTATGTCAGGCAATATGTATGCATATGTTAACATATGGGGAAAAGAGGATTTTTTTATTGTCACCCATGAACTGGAGGAATCAACAAATACTGAAATCTGGCTCATATACTGCCATAAAGTGGGCTCGTCTTTGGAATGGTCACTTTCTGGTTTTCTGTCTGGAGTGACTACAGGATTCACATAATAAATGGTAAATACAGATCAAACAAGGCTGTCAAGTAATAGAACTGGTAACAAAGTTCCCACTTGTTGATAATGGCATTGCCCATTACGTGGCTGCCAGCATAACTCTTCATGAAATTTCTTCATTCCCTCAAAGATTTCTCAAGTTCAAGCCTAATAATGATGGTTTGTTTAAAGGGGTAAAAAAAAGTAGACACTTTCACAAAATGAGCAAAATGACCCTGTATTTTATGTTTTCTCCTTAACACATAGTTTAACCACCAGGAATCCTTTATGAAATGTTTTAGGGAGTTTGCGTACATTGTGGGTTGCACAGTCTCCATTATTTATTGCAATAACACATGCTGGCACCACGTCTAATAAAACAGTTCCCGAATAAGCAACAGAACAAATTGTTGCTTTAGATCTGGAATCAGTTTGTATACTGTGTGGTCTTTTTCATAATCTTCACTGCATAGCACTGCAGATTTCCTGATGACATTTTGTTTACTGGAGCTGCTAACAGTACACAGGACCAGCGAACTGAAGTCCTGACCAATGTGCTGTGACTGACATGTAATTCACCATTTACCCGTTGTTGTACATGATATATTGGAGGTAATATGAACATGACCCTATCCTCAGTGTATTTGGGATCAACCATTAATCTTCAGCAGAGAGCTTTAAAATACTGTAGAAAAAGGTTTTGTTCCAAATGACCACAAGTGCAGGGGCTTAGTAACAGAACTTATTTCTAGTTATGAAAGATTAATGAATGAATTATATTCGTTAGTACAACCATTTCCTCAGAATTGCATGTTACTATCAGAATATTTGACTTTTACAGCAGTCCTTTACAAATGTGCAAATTCACACAATGCAGTATATTCTGATGTTATCATGACTTTCAGAAATCATTTTGCCCTCAAAAGTTCCATCAAGTAAATATAAGACACAGAACAACTGGAAAGGAAAGAAAACACAATTTATGAAATTTTTAATTTGTCAAATTTAACAGAGAATTTCACCCTTTTGGCTACCCAAAATTTTCTTTTCTTCTTCTCCCCCCCCCCCCAACTATGCATACATTCTTGATTCTACAAAGGGTAGTTTACAACAAGGATGCTATTCTACTGCCAGTTACATCAATGCTGACCTGTAATAGCTGTATTTGAATAGAACTGGCGGCCTTTCTTTGAATGCCATTAGTTGAATAGGGCTTGAATAGGGCTTTTGACAGCGGTTGAATATGGTGCTCAGGATTTTGTGAAATTGTCAGATTTTGGGCTGTTCATCAATTAACATCATTATGTGTCTTTTAGAATGCCATTAAGGTCAGTACTTCCAATATACAATACATGTATATACATATATGTATACACACATTCTGTGAAACTAATTCAGAAAGTCACAAACAATGTGTAAACCTGAGGAAACTCCAGCACAGGGCATTGCTTTTGTGTGCAACTAGATTTCTGATGCTTTCTTACTTATGCCGATATAAAAACTGATTTGTACTACTGACCTTGGATACAAGACAGTTCATATATCTTGTCAGGTATCTAACTCAAAGCCTGACGGAAAGACTCCAACTGGTTTTAAAGCACCTTGGAAAATCCTTCAAACTTACACAGCATAAGATAAAGCTTTTGAATAATACATTTTAAAGCTTTAAAATATCTCTTTTTACTTCAGTTATTTTCTCCAACCACTAGATCATATTTTCTAAACAATAAATCATTTTTTCCATACATCGTCCCCCTTTCTGTTCTGAACATGCCAACAGGTAACAGCAGGAGAAACTTTAAACCTATCTGTATGTTTAGAAACACATATATTTTCATAAATAACTTCTGGCATTGCGCCTATTCTCTCAAGCTTCATTTCTTTCATTATAGAAACAAAAATATTCAGAGTACTTTCTTGGGTTTTTTTTCTTGGGGGGGGGGGGGCGGAGGGAGGCGGTAACAAACACAAAAATAATGTAACGATTGTTTCTTACAGCCATCCCATTATAATTAGGATATAAACCTCCATAAAAACATTTGCTGTCTATAATAAAGGGCTATAACAAAGATATAGATAAAGAGAGATATAGACATAGAGGTATCTGTCTACAACAAATATAGGACAGATGTATCTTAGGGAAGGTACTACACATGTCTGCAAGGTACTTTTCTGTTATACTATAATTGGTTAGCGTACATCCATTTACAATGCTAAACTTACTGCATCAGAAGTGGTTCCAAAAGAGCAGTTTTCAGCATCAGTAGAAAGCCGTCTGACGTCTCACAGCTTTGGCTTTTTTGCCGTGGCTGTTTTTGGCTTGTTTGGGGAAGGGGGATTGATTATGACTAAATATGCAGACTGCATCCCTTCACACACAAGAGCAGTCATACCTTGCGAGATACTAGACCACCCGTCAGTGAACTTACAACCTTCCTTCAAAATTTCCAGTACAATAGCCACTTACTTAAAATGCAAGCTTAATCAGCTCCTGTTGACTTTGCCAAATATTTACATAGATTTTATTTGCAAAAGAGTACCTTTTACCCACACAATAATTTAAAGAATATTATTTCAGTCTGAAGACTCATTTAAGCAGAATAACTGGCATCAATAGCACTTACCTGATCATGAGGAATAGAGATTATACAGCTATTTCCCAGCTCAAAACCATGCAATAGCCATTTGAAAAAAATAATGCAATGTTTGAAATTTATGAAAATTAGGTTTTTACTAACAACGGTTTTGTAAGAGGCTTCTAGACACAAGTAGTACAATTTGCTACATTGTTTGTGGTTAAAATAAATGTGCCATATGTAATAATTTATATAGAGACACTGTATATAGACTAGGAGGTTTAGATCAGTTGACATGTAATAGTTCAGCCACTATAAAAATTAATCAAGTCATGAGAATTGCATTCTGTCCTAGAAGAATGACAAGCCTCTTTTCACTAAGGGAAATCAGTTACATGACTATCATACTCTCACCAGCCTATTGAAAAGACTAAAAGAAATCAATATCACACAGGAGGATGGATTGAGCATGAATCAATGGGGCAAGCACATAACTAAACAGACATGGAATTAAACAAGAAAAAAACAACCGAAAAACCAAAACCAAACAAAACCAACAAAGATTGTCGCTTAACCTGTTTTGTCAGAGCTGGTATTGATGGTATTGGTAGTGATGGAAGTGAAGGTAGTCTTTGCGCTGTCCTTGGTAGTAACAGATTTCTGCTTATTTTTCATGGCTTCCAGTGCTTTGAGCTTCTTGGCATGTTTAGTGCCTTTGTAGTGGGCCGCAGCCTGGCTCTACAAAGGAGAACAAAATGAACCATGCAATCAGGCTCATTTCTAAACTGGCATTCTCTGTATTAGTACAAATACAGACTACCTTTCAATAATGGGTACCATTCACATTATCCAAGTAGTGACCAAACAGATTGTACTTAGAATGATGCTTGGAAAACAATGGAAAAAATACTCAAGCAACCCCAGTTTGACAAATACAGTATATTACTGTATATAAGTATATTACTTTCAGACCAAAATAAGATTGGTTTGGTCTACCATGCTACCATTAGTTTTCGTATCAAGACTTTTTTTACTTTCACATTAAAAAAAAAATTAATTCTCAGGCAACGGGGAGGAAGGCACTCTCCTCCCAGTAGCTCTGCACTTTTCTAGTCTTTACTTCAATCTAGAGATTTTGTCAAAGATTCCTTCAAAGAACTATTTACTATTAACAGTGGTATCAGGAACTTCTCAGCAAAGACTGACACTAAAAAACAAACAAACAAACAAACCCCAAACCAAAACCAAAGCCCAAATAAAAGAAAGCAAAACACAACAAACTCTCTTCAAAGCCCATCATCAAATGTTTAACTGAATGTGAGGCAGACATGCAATTAGCTGGCTTTCTTAATAAAAAAAGGATTACGTTTGTCCACCTACTTTAAAAGGTAGAGTTTGAAATTCAAAGCCAGGAGCATCTTTTCCAAGGAGAAAGTTCACACAAATCCTGTCACAATCCAAAATATATTTTGGCTACTTGATATCATTAAGCTAAAATAGATTTGTATGTGCATTGTTATTAAGATTTATGTATTACACTGAAGGTATCTTCATTATTCTAGGAGTTAACACCAACTTTCGTTCACTTAATTTATGTGGCAAATATATTTTAAGAATAGTTTTTGAAGTATAAGATTAAACCTTATACAAAACCCATTTGAACTAGTAAGAATAGTCAGAGTTTATTCTCTAAGTATTTAAACTGTTATAAGAAAGTCTTCCAGCTAATAAGTTAACAATCTGGAAAATTCCTTATATTTGTATTGCTGCACTTCGAACTTTATCAAAAGCAAATCCTTTGTTACTTGAAAGAGTAATTATTAAGACTCTAGAAAAATAGTTAAAACTTAGCTACTGCAGAACTGAACAAATGAAAAGCAACTATGCTGGGTCAGCCCAAGGACCCACAAAGGTCAGCATTTTGTTTCTGGCATGAAACAACAGCAGATATTTAGAACATAAAGAAAGGTAAATGCTTTCTATTGTGGAATCAGAAGAAGAAAAAACCATTTATTTAATCCAGAGGCTACAAACTCAAAGGTTCAAAGGGATAAAATGACACAGTCACTCAACTCACTAAGCCACTCCTGCAGGTAGAATAACGCTCTATTATCTGGCACTGTTAGTCACTAGCCCTTTATTTAATATTAGTTAACGTATTGAATTTTGGGGAGAGAGGAAGTTCTAATGAATATCACAATAACAGTATTGTATTAATTAATCTTGAGATTTAGGACTTTCAGTTTTCATGAAAAGTCACGATTCCTTCCAGATGCCTGAGACTGAGAATCTCAATGTGAGCCTCTCAAGTTAAGAAATAAGTGAGAGACCTTGTCTAAACCAATAAACACATGTAAGTGTACGTGTATACATGCATACATATACACACATGATACGCTCTTGTATATTGGGATGCATCATTCAGTTTGGTTGAAAAGCCAGTTTCTCTATACCTACAATAATGTAAATATTGTATTAGGTACCCTTATTGAAAGAACACTGGACAGTGAAGTTATTAATTAGAAACAACTTGAACAGAAACAGCACAATCATGCACCTTTTACAATTCCCAACACATAACATTGAGACATACTGTAAGCCAAATACAAACAGTCAAGAGATGTTAATTACTGTTAAACTGAAAGACCAGAGTCATTACAATGATGCATTAAAAATGACATTATACAGTTCAACCTCATGTCACTATCACGTCAACTATCTTTACAGTTTCTAGTCAAATTTAATTACCAGTCAGCTCCAGATTCTAACTGCACTTGTTTTGCCTAACTAACAGTGTCAGTTTTCAAAAAACAGAAAGGTAGTCAGAACATGGTGCTTAATACTGAATTATGAATGTTGATATTAGTTTGATACACAGCTCAACTTTCTTCACAGAATTGTTGGCACAGCACCCCAGCTTTATGTCCCCTGCATCCATGGTTCTCTTCCCACTAAATTCTCTACAACTACAGCTCCACAAACCTCAACTCAAGCAGAGTGTTGGATGCATAAGGCATATACAAGGGCCTGTATAGTAACTGGTGACCTTTTCAGTGTTCTGAAATGCATGAATAAAATTGCTCCAAAGTAGAACGGCTGCTACACAGAGTTGTCCACTACTCACTGCCCACAGAGCACTGCCAGTTTACCCAGCCTCTACTTGAAGAAGATCTTTATGCCTTTTTTATTTCAAAGTTTAAATCTCCATCCTCTATGGGGACATGAAGCCATCTGAGCTTGTTTCAATATAACTGTAGCTGGCATGTTAATGGTAGCTCTATGTGAGAGAAGACAGATTGCTCCTAAGCATTTAAACAGCTCCAAATCAGCTTATGCTGAACTTTTACAACTGAACTGGAACCCCCAAAAAAAGAAAAAAGGTCTGTCATTATCTCTCCTTGCAGGAGTAAGATGTAGGAAATGGAAAAATATCCATAAATATCTTTTTCAGCACAGCAACATAAAATATGGTACCTCACTGAATCATTTCTTAGAGCCATAAGAGAACTAAAATAATTCTCATTGCTTAAATGGCATTTACTTGCAGCTTATAAAACTCATTACTTATATGGTATTTACTTGTAGGTTAAATACAAAAATAAGATAGAACATAAAATGCAATTATTCCCAACTTTCATGAAGAATTAAGAAGTCTTGAGAGAGAGCAGAAGAGTGAAAGACAAGTCAGTCCTGCTTTTTGGTGCCAACCATGATGCTTAGCTGAGTGAAGAGACTGTACCCCTTCAGAAAGGTGAGAAAGGGTCTCCTAGAACACTTCAGAATTCAACAGTTGCAAAACCCAAGAAGAAGATATATATAAATGTTTTTATACTGCCTTACCAATTTGTGCTCAAACAAGTTAGGAGCAGAGGTTACAGGTGAAACCCTACATCTACAGAAGCTGATGGGAATCAAGGGAAGATTTCCCTTTCCATGTTTTGTAAAGGGGTATTGACTTTTGTAATTGCTTGTCTTGACAGAAGCCAGTCCCCTTTGAGAAACAACTGTTTGATCTAAAATCAGAATTAAGGACAATCCTAGAGGAAAAATTCCCTATTACTACAGAAGACTTTGTAATCAAACAGCTACCCTAAAGCCCCTCTAATATTAAATGCTGTTTCTTTATGTGATTCTGAAAGAACACATTAAAAGAACACATTAAGAAAGAGCTTACTTTCTTCTTCCATCATAGTTTCTAAGTTTGCTTCTCACATCATAGTTTCCATATTTGATACACAAAATTTTAACCCTAGCACTGTGAAGGCAAGTCACTGTCAGCTAACATGTGACCCAGTCAGTGATAAAGCACAAGAAATATGATGAATAATGCTGGTGCAAAATTACAGTGAACTTTAAGAAACTATATCCATTCTTGATGTCTGACAACAAAGTAAAAGGTAGATTATCGCTTCATACCTGAAGTTGAAAACTCAAGGATCCTTAAGTAAATTTTGAGGGCTCTGATCCTGCAAATTACATGTAGACAAACTTTGGTCTATGGGAAGTACTTCAAGGAAATGGCAAGACGTCTAAATAACAAATCACTTTTCAATGTAATTTGTAATGAAGTCCTGCCTATTTGAGCAGTACAAGTCAGTTTAAGCATCTCTTTTGCAAAGCAAGTAACTTCCTCTGGTTCCACGTATCAATCCTGAATAATTAGGGACCTTTCTAATCCTTAGATTTTGTAACCTTCCCAAATTGTTGGAATAAAAAAATGCATTTATCTATTTAAACATTTATTTTATATATATATATATATGTTATAAACACACAGACACACACATAACATAAAAGAATAAAAGAAACCTAAATGCAGGTGTGAGCAGTTAGAAATAACAGTCATTGTGTCATAACTCAGCTGTATTTTCTTTGCTTAAGTGCAATGTTGTACCACAATTACCATAAGGACATCATACTACCAAGCAAATAGCAATGTGTAAAATATGATGAGAAAGATGAAATATTTTAAACAATCCAGACAGTATTCTCTTACAATTACAGTCATCATATATACATGGAAGTCCTCAAAATAAGTTTGTCTGCCTGACTAATGTACTTCAGTGAATCATATGTCTTCCCACTTATGTTCTTTTGGCATTGGTCCAACAAAAACATTGTGCCTAATTTTGTGCACTGAAACAAAAAGGAGTCTCCTCCTACTCTCAGAGTTTTTAATTTAGCAGAATTGCATCTTCTATTCTTTTCATAACCTTCCTGGTCCACCTCATATTACGAATCTTCTTACAGATTGTTTTCCTGTCCCAGTCATTCCTTCTAGGCAATACATTCATAATAAAAGCCAGCTCAAAGAAAAGAACTTTTTAAAAAAAACTGTAGCAAACATGTCCCACTGATCCTTCCTCACAAAAGTTCAGTTCAGCTATCCTGCATTATGTCTTTCTCATTTCACAATGCATTTTGAAAGACGTTCATTGTGGAGAGTACTGTGCTCCAAGCTGCCACATGGGCAATTAGCAGCAAGGCTGCAGTCTGTCTGCACCTTTAGGAAGCCCCAAACAAGGGCTGAGAGTGCTGAAAAGCCCTTTTTGTCTATCTGAGATTTCAGTAGAACTTGTCATGTCTTTGTTTTTACCAGCTGTTGGATGGTACATTATTCCCAATATAATAGTAGCAATTTTGGCTAATACATGAGCAACTGATGTCACAATCCTCCAGAGTAAGGAGCTCTAGAACAAGAAGTGTTTCCCAGTTTGAACAAATACCGCCAGTGAGCTGGGCACACATGGAAAGCAGTCATAAACAACTGCATAAGCCAGAGGGCTTCTGTCCTTGGTGAAGTGAGGGAAATCCTGCAATGTCTATGCTACACATTGTCTTAATCTCCTAGAACAGAATATTTTCCTAAAGTTGAGCTGTCAATAAATACTTCAAATATAATTTTACAGATGTTCTCAGCACACAAGAAAGTGACAAATATCATAAGACATTTTTATATTTGCAATAAGCACCATATTTTTTTCTAATAACTCCAAAGCCTGGCCGCTCAGTGATGACAGCACTGCTCAGGGAAGGCTGCAGTATGCAGCTAAGATATCTGTATACTAATAGGTATGTGCTATTTACATAACCTGAGCTGATCTCTATGGAACTTCTCCAGTAAGTAAACTGGAGAAGTTTACAGAGAGAAAGTTTAATAGCCTTGAGATACCCAACAGTTGGTTCTGCATAGGGCAGGTCTTTTACTGTGAGCCACACCTGATAAAACAACGAAAGGGTTGTGCAGTATTTTGCTCCAAGATGTATCTACTCTACTCAGAAGGTAAGGTTTTATTTGAGGCTATTTTAAATTTTAAAAAATAAATTCTTATAAGGCCTACTGTTTTGTTTGCCCAGTGAGTACACACAGGAAATTCAGGACTATGTACAAGTCCTATGCTTACTTTTCTAGAAAACAGAGGAACTCCATGGACTTCAGCAGAGCTTCACAGTGCAAGAGACAAAGAAGCTAAAGCACCTGTGCAAGCCTTTGGAGGAGATTAAGTGAAGACACAGAATGTAATTTTTAAAGGTGATGTCAACATGATGACATGTTTCATATTGAACAAGAAGAGTATCCTGATTTCTGCCTGATACATACAAACTCAATCCGAAGTCAATTACAGTGCAGATAAATGTTGCCTGTTGTCATTTCTTCCTTCTGCTAGGCTTATCTTTATCTTCTGAATTGTGTCATTTCAATTTTTTGTGCACTCTATCATCACTACCACTCTATAATACAGAGCCAGAGATCTAATTACATTATATACTCAGATGTAACTGTGGTATAAAACACCAAGGACGCATGTAATATAACTTCTTCCAGATATGCTCTGAGAAGGCTTTTGCCCCCTAAACTATGACTGATCAATTTGTCCCTTTCCCTAGAGTCAAACATACAATAACAGTGTAAGTACCAAAAATGACCTTTCTGTAGAAAAGAAAACATTTCTCCATTGTTATGGCAGAATAAAATAAATGTCCCAGCATGTTAATTCCCAGGTATTTAATTCTCTCTTTCCATAGAAAGAAAAACTTTCTGTTCCTTCTTCATAAAGCATTTATTCAATACACTCATAAATGTGCCCTGAGACTCAAGGATCAAAGCGAATGGGTGCTTTCTGAGCGCACTAGTTCCTTTGCATTAACAAAGCTGCTCCATCCCACTCCCTGTGCTTGGGCTCCTTCCAGAGCCATTTATATAATGGTGAGGGACCGCACCTGACGAGAGTCTGAATCCCATTGTGAGAGACTGCCATTGACCCCATTCGTATGGTAAAACCATCCATCCTACAGTAAAATCAAATATTTTCATTATGGAAAGGAAAAGCTATTTTATCTTGGTCAGGTGCAGAAGGTAAAAATACCCTACTTAATATTGCTTGTCCCATAACAGAGTATTTTTATGCCCATCCATCTGCTTGGCTGCCACTTGGCTGTAGGCTGCCACTGAGCGTGGTATTAGATGAAATGATCTAAGCAAGATACAGAAAACTGCACTTCACACTGCATTCCAAGTAGACATACACAGCATCAAAATATATATACTGAAGGGAACATAGCTCAAGTAATCAATCTTTTCCCATACCTGCCATTTTTCTTTTAAGGCCATCAGGCCTTCATGCAGCACGACTAAAGTTCGTTGTATGCTGAAATTCTATAAACAGACTATTTGCTTTACCATCTGTTTTATCCTTTTTATTATTAAGGCAGATCAGTTTAAGACAAGGTTATCAAGTTCCGGTCTCTGGAAGTTTTTACATTCTGACTTCCAGAGTAATAATGGATGCTTTTGGGGAAGTTTTTTTGATGAGGAGATGAAACATGCTTTTCTGAGAACTGGTATAATCAATGAAATTTAACATTTAATCTCATTTTTACTCTATTAAATGGCAGCATAATTTATTTTACCCATGGTAAATATTATTGTAGTCAGAGTTTCAAGATAATTTTAAACTCAATTGTGGGATTTTTTTTTCATTCAGATTAACCAAGTGATTAATCTCAGATTAATTTTAGAATGAGATAGAAGAAGGTTGATCTATACACAGTGCTATGTGCTACACATGATAAATTAAACCATGTATTAATTCAGCTTAGTAAATATAACATACATGCTTCCAGTTTTGAATCTGGAACTTATATATTTGGAACTGAGACCTTTAACAATTATATATGCCAATATAATTTTGTAGAAATGTACCCCACTAGCTGTAGAAACATACACACGTATTGTGTTAACTAACACATTTTGAATAATATGTCAATAATGGCAATCCTAAAAGTGGAAGCTGACCTATAATCTCTCTATGAAGCAACAAAGAAAATAAGCTCAATATGGTTGTGATTTAATTAATAATCAGTTTAATAATATAAATGTAATAAAATGTTCTGGTTATACACAAATGATGTTTACTTAAAAACAATGGATGGTGTTGAATTTAAAATTACTGTTTTAAAGACAGTAATTTCCTGAATAATGTTGAAAAGTTCAGTCTTTTCTGGTGTCATAGCCATCATTTTTTTGAATCTGTTTGTCACCCCTCTCAACAGCCAATGGGAGCCAAGGGTGTACACATACACTTACCTGCCCAGAGCATCAGTTCATCTAGAAACGTTATACTGACTGAGCATAAAACACTTGATACCCTCTGCATCCAGCCAGTGAACTGATAACTAATGAAAGTTGAGTGTGTAGGCTTAGCGTAGCTCCTCATGAGTGTTTCCACCTGCTTTCTGTTTCCAAGGAAATCATTTTTGTCTGTTTACATTCATAATAGCAATCTCATTGAATTCTGAGTTTCAGATTTTTTTGACTGAATCAAAGCATCAGGGAAGAATAGTGGTGAGACACAAAGATACTACAAGAAATTCTACAGAAAACAGGAAAAGCTTAAAAAGTGCATAATTCAATTCCTAATAATTCAGTACTATTTGAACTATTTGAAATTACAAACAAGTTAATACAACTTGTATGTACAAAATCACAAGAGAGTACATGGAGATATTTTCACTAAGCACAGTCTTAATAGTTTTGTAGGAATTACTGTTTTTAATACTATAGTTACTAGAACTTTTCCAAATTTCAAGTTTGTCTTCAGAAAAATGTTGATTAGACTTTCTGATTCTTTTACTCATATATAGTTACACAATTTTTCATTTTGGATTTTCATTTTATATTTCAATAGTTATTTTAATATACATGTTTCCTTTGTCCTTTATATCAGCTCCTACCCACAAGTAGAAATTCAAAACCAACAAATAAGAAACATAAATACTCAAATTTTGTGATTCCACCTCTGTTTTATGTGGACTCGGCTACAGTTAGGTACTTCCCAGGTTATATCTCCAGCCTTCTTGTAGAAAGCTGTAAGTATGCGTAAAATATTATGTGAACTTTTCTACTGTGAAGAGTTTTCACAGCTGCACAAACACTGATAATTTAGGGCTGGGACTAAGATGGGAGAGTTTACAGATTCTTTCATTCTCCTCATATTCCAAGAGGAATCCAAGACTTCCAGATGCAGAAACATCCATGGAGAGGCAATGTGTTTTCTTGAAATAAAAGAACTCTCAGCCCACTAGTTCCTGGATCATTTAGAGAAATTTGATATCTCTACAAGAGTCCTATGTCAGTGGTTTGTTTAAAAAGTCCTGCTGTAGGTTCATCCACAGGACTTCTCTCTTTGGGAGGAAAGACATGTTACGTGAAAAAGAGAGAGGAAGAAACAAAGTAAAATGAATAAATGCTTCTTCCTGCTTCAAAAATGAAAGTAAACTATGTTTTATTTAAGGAAATAACATTAATAGAAAATAAGTGCCTAAGTCATGATAAAAATTAGTGTCATACCATGGAAGTAAATTTGCCTTAAAAACTGGTTTTATGTAAATAATTAGCCAGTAAGAAAATATTTTGAGAACACCAATCAAAATATCCAGAAGGAACAAAGGTTTGTGAGGCACAGGAAAACCTGAAGATCAGACAGTCTACATTACAGTAGTATTTACCCCTTTACATAATTTTGCTCCTTTTGCCTCACTTTCAATCATTGCTGGGTGACTCTGTGAATACATTCTGAGCCTCGCTGACGTTCACAAGATGTTGTGTATACCTACAAGGTTTGTGTCAGCACACAAGTTCTACCAACTATTGCAGGGTCAGAGCCTTAGTACTTAGAACAGCCTCCTTTAGATATGCATAGTACACACAGACCAACTTGTGATGCAAGTTAGTTATAAAATCAATTGTTTGTTCTTAAAGTAATACGTATATGTGGATAGATTAATTTGTTCCAAAAGTTGTGCAGACTGACAAATGGGGTTTATTTACTAACACTTGTAGGTTGTCATACTATCATCAATACAGAAGGCAACAATATCTTCCAATACAAAGCTGACAGGTCAGCATCTTTCACTCCTTTAAGCTATCTGTTAAATTCTATGCAAGAAGCCATGGTTAGGGATACAAAGTAGTACAAAAACACTTAATGAGAATGTTCTGACATTACGTATTCTTTATACTATCATTATATTTTGTCTGTTTCCTACAACCTTCATTCCCTTTACCTTGCATTACACTGAAATCTGAAATTTTTTTCCACTGACCCAAACCAAATACTTACTGAAGCTATAAGAAATTGGTCGCAATTCTACGAATCTTACTGGATAAGAGTAGCCCCTCCAAAATCAACAGGGCATTTTATATGCTGAAGTGCTATAGGACAAGCACCTAGGAGATGCTCTATATTTCAGGTTCAGTCACATGGGCTTTCACGTTTCTCATCTCCTTTAGTCAAGTACAGGTTATCAGGTCAAAAATCTGAAATAGCTATATGAAACTGTAAGGTGTACAATATAAAAAAAAAGTAAAACTAGACAGGTATAAGAGCCCTTTCTGATTTTAAAATCATAGAACCATAGAATGGTTTGGGTTGCAAAGGACCTTAAAGGTCATGTAGTTCCAACCTCCCTTCCATAGGCAGGGACACCTTCCACTAGACCAGGTTGCTCAAAGCCCCATCCAACCTGGCCTTGGAGACTTCCAAAGATAGGGCATCCATAGCCTCTCTGGGGAGCTTGTTCCCATGCCTCACCACCCTCACAGTAAACAATTTCTTCCTAATAGCTAATCTAAATCTACTCTCCTTTTGTTTAAAACCATTACCCCTTCTCCTATCGCTACATTCTCGCTTTTAATAAGTCCCTCTCCAGCTTTCTTGTATGCCCCTTTTAGCTACTGGAAGGCTCTGCTATAAGGTCTCCCTGAAGCCTTCTCTTCTCCAGGCTGAACAACCCCAACTCTTTCAGCCTGTCTTCATAAGCTAAGACATCTTTTCATGTTTCAGATTTGTTTGGACAGGGATTATTGAACAAGTGAAAACTGCAAATTTAATGCTGAGACTCCAAAATCCTTGGACCAGGAAAATCCCTTTATACCTATTCACAATATTTATGAACACATTTATACTTATTTATTGCTTTTTATTGTTTTTATGCTGTTCTTTTGTTATTGCTTAGTGCTGATTCCCATCAATCTATAGTAACTATGGCTCAAGAGAAAGGAAAAACCCCTCAAACTTCTCACACCCCAGAATTAAGAATTAAAGAGATATGATATATGTATAGTAGTAAAATTAAGTCAGTAACATTTAACAGTTTTCCATTCATGTTCATCAAATGTTGGAATGCTACTGAAGTGATTAAGATGCACTGTAGTTTAGTAAGAGAATGTTGATTTAACCTTGCAGGCACAATCTTAGCACCCAAAGAAATGCTGACTTAATTCACACAACAGTTGTGTGAAAGGAAAGACTTTTTGTTTCTTTTTTCTAAAATTTTAGCCATAGACACTTGATGAGATTAATACCTCGTTAGTTCTGATAGTATAATCTCTCCTTGGTTAGTAAAATACTTCAATGAACAATGAAGAACAGTCAATATTCCTCTCCCTTCCATCCTTTAAAAATAATTCATTTAACAGCTGTCATTTCCACAAGCAGACGTATAAAAGTATACTGTTCTTAAACAGACTGAAGTCCCTTTCAAAGTTTTGTATTGAGATGTAAGTTCAAAACAAAGCATTCTTCTGTAGCTTTCTGAAGAAAAAGAAAATGTCAGGGGAGAAACACTGCAAGTTTTCACGTAACATTTGCGGTAAAACAGATCTCCTGAAAAAACCTGCACATGGGACATGCAAATATGGCACGAGACCAAGTACGGCTAACAAAAAGCTAACATGTCTATCCTGGTCCCTACAGAATGACCTCTGGAAAACTGGTTTCTGTAAAAAGTTGTAGAGATTTCTTAATCCTCTTTGAACAAAATGAAAATAAGAATCTTTAACTTCATGTCCAATTATGAACTGAAATTATGATTATCTCTCAGTTTATATCTATGTCGTCTCACTGCTGTGCTAGTTCTTAGTATGTCTCAGTATGCTTTGCAGCACCCCAGTAGGACAGAGGACATCCTACAGAAAACTTCTAGCTAAATGAAGAGAGAACTCTTACTAAGGAAATCTCCAAGTAGTTTTCTAAGCTGGTGTTGTACATTTGGGGTTTATGGACAATTTTTGGGGCACAATGTGTTTCAGGATGCTTTCCAGAGCTCAACCATCACGAAGTACAGGTGAAGCAGCAATATAGGACAGCTATGCTTTTTATGTTCATATCCTTATGACTTTTAAAACTGAATCCTAAAAGCATTTACTGTACTATATTATGTTTAACACTACTATTAGATCACATAAACCAGTAAGTGCTTTTTCGCTTGGGTATGTATTAACAATTTACTTTTTGCAGACAAGTGCACAAATATGATTAGCTTTTGCAAATTGCTCCTTATTCTGTTACTGGTAAGTAATTTTTATATTATTGCAGTGTAAACAGATGCTATTTTCCACTATATATTCAGCAGTAATGAGCTAATTCAATGTGTTAAAAACAACAAAAGATCTTCAAGAATGAGCTATTTGCTTCAATAGTCCAAGCTCCATTGAAATCTATGTTGAAATCATCCAAGATAGGAAGTTAGCAAATTACTTTAGAAGCCCTGTTGCAAAAGAACTTTCTTTAGTTCATTTATTCAAATCCTGAATATGTTCTGCTACCTTCCTAACATGCATATTACTGACCAACTTCTTGCATATTGATTTGGAAGTGTTTCGGGGTTTTTTTTTTTCTAAGCATAGCTAATATACTTCATTACTTTTCTTATAAAGAAACGACATTTTGGCAGGAGCTTTACAACTGTTTCAATATTCACTTCTATGAATTCATTATACACCAAAATCTAGAAACAATGAACCATGCTGTTTTCATTGCCTTTTGGAAATTGCAATGACCTCCTTACTGAGATGAAAAAAAAACAAAAAAGAAAGAAAAATTAGCAAACATGTTATGTTTAGATTGTGTGGGTGAAATCCTGGTGCCATTTAAGTCAACAGAAATGCTGACATTTATTTCACCCTGGACTGGAGATTGAAAGCAAATGCGATGCTCCACCTGGACCCAATGGAAAGGATTTAAAGATGGATGGACAGCCTTTGGCTGAGCCAAAACGTACAGCATCACAGAAACACACCAGCTGAGTAAAAACCACCATGCTTCCACTACAGAAATGTGTTATATGCCACTTAGAATATGCTATTTATCTACCGTCACTATAACATTTGTTTGGGTAAGTCTGCACTGTCTTGGTGTGTGCTATGTACTCAGCTGCTACTGGTATGTCATACAGACATACACTCTATAAATATTAACAAAATGAAAATTGAGAACACCCAGAACAATTCAGCTCAAATGGAAATGACTTGGTTTGTTTCTCTGCTCTTCCTTTACTAGTTTCTACTTAACACTGCTGGAGACAACCATGCCATTTGAAGGATCTGCACAGAAATATCTAACAATCAATCAATCTATCTATCTATATCTGTGGCTACAGACACAGCACAGGCAACCTGACATTCCACCAGAAATACTGTATTAGATGGAAATGTTTCCACTGTTGAGTACGCTTGATATATATATATACAGCAGACATCCAGCTATAAAGCTAACAAAGACTCTCACATTTTTGTCAGAGACATATAAGCCATTGTCCTGCTTTTTTTACTGGGTTGCAAATAATCTGTGCAGCAGTTTATGGACAGGTATAAAGCCACAGCATATATCAGAAACAGTACATAATGATATCTAGGGAATAAAACATAAGAAGGCAGCTGATAACCCTGAGAACTCTCAGTCTTGACTGAATCCGTGTGACTATCTTTCCATTTTAGAGTAATTTCCTCTTTTTGATCCTGGAGCCAAATTACATCCACGTCTATCCCATAATAAAAATAAAACCAAAATGTAATAAAAATAGAATAACTCAATTTATCTCCCAAATACAGTGTTTTACATTATAAATAATTTCAAAAATGACAGTTACTCCACCATGAATGATTCTTAGAGAGACCAAAAGAACAAGGACCCTACCTTAAAAGAACGTTAAGGGTGCAAGTTCAAAAAATGGATATGGAAGGGTAATAGCAGGCAACAAATGTGATTGTAAAAGCAAGTACTTGCAGGTGTAGGTTGCTATGATCTATCAGATGATGATAATTATTGCCAGTGAATCACGTAAGTCTGCTTGGGACAAACTAACTTGCCTGAGATAAATTAACTTTCCCAGGGCATCTTCCTGGCTTTCAGATTCAGCAGGGCCCCAATGCCTACAGCCGTGTCACGCCTGTGCCCGACACGCCATTCTCCTCAGAAAGTGAGGCCTCTGCTCCCAGCTCTGGCTGAAGTGCCCCCATGTGCCACCTACTTTACCAGTCAAATCACAAAGTGCAGAAATGATCACCGCTTAATGATTTACTGAGTAATAGGGATTTTGAACTGTACAGCACTGTGACTGTACCCCCAGAGAAGGGGTGAGAGCAGGATCTCAGGTACTATCCAGAGCCCTACTGATGACAGTGAATTCTGAGGAGTGACTATCCAACAAGACCCTGAAGGCCATCAGGACAAGTGCAAGAACATCACGTGCAGCATGTTACATCTCACATCTTGCAGGGCTGTTGCAAAGCTATTTACAGAGGAATATTTCCACTAGGCCAAGCTCAGGACAACTGGCTTTAGCACCCAGAGTCCTACCAAGTCCAACCGTGACTTAACTTTTGATCCTTGCCAACACTTCCTCTTTAAAGGTGGTTGGGGCTATAATTTTTGACTCTGTGCTTCTTCAGTTTCACCTTACCAATACAGTTTCACTCTCAGTGTTTTTGCCCTTCCATCTGTTAAAAAATATATTTTATTGTATTCCAAATACAAACCACATATTACTTCCAGCCAAGAGTTTTAAGATGTATTAACACCTTCAGGCTTACACACGGTAAATCTAACAGCTTTCTTCAGGCAGACAACTGGCCAGGAATATAACTGGGAGCTTTCAGGCTAAGTCAAAGGGTCTGCTAGTCCAAATCTGGTAGGAGGACTGGCAGTTGTCTGCTAATGATGGATTAAATCTATAGCTGAACTGTTTATTCAGTCGCATGCAAACCTGCCTTTCAGTCAGTCAAATGTAAGAGTATGACTTCTGCAGGTTCAGGAATATGGGCCTGAAGCCCCCTGGTATTTTTAACAGGAGAGAGCCCCTACCTTCTTCACCTGATCAGAGACCACACCACAGGCCCTGGGGGTATTCTGACTGCACAGCATATTGCCACAGGAGGGGTATAGAGGGGGCTGTACAGTCCCCTCGCCTTCTCCCCATTTACACCACTCACATCTCTTAAAAAGGGGTGGAATCGACTACTGTTCATTATACAAACAGAAATTAAGGATGACCTTGTCACACAAAATCGGCAGCTTTAATAAGCAGGCCTGACTACCGTCCAATAATCTCAGAAAATGACTTGAGATTTGCTGTTCATAAGATCATCATCCCGCTGATTTATCTTTTGCGGTGCTGATAAAAGAGAATTATGAGAATTATGCTTCTCCCCAGCCAAAGAGCTTCAAGGGCCAACCCACCACTTACCAGTTTGAAAATGCACCTTTGCACACACCAGAGCAGCCTGCAGTGAAATACCACAGGCCCTTACCTTGTCCTAGATACAATTCATGTTTCTATAAATAGCATACTGAGATGCAAAAAGCCTCTTAGCCCGCTCAACCAAGTAAAATCCTGGCTTTGTAGCTACCGTTCAAACGGTTTGTTACAAATGTAAGTGCTCAATTAAAAATGCATATTTAGTATCGGTGGGACCTCTCTTCATGGAAGAAAAGAAGTCATGCCTGCACAAGACAGATTCTTCTGACTGCAACAACAAATAATTTCAAGATTTGAATTAAAATTCCTAGTCCAATTACTGTAAGTGGTTATGCCTTCCTCACTGTGAAGCAATCTCTTGCTACTCTGTCACCTGTTTCATGCCAGGAGCAGCCACAACAAATCACCAAGCTGAGTTCATGAGGACATTGGTGGGGGTGGAGGGCAGCACACAGAGGGGAAAAGCAGCTAAATATTTTGGGCCTTCGTTTTCCTGTTCAGGGAATATGGAAATTAGCATATTTTGGATACAAGTAGATTTTCTGAAAGAGTAAGATCTTATCTCTGTTAATTTTAAAACCCCAGATTTAAAGCAGCTACTTACTTATAACTAATCTATAAGTGCTTCTGTCATTATGCCTTTCCTCACATACCAGAAAAGAGCCAACTGATAAGGCTTCAGCCATCTTAACTTTTACATAGGCTTAACTAGTGAGGAGGAAAAGGAAATGTTCCTTGAGGCTGACTTTAAAGATCTGAATTCTAAAGTAACCCCAGCTGAAGAACATCTGGATAAAAAACCTCCTCCCAGTTGAAAAAGAAGATGCGCTGGCCAGGCTAGTGTATTTCAGGATTCTGTCCTCAAGCCTTTCTGCTCTCTGGACTTGGACATAATCTCCTTGGGATGACTTCTCCTCTCCTTTCAACCAATATCTTTATGATCATTCAGCATAAATAGTTCCTGCATGGCTCTGATTTTTCTCCTACTGTTTACTCTGCCACCTGAAAATTTCCATTTCTCAGATCACCTCTTTTCTGTCACAAATATTAATCACGAACTATGATAGACTCAAGAGTCTCTTTTCTTTCCACTTACTGATCTCCTACTTTGCATCATCACACCTGTTATTCAGTGTGGTTCATTTGTCTCTTACACAGTTCCTTCTCCCTCTTGCATGCTTTAGAACAACATACCTACTTCCATAAACTACAAATTCTGAAAAAAACATTTATGCTTATTCACCCTCAAACATTTTTTAGAGGCTTGACTTCAACTATCCTAACATGTCATCTAATAAGTTGAATCATATTCCTGTTGGTTGTCAAACCCTCTCTCTTTCAAAAAAACCTTAAATATGGGTTTCAGAAAGTATTTTTCCATAAATTAATTTGTCAGTCCCCTGCCGCTTTCCCTACCTTATATTCTTGTTTCATTTCTGATTTATTAGAAAATAAGCTCTCTAGAGAAAAAATCTCATCTTACACATCAGTAAAACACTGTACACCGCACAGATATTTAACTGTAGGCTCTTTGCAAAAATGAGCCATAGTATTCTCCAGGTTCCTAGTAAATTACCAATTTAATTGTATTAAGCTCGACTACTTTAAAGATCATTACTGTAAAATAATTCAGACCATACCAATAACATGTTTCCTTAGAAATTATTTCCAGTATATCTTTTGATCTGTATCAATGGACACACAGCAAGAAACACAGCAAAAATGCTAAGCCCATTTTGTTTTGGGACCTTGCCTTTGATTCTGACTGAAGTAGCATGGACTGATGTCTGCAACTAAAGACACATCACAGCCACAGCTGAATTTATGCTCAAAATAGTTGCAAGTGATACAAAAACCCAATTAATAAGAGTCATCAGAGCAAATACGTTTTCTTAGTGCTAACTTTTTGAAAAGATCAATTTGCCATCCATTAATTTCACTCATTTTCTATGGGACTTGGAGAGAGAATAAACCAATTCAGAACTTCCTTTCATAGTTTAGGCAACATTCTCTTCAACAAGGAATTTTGTTTCTGATCATTAGGCTGCCAGTGTTGGCAATTCAAAAGCCGGGCAGCACCTGTAAAATTCACTCAAAATTCAGCTTCCCACCACCAGAAATTATACTTCTTTTCCACCTCTAAACAGCAAGACATGGTCACACACACCTGTGAAAACTTTGCACTGGTTTTCTCTCATGATGTGACTAATCTTTCTCATCTTATTAGTCTAGACAATGTTTTAAGAAACTTCTCTGAAGTGTGAAACGTACATCTTCCACTACATAGGAATTAATCTTCTTTTACAATTCCTTCTATATATAATAAAAAATGAGAACCTTCTTGGAAGGATGATAGAACTTGTGCCTTGGGTTGAAACATGCTTTAACTACTGAACCCCTGCTTGGGCATACGCAATCAAGCCTACAAGAGAGGAAAGACTAAGTGTTGACACTTAATACAACCCAATCTATTTTAGCCAAAAGTCTGTACTAGAAGCTTTTTTTTTTTCTCACTGCAGTCCTAACTCCTTGTGATCCCTGCTGCTGAATATCATTGCATCTGCTCCTTTCTTCTCCTGAATATCTATTCCTTCCTTATTTCTTGCCAATTGTTTCAGTGGCAGCACCACCTCCAACAGCACTAAATTAGCACAGGACAAGCTAATAAGCCCAGAAAGATTGCAGGCTTTTACTGCATCTCATGTTCCGTTGGCTTGCCTCATCAGTAACGCCTGTCTCATCCATTGGGACATGGGGCTTAGACTCTAGAAGAACAGTCAAAATGCTGCTGCACCATTTTTAGTGCATTTTATTAAAAATTCTTCCATTCTGTAACTACATGATGTACATTTTCTTAGCTCTTCCGTGAAGGAAGTTTCATTCTTACAGTCTTTTCAAGCACTAAAGAGACACAAATTAGTCATGCAAAATAATTTTAGAAAAAAAATTCTTACCCACTGGGAATTATATAGAATAAAATACTGTTAAATGCGGCAAAGTTCTTCATTCCTCCAGTGTCCAAGGTATTAATTATTCCCGTATACCCTCTGTTTTCTGACATCTTCAGACACTAAGCTGCTTCTTAGAATACGTTTACCTTAGAAATTGACTTTATCTTAACTGTTTAGTACCATATAAGTTTCTGGTATGAAAATCATGTTAGAGAATAATTGAGAAGCAATGACAGGCACCTTGTGGTAGGCTATTTGACTACAATTGTATTAGTGAAAAACTATCAAATATCTCTATTTAATAACAAAAGAAAATTTTCTGGTATGTCATTACAATAAGTAATAGTCTTTGGAAAGGTAATGCAGATTGATGTGCCCTGTAAAATAAAAATTATGCAATATACTCACATTAACTACTAAAACATAAAAATAAACAGGTTGTCACTTTGGAAGACCAACTTCTATACAAGTGATGAAATTCTGTACTTGGCAAACAAGGTATTCAAGCAGACAGAACATAACAAGTGAGCCTGTTTGAGTGATTATTTGATTTGCAATTTAGTGCCTTTACCATCAGTTTTAAAAGAAACAAAACAAAGCATCTAAAACAGCCCATAGTTTTGAAATTACTGTATATATCACTGGCCTATTAAATTATGACATTTGGACATGTTTTGTATTGCTGTGTAGACTGAGGTGAGAGATAATAATGCTGAAGTGTCTGCATCTAATGAAAACATAATACCCTCTATTTGGTGGTATGACTCACTGCAAAAAAGCAATATATCGCTGTCCTGAAAATGGCCAGTAGGAATAGGAAAATGAGCTACTGCTAATTAAACCTTTCATGTAAAAACATGGTTGCTAATCAAATCTTTATTATCCCATACTCTCATATTTTACTTTCTTCTTCATTTACAATTCATCCTGTAGCCCTTGAAGTATCAAGTTTACAGTCTTCTTGGATGTTGTGGGCGTTTTTAAATTGTGAAAGGATAAACTTGTAACAAAATAATTTAAAAAAATACTTAAAAGAAAAAAGTGACTGTGGGAGGGAAAAAATGGTACAATTAAACTACATCTGGTTATTCTATAGCTAATTAAAAGTCATATCTAAGTTACTAAAAAAATATAAAGTATTTACTCAAGCTGAAGTTTCATCATTCTTGTGACAACTGAAAAACGTCTTTATTACAAGGAAGGAAAAATGCTTGGCTTTAGATACATAGAATGCACCTATTTTCAGAAGTGTGTAATTCAGTAGTGTTCACCAAATAAGCCATATTTCCCTTAAAGAAAGGAAAGATGCCTTTAATTTTTAATTATTTCATTGCTATGAAGTTTGCTACACAGCCACTTCATACAAATTGAATACTAAAGATAAATATTAACCATGCCAAGTACTTGATTAAAAGCCAACAAAACAGCTTTTGCAAAAATTCTGGTCTAGCATATACTAAGTTTCTTCTAGTGAAGTATCACACAATCGTTTAAATTTTAATTTATATAGTGATAATTATCACAATATTTGTACAATGAAGTGGAAAAGTTACAACATAAGACGCTACTTGAAATAAAAAAAGCATTCTTCTAATCATGTAGGGAAAGATCAACTGAACTTATTATTTTTGTCGAAGAAATAATAAAATCAAAGCAAGCACTGACAACTGCAACAGGACTCTAAATGTAAATTAAAATACTTCAGACAAAAGACTTGAAGGCAAGTGATTCTCCCATCAAGGGATGATTTTCACTTGTCTCCAGGTGTAACATTATGTGCACTGATGGGCTGATCAACAGAACAGAACTACTCCCCAGCTGTAATCAGGAGTGATTGATGGTCGGGACAAAAAAGTTGATTATCATGACAAGTCCACTGATACAGAAAAAATAGGCTACACTGGGGAAAGGATAAAACCTGTTCAGAGACTACCTTCTAAAATCTCCTTTCTAAAGAATAAAAAGAAACATTTATGACCATCCAAAAAGAGCTAACATAAATGAATTCAGTGCATTTAGTACATATCTGTATCTACAGTTATTCTACCATGACACAATGAGACCTATATAAACTCTAAACAGCACGAGCCCTTGCATTTTTAAAATCACAGTTTGAGATCAATTCATGAAACAAATATATGAAAGTACCTGTATGGTATGCCAGTAAAGCATTGCCTCGGTTTGAATACCTGTTTTGAATTCATAATCAAGATTTTAAAGTCCATGGGGGAGTTCAGTGTAAGTGCCATATTGTATTCTTTCCTGAAATGAAGTCAGTCCCCTTTGGCCATTTTAAACCTTTAAAGACTTCATTTTCAGATGAGATTAAAAAAAAAAAAAAAAAAAAATGCATGAGTGGGGCAATACACCCTCAAAGGTATAGATCAAATGTGTGCTTTTTTATTCCAATATAAAGCTTTTAAAAGCAGATATTAGGTTGCAGTTCCACTCCTTCAGAGCATCAGACTACCAGCTGTTAGCTGTGATGTAAGTACACAGCATAGCAATATCTCCAGAGACTGTAAAAGATATGAGAGGAGTGATAAAAGAACCAAGGGACTGCAAAAGTCAGGCCTGGAGGTTCTGAAGTGCAATTTGTTTACATCATGGGCAGTTATGTTTAATAGTAATTCTCATAAAAGGAAATATTGTATTTGCTACAAGAGGTAGCTGCACAGATACAGTGAAGAAGAATACATCACAGGTACCCCAGGGGGTGCAATTTTACTGACCAAAAAGAGAAAGGGGCTCTGTGTGTGTGTGTGTGTCCGTCCAGAGTTATTGTAAGATTATTTGAAAAGTTTTATGGCTGTTGGAACAAAGTATAATCAACCAAAGCCAAGTACAAGAGCAACATTACTTTTCATGCATTCTTAGAATAAATTAGGATACTTTTTTTGAGCAAAAATACAATTTACATAATTTAACTCATTTTGATGGAGATCTTTCTACATTACACAAAACCATACATTTTCTTCACTATGTGCTCTTTCTGTGGACCAGACTTTGACATGTAGCCTTGCCTATTCCTCTTCTCCTCGTTCTTCTTTACAGCCTTAACAATGCCTAAGAAAGTGAGCCAGTCACTGATTTGTGACTGAAAGCAGACAATAGTTTGCCTTTTTTATGGTGAAGTTTGTTATCTTCACCTATTATTAATAATTCAGAATCTCAGATTCTCTACTGTATAAATTTTTAATTTTAAAAATAAATTTCTAAGGAAGAGGTTATAACAAACCAGAGCTAGATGAAGACTGTGCAGCAGAGTTTACATTTTATCTTTCCTTTCAGGTTATGACTCGCTTATGGAAAGTAGTTTCTGTAAAGAATACCCATCAAAGTTATTGATTTTCAATTAATAAGTTTCAATTGTTTATTAGACTTGACTGATACACTTCTCATGTTGACTGAGGAAGCTGACAGGAAAAAATGCCTCAATAACAAATAAGCCTGTGATAAGAAGCGATAAAGCAGAAGCTTCTCTCCTTGCCATTGAAACGGGCTGTCTTTTCCATGAATGGATCATGAAAGAATTGGAAGAAAGATTTCTTTCCCCCCCTTTTACACTGTCTAAACCTTTTATACTGTCTATATCTCCCCCTGTCTATACCAATTCCCTTGTGTATAAAATGGTATTTTTCAACATACAGTTCAAAAATACCAAGCAGTTTCTTCATTTCCACAATTCCAGCCAAAGACTTCAAACAAACTCCAGTTAGCCACTACCTGCCCAACTTTAGCATTTGAATTTCATTCTTATGTTCTTCCACTCTCCTCCAGGCACATTTTCTGACACCATTGTAAACCAAAGAATGCAACTTCAGGACCCAACTCATTCAAACCACTGGAAATAAATATGTAATTTGCCTGGAAGTCATGTGAGTGAGTGACAGATAATCCACATTAAGCACTGAAATCAGATTTTAGAAAATCTAGGGCCTATGAGACCATTTAGGTCTGCTTCCTACGCCCAGTATCATGTTTTCTGGTACTTTGTTATATTCTACTTTAATAATGTCTGATAGAGGGAGAATTTTTGACAGTAACAAGCATGGATGTGTTCAAATGCAGGAAGGATGTTGCTTTTATTTCAGACTTTCCCTCTTATTAACTGATCTCACCTCTGCCTTCCTCTCCTTCTGCTCTTTGCAGTTCTGAGATCATCTACACCCAAGCAGAAGTTAAAGCTGGCCCCAAAAGGGCAAACATACTGCAACCATTCACTTAGGTGCCAGAAGCAGAAACCTTTTAAACCAATTTGTCTCCATATTGCAAAGTCAGAATACTGGTCATTAATCTTTTGCAAGTTATAAACAGGACTATCAGAGAGAGCCATTGCCTATTCACAGATCATTTCTAGCAAACTCAAGTAATTTTCAAGAGATATCAAACCTTCTGCACAATTGACTTGTTTTATCAATAAAAGTGAGTGCTTTGAAAATGAAATAAGCTGGTAGGATGAGCAGAGGCAGGAAGCAAGAGTTGACAAAAGTGAATTTTAAAAGTCTAAATTTTACATAATCTTTAAGTTCTAATACAGCAAGAGCTGCTGATCAGCTGAATGTTTTAATCTGTCTAGGATTATGTTCCTATACTGAGTCTGATGTTCAGCCGATATAGATATTAGACATTTCTCCATAACCTTTGCTTGTGCAGGGACCAAGTAGCTGGAAGCACTAGGCTTTGCTTTCTCCTGGATTTATAGAATAGAATCATTTAGGTTGGAAAAGACCCTTAAGATCATCGAGTCCAACTGTTAACCTAATGCTAAATCCACCACTAAATCCTGCACCTAAAAGCCATGTCTGCACATCTTTTAAATACCTCCAGAGATTGTGACCCAACTGCTTCCCTGGGCAGCCTGTTCCAGTGCTTAATTTAGACACTCTCTCTTCAGCTGTCACTGCTGAATGTGGCTGGGCAGTGAATTTTGAGAGGAAAGTGTAAGTCTTGCAGTACAACAGCAAGGCACTCCATCTCTCCCCATCCTCATCAGGCTGAGTAACCAGCTAACATTAAAGAGCATGCTTTCTAAAAGTTCAATAACTTAAAGCTGTCCTTTCCTACTGCCGCCTTGTCCTCAGGCAGTGCCTCTGTGAGCCTTATACCTCTGGGCTGGTCCATGTTCTGCAACACTACAGGCTTTCTAGACAGAATAGGTTCCTTTCATTACAAGAGAGTAGATAAGTACAAGGATTAGCGAAGAGTTTTCGTAGATCACTAAGAGACCACCTACAGCAGTTACTGAGAATCATCCCAAATATTTAGTTTGTAAGCAATGCTTAAGTGACAAGGAAATATCCACCTCCTTCAGCTATCAGTCTGGGGACTCAGTTCAACATCTCCAAAAGTACTCTGAAGCAAAAAACGATGCTGTGTCAGATAGGAATGATTTCTGCTTCTAGGTTGTACAATACATAAAAGTACTGCATAGAAGGTGAAAAACCACAATACAGTAAAAAAAAAAAAAAGTTTGAATTTTCTAGTATGAGAAAGACCAGACCTGCACAGAACATGACTGCAATTTGTACTGCAGCCTTTAAAACCGTGGTTTAGGAAAGCAGAGGTAACACTTCTAAAATGTGCAGGCTAGGCCTGTAAAAAAAGACTCCACTGAATATCTAAGAAAAATACCAGGCTGTTTTCCAATTTTTCATGTATGCAATGTAAGTGCAAAATATTCTGTACTATAAAACTTTTGGAATGCAAAAAATCACATATCTTGAATAATTCTGTTAACAATTCTTTAGGGTTTCCATAATGTGCTCATACAGATGCCAGATATCCCATGGAAATTTCTGTACTAATCACTTTCTGTGATTACTTGCTGCTTTTCCCAGTGAATACTATAAAACTGTATCTCTGGAAAACTGTCAACCTGTGAATGTACTTTCATTCTGACTCACATTCTGATCTCGAACGGCATGTACAATTCCACAACTGCAATCAACATTTGTTTCTCCCTATGCTGAACTCCATAGTACAGGAAAGATGGTGCACTATTAGAAAGAAGTAGCATATGTGTATATATACATACACACACATATATATGTGGAGTTATGTAACTATATAAATTATATACCTAAACCCAATTTGTGTGTATCTATATTTAAAATTAATTCTGGAAGTTTTATTCTTGATGAGGTACAAGTGCTGCAATTAACACTATATCTTCATAGAGTAACACTGGCTTTAAGGGGATGTTGAGCATCTGTAAACGTCTGCACAAGAAAATCTCCTTAAAGAATCAGGCTGATGACTTCACAGAACACAGACACATTGGTCTGGAAAGACCAAAATTAAAATTGCCTTGAGATAACAGATAAATGTGCTTGATGGCTGGCACAACCATCTTTCTATTTTCCCTAGCTGAGTGAAATTTCTTCTTACCTAGTCATACTAGCGAATGTCTCCTAAATTCTGCAACTAATTTGTTAGTTTAACTAATTGTTAACGTGTGATGACCACTGGTGTAAAAAGTTCTTCACCTGAGGCACTGCCAGTTTCAAGTACTGTGGAAATACTTACCTGTCTACTGATAAATGTTATGCTCTCGGGGCGAAAAAAAATCATAGGATTAGTTGGGTGATTTTTTTTTTTTTTCCCCCCATTAGTAATTGTTAATGTACATTTGGACTATGATTCACTACAATTCCTTTTTGCCCATTAAGCCAGATGTTTCTCATTTTACTACTTGTGCATTTAATTTTTCCAGTCTAAGCACAACAGTTTGTGCTTTTATTTATTGCAGTTGTCGAAATTCCAGAGTATTTTCTCCAACTGGTGAAGATAATTTTGGACTGCAATCCTGAACTTGCCATCTTGCATTAAGCGCCTGCCACCCTCCATCTAGGTGTCATCCACAAACCTGATATATGCACTCTCTGCTCTGTCAGACACATTGCTAATGAAAATGTAGAGTAGCAGCAAGCACAGAACAGGTTCCTGCAGATCCTGACTAGTAGTGCTCTTTTGTTTTGACAGGAAACCATCAGCAACTACCCTCAGTACAGTTTTCAATCTGTCACGGAACCAAGTTTTAACAATTTCACCTGGACCGTATTCCCCTGTTTGTTTTACAAGACTGTCAGGACTGTACCAACCCTTATTAAAGCCAAAATATATCACATCTATTTATTCCCTGTTATCCATTAGACCAATTACTCTGTCAAAGGAGAAAATTAGATTGGTTTGACATGATTTATTCTCGACAAATTCATGTTGGCTATTTGTTATCACCTTATTATCCCTTAGGTGCTCGCAAATTGATACTTTAATCATTTGTTCTAGATCCCAAGTATAACCTAAAATAGGATAAACGTCCTCTGGTTCTGCTTTTTTCCCCATGAAAGTTAGAGCCATAGTAAAATACTATGAAGCCATATTGCAACCTTACCCTCAAAAAATTCCTTTAGTATTCTTCTACCAGAACAGCAATTTTTGAATCCTAACAATTCCATATAGTTCAACTATATATTGATTCAGCGGTACCTTTGCTTTATAAGAGATGGAGAAAAACAAGGTAAAAAAAATAAAATCAACAAATAAGGACCCCATGATAAGCACACTGCTCATGATTTTCAGGAGAATATTATTACTGTTGTGATTTAAGTCAAACAGTAATTTCTGGCTAACATTTGGAAATATTTTTACAGTGTATCATAATGGAATTCAGGTCCTGTGAGTACATAAAAATGCTGCCCAACCTTTTCTCTAAAGGCAAGGTAGATTATCACTCCGCCATCTGCATTAAATGAGAGGGAAAAGAAAGAAAGAATCCCTTTGCAAGAACTGACCTTGTTAACAGACAGTTACTACCTGGATCAAATTAGAAATGTGGGCAAACAAAGATCAAAGAGTAAAGACAGATGATCAAAAAATGAGGAAAAAAATAGTAAGCTCTTTTCTTCTAAGTCGTGGGGGTTATTTGCAGTTTTTGTTGGGTGGGTTTGGGTTTAGTTGGGTTTTTTTCAAGTGAACCTCATGTTTGCAGAAAATTTACTCCTACAACTACCTGTAGGCACATGAGTTGTCCTACTGAAGTCAGCTGGACTTCACTTTACAGGATGCTTTTAGCAGATGTTTACTATTTACTACAAAGCATGGATTTAACAGTTCTTCTGAACTGGTGCAACAGTTCTCAGCAGCTGTCAAAATCTAAATGGCAACACATACACTTGCAGCTAAGCACATACTTAAAAAGTTTTGCCCTGGATTGGATGCACAATGTGAATGTAAATGTTATATAGAGAAGTCTCTCAATGCAGAAAAAAAAATATATTTAAAAAATCACTGCTTGAAACAGACTCCCCAGAACCTACCTCTGCTGTTTTAATGTTTTTTCTCAGCATGGAGAGGCCTTGGTTACTTGCTCATTCCTCCTTTCCCTTGTATGAGAAGATTTATTTTAAAAAGAAATACTGAACACACAGCTGTCATGAAGATTTATAGATAACTCCTTTAGAAAGAAGCTAAACGATTTTAGACTATTGTACTGCCTTTTCTCATTTTTCTTTGAAATGTAATTTTGATACCATGTAACCAGAAAAGCAGCTCTTCAGCTCTGAAAGAAATCTGTATCAAAGGGGACAAAATTCTGTATTCTCTGCACAAATGAAAAATCTCACAGACCAGTTTTATTGTAAACATTTTCATAATACTGTCGTGCAGTAGGTAAATGGAATTTCTATTCATTACTCTCTGATAAATCCTATCTCCAGCATCTAAAAATAAAGATGTATTGGTAGAACAGCCACAAAGCCCTAAGTTTATGAACAGAAAAGCTATTTATTGTTGCTATGGTTTTAAATCATGTTCAACAAAATATGATGAAAATGAAAGGTAGGAATATTCAGTAAATTAAAACTTTTTCATAATAACAAGAGAAAAAAATTACGTGTGTGCTTGCCATTCATATAGTAGAGTTATCAAAAAATGATAGCTAATAGCTCTTAGAATTTCTTCAAAGAAATCTTTCCTTTAAGTCTCCACATTAAATCTTTCATTTAGCACAGTTTTGCTTCAAAAACTGGTGAACATTCAGAATTACCCAAGCAATGGAGGAACTTAGCTCTGCCTATTCCCATCACATTGCAGAAAAGCATTTCTAAACTGCGGTGGAGCTCTGACTACTTATTATTTCTTGAAAAGCCTCAGCAGAGCACTCTGTTTTTCAGCAGTGTCGTGGTTTAACCCAGCAGGCAGCTAAGCCCCACACAGCCATTCACTCACTCCCCCTCGGCGGGGTGGGAGAAACAGAAGAGTAGATGCGAGAAAACTCATGGGTTGAGATAAAGACAATTTGATAGGCAAAGCAAAAGCCGCCTCATGCAAGTAAAACAAAACAATGAATTTATTCACTTCTTCCCATCAGCAGACAGGTGTTCAGCCATCTTCAGGAAAGCAGGGCTCTGTCGTGTAATGGTTACTTGGGAAGACAGAACACCATAACTCTGAACATCCCCCCCCTTTCTGCTTCTTCCTCCAGCTTTATATGCTGAGCTTGATGCCACATGGTATGGAACACCCCTTGGGTCAGTTAGGGTCAGCTCTGAGATGGTGACTCAACCACTTCCCCGGGCAGCCTGTTCCAATGCTTGACCACCCCTTTGGTTACGAATTTTTTCCTAATATCCAATCTAAACCCTCCTTGGAACAACTTGAGACCTTTTCCTCTTGTCCTATCGGTTATTACATGGGAGAAGAGACTAACGCAGCTCTCTACAACCTCCTTGCAGGTAGTTGTAGACAGTGATAAAGTCTCGCCTGAACCTTCCTTTGTCCAGGTTAAACAACACCAGTTCCCTCAGCTGCTCCTCATAGGACTTGTGCTCTAGACCCTTCACTAGCTTTCTTGCCCTTCTTTGGACACACAATACTGTTTCCAGCACAAATCCAAAACATAGCCTCATACTAGCTGCTATGAAGAAAATTACCTCTACCCCAGCCAAAACCAGCACAAGCATTAATAAACATAAGCACTGGACTGAGAAGAGATGATCATAAAGATATCTGCAAATCTCTTCTGTGTGGCAGGGAAAAGGGGAAGAGATATTGTCACAGGTTAATCAATGGGCAGCTTTTGGATTGCAATCTCTCCATCAATCAGCAACATTGGGATTCCTTTAAAAATTAGGTAAATATTGAAAGTGGAAAGTGAAATATACTCAGCAAGAAGGTCTCCCTATAGCATAACGTCAATGATACTGATCTACTTTGAGAGAGGGGAGCATTAAAGCAGCCTTCTGCAGAACAGTGTTGGCAAAATGGAGTTCAAGATTCTATCACTTGAAGGTGTGAAGGGACAACTAAACATCTGCTTAACAGCTTTTCTTCCAAGAGTTTGCTGTGAGCAGTCTAAATAGATTTCTTCTGAAACCAGTTTTTTTTGACACTGTAGATGACTGAAAATGGCCACTGCTTCTTCCCCCTCTCTTCTTTGGAATCCTTTCTAGGAGCAGCAGAAAAGGAACACTATGGGAGCTTATCAGTCCTTTGAGTAAGAACTGTCCACTGATACCTTGTTTGCTTCTGTGTAGAAGAATTTTTAATTCAAATATTTTATTCCAGAAAATGCCTAGCTCCTGTTAGCTGGAAAATGTTCCATTCCATGTATCTATCAGAGTTGTGTATCTGCTAATGACTAAGTCATTTTAACGATGTGTTCATCCTCTCTTTCATCTGGATCTTTCAGCAGATTAACAAATGGTATACCCTCTTTGAAAGGAGGTGTTTCACTTTGGTATGTAACACCAAAGTGTTTGATATCTTTTGCAGCTACATACTGTGTATGATTCAGTCAGTATGACATGCTTTTTCCTAAGACAAAGCTTAAAATTATGAGTGATGAGTTGGGCTGCACACTTAGTGCAATTGCTATGGCTCAGAAGTCTCCATCATCTCCTCCCTATGAATGGTTCAGTATCCACAGTCCTAATTCTAGTATCTGGCTAGAGTCTAATTTGGAAGAGCCTTATTTGACTCTCCTATTTTTATCTGTGAGGGAAAAGATTGCTCCAGAGAATATATTACCCTTCCTTGCACCACTGTTTGAGAATGATGTCGATGTTATAAAAGGAAGCTGTCCATTCTGTCCATGAACTAGAAAACCTCAAGTTATCAGTGAAAGTAAGTACATGATGATGACTGGTTTGGAAATTGTGACTGAGATCTTGTTAAAAATTATTTCTAAGGGATAAAAAGCTGATGGAAATGAAGAGAATTGCATTATTTTCACCATTAGGCAGCCAATCCTAAAAAGAAAGCTTCAAGTTTCAATTTAAATTTTTATGTACAAATTGTACATAAATAGCTACCTACAAAGAAGCAGCAGCACACAAGAATTATTTTATTCTTCATATAACTAGCATGAGACAGGAATTTCATGGATGTTTTTTTGTTAGACCTCACTCTGATTTTTATTTTTTTTTTTTCTGACAGAAGTAACTTTCATATTTAAATTAGTAAAACAGGTAGCAAATGAAAGACATTTGGCAGGGGAATGTAAATTTCCACCAGTGATGCCCATGTCAAGAAACTTCCTGGAAAGACTAGAATAGCAGAGGAAAATATACAGAAGGAAATAGCAGAAGGAAATAAAGGAGTTAAATTCTAAGAGGTTTTTCTGCAACAGAACAGGTATTCTTTGGCAAGGAGCACCACAGAACAGCTTCCTTGGGTAATTATGGGGGAAGGGTTTCCTCTGTATATTACAGACTATATCCAGTTCAGCTTGCTCTACTTCATTGCTGGAAGGGTGAGAGGATGTAAGGCAGGATCCAATTGACAAAAAAATCACGAGGGCTTTTTTTTTTTTTTTTTAAAAACCTTGTACTGGCAGGACAGGAGCACTGAAATACAATTCTGGCTAGACAGAGATATTGTTGTAAAGGTAGAAAAAGGAAGCTAGACCCACAAGGACTCTGAGTATATCTGAATAACTTCTAACATTTACAGGCTGAAAAGGAAGGCAAACATAACCAGGACTGGTAGAAAAATTAGGACCCAGCAAATATTTCAGCCTTATTAGCAGTAATGGATCAGTCCATTTTCCTATTTACACTCTGTGCAGCACAACTGAAGCTGATGAGCTTGCAGGGATATATCCACAGGGAATATCTGGCCGGGTGTATAAACACTACTAAATAATTGTGTTTATTTGAAGCATCCTACAGCCTTTTCATCTGCTAAGCCACAAACTAAAATCACAATGTTTCATTTAGGTTAAATGTATGCAAATTATGGCACATCCTAGAAGATAAGTACATATTTCTAATCTGATACAAAATAATCAACTTACATCAGAATTAAATCTCAGCTGGCAAATGTTGCATGATATGATTTGCTTTCTTCGATGAGGAAGAGGAACCCCAAATGTATGATTTATTACAGCTTTTTGAATTGGATCCATCTGTAAAGACAGAAACAAAAAATAAAAGCTTTTGCTGTTCCATTGTATGCTATGTCATCGATAGTCTCAAAACAGATTCTGCATCATGCCATACCATACCCCATATAACAGAAAACTATTATTTTTCTTTGAAAATTAGTATTTCTTCTTCATGCAGGTTTCTAAAGAGGTAATACAGAAAGGAACAAAGAAAAGTGTCATTAGTTATCTTGAAATACATATCCTTAGTTCAACTCTATATACACCGATCTCCCCTCACTGAAAAAAAGTTAAAACCCGTAAATGCTGAACAAGCTTACCCATCAAAACACCAATTATTATTTTTTTTATATCATAGAAAATCTAGGTCACAAAATGAAACAAGAATATTTTAAATAAAACTACTATGAAAAGGATCAATGGAAACGTGAAATACAATTAATTCCAGAATAACACACAATAGCTCCGTATTATGAAAAACATAATTTCCCAGGAATCAGTAAATGAATCTTTTCCCTAAAACAACCTCTACACAACATATGAAAACCCCAAATCCTCCAAAGATTATTTTCACAGCCATTTAGAAGAAACAATTTTGAATAAACCCTACTTTAAGGATAAATTTTGACTTCCATTAAAAGCATTATTCTGAAGTAACCTCTACTAGAACACTGATCTTTCAGTGTCTGCAAGTCAGGGTCCCATAAAAAAAAATATACCATTTTGGCAGAGCATTTCACAGAAGCTACCTAAGAGGTAGCTTTTTTAGGTGAAGGATTGAAATCACCTTCCCCGAATTCATCACTCAAAATTATTTTCATTTCTTTTTCACAGGAAACATTTGTCAGCTATTTTTAAAATCTAGTAACAGCTTTACAGCAACTTGGTAAAGCCACTGACAGTTTTTATCTTTAAATTGTATTCTTAAAACTTCATGGATTTTGATGATGCAGGTACAACTAATTGTCCTGTGTTTATAACCAGTGTTCACACAGCATAATTTGCACGTGTCTTGAGAAAAAAAAAATAAAATTCTATGCTCATGTCCCCATGATTCACTTTCTTCTAGTCTGTTAGCAAAGGGTTATTTGATAAATAAAGAATCAGAGCTTTCCCTTAGAGTAATCAATTATTCAGGGAAACTGAAATGGTAGACAGTCATGGTCTCTATTGCAGCAAATCCAGAACAGGTCACTGCAGAAATTTTGCATCAACTGACAGCTGTTCATTGTCAGATATGAAACAGGTCATTAAGCTAATCCCTATTGAAAAGAAATTCAGATTGGTAAAAAACAAGGAACAAGGAAAATGGCAGAGCTTTATAGAAAGATTTGGAAGGAATGCTCAGTTTGAGCATCCTCTTCAATTTGATGTGAAAGTGAAATACATCATACATTTGTGCAACCACCAGCATAAAAGAACACCAATCCCACCTAGAAACTAGGGATGCCACCGTAACATAACCACAAAATAACACTGATGGCTAAGGTCAGAGTATATTAAGCTCTGAAACACTACAGCATGCTGTGTAAGACTTTCTGCAGTGATCAAACCATGCGCTAGCGGCACTCATTTTACTCAGTAATATGATCTTGAAAAAGCCCACAGTCCAAAAATAACATTGTATAGACCACAAAGAATACCACCACACAGGAAAGTAAATAGACATTAACAGCTCTTCTTTTCTCAACTGCTCCACCACCCAAGAGGTGACTTCTTATGCCAGCAGAACCAACAGACCTGTATCCTGCGATTTTCAACACTAAAGCATGACTTGGTCTTAATTAACACTATTTCACTGCTGTTGAAGTTTGGAGAAGTTTAGCCTAGCCTAGCCCTGTTCCTTTTGCCACTGCAGGTCTAAAATACTTGGGGCAACTTCAAGCTCAGGCACAGGAGTAAATCAGCACATAGTAACAAGAAATTGTGCATTCTTTGATCCAATCTGTTTGCCTTCACATTAACTGGAGTTGTTAACACTGAAGACTACACTAACGGTACCTCACATGTTAAAACACTTTTGCATTCTCTCACAGGGGCCATAAGATAAGAAAGCCAACAAAGAAGCTCTCTAAGGGTTATGTGAAAGGTACCACCATGGTTCATAAGATGGAACAACTAATTTTTTGGCTGGATTTATCCATTTTCACAGTAAGAATTCTAGCTCCAAATGGCGTTGGATTTCTGAGGGAAATAATGCTCATATATTTAGAATGACACAATTTTTCAGAATTGAGAAAGACATGAATGTGTAGAGTAGTTGGTCTATTTTGTATTCAATTTTATTCTGGTCTCATGGAAAAATGTGGAGTTTCATTCCTAATCGCTCCACAGATTTTCTCTTGTTTATCTGTTGATACAGAAATCCATCTGCACACTTCCTTTCCCTTTCCAAAGACGCAGACTTCTAGATACACAGCTACATGGCCTTATTGTGAACTGGATGATTTGTGTTTGTGGCTCTAAATAAAGAAGCATTCTGGATAGCCTCCAAGTTGATTAAGAAAAGCTGCTTCAAAGTAAGAATCCCTTGTCTGCCAACTTCTCTTTGATACTGCAAAGCAGAACTAGATTTCATAACTTAGCCCCAGATTCTAATAAAGTTGGGGCAGAATGCTGGAGTTGTATTTTGACATTATAATTTTTTTTCTTGAGATCTCATTTGGGAAACACCACCAATCCATAGATTTCAAATAAATATCCAAAAGCACCAGATAAGCCTCCAGAAGTTTTATGCCGGAAATTTGAGAGGTAACAGGATACCTAGGTGCACTCTGATAAGCACTCAGATCTCACAGATACTGGAAAAGAGAGAGGAGCCCTGCTGAGAGTCAGAGGAACAAAGAGAGGCAGCTGATTGCTAGAAAATAGAAAGCAAGGATTGCAGGGAGGTATAAAGAGGGAAACAATATCATGTAGCTGAGAAAATCAGCAAGTGGTGAGATACTTAACAGAATCTCCAAGCACTCCTAGGCACACTGAACGTTACTAATTACACATAGAAATTTTATTTCCACTTATGTAAGTGGTATTTGCTTTCAAAATAAAAGTTACCACGATAAACTTTTGTAAGATCTACTTTTTACACATTAGTAGTGCTATACTACAATCACTGAGGTTTTATTTTTTTTCTTTGATGCAACTGAGTTAATTTAATCCCATTTACAGTGAAGGACAGAGAGTTTTGCAATTCACATGAAAGATTATGATTCAGCTGTCAAAGCTGTGCAGGAGAGCAAGGTTCGCAAGATGTCCCTTTACTTCCTCTCGCCAATGTATTCACTGTAAGTTACAACACAAAGAGGGTGAGCTGCCCTCTGTTTGACTTGCTCACTACCTTTTGCTTTTCTACTATCCAGAACTAGGTACATCTTAATATGTCATGCAGGCTGTGGTCACATCTTCCCTTGTGGTCAGCCCAGGGATAGCACATTGCTCAAAGTTCACTGCAAACCACGAGGTAGTCGTTGGTTTGGGCAATGAAGATAAATATGAAAGGTTTTATATTTCATTCAGTTAATTTTTGTTTTCAATACCTAAAAGGCACGGCAATAATATCATCTAAGTTTTAATTATTCACGCTGAAATTTGTGGCAACATGATATTAATTACTTTCTTTGATCAAACACTGTTTTCCCATCCCAAGATCTTTAGGAGCTTACCATACTTCAGCAAAACCCAGGCTTAAACCAAGGGCATAGCAGAAGTTGGCCCCTTAGTGCATTTTCTCAGTTTTGACCTTACCCCTCCCATTTGGTTTTGCTTGCTTGTTTCAAATTCATCCTTGTCAGATCAATGACCTTACCCACGTTTTCCTTTGTTCTTGTGCTTACCTATGTAAAGCATGAAAGAGCTCTTTATTTTGCGCACTGCAGGTGAAAGGCGTGGCTGTTCTATGAACTTTTCTGGATGAAACATCTACCACAAAATCACCAAGAAGTTGACCCACGAGATCCCATGTTATCCTAACTTCATGGGCAAATTTTCCAGAATCACCACAGCTGTCATCCTTGAAGGCCTTCTGTAGCCAAATATCCATCTCATTAAATTTCATTTAATACCTGCAGAAGGCAGAACCTATGCTGGTAAATTCTACCTACAGAGAAATTTGATCCTTTGGAAATGTAATTTTTACATAATTTCCACAAATAATTACTAAGTGGTGTTCATTATTTTTTTGTCAGTATTTTTTATGCTGAAACTGAAATTTAAACACATACCTCTTCCTGAATTTCAACAATTTTTTAATATACATAAATTTTATTAGTCCTTTTTATGTGATTTCTTATCCCAGAGGCATAAGAGTATGCCTAACTTAAAAATGACAAACTGATAGCAAAGGAAAGCAAGCAAGTTTGATCCATAAAGACTCAACTCACAAAAGGCCATCAACCAAAGGGAGCAATTTTTATTTTATTTTTTAATTGTGTATTAAAACCAAGGGGCAAGACTTGAGCATTTCAAATGCCTGAAGTTGGCAGTAAACTAATGGAATTGCACTAAGGCCTATAAATAAAAGCATCCAGATCAAGCATGAAGGTAATGTGGATGCCCAGAGTCTGTTCAGAACATACGGCAGGTCTAAAAATCAAATAAGTAAAAAAGTATTTTTACCTCAAGGCCAAAGAATTTAGCTGCAAAGAATTGACTCAGATCACCATGGTCCTATACTAAGTGAACAGAAAAACATATCAGGTCATTGAAGCTCTTAGGAAAAAAAAATTGCTGTAGACCATTTTAGTGGTAATTTACAAAAAAATTACCCACCAAAAAACTGACCTCTATTACTCAAATAGGTAAGTGAATTTAGTGACACAGCTACCAACAGCTCTCAGAACATCTTAAAACCCATATGTTAACACAAGTCAATGTTTCAATGAAAATAACATTAAAAGGAATGATAATCTGAGTACAGTTTCTTATGGTAGGTCTGCATTTCTACAAACATTAAATTGTAAATACAAAAATTAAGTCTTACAAGCACACTGTAATATTATACTTGCAGGCAAGGTATTAATATTTCCACATATGAGTTGAGACTTATGTGAACATCTTAATTATAAAATTGACAAGAAATAAAGATAACTCAGCAGGGGCTCCTTTCATTCATTCCTTTATGTTCCTACAAATGGTGAAACTAATAAGAGCGTTGGAAACCAAAAATCCTGTACAAACCACATACACAATACCTTACAAAGCAAATAAGAACAAAATTTAATCATATCCTTCACAGTTTATATTTACTGCTGAACTTAATCCATTTTTAAAACTGCATGATGGATGCAGTTTTGACACCAAACAGTTCAAACATAAAACTGTCTACTGTATTATAATTGTGACATACTATTAGAAACACAGAAGAGCAGTTACTAAAACCATAGGAAAGCTCCTCAATCCTAGAAAGCCACTGTCATTTACAGCTGGGGGACTTTTTGAAACTCTCTGAGGGCTTAATTTGAATATTTCCAATTGACCAGTTTCTCTCCGATTTCATTAGTGTCAAGAATTCACAATCATTTCCCTTGCAATCATGCTGGTCAACTGTACAGATGCAGCAATATTGTATTATATCATATTATATTATATTTTATTATTACTTAGAAAGTGGTATTTTGGAAAGCTGCTGGACATTCAGCCTCATATTGCCCATATAGGATGCCTGTATTATGGGCACTGTTCAGCTGAGTGGTAGCTCCTTCTTCTCTAGGAGGTACTTGGCATCTATTGCAGTTCCACATTCAAGCTGAACAAAGCATGTGCAACTGCTCTAGAAGTTCCAGGAAGTATTGGAACTCCTGAGTGTCACACACTGCAGTGCATTTCTACTTGTGCACATCCATCTCAACCCTTTTGAAATCATTTATTAACTGTGCAGGTTAAAATAAAAAAATCTGTGTAGCATGTGTAGTAGGTCTGATGCTTTCCAGAAGTGTTAGACCTGTAACTTACCATCTACCTGATGCATTCTTAATATACCGGTGTCCAGTTCAGAAACAGAACAGCTGAACAATAGCTCAGTGAGTTGATACTAAGTATATTTGACATTCTGTATTTCCATAAGAAATATGTCCCATTGTTAGGGCTAGCAGTCCAGGGTTTTTTTCCCAACATTAATTCACATTAATCAGTGAATAAGAATCTTATAAAGTAACCAAAGAACACAATTCGAAAGGAATGATGGGAAGAGCTTAGTAAGCATAATTAAAGACAAAACAAAAGAAAGTCCAACAATATTTTGGTTTCATATGCAAGTAGAACACTATGATGTCAAATAGTTAAAACACGTTCTAGATGTGCTACCATGCATGATTTATCCTTTTACAGCTTATTTATTCAGTATTGCCTTAGTAATTATGGTGAATAATTAAGCAGTGAATTGAACTCAGCATTACACATCTTTTCTTAGTGTCTACCACTTCTGCTCTTATCAATGAAACAGGGTAGAACTAACATGATGCTTTTCATGTACATAAAACAGAAATATTACTCAACCTAGTTAAATATAAAATAATTCATAAAAAATACCTGCAACAACTACAACAATGTACAATATTTACAGAATAATTACTTTTCTTAAAAAAGTGGTATCTAAAAGAAAACTGTAGTCACTTCCCAAACAATGTAACTGGTTTATGTATCTTGATTAGTACTTCAGAACAAATTCCCAAAGTAAACTTTTTATTCTCTTCTTGAAGACTTATAATTGTGTAAGGATTTATGTGTTGTTGTTTTTTTTTTTTTTAATGGAGCTATTTAATTGTTACCTTTCTGATGTGACTCTCTCTTTTTTTATTTTTATTTTTATTTTTTTCTTGTAGATTTTTGTACTTGGCTATGAGATGCTGAGGCAGCAGCAGTATTTCTGGCAAGCTGCTTGAATATACAGAAACCAGTCAGAGCAAAAGGATTTGCATTCACAGTGGTATTGCACACAAATACTGTAACCACAGAGATTATGCAAATCCTTATACTTTGATTGTCTAATAATGGTTGTCAGTCAAAAGACAAGAATTTGCATATGCTAAGGCTAGCTAGAAATAATCACACAGTGATTATGCTAATGAAACACACTAAACAACATGTGAAGGACTGTCGAATTGGAAGAAATCTGTGTATGTATGTGTATGTACACTAAACACAGAAACACACAGAGCTAGAAGAACATTAAGGCCGCAGATCAGGCCCTTAAGAAAATGAAATGCCTAGAAGTCTTAATTTAACACCTTTATGAGTCTACATTTTTTAAATCTGTTTACATATTTTTCCTGAAAGTTTTTGGCTTTTTCTGTTCAGAAGATGGACAATGTTCACTTAATGAGCAGCTGTTCAATGTTGTGTGTCCAAGGGGTTCAATGAATAGCCCTAGACCTCATTTAGTTTATTAAAGCTGAAACCTCGCTACCAGTGGGAATTATCAGCCTGTTCACTGGGCCTCCTACAGTCCTCGCTGACAAAGATGCCAGTACTTCACAACTATAATTAACTTAGTTTCAAAAATTCTTTTTTTAGATAAAAGATGGTATTTTCTCAGAAATTAAGAATAAAAGTGTACACTACTTCCAGTTACCCAATTTAATACACCTAATAGTACATATTATTATATCACCTTTCACTTGTTCACCACACAGCTCCTGACTTGAGATTCAGCTGTGAAGGTGCTACACATACTAAATCAAGCCTTACAAATGCAAGTTGGACTCACAATCCATAAAGCCCTCACAAAAGAGTTCAGGTTAAGTGACTTGTCTCGCATCTCTCAGAGGTTCTGAGGGTGGTATTCAACTGGAATGGTTTTCTGGAATGGGATGGCCCCTTTTTCTTCAGTCCCATCTCATTCAAAACATTCCAGTTTCTTCAACAAACAGAGCAAGAATAGCACAGATAACAATCTTCTGAATTATAAAACCATGACTGATCCCCAGTGCTGATCCAAAGGACACAAAAAATTCTACCAAACCTAAAAGATTCTCCCAAAGGAGAGAGATGAAAGGCATGCTTGTCATATTATTCAATTATCCAGTGGACAACACTCAATACAATTGCAGCATAAGAACAGACTAACATGAAGCAGACCACCTTGAAAGTGAGAGTATTACTTCTAGTAGGCATTACCAAAGAGGTGTGGAAAGGATGGGTGGATTGTTTCTTTTCAGCTGCTTACTTAAATGAGCAGTGGCAGGTGGTAAAATCATTATTAAACCCCAAACAATTGCTTAAACCAAAACCAGATAAATGTTATTCTCTCTCTAAAGAACATCAATAAAGATAAAAATCTAAGGTTCACAAATGCCATCTGTCTTCTCAACTTCAACCAAGCACAAAGTAAATATAAGCTCATGAGAAAAAGAACACATTGGGCATTTTCATGTTTGGTGCTTAAGAAAAGAGCTTGGAACAAAAGGTTGGCAGGCATAACGATGGTTACACAACAAATTCCCAATAGCACCATTCACATGTGAATGAATTTCCAGAAATGGGACCAAATGTTATAATTGGTATTTAATAATAGTGGGTCTTTCTAATCACAACAACAATAAAAGTAGGGTGTGTGCCAAACAGAGAACTGGCAGAGAGGCATTTGATTCACTCTTACAAGTGAATTGCTCACAAGTACGAGAGTCCAAAAGTGGTGTCCGCAAACTAGTACCTGTTTTTCAGAGAAGTGACTAGGTATATATGTGCTTAAGGAGTGGGAAAATAAATCTGCAATGCAACATTCCCGATCATGCTGCTATGCTTTTTTAACCTATTTTAAAAATTCTTCTTATTTACCATTTTCATTCTGGTGAGTCCAAAGAAATCATTAAGAACTAAGGTGTAGAGTATAATTAGAATGTTAAAAAATATATTTTTTTACCTGAAAAAGTCCAAGGGATGTTTCAGACATTATTAAAATATTCTATCAAATCTATACTTCTATAACATTTCAACACATTTCAAAATTAGTCTCAGTGAGTTAAGATTTAACACTGGAAGAAGTTACAACTCTTTAGCTGTACTTGCAGACCCAGAGAATAAGAGACTAAAAGGAACCCCAAGACATTATTTAATCTGCATCTCACGCTATGAAAGGGAAAAGATGTGATGGGGACTGAATATGTTTATCCCAGGTTTTGGCAGAGAGTGAACAAATATTTTCACGAAGTAAAGGCTAAAATACAGGAGTTGAATCTCGGAGAGACAGATTTTTTTCAGATTCTCATTTTGTAACTGTTTCAGAGTAAAACACCTTAACATTTCAGTTGAAACATTTACCAAAGCTGCTCTGCTTGTATAGCCACTAGGTCTCTGACAACCCTTTAGAACAGAGTAATTAGAAAATTATTTAATTTCTCTCCTGTTTCTTAAATTAATGTCTATCTCTCTTCAAAATGTGGTAGAAGCATTTCACTTCAGGTGCAGGCATAGACATTTCCTGATACAATTATTTGTCCACAGGTGGGTTTTTTCCTCCTCTCTCTCTCTCTCTTTTTTTAGGTCAGCACTGTGCAAAAGCACATAAAACACCTCCACTCCCTTCTCTCAGAAGAAATGTTCTACTGCCTTTCTAAAGAAAATTCAAGGTTATAAAACTACGTGACCAACTGTCAACATATTGTTTCACATATTGAGATTCAAGACAATTTTATTTAAATTAATTTCACCACCAGCAGTCAACATGGAAAAATAATGTTCCCCAGACTCTTCACATATGGGAACTGAAGTGATATGGTTTGCACATGCAGCTGAATATACGTTTATAACAAGTAATGGTTAAGTGAGGGTAAATAATGTGCTCAGCTATGTTCATAGCCCTCATACGGATCACTAAGAGCACTATATCTCCTTGCATGGGAAAAATATTTTAACTTCACTAGGCTTATAGATTATGGTCCACAGGAGAAGTCATTAACCTGCTTACTTCCTCCATAACATTATTAGCCCTAAAACCTTTCTTGAACCAGGATGAGACTCTGTTCAGGAAACTCACTTCCACTAAGAGAGAGAGAAATATGAAATTGGAAAGTGGAAAAAAAACACGTAACAAATCCTCTTGATATAGTTTGAGAGCTTACTTAATGAAAATAAATCTTGCTGTGCTTAGTAACTACATATGCATAAACAATACTAGAATTTGGTACCCAGCTGAGCAAGATCCCAGGAACATGAGAGAAATAGGTGGTCAGAAGGTGCCTTGCATTTTAATAAGGTTTTTGTAACTGCAGTATTAAGATCAACCTGATTTCTGCTTCAGACTCTTTAGAATGTAGAAAGTAGAAAAAGACAGAAAAGAAATAATTTAGAACAAATGAAGATTATTACCTTATTAACTCAACTCCCTACCAGTTGAAATGTCTCATATTTTCTTCATGGTACAAAACCAAAATTATATTCCCTTTTGATGAAAAGAACACACTGCACTGGGTACCCACATTGTGACTGTACTTTCTGAGTAATTCTCTACAGACTGCCACTGAGGTTCATTCCAAGTCTCCTGTCAGTCTTAGTGACTGAATCATTAGTGCAATCCTGAGTGCACGGAACAGCTGTGGAGAATATAGTCATAGCTCATTCACTACTTGAAGTGCTTTAATCCCTTCCTACCCATCTCTGAATTGTGATGCATTAAATAATTCTCAGTGTGTTTTTATATCATTTGGAAAAAGATGAAAAGTTAGCAGCGTACATTTCTGTGCAATTTCATCTTTGAAGTTTTATCACAATGATATGTCAACATTAAAATTTAGAAAAAAGTATTCCCAGGGAAGTACCATTCTGACCCTGACTTCTGAGTTTTTTGTAGATCAAGCCAGAACTAAACGAAACAAAGCAATGAGAGAAAACCTGTTGTTACTTACGCGCATACAGAAACACTAGCCCAAAAGTTCAAGATACCTCAAAACAGGCTTAAAAGAGCAGTCTCCATTCCTTCCAAGAGTCCACTACCATAAATAAATATTAATATATCTACAAAGTCAAAAAGGTGAATGTAGTAGGGGCCCTCAGTTTCTGGGACTACTTCACAGTTACTTTAGTTTTTTTCTGTTGTGAAAGGACAATATAAGAAGGGGAATTCATTCACTTCTTTCACCATCAGGGCAGACTGCAACATGGTTTCTTTCTGTACCAGTGATTTTGCTTGGGCTTAGTTCACTTCTTTTCTTGAACTCTCTGATTGTTGAAAGTTACTTCGTGTTGACTTTGGTTTCTCCATGATTTTAGGTCAAGCAAACTCATATTGGATGCCCTTATCTTAAATCATGTCCAACTATATTGGTGATGTATTTTCTGACACACACAAGGTAGTCAGAAGTTCATTGACCAGGTAAGGACTGTGGTGCAGGCTACAGTCCAGTACGTACAAAGGGATGGATGCTTTGCATCCCTCCCAGGGTGGAACCCTCAATGAACTAATACACATGGATGGGAACCAGAATTTAGGCAAAAAGGAAGGGATGAAGCAGCTAGACACTGAGCTACTGAGGCAAGTTGCTTTAAGAGTTCTTCCATCTTCAAGCTGACCCCCAGTCAGAAAGGCAGTATCATGTAAGACTCAGTGAAGCTAGGGTGCCATTGAGTGTTTTGAATTGATCAGGTTGAAAAGGATTCCATGTATATTATGAACTTAGACACAACAGGAAGTCCCATGTGAGTATTTCACAGTGCTTTACAAAGACCACTTAAAACAGGTAATTAGCATATGAAAACCGAGCTGTACTAGAACTTTTGGCAAATCCACTTGTTCTCATTCACAGCCTTCACAGCACGAGACAGCACAGGCATAGTTGATTTAAAATCAGCTGTGTCTGGAGTAACTCACACAAGTACCTATGGATGTGAAGACAGGCAATTTTATTGCCTGTGAACTCTCTAGTTGTTGCCTCCAAGCCAAGTACTTAAAGACATCTGCACTGCTAGCATATAACAGATTCATAGGTTGGTTGGGGCTGTAAGGCACCTCTGGAGACCACCTAGCCCAAGCCCCTGCTGAAGCAGGCTCACCCAGAGCAGGCTGCACAGCATCGCGCCCAGGTGGGTTTGAATGTCTCCAGAGAAGGAGACTCCACAGCCCCCCTGGGCAGCCTGCGCCAGGGCTCCGCCACCCTCCAAGTAAAGAGCTTTTTCCTCATATTCAGCTGGAACTTCCCGTGTTGCAGTTTGTGCCCGTTGCCCCTGGTCCTGTCGCTGGGCACCACTGGAAGGAGCCCGGCCCCGTCCTCCTGCCACCCACCCTTAAGGTGTTGGTACGCACGGGTGAGACCCCCCTCGGCCTTCTCCAGCTACACAGCCCCAGCTCTGCCAGCCTCTCCTCACCAGGGAGGTGCTCCAGGCCCCTCATCACCTTCATAGCCCTCCACGGGATGCTCTCCGGTAGTTCCTTGTCTCCCTTGACCTGGGGAGCCCAGTGTTGGACACAGCACTGCGTACCTTTTCAGAAAAGAAACTCCACTATGCACAAAGAGTCTGGCTCTGGTTGTTTTGAAGGATTCACTTTTTATGTATAATTTGATGCCTGTGGATACCATATGGGTGCATTGCCTCTGCTTTTGTAGTACAAACCTTGCCCTAGAGATATCTACAATGCACAATAGGTAAGAGGAACACGATAAGACGGCAGCAACTAATGAAAGAATTCTGAAAAAACAAAGATGACACCAAAAGTGCAGTGCAAACCCCAGAGGGTTTGAGTCTACCTCCTTTGATGCCTGCAGGGTGCTCAGACTGGTTTTATTTTCTACCCATGTAATTATCTGTGGTTATGAAAACAACATCACCAATGAAAACATAATTCCTCCTGCTACTATAAAGGTTTTCTAGCTTCATACTGAAGTTATATTACAGATATACCCTATCCACCAGGACTTATTCTTGCCTGTCTTGACACTCTGATGGAACAAGTACAAACCAAGACTTGACCTTGGATCTCAGCTTTGACAGTTATGTCCGCATCTCAGTATTTACATAACTGCACACATTCATGTGCCAGGATTAATCATTAACGACTAGGATCTTTGTGACAGACTTAAAAGGCCAGGAAATATTAGCCTTGTCTTACAGATAGAAACTGAGAGTAAGGAATGGTTCAAGGTCACCATGGAGGTCTGTGCCTCAATGCAGAGTTGAACACACCTCTTCCTCCACCAACCCCTTCTTCCCATCTCAGAGCAGTGCCCTTGGCCAACCTCTCACCACCCTTCATGTGGCTCTTGATTCCTGTTTCAAAAGACAGCCTGACCTAGCGGGAGGGAAGCTTTTTACCCTGGCAGCTCTCAAGAGCAGCTGCAGGCACAAACAGTTCTGCTATGGGATAGGATAACTAAAAAATACTTTTTCTTCAGGAGCAGCTGCAAACTACAGTACTCTAAACCTCTACCCTTCTTCTTGCCCTGTGTCTTAATAGTGCTGCTATCTTTCTTTTCAGGCACTACTGAGAAAACTGTACTTAGTGTAAACTCCTTGTAGTTTGCTTAGTAGATTGCCTCTACAATGGTTGTGTCTACAGCTTAGAAGAAAAGGAAGCCAGGAGACTAAATCACAAAATTAGAAACAACAGCATAGACTTGTATCTGCTCAGACCCTTCCACACATGAGCAATCTGTGTTACTAAAAAAGGCATCTGTGCCATCACCAATTTGATCTCATCATAGTAAAGTTTTCCTTCTCCTTTCCCTCTTCAAAAAATGTTCAGGTCACACTACGTGAGGAGCCACACAGCACATGCACAGCATGTAGCAGTGTCGATGGGTCCTGCAAAATTCAGTCTGTTGAGAACCATCCATTAACTGTTTACAAATGGCATTTCTGAAACAACATAATTGAAGTAACTATATAGTTCTGAAACAACATAATTGAAGAAAACTATAAAGTTTTCCTTTATATTTATTTTTCTATTTATATAAAAATATCTATATATAAAAATATCTATCATTTATTTTTATGGTTAGTGAAATGGCATCACCAGTGCAAATCCTCTCCTTCTTTCTGTCAGTTCTTGTCTTTCTCATTATTAACTGCAACTGAAGTTTAACACATTATGCACCTACCAGGGTGGAGATGCGTCACATCACTTTTACGTTGATAAGACAATACTACACCAAAGGCACACAATCGATGTAGGATTACATCACCTTTTGTTCATTAAACCCAAAGAAAAATAAGCCAAGAAGCCCCACGTGGCAAAAGCTTGTATGATACCAGGCAGGTCAGGTTTCCCAACTGTTAACATTAAACAGGAACCGAAGGAGAAGGTGTTATTTGCTGGCTGCTCCCTGGCAGACCAGCACCTCATCACATCTGCTCCTGTCTGAGGCTGGTATCTGAATTTTCACTCTTCTTTCGCCCAACGCAGTGAATTTTTTGTCAGACTTCTAACCAGGGTATTCGTGACAACTATAATGTGAAAATCACAATGACATCTTCTGGCTGTAATTTTCTCCTCCGTGGAGCCTCCACGGAAATCAGACAGAGGCTACGTGTGCTTTCCTTAATACTCTCTGAGCAGAATGAACACTTTGCTAATGGTGGTCGATTACTATGCAAATATCCGGTAATTGCACCAGTCAAAAGCAAAACGTGTTACAAAAGGCACTTAAAAAAACAACAAACCACAAACAAAATAAAACCTCAAAAAAACCCAAGTAAAAGCAGAAATCAGAAATGACTAGTACGAGGCTCAAATTAATTAAGAAAGGGAGAAAAACTGCTTCCCAGTCTAAATTTTCAAAGCTATGTTGTTTACAATGATGTAAATATTAAAGAGCAAAGCTACAACTCTAAACTGGCACATTGCAAGTCCTATGTTTCTATAATTATGCTTTTGCTGTCTAAGATTAATCAGGGTAGTTAATGATGCAAAAAATTACATTTATAATCCAGTCTGAATACAGCTGTACTGCAAGCTAAGATCTAAGTGGCATTAAGGTAAATGGAATTAATGGGCTGTCCCTGGCAATCTTTATATCTATCAGTTACTAATTAACATTCTTCTGTAAAGAATAATTTATGGAGAAAAAAATACATACAGAAGCAATAATGTTAAAACTTACAACACACTGCGGTCACAGGGTATTGGTACAGCTGTAATAGACAATGTGTTCTGCTCATTTCAACAGAGAACAAGAAAGTGCCAACTGGTACTGCAATCAGTAAAATCTTTTATGTTAAGTCATATATTTTATATGGCATCAAATTATTACTACCGAGGATGAACTTTTGTGGGAAATGTCGACTTCAGCTAATAATGGAAGGACTGAGCAGAAGCAGCAATAAAAACCTGGTAGTTAAATTAGCTACTAAGAAAAACGAACACTGTGTGTTATCTTTGTAGATAAAGTAGCACATTTGCTGCTTCCAACATATGACTCTCAACTTGATTACTGATTTTATGCATTCAGTACTCCCATTAGTTTTAAAAGTGTTCCTGCCAAACCTATACCACAATTTGGCGCTCTTTTGTTTTTGACTTTATGACATAAAAGCGCTGCATAATTCTTTAGGGTCCTTTTTGAAAGCCTCCTTATCTTCCTGCCTGTGATCCTAAGCATCATCACTTCACGTACCACATATGTACTAGAGAATAAATCTTAAAGTGAACACCAGAGTTTCAGAGGCTTTTATACACCTCACTTCTTTTTGGAAAACAGAAAAGAAACACAAAAATAAAACAACAAACCAGCAAAAAAACACCCCAACCCCCTCTAAACACTCTCTCCCCACCCACAAGAACACCCCTAGGAACAGACACACACGAGTTGTGGCATCAATCAAAATGAAACAGTGACTGCTGCATCTGAAAAATACTCCCCTCACTAAAGGCAGTATTAGTTAGTGGTTTTAAACCAGTATCAAGATATTTAGGTTTACTTACAGCATAAGAACAAAAATGTTAATAATTCTGAACATATACTTACAAAAATCCAGCTCAGAGTTAATTCTTAGAATCACTGATAACAGTATTATTCTAAGTAAACATCACAGAATTAGGATGGTTTTAATCTTTCCAGACCTTGACCAAAAATGGTATATAACTACAACATGCTATATTGCTACCAAACATGGTACTATTATTACTGGTATTTATATAAGTGAGATTCATTAAATAATAATGGCATTCCCTGCATTTTATACTTATTCCATATGTCAGTCAGAATTAATTTTAAGTTTATAATATAGACATGACAATTTACACTAATCCAATTTAATGCCTTCCAATTAAATTTGTAAATCAACATTTAGGATATTTGCACATTTTTCTAACTTAGCTAGTAAGATGCCAATGATAAAATAAAAAAACAACCTAACTTTAAAACTTACATGAACAGCTATTTTGCACACACTGTAGATAATTAACAGATAAGATTTTTAATTAACTCACAAAGACTTAGCATAATTTACCACATAGGGGAAAAAAGCCTCTGACCCCTTTTGAAAATTAATTATACTGCTATAAAAATATGTTGTACATTGGTAAGAATTCCATTCCAGTGCTATAGGAGTAAGCACCAAGTATTCTAACGTGCTGTATTGTGAATATCGTCTCCTCCCTTTGTCAGTCCACGATGTCGTCCCAAAAGAAAAGACAGTCACATTAAGTATTACCCGTCTGGACTGTAGAATTTTAAGCAGTAAGGCAAGAGAAGTTTGTTAGAAATAAATACTGCATTACAAATGTTGATAAACTTGCAGAGGAAGAAGGAAAAGTCTGCAAACCCAGTATCAAAAAATACAACAGATCTAGTGAATCTGCTGCTTCGCGAGCACAAAGAGAAATACATAATTTCATTTTTCTGAAGGAATTGAATGAGATAACAGATAAACACTGTCAGGACAGAACTGACTGCAATACAGTAAATGCTAAAATAAGGTTCCAATATTTCCATTTACAGTTTGGCGCATTTGCAACATAACTAAAAATATTATATATAATTTCTATTCAAATCAATGCTTTTAAAAATTATTTCTAATGCTTCTGGTTACAAAGCATATTCAGTTAAAAAAAACATAACGCAGTTCAGAGCTTTTCTTTGGTGCTATCTATGCTAGTGCATCAGACACATTATTGCAGGGCTAGTAATGCTTCCATACTGAAGGTTTTGGCAGGCTTCCCCACTGTAACCTCTTCTGGTTAGGAATTTATAAATGTCTTGAATTATATGATTTTGCTCTGAACTTTATAGAAAGGAACAGTTGTTTTCTAGGGAGGGTATTTCCTGATCTAAAATCAAAAGTAAATTGAAACAACATGTAAAGATATTTTCAAACATCATGTTGAAGACAAATATTTTTGTAATGTGAAAGCAAGATAAGTAAAACAATTACATGGTAATATGGTTCAATCACTTTTGTTATTTGCTTTTAAAAATGAACATTATGTTAGCGAGAGAGCTGGACAGACCATTCTGCACAGTGGAGTTCTGCCTTTTAGTCATCTATAATGCAATGTGCTCATTCACCAGAAGCTGCTGGGTAGCAGGTTATTGTGCATACCTTTGATGTGCAAATTCATGCTTAAATGCTTTGAACAATTGGGGCCTCAAGTCCATACTTGATTCACAGAAATATTAACATCCCATCCTTTGGTGCTTTATCTGAATACTATCTCTTACAGAGAACTCCACCAAGAGCTGGACAAGGTAGTGTTGATTCTGTGATATGTTCAGTGTGAAAAGCAAGTTTTTAGGTAGCCAATAAGCTAAAAGCAGTCTTCATCATTCTTACTTATATTACGCGTTTGTTGTCACATTGCTTTGCTTAAAAATACCCACTATTCCTTTTATCTAGCTTGTAAGCCACTTTTCAACCAACACAAAACGGTCAGAGTACAGTGCTTTCAAAGGTTTCATGGTCTTGCAAATGTTGTCATAAACATCTAATTTTTAAACATATGAATCTTAAGTAAGGCATTACCAATTTGCATAATATACTGTGATAGACTGCCATCCTACAGCTAACCTGTGTTTGTCAAAATAAAAGAACAAAGTTCATTGTATGACGGTACAAAAATACAGATGTAATTGTAGAAGCTTTAAGATTCCACTGTTATTTCATAACTCTATAATGAATCTGCTGAATAAACAACGTAATTATGTTAGGCCAGTAACTCAAGGGTGTGGAAGCTAAGCACTGGAATGGATTGGTGAAAGGAGTCCCTATGGTCAACAAGCCCAAAGTTCTGTACAGGCAGCAGTTGCTCAGGGGATATAACAAAGGTTTAGTCTCAGACCTGCTACTTACCCACTTACCCATCTTTGCCTCTGTTGTTCCTGCTACCAAACCAGTGAACTGTTTATGTTATGAACCCTCTCTTACAAGTGTGGCCCTTCGAAATGCAGTCTAAAAAGGTATTTCCACCATATACGTGTTAACAGCCACTGCATGCATGCATTCATGCACACATACACCCCCCCACACACCCCCTTCCTGCAGTTCAGCCACCATTCTCACTCATTCCCTGGTGACAGTTACAATTACACCCCTCTGAGGTGACAAGTGCCTTGTTCTGTGGGTGGATGCCAATGGCCCAAGCAACCAAACCGAATCTCATTGCTGCCATTGATGTCACACCACACCTATGGGAGCTGACCATCTCCAGAAAGCGCTTTCAGGTGCTCATGACAGAAGCTGATAAGGGGCCTCCAGTAGCTCCTCACAGGCAGAGGGACACCTTTTGTCAAAAGGTGCACACAAAGAGAAAGGTGAAGCCTACTCAAGGTCTGCAGATTTGGCTCATAGATTTACTTTGGTGCTTCTTGGAGAACTGTTACCTGTTTGGAAGCAACGTCTAAACCCGGGTGTTGTGGTTTAACCTGGCAGGCAGCTACACACCACACCGCTGTTTGCTCACTCCCCCTCCGTGGCATGGGAGAGAGGATCAGAAAAAGGGTAAAACTCATGGGCTGAGATAAAGACTTTAATAGGACAGAAAAGGAAGTGCAACTAATAATACTACTGATAAAAGTCTATACAAAATAAGCGATGCACAACGGCGTTGCTTACCACCCACAAACTGATGCTCAGACACTCCCTGAGCAGCAACCCACCCTGGATTTCCTGTTCAGCATAATGTCATACAGTGTGGAATATCCCTTTGGACAGCTGGGGTCAGTTGTCCTGGCTCTGTCCTCTCCCAGCTTCTTGTGCCCCCCCTGCCTCCTTGTTGGCAGGGCACCATGACAAGCTGAAAAGTCCTTAACTTGTTGCTGAGCAGTGGTTACAGTAACTAAAACAGTGTGTTATCAACATTATTCTCATCCCAAATCCAAAACACAGCACTATACCAACTAGGAGGAAGAAAATTAACTCTACCTCAGCCAAAACCAGGACACTGATCCAGGAGAGAAGAGCCTTCCTCCTACACTTTTCATCCTGCATTTTCTCAATGTGTCTAAGTGTTTGCTCTCTGTTCACTCACTTTCTCTCTCTAGGCAGGAACTTTTAATGGCTTAAATATTATTTTGCTCTTAGACTCTGGCTTGTGAAACATAAGCTTGTTAACTGAGATGGCAACAGGAACATCAGTATTTTCTGGTGACAAGGTGACCAGCTCATCATTTTTTCTGCAAGGGGTCTCAATATACCTGCTAGAGGTAAAGTGTATACCCTTCATTGTTTTCTTCAATACTTGTTCCTCCCTTGAAGCCTTGTTTGATTTCATTATTGAGCCAGGATAATACCAAGCAAGTAATCTTGTGCAAATATAATATTCATACAAAATAACATAGCTTCTCCTCAGCTGTATGTAAAAATACCTGTTCCAAAGTGTCTGCGATTGATTTCTGGTGGTGCCTTTTCCTCTTTGTCGTCGTCTTCTTTTTCTTTTTTTTTTTTTAAGCATTTGTTCATAAACAGGGAATAGTTCATAACCATCTTCAAGTGACAACAGATCAAAATTAATTTACCAATGCTACTACATCAGTGAAGGGTTACTCCGAAAAAAGTGGGAACAATATACTGTCCACTGTGTTTAAAATCTGTTTTAGTCACATTTCCTGCTGACAGTTGCTCTTTTTTGCCATCCAGTGTTTACACGGCTGAATGACAGAAGCCTTGTTTTGCTACTGTGGGAGACTGGTCATTCCTACAAAAACTGGAGCAAAAGCTTCTATTGTTCAGCACCAGGTAGCACTTTAGGCCATAGATTTACAGGAAAAATACGACTGGAAAGGTCCAGGATATGTTAGTGCAAACACACAAAACAGTTTTCAGAGATGTGGAGTTTTCCCTGTCCTTTCTGTCTCCCCACCTGTAACAAGCTGAACTTCCTTCTTAGGATTCATCTCTCTTTCTCCTGTTTGTCAACGAGGATACCAAAATCATCCAGAATTACAGGGGGCTTTACACATCCTCAACTTGTTCCTACTAGATAGAGGATTTTAATTACAGGGAGCGGGACAGTGGCACTGTCACACCATTGACACTGGTGAGAAAGAGTCTTGAAGAAGACCTTGAAGGTGAGGAACTCATCTTGAAGACGAGGAACTGAATGATGACATACAAATACATACTCATGAAGTTAGTAAGAAGGAAAATAGGCATTCTATTGTGAGACTCGTAAGCAGGAAGGCATAATACTGGAGCTTATAAACTACTATGCGCAAACAGGGGAAACCAGTAGCTCAGAGGTACAGTACCTCATATGCACCGTAACAAATGCACAGGTTGAGAGAAGACGCTTGAGGTTTTATTTTTAATGTTCTCAGAGGAAGTGGAAAAATTGCCTGAGGGTCAGAATTGCCTGTTCCTTCATTTTTCTGTCTGCTGTTCTCTCTGCAGTTACTTGCCTCTTTGGAAAAGGAGTGCATTGCTTTAATCACAATCACCTTGTCTAGTTTACTCCTAATGAAAAATTTAAGAGATACACATTACTCCATCCTTTCTCACTTTGGTGACCCGAGTTGGAAGGGGAAACCTCAATGACAACAATATTCACATGTTGTTGTGTCATCCAGCAATGACTGCATTTATTTCAATACAGAGGGAGTTGAGGGATTTTTTTAAAAAGAAAAACTAAAATGACTATAAAATAAATCAAGCTACATAAATCTTAGATCAGAATTCATTCCATCTGAGCTGCTGGACTGTATGTCTGAGTTAAAGACAGGAAGCCATCAAACTTTTTTTGTCTGATAGGTTTACGTTCCAGCTCATGTTCTCTAAGAACAGTAGATGCATTCAGCCATTTCACATTACGAAGAAGATGATGTGATACTTGCCTCGAGGACTAGCATGCTACATCAGATGCATAATGGCGGTTCAAATGCAAAATACAGTTTGCCAAAGGTCCCACTTCAGAACAATACGAAGTTAAAATACCTATTACTTTTTTATACTAGTAATGAAAGAATTTTTCTGTAATAGGCGTGTTTTATCAAAATAAATTAGTTTGAGAGTCAGCTAGAATGTCTACCTAACTGACAATACCTTAGACTTAAACTCCAGCAATATTTTGGAGTGGGAAAAGTGAACTAGTTCTTACAGAATTTATTCACTATCTCTGGGACAAAAATAGATCAATAAGCAATTTGACTGTTTTCATTTAAATATATCCTTGCTTGACATAGCCATTAACAGCATTTAACAAAGCTTTGTTCTAGAAAAGATATATGACTTCTATTTGAGACTGCAGCAATACTAAGAAGCTATAATGGACACATGTAAAATCCTATAATGTTATAACCAATACAGATTAAAGCAAATATGTGCAGTGAAATACGATATATAACCTCCTTTAGTCCCCTGCCCACAAGAGTACTCAAAAATATACTAAGATTCTGCTAATATTTTAAAACTAAAAATACATCAAGCAGAATCTGATTAGTTACAGCCAACATTACTATTTGGAAGTTACTTGGAAAGGCATAGTTCATGTATCTAAACCATTAAGCCATTTTCAAACTACGTAAGAAAATTTGGTATCTCTGCGCAATGGAGATAACCACCTTAAATCAGCTTACAATAATGTGTGTTAACATTTGAGGGTCTGACAATGGCCCGTTTTCAGACCTCCACGTCACAGCCTTGTGCGTGAAAGGGAACAGCAGCCACCTTATCCTGCTGCAGAGAGCAGTCTACAGTATGCAGATACTACACAGTTCAGAAGAATTCATGTCGATCTCTTGCTCATCCACTTATCTCCTGTAGGGCCTGAAGTAAAGACCAGTGTCTTTGCACTTCAATTGACCCACCAAAGAGAAAATGAGGTACACAGGATGCCGAAGGATAAAATCATTGAAAACAGATGTTCAGAAACTAGGATCTGCTTTTACTTGCGTCAAGCTGATTTTGCAGACCACCATGGAGAAGTTTATCCCCATCTCTTTGGAGAACATAATATTACAAGAATGGGATTGTTTTGGAGTCCTTGACTATTTCTAGTTGTCATTGTATTTAGGAATAAAAAGAAGAGCATATTTCTCAACTGAAAATCTATCAAAAGACTGAACAATGTGTTGCTTGACTTTATATGACCTTGCCAAACTCATACCGTGCTAAGTTTAAATTTTCTATGTGTATGGATATCTAAAAAAGGAGGATCTATGCAGTGTCCACTGAAGTGATTTCTACTCCTTACCCCTGTGCATTACTTTGTAAGCAACCCAACGCTGGGTACTGATAGGGTTAGCACATTACAAACAGCGCAGCTCCTTATGAGTAGGTAACATTGTCATACAGGAAGAGTCAGAACCCCACATCTTGATTTTACCACTGAAGGAAAATAACAAGAATGCACAGCCATACACACACATACAAGCCAAACCTCCTGAATTTCAATAGTAATGCTATTAAACTGCAGGAGAAAGTTAATCAAAGGAACTTAATTTCACTCAATGTCAAAAGAAGACAGCGTTTTGCAGCAGATGTTTTGGCAAGCAGAATGCAGACCAAACTCTAAGCTCTAATTGTAAGCTTCTTCCTCACATTGTGAATTTTCCAAACTGAACATCTCACTTTCTAATTGAAGCACTCAACCAGCATATGTTCTGCTCAAGCAACTCTGTGAAGTTTGAAATACTGTATATAAGCAGTATTAACTTCTTTTGCTTTCAAGACACCAAACAGTTGGAAATCACTATTCCTTAATTTAATGCTGAAATGTAACTTCAGTTACCAAGAAGTGGCCTCCTCTTGATGAAAAGACAATCTGTAAATATCCAGTATGGAATGATGTCACAGTTTAATAAAACCCGCAAGTTTCCATCTGTAATTCACTGTGTCTCTTGTTCTATCACCATACAGAGACACTAACAGGCTTTGAATAGTCTCTGTCACTAAGCCGCACATACATCCGAAGTCTGGACAGAATCTAGTCACTGTTGCTAGACCTCAGGTCTAAAATTCATCACTTTATTTGAGAACCATCCTTTGGACAGGAGGCAGTATACTCTGTCACAGTTCAACTCCTATGCCTGGTATCTTTCTTTACCCCTACTCCCTATGCTCCCACATTCATTTATAAGCAATTAGCCAGAGATGAACCAAGATTACGAGCACTGGAAATCTTATTTTATCTCTCTGAAGTAAAATAGCAATAATACAATATCACGAACTTAGGAAAAGCATGTCTTAACCAGAGATCTATCTTATAACATCACATAATATCTTTCACATATGTTCTCTCCTTCTAATCTCATCCTTCACTCTTTCTGTTTGATTCCTTTAGGCCAGGAAGGGGAGCTGAAGGGGGAAAAAAAGCAGCTGTGCATTTGAAGCTAGCTTGTTGATCTAACACAATGTATTACTTCCCCCTGTCAAACTTGCATTGCTTGAGCTGCAATATTCTGTAGCATTTCAGGCTGGACAGAATCCTTCTGGCTTTGTTACTTAATCACCTCCCTTTCATGGTTTCTTATCTCCTCTAAACACAATAGTCTTAGTCTCTCTGCTTTGCTGTAGGCCTTTAGAATTCACAGAATGATTTAGTTTGAGAAAATGCTTCTGGATGTCATCTGCCTCGGCTTCCTAGTTCTCAACGCAGCACTAACCGGCAGCCTTTTCTAGGCCCTCATACAGGGTTTTGTCCAGTGAAGTTTTGAGTATCTCCTGGGATGGAAAGCCCACAGCTTACCTTGGAAAATCAGTATGGTGTTTGACCACACTCACTGTGAAAAAAAAAAGTTCCTAAGTTATAACTGGAATTTCCCATGCCAGCTGGCTACTTCAGGTATAGCGTTTCAAGACAGCACAGTTGGTATAGGATTTATTGGAGGTAAGTACCTCCTGCAGATGTTTAATGCCAGCCCGGGTAAGCATCTTAAATGGGCTAAGTTGCTTTCTATGGCTCCCCATCTTTCCACACTTACTCTGGGAGGAGCTGAATGGTTGGTTCAGATTGGACACTTTGCTTTTCGATATCAATTTTGGTCAGAAAAATCTCATCCACTCTAACAAATTTCTGCAAGATTATTTGGTTATATCCTCCCACACTAGGGGTTTAGGGACATATTTTGACATATGCTTGAATTGCCAAGCGTGTAGAGATGAGAGAACCAAAAGGCAGACTTTTTTTTTCTTTATATTGGAATGGGCTAAATATCTCAGATTTTAGTAAGATATTTAAATATATATATATATATATAAATATATAATTTTCAGCACAGATCTTTTAAGAGGCATTACCATTATAGTGAAAAATATTATTTAATGATTGTAAATTTCTGACTGAAAGAAAACATTGTCAATTTCTTTCAACATTTATTTTCCCCACACCGTACCAAAACTCTATCTCTATTTTTTCCAAGTAAATGCCAAACAAGTCTATGCAGGCTAATTGCTTGTTCTTTCTACCATTAAGTTTATGGAGGTCCACCATCTTCCCTTTTAAATCATTACATGAATATGAATTTGAGGTCTGTTACACAATTGGATTAATCCATTTGTCTTCATAGATTAAATATACTTATTTGCACTCTTTGTTTAAATCAGTTTTTTATGATTAATTAGAGAGCCAAATCTTGATATATTCAAAATAGTTCCTTTAATTAACCATCTACCTAATGAAGAGCTAGCAGACAGTGATGGCAATAAAAATCAAATATGAATGCTAAGTTACAAAAAGCTCAGTAGTTAGAGCCACATGCTTCTGAGAAAGACACTGTATAATAGAGGTTAAAGGTATAGGATAGAGGAAGAACTATTCAACATCACTAGAAAGACCTGTAGATTGCTGCAGTAAATAATTCCAGAAAAACTTTTCAAGAATTTAAAAATGTTTACTTTTATGCAATATTTTTATGTGGTTATCTAGAGGACTAATGAGGCAGTCCGAGTACAGATTAAACAACAGTAGGACATATGTCTAATTTTTTTTTTTATTTGGATGAAGCCATGAAAAAAATGCCTTTAGGCATTAAGACATAATTTTGCCTTAAGCATAGCTGTGATAGACATTCACAGGAAAACAGAAATTAGGTGATGGTATCAAGCAGTCATCACTGACAAACCCTGATACCCAACACTGATAAATATTTGGTAAAGTTTGGAGGGAAGAAGTCTGGGAGTTCAACTCATAGGCACATGTGATAGAAGCATAAACACTTTCAGAGGGCAGATATCTGTAAACCTTTATCACTTGTTGGTCACTTCAGGCACATTACATTTTCCAATGTACTATCTATCACTCCCTTTTACAGAAATGGGAATTAAATCAGAGCACTGAAAGGGAGAAATTACTTTCCCAAAGTCAGAAGAAGCTTGACTAGACCCTGGGAACTGTCATTAGCTAATGGTAATGAGCTATCTGCAGAGCTAGTCAGGACCCATTTTGCTGAAGCTGCTGATCTCTACCAACCTGGTTAGGCTGCCCATGCCAAAGGGTGCAGAAGAATGCTGGACTTGCTCCAAATGACAGACTCAACAAAAATTAAACAAATGACCAATAGCCACAGACCTAGTTGGTAATCTGTTTGGAATTACAATTTAAGAGGCTACTGGATCACAACCGTGGTTTAAGCACACTGTCTCATGTTGCCATTTGAACGGAAGGTAACCTATGATATTTTAGCAGCATTTATTTTATAAAGTTCATCGTGAAGATTTAAAAGGAATGTCCAGCTAGCAATAATCTGAATGAGCAGAACTGAAAGAGGAGCTGGTAGTGATCACATTGTAACAAAACAGATGGATGGTAAAGCCAAATTAAAGTTACTCAAAGTGACATCTCTTGCGTAAAATTAACAATGGATAAATGAGATGAAATAAAATAAGACCTAAGGATGTGTTTTAAAAGACTATAATTTCAGCATGAACCTCTGAGGTTCAAACTCATTAGACTAATTGGAACAGATTTTCTTTTGTTCTACGTGCTTCAGTATTACTGGGTTGAGGAAGAAATACATCGAAGAGGCTACTTCGAGCTCAGACAACACGAGGAACAAAACCAAAACCAATGCATGGCTATCTTATCATTTAGAGTTTTGGGTTGGCCACAAACAGCACCCAAATTAATTCCCAAGCATGCAACGAGTCCCCACAAGCTCCTGTTGCCATACAGACCTTCTCTAAGTTCAAACACTACCTGACTGGTGCTATCTGTAAGATTGGCAACTTTTATCCAATAAAATCACCAGTCCTCTCTATCAGCCAGAACATGCTTCCTCAACAAAATTTTGTTTAAGACCTGGGGTTTCTCTCTCATTCTGTACTACGAACAGCCAGGAACAACTAAGTGAAATCAATGAATTTTTTATACTACCGTGTGACAAAAGCCTAGGAAGACAATCATTTCTTAGCATAGCTCGGAAGTCTGGAATAATGCATGCTTAACACCAGCTGTAGCCATCTAAAAGAAATCTGCTGATTATATAATCATCTTAAATCCCTGCGTAGGTTGAAGACTTAAACATTGTTAATGATAGCTAAAGACCAAAGCACAGATGATTGTTAATCCTCCTCTTATTTAAGAGAAGTTTATACAGTAAATAATATATTATTGCAGTATTAAGTGCCTTTTTGCTTTACTGATTAATCTTGTGTCTTACCGAAAAGCTTAAATGTTTAAGATGTTTAATTACTGAACTAGAAGTTGTTCTTCACAACCTTTCTCCTGGTGTGTTCTGGTCCGCAGAAGTGCTGGTTTAAGAAACAGATAAAATATTACAGTGTTCTACTGTGATTTGAACTAGTATGAAGAAGAGATATTAATCAAATCACAGAAATGAATAAGTAAGATGATAATCCTAATGCATATTATACATTGGGTGTTCTGTATTTTTGAGTTCTGAGTTGGTTATGTTCTGCCTTTTTTTCATTAAACTAGAAGACAAGAAAGTTTAATTTTGCCAAAATCAACATTTCTTTCTCTTTCTTTTTTATATTCAAAGTTAATACTTTCCTGGTATTAGTACGAATGCTGTTAACCACAGAATATTGCTTGTTTGTACTTTCACCTGAGCTGCTCAAGGGACACTAAACTTAGCATCTCACAGAGAGAACTATTTACCCTTAGGGTCAGTATCAATTTATGTGCCAAATCTCTTGCCATATCACAGCAGCTTCTAAAAAAGAAATTGAAGGACTTTGAAAAAGTTGCAATCGTTTGTGAAGAAACAGCTTAAGGAACTAATTCTAAATGAAATACAACTTTTCTGAATCAATTGAATGTTGGGGTCCTAGCAAGTAAAAGAAAATAAAAAATATACTTCAGATCCATCACTTTTGTCCAAATCAGTGTCATATGATACAGACATTTCTTCATATTCTAGAAACTCAGCCTGTTTGAAGAGACAGAAGATTTATTTTTTTTTACAGTAGAGGAGGCATGCATACACAGTACTAGCTGAGGTAGACTTTACCCTTACATATTGCTTTGCCTAATGCAAACAAAGGCACATAAGACCAAAAATACATGCTATCCTATTTGTGCACAGAAATTTAAGAACAATTCCCCTTCATCAGGGAATCCTTACTGAAGAACAGACAGTGAACAGCTGTGGAGCTATGGCATTTTATATTATCCGAGGGTTTGTTCTTAAAGAAGGGTTTTCTCTGATTTTAGAAGCACAAGACATAATTAGGTTTCAAGCAGACATAGCTCTCATAAAATGAAAATAAATAAGATAGATTTGGAGAGAACACACTTGCCTCAAAAAGTTTCAGGAGATATTAATTTCTAGGGAAAAGCATGTAACTAAAAAGGAAATTAACTGTTCCTGCCAGGAACAAAGACGTAAGGACTTTTTAAGTGGAAACTGGATACTTTAACTTGCTTTGCAATATTTCCACCATTATTTTTTTGTTTCGGGGTGTGTGTGTGTGAAGCAAATGAATCTTTCAAATACCTGTTCTAAGATATTTTTAAGTCTCTCGTCTTGAAAAGGTTCTGCTCTTCCTCCCAGCTCTCTTCCAAGCCCAACGCTGTATACCCAGTATTTTCCAGTCCTTTCACTGGTAGTCTCCACAGTGCCGCTCCTCTCCCAGACACAGCTCTCTCATGTTGCTTCCTAATGCCAACAATAGCTTTTGGTGCTTCCCAGAGCTGATATTGCTGTCTGGGAGGGCACTGCTATAATTAACTCTGGCATCATCCCCATGATTTATCTTTGTCATCTGAGTCCTAGCAACACCAATAATGTAATTGGTTGGATGCATTAGCAAATCATTTCAAACATTTCAACATTTCAAACATAAAATATAAGTAAGGTGACAGACGTTTCTTCATCCACGTCCAGCTCCCACAAGCATAGCACCTTAAAAAACATCCTAAGACTTCTATTGTTTATAAAAAATCGTAACTCCTATACTCCCATTTCTTCCTACTACTTAGGTTGCCCAAGGAAATTTTCCTATGTATCTTGCTGCTTGGATATATTAGGTACTGTCTGGAGAATGGAATAAGGAAACTCAAATTACCGCATTAGTAGTCAAAATAAACAAGCTCTCCTGGCAATTCTATCCAGTTCAGCATGTTACTTCATGAAGAGCTATCACATGCCAAGACAACACGTTTGGCTCAAGAACTTCTTAAAATATATGTCACTGGAGGCATAGTCTGGCAAGTGTTGCTGTACGTGTTCTCTAGTCTTCTGCTCTCTATAAGTCATCAGAGAAAGCCTACAGGAACAGATAATGCTTTGGCTGGGTCCTGGCTCTTGTTAACCTTGTTATAACCCTACTGCACCACCCTCAAGCACCATAGCTGCCCCACCTGTTGAAACCAAAGATGCATAGGTACGTCAGATCAGCTACTTGACTTCTCTGACAGTGGAGAGCTGATTAGTACAAGAACAAAAAAATCCTAACAATCAGCCTATGCTATTTTCAGGATATCGAATTGATATCTTTGTATGGTGGACATAGTTCCCTGGATTTTTAACAAAACATGGACGTGATGGTTTGTAGATAAGCCTGGTGAAAACTGCACAAGAATAAAGGAAGTAAAGGCTGCAGGTTTATACCTTTTCTGCCTTCTTGAAAAATGTTCCAGGCATAACTTGAATACCAGTCTCCTGAAATTTTCTTCAAATATTCCACTCACGGGGTTATTTTGTTCAACTGCAGGAACTCTTGCCATGGCCACCGTTCGTTAGGATCGCTCTCTCTGCTGTGCTAATATCCTAGCAGTTTCACAGTAGCAAACTACTGAAAGAAACTTCTGCCAGTCCACTTTCCAGCAGTCTTTATACCACCTCTAACTGTAATTAAGAATGTCTCTTTCCTATATAACTTTTTTTTTATCTGCCATTTTCATTCAATTATAGATTTAGCCTTCTGTTGTGAGTCATTTAGACAGCTTTTACATTTAGTTCTAAACATCACTGCTTTTGTTGTGTAAGGCAACTACAAAATTGATTTAAAATTGTTTATTCTTTCTGATAAAAAAATAATACGTAAGCGTAGTGTGTAGTATGTCATCTAAAACTTTTTACTCATGACATCACAAAATATTTAATTCTGGACAAAATACATTTGGCAGAAAACAGTTTGCATTCTTTTAAATAGCAAGGATTTGATACTCATCTATTTCATATAAATTGATGTATTTAGAAGAGAAACACTGATTTTCTATGAGATACAAACTTTTGTACTATTATTTATTAATTATTTTGATTAGTGATTTAATCTGTACGGATATTTACACAGTATTACTTTAAGCATTCAGTGGAGCCAAAGGAAAGATGCCAGGAAAAACAGTAGTTGCATGAGAATCTGGAGTTCTATATCCAATTCTACTGTACAAGTTGAACATATAACCTTTGGGGATTTTCTTCTTTTATGAAAAAAGTGTTCAGGTAAAATAAATTAGACAGGAAATGGACATTACAGAAATATTCCATCAGAGAATGCATCATACAATGACTCCAGATAAATGGGTTCTTCAGCATGTGACATTTTAGTCATAGTAGTTTGAGCTGGTAAAAGAGTGGGAAAGAAAGAGCCTCAAATCTTTTCATTATCATAAAGGATAAAAATGAGTGTGGTTTTGGACAAATCCTTGAATAACATCATCACTGCTACTGCATGCTATGAATAAGCAATTAGCGAGGTAATTGTGCTTAGGAATGTATTTACTGTGTGTGAAATTACCTGTCATGCACACTCATGCTTTTTTCAACAGATATCTTTGAAATTCCTAAGAACAACAAACTGCAGGTTGTACAAAAGAATTCAGTAAGTAGTTATTCAGTTAGGTTAGCAACACAAACAGGCCTGAGGCTAGGAAAGATTCATGCCTTATTTTAAATCTTTCCAAATGTCTGTCTCATCAACAGAAATAATACTGACTTTAGAATTTTATCACTTTTTCCTCCTCAGACTGCAGTAATCAAATAATTGCTTTAAGTAATTCCTTTACACTTTAATTGCAGCTTTTTAAAAACAGGTTAATAACCGCCCATATTTAAACTGTAGATTTTATGAGTTATACTTATTATGCAACCCATTAAAGTTTTATAGTCTTTGCAGAATAAAATAATCATTTATCTTTTTCATCTGAGTGCTATTAAGACAAAGGGTGTAAACATCAACTGATTAAAACATTATTTAAAATGCTTTACAAAATTTAGTTTTAAGTAATTCCACTCATCTAGACTTGACAAAGCTGAAGAGTACTTAATTTAATTTCCTTTACCAGAATGTTCTGCCTTCAAAGCAAAAGCCTGAGGGACCCTCAGTCCCAAATAAAGGCTGTGCTATTGCCTTTGCCTTGGATACTCTGACTTTCAAACAGGGAGTTATCTGTCAGAGAATTGTGCAGTGCCCTCCAGCAAATGTGTAAGGCAGGACCAGATAACTCAGAAAGTCTGTGCTTTCGCTATGCTATTACTAATCATCAGTTGAACAAACAAGAATGTGAGACATTTAGATCCTATTGATTGTTTTAACAATAGCAAGAAACCACTTAAGTAAATCAGAAAAATACACAGAAAACAAAGCTTGCCCTGTGTCATTTTTAGGTATGTGGAGCCCTTTGTCCAGAGATCAGTTCCAGCCTACAACACTGCTCATGAAAACGCCTTCAAGTTTATACTCCACAACCTACTGTACGAACATTTATCTCATACTGTAGTCATGAGGTTACACAAACAGGGTGCATCTGCCTTAGATCTTTTCGGTTAATAATGGGCATAAGAACTGGTGGAGACTAGAAGCCCACCCATTCTCACATAGCAAAAAGGAGCAGCATAGCCATCTGCTCTTCAGCCACAAGATGCTGAGTGAGTGAAGAGTGACATACTGCCAGAAAAATCCTGAAAAAACTGTGAGCTATCAAACAGATGGCGGAAGCGCATGTGCTGTATGTTCAGCCTGGGTGAAGAACAACATCCTACCCCCACCCACAAAGTAAATACAAGCTGCAGGTGGCAGTTGCTGAATGACCAGCACTGAGACATCTATAAGGACCTCAAAGGAGGCCACAGAGCTGAATGCCAACAGAGATGGTAGCTGGAGAAGGCTAAACACAGGTGATGCTGTTACACACATACTGGAAATAAGTCTTCCGGATAAATCAAAACAGATTTACCAAAGGCACACATTGCACTCCAAAAACTGGAGAGCTACCAGCAAAGAGGTATGGTTAGGTAATTTATATCCACATTATAGTTACAGAGATGAATTCAAGGATAGGTATAATGTTCAGCAAGGTGAAATGACTCAAACTTAGGCTATTTTAGGATAATATTAATACTTGCTTCCCCAGGAGAACATGCATCCTAGAAACCTGAATTTCTACTGAAAGCAATCACAGAAGGTTGGAGCACCCTTGATACAAATTTAACTTAAATAAAAATAAAGCTTTTTAATGGATTTTTTTTTTATGGCATCTACCCATTTGTACCCACAAGTGAACTCCTCCAAACTCTCAGAAATGCTGTATTATATGTGGCAAGAGGTGACAGCTGCTCATCATAAGCACAGGAGACTGCTAATTCCCTAATTGGAACATAATCCCCAAACCGCTCAAATAAATTGTGAGAAATCAGAGAATGGGGGGATTGGGTTGGGTTGGAAAGAACCTTTAAAGATCATTAAGTTCAACGCCTCTGTCATGGGCAAGGACATCTTTCACCACATCAGCTTGTTCAAAGCCCCATCCAACTGGCCTTGAACACTTCCAATGATGGAGCATCCACAATTTCCCATGACAACCTATTCCAGTGGTTTACCAACCCCATAGCAAAAAAAAAAATCTTTCAATTTAAACCTACCCTCTTTCAGTTTCAAAACACAGCCCCTTGTCCTGTCACTACAGGCCCCGGTAAAAAAAAAAATATACCTCTGTCTTTCTTATGAGCTCTCTTTAAAGTATTGCATGGCCACAATAAGGTCCTCCCAGAGCCTTCTCTTCTCCAGGCTGAACAATCCCAGCTCTCTCAGCCTTTCTTCACAGGAGAGGTGTTCCACCTCTCTGATCCATTTCATGGCCCTCATCTGGACCCACTCAAGTATCTATGCCCTTCTTTTATTGAGGGCCTCAGAACTGGATGCTCTACTCCAGGTGGGGTCTCATGAAAGCAGAGCAGAGGGGGAGTGTCACCTCCCTCAACCTGCTGGCAATGCGGCTGTTTATGCAGCCTAGGATACGCTTGGGTTTTGGGGCTGCAAGCACACATTGCTGGCTTGTCTCCAGTTTTTTACCCGCCAGTGCCCCCAAGTCCTTCTCCACAGGGCTACTCTCAATCCATTCACCCCCAGCCCATATTGATATTGGGGATTGCCCCAGCCTAGGTGCAGGACCCTGCATTTGGCCATGTTGAACTTCATGAGTTCACATAGGCCCAATGAAAGCAATTCCAAAGCCAGGGCCAGGAACGCTGCTAAAATGTAAGTGAAAGATAACAAGAAAACTTCTGTTGATACCTAGGCTGAAACTTGCAGGACTTCCAGCTATAAGCTGCAAACATGTAGTCAACCGTCTTGCAGATATATGATTAACAGAAGCCCGCTCTGTTATTTAACTTAAGTTTAGACAGAATATGTAAATATCTATAATGAAAACCAGGAAAGAATTTCAAAAACAGAGGATGTTACAAACAGTTAACAAAACATGGCCTTGGGAGAAGGGATAGGCACCTTAAATACATCAGGCTAAGAAGAACCAAATGGTTAATAACACCACAGAAAATTACTTGAACTATATGTGAACTATCCTAATTAGCATATTAAAAGATCCACCCTGGAGCAAAGAAAGCCCCCTACTAACAAAGCCCCCTCCCCACAGAACATGCATGGTGAAAAAACCAGAATGCTGTATCTTTAAATAGAGATGAGGCTTGTAAGAACCAATGAGAATTAAGTGTAACATAATTATAAACTGTTGAAAGTGTATAGTGTTTCACTACGTGTTAAGAAGTGCTGCTAGCTTTGTGGATTTACTACCTAGCACCCATCTCTGTGCAGATTTGCAATAAATGGTATCTCAGCTCCGTGCGTGAGACTGGCTTTTTGCACACCTGGTAAGGAACTCTCCGAGATGGCAAGCAGAGGCTAAACATTTTTAGAGGAGGTTACAAAGGGATTAAGGCTAGATTTAGTAGGATGTTCCTTAACAATGCATCAAGTCCAAAGAAGATAATGGCAATCATTCTGGAGACAACTGCTAGGTGCTGAGGCACTGCTTCCCAGCTGCCCTGCAGCCCCAAGGAAATGAACAGCCATGGAATCCCAGGCAGCCATGGGAAGGTTTCCGGGGGGGGGGTGGTTGCAGGGACACCCATTTATACAAAGTCAGAATAGGAGCTCTTGTGACATAGAGCATAGGCTATACATGAGAACAGGTAGACAGACAGAGTATCCCTGGTGATCTGCATCCACCCTAAACTGATTTAAAACTGGAAAAAGACTGAGCTTATTTTCACCATGTCTCCTGAGCTGCGAACATTTCCCCTGCATCAGAGAATCAGAGCTTTACTGTTAATGCAAACAGAGCCCAGGGTGTAGATTAAGGATTTAAATGCATAGCAAATAAATCTGGCCAATTCAAAGAATTGAATATTTCATACTGATGTTGGTTCAATTCCTGTTTTGCAAGCACCAAATAAAAACATCTGCATTGCCAGGATTTTCTTGTGTTTGCTCATTCCTTAATCCCTCTTCTTCCCCTGCAGACTTAATTAAATGTCCCGGACAGTGATGAAAATGTTATTGTAATAAAGAATTCCTGAAGCCAAACATTATTTTTGTAATCTTCTCTATTTTGAAAAATATTCAACTAAACAGCAATAGAGATACAGACCATAAAGAAGAGTATAGCTATCTTACAGTTCAATTGCTGTGCTATGGAAAGGAAAAAAGCAAGCCAACCTCTCTGTATCTAGACACCTGTAGATGAGCAGCCATGCAAGGAATGTCCCCAGAAGCAATGATTCCCTCTGTCTTGACAAATTAACAGTTTTGTGCAGTACAGTTCTCCACTTGATAAAGGTCCTTCTCATGGAAATAACATTAAAAATCAGCGCAGTCTATATTTTTACTGCCAAGTTCTTCTACATAGGCAGTATTCCATTCTGATTCACATGCAACTGAGGCCATTGCATTGTCCCCTGACTATCCTCTTCTGGAAACAAAGCATTCTGACAGCACGTCGTCACTACTGAACTTTAAAGGATTTTATATGATGAGGAAAAATAGTCTTGTTACGCTCCTTTGCTCAGTGAGGTCAGAAAACATAAAAAAAACCACCATTATGCAGACACATACCAAACCCCCTGGGTTTATTTTGTAAATTTCAGGCTGTTAATGTTTAGAAAAACCTAACATGTACTTCAGATTCCTCCTCCAGTCCTCACTATCAAAAGCTACATCTTACTCATAACATCCAGAAAATTGGCACATCATTTCTGCAGCACATTCCTCTCTTCTAGATAAAAAACTATCTGGGACAATAGCCTAAGGAAAAGATTTAAAAAATGTCTTCTGGCAGCTTTTTGACAGGTTTTCTCCACATTTCCTGGCATAACCCTTCCCAGAAATACTTGTCAGCAACCAGGTTTTCTACATTGTCCATGTCTATCAGCTGTCTCGCCACGAAGAAGACTGTGTTTCCCAAACAACCACCAAGCTACGCTATGAACAAGCTGACTCAGCGGTTAGCAGAGCCCCACAGCAAGACCAGAGCGAGGAGAAATGCAGCTCCCGGTGAAACAAGGCAGCCAAAGCTGCCCGCTACCCATACCTACAGACGCGAGCTTCACCTCCGTAAGCAGAGAGCGCAGCCTTTGTGCTGGCCTGGAAGCCGCGAGGACCTTGCACAGGCTGGTCTCCAGGAGGCACGGAGCACTACGTGGGCACCCTAACCCATCCTAACCCACCCTGCCACCAGAGCCCTCACCCAGGGGCAACGCCGCTCCTACCTGCTCCTCCTTTCCCACATGGCAAACCTCTGCCAGGGGAAGGGGGAACACGAAGCCCTTAGCACTGCACCTGGGGCTATTGGCACAGGACACGCAAACAGGAAAAATCAGGGGACTGAACAAGGATTACTACAGATGGATCATGAGAAAGAGATGTTCGCGGAGTAACAGTTCATTTTCCATCCGTGTTTAGCACTGTTCTGACATTGCCGCTGCTGCTCCAAGTCAGACGTTTCTAGTCAAAACTGTAATTGTGTTTCTTTCAAAGGATGCTTCTTCGGGAAACTTTCCACTGGCAACAAGGGGAAGGTCAGGCTTTAATGCGGAGTTAGGATGAAGTTTTTCAAGCAGCATCCCTATTTCTGCATATGAGCATTTACTCAGATCTTCTACATTGTGGACTACTTTCACTATAGATTATGCTAGTAATGTCAAATTTCCTGGATTTGGTAAACTTTAAATTCTGTCTCTCAGGAGGCTGAAATATATAATTCTGGGAGCTTCAGAAATAAGAAAACCTGGTTTCTGATGCATATGTGCTTTGAAGATGATGTGCTTCGGAGACTATAAAAAAGATCTGGGTTTTTTCCTGTGGGACAGTCACTTAGGGCTGACACTGACGCTAAGCAAAATGAAGCATTTCCTCTTAGTCCAGGGAATCATATCAATATTTTCCTACAAGGTAATTAGCTCCTAGAGTTTGATGCTTTGTGAAATTTTCTTTGCAGCCAAACATTGACTTATGAACAGAAACACCACATACTCACATGCACTCATGGACCAGCACGTATCCAACACAGCTGCTACAGCTTTGTGCCTCTAAGAAATAGTTCTTAGAAGCACACAGACTTCAAGCTTCTCACTCTGCAGATGAATATGCAGAAGTATACCAAACGTTTGCTACATGATCTCAAACATTTTTCAGACTAGACAATTCAATTATTTTTCTATTCCTCTGCCCATCTTCAAATCATGTGTTAAAAAGCTACATAGGCATTGATTATAGACATAGTTTCTTTCATTCATAAAATTTAGCTATTTAAATCCCATACACTTGATTCATCTTCCTGTATCAGATAAACTTGCAACGAACTTGTGATTTTTCAGGGTCTACACCAGCAGGCTGTTCTCAGATTAAACAGCTGTGTTAAAATTTCTTTTTACTAAGACTTGAGGGTATCCATTTACTTCACAATTAAGAGCACAGCACCTACAAATGTTCAGCTAAACAGATTGTTAATTGGTATGTGTGCTTTAGCTTTCCTGTGTAAATAGAAAATGTTCCTCCTCAAACTGAATGGTTCAAAGGTTCACATGTTATCTTCCTAGCATTTCTCAGGTTACTAACTTTTTTCTTTTTTCTCTCCTCAGTGTCCAGACATTTACTGATAAAGATTTTCACACCCTGTGTTATCTTTTCTATTCTCTGCTCTGTGGAAAGCTTTTGCCTCTGTAGAAATCAGTGCTGAAGGTTTTCTTCAGAGGTGGGAAGCAAAAACTGAGCTAGCATTAGAGCAAAATATTCCATAACAAAGAAAGCAATCTTACATCTGTAATAATCTTAAACAGAGCAGAAAAATGTTATGAAACACAAAACCTTACTGTTATTATTTGTGATACTTAAGATCAGTATTTGGTTTGGTTAGTTCTTGTGTATGTGCCTGAGATTCTCTCCATCAGTAAGTTACTTTTGCTTACACTTCTCTGAACATTTCTATCCAGTTAACCTGAATCCTCAAACTCCCTTGAGATTGTCTTTAGATAAAATTAAAAGCATAACTGCTTGATAAACGGGAGCATTCCTCTGTAAACTTACAATACAATGTCAGCACTTCCATAATCTGGTTTCTGCGTGGAATTTAATGTATCAGCTGTGAATAGCTTATGACCTGTTCCATAATGTGGGATTCATCTAACTAAATGCAGATGCAGCTGTGCCAGTCCCTCGTTACAAGTCTGCAGAGATGAACAGGAGCCTTCAGGGTTCGCTTCACCTCATGCCAAAGTAGACGTATAGAGTGCTTACATTGCAACCTACCTTTGTGTATTTTTCTCCACTTAAAAAATGAGACATTGCTCATTTTTCTCCTCTACCTTTTGCAAAGAACCTTAGGCTGGTTAGCTCGGATGCCTATGCCTATCACAACCAAACTTTCAAGCTGAGTTAGGATGCCATAACCAGAGACCACTTCTGTTCTCTGAAACATGACTGAATTTTTACTCAAGTTTCTCTTTGATCATGCTCTTCTCAAGTAAAGGCTGTTGAAAAAGTGGCCAGTAAATGGCCAGAACTCTAGACTTCTTGGGAAGTAGCCTGGACATGCTGCCAAACTCATTAGTTCCTGTGGAATTGTGCAAAGGTCAAGAGGTCTTTAGAAATCCATTTCCTAAGACACAATCTATGACCTTGATGTATCAATCAAGGGTAAAGCTAATTTATTGCCACCACAAGAGAGAACACCCCGTTCAGTGTCCTTTTAACTGGCTACCTGCTTGACCCCAGTTTAGCCACAGAACATAAACGATTCTCCACAGACTCCATGTAGGATTGTCAATGAAATCAATTAATATAAAGTATTATCAACAGCTACAATCATTCCTAAGCATGCGTATTTACAAAGATCATTTTTTGGTTAAACACTTGTTTCTGTCTCACATTCACATACTTGAAGCCCTCATCAGATGTCCTGTTTAAAGTCTACTATGACTTGTGGGTTACCTTCTGCTGAGGCTGATCACGCTCAGCAGCAGCTGATGCGTCCTCAAAAGATTCATCAGCTTGGGAAGAGTTTCTGGAAACATACAGAACTTCTCAGCCAGCCTGCGTGTTTGGAGGATTAAGCAGCGCTGGCATATGAGCTAAACATAGCCGTGTTCAATAATGTACCGTTCAGACTGAAAATGGGAGCACTGAGGATGACGCTGCGCGTCAGCACACATGATGAGAAGGCAAAGATGATGAACAGCAAGGCAGGTGACAGCAGCACTGAGGACAGCATCCTCACACTTAGGACTGCCATACTCAGCAAAGGTGGACATGGCAGGCAGCCACACATCCCAGGAAGCAGCACTTTGCCAGGGAATGAACTTCAGGGTGCTGTTAGAAAGGGCTGTAAGTCTAACGCTTGAAGCCTTGGCTCAGTTTCCTGAAAAACTGAAGAGGCGAGGCATCTGTAAAGTCCAACCACAGTGTTTATACCAAACGATGTACTACGAAGAGGATGTTCGGGAATAACAGGGTTTTGATAGGAGTCTATTTTTACTTTCTTACTTCCAAATTAATATGAACACCTCTTCCCCTCAATAATTATAGCATAAAAGCAGGGTTTTTTTAAGACAAAAGAAACTGCAAATTTATTGAACAACACAAAATCAGCATTTATTAAAATTCATAATTCAAATTGCATTTGATTATGCAGAGTTAAACAATTAGCAAAACAATCTGAAGACTCTGAACTATGGAAAATTCTGAAAAAAAACCCCAGACATTCTAATAGACAGTACCTAAAAATTCAGCTGGCCTATTGCATTAAATACAAACAGTGATCACAAAGTAAAACTGGTAACCGCCCTGGAAAGCATACTAAATAAGTCTAAAGGTTTATCTATTTCACCATGATTTATCAGTAGCCTGGTTAAAACCAGCACTTTTTAAAACTCTGCTGCATACCTATATACACCTTAAAATCAGAAAAAGTTTCTTTTTAATAAAATTTTCCTTGTAATAAAAAAATTTCTTTGTAATAATAATTCTTTAACATACTGTTTCTGAGTATTTTAAGACTTGCAGCTTACAGTTTCTCTGATCCTCTATTAAAGCTCTGAACTGCTTGAATTTAAGACTACAAATATTTCTGAGAATTCGTTCATTTTAATTATTTTAAAGCAAAATGAAATTTGCTATTGATCATTACAAATTGCTTTAGAATGGGCATGTTCTTTTACAACTCTTAATTACTGTAATTAAGATTTCTGCACGTTAATTAGAATTGTTTTGGCATGGCATATTCCACCCCTCTATGTCGTCTCTCTCAAAATCTGTAAGCACACACACTCCCCCTTCCCCCATAGCTGGTATATGGAAATAAGGAAAAGAACTTTCTAGAGTACAGCCAAACTAAAACCAAGCTATATAACTCCATAAAGTAAAGATGAACATAAACCCAATTTAGACTTTTTTTTTTTTTTAAATTTTTAGAACATTAAATATCTCAGCCAGAGACAGGAAATATTCATGACATATGTCAGTAAAATAATGAAAATACTTAAGAAGGAATGAGATTTCTATGATGATAGATAGTATGACTAAGTAAAAAAAAAAAATATTAAAGAGAAATCTAACCTTGTTTTAACTTAAGGCATGAGAAATAACATACCTTAACCTGAAAAAACCACACTGGATGAATAGCTCATATGCCAACTAATGTTAGTCGCTCCTACTTTAATTACCCTAACAGTTTTATCTTTTGTAGCCCCTCCAATTTGTATATTTTAAGTATTTCTCAGGAACTGTTGGAGATGGGATGTAGAACACCATCACTCTCAAGAGTTTCACTCTCTGAGCGTTGCAGTGAACTGTAAGTTAGCAAAACTCTGCACATCTTAAAATAGAGTGGGAAACACAAACCCTGGGACAGAATATGGACTGCAACTTTACTGCATGTCACTTGGGATCATATAATTTTTTCCCTTCTACATTACTTCTGACTAACACTCAGCTAGGCTGTAATTTATGGCCTACCAGTATGACTGAAAGAGCTATTTGGCCTTTGGTAAGGGAGAGGATATTCCAGGTTTAATTGAGTACATAAAATTCTACTTTGTGCCCTCTTGAGTGTTCCGTGGAAACTGTGGCTCACTGAGGTGGACAGCAACTGTCAGGAGTGTACTTACTGCATTGAAGTTGGGGAAGAGATTGACGGCTGCGGCAGTGTCCAGAGGAAACGGAAGAAATGGTTTAATATCCAACGATGGCTGCAAAGGTGGAGCAGGAGGACGCACTAGGGCTGGAAGAGCAGGGCTCTGGCATGTACCACCTACATGTGGAAAGAGACAGAAGGCATTCAGCAAGTGCTATGATTACGGGATGGGGGGGGGAGGAAAACAAAGCCAACACAAAAAAATCAATACTAAAAAGCCAATATTGGATTAAACAAATACTTTTTAATTTATCCACAAATTACTGCATCACTGAAAAAGAGCACAGCTGACTCAGTGCCTGTTGATTATAATTCTTTGCAAGTTTTTGCTTCAGGTATCAATCTATCATTACTTAAAATTAGCTAACAAACCATTTCTCTCCCTGGATTATCTGGAACAATAGTTCAGCACATGTCTGACTTCCCTTTAGGACTTCAGCTAGTCCCATTCTGCTATAATTTCAGTGTTTCATCCCAACCCTGTTGCTCAACCCTCCAAAGGCAAACTGCTCCAGAAGAAAAAGAACAAGTTGTATCATTTGCAGATTTGATTTTTCAATTAAACGTTTGGCCATGGAGCTTACAGCTTCAGAGCCAACCTAAACCTTGCAAACACAACATACCTTGCTGCCTCAACAGTTGATCAACACAAATCTACATTAAGAACAGTTTCAGCAGCCACTGAAATTCTGTTTACGGGAAGGTACCAATGAAGACTTTTTGCTTTTGCAAGGGGTGGAGCTGACTCAGACTCTGTGCAGCAGAAAGCTCCTCCCGGCTAACGCTCCCAACCACCAGCTCTGTGGGAACATAATGCAAATTAAGAAATCCTCTTGCATACCAATAAGTCGCTACCTGTTTGCAGCGGACCCCATTTTACTTATTTGTTTGTCCCTTGCCACAGCCAGCTAAAAGCTGGAAGGATCCAAGCCTGTTCTTTGCTTCCAATGTCTCCTGTGTTTTGGTTGCACTCCAAAACATCAATTCCCTGTTAATTAAAGACTATTTGGATCCTAGGAAACTGTTAAAATATGCCACTGTTCTTCTAATCTGAGAGGCAGGCAACAGACTGTAAAAACCTGCTGGTAAGAGTCCAAGAAACATTTAAAAAAAACATAAGGGGAGTTTTGCCCCACTCATTGAACAGAGACACAGGCAGACAAACAGAGGGAGAGATCCGAAATCGGTTTCTTTTTTTCCTTCTCATACATACAGACACTACATTAAGACAAGCTGCATACGTTCTTTAAGAGCTCAAATATACAGTAGTCAGAATGATATACAGAATCTTTCCATATTTGGCCAGCAAGTCTGCTAACAAGGTTTGCCATTGATTGCATCTAATTGAAGGCTAACAGCACAGGATTTAATTAACCAGTTGTAGCAGATCTTCCACCGTTCTGCTTCTAGGTATAAAATCAGCTGGAGCCAGATTTTCAAAGACAGTATTTTCTGCCAACTTTCATTGAAAGGAAAATATTACCCACTAGTAAACTAAAGGTATTGGATTAGGATTCACTCCAATTTCACACTAGTTTTTGCCCTAGAGTAACTGCCATTTTTTGAGTAATTTCTACATTTACTTGAGTGTATGGGTGTACCAAATCACTCTTCAAGTGCCTCAGCTAAGGATACGGGCGACTGAAAAGCAGAGGACAAGCAGCTCTGCTTTTCATAGCTCATCAGCATAGAATCATCAAGTATTTAGTGACTGCCATTGGTTTGGCAATTGCTACAATCGCTACATTCCCATGGAATTATTATTAAAAGAGTGTAAAAATAAATTTAGCAGGTCAGAACGACAATAGGGTAGCGTTGAACATGCCAGTCTTACCGCCCCTGAACAGGAAAGCCCCATGAAGATAGTTCTTTTAGATGCTGGAAACACTTATTTTTTCTCACATAAGGATTTCAGAGATCATGAAGGGAAGAAGTTACTCCTACTAATAAAAACCTTAGTAAGAAGTCTCCAGGTTGCACCCAAGATTGTAAAGAATCACACAGAAATGCCAAGGAGAGCGTTTGCCTGGCAATAGCAAAGGCTCTGAAGCTGATTAAACATCCTAAAGCTCACAGATGCCAAAGGAAACTGGACTGAGAAATACCACCTACGCCTGGGGACCCAGCTCATCGAGCATATTATCCCAGTGCTACGGAGGAAAGCCTCGCAGGTTCGGATCGCATAGAGCAACAGCGTTGCCATCCCATACTCTTGTAGGATACCATGCCACGAAGGATGAAATCTTCCTATTCTGTGATCCTTCCCTGTGGCATGACTAGGCACTCATGCACCTGCCGCTGACAGCCAGTGCTGTGCAGTCATCTGGGGACAAGAACATGCTTTAAATGGAAAAATTCATCCAGCTCTGCAGGACCTTGGCGGGGACTCGGAGCCTCTGGAACAGAGTTTAAAATCTACCACAATCCTGGCTACAGTGACACAGAAAATTGGTATGTTCAGGAGTGCAGCTGCTCTCCGTTTTTGCAATAGTATCAGGCATACCCCTTTATGATGGAGCATGTGATAGGTATTCATGAAGTTTGAGATTTTGCTTGAAATAAACATATAGAAAATTTATGGCAAAAATCAGCTTCTCTTTCCATTTAACACGTAAATTTTTCGTCTAGAATCAGCAGTGGAAAACCTGAAGCAATGGCAACCATTTTGTGACTCAGCTTAACTGAAAACCCTTTGGACAACATTTGGGAATGTCAATGTTAGCTAATCCATTAGCCAAGGGATGGAGAGGGGTAGAAGCCCACTGGGAAGAGTTCTTCGGAAGCACATACAGATAGTCTTACTGTAAAGGAAGCAATATGAAGGCAGAAATGGTGACAAAAGGAGAACACGAGAACTGAGAAAGCCAAACTGAAGGTAAAGAGATGTGCACTAAAACTCATAAAGCAGAATTTACTTTGTAAGTAAGTGGTGCTATGTGTGACAACAGCACACTTCGAAAACTACTGTAGCAAGACACAGGTCCCTTTTAGTTATCCCGTGTTACTAAATGCTGGATCAAGGTGAGGAACCATAAAGATTGCTTATGTCTGTTTTGGTGTTCTGCATGATGAGCTTCTACAGAAAGACCTCCATAGCTCTCCCTGTGCAAGTGCAAATGCTGATCAGTACCCAAAGAAGGCTCAATGTCAGCCTTTTTACAGACTTTCTACCAGCAAAGTCTAGAGTTCCACTTTGACCAATACAACGAGAATAACATCCCACACCACTGACAGGCTTTGTCCACAGTCTGTGCTTGATGCTTTACATTATCACTTGAAGTTCTCATACACATCCTTGCTAAAAATTAGCTGCAGGCACGGCCTGACTTCCAGATGTTTGGGAGATGTAACAGTCCTCCCAAAATGTAGGGAAGTAGAGGTCTAAAGTTACATTTTATGAGTAGTGTGCTAAAATTTCTTAACGTAGGAGGATAATAACATATTTACTAATTCCAGTGTTACAAGTTAGTGATAGTATAATGTCTTTCAAAAGAAGAGTCTTTGCAGCCCATTCAGATGACAAATGGGAGATGAATGTTCCAGATGTTCGAGAAATTCATGTCAACGTTTTAACGTTAATTTTCTTTGTAGGAAGAACAGGAATAATACAACTTAGAAGCTTAATTAGCTCAGCATTTTAACCAAGATTGAAGTAATCATTCGTTTCTTCAATTTTCAGGCAATTTAAAATACAAGCAAGATAATCTCTTGGCCAGAGGCACTGGCAATACATCCAAGGTAAGCATGAGCAAACGAGTTTGAAGAAAAGCTTGCTACAAACCTTTGCCCCTTCCTATATCTCACTGAGACAGTTTGTGAGAACTCCCCCAGTGTCAATCAAACCATGGACTTTTACACATGAATGCACTTTTGCATCTCCAGCTGGGGGCAGACATCTTGCCCTATCACTAGGTAATCTGTTTTGCAATACAGCATCACACTCTGAGCACAGCCAGCCTATGTGGTACAAAGCCACACACACGATGTAAGGTTCATGCTCTTTGTGGCACAGCTTACTCAAGCGGTTCTCCTTCAGAAACCACGGGTGATATGAACTTTCACTACAACACTTTTCTTGCCTGTACCATGAACCAAGGGAAGACAACAAAAACATTCAGATGAAAAGATGGTTCCTGCAGGTTCAGTCTTAAACTGTCCATTCCATAAGGAATTGTCACATTTTATTCATTTTGAGTTGAAATGCGAATAAATACTATGTGTTGTTCCTCCCCCCCGCCCGGTTTTGACTTCAGAGACCATGTTTCACTACAGAATTGAAAACAATTTAAAATGAGAAGCCATTCAGAAAAGAAGAAACCAGATTTCTTTAAAAATGCTAAAGTTGTGACCTTATACTACAGACACTTTTATCAATTCTTTACAAAAAATTAACACCTTCTGGGGAAAATTTGTGTTTTCAATGTAACAGCATCTTCTGATAAGAAAGTCTTGCATGCAAATTTTTGTGCTCCTTTCACCTGAAATATCCCTCAGGTCAGTGCTAATAAAGAGTATAAATAGCTGTAAGTACCACCCCTAAAGTTTGATTTAAGAGAGGCACAAAGACTGAAAATACACAAAGGAAACAAAAGCAAACAGTCTTAGAGTAAACAGGCATCATAGAAGAGGGTGGTGGTTTTTTTTTTTCACACAGGATAATAACTAACAAGTTTCCTTAAGATCCCTGTCCCTCAGGTCCCCTAACAAACAGCTCAGCAATTTGGCAACTACATAATGCTGCATTTTGTGACTTGGCTATAGCGAAAGAGATGCTGCATCTTCTCCTGCATAGCCTTTCTTCATGCACGCTCTCATTTCCAATCCTTTAAATTCAACTGCAGGTTTAGTTTCCAGAAAAAGAATCACCAGATCTATTATCTAATAGCCTCTCCTATGGAAATATCAAGCCCAAATTTTGCAGACACAAACAGTGTAAATATTTTTTTGCAGGGCATTTGGAACATGGAGGTATGTAAACTGGGCAGGAACTCTAAACTAATACCCCATTAATCTAAATCTTCTGCAGTTCTTCCATCTCTAACTATTACCACCATAAACACTTGAGTGAAAAAGCAAATCTCTGCAGAATTCTATTTTCATTCCTTCATTACTCTGCAATTCTTTCCTTCTTGGCCACGTTTACAGCCATTTTCAATACATCAGACAGCCTAAACTAATGTTCAATTTCCCTTCCATCCTGCAATCTGAGTTTGTTTTCAGTATTATAACTTGGTTTCTCCAAGATATGGATATTCCCAAATTTTCTACCCCATCTCGCGCCTCTCCCGGTATTTCCATGACAGCTTATTTGAGGTTAACACAATACACATATTCTGCCTTGGCAGAAGCTGAGAGAACCTTTCAGCTGGTATGACTCAGTGGAGTAGATGGGAATGTACCACTGGTTTCCAACTTAAAAGTTACATTTCTAAGTTACCTAGAACTTAACTTCAAAAAGTATCATTAATATTTTTTATATAGGATCCTAACACCTGACAGTTCACAGCCAGTAAGCATTACAATATATCCTAGAGCCAAAAGAGGATTATTTTTTACTAGAAAATTTTCAGGAAAACTAACTGGCTATTTTAAAGTAGAAAAGTGAAGGGGTATGTGGGGAGCTCATGTTCTGTCTTATAAACGCTAAGAACTTCCATTTGGATAACTCATTGTCAGCTAGAACTTTAGTTCATTATGAATTTAATTTGCCAGTGGGCCAAAGAAAAGTGTATCTGAAAGGATCTTCTTCAAAAAGACAATAAAGACATAAGCAATTAAAAACAATAGTCTAGCCATGACAAATAATGAACTTGCTTTACCTAAAATATTAGCTATCACATTTAGGTCTTCAGACAATCAGATAAAATGGGAATTAAAGAAATCTAAAGACAAAAGAATAACCTTCTCTAGGAGATAACAATGTGACGTGAATTGTAGATGTCGCTTTTAGGAATTAGCTTAATGTAATTTGTCATGACCTCTACTCACTAGGGTACTCCCTTTCATCACTGTATGATAGTCTTTATTTTTGCAACAGATATGTTTAAAACCAGCAGTTTTTACAAAAAGTAAGTTCAGTTCCATAGTTAGTACCAGTGACCTAATCTGACATGGCAAAATAAACTTCCCCTAATCAACAAACTACTTACTAATAGTTATTACACTCCTCAAGTGACTAAAATATGAACTCAGCATATGGAAAATTATTTAACACTCAACCTGTACCTTCTATGTGCATAAACAGATACACTTTTAAGTATTTAATTTTAATAGGCTACATATTCTTCCATATGGACTGAAAGGACATATGTGTGAACAAATAACATGATGCCTGTTGAGACTGTATTGCTCAGAAAATCTATCTTTGGACCATTTGTGTTAGAACTCTGTTCCTTTTAAGTTTTTGTTGTTGTTTTGTGTGTGTGTAGTTTGTGTCTTGTTTTTTTTCCTCCTTTTTTAAGAAGGGAAAATGAGGATGCAGGTTTTGACTCCTGCATCACAGACTTTTTTTTGGAGAGCGCTTTCATTATATAATAATTTAAAAAATATTCTAAAAATGAAGATACCCACATTTAAATACAATATTGTTTCATATAATCCCTCTTAGTTTCAGCATGAAAAATAAAACCCCCAACTGTGTTAAATATTTGACATCCACTAGAAAACAACCCTCAAAATGGGGTTCCAACCACACCAGCCCAAATCCCGCTGACTCTCCTGAGGCAACTGGAGGATCAAGTACACTGTGTGGCAATACAAGCATTCCTTTCATAGGTTTTGCTGTTAGTAATGTTAACAGTGGATAGTCACTTTGAAGAGGATGAATGCAACGCCGTCTCAGCTGTGGAGATCTGAGAGCAATTGATTTTTCAGTTCACTGGCCAAACCAAAAAATAAAGACAATTGGTCGGGGGGGTATCGTTGTGTCAACTGAAACACTTCTTTCACCCAAAATGAAATCCTATAGTTTGTACTTGGGTACTTTACTGGTTTTATTATTTAAATATTAGCAAACACAACTTAAAACTACTAATTACAAAAATATTTTCAAGTATTTTCTAATCCCTTTCCCTTTTTTCCTCCCTTCCCCCCTCCCCTCCCCTCCTTTTTTACAAAACAAAAAAAGTAAAACTCTTCCAGTTTGGCATGAATCAGTACCCACTATTTATTTAGAGGGTGGATTTTTCAGCACATACACTATTCACCTGGAAAGTTTGAATCAGCTCTAGTCATCTGCTGCTATTCAAAGTATTATTTTGTCTAGAGACAATATTTATTCTGTGATTCCTGCAAAGTGAGCTGTTTTAGAAAAATAATTTTTTTTTATTAGTATTATTATTAGTTGTAGAAGCCTGCAGTTATGCATCATACTGGGGTTTTTAAGTGTCTTTTCTTTCACACTTATTAGCATTTTGAAAAACATACAATCATATATAATGATACAAAAATTTTGCTTGAAAAATGTACCTTTCTATACACCTAAAGGAGTAGATTTCTCTTTTCATTGTGAGAATCCGGAGAAACTCCTATTACAGTGCTGGACTAGAAAAATAGAGCGACAACTTTGCACGAATACTCTGGTATCTATTATCTGCTTTCACTATTATCCTTACTTTTAGTAAACAAGCTCAGGTTCCTCCTCCCTTCTTGCTACCTTCTTCCCTTCTGTTCCTCTGCCATTATCCTTCTGCATTAGCAGACACGTGGGTCCAGGTAACAGACAATTAAGTCCCATCTGTCTGAACAGGGTCAAAGTGCACAGCACTCTGCAGACCTTACCCACCTCAGGCCACGAGGACTTTAATGTTACAGCCTCCATAAACCACAGAAAGTATCATCCTTTCCCCCAAATATCTAGGAAATGCTATGGCTCACAGGAGACATTAATTTTTTTTTATTTCTTTTTTTTGTTAAATAAAACCTACTGAAAAACCACAATCTCAACTTCATTACTTAACACTGTCTAGCAATGAATTCCAGTACCTCACTACAGGCTACTTCTATGGATTATAAATTGGACAAGAGCAGCAACTAAGCTTTTCATTTCAGCAACATGACCCACCTAATTGAGCTCTTTGGAATCCTTTGAAGTTTTATTCCAGTTGGTCAGACAAATTTGGATGATTTTTTTCCCTATTGGAAGCTGTTGGATCACTGAAAATTAAATGATCCAAAATGATTGTTCCCCTTTCTGTAAAGTTCTGGCTGTTTCTAGTAGAAGGAAACAATAAGAAATTGTCCAATTTGGCCATGTTGCTTATTGCCAGCTGCCTATACCAAGCACCAGCGATGCCAGCTATCAGGGAATCAGAAAGCCCAAGACTGCAGCATCGTGTCTTTGGAGAAGACAAGCAAATAAAACGCCCATGAATCTCAGCTCTCCTCATTGAGAATGGAGGAGCTTTTCACTTCCATTTGCTTTAAAAAACAAAACCAAATATGAAATACTCAGCAGCCTTATTTTTCTCAGTTACCAATTCTGATATTAATTCTCTGGACATTTCTACCCAGCAAGATTGTCTCCATTTATCCCCATTTTTCAGCTAGGAACCTAGGACAGACAGTGTAAGTCACCTGCTCACAAGTCACGCGGTAATCTGTGGCAGGGCAAAGCACTGAGCCCTAGGTCCCTAAATTTAGTGCTCTGAGCACTGCAATATCCTTCCCTGGTTTTAGTCTAGTAGTGACCTGAACGCACTTTCACTCAGACGTCAGTCATCTCACGATAGCGAAGACAATGTCCAAACTTGTTCTTCCCTCCCAGCCATGAATGCCAGAGGGGAGAAGAGTGAACTGGTAAGTCTGCACCAATAACTCTCTACACTTGGCAAACTATGTATTCCCAGCTCTACTCTGCAGCTCCTTCTCCTACTGCTCATGTTTTATAAAACTTAAGAAAGTGAATCCAAGGAAGCAAAGATCCTGCCTTGCCTAAGTGAGCTAGAAATACATATAGACATTCCTACCACCGAGCAGTAATGCCAGCCCAGAAAAGTTTGTCTGGGTATCAAGGGAAAAACAGCTTTCCCCTTTCTTCTCATGACCGTAAAGGTCTTCATCTTGGCTGTAGCTATTCCCACATACAGCAGCTACCCACAGTATGATCTCCAGCCTGCACTAAAAAGATGTACAGACTCAGACTAAGGTGCATTTGAGGTGTGTGGGAAGCATGGGTATTTTCAGAGGAGCACTACAACCATGAAGTTAGAGGAAGGGCACAGGGTTACAAATGTGCACTTTCCCGAAATGGCACGTACAGTGTTTCTCTACAGCTTTCAGCAGACAAGGAAACTCCGTGACAGTGCCAGACAGACCGCACCATTATTGTCCGGTGCATCATGGATGTCTCCTAACTCATGGGTGAGAGTAGGTCGTCGCTAGCCTCTACTGGAGGGCTACTAGACCTTAACAGATCTAACCAGCTACAGGCCCAGCAAAAATGTTACAAATTAAATTCATTTAAGCATTGAATATCAGGGAAGAAGCGGCTGAAGGGCATTAGGACTTATCACAAAATGTGCTCCCCTGGGGTCACCATCTCCCAATAGATTCAAAAAACCACAAAGATTCAACGCCTCCCACCCCCCAATAAATAAATAAAGCAAAAATACAAGCATCAGCTAAGTATTATAAAAATTAATGTAATTTTAAAGCTTTACACTTTTTGACATTTAAAAAGTCTTTGACCTGGCACATTCTACCGTTGGATTTTTCTGATGTTTTTATAAAGGTCATGTTTATGGTATAATGAGCACAGATTTCCAGGGGTTATTAATCAGAAGAACACTGTATTGCAAACAGATTTTCAAAGATTTTTTCATTTTTATGACGAATATATTAGCAATTTTAAAAGCACCATTTTTCAAAAGCATGCTTGGTAAAGAAATAATGATTAACTTCTGATGTCTTTAAATGAAACAAGCATACAACTGAGACAAATATACAACTAATATGAAATGGACACACTTTGCTAGTAAACTCTACGATGACAGTGCTATGCAGTCGTGCCTCTTCTGTTTAGCACTGGGAAAGATTAACTTCACCAGGTTTTATTAATAATTCACTGGAAACAGTTTTTACACATTTTTGACTGCATAGAGCAAGAGTAAGTGGAACATAATGCCAACAGTTATTGCATGTTTTCAGAGCATCACTTCACTATCCTGCTAGCTGTCATACCTCTGCTGTTTTACTGAGTAACAGGCAGATCGACTTGGGAAGTGACCGAGTTATGAGAAGATGGCAGAATAGGAGCCAAAGGAGTAATATCTGCCCGGACCAAAACCAGCTCCACAGAGAGAGAAGGGAAGGAGGGAGAGAGGTACATAGAGAAAAGTGTGACAGGATGCCTGTGGTTATGTAGATCCACTTGGCTGCTGGACAGGCGGCACACTGCAATGGACACTGTAATACCTCTGTGAATCTATGCCCGTCTTGCATGGACTGGGCCAAGATTCCCCCCGGATTAACCTCGCATGTTTTGTGCACGTAGGACTGCCTGTATATACATACATTAAAAAAAAATAATAATGCATACTTGCTGAAATAAACCCACATTTTTCATTTTCCTTTCCCATGCATAAAGATGGAAATGCTTACATAACCCATCAGAAACTATTACAGTCCCAGAATTTTTGATTCACAAAAACCCCACAGATATGTTTAAAACTGTCAGGTTTATAGTCTTTCACAGGTAGGCAAAAGAGCAAGTGGAATCGTTTCTTGTTGAACATTGAAAAAGTAGAGTGGAACCAAAAGCACAGGATTTAAATATGGATAATGAGCACAGCCACAGCAGACAGAAGTGAGTTTTAAAGAACCAGCTCCTGGACATAAAGCACTATTCAGTTTCTGCTGGCTTGAAAGATACTTGTTAAATTATACACCATGTCATCATTTTTCCTATATGTATTCCTAAATCAAAAATACTTCAAGTTATTTGACTAAGGAACGTTTCCCACCAATGGGGGAAACATTTCATTCAGAGTGGGAAATAAGGTATCTGACGTTCCTACAGAAAAGTAAACCAAACAAGCAAACATGAATATCTTTCATACTATTCTTTTTCAGGATGTAAAGCCAGAAAAAAACTATTACATCATGTGGCCTGATTGTCTCTAAACCTCAATCCATTACTTGTCATAAAAATTCTACTATACTTTAATGAAACTAAACTAGTTCAGCCCTCAGGAGATGGAGTTGTTTGTGCAAAAAAACCCAAGAGCCTGAGGCTCTATCTGGGACTAAGACTTTCTGGAAAAAGCAGCTGATGAAAAATTGAAGTTATCCTAGCAGGCAACCCATGCTTTGTATTGAAAAGCAAAGAAAAACCAGATGGTTCTTGGCAGTCTGCTGTCCCCACAGACACAGGGGAAGAGAGGGATAATGTTTAGTTAACTGTTAAGTTGGAACCTTACTGGAATAGAATTTTATGCCACCTCAGAGCACACAGGCACTGTGTCCATCAATGACTAATCTCAGGATTTTCATCTGCAGGCAATTAAAAAAGAAAGAAAAAACAAACAAACAAAAAAAAAGAGAGACCAAAAAAAAGCCAATTGCACTCTGGGGAGAAAAAGAGATAAAAGATTTTTCTAAGTACCACCTGAATACTTGAAGATTAGATTAGAATCATCCCCTACAGTATTAAGCAGTTGAGGTCAGCTTACATCACATTGTCTTATGGAAATGTGAAATCAGATGTTGCTTTTTTGCCCCGTTGCCCCTGTGAAGGTTAACTGCAGTGACTACAATATAGCACATCGGAACAGAGCATGTACAGTACCAATATAGCGTGAAGAGATGAGTAACTTAATTCAACAGAAATTTGCAGATCATCACCAATTTTCTTACAACCTTTGCTTTGCTGTACCAATCAACACATCAGCCGTTCTTTATTTGTCTGACAAAAACTAGGGATGCAAATGATTAGCAGTTCTGGATTGCAGTATGGAGTTTTGAGTTCAGCAAAGGGTCACCCACGAAAGGAGAGTAGGTGCTGATAAGGCATAAAACCCTCAAGATGATGTTAAAGGCAAGGAGTTTGCATCAAATTTGGGAGGGAGAAAAGTGGAGAGGAAAGAAAGGGAAGCTAAGGGGAAGTAAGATGGCAGCAGGCAGAACAAGAATGGAAATAAAAGAATGGGATGTTGGAAATCAATGGGAGAAATTTGAACCTTGGCCAGAATCAATTAAACAGATGTTTTATGGAAATTCTATATCCAGGCACAGATTTAGTTTTAATAAAGTTTAAATAGGACATGTTATAACATACTTAAAAAGTAATAGCTGTATTGTATCTAGAAAATACTATCATTGCCAAAAACTATTTATTGCACTCACACACTGCTTTTGTACAATTCAAATGACTTTTCTTTTTTATTTTATTTTTAAACAGAGATAAATATGTGTCATTTGATATGCTGGGAAACAGTTTCTAGGTTATAATTCACATCATATTCTGACGAATAAATGTTTTTATTTCCTTCCAAAAACTGTGGCATTGTGCTTGCATAGACAGAGTTACAGTCAAGAAAACAGATATTCCATAAACTAGTAAGTCTGTATATTCAAAACAGTGTAAGCAAAAAAACACACCATGATGCAATGTAACAGATAAAGATATATAAGGAAGTTTTATTAGGACTCAGGAAAATCAACATTTTCTTCACATCTATGACAAACGTCACATGAACATATTTTATATAATGTTCTGCAAGAGTACTGGTCCCTACATACTAATGCTGTGGAGCTAGAGTTGAATCCAACTCCCTACAAATCAGAGCAGGGAAGACTGTCAAAGATGATAACGAAAGGTGATCCTGCAAATGTCTTATGGTATAATGAGCTCCTTCCAGTGTCTTTGGTGGCAGAGACATCAAAATCTGGTCCTGGGTGAGGCTCCATGAAAATTCACATTTGAGTAACACTTTGAGTTGCCAAAAAAAAAAAAAGAAAAAGAAAAAAATAAAGAAGCACAAATATCAAAGGCACAAGGGCTTGAAATAACAGTTTGACTAACTCTCCGAACATTTAAATGCTCCACTGCACAAGCAGGCTACCTTCATTCTCACTAAGAGATCCCAGCCATGACCCTTCTGCAGCAGAGAATAACAAGACAAAACAGACTATCTTGGATTCGCTTTTATAAAGCTGCCTCTTTGTTCTCCGTCATAGAGGACCAGTTTGAAACCATGTTTTATGCCAGTAAGAAATAAGAACCCCATCTCCCTTGAATCAGGCTTTGGTGTTGCACATGCCCCTGCAATGACAGTCACAGACAACTAATCGTAACTATTCTTCTGTGGCATTTTGGCTTACGCTTTGCTTCAAGCTGCCACTGCTTGTGAATAGCAAAGGGAGAGAAAACACTGTCAAACAGAACTTTATTCTGTGTTGCAAAGTTCCATCAGAATTTGCCTTCTCTGCAGATCTATACGTAAGCTACACTCTCACACCTACTTATTATGGAAGCAAATCCTCATAAATGTTTCAAAAATTGAAAGAAATTAAGCTCTGTATTTTAGTTAAAGGCTCATATTGAAGCCTGCTCTGTAAGCCCCCAACGCCTCAGGGAAATGTCCCAGGAGTTGGGCTGTTGACTAACTGGGGACACTTGCACAATAATGTCTTTTTTGGAGCAGTTTAGATTTGTGTAAATGTTTATTCACTTCATGAAAGAATTTAGCCTGGGTTTCCAGCAGCCCACAAAAATCCCTTGAGCACAGGGCTAGTGTCTTTCTGGGAAAGTGAATACATTCCTTTTCAGTGGAGAAGTTCTAACAAAATGGCTATTTATAAAGAAGGGCTATGGAAACTTCAGTTTGGCAAGCTTACACATGATGGAGCTGATTTAGGCAAATGCTTTGAGAGCTGGAATATGCAGCAGTTAGTGGGTTGACTGTCCTTCTCTTGATACTTGTGAAAACGCTGGCAGGTCCGTCTTTTGTACCTCTATGCAAAACAGGCCCATAATTTAAAAAAAGGTTTTCAAGTAAGGAAAATTATTTCCTGTCATTTTATATAGGTGGGGGGAAAGCACCACTACTTTTGCAGACAAGACACAAAGGACAAAAGAAATTTTTGTCCTATTTTCCAGAAACACAGACATGTCAGGCCCAATTTATCTAAATCATGACATGTTGGATGCTCCAGGCTGCATCCACAGAAACAGATAAAGGCTTGTCCTCCACGGATTTAATGAATGGGAATCCCTGCCACTGGCTAATATAAATTGTGCTTGTTGGTGGGTAATTCTATTGATTATAATCCAGTTACATTTACACATGTAGACATGAGAGTTTTCCGTAAGGTAGCATAAACTACTGGCCAAAAAATACAAACCTAACCCAACAATATATTCACATTTCTTTAAGCTATATGAAATCGGTTATGATTTTTTAGCTTTTCTGCATCCTATCTAGATGTTCTTTAAGAGCATTTTACTATCTTGTGACATAAAATTATTCTATGATAAATACATGTTATTGTTCACCCCATTCAGATTTTTTTCGTCACCCGAAAACCCAAATAAAATCTTTATAGGTTTTGACACAGATTTTTGTCATAAAGTTTCCCAAGTTGACCACACAGCTTGTAGCTGTAAAACAGAAGTCTGCAGGACAGTTTCTCGTGTATCTTTGGTTACCATTTTATACAGCAGAATTTCTAGAAGAATAAAAACAAAACAAAAAAAACCAAACCAAAACACACACACACACACACACACACCCCGTAGTGCTATAAAAAGTGGCAAAGAATGGTCTGCATACTGATTTGAAGTTTCCACTGCTGGCTAGGGATGGCAAGACATGGTGGAAAGGACAAATACTATTAATCTGCATTTTTAGATAAGTCAGGAACAGTCTGAAATCCTCTAAAGAAAAAGGACTATGTTAAGAGCTGAAGTAATAGCACCTTTCCTGGCCTGCTGCTCAGGCAGCCTGGCTATGTTCTGATCCTCTATCAAGGATTCTTAAAATGTTAAGGGTCCCTGCCCCAGGAACAAAACATAGGAGATACAAAACATCTAAATACTGTTTTAGGGAGCTCCCTTCTTGTTCATGCAGTCACTGTGCTCAGAATATTTACTTACAGTTATTAACATTTCACTTTGTGTGCATCACAAATTCTGGTTAGACATTTACCGGTTTTGACTTCACAGTTATTCATGGTCTAAAATTCAGTATTTCTTGAAATAATTGTAAATATATCTAGAACTAAACATGACCCACCTCAATTACTTGAGTTCATTCCATTCAGAGGATAATCTTTCGCCTAACTCATTACTAAGGTGCTCGAAAAAATGAAGCCTTGGGCATAGCACACTAAAACTGTCACTCCACCGCAAAAAGAAAAAGTCTCAGTTGACATGTTTCATTTTTAAGCCTCTCTCTGCTAGAAAGACAAAACAAAACACAAGAACTAACTTTTTTCTGCTGTGTGATACAGTTATTTGAGAGATACTAAAGCCAATGTGTTGGTTTTTTTTGAAAGGCATTGTTCCCAGGCCTTGTAACCATGACACAATAGAATACAGCACCAAGAGGAGAAAAAATCCTGTGCAGACTTTTCTGGTAATTCATATAGATCAGAAGGATCAGAATCATGCAGCTTCATAACATTAAGTCTAGCTATTATAATTCCAGATGTTGTTGAGTATGTTATATAAGGAAGCATTTGCTCTGATCCTTGCAAGTCTTTGCATTGCTTGGCTTTTGAGATGTGAAGTTATAATCACCATATGACTTCTTTGCATCACATTATTTTATGTGTTTCTAATTTTATTACTTTTTCACATTAAAATAGAAAAGTAATCCCCTCAATTTAAGCAACAGACATTTATTTAATTGAATTGTATATCAAATACTTCAAATGATTTCTCAATATGGTTTTATTACATGAGATGAGTAACTCACTCCCCTTCAAACCTTACCGCCTTTGATTTTTAATAAATTTGGTATATTAATCTGATCAGAAGAACTTTACAGTATCTGAGAAGCTAAGAGGGCAAAGCAAGTGCAAAGATCCTTCAACGGAACCATGTGTTGACAAGTTGGATCCCTCCCCCCATCCTCCCACTCTACTGCTAAAGAGTAGAGAGAGCCTCACATACTGCAATCGTCTTTGCTTTCCATAAGAGGTAATCTTACAATACATTTCCAAGAAAATGAAATTATATTAAACCAGTGAAGTGAGCCAACCAATTGTCAGATTGCTATAGAAATGCAAGGATTTGCTAAGCCACAGACAAACCTCAATCCTGCAAATACTTCTGCATATATTTAACTATTCCAATCCCTCCCATCAGTGGAGTGACATCAGAAAAGTTAATTATTTTTTAATTCATGCATGCAGAAGTAGGGTCTATCTCTTGTTTGCATGACTCCATCTGACTAAACATTCAAAATTTTCCTTAACAATGAGTTTTAAACAGAAAGAACTTCTATTCTACTAAAAAGGAACTGAAATTTTAACAAGGGTGAGCAACTGGAAAGATGAATCGAAACCCCGAATACTTCACCCACATCATATACAGGAGAGAATCTGTTTGCATAATCCAGAATTTAGCACTAACTCCTTTAAAAACAAAACAAACCCACAAAACACCAAAATGCACCACATAGGAGAAACGCATCATGAAACTGTAAACACAAGATGAAAATGAAGGTATTCTAAACATATTACCAAAGAAGCACTAAGACTTCCATCTTTTCTTTCTGATGTCACATCTTTAAAAAAAGAATGGGATTATTCCAGAGGCAAGAACATACTACTCGGATCTAGAAATGCCATTAAAAAAACCCCCACAAACTTACAGGAAAGTTAGTGTGTTGAGAAACAGAGACCTATCTCTTCATAATTCCAGTGAGTTCAGGAGATTTACACTGGGTATTAGCTTGAGCTGTAACACTAAAGGACAACTATTGCAGTGCACTGAGTCTGTTTGATTAGAGGTATCAATTCAAGCAACGAGGCAATTTTGCATACAAACCTCTAAGAAACCTGAAACCAAACACAGCTTGCCTGTATAAGGGTTGCATTCCACAGCCCACAGCTCAAGCCAGTTTTACAGATCTGGAGCTGCAACTAAGCATAAATCACCTTATTCACAGCAGAGCGTTTTGGGTGTGTTAACCTGAAACGCTGAGAAAACTTCGGCGGATGTGGGCCAAGCAATGACAAAACTTAAGAATTGCACTCCCTTTTTCAGCCCTAAACCACCAGCGCTGGCACAGTTCTTGCGCCCGAGTATCTGCATTAGGCTGGGAACTTACACTTTCTGGTCTTTTAACTCTGACATGGGTATCTGCAGCTTCACAGATCTGTTGCCTTCATTTAGGCACCGCAGAAAGATTTGACTTAGCATGTGAGAAAAGACTGCAAGCCTGTATTTCTGGCTATTCTGCTTCACTTGGACTTGGGGAGAATATGTGGTAATCTTGTCTGGATAAAGAGAGGAGCGTTAGGATGCCTTTATTACACTCTTCAGACAGCTAAATTATACTTCAAATGGGTTAAGACGACCTAGAGCACACACAGCTGTTTGGTGTTGCTATGTAGATTCTGTTGCTACATGTGGAAAAAAAATTCCACATTTTATTTCTCACTTATCCGGCTATTTAAGTTCACAGAAAGCATCAAATGACTCAGGTGTTCAGCTAAATGAGTACCTGCAGTTCCAAAAGTGGTAAAATGGATCTCTGTGTCCAAGGTCAAGCATCAACTGTATTAACAGAACTGTTATAAAGTGCTTAAAGTTGCATGTAGAATAACATTGCAACAGGGAAACAAAAGAAAGCAAAACCGAGTTCACGTTTAGGTTGCCTCGCTGTGCACTGTTTGACACATTTTTGTGGAATATTACTAAGGCCAAGCCTAGTCACGCTACTATATTGGTAGACTCAGACTACCAAGAGTGGTGGGGACCCAAGAACAACAAAAAGTGACTGAGAAAGTCAGTATAATTCAGTGTCCGATCGCTCAAAGTGAGGGGGGCACTTGCCCTTGCAAGCATAAGCTGAGAACTTGGTCCCCACCTTTCTTGCATCAGTAAGACTCTTTACTGTTTCCCTACAACCTCCACTGCAGATGTAAACAAGTTGGTTTTAGTCTAATTGGTTGGTTGGTTTTTTTTTTTTCCCTGTTTTTTTGGTGGGGGTTTTTTTGTTTTAAAAAAAAAAAATTCAAAAGATTACTACTCAAAAGCCTCTTGGTGTTGTTTGCCACCACACATGATTTCAGGATTCTTTCTCCTCATTGAAAGCCAGGAAAAGGTGGCATGAGCTACTTCTTAGAGGGCTACTGCACACTGAGAAAAATACGTAAGGTAGCGGATGCACATACACACCTCAGGGGTCTGGAAACCTTTTAAAATTTTTCCCATGGAAATCTATTCTTGAGAATATTTGCTTGAGTTACTGCTCTTACTTTAACTGCATGGGCAACAACCTCTTACTAGACATGATTTAGTACAAGATTTTATCTCTTTCCTCCTAAAATTCACTATAAATTTCAAATTTGCTATTTATTAGAACAGTATAATGTTATTTGGCCTTTCCAAAATGACAAATTCAAAAGTCAAACTGACATTCTAATTACAAATTAAAGTTTCCCTGTCACTAGAAATTCTCACCCATATACAATTTTAATACATGTCCGTTCAGCAGCTCCAGGCACACAACTGGAAACGTTAAAATCCTGCAGACTAGAAATGAGCTTCTCCCACATGCAGCTTTTTCTGGCTGAGCTACAAACCCACAGAAATGATAGCTTGGTATGATTTGCGGTCATAAACTTCAACAGAGCTGTATGAGATGATGCTCTAAGAAAAATGTTAAGCCTCCTCTGCTTGGGGTGAGGAAAGAACAAACTAGCTTTTCCTTACCACTGCTGTTCTGCTTAACTAGTGTAGAGTCTGTTACTGGAGAATAATCACCATAAACTACTAAACTATTCATTGAACTGTCCTGATCTCTTTAACGATATTGCCAATAACTTGCCTCAACGAGACAAAAAAGGCATCCCAGTTCAACAAATCACTTGAGAGGCTGCCCCCTTGAAACTGCACAGAATTTAAATAGGGCTACTGTGAATTGATAGTCTACACAATTTTTACATAATCAGGAAAGCTTGCAAGCCTCCGTCCTATCCACACAGATTAACTCCTTGCAAATATAAACCTAAAAAGGACAGTCATGGTAGCTTTAAAGGGTTTTTGGTGGGTTTTTTTTTTTGTTGTTGTTGTTTTGGGTTTGGGTTTTTTGGGGTTTGGTTTTGGGTTGGTTTTTTTTTTGAGGGTTGGTTTTGGTTTTTTAAAAATAAGAATAGGAATTGATACGGACTTAGGGATGTACAGAACTAAATAGCTCAGTTGACGGAAGAATTTCATATTTTCATTATCAGCATTGATGACTTGGTAATGGAAAGTAAGAAGAGCAGTAATGACTGTATTTTGGTTGCAGCTGAGAGCTGCTTGCTAGCCTTCCGGAAAAATGGTTGGTAGTTTTAAACCATTCCTGAAAAACAAAAAAAATCAGCAGAGCTTTCATTGTCTGTTAATTCCTGAGCCTTTCTATGGAAACCATCAAAGCTGAGGTGGACAAGGGAACTGATGAAGTCTTCCCCCACAGATGTGCAGAGCTCCTCTAGCATGGGGAGACTGCAGCCATGTGTTCACCCTTGGAGATGCATCTTTCCATAAGCGGGGATCCCCATGCAAGGCAAATGCAATTCAAGTTATCCAGCTGCCCAAAGTTCATGTATCCATCACATTCGGTGCCTCTTTGGCCAAAGAGACAGGGAACAACTGTCTGAACAGGAACTGCAACCCCAATGAATAAATTCTTTTTCCTGTACTTCCAGGCTGGCGGCAGGTGAGGACGAAACACCTGATGGCTGTGCTGCTGGGCACGCCAGCGTCCTCCATCCCCAGACCTGCTGCTCAAGTGGCTGCCAGAGTTTGACTACACTGCTGATAACCAATTTAAGATTTTAAAGAGCATTTAATTAATATTTGAAATTACTGGAAATATTAAACACAATTGTTACAAATTATTTGGCAGTTACCCTAATTAGGCTAGGTCTGATTTAATATTTCCAGCACAGCTGAAGCTCTTACTTTTACTGGTGGTCATGGAAGTTTCTCACTATATTAGGTCCAGTACATGAAATTGAGTTCAAGCAAATCTATTAATACAGTCCAACACTTTCCACAGTTCATTACAAATAATAATTACTTTCTGAAAACTTCCTCCTTCACTATGAAGAACAGATCTGACTCAGTAAAAACAGTATCAGTAAGGAAAGCTCAACTTTTGCTGATTCTTGAACTTGCAATAGCTTTTTTTTGTACCTGCCAGCAATTGCCATACATACACGCTACATCAAGACTTCAAAACCTGCCCAACTTCTTTCAGACAAGCCGTCAATATCACCTCAACCAATATACTATCAAAATTGGCTCCCTACATTATTTACTAGAAAAGTTGGGTACATAGATAGAAAAGCCTGCAGAACTGGAGATCTGCCCATCACAGGCACCTCAGAAAGGTTTCTTAAAAGATTAATTTATCTATTATTTTAAACATTCTCTTACAACATCAGCCATCTAGTACTGTGAGCTTCCTAGAAAGGGCTAATAAGAAGAAATAATGTTAATTCTAAATTATCTTTGTGATTTGGAAGATATTAGCTCAGCTGGCATCTCTCAAACAGATATTTGATATAAAATATTCATAATTCATTTGACTATACGCTGAGGTCAGATGGCAGCATTTCTGTCTCTAGATGAATCTAAAGTGAGCTTTGTATTGCTGAAAAAGTGCTGGCATAGCTTTTAACATAAAAACTCCTTTAATAAATTACAATAAAGTGTTGTACAATTATCTTTGTGAATATTCCCATGAACAAATCTTCCTACTAGAAATGCACAAAAAGCTTATAGAAATCACATGAACATTGTTAGAATAAATGGAGGGATATTTTAGGAGTATTAATTGTTTATGTTCTTTCAATGCTAAGTATCATCAAGGACTGCCTACCTGAGAGAGTTCTGTGCTGGTTTTCCTCGCTACACTGATTCTTTCGGAAATATTCAACTTAGGAAAAAAACTAGGGCATAGAAGAATAAGCAATAAAAATAAATTAACACTTTACACATCTGTATTATCTTTCTAAACCCTGTAGAGTTGCCTGGGTGTCCACAGTGATGTGTGGCATCATCGTTCATTGCCTTCACAAGGTTAATTTCAGGCTCTTTAAATACATTTTCTTCCCTGTGTCCTGATGATAGCACGTGATGACAATTTTTCAAGTTAGTCACTATGGGCAAAATAGAAGAATTTTGTTCAGTCATCTTGGGGTGCTTGTGCAGGGTGGTGCTGCCAGTACCATTTTGCTGCAGCACCAGCACAGCACTTTACCTGCTGCCTGCCTGCCTTTCTCTGCCAGCAGAGTTTACACACATTTCATACACTCTAAGGCTTTCCACAATCACATTTCGATTGTATCTGCATTGTTAAAAAGACTTCAGATGTTGCTTTGATTTTTTTTTTTTAATGTGTTTTCAGCCTTTCCGTGTTTATTACATTCAGTAAGTTCACCCACACGAAGGAGCATATCTGTATGGGCTGTTTGTGTAGTGATGTCCCTCTTTAAGGCCACTGACTCCTTTTACCTTCAAAACCTGCATGTATCGGGAAGGTAATCTATTGCATGCACTGTTAAGAGTGTGTAGAGCTAAATCTAATATGAAGGTTACTTGCCTCGTCTACGTGGATCTGACCATAGATAGATATAGGTATTTCTGCAAGGCACTGTACTTCCTATACGGCATATCCAAAGAGATGTCAGATGTCCAGCTGCTACTGAACTCAGAGGAATCCAAACGGTGGGCTGCTAATTACCATTAAGTAGGTTTGTCAGCTATACCTATGTAAGAAGATATTTTTTATGTTGTATAAAAATACTGGAAAGGATTTTAAAAAAAAAAAAAACAACAACCAACAACTACAACAACAGGGATCTACAAATGTATTGAAAATTTTTACCCAAAGGAGAAGAAAAAGAGTTAATTCAGAACCTTTCTTAGTAAAGAAAGAAAAGGGACAGAAAAATCATACCATGTGGACCAATGCAATTTCTGAGTATTCAGTGCTATTAAGATTTAAGCCAACAGAAACTAAATGTGTTATTTGGAGGTTAGTGCAACTGCCCTAGGACTGCATGTGGAGAGGAGGACTAAATAACCAGTTTTACAAGGTAGACAGACTGTGGTCAGGACTGGCAAGACAAATGTTTGTAAATGATTACATCATGTCTTGAGCACTAAAAGCATGTAAGGATACTAGAAATGATGCACTACAATGGCTTCACAGCACCCATATTCCTGTGGCTGCCATGCCCTCTGCCTGAGAGGGAGACAAAAAGGGAAAGGATTTAAATATACCTTTACATATGCATACACAACATTTTACAGCCTGTTTGACTTGTTAGGATTTACCCTTTACACAGGAATTACAAAGTTAAATAGGAGATTAGGTGAAGTTTTATGTATGCCTGTTTGGTTTTCCTTCTTAAAGAAATAAAAAGAGCTACCGTAAATAACAGATGCTGCGTGAAGGGCTGAAGCAAAGATATTACTTTTTTCTGTGCTACCTAAAAGCAGACAAGCTCATGCAACTTCCACTGTTGAAAAATTTGCTGCTCAAAGCAGCGCAATTTACCCATAATAATAAAGAAACAAAGGAGCTGCATGTTTGCTATATAATAGTCACATATCTGGCAAACTACATGCTCCTGATACGTGGCTGGTTTTGCGAGGTGAGTGGATTTGCAATCACAGGTAAATACCAGAAACAAAACCTGATTTGCTAAACATTGCACTATAGGGACAGTAGACCCTCAGGTCACTACTGAAAAATGACTTGGCTTAGCAAGACGAGCACTGATATTGCTTGCAGTGCCAAGACTGGCTTCACCCCCACCTCCCGATTCCTTGTGCATTCACAATTGCAGATCTTGCCAAGGTTCTGTGTTTTCTGACCTTTTTTTTTTTTTTTTGGCATTCAATATTGATCCCTAGCACAATGATGGGTAACAGTATTGGAAAACACAGCCATTATCTCCCTCCGTCTTCATAACTTACTACACTCCATAGTAAACAGAGTAAACAAGGTCAACGAGAACAAAAGAAGCTGAGAAAATTTTCATAGCTTTCATTTGAATGAATATACTGTCCATCTGCTTTTTCAATTACAGCATAAAAGTAAACAAATATGAGAACCACTGTAAAGTAGTAAAGAGTAAATTAAGCCTAGCTTTTTTCCTTTGTTCTTAAGAAAGCAGTTTTAATATTCAGAGACTGTTAACATAAACCCACTTTTTAGGCTCTATCTTGTTTTCAGAAGAAGAGAACTGGGGAAGAAGCTGCCAGTTTGGATTGTAATAAATAAAATGCAGAAACAACAAACAGTATAAAAATTACCAGAGCCCTTTGAGATCCTAGGTATATGCTAAAATTTCCACCCCCCATACCCAGAGTTAGAAGACAGCCAGTCCCGGTCAATCTCATTTTTGTATCTCCCGTAACTGCTTCAGAGATGAAGATACTATACATTACCAAACCCCAGGAGCTTTCCAAGCTTTACTTGAAAAGCAAGTGGTACATTATGGTTTTAAATTCTGAAATCTGCAGGGACTATAAACCAGAGTAAATTAGTTGGCTGGGTAATAGACCCAGGACCTGATCCCATAGTGATGAAAGAATTTCACATGATTTCCAAAGAACCGGTTCAGCCAGCTAGCTGAGGTATTAAAAAAAGAAATAGATTGATCCAACCCCAACTTTTTAAAATAGTTGTGACCTTTGCCAAAGCAGAAATAGGAAGGGGGGGGGGGGGTGTGGGGGGTGTGAGGGGAGAAAAAAAAAAATAGAGAGAACAAGTGTTTTTGTTTAAATACTCTAGATAAGGACTCAAGATGTCTTACCTTTTTTTCATACATAAAGAAGTTTGAAATGGATATAATTTTAAGCATGAAGACAGAACCATATTATCATAGACATTAACAAGAGGCAAGGGTGTATATTAATGGAACTTTCATAAAAGCTTCCTTTACAATTCCAATTTCAAATTACAGCTGCATTTTCTTATTTCACATTTGATCTAGTCCCTTGCCAACTTCTTTAAGCCATCATACCATGCCTATGATTGCAGTAACTCTTGAAGTACCAAAAAAAGAAGTAAATGAAAAAATTGTTTGAGTGGAACGTGCTCATGAGAATCAGACTGATGAACTGGAAGAAAGGGTCAATGAAATGGACAAGTAGGTCTAAATATATGAGCATACCAATAACCCAGCTTCATATATTCGATTTTTCACCCCTGGGTAGACTTTGCAGAAATGTGTTGCTAAAAATCACTGAGAATAGAGGCTGACCTACAGAAGGTGGCTTTGCCGTACAATGCCTTAGCCTTACAACAGAGCAAGGCTTCTTCCCACTTTAAACCTCACCAATTTGATTCAAGTAAAAATCTCAAACACTTCAGGCTTTGGTATTTCTAGCCAATGTCTTTTACTGCATTTTCTGTGAATGTTACCAATCATCTATGCAACTTCAGCTGCAAAACTAATCTTTGCAGTATACTTCATGTAATAATCCCTTTTTAAAACTGAAGCCCTTGTGACCTCTGTTATATTTCAAGAGCTTTTCATGATCTAATACCAAATTGAAATAGTTCCTTTATGAGGTCCAAATATATATCTTGCTTTTCAAGGACCACCATCTTCTCTGGTGCTATGACAGGAAAAGCTTTGAAAGGATTCCTGTTACCGGATTAACATTTTTGTAATTGTGAGAATTTCTAGAACTGCCACAAGGTTATAAAACAACATCTAAATTGCATAGAATGATGTTTGCACACAGGTACAGACAGAAGCCATATGACTCAGTTCTGCACTCAAAGGCTCTCATTATTTTAAAATATTTCATAAAAAATATATATAAATTGACTTTTAGAAGAAAAAGATGAAAAAGGACAGAGGCATGACATCATAATGAAAATTTTAAAAATCTGGTACCTACTTAACATCCCATTTCCTAACAGAAGTAAGAAATTTGTTAAGAAGGGATGCAGGATTAGATTCTACAGTCATTCCTGTTAAAATATGTACAGACACACATTCATGTGTACGCGCGCACGTGCACACATACATACTTTCTGTTAAAGGACCTTCAGCTTAAGCAACAGTGATCTAATCTCTAATGAGGCAAGAAACCATTAATTCTGTTTTTGATTTTGGAGTAATTCTGCCAACCACAAGAAGGGTAACACTGGGAATGAATTTTTGGGGTTTTGTGTGTGAAATGGTGAAATCACCCTTTATTTACGACAACATACTGCGTACACTTAGAAGTATTTTAAACAAGCAGTTTCTGTAAAAGATTATAAAAGGGTACAGTCTAGCACAGAGCATTTTCTCTAAGTTCAAACAGGATTTTTTTCTTACTATCTATACATGCATTAATGATTATTCAGTGCTTCAAGATATGAACTTCACTGCCCGGGAGGCTGCAATGTTTCAAGTATAAACATCAGGCTCCCACAGATTTCAAGATCCTATACGTTGGCTTCCTCAGCTGAATTCTTCTGTCACATACAGCATCCATTATATATTAACTATATGTTCTTATTGCAGATGGCTGGTGATAAAACACAGTTAATAATCCAGTATTTGTGTTTCTCAAAACATTTTAAAAGCACAGCCTTATCATCACCGATTCATCCTACCTTAAATTAAGGCAAACAGAAATGCTACGAGAGGCCTCCGCAGTACCTAACCTAAAAGGAAATACAACCTCCTAAATACAAATGGGTGACAATGAAATATTTTCATTGGAACTGCTGAAACGGATTGGTTTTTTTTTTTTTGGTTGGTTGGTGGGTTTGTACAATGTGTGTTTTCTTTAAAGAGGTGGTGAGATTTGGGGGGTGTGTGGGGGTATTTTTTCTTCCATGACTCATCCAGTATGAATCTCTTCTACAAGAAAGTGTTCCAGAAATAAAAAGTGATACTCAGAATAGTAGTATGTATGCAGATGAATTACTACACTCTACAATGCTGACTGAAAAAAAACCCCACCAAAAACTGAAACAGCCAACATGCAAATAGAGACGTGATGGCATTGGCAGGCAAAAATTGTTTGTTTTTTCCCCTTTACAGTTCTATTATTTTATCCCATAGGATATACATTTCCACTCCAATATATTAGATGTCCTGTATAATGTGAAGGGAAACATTGAGAAGAGAAGTTACTTAAAACAGTTATAGGTTCGCAGTGGGCAGGGGGGTACGTGGGAAGAGGGGGAGGGGAGGGGAGAAAAAAAAAAAAAAAAAAAAAAGGAAGGCACAAGGTTCCATGGTGTGTTTCATCCCACCTCCCCTTTATCTTTGTAGATTTTAATTTTATTTCTTTTTTTGGGTGTGCTTCTTCAGTAAGGGGAAGGTATGGGTGCATGCAGGGGAGTGATTTTTAGCAGTGGGGGCAGAGGATCTGTTTCCCCATCAGTTCCACTCGAGATACACGAGCCCTCAGGACCAGCGCTCGCTGTCCCATAACCGCAGTATCACGGTGGCGTTTCCTCCCCTTGGATGGCCATTGCCCATGGGGCCGGTGCACAGCACACAGCCAGAGCTCTCCCCCTCCTGAGGAGAGCTCTCCAGGTGACCCAGGCGGGCTGGCTGCCCAGCCCAGGGGTGGCCGTGGTGCGTGCAGGACAAGCCGGCCCCCAAGAGCTGCCCAGGCTGCCCAGCGCAGGCAGGCGCGGTGCTGGCGAGGTGGACCAGCCCAGGCAGCAGGGGCCGGCGGGACCTTTTAAAGTAAAGGTGGCAGCACCCAGCTATGACCATCAGCCACAGCAGAGCTTTTGCGTTGAGCAGGACTAGAGGAGGTCCCCTGCTATCAGCGTGCCACATCAGCGCACGGAGCTGCCACATCCTCTCGGAGCTGCTTAGAGTGGTCACAACATACTTTTGTCTTACACTAAATTATTAACTCCATGATAAATGCAAGCAAAAGCTGCTCTGGGTTAGGTATGTATGGTTTTAAGTGCAAAACATCTACCTATTAAACCACTTAGACACGTATTCTTTTCATTGGCTTTCAGCTTCCTCGATAAACACACTACATCATTTTGCAGGATTTTTATTATTACTACAACTCTGTATTTCTCTCAAGTCAAAGTGATGAATGCAAAATGAATACAATAAGTAACAAAAGTATCCACGGTGACCAAACAACAAACTCTAAAGCACAGCATGGTGAGCGAAAATTAGCAGTTATTGAAACCACCATCAAAATTCTTGTGCAAAGTAAAAAGGCTCATGCAATTATAACGGTCACAGTAAGTTTAATTGTTTGAAGGCTTAGCTCAAATAGTAGACTATCCATAGTAGAATGTAGTAGACTAGTAGAATATCTCAGCCCAAAATCTTCTTGGAGGCTACAGCTTTAAAGACAGCAAGAAACACCACGATTCCTGAATTTAGCAACTTTTCTCTCTGATCATTAAGAAACTCACTTCATCCATTAATACTTGCTCTCTAAGAATAATACTTTCAGAGGGTTAGGTCTTACTTTCTATACTAATTATTTAGGTATTTTTTTCAGCCTTAATGCTGTACACGCGTGTTTCCATTATGCCACCTTGCATCAGCTGCAATTAGACCAGGCGGCCCAGAAAAACAAGCACGATGCATACAAACATACAGAAATGATTTCTTGTTCTTCCCTTCCTATACTTTAGGTGGCCCAATAGTGGCATGCACAGAGAAAAAAACCAAACCAAACAACTCAGAATTCTTTACTAATATTAAAAGGAAATTTCTTTTTTTCCTCAGAAAATGTAAAATGTTGATATTGCCTATGTGATAGCTATAGCAATTTTAAGTCGAAGTCGGTGCGGGATGTACACAGTCATGCCTTCGCCCAGCTCCGTGCAATACTGCTTTGTGCAGTAAGTGTTACAACAGGGACAGGTGAGATTACAGACCTTCTGGCTTCTCACAGACAGAGAAGGAAAACACTGAAGAACCACCACAGGTAAACATTATCCCCATTAGCTCATGCTTTGTTATACAAAAGACAGAAACAAGAACATCCATTTAAAACTTAATATTAAAGGAAGTTTCAGACTGAGAACCTGCTTAACAGAAACTTTTAGCTCTGCTCTCAGAAGTGACATTTCCTGCAGAGAAAGCACAATCCAGTTTGTTCCAAGTAAAAACTTGCGTTGCACCAGAAAACAACTCAGCACGTGAAACAGCAGCTTGTATTTTTTAAACAAGTTAACACCAAAGTAAGTTTGACCACCATTACACGTTTCTGAAAAATTATAGACAGAAAAAATAACATAAAATTAGGTACCACACAGCTAACATATACCTATAATAATACCCTAACCCATATAACTTCAGGAAACCATAACTTCTAATCCTAGTCACACAGGCAATTGTTACAAAACTGACCGAAAAAAACCAGAAAACTTTTCTCGTGCTTGTGATGATATTAAAGGCAGAAAAACATCCCAAAAGAAATGAGCAAAAAATTAACCTAACACCACATTTTTAATGGTGAGGAGACTTAATCCAAATTACTCAAACCTAAAAGCATAATGCTTGTCTGTTCTTCCTCAGTCTCTGGAAAATGTAGCAAAGCTAAAACACTGCAAATTTATCTTTGAAAGGGACTCTGAACATTTGTGACGACTCAGCCAATTTATATTTTTTCTGTTACGACAGCTTACATCAAAATCAATCTGCTTTCATAATTGATGGGTTTCACTGTTAAAAGACAACCCTCTCCACGCAAATATTTTTAGTTTTATGGAAATAAGAAAATGCTTACCGTGTCATAAAGCATAGTGCTTTTGTGAGAGGACTCAGAATATTACAAAAGTTCTTCTCTTAATGCTTGGAGTGAACTCCTGATTCAATATTTAATGAAACTGAGAAAGCTGCTGAATGTCCCAGAAATCCTCCAACTCTCGGCTCTGTGTTCATTCTAAGTATTATGCAGCTATAAATTAACACTGAGGCTAGATGAGATTTCAGGTAGTCAAGAATAGTATTTTTCCATCATATCACCAAATTTTCCATTTTATTTTTTCCCTATTTAGCAGCACTAACTTGCAGCATTATATTGCAACTGTACATCCCAGCCAGTACTGCAGCACTACATTGCTTAGACATGGCTCTACGCTCCAGCATGTTTTGAGGGTATGCAGCCAGCTCAGCTGTAAACCTAAGGAAGATTTCCATCAAGCAACAAAACTAAACTCTGCACAAATATTTAACAGCTCCGAGACCTCTAAAGGCTTAAAATAATATGCATTTTGTGGTGTGCTAGAAGCCAACCCCACACTGGCAACCCGCATAATGCGGAGTACTCGGCAAACACACACACGCTGCAAATAAAGCATTGTTTCGCCTTTGTATCTTTGAATTCTTCAAACGAAAAGCTGAATGAAATACTAAGGCTTGCTGTGCCTCCCCACCACAGACAGTGCAGTAGCAGGTCGTCCATTACATTAAGTTCGGCTAAAACTTCCCATGCCTCCCAACCATTTCTCGTCCCCTCTCAGCAGATGGAACACAAGTTCATTTAAAACAAACCTAGGATGAGTTCATCGCGTCTAGCTTATTTTTCAAGCTGCTAAAACTACGTGGTAGCCCACTCAAACAGAAAATTTCCCAGACAATGGAATCCCTTCAAACTGCACAGCCGACAGGATTCCCCAGTTGTCAGTTTTAGGTGCATGCCAGCACGAAACATTCTTGAATCCGAAATTTATAATAATTGCTCCTATTGATAATGTGAGCAGAAGCAGAATTACATCACAGTTAACACTTACCAAAATACATTATGTTTCTCATTAATCATGCAGTCAGGATCCCACCGCTGTGTATTCAGCATTAGCTCCCGCACAGGGCTGACATGTAAAGCAGAGCTTTTTCATTCTACATTATGTGGAAATTTCCCAGCACAAGAAGCGTGAGCGAGCAGTGTGCCTCCTCAGGATGAGCGCTTTGCAGGCAGTCTTATCCCTGATACAATCCCTGTCTGATTTAGCATTTACTCTGGCTGCATGCTGCACTGCCCATTCTTACTGTAATCTGACTCCTCCTTCTGATGCCCTTGCTGTGCCTGTGACATCAGGACTAAGAGTACTACAAACAGCTTTTCTTTAACAGGCTCACAACAGCATGCTCTGATCGCCTGGTTAACCTAACTCTGGGTTGGGGGGGGGGGGGGGGGGCGGTAGCCCTTCTGAAATTGTATGCATTTTATTCTTTTTTTCTTTTTTTTTTTTTTTGGCAGCGAGCGTGTTTAGTGACATAACGTGCTCGATTACATAATAGATAGGAAAGACAAAGCATATATTGTTAGCGTATTTTTCTTTGAAGGGCAGGCTCCAGGAGAAGCCCTGAGTGCCCCGATTCTTCAACTTCAGCAGAAGACAAAGGTGCTTGGCACTTTGCAAGATCATGTCCCTCCAGGACTTTTTTGTTTTGGTTTTTTTTTTGTTTTGTTTTGTTTTTTTTTAAATCAGTAGTTCCATTTCGATAAATGATTTTAGCCTGAACGCTGGATAAAGCTCAGTCTGTTTCTATTTTTAAAAAGAAATTGACAAACTCGTAGTTCAATTTCAATAGAGCTGAACTGGTTTTTTAAACTATGATTTTATTTTTTTTTTTGCATGAATAACAAAGCGCGAGGATGGGAGACACATGACAGTGAAGATTTGTAATGGAGTTTACAACCTTTCACCCTCCAGGTCTCTGGTTCCTTTCCGGACCAGGTTGATAAGTCATTAGCAGCTGGTAGCTATTTTATGATTCTGTGACAAATGGAGTGGTCCCAAGTTCATTGTAAATAGGTCTCCATACAGTCCCTGCTGCTATATGAACTAGTAGCAGCTTCAGAGGAAGAACGACCAAAGAAATTTACGGAACTACTCTCCACCATCTATAAGTAGTGCCTCAGGACCAACGTGACACACGCCGGCGTGGCAGCACAGTGAAGACGATGCGGTCTGCATTTATGCACGTATTATGTCTCTTCTGTGAATCAATAGAGGACATTGGTTTCCTGCTGCCAGTCTGGCATGTATCATTGATAATACACTTAAACTAAATAAAGGTAAAAAAATAGCGGACAGCATGCTGAAGCATTTATTTCACTATAATAGGATCTAACGGGATGAATGCTTTCATTCTGCAGGAAAGAGGATGACAGGTATAATTCATTTAAAGCTCCACTTCTTACTTGTAAAAGCTCCACACAGTAACTACTATTTCACGAGGTCTGACCACTTAGGGCAAAATTACCCCACTGGCACAGCAGCCAAGGAATGCTCCAATTGCAGCAGAAGAGTTAAGAGCCCTGGTGTACATCACTGCTATGTATCTCTCAGCAAGAGTCCCCCGCAGCATTGCTCTCACAAGGCTTCGTGCTACCTGTATGAAAGTCACCGAGATTAAACACTGCTGGGGAGATCTGGGGCATGGTCTGTCCCTCACTGACAGTCCAACAGCTCTACATTTCTGACGCCTAGCCTTTCTCAGTGCCCTTTCTTATTCTCACTGGCCCTAGGAAGAGGCATGCCTGAAATGAGACTCGCACAGTACCCACACACTCCAAAATCAACTTTGCTTCACAACTAAAAAGCACACCGTGCAGGAGCACACTTTGAGGTCACGGTGCACAAGGGAGGAAGGTCAAGATTTCTTGCGTGGTTCAGACTGACCGACAGCAACATAAATTGAGCAAATCCTAAATCACGGTGAAGAAATACCACCTAGAAACCCCTGGGGTGGGTAGTGGTGGAAAGCTGTCTAGAAACCATGTATTTTAACTGGAGGGTTTGGACAGCAAGTAACAGAGGGCATTCATGGCACCTTCCTTCCCTCTATTTCATCATTATAGCGCTCATTCGCTTCTACTGTACAGGGAGGGACACCTTGCTACAGGAGAAAATACCACCGTCAAAGGCTGGTTTAAAATATCTCAGCTGAGCCACTCTAATATCCTCTGAGCAGTAGGTATGTGCTACTATTAGGAGCCTTCTGCAGCACAAGCATTCCCTCCCCTCCCCTCACCGAGGGTAAAAGCTCAGAGAATTAATTCACTGTGAAATCCTTCGGCTCCTTCGCTGGCTCTGAAGTGCTTTTGCAGAAGCACTGCTTGATGTCCTTCTGGACAGCCTGCACCCAGGCACAGCATATGCCTGTGGGGCTGCATTTACCTTATCACAGAAAAGCTTGGGCTCACTCTGCTGGGAGTCAGACCCCGTGAGATGTAGGCTTCCTCCAGTCCCGACATTCCTCTGCACTGATAGGTTTTACCGATTCCTGCCGTCAGCTGGCCAGCTGAAAGCCCGGCTACAGACAGCTGTACAGATGGGCCGTCAGCAGTCTGGCAACAACCACGCTGCCTCTAAACATCCCTCCTTGAGATAGCTGCTCTTCTAGAGAACCGCTACCACTTTGGTGGAGTCTGGTGGCAGGTCAGCTCCCCAAGGAAGCACAAACAGCACAGTGCCACGTAGACAGACATATTCTCCACTACTTGGTTCTGAATGTTCCCTCCAATTTTGTTTTGCCCTTTAGAATGCAAAACAACCAGGAATGTCTCCCCCCTTATTGCACCTTATTTGTGTTCCTCCAATAAGCGTACAATCCAAGTAGCCAAAGAGAAACTAAACCAAGTTTTCTTTAATTTCTTTGCATTTCAACTATGGAACGAATGCAAGGGAGGAGGGAAAACCACTGGTGGTCTCTCCTGGAAAGCTTTCACAGCCCAAATTCATGTACTACATGCCAAACTCTGCTTTCATTTACACACATGCAACATTAATAAACTCCAAAAAAAGAAGTAGAGTTTCAAGCAAGGGACAAAGAACAAATTTTATTCCCAGAGTGGGATACTGTCACTGTCAGTGAAAGCAAGGATTAGTTTAGTAATTGCAATCCCAAATGGCTGGTGTTTTAACTCAAGCACTGAGGACTCTGCTGAACACAACAGTGGGGAAGCAGTCAGGAGCAGCAAACACTTGCATGCGTCTGGAGATTTGAGTAGACTCAGTGTAGGCATGCAGCATCATGCAGAATGAATGAGCAAATTTGCCCACGGTGTGAGTCCGCCATGCAAACGCCCAAGCATCAACAAGCCAATGCAGGCTAACCAGCATTATTTAGCTGTGCTACAGATGCAGGTCAACTGCAAAACTATCATATTTTCATGCATGGCTCACTTATAAAAATAAAACCCCAAAACCCTTGTGATTCAGCAACAGCACAAACATAACATGAAAAAAAGTACCTTCTGCTGAAACTGCTACCCGACACCCTTATTTCTAATAATAGAAGTAGCTTCTACTCCCCGAAATCCTCTTTCCCAATAACCTGCTTCTTTTTTTCCTAATAGCATCTCCACCTTGATTTCTTCTGCCCTTCCTCACCCTGAGAGCTCCACTTTGGTAAAGGGTTTGCCACGAAGGGCAGATTTTCAAAACGCAGACTACCCCACAAGACGTCACCTCCTCAGAATAAACAAAAAACAAGCTGAAGAGTACTCATGTCCCAGAGGTACAGCACACCCCCTGCATTTTGCCAGAGCTGGAAAGCTACAGGTTAACTCCACGCCTGACTTGGTCTAGAGCCAGAAGGCCACTTCGCAAGCAAGCCGAACTATCTGTGCTTTCTTTTGATTTTTATCTATCCACCGATTTACACAATGCCTCCATGGTAAGTATTAAAACCACTCGCAGGCATGTCTGTTGCCGAGACCAATTAATATTTAATATTAATGCACCCAGTTAATTCCCTAGGATTCCTGGAAAACTCTCTTCCACTCTTGAACTCTCCCAGGAGGCACCTAATATTAGATTTATACCCAGACTCTCACCAGTTGGCTTTGATGAATTTCAATTAGTGAGGCTGACCACAAACCTTTTCTTGCAAATGCAGAAGCATATTGAGGGGCCTTCTGCTGGCCGAAATGTAATGGTAAGCAACAAAATGTACTAGTGACACAACGTTTTAAGTTTATGCATCATGTGTAGTAGGTTAAAATATCTCATACACTTGAAAGGTTTCCAGTTTTCCTAAAATAAATGTTATCTACTGTACACTGACAGCTATTAAGAATAAAAATGTATTGCGAACATTCAGGTCTGAGAATAACGTGGGAGAAGCAATCCAAATCACACTTGACCTACTAATTTTTCAAAAGCACCCCAAAACTAGAAGATCCTTGAAGGTAAAGTAAGGCTAGAATTTCTACATAATTTGGAAGTTTATGAATTGCAGATATTTAATTCCTATTAATACTACAATAACCACAGCACAGAAATAAAGAACAGCAAACAAGCCACAGTTTTGTAAGGCTCCGAAAGTAATTGAAAGTGTTTCCAAGTGCACATTTTTTTGTGCCTCAAACCAAATATACTAAATACATCGGCTAGAAATTTGGTTTGTTTTTATTTTGAAGCCATCTGGAGTAGTTTAAGACATACTACACAGTAATGCAGATTTTGTGATTTGTTGCTAACCTCTTGAGGTTACACTAAAGGATAAGAAGGGAAGGAAGAAGTTACAGTTGTATATTTTAACTAGCCACAGAGGCTCATCTTTGGTTTTGCACGTTCTCCACTGGCTAAAACTACCAAATGGTTTTTGTACCCTTGACTCAGAAGTGTCACTTCTGGAACTCTGCAGTATTTGTCACCATGAATACCATTTAACTGCAGCAGTACCCAAAGGAACTCTGTACTGCCACACGTGAATACAACTGGAGGAACTTAATTAATCTTCCTGTCACTTCCATGATGCTTTTCATTAGTTTAGCTGCTATCTGATCAACTGCTCCATTCTCTATTGGAAATGGCTAACCAGAACCTCCTATAAAAGCATTTCCAAGAGGTAAACAAAGACTCACCTTTGATTCTGAGAGCCACTACAAACCTTTGCCATGCAGACTTTTATCAGTTCACTAACAGTACTTGCAGCACTGTTCTTTTTTAAACAGCTGGGATTTTCTACATAAAAGGCTTCAGAAATATACATAGTAACAATACTGTGTTTCTGTACGCTTAAAGCTAGTACTTCTAGTATTTTACAGTTTAAACGTAGATGACATGGCAATTGAAAGGTTGTATTTTCCTCAATTTCCTTCCCATGGATATGGATAGTTACTGCACAAACAAACAGAATGCTGCCAACAAAACCAAACGGACATTTTGGGCACTATCGCTGCTTATTGTTTTATTAAACACACATTCCTGTCACCTTTTGCTCCTAAGCATGTGACAAGATTTAAGATAATGAATGTGAATGAATACACAAATGGTGCAGAAGCTTCTATGACTATGTATATTGATAATAATTTTAAAGAGAAAGGTGGTCCTAAAAGCAAATTACAAGACCAAGAAGCTTGTCTGAGTTGATGCCAAAGATATTTTCATACACACACAATTTAATTTTTTTTTTTTTTCCAGTCAATGACTGAAAACTAGCACCGGCGGCAACATCAGCTCCAACATCCATAGTCCTTCCCTTCTCCCTTTTTCGTCTTGTAATTTTATGTCTGTACTGCATTCAGTACAATTTGTCTAATGCGTGATTTTTGGGTATATCACATGTAGACAATCCATCACTACCCTTGTCAAGGTGAACAAGTTATTCAGTCCATCTTTCTGACTCTCTACAACTTTGCAATATACCTTTTGAGATTCATCGCTCAACCACAATACAGGAATTACATTTATAAATTGTGAGAATATATTACATACAATTTTAAATTTATAAATCCAGATGTTGCACTGAGAAATTCTATACAGCTTTTGCCTGCTAGATTTTTTTTTTTTGCACTATGATTTACAGGATGCAATCTGTTCATCAGTCTGACTTGCGTTTCACATTTCTGATTGTACCATCACAAATTCATTAAATTTGGTATGTAGAGAATCTGTCAATTAACTCCTCCTTAATCAGATGCATACGTGCCTTATGCTGTATAGTGCATCTGTTTAAAAGAAAACAGTGGTCAAAACTATGCACATCTATTACTTCTAAAATCATCTTTATCAAATGACAAGTCTCAAGTAACAAAACCAGACATTACATAGTGAGATGGTCTGTTTATACTGCCTGTTTTACTTGTCTGTATATTCGGTTAAACCAAAATAACTAAAATTGATTGCATATTAATTAAAGACCTTTTCATTTTGCTCAGAAATTACAGCAATGCAATTACTGCATAGGTATCAGTTACACTTAACTCCAGCAAAACATCGGCGCTCCTGTACAACCCTCCCCTGCGGTTTCACAGGGATGGTTTGGGGTTTTCTTTTAGGACTTGTGTGCAAAAGTTATCCAGGCCTATTAATTTTAAACAGTCTTTAGTCCAAGTAGCTGCTGCTTGACATCTTTCTTTCTTTCTTCTAGGCATTTTGGAAAGTAGAACACTCATGATATGAGGACAGCATCACGCAGTTTTCAAACTACAGAATAAAAATATTTATTTAACACTTACGACTCTTTCAAATCACTCATAAGAATCTTACTATCTCCATCTAGTGGCTTATAGTATTAGGATTTTTGTTCTTAATACAGTAAAACCTTTTAATTGTTTTTTGTCTTGCCAACTACTGATTTTTCATTTCCTGTTTTTGGCTTTCCCTGTAAGTTCTCCATACTTCTTACTTCTAATTTGTATTGATTAGTATCTACTTCCTCTTTCATAATTTCGTTCCAAGTTGCTTTTTAATTTCCTTTTGCTGTCCTTATTTTTGTGGCTAAACCAGAACAGACTTTTAGCCAAAGTTTTCCATTTTCTGAACATGAAATGACTTGGTTTTTTTAGTCATCTGGTGACCTACAATTATTAAAGAAGTGTCCGTTTTCTTCCCAAGCCTTTCTATCTTTTTTCTTCCCAATCAGTTCTGCTCCTAATTTTCCTTTCAGAAATAAACCATCTTGAAGCACAAAATATGTGAAAGATTTCATTTGTATTCTGTTTGCTCCTATAGAATATAATCAAATCCATTTCCACACCCTTAAGTCCCTAAATGGAAACATTTCAAGATTTAGGCATGAAACAATACTTCTTCATTTTCTTGACGCTATATAGAGCTGTTCAAAGATGAAAAGAAAAAAAGCCAGAGTTGCAATGCAGTACGATTTTACATTTCCCAGTGATTATGAAGGCACTGAACTGTGATTTCAATATATAACTCTAAGAGGAAAATGCCAGCAGATGCAGTTGCGACGTGCGCGGGTGCAGAGCAGCTTGTTTTTCATACTGGGTCAATTGATGTGAGCAAGGCTGCAGTGCAGACCTACAGCCAGGAAGGGCCACAAACACCACCAGCCACCCAGCCCTGCAACTTCCCTCCTGCTTCAGAGAGCTGAGATACTGTGCAGCAGCACCTGAAACTTCTGCAAGGTGCCATCACCATGTCTGGAACTAAGAAGAAGCAGGAGCTCAAGGCACATCCAGCTTTGACTACCTAGAAAGGAGACATCTCAACTGAACTAGACAGTGCTGCAGGTGCCTCCTGGGGCAACTCATCCCCCAGGGGAAACTGTTATCTGAGGGGAGGATTGATCCCTCTCTGCAGGTACTTCTCTCATTCCACCAACTCACAGAGGGGTATCAACATGTAACAGGTTAGATGATAAACTGTTTTATAGTCACTGGAAATGAAATTTCTCCTGCCTAACTGGCTAATAGTTTAACTGATGTCATAGATAATGCACATTATGTGTTTGGATTCCTTTTTAATATCCAAGGAAAAATTATTTTGGCCAACATGATGTTATCAAAGGAAACACTAGTCAAAGGCGAGTAAGCTGCAATCTATTAGGAACTACCGTGCACAAAGGGGAGGAGGACAAAATGGCAGCAGACAAGACACTAACTTGAGGGTATAAAAAGATGCAGGCTACAGCATAGCGTTCAACTTTTTATAAGATGATTTTGAAAAATTTATACTGTTTTTGTTCACACCAGTGCTGAATTTGGTTCACGTGTCCATGTGTAAGCATTTTGCAGTTCCAAACATTCAAGCTTCACAACACAGTTAATGAAACAAGTCATCAGGAAGTGAAAATATCAGCGACATTTACTCTTTCTACAGTAGATCTCACTGTAGGTGGGATTTGATTTGGAGACTGATACTTAAGTTTTTGTGTGTACATGTGGGTGTCTGGATGTCTCATTTCCCGTCACAGTCAACGGAGATCAAACTGATACAGTCAAAGTCAGAAAAGTTATCACATCTGGAAGCAGACACCAACTTTGGTTGGCCAAGTAGCTGTCCAAGCTCCATTAACTATAAAGAATTTCATGGATCAAAAGGGGAGCCTAGACACTTGATTCACTCTTGATACCTATAGATACACACCAAACTATACATACTCTGAGAAAAGAGAGCTGAATCCCAGCTGAGGCTTCCAAACCTTTTCAAAGATCTGGCGCTTCTGCAGGTCACTTATACCCATTGAAATTCAGCTCCATCTGGGATCATCACAGCAACTACCCACTGTGCTCAGCAACGCTAAGCAGCAATTTAGAACAGAACATGAAGAACACCTGCAAGTGAAACTAGCATGAAATTTATACAAGAACAATTGAATTATCTCCTAAGGAATTAACGATAACATTAGCTTCCCCAGTGCTTGAGAAAATTTTCTGAGCTCTTAAATGGCCACACAGTGCCTCAGTATTTCATCCTATGCAAAAACCCCAGAGATTAAAAATGTCTGTCTCAAAAATCTCTGGTACAGAGGAAAATGCCACTCTTGAATGACCAAGCTGGCATCGTACAATAGCCACATTCAACTAAAATCCCTGTGGATTAATCCATGTTATTCATGTTTACCTTTAAGAAAAATATAGGAACATGTGACAAACTGGCTGTTAGATGATATAACCATTCAGTGTTAACAGTGAAAATAAAAAAAGACTGTTAAAGTCACCTGGAAACGATTTCTTTTAAATTTCACATGCTCCAGTACTCTTCTCTCAGAAGGGGGGGTGGGGGAGGGCTGGAAGTCACTGCTTTTTACCACTCTGCCAATAGTGTTCAAATACCTTCCTACCTGCTTTACAATAATTAACAGTAAAAGGAGAGTTTTCATCTGTTTCCACCTTTTGATCTTATTGACAGAGCCTCCTGCCATTCTAATTCAGAACAACATCCACAGCAAAAAACTTGTCTGTATCTGTTCCTGACTTTCTTGTTACATCTTATTCCTGTACAGTTTCCTTTTGATCTGCCATACTTCTGAATTTAATTATCAGGTTTGAAAACACCCTACCATAATAGCAGCCTATAAGTAATTCTGTTTCCCACAGCTGAATGAAAAGACCGTATCCCAAAGCCAAGCTTTCTCTTCAATACGCACTTTTCAGAATCCATCTAAATACAAATACTTTGCAATTGTATTTATCCCAAAATAATTAGGAAATAAATAATTTTGAAACAAGATAGCCTAAATACAGTACTGCTGCTATTTTTCTATAATTCAGTGACTTTAGTTTTTAGTCAGTTTGCCACTCAGCACCTCTAAAAATAAGCCTAGTTACTCTAGGTGCCTAAATATGGATGTAGAGACAGAAAATATTGGACCAAGTCCTCGCTTCACAGAATTTTTTCTTCTCTGCACTATAGAGATGAATGGTATACCACAGATAAAGGTGTAAATTACAGCTTAACTTCATATTTCTACAAAGCATTAACAACTGAAAGAATTTCAAATGGGTTTGAAAACCCCAAGCCACATCTCTCTGGACTCTGTAGATATGAGACAACTGTTTCAGGTGTACTGACTGTCTACGAATTCATCTTGGACAGAAGGATCGTTCATGCCAACACCATCTCAGCTTGGGGGTGTTAGAGGAGGAGAAGCTGGCTGTAGAGTCGTAGGGGTCCGTGTATCTGCCCAGCACTGAGGAGTGGTCTGCAGACAGCAGAACAGATGATTTTTTCATGAAGATGCTCGATGGTATGCAGAATTATTACACTCACTTCATCTGCAGATCCTCTACTTTCTCAGTACATAAAAAAAGTGATTGTCATTTCATGAACATTTATGCTCTGACTGCTTGGAGGTGACTACAACGTAAAAGACTTCCAGCTCACCTGTGGGTTGCAGTGATTTGGCAGTTTAGTTTTGTGTAATAGAAAACTGCATCACTGACAGAAAAGGTTTCAAGGAAAATAGTGCAAGAAACATGAGGCCTTAGTAAATTAATTTTATACAAAAGTCTACAGTGCCCGTTTTATCCCACTAAAGATAATTTATCACGTTTTATAAGCTGTTGATACTTTTTGTACTGATACACTTTTCATCATTTATCTACCACTCCCCTGCTCACTGTCCACAGAGCATTTAATCAAGTAATTATTTTTCCCAAGACTAACTGTCTGTACATTAAAATCCACCGAGCCATGTTTCATCTTCATTTACATCTCTTAAAATCAATGACTTCAAAAACAAATACAGGAAGTACCATACACGAGGAGTGCAATATTGCATAAAGCAGGTACACACACTCATATATGCACATATTTATATTCAGCCACGTATACACACATATGCATGCAGCGTAACATAACAGTGCTAGATGCTTTCTCAGATGTATAATTATGTATAAATGGTAAATAGCCACATTGTAATTCCCCTTTCCCCTTCTTTCTGTCTCATTCCTGCTCATCAAGGTGATCTTTTTTTTCATCATCATTGGATATGAGGCCAAACTGTAAAATTAGGACTGATAAAATTTGCACTCTATTTTATTATTTTTTACTTTCTATTCAGTACCCCAGAGACATTTGATTAGAATGAGGAAGAAGTTAAATTATAATAGTCAACATTTTAGCAGGTTACAGTATGATTAGTGTTAGGAATTATCCTTAATAAAGTCCTAGCGGGTTCCTGCTCATTGCTGCTGGACATAAAAATTTGTCATGACTAACTTTGTCTTCTGGGCCTCATAACTGTTCTAGACAGGTTAGAAGCCTCTTTTTTTTCCCCCATCTTTGTTGAATATCCCAACCAATGCATAGGGGAAGCATAAGAATGAACCATGGTTTTAATCAAGGTCCTCGGAGAGGGTCTTCCACTGGGTAGAAGTCCATTGGAGCCCCCTGAAAGCTGGGCATGTTAGTCCTAGCTGGAGGTTAACCAGCAGTATTGCAGGCTACTCAAGGCTTGTGCCCCTTATGCAAGGATTAATATCCACGGTTCCATAGCACATGCTTTACCTCCCATCACCTGTCCTCATCCATTCCATCACCTGTCCTCATCCATTCCATCACCTGTCCTCATCCATTCCATCACCTGTCCTCATCCATTCCATCACCTGTCCTCATCCATTCATTACAGGAATTTGGACTACCGTCTGTTAGACAGCTGGTGAGTGCTTTAATAAGCTTGTGATATTATCAACTTCTGTCTGATGCTATGAATGTTTAGATCTACAAATAAAGACTCCACTAAGACAAACAATAAAAGAAGATCTTTAAGGATAGCTCACTTGTGTCAGTAGGTTACCTTCAGTCTTACCTATCCTTGGTGAACACCTTCATCTGAATCAAGACAAACAAGTAATTAAAACTGTCCCAAACATCCAGGTAACCTACGTATTAGGCTACTGTTTGGGTTTTTTTGTTGTTGTTGCTGTTTTGGTTTTTTTGTTTTTGGGTTTGTTTTTTTTTTTTTTTTTTTTTTTTTTTTTTAACTGGGATAAAAATGCAAGCACACTTAAATGCAGTTCCTGACTCAGAAACTTAATCATAAAACTGTTGGATACATTGCTACTAATAGCCATTTTTTGGATAAATAATAAAGTGGGGCCCATGAGTTACTCTTAGGTGCCAGTCTGGGCTCAGTGGAGGGAGACAAAATACATTGTTACTTTAAAAAAATATAGATTAAATTTAAAATTATATAACTTCAATGAAAATGCAATGAATAAATATTTAAGATCTGAATCTCTTTAATTTTCTGCTAAGTTTAAAGCAACAGTAATCACAGAACACCACAGTTTAGAGGCTTTCAAGTAGTGTTTTGAGAAGAGTACTTCCAGGGTTTCTTTAGAAGAAAGTTACACAGAGTACTACCTAGCTACATACAAACAGCAAACTTACAAGAAGAGATTGTTCTTTACATATTATGTGACTACTTAATATGATTTTCCAGTTGAGAAGCAGATTAACTAGTGGTTTGGTTCTGCTGTTGCACATGCTACGTATATCATCATTTTTCTGCTACAGTCTTTTGCCCTTTTGTAAAGAGTAATTTTAAACTTTTCATAGAATATTTTCTAAGGGAAGGTCAGATCTGAGAGGCTGCTAATGGATTAGCCTTTGATCTTTTTTCCTTGACTTACTTGCATTCAAGCCTGCTGGAAGATTTTGTAAAATGACAAATGCAAGACTGACTGACTGAACAAGAAACACCTATTCCTTTGAAAGGGAACACTGCGGGGGGTGAAACAGTTTTTAGCAAAAAATTACAAACTATTTAATTTACAGAACTTTAAGAAAGGCAGATGTTAAGTACCACCACTATACATATATGTATATTTCTAAATGTATCAGAGATACCAAATGGTGAGATAATGAGAGCATATTACATGAGTCATCAAAGCATGTATATTCCAAGGGGGGCATAATTAGTCATTTCTGATGACTGGCTAAATACTATAAATACCACATCACTGTCAACCAGGGGTCACACAAATAAATCCTTTCAAGAGGGGCAGTTTGACTGTAAAGCTGCTCTAGTAGGAAGCAGTGCTATCCAAATAGTTCTCTCCCTTTTTAATCCTAGTTAAAGACCCTTTCAACTCAGCAAGCTAAATGATGCTCGCTCATCAACAGCGAAACACTGGCACCTTTTGAGATGTCCCCCTACCAGTGCCAAGATAAGCTTCACAGAACTAAGCTTTCTGTGCCCTGACTGATGAAGTCCTAATTTACCAGGCTTGAGGCACTGGTAATACAGAAAGATCAAAGGACATCAACATTTGTGACATAATATTTTTGCAAGAGTTGCTGCATTTTCAGCTAGCTGATCTTACGAGGTGGGAAACAGTATATCCTTGTTTTCCAGATGCAATGTGGATTTAACAACACAATTCACGAGATTAGTTAGTCAGAAAAAAAAAAAAGCTGAACCCCTGGAGCTCTTGACTCTAGGGCAGCATTCAGCTCACACTGTTCCCCTACATATAAACAATAAAACCAGCTGTGAGAAAGCAGTGAAGATAAAACCTGTACTCATCTCTCATATAGCTGAAAGAACATAAACAAAACATTTTACTATGTTGCACAAAAGCAATGACACATTTTCCTTACACTGTGTTTACTTACATGTTTGTGTTTGGGGCTGGCTTTTATTCGTTTGTTTGTTTGGGGTCCCCCCCCAAGATAAAAAAGGGTCATCTTCTCCTGGTATAGCTTCAGTGAGACTATGGAAGTCACATTGGGGTGAACTTGACCCAAATTGTGTCAGGAGGAGGTTGTGCTGCTAATAATGGAAAAGGTCTTTTGTTCATTATGTCACTATTGAGTAGTTTTCAAAAAAATACTTGCAAACAATTGTTGTCAGCTTTCAAACGTAATTTTATAATACTCTTGTGGCCTTCATGCTACATTTTCATCATTATCACCAACATTAAATCACATTGCCAATAACATCTTTAGGATGATTTTGAATTCTTCAGGCTTGAATTTAATTACATAATGTAAACTAGAAAATGTCTTCAGCATGCTTTGAGGGAATAGCTTATCTTGGCAATCGTTAAATTCTGTTATGTTTAAAATATTTGCATTTTGATAACTTCATTCTGCTACATACAATATTTATTGATCTTTCTCAGGAATCCATTTTCAATATAGCGTGTTGTATTTATTTTCCATAAACCCTTGACCAGAGCATATTCTTACATGGCATTTAAGAAAAAAATAAACAGGTTTTAGAGAGTATCAATATTTTGTTTTATAGCAATTGTAAAATGGGGAAAGGCACCCCTATGCTTTTTTTTTCCTCTGGACACAGCATTTTAGCATACACCAGCAATATTACCTTAGTTGCAATTTTTCACAATAGAAATACAGTTACATGGGATGCTATCTGTGTATATCATGACTCATTTACTACCTAATTTGACTCAGAGTGTTTTGTTCTTGTGGGTTTTTTTGTTTGTTTTATAGGTTTTTCTTAAGTATTTTCTGGAGCTCTCTTTTCCCCTCAACTCATGATTTCTCACTCTCCCAAATCCTCCCCTCTTCTGTCATTCTCCCTTCTCTCTCACACTCACGGCAGTGCAAACTGCATTTTCAGACGCAATCAAAGGATTTTTTTTTTTCTTTCATATTTATTTCACAGAACACATCTAAATGTGGAAGCACTTTACATGTAGTCAGTCAAGCCAAGTTTGCCTTTCACCTGCACCTGAATGAAGCTCTTGAAATGCACAAAAGACCAATTCTGATTAGGAGGATTGCAAGAAAATATGACTTAGTTTTTCATCATTTATGTAGTAATACATAGATAGCTAACAACAGGCATGCAGATTTTCACATCCTTTCTAATTCTTAAACTTCAGGAAGACAGACGAGTATGTGAAAAATCTCACTTCACAGTTGATGTTAGCAAGTAAGACAGCGTTTCCAGCATGCAGTATCCGTGGCCAGCCATTCTATAAACATCCAGCAAGTCTAAGGAAGACTTTTCATGGCAATGTTTTTGCTTAATAACACATGGCTTATTAAGGTCTGGCTCAAAAGTATATTATTGCAAGTAATAGCATCCTGCTAATACCTTAACTATTTTTCCACAGATAATAAGTCTCCCTTTCAATACCCATGCTAAATCACCGTTCTGATTCACTGGTAGGGTGAATCTCGGATAAGCAACAGAAATGAAGGATTATTGCAGTCACAGTGTGGAAATTTTGATCAGCTGGATGTTTCCATGCAGTAAATAGTGTTCAGCTGCACACCACATCTGCTCTGGCACAAATGTGTCCAAAAAGGGATATAGGGTTGGCCAAAATGGGCACTTTTTACACAATTTTTGTTTCTACTACATTTCCAACAGTTAAAGTATAGGCCAGACTGTTTTGGAAGCTCTCTCAGATGTGGAGTATACAGATGAGCCAACATAGCAGTATGTTTATAAACAGATCTCATAGCAAATACTGACATTCAAGTATTCTATATGCTTTTGGGATTTGAGGGTCTTTCATGAAGTGTTTGGTAATTTAAAAGAAAATCCTCGCTTCCACATGTTTCAACCAATTTAAAGGAAAACTGGATCTCTTAACAGTCTTTGGTTTCCACAGCAGTAAAAAAACAAAAAAAAAAGTAAATGCAAAACAGTTTCACGAAATGAAAATAAATTGGATTTTTGGCTTGGATTATTTTTGTTTGTTAGGTTTTTTTAAGTTTTGTTTTTATACGTTATATTAAAACCTAGATGATGTCAATGTTTTTTTTTTTACTGTATGAGGTCATCTTACAGAAGATATGCAATAGAGTAATCACGTGGAATAGATGTTATTTGAAAAAGAAGAATTTAATGGCTTGCTGACAGAATATGCTATAAAGAAATATGCCACAGCCTTGCTTTTTGGGCAATTGTCTGCCTAAAAGTGCTCCCAACAATAAGCAGGGGTATATAATTTTAAGAGAACATAACACTTAAGTGCACGTGAAGGCATGAAAGACTCTAGCTCCTACTTTTTTCAGGAACTTGATGACTTAATTTTTGTTAACAGGCACAAAAAATGTGCAGGTGGCTTATAACACTTGAGCAACTCTCTTTGCACCTAGATAGTTTCCATCTAAATAGCCATAAAATTCTTTGGCAGCATTGGCCTTGCTCCTTACTTGTAGCCTGTACAGAGAGGGATCTAATGGCAAACATAAAATGACATGTAACATCTAAGTTATATGTTTCTATTGAATATTTGGAAACTAGTCATGGCACAGAGTTACAGATTTTCAGCTGTGAGCAGACTCCCTGTAAGTGTGGTTCATATAACTTCAGCAAAATATTCTTTATAAACCTGGATCAGAAGCAAAACCCAGTGAAGAACATTTGCTGCCTCTGTTGAATCATCCCAAATCAGTTACTACAACTCACCATCACAGTGGTGACTCAGGCTGACACATGGACTACATTAGCTCCAAGGAGGGTATGAAAAAATAAGCTTCTGACAAATTTCTTTGAACTGAAAGGAAGTCCTCCAGAGGGGAAAAAAAAAAAAAAAAAAAAAAAAAAAGCAAGACTTGGAGCAAACACCTCATACAGTAATATCCATGTTATTCAATGTTACCTATAAAACAGTAGCCCACAAAATGGATAGACACAGTCAAGAGTGCATCTAGCTTGCTTTCAAAGCAATGTAATACTTTATTTTGTCTTACGTGTGAACATAGGAAAGGCTACATCTGCAGGTTCACAAACTCCAGAGAGTACATTAGAATACCAATGTCCAGCCTGAGGTGTTCTCACTGCCTGCATCTGAACTAGCTCTCTAGATTTCCCTTATCACCAATAGAGACAGGCACTCTTATACCTCCATCAGCTCAGCCTACAGTGAAGTCTAAACCAGGTATGATGAATCATTCCTTGGAAATGTCTAGTTTCATTTTGTTCCGCCTCCTATGTTAAATAAAAAAATTAAGCAATTAGGTTGGGCGTGATTCTGAAATGTAGAAGCCTAAATTTCCCTACAAATCAACTTGCCCCTCCTGTGAATATTGGACCAGTGCATGAAAATCAGCCTTCAAGCCAAACTTACACCAGCAAGCCCTTCACTTAAGATTGCTCACATGCACAGATTAACCCAACTGCTGGTGGATTTTTTTCCTACCCCCTCTAGCTATCTCTGTGGACCAACATTTTTGCCACATTCTATCAAAAGGGGAACTAAAAATGCAAAGATTATTCATCTTCTCTGCCACTAGATCCATAAGCTTTCTAAAAACCAGCAGTTCATTATACATTTATGTGGCGCTCCCAATGGTGAAGACAGAAACTGATGACATTTTAAATTTCCAGAACAGCTAAACCCATGCTACTGTGTGATCTCTGCCTTTACCTTACAAGCGCTCTCCAAGAGCACGGTATAAAAAGACGCAAGAAAAAGAAAAGTATATAACAAAGAACAGAATGGACCATATCCTATAGTCAAAAAGTTCTCAGAAGTAACTGCTCAGAGAAGTCAGGAAGGCTCACATAGACAGCTTTTACCCTAATTCTCCACAAACACAGAGTTGATTAACTTGAGCTTGATGCAGCAGTACACAGATCAAGTAGCTACAAAATTGCTGCTAGCACGAGCAAGTCACTTGTGCAAAAGATATAGAAAAGTTTACAGTGATAAGCTGTGCAATATGGGTCCAAACATAGTGTACTTGCAAGGAAACAGTAAATCAGCAACTAAAAGGCCTATCTGTTTACACACGGCCATAGAGTGGAATTAATGTTCATAAGTCTATTGCTCTTATCCAGAAAACAGGGAGCCAGCAGAGCAATCCACAGCTCTGCCTTGCAATACAATCAAAGGGGGAAAAAAACCCAAACAAACAACAAAACCCCATAGGAAACACTTTTAACATTCTTTTACAAGAGGCAGAGAAGGCAATGATTATTAAATACAATCACATATGAGAGAGCCTCCAAAGACCAGATTTATAGTAATTACTACCTCTACTGGCACCTTCTTGCCTTTTAAACTTTGAAGAAAAGGATGTGGGAGGAGGTCATGCACAAGAAAACATTTGTCATCCAAAAGGCTCTCCTCTATTCCTATGATAAAATAATTTCTCTTATAATACATTGCAAAGCAATGAACTTCAGTTCCCAAATTATGCTCTGTTAGCATGAATCATCCTGGAAAAGTGCACTCTCATTTCCCCTCCCCTTTCAGGTCAGTAATCAATGCTCCTTCAACTATTTCGTTTATGTGAATTTTTGTTTTGCATTCATGTGAAAAAATTCCAAACGCCCACAAACCAAATGCATGAGGACAAGCAAGGAACGCCGAACAGCCTCTTTTCTGTGATGCCTGCCTCCTATTGCAAGCTCTTTGGTAGGATCCAGACAGGATTGCACTGGCCATTTGCTGCTATTCGTACAGGTTTTTTTCAGGCTTTTAGTCTGCTGACTGAGGGAAAGTGTCTCGCAAAATATTCCTATATGTTTAGTTCACCGCGCATAAATTTCACACACATAGACAAATGCCACACTTGCTTTAAGAGGCCAATTTAAAATTTCCTGGGTTTACTTCGCATTCCCAACGCAACAATAATGCTGATGCTACATCACATTTCACTCTGCTGGATGCAGTCCCTGGAAGAATATCCATTTTAAATTGGCAGAAACTAAATGACTAATACAATATTGATTGCAGGGAAGTGTGTGAGTAGAGAGCTGCCAAGCCATTGGTTGCCATACCCCATCAACAGGGAGCTCTGACAGATTCATCTGATGCCTCTTACACATAACCTCGTACATTCTTAAACAAGATTTAACGTATATTCTTCAGACAGAACACGTTACTGGGGTAAAATATGTGGCTATGAAAAGAAATAATTTTCCCCTATGCTGGAATTTATCATGTAAGTATATAATCACTTGTATTCTGGCTACATGACTGCACATTAAGAGTTCATTAGCTTTATGTGTAATGCTCTTACTCCTATTCATAAAACCATGCAACAACTCAATACAAACACAGTTTGTAAGTCTAAGCCATCTTTAACCCATCTTGAATTTACAAGTCACCTTTGTATTCCTGTGCAATGTCACTAAGCCAGACTATGCAAACCATTTTCGAGCAGCCTTAGGAATGTGTCTTAATCACGTGATAACGATTAAAGGATATAATCCAAAGGGGCTGCTGCATTACGACCCACAAAAATTTCTGGCAACTCGTCTGTTGCTGCTGTATACAAACACCATTAAACATGCTCTTTCTTTAGAAGGAAAGAGTAGAAATAAAAATTGAGGAAAAATAATAATTAGATCAAACACACTTTTAACCACACTTCCAGTCTAGGGTCACTGTGAAAGCCCCAGCCAGCTTTAAAGCCTTAACCTAGGAAGCTTCACCTTTTACCCCGCTGAAAGTTACATTTGGGGACATGGATTTGAAGGACATTTTCATGGCCATTTTCTGTATCCGAGAAGCTAAAGCCCTTCCTGAAACAATTTGACTGACATGCATAGACTGAAAATATAGATTGTAGGCAAGTCTTAACAGAATACATTCTTGCCCCTAGCAGACATTATAGACCATACTAAGGATTTACCAGGATTCCCAGACTAATTTAGCTGGCAATCTGTATTTTTTGTATGTGTGTTTATCAATCTGACGTAAGAATATTACCACTTAGTACAGTTTGGGTATTAACAGCTAGCAGCAATTTAAACTATATTTTTCTGGTACCAGGCTGTTGGGGTTTTGTGGTTGTTGTTGGTTTATTTTGTTTGTTTGGTTTTTAATTACATTTTAAGCAAAGAAAAAAAGTATCACTTAAAGCACATACTTCTCAACTCTAAAGCTGCCACTAAATTCACTTCAATCAATTTTCCAGAGAATGGCAATTATTTTCAACAGTTTCTCCAGTCTCTGCTTTATACCTAATAGGCTCACAGTGATTAATGTAAGATTTCAAGCAACAGAAATGCAGAGCTAAAACAAAGCAGATTTCTTAGTGCATAATTCAGCCTTGTGGAGTCATTAATAATCAATGATGATGTATTGATATTTGTCTGTGCTGTCTGATACTAGTTTCTATACACCATGTCATGAGTTTGTTTGGAGAACATGGAGACATTAACTGCAATTTATGAGAAATTCCCAAAGTGCAATGACTCTTGTAGCCACATGACTCTTACTATTGATACCTGTTTGTGACAACCAGCTGAGTTTTTAAAAATTAAGAGCCCAAATGTCTGCTTCCTTATTCCAGTTTTTCATAACTGCAACTCTACTGGCTTCTATCACAAATGGCACTACACTTTTATATCTGCATATATGCACATCTATTTATAGATGGTGAGCAAATGAAAACCATCTCCAGCACATTTTTATCCTACCAGTTTTCTTATTCATTAAAATGACTTGACTAATCTTCCATTGGTACTGCATTAGATTATGAATCAGAAGTCTCACTTCAAAAGAGATAGTGCCTGTCCATTAGAGACATTTTAATGCTTTAATGTTGAAAGTCTGCACTTCACCAGATGTCTTAAAATCATACATCCACTTTCAGTCCATATATTATCTCAGAATCAAGCTAATCTGCTACACTAGTGGAGGGGAAAAAAGCAAACCCACCCACCTTTTAAAATGCCTCCTATTGTGCCATAGTGGTGTTCTAGAACAGTACTGCACTAGCTGCAACAGAATAATAAGGCTATTTATACTTTAGTTCTTGGTAACTCATAAAACTAAGTTACATCTAAGTAATTTGGGGGGCATTAAAGCTTTCAGTGTCTGCAGAATAAAAGTATGCTAATGAACAAAACAATTTTTTTGTATATATAAATGAATGTTATCTTTCAAACCAGAACCAAATTCCCTAGCTAAATCTCCGAATATAATTTCCTGAGCTTGTGTGAAGTACCCTTTATGTATGATTATTATTTTAGCAGCTCTGCTAAAAAAGTAAATCTTTTACATTCATTAAAAACTAGTAGTTGCTTTTTAAGCACATTAGTGCAAATAGATTTATCCCTATCACAAGGAATCAGGCTATGCTTTGCTGACTTTCATTATCAGAAAATAGTCTCATTTGTCTTTTTTCCAGATGAAGTTTTGTTCACTCAGTTATATTTTAAAAATTAAAGCTAAAAGCAACTCTAAAACACAAATTAAACTCCATGTACTACTACACACGAATCTACAACCAGCAAAACTTTTAACTGAGTTTTGCACTTACTATTTTTTAAAAAGGGGGGGGGGGAAGTTCTTTTTTTTTAAATAGACATGGGTTATGAGCCAAATGTTCATTAGATTCAACTAAAAAATATGATCTCCAGCATGTGGGCAAACTTCTTTCTTGAATTCTACCTTTCCAAGCTACCTGGCATGTAGCAAAACAAAGTACCTCAATGCTTCAAGAACATCAGGAATGGTTTTAATACACCTCTAAGAAATAAAAAAATAAAGCAGACACAGATCACAATCTGTCCTTCACTAGAGCGGGTGCTTCACCTATGAACCGAGAGTATATTCATAACAAATTAATTGCTAAAGCAGTCTACCTATGTGAAAGAGTCAGCTTGAAGAAAAATACTAACTCAGATATTTTGATCCTCAGACACCAGGTATAGGAAATTGTTGCCATAACTGCTTGGGATACCCTTGAAACTGCTGCATTCCAGACATTCAGGACGAGTTGCTTTTAGATATTATCACTTCAGAAAACTGCAAGTTGATGCTTTTCTCACATCTACATAGACGTTATTTAAAATTAAGTCCTGCCATGTTACTCAGATTTGAACTATGTGAACAGACCTACTGTGTGTCAGCCCTCACGATCAAAAGATACAAGGCAAAGCGAGTAATGGCATCAGAAACTGGCCCCTTAGGTTAGAAATATCAGTGTTTCATATGGATGTATACAGGTATGCAGCGAACAAAACCTACAGAGTTAAAACTTACAGTTAATGTCAGGTTTCCTACCTGGATTATTCATATCCTGCATGATTTCTATGAAAAGCTAAGGACATGACAGAGACTGTAAAATTAAAAGAACAGTTGTACAATCATGCTTTTACTGTAGAAGACTGATAGTAGTCCTGGAAATCTAACAAGGGGGAAGCCACTGAAGCCAGAGAAATGTACTAACGAGGCACAGTAATAATCTGAGAGAAGTCAGTAAAAGGGAAGAGCCAGACATCCTCTGATAAGCAGCATGAGACAGGTTACAAGTACCAGAAAGATGAGGGCAGGGAGACTCCTATTCCTGATAAACTGATAGCAAATTCTCACTATACTGCTCTGAGCAGCCTGGGACAAGGCGAACATCTCCCTTACAAAACTGGCTTCAGGCTCCCACTGTGAAATCCAGCATCCCCCAAAGGGGCATCTACCAGCCAAATTGTCCACCCTAGCCTAGTGCCAAGATCTACCTCAACAAGCCCAAGCAATGCAAAGGGAAGTATGTCACCTCTGCTCAACCCTGAAGCTACACTGATTATTTACTTCCTCAAAGGCAATCAAGACCAAACTTCTGCTTTGCCTGATTCACAGTATATACTTTTTTTTAACCTAAAAACCCCCTTGGTTAGTGTGAAAAATGAATGCTGCTCAGCTGACAAACACAAGAAACATTAACTGGGTCCACTGTTTCCCAAGAAGCAGAGTGCTGAGGGCAGGCAAACCCACGGGAGCCTGCAGCCAAGTGTGAAAGTCTCTCAGGAACTGCAGCATGCTTCCCATCAAGCCGCAAGAGTTAGTTTGGGGATGGATTTATCAAGCCTGGAGGAAAGTCTCCCTACCAGGTGCAGCTCCATCCATTTGATCACTTTAAAATGAGATGAACCAGACATGCTGCATTAAAAACTTCCAAAGACAGAACCTGTAACAGTTACTTTACCTTCTTTGCTCAGGAGGGAAGAGACATAGGATTTACTACACTTCCTTCCTAGATATAAACATTTATTTCTTGTCCCAGTTAACTTCTCCTTACGTCTTCCATTGCTTTTCCCTGAGCTGTGTATTAGGGATACCGTGCTGGACATGCTGTGCATTGACTGTAGCTTTGACGACTGCAGAAAAAAACGACAATTCAAGACATGATGAAAGGGACTTGACTTACCCTCTGTGGTGGCTTGACCCTGGCTGCACAAAAGGTGCCCACCAAAGCCACTCTTTCACTCTCCCTCCTCAGCTGGACAGGGGAGAGAAAATATTATTGAAGGCTTGTGCATTAAGGGCAGGGAGAGATCACTCACCAGTTACCATCATGGGTGGAACAAACTCGACTTGGGGAAATCAGTTTAATTATTCCAAATCAAATCAGAGAAGGATAATGGGAAATAAACCCCCTTCCCTTCAGCCTCCTCATTTTCCTGGGCTCAACCCCACTCCCCAGTTTCTCTCCCTCCTCCCCCGGAGCGGTGCAGGGGATGGGGAATGGGGCTGGGGTCAGTCCATCACACGCTGTCCCTGCCGCTCCTTCCCCCTCAGGGGAGGCTCCTCACACCCTGCCCTGCTCCAGCCTGGGGTCCCTCCCATGGAGACAGTCCTCCACGAACTGCTCCAACATAAGTCATTCCCACGGGCTGCAGTTCTTCACAAACTGCTCCAGCGTGGGTCCCTTCCACAGGGTGCAGCCCCTCAGGCACAGGCAGCTCCAGCGTGGGTCCCCGCAGGGTCACGGTCCCTGCCAGCAAACCTGCCCCAGCCTGGGCTCCTCTCCCCATGGGGACACGGGGCCTGCCAGGAGCCTGCTCCAGCGAGGGCTTCCCACAGGGTCCCGGCCTCCTTTGGGTGTATCCCCCTGCCCCAGCGTGGGCTCCTCCACGGGCTGCAGGGGGACAGCCTGCCCCACCATGGAGCTCCATGGGCTGCAGGGGGACAGCCTGCCTCACCGTGGTCTTCACCATGGGCTGCAGGGAGATCTCTGCTCCAGTGCCTGGAGCACCTCCTGTCCTCCTGCACTGACCTGGGCGTCTGCAGAGCTGTGTGTCTCATATAACCTCTCTTCTCTCTCCAGCTACAGTCACCCAGTTTTCTTCCCCTGATTCAATCCGTTATCCCAGAGGTGCTACCACCATCACTGATGGGCTTGGCCTTGGCCAGCGGCAGGTCCATCTTCGAGCTAGGTGGCATTGGCTTTATCGCACATAGGGGCAGCTTCCAGCATCTTCTCACAGTAGTCACCCCTGTAGTCTGTCCCCCACCCCGCCCCACCAGAACCTTGCCATGGAAACCCAACACACAGTCTCATTTTCAGGTTTGCAGATAGCCACCTCATCGAGGAGAGCTGCTACCTCCACAAGAGCAGCACTGAGAACCCCAGGTGCAAGCTGACTTTCAATAGGTCAAATGATTTTTAATTTTTAAATTCCCAGCTTTGCCAAAGGCCATTTACATCTTGCTACTACTCATTACTTTCAGGTCTGATAATTTGGTTTGTATAACGACATATTTGTGTTTTATGTACTGAATCAACTAACATGACAGCCACATAGTCTGACCTTCATTTAGGTTAATCTTAGGAATGCAGAGTTTTAAATGTGCATTTCTCTAAGGTTAGGTGGAGACAGTATTTCCACAGGATGCTCAAAGCATCCCTAGGGCTTTAACTAGCACTGAGTAGAATGAAGAAAGAAAGAAAAAGTCAACAAGCCAACCTAATAACAAGTCTTACATAAATTACGCCCTATACTAGCCAGTTGGGAGGAAAATTGTTTTTTTATTTAGGCCATAAAATAGCCAGTGTGTGTGGTCTGGGACACTGACAGTTAATTAGATTCCAAAGGTTGTTTATAGCTTTCTTTCCATTTGACCCCTCCTCATTCCTTAATGTATCATCTGCCTTTGGACATCTATGAAATTTTTCTTGATGTTAAAAATAGAAACAAAAGTCTGCCTATATTTGGTATGTTATAACAAAACTGTGACTTGCTTTTCTCTATCAAACTATCAGCTATTAGGAGCAGCAACTATAATCTGTACAAAGAACCACATCAAGGACATTTTAAGGTGCTGTGGAAGCAATTCTAAAAAGAAGGAAAAAAAATACTTTAGTACTCTCAAATTTATACCATGACCCTGAGCCTATTTTAACAGAGAACAACAGGAAGGTACCCATAATTTAAATGGGAATAGGACAGGACTCCAGGGAAGATTCTAAATTTTATGTGGTTTATATATTGAATCAATGTGAACTCTTCCATTTTTGTAGTAAAGTATACATAATATGTTTTCAAATAGTATTACATATTATATGCACATATACTGAAGATAAGAAACCAAATGAGAAACTTAAGGCAAAAGTGAATGGACTTATATTTCAAAACATTATTACAATAAAATCTCTGCTCCCAAGAGTGACTCAGCCCAGTGATGACTTTTTCCACCTGTATTTTGTAACCATGTTGTGTTTGCACTACAAAACTTGGATTTTATAAAGTCTTAAATTATGCTAAACCATGGATTTGGAACACAGTGTCTTCGTTACCCTATTTCCCAGATCCAGATAAAATAATATTTGAAATACAGCTAGTATAATTGCATAAATAATTATTTAGATTGCATACTCGAGAAAACCCTGCCAGTAACCTAAGGTCAGCACTCTCATAACACTAGTGTCTTCCAGTACAGAGCCTGTAATAAGGATTTCTTCAGTTAACATAACAGTAGTTAAAAAAAAAAAGTCAATCTTAAACAGAAAATAGCGCCTAAAATTTTAATCCTGCTTAGACATGCATTCTCAACAGTTCTCAGGCTCTACTACTCCTATGACAGCATTTAATCCAACATTTCCAACACTCAAAAATGTTAGGTTTACTCCTAAATTACTATAGTTTTCTCCTACATCTTCCCTTCCAACCCCACATTTGTTATCAACTTGGCATTACTAGAAATTTCATTTTACTATATTTACTGATTACAAAGCAATTCAGTGATAAATACTCTGAACTTGCTATCTTTATCTTGTACATGTGATTATTGATAAAAGTTGTTTAAAATAAAAATTAAGAATTATTCTGTTGTATTTTATGAAGAACCATATTTATCACAGACTCCAATATTTTAAAATTTGGAAGGCTTGTACCTTTCTAATACCCTGCTTTGGAAGAAGTCATCTCATTTCTAGAGCATAATGATTTATTTCTTTTGCTAGGATTAAGAGTTTCCAGACAGTACGATTTCTGAATGACAGAAACCATTTCAAAATGACAAAACCCCCACAATTTTTTATGGCTGCTGCAAACAGACTTAAAGACATCAAAATAAAGTACTAGTCTTGAGTTAAAAAACATTCTGACACTTTCAAAACAAAATATTTGGCCTTTCCATTATGAAACAAGTAGAAAGACTTTCCAAGCATTTTTAAAAACAATTCTTCTAAATTAACTTTCTCAGCCTATCATTATTTTCTGGTTTAGTGGTTCAAGCCAATACTAAGAAATTCCTTAGAAGAGGCAATGTGCTCCACTTTTCTTGTAGGTTCTTAAGTCTGTATCTTGTACGTACTAAGGATTGTGACTTTTCTTCTGAAACGGCCTCAGTGAAATATTGAGACCACCGTTAAAAAATGTTACTCATTGTGAGGAAAAATATGCTTACACTCTATGCTTGTAAAAGTATCGACCCACCATGAAATTTTAGTAAAATCCAGACTGTGGGAATTTTAAGGAACCTCTGTTGGAAGTATTTCACAATTCCTACTTGAGGGTAACGGATTTGTCAACTATTGTGCAACTAATGTAGAGCCTGAATGACAGTCCCTAGGCAGGATTTGCAGAATGAGGAACCACCAGCAGACGTTCCCCTTGCTATCAGGGGAACTCGGTGCAGGAGCCGGAGAGGAACTGCCTGAAGCCTTCCTGTGTCTGCAGTTCTCAGCATTCTGGCAGGGCTCCTTAGGGAATCTAAGTATAAATCCCACTAAAATAAACTTGTAGAATCTTCAAGGCTTTTGAAATCCAGATTTCAACTAGTCTGCTGGAGACTCTCACTAAATCACATGTGGAATAATCTATATTAGGTGTTCAAGACTATTTTATCCACAATAGAGAATCATGTGTTTTAAATTATGAATATTAGCTGTCAATCCTTTTCTTATGGGTTTTTTTAGATTGCCTGAACAACAGAGGATGGCATAATCATGTTACACGCTCCCTGTATAAATAGCAGTGGTGAGAAATGAAAGTTGAAGCATAGACAGTGATGCAACCATTTGTTTAGAAGATTCAATTACCACTTCTATACAGAACTTGATTCACTACCATTTCTGAAACTGTTTCCTTTTATTGCAGCTCAAAATTTATGGGAAGGAGCTTTCACTTTTCACTAAGTGGATCCAAACTGGTAGACTTCCTGTCACTTAAAAAGTATGCAGTCAAAGGCAATGTTTAAGCAACAGACGCTTTCAAATAAATAATGCAAAGCACTCGAAGCTACCAGTGTAGTTGGCAGAGAGAACGTACTGTTTATATATCCTGTCTGGCTTGACTCGGTGAACATATTAGACTTCATATGCAGTACAGAAAAATAAAGCACAAGGAATGACAGTCATACCTCATGAAAGTTATTCTTACAAAAATAAACATAATATTTTGCAACATTTATTGCTTTGGTAGTTACATCCTATACCTCATTAAACAATGAGGGCATAAAGCACTGAATTAGTTAAGCTGGTATCACTACCGCTCTCAAGATGCTCTCTTAGCCAAATCACAACATCTCCAAAGTGAACCAAAACATGGTGCAAACACCACTTTTATTATAAAACCGTTGTTGTAACTTTCAGGTATTGCAATGATTACCCATAGAAGCTTAGTCACTTTTGAGAAAATACAGCAAGACCCTGTTTGATTAGTACTTCATATGCCATCCTGACAGAGAGGCTGGTTGTACAATCAGTGTGGAAGCCCCACACTTACCATCTTCTTGACTGCAAATACTGCAAGTAAGCTCTTTTTAAAACTCACTTGTGCCTTCAATTTTTACGCTTTTGTTCATAACTAAGACAAACGCATCTGCACACACAGAAATAACAGAAAGTAATATCACCCAGGATGGAGATTCATGCCATTGCAGATAGTATTTTAGCATTACTCACATTTTGATAATTTTAAATGGATGAGTAAAAAATATAACCGCAAAGGTTTGTTGCCTGGGATCAATACAAGTTCATGTCACATTAATGCGTATCCTATTAGATCCAATACAGTTTTCTCTTTTCCAGCCTATGTGCCTGAAATGTGGAAGGAAAAATAAAAAGTAAGCGTTGACTAGTAACCAGTGAGCAATAATGGTGTGACAAACTAGAACTGTAAGTAGCATGTGAATTATTCAAGTTCAAAAAAATGTATGTGCAGTAAAAGGTGGCATAACACCTTACTAATTGCCCAGGAGGCAAAATTTCCAATTTTCTCTAGACAATACATAGATTTGGTTGAGTCAACAAACGTTATGCATGGAGAATAACATATTTAAATTTTGATTTCTTGCTCCATAATTCAAAAGTTCATTTGCCTATAGCCAGGTTATCTTCTGACATTTCTAACCCTTGTGAGGCTTGAAACAGTCCCTCTGGATGTCACAGAGCAGTGTTTCCCTTGACATTTAATTAAATTAGGGAAGAATATGCCTGTGTAGGAATGGAAGGAGAGGGAGAGTAAGTGCATTTCCCACAACTGTAGCTTTCCCAGTGTATAACTGTGACTAGGGTGTGGATGTAACAGCAGATGATCAGAACAGCCACTTTGTAGGTCTGGAGTCACACCACAGGGCATGACTTTGAGGAAGGTGATTATAGTTCTGTTTAATAATAAAGTGATGAGAGTGAGAGTTAAACTCTATGCCATAGCTTAGCTAAAGGCAGAAAAAACTGCCTTTTCACTTTGCTGATGTTCATGTCATAGCTGAACAAGGTAATTACTTTTTGGAAGCACAGCTGGGATGGAAAAATAACATGAAGTCTAATCTAATCAAATCTATTTCCTGCAAAGGTTTGGCATGATTCTGGCCTAAGCAGTTATCTATCCTCAGTAACCTCTTATCGCCACAATGGCGAGACAGATCAGGTCAAAAGGCATATAGCCATAAAGGGAAGCCTCAACAGAAGCTGCCACAATTCTGCATAAAAAAATCTTTTACCTTTACTGTCTCACTTCGTGGAAGTACCAAAAGGATCAAAATTCCCTGAGATTAGAACTGAGATCAACACTTGGAGTTTGTTTCAACTGCTTAACTCCTACTGAGAGTAAGAGGACAGATTCCAGTGAGAAATGGTACAAAAGCACAACCAAATCATAATAAAACAGACTACAGTCAACATTAGTTACTTTTTGATGGCAAGTGCCCTCAATTCACACTTTCACCTGCATTAGCAGCAAGGGAGCACTCCCCTTCTGCTGGGACTCAGGCTGCTTCCCACTTACGCCAGGGTCAAACAATGTGCTGGAAGTTGCTGCCGCGCTCCCGAAAACTCGTTCACATTCATCCTGCAATAACTTCAATGTCTCATTCTGTTTCAGCACAAGATTGAACGTGTTCCTTAGTTACGAAAAACAAATATGCACAATAGATATTTGCAGTGTCCACTCTTGAAGGATCTAAAGGATCAAATAAAGCTCTGAGCAACCCAGTCAGATCTGACAGTTGACCCTGCTTTCAGCCAGAGATTGGCATGAGGTCTCCCAAGGTCCCTTTCAACCTGTATTATCTTTAAAAATGAATAGATATGATGGATTCTTTTTTTTCCCCAATCAAATATCACCACCCTCTATATTATTTATCTTAAAACCAGAAAATAATTAAAAATATGGCAGATGTTTCTGGAAACAAAGTGAACCATTTTTAGATGAAACAGAATCATTAAGGCAACTACCACTACTCTTTCTACTCTTTATTCTCATCATGTCTTGCTTTAAATTATTGTAATTGCCGGTGGTAGAAAATTTGTCCTAGTACGTGCATGCAAGTCAAATCCCAGTCAGAAACCCCTCTGTACAGCAGATGAATATTCATCATGAATGTATTTAGGAAGCGACTATTCACAAATATTTGTCTCCCAAGGTGAGTTTCAAAACCCCCTCAACCTACTAAACATGTGAAATATCTGTGATTCAAGAGTTGTCTGTATCGCACTGCTGTGGCAGGCAGTGGCAGGACCTGCCTCTGTAGATGAGCTACTGCAAAACACCATTGCTCCTTTCAGCACATAGGAACTCTTCCGTGCCAACATTGTCCTACATGCAGGATGCTTGTCTGCAGCCTAATCTTCATCCACATTTAAAGCAGCAGTACTGGGCGGACATCCTCAGAGTCTATTCCTGCATTTTCACAAGGCCTTTCCTCTTACCTAAGCACTGGTGCTAACCTGTGCGCTCCCCAGGCACTCCTCTCTCCCACTGATCTCAACTCCTCTGGTGGAACCCCAGAGCAAAACACCACGGGAGGTGCAGCCTCCTGAGTGAGACCCAGTGCCCTTCTGCACCGAGGTGAAGAGCCCCTCGGCCCACCCAAGTATGCCCACTTGTGTCTGCGTTTGCGCTGCAAACTCAAACAGCCAGGCCCAAACTGCAGGTAACAGACTCGATGCTTGAGCAGCCAAACAGAGCTGAGGCACAGCGCCTTCCAGCTCCTGCAGACAGCTGTTGATTTACTAATTCAGCCCCCAAACTAACAAGTCAGGAAGCTCAACAGAGTGAGACCTCGGTCCACATCCTCACACAGAAGTGCATTACCTGAAATTTTTCTTCATAAAAACTAGCGATAGTCTACTTAAAATAATAACCATGAATAGCAAAAGCCTTGGGAGAGGTTTAGTGGCTAAGTGATCAAGCATCCTCCTTTCAGGAGCCATCAACCACAGAATATTTCGGATGTGGTCACAGAAATACTATCTGGTCTTTCATCCCTCCTTGTTAGCACTGATCACTTTTGACACCCACTAAATCTACTCTGATTCTTCATGTTGTTTAGTTCAATAGTTTGATAATTATATAGCAGATGAAAGGCTAAGGGGATTTCACATTGGCTCACCCGAGAGCAAAAATTCAAGCTGTTACGAAGAAAGGGGAACTACTGCACAGTGAAATGTTAGCCTAGCAACACAGAAAAAAATAAATAAATAATATCACATTATACATTTAATCTACAATGAAGTAATCCAATAGCAGCAAGATGGGCGACAACACATTTGTGCCATAAGCATTATATATCATTCTGTTCTATGTAAGCCATTTATACAGGTACACTATTCACAGCTATTCCTTTCTATGCATTTTTAATTGTTTTTTTTACTGATAAAATGCGACTTTCAGCTTGAATTAAGACACAAAAGTAATTCTTGATATAAGCCATAATTAAAAAGCGCAAAATTTGTGGCAATGACAACTATCAGTGAAGGGTAATGGCTCAGCAAAAAAAAATCAATCAGTTGAAAAATTAGGCAGCTATTAAGAAGAAATAACTTAGCACTGTTGCTAAATTCAAAGTAGCAGCTGAAGGTTTTCTGTGACCAAAAGAAGAACAAACATGCAATTTTCCCGTATCACTTATCAAAGCTACTTGGTGTTGTTTTGATGCCTCCTCTCCACCACGCCCAGTGCAAGTCTCTTAATTTTTACTTGACTCAATCTGACAAACTGGCAGAGGCTTATGATCTTAACTATACAAACAGTAAAACTAAAAAAATAAAAAGGACAACTTTAGACTTCCTTCACAATTTTATATTCACCCTAAAACTTACAATAGTCTGACCTGCATGAAGGAAAATAATTACTGGATATTAAAGACCTCTCAAATTACCTTTGCATAGCTTCTTCTGAAAGTACAGAAGAAAGCATAGTTTCTATACTGAGAATTCTTAATCTTTCAAGGCAGGCCACCAGCCTCAGTATTGAGCTATGGCTTGAACTTGGATCTTTTTTTTGTCTCATCTATAGGAGAAAATGTATCTATGTTCACAAAAATCTGTCTGAAAGATTTAATGCAAAGTTATTTTCCAGTGGGGAAAAAAGCCATTTCTGCAAAGCCACCATTTTCTGAAGGACAAGTCTCATTTCATGATGGGAGAAACTTAAATTCCAACTACTTCCTAACCCCATAGGAGGCTAATGTCAATGTAACTTACAAAAAAAAATAATCAATATTCTTGTAGACTAGTTAGCAAGGAGTGCTAAGGCAGGAGGCAGTAAGGAGGCAGGTTGTCCCACCTCTTTTCTTACTTTGTCTCCTCCTGCATGTGTAACGAGCTTATGTGTGGGTCAGAATATTGGAGAAATTATACAGAAACTGTCAAATGTCAAAAACGTAAAAATACAGAAATAAATAAAAATTCTGGTACCAGCTTCATAAGACAAAATAGTCCGCTTTATTTCTCTATTTTTTTTTAGTAGTATTTTTCTGTTGGAGAAACATATTTGTCCCTTTTTGATAAATTTACAATAGAAAACAAAAAAACAAACAACCTTTTTAAACAGAGATTGTTCTGTTCTCCAGGTGGTAACCAGCACTCGTATTATCAGACCTTTCTACAGCATTTAGAGCAAGAATTGCCAATAGCCTTGTGTTGCTTCCACAGAGTCCATCCAAATGGATTAAAAAAAATGACTGTATAGGCCTTTTCACTCCCATGAAACCCAGAAGTTTATCATTGCCACTTCTCCGCCCATGCAGCTGTCAAGTGAGAAGCAGCAAAAAGTTCAGTTCTCTCTCCCTGTTATTCAGTCCCTAGCAGAGGTGACTGAAAAAGCTGATGAGACAACACAAACTGGAAAGCCACCAGATTACAGATAATACCTACCCTTATCCATTACATAAAAATAATTTACTCATTGCCTAGCAAAATCAGAAGTTCAAGGAGCCTTGAAATCTGTTTAAAACAACAACAAAAACCCAAAACAAAACAAAAAAAAGGCAAAGCTGTTACCAGTAAAAAGATAAAAAGAGAGTGTCGCTTAAAGGGAATTTCCTCCTCCAGGGTATTCCCTACCAAAAAGGAATATCTCCTCAGTAGTAAGACAATCCATAGTTTAGAAGGATTTTTATGTTTTTGTTTCTTTAAACTCACACTGCCACTGGTTTGGCACATAATTATAGGTCAAACAAATCTCTGTTTCTGTCTAGGGCTGATCAGATGGTTTTGCCCGTTTTTATAAAACTGGAATTGGCAAGCAATGTTGGCAATCACTGCTTTCACATTTAATTATTGCAACTCATCTAGGAATGCAGCCACAGAGCCTGAAAACGTTCCAACTGGTACAAAAGCCTGCCTGCTTAGCAACGGGGATACAATGAACCCATCATCTGAGTGCTTCTCTTGTTGCACTTGCTCTCTGCTGAATTAAGAATCCAGTCTGCTTATTTGCACAACGACTCCCCGGAGACTGTAACTGCCACAAGAGCTGGACCCATGCAATTCTTTTTCACAAGACATAAAAGCTACTTAAGAACTCACTACCACCTAAACCCAATGTTACTTGAATTAACCTTCATTATGTACTTTATCTATATACACAGAAAACACCCATCTATACATCAACAAACAGATATAAACAAAAATCTCCAAAGCATAACTATGAACTGCTTCTACTATAGAAAGAAAATACAACGATCTTATTATGAAGTATTTACCACTGTGTAGGCACTGACACACACCTATATGTTGATGAGGTCATATTACTAACTACAAACAAAAAGTCTATATCCAAGTCAAATAATAATAAAAACAAAAACTTACCACTTTTATTTTGTATCCCCTGATGTACTGTGTTGTTTTCCACAGACAATAATTTGTTTGAATTTATTTCATGTGATAAATTCACTTCATTTACACACAGCTATCTCATAGACTTTCTTGTAAATTATACAATATTGTCACAGGGCATGAGACTTCTTAGTGACTTCTTGGTATCCGTCTGTATCCGATTACAGCAAGGTGTGAAGTTGCTGTAACCAGTCATGAAATCCTTACATCACTTTTATGCACACCTTGCTCCCTTCCCCCAAAAGCTCTCTGCAAGCCAATTAAGAGTAATTAGCTCATCAAAGCAAGATCAGGGTTTTTTCCAGTTCCTCCACGTATTTAATTCAGGTGTGTAATTCCTGTCCCCTCTTCACATGTCCTGGCAATCTACTTTTAAATTCCAAGAGAAATACTGGAAAAAAATAAAAATACCTATTTTTTATCACCATTAAGGTCCAAAGAGCTTTTTGTCTTTGCATATATGTAAAGCATTGTGTACAATCCATGATACAATATACATCTTCATCTGATTTGTACCTTCCAACTATGAATATAAAAGTAATCTGCCCCATTCAGTAGGAAATATGATCACAAGGCAATAATTTACAAAACCTGAAAGTAGATCAATGAAGGCTTTTTATATTGTCCTGACAGTAAAATCCTAACTGTCAAAGTTACTGTAAATAATGCAAAGGACCAGAAAGGAATCTACAGGGGGTTCAAATACCACCTCAAAATGGTGATTGCAGAGAATGGAGAAGTTGCCACACAAGCCAGTTATTTCTAATTTGCAGTCATTTCCCCAGCCCATTCCTCAGAAAACTCCCCTATGTTGCCACTTCAAAGGTCTTAAAAGCTTATGTGTTCTTTTCCTTGATATATTTTCCTATTTTTAGTTTTCAGCTCCTGGCCAATTTTAGCTGTCAGTTGGACAACAAAAAGGGGATACAAACTTGTAACAGTGAATGCAGCTGTTGGATAGTGACTTGTTAAATTACTTCAATTATGACTAAAAATAATGGGGTTATCATTCATTCTCTGCTCTCTATAACCCAAACACTGCCAGTCCCCATGTAAACCTCTGCTCAGAATTTTTTGAGGGATAATCTTGCCTTAACATATTTTATTTTTCTTTAACAGGACCCACCAGACTTTCATCATCCAGAATCTCTTCTAATCCTATCATCACTGTTTCTCTTAACGACTGAAAAACACACAGATGATGCTAATCCAGACAGAATGACTGTGAAACCTGCAAGTTTATTCATTCCATCACATGTAAAAGGCATTCACAATAACTTATGTATTTCTGTGAAATGAAAACACCTTCTGGGGTGGGGCGGGGGAAGAAAAGCTTCCCACAGACTTCAGATTAGCATAGGAATCTCCTTCCTAAATAATTTTTGTTCTCTAGTTGAATAGTGTCTAAGAAAATTCTGACCAGTTAATACTTGCTCCCAAATTAATAGTTACTGCTAGCAATAGGCTTGTCTGAAATGCTTCTTAAGAGGCAGTTTTCAGGTACTTTTGAAGACATATTTCGGAGTCTTAAGTAAAATTCCAGGACTGTCACATTCTTGTTTAAAATTTCAGGTCAAGAAAGCTGTTCAGCTTTAACTTAACATCTCTCTGAACAATGTCAAGAACACCACAAAGTGCCAAACCAACTAGAGCTGCATGAAGCTGATAAGAGCGAGATATGGCATTCATATAAAAATCAAGCTGGAAATCAATAGGGGAGCCTGGATTTAAACTGAAAGTCATTTTTATAGCTCAGCTGTTAATATCAGTGGGAGCCTGGAAGCTTACTGCCGTGTGCTTGCTTGGGATAAGCTCTGAGACTCGTTTCTTGCATGCCTTCACCATCTTCTCCTGGCTTGCACTCAAGAGTGGAGATTATAGCTAACTGTTTGTTTGGACGTGGGACCAAGTTTTCCCCAGCGCCTACAGTTACTTTGCTCTAGCTGGAGACACCAACCATAACATCAATAGCTCTGGCAGCAGCAAAATGGAAATTTCTCAGGCACGAAAGATTGGCAGAAGTCCTTCTTCCACCACCATCCCACAATGGCACCCAGCAGATGATGACTCACATATTCCTTCTTCATGGGAGGTGTCAAGCAACAAGGAACCACACCCAGACAATGCAGTTTAAGGCACTCCTGAGTATGTTCAGAACTATACAAGGCATCACGGTAGAAGGAAGAAGTACATTCAACCTGTTCCTCCCCTGCATCCTTGCCAACCATTCCTGGTAGATGTAGGGTACAAGTTAGAATAAGATTCATTACATATTCTGATTTCCATTATATTATTCAGTAATTAATTCTATTATTTCACCAGCTTTTCACAAGATATCACCTTGAAATTAGCTACAGATGGCAAATAAATGTGAAATTTGCACCTCAGGGTTCTAATGAAAGAGTTGGGTACTTATATAAGCATGTCTGATGCTTTGGGCAGTCCAAACATTTGGCTGAAGGACATTCACATCTTCAAAGAGCTTCATATCATTGCTATGTTTGCCATTTCTAACAAACCAGTAAAAGTTATCTCATAATGTAAAATAAGGATCTCTCTTTTTGCATCAACATAGGTGGCTAGCAAATTCTTTTACAGCACTAAAATTATTATACAGGTTCAAAGCAATTATTAAAACAATTATAATTTCCAACAAAGTGGTAATGATTTGGGTTTTCTGCGCAGACCTTTAGTGTATTCATGTATATGTTTTCTTTGAAAGAAATTAATGGACTCTTAAGAATTCAAGATAAGTGTTGAATCAAATTTATTCAAGTCAGTTTGAGGTACTTGCTATACGCTCTCTTTTAATTTATTATTTTTGATGGAACTGAATCTTACTTGGGCACTCATTAATAAACTTTTTTTTATTGTTACTTAATGGAATGTCCCTTTAATTTATATGTTTTACAGGTAAACAAGATACAAGGACATACATATCCCACATGGCAGATGGGTGTTCTGGAAGACAGTCTGTCCATCATAATTACAGAGCCCTCAGTCCATAGAATCTACAACCCTGTTATACAACCACCTCTATGTAAAGACGATCAAACCTAACATAAATACAGGAACGATAAATACAATTTTTAATAATTTCTAAAATATAAATAAAATCTAGAAAGAAATATACATTATAATAAATTCTCCAGCTCTGTTCCTGTATTTTGTATGTTCAGTTTTCAGTAAGCACTTTGTTTTAATTCACTTGCTTTAGCAACAGGCCTTCTCTAGAGATCAACGTGAGTGTTGCTGTATAAAGATGAATTTTATGGCTCAAGGAGATCGGTTTGCATGGTCAATAACAATATTCCAGAGGTGAACCATAAGACTCTACGTGTGAAACCAAATTCAATAACAGTATCGCAACAGAAAGCTCCAGATCCACAGATGGTTTTCCAAAGAGTATGCTGCAAAATGCAGAGGTAGCAAGTAACACCTATATATGATCTAAAGCAGATCATCTCACTATGTGGCCCAAAGTTGCAACAGAAATCAGTCTCATTAGTTCCCTATGGGAAACTGTTGCTTTCATTTATTGAAATTCAATTTATGCAAATAGACTGAAGAGAGCTGTACATCAAACCTGCAGTGAACTTGTCATTCTATTGTGCAATCATTAATTACTTAAATACCTAATGATGCATGGCACAAAGCCCTGCAATTTTAGCTGAGCATTCATAGTATGTATTCCATCCCAGTCATCATCAAATGACGCTTTTTCTACTCTCACAGTACACCTGTGCAAATCGTAAAGTGGAAAGTCAATGATAAAAGGTGACTAGTTAAATTACAGCTGTGTTACTACATTGGGACAGAATCCCTTTCTGGTATGTCAGATTTATTTCCACTCCAAATTAAGGCTTAAGATAACTAGATACAAAATCATTTCCCAACCTATATAACTATCAAACAAAGTTAAGTAGCTGTTAACAATAAATTGACCTAAAGAACACATTAGGAATTACAATAAAAAGGTCAAGTTTACCAATATGATTATTGTTATTTCTGCTACAGCAATGTTTAAAGACTGCTGTGGTATACACATACTGATGATACAGGACATTTGAGTTAACTACATAATGTCACCTGGGAAACATGCATTAGATTCAGAAATGTATATCAGATCATTATACACATGAGTATTTTCTTATCATGCTATTTATGGAATTGGGAACTTTATATTAAGGGAAAAGTTAAATCTCTCCCACTGCACAGATTTAACTCACCAAGCCATATCTGACACTCCATCCCTTTTCCATAATGTATGCTACCTGCTTGTTAGCACTTCCTTCATCTTGATAAGGAAAACACATTACCAAGCTGATTAATGGCTTTCCTCCCTTTCATTTTCCAGTTCCCATGTATTCGCACAATATGTAAATGGTTGAGTTACAAAACACTATATAAATGCATGCAATTTAAAGTAATCCCTCCATCTTATTTCTGCAAGCTTTTATGATTTAAAAAAAAAGAGGGAAAACTGAAATGAGTCTAAAACTTTTTTTCTGTTTAATATTGCAAATACTTACTTCTTTGTCAATCATATTACAATATTATACTCTTGTAGTAGACCAGCTTACAGATACATGATGAATAGACCAGTCTTTTATTTAACTTGAAATTTAGACAAAATATGTAAATATCTATACTGAAAAGCAGGAAAGAATTTCAAAAACAGAGAATGTTACCGTTAACAAAACATGGCCTTGGGACAAGGGATAGACACCATTAATGCATCAAGCTAAGAAGCAATAAGATAAGCCCAAGGAGAAGAAAATGGTTAATGACACTAAACAGAAAATAATTTGAACTATATGTGAAGTATCCTAATTAGCATACTAAAAGATCCACCCTGGAGCAAAGAAAGCCCCCTACCCACAAACAACAAAAAAAACCACAACAAAGCCCCCTCCCCACAGAACATGCAAGGTGAAAAAAAAATAAAAATAATGCTGTATCTTTAAATAGAGACGAGGCTTGTAAGAACCAATGCAAATTAAGTGTGACAATGTAATTCTAAACAACTGTTGAAAGTGTATAAAATGTTTTACTGTGTGTTAAGGAGAGAGCTAGGGTTTGATTTACCACCTAGCACCAACCTTTGCGCAAACTAGAATAAATGCTGCACACCAGGTAACGGACCTGCTTACAGGACTGCACTGTTTCTGTTAGTTGTTATACTCATCGCCACCATAAACGTGGGAAATTACTGTAACCCAATCAGCACTTTTCTGGACTATCTGTTAACTGCAGGCAAGCGTAAATGCTCGTGTTCGTGGACCATGGAGATTGGGCCAACGTCTGGAGCATCTCTCTGGTTAAGGTACCTGGATTTTCTTCTCATGGGAACTGCAGCATATAAAGGGGACACTAATGCGTGACCTTGTTCCAGTAAATGAGGAGCCAGAAGACAGCTGCTGCCCACAGCAGGACCCAAGAGCTGGAAACACTTCTGCATCTTCCCGATTCCATTCATCCTGTAACACGGCTGCTTAAAACATCAGCTTTCTAAGTAAGGGTTTCCTTGGCCATGCTACTATGCTCTTTGTGTTGTGTTTCCTCAGCGTGTCAGAACACTGCCTCGAAATAAATTATTTTTTCTCTCTCAAATACATTGCAAATGTGTAAATCCATGTTTTTCAAATTTTTTCCACAAAGATTAAGATTCCAGTTTTGTGACACTTGGCCAGTCTCCTACTTTAAGTTCACGGGCAGAATGTGATCTCCTTTGCTTAGGTGTGCATGTGCGTGTGCTAGTAAGAATTTATAATTTGGAGCTTTATGCTGTCTTTAATATACTGCCAAGGCAGATAAATCTTATTATCCCTATTTAGAAATGTGGAAAATGAGACAAGGGAATAATATGATTCATTTAAAATATGATTGCAGACCCAAAAATAGAACCGATGTCCTTTTACTGTTATGTACGAATTGGCCCTAGCAGGGGATTAGAAAACTGGTTTAAATAAAACTAGGAATTCTTTAGGTATTCTGCCCTAAATATGATCTTCACAGTACCTAAGTGTTCTTGTAGGGTTTATATTTTAAAGTACTAATTTTTCTTTTCTTAATTACTTTCTCCTATATTCTGACTTGTTAGACAGATACAGATACACACTAGCTAAATTAAGAAGTGCTAGAAATTTCATGAAAAAAAATAACCCCTTTTCTCTTGGATTTAAAATTGAATTGTTTAAAGCAAGAGCAGTATAAATGGTGACTATCATCTAGGTAATCTTTACTGACCTGAAAGCTTAGAAATCTTTTTGATTAGCCAATTACTAGTTATGCACCAGGCACAGGCAATCACATCTAATTGTGTGTACGTATGTACTGATGTTACATTTATATGCATATATTTATATATCTTTTTTTGTTCTCTAGAAGCCTGTGATATCTATCTAGAGGATTCTTCTCCTGCCTATGATAATATAGCTTTCATCTGGAATCTGTAAAATTATCAAATAAAAAAGCCAAATCTATTTTCAATAAATTTCCTTGGAAAAATGCTGGAAATCAGTGTTGCAATCACTTTCTCACACAAAATCTGCACTGCCCTTGTTATGGATTAAATGTCTGGCCCTCCTGAGTAGAAAATACTAGCTATTCAAATGTTAAAATGACCTTCAGGTCAGCTATGTTGATCTGCCATTGCACCACTTAGACAAAATTCACTGGCTCTTCTTGTTTAAATTTCACTCATGCCTGTAAAATTCCTGATTTATAAATGTGCTAGTCAAATCATTAATAGTCAGTCTTTGCTTGAGTTCCTAACTTTTTTTTTCCATTCCACTGTTCTTATCAGCTTCGCTAAAAACTGGCAAACATTGTGCTATGGCATCTATTATCAGAGAACAGGAAGGTGCTCTTCAGATCTTATGAAGGTATTTCCTGTCCTCCCCTAGCCTCCTCCCCCCTTCAAAGACATTTCTCTCATTCCAGGATTTCTGCTTTCAGGCTTCAAAGAAAGAGTGTTCCATCTAAGCTAGGTTTAAAAATATCCATATATTTACTTTTGGAGGATCTGCACCAAATAGATCTTTAGTATAAAACCTCCTCTATACCTGATAAATCTTATTTAACTAACTGTAGAATTGTATTACAGATTAATAAAATAATAAATAAGCAAAGTCCCCTTAGATTAACTCTGATGATACAAACAAATTTGTACAGTTTCAAAGAAAAAAACTTCAAGTGGGCATGAAATATTCAGATAGCTTTTTTTTTAAAAGCATGTTTACAAAAATATAGTAATGAAGAGCAGGAATATCATTCTTCATAAACAATTGAATATGTCAATATTTATATTTGTGACATTAATGTCAGGGTTTGGGGATTTTTTTTTTTTATTATGCAGAAAACTGGTCCATATCAGCCATTAGGTTAATATATAAAAATATTCAAAGCAAAGTCTTCGTGTCTTTCTGAAAGAACATATTCAGGAGGAAAAAAAAAAAAAGAAGAGTGTAGAAAGTAGAATCTTTTAAACAATTCTATTTTGACTGAATTGCAACATACAATACTGAAAACAGGGAAAGCACTTTCCCAAAATTAAGGTCATTTACAAAAACTGTTTTTGAAATATGACATTTTAAGAAAACTTGTTCCTTGTCTGAGTAAAAAACTAGAACCTGATTTTTTTTTGGTTTTTAGTTTTCTTTCTTTATTACAAAGTAAATACAATGTGTGTGGAAAAAAACCTAATTGGACCTCTAAGGAAAGTAAAGGAAATTGAATGGCTAAGAAACTTATTTTAATCTGGAGACTCCTCTTTGAACAGTGATCTGGACAACAGCAAGATTTAATTTCTCCAGCTCCTTTCCAGCTTCATTAGGAAACCTTTTATGTACACTATAGAAAGGCTGGGTTTCCTTCGGAGCTTTGGGAGTTTTCTTCCACTGTCCTGCTATCAAGATTTCCCAGGAAAACACATGCATTAGGAAGGACTGAGTTGTTGCTCTGGATATTACTACATGTGAGGTCTTATTCCAGTGCTGGGATTTTGTATCCTCTGATTCCCCAAATACTTCCTCCCTAGGGAGAGAAGCAGAGGCTCCCAGTCCTCTTCTCACTGCAGCGAAAGAGAGCTTACCAAGGAAATTACAGATCATCAAAGCACAGAACTTTCAAAATGAAAACCTGTTCAGTCCAACCAGGAGAGTCCTATTAGGCAGGGCATGGAGTACAGACTTAAGAGTAACAGGAATTAAAATATCAAACATACACAAATCAACTTACTGACATGGGTAAACAGGAATATTAAATCACATTTCCACTTTTCAGTACAGCATTGTCTTACCTTTTTCTAAAAACAATTTTGAAAAGTGCAAACATTACATTATTTAACATACTGCAGCGTATCATATTTTGTGGCCCATAATCTTTTTATAAATATATGTCCTTAAGCACACATATAGGTATTTTGCATGTGTGTGTGTGTACAGATAAAATCAATAGAAAAAAAAAAACCTATCTGAAATCTAATATCCAAAGAGTAAGCAAAACCTGACTGATTAAATTCGCTAACAAGAGTGTGAAATAGCTGGCTTGACAGGACCCTGCTTAAGGGGAAAGTTTTCAAGTTCCTTGTACTTCCCATGGAGACTTTCACATAATGACTGTTTTAAGGTGCCAGGTTATATAAACATAGTCCTTTCCAAGTCTGGCATGAATTCTTTCCCTTCGCCTTTGGGTAAAGTTGGAATAGGGTCCTTCTCCAATGTAAATCTGAGAGTAATGTGATTATTTTTCCAGCCAAGGAGTAACACTGTTTATCACTCACATTTTTCTTAACATCACTATGATCCCTATCTAAAATTAAGTATCACTTGCAAGCTTAACAGAAGTCTACAACTAAGTGTTTACAGGGCTACGGAGTCACTTGACAGTACCCCCAGTTTCAGTGATTTATGCCTCAGAGCATTTTTATACTAGAACACCGGTAGGCTTTACGACATACCAGTATATTCCCCTCTGATATCCTAGCCACTGTTCAGAATTATCTATATATATGTATCTACGGCTGTGCATAGAAGTATTTTTGCATGTATGCACACAAAAAAGATTCTTACTCTATGACCAACCAGCTGTTGACCGCTCACATCGGTCACAAAGACTTATGCTTGTTTTTTCACTCTATTATAATACAAAATAGTAAATAATTCTTCATAAGTTGAAAAAAAAAAAAGATGCTAAGTAAAAATTTCAGGTCATTGCAGTTAAATAAGTCCAAGCTTGCCATTAAAAAAAACCCCAAAAGCAGTACAACTGTAGACTGGTACAGAGGTAGAAATTTCAAAATATTTTCCAAATAATTCAATGAGATGTAAGAAAGTCAGCAACTGCTACTATTTTTGTAACACTAATATATATATATATATGTTAAAATATTGACTCTAATCTATATACCAAAAGGAATGAGCAGAAAAGCAAGTAACAAAAAAATTACGTTTTAGTTGCACAACCTACAGATTCTATACCTATAAAGTATGATTTAATTTGAGGTCCTACAGGTTAGAACCATGTTTTTGTTTACTCCAAGATATCGTAATCCTTGTAATTTTTCACAACAAAGACAGAGATCATGTGAAACCAGTGTACTTTCAGGTCCACTTATACTTGGAGATATATTGTGTTAGTGGCCACACAATTCCTCAAAAGTTTATCAGGAAGATTGCCAGCCCAGTCAGTAATTTCAGAAGAAAATACAGTAGTACATCGCTATGAAAGATAAACCCTTTTCCTCAACTATGAAAATCAAACTCCTAGTCATGACTAAAGTTAACGACCTGCTCAGCATATTGATTGCTAGTACATTTTGGCAATATTAAGTATATAGAAAAAATAGCATCATTAAGTCTTCTATTTCAAGTTTTAATAGTTTGCCTGCTTCAGTGTAATTTTCCCTGGTGGAAAGAAGATTTCTTTTTTTCAAAGCTATGGAAGAATTTTGTGGTGACTTCCGTAACTTCATTTTAATACATTTTATATGAGGATATTGAGGCAGAAATCTGAAACCTTCCATTTAGATATTCACTTATTGCAACAGAAGTTGCATTCCTTTTTGTAATTTTACTTTGAAAGATAACATAATTATCCTGAAATAACCATGGAGCTGACTTCAAAATCTGGAAAGTGTTAATTAATACCTTCCTAAAGGCCCTAATTGTTAAATAAGATATGATCCTTGAATAAAATTTACCTTAAAGCGTATCAAATATCTTCTGAGCTTGTTTTATATTTTTAATATTTTCCTATAGCATATAGTCATCACTTAATGCAGCCTAAGTGCCAGGTCCTGCACTCGGGTCACACCAACCCCACGCAGCGCTACAGGCTGGGGAAGGGGGGCTGGGAAGTGCCTGGTGGAAAAGGACCTGGGGGTGCTGGTTGACAGCTGGGTGGACATGAGCCAGCGGTGTGCCCAGGTGGCCAAGAAGGCCAGCAGCACCCTGGCTTGGATCTGAAACAGTGTGGCCAGCAGGACTAGGGCAGTGATCATTCCCCTGTACTTGGCATTGGTGAGGTCACACCTTGAATGCTGTGTGCAGGTTTGGGCCCCTCACTACAAGAGGGATGTAGAAGTGCTGGAGCATGTCCAGAGGCTGGTGAAGGGTCTGGAGAACAAGTCTTAGGAGGAGCAGCTGAGGGAACTGGGAGGGGGCGGAGAGTCAGAGGAGACCTTACCACTCTCTACAACCACCCAAAAGGAGGCTGTAGGCACATGGGAGTCGGTCTCTTCTCCCAAGTAAGAAGTGACAGGACAAGAGGAAACTGCCTCAAGTGCCAGGGGAGGTTTAGACTGGGTATTAAGAAAAAATTCTCCACTGAAAGGGTGGTGAAGCGTTGGAACAGGCTGCCCAGGGAGCTGGTGGAATCACCATCCCTGGAAGTGTTTAAAAAACAGGTAAATGTGGTACTTAGGGACATGGTTTAGTGATGGACTTGGCAGCCCTGGGTTAACAGTTGGACTTCATGATCTCAGAAGTCTTTTCCAACCTAAATGATTCTATACACTGATCTGAACACTAAAGCACAGCTATACAATACACTTACTGTTTTGTTAACTTTGGAGAATTTCTAGGTATTGGGTTTCTTTGACTGGAAAATTTTCTAGCTGAAATAGAATTTAGCTGTCTGTGATGAAAAATAAGTGTGCAGAGATTTAAGCTGTGCCTGACAGACTCTTTACACAAAGATACTATTTTTGTAATGGATGATAATAAGCATAATTGTTCTGATGTGTCATGAACTCAGGCATAAAAGCTCCAAATATGGTGTATCCAACACTAGGGCTATTATTTTATTCATTTTTTTTAATTTAAAAAACGGTTCTTTCAGCTCAAACCCCCACTGCCTAATGGATAGTGTCTTTACAAAGCAAATGCAAGTTTGTTATTGGGACCACATTGTAATAAAATGAAATTAACAAAGCTACGTGTGCCACATCAGAGTTTTATGACTATCTCTAACTGCCTTTTAATACATGTATATGCATTAAAAAGATAGGTCAATGACCCAAGCCACAGAACATCATATTAAATTACTGAACAGGAAAAAAATAAAAATCTCTGATAATAAGAAGGATTTTTCTTCTTGTTTGAGATGCAAACTCTTTGCTAATTCTAGTTCAGATGAGTTTTAGTGGCTAAAGCACACAACTGACTAGGATTCAGGTTTTCTGGGTAATAATCCTGGCTTAGCTACAAACATTGCAGACTTGTGCCTCAGTTTACCACCTCTACCATGGTTGTACAGTATGGCATTTGTTATCTGCCTCACAGCAGTGTGGCAGGGATTAATTAGTCACTGTTTTAAATTATTCCAATGCTTAAAATCTCTACTGAGTGCAAGTGGCAAATGCAACTATTAATTATCCCTGCAAACATGCACTGATTTAACTGTTCACCTGAAAATTGCTCAGCTTCAGTAGGCTGACAGTTTTTTCTCATCCTGAAAGTATACACCAGTAAACCTGTAAAAATCTGTAGATAGATTGTATTATAACTGTAATGAAAGAAAGGAAAAAAAGCAATCTTCTAACATTACAGTACACCATAGCTAGTTTACAAATTTCATTGTCATCTTTATATAATATATGTGATGCTCAGGACACTGATGATAAAACTCCCCAAGATAACAATAACCACACCTACCTTAAAGCCTCTAGTAAACAAAGAAAACCCAGGCTTTATTTCAGAGATCAAAATTGAAATGAGAAATTTAGCATACCTGACTTTTAGAAGGTGCAATGTGCATAGATGTTTTTTCACCCAGCCGCATTTCAATATGGTTTAGTATGTTCTAAATATAAAACTGGTCAAACATTTCTCATTCTGGGCATATCCAAGCATCTCTCTGCCCCAAAACACGAAGAATCTGAAAAATTCTGTTGATTTCACAATCTTGTCATGAATTCATGAAATTATGGCACAAGTAAAAGCCATGTCAGATCCTGACAGCAAGCAGTTTCCTAAATCAAACATGAGCATTATCATTTCAGTTTGTGTCTGCTTGAAAGATATCAAAGCATTCCTCAAGAGAAAACAACAATTACAAAAGTGAAGATAATCCCTTGGAAATGCTAAAGAGAATCAAAGCAAGCCAGTTGCCTAGAATATTTTTTGCATGAACTACCAGAATCTATACTGTCTATATACATCAAAGTTTTGTTAAGAAGTGTTGTATGTACATTGTGTTCACAGGCATATATTTAAGCAATTGGATGCAAGAGCTGGTCTATCAGGTGCAAGGAATACACATCTTTTGATCTGTTCTGCCTCTCAGGGTAAAGGTGATCTTCTATTGTTAGCACTGCAAAACCCTTCCCTTTCCTGTCTCTTAAGATGTACAAATATATAAAAATACTCATACATACTAAAGAGATACTTAAATATAAGCCTCCAGGAAGTGCACAAACCTAGAGGATAGAATACAGATTTGGCAGGCATTAAACTCTGTTTCTTGCAAGCACAGTTTTCTCATTCCCTGTGCCATTTCAGGGCTTCGGTGGTGGGGGTGCAAATTGGGGCAAAATGCAAACCTTACCAGGAAATTTCTCACTGACTGGGACAAAGAGAACATCAGAGGCCATATCTAGACTACAGGTGTACTTACCTGTATGTTTGATGAGTCTTTATTTAAATACTGTAGCAATACTAACCGCTTGATCTTACGAGCCTACACACACATCAATACTCTACCAAATGATGACATGACTATTCACTTAAATGTAGTTTTTCAAAAACATACTTTGCTGTACACGAACATAAGTAATTTTCTTTTAACTGAGACAAAATAAGTACATTGGGTCTCAATTATTTATGTGGGTTTGGATTTATCACATTTTCATCTTAATACTTTTTCAGAATTTTACCAAATCTTTATTATTTTTTTAAGCTATACTTTACAATGAATGAGTCCCACATCTATTTCTGAATCTCTTCTTTCTCTCTCTCCTATTTATTCATCCCTATCTGTAATGAAATTTGGGATGCTTAAAGTAAACATGAGTAATTCCAGGTATAAATACATAGTTCAGTTACAACACAGCAAGGCAAAGTGTGCCATTTCTTTGATTTACTATGTGGATATTACATGTTGGTTCATTTTTATCTAAACATTTATAGAAACAGAGGTTTGGAGCTCATGTTTTTTGTAACCTAATAAATTTTAAATGTATTTGTATTTCTCAACCAGCCTCATCCTAGGAGTAGGTTTCTATGAGATAATTACATTCCCCCCCCCCCATCTCCACAATTACCTTTAGACCCTTCTGTTTTAGCACATATATTTTTCATGTTTTCCTCCTGGGAAATATATTATTCTAATCATCTTCCTCTTGCATTTCTCCAAGCAGCTTTCATGCCACTTCAGTGTTTAGTCATACAAATAAAATTGATGAAGTCTACTTATGGCAAATTTTCCATGATCATATGTTTAAATCAATATGAATAATGCAGAATAAAGTAATATACATTTTAAACGGCCATACTTTCAAAGCATTTGCTTGCTTCTTTGTGTGTATTCAAAATTTTAGAAGATTCCTCTATGAGAAGAGCTTTTCCATTGCTTTAACAGACACTGGATTTTATTCTTCCTGTCAATAACCTATAAAAGAGGTTAATCTAAGAATCTTATCCTATTTTACTGCTCTAGCAGAAGAAAAAAATGTCATGCATTTCAAAGCTTTCAAAGTCTAGGGCTTAAGGAAAACATTTTAAAGAGAAAATAGTGTCTACCTGCAAATTCTACTTAGATTTGTGTAAACAATATAAATAGCACAACAGCACTATCAAGTCTCTGTACTTGAAAGCTCACAGTTTTAGAGTGAATATACTGCAACACCAACATAGACGACAGAGCTACTAAGGAATCTGCTACAGAGAAACAAGGAGATTTTAGTTCACAAATGGCTTAGCTGACTCCTGAAGGTAAACAAGCTTTATAACAGGAAAGGAAACAGGAACAATTCCTATTACATTAAAAGCTACATAAAGGCTTTGGCATACACATTCTATAAAACCAGAAGGAAAAAAAAATGGCATTTAGGAGAAAAAGATAGCCTAAGCAGCACACCAGTGATCTGGCCAGAAAAAAACAGACACGTTCCCATTAGTGCAGTAAGGCAAGGAGTTTTGCAGCATCTGCTGAGGCTGCAGCTCAAGCACTGTACTTGTCAGCTTTGCGTCTGGAAGCTTTTCTGGCTTCCTTCTGTGTAGCTATAGGTGCTGACCCTACTGCTGAAAGAAGAAGATAAGGAAAATGTTTTAATCCGTACATTAATTATTGAAATTTGTACTATAAACAAATATTTTAGGAAACTAAGTTATTCCAAATAGATTCTTTCCTTTGCCCTCATTCCCCTGTTACACCATTTGAAGCAGTGTGTAACTGTGTATTGTTTTTAATCCGAGCAAACTTTTTAAGGCAAAACTCATACATTATGCATGGCTACTACAGTGGGACACTGCATAGTAACACTTCATGTGCTAGGGAGATGGGAGAATAATTCCATATAGAGTTGCAGAACAGAAAAGCAAACACACTTCCGCAAGGCATTTGTAAATGACAATTAATCCAGCTGTGCCTTCAATTTATCTGCATCTTCTTTTGCCTTTCCCCAAGTGAAATTGAGGACTTAATCATAAAAGAAAATGAGATGTTCGTAGTGCAAACAATGTTAAATGCACATTATAAACATCAGCGGTGGTAGCCAACATCACAACAGCAGATCTAGTAGGCTCCAAGTAGGTTCTCAAGGAGTGAAGTAAAAGTAGACATTTGACTGTTTTGTCTCTGAGAAAAGGGTTCTAGGGTGTCCCAGTGCCCATGATTGGAAGATGCTTACAAACCAATGAGATTTGCAATCTAGTTCTCTAATCTCCAGGAACAGAGTGAGGATATTATATTCCAAACAATGAATTCGCCACATCCTGAAGCAATTCCTCTTTACATTTGTTCCTTTCACAAACTTAGGTCCAGGTAAAATACATTAAAAAGACATTTCCAGAAAAGCCTCATGGGGTGGAAATATTGTTTAAAGCATTACCATTACTGAAAACGAAGAAAGTGCAGCAACAGGGTTATTATGGTCACTCCTATATTCTATAGGAAATGGATAAGTTCACTTCAGCCACACAAGGAGCAATTGCACTGAAGTCCAGATGTTTTCACAGACTGAAAAGCTTTGAAAAGACAGAAAGGCAAAACCCAAATCTCCTGGCCTTGAAACACTAAGATGATAGAAATACAACCTCTCAGTAGTGCTGTCCCCGCCCCACCTCAGATGACTGTGGAGCATCATTAGTGTGCAGTGACTCCACAACTCTGGTATCCATGCTCTGGATCTTCATATGTTTTGATTAATACGTAGTCACATGGGGCAATATTTAATCCAGCATTTGGCCATTCTTCACTAAAGTCTTTCCCTACATCCTTATTGCCAAGTGGTTGCATTCCTGAGATTTCTCACTTTCTTCTCTGCTGCACTTTCTTTCTCTTCTCCAGTTGGCCATGCTCCAGGTCTCGTCCCATGCAACTCAGCATTAAGTGCTTCATTCCCACCCTTTGTACCTTCCACCCAAGGTGAGCACGCTCCAATATTTCATCTGTTCTCCTTTACTTATAAAGGATCAAGAGTTTGGATGTCCTCTCATTTTCACCAGAGGACATTACTAATAACATCACTGGATCTCACTGGCATGAGATCTTAAGTTGGGCCTATAAGAAGCAACAGTATAATGTTAAGTATCAGACCTTGGCAATTATTGAGGCATAAAGAGTCTTTCTGTCTTGGGAAATCTGTCTATTTAACTAGCATGAATATTAAATGTTAGCTTACAAGACCCACAGTGGCAGGTTGTAGACTAATTTATGTTTAACTAGTATCAGTTTCAACAGTACAGAGTTAGTGGAGGATTAGGAAATAAAATCTACTGCCTCCATGCTGCTGATCATGAAATGTATTAAAAATTCCCAAAGCAGGTGCAGGAATGCAAACTGTCAATCCATCAACATCAGTGATCGCGATCAAAAAGTTGGAATTTGTTTGTCAAGAAGGAAAAAAAAAATAATCCAAAGCTTGCCAAGATCTTCGGAGTTAAATTAGTAAAAAATGAATTTTGGCAAGAAAACAGAGGAATTACAGAACCATGAGACAGTTTAAAAAGCAAGACTTCATTTTCATTTACTACACAATGCTTGTCAGCTCAGCTGTGTTCCCACCTCCCATGAAAAACATATTTCACAATCTAGTCTTCAAGATCATACTAGCCACTCATCACGCCTTTTCAGTTGTGCTGGCTAAAATGAGCAGTGAATGCAGCTAGTCCAGGCAGCCTGCATGAATGGTTTCCTGACAGCGAAAAAATCAACACAATTTTACTCAACAAAGTTCCATACAAATGGCATAATATCTATTCAGGCATGTATGTTCCTAGCAAAGTAACAGAGCAGTAACTCTTCTCCATTTTTCCATGCACTGTTATCATAGCGTCTTGCATGTATTTAAAAATTGAAGCTTAAATGACTGTTTTTCCATTCATTTTTTGCCAAAAGAATGATTCAGCCCAGCAACAGAACCCTTTCCCGTTCTTATCTGAACTTAAGACTGGCTGGTCAGACCAAAGTCCTTTGTACTAAATTTCCAACCCAGACAAGAGTTTTAAAACAAAGGAAAATATAACACAGTATGAAAATTTTTATGGCTACTAAAAAGGGAAGATCATTAATGTCTCAAGATGCTATGTGACCTACAGGGAGATGGCAAGTAAAGTGAATTGAAACTACGTTGTAATACGATGTTCCTGTGGCTCCATCCTACTTCAACTGTTTCTGCCGTAGAAGGAAAATGTGATCCATCTGTTGGATAGATACTTAAGGAAAATGACTCCTTGCAGCAATCAGACACTGTTTGTGTGGGTGGTATTTAAGGTCCTACAGCTTTTGCTGGATATCTTGACACAAAATGACATTAAAAAGAAGTAATATCAGCCCAGCAGGAGTTACATAAAAAGAAAATATACTTTACCTTTTTATCTCTGTTTCAACACACGCTAAAAAAAACCCCACCACAGCTATTTTTAGTACCTTTTGTATGATGCACAACAATGAAGGAAACAGATTTATACAAACTCATAAAGACAAAATTAAAGCAACAGAAAGAAATCATTCCATTTAGTTTAAAGACTTACCACTGATGTGGGTAAGTCTGTTTCTACAAGGACTAGGGTCAGTGCAAAAAACAGTAATGCACACAGCTTCAGACAGCCTCCACCGGCCCTGTTCTAAAATAAGCACCAACAATTTAAAACATAGCAACCACAAAACAGCTTTTGAATATCATGGTTCCTTATCTGCAAGGTCCTCCTACAAATGCTTTCACACACCGTGAAATCCTAAATTGCTTTAACATGTACAAAAGAGGTAGGGACACCTTCCCAAGAAGCAGATCATTTACAGTTTATGATAGCCAATTTAGACAGTTTGCCAAATTTATTTAGAAAATGTGAAGTAATTTATTCTTGAATTAGAAAGAATTAGCTATAAGCAGCTCAAAGCAACCTCACATACTTACCCTAACTTTTTTCTGTTGGCTTTGGGTTTTGGTGGTGGTGGTGTTTAAAATAATGATTGCTTCCTCTAAAAAAGCCATCTCTCTCCTGTTTCCCTACATGCAAATCATAAACATTATCCCATCTCCCACCAGGTTTTTCCTACGAGGCTCTGAATTTGCAGGGATTTAAACACACGTTCAAGCTGTATAAGCAGGGACCTGCTGCACTCAACTCAAGCCTCACTTCGATGAGTACTTTGTACTGTACACGGCTAGATACTCTTCACTTTGCACATGCATCATTAAACAGAAACCTAATTAATCAATATTATTAAAATAAACATGGTGCCATTTCAGGACAGAAAGATAACTGCATTTTTTAATGAAGCATTTAAAATGCTCAACAGCCATACAGGTTTGTTTATTTTATTATCCATCATGGGTAGTGTTAAAACTAAAGGAAAACAAGGATTTGTGCCAGTCTGTACTTCACAAATTAATTAATAATACTAAGTACTAGGCTGAACACAAAAGAGCACTCCTTTTTTGAAAAGATTTCCAAAGATTCTTTCTGTACAACACGCAATTAAGAAAAACTAAATCCAAGTTCTGAAGTGTTGTGTGATCTGAGACAAACTTGTTCAAAACCTTCCAAAATCAAATCGTTACTGGATTCTTGGTACAAATCAAAGCAGCAATGAAAGTATGACTTCTCCTTAAAAAGTAATTAAAACAAAGGCAGATCAGAGATCTGGTGTAGCAGCAAACTAATGCATTGCAAGGGAGCTGATCCAAAGTTGTGTCTCAGTCAAGGACATCAGGGGAAAATTAGTCTCTTTACCGACTTCAACAGAAACTGAATCATGTGATTTAAAAACATGTATATTTTTAGATTTTGAGCTGACCCTTCTTCTTGTTTGTCTGTTCCTACATAGCCAATCTGCCAGGGTGACCTCCAGAAATCTCACCAGCCCTGCCTGACCCACCTTTACAACCATCCCACTCTGCCAGATTTATATAGCAAGTCTGCTCTCCTTACCATCCCAATGACTATGTATTTATTTATTTAGCAGGCTACTTGTCTTGGCTTCTTCCTTAGACAAACAAAAACATTCCTGGGCTCAACCACGTCTCCCAGGTTTCTCTCCAGATTGAGACAGAGACAGCTCTGAAGTTTCCTCTGCAGATTACCACTTTTCCATAACTAATTCATAAGCTTAAAAACCTGGTTAAAACCATGAAACTCACAGACAGGAGTGCTTGCCAGTTCCAGTAACTAGCAATATGTAGGCATCCATTTAACACACACAAACACACACAAATACACCTTTGTACTTCAAAGCAAAATATTTTAAAATATTTTCCTCTTTTATCCACCTGCCAGCTTTTGGGGCCTCTTGAAAAAGTCAGCAATATCACAGATATCTAGGGAAAAGTTTAATTCCATCAACAACTAAAGCAGTCCAGATTTTATACTATTGAAGAAACACAAAGCTTGCCAGGTCTTGCATTTTAACAGATTGCATTCTGCTTTTAAATCCACTTTTTTGATGAATTGAATGGAGCCCTCTGCATAAGCAGAAATCTAACTCCACAGATACTGTGGCTATATCTGATTACAGATACCGATTATTGCTTTTGGCAATTTATCATAAAGGCACTGATGGCAGTGTCATATTTAAGGTCATGTCGAGGCTTATATATTTCTTTTTCAAAGTTTTAAGACTAAATTTTTTTTTAATATTTAACACGATACATTCAGAACACAGATCAATCTTCCGTATTTGCTTATTAAGGTGTTTCCTTTCATGCTTAGGAAATGCATTAAAATCAAATATATCTTTTAAAATATTTTCATTAAAATGTTAGTGTTTATCTCAGTCTCAATAGCTAATGAACCACAGTCTACAAATTGCAGACAGCCAGACAAATGTTTTCAGGCAGAGGGCTCTTGCAAATTTTAAACACAGAGAAGGGCTTCATTTTCTAAAGAGGAGCTGAAGAAACTGCCCAATTATTTCCATCATTTGATGCTGCATTCTTAGCCTCAAACCTCTTATGCCAGTGTTTTTTGACCTTAGATGCTTTTTTGTCCTCTGCTTACCCAGATCTCAGCAGTGTTTCTCCAGATGAACCAGCAAACGAATATTAAAAAGATGCTGGGGTGAAAGCTGCTAAGGAGCAGAGCTGTGAGCAGGTTTCCTGCAATCACTGCTTCTTCTACTCACCCATCTCCTGCTGCCATTTTTTTCTTCCTAATTAGAGTTATCTATCCATTACAGACTTTGCTTATTTCTACCTTTAATGTTTGCATCAGGAAATGTTGGAAAGATGAGGCAAATGAGGGACTGTGAATGGAAGATGGTGACGAAGGAAGAGATGGGGGGAAGCACAGTAGCTACAGTAGACTGGATTTTTCTTTCTGGTGGTAAAAGCAGATTTGGAAAAATTGCAGAACAGATCTATTCAATAGTAGTATGGCAATCTAAGCAACACAGGAATGGAGTGCAGCTGATGTGTCACAGCCAGGAAGGCAAGAGAAGCAGGAAGATGTATCTGAGGGACAGCGGTATGAATGAACAATAATGAAACTACGAAGAACAGCCCAGAGGGGAAAAAAGGCATTATCCAAACTTAAACAGCAAAATCCATTCCTTAGCCTCATTTGTGTAACACTTCCACTGACACATTTAGCAAACTCTGTGGCCCCACAGCTAATGCCGTTTCAAAATGAGAGACACTCCCACCGAAGTCACATCTGGTAACTGCCCTTAGTTTCTACTTTCCTATTTTCTGAACCACCTTCACTCAAGCACCTTTATGCTGATCCCATATCTTCATTTCTAGTCCCAATCAAGGTACAAACATACAATCCTTTTTAACACACCTTGTCATTACCTCCATGGAAAAGATAAATGCTCAAGAACCAAATATGTGTTCTCTGCTAAAGAACATATAACCACTTGAGGCCAACAAACTTTCCAACTGTAGATCTGATTCCCTTTTAGGGTTGTTTATTTACAGAAAACGCTCATTTAGAAAGCTTCGATTTTGTTTGTAGCAGAGCCATCTCTACTGTTAATATCCCACTTCCTCCTGCATCCCAAGTATCGCACACAACTTTGTGATGAGATTCAGAATATAAGAATAAATTTAGCATAGAACATATCATTGCTGAACATTCTCTTTTAGTAAGAATATTTCCAGGTAGAAAAGCTCGTCTTGGAAAGGACTGTTCTAATGCAGCTTTCCAAAACTGCAGAAGGCGTTTGCAAAGCCATCCTCATCGGCTGCCTCTCAGCCGTGGTGCTGCACCTCCGCTAAATCCAGCAGAGCTCTAGAGGCAGCTGGAGGGGTGGGGAACTGGCAGCTGCCTGCCTCCAGCTGGCAGGGAATCTGGGAGAGGGCTGCTGAAACCATTTTCTCACAATCCCAATGAAAAAGTACTGCAGTGTAGCTTTTCGCTCAACCAGTAAATATTGGGGAAAAAATATTTACAGGCCAAAAAAAGAAGCAAAGAAAAAAATGAAATAAACAAAAAAATCCAGATCTAATATTTGCCCTGTATATCTTGTGGATACCTCAATATTGTAAAACTTGTGGAACTTAATATATGACACCTGAGCAAAAACAATAAGTATCTTTCTTTCAATATTGAGTGAACAGATCTTTTATTGCACTTCCTTGGTCAGAGAAACCTGCAGAAAATAAAGTAAACCCTAATCTCATTCACCTATACTACCAACAACCTTCTGTCATGTCTTTCAAGAAGGTGTTCAAACTTTTTGTCTTTCTACCACTTTAATTAAAAATAACTTCCTAATGAATGCAAATTGCCAAATATCAGCATCACTCTTCTAAACCCCAACATATGCAACCATCTGTATTATGTCTGGTCCCTTTATTGTGCCATCAAAAGGAACATTATTTGCATTTCAACAGTGTAGTAAGTATTTTCGGGGTGCCAACATGATGAAACTACTGCAATGGTTCAAGTCAACAACCTTCCCTAAAGTGTTAATTAAATGTCATTGCTCCTTTCTCAGACAAAAAAAAATAATAAAGGCTGCATGTAGACCTCTGCTAAAATAACTTCTCCAGGTATATAATGAAACCTTAAAAGAGTTCTACTGCAATAACATCGTACCGATGCGAAAAGCAAACTGAAGGACATGAGCGTGCTAGCCATCACTCTGACTACCAAAGAAAAACTCCATATGAAAGTGAGATGTGATTTATAACCCAAAGCTGCGAGGCAAATCCTGAGAGAGCTCAAGATGTCCTACTAATGGTATAAAGTGATTGCAGCCCATTATGGACAACCTCTGCTAATATTAAAGCTTTGATCTGCGAGATGTTAATTCAGTGAAAATAGCTTTTAGCACTGCCATGACAGCAGAATGCCTGACAACTGCATCAGCAAGATACACTAAAGATTACATATGATATGTACAAGGGAGACAGAGACAGTGGTACTGAATGGCTTTTATCAGCATCAGTTTGGGATAACAACCTTCTCCGCCTCTAATAGCTAACAGCCGAATGTATACTGGGGCATTTGATCAGAAACTTAGCGAGGCTTCAGCATCCTGCACCATAAGCATACTCATGCTAAGGAAATTAAGTTTACAGGCCATTTGGCATGAGAGAAGGGTAAAAACTGAAAAATGAAATGCACCACAAGGCTAATTACCAGCGTCTGACAGTCATATACAAAAGGTGCCTTGAAACGGCTCCCACTGGGAAGCTTCACCAAGGGAACAAGGAAATAGGTACACTCCTAATGTCTACAGCTTCAAATCAGGAGAAACTGCAACCTCTCCTGTAGGGTAGGTATCTGGAGAATAAGGTCAAAATTCCAAAGGACTTTGGCAAGTTGAACACATGTCCTGAAATCAACAAAACATTCAGCAAAAGTTTGGCTGAGAAGAGCAATAAATCTGGAGAACACAAATGCACAAGTACCAAGTGGGGAAAAACTCAGTAGTCATTACAGTTTTGCAGTGAGTAATATCTGAATGCAAATCAGTAATGCAATGCTGCTCCAAAAAAGGCAAATCTTATTCCTGGATTTACTGCAAGGGCATGCAATTCATGACAACTGGAACGGAATCTGTCAACTTTGCTTTGCTTGCTACCAATGGGCTTCTTCATCCAAAATTGGGATCTACAATTAGATCTCCTGCGAAAAGTTCAAGGAATTAAGATTTTTAGAGTTTATGAAGAAATTATTCTGGAAAGATATGGCCGTTTATCTCCTTGTCATAAAATATTGAGGGAAATGCCATCAGCTCTTTCCATGTCAGAGCAGTTTCCTCATGTCAGTCTACAGAAGCAGGAGAAGAATCATCATTTTAGTCTGTGCCAAAAAGACCTAGGGTTAATACCAGGAGAGCCTTTCTAATGATTTTGGCAATTAAACACTGAAACATGGCAAACTACAGGAATCTACTCAACTATAGGTTCTTAAGAACAGTGCTGTTAGCTTCTGAGACAGAGTGTCTCATGCTTCCTTCAGCCTGACTACAAGGGGTTAAGCCAGATGATGCCCACGTCCATTCCAAATCTGGACTCTCAGTCTTTCAGGCCAGCCTGGAAAACAACATGCCCGAGGTTAGCTGAATAGCTGAAGTTCCTTTATTGCATCAGACACACACAGTAGTTTCCAGTAAGACCGTAAAGGTTTTCTAGCTGGCTAACACTATAGATAGATGTGCTTCATTATGAATAATGAAATTAATTCTTGGCAAACTTTTTACATTCTGCCAACACATTTATTTTTATGAATGTAAACACACAGTACATGAAAAGACACAAAAATGATATGCCTAGGGTAGAGAATTTATTGATATGTTACCCTTTCTTTCTTTCCAAAGCACCACAAAAGGTAAGAGAACTCTTCAACGATGTGTAGATTTGGATATTTCCAATCAGCTACTGCATTTTTATTTTTTTTTAAGGGAAAAAGGAAATACAATATCATGTAGTAAACTATGTTATAATGTTCAAAGCACAGCATAAAACCCAATCTCACAATGTGAAAAAATCCCTAGCTGTTGTCTGCCTCCCTTTAAATACAAAAAGTGAAGAAACTGGTTAGCCTCTGTGCAGTCACTTCTACTATCATTCCCAATTGCATGTAGATATGCCACCAATATACTCTGAAAATTGGGGTGCCTGGTTTTGATTCTGTCTGGGAGATACTTCCCTTTCTTCCCCCTTGCCTGAGTGCCTCCCCTGACCCCCCCTTTACGTACAAATATGTCAGAGTTTTAAAACATGTCAAAACCTTCACACTTGGCTCATCAAAAGTGACACTAACAAGACAGTCATCTGATGAGATAATTTGCTCCTTACCAGATTAAAAAAAAGGCATCACAGATATATTTAAAAAAAAACACATTTTGCTGTCTGCCAAGCCCTATCACTTCAATGAATACAGTCCTCTTGACACTGAATAGTTTATTTTCATAAATTATTCCTGTCTGAATGTAGAGTTATCTAAGTGACAGAAGGTATACTCATGAGAAAACACAAGGGATCAATTTATTGCTATCTTTGTGATTACATCGCTAGCTCTCTGCTACCTTTGCAGCTGCTGCTGTCTTCACAGTTAATATAGCTATTTTGCATTGAAAACCGTGTATTAACAGAGTACGAGTTGAAAGGGAGGGGGCTGCTTTTTATTCTTATTTAATACTCAAGAATCTTGACTAGTTAGTCACAACACCATTAACAGAAATGAGTTAATGTTATATAGTCATTATATAGGAGGTATTGGTTATATAAAAAGCTCCCAGATTTTACCTTCTAAGTTGAAAAATACTTCAGTAACCATTGCTGTAATGCAGCACTGCTTTAACCTTAAAAGGCCATCCTTACGTAAGAAAACCTTACCTATTTTTTCAGATTTTGTTTTATGTAAGTAACATTGTGACAACCGTACAAAGTGCTAAAAAGTACCAAACATAATAAACACTCCTTGACACCATCAGCATTTAATCCTGATAAGAGACTGTTGTATCATGCGACTTGTCAGGTAAAACAAGATTTCACAATCTCAATATACTTCACCTACAAAGGAGACGAATGAGAATTACTGAAAGGAACACAAACTCTTCCTCCTCAGATCATCTCTCTAGCCTTGTTTTTGTACTATTCAGAACTGCAATAAAGAAGTGATTCCCCAAATATGTTTCCTATTGACTCACTCTTAGAAAAGCACTGTATGGCAGTGGTGCAATGAAGATGTTTAAGATGTACAAACCAGTGTAAAACCAACTGCAGCAGGAATGTCAAGGGGCATCACACAACATGTGATGCATTAACCACTTTTAAATATAGAAAAGGAAATTGTACAAGACCAAAGGTTATGCAGAAATTATTAGCTTTTATTGACAAGAAGTCACACTTGTAAGCCATTTAAGCGGTCATATTTTTCAAATACACTACTATGAACATTTGCCTATATTTGATATTTTAATCCATTATCGATAGCTCTTTCTTATTCAGATGTGCATGGTTCCATTGATCTGCAGAAATTTCAGACATGGATGTTTCTGATATGCAAATACTAAGAACTATCCATGAGGAATAAGATGGGAATGATAGATTTCAAGTAGGCTCTTGTTACAACAGTTGCCTTTGTTTTTTATTTCTTCGTTGGACTTTTATCATTCATGTCAGGCAGTTGTACACAATTTTCTATTAAAAATTATTCTCATTAAAAGAGCATTCTGAAAACCTTATTGAAAGTAATCTGGAAATGACTGATGGGTTCTTCATCTCCTACCATATTAAAGAAATGACAACAGAACACACCATGTATCATCAGCAGATTAGACTGTAAGTAGATAAGGATGACTTCCTAATCCATATGGTTAGATTTATGTCACTGATTTCAAAGTATAAGATGTCTTTCCTGCAAAAATTCCATTATTTATTGCTTAACGACATGACACTGCAAAGACTGACCTATGGGAAAAGATATTAAATTACTTTTAAATCCTCAGATGCTCCTTAATGCAGACACATTTTTTTGCATTTTAAAAAATGACACATCTCGTGATTTCATTCTTCCTTCTCACATTTGTAATATTTCTTCATTGTGATGCTATTAGGTGGACCAAATGTGTCAGCAAACACATTCTCAAGAGTCACTGGCTATGACACAGCTGGAACTGTTGCTGCTGTTGGTTCAACCACCCCAGTACCAACACCACCTGCATAGAAGCACAGGAATTATAACTCCTGTCTACAGTGGGTGCCAAAGGACCTCACAGTTCCTACACAGCTGACTGTGAACACTTCAAGTCTCTATCACCTGTTTTTAATAGAGAAGGTCCAAAGAAGTAATGGGAAATTTCAAGAAAGAACACTTACTCTGCCAAAAGACAGCAAAGTTTAATCGTGTGGACACTCCAAAAATACAGAGAAACTACAGAAAATGATGTTACTTCTTCTAGCAGAATAAATCATATGATTCTTAAAAGCAAGGCAGTTTGAAGTGTTTGCAATGAAAAAACCTCAAATGTGTGTGTTTTAATGTTGCTTCACTTTTGGTGATTTTTTTTTTTTTGCTACAAGTGGACCATTATTGCAGTGAAAGTAACCCCACTTTACCATCAACCGCTTTAGTTCTTTTAAATAAATGCTAAGGGTAACGCCCCCCAGTTTTTCCACCTAGAAACTCTGTATGTTTTCTTTAGCTTCCTGTACTTACCCTCTCTGCTCTGGTTTTAGGCAAAGCAGTCACTTTAATCCAACAAAAACCTGCATTTCTGTAAAACAAGGCAATCTCATTTCCCCATTTTCAAACCTCCTCACTCAGTACTAACCCCTACTGCCTTCCTTGCTCTGGTGTTTGCATTCATCACATCTATCGCCAAGACAGATTATTGTATTTATAAAACTAGAAGCTTTCAAAAAATCTGTTCATTATTTACCAAATCGGTTCCCTGATCCAGCTCACCACAGGACAACACAAAACCTAATGTTGGTATACAATAGCTAGTGTGAATAAATAAGCAGAAGGAAGGTGGGACCATCTGATGCCATTTCCTACTCAGACTTGGTCTAGTGAGACCCAGATCAGCAAGTGCAGTAATATAAACGAAGTTTCCAAACAGAGTGGACATTCTAAAAACGTCATAAACCCAAATCCTTGGTATCCTTGTATGATATGATAAATGCTTTATAGTGGTCACATAATCGAGTCATGCACGCTAAATTAGCAACATGACCACTTCCTAGCCACAAAATGTATTTCTGCTCTCTAATGAAGTATTCCTTAAACCTAGCTAAGCACTGTTAAGATGAAAATTATATTTTGAGTGAGTCTGTGGACAAAAGGCCAGGACTGATTTATGCCCCTGTCCTTCTGTATCACTCTGGAGGGCACAGATTACAGCAAGCTGCAAAACGCCCCTGTGTGGGTGGAAGGATGAGATGATGACCCCAGCCCCTAAGGCACACGGCTATACAGCGATAACTAAACCCCCTTTTGCTTTGGTGTTTCTTCAGTGGTCTCTGGTGCTTTTTATGAAGACCTCAGGAAACAGAACTTTTTATTAAAAAGAATCTATGTTACAGGATCAATGAAATGAATAAACGGATAATTTGTAAAGGAAGGGAAAGCCTGTGTTAGTCTGCTAATAAGCAAGCCTTATAGCTGTCATCTAAACCACAGCCCTTTTAAAGCTCCATGTGCTTACCAGTGTCTATTGTCTTATTGCAGTTTTGAAATAGGTTATTTCCATGAAGTTAGGTATATAACACCTTAATTTCCCTCTTTAATTTGCTTGCTTTCTGTAAAATAGAAAGCTGTATTAATTTCCTTTATACCATACTACATTGTCACAAAGAGCAGCGCATATAACTTCCTAAATCTCTAATCAACATCAAATTTGTTTTGTTTTGTTTAATCGTCTAGAGACCAAAGCCACAGCCATTCCTTGCCACTTAATAAGGCCAGCTTATAAATAACAGTTGGCTTTCTAAAGGATTTAGAATCTATAAAAATAGTTCGCAGATAGTCATTAAAATATGTCCTGCAGATGGCTGCGTAATTTGGGTTTCCATTTTGTTCTTTTCTTACATAACCTTTAATTTGTTTACTTTTATCCCTTCTTGCCATTTAAAAGACAAATCAACACATTCTCAATACTATTTTAAGCAGCTACATTTTCACATAATTTATTTTAATCTTTTATATTTGTAGAAATAGTTCAGCTAAAAGACTTTACATTTCCAAATACTAACTTAGCTCAATCTGTGAATTAGATATTTATAATAATTTTATAAAACTCCAACACAACGAGGTTATGACTTGCCTGTTTATGACTTGTTGACAGTCAGCAACAAAACTAAAGCATCTTTTCATCGTGATTTCAAGAAAATGTCCTGCCACTTACATAGTCTACTCAATAATCTTAGGTCATTTAGATGTCCTTCCAAACAAACCACGCATTCTTCTCTTTTTAAAATTTCCGTTTGAGATCTGCTTGTCACAGCGCATCACTCAGTACAGGGCCGAAGCAGATTTCTAAAAACATACATTATGTTCAAATTTGGATATTTAATTTACACTTTGTCTGTAACTAATTGTTTAAAAAAATGTCTCTAAAACATGCTGGGCCCAAGTCTGAATTTTATGTCACATACAAAGTGTTGCAGTTCACAATGAACCACAGGCTTTCATGTGCACTCTTCATCTTGTGTCAGGCACAACATCTTAGAAGAAAAAAAGCAGCATCTTACGTATCTCAGCAATGGAGACCATTAGACCTTGCAGATGACTAGGGTTTGTAAAGTCACTGCAACATAAACAGTGGGTGCATTTTGAAAAACGCACTCTTCACTCTTCCCTTGTGCAGCCAAACACAACCTTGCTTAATATGTGCCCAAGTGCAAACGAATGGACTGTTATACATAATTTCTCAGTTTTAATATGAAAATCTGGGTGGTTTTGTAAATTTTTTTAAAAAATCTAATCTATTTAACAACATTTGGGGCTACGAGTAAGTTTCCCATGGTTTTAATTGTTAAGTGTCCAGCACTTTGGTCTTTTGAATGCTGTAAGTACACTTGCAAACTAGAGGCAACAAAAATGGAACACAGAACTATCTTCAGCACAGGAGAAGGCTATCTTTCTTGATCTTCAGAGACTGTCTGGGACCAGCAAAAAATGCCTGGGCCTAGAAGAAAGTACTAACAGTTGGTAGATAAAACCTGGTGAAAAAAAATCTTTGGTCTTTTGCAATATGTGAGAGATCACAAAACTATGGAAGTGAATTTGTACATTTGGTACAGGACAGAAATTCGGATAGAGTCTTTCTGTTCAAGTGACTTAATTAATTACGAGGTATCTACTGTGATTTCATCGTATTTGGGAGATACAGTTCCCCCCCTACATCCTTCCTGTTCCCCTGCAAGATAAAGTTTCTTCAATAACTCGATCTGATTTTCTTTTTTTTTTTGTTCTTTTTTTTTTTCTCCTTTTTTCCCCTTTTTTCAGCTTTTCTCCTCCTGCTCAGAAAATGAAAGCTCAGTTTTGCACAACGTGAAGAGTTAGGGAAGGACTTTTTTATTATTTTTTATTTAAATACCCTATGCATTAGAAATAGATTTTTGATATGAGCTTTCCTTTAAAATGTCATGGGTAATTCTCTTCCTTGCTTTATCCCAACAGAGAAAGATTTTCATATCAAATATCTGGAGAGACAGATAGTCCTTAGCTCAAATCAGGAAAACCCTCTAGAACACCTAGTTTGGGGTCAAGGTCACAGAGGCCTCTCCTGTATCTCCTGCCTGAAAAATGACAGTTTCTGGTACACTGTCTGCTTTTCCAGAACTTGTCCGTTTTTTTTTTTAACCAGAACTGAGTTTTTGATAAAATCCTTGTGAAGCAAAGATATAAACAGTATTGAAAAATTGGATTATCTATACATCCACTAAGGAAGGAAGACAAAAAATGCTATTGAGATGGAGGAGTAACACAGATTTGCTTTAATAAAAGAAATTAGTTCCTAAAGATGTAAAGCATCAGCAGCATTAAGCAGGTTTAAATTGTGATTTTCCACAGTATATGAGGATGCAGAGATGGTGACCAAGATATGCAGGCTAATGAATTGAGCTTGACCAGGATTCTGGAAATACTGCTTTTGATTTGGGCTTTCTTCAGCTTTGCAACTCAGTTTCTGTACCTGGTCCTAATGAAAATAAACTCTTCGGTTGAACTATTTCAAATGTCTACATCAAAAGAACTCTACAGAAGCCAGATACTCTATTTACTTCACTTTAGATTTCATTGAAGAGCTGTTCTGAGGATACAGGTACCTGATAGTAAGAAGAGGTCAGAAAGCTGTTTGAAAATGGAATTCCTTTATGTTTAATAGCACATTCTGGGCAGCAAAGCTTCAAACTGTGCAAACAAGAAAGAACCACTTGGAAATCATTGTTTACTTCGAAACCAATGAAGCATTTAGAAACTCTCCATGCCAATACTTACACTAACTTCATTTGGTTTTAATTAAGGTACAGTTTATTTTCCTTTATGTGCTATTTTGCCAATTTTCTTCATTAAAATTTGCAGGTGTTCATCTAAATACATGTTTTTCAGAATAGACTAGCAAGAATGAATTAAATGATTTGCCCCTGACTCATCCCAATAAACTTTTCAAGAAAAAAATCCTTAGATTAGATAGTACAGAATGAAAATTTCTAAAACACACATCTCTGACCTCAGTTCAATATGGTTTTACAAGATAATATTTCCTCTTTAATCTCATCAATACACTAAATTCTACCTTAATTTTAATTGAATTTGCTTTGCTATATTACCTTTTATGTAAATACAAGTTTTCTTGAAGCACATTCAGAAAAATATAACCTGCAAGCTAAATTCAGTTACCAATGTGCAATACACATATGCAAACCCACGAACCCAAATTCTAGCAAGGATACATTGCAGTTACATAAAAGTAAGAACAAAGTGAGTTGAAATATTCCATTTCAAATACCCGTATGAGAAATGGTATATGAATAATTGAAAATGCAAAATATGTGAACTAAAATGCTGAAAAAATGGGTAGGAAAAGAGCTTGTCCGCTATAAACTACAGTTAGTGTCTATGGTTTCACTACTTAAGGATATTCTGGACTATTCCATGTTCTCAGAAAATGATTCTTTAAAATATTCAGCAAATCAGTATCAATTTAATTATGGAAACCTAAAACTCTTTCGGGCTTACGCAATTTCCTTTTAAAGTATCCACTGCAATAAATATAGCTCATTGCATGTTTTTCTTCTGACCTACTTCAAATATTCGAAATAAAAACTACCTGCCAAAGTAAATCTAAATTCTTAAAATATGTATTGACTGAACGTCTTGTAATTCAACCATATCCCTAAGCCTCAGTTCAGCTGAATTGTCTGTAAAGAAGTTAAATAAAAATAGCAGATGCAACTTCAGTATGACCCCACATCTTCTTCTAATTTATATAAAAAGAGGATATGTTTATGTTTCTTCATACACCAAAGTCTTTGTGATACAAGATCTCATTCCATCATGTTATCTGAATTACAGCATTATCTCTCCCTGCTGGGCCTCTTGCGTGGAATAACAATGTCAGCATGAACTCTTTACCGAATTTAGCTTTCTGGTCGTGTTATCACAAATTGGTTTGAGTACACAGGCTGCAGAAATGGAGAATGACAAATCAAATAACCCACAAGGGAGAAGAAAGCTTTAATAGCTTCTTGCCTGTCGACTGGTTATTATAAGATGATGACAAACAGCATTACACTGGCAACTTTTCTAGACATTTGAACCGTGCTTTAGAACAGATTAACTTGAGATCATATTTAAAAAGTCAGAGGTCTCAAAAGATGAAAAATCATACTAGCAAGTCCACCTAGATTAAAAGATTATTATTATTATGAAAAATGAAACTTAATGATAGTCAAAGACTTTAAAAACCAAGTAAATCAAAGACTCTGCAAACTCTGGAAATACCCTCGTCTAGTGGTCTAGTGGTGTACCCATTTGCTCCAGCGTTAAAATTAAGGTAATAATTATTTTTTTATAAAGTTATCACTTATTGAAAAAACTAAATCCCAAGCAGGCAACTCTGGTTTTCTGATTTCTGATCTTTAATTTCCACATAAAGTGGAAGGAAAAAAAATGAACAGAATAGTAAGTGTATCAGAAATTCTGCATTCATGGAAAGTCAGCACAAGGAAAAACGTATTATATCTTAAAAGTGCACTTTCCCCCCCTCCCCTTTAAAATTATAATCCTTTTTTTTCTACAGCATTTATGGAACATGGGCTCCCTCCAGTGGTAAAATTAGCATTCAAAAATCTTCACACTTGTTTATGTGCTTAATTGTATAGCCTAATAAACAAAATAACAGCCACACACATTGAAGGCTGAAAGTTCAAATCCCTTTTGGGATGGGATTTCTATTAATACTTTTTTTATCTTTCCGATTATATCAGATATAGACAGCATGTTTAATCACTTTATTACATGCCACACAAAATCTACAGGTTTCAAATGAAAAATTTCAACATTTTAAGTTTCAAAACAAACTACTCCCTCCAAAGACCTGAGTTTTTTAATTCAAGATAGACCTCTGTAAGAAGAAAATAACATGATCTGGAAAATTTATGCACCGCATATTTCACTGATTACATTTTTTTGAAAAGAATCTACATAGTGTCAAAGCCTGAAGAGTATGATTGGCACCTCAGAAGAGTATATCACAAGATGGTAAAATTAGTTCTTTAAGAAAGAGGAAGACACAACTTCCAATTTTGGCCCAGATTTGCTCTGTTCCTGCCCGCCCCAGAATGCAAGATACACTTTCACGGTTAGAGCCGTATCAGTTCAAGATACTGTGATTCACGTACATAAGTAATCCTGGTTTCATCTAATTGCAGAGAATGCAGCTTACAAGAAAGCCTCCAGCTTTATGGCCAGTTTTACCTCCTGATTTGCTCACTACCAAATATTTGTATTTACAAGCTTCACTGCAGCATGGTGACATTTTGCCTTCCATTTTATTCTATGCTGCTTACTTTTCTCTTTATACTACGCAATGTCGCATACCTAGCAAAGACAGTGACTAAGATAAGCCATCTCGGTGAACATCTGACTGCTTGGAACCACAGAGTAATTAAGCCATAAACTAGCAAATCACTTCTATGTATGCTTAATTTTAAACATGTTGTTTAGTTTGCTTATGTGGAACTGCTGTTTGCTTGACCATAACCTTTGCTTAGAAGAGGTACTACTAGATTTTGATCCTCATTAATGGGGGTTGGACTACATGACCTTTAAAGGTCCCTTCCAACCCAAATTAGTCTAGGATTATAAAAATAAAGGACTGGAACAGATAGTCATTAAAACTCATGGTAGGACTCCAATATAGGTGAAATCATGAAGTCATAAAAAGTAACGCTAGCCTGTCACAATTATGTTGGCTCTCCAGGGAGTTCTCTCCTTCAAGAGGACGTCATGTGAGGTTTTACTTTTTACACAAAGAAATTGGAAGCTTGAACACACAACTTCCTTTAAGTTTATAGTCTATACTATGCCTACTATAAAGCAAAATGCTGATTCAGGCATCAGCATTCCAGATAATATTTGAAATGACCCAGTGGAAGAAGCAATTACATTTAATTACAGTTCTATTTCGTTTTGTATCTCCTGTAAAAACAATCAGAAACGTATTTTTAATATCTGTTCTGAAAAAAAATAAAAATAAAAAAAGGCAATTTCTCCTCTCCCCATCAAACCACCAGCCGGGGGGGGGGGGGGGGGGGGGGGGGGGGGGGGGGAAGGGCATATTGGCATGCAGTAGCTGCAGAAGAGATCATGGAGAAGAGCATAAACTAAACATAGGCAAGTAAAGCAAGACACAAGTAGAGCTACTCTGGCTGGAATTTCAGGAATCATAAATTCAAGCATTGCAGCATTACTTGGGGAACAATGTCACCTCAGTTGTGACTGGTTTTATTGGATTGTTTGAAACAAACTATTTTCTAAGGGGGAAGAGGACATAAGTTGGTGTTTGTTGCTCATCAAAAAGTATGTGCATTTTATCTGTGCATTGCCCCAGTTTTATAAATAGGTATGCACAAGGAAACAATGTAAATGCTACAGGATTTCAATACAACCTAGTATATTAATTACTCTGATCAGTATGACACATGTTTTGACACAGAACAGAACTTCTCATTTATTCACAACCCCTGTTTCCTGTCTGTTACTTTCACAAGATCATATCTTCATACCTTCAGCATCACTCCCAAAAAGTTTTTCCACTTCAATTTTCAGATATAGACGATGACTCACAGAGATGGATTTGTGGTCATCCTAACAGAGAACACAAAACCACACATGGATGGGAGGGATCTCAGAGGCCACATAACCACTGTTCCATTGACCTTAAATTGGTATGTGTGACTTGGGAGTGTTAGCAGTTTACTAACAGGCATGTGAGGCACAGAAACAGCTGTTTTAAGCTATCCACATGTATTGAACAAACGTAACAAGCATCCAGCAGGAACCCCTTGTATGTCCCCCTCTTTCACTAGGATTCTTCTTGGCCTTTGCCCAGCAGGGTATGTCTAGTAACCAACTCATCACCCTTTGAGGTCAATGCTCGAATATCACTGCCTTTAATAAGAACGGAGGCAGACATGAGAGAGAGCGTTTATGGGACCATCTTTTCAAACTTTGTCACAAAGGCAGAGCTGACCCCAGACACCACCAGCAGCAAATATAAAGGCTGAATAATCCCGTCCCATACGAAGTCAGATATCAAAATGCTTTTAGTAGATAGCTCCCAGTTACCAGCTGTGAGATGCACAGTCAAGTAGAAAGATCAAGGTCCTCAGAAACTTTGGGAGTTTAACTGAGATAAGCTACCAGGAGCATAGGTTGTTTTCCACCTTTCCTTAGAACAAGAAGATGGAAGCTTCTGCAAGCCTCTGGAGAAAAAATCTGATACCAGAGCTAACGGAAGATACACAGTGATGTTCCTCGTGCAAATCACAGGAGATTATAAGGTAGCAAGGGCCCTCGAGAAAGCAAGCACAAGGCAGCAGCAGAAGCTTAGAAAATAAAGGCACGAGGTGATACCAGAAGCCCCTAGACTACAAATCACAAATGGTGTTGTGGGTCGCTGGAAGAATGAGACCTTGACAGCTGGCTAGCACTAGGTTTAGGACAGTACAAAGAGAACAAAGAATTTGTATATGACATGTAAAATATCCCACATGCTGTGAAAATAACAAGAAGGTCTAAGACAGTCACAGGCTGTACAGTAAGAACAAAGGAAGAACAGAGGAATGGCTCCAACCTTATCTCCTCCAGTAAAACCACCATGCTTGATTTATCACTTCATGTCTTCCCTCACCTTCAGCTGAGGACATACTCTACTTTTTCACTTGCCGTTTACCACACTTTATCACTGCAGCTCTATGGTCATCATTAAAGTATTCCTTTTGTTATGGTATCGGGTTAAGTAAGAACTTTAAAAAGCAGTGCATACGCATGTCTGTATTTTGCTCCAGCCCTCCCACATGATTCCTTGATGGACTTCCCAATACCAAGTAACACTAAACTTAGGCACAACAGAGTATTTAGTAAGAGCACGAAAGCATTTATTCACTTTTGAAATACTTGGTGATAACATTAGACTTTTTGTTTCCTTAGCTTCCTTTACTAGGGTTAGATACTATGACTCCATTAACATGCCCTTGAAAGACAGACTGGTGTAAAGGGGACTTGCATTTAGGAAATAACTTCCTGTAAGATCACTTTCAATTTCTTTGTAGCACGGTATGAATGCTTAGTGCTTTACGGGCTCAGGACATGTGCTGCAATGGGATTATGTTTCTTGTAATTTTCAATTATTTTCCTGTAGCTTGATCAGAAAGCTTAAGCAGGAAGAAAGCAGTGATGATGTACAGCTGCAGCAGGCAGCGGCTTCCTGTGACCAGGAAAAAAATCACTGATTCTTAGGAAAGATGGGGGGGAAATTAGTCTATGAGATACATCCACCTATGCTGCTACAGAAAATCAGGGAGTCGAGTAATGTAAAAATTTAAAAGGCTACAGCACTTTATGGCCTCTAATATTATTTGTTGTATGTGCTAAAATAATGTAATAAATACACAATCTATGCTTCAGAACAAAATACATTTTTATTTACACAAATCCTGTATTCTGTTTTTTACTTCTTTGAGGTTGGTTGGTTGGTTGGTCTTTTTTGCAATGAATGCCAAACTGGATGAACTATGGGCCAAAATTCAGTTTTAGCTGTATGAAGCATCTTCATTAATTTGTATTGAATTCTTGAATTGATTCAGTTACTTCCCAAAATACAGTGAACAAGAACTCAGGTACCCAGCTGCTACCTAGCGTACTGATGGCTTGAAGCACTCCTCTAAGAAGCAGAAGACTACGTTTTCTCCTCAACAGGAGCACAGTACACAAACACTCAAACCAACATGTTAGGTTTTTTGTTTTTTTTTTTCTGTACAGTAATGTTAACTGTCATCCCCAATAACAATTACTGAGGTTGTAACTTCTTTTCAGTCATGAGTTACAATCCAAAATTAACAACTTATTCCTATGTCACAGAAGCACTGAAAGAAATGCAAAGTATTGTGAACTGTTGATTTTTGGTTGTGCAAGTAAAATGTGAAAGTTGGAATATGTGCAAGTAAAATTTGAAAGTTGGAATACAATGTTGTACTTCTTTCATCACACTGAAACAACTGAAATATTGTATTAATACAGTGCCTGTTGGATCAGAGACCAGGACTCTCTATAGACCAGTGATTACTGTTACCACTGAGGGAAATCTGATTTGAGCCAAACGAGCGTCTAAGTAGCATACACATAGTAGATTGGCTTTAGAACTGGGATGACAGGTGCTCTAGTCTAATAGTGCCCTGTACGAAAAAGAGATAAAACATATTACATCAGATTTTGCAGGGGAAAAGCAGAGAAAATCTTAGATGGTGAATTCTCCGTGCATGTAGGTGAGATAGGTATCTGCATGCTCTGTGGCTGTGGCACTTCGGAAACACTGTAAGGAAACTGCGTACATTAATTTATTCTGCTTGTGCTCTACCTAGCAAGAAGCTCTGTGGCTGCATTAGTACCTGATTCAGTACATCTCACCTATTACCTTGGGCTTCACTTTTATGCAAATTATGGATGTGGGGCTTCTGGCTGACTAAAAATAGGCAGAACAATTTTCTATCTGCATTCAAAATCATCACAGAAGCGTACTACCCGACACCCAAAGCTTTCAGAACTCAGTGCTTCATACAGGGAGGTTGCTTTTAGTCTCACTGCAGCCAAGAGCCTGACAATCTGATGAAACTTCACTTTCTTTCAGCATGTGGCACAGGACAAATCTACATTAATATTAAGCTAGCAGTCCATAAATAAAAAGTAAGATGATATGAAGAGATAGCATTTAAAGAAAGAATATAGGTCACTGATCTTACTGTGGTTTTATCATCTCATGCTTATTACCTCTGGACTAGTTATGACATAAAATTTTACAGCTCACAAATGTCTTACAAATTAAGCAGTCATTAAATGGCATTTATTTTTCTGTGATAAAATTCAACTGAATAAAAAACGTACTAATTTTGATTACACAAGAAATATTATGAAACAGATTTAACATCAGGTTCTGCAGGTTTAAGAAATTCAAATAATTAAGTCAATGCTCCTACCAGTCTTAATTTCAAGTGTTATAATCTTGAAACTGCAGAAAACTAATCAGTCCTAATACTTACTGTAGGTTATATTTCAACAGTTTATGATCTATCTACTGAGGTGTGTAGCACATCACATATTCCACCTTTGAATGTGGAAAGCAATAGGTGTTCATATTGTTCATTTTTTAAAAATGCAAAAGGCATTGGTATTCCATGAAACCCGCCCATCAATCCAAGTTAAAGCCTCAAATATTTGCCTTTCTGCACAGAGATTAGAACTCTTACTTCATGGGGATTAGTAATTCAGGTTTTTTCTTTGATCACAATGTAAATTCACTGTAGACTCATACCTCATAATGATCCATCTGTTAAGTTTTTCTCTTTAGTAGCTGTTAAAATTAGGAGAGGATTTGTTGCTGGGTTATTTTTATTCACAATCACATTAATGCAAGTCCTAAACTAATCAATTTGCATTATGTAGCCTTTCATGCAGTTTGCACAGATTTACAGCTTCGTTGCTTTATCTAGTTTTATGCCTGTGAGACAGCTGTTAGGCATTTAGTTAATCTAATTCTAATCCCCATGGGGGTTCTGGTTTGTCCATAGAAAGGTATATGCATGGACCACAGTTTACCATCTGAAGTATCTTACGTTACTTCTATTTAATTTACTTTTTTCTTTATGATTCTGGATCCAAAATTTTGGTGAAAAGGTTCATTAGAACTGTCTGCATAATCAGAGCGTAACAGCTATTGGCTACAGTTTGCTTCTAATTTTAATTTTCTCATGGGTATGTTTAACATCTCTTGTATCTTTCAAGCCTATCATGCCGATTTCAAGGGGTAGTAAGCAAAGATTTTTTTTAATAGATTCAATTTACATAAAGCTATAAAGCATTTTCTGTTCAGCGATTTTGTTTCTTCTGCCACTTAATTTTTTTCTCTTATCTTTTTTATGATACTTAAAGAAATAAGGGAAAAGAAGAGATTAAACCTTTCCTTGTTTGATTGTGTTCCTGCCAACAGATCATATCTGCAAAAGACCATTCAGCTTTCTCATTAAAATTCACAGTCCCTAGATGACTAAACTTAATTGGCGAGAAGTCAAGGAACATAATTGTTTAAATTATGAACAATTCTAAAAACAGTGCATTATGATGAAAGTAATTTATTTATATTGTGCCATTTCATTATGATTGTACTTTCAATGGATATTTTATCTTGCTGTTAAAAAGGTACTAAAGTGAAAGCCTGACAAAAATGAAACAGCTTAATCTCCTGAATACTAACGATCTTCAAAGCAAATTTATTTTCACATAGGAACTGAATTTAGATTTTTCAAACTTAAATGCCTCTTTTCCTGATGCTATTTATATACTTGAGTGCAGGACTGCTTGACAGCTAATAAACAAGCTTATATTTAAACAAAAAGCCAAGATAAAGTACTAGCTATATAATAATCGATAAAAATTCTGCCTCTGAGCTTCAGCAAATAGCTCGCTTTAATAATGAAATCACAGACTATAAATGATAAAGATTACGAGCCGACAGAAGATTGTGCTCCCGCTTAAATTAATGGCAAAGCTGTCCAGACCATCTCTTGCCCCATCCAGCCAGGCCACAGCCTGGCCTTAATCAAATCACACTCTTATGAAATTGCTGGCTTGAGCTGACCTCATGCGTCTTTTCTCTGTAATCTAATGTGCCTAGTAAGGGTTGATATCAGACTTTTGCTAACCCTGTCTATACACCCTTTCCAAGACTTGTTCACCTTTGGGCATGAGTTCACCGGTGAGTGGGCAGAGGGAGGGCAAAGTCACCACTTTCGTGCCATTAGCGTGGGTCAGTGAGCCACACCGGTGTGGCCGCGGCACCCAGCTGCACGGGGGCTGCAACGCACCTGTGCTGATCCGGCCCTTGGAAAAAGGTTTAAGGGGATGGGTGAAAAGCAGAAAATGAGCCCTAGGCAGCAGAAGCACCAGCATCATCCTTCAATTCCCGGCAGGGACATGTTTTTCTGTTTATCTTCAGCTCCAGTTTGTCAGGGAACCAGACTCCTTGACGCAGACGGCAGCAGTAGCCTGGAGTAAATTTTGCCTTAGACAGCTTAACCCAAGTTTTTTCTTCTTTCAATCCAGACAAAGCCTTCTTCCTACTTCAAGTCTGGGTCAGAAAAATAATTGACCTTAAGTTGGTTAAACAAGAGTCTGGAGGCACTCAGTGCTGGCAAGATGAATTCAGAAGTCATAGTCTGCACGTCCTACATGTATCAGCTTCAGCCGCCTGGGATTTCAGCAGGACTGTTAAATCTTCCTGTACTGCCTCCACTGTTGGGGAGAATTTCCCACACCTGTGAAGATCTTCACTGTTCCTGCAACACTGGATGTACGTATCCCCAGGCCATGACAGTCGAATGTGTTTCCTTGGCAAGAGGCAAGGACAGCTAAGCAACATATGCTCCTTCTGTCTTGCTAGTATTTGCTAACCAGATGGTATTCAAAGAATGCAAGTCAGTGATGTTCTCTGTTCATCCATCTGTCCTGAAATTCTCACAGCCTAAAATGACTACGCTTTTCATCTCTAAACGTTAGGAGTCACTGAAATACAAGGTGGCTGTGGTAAAATAACAGTTAAGATGAGGTATACACCCCATAAGCTGGAAGTCACCCAGAAAAGTAAATAAAGCTTTCCACCCGATTCTTGATTCAGCTCCTTGCAACGTGCAGTACAGCGGCTTTGCAGCATTACTTAGCATCCTGAGATCAGCTGGAAAATATTTGTACTAGATTGTTATTTACGTTTACTGTGCTGCATTTCTTCAGGCAAGGACCACAAGAAGCAAAGCCACCAAAATGACTTTCAGAGTAGGCTACCATGAGTAGTATTTCAGCCACATAAAACATTTAATCTTAGTTTTACTCCTCCTTTTATACTGCTTAAAAACTTAAATTAGGAGACGGCCAAGCTTATCAATGCAAAAAGCTGAATTTATTTTCAAAACTGGACACATGGATGTCATTCAGCTGAGCTTTAATCTCTGACCTTTATATCTGTTAAACAGTACATAAAATAAATACTTCACCCAAGGATAGTATCTTCCACAAAAAGGTTAGCTGATTCAATTGGGATTTATCAGTAAAAATATTAGTTTATAATAATATTATTTCAGTCAATCAAATTTGTAACTCAATAGCTAACTACAGGCAGAGATCTCCACATAAGAGCTGATTAACTGCTTTTGCTTTGCAAGTGCAACAGTTCCTGACGCCTGCTTGGGCTGACACCTGGTTAACGGTCTTATCTTTGTCTTTGCAGAGCTGGGATTTCAAATTAGTTCAATGAAAAGATGGAGTTGTTCAGCCTCCTTTTCCAAAACTTGTATTTATTTCCCTTTCCTGTCTTCCTTGGATCTGAAATAGATCTATGGGAAGAGAAACTAAAAAATAAATTGTTAAAACATTGCCTCAGCATTTTCTTTACTTTTACTCTTCATTTTTACCAAATCTGCTCCAAGAATCTACCAAATAAACTGTTTTCCCTAAAATTCTCAAGCTTTACTCAGTCACTAAGGCAATTTGATGAATTTCCAATGGTCAAAACAAACAAAATATCTAAATCTTCAGTTTGTTATGCATAAGATGTGCTTTGGTGCTTTTCACTTCATTTAGTTATGTAAAGGGTTTTTTTCCCCTTTTTGTTTGTAAAACAAAAGTTTGGCATGCCGTTCCCCAGGAACAGGAAGAGATGAAAAACAGGATTTATACCAGCTTGTTAATCTGAGCACTACAACGTCAGAAAAATAATTTTAGGAAGAACAATTCAAAGAAATTACTCGTTTCCTAAGCCCACACAATTTCTTTGTATGATTTAATACAGGTGTGAAAAGCCACCATCACAGTAGGGAAAAGATTTCATCCTTCTGAGTTTTCAGACAGTCAATGAAAGGTTTTACAAAATCCGTAGGAAATTAGATTTTTAATAAATTATATTTTGAGTTACTATACTTACGTATATGGATATAAGATATATCTAATTTCTAGGCTATCTTAAAAGTCAAATATTTCTTCTTTACCTTCTTTCTTCTTTTATTTCCAACTATGCTTGCAAAGCTAATTTACTGGTGCTAATCTTTATCCTTTGAACAAACACAGACAAAGAAAAGACCTAAGGAGCATATTTTCACACAATAAGCTACACTTTTTCCTTCATTCCCTCCTGTTCAGCTGATCTTGTAGTTCTTTGGAACTTTTATATGGATAATAACAGATATTATGGAAAATAAGCATATTTTTTACTAGAAATGATAACATTTCTGGTTTCTATAATGTTTACAGTTTCTCTAAATAAGCTTTATTTAGTCATGGAAAAAGCTAGGAATTAAGATTACAGCTGTTTATCAATATTTGAATAGCTACAATTAACATTGGTGTATTTTGTATGATTAAATTTTTACATATGATTTTGTTACCAATGACAATTACTATTACAGTAGTCTTGGACAGACTATTACCATGACAAAGTCTTTGCTATTTAACTACTGCTCAGTATTTCATAGGAAATTAATTTGATGGTTTTATTTGGGTATCCATTGGACAAGCAACCACATTATCTTTAAACCAAATCAAACAACCCCCTGTAGCTAGCAGTAACTGGGAAGAATTGAGATGAGTACCTTTATATGAGTAGCTTTACCTGCTCTACAAAAAAGACTTTCTCCCGTAGTACCAACAATTAGTGCAGATCATTTCAAAATCATAAAATTCATTCAAAGCTCCACATGCACAAAGACAGTTCAAGTGCAGAGAACATGACATTTAGAGTACGCTGAAGTACACAGAGTCTGCAGCAAATGGGATACAATTTTCCTGACAGTTCAATGACTGTAAGAAGGACCAGATTTTCAGACACATTAGCAGGTCAGAAAGGTATTTCATATTGGGAGACTGAAAGCAAAATTTTAAAAATGTGTTTCAGTTTTAATAGGTGCTCCAAAATGCATATAAACACTTTTGATAGTTAACCAAAAGAGCTAAGTTAGATGCCTAACAAACTCAAAGGCAACTCCTTCTTCTGCACCTGTCAAAGCAACTAGGTGTCCTTAGTAACCCAAAGGTAGCTATCCGGATGTCTGGGCATCCAAATACCTGCCAAAACCTGACTTTCAGCGCCTGGTACTCTTTCAGAAAATTGAATAGCGTGTAATTTAAAAAACTTTTCTCTTTTCCTCAGCTTGTGAGGTATGAAATTGAGCTAATCTGGGAATTTAAATTCCCTGGGTACATTTCCCCATTGCTAATTTAGCACAACCTTTTCAAAAGGATATTTATGTGCAAAAGATACCTTTACGTATGTATGAGGACACCTTTGTATTCTCCTCTCGCAACAAGGAGAGTACATGGGTTGAACAAGTTAAGCACCAATACAAACTTGGCTTATTTATGATATAAGAAGGAAGTAAGCTATTTTAATCCTTAAATGAGGTGGCTATGCCTCTTGAACACACCATAGGGAGGTAACTACCATATATTATATTTATATGTGCACAATAAGTATACAACTGTTCAAGATGTTCCAGTGTCATTGCTAGAAGTGATAATGATATATGATGATGTATCTGTGCCGACAGCTGAAGGAGAGAGACAAATACTCATCTGTAAAATGTTCACGCATGCACAACCTATGGCACTATATTATACGTCAAATGCTTTGGCCTGAGCTGAATTAAGTATGATCTACAGCTAGCATTCATTGTACCTGACAGATCAGTAAATCTGTGTTTTGGCCCTATGAGAGAACTGAGAGCGGTCTTCCTGTTCACCAGGATCTTAAGAAAATGGGTTATATACTAGTGGCAAAGATTAACCCTTGGGAAGAACTTTAAGTCATTTTAGAGTGCACTTGGCATTTTCAGAGAATACTGTAACAGAAACTCTAACCCCCAAGGACACCAAACCTTTCAACACTTGTACAAATAATTAACTGTTAGGAAGAGCCCCAGTGCTTTGCCCTAGCAGAACTGTTCACATTTCCACCTCACACTGAACACAACAGGGGAGTCAGGATGCAGTACATATGGTAAAGCGAAGAAAAGAAAGTATGGATTAAATATCTTACACTATGTCAGTACTTAAATTTCTGCAGATATATTCTAAGTGACTCACGTTTTTGTACATTTAAATTTAAATAGATTTAGCTTTGATAGGGAAGGTGAGGGAAAAGATTCAAGAACAATGTAAATCAGATGAAGGTAAACGTTAGATGAGAAAATTTGCAAAAACTATTTTAGCTCATGTATGCAGCCCTCAATGTATTTGAATCTGAAATAAAAATACTTCAGTGATGCAACTAGTTTACATGATTATCTAAATCTTATGCAAAATACAGAGCTCTACTTGAGGATAAAAAATAAGCTGGAAAATGTCAAGAAGGCAGCTTCTGTCAGATAATTGTAGGTCTGTTGCTTAACCAGCAGAATACAAAATTCAGGGCACCAAATTAAAACAAATCATATGCTTTCAAATTTGAGAAGCTATTTCAGTTTTTTATGGTATCAGAATAGTAAAAGGAACACTTATTTCATTGGCAAAGTATACACCTACAATTAATAACACTAGAAATATTAACCACACATTTCAGATATGAAATAAAAATATGGAAGCACAAGGCATTTTTTTCCATGAAAAGACAGACATTTTTCTAGTGCATAAAGTGCCCTTCTTTGGTGATACACTTATTAACAACGTCTCTACAGATATAAGTACTAAGAGTGCTAGGACACCAATAAAATCCTATTTTACAAAACAGAGTAAGGAATTTTGATTTTGAGAAACTTTTTTTTTTATCTAAACCTCCTCTAAATTAGAAACTCTTTTTTCTTCCACAAACATTGATCAGTTTCATGAAGTTGACATGAACTTTTATGTGAATGAACTTTTTTTTAAAGTTGTGAAATTCAAAGGTATAAGAACTGTACAAACGCATAATATCAAAGTTCTACCAATATGTTCTTCATCATGAATTACAATGACACTTTTATAGTAGAGAAAGTGACAAAGTGATTGACTCAACATGCATTCATAAAAAGATACAGGGAAATGTCTACACTTCAGGTTCCAGAGACACTGAAGATTTCATGGCATGGCACTCTTCACAGTAAATTTGAACAGAGTTCTTCTAGTCAAGACACAGATTTGAAGATATACATAAATTTAAGACATACAGATTTGAAAGAAAAAAAACCCAAAACCACCCTTCTGTTTCTTGGGAGGATTTTCCTAAGCTTCCATAACTTTAATTATGACTGCTCCTTGGTATTTTTAAGCTTTTTCAGTTTATTACCTTTTTTCTTGAATAGAGTAATAGGATAATCTTTACAAGCTGAAAGACGTGATTTTAATATGAAAGGCCACATAAGCAGATCAACTCAAAAAGTGACACAAGAATCAGTAATTCACATTAAAAAAAAAATATAAAAAATAATCACAGCTGTTCCAGGTCTGGGTGTCCTTAATGCAGCTACAAAAATGGGATTTCAATTTTTAAATATTTCATTCAGAAGACAGTGATTTTTTTTTATTATTCATAGCAGCCTTACTCATATTTTGGCAAGTTGGTAATCAATTACAGTATTGTGAAAAGAAGAATATCTGGGCTGCTACTTTTCATCAACAGCATCTGATAATGTCATGTCCTAAATGAATAGTCGCTGCTTTCCACAGTTTTATAGTTTGCACCACAGAACGCAGTCAACAACTCTGATGAAGAAGGTATATTCCATAAGCCATTCTACTGCCTTCCTGACTGTGCCAAGCCTGGATCAATCAAAGCCGGTCACAGTCCTTGGTGTCTGGGTGAGAATTTACTTCTTCAGGAATTAAAAATATGCCTTTCAAGCACAGTATAAAGAGTATAAACCAATACCACATTCTGCCTAACTCAACTGATTAATACCCCTCCACCCAAAGTAAAAATCTTCTAACAACCTAAGCAAAACAATTTCTGAAAATTAAGATTTATGGCATGTGAGCTCCTATATCACTCAGAAACCAAACAGTGATACTATTTTTTTAAAAAGCTTTGTGTACAGGCACAATTCTGTTGATGCTTTCAAGAATTCCAAATAAAGTCTTATGATTAACATCAGGAGACTCATTACTGAGAGTGATTCAAGTGTTACTTTACCCCATATGCCATATATGGATACACGCTTTATATGCGGGCTTATTATAAATGCATATGCTTATTTATAAGAAATATCCTGTTGAAATGAGTAGAATTGCTAACAAAAGTTACTGCTCACTTTATACCTTTACTGGATTAGAACCTTAATTTTTAAATACTGGAGGAGGGAGAGTTCTGATTTTTATCTTTAAAGCAGTGCTTCTAAATGCATCACATAAAATCAATTATAATCAACTTTAATATAGAAACAAGATCACAAACACTGTTTTCAACTATCAAGCCTGTTTTAAATTATCTGAAATGATGACTCTAGTTATTATTGGTAGTATTAAACTGCCCTGCCTTAAATCACTTTATTGTATGGTCCACCATCATTACAAAGATCAACAATAATTAACAATCTAAGAGTTCACTGTTATCTGTAATCTATATCAACCGCAAATAGTAATTAGGGCAAGTACTTAAAAAGAAAGTCAGTTGCTAATCATGGATATCTGACTGAATCCCATGACTTCTAGAGGCAGGTTCAGATTGACAGCACCATCTCACAGCCAGTTTCTGATGTAAGTAACGGATCAGGTATATAAAGCAACACGCTCTTTGGAACTGAACAACAGGAAGATACTTGCGGCCAAAACAACACTTACACAGCTATGATCACTATGCATTAGAAAAAAAGAGACATAAAAACATACTTGAAAGCTATTTATTTTAAATTAAAAAGATTAGGTTTCTCAAAAAAAAGTTAAACCAATCTGGGCTTTTTCTTTCTTTCTGTGGGTTTAAAAGGAAATCAGGTATCATGGCAGAAACAGAAGTCAGGTAAAGAGATAACCATATATTCCAGGAAACGATGGGTGATGTAATCAGATAAGTTTGTCATGGGTTCATTTCCAAGAGAAAGATTATCTTTCAATAAATTAATTACTAATCTTTGCAAGGGCATAACAAGAGTTCTTCTCAGACTTTATTATTATTCCTCATGTAGATGATTTGAAAGCCCTTTGTGAATTCCTAGTCTTAGGATAATTCAAGATATACGGTGTACCTTCAAAAAGAAAGGCAAAAAGAAAACACACATGTGGATCAGAAACCAGTATCTAATTTGTGTTCTACAGCACAATAGAACAGTAAGTATTTAAACACAGGTCTTAATATTTAGGTAACTGATTTTTCCTGAATTTAGATGAGCACCATTTGTGTCTTTTCTCATACTTTACAGTCACAGACCTTAAAGCTTTATAATATAAAGACCATTTTTCCATATGAAGAACGGTCAAATTAGTACTGCTGGATTCTCTATAATTAATACAAAAAAAGAAACCTATCAACCCCAGAGATGAAGATTTAATAAATTCTAAAAAATTAGGAGCATCTGGAGAATTACTGAGCAAAGCCACATATTAACCCCTGTGCATAGCAGAAGCCAAGGAGATCCATGTATCTTGCAAGTAATGTAACTAAAAATGCTTTTTGGGACCTCAAACAATTTTCACCTGCCCCGATACACTAGTCTATCGGTATTGGTATGTTTCATACAAATATACATTGAAGAACTGGTCCTCAAAATACAATGTAATATGTATATTAACGATGACAGATTGGACTTTAAGACTTCAGTAAAATGCAGATACAACAACTATCTATGATGCAGAAGATCTTCAATTACAATCTCACGTTCTGTCATCTGTTCTTATATTCTCCCTTTTGGTGCAGTTTGATATTCAAAAGATATGACAGATGTTTACTTGTTCCGTTGTGCCACTGCAATTGAGTTCGCCTATGGATCTATTTGACATAACATTTAAGACTTGTTTGTGATACAAGCTTGTGGGGTTTTTTTCTGATTTTTTTTCAACTTGAGTAGTTGAAATAGTCTGTCATTCTCAGATCTAATATATTAGGCCAAAGATCACTGAAGTCATTGACAGCATAAAGCACCATAAATTATGGCAGATCTCTCAGTATAAAGTGATGTTTATATTATTTTTCATCTTCTTCTGATATTTTTAATCAAGACTTATGCTGTGACAAAACAGTCACACAAATGGTGTCTGAGGATTTAGAAAAACCTTCCATTTTGAAAATGATGGAAGTCTATTTTACCTAAAGGAAGAATAGGATGAAAGCTATAAAAACTGTACATGCTAAGGATGCGTTTGCTTCTTTGTTCCCACTTAAACAGAGATTTAAATATTTTTTCACAATGTTGGAGAGCATACATAGCATTAAGTGTATTCAGAAATAAAACACCAGGAATTTTAGGGGGAAAAAATTCTTCTCCTAAGCTGAAGCCCTCTGTCTGTGAGGCAGAGAGGACTGGGTCTGAAGAGATTCTCAATGTACACAGTCCCCACCAGACTGTCAGATCATTCCTGAGACCTGACCCAATAAGCGTTCACAGCTGTGTCTGTACCCCAAAAAAACGGGAAGGCTTCAAGCCATCATAAGAACACTTTGGTTTTCTTCTGCTGGGGAGCCTGGACGTTCATGACAACTGGCACTGGGCTAAACTCATGCATTCTCAAAAAAGACAGGTCACTAAGTTTGATTCTACATGCTAGAGGAAGATGTAAGCTTAATAATATCTTTTCTTTATGCCACCTGCCAAGAAAGGCTGTATTATGAGGCCTCTGAGACCTGAACATCCACAACAAGACTGCGAGTGCTGTAACGTGTTAGTTCATCCAGTGGTGTGGGTCTGTTCATAACTCAGAACAGGGGAGACTCTGGAACTTGCTGTGGCAGCAAACGCTGCCCTTCCCAAGGCAAGAGTCCAGCATTTTTGCAGGGCAACCATGTCTACGAGTACTGAGCATTCTGCTTGTGCCAAGGAATTTATGAAGAGGCATACCTCAATGGAGGCCTGACAACGACTGGGCATGTCTTCAGGATGTTGCAGTCACAGCCACATGGTTTAACAATACAAAGGCACCACAGTCAAGACAGGCAGGGAATCTGGCCACAGAAGCATGGAGTACTCTTAAATACTTAGGCATGATCTGTAAGTCTCCTGTCCATATTTGAAACCGTTATCAGGGATCCAGTTTATCCTGAGAGGACCTAAGTAAGTATGCGGATGAAACCTAAGGATATTATCTCAAAGGGAATTAGAAGCAAAGTAGTCACGTGGCCAGACAGAAAGAAGCTTTTGAGAGATGAGGCAAGCCGGAGGGAGTTTATACATATACTGTATATATATATATACTGTATAACTTCCTTTTATGTAACTTCAGCTCTTCCCAATAATGGCATAATCAGCTCTTGGTCTGCACTGAGGCTGCTGTAATACTTCATCTGTAGAGGCAATCTCCTTATTAAACACTTATTTATTAAGCAGAGCTTTCTGGTTTCAGCATCAGAGAATTTCTAAACTACAGAAGAATGTGCCAAGAACTTGGAGCTTCTGATCTCTACAGGAGTATGAACTTCACTCATTTCCTTTCCTTCTTGATACTTTCTACTATGGAGAAATAAGGTTTGAAACAGGCCATTTCTACTCCTTTTCTTCAAAGAAGGTTATAAAATGCAGGACTTAAGAAGCACACGTAAACTGCAGGCTTTCCCACGTGTCTATAAATGCACTTAAACCCTATGTGATTCTGACCCTATCTCCTAAACAGTTACTAGCAAAAAGTATCAGCCCTTACAAAGGCAGAAATAAGAGAAGTGTTACATGATGTAAAGCACATAAAGCCACAAATAAAAAGGAAAACTTCACGTGTGCTAAACACCTGTTCCGTTTTCCACATTCTTTTTCTTTTTAGAAAGTCCTGCAGGCTTTCAGGTAGTTTCAGGACAACAGGTGGCAAAGTCATGGGATGCCAGAATAGAAATTTATGATCAGTAAATTCCAATTTGTTAAAATGAAATTGTTCTATAAAGAAAGCATCAAAATAATCTACAACATTAGTACTGGAAATCCATGTGGATTGTTTTAGAATTACTCTTCATTCCTTTTCATGCTTCCACAGTCCAGTGCAAGGCTTCTGCAAGGGTTCTGGTCTCCCAGAACCGGCTTGCTCTCAGCTTCCCATCTGCACAGACAGCTGGGTCCCATTTTACCTCAAAACATTTTAATTCAGAGAGCCACAAAGTATTACCACAACCCTATTACATACAGAACATTATGCATTTTCATATATAGAAAAGTAGTATTTATGCAACATATATAACTAAGAAACAGACTGTTACTGTGATTGCAGTATGCCTTAACATACAATAAACTGAGTTACATGGATTATAACCAGAACTAGGTAGTCCCAAAGTGGTGTCAGGATCCCAGGGAAGCAGTAGACTGTATGGCACTTGGATAAAAAATAAGGAGAAACCAGAGATCAAGTACGTAGAATGTCTAGAAAAAACACACAATACTGTCATATCACTCCACGCATTACATTCACACACTTCCGTGAAAATACCTGTATGGTTTGTACAAATCCATGAGGAGGAAACACAGTTTACTGCCAGCTACTGCTTCCTGATAAAACTGTCAAGAGCCAGGACTTGAATCATTTGTTGTTTATTTAGGAGCTAGAAATTTAATAAAGAATGGGGAAAAAAATCACTCCTGTCTACACCATGGTAATCAAAAGGTACGAAAACCTATGGACCTATTTGCAGATGTACAACCCCTCCATATCCGGTACTACATTAAATTCTTATTTATATGTGTGTATAAAGTGATAGACAGGAACTAATGGATCTGCACTTTGGGAGTACATACTCCTCAGTAACACACAGGCAGTTCCAGAGGTAAGCACAACAGAAATTTTGTAGAAATAATCAAAGATTTACCACCGCATAAAGACCATTAATAGAGGCCATACAGAAACAAACAACGCAAGTACCCGTTCAGCCACTCAGTGGCTGTATAGATCACAATGGATTGAAAGGAACTTAGAGATCAACATGAGGATGTACTGCCCGAAGGCTACCTGCATCTAAATTTGCCTATCGGCAAGCTCTTTTCTCCCTGACATACCAATCCTAGAATGTTTTGAAAATACACATTTGTACACAATTTCCAAACATCAGGTAGTGTTGAAAAACTGATGCTGCAATCTGGTTACCACATGACAGTCAGTCTTTGACGTGACCACAGCACACATCACTAGGACCTTAGGGTGTAGACCAACTCTGTTGTATATACAGTACGTGTACTTGCTGCATACACAATAATGACGATGCCAATGCTTTCAGGTCTGATTGTAATCCCAGGCAGATGTGTGGAAGCCAGTCTCAGAGCAATACAACTGGCAGTAAGCCTGCAGAGTACTCAGTGGACCGCTTAATGCAATGTATCCAGAGGTCTCCTCATCTATGTTCTGGATGAGTAACTCACTATTCTCCACTGATATGCATTGGTTTTGCATAAACAAAGACTTTGAGACTTTCTGTTTCCGCTCCCAAATTTCCCCTCTAAATTTATCTATTCAGATGTGAAGGCAGAGCACCCTTATGACCACAGAAAGTATTCAGAAGTTTGCAAACAGACATTTCAACTTTCCTTACATTGCCACTTCCAAAGTCAGGCAGTGAAACCACCTGGTACAAATTTTGTTAACAATGATCAATGGCTTTGACTAACAGTAATTGCACAAGCTCTGTGTCAGTTAAAAGAATAACTGCAGAAGTTCCCTTCAAGATCACCGATTCTGAGGATGCTTGAGAAACAACGTATCTTAGTAATATATCCCATTCAAGATGGAGGCAGAATGAGTTTAGATTTATTTTTTGTGTGTGCCATGATCCGAAGTACTCACATTTGAGATGATACTGTAACCAAGGCTCAGGAAATTACTTAATCAGATGCCTTTGTTAGAAAATCAAACAAACAAAAGATGTGATTGATTAAATTTTAGAAACTGTGGAAAATTAAGGCTATTCAAAATAATTTGGACACAGAACTCTTGAGACAGCAAACATCAGCTTAAGAAACATTTCTGTTGCTAGGAGACTATAAAAACAAGACGTCTATATAGTAAAAGTACTTCTGATATATCAAGAAGAAAATGGCTTGGTTAAAGAATAAATGAATGGTAATTAATACACCTAACAGCTAATAAGAACAAATTCATTCAACAGTGGTAACAGTGCCAGAAACCTGTCCCGATGGCAAGCTAGCTACTGTCTTAGTTTTCTTTGGAGCAAATTCTCCAGCTGCCATTCCCACCCCCAGTGAGCCTACCACTTGCTCATATAAAAGGTCATCCTTCTCCCAGCCAAGAAAGTTCTCATATCATTTTTTTCAGGGGACTGGTTTATTCTTGAAAGTAAAACTTAGAAGAAATATCAAAATATGCAGAGAAATTCTTCTAGTCTCCTTTGTTACAGCCGCAAGATATTTTTGAGCTTTATCTATCTCAGAACTGTGAGAAGGAAAAAGCCTTCCCTCCAGTATATCAGCATTATCCTCTGTAGCCCCATGGATCCTGGGCAGTGAAACAGTTCGATAGAACGCAAGTGATTTTTTCCTAGCACAGGTCACTGCTTAAAGCCAAGAAATAAACTGTAAAAGGACTCAGTTCCTTGATGCTGAACTGGAATCCAGATCCAACTATTACATACCTAATTTGCTGTACAAGAAGATAGGTGCTTAAGATGGCAGATACAAAAAAATCCCCTTTTGCCCCTGTCCAAATTTTCAAACATTATTTACGATGCTAAATTTTAGCATACAGTTTCGGTAAGAACATGCATATCACCACATGGTAAAGTTCAGCAGTAACTAAGCAAGCCATGGAAATACTAGTAATTTTTATTGTCTCCCATACCTTACAGACTTTTTCAGATCAAGTAGAGCTACCTGGCTTTTAAAAGACTAACCAACAATAATACCATAAATTTGTTGTACCTCATGGAGCAGGTGAAACATTTATTCTCTTTTTGTTGAAAAGTCAATGAAGAGAGACTAGTTAAAACCAAGTAAACTTATATTAAAGATGTGAATTGCCACAGATGTTTGTTAACTGCTTGACTGGTCACAGCCACTTGCCAACCTCACGAACAGAAACATTCCCAACTGATTGCAGCACATTAAACCTTTTTCATTTATTCTTATTGATTTAAAGGATACTTCTACAGAGGTTAAAGATTTAGACAGCTGTTTCATCCAAGAGGTGCTGAACCAAATCAGTCTCATGACAAGGAGATTAAAGTGACTTTTGTGCTAACGGGTACCATTCCAGTTCTCTCCTTTATAAAAACCATAAAATAAAACTCTACATAATGACACGAAAGATAGACTTTGATAAAAGGATATCAGCTCTGGTACGAACAGATAGACAGAGCATGCCAAATGGACCATAAAACGTACCCCTTCAAGGCTAGCCTGTGGAAACTACACAAAGAAATAGGCGCATTATGTTGCATTGCTCTCAGTCAGCATAAGTAGAAGTGGCATAGATTATACTTTTCCACTGCATTCTCTTTTCATAGAGAGAAAACTGATCAATGAACCACTTATCCAGCCTGAACAATATAAATCTGTTGAGTTCAACAGAGCAGTTGTGAAAGGTGCTTGAACAGGACAAATGACTTAGATAAAGATTCTCTGGCTGGTCACCAAGGACCTCCTGTATCAGGAGCAATGAAGACTTATCACAGATAAACACCTTGCTAAAATCTTTCAAGTAAGCCCAAGAGAGAAGGGTCTGTTGATCTGGGAATGCAGCTAGAGCTGTAATGCAGCTCGGTATAGTATTGCTTTGTATTAAAGTTCTCAACAGCTCCCATGAAACCAACATCAAGACCTGTCAGACCTAACTATTGGGTTTCTACAAATAAAATTTCTCTATGGAACTTTATCCATGTAGGAACAGTTACTCTTAGCCAGTAATTGTTCTTGTTTAGTACGTATCTAAAAAATATTTTATATATATATATATATGTTCTTTACAAGATATATATATATATATGTACACATATACATGCATATAAACTTTTCATCTCATGTAAAGGACTCAGGTCCATGAGAGAGATGCTTTCAGCTTCAGTTTTGGTGCTGGTTAGCATTTCCTTTTTTTAACCCACATATTAATCCTTTTCATTCCCATTTTTATTTGCACTGTTTCTGTCATGTGGTAAAGCAAACATGAGAAGAGCCTGATCTCAAATGTTAAGACTATAAACTATGTCTGTAAGTTATTTATGGTATCCACAGCACATGGCAGTCCAGGAGGAGAATGTGCAACAGCAACTGCTCTTACATACAGCTCTAGAGGAAGACAGGAGCAACTGGCAGGAGAATAAATGTTTGAAGAAGCATCAAGAAAGAAGGATAGAGGAACAGAAAGAGATAAGCAGAATATATGTAGAAAAAGTAGTCTCCAGCTTGACTTCAAAATAAATCCTGGAAAGAATAGGTCTGTTCATAAAAGCTATACACATTCTTTGTCTTAAACTGCTGCCAGGAGCAGGCCAGGAGGAGCTCCAAACAGAAGCCTCAGTGCAGACCAAGAGCTGATTATGCCATTATTGGGAAAAGCTGAAGTTACATAAAAGGAAGTTATACAGAGAACTTTATCATTCTCAAAGATGAAGCTAGCATTCTAATAATATGCTGGAGTAATTTCACTTCTTGCAGAATTTTATTCTCATCAGAACTGGGCAAAATGTCCCAAAGTAAATTAATACATCTCAAAGAACTCTTTTCTCTTCAATGAAATACTGTACAACTCAACAAGTATCAGAGATGTAATTGCTTCAAATATGGAGGTTTCCACTACATCTATCATATGGTGTGGAGAATTTATTCCTCAATGAAACTTATTTTATACAGTCAATTCCATTCAAATATTTGACACCTCCAAAGGCAATGAAAAACAAATCTTATCACATTAATTAAAAATTCTGGTTTAAAAATGTTCTTAACAGATCTAGCAGATTTATTTTGGTTGTGAAAAATGCAAATAAATTGTACCCTTAACTAGCATTCTTTCTCAGCAGCATCCTGCCTATCTACCTTTCAGCAACCCACATTGTCTCCCTATTTAACATATCAAGTCTGATCAGCATTTATACTCTTTTCTTTACAAGATAATTCCCTAACTGAATCATGCAAGTCAAGAAAGGCAGCTCTTGCAAGGGTACCCAATAGATGGGTAGGCAGCTCTTGACAGAAGTAAGTTTGAAATCTGAGCACGCTCATGTTGCAGTTGAAAATGTAAAGTTCCTGCTTTAATTGTGAACCACTTTAACAGGAGACAAATAAGATTTCATCCTACAATAGATGAGTGTTGATATGAAATCAAAACTCCCACTTTTATCTAATATCTTCTCTACATAAACAGAATTTATCTAAACACTTCTATGAAAAAGCTTACCCAACTTCCTTTGAAAGCACTAATAGACTATGCTTCTCTTGCGTACTTCAGCAATCTAGACAGTTTTGTCTGTAGTTGTTTCAAAGAAACATCACACTGAACAAGGGTGTGCTCTGGGGATGTCCTGAATAATACAGGGAAGGTCTACTGCACTGCTTTTTCTCCAACCTGGCTGGTAGCCAAAGAGCTCCAGTCCAGAACCTCTGCAGACATGTAGTCAACGGCATGACACAACAAAGTTGGCGACAGCACACGCTAACACAGGCATATCACCTACAGACTGAAAATGGCTCACTTCTGGTTAGCCCGGAGAGCAGAAAGAACTGGAACCCACCTGCACACTCTACCCCTGTAACAGTCCCTAATGGTATAGATGGTCCTGCAGAGGCATTCTGTGCCTTCAGCTGATGCTATGGCTTACCAAGGAATTTTCAAATCACAGTACAAAACGTCTTCCTGGGGATTTTATAAAGTGGACCCAAACTCCTCCTCCAATGTATTCTCAGCTCCACTCCAACTCCGTCTGAGCCAACTCTTACCTCTGGGAGACCCATTTCATATCTCCAGGAAGCTTTACTCATATGTCATCTCCTCCTTTGGGCTATAATCTTACATGCTTTTCCTTTTTATTAATGGACTCCACAACCTACCTTCAATGTCTGACAGCATTCAGGAAAGCTTCCCAGCCCACAAAGCCTCCTTCAATCTCTTACACTTCTCTGTCCTTGTTCAAAACTCTTCAGCCTTCTCTCTTGAGACACACTGTGATACATGTACGTTTCCTTATTCCCTTTCTGGGAGATTTTGTGGTCCTCTAACTGTCCTCTCCTGACCCCCTGTCCCCTTGGGAGTCACCTGATTAAAACAAGAAACATGAGGAACTCTTTCCCCAACTACTTGCCAATTTCTTGATCATTCTTTCCCTTAAAACATGTCATACCACACGACAAGATGACTAGCTTGTAGTTCATTGTGCTATATGAGGACCATGTTACAAGGAGAAGAAAAATCCCATACACGTATTTCAAAAACAGACAGTGGGATTCAATAGCAGGTATAGCATCACAGATTAATTTAAAGTGATGTTAAGCGAAGTTGATCTCTCTTAATCACATGGAGAGAAGCAGTGAAGCAGCAATATTTCATTATTTGTTATGTAAAATTAAGGGTTTACCCAGTAAAATGTAGCCTGGAGCCACACTGTCAAAATAACAAATAGCTCTTAAATAGTAGATGCCATCTTTTTGGCACCCAAACACTGCATGAGAGCTTAGCATGAGAGCTTAGATTTCTTCTGTGTGTAATAACTAGATTGTTAATTCCCCTATGAAAATATAGCCTAAGAGATTTGCTTGCATTTGAGTAAACCAACTCTATTCAACATTTCTTACTGGTTCTTTTAATCATGAAAATGCCTATTGAACTCAATGGGAGCTGAAGTGAATCAAGAATGCTGATCAGAGTCCTTGGAGACTGTAAAAATAGTCTCTACAAAAAAATTATTACAGGTTATATTCTGCTGAAAGGCTATGCAAAAGTTTCTTTTTCTGTAATTAAAAAATGTCTTTTAAAAATTGGTATGTAGCAAGGACCTTTAAAAGGAAAAAAGAAAAGCCCACATAATTGCTTGCAGCAGCAGAACTACCTGTCTTATTTATTAGTTTACAAATGGCATTCTCAAGGTACTACATTGCATTTATTAAGTTCAGTGCTTTTCAAAATATTTGAAAGGTAAGGGAAGGTGGAGTGAATCAGAATTATGCTGAATTCTTTTCAAGTATAAGCACCTCTATGTCACTGCCCACTTCTACAGGGTACGGCTCCAAAACTTCAAGCCTTGATCACTGCAGCAATTCTCCTTCCTCTGCCTTCCACACTGCAGTTGGACTATTGCACTTGGTGATAAATTGAGTTTATTCAGGTGCTAAATATTGATATTGACTTCAGTGATGCAAGAATTTTATCCCATGCTTACCATGGGATGAAACTTTTAATGAAGATAGATCAATGCACACAATAAAAGGAACTGGAAAATAAAAAAGAAAGCCAATAGCTGTGACAGCCCTAATGCGTGTTTCCTAAGAAAGGCAACAGATTAATCATACTGACTTTGCAAATGTGTTCATGTGTTGTTTGTATGTACATTTCTTCATACATGCTATTCTGATTATTATGTCAGGGAACAAGATCTTGGAGTTACCTGCTAGAATTTGGTTAGCAAACTTAACCGCCCCTGCACCACGACCAAGCAGACTTACAGATTTGGCAAGAAACTCTCTTTTCCAAATCCTTGCTGACCTACTGTAGCTAACAAAAATAAAATACCAGTAAGGTCAACTATGTGAAAAGGCATACTTGCTGGACAAAAAAAAAAAAAAAAATAACTGCATCTCACAAAATTATAATAAATTCCATCTGAGAGCCAAATGCTTCTCTAAGAAATGAGCTTTACTCCCCCCTATGCCATTTCTTATGAGTAAGGGCCATTTTTAGGCTATGATCTATGCTAGCTTCCACTGAATCGTGTCTCTGTCTTATTAAAACACCACAAATAGAACACAAGTAAACCATCAAGCAGTGACTATAGATTTCTGAGGGCTGAATAACTGTGAGTGGTAATTTGTAGTCATGTGCATGCAAATAAAAATACAACAGAGTACAACTGGTTTCTTGATTAATGATATCACATACTGACAATGCTTCAAGCTACACTTCTTGGGCAACTGGGAATCAAAAGAGCAGAGTTGCTGACAAGTGTGGCTGGAGGTAATGCGATTTCTATAAATATGAAACAGTGCTGAGTTACATCTATCAACAGTTATCTCTGCTGGAATATTTCAAAATGTCACAGAGTATACTGTAACTGGCTGGGAAAAAACAATAAAACTTGGCATTTTAAAAAAATCACACTATCTGGATACATTTCACTATGAATTGCTTTATAAATCTTGAACTGCTGGTCTACCAGGCAGAGAATAGTTGTGCTTACTCTCTTAAAAAAAAATAAAATAATGCTACAGAATTGTTTCAGCTGAGTTACCAGCATTTTTCTTAAGTCATTATTGTATTCCTTATATCACAGAAGAGAAGTTTAAGTGTGTGTTGGGGGACAAAGGAAAGACAACAAACATGCATAGCACACCAGACAACAAAAATATTAAAGATTACATTTGCTATTGATGAGCAGCATGATTTAAAAGTTCCAAGATCTACCGTCTAGTAATCCTTTAATGATAATTAACGTTTATCATCAGGTGCATTCTTCTTAACACATAGATGTCCTGCATGAGTTATCATCCATCAATCCATCAGATACAAATTTTAAACGGTATTACTTGCACTCTATGTGGATTATTCTCTAAGGCTAATTTATATTCATTACCTATTCTGCATTGTTTGTAGCAAATTTTATGAGCCCAGAGATTTTGGGAAAATTATAAATATAATGATGGCATGGTATTATTTTTTTTTTTAATACTATCCTGTGTATACGTAGCATAGATTTACACATTAACTGTCATAACACACAAAACTGACTATTGAAGTGCTTCCATACAGAGTCAAATTTTAATGTGATGAAAATAGCTATTATACTAAGGAAAGCAGTAAATCCTTTTGCCAGACTTTGGGGTTTCCTCAAGAAACATGCTCACTTCTCTTTAAAGTAAACATTCAGAATGAAATACAATGTAAATCATTTAATGGTTAATTTAAGTATAGCATGTTAGTGCAATATAGTGGTTAAAGTAAGGCTCAAAGACTGATGCATTTTGTTGCATACAGAAATACAAAGAAATCATTAAATATTATTATACTTCATGACAGGAAATATGATTATGTTGAAATTTCAATCAGGTTTCTTTGTCAGTCTAATAACAAGAATTTTAACATGCTGCTGCCAAAACCCAGTCAAGCATAGTATTGCATTCAGGAAATAGACTACAGCTAGATTCCAATTCTCTCTCTGGCTGAGAACAAGTGAAAATATCTCAACTGTTACACAATACTTTTCCTCTGCACCTCATACAGAATAAATCAAGAAAAACAACATTAAAAAAAGATTAATGAGAAAATACACCTTTTTTTTGATTGTTTTTTTTTTGTTTGTTTTCGAAATTCCTGTGCTTTTCTTTTTATAGTCTCACACATTAACTTACCCAACAGCATTGCACTCACTGCTAATGAAAAGAAAGCAAGCAGTACAAATCTTCTTAAGCCTCCCGTGGCAAGAAAACTATTACAGAAATGAATAGAAGAAAGTCTCTGGAGCCTTCCCCTTGCCCGCTTGTTTTACAGAAGGCAGTAAGGATCACACTGAGAAGTGTCAAAGCTGAATAAACCACTACCAACTGGGTTTATACCCTTTGGGTAGTTAGTCCTTCATAGATGATGATTCAACTTTGTCGAAAAAACAGTATGTGAGAAACAATGCAGAATCTACCAGAGGCTGTAGCCAAGCTTAAAACTGTAGACAAAGGAACAGTTTGCTTCTAAAGGTTTGCAAGGGAGGGCTTGTCACAGGACATTAATTCAAGCAAGCTGATGTTACATCAAGCCAGCGCATCTAAATACAGTTAATCTGCAGCTTTTCATGTTGTGTTCTAGGAGGCGTTCGGCTGCAGCGTGCTGGAGCCCCTGGGTTTAGCGTCGCTGAAAAACAGGAGAGCTCTCTGCTCTTCCCTTTCAGATTAAAATGCGCATTTAGCATCTAGAAAACCATGTGGTAAATGGTGTGTGTGTGGGGGGTTCTCAAGCTTTATTATGAGCTGCAACTGGCATCTAATATTGCATGTCTGATTAAAATTACTCTCCTGCCTTTGTTGTACACAAACTTAACACATAAAGGAGCTTTAAATGATAACATATAGAGGATTGTCTTCTAACGCTATCACAAACAGTAGGGGGAGAACCTGACAATAACTAGGCAACATTTGATTTTAATGGCTACTTTAGGAGATAAGCAAGAAGAATGGTGGTAAATCTGTATTTCTTTTATTATTCTTTTTCCGTGACCTTGTATTCACTGTAGATAGATGATGAAAAAACACTGACATGTGGAATTGGCATTTGCCTTTGGCATTTTACTGCAGAGAAATATTAAGCATCTTAAGTTCTCTTGAACTATGCAACGACAACTTTTTAAAAGCTTAAACATTAGCTGTAATGCATGAGGACTTCATAAATGCATCCTTTATGAATAACAGGACTCCACTTACTGTTCATTAAAATAAAGGCTCTGTGTACTCAAAAAAAAAAAAAAAGTATGAATAACTATGAAAATGAATTCATGTACAGCCTATGTATTACTAACAAGTCTCAACTTGTTAATAATAAATCCTCTTCTAGTTACTATCATTTTTTTCTTTTCAAAGGTACTTATATTTGGATTGTACTCCAACTTCTGAACTCACCCATTACCACTGAAGATCTGTAACTGTTCAGTTCTGTACTGCTGATTTCTGTAGGCTCAGCATAAAAAATTACTTTCTTTTCAAAAGTACTTATATTTTGATTGTACTCCAATTTCCGAACCCATCTGAGTACTGGCAGGATTTGTCATAAACATTGTTTATGCTGAGCATACAGAAATTTGAATAAAATGATGTGATCTGAAAAAAGGTGATACTGACAGGAATAGTCCATTTTTTCCCTCAATTTACCATAAAATACACCAATAAAGTCTGCTAGTGTAACTCTACAAACTCACCCTTCCTACTCCTGCTCCCTTCTCCTGCTGTGCAAGACCCTCAGCTATTCCTAGAATGCTGAACATTCCTTTCTGTTGCTACTAATTGAATTTCTGTGTGCAAATGTTCAATGGCACTATTCACGATTTCCATTTCTGTTCGTTCTTTGCCATTTCTACAGAACAGGCCTGTGCCTTTACCTGCCACACTGTCTTACCATATTGTTATGGATATTTAGAGAAGGAGCAGGAGCAGAAATTGGGTCACGTAAGGTTATTTTTCTAATTTAGCACTGATCTCTCCATAGGGTTCTTTACAGTAAGTGTTGTCTTGCAAATTTTGATGTCATTCCTGACTTTTTCATTTATAGTCAATTATGTTATATATGACAAAACTCAGAAATAGAGAGGAATGAGTTTCTCCAATATGCAAAGGTAACAGCACTACCTAGTTATAGCCAAGGTGAAAAAACGGACCACTGGTCTGGCCCACAGGAATTCTGTGGCAAGTAATAGCAGTAATACTTACCTAAATGTTGTTCAAAATACGAATTAGTGCAAGAATATTTTAGGATGACAACTGAAGGACTACATATAGGAAAACTTTCCTTCAGGAATCACAGCTATCTGAGTGCCAGTCAAATAGTAATTAAGTTTCAGTCATTGTTTAATATCTTTATAGCAGAGCATGAGTGGCAGAGCTCATTGCAGAGGAAGTTGAGCTATGCTGTACTACAGGGTAACGTGCTAGAGAGCAGATTCTAGCACCTTTGCACTGTTAAAATAGCAATTTACTCTAAGCTATCCCAGTCACTTAGGCCCTTTCAAAGCAAGTAAATTGCAACCATAGTTCCATAACACCGCAATAACACAATTTGCCCTTTGTGTTACCTTCTACATTTCTCGTTGCGGTGCACAATCTATCTATAGAGCGCATATTCACTGCAAACATCTGCTAATGAAAATGTTCAAGAGAATATAGAAAAGAAGTCAAATCATGCTAGCCCTGAATGCTAAATGTATTAAAACTACAACATAATGTACTCTAAATGTTTTTAATTGTGTAAACCATCAATCTAAAATACAGAGAAAGAATATTTAAAAATACAAATACTGCCACTAATTTATGCCACTAAACTGGACTTAATGCTGATGCAGTTTGCGCTTGGAAATGAAGGAAGTTTTAGACTTTATTCTTCCCTTTTAGTGTAACCAACAGTAGTATGGGACATAACTCTAGGAGTGTGGAGTCCTTCTGAGAACATTCCATCTGATGGCACTGGGCTTGAAAGAAAAACAAGAGGATGTTTTTACTAAGACTGGGGAGAAAAAAAAAAAAAAGCTGTGAATTACAGATTTCCTAACACAGTCCTTAGGACAGCCCGATGAAAGGATAAACTAATTCATACAGTTTTCCTGTGCAGTCTCCCTGTAGCTAATTCATTCTGGCTGCTAGCTTCCCAGAAGTATCACAGCGACACTCCAATAAAGACTTGCCCTTCCATACCTAGAGTTCCATCTGCCAACAGCCATGAGCCATGCTACTTCCAACTCTTTGTAACAGGAAAATTTAGAACTTTCTGTGAATGGTAGCGCTAAACCACAACTGTTCTGGCATCTGGTAAAGGATCCATAAGGGCCCTTGAGGGAAGAAAAAAAAAAAAAGAAAAAGACAGGAACAAGAAACAGTAGAAAATACTTAAAGTGCATTCCATTTGCCTTCTTGGAAAATCGTATTCATCTTTTAAACCTTTTCTTTGCACAATGGAGACCTAAAATTCACTTTTTTAGTACTATTTAAGCTGTCATTCAAAGGTTGCATTGCCAGAGTTCAGCACCTAGAGCTTAGCAAAGATCGTGAGACTCATAGCAAAATTACACGATAGTGAAAAGCAGTACTGAAAGGATGCTTTAGTCTTCTGCACTTGATGTGTGCCGATTCTGTTGGAGAGCCAAATATCACACCAACAGATTTGGTGCTGAATTCTCAACATACCTAGAATCCTTACTTTGTGTGCTGGTTTTGCCTGGGATAGAGTTATTTTTTTATATGATCGCTACTATGGGGCTATGTTTTGGATTTCTGCTGCAAACAGTGATGATTATACAAAGACATTTTAGTTATTGCTGAGCAGTGCTTACACAGAGTCAAGGTGTTTTCTGCTCCTCACTCCACCCCACCAGTGAGTAGCCTGGGGGTGCAGAAGAAGTTGGGAGGGGACACAGCCAGGACAGCTGACCCAAGGGATATTCCATAGCATATGATGTCATGCTCAGCAAAATAAAGCTGGGAGAAGAAGGAGGAAGGGGGAACATCTGGAGTTACAGCGTTTGTCTTCCCAAGTAATGGTTATGTGTGATGGAACCCAGCTTTCCAGGGGATGACTGAACACCTGCCTGCCGATGGGAAGTGGTGAATGAATGAATTGTTTTCCTTTGCTTATGCGTGGCTTTTGCTTTACCTATTAAACTGTCTTTATCCCAACCCGTGAGTTTTCTCACTTTTCCTCTTCCAGTTCTCTCCCCGATCCTGCTGAGGGGGAGTGAGTGAGTGGCGGTGTGGTGCTTAGCTGCTGGCTGGGGTTAAACCACGACATTTCACAAGACGTCTGTAGTATAGTGAAGATAATAGCTTACAGGTAATTAGTGATTACATGTAATTTTTCTGTGTATATCTTATGAACATTATTTTAATATAAACATGCAGAATTGATTTCACGTAAATCCACATATGGGAAATTCAATTAACTATTCTAGTCAACAGATGTTACCACAGGCTTAACTTTACATTTTAGATATTTGAACTTCCAGACTGGTTATATTAGTGCATAGACTCTCTGTAACACTAAGGAGAAACACAACTCACTTTAGCATTACATTTAAAATTGGAATCAGATTTCTGAAGTCTAAATACTGAAGCAGTGTTCCAGACTCTGGAAGGACATTAGGTCCAGCAGCACAATTTGGCACAGTGAAAACCATACTTGGAATAATGTGTTTAATTACATGGTGAGTAACACTGTCTCTGCTCTACATACCAGTAAGTCTCCATTATTCACCCATTACTTACGTATTCAGATTTGAGCTGAATTTTCTGGCAGACCTCTATCTCAAAGCCAAAAATTTAAACAAAATCATCAGATGGAAAGCCAAAGAGGGCCAGATGTTCAATTGATTCAAATAGGTGAAGAGCATCAAATCAGCAAAGCTACTACTCTCTTTGAACCCATCTATCCAAAGTAACAGAAAAATCACTTCTCAGCCAGCACCACTAAAGAGTAAGGTGATAGGACTTAAAAAGCATGCCTCTCCTGCTTTAAAAATGCAAATAATTTACTCGCAGTTAGAGCTGGAATACTGTTTTCCAAGATGAACCTTATCAGGGATGAATTGAATAAATGCTTTTGTATGCACAGAACAGTCAGTATTTATTTAAGAAAGTTAAGGAAGATTCTGAACAAGAAAACGAGATACAAAGGTCTGGCGATAAACCAACCTTGGTTCTCCAGCAAAGATTTCAAAGAAATAACACCCTTTTGTAACTTTAAATCACTTCCATGTGACAAACCCAATATGAATAAAACCAGTTTCTAGTCAATTTCTGTGTGGGCGTTAACCTTCAAGTTACCTAAGTTTGCCATACATTTCTTGGAATGCACTTAGTAATCAAACTTTTTCACCTACAAGATCCTTGAGAAGAACAGCCTGTCTTTAGCAATAGACTTCAATAATTAAGTCCTCACAGGTTTTTAGCAATCTGGAACTATTCTAGAGGAGCTTTTAGGCCACACAATTTCCTTGATCTTACCCACACAAGGCTAATGAACGAAAGCAGCAATATCAAATTAATCTTTAAAATATCTGTATATTGCCTAGCTGCTCAAATTGCTACTTGGACTTTTCTTCCCAGTTACAATTTCAGAAAAGTAAATTCAAAGGGTGTCCAGGCAAACAAACAGAGACAAAGGGAAATGGTTTCTTTACTGTGAGAACATCCTACCACAAAATGTAATCCCAAAGCCTTTAAGTATACCTCTTATACTCTGAATTAACAGCAAAACTAAAACTTGTTCATCTGTTAAAGTGGCCATGCAGGTAGTGCTGGCATAGGTGGCGTATCTTTTTCTAAATCCCCAAAACTCTTATGTATAGTTTGGCCTAACATCTATACTAATGTTCTTCATGCTTTCCCATCATTGGAAGGTGATTTTATTTTTTTTTTTTAGAGTTTCAGAAAAGACGCATCAATCATTTCTGATCACAAGGATTGTTACTTTCCTGAAATAATTCTATTTTTTCCCTAAAAATTTATCTACTTCCTTGCATTCTGATTGACTATAGATGTCTGATTTGCACAAGTTAATTTTGAAATGACTGCATAATGCGCTATTCCCTTTACTGTGATTGCCTAAAACCTATCATTAGCCAATCAAAGAGTAAGGATCTGCATAATCATTCCAGGGTATTTTTTGGTAACTACTCGGTGAACATATAATTTTCCTCCACTATGCAAATTTCACAAGCATATTTGTAAGGCTCTGATTGGACCTGTTGCTCAGAATTTTAAAGTTGTTATCCATGGTGCCATCCAAACTTCCCTATTTCTCAAAAATGTAAAAGCTCTAGAACATGGAAAATGGAAAAATAAACAGGAACACTCATTCCATCCCACCCACAACAGTATAGAGGTCTTCTATGCTAAAATATTAGAAGAATCTATGGGCCAGATCAGGCTTTCAATTACAAAGGGTAACAGCCACGATGCCTGCACAATAGCAGCTAGTGCACATGAAAGAACAGAATATAATTTAACCAGTCCTAATGCTGACTCTTAACAGCAAAAAAAAAAAAAAAAAAAAAAAAAAAAAAGGGCCCATTAATTAAATCACTGTCTGTTACCAAAAGAGTCCTTAACATTTAAATGGAGCATGTGTAATGAATAAGAAAATGTTATTCTAAAACACCTCTTCATAGAGAAACATACTTTTAAAACACCTGAGGTATCTCTTGGGTCCAAAATGTATGTAGGCTTTGCTGATGACTTTAACAGAAATACGATTATATCTTTCCTTTCATTTCCTTTACTCTTTGCAAATCAGCTACCTAACTGGCCCAAAGCAACGGTCAAATTATGTTGACTTACTGTATTTGTTTAGCAGAATATGTAAGACTGTGCAGTACCAAATTCCTTGTTATTTCTGTCTAGTAGAAAGAGTATTTCTAATGCTGTTCAGTCACTGCCGGTTAGCATCATGAATGTGGACACCAACTGGAAGTTAAAAGCAATGTTATTTTGGTATTGGGTGGCTATATGAATTCAACAAAAATCTCGATTTATCTTGAGAGCAAATAATTTATTGAAGCATAAATAACATCACATATTTATATAGCAAGTTTAGTTTGGCATTATCCTAAACACACATTTAAACTGTTAGGTTGTTTGAGATAATGATGGAAGAAATAGATGGGAAACCCCGAGTATTAAATACCTGTGCTGATGCCCCCAGAGAGCAAGCTGATAAGACACCTGGATTAACAACTCCACAGCTCCTGGGAGTCTCAGAACTAGTTCCTAGCATATACAGTGACAAACACAACATTTAACAGTTGAAACAGTGTGAAAGTGAGCATTTTCATATTAAGCCATAAGCATGTGGAGCACTGTATATAGGGAAACACCATGGCAACCTAGAATACTGCTTTAGCCATGTTTCCAAACACACGGTAAACATGTTATTTCACAGGGAGAACTTCCAAACTGGAAAAGTGATATAAATAATTCTTCTTTGAAGATAAGATAAAACTAACGGAAAGTATATTACTGGTTTTAAGAGATATTCTGCTTTCAGAATTAAGAAAGAACAAGCACAATCTATCACTCCCCAGAGCCATGAACACTGATGAGTGTGCAAGAGCTTTTGAGCTCAATGTCACAACACAGAGATACTTCCAGCCTAGCGGCAAAAAATATGTCTGCTTACAGCCATGGTGAGCACTAAGGCCAGGTGAAATACCAACAAGAACCCTCAGCCTTGTCTAAATTGAGGAGAAAAGGGCTGAGCTTAAATCAGAGTTTTCTGATTATGAATGTAGAGTTAGAAACTACAGCTGAACCTAACTACATGTTATTTTGGGAGAAGAGAGAGCTGGGCCAAGCAGCATATTACAATAGGTCAGTATGTAGACAGATTGATTATTCCAAACCAACACTTTACAGATGTCTTCATTTGATAGAAGCTTTACCAGGTTTGAAAGGAGGTCATTAATAGCATTTAATAACCATCCCATACTCTACCATCCATTGAAACTGAAGGTAAAAGGTTCTGACCTATGTGCAGTTAACAACCATCAAAAGAAATGCTAGAACATTCAAAAGTTATTTGTGTTGACTTCACAGGTGAGTCTCTTCTCCAACTGAAATGCTACTAAAGCTCACGACTATAGGGGAGTTGGAATGCTCATTGATTTTTCTACGAAATACATTTTGGAATATAATTTCATTTTAATTTGAAACAAAAACTTTAAATTCTGATTTTTCCTATGGAACAGAACTTCTGTTCTTCATCCAGCTCTCACATGGTTCTGCTTGTCTTGGGGATTGTCCAGAATAATGCTGTTCATTATAGAAGAGTGGTGAGTCTCAAAGTCAAGTTAAACTGGCAGCCATGTCATTTAAGTACTTACATTTTTAACTTGCTGAAATAATCAAGTACTTATTGAAGATTTTTAAGCTCAAAAAAAGTTATTTTTATAATTTTGTTTTTTACAGGAAATCTGTCTAGCAGCGTCACTATACACCAGCTGCAGCTATGATTTCTTATGTCTTAAGTTTCTCTAACAAATTGGTCCTCAAAAAAGGAAATATTTACCATGTGGGTTATTTATGCTTAACACACCACTTTCGCAGAGCTTCTGCAAGATACAACACAGCCTTTACACACTTGGGCACAATAAGTGTAATTTTGCTTGCACCACCAATGTCCTGATACAAACATCTTCTACTTGGAAACTAAATAATTTCAGACAAAAAGATCTTCTGCTTATGCAGATAGAAGCTACACAGACTGCAAATGGTAAAAAAACCTGCAAACTAAACCCCCAAAAAATAAACAACCAAAAAGCAGTAGAAACCTTTTTACAAATATATGAAGAAAAAATGTGAGATGGGATTCAAGTAAAAGAAATGTTGTCCAAGCCTTAGTTATCTACTACAGTTAACTATAACATTCTGCCCAGATATTTGTATTATAAACTTTCTGGAAAAGTTTTCAAATTGGAAATATGAACTGTCAACTCTTTAGGAGCAACCTTCATAATTTTTTATTTTAGGAGTTGTGAAATACACGCATGTCACACACTCAAGTTTCTCCCTGTGAGCACAAGGAATGATTTTAAATGAAAACAAAGGCCTCTAGAGTAATTTTTTTGTCCCAGGGTACTATCGAGTTGCTGCATGACAGGGACACAGCCTCCTGTAGGTCCTGAGCCATACCTGGTAGCTCTGCGATGATACCTCACTAAACAAGGGCACCTCTGAAATGGCAGAAGATACCTATGTTAGTAGCATAATTGCTCCAGGCTTCTAGTAGTAGCAAAGTTCAGCAATGCAACAACCCACAGTAACTTCCAAGTATAACGAGATGTGCTGTTGGTGACTTTATGTCTTAAGCTTCATCCAGTCTTCTGGTGAAAATATGATTTAGCGAAGGCTGGCGGACATTCAGCAGAAAAAAAAAGAACATTCATTTCCAATCTCTCAAACCGGTTTCCACTAGATGCCCTACACATGTCATATCACATAAGGAATAATATCCCAGTAACAATTTTGAGCTTTAGTACTTAGAAAAAGGATTTGTATGTTTGATTAGACTCCCTTTGGCATACAGAGTCAGAGGCCGAGTTAGACAAGACAAAAATCTGTTTGGAAGGATGATACTTGTTAGTTTAAAGAAGAAAGGGTGAGAAAATTTCACAGTTTTGAAATCTTTCTGGGCAAAATCTTACTATTTGCTGTTGTAACTACACAAAAGGAAAGAAAATAAGCAGCATTAGTGTATGAATCACACTGCAGCGCATACACTGCACACGTAGCAAAAAATATCTGGACTGCTCAGTTTCTTTTACGTGGCCTTTTCTGATACTCATGAAAAATTACATTTTTTAGCACTAACAAAAGTAAAACTCTTTGTAATGCATGCCCTAGCTACACAGTACGTGACAACTTAGCCAGTGGTGAATGATACATTTATTTCTGTAACTAAGGGCATGAAAGCGCACGTCTTTCAAACACTGCAGGTGGGCAAGTTCCTGATTTACAAGGCATATTTATTTATAGCATAGGACATAATACAAGAATCCAAACAGCTTTTAGGCCAAACGCAAATAAAACTAAATAGGATATGGAAAACTCTTCTCTTCCCTAGTAAATTGTCTTCTTTTTAAAGCAGGAGGAACAAGGCAGAGGAGATGAATGTTCTGGCAACGACAATACATAGAATCACATCAGAGGTCGTTTCCATTGTATTATCTGTGGTCATCTGCACTGCTCCATCACCTCATCAGGTGCACAGGATAACAGCAGTCTGTCTAGTTCATGTCATTGCATCTTTCAGCCAGATTCAATCTGAACTTGATTTCACAGAATGTAAAATCACTGCTATGTTTTTAATGTAAATGGAAAAGTGTATGCATTCTGGAGAACAGGTACTCTCTAGGACTTGAACATTAAACAAACTATGAATTTTGTCAGTAACACTAGCAGCATTCTAGCACTTGATAAGCTAATGGAAACATTAAAGCCATCTTGTATTTTCATCTCTTCCACTAGGTATGCTTATTTATAAAAGATACAATTTTGTATTTTTTTATGGTTTTATGTTCCTATGATTATGCAAATCTTATTTAGACAGAACAGAAATCCTGCAACTGAGTGTCAAAATGGCCTTGCTAGATTTTAAAACTATTCTATCCTAAAGAACATTTAAGAAACAACAGTATCGAGGATTTTTTTCCTTCAAAAATGTCTAACATTCTCTGCCAAATTGGCAAAAACATGACATGAAGTCAGTGTTGCAAATTTATTGTAAATTAAAGCGCTTTCCTTCTTTTAGCTATGCTACATTGCCTTCACTGTTATTGCTTAAATAACAGTGACTGCCTCTCCCTTTTCTGGCTTGCCTCTTGTCACTTCTTGTGATGAAATCTGTCAAACTATTAAGCAGGAACATGTTTTTCCTTTTGCTGCCACTGATAGCAGGAAAAGCATTTGCTGGTTTAGGTAAAACATCACAAATGACCTTTCAGGTATCTGATGAAAATATCTTCAGATTTTTATCTTTTCGTTTTCAGTTCTAATGCAAAATGATTCCTAGAGGTTAAGTACTGAAGCATTAACAAGATGCGCTGTAATCTACCACTCTACACTATGTTGTAATTCTGTGTACATAAACCATCTAAAAATTACTCTCTCATAGTATATGTTTTTTAGAAAAAGGTAAGCATTGTTCTCCTCCACCATCAGTGCTATAAAGATTCTACCACCTCATGCAAAAAATGACTCCTATTTCAACATGGCAAGTATATTAGAATATGATTTTCAGATCTTGCAATTTTATCTGAAAAGGAAAATAAAAACAACACTCCTCTCCCTCTGTTGTGGTAAAGAGTTCTGCACGGTGCCATCAGGGGTCCGGTAGCCTGCAGAAAGCTCATACCCTTACAGGACTGAATCTGTACAGGGGCAGAAAGGAAAAGTATGAAAGACTTGGCTGTGCTGGTTTAGCACCTTCACTTTAACCGCAACGATTGACATTGCTGTACCATCCAATGTCTTTAATCAAGGCTGTAGGTCTCTCGGGAGTAAATCTGTAAATGTACACGTTCATTTTGATGGCTTACTATTGTTCAGTTTTAAACTGCTCTTTTTCAAAAGAAGTTCTTATAAACAAGCCTGCCTATCTCCAATAGGCTATTCAATTTAGACATTCCCTCGGTAGTCAGCTTCTTCCAGAACTCCAGAAGGTTTTGATGAGAGAGATGGAGGAGGACAAAGTAAATGTTGTAACTCTGAGATGACACTTCAAGGTAAAACACTTCATGTAATAACATGCAGATATAAGTCTAAAACAGAAGCACCCAAGGTGAGCAGAATTTACGCAAATGAATAGGCAATAACAGACAAGAGCAGATGCGGAATAAGCTCATCTAATGATAAAAAAACTCCATAATGAAGATGAAGAGCTTAAACAAGAACATTAAATGAGAACAGAAAAGCAGTTTCATGATTAAAATAGAGGAAGACAGGCTTCAGTTGAAGGAAGGGACATTAATATTTGTAACTGGAGATGAAAGGGTTACAACACTAAATCAGAAGATAATAAGGAACACATGTAGGGACAGAAATAAAGGCCAAGAGTTAAGAGTAAGAAACCATATAGATGAACAGTCTCAAAGAATACATAGTAAACAGGCAAGCAGGTACTGTGAATGCTTTGGAAGAAAAAAGGAGTTTCCAAGCAGCACGGATGTTCTCATTGTGCAGTGCTATTGAGGAGATCATTCAGGCTCAAGTTACTGTAAAGGAGCGTAAAAAAGACAAAAGTCAAGTGTATCTATAGTGAATTTATGAATGATGTCATAATTTCATATTTAACTTGTGCCTGAAACACACCAGTATTTACTTTAAAAACGCTAGGATGCAATGTGTTTGGCACATGATTCTAATTTCTCCCAGAATACTTACGGCAAAGGAGCTTGTCTGCCAGCTCTCTCTGAACTCCCTTTCTCCTGATCCCACTTGACAGATCATTACTGAGATGTCTCAGGAGACAATAAAAGCCCTGGACCAGAGGGCCTATAGGGCACCAGATTTAGTGTCTTAATCTGCTGTACCCTCTTTTTTGTGTCCAATGTCTTCGCAATAAAGAAAGTATTTTTTCACACCGTGTAGTGCTAGATCACTGTGGATGCTACCATACGCAACTAATAAAATTCCACGCATCTGCTATTATTCTAAGTTTTGCTTTCCACAGGAACATTTCAATAGCCAGGCTAATTAGTATCTATCTCACTGCAACACAATTTGGTTTCAATATTAATTTAGATCTGTCTCTGTGTGTGGTGCATGTTTATATTTAACAAATACGTGTGACCTAACCTTAGGAAGCAAGCTGAGATCTATCAACTTTCACCATAGAAAAACAATCCACTTAAAGAAATGCAAGAAAAGCCCCTGAGCCTCCCTTTCAAAGCAGTATGTCACACTCAAGAACATGAAACCATCTAACAAATAGTTTCATTTGGTGGACAGAATTTAGTATATTAGTTACTCAATCTAGGCCAGCAGGTAAACTGTGAAAGATTTGATGGTTGAGAATTATGATACAGACGAAAATTTTTAAAATGCCAATAGTGCTGTATTATTACAATTTTCACTTTAAAAAGTAAAGCATTCAGTGTAAACCAGGCCTGAGTAATTACGAAAATGTAAGTACATCCTGTGTTAGAAGTTATTATACTAAGATCCACTTACTTCTCCTTTGATGCTTTATGACATGTTGAGGGTAGATAGGACTTCTTCATATACGCTTATTAAGCATATCAAAGTTTATAGAGAGGGCACTGTTTATTAGAGCTCATATAGTTGTAAAAAATCATTAAACATTGTAGGATGTAGGATTGCAGCTCTCTGTAAGTGGCAGCATGGAGTTTTGGCAAAATATGGCAAATAAATCTAATGCTATCAAAAGCACAGTAAATATAACTATAAATTGTTCCATGCAGTTCATTGCACAAGCCAGACTTAACCATCCCTAATTTTAACCACTGTGGTTACAGTTAAATCCTTGTGTCATTTATGTTGAATGAAGATACTAATGTCTCTAACCCACGACTATTTAAAAAACATATATTAGTATATAAATGTCAGCTGCCTCCTTTACAGTTTGAGTTATCAGCCTTTACACAAACTATTTAAAAGCTGGGGCTAAATTTTCCAAAAAGCCATTCTTGGATTTGAGTGGGGTTTTTTGGCAAACTTGTACCTACCGGCAGCTGTAAGGATGACTCAATTATTTGCAAAAGAGTCTGTATACATAGATTCCCAATTACTGTGCTATAAATAGTCTCATGCTAATAGGTTATTTTGCACTGACTGCCTCCTCATTCATTCAAGGTAGTTGGTGAGCAGCAGCACAGAGAAGTTCATGGAACAGTTAGTTCTGAAGCTGAAATATTTTTGTTTAGGTAACACTTAAATTACAATAAATTGTCATTGGAACAAAAATGCAAAAAACCCTATTTAGATCCACTTATATGGCACATTTGAGAAGACTAACTCATTTCTTTACAGTGACAAAACAAAGCATCTTCCAGTTTTGATAATACCAAAATGTTTTTTGTTATGCCACAGAAAGTGTAACAATAAAAGAGATCAGTAAAGTATGTTGAATGTAATATGAAGCAGAAAGGGGAAAATTCAAGTAAATTACATCAGAGGCAGTAAAGGCAGGCAGTTTAAACAGGAAAAAATAGTGAAGTTCTGAGAAAATATGGCATCATATAATTTTACTTTCTTTTTGCATTAACATGCAGTTCATCTGACAAAAAAAAAAATCTCCCTTTTTTTCCTCAAGTGACAGATATTCTATTTCATTTTTGAGTATGGGCTCCTTAAGGTTTTAAGTTATCAGCTGCTTTGTACCTAACTTTTTTCTTTTTTTAAGGAATGACACCATGCATTTCTTTTTACGATCGCATAAGCAGACCTCCTTTGCCTTCCATTACTCAAATGGACTGTATAATTTCAGGCTGTGCAAGGCTTCAACATCAATATAATTTTTTAAAATATTCAAAGAACATTGTATATCAACCCTATTTTTGTAAGAAATCTTCTCCTACCCTTTGAAAGACGTAAACTGCTGCATATATTAAGTATTGATTTTTGTAGATGATTAAATCTGTCCTAGTTACAATAAATACTATTTTTCACCCACCACAAAATGACAGTAAAAATAACTGCAATAATTTTAGTGGCAATACTTAGTTTTTCCTTTATAATGTCAACACAACCATCGTAATACTATACCGCCCTAAGTTCTGAAACTGTCAGCATTCATGAGTGTAACATTAGCCCGTGTCACTAAGTGGTTTTAAACATCTTTCGTTTGATGCAATCTAATCTGTAGATCTCCTACATCTCTGTGAGGTTTTTTTTCTCTTGGAATATTCTCCTAACCATGCTGATTGTGACTCCTGATCTGCCTTGTTTACTAAAAACGTATTTGTATTACTAATTTTCCTCTCAAAAGAATTGCATGCAAACTAGTTTGCAATTCTGCATCTATTAAAGCTGAAATTATTACAAGAAAGCCTTACTTTAACTTTTGTATATTAGGTGGGTTGTAACTTTTCAGAGCTAAACAAAACTGTCTCAGCCTTGCCAGACAATCATTCTCTCATGCCTAAAGCCTTCTCTGAACAAGAAACCGCCAAGGATTTATCATCTCTAGTTTTCTTCTTGTTCTATTTTCCTTCTACATTTTCACTTTATTTTCTAATCCTGGGCCATAAACTTTAATGAGATTAGACCACCACCTCTTCAATGAAGAGGCAGAGCAAAAAAATAAAAGCAGTTGAAAACCACACCAGCTTAAAGAAATGTTAAACATTTTTCATTATCACACCATGGTGACAAATTAGGATCTCTTTCAGACTGCTTCTAAAAATAAATAGTGCATTTACTTCACCCTCTCAACTCACTTCTCCCCTTCCATCATATAGCTGAGGGTTGGGTTTTGGTTGGTTTTGTTTTTTTTTTTAGTTACATACCTTAAAAAGCAAACGGCAGGTATTCCACTTCTTAATCAGTACAGAGTTACAGTAATTGTGTGGCAATTTGATGATAAGAAAAGATCCTTTAGTTGGTGTGAATTGTAATGACTGTAATCTTGTTTTATGCATTTTAAACTGTAAAAGGAAGAAAATCAAAGATCTCTAAATTATGGTGAAAAAGTATTACTCCTGAATGTCAGCCAGTTCAGAAAACAATTTTGGCAAACAAAGCACCCAGTTTTTTCTACAAAATCACTCCATCTTAAAAGTCATTCGCTAGCCATAAGCAGAACTCCAGCTTCTGGGTACAGCTTTTATGGTTCACCCAGCTCAGCTACCAGAAGGTATGCTATTGCACACACCTGAAAAAAAGAGGTAAAGCTATGGCCAAAACTTTTGCAACATGCTATAACATGGCTGCTCAGATCTCTTCTCATCACAAATAAAACTATAGTCTTTACCTTCTGTGAGAAGTTATTTTTTATCACTTCTTGATGTTCCAGTGGGTACACCTTCAAATGCCAATTTATCGATTTCTCCTGAAAAAGTCTTCTTAATGTTTTTTGAATCATGTTTATAGGTGGAATATGACTTATAAAAAGCCATAACTGTGACCTCAGCAGCCACAACAGCAAACAATTTTCCCCAGATATGTGATCATATTACTATGCAACATCATTTTTGACAAACAGCAAATCAGTTTGATTAATGTGAGTTATCCTGAATCTTTGAGTCATTCATTCCCACTGCTCCAAGTCTTCTGGAAACAGCCCTTATTGTTTCACATCTCTGAAAAGTTATGAAAAAGCTTCCAGAGGTGTCTGACCGTCCGCTCAGTGCAAAAATAGACTGACTTCCAGAGCAAGGCTCAGGCTTTTCTTAAACATGGATCAGTCACGGCTTTCAGACCAAATACCTTGCTACTTTCATGGCTCATTGATAGTTTTCATATTTATTTACTGACAATCCTCTGTCTTTCCAAGATCTGGACAGAAATTAAGCTTGATTAAAGAGTAGGAAGATGTTTGGCACAGGAACAGTTGTATTTTTTTGCCTCCCTTTTCACACAGACCGCGCTGTATCCCACAGCACTGGGCTGCTGCAGTCCACACTCAGCTTCACCAAAGATCTCACTGAGCTTTCTCTCACGAGCCTGCCTGGATTCTCACAAATAAAATCTCATGTTATGTTTATAAAGAGCCCTCATGCTTCCCACATGTCAAATACATATAATTTTGAAATACTGTGATAATGCAAACAATGCCTTATTTTTTTTTTAAAAAGAACAACCATATTTTTATTAAAACTTCAACCATATACCACAATTCCATCTTTTTGGAGACTGCTTTGTCCTTTCTAAAAAACAGTATAGGTATTTTTAAGATGTTGTCATAGCAACTAGTGCACATAGGTGGTTGTGTTTTGGTTTTTTTAAAAAAGTTGGAAATTTAATCACAATAGTCCTTATTACATGTTACAGGAACAAAGTTTCAAGTTTTTCATTACAAAATATGTACATAAAACATGGGATGTGTACCTGCATTGAAGCATAAAGACACATGCATATGCCAAAAAATATGGTATGTTACATACATCATATTACACAGATTCTAAACGAAGTACTGACATCCACATTTATACCACACATATTATGGGCCACCAGCACATTAAAAGATTATAGCAAACATACAAATTTACATATAGTAGTTACTATGACAACATCTAAAATGATGTGCAATATGATCCAGAGAAACACAGAGTACCTTGTAGAAAGAGCTAATCTTTCAACATTTTTGTGTCTAAATTGAGCATCTACAATTATTTCTGCACCCCAAGCTGTGAAAGCCTCTCAGAGGTAGCATCAGCAAAACAGGAAACCAAACTCCTAGAATACAGTAATTGTTCTAAAGCATTATTATTTTTAACCTGGAAATATTTGATCAGTTTTTGCTTTAGACTTTTATAGGAAAATCACAGGAACCTGATGAAAAACAAAGCTGGTAAATTAATATCTATGGATAATTCAGTACAAGCCCTGATTGAGGTAGGCATAATGGTGAAAATATTAATCCCAACGTACCAGTATGAATGTTTATTAATAGTGTAGAGGAAAATTTTCTTATGTCTCTTTCTTATCTTGTCTTTTACCCTTGAGAAGTACCCTCAGTAGCATACCACTATATTCTAGCTTGTTTCTTTTGTTTCCTGAGAACACCTGCTCCATTAGTACTACCTGCTTAGCACTAAGAACATGCATACATACCATTCGGAATTGCAGCTAACGATGTTTTTCTTGTGTCTAGCTCAAAAAGAGGAATGCAAAGCTCACGATTCGATAAAAGGTTTCCTATTCAGGACCATACTTCAGCACGTTCCTTAACTTAAAGCAAGAATTTAAACACCATTCCAGTAGCATCAAAGCCATTTAATTCAGTCATTTCCTAGTCTTTTGAGTGCTTTATTTCACAACCCAGTACCGCTCTTCCATTACGTGTATGTGTGTGTTGTATCCTTTATGCCAAATCCCACAGTTGCTGCAAACTGTCTTAATTCTACTGACTACAAGAGAGGTAGGTTGATATGTACCAGCCTAGATCTGACCTTCTGTCTTGGGGGTTACAAACTGTATTAAGACTTTCTAAGACTTCCTAATTCCGATAGGAGCAAGAGCCCAGCACAGGAAGGAAGACGACAAGTTAAAAACATGTTCCCTGGACACAATACAAACAAGAGGTAGACATCAACAGATGAATAACTGGTTTTGTCATTGGTTTTTAAACAAATGGCATCTATTTCCCACAAATAACATCTATTTCCAATGAATTTTATATATATATATATACACACACACATATATATATATATATGGGTTTTTTTAAGCGCAAAATACTTGTCCAGAGGTGTGGGGTACCCTCTATAAAAGGTAAAAAGACACAGAAAGATCTTAAGAGTATTTCTGAATCTTTCTTAGTATGAGCTGGGAACAATCACCAGTGCAGTTATGATACTTTGTTTTCCACAGGTTTCAGCAGTGAACCACATCCAAACTGTTCCCAGGAGCACAGTGAATTATTTTTCAAGATTTGATTTATTCTTGCTGGTAACTGCTATAATTTATGATAGATTCCATTTTGTCTACCCATGCTTATAAAACAAGCACATATAAGCAGAAATCATCTAACAAGACTGAGCATTGCAGTGGGAAAACAGTTTGGAAAAGGCAGTTATTTTGTAATGGCTAAACTTTGTGAAGGAATGGATGGACAATATTACAAGAAGAAAAAAAAGAGATATATGTGTTGCATTACTATTCAACTCCTCATTTTTATATTACTGTCACATGCACTAGCGACACCAGCTAGTGGAAATGCTCTTCAATTTGAAAGCCCAAATCGCTGCAAACAAGCATCAGTAAAAAGAGCTGTGGCCTGTTCTGGCCATCCTCTAAGAGCTTGGAGATGCCAAATATCTCACTCTCAAACCAATTATCAAAGCAGACTATTATATCCTGTGAATGAGAGAGATGGATTTTATCATAACAAGGTGCTCCCTACTTTAATTCCACTGTGCTGTGATCAATGACATTAATAAGTGGCATTAAAAAATATTACCATAATAACAGATAAGCTGGATAATTACACTAATTGAAACATACTCTTGGTGAGACGTACCTACAAATACAGGGATTGGCATGTAGTAGACACGGAAACAATGAAATTCTGACGATTGGTTTACAATGATAAAAGATAAGCAAGAAAACAGCAATGGCAGTGCAAGAAAGACTACAACAGAATTATCAACCTTTTAGAACCCATCACTTTTAAGATTTGCCTGCTTACACATAGATGAGACATTGAATCTTTCAAAACAAAGATGACGCCTGAAGTGAGCATCACAGAAGAATTGCAAGTTACAGGGTTGAGGTTCTCTCCAGCTTTAAAAGAAGAGGTTCCTTGTTAAGCTACTGTACTTCTGCACTACCCAGATAATTCATTTTTTCATTTCTGATGCAACTTAAATAAGAAAAGTCAGGGTTTATTTCAGCTGTGATCCTTCAGTTCTGAAAGATGTCTACTGTTCGTCTTTGTCTAGGCTCCTATAGCTCTGCCCCTTCAGCTGACCTAATTAAAACTTTTTTGCATAGATTTTCATTTGCCTATTAATGAGACTGCATTGATGCTGACTGTTTGGTAATATTGAGAAAGCTCAGAGAAAACGTACTTGACAGTACTGATGCTCAGCTTTGACACAGAGTGATCTAATGAGGAAACAATTTGAGTCAATGCTTCTCAACAAAAGAATGTTGCACAGATTTTATTTTCTAAAATAATGGAAGACAATCTGCTGCTTCTTAAATCTACATTTTATTAGTTTAACCCTCTAAATTACTACGAAAATATTTTAAATATCCAAACAGATGGCAAACTCAGACATTATACTTCTCAGCCACATTCCTGAATGATGTCTGTGGAAATTACATATTTTAGTTACAGTTCGTCAGGTCTTCTATAGGTTGGTATCCTATAGAGTCTCAATATAACCCTGTTACAGTCTGAACTGAAAATTTCACTATGATCCATTCAATAATTTACATGCAATTGTATTTCCCTAATGTTCTTTTCCTACAAATTATAATACATGTATGTATAAAATAACTTAAGGAAAGCTTAGGAAAGAGGAATTTCATAGTCTGGTTTAGAAATTATCTTGAAATACATTAAAATATATTGTGAAATACATTCAGACCACCAGCTGCAAATAAGGGAAGAAATACCAATTTACAGTAGAAGACACATATACACTGAGTTTGTCAATCAACACTAGGTGGGACAAAAGTTCCTTAATGCTGTAGTTACCAAAGCAAAACTAGAATAACCTTGGATGTCTTCATTCAAAGTATTTTCTTTAAATCCGGGAGATGGATTGGCAGATTGGAAATACAGAAAGCAAGACAAAACTTCAGATGAAAGGAGTATAACCATTATCATGCTCCATATGGATTAACTGTCTGCATTCTGCTCATGCATGAATGCATTGTCTCTGCCTCAACGCCATGTGTCATATCTTCACATCACTTGCACACTTGAAAGCACACCTTCATATGTGACTGAAATAGAAGCTGGCTGACAGCAGTTTGTCCTGCACAGCTTACCCTTCTTTTGTAATCCATACTACTTGACAGTGCCATGAACACTATGGCACAGGTTGCCATCAATGTCCATCTCTCTATTTCACCTGGTAACACGATACTAAGAACAATCAAGAAAGAGTTTAGGCAAATGCCTGTTCCACACCTGTGAGCACAGTGCTTTCCCTGGCTAACGGCCAAAGGATAGGAGAGGCGGCTGCTTACTATGCGAGGCTCCTTCTGATATCCTCCAGGAAATGCCACCTGCCAGCTCACTTCCAGTTCTGACTTACTAGGGTACTGAACAACCAACTGGACAAGGCCTTGAAAGAAGCACCAAAAGATGGAAGAAAATTGACAGGGGAATGTAATCTCTCCACCAAATCCCTGGACTGCAGAGAAAAGGTGAGGAACAAATCCAAGTGCACAAGTTGATCTGTCAATGAAGGAAAAAGATCCTCATCCAAAACTGCAGTTAGCACAACATCCAACCCTAAGCTGCTCAAAGCAGTTGGCTATTTATCCTGTGCCAAAGGTGTGTGGGGACAAGGGGACAGTCCCCTGCACAGAAACCTCCCCCAGTGTAGGAAAAGGAACATTAATGGATAAAAGACATTTTTCCACGCTTCCTTTCCTGAGTATCAGTTACACTTTCCAGGCATCCAGAAAGCAAGACATCAAGAAAATTTATGTTCAAGTTTTGGCATTTCTTTGTGTCCTGCATCATCACGGAATTTCAGAAGACAGGCAGACAAGGAAGAAAAAGGACGGTCAGAAAAGGGAAATAATCTGGGACAGAAGTCCATGATTTCATCTTCAAAACATTTTGGAATTGATTTAGCCTCTTTCTGCCTTTGTCTTGTAAAATTATTCAGATTTCACTAAGCCAGAGGGAGACAAACTACTCTGTCTTCAGTGGTCTTTTCATTGCATCCTATGGATCAGTGATGGCCAACAGATGAAGTCCCACAAGGAAAGCAGTCCTATAAATTCACTCTTTTTAATCTTTAAAGCAAAGAAACAGTCTTTGATTTTCAAGAGGATAAAGGCTAGATCAGAACCTTCACCTGGTATGCAGGTATAGACCAGCTCCAACTCAGATATGGAGACTGCAACGCTTTTGCTGCTTTCCTCAACTTCACTGGAAGACGTTACAAAAGTATTCTGACAATAACATTCACTTTAGTAACTGGTGTGGAAAACAGGCATTTAGGAAAGAGAGACTGGTTTTTAAAATCAGCTTTTCTGACAGTCTGCCGAAAAGAGCCATAAAAAGTAACTCCATCTCCAAAAGAAGAACAGCAAATTCATTGCACTTGGTTCATATTTGGAAAAACAAGTAAGAAATTGGTAAGTTTTTCATAAGTCCTCTAAATAAGGGATGGGTCTCGTTTGTACATATGTATATAAATATATAAGTATGTATACACATGCACATTAAATATAGGTATGTACTTTTTATATGCACAGAGTATCTCATACTGAAAAATAAATAAGAATTTAAAAAGTTTTGTATCTAAAAGAACAGGAGGGAAAGGTTTTTAACATTCAACCATTCATCTTGACACAGAAATTGCCAGAGCAGCTGACAGACTATAACAAGCACTGCACAGTTAGTGATGTTGAAGCCTGGTATTAGAGACCCCACTGCAAGCAAACAGGCTGTATGGAATATGCCATTCTTTCCTGATGTCTTTTTTTTTTTCTGTCGTTAGAAACCTTGTCAACAGAGATGTTGATTCTGATTATAAATAAAACATTAAAATATAAAGAAGTATTTTTCAAAAGTGCATTTAGATGACAAATTGCACTTTATATTTTCACCTGTAATGTATTTTCATTGTACTTGATAGAATTTTTTTTTCTTTTGGTACTGCACCAGTTGATCATTGACTATTGTCAGGGGAAAGACAGACTTACACACCCACTTGTGTCTTTCAAACTCATTGACATCTATTTAACTTATCAAAATCTGTTTTATTATAAGCAAGAATTTTTTTCCTTTGTGATTTTCTTTTTTAAACTTTGGTTTTAGGATTTTAGTCACAATTTCAGTTCAGCTAAACTTTGTTACACCAAAAATAAAACAGTCCCTCTGAAGCATTATCATACAGCAACTTTTCAACACGAAATTATGCAAAAGGACTCACAAAATATCCAGTACTGTCAGCTTTCTCCTGTTCTTTCCCAGGGACTTAGAGTAAGTGACTTATCGTAGGAATTTTACAAGTAGTAACTTCAAAAGTCCTACACAGAAAAGTTATCTAGCATACATCAGTATTTCTACTTTGGAAACAAATTAGTCTTTGTTTTGGGGGAAAAAAGAAAAAAAAAAAGGAAAAAAATTGAGATTCATTGTATCCCTTTTATATGAAATAACTGATTTAGAGTAAACATTTCAAAAGCATTCATGATAATCTTACAACCACATACCTGAACTCAGACTGAGTAATATCATGGCTAGACAGGCCTAGACTGATTTCTCCTATCAAAGACTTTTAGATTTTTTTCTATTTCATGACAGAAAGCTGTGGCTTAACAAAATGAGTAAATCAAGCACAATCAATAACAAGATAAAAATCAATAACAAGATAAAAAAATCAAGAAGTGGAGGGCCAGAAAGAAGATTCGTTCACTAACTCTCAAAATGGGTATGGTGATCCTGGAAGAAGAACATGCCAGAACAACAGAGGAAGCATGGGCCCGCTAGAATCAAGTGTACTGTTATAGATTTATTCAGCAAGATGATAACACTATGCTATTACAGTTTAACAATTAACTTAAATAAGGAAAAAAAACCCCAAGTCTTAAATGTTTTTGTTGCTATATGAAGAGTTGACCAGAATACATGGTGGTTTTTTTAAGTTATCTGGCAACAAGAAAGCTTCAGTTCATGTCAACCTAGAAAACACATCCTTTCAACTTCCAATTTGGAAAGAAAAAAGTGTTTCAGATCAGATTACTTATTTGACCTGGAATGTAACATTTCATACTAGACACCTGTATTAAGAGCGAAAGAAATAGAGGAATAAATTCACATTACTGCTAGAAGAAAGACAGACCAGCTCCTCTCCCTCTGTGAAAAGATATAATGCAAGTTGCTCTCAATTTCTGCAGTTAGAGCTGTTCTGCCTTGATTCTAAGTATGGTCTCTGGAGCAATAGAAGAAAACCAGAACACCATTGTATATCACATTTTACCATTCCTCAGTGCAGCTATGAGAGGATCATACACCTCTATTTTAGGTGGCTTCTTCTCATGCCACAACAACAACCAACATATTTTTAAGTGGGTAAGAGGATTTGTGTCAGATACTTTGAAAACTGCATTGAATAGCCTTTTGCCAGTATTTTTCATTGGCTGCTAGCTTGGAAGAGAATGACAATAGGTGAGTTTTATTCCAGTTCCTTTTAAAGTAAAAAGATTAACAAAAACTTGTTAAGAAACAGAATTGCAAATAATTATGTATGTGCATGTCTATGACTCAACTCTCAATCATTTTTCTATAAAGTCACTGATAAATCGCATGCCAAAGACGGCACAAGCCATAATGCAAAAGCAGTACATAGCTTACACTTCCAAAGACATTACATTCAATATTCAAGAAGGACTGAAATAAAATCAATGCAGTATAACAACCGTATTTTCAAAGAGCTGAAAAAATGAAAATTTATTCAATCACACTGCTGGCATGATTCATCATTTCAAATAAATGAAGCCTCAAGTGTTTTATAAAATAAACTAATGCATTGTCGTAATCCCAAAAAACTTTGAATACTGTCATGAAGCAGAGTAGTTTGGAGCAGTCATCTTCCTCAGGGCTCTTGACCTGGACTAGCATGTTCTCATTGTTTTATATTTACCTTTTATACAGCCTTATATAAAACCCACAGTGAAACAGACATTTTTGTATGTGTAATTACACAATATACATCATATAGTTATGAGTTATTTGTATACTAAGATAACTTAGTTGCTTGTCTCTGATCCAACTACGTACAAAGTAAATCCAACGTGTTTTCTGTACTGTACAGTAGATTGCTGAGATCCCAATGGTACAGTATTACAAACAGTCTAATCAAAACATTTCAGGTTATCTTAATCCTTCCACAACCTGCTTGCTATTTTCTTCTGCTGAAAGCCACTCAAGTTCAATCATTGCAAATGCTATAAAAACCTTGCTGATTTATTTCTGTGCTGGGAAAGTCAATAAAACAACTTATGACTTGACATCTAACACATTATTCAGCCAAGAAACCAAAATGCTGACAATCACTTATTTCAGTCCTGAAGGTCTTTACTTGTAGAGATACCTGCTATATAACACTGTGCTTCTGGATTTATTACTGCATTTAAAAATGAAAAATAAAGACACAAAACCCAATATATACAGTTAGGATAGGATAGAACAGAATGCAATAGAATACAATACTGACAGGCCTGGGGCATTGATCACCTCTCTAGAAAGCCTGTTCCAGGGTTTGGCCATCCTCTTGGTAATGAAATGCCTCTGAATGTCCAGACTAAACCTCCCCTGGCACAGCTTTGAACCATTCCCATGTGTCCTATCACTGGATCCCAGGGAGAAGGGATCAGCATGATTCATAGACTCATTTTTCAATATATGAAAATAGTGAAGATATCAATTACATTTAGATGCTAATGCTTATATCCTGGCCAGTCATTTTCACATGTAAAGACCCTTCTACCTCTATACAGAAGTTAAGAGCATTTGTTTTCATTCTTTGTAATGCCTGTCTAGTTCAGCATGAAGTCTGAGTAAAATACAGATGATCCTGGTAACAGCTCAATTGAAAACTGTTCAGGCCATACAAAATCTGGCTTGTCTACCCATACCCAATGCACAAGGACTCAGCACTTCATGCCATAAAACTACTCTACTCCCTAAAGACAGAGATCAGTGCAGAACAAGGCTGTGCAGCCTCTGGAGTTAGGTGGAGATACCCGATTTATGGTTTCGTGCATTTTAACTAGCCAATATCCAATAATTTAATAAACATAAACACCTCTGAATTTTATGCTTGAGACTCAGACAGAAGTTAAATAAAATGAATAGTTTAATTTACCAGGGATCCTGTTTCAACTTAGCAGCAATCTGCTAGCAGCAAAAATAATATTTGATAACTCATGATAAAAGACTTACAAAGTAACATGCTCATTATGTGGTAGACAGAAGAAAAAGCATATGTATGCATTTACACAACCTCCACCACCACCACCACCCCTCCAATTTTAGCACTGCTTCGCTGGGATATGGGGATAGATCAAACTCCAATAAATGCATTGCAGCATTGTTGCAGGGAAAGAACAAGAATTCAAGGTCCAGATTCAGGAAGGTAATAAACACATTTTTAGAGAGACGGGACCAATTTTTTTTCTCTTGTGGGTTTCTAGCCAATGCTAGGATTTCTTCTATAATTTAGTACTGAAAATTAGCCACCAGCTGGAAGATTAAGTTCCATCACACCCTTCCCAAATAAGCAACACCTAAACATTGAAGGTTTCTCTGTAAGACATCCTTTCCAGTCTTACAGCAAAATCTGCTCTTCAAGGTCACCTATCTATCACTGTTGGTGAAAGGCTGAAATGAAAAATCAGGAGAAAACAGTTTGCTTTGAGTCAGTGTATAACAGGCAATTTTTGGGTGAAATTAAAAGTTGACATAATTTTTTTTCAGGTTATATATAATACCTCATCCAATTCAAAACCAAAAGGTTCTAACGTTTATTTTATTTTCCTTCTGGTCAGGTAAATAAATTTAGAGGGTGGGGAAAGCCTTCTTATCATGATTAAATATTCCCCCCTTACAGCCTCAACAATACTATTTAAAATCACAAAACAGTACTCTTGGCTATTTTTCAGCCAGAGGTATACACCAAATTCCATGCAAATTCATAAATATACTTAGTGAACTTGAAACAATATCTTTTGATAAGTAAACCATTTGACTAAAAAATTAAGTATTCAGCCCTAGTCTTGATTAGTGCAGCAATGTTTTCTCTGTTTCCTCCAGCAGCGTTGCTTCCTCTTAAGATTAAAAAGATAAGTTCTTAGTCTGGTTTTTGATCATCAGAGACTCACTTTCTACTTTCTATTGTCCCCTTCTTCTACCACATTAAATGTTAACTTCTTTTCCTTTTTTTACCTTTATGGCTTTTCATACGTTATCATTTCCCATTTAATGCCAGAGGACACATACCTGTTCCACATCACTAAGTGATGCCTATTTCCTTCTTCTACTGCTTTCAACTCAAAACACACACCTTTGCCAGACCTACTATGTCCACTTATCAGATTCTTACTTCAACTCTGCTTTAATACCCAGAATAGGAAATGACTTGATCACAGGCAGAATGCTCATCTACTGATCCTTAAATTTCTCTTATAAGGAGGATTCTGCCTTACTTTCTAGTGATGTTCCCCTTGTTCCTCAGCCTGCAGAACAGCATGCTGTTAAGACGGACTGGGAGGGGATCCCTGAGCCCAGCTTGTGTTACAGGCACCGCTTCTTACTCTGGCTGTGAAGGTTGTCAGAACTTAACGGCTGAAAAGAGCTGATTTTTGTCAATTCTTTTTGATCAGAATGCTCTGATATACTACACAAGGTCTAAAATGAACTTTGAATGTTTTTTTTAATTATAGATAGACACACAGTTGAGACCAGGCATATATATATATATATATATATATATATATATATATATATATATATAATTTCCATCATCTCCTCAGCTCAAAAAAAGTGGAAGACAAGAAGAGAAACTTGAAACAAAATTTACTCTACACTGGTAAACACTGTGAACCAACCAGATAGTCTTGTTTTCAAATGGCGAGTTTTGAAATGGTGTTTTTAATAGTTTTTCATTAACTCGGGCATAGGAACCTAACTGAACTAAAGCATAAGAAAATAATTTGAATGCAGAAGTACTAAAATGACATAAAAATGAAAAAAAGTGACAGTTATATGTTTTGAAGTGGAAATAAATAAAAAAAGATGGTGAAACAGAATAGTCTTTGCCTGACCTATGATAGAAAATCCAATCTTTGCAGTTTTTCACACCCAAGTTCCTAGTTATAGACTAAATGGTGACTGATACTAGGGATAGAACATTAGAAAAAGATCACCAAAAGACCCAGAATTAGTCATTAGAGGTGATCAGAAAAAGAAGGTCAAATAGCCCACACTAAATATCTGGTGCCAGAAAGTAGACAGTGCTGTGATACAGAAGTGAGAAGGACAGATATAAAGGCCAAAATACTTCAAAAAGGGAAGACGGCCAAGAAGATTCACCTCCTGTGATTCACAGACAGGTACCTGGCGAAGCTGCTCCTGTTGTGGAAAATTACACCAGCCAAAATAATTCCTAACATTTTGAAAAAGAGATAAAAACTCGAAGTAATTGTATCTACTGCTAAGAAACTACGGACAAAAGGCACCACCACGTGCTCAAGCAAATTCATCATAGGAACAGCAGAAAATACTGTGATGACAGATACATATACCCATCAATCTAGAAGCAAATGTGCATTCATGTTTATTTAATAGATATTCAAATCAATGTAATGATGTAACGTTATAAACAGACATATTAAAAAAAGGAAAGCTATAGGTAGTAGAGGGCAAAAAGAAATTATTCCCCAATACAGGCATAGATGAACCAAGTATATGGATAAATAACCATATATGAAGACATAACTTGTCAGAGAGAGCAAGTCGCCCTTTTTTAGGCAAAAGTATATTAAATCATTGGTTCCACATAGCTGAAAGAAGGAGCAAAAGCTCCAAGGAAGAATCCAGAGATAATATTACAGCACCTGTGTTTTCTGTCTTAATTAAAGTATCAGGGTCCTGTCTCCTCTTACAGTTTTCAAACTGCAACAAGCTCTGCCTCAACTTTGTCCGAAAATAAACCCCAAATTCAGAACAGAGCTGACAGCCCCAATCCTACTACTTATGAACCTAGAGAAGAAGAATAGGAGGTTATGGTCATTTATCTAGATTTCCTAAAACAACAGCAACAAACAGTGACAGTAGGAAAACATAGAACCTTTCACTTCTGTGGAGGTGTAGAAACACCAAACAAACAATAAAAATGAATATTTTTCACCACCTACCAAGAGAGACACCTTTGGGGAGAAAGTTAATGCATTTTTTTTTTAATTGCAATCTGTGGTTTCTGGCTTGCACTGCTAGAAAAATAAACTATGCATTATTATTTATTTCACTCTAAGAGGAAGAAAATTTTTTTTTGTGGTCACTTTGGGGCCAAATATAACCCAAGAGACTTTCCTTACGTTGCACAAGTTTAAGGCCTAAAGAGATATAAGGTCTACAGATATCTTGTCTGGGAAAAGACATTAGAACAGTGCAGTCATATATTTAGGGACATCTGAAAAGTATCAGAGATGCTGATAAGGCTACATATAAAAAGGTTAATTCTGCAAAAGAGAGTTCGACCTGAGAAAGACATTATAACAATAGAGTAGAGGTAGACTACAGCAAGACTGAGAACAGCAGCAAAAGAAAATCAGGAATATGAAGATTCTCTGCAATGGCACAAGCACACAGACACAAACTTCATTTTGCTCACAAAGAGAGCATTTTCAGTAGAACGTTACGAAGAGATATCCAAGCAGCCTCAAGTTCATGACCCTCAGTACTATAACAGTAAATATTAAAAAAAAATATGTTATTTTTTTAAAAAAAAATGGCACCTCCTATAAAATCTTTGCCAAACCTAGGGAGCAGTGTTTCATTCAGAACAGGCACCCACAAAAAAAAATTCATGTCAGTATGCTTACATAAAGGAAGCAGTTTTGTTCTTTTCAAACCCACTGAATGAAGTTTCATGTCTTTACTTATAGGAAGTCCAGGTCAGCTAAAACTAAGTATGACTCAACTGCCATAGCCAACTGGGGTCTGACAAGCAATATTTCTGCCACTCATTTCCTCTGACAACATGGGGGTTTTTTTCCCAAATGCTAAGTCAAGTAAAAAAGTTTATGCCGACGAGACCACACACAAAAAAAGGATGTCTCGGAGCAAAATAGGCAATTTTGATCTCTGTACCTTCCTACTTCCTCCCTGATTTAAGGTTGTCTTACTAAATGGTAATATAGAACACAATTCCCTTTCACTATTAATTTTGCCCAGGTTTCAATAACTTTAGGCATCTAAAAATACATATATACACTGCTGTCACCATGGGTCCCTTCCATAGCCAATGGGTGCTCTACATAGCTCATTCATCTCATTTATTTTAGATGTCTTTTGAAAGAGATGAATTAGACCTTTGACTCTGTTAACTGTACTGATCAGGGCTCGACTTTCAAAAGGAGAATGTTGCTCAAGGACACGTTTCTTCACTAGCCATGAAAATCTCATGATGTGTACCTGACAGAAGTTTCCAGCAGCGAACTGGTCTTTAGCAGTCATAGGTTTAAATGGTTAGCAATGAGGTAGACTTTTAGCTGTTTTTTAAAAAGCATCCATTTTTCTCACCCTAAGGGACTCCTAGGAAATATTATGACAATATTAAAATGACTATAGAAAAAATAGGCAGTCTTACACCTGCATACTTTGTTAAGCTACAGATTTAACACTGATAGCACTCCATTCATCATCTGACACTTTCTTCTTAGAATCACAGAACACTTTGGATCAGAAGGGACTTTTAAACATCATCTAGTCCAACCCCCCTGCAAAGAGCTAGTACTATCAAAACTGTCCCTGGGGATTTGTCATTTCAGAGGCAAATGGAACAGCTTCTTCCCTCCTGTCCAATGCATCACCTGTGGTATCTACTACACTTCATTACAATGGTTACCTAAATCCAGTATCCATACTGCTGCTGCTGACACTAATACTCCAGGAAAGATCTGCTATGCACCAGAGAACAGGGAATTAAGTGCTGCATTTTCAAATTATGTTTTTCCATTCAAATGTAACAATAATAATTAATAAAATTATACTGGATATTTTCCCTCTTATAAGCCACTGAAATCAGCTATATTATATACCATGGGTCTCTGCAGTGTTTAATTGATCAGACTGCTTGACCCTGAACAATGGCTGAACAACAACGCATTTAGTTTACCCAAGGAGTGACAGTGTGGAACTTCAGATGTCTGGTCTTTACCATATCTTCTGAGCTTTTACTTAAATAATGAATTTCTCTAAGGTAACTTTACCACTTATCTGTAAGTTTCTTGGAGCCAAGACTTAGTCCATAGCTATGGTCCCTATTGGCTATGACGGTAATAATCACCACCTGGGAATATCCTCTACACAGCCGCGGCTCCTGGGCTCAGCTTGAAAGCCTCATGCTGAGACCTAAGGAAAGACAGAAGTAAGCAGTTCTGGCAGCACATTCCTTAGAATAAGGTAAGTGATGAAGCTGCTACCAATATTTAGAACATGATACCGAAGTGTACATGTAATTAAAATTCTTGCTCACTTTTTGCAGTTTGCCTCATGCAACTAGGATAACAAGCTGGATTCAAAGTAGACTGTGAATGGGCACGCCAATTATACCAACTGCTCTCACCAGCTTCAGTTCAGCTCACCATGCTGTTCTTCAAGGAAGACAGCAGGAATGATAACTGTGATCAGAATGCATTTTCATATCTTTAAACCCCAGGTGGGAACAGAGATAGTTTTCAGATCAGTTGCCCCCAGGGAAGAAAATTAATGAGGAAGGAGGCCTGAGTGACTAAACATTATTGAGCTAGCACTTGTTACTCAAATAATTATCAGCCTTGGCAGATAAAGCAGGGAAACGGGTGACAGGGTCAGTGAGTCACCATCAGTGAAAGAGTTACAGCATACGGGGATGGACAATCCTGATAAAAGCAGAAAAGTCAGTTAGATACCCCTGGGAAGAAACAGAGATGAAAATACCCATAACAATTCAATATTCCAGTGAACGAAGGCATGAGTAATATTGCTGTGGGCTACAAGGAGTCTTTTTCTAACAAAGCTTACTTTTTTTCTAATGAACATTTATTCTTCCCCACAGGATTGTTCTGCTCTCGCTTCCTCCTTTTCTCAGAAGCCCTGCAGGAATCAACACTGAGTCTATTTAAAACAAACTCTGATCTTGCAAACATTCTATTACTGCAATATTCATTGTCAGTGCAGACCATTTAGTGAAAAATTAACAAATGCTCCTCCAAAATCAATCCACTGAATTGAATTTCCTCTACAGAGGTTTAAGATATTCTTCAGTCACAGTCACAATGTCGCTTGGTATTCCTAAAAATACCCAGGAAGTCCAAAACATTAATGACTACAAATTTTATCACTGATTTTAAACAATTTTATTTGTTATTCCAAAAGTGTTTCAGTTGCCATAAGACCAATAAAATAATATTTGACTCGTGTAGAGGGAAAACAAACAGCTTGCTAATAAAACCTAATCTTATACTCTTTGTCCTGAAAATTTACTGAATTTTTAACAAACAATAAATATAATTTTAGAGAAATGGCACCTGTCTCTGTAAAATTCATAAAGGAAAAGTGCTGAAGACCAAACAGATTTAATTTACACACTGAGAGTGAAAACAAACAGCTTGCTAATAAAACCTAATCTTATACTCTTTGTCCTGAAAATTTACTGAATTTTTAACAAACAATAAATATAATTTTAGAGAAATGGCACCTGTCTCTGTAAAATTCATAAAGGAAAAGTGCTGAAGACCAAACAGATTTAATTTACACACTGAGAGTATGTAAAAGTACTGGTGATTTGTAACAAATGTGAGTATAGTTAAATTTACATTTTAATATCAAAATAATAATAAATAGGGCCAACACAAACCAACAGATATCAGCAAATTATTGACAAATAACAATTGTTACCAATATTCAGTATAGTACTGGTAAAAATCAAATTAATTCATCAGAAAGGTAGGTCAAGAATCTGAATGAGGATTTGGCCTGCAGCAAAAGAAATTTAGAGTTTAGCACAAGCCATTATCTCAAGCTCAATAGCTTTATTATCCAATTACTGTATAGTGAATTTTTCTACACCTTTCCAAATAAGCAGCAGATGTTCCAGCAGCAGAAACTGCGTACGTTAGTAATGAAACACAATTCATGACATATTGTGCCCAAGGGTACAGAAATCTTTTGATTAAGCAAGTATTTTCATAGAATCTGTATAACAGGTGGACTAAAAGAGTCTTCACCATGTCACAAAAAACTATCCTAATTTGTCACGGCTTGGAGGAAATCAATGACCTAGTATATAACATAAATTTAAAGGAAGCACATTATCAGATGCTGTTATGAAACACCACCACCGCCACACCCCCCCTGTTAGTTTAGCAACAGACTGAAATCTGTTGTTAACAATAATCTTAGGAGAATTTATTTCTAAAAAACTATTCTTGTATTACTCTAGTTACAGTAATTAATTTCTTTCAAGTGAGACAGTATGGACCAACCATTTAGCTGGAGCATTTTGAAATGGATAAGAAGGACTTTCAAACCCAGCTCTCCAATCAAAAATTGCACCAAAATCAGTATTTACTATTATTCACCAATGAAGAACGGTGTCACAAAATGACTGACCTAACACTAGATACTGTTAAATGGATAATTTCAAATTCATTCAAGCCACGTAGCCAGAACATAAACCTTAATTTCATCTGATCAAAATAGAGATCCCTGAGTGCCGAGGGAGCTGGCAGATGTTATTGCCAAGCCACTCTACATCCTCTTTAAAAAGTCATGGAGGACAGGAGAGGTGCCTGAGGGCTGGAGGAAAGCCAGTGTCACTCCAGCCTTCACAAAGGACAATAAGGAGGACCTGGGAAACTACAGGCCGGTCAGCCTCACCTCCATCCCTGGAAAGGGGATGGAGCAGCTCATCCTGGAGGCCATCTCTAAACTTGTGGAGGAAAAGGAGGTTATCGGGAGTAGTCAACGTGGATTCACTCAGGGGGCTGTGACCAGCGGTGCAGAGCCCAGCTAGGGGCCTGTAGCCAGTGGCGTTCCCCGGGGCCGGTGCTGGGTCCCATCCTGTTCAGCTGGGTCATCGGTGACCTGAGGGGACGGAGCGCAGCCTCGGCAGGTCTCCCGATGGCACAAACTGGGAGGAACCACCGGGACACCAGCAGGCCGTGCTGCCCTCAGCGAGGCCTGGGCAGGCTGGAGAGCCGGGGGGAGGGGACCTCATGGGGTCCCACAGGGGCCAGCGCGGGGTCCTGCCCTGGGGAGGGACAGCCCCTGCACCGGCACAGGCTGGGGGTGGGCTGCTGGGGGGCAGCTCTGCGGGGAAGGGCCGGGCAGTGCTGGGGGACAGCCGGTTGCCCGCGGGCCAGCGGTGGCCCTGTGGCCGAGAAGGCGGATGGGAGCCTGGGGCGCGTTAGGGGCAGCGTGGCCAGCGGGTGCAGGGAGCTGATCCTGCCCCTCTGCTCGGGCTGGTGAGGCCCATCGGGAGTGCTGGGCCCAGCACTGGGCTCCCCAGTCACGGGAGACGGGGAGCTGCTGGGGAGGGCCCAGCGGGGGCTGCGGAGCTGGTGAGGGGCCTGGAGCACCTCCCTGGTGAGGAGAGGCTGGCAGAGCTGGGGCTGTGTAGCTGGAGAAGGCCGAGGGGGGTCTCACCCGTGCGTACCAACACCTTAAGGGTGGGTGGCAGGAGGACGGGGCCGGGCTCCTTCCAGTGGTGCCCAGCGACAGGACCAGGGGCAACGGGCACAAACTGCAACACGGGAAGTTCCAGCTGAATATGAGGAAAAAGCTCTTTACTTGGAGGGTGGCGGAGCCCTGGCACAGGCTGCCCAGGGGGGCTGTGGAGTCTCCTTCTCTGGAGACATTCAAACCCACCCGGGCGCGATGCTGTGCAGCCTGCTCTGGGTGAGCCTGCTTCAGCAGGGGCTTGGGCTAGGTGATCTCCAGAGGTCCAACCCTGATCATTCTGTGATTCTGTGTTGGTTCCAAAATTACAAACAGATAGATACAAGTATGTCTTTCAAGCTGCATGAAATCTCAATGACAATTTAAAAAAAGAAACTAGTTGCTGTGCTTCTGACCTTCCCTCCTTTCTAAGGCTGTTTCTTATTTATGCATACCTTTCAAAATCTGTAATTAAAAGTTTTAGGGGAGTGAAGTAGCTCATTGGGCAGTCACCACATTCATATTAACAGGAGAGTGGGTAACACAGCAGAAGCTCTGAATACAAAGGAGCTATCAATACAAGGAATCAAAAACATAGGCTACATCAATAAACCCAAGTCATACCTACAGTGTTGCATCAAGATCAATGACGCCCATAGTGAAAAATGTTCCTTCCCCATTTAGTGTCCTTATAAACTTAACATCCATCAAAGCAGTAAGTACATTATGAAAGCAAAGACCGTATTCAGAGGCTGTGCCTAATGTGACTCTAAAGAAGCATTTTTACACGGTGAATTACTCTTTTAATGTTTTTCCTTTCCAATTTACTCTGACAGAAGCTGTTAAAATAATGGCAGATGTGTTGGCGTATAAAGAGACTCTTGGCAAGGAAGAATGTACAAGTTTGTTTTATATTTATCTTACTTCCTCTTGCACTTAGATCATGATTTTAAAATTTATCTCATTCCTTCCTTTTATGTTTAGGGACATTAATGCCATCCTGTCAGTGCTTTAAAAATAAAACTAGTGGTATTCAATAATTTCTGTAAACAATCTTTAATAAAGGTCTAGAGCTCAAGTGGATTGCAAGAAGGTAATAAAATGCCTAATACCACTTATAGGTTACATAATACAACATTTTATTTTAGCTCATATGAGCACTGGTATAGGACAGCTAATACCATTCTATGACTCTTTAGTTTTAGAATCTGTAAAACTATCGAAGTTGGTTTTCATATCTTCTAAGACTTTACAAGACCTAACTGTCTTTTCCGTCTCCTTATATGCATATATGAAGCTCAAACAAGCCTTATAGGTTTAGTGAATTTGTTTTAAATTAAAAATTAGGCTTCACTACAAATACATATTTCAGCTTTTCAAAGGACTTTAAAGACTGCTAGTCGCTGAGGCGAGCAGCTCCAGTGCTGGCAGGATCGACCACGGAGCGAGCGCACAGGGACAGGGCGGGTCCCAAACCCACAGAACCTCAGAGGGGCCAGGAGAGCCGCCAGGAGGTGGCACAGAGGAGACCAGGAGCAACAGCAGCCAAGCTCCCCCCAGCGAACGAAGCAGCCCTTAGGGCGTCACAGAAGAGCCACGACTAGGGTGGGCAACAGGGCATGGCAGGGCAGCTTGTGCAGGGTGCAGAAGCCCTGCCATCTTAACCAGGGAGCAATGGTAGCCACCTGGCAGAGGGCCACGGCCTCTCCAAGCTCTGCACCTACCACGACTGAGGCTGCTGCCCAGACAGAGCTATGGTGGAAACACGCTGCCACCCAGGCTACAGGCATGCCCTGCTCTTTCTTATGCCAGTAGCGGAGGGCAGCAGTGTGCGCACCTGTGCTGCCCAGGTAGAGCAACTCCTCCGCTTGGTGACAGAGCTCCAGGAGGAGGTGAGTAGGTTGAGGAGTATCAGGAAGCACGAGAGAGGGATAAGACTACTTGGAATCACACCCTACCTTCCCCGAGAGAGGCCCAACAGGCAGACAGGACACGTGATATGGAGGATTCTCTATCTTCTCTCTGCCTGGCTGAAAACAGTGACTTAAGGGATGGGGGGCAATTGCAACAAGTTCCTGCCTGGCGCAGCAGGTTGTCTCCTCTGTGACTGCCCTACTGTCCCAGGCACCCGTGCATAACAGGTATGAGGCTCTGCAAATGGAACCAAACAGTAGTGAGGACGACGGTTCATCTAGCACAGAGATGTTGCCACGGTTAAGTCGGTCTATGCCCTATATCAAAACTGGTTCTGTAAAGCAAAAAAAGATGGGTCACTGTCATAGGAGACTCCCTTCTGATGGGAACACGAGGCCTACCATTCAGACCAGACCCACTTCTTTGGGAAGTCTGCTGACTCCCTGGGGCCTGCGATAAAGATGTAAAGAGAAAGCTTCCTTGGTACGGCACTTGGATTATTATCCATTATTGGTTTTTCAGGTAGGCAGTGCTGAAGTTGCAAGAAGAAGTCCAAGGATAATCAAGAGAAGCTTCAGGGCCTCGGGACAACTGGTTAAGGGGTCAGGAGCACAGTGTTCTCCTTCGTCCTTCCAATTGCAAAGAATGACGAGGGGAGAAATGGGAAGAGCCACCACATCAACACCTGGCTCCAAACCTGGTGTCACTAGCAGAATTTGGCATTTTTTTGATTGTGGGTCAGTTTACACAACAGCAGGCCTTCTGGCAGCAGACAAGGTGCATCTGTCTCACAGGGGAAGAAGGATCTTTGCACAGGAATTAGCAGGGCTAATTTAAACTGGATTCAAAGGAGGAAAGAGATAAAACCAGTCTCACTATAGATAAGCCTGGGGACAGCATGCTAACATTTCATGGATGGTGAGACAGTGAAGTGCTGGGTAGTTAACATGTTCATCAGCAAAATCATCTCTGTACAACTGAGAATCACTCTGATCTGATAAAGTACACAAGCACGTGGTGGGGTGTATTACATGGGCAAGGTAAGATATCCTTCAAAACTGGTTTTGGTTGGCTGAAGAACTGCTCAGTGGATGTCACGGCTTGCCTGAACCTTTCTGGTGCCTTCCATAGAGAAGAACAGTCATGACTTAGGTCTAATCAGGTGTTTACTAGAGGATCTGAAAACAGAAGCATTGTTACAGGCTTCAGCTGAAAGAATCGCCCTGAAGAGCCAACATTGTGTTACATCCTGTAGCCATGTCTGGAAATCTGCTGAATATTAAAAAAAGAAAAAAAACTTCAAATGAACAGAACTTTAGCTAACCTGCTGCAAACTCTCACTCATGTTTTGTTCAAGGAATGAACAAAGCTTTGGGCTGAACCATCTAACCTCAAAGTAATGTGTCACATATTTCTGCACAGTTGCAGACCTGTTAATACATATTTCAACACTGTGAAGAATTCCACGATATATCAAGCATGAAAGAAACAATTTTCAATAATTTAGTGATTTGTAGTACTTCATTTTCTAGATGCCTAGCGTATGTTGGCTGGAAAGAAACTGGTTCTTAGAAACATTGTGGCACATACCTTCACAGCTGGACAATTTTCCTTTGATGAACAATTTACATCAGAGTAACATCTCTTAAACAGTTCAGATGGATACAAACGTAAAAATGACTACCCGAAGTGTAAAGGACTCATCTCACTTCATCCAAAACACCACACTCCGATGTACTGGCATAAGCTTCATAGACTTAGCTGCCAAGCACAATACATTAGGGGAAGAGAATGCCCGTACTTGGTATCTAGTGCTCAGACATACCACTGAACATTTAGGGCAGTGTCTGGGGATGTCAGAAACATTACTTCAAATAAATTCTGATGTTGAGTGGTCAATAGAGTGCACCACAAAAGTTCCATACCACTGAACTACATACAGTCCATTGTGAGACATGCACTCCTCTCAGCACAGACCATTAAACCAACCTTGTTAAAATGGTTTAAATGTATAGCAACTGGGAGATGGCAGTGACCTCGCTGCCAGGTTACAGAATTTTTCTCAGAAGTGATCTCTGTACAAGTTTAATATTGAAGTGAGACTAAAAAACCCCAAAGTTTAAAAAGATTTTTTAAATGCTGTTTCGAACCAAAGACAAGTTTTTTCTACAATATTTCACATAAAGCAAATAAATTGAAATTAGTTAAAATATTCCAATATGGCTTGATGGTTATTCCTGATGGAAAACTTTTTACACAGCTGAGCACAGTTTGAAGCTTGACTTTACAAATCTGATGATGTTAAAGGTCTTTCCCAACCTAAACGATTCTATGATAAGAAAAAGTTGCTTTTAGAACACAATATACGGCCCCACACCTCTGCTGCATTTAATGTGGTCGCTCATCAGAGAAAGTCCTAGTCATTTCTTGTTCCCATGAAAGAAAAAAAAAGACCTTCTACAAGTCATGCTTTGTTTGCAATGGCAGAAGGATTTCATATTGAAATGATCATCCCTAAAATTCAACCACAGTGTCTTTATATACTGTTGAAAAATTAATATATCACAGTCGTGAACCTCAACAGACAATGTGGTTGACATTTTCTTTCAGCAGCATATTCTGACAAATTACAGAAACTGAGTTTGAAAAAACAGTCACTGAGGCTGAAATGCCTCGGAGGGATAGAAGAGAAGTCTTCATGGTATAGCTGTCAGAGCAAAATATTACGGCTTTAGGCTGCCCAAAAGTAAGGACAAGATCAAATATCTAACGCTACCCACACACACAGAGAATTAAAATAGTTCAAATCCAGTTAAATAGTATCTCTCTCAACAGTTTAGCATTTATTAGAAACTTTGACTGTTCTCTTCACAAAAATATATACCAAGAGGAATGAACTGCAACTAATTACTCCCCTCTCTGGAATTCTTTGCAAACCTTTTCATTTCTATGTCAAGAGTATCCTTGCATGCATGAGGAAGTGCTTGTTCTACAAATTTAAATCGCTGCGGATTGTAGCTGCAGGGCTGGTTACTATATTCTTCCTCTAATCTCTCACTTAGAGATGTCGTTTCTAATCTTAGAAAATGCATACTCTTCACCAATCCTCAAAACTGTAATGTCAGCTTTTGGGAGATAAATACTGAAATTCCTTTACTTTCAGACCCTGGCTTCTAGTATACTGCACTGTGTATAAAGCGTGTCCTTTCGCAACAGACTGAAATGGATTTGCAGTTTTTCTTTTAAAGAATCAGTGACCAACAGTAACACTGAAACACCTAACAGACTTCTGAAAATTCAGTGCCACTTAAAAATTATACTGATAATGTAATAGTAGACAGCTTTAAAAAGAAAATTACATGTTCATCTTACTGAAACTTCCAGATGAGCTCTACTCCATCTAACAATTGTAATTTGTTACATTTCCCAAATACTATTCCTTCTTTAAGTCTCTCATGGCACTGTCTTCCAGCCGCCCCTTTTGGAAGTGTTCTTCTAACCCAGCATAACCCTCCTATTTCCATTTGAAAGTTTCTTGAGAAAGAATAAAGAAGCAGAAGGAAGCTCTTTTCTGCATATTTGGTACAATTTCAATGTCCTTCCCCAGCCTGTAATACGAATTCTCCGTGCTTCATAAGCACTTTTCTTCAAACTAGCTTGTGAAATCTTTCTTTTAGTTTCTGCTGTATTGGATAGTGTGGTCTGAATAAATCCATTTGTAGCTAGCACCTAATCAAAACACCCAAGCTGAAGACACAACTTAGCATTTTACTAAGGTACAAAACCCAAGAACATAGGGAAATTAGGCTCCATATATGGACCACTATCCCTGTTAGATCATTTCCTAATTATTCCTTCCTTATGAGTTCTTAGTGTACCTCTTCCTTTCTGTGTCAAGAGTGTCCTTGCAGGCAGGAGCAAGTTAAGCCTGGAGTCATTCTACCTTGAGTAGCCATTTGCTTATGCAATCACAAACAAGTTTTTTGATGTCTCACATGTGAATTTTTTTTTTTAGTGTAACATGGTTTTCAAAACATTTTTACAACAGCCAAAATTCAGGCAAGACCATTCAAAGACAATGTCTTCAATAAGTGCTATTTTGACCTCATAACAACTTGTATGTCAAAAATATAATGGCTTCTGCTAGGACTTGTATAAAAGTCCAAGATTTTTTAAAACAAGCTATCGCTTTGCTGCTCAAAATAGAGAGGAGATGAGCCACTTATATTTAAAATACTTTCTTCAGAAACAAAACTCAGAACTATTCAGACTGGAACAGGAATAGACAGCTACAAGCAGCTGTAAAACAGCTGAAACCATCATATGATGTTAACTACAGCCGTTACTGTTGCTTCTACTTAAACATTATTTTGAATACAGAGATCTGAATGTATAATGATTATATCTTCCATGCCACATAAGTAACTTTGGGGTCTAAGTCTTTGTGAACTTAGGAAAAAAGGACAAGTATATAATTACATTTAATGATCATATTACCTAAGAAATAGGACAGATACCTGGACAGTTTTTTTACAATACTTATAAAATGTCAATACTTATAAATGAGACATCCCTAAAGAACTAGTGGAAGAGGTGAGCTATACATAGAATATGGTTCAGATTACAAGAATAGCAAATATGCGTCAGGTTTCTATTAGAAAGAGGGTCTCTTTAGCTTCACTGTAATATACAGGGTTCAATTTTTCTAGTTTTCACTTTTAATCCATAAAATGTTATCACCACTGTAAGAATTGGACAGATTCTTAAGGAAAGTCTTCAAAGGACTGACAGAATTGTCAATGTAAAACAAACTCATAGGGACTGCAAAACATATACCAGATTGAATCCTATTTATAATTAAGTACTGAAGGTTTTTGATTACAACAGCTTTGATCTAACTCACCCTGGTGTTTTATATGATGCCACAGGCTTATACCATGAAATAGCCCTTTTATAACAGAGTCTTAGAATATTTGGATGTGTTAAACTAGAGCAACATCAGTTTCCTCACCTATCAGGGAGAGAAGGAATACGACATATGCACCACCACCCTCTACTGTGCATTTGATGGATTTGAAGTTTGAGCAGGATGACCAGAGGCACTATGGCCCAGCTGCTGTTCCTCAGCTGTCGTGCTCCCACCTAACGGCACTGCACTGGACCACCAGCAAGGAATAGGCAGTCTGTTGCCCCAGACATGAGGTGATGCCCTGGTCCTGCAGTAATGCTAGCGCACTTTCCCCAGCACACACGCTGCATGTTCCTCCCTCCCCTGCCAAAAGCAAACGGGCACCTCCAACTCCTCCTCTTGCTATTTCAGGCTCACAGTGGTCGGTAGGACATCTTATGTGGGACTGCATAGCGAGTCACAGTTCAAATGAGGATGAGCACAGAGAAGTGCAATAAAGTATTGTGTCTGAGTGCTCCTATCTATTGCAGGGTACAGATGTTGCTTCACCTGTGCTGAAGGTACCCTGAGAAAGCAGTCCTGAGGGCTGCAAATGCAGGAGTCTTTCTAGCTGGAATTGGATCTGTGTTGTTCCTACAGAAGTTCACAAAAATCTGTTTCTATATCCAAGACTGAGGATGATCCACTATTGCAGATGCTACTCTGACATCCTGGAGGTGGGTATTCACTTTCTGCTGCAGTATGGAATACCTGTTCAACTTTCAGCAAGATAGTTTATGGCCAATTAAGACAGACAGCGTTTTAAAAAAACAAAACAAGATGATAGAATCAGACGATTGTGTGCTTTTTGAAGTCCTATTGCATTATTATCCATATCTCTAGGCATTTTAAAAGCTGAGACATAGCCTCTCTGTCCTTTGGCTTAATAGCATCCTAATTCATAGAGATATTGCAAGGTTATCTATAATTATAAAGGATTAGGATACTTAGCTTTCTTGCCATCCCAATTATCCAAGGTGCAACTTATGATACAGTACGAGGAAATCTTGTTCTTCCTAAAATAGTGCGCTGTAAGTCTGACTGTGCACTGCTTCTTCCAACACAAGCATTAGGATAGTTCAAAGGAAGCAACCAGGAAGATTGAATGAAAGAAAATGGTTCCTCAGACAACTGCAGCTAAACTGTTGAAATTCCTGGGCTAGAAATGTTGTGGATGCTTAAGGATTACCTGGGTTCAAAGGGAGACTGAACAGACCAACAGGAAAAAAAATAATCTGTTGAAAGGTGCTAAACACACAGAACCACCTCTGGCTCTGACAGCCCCTGAGCTGCAAAGTGTTAGAGGATGGAAGAATATAAATGCTTGCTACATTTCCCTATGCACTTGGTTTCATTCAGACAAAGAATACTTCAGTCCTACGTACAAAACTAACGCCTACATTCCTCTACAAAGTCATTAACAAAATAACTAGCATACATTAAGAATCTTTTTTGCTCATCACAATTCATCTTCTCTTTTAAAGTTCTATTTCTATATGGCAAATAAAAATGGTTCATGAATTCCTTTTAGTATTTGAACAAATCCAAATGCTGTCACATCCATTCCTTGGCATGGCTGTGGTAAACACACTAAAAATTAGGATGCCATAAGCACTTTGATAAAAGATAAAATTAAGCACTTTGGCAATTGAAGCTGGATTATCTCAGCACTGAATTCATTGCCAGCAATGGACACAGCAGGACAAAACAGTGTGAAATGCTTGCAATTGAATTTACAAAAGTACAAGCAGCTGTCTGCACACAGGGCAGCTTCTGTTGTGTCTCAAAATACAAGCAGCAGAGTACCTTTACTCTGACAGCATGCAAATAAGCAAAGTGACAAAAAGAGTATTAGAAAAAGAGAGGAATATTAGGAAAATGCTGCAGAACCCTACCAACTGATACCAATACAAACATTTTTCAAAACCACAAAAGAGATCACTGAAAAAAACAAAGCCCTGAAATTAAGGAAAGGATCCTAAAACATAATTTGGATGATTCATTTTGATAGCTTTAGTTTGATTTTAATGGTGATTCAGATACACATACATTAGCATAAAAGTAATAGATTTCCAGGTTGCAAAGGTCAGATGGGATTACCTTAGTCTTTTTGCGGGGGCTTCCCCATGAAACTGCTACTTGTATTTTGCTACTTCCCCACAAATGTTTCTTGTATTTTGAAACTCAAGGGACTTCAACGAAAACTGTTGCATGAGTGTTGTGACTAGTGGAAATTATCACATTTGTACAGCAGCAAAATAAAAGTCAGAAAGGTTTTACTGTACTGAAAAATGTGTACATCTAATAGAGGAACACAATGGGAGGCTGAACAGATAGGCATGTAGTTCTGTAATTCTCAAAAAGATACTGGCAAGTATCAAAAAAAATGACAAAAATAATACAGACTTACACAATGACCACATTTTTTTTTATCTGTTCTAGTAGGAGTTTTCTTAAGAGTTGAGATTCAGATGTATCAGGATCAAATGTGTAGAAGAACCCAGAATTTCTGAGGTTGTAATTCATATGGATGCTTTTCCAAAGCCCACTAAAACTAATGGGGAAAAAAAAATTGTTTCAGAAATATTTTTTAAATCACTATTAAGTCACCATTGTTTTTTAACTATTTAAACAAATTTTATTGTATTCCATCTTTTGACAAATTTTCTTTTCAAAAGAACACTATCTCAAGCAATCTCCATCCATCTCCAGTGGGCTACAATTCCTCTTCCAACGCTTTGACTGCAAAAAACTCTTAGGAGAAGAAATTTCCTCATTTCAGTGCTAGATTATCCCTGTCATACCTGAAGTGCAGCTGAGACCAAACCTCAACCTGTTTCCTACAGGAAGACAAGAACGGCAAACAGGACAGGGAAAGAAGACCCTTTGGGTGAAGCAGAGGTAAACATACACCTTTGAGGTTAAGCCAAAAGAAATCATCACATCCCAACCTTAAACTATTGGTCACTTCTATAAAAGAAAATGAAATAGCGTCCCTGGGGTCTGGACCAGGACAGTCTCTGCATGTAGCATTTCTGAAAGAAGATCTTGTGTCCACCCTCTGCTGCTGGAGGAAGTAAGGTCTCTATGAGAAACTACAGCCATGAGAGGGGCTGAAACTGACCCCTGTGGCACTGTTCAGGAGTACTGCATTAAATGGCTTTCAGCTGGACCATTTCCACCCTTTTGCCTCCACAAAACATAAACAATTTCTCAAGAAGCCACAAGCTCTAACTGCTTCCAAGTAAGTGTGGTAGTTGAAAGAAAGCCAAAGCTGATAATGATTGTACAAGCAGTTATTTCCACTCCTCTCATCTGTAGGCTCCATTAACGTCAGAAAACTTTTGTATTTTTGTCTGGTTCCTTTTTATTTTGTATTTCTTTTAAGAGAAATCAGCAATTTAATGCTATTAGTGATGTACCCTCCTAAGCATGTCACCTAGCGTGATGCCAATTTAGAGACTCAATTGCTTGGAGGATAAGTTGAAAAGAAAAGAAGTGTTCGGAAGCTGTGGGGAACATAGTATGCTATCCTGACCATGCTGCTTTTCAGTTTGATGCTGATTTGAGGCTCAGGGGAACTCTCGGAGGCTAAGCTAAACACTGTGCTGAACTAAGCAGTCACTGGGAAGTGGCACAGTCTGAATTCAACTCCTGAACAGTTTCAGAACACTTTTGTTCTTTTCAACAGCTCAGTCATTCAGCACGTAAGCATTCAAAAAAAACAATAAAAAATTGAACTGTAATTTCAGTTGCTGCACAGTGGTGTAACAGAGCTCAAGCACAAGCCAGGGCAAGATGATCCTAGTCGGTACAAGAGGAAAACACGCTTTTATAGGATTTGAAGTACACTGAGTAAATCAAGAGATATTTAGGCTCCGGTTAAATTTAGACCCTTCCCTCTAGATTTTGAGTTCTCTTCGCCAAAACTTTAAGAAAATTTTTCTTCCATTTAAGATATAAATTCACTGCAGGCTAAAATAAGGCGTATAACAATAACACAAATACACAGATTTCAGGGCACTTCAGAACTACAATCCCAGCCAAGCAAACAGCAAGGCAGGGACACCAAAGGATCCAAAGAAGTTCAAATGTTTGTTGCTGCATTTCAGCAATGTGCTGGATTTTCTGTTAGTATGTATTCTGTAACCAAAAGGTCGCTTTCAAGGATTTGTCTCAAGTGCTACTCTCTTCCTTTTCTCAGGATGCAAACCTACTATAACACAGATAACTGCTGCCAATCAATATTACTGAAAAGCAACTCTTCAAGGATATTAAAGGCTAAAATTTGCATAATAGCTGCCTAGACTACAGATCACAGCTGGGTCAAGGTGCCTTTGTGCTAAAAATATATACACACACACACCAAAATATGGTGATGCATGCATCAAGGAACTCAGTCTAACTGACTGACCTAACAGATAGGTAAAGATGTGACAGCAAAAAAAACCAATCCCAAGATAGATTATAGACTCAAGATAACGTGAGAAGCCCCATAATCCTATGAAGGTACACAGATGCAAGAAATGCAAGATTTGCTTATGACCTCATGAAGCGATGTCACACCTTGTTTTGCACTTGCTCACCGATCAAGCATTGGATGCAATCTCAATGAGACAAAGGCAAAGCACTTGCAAATGGACTTTGACAGCATATTCCAAGGTTAATGCACAGAAGGAACCAGGTGCGGATGGGCTTAGGGGATAGAACAAAACATCAGCCTGAATGATTTGCTCTAAACTTGTTCATGCAGGTATATATGAGTACCTCTCCAACCCAGTCATTAAAAACAAACTTCTAAACAGAGTTTGGTGACACCTGGATTCGTCTACCAGCACTGGGATTTGTTACCTGTTAACCAGTTGGATGCATTTATTTATTTATTGTGAACAGACTTTGCCCAGAGATATTTGAAAATTATTTTTCTCATCACAGTGGTTTACCTTCTCAGGCCATAAACTATTAGCACACTTCTAAAAATACACAACTTATTCATGCTTCTCTGTATAAAGCCCTTGAGAGCCACTCCCTTCCACCATATGCATTTCTGTGCTACTGAGAAATGCACTTATAAAATGCCCAAACCGTTACCAAGTACATTGTTAGTAGCTACTTAGCAACTTCTTATGTACTACTAACACACTCATCAATATGGTGCTACACATAGTCAAAACTTGAATACGGAAAACACTGATGCTATTTGGGGTTTTTTGATAGTCTACAAATGAAAAATTCTCTTGAGAGAAAGAATTCTGGGTTTTCCCTACCAAATTTCTGAAGGCATTGACAACCTCCTTTACAGTCATCTTAAAATCTAGTGCTGCCAGCACGCTGTTTTCTATTAGGTACTGATATCTCAGCCATGATACAAATAGCAGGACAACAATTATCTTCATGGCATAAGGCAGTCTAGCTCTGAAGAAGAAACAAAAGCAACTCCGAACAAACAGAGAGCCTGGAGATCTCTGTGATACCGCTGTCTCACGACAGAACCACAGCTAGCATTAGCGTACCCAGAACCAACGTGTGTGTCTGCTTTAAGGTTATACTCCTGAATGCTGCTACGTGGCCTGAGCACGCTGCGCCCTTGTAACACTCTCAGGCGCAGTCTGCGTTCTCACTGCCTCTCATCCTCTGAAACCACAGAAAGGGAGAAGAGCTATAAAACAGGTTTGAGAGTTGACTGAAACCCCTCTGGCAGAGGCATCTGCTGAGAGGGATCGCTGCTGTCCAGAGATGAAACTGCCAGGGCTGCTGGACTGCTCCTGCCTATTTTGGCTTCTGCTGCTAATGTCACTGTAAAGGGTAAGGGAGATAAGGAATCCCACTACACCAGGCCTGGCATTCCCAGTAACTGGAAAGAGGAAAGGACTGTAGAGGGCTTTCTTTTGGACACCCATGCCATGCACGGAGATGGCATCTGCCCCGCAGACCTTGCCACATTTCCTGGGTAAAATGTGACTTGTGTGTTATCAGGTCAAATGCAGTGCAGTTAATCACAGCGTGGAAAGGAGCTGCTATCATCTGAAAGAGCTCAGTGGCTCAGCAAGGAAGAAAGCCAATGCATGTCTGGACAATGAAAGGGGAAAGCAAGAGTTCTGGAACTGGAGGAGCCCGCAGCAAGCATCTGAATTCTCAGGTGACTGTATGAAACGCCATTTTGCAAGTTTGCTCTAGTGTTAGCACCTTCTCTTTCACTTCTATTTAATTGCGTTGTTCAGCTTTCTGATTTCTAATACTTACTGCTATAGAAATGACACAGTGCTCAAATAATCTTGATTCTTTTATGAAATAAGTTTTGACTGGTACACTAATATCAAAAGACACAGTTTGCCTGACCTTGAAGGCTAGACACATCACACTTTAAAACAATGTTGTCCCCCACCCTCACAGTAAGGGATATTTGGTTACAGTCCAGTGATATTAGCACATTTCAGCATCCATTTTCTGTTTCTTGGAATACCAGGGGCCAAATTAACCACTGGCATAATTTCAACCAAGTCAAGCAGATGAGTCCAACAGGGAATTAAGCCACAGGCACCACAAGGCACGTTCTTTCTGTCACTGAGCCACAAAACGCTGCAGATTGTTAAGCCGCTTTCCAGAAGTTTATATCCAACCAATTCAGAATTTAAAATAAAAATAATAAAAAAAAAAATCCTAAAATAATCAGTTCTACAGCATTCAGTCAGCCGAGAGATGAGGGGTCCATTTTCTTGGACTGATAAGATGCTTTATGATTTCCTCTGTGTTCTTGCAGCTATCATTTGTTAGCAGTCTTTGAGTGCTCCCCTTTACTAACAGGGAATAATTAGTGACCATTATTCTAAGTGAATATAGGAGAATTATCCCCTTCAGAAAATACAGACAAAATACAACAAAAGAGTGCAAAGAGAGAAGCTTTGTTTGAAAATAACATTTTAAACTTACCAAGATTACTCCTGAGGTCTCCAAGCAGGGAATAAAAACCCCACTCAAACCAAACAAACAAAGAAGGCCAGAACAAACAGACAAAATTGTAAACACCAAACAGAAATTAAAAGCATGTTAAAAAGAACGGAAAATTATTAGTAATATGGTCAGCTATGATTGCTTTAAATATATATTGGCCTGAAAATGTAGTTTACTTGTAATTTATAACCAAAAAGTATGCAAGTCACCTGTTCTCTGAAATGTGAGTAGCCCTGAGAGCAAGCTCACAGCCCTGCCAAAATATAAACAGCCTTTGAAAGCTGCTTGTTAAAAAAGGGTAAAAGGACACTTGCAAATAAATCTGTATAGACAAACTTCTTCAGACAGCCATGTACAAATGCTGTAACATATTTATAGAAGGTTGCTTCACGGTCACAGAAATACTAAGTATATCAACCGCTGGCAAAGCATTGCCCTGACGCTTAAGTCAAATAAACCCTGTCAAAGATGGGTCTGCAGTATTCAGGCATACACTTTAGCAGAAAACTATTAGTTTGATTACTGTGTGACAATTAAAATAAACTTAAAAGGGGAATAGGAAAGAGCTTCTTTCCCCCATATCCCCCACACCACTACTTTTTCTAGAGGTACCACTCAAGCCTTCCTTTTGTCTTTGTCCCCGAGAAAGATGAGACAAAAGAAAAACATTAGAACTTCCACAGAAAAAAGGCAACACGGCAGTCAGGGAAACAGGTCAAGATTTAGAAACCTGAGATTTGTAACAGTAGTCTACCATGGACCTCTTGTGAGTTCCTCAGTAAGCCAGATGGCCAGTTTCAGAAAGATGTAAATGCCAGTCTCCCTGTGAAATCAATGGGATCTGGTCAGCGGGATCCCTTTGAGGAGCTAGTTATCCATGTCTTTGTGACTCACTCCCCTACCTGTAAAAAGGAGGAGATACCACTTTCCTACCTCGCTCACATGTTGCATGTTTCAATATTTATAGACTGCAAGGAGCTCTGATGCACTACATCAGATAATCCGAACAAAGTAGTGCTGAACAAGATCTCCCTCCTTTCACACAAAAAATAAAAAACATACTCAACAAATACAGAAATCGTTATTTAGGAAGAAATCACACAAAACACTCCTATGGTATAACTGAAGAATATTTAACAACAGTGTCCAGAAATGAAACAACTTAGTACTGAAATGTTTACTTGGTGCAAATCACAGGGTTTTGCACAGTCAAGGTATCCCATTGGAAATGGCTGGGAAAACAAAGTAAAAATGTAATCACTTTCCTTTTTTTGCTTTGGAAAAGTGATACATTTTTTTCCCTCCTCATAGATTTGAGAAAGATGCCAGTTATAATGAGTTTTAGCAGAATTCAGTTGAAAAAATATATACAAACTCTCTCCCTCTTAAAAACCTATTTAAGGAACTGTTAAGACTATATTGGGTGTTTTTTGTTCAGACAGTGAATGAATTTACTCTTGACCTCATGCTATATGAACTAAATTTTCCTCCACTATTTCTGAAAGAGAAAAATTCCAGTTTTCTGAACTCCAGTTTGCTTATTACTGTTCCGTTTTCATGTGGAGCTCATTTTCCTTCTCTAAGCAAAATGGTAACATCTGAGCTTCTCCAATGTAAACAGCCTGAGTGTCTAGAGATGCTCATGGTTTTAATTCCCTTTACATGGAGTAATGAGTTCCTCTTCAACTATGTTGAAACTAGCAGATAAACCCATGGCACAAGGGTAGAAAAGTGAGCAGCCAAACCAGTACCACCCGAAAGTAACTGCCATTTCTTTGCTTTCTAAAGGTTATGCTGATAGTTTGAGTTACTCTCCACTGCCATTATGCTTGCACAGATTTTTCTCCCTGTAGAATTTCCCAAGAATTTTCAGAATTCAACAAAAAAGCAAAGTTGCGTATAGCAAAGTGAAACTGCAAGAGCTAGGGCGCTGTGAGACTTGAACCATTTTAACAGTGAGGGAGAACTGGTCCAATTTAACAGTTGCATATAACGGAAAAACTATTCATTGAACCACTTCTGATTGTTTTTCCTCAGCAAGGATACTCGGAAAAATTTACTTTTCTATTCCCAGATGCTCCTACCATGGAGCCATTAATGTCTCAACAAATATTTTTCTCTACTGTTTTGTTTCCAGAATTGCTCACAGACTCTTCCTCAGGAAGACAGTGAACAAGACAAACTTCAACCTGAAATTTATGTATCTTGAGAATCCTAATATATTATAATCCAAACTCACCTTTAACAAATTTCTGTATTACATTGTGACAATACAGCACGCTGCATTATAATCTAAAACTAAAAACAACTAAAAGAAAAGTTGAAAAAACAGATAGTCTGATTGGCCTCCATTCAGCTTTAAATTTAAATAATAATCTTCTGTTCAGTCTTGCACTTACATTTAATTATGACTAGCGATGCTCCGACATATTCATAGTATAAAACACATGAAGAATGTATTTAGTGTTATTCTTTTTTTGCATTTTTTATGTTATCGTTTCTTGTATTTGCATATAAAACAGCAAATGTGTTTCGTCCCTTGTGGAATTAGAAAGGCTGTACAAATATTCCACATCCTGTTGGCTGTTTCTACCCAAGCTGTGCTAATGCTGACAAACCTTTTGAAGTTTCTATAGCTCTGGGAGAAACAGACGGCCTTTATAGAAAAGCCAGCATTTCAGAGGGAAAAAAACAAAAAAGGATTATTTTTTCTTGATGGGAGCCAAATTACAAAACTAGTTTCTGATTTAAATTTGCTGGTTATTCTCCATTCCCCCAAACACCAAGGTTTTAACACAGATAACCTTGGGCACTACTGCAGTGCTAGCTAAGCTCAAGTTAAAATGCCAAGGATGCTGGTATATGTTCGATGAGACCCTATTCCAGTAGAAACTAGCATTCATTTAAAATCCACCTGAGAAAACACAAAATTAAATTTCCTTCAAAATACAACTTCCTTCAAATATTAGATATGTAGATCCACCAAATAACTCATCAGCAGTAACCATCTATTCCATTCTGCCAATCTGAGTGGTTTCATATATGTTCCAGAGCTTTATCTAATCCTGTTCTAAACAGTATTTTCCAGCAATTTCCTCTAATACTATCACAGAACTAAATACATTTCAGTCCATCTCAGCTTTATCTGAAGTTGACATTATCTGCACATCTCAGCCATTCATAGGTAAAAATATAATCTTAAAGGCTTTTCTGAACTTCTTTCAAACTTTAGCTGCTCAGATAAAATCACCAATGGAAACTTTATTTCCTTCCTTCCCTTTTCTGTATTATCCTGCTCGGACAGGATATAAAACTCAAAGCCATTGCTCAGTTCCAGAAGTACAGCAGCACGCTGCTCAAAGCACAACTCCCAGGTGCTCCACAGACGCCCATCAAGCCAAGACAATCTCTCTGCACTCTTTGAAAATAATTTACATCCACGATAATGCTGATGAACCAGGAACCACCTATATCAAAAACTGCGCCGCCACGATTCATACTTACAGCGTACCACACTCAGAAGCTCTTGTGCTATCCAGGATGAAAGTATATTGAGCAAGGCGTACACAAAACTGAAGTTCAGCAGTCTGAGTAAAAACCATAATCCTGAAGTAAACCACTAGAAGACATAAAAAAGAAAAAAGCCCAAGATTCTAGGCCAAAACCACTAATGCTTTTCCATCATTAAAGAAACTATTATGTTAAAAATACATTGGCTTAGGATAGATGTTAACACACACTCTCACACATACACACAAGAATAAAAATGCATATTTTTAAAACCCAGGCAAGTCCAGCACAGGTTGCAGTGAATCATCTACAAGAGGATTTTGCCCTCCTCTCTACACCACTAAAAAAGCTAGCATCACTGTGTGCAGGGAAACAACAGGTGACGCTTCTCCTTTATTCTGTTCCTCACCTGTTCTCCAGCACCCTCCTCAAAGCCTCGCAATACTGCGTGGGGAATCCCTCTGCAAACAAGGAGCTGAATGGTCCCTTTCTGCATGGACTGGGGAAGGCAGCACGGGTCGAGATGCAGCCACAGCTCCTGGACAGTGTCTTACTCTGCTTCACAGTCCGCAACCATGTGCACAATAATCATCTGGGGCTCTTCCACCGCGTGACTTCAACAGCTTTCCCAGAGCTGTGCCTTCCCTATGCAGTGCAAGAGCTTGTTACCCTCTGCAGAGAAACCAAGTCTTAAATAGTTTGGGGACAAATCTGTATCCTTATTCTCTGTGCTGAACCCCACTAGGCTGAGTTTTGGGGCAGTATGAGGGATTTCAAATGCCTGCTGTCAGAAATGTTCTCTTTTGGTAGATAAATAAGATTCCAGAGCTGTCAATCTGGCACCTCTTGCTAGCATGGAATTTATTTTTCAGGAAAGTTGCAACAAATGTAATATAATCAGGTACTGAATCAATCATCCAGATTTTTGGCTCCTGTTGTTCACATGCTAAGCTGTTATCAGATAGCTGGTTATGAAACTACACTTTTAACCCTTAAGCTCCAAATGAGAACAACCTTACGAACATCAATAATCAAGCATGAAGTGCAGTTTACTATACTGTACTACTGCCAGTCCTATTCTACAAAGTACATTTATTTCCACTGTTCCTCACCAAGTAGAAAATGTAGCCCATGGGAAAGAACATAAAAATTAATTTATTTGCAAAATTATTCAGATTTTTGAAAAACCCTTAATTATTTTGCACCAGATTTTAATATTTTTGATCTCCTTTCTGCCTTTTCCTCTTATTTCTGCATCACAAAGCAGAAGTGTCATGCTTTAAAGAAAATGCAGGGATAAAAGACATAGGAGTATGGTGGGGAACAGAAACAAAGGACAGGTTAACAACTAGGAAATACAATATACTTTATGCCCCCCTAGATGCCACCTCTTCTTTAAGGTTATTGCAATTGACTAATAGAGGGCTGTGTTCTACTAACAGCATGGGAGATTGACCAGTCAGTGCAGGAGGGTAGACCAAAAGCAGCACCCAAACGAGGAGGTCAGTAAGACCAGTAATGAACTGAACACAAATGTGCCTGGAGCCTTCTCAGCTTTCCCCAGCTCTCCATGGAAGAGTAGCAGGTCTCAGCAGTTTCTTCTCTGTAAACATGTGGGAAGGAATAAGCTGTAGAAGCCTCCACATCCTATGACCACCTCTACAGCCATGCAGAAATGCAGTACAAGGTGCTGTAAACATGGAAATGTTCTCTGCTCAACCTGTTCTGATTACTGCTGGTGTGTTCCATCTGCTCCTCAAGAAAAATCAGCCGTAATTCACTTCCTGCCTTATCAGATGCAAGCAAAAATTGCAACAAAGCTTACAGAAATCAACAGAAGAGTATGTGGTGCCCAGTCAAGCCCATTATATGCCTTCCTTATGAAATCTGTAATTTCTAAGCTGGACCTGGGTCTGACTTAACACTAAAATAGTTTTGTCGTTGTAACAGCTGAAAAATCACTGCATCAAAGATCCACTTAACACTTGCACGCTGCAAACTGACCACAGTGTAGTTTGTCTTTCAGAAGAACAATGCAATGAACTCAGCCCACAATTCGTAATTTCTTCATTTGTACTGTAAGCTCCCAGATGCAACAAAATACATTATGATACATGTTGAAATCAGTTAAAGGTAAAAAGTAGATGTGTTTTTATCCTGATATTATTAAGTTTGGACTTAAAAAATGTCCAATCTATACTGCTAAGCATGTCACTTTTAAAACACTGACATGTAAAAAGGGCAATAAATAGTAAGCTTTTAGTTCCTTTTTAAAGACGAGCACTGTTTATTCTAACGCACTGAACGAGGCAAAGACCCTGTGGAAAAAGAGAACAAAACAAAATGCAAGCTCATAAAATTAAGAGTTTGTGTCGCACAATGCATGCCAATAAGGCACAAGCACAAGGTACAAGTTGTCAGCAGCTGGCTTTTATGAACTTCTAAGTCAGACCTAGGGAGTTCATACATATTACAAATCTACTAGGCATGTCAAAGCCCTAGAAAGAGTCAGAACTTTAAACAGTGCCAAGTCCTACATGCTACAACAGCAGCATGAACCACTCTGGAGAATGCCTGTATTAGCTTGCTTCCTACCCATCCTGCATACACTCACGTTCGGTTCTTTTGACCAAATCTATGTACCTTTTTTACACTGAGAGTCAGGAAAGTGAGCTATTACTATTGTTGCAGCACTGGATGTAAGTTACCCTTTTCTGTTTTACCACCGGCCTGAAAAAAAAAAAAAAAATTACAGAAATTCAGGTATAAATAAGTGATTACTTTGGAGGCATTTTTAGAACTGATCAATTTTATATCAATTAACTCCCTGCGTTTCTTGATTGACTCCACAGGTTTTTACATCGTAAGTTAGCTGAGATCAGTGTTTATGGACAAAAATACACTGAGTTAAAAAGAAACACTAGAACCAAATGTAAAATTCGACTTTACAGAATTTGTTTGACTTAAGCTGATCATTATTTTTGGTATAACAGTTAAATGAAGAGCTAGTTACACTCTGACATGTCATTATAAGCAATAAAAGCAGGTTTCAAACTAAGAACCTTACACATAGCAATCAAACTGGAAAAAAAATACAGATCCTTCATAATCATCCCAGCCAGTAAAGAAGCACACACTCAGATACCCTCTTTTAGGGCATCAGCCTTCCCATTCAAGAGTAGTTTCTCTTATCAGCAAATTAAAGGGGATGAATATTTTCTGGCTACAGATCAGGATTTAGGGTTTTGTTCCACTCTAAATGGTTCTTATTTATAAGATATTTGGTTACAACAGTCCTTCCTAACTGTATTCTACTTGGCAAACGTTCATGCAAAGACCATGAAACAGATACAAATAAATCAGGAAGAACCAATTATATAAAATTATAAATATACCAGCAATTATATCCTTGAAAGTCAGAAAAGGAGTATGATGTCAAGGACATCATTTCATTCTCTCTCTCAAAAAAATGTCCAAACAAATAAGCCTTCTCCTGGGTTTGCTTGAGATTTTGGGGGCGTTACGCTCACTCTGGAGTTTTCTTTAAAGCGTGAACTGCTGGGAACATGCCCAAGTCAATTCAGCTACCCTCTCACAGCAAGGGGATGCCATACTTTTGTCCTTTGTATCACTTCAGCTGCTGGCCTCACCACTGGGAGATGGCAGAACCTCTGAACTCACAGCACGCTGCACTTCACCAGCAGTCTCAGGGTTTCACTGCTGCCAGCCCATACAGCAGTTTCAGCTAGCTATTGCTGCTAAATACCAGAGCTCTGCAGGACCATCTGCACTAACGGAGATCCTAGGAACACCTAGGAAAAACTCCCTCAAGTATGTTGACAGAGGTAGAATATTTCCATTGAAAATCCATTTCACCTTGTTTTCAGTTGTTAAGGTTGTTTTCTTTCCTTCTTTCTCTCTTTGTTTCTTTTTTTTTTTTAAAGAATGGTGCTGTGCTAAAGCTAATGTGTAACAGTGATCTCAGATAAGCACCCCAACACATCATATATTTCAGAAGAACAGCAGTGCAACAGTACCATTGCAACGGATGCAGAATAAAATCAGTCGACAGAGCAAAAAGCAGACCATAGTTAGAAATTAGAATACTGAACTAGAGATTTTACAATATCCAATAGCCTATAACTGGATCAAACAAAAAATGAAACTGTCTTGGCACAGGAACAGCCAAATTCCAGAAAGACCTACAGTACTCTGTAACTGTGCTGAATCGACATGTTCATCTCATAAATCATGACACAGAACTACAGGTAAAGTCAGAGCGCAAGGTAACCACTGTTAACTTCCTTCCACTATCTAGCAGAACTGAAAAGGAAATTTATTTCACTTGAATAAAAAGGGCTTTGGATACTTAGTATAAGCATGTAATTATTCCTCACATTGAAGAAATCAAGCAATTTGAGAAGGGAAAGATGGGAAAACCTGCACCAAATTATTCTATAGTATTTTTGTGGGGAAATATTTTCTTAACCATTTTGTTAGAATACAAAGGAAGAGAAAGGTCCATATATTTGTTCGGTTGTCCTAAGAAATTCCTAACTTTAATTAAATGGTTATCCCAGAAAAGCTGTTTTACTGTATGTAAGCTGTAGATGTGCAGTAAGCACCCTGAAAGCCTTCTCTAAATATGGAATCTACATATCTAACACAGAAATAGAACTGTTACCACACATAAATATATCACAGTATTTTAAGGTAGAAATAATAAGGACCGCATAGGACAGAAAATGGTGAATAAGGTGGCTAGAACTATCCCATGCTACATTTAATTTTCCAGTAATACGGTGTCCCTTATATATCCAGTATCAGTGGTATAAGTGAGTAGGTCTAAAGTATGTCACAGTTGGAAAGTATCTCCTAAATTCTGCCTCGCTAACTGAAAGGTCACCACAGCCTTCTGACAGCAAATTTACCCACTGAATCAAAGCCTCTCTGCCAGACACTCTTAATTGCCCAGAATTTGGTGTTTACATTTAAGATCCAGAAATCAAACTGGACTAATCTTTAAAGATGCAAAAGATTTATGTGTCTCCCCCAAAACTAATGAGAAAAAAGGGGGTTAGCTGACATCTGTAAAAATAACATACTTACCTAGTCTAGACATAGGTGTAGGAACTCAAACTTGAATAACTGAAGCAAAATGTTGGTTAATGGAGACATAATTTCATCCCTGGTTTTTTTTTGTGTTTTGTTTTCATTTTCATCAAAACTTTTCTGAAGCCATTATTTAACTGGGGGAAACTAGTGATTTCATTATGTAGCATATCTGACTGGATATGGCATTGAATCCAGGAAATTATTTTACCAGTATCTCCTAACCATCAGCTGCAACAAGGATGTACACAGCAGACCATGACAGATAAACAAGATTATCTGTGTGAAATAAACCTGTTGTATAATAATACTCTGAAATATTTCTAGCTCAACCAGCTGGAAGTATACACAAACTATTTGATATCTGGGTAGGATGATTCAGATCGTTCAGTCTGCAACTATGGACAAAACTGTTTCTAAAACAGAAATTGAAGTAATAAATTTTAAAGCAGTCATCACACTCTCAGGACAGTCAACAGTTTATATTAATTTTAAAGATATAAATGACATTCTGCGTTGTACAAGAATCTTGATGGGAGGCAAAGATGTGACCTTCCGCATAACATCCCTTTTGAAAACGTAACTGCTTCCACTGACATGGTGTGAAGTGCTGCTTGTCACGACCTTGGTTTCAACACCATACCGTTAAGGGCACTCACTCCATTTTCTTTTAACCATAATAAAGCAGTTATGACATTAAATCCCTCCACGCTTAAAATGAAAATAAACAAATACAAAACAGCCTTCACCTTTTTTTTTTTTTTTTTCCTTTCCTCTCTGGCAAGTACTTCTAAGCCACATGGCTCTACACATGAACTGTTGTCAACAGGCTGCTCTGAAGCTGAAGTTCCGGACAACCTGCTAGACAAAGTGTTCCACGATGAGTATTGGAGACATACTGAAGAATTCATCCTACTTCCCTTCCCTTAATTACTGACATGCTGGAGTTGATAGCTTTGTAAACCACTCTATTCTACTTTCTTAAAATGTATTAAGCAGTGATAGAAAGCCTTCAAATTCTTATTTTTAATGTTGTGAATTGTGGAACTGCAGTAATATCTTTCCATTTAAAGAGTTCTTTTTATCCCCAAACCGCACAAAGAATAAGGCATCAAATTTAAAATAACAGCCGAAAATGTCTTGTCTGATTTACTGAAGTTGTCGCTGAAATTCATCAGCATTCTGTAAGACAGAACACTGTCTTACAATTTAAAAAGCCCTGCAGCAGCACCAACAAAACACCTCTTGGGTATCCCTCCTCAACAGAGCTATATGACAGGCTGTAAAGAAATCCAGCTCTTACAGCAAACCAGTCACAGTCACGGGTCCTCCACGTTCCCAACGTAGTAACAGTCCAAAGTAATCAATCAGAAAACTGACACGAGGACACCATTTGGAGGAAACACCCCCCCTCCCCCCCAAAACCCACAAAATAAATGAAAACCCACCTCTCCAACCCTCACTAAACTATACCTAGAATTAGGACAAAAGAAACAAAAAGAGTACGTCCAAACCTACAAGGTGGTAACGGAACAAACCCCTGAGCATGCCTATGCTGCAAGGCAGGTGTTACCTATGCTGGGGTCCTCCAACAGCTGCTACTGTCGTCCCCATCACCCACGCAGGGGAAACCTGGAAGCAGCCTCATACCCTTCTGCACCCCCCACTCCCACACCCCAGTCTGGGGTGGGGCAGGGTGGGGGTCCCAGCTGTGAGATGCACACTGTGCTGGGTGTAAACACAACTATCTTGCCCTGATACTCCATACGGAATTATAAATTCCATTTTAAACATTATAAAATACCAGGTTTTAAACAATGCATGAAACTTCTCTGATTGACATGTTTAAGATGCCTTCGAAACAGGCTGTGAATCTGCAGTACTCGGGGTCATAAAAACAGCTCTGGAATACATTTCCTAATTGCAGTTAAGACAAATCAGCTATTTTACAGAAAGAAATACCAAAATAATATCCCATTATACTGATAGGCAGTAACATAATATTTCAGATTTTTCAGACAATTACCTTAAATACTTCCTGCTCTGCCCAAATTAATGTAAGCACATGACATTGTGGAACACAGCAAGAGTGGCAACTATGCACTACAAATGCAGATATGGTTTTTCACCTCTCGAGAGATGATTGTGATTCTTGGGCTTTTGTGAGTTTTCTAAGTCTGCCAAAGGACTGTGAGTCTGATGGTATAGATAAGGTATTTTTATTACCTTAAACTAGTAGAAGTAATAACACAATTTCCAGTATTTTTACACAGAATTCAGTTTCATACAACAGTGTGGAGCAGAATCGGTAATATTGCAGCTCTAATAGGATTTATAAAAGCATATTAATAAATGCTACCCAAAACTGTAGGTTAAATCCTGAAACCATTCAGCATCTACACTACCTTCCTAACAGAATCATGAATTTTCTTTTATACAGTAAGAGCTCAGATCTATCTTCAAACTTAAAAAAATCCATTAATGCTCCCCAGCGATAAATTGGTAATTGAAACAGTTGAGTTGGTGCACAAATAACACTCTGATGTTAGATAGCCTCCCAACCCTCGAAAGCATGGAAGCCTTTAAGCTTCAGCACTTTAACATACTCTCTGGAGAGCTGATATAGGAAATCACCAGGAAAAAATCCCGGTACTGGCTTCAATTGCACCTCAGCAGCACTCTTTCAAGCTCCACAGTATGGAAAATTGCTTGTGCCTGGTGCTGCTATGGCAGCCCCTTGGGGGTTGGGGGCATGTTATTAGGTTTAATTTGCCCATGTAGAAAAACTAGTTCTGCAGCTGCTACTATAATTTAAACTTACAGCGTCAGTCTTCTAGCTTTTGCATTTTAATACTGTTTGCCTGGATTCAGAAAAAAACAGGAAAAGCAAAAATCACTATTTTATTCCACCCGTCAGTGAGGTAGGGAAAAAAAAGGGGGGTGGGGGGGGAGGGGGGCGCAGCATTTGATGCATTTATTTCACTTTCATTCTAATAAATGTAAAGTCTTAATCTTGACATGTGAAGATAAACTAGTTAAATATATGTGCCTAAATCATTTCAGTGTCCAGCAATACAAAACAAGCACTATTTCAAACCTGTATTATCTTCTTCTATGAATTGCTGCATAGTGTATATGAATAGGAAGTTATCGTGAAGCCTCTGCGTACACTACATCAGTTCATGTTTCTAAAGAAATAAAAGTAGCCTGCCTTGGTTTTGGAATTTAATAGCATAAGGTACTTAGCAAATTTATCTTCAGCTGTGCGTTTAAAGAAACGGTTTGTCAGGCTCCCCACGCAGCTCTTCCCCACATCTGTAACACATGCCGCAGTGCCCTCTCATGGATACTGAACACCTAACAGGAGGAAGAGTGACACTACCAAACCTGTGCAATCACAGAATTTCATCCAAGATTTAACAGGTTAGTTAAAAAGCCACGACAAGGAAAGATTTTACAAAAGCAGCTGACTGCCAACTGACATCATTCATCAACTTTGCATCCGTAGTCATTACTGAACCCATAGAATTCTAGGTAAAGGCAGTATCTGAAAACTCTTCTGGGGTAGTGATCCACAGCTTAATCTTCCACTGAGCTATTTCAGTATCAAATTCATCACCACAGCTTTCTCAGGCTATTCTACTCTCTTCCAGGACTGTCTTCAAACCAAGCCCCAGCTATTCGAGTCTCCTTCACTTCTTACTCATGAGTCGTGAAATACAAACAGCACATCCAGGCTGTGTTCATTGCTGGGGGACACCACAGTAGCTCTTCCAGCAACACGTTGTATAGCTACAATTACTTCGGAAAAATAAACAAATTAGTCTTTTTAAAGCTCAGCTTCTCCAAGTATTACAAGGACTAACAAACCAATACAAAACCAGTTTATATTTATCAAAACTATGCAGTTATGATAGACAAGCAACATGTTCAGTTGCATAAATACTATTTTATCCAGATAAAATCTATTCAGTAGAACTTTTCAGATCTGTGTATGATAAAAATAACTAATAATCTACAAATGAACAAACATAGCCAAAACATTCATGTAAAGGTCTAATGCCTTTAAATAAAATTTAAGGTTTAATAATAAATCTAGAACATAACAAAGCTGTACTTGTATAAAAGCTTGTAAAGTTGAGATAGAAGACAAACACTGGTTTGGCCCTTTCCCTAGACCGCATATGTTGTACCTGTCACAAACTCCCAGGATATCAACAGAATGGGGTCACCTTTTATAAACATCATATGGAAGTGCTTAATTGCAGTTTTGGCTATAATGCAGTAACAGGTTTGTTAAGACTTTGGAATAGGGGCATAGGAGTTTGGAAGTACTCTGTTTCTGTAAAAAAAATTTAGTTACAAAGACTTTAAAAGGACTGAAGCATTTAACAAAACAAAGGGAAAGCACTAACAATCATACACTGAAGATCAAACAAAATGTCTCATGAACTATTACAGATCTTGAGAAAAGTAATAAACCCCCAACAGAAGAACAAATGATAAAGCACTTATCTGTAATTCAGAATTATTCCTGTAATTTGTATCATCATAAAAACATGAACAACTGGGTGGCACTGCTGATAGAAAAAAAGTGATATGCTGTTCAAATGCAAGTCAATTATTTGGATCACATTTTCAATGTAGAATATTTAAAGCAACTCTCATATGCAGAATTGGAAATCTTTTTAACACACTGGTGCTTTTTTTTAAATTAAAAGTTTCTGACATGATAACAGAAATAGATCCAATTACTCCACTGGCTAAAGACAGAACATCTGGAATTGAACTGACTATATTTAAACCATGAGCAGGCTGTGAAATGACAAACAGCTGCAAAGGTACAGGATATTTTCAGCACAATTTAGACTACTGTCAGTGTGTAGCACATGCAAATTCAGGTACAGTTAATGTGCTAATTTCCATGTTCTGTTTTGACATGTTACACAGAGTAGCACATATATATAGACATGTTCTGCTTATACATATATAAGTGTATGTGTGTGTGTACACGCATATAAAGTGTAAAATATTGCAACATTTAGCAAAATTTGTCAAAACCAGGAATATAATATTCAGTTTTGACAAAAAATTAAATCGTCTTCATTCCTAGAATCAGTTAAAAACAGGGGGTGGGGGTGTCAATCTCACCTCTAAACCTGCTTTCTCACAGACAAGAAGCTCTTGATGTTATGTTTCCTTTCAAGATATATTCCGCAAGTCCATCAGAGACAGGAAAACAGAACTATGACCTTCTAGTAAAGAGTTCATATCAAAATGTGTGCTGTGTAACAACTTGAAGTATTACTACAGCAAGGAAAAGTATTTTAATGCTAGTAAATAATTTTTTGTCTCAAACTTAAGGTAAGGAAAAATACAACTAGTACTCAGACATGACTGTTTTCTGAAATATTTCCTTGCACTGGTTCTGTTTTCTACATTCAAATGCAAAAAGCCTACAGCAGGCAGTTAAATATAAAATAAGTAGAAGGCAGTGAAGAAGTTAGAATGAAGACTTTCATTTAATTCTACATTCAGGAGCCAAAACCAGAGTCATTAACTGCAATGACGAGATCTCTTGTCTACCTTGCATGAAAATGAACTATTCCTGGAAACAGGCTTAGAAAATGTGGCAAAAGTTCACGCAGGACAAATAAAACTTTTTAGTCTAGTTAAAAGTACACTAAGGGTAGTCAGGTTTAGCAGAAATATTTCTAATTCATTCAAAAAAATATTAAGATAACTCTGCCGTACACATGCTTCCAAGACAAAATATACTAGGTGAAGATTTCCCATTCATATATCAAAAATATCAAATGTTCATATAAAATTATGTAAAGCACAGTAGGTTAAATTATTTTCCACATACATAAAAACTCAGTACCCATCTGGGCCTTCATTCATTTGATCTCAGGATCTTTAATTTGCTCTTCAGAAATTATTCAAGGAAGTCACAAGGAGGAACCCCACCAAATTTGAAAGACTGCAGATTATGCAGGAAAATCTAGAAAATCATGAAAGGGAAAGAGTAAAGAATGTATCATAGCCCAAGGACGTATGATTTCTACTCTTTACGAATCTGCCACTTCAAGTATTTACTCAGAAGCGGAGAGATCAGATTTCTAGCACCGGACAACAGATTGCAACCTGCGGCAGATGTTGGAGGTCAGCTGGCTCTCCATAAGACACCAATTCCTACGGAAAGCATTTCCCACAACCACACAGGGAATCGCATCAGGTATCAGATGTCTCATCAGCGACATGCAGGTTTGTTGTGATGGAACACAGTGCTAAAGTTACTAGTCTTGCACTTGCATCTAATTAAATTTGGAGATGGAGCTAAAGAGAATGGTAGCATTTATGTCAAATGCTGGTCAATCTGCACTTACTAAGTGTGAAACAGTTGATAAACAGAAACAGACTTCGATTCTAGGTCACAAAAAGTTATACCCAGTAGACTCATCAGGAGACTGCAAACAATTTGTACAACTATCCAGATTTAATACGTATTCTCTTAATGTCACCTCGATGTTACTTCAAAACTGAATTTCAGAGAAAAACGTATTTCCCCAAAATTAACATCTCTGTCACCTACTGGAAGCACTCAAAGTAAACATTATGCTGTAGCATAAAGAATAACTTTGAAAACAACCTTCAAGTGCACAGAGCAAGCGATACTCTGGCAAAACCTTTTGAGTGTTCCATGGAAAGAAAGTATCAAGTGACTTCTTGTAAGCCATGACCTAGTATTCGCGTGTTCTTCATGTTGAGCACATTCTGAAAAACAGACCAGGCAAGCCAGTTCAGCAGGGAGTTCCCCCTACCTTTCAAAATCAGATTTCATGTTCAATTCTTTAACCTGCTCCCTTTCCTGTAATGTACCTTACATGGATTGCTGTGTTAGATGAAGAAATATTCTGGAAATGTTTGTAGATAACGAGTTTAAATTCCCCAAGTAAGGAGCTTTTGTTGGTTTTGGAGGGTGTGTTTTTGTTTTTAAAACCAAGTGCTACCTCTGGGAATTCTGACATTCTCAATTCTGTTAGCTACACACAAAAAGTAGTTCTTGAATGCATACTTTTGAGAAACTAGATCCCAAATGTATTAATGGGGATATCACAGCATAACAAAAACAGATGTAGCCTACATTTCAGAAAAGCCTTTTCTTAAAACAAAAGTGATACAAGAATACTAACAAGGTTATAGGCATACAGCAGGAGCAAACAACTATAAACCATGAATGAATCCTGCCAGAAGATTAAAGTATGATTACAGAAAAAATGTCATATGTGTCTATTCCTTTTGTTTCCACAACCCTTGCAGCGGCTGTCACACAAAAGTCACTGCTAGTGAACAAAAATAAAACACTTGACCAACTGCGATATTTAGTCTTACGTCATCCTTGAAATTTGGTGAGGCAAGCAGTAACGTCATATTCACAAAAACGTACTCCAAATGAAACCATGCAGGACAGATCTTTGCGGAAGGGTGCAAAAGTGCATGGGACTCCCATGAACTCACCCACTCAGAATGGCTGGTAGAGATCACTGGTGACATGAGAAGACAGCAGTCTCTGCCAAGGAAGGTTATTAGATTCCTTTGTAATGAGGCATAATGCTGGCCAAGAAAGAATTAGCACATGGGTCATCAAAGGCTGTCTTTGGAGGGGCTTAGCATTTTAGCTACACAAAGCTGAAGCTAGCCAAGACAGCATTTTCAAGCTGTTACCTTCTTCTCCAGAAATGCATCTCCTCTACAATTAGACCGCTGCTGCAAGTATTGGAGCAAATTAATTACTTTTTTGTTTTATTTATATTGATAAATGGGTATCAACTACTTAAGCACATCTAAAATCAAATAACATTTCAACAGTCCTTCTTCCCTTCTGTATGTTCTATACAAAAAAATGGACTTACTCTTCTTTGTTTTGTCATAGATTAGTTGGGTTTAGGTGACATGAAGACAGATAACTTTATCCTCCAAGTGACATAGTGCTAAATTTCAGACTATCAGGCTTCTTTTGATCCTTTCAAATGATAGGACTGGAAAATAGAATCATTAAGCACTTCACCTGTCAAAAAAAAGCTAGACACAATTTCACTTTAATGTAGTCTGGCTGGTACCTTAACATAATACATCTGTAAATCCCCAAGAAATTCAGGTCAGGCTAGAAGAAGCACTACAAGTTAGCATCTCATACAAGAACTGTTATAAAGTCACATTTAGAAAACCAATCAGCCCTTGCTTCAGTGGTGGTGTTCATTAGCTGTAGCTATGCTCATTACGGTAAGAAAAGTGGCAATATCTGAGAGTACATTCAACAAGGTATCCTGCAACAACAGCTGTTCAGTTTTCAGAGCGATCAAGCTCTCCTATGGTGAAAACAGACGACGGGGCTTCAGCGGAGAGACTTACACTCTCTAGTCTTTTAACTAAGCATTAAAAAAATAATTAAGTACTAAATCCAGAAATGTTATTACTAGTGGCAACGGAAAAGCAGAAGTGGCAGTTTCCTCAGCTGAAGCGGTACAATGTCTATCAGAGTCATAGCTGTGTCCCACAAAAATTGGCTGCAAGATACAGCGTTCCCTTCCACACCAAGCTCTGTCTGTAGTGCTGCCACTTAAACGAGTTACCAGAACGTACAGCCCAGAGGATAAACTTTGGAAATCACTGGCCTATCACAGAAATGTTCTATTTGTTTGGAGGTTTTCTGCTTTTGTACACCCATCATTAAGAGTGATTTAGCATAGTTAGCAGAAGAAAAATCCAGCTGTCAAGAAAATACTAAAGTCCTGTAATGGGAAATGATTCCAGCAATGCCATCATCACATACATTTTCAAAGGACACGCACTCAGTGTTACATTCTGCTTTCAAAACAGAATCTCCATTAAAGGTACCATATACTTAAAAGAGAGTTTATCTCCAAATACGTTTACCTTAGACTGCAGGCTAGAAGAGGCACAGTCCAGCACCAAAGACATACTTGTATCAGAAAGTGATCTTACCACATTTCTTACCTTTCCAAAGGAAGATATTTCAAAGCAGTCACCTAGTTACAAATTCGTGATTGCCAAAATAAAAATACTATGAGCATCAGATAATCTGTAAATAAAAGCTGGACCAAGTGGCAAGACACAAAGGAAGAAGGATCAACAACCCTATTGGCAGACCTGCCAGACCTTCTTACAGAGCCAAGAAAGGATGGGATTTTCTTTATTTCCTATTACTAAATGCTTCGCTCACCATCAGTTTGGTTTGTAACACCAAGAGAAATTTAGCTTGCATAATCATCACCAAATGATGAAGGTTTTTAACTGAAACTTGTGTATTATTCCTTACTACAGTACAAAAAGAAAATACATTGATTAAACTATCTAAAAGTATAATCTGGTATAACAGAATTCAAAATATCTTTGTCACTTGCTAATAATGGTAACCAAGCACTTCTATACCTACTAGAACATGGGAATCTTGTTTCAGTCAATCAACAGGAATGATGCTTGTGGAACCAAAGCAGCTGCTAAAAAGATTTTAACTTCCAGAATCTTTTCTCTTCCTTGTGTCCTGTGGTTCTGAAGACTACGATGAAACCTATTTGTTCTCTTGTGGACTCCTACCTCTGGTTAAAAACTCATTGACACCACCACACCACAAACATCTGGAAAATCAATAATTAAAAAAAAAAACAAACCCAAAGTCATTCTAGAACATAAAAAGGGCAAATATATTCTATTGCTCCAAACATAAGTAGCATCATTATTTTCAGTCAACTGTTTTGAAAGAGGTCACTGATTTTTCCTGCATATCTCAATCTTTAACAACATTAACTGACAGTATTTCCTGCAGAACAGAAGAGGATGTCACATCAGGCAAAATATTTCCTTTTCCTCTCCACAGACATATAATCTGCATCAATAATCTCTAATCATTAAAAGCTATATATGTTTTAAGTTTGTATAATCTTTTCTTTAGTTAGAAAGCTTTTCTATTACCTACCTATAAATATCACACATCAAGCAGTAATCAAGGAATAAGCACATTGTATGATTGTTGAAGGAAGTCATTAAAATACAACAGTATTTTTAAATCTTGCAAAAAATACAGGCTGAGAACAACTTTTACAGTAAATAATTTCTTTGATTTGCCAGAAGAACACACTTCGATATAATTAAACAAGGGAGCTATATAGTAACACTCAAACTTCTGATAAGCTATTACCAGAAATACCTCTACAATAAACTGTGTTGATTTTAAATTACTGACATGCAGTGTATACTAGAGTACTTTCTTTTTACGTTCATATACCTCACTGGACATTTGGAAAGGACTTCCTTAAAATTTTATGATTGACATCTTCCGATAGACAAATATTACCTAAAACAAACAAAAAAGGAAACGGTACTGTAAAATTAGATACCAAGGAAGTAAATAAAAAAGTATTTTGCTCAAACAGCTGTTACCAAATGCTCACGGAAATATACACACTGAAGAATGATATTAATAGTAGCTGCAAGTGGTTTTTAAATCCACCAATCCATTACAGCTAAATGGGCTATGCAAAAGGGATATGAACAAACAAGATGACACTGACAGTCACAGAAGCCTACGTGAAACATCTGAAGATCCTGAGAGCAAAGCTCTGTGCAGCTGATGGAAGCAACTGGAACCACAGCCTGCTGGCACAAGCCTGAGCATCTGACCATAATATCTTGGCTTGTATGCTTGATGAGTTCAACTATGTTTCAGAGCAGTAAAATAATTTATGAATTTGGCTGATATTAAAAACTTGTGTAACTTCCAGTTCATAACCCTATCTTTACGTCTTATAAATTAACCATTATGAGAAATGGTGTAGCTGTAAATTTCCATTCTTGTTCATTGTGGAGCTGCTTGTTATTTTATGTTATTATGCTTAATACAACGTACATAGCATAATAGAACATTTATGCTGTAAGTTATTCTGATGTCCTAAGAGGATTAAAATGATTCATTTTACCCAGCTAAAAAAATATGCTGATGTTTGTTTGATTTGTGGGGGTTTTTTGTTTTGTTGGTTGGTTGTAGTTTGTTGTTTCTTGGGGTTTATCTTTTTGTTTGATTGGTCGGTTTTGTTGTTTGGGGTTTTTTTTACAAATTGGTGAGAAAATCCTCAAATTGAAATTCACAGAAAAATAAGTTTTAGCAGACATGCAGGTATTCTCACAAACCATTCCTGTGTCAAGGTTTGGGGAAAGAAACACAGCTGAATATTCTGTTTGCAATCCTAGAAATTGATCAATATAAGCATAGTCCTTTTCAGAGTCTGATGACAGCAGCGTCTGCTAAGAAGGCAAAGCATACAATATACCACAGGCCAAAGAATCAGAAGCTATTATCAGAAGGAACTTACTAAAGGATAAAAATCCATGAACCAAAATAAGTTTTGCCATATTGCTTTTTAAAAAAAATAAAATTATATATATATTTGATTCTGGTCAGGGAGCTCTGGATAAAGAAAGAGATGTGCCACAGTTTTTGATGGAAATATGAAGACTAGTAATTGAATTACCTGTCAGATTTGGACTATAAATGTCAGAAGAAAGGCAAGCTATGAAAACTGGAACGTGAATCAGGAAACCTTCGTTCTAGCTCTGCTTGCCAGAAACTCATTGCAAGATTTTGGGCAAGTCAGGAAACATCCATGTCTCATATTCCACGCCTGCATTTGGGCTAGCTGAGAAGTGTTATTTAGCTACTGAATTTCCCCATTGCTATTATAAGTAGGTGAAAATTCCTGCTGGACTGTCACATAATTTGCCAGATGAAAAGCCGATGTAAACTAGTTCAATGCAGCAGCACACTGAGTACCTGGAATCCCTACTGCTACAGTGCTTTCCCATGAAAGGAGATGAATAAACAGTTCATAGGCAACAGCCTAAAATCTACATAAGTTTGTAAGTGATTTTACTGTAATCATCAGTGTTTTAGAAATGTCAAGGCAGCCATAAATTCCCAGTAATTAACCATCAAGACAGGCCTCATTTAAATGCAGTTATTAGATGTTGGGAAAATTAATTAAGCTCAAATGCCAAATATTAAAACTTAAATTTCTAAGTGACAAACATAAACTTGTATTTCAATCTATAAGCTTTTCAATTAGAGAGCCAGAATTCCATTTTTCAGACAGTTTCAAATCCTGAAAAGTGTGGTTATATCTCGCTTCCTTGAATTCATTTCACAAAAAGAAAATAATAAAGGAAAGGCTGTAACACCCACAGTCCTAAGAACTTAAGAATAAATTCAGTACGTTGAGGAGAAGGATTCTTTGGGGTCTGGTCCACATGATTGTGATCATTAAATGTGCCATCAGTCAGCATAAACCTATATGAGTTGCAAGTTAAATGGTATTTCAAACCAGTTTCTTTCACAGACAATTTCTCTTTATTGCTGTGGTCAACTGCTAAGAAATTTTACTGCTAAGAAGCAGGCGTATTATTCATCAGCAATGTGCTGCGATCTACAGCAAACAAGAATATGGCATGATCAAACAACTCATTATTTCTGAAAACAGGTCATTGAAGACTAATCTATTAAAGAACAGATTTCCAGATTTAGAAAACTCCCACTTCAAACTTTTTCTCCAATTTTAAAATAATTTCTTCAGATTTCCTCTTTATTTTGTCTTGATTTTTTTTTTAATTGTAGCTAAGAATCTGCAGTGCAAGGATATGTTGTTGCACATGGGCCAATATAAAAGCTTATTTTTTAAATCATCTAATAAGTGTGGTGATCTTAAGTAATGTTTTCCTGGATACAGAAACACTGCATTCTCTTATAAGTGTTTGCTTAAATTGTTAAGAAAACAGATTTAGACAACCCACAATGTATAAATTTACTGAGTCAGAGACACATTTAGAACTGTTGGCCAGAGCTTTGATCCTTTATGGAGGAAAAATAAATACATAAATAAAAAGCAAGTTTTAGGGTTATCACTAACCTCTTCCTAGCATCTGAGGGTTTTAGGTAAATTTGCTCAGGTAATCACTAACTAAACAGCTGGATAACAATTAATTAGATCATATTATGATCTGTTCTTTAGGTTATGATCAGTAAATTGAGAAGTCAAACCTCAAACCGGTCCAAGTCAGCAACTCCTTACAGATTCTCTTTTTGTGCTACCATGAGAAGCCAAGACACTGGTGTTGTTATCGATTTGTTAACAAGTTAAAATTGATTGACTTTATTTGATTGATTAATTGATTTTATAAAATCATTTTATAAAATTGAAAAATAGAAGGATAAGAAATATTTTTAATGAAACTTATAGTTGCACAGTAAAAGCTGCTATGAGATCTTCTGTACGTCTTGTACCAAGGCTAGAAGAAGGGGCTGGAACCATTGTAATAACTCTAGGGTTGAAAGGTTCCATTGTATTTAACCAGTCTTCTGTACGCAGAGGTGTATTGAAATGTCAGAATATGAGATTAATGGGAACTGGGGAAGAGTCGACTGGAACAGCTTGTAGGTGCCTGCCAAGAAACCGTGAACTTTAGTAAAAGGTAATTCCGGCAGGGGGAGATCGTGACCACCGACTCATACACCACCTACCCAAATCGTACCCTAGACCCATTTCTAGACCTTTCTAAGCTTTACTGCGCATAATCGGATATAGGAGGAGAGTATGTAAATGATTTACGGGAAATGTTATGATTATGCATGAATAATTAAAGAATATGTATGAATAAGTTCTATATATGGAATCTGATTTTGGGACCTGGTGTGCGTTGATCGTGAGAGGACTCGCTCACGCACCCGGCCGTCAATAAAGAAGTGTCTGCTTATCTACATCACATTGGTGTCGATAAGTTCTTCATTCCGAGATTTCGGTAACAGTATGAGTACACGGTTTCCCTTAAATCTGTTCCTTGGCCCAAGCATTTTAGTCTAAACTGAAAGAGGTAAGCAGCATCTCACAAGATTTGGCCTGAATTTCCTTCCCAATTTCCATCTATCCCATGGGAAGTTTACCCATGCTATGAACAACGATCCAAGTTAAGACTTTTCCAGAACCAGGAAATAGGATCTAACTGAATTTGCCAAGAATTTAACAAAGCATCACAGTTTAATTAGCCCATTTATTTTTACTAATAGCTCTGCAGGAGACTAAGACATGCAATTGGGGAAAGAAATATAAGAACCTATCTTCTACTGAGGAATTCGTTATCACTCTGTACACTCCCCTGTAAGAGTATTTTCAAAGGTAAAATCTGAAGTTAGGAGCATTTAGTGGAACATACTGACCACTGTTCTAAATCTTTCTACTGCTACTATTTAAAGTATATTTAATATAAGCAGAAAAGAAGAAATACATTTTGCTGTTATTGACAGAAGGTTATTCAGTTGTCTTTGATAAAGTAGTATGTTTATAAGACCAAACCAGCAAAGCAAAGCTGAATTAGGAAAGAACAGTCAGAAAACAGCGTACAGAAACAGAAGGATTTGTACTCTGGAGAAAGGCTCACAGAACAGAAACAGAGGAATAATGAAGAGAATAATGCCAGAGAGGAAAATAGGATGGGAAGAAAACAACAGAAGAAGATGAAAAAATTATTGTTTAAAGGATTTATGTTCATTAGTAACACCATACATTTTTCTGGATGCAATTGAAGATACTTTTCAAATTCAGGTTATTTTACATAGGCTGAAAATACCGAACTAAAAGTCTCCTCAGCACAGTTTCTTTCAGTCTCTCTCACTTACCTTCCCTAAATTTGCTTTTAATGAAACTGAAACAAATCCTTTGATGCACAGAACAGAAAATGCCAGAAGGTCAAGATGCAGCTTCATAGTAACTACTTAAAAGAACACTGTGTTTCTGTGTTGGTTTTTTTTCACACCATAGTATTAATTTAATACTAAGTTTCACTCACAAATATGGACCATTTAGGATATTAACTACAAAGCATCTACTAAGTAGTAAGAAAACATGCTACTGTGAGTTAACGTGTATTTACAGGACAAAGTGAAGTTGCCGCCATTTACACCTATGAATCTAGTGTACAGTTGCTGCAAGAACAAGAAAAAAGTGCTGAGGGCATTTGACAAAAATCCAGGATATGTTTCAAATCCTCACACCCCATTCTGCAGATATGTTCAACTACGTCCTATCATAAGCCTGAAAATCTGATACTCTAGTGTTCTCCATAAAGCCAGAATAAATCCTTTATTGTGGATCCTTCCTGCCCTTCCCTCACCTCCAAATAATTGCTTTAATGCTCTCTTCACCAAGAATAAATAGAGACTCAGCTTAAGCTGAAATGGAAGCCAAATATGACTGGGCTTGAATCTATTTTCCAGCTCATCCAGAGTTCCTGTCGTAGAGCCCATTAGGAGTGCATGAAAGCAGATAGCTCAAAGCCCGCACAGTTATTCCTGGGTTTAAATACAGGTTGGAAATGAATGTCCTCTGGATAAATGCCTGTGAAAAACCCAGAGGAGAGTAACTGTTTGGGAGATTAAGAGATTTACTGTAACCTCTGTGAAAGCTGAACATTTAGAGGGCAGGAATTCTTCATTTTTCAATCAGCATATTTAAAGGGACAGAGATTCCTACATTATCTCAACTACTAATTAAAAATCCCTCTGTAGGTGTATGCACGTGTGCATACATATACTTACTTTGATAAATCAGCAGATGTATATTACTAATAGATTATGCAGCTATTCTGGTCAGCAAAATCAATATAAATGTTAGGTGTCTTAATTTTTTACAATGACACTTCAGCTAGTTCACAGAATCATTGAATCATTTAAGTTCTAACTAAATGAGCCTAACAGTTCTCTGTATGGCTTGAGATCTCTTACCAAACTGACGGCAAATAGCTGCTTCTTCTTACTAGAACAATCCATCCTCATTGAAAGAAACTTCATATACAACTGGATTTTGTACCTCTCCTCTTTTTCCACCTCCATCATTTTTGCTACCTATTACTCATGGGAAATGTAAACCCAGACATGCTGAGGAACTGCTATGACAAACCTGCCAGATTTTACCTACCGTCGTCTTGCCCAATTCTTCCATTTAAAGCAGGAAGATTGCAAGAACACAGATGTATTCATGTGTACAAACAGAAAACATCTGCTTCATAGCAAAAGCCAAATAAAATAGTCACATGCCTGAAGATCTTGCTCTCCAGATAAGCCCACGCCATGTACAGACAACAGCATATACTGAGTCCGTCCGTCGTGTGACAGATCCTGCTCATGCTTTGCTGTTTCTGAAATTATGAACATTCAGGAAATGTAATACACAAGCAAACCTTTGAAGTGGAAACGCGACTGCAGATTTTTGTACATTCACTTAATTTGCTTGAGTGCTGCGTATCAGAAAGGGTAACCAGATGTAGGAGACTCTCACCATTCCCTATGGCCAGAGTAACCAGTTTGTCTATCCTCCATCTGTCCCCGTCCTACATTCCTCCCTTTCAAACTGCAGGCGAGGGCAGTATTCTCATAAACATCTTTGATACAGCAAATCCCTAAGGATTCTACCAGTGGGATTCATGTAAAAAATAAACACAATCACATGCTTGCATATTTGATCTCACCTCCCAAAGGCACTTAAGAAATCACAAGCCCCCAAGCATTTACTCAAGATAAATCCTTCCAGAGCTTGGCAGCGGCAGCTTCAGACACCAATGAATTGCCAAATGCATGAAATATCCACCAGGGCTTTTTTTCTAATGGTAAAAACCCAAGGGTGTTAGGATCTAATACACCTGTGGGAATATTAGGTCTGATACATTAACAAGTGTTGAAAAATAAAAACTTGTAATTTTGATTTTCACAAAAAAGGAAAAAGAACAACCAAAAAAACTTGTAAACTTCTGAGCAATCTGTAAACATGAAAACAACATTTTCAGTATTAATAGGGGGAGTCAGGAATGAAGCAGAAAAGGAGTTTCTGAGGGAATTATTTCTTTGCAATTTAATTTGTTAGAAAATAATGTCTGAATGGCAAGTATCACCAATAAAGAAAAGCAAAGAGGAAATATGACTGCATACTACACGTAATAACTATTTTTTATTCCTTCATAATAGTGCTTTTGTACACACCGAAGTTAACAATATTGCTATTTGTTTATGGAAGAACAGAGTCAAAACGTAAGGAGGTTATGTACTTGCACTTGCTGCATACACTGCGTACAGGCAAAAAGGAAAGTTTGATACACTTCTTCATCCAGGAAAACTGTTTAATATTTGGGTTTTAAACAGTAAGATGCTTTAGAGAGGTGGGTTAAAACCCCCAAAAGATACAAGAGCAGTTCCATTAGGGGTTTTTGGAAGGTAAGAAAACCACCAAGAACCTGCTTGGTTTTTACTAATGCCACAAAAAGAGTCTCCTGAATAAAGCCTTAATATTACCATACTGTGTACTCAGCACTATTGCTAAAATACAGACATTTCTGTGGTAGAGACAGGGCGAGCATAAATGCACTCCACATAACACTGCTCCAGAAGAGACAAAGCCAAGGCCAAACCCATGAAGCATTAAATTAACTTCCACAAAATGAAATTAATAACTTTTTTTCCTCAGTTGTTTTCTTTTTTTTTTTTCCCCTGCCTTTTCTCCAGGTAACACCTTCCACACTCCCAAACTGAATTTAGGCCAAAACTCTCCCAACAAACCTTCATGTTAATTGTTTTCGCTTTTGACGCAACCATTATTTTGTGATATCTGTATTATTACTCTAGAGTGTTCACATTCCTTCTGCCTTACATAGTGATAAGAGTAACAAAATCCCCATCCTGAAGTTGACCAACATAGCAGATATAATACTACCATATGGTATGAAATAATTCCACAGGTATCATGATCTAATTGAATTAGCTGTAGAAGAAAAACAGATGAAACTATACCATGACAAATATGCTATGTTTTTTGTTTTTATTTTACTCCATGATTTTTCTTCTAGAAGAGTAAAAGGAGTAAGGTATGTTTTATATGTCTGTGAGAAAGGCTCCAAGGCTCACCCAATTTTATACGCAAGGAAGCCTGGATTCTTCAGAGGAAACATGTGATTCATTACTCAGTACTTTGGTGTTTAAATAACATGTTACCTAAATTTGGAAAAATCCTTGAGCTGAGTGAGGCAGAAAGGGTTTTTTACATTGTATCTCTCTGTTAGTATTTATATGTAGTAAAAACAATGCAGAACTGGATTTTCTTGAAACACAGTTCCAGTTAAGAACTTTATTTGTTGGTTTTGTGTAGTACAGAATCATTATTTGTAAGTTGTGGATTAAATACATAGCAGAAAATCAAAGAATCATGTAGACCAAAAAAGCTGAGATGCCATGGTTTAACTTTGAAGTCTTTTCACTGCTCAATATCAAGCAGTTCTCAGACAAGCATTTCATTACATTTTCTTCAGATAAGGACTACGAATTCTCTTCTTAGTATTCCTTGGAGGAGGAGGAAGAAATGAAGGGGTGGTAGGGCTGGGGAAAGTACTGAGTTTTTGCATGTGTCTTTCACTTTGCCAGCTTGCGATGAAAGAACATTCTAACTTCGGCTGGATAATTTACACTGACCTGCTGGCACCTGGCAGAAGGAGCCCACCATCTGAGTAGGAAATATATGCACCAGGCCTTCAAGTGAATGTGAAACATAAATTCTATGAAAATTTATGGTAATTTCCTTAATGACTTCAAGATGGTCAGGAAGCAAAGAATATTTTATATTCTGTCAGGTTTTCAATTACTTTGACATACAAGACAAACAGTTCCCTCCCCTATCGCGTAGTCTTCCCCTCAGTTGTTCATTTACTCATTCTGTTTTCTACATTTGAATTTACCACTGCAAGTTAATCCCATCCTATAAAAATGAATTTTCATGCCTGATTTTGCCACCAAATCATGAAAAAGCACTCACCCAGCCCCATCTGAATCCCCTCTTTAGTCAGTCTCCTCACCCCGCAGCATTGATCCCCTCTTACCTTGCAAAAAAAGTTTGTTCAGGGGTTCCCACCACCGTTCACAAGGGGTTGTGAAGGGCATTTTACTACCAAAGAGAGCACTTCCCTATGGAAACCAAGGCCTTCTGGTTTCCATGAGATTAAACAGTATGAGTCTAACCTCACATATTTTTTCAGTAAAATGGTCTAGTGGGAAAGCTGCTGTTGGCCTGATTACTGCCCTCAGTTAATATCCTGCCTTTCCCGTAGGGCTTCTCCGAGTCACAGCAGGTGGTTTTCAACCTTACACAATGTCAAGAGAAAAGGAGCCTTGGGTGCCTCACTTTGTTTATTTTGTGTACAAAGTGAGCACATTTCAAAATCCATGCTCTACTTTGTGTACATATTTTTGTCCGCTTTAGTCTCAAGAATGTTACGAAATGCTTTACTATCAAAAGAATGAAGCAGAAATTAGTTGATTTTTCCCCCCTACTTGTCTTCAGGAACTGCAGTATAAACTCACCAGTCCTGCCATTCTGAGTTCACACGTGCTGCCTCTGCCACCACATTTTAATGGCATCACATCCACAGCAGGTGAACTGCAGAGCATGGAAAGCTCTGTCAGAACACATTAACCCGAAATCCTTTGGGTATCCACAAACAGTAAGTCAAGGTGACAACTCTCCTTCTAGGTAACTTTGGGGATCGGCTAAGCTTGATTACTCGAGCTTTCTATGATGACATCTAATAAAATATCCACAGTTAGTTGGCAAAACAAGAAAGTAATATGAATTATGAAGACCATTCTCCAAAGAAATTTCAAAAGAAGGGATAGGGGAAGGGATATATGTTTTTATCAAAATATACCAGGGATATCTTAATAGCCCTCAACAATTATACCATTTCATATTCCCATTGAAAAAATAAAAACCCTTGCATAAAGATATGATGTTTCAGTAAACAACTAACACACCCCAAGAGATCTGTCAGAAGCAGTAACACCTTTTCTTGGTAAGCATCAGGTTACGTAATGTAGTAAGAATATTAAAGTGTGAAAGGCTTTCTTGAGTTTACTGAATAGACAGATATAAAGATTTAAGAAAGGAAAAAACCACCCTTACATCATACTGTGTAACAGCAGGTTCTCTGGACTATAAAATGCGCAGCATCAGTGAATAAAACTGAATTAGAAGAAATGCAACTCAGCTTCCCAGAGCCATTAAGGATTGGGAAGCTTCATTTCTACTGATGTTCACTTGAAAACATCATCAGTATGACTTCTGATTTGACAAAATGAAGACATTCTGTTAGGAAAACTCCTTTCAAAAAGAAATTACTGCAGCTCTTCAGCAAAAAAACTTTCCATTACAATTTTCAAAGATTAAAAACTAAGTAGCTGCTGACTACCATACCCTGAGCCAACTGGGAGATTGTGCACAAGTGTGCTCCCTGTAAAGCACAGCACTGGAATTTTCTTCCAAAGTAGCCCAAGAGCTACAGCATTTCTATGCAGATTAACGATAAACTGTGCCGTGATTTTTGTGTGTGTGCACATGTATGTGTGTATGAATAAATAAGCACTGTACTCAGAAGCACACATATTCAAATTTAACCTGACACTCTTGAACTCTATTAACGTGGTCAATGGATTTTGTAGGATGGGTTGTGTGAGGTATCAAAGGAATCACAAAAGCAGCAAATTATTTCTCCCACAGGAGATTTACAGATATGTAACAGATTAAACTAACCTACAGTCCAGATTTTCAGCCTGTACCAGAAGACATGAAGTAATTTATAACTATTTACATGTACATCCAATCTCACAAAGAAAAATTAAGAGCATCAATCTGTTGAAATAAACTCTTCCAGCTTGCAAAAAAAGCAGCATTGGTAAAATTAAAATGTTTCCTTGTTGAATAGTACTGAGTCTTCTATGCCAGCTATAAACTTATTTAACTGTTCTTTCTTTAGCTATAGCATTGTTTGTTTCCACCATCTTTTAATTCGGAGTGTTTATAAGACCAGAGAGGCTTGCCATTGTCCTTGAAACAATTTATTTCACAGTAAGTCTTTAAATGCCAACACTGCAATTCTGAATAATACATATTTTTCAAAGCCTGGCAGTTCCAGGGTCTTGTTTTTGGCTTTTTCAAGCATATTTCATCTGTTTGTGATGAGGGTCACTGACATCAAAAGAGTCATTGATAAAATCAAATAAAATACAGTGAGTTATTATGGCAATATTTTTTTCTTGAACATTTCAAGTTTTAAAAACATTGGCAATACTCAGTCACTGATGTGTGGCACTTTTGATACAAGATTATGATGACAATTCTAAAAAGACATCTATGTATTTCCCTCAACATACAAAAATTACTTTTTAATTAATCATAATTCCATTTCACGATGAGATGTCATGTGTGAGAAAAACACACCACACACAAAACCAAAAGCCCCATAAATTCAACATCAATTTTTAGATATTTTTTTAAATGAGCTGTTTGATCACTCCAGTGCTTACATGGCAGGCTCTACTGTTGACATCTTCAACGGTTACATTACAAGTTAATGTATTTTAAGAAAAATAAGTTTGAATGGTTATTAGTATTGACCTACCATGAAGACCAAGGATGTCTTAATACATCACTAAACAACACAACATCTGTTGTTACTTACTGCATCTTGTAGCACCTGTTCTTCCCTGTGTCACCACTAACAACAGAAGGTCTGAAAACAAGATCCATGTATACTAGTAGCTTTGTTCCTAGATTTTCACCTTTAGAGGACAAGAATTTTATTTTAATAATCTTTTAGCTACATAGACTGTAATATGCACCAATAGCAGTTCCGATAATATGCTACAGGCAACCTGATGAAAAAAAGAAAATACTAAAAAAGGCTTTGACAGTTTGTTTTACATCTCAAAGCTTTCAAAGAATACAGATTTTACTGTATATGTTTTGCTTCTTCAAATAACATCAGCAACTTGACACTGAGCGGCATTTTCTTGGTGTTTTTTTTCTTTTTAAAGAAAAAAACCCAAGCCTTTGGCTGAATATTTCCCACCCCTGCCTCATGTAAATTAAGCACGTAGGACCCTGAATCTTTAAAATTGAAATCTTCCCAGTGTATTTTCTACAGAAATTCACCTTAGAATAATTCAGTTTGAAACAGATCTCTGGAATTCACTTTACCCAACTTCCTACTCAAAGCAGAATTAACTTCAAGGTTAGATCAGGCAGGGTTCTTAAAAACCTCCAGATAATAATTTTCATAGCCTCTCTAGACAACTTATTCCAGTGCTTACCCATTTTACAGTGAAGTCTGAATGCTGTTTTTCTACATATGTAATCAGAATTTCACTTGCGGCAACTTGTGACTATCACCTCTTGCCCTTTCACTGTACACATTCATCTTCTCTCTAAAACTCCTCCAGGAAGTTGAAGACTGCAAAAGCATTCTCCATTAGCCCTTCTCTTATTCAAAATAAACAAAAACAGCTTTGTCAACTTACCACGAGTCATGCGCTCCAGCAATGTGACCATCTTAGTGATGCTCCTCCAGACTCACTCTCTTTTGTTGATGTCAGTGTTGTATTGGGGGCCCAAAACTGGGCACAGTACTCCACATATGATCTCAAAAGCTCAGAGCGGATAGAAATCACGTCCCTCAATCTACCACTTACCCTCGTGTAAATGCAGCCAAGTGTGCAGTTAAGCCTTCACCTCTACAAAAGCTCATGAATCACATTCAATTTGCTGCAGACAAGGACGCCCAAGTCCTTTTTCAAAAAGCTTCTCTCTAGCCAGTCAGCGTCCAGCCTGTACCTGTGTATGTTCCAGGTGTAGAACTTCACATTTTTGCATCTGCTGAAGTTCATGAGGTTACTGCTGGGGCAATCCTGCAGCTTGTTGAGGATCCTGTGAATGGCAGCTCCGCACTCCATCATACTAATGATTTCGCCATGTTTAGTGTCATCTGCAGATTTGGTAAGAGTGCACTCCATCCCATGACCAGGGTCACTAACGAAAGTGTTAAACAGCACTGGCCTCACTCAGTCCCTGAGGGGTGCGTAACCAATCGCCTGGCTCTTAGACTGTGCGAAGTTGATCATTGCGCTTTGAACCAGATAGTTTGGACAGCTTCTGCTTCGTACTCCACTTCACCCAGCCCCTATCTCACCAATTTGGCTACAACAATCCTACGGAAGACCATGATGAAAGCCTTTCTTCAGTCAGAAAACTAAATCCTCACGTTCACAGAGCCAGTCATTTCACCGTAGAACATAATCAGGTTGGTCTTGCAAAGTCTGCATGTAAATGTGTGTTGGCTGTTCCCAATCACCTTCCTCTACTTCATATGCCTGCAAATGGCTTTCATAGAGACTTGTTCCATAAACTCCCTGGCCACTGATAACTGACTGGCTGGCTTCTGATTCTTGCCTTTTCTGAAGATGGGAGTAACATTTACCCCTTTCCAGGCATCACTGTTTTCTATTCCTCACACACAGGTCCCTTTAAAATGTACTATTCTGCTTGCCAGTGACAACTTTCCCCGTACACAATTCCACAAGAAAAAAATTCCTACAGGCTTGACCATAATGCCCTATGGGTGTGAGATCAGAGACTACTCCAAAAAGGTGAGCTGCTTCTTTTAAAGACTTCTGATTTTTAATGTATCACATAGCAAAGACACTTCAGAGTACCAGGTATCACTACTGAGTGGAGGGACATCCCTGGCAGTATTTAAATTTGAACTTGACTACATTTGCCTACGGTCCTTGTCTCAACTACCTTCGGTAAGAAGAATGCTGTCAGTTTATCAGTACAGTTCCGCTACCTCTTCTAGGAAAAAACATACATTAAAGATACTATTTTTTAAACAGCAAAAGTAGAAAAAGGCAGCACTGAAATTGCAGGTTTGCTGAGAATGACCAGCTATGCATATGCTTCCATCTGTGTTTTACTACAAAAAAGTTTTATGACTAGTAATATGACTCAAAAGTAAGGAAAATTGATCTAAATGCAGTCAGAATTATAACCATGTAATCACTGGGGTTTTTTTCCAGTTTGATTATCCAATTAAAAAACAAACAAACAAACAAAAAAACCCCAAACCACAAACCCAAACAATACCCTAGGAAAAACCTGGACATACTATCAGAATGGTTAAAACTGAGGACCAAGAAAAAGACCAAATTCTGTCCTTCCCCAGTGAAAAAAATATATCTGTGCACAGTGTAAGTTGCCAAGGTTTAAACCTCTATTGAATTTGAGGACAGGAATGGAAGTGGAAGGAGGAATTTTTTCATCCACTTGTCAACAATATTGCTATTCTATTGGGATGTAATGAAATTACTCAAAAAGTAGGGATTAAGTTCTCCTGGGGAAAAAAAGGCACAGGTGAGTTGTTAAGTGCTCCCAAGAACTATTGCAAATGGAACAGGATCAACAGAAGAAAATTAGTAATACTCTGTTTCTGAATAATCTTTGACACAATTGCTAACCAACCGGATTCAGAAATACCAAAGTGAGTAATTTTGACATTTCCAGTTTTACTTTCACTATACTTGGATAAGAATGAAATTGCTTAAGTGCATAACATGTTTGATCACAAAATTATTCCTCACTAAACTTTTCTTTTACAACATTGTGGGTTCCAGCACAGCGGGAGACTGTCTTGTTTTTGGTTTTAATCTAATAGTCATTATGCCACTAAAGCCTGTAAAAAGATACATTCAATATTACTTTTATAATCACAAAGTCATACACTCATGTTATATTCCTTATAACAATTTATATAACATCCCCTGGTGAGTCTTGCATTCAAAGACATATAAGCCTCACATAAAGCGTCTAAGAGATGAATTTTAATTTTGAGTACAGAACAAAGAACTAGTTTAGTGAGTGAGCTGCTTTGCTTATAATTACCGTATTTTTCCAGCTCTCTAATTTCATACATACGGAAAACCTTGGGGGGAATCTTGATTATGTCTACACCTACAATGCTGTCTGCATGGGGACTCCAGCCAGGCTAACCTATAAACGCTAGTGTGAGCAACAAAGGAAAGACATCATACAGGTCAACTTGCTCCCACAGTAGCAGTGTGAACTGTAGATTAGAATTGGCGATTCACAGTAGCAGTGTGAACTGTAGATTAGAATTGGTGATTCCTCAATGATGTAAACTGAACTGGCATAAGTGTCTGCTAACATTAAGTTCCACAACAGAGTGAGGCACTTGCATCCTTCTCTTGAAATCAATAGCACTTTGTAATTAATTTTATTGGAGCTGATCTTAAAATTCTGATCTTGAGATATATATCCCCCTACTGGCGAAACATGTCAGAGGATAAAAAATTAACTAACTATTTCAGTGACATGACTATCGGGAAGACAGTATATTTTGAATCAGAGAAATAAAAAGCCATAAATAGGAAAAAGTCAGGATTACTGGAACATGTGTCACATTTGATGATATCTGCTTTATTTTTCTTCTACTTGAATATAGCTCAAAAATTCTTCTTAAATTTTGTGATATCCTAAAAATTAAAAAAATACTGCCACATGAGAGGTACAAATTTATCCTTTTACAGCCTCATTGAGGAAAAGAGTTCTATATTTGACGAAAGAAAAATAACTGAATATGGCAAAAGCTAGCTCTCAGGGAATTAACACTGGGAAATGTTGATAAACTTAGTGTGTTGTCATGACTCATAGATTTGTTGCCTACCAGATGCCAGTGCAGAAAAAAAACCAGACCACATCATATTAAAAGAAGACAAGATACTGAGAAGGTCTGGAAGGAAGCCACAGTCATCATAATCTATATTGGACCTAGTGATATAACCAGAACTAAATGGAGACCCTGCAAAACAGGTTTCAACAGTCTGTTAGCTCTTACAGGCAAGCAGAGATCAAATGCCAGCATCCTCACAAATGCGACTGGTGCCACACTCAGGGAGAAGCAAAGAATGGCAGACCAACATCTTTGCACAGTTCAGAACACCACAGACGGACAGAGATTGCTCCCAGAGTAAAAACCTTATACAGCTAATTTGGTATTTATTATCGATATTCCTGTTACAGCATAAACCATTAAGACAATACTTACCTAAACCAGTATTAACTTTAAAATAGAGAGACAAACCAGTTCAGGGTGTATGGCAGGTGCTAGCTTGGAACCATACAGGAAGGGAAATAAACCAAACAACCAACAGAAGACACACAAAAGAAAAGTGATTAAAAAGAGGCAACGTTGATGTTAAGCAGAGGTGCGGAGAGCAAGCTGACAGTTAGCTTTCCCGCTTTTCGCAAGCGTTTTTTAAGCACAGCTTTGAGGACTAAAAGGGCAGCTCTTTTTCAACACAGAAGAAAAAGCGATGTACATCTCAGAGCAACATAAAGACTTGAAGACATGAGGCCATAAATGTCTAACAAAGACAAGCGAACTGTGAGAGAATGACATTTGGACTGTGCAGAGTAAGATCTGCGAGTATGGAAAAGAATTAAATGTAGCAAGCAGGCACGCAATGGGTGAAGATTTTCACCCTCGAACCTGCGTATAACAGCAGCCTTTGTGTGCTGTTGAAGACAAAATTTAAGTACCTCAGCTCCCACTGTCCTAACACAGCAATGAGAAACCCTACCCAGGTTTGCTATAAGGCAGCAAAGACCCACTTCTGGATTTGTTTCAGCTGTCTAACACTGTTGCAGAATTTCTCATGGACAAACATGCATGCCTTTTGGGTGGACACAACTTGCTAAGCATCTTGCTTTGGAGATGGTATCCAAAAGGAGGGCACTCTATCCAGCTGGGGATATTAAAAGAGAATCTTTACCGTCTTATATTAATCAATGCAGAAAACGAGAACAAACCCAATTCTTTGTAAACTTTTCAACCTTTTCAAGGCTTGTTTAGACCCAGAGGTATGGTTCAGACTCTTCACATACCTCAAACAGTTTGATTCTTAATAAACTGCCACAGCAGGTTTTATTCAGTTGTCACCTAAGATGGTAGAAAAGAAAGGAATTTGCCAGCTGAGACCGAAAGCATGCTTCAACAAAGGATATAAACACATTCTTAAGTGCACTCAATGAACCATAAGGAACTGCAAAAATACTTTAAGTGTATTTAGCCATAAATTTCTACTCATCCTCCAGTTTCTGAGGAATTAATCATAATTAATAAAAACTGTTTTCTAGACTTTTTTTTTTATTCTGTCATCATATTCAGTGGACCAATTACCAGATAAACTACATGAAAAATTGTTTAACTATTATGAATTTCTCTTCCCCAAATCTAAAAGAACGTTTTGGGAATTACTAAAACATATGTTAGCTTTGTGACTGCATGGCATTATTGAAGTTATTCTGGGTGCACTCATTAAACTTTCTCCCCAGCCTTCCCCCAACTTCTTGATGCTAGTTTTTACCTGTGATTGATCAGTATTAAAATTTAGTAACATCTCTTTGTATTTATTTTTAATAGGTAGCAGTCAGCTAACTATAGAAAGTCTACAGTGGATATTTGCACACATGTAGAGTTTCTCCACAATAACAACCCACCCGTCATTTTTTGCATACTCACAAAGCCAAATGGATCCTACTGCGCTTATTAGGGGGAATATGAACATTGTGCACGTTGCTGGTGTGAGCTGGCGCTTTCTTAAACTTAACTCATTCAATGATACAGAAGTTACCTTGTGATAAAACTTGGTACTGAACTATGTTGTCATATATAGTGGATATTACACTTCTAAATATAATTAAAAAAAATAAATTCTGCAAACACAAGTAGTGCCTTAAAAGCATATCTTGCTTGCAAAAATGCTCTTAAACACAGAAACTGTGTTAATAATTCACTGACTAGAATAGAAACATGATGAAAACAGACAAGTGCTTTGGAATAAGAAAGATGTACATCTGGGAGCAGTGGAAGTGACAACACACTGCCCTCAGCCAGTGCTACTTGTCCAGAGACATTTTACATTTGGGAGGTATTACAGAATACCCAGAAGGAATCTGCTGTCCTTCTTTACGAAATACTGGTATCTATGACCCACAAACTAGAGGCTTAAAACCAGAAGATAACTCATACTGGATTTACCATTAACTGGCTGTGAGGCTCCGCATCAGAACATGACATTTTAAAAAAAAAAAAAGTTTGCAAGAGAGACGACTTCCAGACACATCTCAAGCTGATGTGACAATATTTGTTTCCCAGGAAACTAACAGAAAATGCCTCCTCTGAAGGAGAATATACTTTGTCTGAAGATTTCCTCTATTCCTCAATGCCCTTTGCAATTCTCTTTCTCTGAAAGGAGGACTAATGCAATGGGAATAACAGGTGACACCATTTCCCTGAAAGCTGCAGCTTACCACCTCAAAGTAAGACTCTGTCTTCCCCAAAACTGCCAGGTTTTAGGATCAAAAAACATGACAGCAGAAGCATAAAGCATTGCAGCAGCACAGAACTGGCAACAGGGAAGTACAAGGAAGGAGATTCTGCAAGTGGCTTACATGAATCTTCTAGATTTCCTGCCTGCAGGACTGTAAGGTCAGAATTTTGGTGCAAAAAAGAAAAAGTTGTAAAAGATTAAATATTTGCTCTGACCAGAACCCAAAAATTTACTGTGTTGATACAGAAATGTCATCTCAAGAGTTGTTATGGGGCACTACATTCAACCACCAAAAGTGGCTGATAAAATGTGCGAAACAAATTTTGCTCATATTTTAGTGTATATTTCAGCATAACTATAACAAGCAAATAATCAAATTGTTATTCATTCTTAGGTAGTTTCTGGTGCTGAATTAAGAGATTTGCTATCTGCAAGGGGTAAGAAAAAAAAGGGGGGGATATTTAATTCTGATTTTTTCCCTTTCTTTCCTCCATGCACTCACTGTCCTCATTACACCACAATAAAATTTTACTAAGGTGAAATTTCATTAAAAAAAAAAAAAAGGAGGCAGGTTTAATTTAAAAGAAAGTAAATTAAACTTGCTAAACTGGATAGTCTTTTGTCTGGGTTATGAATTCAGAGGGCTAGATAAAAAAAGTACTGCCAAGTGCCTTACTGGCTGCTATGTTTCGAATGAATAATGTTTCAGAAATCAATTTTTAAAGTGAAAGGAGTTCTATGAATTTTGTGCCATTTCTCATCTGCCTTATTATTTCTCCACTTGTTATCTAATGCATTGTAGAAAGTATTGCAGAGCAAAGCAGTTTTAGGATTTGTCCTAACCATGCCTCATTCACTCATGATGATTCAGGAATTTACATGAAAGGAAGCACAGGGGAAATGCTGGTTTACATAAAATCTTAGAAATATCAGCTTTCTCACTGGTAGTGTTACACGTTTGCATCCACAGTTATTTTTCCGTTCTGTAAGTAGAAACATGAGTCTTACTCTTGCTGGTTAGAATACACAATTTCCCACAAGAGGTCACCTCTTCCTACAGCATCCAGACTGGTTTTGTGAGCAGTGGTGCCATGTTGGAAGACCAGATAGGAAATGCATTTCGCCCCCTTTTAATCCCAAAACTTAACTCAAAATCTCCACTGACTCACTCGTCACCTTGCTACTGCATGAACAAGAGCAGAGAGGCAAAAAAATCACCCCCAAGAGCAATATATTGTAGGGTGTAATGAGGACAGTGTGAGAAGTCTTTTTAAGTGACATAAAAGGCAATTATTAGGAGGAAAGAACACAAAAAATTGTGTTACTTCCAAGCATATAGACTTCAGTAACAGAAATGCTGATGTCTCACTATGTCCTGTTAAGTCATCACAAATCACTGTACCAAGTAATGACACAAGAAACAACGGGTTCACATCATTTCTGTGACCCTGCACAGTGTGCTCCTCTGAGGCTGCTCTGCCCCAGGAAGGAACCAAGTGGGTATCATACAGTAAAGCTATCAAGCTGACAGATAGGCAACTAGCAAAACTTTTTAGCATAAATCAGGTGAGTTGTTCAAATTCAGTACAGATACCAATACAGCAGCAAAGCAATGCTGCTTTTATCCCCACAATGCACAGCATTTATTAATTGTACATTTGCAGGGTTAATAGGGTTTGTGCTTAAGCAACTTACCTTATGAAATTATGCAGAGATATTAAAGTATAATAACATGCTTTGTTATTTACGTCCAGAAGGTAAAAGCTACTTCACACAGTTTGAAGATGACACTATAGCATGACAACTTTAATTACACAGTCAAATGCTAATACAGCTGAACCCTACCTCAGCATTCCATTGCAAATTATTTAGGAATAAGAAGATATGGGCTGTTGCTTCATATGAATTAATCATCCATTTCTATTACCCCTCGTGACATACAAGACACAAACCTGTCCTGCTCTGCAGGAATAATTCAGAGAGAAAACAAAACAAGGAGAATCACAATTCCAGTATTTTTTCCAACCTTTCCACCCACGTTAGTTCTAAGTGAGCACGCGACTTTGCAAAGGCATATACAACCTCCAGTACTCTCCATGAATCGCTGTATTTGGAAACGAGGTTTTCTTGTGCATAGTGCAAGCACTTCACTGATTCAACATGACATATATTGAATAACTACTGATGACGAAGCCTTAGAAGACAATTTCAGAAAGCAGAGCCTTTACTTGATTTTGATTTACAGCATAATTTAGTCTCAAGAATGACTAGACCGTTAACCTGGACACTGAGCACAACAGCTGTTTTGTGTGACAATCAGACTTCTACACAAGAAATATCATTCTCATAAATAAAGCAACCTACTGACATACACTGAATAAACAGTGCTGTGCATTTTTAACAGCACTGTAGCTGCATCAGTGACCTTCAGAAAGCATCATCTGTGTGCACATGATAAGCCAAAATGGTCAAGTTATAATTTTTATTTTTTTTTTTTAGTCATGCTAATATGTCACTTGAGCTTGCTCGGGTCTCATCGACAAAACAATCATTTGTCAAAAAAACTGCCCATACTTCAGATACGCCAGTTGTGACAAAACCTATTATTGTGGAAGGTCTGTCAGGTTCCAATTTCTACTTGACTTAGAAAAGGCATCTCAAACAGGGAACCCCCACAAATAACTGCACTTTGAAACAAAGAGCTAGATAGTCAGTCAGCTATTTTCTGACTACAAATGGATGCAGCTACACATGACGCAGGGATACTTTTAAGGAAGAAATAAGAAACATACCACTATGCTAGTACTCTGACCCTCTCTAGAATACAAATGTTGAAGCATGACTGAAGTCCTTTGACACTAATTTCAGCATTGCTTAATTACTAATACTTTCACTACCATGGACTAAAACAAGAAAATGAACTGAAGAAACACACTTTGTATCATTAGCAATTTTTTTTGTGTGCTAATAACAATGATAACACCATTTTAACTTAACTGAAGATATAAATAATATTAGACTGCATTTATTTGGTTTTAGAAAGAATGCATTGGTGGATAACCATATTGCATCTTTAATCAATTAGGAAGTCAATCTTTCTTCATGCATGTTCACAGCTCCTACTAGTGGTAGTAGCGTCCTTCCTAGGCCTGAACTATGAACAGTGCCAAATGTTATAATCCTGCCACTTAAAGACAGAATGATTCGTGCTGTTCAGTGTTATGGGCTTTGTTTTATTGTTTTGCTTTGAGGAAATGAGCTACACTTTGTACATAGCAAAGCACTCATGTGCACCACACTTCAGCAACATACCCATATTATTTCCCACTCTTAAAGCCAGGACAAAGCAGATTATTAAAATACCTCTTAAATGCTATCTAAGGATTAGTCTTCTGCATATCCTTCTGCAGATGGGACAGGAAGCAACTCACGGCACAAAATATTAAGCAACGTGCATGGCCTGAAGAAAGAAAGTCTGAAAGTCTGGAGTACATCATATTAAGACCATAATTTCTGTGACATGGTACATAGAAGCAGATAGAATAATAAAGTACAACTACCCACAGTACAGCAAAGTTGAGTACTACCTGTTATGAAATTGAGAAGACTGTAACACAGTAACTTTTTTCTCTTGTTAGGGACCATTGTGTGCCTCTCTCACGTGATCTACTTTTGTTCAGACAGCCACAAACATGTTTTATTTTGAGGCATACAATTCACACTGATGATAGGGAAACATGCCACCTACTGCAAAATGCTTTTCTCAAAGCTGTCAATGAAATAAATTAAAATCAAAATAACCTTTGTTCCACCTCTGTCTGACTTCAGTCATGATCTTTAAACAGAATTATGCTAGATATTGGTTTGAAACCTGAATAAGCAAACTAAAGTGAAATGAGTTTGGGAACGTATTTGTTCTGTGTAATGTATTTGTTTCAATTTATTCTGCAACTGCTTTACATTCATTAAAAGCAAACGTACCCCTAGCAAGTATAGCCTTTCTAGTAGACTGTGAAATATGGAATATCACCGATTATGCTAAAAAACATCAAAATGCAAACAGAATGAGAAAGAATCTGAATCAACATCATCATGTAAACAAAATATAAAATGAAAACCACTTGTAACACCACAGATGGTATACCTTTAACTATTTACCAGATGCTCATGCTAGGGATGACCCCAAGCACTCTGAAGTCACCAAGAGTCTTTGCCTTAACTTCAAAGAAATTGTTGGCTGCATTAAAAAAAAAAATGCTGAGACTCACATATATTGACATTCCTAACCATTGCTGCAATTCTCAGATCAAATCATGACAAAAAGTGTGTATTTTAATGCTTACCATTATCAGTTTTGAGATTTCCATTGCTGAGCTGTTTTAACCGCTTCTGATGGGATTTGCCATTGTAGTGGATTTGTGCCTGAGCAGCAGAGTTCAGTTGAATGTTACAAACATTACACAAAGTGAAATTGGTGTGTTTCTTTTCTCTCTCCTTCTTTTCTTCAGTGCCATCAGGTCCTAATTCTTTCTCACCTTCCCTGTCCAGGACGGATGTGAAATCTGAACTGTATGAGTGGTTGTCGACTGGTAAATCAGGGCTCCAGGGCTTCTTCATATTTTCTGCAGGGTGAAAAACTGTAAGAGGGAAAATTGATGAGTAATACAAAACAATACACACAAGATTTCTAAAATTGCAAAAAAGTAAAAGGCAGAAAATCATTCTTTGCATTCTCCTATCTTAACACTACATTTCTGCTCATGTATTTTGCTTTTTGTTCATGTTTTTTAGCTCTGCTATTTAATATGAGTAACTTCACAGCCACTCAATGAATGTTCAGATGTTCAGGGGCACTACCAAATCTATCACTGGAGCCAACCTGTCACAGGGATTTTTTTAAAAAAATATTTTTTAAAATTATTTCTATTTTAACCATTGATTAGTTTAACTTTTTAAGAATTATCTTATGAAAATGAACCTTACAAATGTCAAGTTAGAAATCTCTGCAAAGTCTAGATGAAGGTTATGACATCTTAAGTGTTACCTTCACTGGGACACTGTATTGGTGCAGGTGCCTAAGTGCTGGAGGGCGGCCCCTCCGGGACAAAGCCAGGGGCTGTCCCATGCTGGGGACAGCTGGTTGCTGGCAGCTCCAAAACTGACCCACCAGTGCCCAAAGCTGAGCCCATCAGCCATAGATGTGGCACCCCTGTGATAACCTGTTTGAGACAGATAACCTATATTCAGCCACTGTCCAGCAGCTGAAACAACTCAGAGAAACAGTCCTGTGGACAGTGGAAAAGGAGGAGGAGGAGGTGCTGCAGGCACTGGAGGGCAGACTCCCCTGCAGCCCCTGGTGAAGACCACGGTGAGGCAGGCTGTCCCCCTGCAGCCCATGGAGGTCCATGGTGGAGCAGGCACCCACCTGCAGATCATGGAGGAGCCCATGCAGGTGGAGAGGAGCCTACACTGGAGCAGGTTTTCTGGCAAGACCTGTGACCCCATGGAAAGGACCCATGCTGGAGCAGCTTTTCAATAATTGCAGCCCACGGGAAGGACCCTCACTGGAGCAGTTTGTGAAGGACTGCATCCCATGGGAAGGGCCCCTTGCTGGTACAGAGGAACTGTGAGGAGTAAGGTACAGCAGAGATGAAGTAATATGGATTGACCACAACCCGTATTGTCCTGCACTGCTCAGAGGTGGGGGAATAGTGTAAAAGAGTCAGGAGAGAAATTAAGCCAAGGAAGAAGTGGGGGGACAGAGGGACAAAGTGGTTTAGGGTTTTGTCTTTGCTTCTTACCATCCTACTCTATTTTAATTGGCACTAAATTAAATTAATTTTTCCCAAGCTGATTCTCTCTTGCGCGTGACGGTAACCCGTAAGTGCTATCCCTGTCTTCACCTCAACCCACAAGCTGTTCCACCTTATCTCCCCCTCCCTGCCCTCGTGTGGAAATGGAGTGAGAGAGCGGCTGGGTTGGGTGTCCAGCAGCCAGTCGAGGTCAATCCACTACAGAAATACAAGTAGTTATTACAGCAGAACTATTTTATAATCCTTTCTAGGATTAAATCCATATGTATCACTTTTTGATTTTTTTTTAATATAAACTATACAATAAATAGGTCAATAAACTCTGTGTGGAGAGCAACCTATTGTTACCATTCCATTACACACACTCCTACATTCAAATACTCCACTTGACTAATCGCTACAAATTTGTAGCTGTTTTAGCACTTAGAAATGCAAGATGCATTTTTGAAGCTGAAAAAATCAAAATCAAGGGGGGGGGGGAAGGGAAAGTTAGTCTCTGTTTCCCATATTTATATATATTGGTGTTGCAATCAACAGAAGAAAAATATAAAGCCCCTACATTTTAGTCAGCTAAGCTTAAATGCATAGACTTCACTCAAGTTTATTAATTACATATTTAGCAACCCCTAGTCATACTTTTTCCACTCCTGTGAATGCTTTCAAGCCCAAGTCTAATAATTTCACAACATCTCTGGTTCAAAATAGTTCAAAGACAAATAATAAACATATTCCATTAGTTCTTATCTCAACCTCCCAGGACTGTAATTCAAGGATAGTTAACTTCAATTTGGCTAATACGAAACTGCAACAATTACAGAAATGAGAAGGCAATCCCACCTGTAGAACTTCAGCTGAAACCAATGTAAATAGGAGTTTATGTGATTAAAGGTGGACAGAAACGGCACAGGTGAACAAGTGCTCTGAGCACAGCAAACCTAATTTACTATTCAAGGAGTGCAAAAATGTTACACCAACTTAGCATCTTGATGAGACCTTTATAAAACATATAAATCTTTGAACTGCTTGTTCTCCCAGACTTTGTGAATAAATGAAGGTCTAGCCGAAGAATCTAATCTGTACTTTGAGTGACAAAATTACTGCAGCCTTCAATATGATACTATTTGGTCTTTAACTGACAAATCAGTCAACCTAGAGACAAGAAAGATGATTGCAGCAACACAAGAAAATGTGCTACAGATGCCTTTAATCCCAGATCCAGACAAGGTTCAGTACCTAAAAATAAGTCTAAACAAGTCTTCAGATTTGTGTCTGATTACACCAAAATACTGCAAATTGTTCTCGAGAGCTTCAAGTATTGTAAATTTCACCAGCTAAACGTTTTGACAGCCCTGCTGTCATTTACTGCCTTCCAATCAAACCATAAAGACAAGTTTTTCCTAAAGCTGCAAATCTATACCTATCAGTATTCCAAACAGTTTCAACCTTAGTTTTCAGATTTGTATGCTTTCTAATTAGTATTGTGTTCTTCTATGCTATCTAAACCCTATTTCATTTAAGAAAGTACATGCCCCGTTCTGAGAGGAGCTCTGCACTTGCTATAGCTTAAAACCTCACTCAACCAGTTCAGTCAGCATTATTATTTCTGCTTTTGTGTACAGTCAACCCTTATCTAGGATTTTAGTTGTCTAAAGCAAGAGGTGAGAAAGCAGGCTAAACACCTAATTCCAAAGCAAAATTAAAGAGGATAAAAAAAGCAGCATAAAAGTAAGTCAAACCTATTATACCAGTTGTGCTCATAGGAACTTCTATTGACAAATCACAACAACCCCTTATGAGACGGTGGAAGCTTAGGAGAAAACCTGAGGTTTGACTACGGAAGGTCTGTACCATATCTCTTCTAATAGAAGGAGGAGGTTTCTCCTGAGCAAGCAGCAGCAATCCATCAACCTCTCAGCCTTCTGTAATTTGCTGGAGATATTGTTCACTCTAAAGAGAGCTATATTCAGCTGTCTAAAATATTTTTAAATTAAGAAATTCAATCTTTAATCAAAATTACAAGGATTAAAATACAAACCCAAAAGCACTAGTTTAACTGAATTGGTCTAGATGACAGTAACTTTTCAGGAATCCCCGTTAATATACATGCTGTAAATTAATATACATCAATCTTTTGCATTGAAAGCATTCCCCACTAGAGAGCAGTACAAATTTAAAATTACAAGTACAATATATCTCTAGATCTATAGTGTTAGTCATATAGGCATGAGATTACTATAATAAAACAGATCTTCTAACCAAGATGTAAAACTTTGTAAGCAAATACAATCTAGTAAATTAAACAAACATTGTGTATTGTGTATACACGTCTAATTCCTTTTGAAACATTTACACAGATAAACTGGCAACCTAATAAAGTGTATTAGCATGTTATTACATCCCTCTAATATTCCAGTCAACACAGCCTAATCTATGAGAGTTTATTTTTGGCATATAGAATATTTCTGTCTTGCATTCTAATCTCATTCCAGAAAAAGAAAGTATAAAATGCATACTCTATAAAGGCACAGTAAAATAATAAGGGAAATTCCACCCTGGAAATAAATGATTCAAGCTTCTAGCATTTGATTTGTGCTTTCATTAGAAAGTTATGATTGCACTAGAGCTTCAATACATTTTTGCCTATTGCCATGTCTCTCAAATCTGGACGAAGAAGGGGACAATTTATAACTGCAGACTAGGTGACAATTAGGAAAACAGAAGTTCCAGGATACATATTACACTACTGCCTACCACCATTTTCTTTACAGATATACAGTGACTTCTGAATATGTAATGGCACAACTAAAGTGAAACATTACACACCTGCACAAACCACTTGAGCCGATGCTGTGAGACAGCCTTACGTAGCAGTACACAGTATGTTGATTGGACACAAATGGTTTGAGTAAAAAAAAAAAAAATCCCAAACTTGAAGACAAAAACTTCTGGAAAAACAGAAGTACTTTAGGATTAAAAACATCCTGAGTCCTTCTTAGTATTCCTTAAAGGACAAGGAAACAGACAGAGCAAAGGATAAGGAAGGGGAAGATATCCAACTGAGTATAACTTCCTGAGCTACTTTTAAAATAAAATTTACCGTTCTAACTAGTATTTGAAAGGAAAAAGTAAATCAAGTTTGTGGAATCTTGTAAAGATCCACCAAATATTTAAACTAATGCAGATGCAGATTAATTATTGCAAAGCAGCAGAATTTCAGTTCATTCCTACATCATTGCATAATTCTGTTTTCTGGAGTGAAAGGTTTTGGAAGCAATTTTGATTGGTGGGGTTAAGGAAAAGAATCCTTCTTTTATTCTATTAGGAGATTACATGGAATATGATTAGAAGAAAACATTATAATCTTAATTTCAAAAGCAATTTTAAATTGTTACGGATATCTTATTGGTTTGAGCTGCTGATCCTATGTGGAAATAGATAAGCACTAAATGAAAACCCTCCTTGCCTACCATCATATTATAGAGTTCACCTTGCAAATGAAGTCATCAGTTTTGCAGATAACTTTCCTCTCCCCCCCCCCCAAAAGAAAAAAAAAAAAAGGAAAAAAAAAGAAAGCTAACTTCTCAATCTTTAGGAACCCTAATGAAGACTGCAGTGAACTGGAAAGGAATGAGTAAGGCAACCAAGAACTCAAAATTTCAAGCCAATTTAAATAGCATTGCAGATAGATGCTTACATTTGTTTTCCCTAGAGCGCTGAACTCAATTTTGGCTCAATGATGCTTACCAGTAAAATGAACTTTGCATGACATTATAGCTTTGTTTAGTAGAAAACTGTCCCATGTGGAAAACGAGCACAACTACAATTTGTAGAGTTTGCTGCCTTAGCTAACATAGCTACTGCCTGGGGATTTCTCTTCTGAAATGTGCTTGGATGTAAGGGATTAGAAATTACATCCTTCCCATAAACAATCCTTATCTTCTTAACTGAAAGACAATAGCACACTTTCTATTCAAGGATGTTCAAAGGAAGCTCCGCTCATTTGTATTACAAGTAATTGTTTCATTTCCAAACTGTCTTGTCAGCATAGAACCATCCCAGTCACTGTGACTTTGACCCTGTGCACATAATAGCCAAGTATGTTGCATACATTTAAGAGACCAACGGAGTATATGAACCCCAGATTAAGAGACCACTACACAGGTTAAGTCAGCTGTATTCAGTGCTGACCACTTGCCATTGATGAATGACACAGTACATCTTCAAGAATGCCTCCACATCTCCTTCTCAACAGGTCACTACAACAAATACATTCCTGTAATTGCTGAAGGATAGAATATACAGACAGGACATTACAGACCAAAGTCCACTAATTAAAACATTCAGGGATTTCTAATATTTCATTCCAAGACTGTGAAAGACATTTAAATGGCAATCATCAAAGATGCAGATGCTTGCATCTCAATTATTCACCCCTAGTCTCTGAAGCCACTGTAAATCTCACAAACAGGGCCTATGTCAGATCTCACTGTGACATAGACTAAAATTATAAACTTGGGTGCTTTGTTCTCAGAAACTTTTATTCCTCTTCCATTGCTGATGTCTATGTTGTAGATCTCAAGTTAGATGGGATGAATCTCACTCTGCCTGCCATAACAGCCTCTTCAAATGCTAAAAGGACTGAACTTTTGCAGGTAATAATAAATCCCAGTTTTCAGATAACAACAGATATGAACAGATAGCTGCTGTTTTCAAAGAAACTGTTGCTAATGCAATGTTTAAAAAAAAAAAAGAAGAGTAGTAAAAAAAAAAAAAAAAGATCAACCACTTACCAAAATCCTCTCCTTAATTATCACTTTGTCAGCTTTCATGTCTTGGGGGAATGTTACCAGCACACCACAAAAACCCCTCTGGGTAATAACTTGAATCTTCAAATCTTTTCAAACATAAATTTGGTGCTGTATCTTTCAGGTAATAGGACGTTACTGTTTGATGACAGTCATGGTAGCACAGTGACCTTTGCGTCAGCCTTTTAAGAATCTCTACCACACTGAGCCAATATATGTGACAGGACCCTTCCCAAAGCTGGTATCTGTATGCTAAGGTCTATCCCATTTACCTGTTAGGTTACTCAAAACCCCCTTTTGCATTGGGTACTTGTAATGCCTTTACCAAGAAACCAGTGACAGCTAACTTGCCTTTGCAAAGTCTAGATAGACCTCACTGAATAAAACGTTGACTCTATAAAATTTGTTGCTGGGAGAAACTTAAAATGAACATATTGCCATCTATTTTATACATGGATGGAGGGAGCAGGATAGCCTGGGGGAAGGATCAGGAATACAGAAATAAAACAGCTTTTGCCTCCTCCACCCCCATTATCACTGGATGATGTGGTCCCAACACTTCAGCCTTCCAGTTTTGATCAGGTTGCACCTGCTCCTGGTTTTCAGCCCAGACCAATTTAGGTCACGAATAGTCTATTTTACACATTGCTGCTGTGGCAGTTACAAACATGCAATGAGAAGGACAAACAATGGAAAACCGGTGAAAAGGCACTCATGATAAAAGCACTGCATCTCTGAAATGCAGCTCCCTCCCAAATGACCTGAGTAACCTTCAGGATATGCTGCAGGACTAATCTGTTTTCTCTGGATGGATGAATGAACGTCATTTCAGTGGAAGAGCTACTGGGGAATGGGAACCTACTGGGATTGTAAAGGCTTTTTTTAAAAATAATTGATTTTTCAGGACCTTCTTTGTTCTGAGTCTTTCAGATTTTACTGTCTCTCAGATGAAAATTAAATACAAAATAGTATATAATACAATAAAAGCTGATGTGAAAATGTAGAAAATACACGCATTAAGTAATTTTACACTGTTGGTAGGCTTTTCTACTAAGAGTTTCAGGACTGCAAGAATAATCACTTGCTTCTAAAAAGCAAGGAGGAGTTTCTCAGGTCATACATCCAAGAGCTAAATTACTAGTCAGTGATAAAACTACAGACAGAAGTCAGTATTTCTTGTTGCTGTCTGACTCGTACAGCACACATCAAATCTCATTTAAAGCCACTATTTACCAAATTTTCTCTTCAAAAAATCCACACAAAATACAGTAGAAGAGGTAGCTTAGGAGAAAAAAAAAAAAAAAAAAAAGGTAAGTCAAGGAGAGAAACACCTTATTATCCTGTTTATTGTTCCTCTGTACCCTTCCAGCTCCTCCCAATCTCACTGCTGCGAGCTGTTATACCACTTCAATCATCCATGTGAATAATAAGAAAATCATAATCATCATCATCCCAGGTGATTTTTGTGAAATTTAAGAGGAAAATAACCTCTCGAGCAAAAATTGCATCAAGTGAAAGAAATAAAGGCAGGTTTTCCTCATGTGTTTATTGCTGGGGGAGGGGGTGGGGTGGGCAGACGGGGATGAAGTGGAAGGAGATGGAGGTTATTTGGGCTTGGAGGGCTTTGTAACTTAAATGTCTATGTCCTGGGACTCATCCCGAGAAATGCATCTCTGCAAACTGAACCCTGTAAGAGCAGATTTTTATCCATTTGAAATAGGATCATTCTATATTCATATACCTTGAGCAACAGCACAGAAAATAAAAGCCTGGGCTTTTGTTTTGTTTTGCCAGGAGAGCACTTAAATTCTCAAGGAGGGCTGCATTTCAATACTGCAGAAAAGGAACAGACTCCAGCCTATCTCCTGTCACAGCCACACACACCACGAGTTCCTAAAAGAACTTATAGATGAACTAAACAGAAAAAGTTCATCATTTCTTGGTTCAGCAGTTCCCTCATGCCAGAAGCAACCAACAGACATCTCATGCTCTCAAAATATACTGCAGTCATTTTTTTAATTGAGTTCTATAAAAAGCGCTAAGCACTAATCAACACCATATGTTATTCAATTAGCTAGTAATACATATCTATTTCTCAAGCCTATGCTAACATAATGGAGCACTTTGGGTGGTTTGCAACTATTTAAAGACCAAGTAATTAATTTGCAAACATCAGCTTCTAAAATCTGAGAAGCACTACTGTGGTGACTTAGAGCCAATGCCAAGCCATGAAAACTCCCTCATTTGCTCTTTATTTAATCCGTTTTCAGAAAGGGCCCTTGTGAAGACAGATTTCTGCCTAAAATAGGGTCAAAGAAAGAGACAGGTTCAGCCGTATGTCTGGTACCCAGGCCCCAAGGGATGCTCTTCCTATGAAGGTGAAGCAAGATGTTTGCCTTGCCTCACCTCCATCTCCACCACCTTGTGGTATAGACCACCTACAGAAGGCAGTAGTTAAAATGGCAAAAGGCCCAACTAGCAAAGCTATGAAAGCTCAGCCTATGAAGAAAACTTGTTGTTGCCATGCACCCTGAAGTGTATTTTTTTTCTATATTCTTGACTTCCATATTTGAGAATTCCCCCCTCAGCCTTGAAACTCCTGTCAACAGCACTCTGAGTTGGCTAGGCTCAAAAAGAAGGGACAGAAGCGTCTGATCACAATTTAGGCTGCCAGTACTAGACAAAGCCATGGGTTTAGCATTATTTCTGAAAAAGTAGGCAATCAGGACAGATTTTAAAGGTCAGGTGAAACACTGCAGATTCTTCAAGTTATTAACTCTGAGCTACACATAAATTAAACCATCTAGCAGGGTCCAGAGACAGGTGTAAAGAAAAAAGACATCCAGAAGGAAAGGACAACTGACCTTTTCCTACAGAACTACCATAATTTTGTAGGTATTGGAATTAGAATCATAGAATTGTTTAGGTTGGAAAAGACTTTCAAGATCATCAAGTTTAAACATCAATCCAGGACTGCCAAGTCCACCACTAAACTATGTCCTAAGCATCACATTTACCTGTTTTTTAAACACTTCCAGGGATGGGAATCCCATCACCTCCCTGGGCAGCCTGTTCCAATGCTTCACCACCCTTTCAGTGAAGAATTTTTTCCTAATACCTAATCTAAACCTTCCCTGGTGCAACTTCAGGCTGTTTCTTCCTATGGCTTGTCACTTGGGAGAAGAGAATGAGAGAACACCCGCCTCACCACAACCTCCTTTCAGGTAGTTGTAGAAGTCTCCCCTCAACCTCCTTCTCTCCAGGCTAAACAACCCCAGCTCCCTCAGCTGTTCCTCATAAGACTTGTGCTCTAGACCCTTCACAGTTTCATTGCCTTTCTCTGGACACGCTCCAGTACATCAATGTCTTTCTCATAGTGACAGGCCCAAAACCGAGCACAGTGTTCAAGGTGCGGCCTTGCCAGTGCCGAGGACAGGGGGACAGGGGGACGGTCACTGCCCTCATCACGCTGGCTGTATTCTGATCCAAGAATATTACTTTTGATTTCACAGATAAAAATCACCTCTTTCAGCCTCTCTGGATCAACTCCCTGATGTGGCATCAGACTACAACCTGTCATCCAGATAGCCTCAAAGTGCCGTATTCACCTTAAAGTTCTTCAGTTTTCCTAGTACCTAAATACCCAGTCAAATCTTTGTATTTCAGCAGACAATAAAAGCATGAACATTTGTTTGGGCGTAATGAGCAACTCATTTTTGCAGACGAGTAAGTTCCGTTCTTAATACTCTAATACAACCACTAGCTACCACAGTATCCAAAGAGGTAATTTTTAAGTTCAGTTAGTGTTTTTTTTCCTCATTTGTTGATAGGTTATATCTTCAGAAACACAAGTCACTTTTTCTTTTCTTTTGTGGTTAAGTATTTCTGCAATATGCCGATGAATAAACATATACAACATGAAACAGAAAAAGAATTAAAAGGCAAGTCACATGAATGAGCTCTGTGGGAATTCTGCTTAAAAAAACAAACAAAAAAACCCACCACCCCCCCAAAAAACTATCACAGAATAGAGAATGATAATTTTGAGACAGAGTTCATCCCTACAATCATTATTACGCATATAAAACACAGCCATCTGACACTGAACAAAATAAAATAAACTTGCAATAAAAGTAGTCATGGTGGTGAAGAGGAAATTAAAGGTCATAAGCATGGGTTTAATAAAACCCAGAATTACTTTTTTTCTTCTCAATTCGGGAGGAATGTCAGAAATCTGTGGTTTGTAGGGTTTGGGGCTTTTTTTCCCCACAGACACAATTTCAGAAATTATTATTGTCTTGTTCTTTGCAAGATGATTTCTCAAGATTGCCAGAGTTCTATCATTTGAATTCTTAAATCCTCTCTGGCCTCAGGAAACAGCAATGTTTCTTACATAAAACCAGCCAAAAGTTAGAAGTCAATCTCCCCAGTCTTTTTGTTATACCTTTGTTTTAGGAAGTTGCTATGTGGATATTTTTTAAACAAACAGGCCTATAAAACAAAGAACCATAGAAGAGCAAAAAAGCAATTTCAGTGCTTCAATCAGTTACACTTTGGAATAAATTTCCAGATCAAACAAAATATTGTACATTTTGCTTCCCTGTAAATGCACATTTACAAACACCTGTTAAAAAAAGCTTGAGGAATTAGGGCTTATATTTGAGTATTATCATTTATACTTTCACAGAAGTAATCGTTTTTTCAGATTATCTGTTCATTATAAAATATTCAGGTAGCTCTGGCAGCATTTACAAGCAAAGGGTTTTTTTTATTAATATTATTTTATTGCTTCATTACACCCACTGTAATGTTGAATTTAATGGAGAGCAGATCATTTTCCAAACAATGTAAACACATCAAGGTGAAAGTCTGCTGCATTTGGAAAGGTTAGCAGATGTTTTTGCAAGTGCATGTGCAAGTTATTGTCATTTATCTTATTCTTGCACCTTTGGACTGCAAACAAAGAGGATGCATTTAGTGCTGCATTCATGGCAACACGAACATAATTTCTGCTAGTTTACAGCACATGGTTTTGAGGGTATAATTTGCAGCTTTAGTTGAGAAATATAAACATACTGTATATAACTTAAAAAGCATATTCTCTGCCATGTCTTGACAGCCAAAGTCTTCCTCATTATATCCAAGGCTGATACAATGTTCTTCCATGTCAAACATACATTTACTTCAATCTCTTCATCAATATTATGGTTTTAGAGATAAATGTCTAGCCAACTAGACTATGTATTGGTAAAAAATCTGAAAACCAAATTGGGAGATCTGGACCTTTCCATGTTTCCCCAAGATGACACAGTGTCCTACAGCAGCAGCTAAAATCTTTTGTTACAGACATGCAAGGCCAACATAGGGCTTCACTTACGCAGCTGGGGAATTATTTTAACACAAAGCCTATCTGTCTGTGTCACATTTCTAATAACCTTTTCATCACAGTACCCAGATGTAATGCATTTATAGAAATGCTTATGCATCAAAAATAAAAATGTGCAAATGGAATCCAATTACTAAAAAGAGAAACTGGGATGATTTATTTTTTATTTGTGACAAATTCGGGTGATTCACTATTAGCAAATGCAAATGCATTTTCAAGATATGATTGCTATAATACCATAGGTTGAGTATATGTCCCAGTATACATCCAGGAAAATGTATCATAGAATATCAGAACCTAAGAGGACCTACTGGGCAATGAGATACTTACTGCAGTAACTTTTTCCTTGCATTGCTTTCCCATGAGTTTAATATACTCCTCTGTTAAATTGTGTGTGGAAAATGAAGGTAGGGGACATCGGGGAGAATTTCCTTTTATTTTTTATAAGTTACATACATGAAAAGAGCTTTTAGGGTATGTATAAGGGGAGGGCTTGAAATTATTTCTGTACATTTTTATTGATCATATATAATTCAATAATAAAAATATGGAAATAGAGGAAAACATGGACAAAAATGACATTTCAAGCCCATAACCTCCTCCCCTGGTGCAGGGACAGCTGCTTCACTTCACTAGTAAAAGTCAGCCCCTGTTTATTTTACAAGATATTCCAGCAATACCTTCCAAAATCTAGGAAATTACCAGAGAGGCCCAGGAGCTTGCTGGACACATTAATCAATGACGGTGTCTTAATATTGCTAAAATACAACATAGGCTTCCAGTTTTGCATAAATATACATATCCTTTCTGTGCAAAGTTGTTCTGGGCCACTGTCTTAAGGATTCCACCACAGTATTTTTTTATTAGGCTTTATACAGCATAGGTTGCTAACAATTAAAAGGCATCAGTACTTCTGAAACACCCTCACATGACTGGAAGTAATTTTTTGTCCTAAACCAATATATTTCTAAAAAAGAATCATGGAAAGCATGGGAATAATACCACACACACAGAGAAATTAGAATAACTGATGCTTTCCAGCCTTCTCTGGGAGACCTTCACAGCAGTACTTCCCTTACTGCACTTTGCAGCAAATGCTCAGAGTGCAGACCCAGAACGGCTGCTCTTGGGAAGCCTAAGCACTTTGCTCAGCCACTGTGCTCTGCAAAAACTACTGCTGCTGAGTCTGTAAAATATTTCCAGTTCCGCTGACCATCTGCAATCTCCCTCAACCTGTCAGGGTGGGCTGAAGCTGTTAAAAACTTCTGAGAAGTCATGCATGGTAGAATTTAAAGCTCTGCAAGACCTATGAAGTTTCTTCCTTCAGCCATGCAGATTCAGATGAAGCAGCTTACAAACTTTACTAAACAGAAGTTGATAAAATCCCTGGGACTTGCCTGACTACTTAATTTTTCAGAATAACAGCTCTGCTTTGCATTAAAATATTTGTTAGCACTGAAGGTCATTTAAGACTACTGAATAAAATATACATGACAATTTCAGTACTAACTCATTTTGAAATGTGATTTTTTGACAAAAGGTTAGAAGACTTCACAAAATATTAAATGGTCTAATATTTCAAGGCTTTTAACCTCAGAATTAGTTTGTCTGATTAACCTCATCACCTAAAACATTGCACCTCACTGGACATGCACAAGACTTCAATCTAAATGAACTTTTTCAGAGAAGTTAGAGAAGTGTTAAACACAAAGGATTAGCAGTGCCCTTAGATACTGACAGAGCTTACAGTATGGTGCTCCTTCCACTAAAGCCAGATCTCTAACAATCCATTTTCCCAAAATGGCAAGACAAACAAACACTCCTGTAGAGGTGCAAGTCAGGACAGCAGCCACTGAAGTCAGTGGCATCACATTGGCATAAAACCAGTGCAAGAACAGCAGAATCAGATCCACATTTTCCTTCTACCTAGACACTCATACAGTGATTTCAGCATCTCAGCAGTCACTGGTGATTTTAGCATCTCAGTAGTCACCATAATTTCTGCTGTTCTTGCTATGCATTATAGAAACTGTCACTTTTTAAATTTATGGTATCTTTTACAGCTTGGGTTAAAGAACACTTAAAGCACTTTCAGTGTTTGATATACCGCTACCATAGAAGAATAGAAATGAGAGTCCTTTATTAATTTAGACCCAGACTACCAGACTATTCACACTAGCAGTCTCAGGGAATTTTAATGGGATTACCTGCATGAGTAAGAACTTTTATATGACAAAAGCTTTGCAGGACTGCAAAGCTTTTCTAATCAGAGAAGGGAAAAACTTAATGATGAAAAAGTATAAAGATTACAACAGCTAAAACTTCATTGTTGACTGTATGACTCACAAGGCTGCAACACATTCACCATGTATTTAATGAATATCTAACCAATCAAGTGGTTTTAGTTTCCTGAGACGATCAGTAAGGTAATAAAAATCCAAACGATGTCAGTTACTTCCATTGTAAACCTTGATGCTGTCAGGTTTGTTTCTTCCCTGAAAGATTTCTTCATTAATAGAAGAAAGATCACTGAACTATGGGCAACAGAGATAAAAAAATATACCTCTCAATACACATTCATTTATTTTTGTTTCACTTTGATGGCAATCAATTTGAAATCTTTGTTACATTTTCATTTTGTCTGTCACAGAGTCATATGAAGAGTAAACACTGCACATAAGCAAAGCCATCAAAAACACAGCCTAAAACCAAACAACTGAACAAATGACCTTCCCCTAAGCCACTGCACACAAGAGACTACTCCATCCTACCTCTCATTTCCCTAGTTTAGACAAAATCATCATTCTTTTACTTAGCATTATTTAAATCCGGCCCAATAATGTCATTTGCAATCAACATTCACCGTCAAGAAGCAAATGGGAACGGCTTACCTTGCTGTGTAACAGTGCTATCCACTTCAGCATGCCTTGCTCCTACAGCACATACACATCTGGAACCAACATAAACTCACTGTCATCAACTGCTTTTCACAAATCACTTGATTATTGATCACTACACTTATTGCTCTTCATTGACTGAGCCTCATTCCACATTACTGCTCTCCTGCTGCCTCAGCAAATCCTGAAATTTTTATTGCAAGAATTCACATGCAAAGCAAAGCAGTGAACCTGAACCTTCACACTAGATACCTTCTTACTATACCAAGACTTTTTGCAGTGATCTGCGTTTAAGTAAAAAACAAAAAAAAAGGCAAAAAAAACCCCAAAACCAAACAAACCCCCCATTTGTCCATTACAGTTGCAGTCTTTACCCAAATATAAGCAAAAAGAGGAATTCTTTTTCCTTTTGTAGCGCACTATGACTTGTATCTTTTATTTTTACTGTAACAGACACATTTTTTCATTATTGAAGAATTCAAAGATCTGTAACATACAATTAACTAACCACATGGCTTTAGGAAGGTAATTGCTCTGAAGGGCCACAACTACTTGGGAATCTACAAGGACTTTTTTTGAAACACTGTCTGCAACAAAGCATACATTTTTCTGTCCTGCCAACTAACTTCAACCCTTGCATGTGATAAGTAACTTCAAGGACAGGAAAGTTTATTGTATGTACTTATTTATACATAAATAATATATATGTGCTTACATATACAGATAGATATATCCAAGGCTTTTGAAAGTAGTATCAATGGGGTCATTTGAGCAAATCATTTCAGGTCAAAACCACCAGAAATTTTCTCTCAAAGAACTTGGCTAAAATCAACGTTTTTCATGCAAACAAGGCGACAATGGCTTTTCAGCTTTCCTTGCACAAACTTAAATTTCAATGAGAAAGAAGAGCAAAAGCCTCTGGGGCTTCTGGCCCAAGCAACACTAAGTCACTAGTTTCAAATTTTTTCCTGTACAAGAACGTGCTCATATTACAGCCAATTAGTACAGCCAGTATCACAACCACCCACTAACAGCTGTTCAGCACTGTTAGGGGTTTAAGGCAGGAGACAAAGGCAATACTACTCTTCCTGCTGCCACCATTTCAAACATCAAAAGAGGTATCAGAGAGTGGGTGGGTTTTCCACAAGTGCAAGCCTACCAGAAGCACAAGAACCCCAGTGGCAAACTATGAAATGAAAGAAAGCAGCCAATGCCCTAGATACCAGCAGTTTCACAGTAGCACAGTATTTTGTCACACCTGTGAACACACCACAGGATTTTATTCTCCTGAGAGAGCATTCTGTCAATAAAGAGATTAGCACTGACAAATGATAACCCAAGATCTTTTTATTTCTGCCTGCAGGAGTCTTTTACTCACCACAGAGATAAAATTCAGCAACCCTGGCAAAACACATGATCAAACATAATGGACAAAACTACACAATGAAGCCAAGCTATATTCCATGCCTGAGCTTTCCTCTCACACTGACTTTGCAGAGTTCATCCTTCAGAGAACCTTCTGGCCTCCACCAATTTGCAAGAGTAATGAAAGATGCAGCCACTTGATAATGTTACCTGCCTCCATAACCTCACATTTCTGAGCCCGCATGCAAGGGCTTTCTGTTTTCACCAAACAGAACAGGAACCCACCCCACTAATTAACTAGGGTTAATCAGTGAGCGCAAAGGGTGTGGGGGCTGGGGGGGAAGTGTGTGTGTATGCATATGTATAAAGAAACGCAGCTAGAGGAAATCCACTTTGCTATTGTCGCTGTTAGCTCGGTAAGGTTTGTTGTCTATTTTAATAACAGTAACTCTGTAAATTGTGGGACATTCAGATCTTAGAACTGCACTTCAGGATTATCCCAAGGAATAAACAGAAAGGAGAGCACCATAAGGCTGACCTTTAGGAGACTCGTGAAGTCAAAACTCTTGACAGTCCCATGGGCTGTCACCCGGCAGATACTCAATTATGAGCAACTCTGCATTAAACTTGGCCAGAACATGCAGTCCACGCTTGTAACAAACCTTGGCTATGCAACATACCAAAGCTCATTAGCTTCCCATGTTTATAACCACACTCACTTTCACATTTTTTCCTCATTTTATTTTTATATCATGTCCACTAAGCTAATTTTTTGGCCCAGCTCGATGTTGCTAATCACTCGCATAAGCTTCCCCAAAAAATACTACAAAGAGCTTTTTTCCTGGAGCACTTAGATTTCACGCTTCCTCCCAGTTCCTCGTATCAAATGGCTGCATCTGGAGCTGACCATTTACATTAGGCTGCAGAACAGTCCTGTGCCACCACGCTCCCAATCACTCCAACACCCCCAACCGCTTCCATACTGGCAAATACAATCCCCCTTCTCCAAGCAGATTCATGACACAGAGCTTTTCATTGCACAGAACAAACACTTTCTTTAAAGCAGAAGTCTTAAGACATATTAATAACTTTTTGAATTTTGTATCAATACGAAAGGCACGGTTTAGAAGCAGAAAAATAACATGCAGTCCACAGCTGCATTATCGTGAAGCCCGAAGATCTTTCATTGCCACTGCAAATGGAATTACTTTCTCAAAGTATACTGAAGGAAACGCGCATCATCTGAAAAAAATGGGTTGGATAGAGTGCCTACAAAGACACAACAGAGACAACACCTTTCTGAACTCACAAATATAGCAGAAGTGGGTTTAAATTATATTTTTTTTTTATTTATTAGAATGTAAAACCAAGGTGTAGATAATATTATGAAGTACTGTAATATTTTAGCACTGGAAATAGCAGTGAAGTTGGGAAGGTTAGGTATGCGCACTATTGTATTTTCATCATTACCTGTAGGAGCTTGAGGAAAATACCTTAAAGAATAACACTCAGGGTTGCTACAAGTGACCTTGTTGAAACCCATTTTGTAAATCTGTTAATCTTTTACAATTCCTGTCTGTATCCCAGTGAAAACACTTCAGTCAATCATGCAGTTGCCATGTGCAGTAGGAGGTGATTTCCAGGCTCCTAACTTAGCGCAGATTCTAATGCTAAAGGACAATTTCTCTCCTTTCCTTCCAGCCCCTCTCTGCTCTGCATCTCCTCCTTTTCTACCCAACTTTATTTTTCACACATTATTGTGCTTTTAAGCAAAACTGTACAAATAACTTTTCTTGTTTGAATGTCAGAGTGCTTTTTGTTAGCATGATACTCTTCCCAGCATGAAGGGAAGTTCAGCAGGATATTTCATAGCCTCTTGTTCCCTTCTGTTTGCTGTTTAAAGGTAAAATACATGAGAAGACTATTCATTTTTCTGCCACTTGGGAATTCAGTAGGAAAAAATACCACAAATATCCCAGACAAATGGCAGGTAAGTTCATGATCATTGTAATATGGTACTTTCTATCTAGGAAGAACAACAAATCCTAGGAACATCCTAAACACAAAAGGTGTATGTTTACATAAAGGTTAATGTCTTAATTTTGGATATCGTACTTTACAAACTGAAAGGACACCACAGGAGAAAAGTCTTCTGAAAAGATTATTTACTCCTCAGTTTCAGTGGTCTTCTCCAAGAAACTGCTGAATAATTGCTACAACTAGTAGCATTTTTATTTAGTACAGTATCTATATCTCAAGTGAAACTTTTGAGGCCATTAATAAAGCTTTGACAGAATGGTTGTATTTTTTGTACCATCTCTTCTTAAGGGATAATATTTTCAAAATTATGCCCAAACTGAGCCTAAAAACAAAACAAACCAAAACCCCTGCAATTAGTATGCTCTGTTGATTGCTTTAGTCTAATTTACATGGGTATTTTTCCGGTTTCTTAAAATGCAATCACTATATAGAAATTAAACCCCCATCCATTCATCAAAACTTCATTACATACGGGAAACATGCAAATACTTCTCCATGTGACTTTAGTAGTCACATGGACTTCTAAAAAAAAAATTACACTGTATTTGGCCGTTTTCTGGCATAAAATTTTGAACCATTATAAATGTGAAATTATTGGATTAAGACACTTATCCAAATGTATTCACCGGACAACAGTACAGTGTATCTTCTAAATCTATTGAAGAGATTTGGAATCCATTTATTGGTACTATAATGCATGTTAAGCAAATCCTTCTGCATTGCTGGAAAAATACTTTGTTCTTTAAGCAATTAATTAGCTAATATTTATTGAGTGCTTTGAACATGTAACATTTTCTGGAACAGCTCAGCACTGTTACCAGAACAGTGTGGGACAGACTTTTGTACACTGCTGGTAAATGCATCTTTGCAGACATTTAAGGATTATCCAACAACTCAGAAGTTAGTTGTGGGCAACTAATAGAGCGCATTTAGGTACTTGACAGGAAGTATTTTTCCATTAGGATTATGGACCAAAATTAGAAAACTATTAGAAAACTCATCTATTTAATTCTATACTGCTTCCCTGGGTTTCGTTTCACTGGTTAAATTCAGGAAAATATTGTATCATGTGTTTTGAATGGACTCAGCCCTATTCTGAATTCTTACAACGTGCTTCAACCCAACCGAGGAACGACTGTACCCTTCTTGTACAAGCATAGAAAATGTAGAGTGGCCTTCATGGATCACGATTTTGTAGGTTCAGGCAGCTTTACAAACAGGAAAGCATTCTCAACATTTGAAAACTAAACCCAACATACATAGGGACTAATCAAAGCTGCCGCTGGAAGAAAGGGGTGACTAGCCACACGAGAGGACTCGTGATGTACAGTGCCCATGCATTTCACTCCTTACCCATCATGCACCACACTGCCCCAGGGCAGGCAGCTAAGAGCGGATGGGTTGGCAGATGAATCATTCCCTGACCTCAGATGAATCATTCCCTAACCTCCTCTCAGTCATTTCCATTGTACACTAAACTCCACTCACACTGTTGTCAATACCATCTACCACAGACCAACACACACACCCCCTCAAACACACGGAGCTAACAACTCTCCTCCTAGTAATAACACTATAGTCAGGAGTTTCCCCAATCTGAGTTACTTTAGGCCTTAAATACAAATAAAGTCCTTTTATAAAGATGATTGCTTATTGTTTCTACTCTGGTGAAGAATTTGAATTAGGCTTATCTTAATTGTATTCGTACACAGTACTTCTAGTGTGTGTTGTCTGAACTCTGCATAAATCAATACCACCATTGAGCTTACCATCACCTTCTACTACAGAAATGCTTCTAGAAAGACTGTTTCAAATACAGTTACTTGATAGAAGCAGATGACATGTAGGTTTCCCAACACAGTCCAAATCTCCTGGGGAAGGGTGAGAAGAGAGATACATGGATTTACATTAGCAGTGAATAATCTGACACACCAGCTTCCTAACGCCTGCTTTTTTGTAACAGAAATACAGGTCGGAGACAAAGACTGAGGTGCAAGAGCTCTTTTCTATTGGCTCGCTCTCTTCAAAAGTTTATTTGGTTCTTCACCTAGAATTCAGTAATCAAGTTTTACTGGATATGTGAAAGCCTTCAACTCACTTGGGGAAAGCCCAGGACTGGTGAATATCAACCCTTTTCAGAAATTCAAATGCGGGAGTCTGGGGTCCAGCATACATTTATCTTTAATTTCTATGGGTCCACACCTTTAGAGTTTTTGATTTACAAATTCTTTCCAAATCAAAAAGCTAAAAAAGACCAGGAGAATATATTAAATTCAGTCCAGGTTCACAAACCTGGTTAACTTGGGCTTGACTTATTTCATGTTGAAACACAACTCACTTGCTCTAACATTTCATTATACAAGTCTTTAATGAGCTTGCTCTTAATCCAGAACATTAAATCCACACTAAAGGCTGGCAAAGGGGATCAAAAGAAATGTAAGTCATATTGTTCAAATTTTAAAGACATCCAGTATATCCCAGTAAACATCAGTTCTTCAATGTCAGCACTTAACAGCAATCATAACACTTGTTTTATGCATCTTACTGAACACAAAGTGTATTCTAGCAAGAAGTTTCAAGGACAAGCATTTCATCCTCTGCCTTGGCATTATAGCCTTGAAGACCCTGAAGAGCAACAGGCTCTTTTCTGCCTTTTAAGAAAACATTTCCACTAATTATTTACCAACCAAGCAGAAACCCAAGAATGGTTCTTCCCCAAAGGATAAAATCAGATGATATCTTAATAAATCTGTGACAAAAGCAAGGTATAAAAATAAGAGAAAATTACGAAGCTTGGGGAATATTTAACTGTACGTTCCAGTATAATCCTGCAGCTATAGATGTGATATTTCTCTTGCAACCAAGAGTTTGTTTGGTTGTTTCATTCAAGTTCCCTACTATTCTACTGAAAATAATACAGGCATTTGAGATGTAGGTCTGGGTTACTTTGTTCCTCCTTCTGGCAATTATTTATTGGTCGTCTTTTTTTTGAAAGAATCTGAAGTGATGTTAAAGTGGGAATAGTGACCCAGCAAGTACATTAGCCACGTTCCCATAAAACACATTCACGTAAGGAGTACAATGTTTGTACTAGCACAATACCTTCTGAAGTGTGTTATGCTCCATACCTTTTTGGGAAAGCTGGTGATTGCATGTAACATTTAATGAAAGATCGCTCTACTGTAAAACAGCAATTTCTTTTCAATTTTCCACTTAGTAATTCAAATCCTCTTTTGAATGTCAACTGCTGGCAATTTGTGTCCTGGCTACAACTTGGTCAGAAAAAAAAAAATTATTAGCATGTTAATAACTTAGTATCTCTAAGGGGTAGTTAATTGATCCTACACCAGAAAGAGAAGCTTCATTTTCAGCCCTATTCTTAATTGTAAGGTGATTATAATTTATCACGATTTTCTAGTTACCTTCATTTCAGTTTGTGGAGAAGGATTTCTTAACAGGCAGTGTGCAGTACTGTCACTAGTTCTAATGAGAGCAACTCACCAAGAAATTTTCACATCCATTAAGATGTAGAAAGGAAGGCCAAGAACATACTCATGCAAATAAGTGGACAGTCTCTAAACAAAACTGCAAGAGGAAGTTACGCAGGCAAAATGCAGCTGCCTATATTAAAACACATGTAGATGTCTGGGAATAGCTTTCTATATAGTATATTATAAATCAATGTATACATCAGACCATGCAGTACCTCCATCCTTTTTTAACCTTTGCAGAGTAAATGGTTTAAGACATGAAAAGACGAAAATTTATGTCCACATCTTTACACAAAACAGTTATTGTGCATATACACAATGTCACTTGTCAACACGGAAATAAAAGGCATCTTTATATAATAAACGTTTTGTTATTACTGGGGTTTGTTATTTTCTGCTAAGAAATGGATCACAAAGATTACATCTAATAGAAGAAAGTGGATAATTAGGATACATAATGGCTATTTCAATATCTGTAATTTTATTTGAAGGAACTACACATAAATGCATAATTTTGGACAAAACTAACAAGGCAGATTTTAATGTACTCTGTTTCTTTTTTTCTTTTTGATCGTTAGAAAGCAGTTTTTAGTAATCTACAATTCAACTGCATTCACAGAGGTAGTTTTTGGACAAAAGCAAAGTGTTCAAGGGAGCCTTTCAATGGCACAGACAACATTTAACCTGTCAGTATGTATGGGAAGCAGTATAGTGCACCTGTTTCATCACAGTATTCATAAATTTGGCTAATATTTGGAACAGAGAACACTCAAATGCTTGCTGCCAAGGCTCAGTCTTCTCCACGACCTTACCCAATGGTATGTTCCTGTATTCGTGCAATTTGTGCAATTTACTCAACAAATTGCATCCATCATGGAGTTCTGACTCAGCTTAGTATCTCACCTTTACCTTACAAGAAACTGAACTGCTCCTTGTGAACTTGCTTGGCAAAGAAAAATTTAAGTACTAGGCATAAAAATACACTGTCTTTTGTGGAAACTAATAAAAGCAGTATTGAAAAAGAGAAATAGCCAGAAAGAAAAGAATTACGGTACTAGACACTGAATGAATCTCCCCAGTTAAACAAACACTCTGCTCATTTGCATTTATGATTGCCCTAATTTACATGGAAAAATTAACAACTAGAAAAAAGGAATAACCTAACACGCTTTGCAACCTGAATTTCAAGTGTCCTTTCTACAGTGGGACATTCAAATGAGGACTTTGGAAACAGCAGAGCTTGTCCCCAGTGCATGTAGTCAGCAGACCACGAAGCCTATGATGGGAAAAGGGCTTTGTGAAACAGGTTCTTGTCTGAAGCAAGGAACCACTTCCAGCTAATAAAGCTAGTCCAGGCACAGCAAAAACTTAAAGGTATGCAGGGCAGAGGTGCTCAGATCGGTTCACATACTGTTATTAGTCTGTTTATTACACTTCCGTCACTTTCTCCAAGCCCTCAATGCTCAGAACGGATTGTGGAGCTAAGCCAAGCCACCACTTTGCCCTGGAGGATCTTCAGCACATCCCTGCACCAACAACCAAGGCAGGCTTGAAAGGAAATAAATAGATCAGTGGGGAGTTCTCCATAGTGATTTGCACTGCCATCACATAGGAGGCACAAATGAGCTTTAATCAGTCTCAACCTGTATGGAAAGAATATTACAATGTGAAAATATAATTGTTAATGTTCATAACATTACAATTGAGTGTCTGTCCCTTGATTTGAGAACTCCTTGTTAGCACAACACAAAAGATGCTCCTTCTCTCACTGAATAACTATGAAAGAATTGTCAGAGCTCTTCCAATAAACAAACTTGCCTATATTCAATTAACTTTATCAGCACTGCTAGCTCCTTTAATAATCACAAGGAAATAAATGTCTGCAGTTTCATTTCAATTCTTCACTATTATCTCCATTGATAACAGCACAGGAAAAAATATTGGGAATCATGATAAATTCAACTGATATGCAAAACTATTAGGGTAGAAATGCCACAGCTATTGTCTGTTGACAAGGAACCCCTGGAATGGCTAAGAACCCACAAAACCAACAAACAACAAAAAAAGCCAGTCTCAGTTGTTAGCTTTCTTTAAGAATTCAAAGAGGACAGATAAAGCGTCAAAAGCCTAAAAAAAGGCACATACTGACTCTGCCTATAAAAGCTAGGAGGAAGGAAAAAGATGAAAAACTGAGACACAAGCAATCTAGTTTAATTTCAATTTGCAGAAAAATAGCAAAAAAATCAAACTTGGTACCTGAAAAGTATCAAGAAGCTGAGTAATAGCCAACCTGAAAGTGTCAAAAACTGCCATGTAAAAACACTTCAACTCCTCTCCTGGCAGTGTAAAGGGCCTTAAAGAGAGAGGAAATGCAGGCGCTAACTCTTGACTCAGAGTCATCTGATGCTTTGAAAAAAAATACTCTAAATGAAACTTCTATGACATTAATGCTGAAATTATAAGAAAAGAGACACCAAGTCTTAACTGTCAATGATATCTCCAGATGAGAAATGTACGAACTGGCTCTGCTGGGATGTGTTCGCTGTCCAGTATTATTATCAACAAGTGGATGATAAAATGCAGCATGTATTTATCAAACTGGCAGAATAAATAGAATCATACAATCATTCAGGTTGGAAAAGATCTTTAGGATCATAGAGTCCAACTGTTAACCCAGGATTGCCAAGTCCATCACTAAACCATGTCCCTAAGCACCACATTTACCCATTTACCTTTTTTTTTAAACACTTCCAGGGATGGTGATCCCATCACCACCCTGGGCAGCCTGTTCCAATGCTTGGTAACCATGCTCTTTCCGTGGAGAATTTTTTTCCTAATAGTCAATTTAAACCTCCCCTAGTGCAACTTCAGGCTGTTTCCTCTCTTCCTATAGCTTGTCACTTGGGAGAAGAGACCGACCCCCCCCTGCCTACACCCTCCTTTCAGGTAGTTGTAGAGAGTGATAAGGCCTACCCTGAGCCTCCTCCAGGCTGAACAACCCCAGTTCCCTCAGCTGCTCCTCATAAGAACTGTGCTCCAGACCCTTCACCAGCTTCACTGCCCTTCTCTGGACACGCTCCAGCACCCCAATGTTCCCCTTGTGACAGGCCCAAAATTGAACACAGCATTCAAGATGCAGCCTCACCAGCTCTGAGTACAGGGGGGCGATCACTGCCCTTGCCCCGCTGGCCACACTGTTTCTGATACAAGCCAGGGTGCTGCCGGCCCTCCTGGGCACACTGATGGCTTGTGTTCAGCGAGCTGCTGACCAGCACCCCCAGGTCCTTTTCCACCAGGCACTTCCCAGCCCCCCTTCCCCAGCCTGTAGCGCCGCGTGGGGTTGGTGTGACCCGAGTGCAGGACCCGGCACTGAGCCGTGTTGAACCTCATACAGCTGGCCCTGGCCCATCGGTCCAGGCTGCCCAGATCCCCCTGCAGAGCCCTCCTGTGCTCCAGCAGATCAACACTCCCACCCAACTTGGTGCCATCCGCAAGGTGACTGAGGGTGCACTCGGTCCCCTTGTCCAAGCATGAAGGGATGGAAAGCACGTCAGAGGCAAAGTTTAATTCAAAAATAAATTGACAAGGTGAAGAAAACCCCTGTCGAGAAGATCTCTTAAGACAGGAATGGAAATCATCACCCACACAACTACAGGATGGGGAAAAACTGGTTAGGCTGAACTTTTAGAGTAAAGAATATGAATGTTAGACTAGATCACAAACTGAACATGTAATTAGCACACTAAATGAATGGTAGTCTGAAAGACTATCTTCTAAGATAAAAGGCTAAACCATAGTCAAGTAAGAAACATATTTTTTTTTAATCTGCTAAATAAAATAGTATTTTGCCTTTCTCTGGGGACAGAGAATATATGTATAGGAATATCTCATTCACAGTGTAAAAGCTTTTCCTTCTATTTCTGTTCCAGCTCAGGGTCACTTAAGTCTCCTTTCTTCATACTTCTGTCAGAGATCACTAGAACTAGGATGTATTATGGGCCATATCTTGAATATATATGGTGTTATAAATACTTCCTGCCATACTATTAGAACAGTGCATTCATTTTTTAAATTTGTATAACAGATTTACCTCTCTTATCTTGGTGTTCAGCAATCAACAAATATACATCATCTATCAAAAAATCCTTCATATTTCCTTGTTATGTTTTTGTGAAAAATGAGCTTAGCATTGCACTAAAAACAGACAGAATTTGGAAAACAAGAACTCATTCACAGAGTGTATGGAAGTAAAATCTCTCCCAACACTTAGATTCACCTTAAAACTGTGACACAAATTCCTGAAGGAAGATAAGTTTGACAGTGAAGGTCAAGTAAAATAAAATAAAAAAACCCCAAACATAAAAAAAACCAAACCAAAACAAAACAAACCACAAAAACAACTACCCACCTAAAATGTTGTTAATGACTGCAAAAAGGTATTTCTTTTTGTATAATGTTTGTTTTTTCAAGGGTTTGCGCCAGCAAGGAAGCCTCAACTTTCTTCTGTATCTTAATAGCACATGCTTTCACCACAGCTGGATACAAAAATTACACACAGGTATTCAGCAGTGATAAACGTACTGGTAAGCATAAAGTCTCAGCATGATAACTCCACAGTAGGATGGGATGAAAAACAGAGGAGAAAAGAATGAATGAAAACAAAAAATCTATGCAAAACTTGAGAGTGACAGGTACTGTGGGCTGTTGCACATCAGCCTGGGAGAATTTCCTTTTCTCCACTGTGTGTTACAGCACTCTGTGAGAAGCACCATGTTTGAAATATGCAAAAGGACGTGAAAGTGAAAACCAAGGATTATGGTTAAATTTAAACTGACAGCTGAGTTATTGGTTTAATGTTTTAAAAGTTAATACTTTCCCCCCCAACACACACATATATACTTGGTAAATTTTCTGGGTCATAGCCTCATTTGCAGACTATCTGTATACTTGCCCAGAAGTTTTAATGTTGTAAATATAGTTTACATGAAAGAGAAAAACTCTGGAAACCAAATGTGGCTTTGATTTTGGTTTTTACCTGAGACCAGACTTCCAATGAAATTTCCAAACCATGAAAAAGACCTGAGATTTCAAAATATTTCACGTTTGAACCTGAGGAAAAAAGCTATGCAAAAATAAATGAAACACATTTTCACAGGAACTAATTAGTAAGTCTGGTGTACAATACACACACATGCTGGATTATATAGATGATTTAATGCTTCAGCCCATCAGCCATGCAGCACCTATGCTGCAAATTCTGTGAGCTGAAGTTGCATTGGACTTGCACATGCTGCACAGCAGAACAGTGACAGCAGAGGAAATCTGGCAGAGGAACATATCATAGCACATTACAAATCAGCTAGTCCTCATCAGGGTAGTGAATCCAATGAGTGGGACTCAACTTAGACAAAGCCAGCTCTTACAGGTATTTGATCTTCAGTTTCTCTAGACGGCAACAACTCTGATTAGCTGACATACAAGCATCCCTGGACAAAGAGTCAACAGATGAAGTGAAAATGTATTTAAAAAAATAAATACAGACTACTGAAAAAATTATAGTCAGCAGGTTTGTATACCTTATCAGCTTATGTAAGGAAGCAGCACTACAGCAGTACATGAAGTTAAAATACAAGCTATCAGGTAATTTACTTTAGCTAAAGATTCATCATGTACTTGCTATAGTATGCCATTATAATTACTATTTGGTTGCTGACAGATTCTCTTTAAGGCAACGACTGTATTCCTATGTTTCTGCAGGACTAATTGCTATGCCTGCAATAAGGCTGAGGAGTCACCATGCTTGAGCGCACTGGTTGACAGTTGAAGTCTCTTCCAATGAAGCTCCAATGAATCCAAAGCAGAAGCAAGAATAACAACTCAGGCACTACAGAGTTCACACTCATTCGCTTCTGCTGTTCCTTTTTTAACAACATTGTACCATGCCCTTTCTTTTTCCCCTCTCACTCTCCAGTATTTGCCAGTGGTTTTCAAGACGGGACCCTGAAACTACTCCCAGTGCTCTTGCTAATGCAGGCAGATACACATCCTTTGCATGCAAGAAAAATGCTCACTTTACTATTCCTTTTGCTTTTTGTATAGCCGAGTTCTAAGGTTGGGAGAATGAGCTTCTGATGAGGAGGTTGTACAAACCTGAATTTCATTTGATAATCTCAAAAAAAACTGGTAAGAAATCTCTCTCTTGGGCATTGATGATATTTTTTCACTTCAACCCTTCTGAACTCACTTAGAGAGTGATCTAATGGACGTCAATGGGAAATGGACAGGGCTACCATTGATCTGGTAATTTAAAGGGAGCCCATCACATGGCTCATTCAGCATCATCCATATAAATACTACAGCAATGCAGTTACTGTTCTTGAAGTGACTTACAGGATTAAAGCTCAACCTCTGACAGGTAGACAGCTCCTTCAATTTTTTTCAGTTAGCACAATTTCAGTATTTTTACCCACGTTGTCACTATTCATCAATCTATGCTTAAAAAGAACCTGAATGTATTATTACTGTCAATTCAGGATTTAGATTTACTTGATATATTCCATAAGAAAGTTTCCAAAAATATCCCTTGAGATCTCCACATACCACTATAAGGTACTAAAATGTAAGAAAAGTGGCCACAGTTGAACAAATAAGGGAACACAAAGTAAACTTAGAAGGCTTGGGGAGATCTCATCAATCTGTAAAAATACCCTCTTGGGGTGGGGTTGGGGAAGCCTTCCCACCACAGGCATCCTGTGAATGCAGAACACTTTGCAGGTATACAACATAGTAGTATGCCTGATTATCAGGATTTAAATCAATATAAGTGAAACTCATACAATGTTTCAAAAATATTCGATCCTGCTCCTCTGTTTTGTGAAGGACTTAGCACAGAGAAATTATTTCAATTAAAGACAACTAGGAAATAAGGTATTTTGCAAATAGAGTAAAACGTACGTTCAAACCTGCTTTTAGACACTGGCACATTGTAATAAACGACATTACTTTGCAGAAGACACACGGAATACATAAAGCATTTATATTAAAGCTAGACACAGTAATTACAGGTATCCTAGCCATTAACAAGAACATATTTGCAGTGACATTTTCACATGCAAGTTCAGTAGATTTAAGGCAGACAGATGTTCTACAATGAGAATGATAAACAGCCACGGAGTAGAATTTCTGTCAAAATGTTTCTCTGAGCAGCTAGAGCAGCTTAAATTAAAATGCCTAAAATATTAATTATCTTCAGATTAAAGGAACAAAGTAAGAAGCATTCACTGAAAATGTTTAATTTAGCTTATTTTACATTTGCACTTTATACCTGTTTTCTTAAATAAAATATTGATAAGTTTGTATTGACTAAAACATTGGTTTGCAGCTAAATAAAACTATTACATTAAGTCTATAACTCCTTTTTGTTATGAACCTGGCGTATACCTGTCCTTTTTCCTCAAAAATATATAATTTTACATGTATTTAAAGTCAGTTTGCAAACATTATACTAGAATATACTTAGTGTTACCACGTTCTCATTTGAAGAATATTAATCACCACTGTCACCCTCCGCTTCTACGCAATCTAGAACCACTGGATATCTCAAGTTGGAAGGGACCTATAAAGATCATTGAGTCAAACTCCTTGTTTCCCAAAGGACTACCTAAAAGTAAACCATGTGAACTCTGACAGGCTTGGTGGCGCGACCACTTCCCTGGGGAGCCTGTTCCAGTGATGAACCACCCTCTTAGGGAAGAGCCTTTTCCTAACGTCAAATCTGAACTTCCTCTGAAGCAGCTTGATAGCATTTCCTCGTGTCTTGTAGCTGGTCACCAGGGAGAGGAGACCAGCACCTCCCCTTTCACTGCTCCCCGTGAGGTAGTTGTAGACTATGATGAAGTCACCTTCTCTCAATGCTGAACAAGCCAAGTGACCTCAGTCCAAACAGTTGACTTACGCTGTCTGTTGCAGGAGATAAGCATCAAAATCTGTTCCACATATCTTCACTTTATATAAAGTACTGAACACAGCATTAAAACAGCCAACATGGGTAACAGCCCTCTAGGATGAGCAAAAGAAGCCAACTGTCAGTTGTGGAAAACATCTCCATAATTAGAATAGCAGAAGAGCTGGGAAGAAACAGTTATTCTGTCTTCAGCTATTTATGATAAAGAATAAATCAGCATCTATGGTACCATTCTGTTTTACACATCTTCAGTTGAAACAATGAGTAAAGAAAAAAAAGCCAAATTATTTATGAATTCCCTGAGATCTACAAGTCTAAGTAGTATACATAGAGATAAGAAAAAATCAGTGTATTTGGAGCTTGGTTGGGTTGGGGGTTTCTAAGTATTTTTATTTTCTTTTCAAGAAAAACAAATAAGCAAATCCCATCAGTTTGGTAGACAATTGTCACTGAATCAAAAGCGATTTGTCCAATACCATGTTCACGGTACACTGCTCCAATATGTTCAGGTAAAAAAAAAGCAATTGAATTCTAAAAAGGTACAATTCATATAGCCAAGAATTGGGACCTTCTTTGAAGGATTAATCTTTGTAATTATTTCTACACATTTCTTCAGGGCTTGAGGGGGGATGGGGGGTGAGTAGTACAGCAAGGCGATCACAACAGCTTGCAAAAATAGGATGTATTAGGCATCTACTCTTTCTCTGACCCACACATCAAACTTTCTGCCTTGCAAAATATCAGTAACAGTAGATAATCTGTATGGAAACATTTTCAAACTGCACACATATTGTCAAGTCAGGAGAGCAATTAGGAAGATTATCTTGTGTTGAGAACACCAAGAAAGATTTTTGTGATAAACTAATATAGTTTAAGAATGCAAACAATGGGAACATCTAAAGACAAGTCTAGTAAGTAAAATTGAATCACATCACACCTTTTAACATGTTTGTGAAAAATCATTAAAGTTTCATTTTAAAATAAAGCCTTGGAATACCTGTGTTTCCTCAAGGTACATCTGAATGGAGTAACTTTCCAATAGATTGTTTTGCTGCAAAAATCTGCAGCCTCAGAATTAAATAACTGAAAGTAAGCTTATAATGCTAAACAGAATGCTACAATACAAAGCAGAAGTAATTTCCTTTTCCATTTATTTACTGTCAATGAAAAATATATAGCTGTATTTGAAAGTGCATTCTTGCTAAATTAATTACATCCCTCTTCACTCGCACACCACTTGAGTCATGTGGGTAGGTAAAGCACATCTCCAAGTACAATACTGCCTTACTTCGTGAACAAACTGAAGAGCCAACTGTATTATCTCACAACTGTAACCATTCCAGATCGACTGAATGGCACTTACTCCTTTTTCCCTAACAGGTATCAGGGAGGCAGGGAGGGGGAGAAGATAAAAAAAAAAAGAGTCAGTTTATTAAAGCAGCTTCACTTGTTATCCGTCTAACCACCACAATCACTTATTCAATTTGTGTAAATTTTCAAGGCAATTTTGAAATCCCCTTTTGCCTCAGCAGAAGGCTGTATCCAGTTCTCTTCTCCATGTGAAACTGCCAAGTGTGGTCATGCAACGGCCGCAAATTACTGCTCTGAGGGGAAAGCAACACCACCAGAGCAGAAGAGATAAATATCACTCCTGCACGCAACATGATCTCATGCTTCGTTTTTGTTATTTTAAGAACCCAGCTACAGAAATTGATGTGGCTTTCAATTTGACCCTTCTCTTCCTCTTCCTAATCCTATTTCAAATAAACATGATTTCAAAGATTCGGAATTACTACGGCATCCTTTAGTGGTCAGCGACCCCGAAGCAGGCATGAAGCAGAACTGGCACTAAAGTACAGCTGCTTCAAAGGCACTTTCTTGAATCAGTCTCCTCTAAAATATGTCTCTATACATGTCTCTATCACCATTTGCCAATAAAGAAGGCCAATACTTGCTTTCTGCATATATAAACACCATTCCTTTAAGAAAAACCAAGAGAAACCAAAACCACAGACCAGCATTGCTCCACAGCACTGTATTCAAACTCATAGTGCAGGGACTGTGCAGGGGACAGGAGGGGAAGGTGAGGAAAACAGGAATATGAGTGTATATGTATGAAAATGTAAGTTTTAACCAGAGTGCACTTTACCCAGTAAACATGTGTCTGTGCCCCACATTTCCTTCCTTTGTCTAAACCATATAATGTCCATTATGTACAAAAGAGTGCGATTTTCTAAGGCAGCTAGTATTGCGATACCTTAGTTTCAGAAAGGATGGAATATTTAACTCTCCTTTAAAGGAAATTAATCTTTGGAAATCCACTGTGTGGATATCTATAAATCAATGCATCCAGAAATCTCAATTTTCTCTAATGTTCACTGAACAAGATATAGCTGCTAAAAGTTTCAGTCAGTAGAAGATTCAGGTCTACAATAAGAGCTGGAGGACAATTCAGCACAGAAATAGAAAGAACCTTCATGAACGCCATGAATCTGGTTTGTCAGTTTTTACTAAGCAACGTACTGCAATTATAAAAAATGATAAAGGCCTGACAGAAGACTTTATACCCTAAAACTCTCCCTCCGCCATCAACCTTCTATCTACTACTTCTTGCTAATAGCTTGGAAACAAATAGCTTTAAATCTAGAAACTTCTGAAACTTTCAGCAAAGGAGTTATAGCCTTGCCTTTCCCTCCATCAAAATTGGCAAAGATATTCATGTGTAAACATGTCAAATGGAAAATATGAAATTGGAAAATCAAATTCACTGAATATCCAATATTCAGCTGACACTAGCATAAAAACCTGAATCACCTGCCTGCTACTCACTCCCACAGAAGCTTCAGGGTAGAAATAAATAAATAAATAAAACCATTAACACCTACTAACAGTATAAGTGACAAAATGTAGAGAGAAGAGACACAGAAAAAAGAAGACGACAGAATTAATGTGACCGTTAACACAATGTAAACAAGGATTCAGCATTACTCAACAAGAACAAGTTTCCATCCTTATATGATAAGCAGAATCTTAATTCTGTATCTCTGGAGTTATCGGTGCAGTTACTTGGAATTTGCAGAAGCCCGAAGAAACAATGCCAAACAGGAAATCTGAAGAAAGTGAAACCAAGAAATCTGACAAATAGGGGCATAGAAATGCTGCATTAATGTTGATTTATAAAAAAAATCGGGGGGGAATGGCTTCCCTGAAGGTGGTCAGTATGCATAGAATGGATGGCTACCTTTCCTGATTCTACATGCTGTACATTAGAACTTGTGCACAACTATGAAAACACAAAACATCCACTGCAATCCCCCAAAAGCCAGAAAATGGGAAATTCCAGGAGGCAATAGCCAGCAATGGTTTTCCAGATGTCTTCCTCTCTACACCATGGGATGGGATATGTGCACAACCCCAAGTCAACATGATGTATGGCTGGCCACAGGAAGCCCTGCTGGCTCTCCTCCTTCACGCAGGAATTGAGGCACAAGACTCCCTCCTACACCAGATCTCTTCCTATTGACGTGACACAGCCCCAGCAGCCTCCTCACTGAATGTTTTTGCGAGTTGTAGATCCATGCAGTTATGGATGTTATCTACTAGAGAAATCTTTTCCAACATGCTCTTCCAATTACGAGTTTTCCAAGATTAAAAGGAGGCCAACTCATGAATTATCCAAATTACGTGTTAGCTAAATCATACCAAAATGTATGAAACTCTCGATAAAATTAACTAAACAAGAACTAGCAGGTAAGTGTGTTGATAAAGTTAGTGCAGATGGAAATGTGATTGCTACATGGTCACTTTTCCAGATTCTAAATTAATGGCAACTGTTCACAAAAGAAATATGAAGAGAAACACCTGGGAATTAGAATTCCTAGTTTATGCAGTCCTGAAATTTAAAACCAGTTTTCATGCATGATATCCAAATGAGACTCTTCTTTTATTTAAAATATTTATTCTTAATGTTGCTAATTTTACAAAAGTACAGTGAGGACAAAATTCAATTTGTATTTACTTCTGAACTGAATTCACCTTCCTGCACCCATACCAAACTCATAAATGCTCTGTCTAGTTTTGTATTAAAATAGTAAAATATCTACTTTGATCTCAATGAAATAGATTGTCTTTTCAGAAAGAACACTCAAATTTGGTGAAGGGCTGAGCCGGATCTTTCAGGACAAACCATATATATCACCTAGCGGAAGAGCTTACAGCAAGAGGAAGCAAAGCTGGCAGAAAGCGACGGTCAGACCTGTCTTTTGCTACAAATCAAAGCACGATGTACTTGAAGCATGGCACAGGAGCTCATTATTGCTGTGATTATAGGTTTAAAAATGAAACATACTTCTGATTTCAGTACAGCAAATTCAAAATAACTTCATATTTGCTACAATCAGCTCTTCTGTTTATAGTCAATAGGATGAATATCCAATTCAGTCATATTACAGTTCTGACACATTTAAAATTTCATTATCAGAGAATGCCTATTTATATTTAAATGAGCTTGTGTCACACAACAGATTTGACACACATGAGAGTCTACCTTATAAAAACAGAAGGTGAAAAGGGTATTTAACTTTTAGCTGCTTAGTGCTATTGCACTAGAAGGACATGTTTGCAGAGCTACTCTGAGGGATTTTGTTACAGCTTGTAAAAGGGGATTACCAAACTGTTCTTTCCAATTTATGTGAAAAACACTCAGTTGCACACCAATATCCATCAGCATGATAAACTCTGACTCCAACACATATAAAGCCAATTCACGATTGAAACTGACACAGAGGACTACTTTAATCAACTAATAATCACTCAAAATTACCTCCAGGAAAATCCCTGTAGCTTCAGTATTTAGATTAACTGTCAAGGCTCAGTCTGAAATTCTTATGAAGGCAGCAGCTTCTCTTCCAACAAATCTCTGTTAAGTTGACAAGAGTTAATGTACCTGGCAGCATCTCAGCAGATGGCAGGTTTAGGCACAGAATGCTGATGGCACTGGAGCTTTGTGCCACCAACAGAAGTCATTAAGGTGAAAGAACTTTCAAATGAGTCACTATGGTAAATTATTAAAAGAAAATCACCCTTAGGACAAAATGTCTTAGCTTGAGAATGAATTTACTTGGTGGATGCTTGATAAAGCTCCTTTTGTTTGTTTTCAACATATGTGAAATGCATTACAGAATGTTATTCACCATGTGCTAGAATATTTTCTACAAATCTATACACACAGATAACTCCAAATACACACTGTGAAACAGGAACCTTTATACCCATTTTGGTTAGCGCTCAGCAAGGCTGAATATCAGGCCAATTAGCAAAACATCTGATTAATTGAGCAGCCTTTGACTTCAAGCACATACACATAAACCTACAGTATCTACAGATACTAAAACAAGCAAAACACAGAACAATGAGGAATGCCTACTTTCAAATAGAAAACAAAAATATTTCTTCGCCATTTCTTTACCAACTGACCTGCAGAGAAGCCTATGGAGATGCCACCTTGAAGGGGAAGACCAGCCTAAATACTGCAGGGTGTAGGAGTAAACTATACAATTGATGCCAGGTTTGCGGGTCTCCACTGCACCAATTCACCTGCAGACCCCTGATGGCTGCCTGACAGCCCTGCCCTCTGCTGCTGCCTAAACGGCTTGCTAAGAACAGCACTGAAGGATTTTTTGTGTCTTCACGTGTGTAAATTCAAGGCCCTGCCTTCAAAACAGCATTCTTATTACACAGCCATACTGTGTCCTTTGCCCATTATAAAGATATTTAGGAAATAAAGCAAAGCTTCCAAAAGTGGAAATACACCATGTTTCTTGCATTTAATGCATTTTTTTACTTTAGCCAATTAAGTAAAAACACATATCATAGTCAAAAACAACCAAAGTCGTCTGCTGTTCCTGCAGACTCCCACTTTGTGCTGATTCTATCCTACTTCCGAAGGGTTCACATCTTTCTGAGAAAAATGTTTTGGATATGCCAATACCTGTCCTCCCAAACGCGCACTTTTCCCTCTGAAACAGGGAGAGAGAAGGGGAAAATGTTATTTCCAAGATTTTGTAGTAACGATGGCTGAAAAGATTTCCGATACAGCATTTCTCAGGAAAAAAAATATCATACCCTCCTACCAACATAGTAATCTGGTGTAACTGTTCATTTAGATTCAGCTAAATTAACTCTAAATCATTTGCATGTTGTGTTAATTGATCTCACCTAAGAAAATAATATCACTGTGCCAAATGAAAACCCGTTACTGGAACATGCTGCAACAGCCTAACACTGTGGAGCTGAAGAATACCAAGAGCAGAAATATTTTATAATTATATAAAGGTGAACTATGTCAAGTCAAAACACACTCTGGTGGTAAAAAAAACCCCAAAACTGCTTCATTCTTCTTGGTTTGCACTGAAGATCTGATGACTGGCCCCCCCTTAGCCAGGACTTCTGCACACCTTCAGGCCCTGACACTGTCTGCATTCAGGTTAAAATAATCTTTGAGGAAAGAGACACATTTCAGACTGACAGGCATTGGTTTCTCACTGTATCTATTTCCCTGATACTAAACAACTGCTGAGGAAATTATAACACAATCATGTCAGCAAAATCCAAAGCTGTATATGAGAAAGGCAGTGGTCTGACCAGAGAAACAACATTCAGTGTTTAACAAGACAAGTGCTTACAGAGGATAACAGAAAAAAGTACACCTCACTTAAGAAAGGGGGCAAGTTATGACAGTCGTGGGAATCATTATTCTGAATTTCCTGACTTCACGTGTGTAAATTTCAGCAATAATGTCACATTAATGTAGCTATTTGCATTTAACACACTCATGTTTATTACAAAAAAAATATCACCAAAATGACAAACCATTCTCTGAGATACACTCTGGGTAAGTAAATGTCAAGCAGCAGGAGAAATTTAAGTTACACAACATCACAGATGTGCACTATGAGCAAAAACTTTTTTTTTATTATTTTTCTCTGTACCATGCAAAAGCCTCTTGGGAAGGAGTCGGTTGGTCCTTTTTATAGCAAAGATGATTTCTATGTGCATAGCTCAAAACACTCTGTGGGAATCTATAAATAACTAAAACACAAAAGCAGGACCCACTGACAAATTTCATCTCAAAAGATAACAAAATACTGTTAGTTTTTTAACATGCGCAATGATGATTTAGATAATCTGTTTCAATAAATCATACAGGATCCTAACGCTTTTCACAAACAAAGTACACAATGCCTTCAGTTCCTTTTATTATCACTAGAAGGTAACTGGGAGATTGTGTCTTTTGCACAACCTGACGAGCTGCCTACCTGATAAATAGTCCTTGTACTGGAGTCCTGCAAAGAGCCCAGTTTCAACAATGCCATGAATGGCGTTGCTCATACCTGCACATCTGCAGCACTGCCAGAATGGTTTTCTAAGCATCTCCCTTAAGAAAACCTCTGTGAAATGTTTAGGGGTTTCCTTGCTGCATGCCTGTATGGTTTTGTTGGTAGATGGCAAGGCTTTCTATTTCCCAGTAACAATATAAGAAAAATAAATAAATAAATAAGATTTATACTGTTAAGCTCTTCCACCCAGTGTTACTTAAGAGCAGAGATTATACAAATGGAATAGGAGGAATTACCCATGTTCTCAAAAAACATACACGCTTTCAAATGCATTTGTTATTTATCATCACATTTACAGTTTTTACTCCAAAATACATATACACAAAATGAAACCATTAAGCCTTGAAACAAATGCCATAAAGCCTTGAAATAGATTTCTGCACATTTTCATATGAGCAGCAAGGAATTTATCACTGAAACAAGTGCAGAATTTGGGAAAGCAGCTTCCTATCCTGGCATACTACTTTAAACTGCATTGAATTACACTTGGTTGTGATGAACATTTTTTTAGATATCTTTAGATATATATAAACACAAACAACGTATTATTTAAAAATAAAACATATGGAAAAATAACTTTATCTGCTAATCTGCTGGTAGACCACAAGAGCATAAGAGATAACAACACAAGTCCATCTAGCATGTCTACAACAACAGAAGTTGGTTGGAGGTAGGGAAGAGTTTCAGAACAGATCAAGTATCTAGCATTTACCCCTCGAAAAGCCTTTCTTTCCCCAACACTTTGTGGATTTCTAATACTGAAGTGCTGGGGGTTTCTTTGGAGGTTGTTCGTTTGTTTGCTTCATTGTCAGGGGGGGTTGTGGGGGCTTTGTTGTTAAAAGAACACTTCATAGATTTCTTTTATTTGAAACTCTGCAATCATACCTTAAACCCATGTCAGCTTTTATTATCTACAGCTTCTTGCAGCAAGGAGTTTATGCACTGTAGTTCTTTTTGTTCGCTTTAAGCCATCTCTTCCTAGTTTCATTTATTTCCCCTTGTTCTTTTCTTAGATGAGACAGCAAACATGTCTTCCCTATTCATTTTCTCCATGCCACTTACAATTTTACAGCATTCTAAAATAAGCTCCCTTTGGGGGGGGGGGGGGGGGGGGGGGGCGGGAATGGGTAAAGAGTGCCAGCCAATTAGTCCATCCTTGCACAGAAGTCATTGTATACCACTGATGATGTTTGCTGCTAGAATCTACCCCACTTCTACTACATGGTTTTTGAGAGAGAGAGAGACCAGAACTGGCCCAAATACTGAACACGCAGGCATAACATGGAATCATTCAGAATCATGATGATCTGTTTTCTACTTCTTTCTAATAATTCCTAACTTTGCATTGGCTTTTTTAAAAAACATCAACATTGGGCTTTCAGCTCTGTCATGGTTTAACCCCAGCTGGTAACCAACTACCACGCAGCTGCTTGTTCACTCCCCCCTCCCCAGAGGGATGAGTAAGAGAATCAGAAAGGAATGTAAAACTTAAGAATTGAGATAAGAACAATTCAATGGGTAAAGCAAAAGCCACACACACAAGCAAAGCAAACAAGGAATTCATCCACTGCTTCCCATGGGCAGGCAGGTGATTGGCAATCTCCAGGACAGCCAGGCTCCACTGCGCATAACAGTCACTCGGGAAGACAAATGCCGTAATGCCAAATGTTCCCCCCCCCCCTTCCTTCTTCTTCCCCCAGTTTATGTACCCAGCATGATGCCGTATGGTACGGAATAGCCCTTTGGCTGGTTCAGGTCAGCTGTCCTGGCTGTGTCCCCTCCCCATTTCCTGTGCCCCCCCAGCCCTCTCACTGGCAGGGCTGGAGAAACTGAAAAGTCCTTGACTGAGTATAAACATCACCCAGCAACAACCAAACCATCAGTGTGCTATCAGCACTGCTCTCACACCAAATCCAAACCACATCACTGCACCAGCTACTAAGAAAAAAATTAACTCTGTCCCAGCTGAAACCAGGACAAGCTCCAAAAGGATGAGATACTTCACAGCTCTAGAGAACAGCACAGGAACGTACCTTCATGGTTTTGTAGGAAGATACTAAAATTTGACGGCTAATTGTTTGTCACTTTCTTATGAGGTAACATAGGTCAAATATTCCCTTTTCTCATTCATACAAATAATCCTGATTAATTTTATGATTATATTTGTGGTGAAGACAAGCAGAATTTTTATTGGCAGAGTTTCATGAAATAATGCGGTGAATATCACTACAGAACAGGTTACAGGAGATGTTTTGTAAAACACAATATGAGAACAGCCCAAAGATGCTTTATTGAGAAATGTAATGAAGATTTTTTTTTTCTGTAAGAACGGGGGGGGGGGGGGGGGGGGAGGGGGGCATATGCAGATTAGATGTATAGGGACAGTGCATTGCAACATAAGATCTCTGATTCACATCCCAATAACACTACCTAAACACACAATATCCCAGCAGCATGAATGTAAAGAGGATGCTGCTGCATAGCTGTCAATAAAGAAGCTCCATGCACTACTTGTGTCAGTGATGTATAAATAACACATTACTGAAATACTAAAAATATTGCTCTGTAACTTACTGTAACTGTATTCTCAACAGTTAAATTAGTACTATACAGCGGGATGTTTTCAGCAGAAGGGTGAAGAACTGAAAAATAGGTAAGGATGACAGCAGAGCAAAGCTGTCACACAACACCAGCACTTCAAATTAATGCGCAGACAACCAAGGGACTCCAAGATGGTACCTTGCCACGTAGCAACCTGAAAGTGCCAAGTTCTTATAACCAATATAGGCTCAGCTCTATGCTATGGACAGTCAAACCTATTCCTTAAATTTTATTTCTAGACTGCTGTTCTCATCATTGCTATCCTTCTCCAAATTTCCAACATCATTCTCAATTCTACCTTTTATTCATGGAATTGAAATGCTTGTATTTAATAAATAAATACAAAGACAAAAATAGTCTCACCTTTTATCTGATTTAATATCTAGCATTTTTCTTGAAGGCAGCACTGAAAAAGATTACAAAAATTTTATTGAATAGGAGCAGTCATGAGGAAAGCAGGTTGTATTGTAATACCTATGAGAAGAGGGGAGAAGACAAATATATGCATCGTTTTGCTTGCTACCAAATCAAAATGCATGTCTGAAGAGAAAAGGCCTAAATAGTAACCATCTGATTCATCGCAAAAACATTTCTCTGCTACTGGATATGCTGCCAAAAGTAAGTCTACCTTATTGTCTAGGCATAGACTTCTCAAATTTATTTCTATAATAAATATTTAAATAGTAACATCTATAATTTCAGAAGTTGTTGTGATACATGTTTATGTATGTATTTTACATGCAAGATATATGTGTAGAAAGACAAGAAAATTCTGGAATTATTCTCTGAAGGTACCAGTGCTCATGTATGTAGGCCAAGGCTTTGAAGAGGATCTCTCTTTGGGAACTCCTATTCCACAGGAATATGGACCAGAACAACTGAGAAATATAAATGTAAAGCCATAAGTAAATAAAAGCTATTGCCCCTTTGGAAAACTTCACAAGTCCCTGTATGGACATGTGCAAGACTGGTTTTATAAAACACAGGAAGGTTTGGAATTTTCCAATAAGATAAGAATAATAAAAAAGAGACAGACAATTTTCAAGACAAGCAATCACAAGAGCATCTATATGGTTAAGCACGCTTTCCTGGCATGTAAACTTAAATCTTGGTCTCCTGTAATACAGTGGGAGCTACCCTCCAGAATCAATCAAGGGTCAAAGGAAGTTTAAAGTTAAGAGTTATTTCCCCCGCCGCCACATTTATCCCTAGCTGGTAGGTTGGTTTGATGGCACTTTTCCTCAAAGTTTAGCTAGTTTTAGGAAAAAAAAAAAAAAAGACGTATCTATTGCTTCACATAAATATTTATTAGCTGTATTTCTCACTACAAATTGAAGCTTCAGCAAACTTGCAATTGTTCATCCCTCAATTCCATTACATAACATTCAACATGAGTTAATGAATATGTCCCCAGATACATTACAAAAGGAACCAAAAACGTCATTTTATTTCCCTTGTTTTGTTAAAACAGATGTAGCCTACAATTCTTTTCTTCACACTAACCTCAACAACGTCCTTCATTTTTCTTAATTTTCCCAGAATCAGATCCTACTGTAGCCAGATGTCTTTCCCCCCCCACACACCTACATTTCTCATCCCAATATGATACAAAAGTATATTCCATCTAGCACTGGGGAGAAAAAGAAATCACTGTTTTTCTCTAATACTCTTATCTACCTTTCATCACTTTCCTTCTACAGTATACTTTTCCACTATTTACAACAATTTACTCATCAGCTCATCTTTTTTTTTTCTTTGCAGATTTTTTGTATTAATTTATATTTACCGACCTTCATTTCATTTTTTCTATGCAAGTTAATTTTTTTGGAGGTAAAATTCAAGGGCACTTCAGGCTCCATTATTACATGCAACATTTTGATGAGGAAATAAAATACATACCTACCATCAAATAGCCATTGAAATAACCCAAGTAATCAGCTTGCCTGAAGCATGCTAACTTTTTCTTAATTTAATTAGTAACGGGTTGTCACTTTCACCATGGCTGCTCACTAAATTTGGGATTTGTTGAGAACACAAAGTTCAAAAATACCAGATTTGTTGTCAGGTATATAAAATTTACATTTTATTAACTTTTGCAATTAATAATTTTAAATCTGACATTTAAATGATTCTAATTTGGGGCTAGACAAATAAAAGGCAAAATTGTATTGAGGTGATGTTGACGAACTACACTAAATATTAGACACCTTCCACAGACCTGATTATGCAAATCCATACATGCACTTTAAAAATAATTCAGTTTCACCAAATGAACCAAAGAATCTTTTAAAATAGCTACATTCAACAAGTCTGAGAAAACTTTCAGAGAAATAAAGTACAGAAATGAACATAATGGATCTCAGAAGAAAAACACTGATAGCAGTTTAGACACACATACTCAAATACCGAAGAAACAACTGCAATCCTTGTGATAAAACTTGATTACAAACTTAAAAAAAAAAAAAAAAAAGATAAACCTGAATATTTACAAATGCCAGGAGAATCTTTTTATACTCAAATATCAAGAAAGTCAAAGTCCATTTAATAAAGTAAACTGAAATGAAATTTGGGGATAACTAACCATGAGTTATTCAATGAAATTACCAGGAAATCTCAGGAAGCATCCCAAAGGCATCTTGATGAAATGTATTTAAAAAATGACTGAAATCTCAGCTGCCCAGAGCTGGTGTTGGAGCAGGAAACAGCTGAAATACTGAGAGCAAATCTTTTCCACAATAATTCTGCTTCCAGCCATAGTTCAAGAACACTCACAGCCTTCCCTCTTTAGGGTGCCCTTGAACAGACAGCAGGAAACACATTATTTGAGTAACGGTCACCCATTCCCAAGCAACAACTAGAGAGGGTATGCTGGAAGATGTTTTCTGTCACTTCTCATCTTCCATCTCCTGTTTTCATCAGACTTCTTAAATTTACCTCTTGCAACAACATACTGCAGTGGAGCACAACAGGCTGAAGGCAGAAACGAGAGGCTACGTGCTAGCTGAATGGCCGTGAAAGCGGGTGGCAGCTCAATGCAAAGCTCCAGCAACATCCAGCTCCCTCAGCCTCTCCCCAGGTTGAGATGGGTCTCTAGAGGGGACACTGCAGCGCCCAGCAAGAGAGAAGAGCCGTTCAGTCCCCCGACGCAGACATAACTGGACATAGCTGTTGCTGTATGTCCAAGCACTTACCTCAACTGGAAGAGGGAACCACCCAGTCTGACACCGCCCAAGGGAGCCCAGCTAAAACAGGAGTCATGCTGTGTTGGCAAGATCATCTTGTGCACTGCCCTGAACACCTCTTAATCCCTTGGCACAAGCAAGTTGCGTGGCCAGAAAACACCATTCCACAGGGAGCAAGTCCTGTAGCAGGCCTATGCATTATACTATAATACCATATGTACTATACAGTACGTCCGCCACATAACCACAGTCATATTTTCAACACAGGCAGAGCAAGAAAAGAGAGCAGACAAACATCTGGAAGTGCCAGAATTTTCCAATGCAATTACTTGAAAATATGTTGCAAATACATCCACTGAATTTATCAGTGATACTGATTAATACAGATAGCCCTAAGCACACTGACACGACCTGAAACCACACTCTGGACCTAGAAGTGTGAAGGATTCATCTTCTTGTGGTAGAATTAGAGATTTGACATGCACATTAAGAAAGTTGCCTTGACCTGGCACCAGTTGCCCTGCATCAAAACACCAATAGCTACACCAATAGATGTGGGAGGGGGAAAAAAGTTCAAGAAAAAGTTAGCCTGAGAAATAATTTTATTCCCCTCGTCTTTTAGCACCAGCCTTCAAATGACAAATGCACAGAAATGCAGAATAGCAGAAGCTTACAAGAGACATTAAACACATTTCTATTTCTACCCGCTTCTACTATTTGGCAGTATCTGTAAAAAAGCAAGGTTATTTATATTTGTAATAACATCTCCTTTTTTCCATTTATCCCAATTCCAGTGCTTCAATTTTTTCCTAGTAGTCAAGCAACTGAAAAATCAATCCACCTGCATACAGCTTGATGATGCTAGCTCTGAGCAGAATGCCATGCAGAGACATTTAAGAGATGATACTCTCCAGCCAGAGAAGGCAGCTGGCCGCCGCTGTGTGCAATACAGCCATTTCCCACGGTACAGCCTGTGATAAATGATGCATCTTCCTGCACCTCTAGATGCAGACGATGGCTGTGGAGGGCTTCCATACTGTTAAGTCTCCGCTTCAGCCTAGGCGCAGAAAGCTCACCGAAGGTACCGAATTTTTTTGATAGTTCCCTGGCTTTTAGCAGAATATCATGGATAAAATTCATAATTATATTTGTCGCTTAGGTCTATTTTCACAGTTCAGTTTCTCAGGTTACTGTATGTCACTCAATATCTCGGTAATATAGCTCCTTGTTCCACTTCCTTGGAGGGGTTTAACGTCTTTGGCATAAGTCAACATTAACACCATAGCACTACTCACTACATGTTGAAATCTAATGCACTTTATTTGCTCTAATTATGGGCTCATTACTAGCATGCAGAAATGCAAGTAATTGATTAGAAACAACATACTTCTCCATCAATTATGTACTTGAGAATGGTACCTTAGATGGTAACACAGTAACATGCCATTTAAAAAAAATGAAAAGTTTATTAGTCTGTGAATTAAAGCCTATCTCAGAAAAAACATGGATTCAGGGTGTTAAATGGTTACAACTCAAGAAGTCACAATAGCTAAAGCAATAAATTCCAGGTATTCTGTGCAACAAAATATATCAATATATAATTTAGCCATGATAAAGAATAACCGTTTTCAGAGCTTCTAAGTTTTTGCTAAAGATCAGACTGAGGCAGCCAAATTATTTCAGTCCTGTGATTGCATACCATCAGCAAGTCCACACTTCCAAGTCAGCAATAGCATGCAGCTTCACTACAGAGGAACAAACCAGAATGAACTGTTTCTTGTCTTTATTCTGTGGGAAGATTAAGTTGTCTAGGGGTTTTAGTGGAAAAAACATAATTCCCTTGCCCCACACCTAGCCAGTACTGTGGCTGACTAGTGAAGCAATGGTGAGACAGACCTCAGGCTCCCCCAGTTTCTTACTACATGGCTACCTGGTCCCCGCAAAGGGGAGGACAGCTCCAGGTCTTCACGCTATGCTGAGGGTCACAATCTGTGGATGACCTAGGTCTCTTACTCCCCAGATATTACTCTCTTGAAAAGCAAGTCAATCCTAGGCTACCCATTATAAGAAAGCTTCAATTGCCACAAAGATACAGGTGCCTGAACCGTGTGGTGTTTCCCCTTTCTTTTGCATTACCAGAAAATGCTATCTCTTTTCAGAAACCACTCAGAGATTTCCAAGGTCTGCCTGCTTACTGATGGACCATCTTAAGGATGAATGCAGCTGAATACAATTGTACATAATTTAATAGCAAATGTTAATAATCTAATTACTGTGAATCACAGTTCAGGGCTAGATTCAAATTGTGGTTGAATCTACCATCTCCCTTACATGTGCTTGCCTCAGAATGAACCACTCCAAATTAATATTTAAAAACAAAACATTCAGCTTGGCAACCTGTACAACCTGATTTACACTCACTCGTCACTGTAAACAGAATATTTTAATGCTACAGTTCACTTTGTTAAAAATAAGCAAATGCACATTAAAAGCTCTTCTCCCCAATATAGAATTTCCTATGAATGAAACTCACCTTTAAAAGCTTTAACACAAAACCACATAAACATTATTCCACGTGCAAATTTTAAGCATCCCAAATAAAAATAATGTTTATCAAAGGAAGCATTCATAATCACTGCCATTCTTCTTCTCATCTGTTCTACATTAGATTGCCTCAGAAAGATAAAAGCATCCTTATCGCCTCTCCCAAAGGAAAACGGAGCAAGCAATGCTGCATATTAAGGCACCCAAGAACAAAAAAGGTCTCTCTAAAAAAAAAGCTCATTTGCACTCGAACTAAGCAGCATACAAAATATTCATGTAGGCCTTGCTTCAAATTCAAGAGCTATCCACTGGGCCACGACAGACAGCCAGGCTACAGGTGAGGACGAGATGGTAGGACCTACAGCCCACACCCCAAGTGGACACAGTGTAACCTACATAATGCTACCATAAAAAATTCATTAATTCACCTCAGAAAAGCTGCTATCAGTCTGATTCCTGTTTAAACAGAAGGGGCTTGCTTTGGAGAGAAATTATCACAGGCTGCTGCTTCAGGCATAAACTCCTGCAGCTTTAGACCAGGCTGGGTAATAAACTCCCAGACTTTCAAGCAGCTCTGTCAAGATGCACTTTACAAATCAGTAAGAGCCCCCACTACCTATCTATCTAGTCTGAGAGGACCTATCTGAGCACGCAGCATCCTGCTGCTTCTATCCCAGCCTGTGAACACCAGTAATCACTGAAACCTGAAGTATCAGAAAGAGAAAGGTGTTTCTGCCAGGTTTTTCCACATGTATCTTTCTTCACTCATTAACTTTCTCGGCCTTTTTTCTGTTCTGTTCCTTCTTCTCTATAAAAACATAATTAGTCTTCCCATTTATCTACAGTGAGTGTACATGCCAAGCAAGGGCTGCAGGCGACCACAGCAGCTCCCAGTCCTGATCAGGCAGTGTATATTTCCACTCTGAGGTCCCTGTGCAGCCTCCCCAGTATCACTCAGTGACTACTGGGTATGTCTAGATCACACAAACTAGGTCAGGAGCTGATTGGGAAGCCCCAGATTTAAATTCTTCCCCACCCTCAGAGGAGCAAGACCTACAGCTCCAGCTAATGCAAAGGACTCAAAGGATTTCCCTTCGTTATCAATCCATCTGCTTAAACAAGGCTTGCTAGGTTTGTTTTAATGCTGCTTTTTCAAAAAGAAAGAAAAAAAAAACCACCAAGACTTTTTCTAAAAGTCAAACAAATGAAAAATAACTGTAAAGCAAAACCCATAGCAGGACAGATCAAGGACTTCACAGAATCACAGAATGGTTGAGGTTGGAATGGACCTCTGGAGGTCATCTGGTCCAAACTCCCCGCTCAAGCAGGGCCACCTACAGCCATCTACCCAGGACACTGTCCAGATAGCTTCTGAATACCTCCAAAAATGGAAACTTCACAACCTCCCTGGGCAACCTGTGCTAGTGCTCCATCATTCTCACAGCAAAAATGTGTTTCCTGATGTTCAAAGGGAATCCCCTGTGTTGCACTTTGTACCCACTGCCTCTGGTCCGGTCACTGGGCACCACTGAAAAGAGCCTGGCTCGTGTCTTCTTTGCACCCTACCATCAGGTATTTACATACATTAAGATCCCACCTTGAGCCTCCTCTTTTCAAGGCTGAAAGGCTGAACAGTCATAGCTCTCACAGCCTTCTCTCACAGGAGAGATGCCTGTCAGCCAGTAAAATACCCAGTGACTGAGAAGAGTGCCCCAAAAAAAGTGACTTTGCATGGTTCTGTTTAATACATACTGTGTGGCATCAATGTTTGGCAATGCAGGACTGTGATACTGGGCCAACAGGAGAAGTTCTGCAATTCTGGTGCAACTAGTAGCAGCTTGGAGGAACAAAACCACAGACAAGTAAAAATAAAATTTAAAAAGACCAATACAGTGTAAATTAGGAACAGCACTTTCCAACGAGGGAGTTTGTTAAAGATAAAAGTTATTCTTCGCTCATCAGTTCAGCCATTTCAGGATTTGCTGGTGCGACGTTGTATACAGCTCTCCAGGATATTTCCATTGGACAATAAGGTGGCTGGAGTGCTCTCAACAGCCCAGCAAGGGACAGGTGAGGAGCCAGGGTGTCCCAATGGGACCAGGTTTCTCATAGTCCCTAGGAACTCCCCTGGCCACGTCCAGCTCATTCAGTAGCACACAAGTGCAAAGATCACAGCTGAGCCCAAAGAGGAGGGCTCACTCAACACCCTACATATGAAGATTTGCCATATTTTACCTTCAGTTCAATACAACCACACTGCATTTTAAAGCTATGTAAAAATCAATCCACAAAGATTTGTAAGTAATTGATTTTTTCAATTTAATGAATGAGAAGAGGAGGGAAATCACACAGCCTTCACAGTGTATGATCAATTATTAGACCATTAATAAGAACAACCACAGGAGTTCCATACATAAGGGGCCAGAAAAGTGGTTTTGTACTTGTACATTCTTTTCCACATAAAAAGGCAGGATCTTTGATGGAATATTGTTTAATATTGCATGCCAGAGTCCTCAATGTTTAAAACCAGTAACTTATTTAGATTTCATTTGTATTTAACAGCTTCTGATAATGTTAACAGTTGAAATAATGCAAACAGACCATCCTCTTGGTGTCATTTTATTTCCTGTGTTCCCACATACCCTCTAAGATACTCAGCAAGGGAAAAGTCATATGTAAATTTATTTTGCAGTTTGGAATTGTGCTGAATAATTACTAACAAAAATGTATTATTTAGCTTCAAGCTCCGTTGCTGCATTAGAATCAAATGGCAACTATTTGCTCTTTCAGTGGTGGCAAGAACCACTGGGCTGACGTCAGCATAATTTTGAATGCCGTTATCACAGTCTCTGGCTCTTTAAGAGCAGTCAGATTTATTTACAACCTATTGAAAGTCTCACATTTCTTTGAGCATGACACCATAGGCAATATCTTTCTTCTTCTAGATAACCAGGAGTATATCAATATTACTAAAAGTTATCCCTTTATTAAGAAGGCTGCTATGACATTCCCATTTCTATGGGAAAATTCATTATCAAATACCATTTAAGCACCAGTAGGCAACTGTGTGTATTTACTGTGAGGGAAATGCCAGAAAGCAGAATACTCTTTTGAGGGCTTGCCAAAGAGCCATGTGACACTGCCCAGAGCTGGTGTTAAGGGCTGTGGGTTTTCCAATTTTTTTGGGTTTTTTTTATTTTTATTTTTGTGGGGCCTCCCCCAGAAATACCAATGAAAGAGTAACAAGAGACTGCACAAGTCTGAATCCCAGATCTTTGGAAAGATACCAGAAGCATCAGCACCCTATACTCCTACTGACAGGCAGAACAGGCTGAAAACAACAGCAACTGAACCACAAGATTGTTTCCCATGGTTAGTGACACTGCAATTAAAAGATACAGGACTTGCCACACTGCAAGCACGAGTGAATCACACTGGAAATATCCTCTCTGCACCCTTCCTTCCAAGGAGAAAGTATCTGCAGCCTCAGCCATTTGGGCAGAATCTCTCCACAATATCCTACTCCATCTGTATTAGTGCCACAATCTGCCCATAAATTAGTACTTTCTAAGGCTAATTGAGCACATATAAGGACACACACTCCCCTGTCTCAACTGATGCCATCCTCATTTTTCTGTCTTTGTTAACAGCGGTATTTAAGATGGAAATATTGTAACAATGCATTCAAAACACACTGCAATCTAAATATTCATGAAGTCAAACAAATACTCCCATAGGAATATCCTCTTATGGAATCATAGCAAAGGAGGGTTTGCTTTCAGTGCTTGGCAATATACTTTTTCTGCAAGCAAAACACTGCTCAGCCAGCCCTTGATGCAGCCTTGGTTTAGCCACAGTCTCTCTCCTCTCCTTTCCCTACATTTGTCTTGACACAGACTGAACCTGAAAACCTTCTGGCCTAACTGCTATAAAACTGAAGCATCCAATCGTCACTCTAACGTAAGAATGTAATCTTCTATGGCCACTGAGGAAAAAATAATAATAATTAAAGCTCTTGATCCTATTCAACTCAGGAGGGTCATCCAACTCTAAAACAGAGAATTAAATACAAATACCCAGAGACTTCTTGAATCTCAGTTCAAGGTATAATTTAGACTCAAACTTCTATCTAGACACATACTATCAAAAGATTGGGAGAAAAAATGAGGGCTGTTCAATGATCATCAAATATTAAAATGTATTCTGCAGGCCCATTCCCTAGAGAAGGCCTACAAACAGTGTAACACTTTACTTCAGGCAGAAGGAGATTACCACTACTTCAGAATTGATGTTCCTACATTTTAAAATTATGTTTTTCTTTTTTTTTTTTCCCCATCATCCAGAAGCCAAACTCATACTGATCTTTAGAAAGCAGCATACAAAAACCAATAATCATAATATTTATCATGCAGCTCCCAAGCTTTTTACTATTTTGATAAATACATGGTCAGCATCTGTTGGTTCTTAGCCAAATACAGATTAAAAGCACATTTTTTGCTATGGCTGATATTATGTCTCCTTGAAGCAGAAGGGGACACATCCATTCTTCTGCTCATTACATATAGATAAGCAAAGCGAACACATTCATGGGGCTAGATATTATTGACATCTCTATTATGCCTTCAGCCTCCAACTACAAATGCCTTATTCTTATTTGGAACAATATTCAGCCAGTTACCACTGCAAATATTGCCAGGCAATAACAAAGTGAAGAGATGGAGCCATCTAAGAGCTGACGGCACAAAACTGTTTAAGTGGAAATTAAATATTGATTAAATAATAATTAAAATGCTAATTTATGTTTTTAAAGTTGAAGCAAAGAGCAATTAATGTAATAAAGACCATTAAATTCTCTCTTTTAACAAGTTGTCTGACAAAACCAGGCAGTTTGGTTTCTTACGTCCTCAGCAGGTGGCTCATCTGACTTTGGTTTCATTAATGTATACAACATTATAAATGGGAAGCATATAGGCAGCATAGCTTACTCCTAGTTTATTTCCCTATCTGGATTTAAGCACAGCCATCACAGCATAGCAGAGAGATCCCTACAGATTTGTAACATGCAGAAAGCATTATTAATGAATAAAGCTGCATATAAACAGCTAACTAACTTTTAATATGTTTATAAGGGCTCAAGTACATCTCCTCTTGCCATCCATTCTAATAGAGTCCTGGCTCAGTGATGCACCTTGAGCACCAGCAAATGAGCAAACATAAACAAAACCACTTGGATACAGCAAAAGCAGTAGCAAAACACTGTCCACTTCTCATCAGGAAAAAGACAAACATGAAGAGAAAGAACAACAAAGGAAGCAAGCTTCGACAACTTCATTAGGAGAAAGCATTTTACAAGCAACAGAAAGAGGAAACACAAGATGGTCAGAAAAGGCTGCTCCTGTGAAGACAACAGTCCCATTGCTCCAAGCAGCAGTGCCTGTCAACAGTGCAAAAATCCCTACACTACTGGTAAAAATATTTCAGGTACTACCACCTTCCCAGTGACGCCTGTTAGGAAGCAAAATGAAAAACTAACAATAAGATTTTCCATAGTCAGGATATGTTAAAAAAATGTTAAACCCCCCAACCAACAAACTTCAAAAGGGAAATCCCAAGAGTGAGAACAGAAGTAATCAGCTGAGCAGTGGGGACATTGCTTTCTCACTTTCACTCTTGACTAGGAAAAGCAGCAGGCACCAGGGACACAAGTTCAAGTGCAGCCTTCAAGAGCAAGTCCCGCAGCATCTGCTACTGAGTTCTCTCCTCTCTGGTACTCTTGGAGAGGCTGCAGCTCTCAAACTTAACGTTGCATCAAACTGATACTAGTAAGCAGATCCTCCTACCTCCCCACCCTCAAAGATGGTTGTAACCAAGCCAAAAACCTTAAACATGTCACATTTGATTTTCTTAAGTGATTAGTATATTACTAATCAAATTGAGAAGCTGATTAGCAAATTGAATATCTGATTAGCTCCTTCCATGATGCAAAGAATTAGATATTAATCAAAGCTTGTAGAAGATAAGCACCACCACCCTCACACTCAAACCAAGCACCTGCATTTCACGAGGGGAAAAATAATGATTATTAAAACCAATGAATTGTAGCTCTTTGATTAGTTCGCTCTTTGATTAGTTCCAGGCACTTTTTTCTCATCTAATCAAGGTAATTATACAATAAATCTTTGAAAATATATGCTGTATTTAACAAAGCAGGCCAGATACATTTGTGCTCAATAAAGACTGTTCCCTCACTGCTTGCTCCTCCAGCTAGCTAATACCCTCTTCTGTAAGATGACCTACTACTCCAAAATTCCATTCCAACAGCTGCCGACTGTTTTACTTGTATTGGCAAAACCAAGTCACTTGTGCAGTTGTACATACCAACACTGAGTTTGTTCCATGGACGACAGAAGATAGTTCATAAGTTTTTTATTGGCTTAAATTATATATTTTTTAAAAAATGGAAAAGAAAGGAAAAAAAGCATCTGCTGGTGTCAAGACAATTTCTTGGCAGAACTCAGCAAGACGACAGGTTTTAGCTGATTAGCTGTGCCCTCATAATGAAAGAATCATCACAGTCACTGGAAATTACTTCAAGATGATTTACAAGTTAACATTTATCAATAACAAACTTAAAATACATTCTACCCAGAGTAATCCCAATGCAGGGCTAGATTATGTATGCCTCATTGTTTTGGTTTGTTTCTTTGGTTGTTGGGGTTTTTTTTTATTTAAACTTGAGAAATCCGTATCTGTCTGCCTTAACCTTTGTATTTCTGCAGTATTTTTAGTCTATCAATGTTCTGAAAGCTATAAACAAAGAATTTGGCTTTTTGTTTCCTAAATGCTTCCAAGTAAGCATATTCTAATGGTTTCCTGCTTGTCATATGATTTTTCAAAGAAAATTATGGTTAACTTTAACCATGCTATAAATTCCAAGGTATAAATTCTCACTCAGATGAGAATTAAAAATCTTAATTAATTCTTCTCTGCCTACAGCCAGCAAATTTATTTCAACCAGCTTTATCATCCCCTGCATCAGCTATTGGATAAAACACATTAGCCATTACCCGACTGCTGTATCTCTTTTGCCAATGTGATCCAAAAGAACCCATTTAGGCCTCACATAATGGGCTGAGCGATCCAAGAAAATAAATGTTAGTCCTGAAACTTGTCCTTCAGTCACCATCAATATTAAGATCTGTGCCATTACACCAGTTTCTTTTCCAGTTTCTCTCTATTCTTTCTCTCCTCTTTACAGTAGGAAAACCCACATCCATTAAAATGTGATCACTCAATTTTCCCATACTGTCGTAAGTGCATTTGTTTCCATATGGCTCAAGGCATTACTGTGAGAACCTTTTTAAAATATATCTTGACTAAAGTCTATTAAATTGGGTGGTACAATCCTTTCCATCTTGAATAACAAGATTCACTAGGAAGTGTTCACCTAATGCTGTAATAAAAATCACCATATTTGTATTCAACTGTGACAATAACATCAATAATTGAACACAGATCTGTTGACTTGCAAAGGATATAATATACAAGGTTGGGCATTGTTTTTCATACACTATTTTATACATGAGAAAGATGAAAGATTTCAGCCAAGAACACTGTCAAATTATCAAAACAGCAAACTTCTGCATGGTCTTCGGGTGTTTTTTCTAAACACCAAATTATTACATTTTGCCTTTGAAAGAGAAGCAGAAGTTTGGAAGCTGGGACAGGGGGAACAGGACACACAGACACGACGGGGACAGGAAAGGACCAGCCAAATGGTGTCTGTCAGTTTTTAAGCATTACATATGTGATATCCAAATCTACAGCTAGCTATACACAGTCTAAGCAGTGACTCAAGGGAAAGAAACCACAGTTTTCAGTACCAAAATACAGCAGTCTTTACTACTAGGACAGAATAAATAGCTCATCATCCACTAGTGAAGAACAAGAAAGCATACAGTCATTAATGTATTTGTCATAGAAAACACATTGTTACATAAGGATACAAATCAAGATCTTTTCAAATATAGTTATTATCAGAAATATTGCTATGATATATAACCAGGCTGAGGCAGATTTTGCATTTTGCCTTCCAAAATTTGCCTGGATTAGTTTCACTCCTAAAGCAAAATGCTGTGGGAGTGCTACACATAACAATTCTGAAGCAAACTGGAACAGTTGGTGAGGTACTGCAACTCCAATTGACTGCAGGCATTAAAAAAGCTCAGCAAATGCAAGATTTCTCCACTCTCTTGGGCTATTACACAACAGTCAAATAGAATTTCAGTATCTGCACTCATAAAACACAAGGACATCGCCACTTAATGCCGCAGAGCAGAAAACATGTCGCTCTCTCTAAGAGGGTCCACAGCAGGTTATACACTTACTGATACTTCCCCAAACACTTAATGTACTTGGCCTGGCTTTGATGCAGTGCCTCCCAGATGTCCTGTTAAAAACTGTGAACCTTCACCATCCTTAAACCAGATGCCCCTGCTGTGTAAAACAGCCCAAATGTGGTTCCCTGTTGAACAGACTTTGGTGCGTTGTATTGCCTGCGCCGTATTGAGATGAAGGACGCTCAAGGAACACTGGATGATGGCTATCCCATTGGGGCTCTCAAGAAAACAAGTTTCCTACCTCAGGAGGCTACTCCTTAGAGAAGATTTTAAATAAATACACCTCAAAATTATTTCACAGCTGTGCAAGTGCCTCTATGAACAAATTGAAAGACCAGAGCAGACTTGGAAGAGTGAAGCTCTGGTATCCAACTGTGCTATAAAAAGCAGGCTTTTGCTATACTCTCCCCCTGTTCTTTTGGAGTTCAAAAAATTACTACTACACATTTAAAAGTCTTTCAAGAGCCCTGGTTTATGTTATTTTAAGCTGCTGTAAGAACATTTCGATAGGAAAAGACAATTAGCATGCCTCCCAATTGAACTTTGTAGAGCTTCTGCCTGGTAATCTAGACCACTACATGCTTTAAGGAAGGTACAGTTTGCCCCCCCCCCCCCAATGGAAAGCAAAACACACCTGTGGGGAGTAGATGCAGCCTCCTCCTACTGATTCATTTGTCTCCACTAATAAACAAGTTGTTAACTCTTACAGCAGGTCAAACAGCCAGTCTAGATACCTGCTGGAGTTCATAGGATACATCTCTACAAGCCCCAGGGTACACTTCTGATGGGTCACACAACCTCAAATCATCTTCCTAAATATTTAACGATGAGGTGCTGGCAGCACAAAGGAAAAAAAAAAAAAAAAAAAACAAACAAACAAACCACAACCAAACGGATCCAAACATTGCTAACTCTTTGAACAACCTGCCCTCTGAAATTCACTTCATTCAGAGAAACAGAAGCTGGTGTCATTCTCTTGCCACTCCTTGAGACCTGGATTTTACTTCGGTCCTCACTGCTCTGCTGCCTTTTCATTCATTTATTTATTTATTTGCTAGAAAAATAGAGCTAGGTTTCTAACCCCCATGCTTGAAAGCAAAACCACTGCAACACAGGGCAACACAGCCTTCAGAGCACTGGGACAGCCCACAACGTGGTATAAATCGCTTCAGTCATTTCAGTATCTCTTATAAAGCCTAACACCTAAAGATAATGCAAACGTCAGCATTGTCTAACTGCCAATCACTTCTGCACAACTACTCAGTTAATAGGCTTATACCAATACTCCCAAACTGTTTCCAGAAGTTCCTCCAAGTTTACTCCTGCTAGTATCTAGGATGCACTCAGGTACTGTCAACAGAAAAACCTTCAAAACCTCAAAGCCTGAAAATTAACGAGGAACAGAAAATAAGATTCAATATCAAAACAGCATACTGCATTAATGCCTGGCTTTGTTCTCATTTTTCTTATTTAATTAAAAGCCTGCAATGTAAATCAAAAATAAAGCTGCTGCAACAGAATTTCCACTTTGCTAAACAATATGCTATACAACCTAATTCTGCTACATACCTTAGATGCAGATTGCTCACCTTCATAAAACTTCAGCTACACTAAAAGAACTAGAGTACCAAATTATCAAAACAAATGTTTGTTTTATTTTTCATGTAATTTAACAAGAATATTAATACCTGTATAGAAGAGAAAGATCTAATTGGCGTTTCTCCACTGAACGAAAGGTTGCAGAGTGATGTCAACTATTGTCTGCTCTTACTGGTGTCAGTGCCACGACCCCAAGGGCACCTGGACTGACTGTAATTGCCCTAAACAGCCTCACCTGGGAACCCCATCTGGGATCCTCACCTACCTGCCCCCCCTCCCCCCATACACGCACACACTTTCCTTTCCCAGGATGAAGATAAGCCTAGCAAATGAAGATCTCAAACACAAAAGAATGTCTGAGATCAAATGTAAATTCTTCTACAGTTTCTGCAGCCATGAAATCAAAGATTAAAGAAGGTCCCATTTAAAAAAAAAATATAGTAAATAGTAATGTCTTTTTTCTCCTTAATTATCTGTGCAAACAAAGCATTTCCAAGAAAAAAATATTTCTTCTAAAACATACTACTTGCAAGTGCAAGATATATAATTACACGTGTTCAAATACTAGCACTTTGCTTACACACACCTATGATGTACTTTGTCCTCTCAGTACAGATACACAGGTGTTTACATGCATCAGGATTCCAAAATGCAGACCCTATTTAATACTAAAGAATCATACTGTTACATCAAGATCACTGCACTAAGAAACGCCTAGGTAATTTACAAACTCATACATTTACTGTGTATCAGAATATCATAAAACCCTCTGATTGCAAGTAGCATTTTATATTAGGAAAAATACATAATAGGGTGGATGCCTGGTACTTGGAACGGCTGTTCTAAATAGCTCTGGCTCGCTTTTCATCCCACCTCAACCAATAACATGTCTATGTGCTGAGAGAGAGAGAAAAGGCAATGGGTAAGGGAATGCTCCTAAATGCTGTTTTATTCCCTACCAGAAGGGCTAAGTATTAATGATGCATAAATGTTTCCAGAAAAAAAATCTTAAAAGCTTGGAGGCCATATGTTATCATCAGAACTACACTATGGAACAGAAGTACAGCTTTATTTGTGTATTTACAGGAGCAGTAGCAGATTCCACACCTAATTAAGGTTTTATTAGTATTTTCTCATACTACAAAGTCTAAGGATGCATCTCCTAAGCCTCCCAACAGAAGTTACAGTAGTACTTTTCGCTATGCCCATATATCCCTGTTTCTCACTAGCATAGTTATACATACACGCACCTACCATTTTCTAGCACTGAAAAAACTTCAAATTGTGTCTTAAGTGTCACTCAGCTTGAATGGTCATGATAAAGAAAGCTCAAGTAGTCTCTTCACGTGATTAGCTCCTGACTGTCACGCAGTGAAGCAATAATTGATCCTGAAGTCAAGTGGGGTGAGAGAAAAGACAATAAGGAAGAGGAAAGTGACTTCTGTGGGAGAATGAACTGTAGCTGCCCCTTGTGCAACTACCAGCTTTATTTCAGGTTTGAATCAGACCATTTACCAATGAGTTTCAACAATGCTAAGAGAAAAGGAGAACATCAGATTGGGCACAATATAAAATTAACTGTATCTGCCTAAAAATAGATCATTTATAATCTTTCAATTGTATTCCATTAACTCAAAAAATAAAACAAAACAAAACACACACACACAAAAAAAACCCCCACACAAAACCAAAATTACCCACCACACTCTAAAATAAAGATACAGTAGACATCAGTCTGTCCATTCAGGGGAAATGGAACTGCTACGATTTACGAAAATTCTGACTCCATCACAATTTCTGCAATATTTAACATTCACTTAAAATATATTTTTCATCATGTTTTCTTAATATCACTGTAATCCACAGCTTCTGGGTAAATTAAAGATTCCCAGGTCAACTGAGCAAGATTGCAAGGGTAGCCTTGTTCACAGAGCTTGAAGTTTGAATTGAAGAGTGAAACTCTCATCTTGTTATTACCCAGGAAAATGGTTAGGTTTTATTGTTTATCTGCCTCACTATGCACTACTGAAATTAGTTGGTTGTTTTTAAGTTAATGAATGAAATAGAGTTTATTAAGATGTTTCTAATTTTAAAAAGCATTTGGGAAGGAAAGATACTATTTTCTTCTTCCCTAGGTAACTGTCATGCCCCAAAGAGATCAGTACTCTCATGCAAGGTGACTAGTGATAGTACTGCCAAACCCTTCTGGTACAGTGAGCTCTCCCATGCCAACAGATACCCAGTAGCAGCGGGAGTCCGTGCGCCCACTGGCAGCAGTGCACACAGGGATCTCATCTAGAAGCAAAAGCCTACAGGTCACAGCAGCACAACTAGCTACGTGAGAACCTTGGAGAGCTGCAACTTCGATTACAGCTAGCATCGGGCTGGAAATCTACAGTGCAGCCTTACTATACTGCAACAGGCTGCCAGCAAAACTGGCCTGAGATGAGAGAGGCAGAACGAGAACACCACGGAAGATGGAGGAGAACGCACTCTGAACTCTGTATATAGAAATAAAACTGTTCCAAGAGAAAATAAAGAGATGAAATGATCGGTTATGATAAATGAAACAGCACCAGGCAAACCTCTTGTCCCTCTGAAATATCATGGGATGTGGTGACATCAGAGTAGTCTCTATGCCAAGAGGAAATAATTACTGCCAGATATTCACATCGCACACTCGCAGCGGGCCATGTGCCACAGAGAGGCAACACTTGAGGGGGTGGGCGGGTGGGCAGGGGGTATGTAAACATTTGGTTCACAATTACCTAGAGCAGAAACCTGGCACATGCAATTTTCTCTGTGCACGGACATGAAAGGAAAATCTCTCTTCTCTTCTCTGGTCCATAGCATTGCCACAGGGACACTAGCAACCTTAATTAGTCATCCAGCTTGCACATCATTTGAAAACAAAAATTTTAAAACTTGCAAGTGTTTTATAAGAAAGCCTCTGATTTAATAACCCAAATAATGCCTGGCTATTAATTCAAGGCCACATTATGTAAGTGAGTGTAATTAATCTAAACTGTGACAATGGATTTGAGCGCTTATCTAAATGTTTCCATTTTTGCGCTTTCCACAAACGCTAACAAAATGCAGATAGAAAACAGAGTACAAGAGAACATCACACAACACGGGAATTGGGGGCAGCACAAGCCTCCCTGCTAATTGACTTGGAAAACATTTCAAGAGGTGAGCAAGTACTGCATTACTTCCAGGTTTCTCTCTTTAGTGCTCATCCAAAGCCCATTATACAAAGGAAATTTTTCTTTCCACTTTAGTGATCTTTAGATCTGGTTACTTTTCACTACTCAGTCACCCACAGTCAAAAGACTACGGAGATCATTTGACCTTTTTGACTTGAATGACAACAAGTCATCTTTGATTAATTTTCTGCAATCAATCAATCAGAAAATAATTTCTCTAATAATTTCACATCCTATCATTATATAGCTATTTTCAATTATTATTTTTAAAGGATGGAGACAATACTAATTTACAAATGTAATGAACAAAACTCTTGCTCACAAAGTGGTAATGAAAGCAACAACTTGTGCAGCCTGCAAAATTGCTTGTCCTTAACTGTAAGTTTCATGGACTTTGAAGTTGTCCCGATGAGCTAGGTTATCTTCACTTTGCTAACCAATTGCCAAGGAATACAAATTCAAAATCTTAGCTGTGGATCTTTGAGTGCATCCTTAGTCACTGCAGAACTACCTGAATTTCAAAACAAATCCATGACCAACTGCCCAGTTACCATGAAATACTTTCATATTTCAATAAATTTAAACCCAGCTATGTTGAACAGAGAAGGACTGTCACTGAACTTACCGCTTCCCAGTGCGTTTACTGACTCAGAGACAGTTCATCTTGCTTGACCTTCCTGGGGGAGGTGAATAAATAACAAACACAAATGGAAGGACAGTTCTAAAGAATCACATGTTATGCTGTCTATGGACATTGTATCTCAAGCATGATTATTTTCTAGTTCATTTAATCTAAATGTTATGACTAGTAATAGACCATCTAAACCATTCACTTTTTATTTCAGTTAAAGAGTGAATATGAGACCCTAAGATTTAAACCCTTCCCTCCCAGAAACTTCTATAAAATAACAGTAATTCAAACTGTAACATCTACTACAATGGCATATAAGAAATGTGAATAAACAAGCATTTTTGTGACAAGATTTTCTTATCTCTCAGATCAGATATAAAACAAAACCCAACAGTTTTCCAAGACAGATATGCAAGTACATAATACATCAGTGTAAATCAGAGGGGGAAAAAAATACAGTAACACAGACAGTATTAATAAACCTATATTAAATTGTGGAGTCACAGGAAATAGAATTTTTGATCTTGCATTTCCAAATAGAACAGCTCTGGCAGATTAAAATCTCTGAAGTTCCCACAAGGCTATCAGCTAAAAGCATATACATAAATTTATCACTTAATTTTTTTCTACCTCTTACCAAGGTTACAAGAAGATATGCAGCGTTCTAAATTACACAGATTTCTGTTTGGGAGTAAACTTGCAAATCAGCTTATGCTATTAACCAGGTCCATACTACATACAAATTGCACAGTGCATACACAGATAGGATGTATGCCTGGAGGCCAAAACATTTAATTTTTATACTTGGAAAATATACAAAATTAAAGGTATTCAAAAGAATTTCATAATTATATGTAGCTCAGATATAATGTTTAGAAAACTTATAATATTTTATGGCACTCTTAGAATTTTTAACAATTATTCACTAAAAATACTTATAATTGCTACTGCCTCTTACTACTACTCTATGGATGAACCTGTATTATTAGGAGAGAAAGCCTAGAAATTGAATTATTTATAACTAAAGTATCTTGAATCTCTGCAGCATTTCCCGAAGTACATCATATTTAGTTTGATTTAGTGCCTTTCCCTCTGCCTTCCTCTCCTTCTTTGATGGTACTTACCTACCACATCTTTAGTTTTTGTTTTGTTATTACAAGAAAGTACATTCCAACAATAACCAGGAAAACATGCACTTTTTTTCCAGAACAATGCACAGCCTAAATGCACAGCATTTGCAAACAGATGTTAATACATAGTATAGAAAATTCAGGAACTATCAATAAAACTTTAAACATTTATTTCAGTATCTTCTTTCTTTCCTTTGAAAACTAATTTATCCAAATTTAAATCTCCAAAAGTGTCTTCTTGAGGCTTCAGGTAAAAACATCATATGCAGGGAGGAGTGAACAGATGTCTCTTTGAAACCTATTAAAACAGAGCTTTAGTTCATTTAATCAACTATAGAAACTGGAAATACCCTGGAGTACTGCATTCGAAAAAAATGACTACCACAATAAGTACAAAATATATTCCAAGTTGTGTAAAAGTTCTTTGAACTTCATTTTAATGTTAGTATCAAAAATTTCTGAGTGTGGGCTTTGGTTTTGCTTTTTTTTAAAGGAAAACTGCCACATTTAAATGTCAAACCAAGAAGAGGTTAGTTAAAACATTCCACTACAGAAATTCAAATGTCGTTCAATCTTGGAAAGCATACAAAAGTCTCAAAAGATTAATAATGGGAGGTTAAGTGCACTATTTTTCACTCAAAATTATACATCAGCCACATAAGCAAACAATATTAGTACGTGAAGTCCACTGTAATAGAGTATTAGTCTCAGATACAAAGTTCAACTAATGCAGACAGTAAAATTGCTATTTTAGTGACATTTCATTCTACATACAGATTATCAAATACCAGCATCCTAATCCTCAATCCCTGAAAGTAATTAGTTCTCTAGGCACCTCTTTTCTGTGCTTAAATTTACTCACCTGAACAGTACCATAGAAATCAGTGGGAGGCCTTCGCCCCATTTTGGTAACCCATCAAGCCCTGACTGAAGGTAAAAGCTATTTTAGAACAGGAACTAGATGGATTTTGATAGGATTAAAGCTTTGGTTTTCTTCCCCCATTTTTTTCCTGTTTTCCTACAATAGGATAAGTAATAAAAGGACTTTTGCTCATGCCTATCTCCCTCTACTGCAGAGGAAGCGTAGCTGGCTAGTTTGACCCACATGCTGAAATTTCGTCTGCATCAAGGGTGGATGAAATGAATCTCTTTCTAGCTCATCTGTCTTTACACCCTTCAAAAATCTTTACAACCTCCAACTACTGGCCAGGTGAGGCAAGGACAAACAACAAGAGTGTGTTTAAGAAGAGCTGAAGTAGCATTTGCTGAGGCAGTATCTTTTTCTTACCTCAGCCGATAAAAGAGGTAGTGAAGGAAACAAAAGCTTTTTGACACTCAAAACCTTTATCAGACTTCAAAAAAACAGAGTAAACATCAAGCTAAGTAAGAGTTTGAAAACACTGGTTTTATATAATCAGCTTTGTTCCAGAACAATTAGACAGTATAGAGAAAAGGGGAGCCAGACATCTATAGAGCAGAAAAAACTTTTGGCAGGGCTAGAAGCAATAACTCATTAGATGTCTCTCAAGCATGTGGAATAAATACTTAGCACGTAGAGAAAAGCTGGGATTCAGAAGGCGTTACTCAGGAAAAAAGATAATCTGCCATAACGCCAACGTCTCCATTGCACATAGTATCTAATGAGATTTTACTTGAAGCACTGATGTTCATTTTTAAAGGGCTTTTCTGCAGTTTCTCTTGAAGGTCAAGACTATGAAATCAGGAAGGCTTGGGGTTTTTTGTTTTTTTGTGTGTGTGGTTTGGTTTGTGTTTTTTAGAGAAAACATTTATTTTCTCAGTTATTTTGTCCATTACTCATTGCCTGTGTGAGTCTATTTGGGTATATATAGTTCTAACTCGATTTGATTTTGCCCACTCCAATAGCACTCCAGGCACTGGATAAAGCATACCGTATGCTGAAATTTGCAAAGATATAATTGTTCAAAAACAAAGGAGTCCAAGCAAGACTGCAGATGCAGAGACACTTACAGCTGTTAGTCCAAAGAAAGTCTTCATCTTAGGGTGAGTTTGTGGATGTTAGGGAATAGGAGGCTGACTGAAGACTGATGGAAATAAGTGAGGGGAAGTGAGCAAAGGAAGCTGGCAAACTTCTTTGAAGAAACAATCTGTCTCAGTAGAAGACCAAGTAGCCTATGATATACTGTGTATGCAAAAGAGCATGTAAGAATCTCTGGGGAAATAATAATTTTAAAAAAAGCCAACAACAAAAGCCAACTACTCGTACAGAGTTGCTTCTTTCTTGTAACCAGAACACATACACTGGCCATGTTACTCTCTTGAAGAAAGAGCCTTTGTTTGCTGAGGGCCATCCTTAGACTGGTGAGGTAAAGGTTGTATCTCCTCCGGTCACATACAGATACATTTGAAAGCCTTATTTTTCTAATGTCTTGAATATGTGTACTACAATAAATCAGAAAATGCAACTAATACAAAAGCCCTCAAAGCTAAATCCAAAAGGTATCATCACATTCTGTGCAAATTATGCTACATGCAGCCAGAACAAGTTTGATAGCACGTCACGGAAAATTGGATGGTTAAGTGGCAATTGCCATCTATTCATATATATCAAAAATGTTTGATGTCAAGCACACTTCACAGACAACAAAAATACTCTGAGCTTGTATTTTTTTCTCCCTCTGTGTAGGACTTGCATTTTCAGTAACACTGCATTCAGAAATACATGATTACAACAGCCAGCAATTTAGAAATAGTAGTAAACCAGCAAAAAGAATTATTATACATTAATACTATCATTTAGATTTCTGCCATTTTCAGTTAATGCTATAAAGACCTTTGATTCAATTAATGTAGAAAATACTACAAATATGAAAGATATGTCTCTTTTTAAATCATGACTTCGGGATGTATGCTACTTCAATAATAGATATGAGTGTTTTGACAGTTATTTAGAATTATCTTCATGAAGATGACCCTACTGTTTCATTGCTGAGAAACCCTTGGGGTAAAACATGCAGCTAACCTCATCAGAGTCTTGCCAAGTCACAGATACTCCAAAATACATGAATACTATTCAATGTCCAACATCACACGTATACATCACATCCGAAACCAAACTCAACAACACTACAGATGAGTTACAAGGCAGAAAAAATATAATATCTAAGCTCTTCATAGAATTCAGAATAAAGTAGCACATCACATACCCAAAGGATCTTAAATCAGAAATTCATTGCTTCAGCATTTCCTACTAAATAAACTATTCTCATATTTCTCCAATCAAAAAGTGCAGTGGTATTTATTGCATGGAAGATATAAACAGACAGGCTGTGCACCTACAATCTTTCTGTAGCGTTTCATGGCTAATGGCCTCTTCTTGTGACTGACAGCTCTGATAGACTCAGCTGCAGGCTGATTTTAATGAAACCCCATTTTCCAAAAGGAGACCATTGTGCTAGAATTATTTTTGTCCTAATCATAACTTTCAGCACAAAAAGGTCTCTCCTTTTCTCCTCCATCCTCAATATAATTTTAAATTGAAATACCCAACTCTTTTTACACAATTTGGTCTACTGACTTTCAGTCAGCTTTGCAAAAAGATATTTTCTTCAGCTTATGTAAAGCCAGAATGATAGCTCATTTTGAATAAAACAGGCCTTGGACAATTTATAAAATAGACGGCTCTGTTCAGATGAATAGGATAGTCGGTCAGAAGACCTGCAGTCTAGAAGCATTCAGCTCAGTATGTGGGATGCAAACAGACATTCCAACCCCAGCAAATCCCAGTTCTGCTCCTTAAAAGTAAAGATAAGTTTTAGAATACGAGCACTTAGAAAGCAAACTCAACAAGCTTTTTAAACTGGTGTGAAGTGTTAACCAAGAGGGCATTCTGCTTCTGAGCCTTCAGACAGCAACTTGCACCTACACTACTGAGCTCGCACAGATAGACTAAAAAGCCCAGCACCAGCTAGTTGAGTCCTGAGCTCTTTAGATGACATAGCTGTGATACATCTATTGAGACTTAGGTGGGAAACAAAGGGAGAGCTGTGTATCCGGAGTCAGCAAACTGGACACATACCCTTGCTGAAATCCCCAATTCCAGAGACCAGGAGATGGCCATCAGACAGCTGCCAGGGCTGCGAGTGCACAGGCAAGAGCGTGCCCGCTCCTGGGTGCTCAGGCTTTCTGTTGCCTCTGCTCACTGAAAGATTATTTCATCCCAATGAGCTAAATGACTGTTTCAGCAATATGGCAGAAAATTATTAAATTGCAGCAAAGGAAGAATAAGGGCGTGAAGCGTGCTGCAGCTTAAGGTAAATAAGCATGCTGCTTACCTCTCAGAAGTAATCTCGAAGGAGTCCATGAGGAAATACAGGTGTCTCTTGTTATTTAAGGGGAAAGATGAGTCTGATGTCAATGAAACAAAAGGACTAAGACACACAATTAAGGTTTAAGAAATGATTCTTTACAAAGTCTTGTTTCTTTATCTGCTATTCATCAAACTGCCCTTCCTTGAAGTTAACCATTTCCTCCAAACCCTCACAAAACTCAGTACCACAGGCTCAAGTCTCTCTGTCTGTGCCCTGTTGTTTTGCAGAGTAAAACTTTAAAACAAGACTGGAAAAATCTGCATTACAGCTGAGTATTGGCAGGGTTTCGTTCGCAGGGGTCTGCAGCAGTGCCCTGTGCTGAAGGCAGCCCCGAGCCAGTCACAGCTGGTTCCAGCTGGCTACGAAAACAGCAACAACAGCCCATCACCCCAAAAACCTCAGGCAGCTTTAATGGAGCCAGTGGCTGCTGCGAGGTGGGAGACACGGTGCTGGGCACACGCAGGAGATGCTCCATGCCAAACGGAGGCACGCTGAGGGCCTGAGGCCATGGGAGAGCAAGGCCGGAGCGGGGACACCCCGAGAGACTGCAGCCACAGGCGACCCGCGACCCCAGGGGCTGCGGCTGTGGGGAACCCACGCCAGGGCAGGGACACCCCCAGGGGAACCTTGATCTGGGGGTGCCCCTCTAGAGCAGGGACATTAAGAAAGAGAATAGCAGGAAAAACAGTAAAACAAAGAAATATACCCTGATGGCACTTGACCCCACCTCCCGCACCTCACCTCACCGAAGGAGCTGGGGAACACTGAGCCTAACCTGCAGGGAAAATAAAGCGAAGCCGAGACTAGGAAGGGGTTAGGATAGGTGTTTGGGTTAAGCTGAGCCTGGGGAAGGAAAAGAAGTTGACTTGTCTAACTGTTTATATTCTTCTTTTTTCCCCCCTCTCCCCTCAATACCCAAATCCACGAACAGAAGTTTCTATTGATCAGTAACAACTTAAATTCAAGAAAGATCCCCCAAGTTAAGACTGTTCTGCTCAAAACAAACTGCAATATCAAGGTGACAAGAGATAATTCCTTTAGGCTTCATACTAAGTAGAAAAATAATCAGCTTTAGCCTTTATGTCTCAGTACTTGTACAGACCATCATCGGTCTAATCATGGCAGGAGTGCATTCAATAGCTTGGGGAAATACAAACAGATTGCAGTAACATCCCGTTAGGTTATATTTCAACATATGTTTGAGCTAAATAGAGTTGAAAGAAAGTTCATCAAAATAGGTTTCTCCAGACTGACCACAATTAGGTCTGTACCGTTACCCTACTTAGGAAGCACTGACATTGTAATTACTTCAGGCACCCATCTGGCACAAATCACAACATTATTTTGTTTCAGATGGTCTCAGATACTAACTTTGTTTTCCTCTCAGTTAGACCATTTCATGAACGTGTGAATCCAGTCATTTACAACAGCAAAGGAAACAACAGCAATTTCTAGCAATTGCCAATGTTCAGGGATTGACTTGGAGGTTCAAACCACATTTTAATTTACACTGAACTAAACCTGTAATTCTTTAGTTTCTCTTCAATGACCTCATTCTAGGTCATAGGTGTTTCACGTTTACTGGTAGCAACTGGCACACCCCCTGCAGATGCCAAATACTGGCAGAATTAAGTCCAAAATGTTGAAGTTCTTAGTTTCCCGAATAGGTCAAACAATCTAAAATAGTGTAGTGTCATTAGGTTTCTTATGTTTTCAGGTTTTCTCACAAGGAAATTACTCTATCTTTTAATTTAGGATCTTGAAGGATTGGGAAAAAAGAAAAGCATTAAATAACAAACAATTCTTGCATTATGGACTCTGTAAGGAAAAGATTTGCTCTTGAATTCAAAAATCCAGCCACACTGGTCTTAATCAGACCCACAGATCACTTTTGGTCGTTAACTGAAGGATTATAACCAACAAAGTCAGCTGTAATGCACAAATATGCCAAGTTACAATTTCATATTATTTTTCTCTAAAATTAATCTAATTTTTACTCAAATGTGCTAATTTTGTGACAAGTTGTGACAGTAAATCTATGCACTTTTTTTTTTCTAAAAAGCAGACAGACAGTTACCACATACTCATTTAAAATTTAGAAGGTTGATTTTACTTAAAAAGTTACATCAATACATATGTCCTAGAGATGCGTTGCAAAAAACACAGGAGTGTAAGAGAAGTAATTTGTGTTAAGATATTTAGTGACACAGGTTATATACCAGATATCTCTAAAAGATTTTGCTTTTTCTAACAACACATTTCTTCAAAATCAGCAGACTACTATACACAGCTTTCCAATGTACATCCCAGTCTTGACCATCAATAACGCAATTTGTTTCTGTTCTTCACTGTTCTGCAGTTGCATTGTGTTTCATGAGCTAGGATATGAGAACAACAAGGAACTCTATGGGAGGTAAGAATGAAAATTGTATTTTTCAAAACTTTTCCTAGACCAACTTCAACAGTCATCAATACTTTGAGGCTTGATCAGCTAGAAGAGGTTTGTTGGTCAAATGAACATTCTAAATCTGTGACCGTCTATGGTAACACATCTTAAAACGAAACCTCCTGGGGAAAACACCTTCATTTGAAATTATTTTCAGTGCTACTCTGTCAACATGAGAGCTGTTTCTTAACTTTGTACTAAGCGTGGTCATTGCCATCTGGAAATTCACCACTTCAGTTCCTATTGATACGCAGTTCTGCTCCAATACATCAGTTCACATGGCCAATCTCAGAGGCAACAGCCGCCTGCTTGAGATTTCCAGTTTTGTTTGAACACTAGCAGAATTCATTAGCCTGTGGCATCAACTTCAGAGGCCAACATGAGAAATGAGGTCTTGGTCTTCCCCAGAGCACTTCACAGCCTGGCTAGATAGCAGGTATTAGCATCGAGGAAAAAAGCAGTGAGGTCATTTAGGTCAGGCTGTTTGGAAACCCAGCTCTGCTTACTCCAATGAAAGAGAACAAGTTACTTTTAAGACTGAAAGTAAACTGGAGGTGACAAGCCTGGATGCTTGTAAGCAACAACTGTTTCTGTCATACGTCTGCCATGTGTTGCTGTAATATGTGCAGTTATATCTGAGATCCCCTTTAATGGATTGGGGGGGGGGGGGGGGGCAAAGCTACAGAGCTTTTACGGATGCTACAAACAATGAAAAAGGTTGTTTCTAAAAGGTAGTCCAGATGGTAGGTGAATCTGGGTCAGAGCTGCATCATATGCTCCCAGCTGGAGTCTAGAGGGTAGGAGGCAGGAAAAACAATTTCTTACTGTAAGTAAGAAAATGAATGCTCTGTCTTTACATAAACAAGTTATTAGGTATTGATGTCACTAGGAGGAAGCTGCATTTCAGAGAGATAGTTTTACCATGTTTTCCGCAATAAAGTTGTTTATTAACTGAATACAAACAACAACCATAAAACTGCAATAGATCTGTAGCAAAACATGCCTGAAGTTCTCGCTGCCCATATGTTACTGTCAATAGGTTATAAATCATGAAGGTAAAGTCTCCCTTTCCTAGGTGTTAAAGTGCTGCAGGACAGATGTGATAGGTCAGTGGTCTCTACCTGGCATCCTGTCCTCCTCGCAGCGCACGGCGCTTGGTTTTCTAGGGAAGTTCATCATCAACAGTGCAATCTCCTGAAGAGTTATTTATTTCTCTGTCTGCCAGACACCCTTCTTGCACAACCCTGCCTTTTCCAGCTACTTCCCTCAGCTAACCTACCACCAGAAGGCCAAGAAAGCATTTACTCCAGAGATCAAAACCACATCTTCTCTGCCCTCTTTTACTCCTTACAGAGATGTCTCAGATCCTCAGCAGCTATTTACGACCTTTCTCCATAATGGTCATGCTACCCTTAACTCTTTTAAGGTACTCTACACAAAACTGTTGTTTCAGTACAAGTCTCCACACCAGCATCAATAAATGGTGCATGTATTCTTCCTCCCTTTTGGTATCAGACGGCATTCCTATGATATCTTACTAGCACTTGGGTGATCATAAAGCCTTTTTGTACAGAGCCCCTGTACAATAACTGACATGTTCTGGATTGGAAGAGTGGGTGGTAGAGCAGTAATACAATGTGTAACTCCACAGACTATCAGCACATTGCCCTCAGGCATGCCTTCAAGAGGCTTAACTTGCAAAGGAGTGAAAAAAGGTGATACCATGGCAGGGGAAGGAAAACATGGCATAAACACTGCCTAGTACTGTTGCCCGTTTACAGCTACAGGACAGTTACTTGTTGCCTAATGTTGTTGTACACCTGAAGCTGCCCCAGCGAGTCTGCAGAATGCTGCCAGTCCTGCATTTCCTTCCCAACCATGCACTCCCGTTCTCTCTCTGGCACATATCTGACCATGGCATGAAACACTTCATCCTGCTAGACCAGCAGAAAGACAGGACACCTTACTTCCTAAGAGAGCATCTTCACCTGCAGTTTCAGCTATTCTCCACTCAGCCTTTGGCAGAGATCTCCAGTGCCAGGGTGGTCACAGTTCTGGCCAAGCTCACATTGATGCCCATTTTCGGTTTTGTTCATACCTGCTCCAAACATGTAAATTATCCCAGCCCAAGCTACTGTTTCAGTCATCACTGGAAAACTTCACTTTTTAATGCAAGTGCAGGGCAAAAATAACAAGGAACAAATTCTAAGCTTACTCTCCTCTGTGCCAGGAGACTAGGGATGCCTGCCCACCCCACCATCTTTACAGGAACGCCTTACAACAGTGCCAGAGACTGGCATGTTTGAGCTCCTTCCAGTGGCACATCTAGCACCAGGCAACGGGAGGAGAAGGCACTTGACCTCAATCTGCCTTCAGGACACTATGGACTGGCTGCATCTGAAACACAGACGTTTCAGGGCAATGCGAGAGCATGGTACATTCCTCACATTGGCCTGCTTTTAACCCTGCACTTCATCAAATACAGGTGCTGAGGCAGCCTGTATTCCTACAGTCCTCTCAAGACACTCTCTTTGCTTGCCTCCTTGCTTGTTTGTTTGTTTTGAAGCAGCCCTGGACCTTTTCTGCATTTCTCCCATTCATGTTCCCAGACATGCCAAGAATTTTGCATTTCAGTGTCCATATTGCCGGGACACGTTTCCTCACTTTAAAGAGGGTCTAGGACCCCTGGACTACTGTAGATGTGAACACAGAAGTAACAAAGCACAATTATTTAAAAATTGTGTGATTCCAGTTACATTAACTTCTACATCAATTATAATAGCAGCAGGGCAAACTGGCTGTGTACCAGCACTGAAATGGTGAATGACACCAGGAGAAAAACTAATTCAGCAGACAAACTAATTCAGGTGTAAAGTTATCTCAGTCTGGGAGAACAAGACTGCCTGAAGTAGAAGAGTTATTCTGGATACAAACTTTCCACTAAACATAGGAACTATTTCTAGAAGAAATGTTATTCTACTCGCAGGCTGGATTAGTTTGAAATAAAAAGGCAAATGTAATATATATATATACACACACACACATATATACATATATCAAGTCCAACTGTGCATGGAATTGAAATACCTTATCCACTTAAATAAAAAGCTATTCAGAAATCCCCCTGCTTTTTAGCGAAGGTCTTAAGAAAATTTAGTTCATTCAGTTAAAGACAGAGGTCCAAATAAGACCATAAAATATTACTTCTTCAATTCAATGCTGAATTTCTCTGCAGCTAAGTTTACTCAGGGTCAAAAAGCAAATTCAACACATGTTCATGTGTTTTATCTGCATTCTTTTTTCTAATTACATAATGTGGCAATTTAATTTTTTAAAAAATTAGCACTGCACAAGATCTACGCAAATCCCACAAAGCACTATCAAACACACAATACAATAAAGACAAAAAATAATGTTTGTTCCTTTAGTCATAGTATCCTTGACTGCCACATCTAAGAACATTAGGTAATAGTGTCAGACAGAAGTGTATTTTTAATTTTCATCTGTCTTCGTAAGTCCCTTTCTTTTGAATGCCTCCTATTACTCTGAGGTGTGAGTGCCAGGCATAATTTGTTCCTTCAAACTTCTGAAATTTTTTTTAGTCAATATATACATAAAAAGTTGTGATTACAGGGAGAACCAAGAGCACTGCACATTAACATTGTCATCATTTGCTATCAGGAAGACCCCATTTTCAGTTGCTTAGAACTTTGCCAAACTTTAATTGCAATGACATTTTTTATTGTTCAATGTCTATCCCAGATGGAATTTTTCAGGGAACATGGCCAAAGGCTTTTTGGGAAAATTGGGCTAGGGAAACATTGTTTGCCCATAAGTATGGGAAAGATTATTGGATATGAATGGCTTAGAAGACAGAGAGGACTAAGAACATACAGATGGCAACTGAGAGCGTTAAGAAGCCTGGGACTTTCTGGAAAATGAAATTTGGAGAGGGAACCAGGAAAAGCAGAACTAAGAGCCTGAGACATAGATGAATAAATTCATAGAGAATGAATTACCTTGTATGGTGCCAGTTGTATGGTAGGGGTACGGGCTGCAAAAGGCTACTGCAAGCCATAAAGCATCATTCCTCTAACCCACGGCCAGTCCCTGTGCTGTACTACTGTCTAGCTTCCAAGTAATGTGAGTAGTCACACACTATTACCAGCTAGGGATCTGCCATTTTAACCTTGACCATCAGGCTCTTGGGTAGCTCTGCTACCAATTCCTACAACGGTGCTGTAGATTCCTGTGTCTCTAAAGACCCTGCTTGCAAACACCGCTGTGTGCCGTCTTTACATCAGTGCCTGTTTTGGGGAGTTCCCAGAAGTATCCCAGTGTAGCTAACACTGCTCTGTTTCCACAAAACTTTAGAACACTGACAGCCTTAGGATTTCCTTTGATCTTCCTTTGGTTTCCCACAAGTGCTACCTTCCCTTTAATCCTTTGATTTAGACACAAGCGCTGCCTGGCATGCCCCAAAGTGTTGCTGCTGTCCAACATCATAGTATTATACTGCCTCTTCCCTGACTTTTTCTTTCCTTGCAACAAGAGCGTTACTAGCAACAATTTCAACATCTGAGTTCCCCTAGTGCCTGGTTCTGTTTCCTCTGAAACATCCCAAACACCAGGCTAACTCCAAAGATGTTCTTATTAGTGATATCTTCTGACAGGCTGCGTCTAGAACTTACTATCTATCTGTGTGTTGGCACTATATTTCTGGATTTGCAGGGGAAAAAGAAAAAAAGAGGGGAAAAAAAAAAAATGAACACACAGCCCCCTCTTTCAGCCAGGACTGATCAGTTGCTATACCTTTGATGAGGACTGAGAGTCACCATTAATTAATTATTTGCTCTGTGTTAACTGATTTATTGAAAAATGCAGGTCTTTATAAGATTTTCTGTCCTCTTACAGATGTTACTAAAACAAGTAGCTCATGTAGTTATTCTAATAGCTAGTCTAGTGATTTGATCTTTATGTGAGAAAGCTGCCCTCATTTTTTTCCTTCAGGTAAATACAAATCACATAAATTGCACAGACATACAAACATGCAACAGTTCCATTGCATGCATTACGTATCTCACAAACCGCCGCATTTCTATTTGGAGAACGGTAAGTTTCCATAGGGGGGAGCATAGATACCAGAAGACTTTCAGTTCAGGATTCTCGCTTGCTTCCTGGCTTCAATTAAGAGAAAATTAAAACAGCCTCTCTCTGCTGTTTTATTCTGTCTGTGATTAGGACATTTGTTAAATACCCTTTTCAACTGTTGAACTGGAATGATCATTACTGCTGACCACCGTATATTATACTCCTCTTTGCTTTCTTTCACCAGTTAAATATTTAATCTTCTCTGCATCTCTTTTTAAATATACTATACTCAACTTCATGCAAGCTCAGTTGTAGAATGCCCTTTATCTAGAAATGAAACCTGTGTTAGGCTTTGCGGTCCTACATCTACCCTTTTGTCTCCTTCTTAATCATACTCTTTGCTATTGCCCTCCTTATCACTGCTATAATATTTTGTATTTCATCATTGAAAAACATTCCACACTTGTAAAATTAAACTGTTTATTCAAGAAGCTATTGATGAGCAATTTTGCAAAGTGCCAACAACATTCAAGCCCTATGCATGCAGATTTGGCCAGATACTAACTTTCCCCAGAATATGCATCTTTCTCCACACTCAAAAACCTACTAACTTGCTTTAGCAAATTCCTTGGATACCTGTTCCCATTTCTCAAATGCAAATGGCCACTGTGCAGAGATTGCCTATACGCCCCTATGTTTAAGTCATTAAATCCACCTCCTCACTCGCCGCCAGAAAACCACCTATAACTAGTTGAAAGTGTCAGGCAATGCTCTGTCCACTGTCATATGGAGTTCTGAGTATTCTTTTCCACAACATATTTTTATATATTAATATGTCATTTACACATTGCTATAATATATATATTAAATATAAATACATTATACATTATATAGAATTAATTTTTTTATAGGAATTGTATTGTTGTCAGTAAAAATCCCTCCAAAAATCTCAAGCAATTCACTTTCAGTTGACACCATCTTTACCATCTTTCACCTAACGTTGCAAAATTTATAATTCTAAGCTAATTAAAGGTCAATTCTCATGCTGGCACAAACAACGATGGTTATCACTTTTGCCTGAATATTGAATTATTTGCAACTCATTCCTATTTGTTGAACTCCACACCAGCTTTCTCTCTGGCCATACACATTGCAATTCCCTCCTACCAGAAGGTTCTCGTCTGGCTTATGGTCAGTTGGACACTATTGTGTGCTGGTAGGACCAGCTGAGTCCAAGTATTCCCCTTCAGTGAGTGCCATATGCTGTGTTTTACTTCTACTTCAAATAACTTGGCTGTCAAGCCATACAAAATTAATTCTAAGTGCAGGAGAAGAAATATACTCTCTGAAGCCGAAAAGCTTGCCAAAGGGAAAAGTAGCATTAATAAGGAAATTTGAATGCTCATTTACTGCATGCAACTTTTCTATATCTCTCTCAAAGTTCTATAATAGCATATCCAATGAGAACCCAAAAGGCAGGTGGATGAAACAGAAACACTGACTCAACAAAAAAAGATTTTTAGCATTTGCTAGTGACCAGCACTAGTACATCCCTCCACTACCCACTGCGCAGTCTGCAGGCACCTCCCCGTTCAGATTCTCCCTTTCTATCAGCAATTTGCGCAGAGTTCTGTAAGCCACGTACTCAAAACAACAAAGATTCTCCCACAGCCACATCGCTGAAAACAGCAATTTCCAAAAGAGACAATCATCACTAGCACTGTCTGTACATCTCGTGGTTTGAGTTTGGGTTTGATGTGCATAGTTAGGAGCATGGTTTACTCAGAATTCTTCTGTTCCCCCTGTAAAGCTATAGCTAGAAAGTTTATTATGTTTCATCTTCCTGGAGTAATTGAGATAAACCAAACAGAAAGCAGAGAAAACAAACGAAACTTACAGTGCTATGATATAGGTAAGTGTGTGGAGCTCCGGAATTTGGGGCTCAGCGGGCTCACAATTGGCTTCTTGTTACAATAGTGAAGAAAAAGAACTGAAGAGTTTCACACACATGAAAACCCCATAAATTTATTTAAGAAAATCAAATTCAGTACTGTATCTTAGCAGCAGTTAATTTAACTTTATCTAATAGAAGAGTCTGCAGTGTACCAGATGGACATTCAAACAGGCAGGTGGCAGGAACACCAAATCCTAAAAAGGAAAGGCAAGAGGGTAAGCAGTAGAGGAAACTATATCCAAATTCTTACTTCAGACAGTGAAGCTCAGATTTAAGTGAGGTTATGGAGACTAAATGAAGTGGGAAGAATTTTTCAACAGCAGAGACATGGAAATTAGTGTATCATGGAAGAAGAATGAGAGAAAGGGAGAAAATCCCGTAGTGTATTTAGAGCCTTTTTCCTCCCAAGATTGGGAAAAGAAAGATTTGTGACAAAAAGATTTGTGGCAGACAGGCTACAATTGGATAATGTCAGAATTATAAATAAGAATATAAAAAGTAAAGGGGAGACACAACTCGGTAAAAATATTTGATAAAAAAAACTTTATTAAAATGGAAAATGACTGGTAGAATCTTACAGTTTAGACAAAAGTCTTCTACTGGACAAAACAGGTTATGCTTAACGTAACCTGGGAGGACACTTCACTTTGTATATGCCCCTAACCTTCTATACTTTGAATACTCTTACTATATTAATTTGTGACAAAACTTGAGCATTAAGATTATGCAGGGGATGCCTTAAAAAGCAAAGCAGAAGGATTTTTCCATTCCGATAGCAAGCAAAAAGAGATGCAGAAGTTATGGAGCTAACCTATATATACAAAACAGCGGGGGAAAAAAAACAAACCAACATCAACAGGCTTTTGCTAAATACAGTTATTAAACATATTTTCATCCACTTAACTGTAATTTTTTTATTGGCAGCATTAAAGCCATTCAGGAATCTGTTTATTCAGGAATCACAATGATTACGCACACGTCAAAGATCTATTATTTCAGATCTTACTTGAAATCAGCATGTTATCAGCCTCTGGGAAAACAGAATAATCAATCAAGTTGACACAAAATTACAGTCCAAAAGATTAAAAAATAAGTCCACAAAGAAAGCTTTTTCTTGCTTTTTTTTTTTTGGCGGGGGGGGGTGGTGACGGCGGACGGGACTTTCAGGTGCACCTGAAAATGGCCTAAAACTCGGCAGCTTTCAGCTTCAAGTTATTCACACTTCACAAATAAAATTTTACCTCACTAGAGGAGTAAGGACAGAAAAAACAGTTCTATCTTGTTATAGACTTTCACATCAAGATATTTACCACCATCCTATTGCTATCAGATCTGATTATAAACCAGGGATCAGCAAGCAGAAGATTAAAAGGCTCATCTGGGAAGATGGAACAAATGAAAGTAATGAAAACTGCCCGTACTGTGCCAGTTTTACAGAAACAGTCATCCAGACTGAGGGACTATTGGAATTACAGCTGTGAGTGCCCTCAGTCTCCCTCTGGCTTTGAAATGTAAATGAAAACTGCTGGAATTGTCAAACAGAAAGTGCTAACTTTTTTGAGGTATGTATTGTGGGAGTCTCCTCACGTTAAGGCGCTGTGGAGCACAGGATCAGCATTATATTAAATGGAGATCCTGGCTGATCCTTGGGCTTTCTCTGTTCTTATTGGAGAATTTTTCCTCTGTGGGCACTATAAGCGTTCAATTTCTATTCTGTAAGAAAAGGAAATACTTACTGCTGTGTGGTCTGTTAGACATAAGGTGTTACATCAGCTCTAAGGTCATCTGAGCATTTATCTAATTGAAGCTGTTTTAGAGAGGCCACAGCCCGAAAGAAAGAACCAGCCAACTGTAAAAGTGATACAGAAGCTTAGAAATTTTAGAGGTTTATGTACATAATCTCTATTGCACGGACAGTTGAAGGGTTAAAGAGTGAGATTTTAATACTCAAGAAGAAAAAGGAGTGTGAGGGTTTTTATTGCTTTTCCCACTGCCATCCAAACAAATAAATGACAGTCCACTCTTTTTCAGTTGCCACAGTGTGATTTGCATTTGCCAATGACTTTCACTGATTTTACATTTTAGCACCCAACTATGTCTCAAACACGAGAAAATGTAAGTTGAAAACAGGTATCTTTTCTGTTGCCTGATGCTCTCTAAATCTTTGATCTGAGCATGCATAAAAACATTACAAAACAGCAAGTAGTCTCAACCTCTGTAAGCAAAGTGACATGTCTGAAGTCTCCCTCTCCGAGAGTTACACATCAGAGAGCAGGCAGACACACACAGGCGCTCTGCACAGTGCCTAATTCTAGTTTGAGAGCTATGGGGGCCCAAATCAATGCCCATTCCTTCACCCACTAGACCAGGTGCAAGCACATTCAGGGCACTGTCTCCTACAGCATGCAAGAATCTCTCCCAGAAACGTGCTGGGTGTAGGAGTGGTGGATCATCAGGACAGAGCAAGTTTAATTTCATTCTCTGTGAACTGCAAATGCAATTTCTCTTGCAGCATCCTGGGAAAAGTACAGCAGCAAAACTATCCTCCCCACAGTGGATTTACTAAAGTGATTTTTAAAAACTGAATGGAAAGAGAGAAAAAGAAATCCTATGCAGAATAAAACTCCACTGCTTATACATTTTTTCAATTATTATAAAAAATAGAAGTTCCACTCTGACATTTCAAAAGAATTTATATTCTTTCAGCTATCAGTAAAGATAAAAAAAAAAAAAAAGGGCGGGGGTGGGGAGGGGAATAAAAATCACTACACAGAAATCCAGAATAATCACTTTTACTGTCTTCCCCAGCCTCCCACATTTTCCTTTTTGGGTTTTTCTGTTTTTACTGCCTACATTCTTCACCTGAAGTAAAACCCTCTGTTTATGGCATCACAGTGGTTGCTGTGGAGGTGATTACAATGTACAAAGCCAAAACTGACGAGTTCAGATTTGGAATGAGCAGCAGTATCTCATTAAATCTGTCTAAAGTAATACGGCTTTTTTTTTTAAGAAACAAAACCAAAAACAACCCGCACCAACAGAGCATGTACATTTAAAAGAAGTAAATTAATTTCTTAAATTACTGTTTGCCATCGAATTTCATGATCATAACTGGTTTTAGTCTCTACAACCATTGGAGTAACATATCTAAGTGCTAAACTATACATATGGAAACAAGCACACAACATGAACAGTCCGCGTTAATGCAGATGGCAGCAGAGTTCCTAGCCACGCTCCCCGTAGTGCCTGCTGTGATTGCCATTTCTTCTGTAGCAAAAACATACAAACAACAAAACGTGGTAACACAAGCCACGCACTGCATGGTGCTGCTCTGACAATTAAAGTACTCCACGTCACAATTCATACAGCACGTTACACCAGATTCAAGGCTCAAGTTATTCAAGTTATGAGCAGAGAACACAGATTCCTGAAAAAGCTATTAGCTCATTGCAATGCCTTCTGCTACACGGATTGGTTTCATACACACCTTCTTGTGCACAGGCACATTTTAAAATACAACTGTTGAAATACAGGTGCTAATTCTCAAGAAAAACGTTAAAGATTATGAACAGGAGAAATCTGACCATTTGCATCACAAAGTCAGCCACCGACAAATTTTCACAGCTTTGCTAGCAGATATGGTCCTTAATTTTTCCCTGTTAGGAAAATAATAAATTACTTAAATTAACTGAATTAGTTTCTACACCATGTCTTGCCCCTAACTTCGACACCTGAAGTTGTATTGAGTGTAAGGGCCAAGGAAAACGACTGAACAAAGACTTCTGAATCAGACTTGTACTGATACCAGTGCTTACCCATCTACTTGTTAAAAGCAAAACCTGCAAACAACAGTGGGACAAAGATAAAATCAGATAACAGATTTATAAAATAAAAATTAACAACAACAGTTGGGGACAACACAAGCAAGAGAAAAATTTCAAAACTGAGACTTTAATACCCACAGAACTCAATGAAAGATCATAATAAAATATTATTAAGCAAGAAAAGTGATTCTCCAATGTTTTAACATGACTGCCTTGAGAGTGGCCAATGTATCCTATTACATGGCTGCAGAAGCATTAACAAATTAATTATACCAAATAGCTGAATTTATTAGGATACGTAAGACAATGGCTGTTAATACCAAAAATTACAAAGTGCTTCCTTAGAAAGAAAAACAGTGCTCTTCCACAAAATCATACTACAAGCAAGGCTGTACTGCTGTGTGCAGGCTGCGTTGCCTGACAATTTCTTTCACAAGAATACTGTTGAAAAACAGTGAAATTCACAGGTAGGCTTGTACACAAGATACCTGGACATAAAGATGAAAAGGAGCTACAGCTTCTTCAGAAGATTCCTCAAGCCAGACAGAGGGGGCACGCAGAGAACCCACCCACCCTGCTACAAGGTGGCATGTGGAGCCTCAGAGCAGACAGCCATGCCACCACCCCAGAGCTGGGACACAGACAGCACTGGGAGTCCAAATCCAACCGGACCATCAGGGTTGCAGACTTCTTGCCAAAGAAGCCAGAGATAGACCCCAGAAAGTTTGTGAAAGGCTCCTGATGTTCACAAATGTGTTTAGCAAACATCAGAACTGTAGCTACAGGGCTGCAATTTGGTTACAGCTTCCTTGCTCTCGGCTGCAGAGTTCAAGACGTGCAGTTAGAGTTCACTGAAACACAGAACGTTTGGTTCATGGAAAACTTTAATACCTCTCTCTTTTTTGAAAAAAACAAAAAAAAAATCTAATTTGGACTAGAGGAGTGGATGATTCATAGTAATACACTGACCTTGTATTTACTTCTACAGATTTGTGGGCAACTACCCAGCAAGTCCAAGGCCAAGAGGCACACAAGCTTTCTACTAACAGAACCCAGCGAAATGGTCTCTTCTACAGAGCATGGTGCAGGAATCCAGGCAGACAACACTTAAATAGATCCAACAGTAGTTCTGTCCCTTCAATACTACTGCAGAGAGGTGCGCAGATATTGGTGGTCTTACTCTAGAAGAGAGTAAAAAATAGAAATGCATTTTGACTTTGGACCTCTAAGGCGAGTCCAATACATAGATAGAAGCTCAGCACGGTTGAGGAAGTTAAAAATAGTTACATAGTTAAGGAAGAGACAAAACAAAACAGTGGTCTGAAGACTGAAGCCCTCAGCCCTGTAAAAAAAAACAAACAAACAAAAAAACCCCAACCAAACAAACAAAAAAAGAAACCCAAACCCACTGACCAAAACAAACAGCAAAGCATTATCATTCAGACTCTTTCTATAATGCCTTGAGACCTCTGTGCTATAACTACGCTGGAATATTTCAATTACCGAAGTTGCCAAGACCCTTCTTGTCACAAAATCTTACCTGCACTTCTGATTTATGCAACGGGTATTTGCAAGGCCAAACACCTGACACACTCTTCTGTATGACTCAAAAAGTTGCTGTAAGGGCTTGCAAGCCTTGGAATAGTTACCACTGTTTTTATGCAGTGCCATGCATACAAGCAAATTATTAGCTTTCCGTGGTATCTTTTCTGGACCATTCTAAAATGAGGCAGTTTACACTATGTTTTGCAAATGATACTTTGGATCATCAGTAGAATCATTGTAGCACCACTTACTCTTGGCCTGATTTCTACGCAGAGAGGGGCATTATCCAGAACTGCCACTTTTTCAAAGTTTTCAAGCTTGATTTTGAATATCGAGTTGTGAAGAAGTAACCACTTGCCAGATTTTGTGCATTCTCCTTCCTTCGCTATTTTCAAGATCGGACTGATGACAGCAACTTGATCTGGTCTCACAGCTGACACAAAGCAAGAGATTGGACTAGAGATGCCCCTTAGGACCCTTCCAACCTGAATTACCCTATGCACTACTCAGGTTTCCACTAAACATAGTGAATATAATCAGAACTTAATAGATCAAATCTTTTTTTTTTTTTTTTTAAACAAATTAAAAGAAGAGGTCATATACTATTGTTGTACCATACCAATAAATACATTTGCAACTTTCCTGCTCTTACAGTGAGAAAGTAGTAAAATAAATAAGAGTTTCAGTTTGCAGAATGCAAGCCATTGGCTAAAAATTTCCATCTACCCTCAAATTGTCATCCTTGATGCTATGGGAATAAGATAGGGAAAAAAAGCTAGCCATGATCCAGGACGCATCTTCAGATTTACCCTCGCTGCAATGAAACAACTGCTCAGAGCTACTGAGAACTCTGAAAAACTCTCAGGTGTCACTTAATCATCACTTCTGTGTGATGATTTGTCTGCTTCAGTCCCTGGGAACAAGCAGCAAAACAGAAGGATTCAAAAAAGCGTAGAAAATAAGCTCACCGACTGATAGGGTGCATACAGCAAGCAGCTACATCCCGCAAGATCAAGTCATTCCAAGATCAGACTCTCACTCCAGTCACTACAGTTTCTGCAAGGTGATCCTTTCCTCACCTTTACGTCTGTAATATAGTCTTCTCCCACAAAGTAAAGTAATTGAGCTGGGGCTAGCTTCTCAGCCTGGACATTAAGAAAACAAAGACTTACCATGCAAATAAACCAAAATACACTCCTATTCTGATCAGACCACCTCTCAGCGCAAAGTAACAAGACAGTCTCCTGTTGCACAGTGAATAAAAGCAGTGATAAGTCGTCTGTTGCTTCGCTAGAACTTGCCTTGGTAGGCTGAAGGTTTGAAGCAATTTAGGCTGCACTCAGCTGCACCATTAACAAAAACAACTGACCACCCCTCAGGCTACTTCAATGTTAACTGAAATCAATACCTGGACTGGGAGCAGCCTGCCACAGAGCATCTACAGAAGTCCAACGTCATCCAGACTGCAAAGGACTGTGTCTCCCTAAAACATATATTGTGTTCTAAAGACCAGTTTCCTCCAGCTTTTAAATGGACTTGCAGACCTGACCATCTCTTGGAATTCCAAATAGCTAGACAGCCAAAAAATTCACACCTCTGGTTTAAACAGGAGTTGGAGACTGTGTTCCCATTCCTTCTAGTTCAGGCTTGACCTTTATAAGCCATATATTGATGATGTCAAGACCTGATTATCAGGATGTCTTATATTTAAGAATTATGCAGAAGCCCGGAGACATTCTGCCCAGCACAGAACACAGCACCTCATCTGTTTTGTCATCCTGGCTGATGTGAATGCATCGCAAGGGTCCCTTGATCTTTCCGCATACAGCTTCTCATTACAGCACCTCCTCTCACTCACCTAAAAAATGTTACTCACACCCACTTCTTGTCTAGCAGCAGCCGTGACCTCCCATGTGAAACCACAGTGACTATCAGCCAAAAAGATGAAACGGGTGAGGACTCCCAGTTATACTACACAAATTTACTCAATCCAACTTCTGGAGAAAGAGTAACTCTTCTCAACCTCCCATTCCTCCCCCTCACTACAAATGCCAGCAGTTTAGACAGCTCTGTAGTTTCAGAGATTCAGAGTGGTAAGTATTGAGCAAAATACTGGAATAGTTTGTGCAGCAAAGCTCAATGCAGTCATTGACAATAACAAGTCTTTTTTCTCACTTCTTTCCACAGGCTCTTGGGTTTGTTATCACAAACTAACAGTTCTACTTTAATCTGCCTTCAGGAGAAGGTTCTACCCGCGAATTCCTACTCCTCATTTCTACTGTTCAATACTTGCAACAGGATTGTGGCATCAACCACTCTTAATAAAAATTGGTCACAGCAGACACAAATATTCTTAGACTTGACAGCGCACAAGGCAAGATCACAAAGCCATCTTGAAAAGAAAACATGTTTTACACAACATTTTAGTGTTATTTTTTAAGCAGATCCTTCAATGTTTACCTTCCAAAGGCAACAAAGTTGTTTTTTCCATGGAAATAAAATTACTTCAATGATACTACCACAAAGTAAGTTAAGGCTAAGCGCTATTAAAAGAGTCAAGGTACAGCCAGTCTAATACCTTTTTAACAAAAGGACATTTATTTGCAAAACACTCTGCTTAAACAGCAACTGGAGTGCTATCTGCAAGCCCACTCAGGTGGCAAGGCGTGTGAATTTGCACTGGCTGGCACAGCGTCCCTGCCACGCGGCCCCTTCATTTGCACCGCATCACTTGTCATCACTATTAGCATTATTGAATTAACCAAAGAATGCCACTATTGTTTTGTTTCACTTTTTACTTAGTGCTTCAATATTTTAATCAGCACTGATTTAAAATCCAGCAGCACAACAGAACACATCAAAGCAAACCTACAATAATGGCATTCCTGGTTTAACTGTTACCCATGTATATGTACTGCAGCTCCGCTGCGAATTCCTATGATTGGAAATACTACAACCTCTACCCCATTTCATTTACACGGAGACAGAATATGAAAATGCTCCCTTACAATCTCATGGGAAAGAGAGGTTGAATCCTAAGAGAATAACGATATTCCAGGTTTGGGGATGGCTTATCCTTCTGCTGCTCAGAACAGCACTGGGTGAAGTCCAGCCCAAATACATATGGGAAAGCAGTCAGAGTTGCCACGGTTCCAATCAGTTATTATGGCGACGTGATGAAACAAATTCAGTGCATAAACAGACATTCCAACTTCAGTTAATGGACAAGATGATTCATTGTTATAACATGGCAAGGCTAAATGGAAAGACAAAGACAGAGACACTAAACTGACTACTAAGACTGGAAACTTCCAGATCTGAGTATAAAATGCCCCTGAGCCAGGGTTACTCAAAATATAAAATACTCAGAATGTACTAAAATGAGATCGTTTCTATAGTTCTGTCAGAGTAATCATTTCACCTAGCTTCACAATTTTAAACAGCAAGAGCCAAATGACCAGGAAAGTGATTTTTTTCTTTCTTCCCCTTTTTAAGCACACCTTACATTTCCCAGCAAACTGATTTGTGACCTCTGTCTGATTAAAACCCTCCAAATCTTCTGTAGAAAAAGGTCAGAAAAATAAATCCAGTTATGGAATGGAGGGGAAGTCTTTAGTTTCTTAACTGCATTTCTGTGCCAAAATTAGGTTTAAATGAATATCATAAACCCGTAGTTGGAGTCTGCTTCTAAGATCTAGATGGTGGGTCTGTCATTCTTTATAAACTCCAATTTAGACTAATCCATGGATTTGCAGCTCCGATCACTTCTAATTATGCAAGTTGTAATGCTACATTTTATCGGTACCATAAACAACCTCTTCCGTGAACTAGGGGGGGAAGGCACATGTGACAGGTATCTACTGGTTTTACTGTGCACATGTCCAGCCAGGAAGGGTATTAGCTTTTGCACAGTAACACTACTGTGAAGTAATTTGTAAAACAAAATCAAACAAACAATAAAAAACAACAAACCACCACACACAGAATGGAACTTAACCCCTAAATTACACAAGTCCTTTAACAAGTTGTACCTATTACGTATGTAGTCTGATTAAGAGAAATAAAGAGGTATCAGCTGGTGCTTGCATCAAGGATAAGGCTAAGCAAGTTAAAGTAAGTTTGGTGAACCGATACTTCTTGCTCTCCAGATCAAACCCTTTTCCCCATCCATTTGTTTTGAAAGTCACGCCTTCAGTGAGGTCTGCGTCACACATGGCAAACACACGTTGACTGACTAGTGAGACCCCAAAAGTGGCTGAGGCATCAAAGTGTTAGTAGATTCAAGTAAAAATAACATCAATGTTCACACTTTCTGAGCATACAGGCTAGAAAAAATGTTTTCAGATTTAAAATTTACCCGCAGATTATTCCAGCTGATCACAGAAGAGAGGTTTACCTGCTTCAAGATGAGATTTTATATTCTTTTCTTTTAAGCACACACATATATATAAACACCTATATGAATTTCACACCATTCCTTTTATAAATACTACAATAAGCCTCATACAAAAAGTGAGGTATAGAGAACTACGCCTGCAGCAAAACAGAAGATTTGGTTATGACTGCCTCAATGTGACCAAGAACATTACTTTCCAGCAGACAGAGAAGCAAAAAAGGAACAAGCTGACAGAAAATACTGAAGCACATTCTTGAATATTTCAAGAAGAAATGTGCATAGATGAGAACAGCTGAAAGTGGAAAGCTTTCAAGCACAACTTTATTTCTCTACCGTCAACTGTGGAATTAGTCCAGTCTAGTAGCAACCAGAAGTCGTTAGCATATGTGCATACATCACAAGAGGAAAGTAACGGACAGGTTTGTAGGTTTTTATCCTCTCGCTGTTCTTCCATCACTTCAACACAGAGCAGTCCACTTCTCTGGAGCAATACGCTGACTTCTGTCCTTATCACGCTATAACCTCTCCATTACACCCAAAGGGAATAAACACCTAACAGAAATTAAGACAACAGTTTTTGCCTTGTTCTGTGACAGTTCTAGACAGGTGAAGACTCAAATTAGTTAGCAGGTCCAGGTGAAGAAGAGGTCTGTGTCGCTACAGCTCACAGCTATTTATCCAGCCTACCCGGGCATGATCCAACATATTGGCACAATACCAACTGATTTCCTTGGGCTGGCTGAAGCACAGAGGACTTCTGCTCCCCAGCCTAAATTTGGCACATTTTGTAAGCAGTTAAAAAAAATAAAAATCAAATAAATCAAGAAGTAATCGTTTTCTGTCTAAAATATCACTTACGTGTACACACACCACACTCCTACGCATATATCCAGCACTATTTACTTGTGCTATTTTTCCCTGGCAATTGTTTTAATACTAACTTTCACATAGCTATGGAAAAGGATGTAAAATACTGCTTTCTCTCTGTAAGTTATTTTTGGTGGTGTCAAGTAACTTAAACCATCTTTCTGTTTCACAACTTCTACTCACAAGTTTTCTGTATCTACTCCTCAAGGAAGGAGTTTTTTTTCATACAAATATTTAAAAGTTTTCTTAAGCAGTACAGTAAAATACTACTTGTTTTAGACTGTGGTTTCCATTATGCTACTCAACATCTTCTGCTTAGAGAGTATCTGTAATAGACTTCTGGTTGTAGCCATCCATCTAAGCTTTTAAGCTCTTGGGAGATTTTACAGGTATGGTGCCAATGCTAACCCAGTATTAAATAGGCTTTTTACAAGACCATTAATATTCATCACCTTAACAGGATCTTGAACTTTTTGCTGGAATCTTGACAAAGACTTCATGTACTGTCTAGACCACATTGAGTGGAAATGCTAGTTCTACTTTACATTGATTTAGATGGTATCAAGATACAAGAAGGGTAAACCAAGAGATCACAGGACAAATTTTGTATTTGTGTTTTAAAATATTTTAAAAGTATAGAGAACTCTCCATAATTGCTCATACAGAAGGTGAAAAGAATGTCAAAGCTGGCAAATACTTGTAACTTGACTTGGTTAAATGGCAGGTTTGCTCAGGTGTTTACAACACAGTATGTGCCGTGCCAGTTTAGACCCTTAACTGATGTCCGAATGAATGTATCTTAATCCAAACATACACAGAAATACTGTGCTTGGTCTTCAGCTGGTGTCAATCGTAACAGTGCCACCAAGATCCATAGAGCTATGTCACTTTCTGCCAACACATGCCGGTGGCCCATGAAAACGGTTTTGCAGCAGAAAGAAAATAGAAAAGAACAACATTACTTCCCAATATTGAAAGTATTTCATACGTTCAGTACCTCCTAGCTCTCTTTGGGATAGATCTCACTTCACTGTGACAACTGCATGCATGCACATGTGAATGAGTCAAATCTGTAAGTCTGTTTGCTAGTTAAGAATTGCTGGCAGCTCACATACCACAATTTTACTTCTAGGTATATCTTACTTATAATCCCTCTAATGCTTAGCTTGAACATTTTAAGTAAATTCTCCGTTCCTGCATGAAGTAGTCAACACCATCTATAAAAGAAATTTACGTAAGAGTTCATTCTTGGAAAACAGTGTGTTTCTATAACTTCGAAAATTTAAGAAACATACTAAAGTAATACCACACCTTCCCCCCCCCCCCCCCCCCCCGAAAAAAATAAAAAATCTCCCTGTATCACAAGTCAGGGACATACAAGTCAGGTCTCATTTTGGATTTGCCTTGCATCGGAGCTGTTAAAGGATAACAAATGACCTGGTAAATAAGTCCAGTGCACCTTGCAAAGACAGTAGAGCAGGAAGAGCAATTATCCTTGAAGTACAGTTGAAAACCGATTGGCATGCAAACTGTATGTGCTGCAGTGTAATTTAGTGTTCCGTGTTGTTACAGCAATTACTTAAATGAGAATTTAGTTTCACACAATACTTTTACTTTACAAAACATTTGTAAAAAGTAACTCTGATAGACTGAAGCATACCACACATTTTCGTTAAGCTAAACTAGAACCAAGTTATAAAATATCTCCCTAAATTAACTAACACACGATAGAGCTACTTTGACAATATTTTAATCACAGCAGCATACTGCAGTATTATAAACGTTGCCACAGTTGCATAGTTGTATCAGTCAAAGGTTTTCAGTTTGGCTTGACACCTTACAGCACACCGTTGGCGAGTTCAATTCTGGCTCTTCTCAGGTCAGTGACACCATTCCCACCGACTTCGCTGCATCCAGGATTTTGGTCTGTGTGCCTAGCTACTGTGCAACACCATGCATATCAGGTATATAACCAACACTTTTTTATGTGAGTTATGCCCCACTACCAGCGTTACACTCAGAATTAACGGGATAAATATTTTAAACTATTTTTAAACAGTCACTTTTATTCTCTAACGGGGTAACACTTCCTTTTCTACAGAGTCACTTATTTTAGAGTGGTTTTGACAGCCACTGACAAAACCTTCGCTCAGACTCAGTCTGTTGCCTCTTTGCCTTGTGAGAACGGCACAAACAAGGAAAATCGGGAAGGAGGCGTGGCTGCAAAAGCACTCTAGCTCAGAAACTGCCAGGTGACAGTCGGTGGGAGAAGCAGCTCCCTAGCTTCCTCTCATTTCAGACCTGCACTCGGGGGTATGACTTTCACAGCAAGCACCTTCTTCAGAATGCCATCACCCAAGATGCTGGGCTCACCGCCATCCCAGCATCTCTGCTGTCAGGATTGCCGCGCGCACCGCTGCGCTGTACTAGTGAAGGGTACAAATTACTCCTTTGGCCAATTTGCTCTGACAAAGGCACAAAGTAACTTCAAGGACTAACGTGTCCAACAACTAACAAGCACAAATTAACAGCAGAACTCAAACATACCTGAAGCTGTTAACTTTACCCTTGAGGGCTCAGGTCAGACACTCCTGCAAACCCACTCAGCCAAGCAGTGGGTTTAAAACCCACGAGGAACGCACAGCCAGAGCACGTTCTGGTGAGATCTCGGGCACCACGGCCGGATCCACAAGCTGTTGGGTTTGTTCCTCAGAGCTGACAGCGGTGGCAGCCAAGTGACACCGGGAGGGACCGTACCTGGCAGGTCTGGCTCTGGGTACCCGCATTCCCCGCTCAGCACACGGCGGGTCACGAACCCGAGCACTTGTTTTCAACAGTTTACGCAACACCATTCCCTGTTATCTTTTCCAAGTCAGGACCTGATTTGGGAAGATGCGTTTCGTGCGCTGCCTAGCCTTGGCGGAGGGCATCTATCTCCCCGAAGAAGTAAGGGGGGGACAAGAACGCACCGGGCAGGATTTTTAGCGGCGCTTCCCGGGCGCTGGGCGCAGGGGGACGTAAGCCAACAGAGATTTCGAGGGCTCTTCCCAGCTTCATTGGCGCTCGCCAGGTCGCAAACGCTCTCTGCCACGACCGAAGCCGCCGCTGCCAAAGCGAGATGCCGAAATGCACGCGAACACCATCCCCCCGCCCCCGCCTCGCTGCGCGGCCGCGGAGAGGCGCGAGGTGCTCGGCGGCACCCGGAGGCAGGGCGCTCCCCCCCTCGCACCGCTGGCGGGGGACGGACAGGAGCCCCCTGCCCCAAGCAGCCGGCCGGGCCGGACAAGTCACGGGCAAGTTGGCCTCGGCGGTGCCCCGCACGGACCTGGGGGCTCCCCGTCCCACCTCGGCGGGCGCCCCGCCGCCGCCGAGCCCCGTCGCGGCCGCCCCCTTACCGTGCCGCGGCTGGGGCTTGCCGCCCGGCGGCTTCTCCTTCCTGCCGCCCGCCGCGCTCCGCATCCGCCAGCACGGCGCGCCCCTGCCCAGCGAGCCGGCCATGCCGCGGGCGGGGGCGGCCCCGCGCAGCGCCGCGCCGAGCCTGGCGGGGACAGCGCGGGGGCGGCGGTGCAGCGCGGGACCCGCTGCCCGGCGGCGGCGGCGGGCGGGGGCAGCGCGGTCCCGGTGGGCCCGCCTCCGCCCGGCCCGGTGTCAATCAGCGCGGGCGGCAGCGCCGAGCCCCGGGCAGCGCCGCCCCGCGCCCCCCGCCCCGCTCCGCCGGGCCGGCGCTGGGGCACACACCCCCCCCCCCCAGCCCGGCAGGGTCCGCCCGCCGGCGCGGTCCGCGGTGGGGCAGAGCGGCGGCGGCGGCCCCCGTTCGTACCGTGGGGAGGGAGGGCAGCGGAGGAGGCGGCGGTGGGCTGCCGGGACCGGGCGGCTTCCACACTTGGGAAATGACCGTCCTCTCGGCACGAGCCTCCCCGGGCCCGCCGGCAAGTCCTCCTACGGCACCCTCGCTGAAAAACATGTGTACGTTACCTCCTGCCGTCAAATCCATTGGTTCGGCACACTCCTGACTCCATAACGATGAGTAACTCAACCTGAGATTCCCACTTCCCACAAGCCCGTGTGTGGTGAGGCGGCAGCCTGCCTCCCTCCCTCCCGCACCCCGCTCTTCCTCGCCAGAGTCCCGGGGATCCCCCCGCCACCGCGTCCCCCCCTTGCCCTGGCGCCGGGCCTCCAGGGCGTCTGTCCGAGCCTCCCTGCGATGTAAGAAACACAACGTTCCTGAAATGTGTTCTCTTTAAAGCTGGTTTTGTGACTGAAAACTTAACAGGCGTAGATAAATGGAATATTAGCGGTTTTCAGGCAAGGAAAAACCAGTCTGAAATGCGATTGTGGTCGCTGGGACTCGGCAGGATAGCAGGTTTCCCAAGTACAAATAACGCACGTGACTTCTGTTTGTGATCTCGACGATAAATCCACCTGTATGTCAAACGACAGCAGTGACTGCAACAGCCCTGAAAAGGTATTCCACAGCTGCTTTTTATTTTTTCATACACATAGATATCTATATGTCATCAGCACTTCCACCAGGCATATCCTTTCTGTCCAGACACTTTGAAATAGAGAAAATGTATGCAGAATTTGCACCGATTGAAAGAAAACAAAAAAAAGGGAAAATACACCCCCCTTCCTGTGCCACTACAGCCCAACTCTGTTTCCTTGCCTTCAAGCACCTTGTGGAGAAAGGTAATTAGGTAAAGTTCTTACCATAACTTTAAAACTTACCCTGTGGAAACTGACTCAGAATGAAGTTGTGCTTTTTTTAATTCATTTTGGGGGCTGAGAGACCCTCTTTAGCTGTGAAACTCAAGCAGCCGAGGTGTAAAAGAGCCACAGCCTATGATGCAACAGCACTGTTTTGTCCTCCAGTTGAAAATTATCCACTTCTTTCCGTGCTGCTCTCCTCCGACAGCCTCTGCTCATCCGTTATCCATCCTAAGCCCTGAATTCCCCCAGCCGTTCTGCCTCACCTGTGGATTCTGGCTGGCAGGAGCGAGGCAGTCAGGTATTGCTGTCTGCTGAAGCTGCTGGGGTTTGAACGTGCTGCAAGAGGGGTGGTTTTCATTAGCGCTGAGAATGATTCATGTGAACAAGGATCACTGACCTTGACCTGACATGCACAGATACACCCCGTGGTGATGAATGTAACAGAATAAACAGTTAGATATGACTGCTTATTCCCTCTTGTAGCATCACTCTTGCCCAACTCTATCACACTATAATACAAATAATGACTCATTTGCTTACCCTCATAATATCACATTTAGAAACCTGCTATTCATCTCCACTTGAAGGATCTTGAATAAATACACTCCCCAAACGACTGATTTAAATCACATATATTTCTATCACTTGATCCTGTTTCTGTTGTTATTGATAAAGACTACGCAAGTGGGTGTGTGGGGTATCATGTCACTGCTGTTCTACACAAGTTTTTTATAGTATTTTATAGTGAATAGTCTTTTCTTAAGCCTACTTTTATAACATTATTTACACAGGGGAGGAAGAAGAAAGAAAAACAAAAGAAAGTACATGCGGTGATATATCTCCTTTTGCAAAGAACATGAAACTCCAACAGCAACTGGTTGGAATGCAAATTAAGAACAAGGTATAAACATTTTGTAGAGAAAAATGTTGTTAAATGATGTAAAAACATATAGCATATAAAACAAGGAATTAGTGAGAAAAAGGAAAAGTCTCAATACTTGTATGTAGAATTAATATTCCAAAACAGGTTTCATAAATAGGAAGAAGGCAAAAAAGACTTTCAACAGCCTTACACACTTGAATTTGCCTTTGTGCAAAGAGGTATTTTTGCAGAAGCCTCCACAGCTGAAAAAATATATTCACAACCCCTTCTTGAAAGATTGATTTTTCCATGATCAGCATTTAATAACTTTGCTTTTTCTTTCTTTCTTTCTTTTTTTTTTTTTTTTTTTTAAAGGACAGGCACAAGAGTAATCTTAAATACTGTTGTACAGTGTAGTACCTGTGATTTAAAGGACCATCACACTTGCTCATCATATGCTGACAAAAAGTGTAGTGGAGAACATGAGCAGGCTCTGTTGAAAAGAAAAGGTACAGATATAAAATGATAATACTGAAATGTTAAGTGATACCTCTCTGTATCATACTGTCATTCCCTTACCGTAGTATCATAATCTGCAGTCTAATGTTTGTTTATTCTTTTTCGTGTTTCCTGCTCATTTAATGTTGAAGGTGTGCAACTGTTTTTATGCATTAACTTGGGGATTTTTTTTCACTGGTGAAGGAATACTTGGATGTTATATCTCTCTGTTTAACATGTTCTTTGCACAGATGCATTAGAAAGACTGATGATTTGAATACGTGTTCTAAATTCTGCTTATCCTGAACTGACTTATTCAGACCTTCACAAACAGGAGCATTGCCATGCTTGCTTTTTTCCTTGGGCATGTGTTGTTTTACCTAAAAATAATATGGAAGAATTTCCAATGGTGCCATTTGTTAGCACTGAAATTCTTATACTTGCTTCCTTTGGAAAGGGGAATACACAGGAACTTCTGCCTTGTCAGTCCATCTGAGGACATAGCTTCAAATTCGAAAGGGTTTAACTTAGTCCATGGCAGCAACCCACCTCTAATCTAGAAGGCTGAAGGCAGTTCTTCCCCTTACCTTCCAGTCCAAAACTTACTGGAAACATCCTTGTAATCTACCATTAGCAAGAATTTTCGTATCTTCTGGTGCTGAAGTTATCTACCTTCTCCTAATCTGGCCAAACAGAGAAAAGCTAGATGGGGTAGAAAAGCAGTTTACAGAATGATGCTGACTCCTTGCAGAGCACAACTTCACATTCCACATGGGAATCTGTGCCCCTCCAGAAGATGCCTGCAGGTTCTAATGCATTATGTAAATGTGCAAGTGATTTTCTACAGACTAGGCAAAAGCAGAATAACCACAAGCATCTTTATTCTGGGCTGATTTACCTGCCTGCAGCTGCCCTCCTCTGCTTTGTGCAGGTGCAGAGTTGTGATAAAGCAGCTAAACCGGCACCTGTACACCCCAGCTTGCTCTTTCACAGCAACCTCAGCTACACTCATGCATTGCTTTGCATCAGCCTTTATACACTCCTCTCATGCTTCCCGGTGCTGGAAGAATTGGAAAGACAACGGGGTGGCTTTGGCATCAGCTACAAGACAAGGCACAGAGCAGTAACTAGGCTGCGATGGTTCTTGCCTTGGCAATAGCAGCGTCTACCCCTGCCACAACTTTGTAATCCTCCGTATAATCTTTCTGAGTCTTCTTTCTTTCACGTGTTAGGAGCAGCTCTGCATGCACTAGCACCAAGTCCAGGGAAGATACTGCACCCGCACGGTGGGCAGCAGCGATCCCCGCCAGCTCGAAACCGTGAGAGCACTGCTGGCCGAGGCTGTCGAGGAAAACTTCAAGACCAACCTTAAACAAGTCCTATTCTTTACTTCCTGTGCTCGTAACTGTCCCACAGAGCTGGGGGTAGGTTTAGGGGACTAGAAACTCATCATAAAAAGGAATGTGCAATAGAGTCAGACTTTAGTACTGAGTCTGACAAAAAAGACTGCCGCTATAATTTTATGTTGAGCAAAGCAGAAATAGTGACTTATCTTTGTATCTACCAAGTTTAATTTTCAGGTTACATATTCCCCAAATCCAAGAGGAATTCAATCCCATAATCTTTCTTTTAAGTGCAATACTGTTTCTCCTGCTCCTAGAAACTAGGGGAAAAGAGTAGATAACTGTGAAACGTCATGCTGGAAAGCAGCATTTCTGTTCTCTGTGCCCTTGCTGGTGTTTCTTTCAGTGCACCTCCGTAACACAACCTTCAGTTATTATGCCTAACAGCAGAAAGCTTGTTTTCCAGCAAGTGGAAGCAAAGGGATGCATTTCCAATAGGTGGGACAAAAGACACAATTCATAAACTGCGCCAACCCTTTTCATGCCATGCAGAGTTTGTCAGAGTTGACTGTCAAAAGCAATTGAGGGTCTGCCCAAAGAGTTGGTGGTGCTGGGTAGATGCAGCAGGGGTGATAAATACAGAAATTTAGAAATCCCACAGGATACAGCTTTTATCTGAGAGCATCTCAGTTACTATTCTGGAAGCTTAAATTTTAAATGATCCTATTACTTGTTGAATGACCTGCCAAAAGTCTATTTTCCTCAAACTTTTACTCAAATCTGATCAGAGGAAGTTACTTGAATCACAGTCGTCTCTGAGATACTGGTGTGGGACAGAGTTGTCTCCACATTTTTGACTTTTCATTCAATATACTGAAGAATGTCAAGACTTATAATATCAGGTTGATCTATCCTAGTATTGATGTTTAAGATATTCCAATATTTTACTACGTAACTTAGAGCAGGCTGAGGAAACTGCATGTACAAGTACATCACTAACCCAATGAGCAAACACTGAGAGAGATACAAGTATGTATTTCCAGGCACCCCCATTTAGTAGCTCACAAATAAACTGGGAGGTTTCTGAATGAAATAGTAGTTGAAAAAGCAAGTATAAAGAAAAACTGAATATATGTTACTCTTTCAGGTCAGTCAAGTTTTGGGGACTGAAAAACAAAACTTATGTAAAAGAAATTTCTGTTTTCAAAGCTATGAAATTGTTGCAGGCATGCCTTTTGGTCCCTCTTATGAGCTAATGAAACAGAAACATTACTCAAGAGCTGGATCAGAAGACAGGTAATTTTTAGGATGTGCAAGAGACAGGATCCCCAGAGGGCACACTTTTCTCAGGTATTTACTAGCGCTTCTGCTCTGGATACCCTGAGGAGTGAGATTTTAGATAAATATAGAGCAAAAGTATGCCCAGGGATTTTTGAGAGAAGAATTAGAAGGTCAGTCATATACGGCTAAATTGAGATTAAAATTATCCCAGCCACAGAATTAAACAAAGAAATAGCTATGGTGAGAAAGTTTAAAGAGATCTTCCTTTTTACTTCTTTCCAAATGAAATACTTTTCCCCTGAATTTTCTGAATTCCTTAGAAGATATATATTAGCAGTTTGAGAGAAAAAACCTGTGTCTTCCTTTTTGACCCACATTTTGTGTGATCTGCAGCTCCTACGTTATTTCCTATGTTGGTTATCAGCCTTTCTCAGTGTTCAGTTTGGTCCCTGTTACAAGTTTCCCTGTCACTGTGTCAGAAACATACTAGCTGTGCTTTACTTTAAAAAAAGTAGTAGCGATATAAATTGAAGTTGGTTTAATGTAGTATAGCTGACAATAGAATGTGCACTAAGAATTTAGTCCTCACAGATGTGAGCAGAAATTTACATTTCATATCCTAACTAGAATCAAAGCCATTGCCCTGCAGTGGGAACTCACCCTGCCAAAAAAAAAAAAAAAAAAAAAAATGTAGCTTTTTTTCACCTGTCACCTTCTTAAAGGTTCAGTGAGTCAGACACTGCCTTAGTTTCTATTTGCAGCTCTGTAGGAAACTGCTGAAGACCTATTTCCAGGGGGTGCAAGCAGAACACACTGAATGAAACATTACCTCTGCTGGCTGCGCATCTCCCTGCCAACAGCCACATCATCTGTAGCATCCCTCCAGCACACAGGAGGTTGCAGGAGCCTGCAGAAAACCTCCTGCAGGTTTTACGGTACTAGATACTGCAAATGGTCTGTTCTTTGTTTCTGTGATCATAATTCAGGGTTTCACTCTCTATTCCACCGGAGTTATACTTGAATGTGGTGTCTGGGATTGGGCCCTAGCTGCACTGGCACATCAAACACAGGCTTGCCACATCCTTACTGAGCGGCATGTTAATGTGACTAAACTCATATTATGAGTTATGGAGGTCTAATCACTCATTAAATCCACTACAACTACATTATACAGCTTTACTCTGACTTGTAGTCAAAACCCATTGCTTTAGGTGTTTTTGCTAAAGAGAAACCGCTAGCGTGAAGTCACATGGAGTGAGACAGATTTGCAATTTTATTGCGATTTTAAACACACGTCTCAAAATTACAGTTTGGTCTGTGTTTCTCCCTACTTCAATAATTACCTAATTATTGAAAGAACCGCTAAATTAATATTTAAAGTAAGTATAAATACGTATCTAACAACCACTCCAATATACCTTTAAAAAAACATTCTGTGTTCTTCTGTGTAACATCAGTGAAGACTATAGAACCAAAATAAGGAAATTCCTTTGGAATTAGGTGTACAGGCAATCCCTGATCACTAGCATTACTTCTTTTTCCTTTGGCTGGTTCCTTACTAGTCACCATCTAACAATATTTCTTTAAATTTCCAGTTACCTTCATCCTCCCTCAGGTTTCTTTAATGCTTTCACCGGCTCCTAATGGAACTGTTTCTGTTCAGGGTTTATTCTTTACCCCTTTTAATTCTGGACCCATGCAGTGTTCAGGGTTCATTCAGTCTCAAGGGGATGGCCACAGCTCCGTCACATTCAGTAGCTGAATTCCAGGACACTGACACTGATGTCCTGACCATCTAGCAGAGCATGCTGACGGGTTCCTAGGTTATTGCAATATTACTGCACAGCACCTCTGTCTGCTTCCTCCTTCTTTGGTGTGCTACGAAGAGAACTATCACAATACAATGGCACGTAGGACTTAACCTCTTTGAAATCTATTTTCCCTGAATAATAGAATTTTACAGTTTTATTCTTTTGGCCTGCAGAGGAAAGGGTTCAGCGGGGAAAGGGTGACATCTAAACCATCAGCAGAAGGCTGACCGGTATGTCCCTTTTCCCTGTGAAAACTTTTCTCTTCATACACATACTAGAAATATAATCTCACCCTGGAGTGAGAAGCTGATGCTGGCAATGTTCACAATTACGATGCATGTCAGGTCATGTGCTGTCTGGTTGTTTGGCACATCTCACAACTGGCAAAGAACAGAACCATGTGAAACACGAGATGGGGGCTGTTGTAAGCACTTCACCGCTGCATCTGCAGCAGCAGGGGCTTTACCAGCAGGCACAGTTCTGACAGCTGCGTTTTGGCCTTACCTCTGCAATCTTTCAGTCTTGGTCAAAATAAACATTTCCATAGTGCCGCGTGAATAGAGAAAAAGAAAACAGCATTTGTGTCCTATGTAGGTAATGGGGACAGGAGAGAAGAAGCAGTTTCTATTTTACCCAGTGCACGGCTGAGCTGTGGAACACACAGCTCCCGGGAGCCAGGGCCGTGTTGCTGACCACAGGAAAGCAGCATTCCTCTCCAGGGTTGCTTCAGCCTGTCACAACCAGACTCTGCCTTTCCTATAGACTAGAGATAAAAATACAGTTTAATGTCTGACACCTCTGGACTTCCCACTACCTTTTTTCAAGTTGAGCTTTAATAGCCACAGGACTAAGGGATATGGGACTACATTACGTGCATCAGACACACCATAGAACCACCTGGCTTTCAAAAACTGGCAAACCACAAATAGAGTTGTTAATAATAATAATACATGTCTTTCTATTTTTTCTGTCTAGCTACAGTAAAACTAAAAAGCACTACATACATATAACTGCTTATAATCTGCCTCTGCTATTTCCATTTCCATCTCATATTTTTCAGCAGGAATACATTGGCTCTTCGAGGATTTCATAACCTATATCTCTCAGAGGCACTCTCTATATAGACACAGAATTATATACATCATATGTAATTTATTTGTTTCTTAAATAGCTAGTAGCTCATCTCCATCTCAGTCACTCGTTGACTCATGCTAATATAAAACAGACAATGATTTCTGTCAGTAATCAGAGTTAAAACTTGTAAGACAGTTGTTCTTGACGTGGTGTTTTATCCCGTGAGGCACCTGTGGCATGAGCTTGGTTCAAAGACGGAAAAGATCATTCTAGATCACTTCAGTCTTCAAAGCACAGCACAGGAATAGAGAGGGAGGCTTGCCAAAACCAAAGATGTAAAGCATGTACACTAGGCTTTAATTCTGAATACAAAGGTATACATTTGTTTTCAGAACTCAGTCTCAACACAGATTTCAGCACAGCTGCACACAGAAAAGGAAATAAATATTGATAAATCAAGTCTATATACCTGGAGTCCCTCTTCGCTTCTAGAAGCACTCTGCACAGCACAGCTCTGAGAGACCAGAGGCAAAAGGCCTGGATATTAAAAGCCACAGAAGTTCAGTAGAACAGTGCGACACCCTCTTAGACATAGGTGCATCTGGCACTGCAGACAGTCCTTCCACTCATACTTAAGCAGTAATATTAAGAATTCATTCACAGAGAAGGAAACATTCTCTAAAAGGCATTTCATTTTGCTCTGCAATTACCTAATTTGCAATAGAAAAAAGAAGACATGCAAACTTCTGCACCTGATAAAATTGATTGACTTCAAAGAGCTTGGGACTTTATCCAGAATTTTTGAAAATATTTTGGACAATATAATGTTGAGTTTAGGTCAAGATTAGGTGAAAATTCAGAAATACTGGTCTGACTGTACAATTTTAATCTTAAATGATGATACTGATTTCAGGAAATCTTTCTGTGTGAACTGCAGGATTGAGCGTATGTAGATGTTGAATAATGCATAGTTGGAATTATTATTTATTCTGATAAAATGAAAGTTCACCAAATTGAACTGCAAACACCGGAATCCAATTTAATAATTTAATAATGTTTCAGAGAGTAGAACTGTCCTACAACGTATACTGGAATTATATTTGCTAAATCACATGTAGTTGAAATTTTAACTACAATAAATGTAAAGAGCCTAGTAAGAATATGATAAGCCCAAGGCACATGAAATATTAGGTAATGTTCCCATGCTTTGGAGCAGGTTAATATTTTCTGTATCCAAATTTCAAAGGAAGCGACTCAGTTTTGATCAAAGCTCAGCTTACCTGATTTAATTTCTACTCCCTTTCAATCGGAAACTTGCCCCAGTAAAGACAAAGTATGCAATCTAATGCATAGCACTACCACCTAAAATTAGGAAATACAATGTCTGCATTATAAATATTTCACTCCCAAAAGAGAATCAGTAACATTGTGCTACGTGTCTATGGGAAGATCTGCCTCAGAGGTGGATTCAAATGGAACTCTATATAGAGAATTAGAAAAATGGAAGTTCACAAAGATATTTAGAGACTGCTAAAAGTAAAATACAGAAATACTCCAGGGAGCAGAAGAAAAAATTCCCACAGGCCTTCCTAACAAAGTGATGCTGACTCTTTTTTTCTTCTACAATTATTCTTTATTCTTCTATAAATTGATATAATAAATAATTAAGATATTTATGTAAGAATTCATGTAATAATTATGACCCACAGTCAGCTGAAACACTGAAAGCACACTCCTTCAGAGGAGTCTCCAGGGTCAATGGCTAATGGCCACTTCTTAAAGAGATACAGATTTATTTCTGAAATAGCAGGAAAAGGATTTGAACCAGAATTTGTCACTTTCTAAGTAAGTATTTAAACCACTCGGCTATCAACCAAAACGAGATTCCCTTTGAAATACTACATTTGTGAGGCAGACACCTCTTTGTTACTTTGTTACTCCTAAGAGTCCCTGCTAAATTGTTTTTCTCCGAGGGTTTCAAGCAGAGGTGGTGACCAGATCTGGATCCTGATTGAGTTTAAGATACCAGCCAGGTGCCAAGCTGGGTGCCTGTACCCTATGTCCCTGGTTTTGCCTGGCTTCCAGTGAAAACTCAGAACTTCAGGATTTTCAGCTCAGCCCTGTATGTACTCACTCTCACAGGCAAGGGATTTGTGGGAACAGTCCCTTAACTTTTCATGCTCCAAGTTTCTTGTGCCAGAAAAATTTAATAGACCATTCTGTGGTTTTGAAATCATGCTGAATATGGACTTAGTGCCAACAGTTTTAAAATAATTTCCTTCTCTATTAGACATAACAGTGCGGTGGAAGTTTGAACTAAAACTTGCTTCTTTGATTAAATATTATCCCTCTGCCATTCTGACCTACAACCTCTAAAGAAAGCTCCAGAGTATGTGATTAAGCATGCATATCGTTCCATTAACTTCAGCGAGCATAATGAGAAAACCAAATGAGAGCTTAGGTTTATTATTTCAACATTGTTCAGAAGGACTGAACAATTAAGTGTTTTTTTCAGAGAGATACATTGAAGACATTGTGCTCAATCACATATTTTTCAGCATAGAATTCTGTTTGCTTAATGGGAAATTCTGTATTTTTACAGATATTGGAATTGCTCGAATGACACAGATTTATAGGAAGCTGTGGAAGGTCTGACAAAGTTGAAGTTAAAAAACCCCAGTATATGTTGACATATAAACGACTTCACATTTAAGTTTTTACTATGAAAAAATCCTCTTTGTTATTTGGGAGCATTAGAACAACAGAGGATGGATAAAAATTCTTGTAGTCTTAGAATTTTCATAGATTCAGTAACTGACATTCAGTAACTATTGCTTAAAATGTGGCTTCTTTTTTCACCCTAAAGGAAAAAAATAAAGCATCTTCAAAAGCATGTGACATCACATGGTCAATCCTCTCCCCCATCCCAGAAACACATGCATAGCAAAAGTCCTTCATCTAATTACTTAGAAATATCGCATATACCTGCCAAAGGTAATGAGATCTGTACCAGTGAGATAATGGAAGAGAAAAGACTACAATTTTTAGTTTTGCTGTATAACATTTTACTAGCTTGTCACTTGTGAAATTATTGTACAGAATTTCATTTGGAAGTCCTATGTTTGACTACATGCCAGTGATACAGTTCTCAAAAACCTAGGATTAAATGCATCTTTTAAGACCTTTTGGTCTTTCATTTATTGAAAAGACCATACAAAAGCAAATTGAAAATCCACATTATTATTCTTATTCAGTAAGAAATAATAAATGATTCAATTGCTGTCAGTTTTCAGATTGAGTTTCTGGTCTAAGGAAGTTAATTTTTGTTTTCCAGAAAAATCAAGCTGATCATTTGCACTGTGCATGTTCTATTTAATTAAAAAATAATCCTTTCTGTGTTATACAGCTACCTGTAGATAAAACTCCATTTGTTATTATATACTCTAGAACTCTCTCTGATCAAAACATTTTCTCTGTCCAAGATGCAAACCTAGGTGTGTATGTTGCAACTGAACATATAACGAATCATTATTTTTACTTAATGTCTAATTTCTTTGAACTATTGATACCAACAAACTAGCTGTTTAACAAAAGGAAAAAAGCATCTTAGAAATAATTTTAAACAAAATGGTTGTCATGTTTAAATAGGATTCTTTTCCCCTCACCAGCTCATTTGAGCTTGAGAATCTTAGGGTGTTCATGCCAACTTTGCCTCAGTGACTCATTCTAACTAAGCTTTTTGGATATTGGTGTTGTTTTTATGTTCCATGGTACCGTGCCATTTTGATAACACAGATTGTATTTTTATTAACAAAATAGAATGTATAGAGTCATTCAGTCATATAGAATTACTCAGTGCCCCTCTATCTCATCCAAAAACATAAAAAGAAATGTTAAAAAAGTGGGGGTGGATCAAGAAAGCAATTAAATTTGGTTAATTGACATGATTCTGGACTCAAAGTGTTCACTTGGCTCTGAGTCCTATGTTTAATGAAGTATTTGTTTGCACAATCCATCTGTGTGTAAGTGCTTGAGAAAAAAATAGACAGAAAGTATAAACAAAGCTTTTAATAGATCCATTAACAAATAGATTAGTTGGCATTTATCTTTGATATGTCAACTACAGATGAATCTCATTACAACATTAACACATTTCCCTACAAATTTCCCTTGAGCACATAAGGCTTTTTTTAATGCATTTGTTGTCTTAGACCCAACCTGTCATTACCCATACACTTTCCAGCTGGGGAAATGGCAATTTCTACAGCTTCCTCTAAGAAAGTTTTCCCTTATCCTCTCATGATCATTGGTAGGATGCCCTAATGTTACAAAAACTGTTATCCTTGGACATGCCTATGGAAGGAGCAAACTCCCTTCTTCACTGAATAAATGAATGCTTCTTTTCAGGTGTGTGGTACAAGTGTACTGTGCTTCTGCATTCTGCCATGTCCATGCACAGTCAAAACGTATATAAAAGTAGTGTCCTTGCAATTTATACATTGGTGTAGAATATGCAAAAGACATCCAGGAGTGCACATTTTCTGTGTTGGCACAGTACCTTACAACTGCAAACATTTACTAGCCTTTTCAATTCCCATAGTCTTTCTCTACTTTGCATGCCGTGTCACCTGGGATTCCTACAGTAGCATCCTTGGAATGCTGGTGAAAGAATCCAGATTAAATTTGTAATTTATAACTTCCCTTCTGCTGTTCTACATTTTCAGAAATCATGTACCCTTTTATCCCACTGAAGTGCGCACATTTGCTGCAAAGTGGAACTGAGGCTACTTTCACATGTGCTTCTTGCGAAACTTTTTGGTTGCAAAGTTGACTTGTGCACCTTTTGCCTTCAGATGGTTGGTTCAAACATAAATTTCAGTATTAGCCATTATTCCCGGCGATTATGCCCCAGAACTAGGGATTTTGCTATCCTCTGGTTCATAATGTGTGTCAAGCCAATCTTTAAAATTCCTACACAGTGATGATATCCATTGCAATACCTCTATTTTTTTCCCTTGTGCTAGCCTTTATCTTACTTTATATGGTTTTTCACAGCATATGTAGCTTAATGCACTGTTCTGTGACCCAAACTGGAGCTCTGCATGCCTTTTGCCTAGTAACTGGCATTCCCTTTTGCATCAAAGTACTGTTCACTTTCCACAGTCTAAGCATGGCCCGGGTCACTTCCCTTGCTTCACAAATACCAGTCATTTTTGCAGTAGCGTAATACTGAGTCACCTAGACCCAAGAAAGGTCTTTGCCTTACCAGGCATTCGAGAAAACCCTCACCTGTAGTGAGATTTCCATCAAAATCCTCAGTGGGTACCATGTCAAAAACTTTTGTGTAGCTGAGCAGCAAGTACAGCAACATCCATCCAAATAACAACTCAGCTCTTTTGGAATATTCCTAAAATGGGTAACCAACCTCGGCTTAAATAAGGCTATATGTTAATCTTTCTGTTGACAAGGCAGTCCCAGCGAGCCTCAACTCAGCTAACTTCACTCTTTTTCATTCTCTTCAAGCCTAAGTGTGTTTTTCAGCAAAGAGAAATTTCCTGTATGATGCACTGGTAGAAACGAATAATGAATAGATTTAGAGGAATCTCTCTGATTTAAAATGTTTATAGGTTAATATAAGGCATATATGTCATGAATGTGTTTTTAAATATATTCTACTGCACAGCGAAGTCGGTACAGGTGTTCTTCTGCAAAGATAATTTTGCAGTAGAATATTGAAGATCTATATAGGAGATGGCTTTGCTCAACAGAAAATCAGATTTTTATGGTTTTGGTAGCTTCCCACTTTTGACATATATGCTGTGTAGGTAGGTGAGCTGCAGCTGAGCTGAGCTGGCTTCAGATACACTAGCCAGCAGCAGTAAGGAATGTGAGACCCAGCCTAGCAGCACACAAAGCTGGATCAAGGCTGGAAGTGGTACAGCAAGTGCTGTGCAAACAGCTCTTATGCCAGCAAGTATGCTGGTAAAATGCTGCAGTGTACATCTTAAAAACATATATTATCTGTATATCTTCTACATATCTATTCAAATCCACATCAACTCAAGGAGATCTGCATGAGGGTCCCATACTCAGAGTTGACATATCCTTACAGAACACAGAGATAATTTAATTTGTTCTCCCACTGCTTGTAAAATAAAAGTGAAAGCAGTCATATACATGCAGTACAAAACATAGGATCAGAGCAAAATGGGTAGAGTAGAGAGAGAAACATTAAAATTATACCTGCTAACGGAGAACAATCTACGGGTACTGACTGTTTATTCAAAATAAGCAAACTAATCAAACTAAAGAAATGTAATAAGCAATTTTATTTTTTTTATGTGAAAATCCAAATCTAGTCTATCTTTACCCAGCAGATCTTTGCTTGCAAGTCAGATGTTTACTGTTCCCTGGGGTATTTTTCCCCCCATAATTATCATATTGGACTAAATATTATATTCTTACAATGCTGAAGTATACCACTTAAGTACTTGATAATGCATACTATGTATCTTCAAATAGCATGGCAATGACAATTATTGCACTGAAAGTAAAGCATAAATGCTGAAATGCTACCTATTTCTATAAAGAATGCTCAGCTTGCAACTACATAAATGAATATATATAGAATTGCCATTATACAAAAATATACTGTTGGACATCACAGAGTCTGTGTGCACACATACACACGCACAGAAGAATAACGGTTAGAAATGCTGACATTTTTCTTACATTCCAACATTTTAATACTTCTCCATTGATGCATTCCAAAAAAAAGAAAAGCATAATTTCTAAGAATCTCAGTGAGAAGTTCTCCTACGGCTTTTGAAATGAAGTGTGATGCATACCCTTTAGGCTATATTTCCCTTTGAAAAGAAGTTCCGTTACATCAAAATTTTGACTTCTAATCAAACCTGAGATGGTTATATAAATTACACATTATTACAAGATAACTAGCTCCTAACAGTTTTGTTTCAATATTTAAGACAGCAAACAAGATGTTCACCGTTGTTAACACCAATTTTGGCTACAGATTACTAATCTGCATTAGTTAAAATATTTCAAGGCAAATTTGAAAGCAGCATTAAGCAGATGTTCTTTTTTTACTTTTTAATTACAAAATCCTATTTTTGCTCTGATATAGGAAAAATGGGCCAGATTTATTTCTACTTTTGTTTCACTAAGACCAATGGAAATTACATCACAGCCCAATTGAGCTCAGATTGATCAAATTTGTAACACAACGTAACACCTATGCACACCTTAATGTGTACAACGAAAACTGATTCTTCCACTTCCATGCCAGATTATGGATCTGACCATGATGTATTCATAACAAAAAACAAAACAAAAAAAAAAAAAAAAGAAAAGAAAAGAAAAGAAACAACCAAAACACAACAACAACAACAAAAAGGCTATGAAAGAGATATGAAACAGAACATCCACTGCAGGACTATGTTTGGAATACATGACCTAATTTAAAGCAGAAATCCCATTGATTTCAGCCTCATGGCCCAAAGGCAAAAGGTCCAGCACTGTTGCCAGTGAAGTCAGTGGCAAAACTACTGAGTGCAATGTGAGTTGGTTGGCTTTCATATCAGGCTTGCATCAAAAAGATGTTGAGTGAAATGTCGATCCTCTCAGCATCAATAGGATTTTTGCCACTTGCCAAGTGAGCGCCAAGATTGCTTGTCTTATATCAACAAAACTAGCGCCAAGTAATTATTGTCTCTCTCCTTGGGTAGATATTGCTGCCACTGATTGCCACTGACATTTTTCAGAATTCTTTTCTTACTCTTAAAAATTTTGCTACCTGTGAGTGTTACTACAACTTACTTTTTCTGCATCTATTTTTTTTTCTCTCTAAAAATTTTCTGGTCTCTTTTATAAAATGACTTCTTTTCTTAACCCCTCTCATTCCAAGCAGTGTGATTTTGGAGTCACACAGGGAGCACAGATAGGTTTGTAGTTCAGGGGATTTAAGAAACTGGATTACTTTGAGAAAAACTCTGTATTTCATTGTTCAGAGGATAAAACCAAATTAGGACTTTATTTAAATATGTCAAAGTGATGTGAGAATTCACTAATGCTTTTGATTAGTTAAGGAAGTAGTCTTTAGCTACTGTTACAAGCAATATTTATAATTCTTATCTCCTCTGTAGGTACTTTCTATCCATAGATATCAGTAGTCTGCTTCCTTAGTATCTTGTTCATTTCTACACCATATTATACACTACATTAAAATAGACCAAAAGTATTTTCTAAGCAGCCCTCAATAGATGTTAGAGAAGAATAAAGGTACAGTTGTAATATTGAGGTCACTCTCTGCTTCCCAAAAACCTATCGTAATTCCACTATTAAAATGTGTTGTATCATGAAATGACTTGGCATAGACTGACACATGGAGGTACATTCAGTAATGAGACAAGAAACCAAAAATATAGTCATGGGAGGATGATCAAAGCTTAACATTGGATGAATCATTAGTAACTGTGTGGCATGTTTATAATCTTTCTATTTTTTAAGAATCTGGGTGAAAAAAATAGATTTTTATTATTTTCATTTTTAAAAAAAAGAGAAATCACTTGAGGATTTCATGTTCCTGAAACCTGTTTTATTCTGTTAAAGTGACAGGTATGCTGTAAATTCTTCTCCACCCATTAATATGTGTCCTTTGATCAATGAGTTAGGTTTGCCAGCTTATGGCATTTTAGCACATTACTCCATTTAATACAGCATTCTTTAAAGGGCAAAATGCCAGTAATAGCCATTTCCTTGCATCTTCCTAGTTTCATGTTGACATTCTTTAGGAAGAATAGAAATCAAAAGTCTTAAGTTTTATAAGGATTTTAAAACCTTTTATTAAAGGTTACAATTCATATAGCGATTTCTGGTTTTCCGAAGACCAAAAACAAAGTCAGAAGGATAATGTGACACCCTCTCAATTCTGACTATAATGATGAGATTATAGTTTCCTGGCATAAGCAGCTTTTTATTGTAATTTCAATTTAACCATTTTTAAGTAGTGTGAAAACAGTATTTAAGCTGTAAGGGTGCGCTTTACCATCATGTCATCACTTCACACCTTGGGTTACTTTTTAAACCAGCAGAGCACAGGACAGAATGCAATCTGGGTAGGACAGAGGAACTTGTGCAATGAAGGAGCAAGAACAAAAGAAAATTTTGAAGAACTTAGGATCCACCAGTATTAAAAACCTTCTTGCTTCACATCTAAGAAAAGAGAAAGTAGGAGGAGTCCCCAGAAAAGCCTTTCTAGATGGAGAAAAAGTGAATGTCAGCACACTAAGCCCAGCCGTCAGCCTGGCACTCCAAGCTCTCTGTTCTCTTCTCACCAAACCTTATATAAGTAACTCCTGTGCAGTCTATTTCTACAAGCATAAAGGAAACATTGCTACTTTAACTATCTGAGGTAATTTATGTTTCCTTGGCATATCAAGCAGGCAGAACTAAAAGCTTTGTTTACTTGGAGATTAACTCTTGCATCGCAAATTTATGATTCAATTGAACAGACATTTTATGTCCTACAGTTTATATTTTTATGTAGAATAGTGCACGTATTAAAGGTTTAAGTTTTTTATTCATGTAAAAGTGGATTAAAATGTTTGCAGGTGAAGGATGTCTTTAAAGAGCTGTTGAGGCAGGAAAATGATCAAGTACTGGGTAATATATTTATACCTAGTGAACATTTTATATCAGTGTTTTAATACTTCTGCAAAGCAATAAAGCTGGAAATAGAATGAAGTAGTCCTTAAGTTGAGTAGACGTGAAAAAAAGCAGTTTTATTCCAGATCCCAGAACAGGTCAATGAAACCTACACAATTTGGACACTTATGCCCAGTCCTGAGTGAAAACTGACAGTTAAATTCATCCTTAATGTAAATGCTGAAATCACTGGAAGCATGCCTGCTTACATTAGGTTGGATTATTTTTTTTTTAGCTACTATGCCTTACAGTATTTATTATCAACTGCATGAAACAAATCATTTAAGAACATATGGCTAGGGAAAACATCACCCTTTGCTTTAATGTTTCTGGAGTTTGAGTTAAACTCTTTTTATAAACTGTTGAAGGAAGAAAATAGCTGAAGAGTAAAATCACAATAACAGTTTGAGATATGAAAGCATTCTTACGAGGGACTTGTTTCTAAAGGCAGCCAGATTAGTATTAAAGAGAGCGGTCATAGAGGCAGCAGGTCAGGCATATACATACCAGTTACTGTCTGCCTGGGTAGCTCACAGTCCTCCCATCACTGAATTAGTGAAGTTTTTCCTTTGATGACTGTCTTTCAGTCTTTATGGCAAAGCTGCCCTTGCAAGGAGACATCTTCATTGTCTTCTTCATCCTTGCAGATGAAAAAGTTCACTTTCATGTAACTTGTTTGGTGTTGGGAAGGCGTTTGTAAACAATCTTGTTTTAAAAGGACAAGTAATGAACCTGAATGCCAACTTCTGTTAAAGCAGTTATTTGATAAGCTTGAAGTGAGATTCAGAGGGACAGAAGAAAGGACACAGTCACTGGAAGGATATAATTTAGTGCTTAAAAAGGAATTCAGAAGCAGATCACAGCTATAATTCAGACTAATGTTTCATTTCATTTTAGAAGAGAGTCATTAGAAAATGCTTTGAAGCATAAGAATGTCTGCCCATTGGGCTTCCTGACTGGTCTAGGAAGGGAAGATATCAAACGGTTTAATAGCAAGTTATGCAAAGATCCAGACTTTGAGACAAAAACAATGTACTACGCAGAAAATTATCATCATTTCTGGTGCCCTTGGGTTTTGCCCTGCAAGTGCTTAGTCACTTAAGAAAACAACAACAACTGTCTCCAAACCCCACTTACTCTCTAATTAGAGTATTACTACTTACATGAGTAAGCATTTGCAGGGTAAGTGCTTTTGAAAGCAGTCTGAGAGAGGCCAGCAAGTGAACGAGCACTGGAACGGAATGATCCATTTAGCTACCCGGGAAGCCCGGGTACACCTCAGTCGTGCCCTGTAGGCAGTAAATTACCTTTCTGTGAGTAAGCACAACTTGGAATCAGCAAAGGACCTTACACAAGAACTACATTTGCTTGTGCAATTACTGTAAACCAAAATAAATAAATAAATAAAGAGCAAGCCGCAAGTGTCTGACAGCACTTTGGGGATCAGAAGGTCTCAGGCAGTTAAACGTAAGTAAGATTGTGGATTCAACTGCTGTTTGGATTTGCGAGCTGCATAGAAGCCCCGGCATAAAGGCTAAGGCGTGCTCTATCAAGTGGCACCCCAAGAGAGGGAAGGCTGTTGCTTCTTTGCCTTTCAGTAAATTCACATCTGCCTCCAAGAGTCCTGTGTCTTCATTGTGCTCAAAACTGATTTGAGTGGAAAGTAGCAGCAGCAGCAGAAAATACCCTCCTGGACGGGTCATCAAGAATATAAAGGCGGCTATTTAAAAATCCAGAATTTACTACCATATAGACAAATATGCCCTAAGAAACAGGAGGGTACCAGAAATAACAAAAGACTGTAAAGTTCCGGTGATATTAAATTTATTAGATGGCCGGCATGGCTGCATTTCTGAGATAGAGGAGATGTGGGCATCAACTCAGTTGCCTACATAAGTGTCTGGCGCCATATGACACCTCTGTTACCAAAGATCTGCACAGTGATGGCAAAGATGAGTCAAGACCAATGGGAGTCCACGCTCCCAGGACAAGCAGCTGGAGGATAGGGAACACCACAAAGCATATCAAATGGTACCAGATGTCTACATTTAGGAGACTGAATCAAGACATTTATAACTTGAAGTTATTCCATAGCAGCTGCCAGACATACTAAATGCCCCTATCAAAGACAAGAATCACTGATCAAGCCCTGTGAATTGGAAAGATCAAGCATGAGGCTATCCATTCACAGCCTTGTTTAGATATAAACAGATAGGTACTGGCTACAGAAGACGCCCAAGGCAAACATGCTGATGGCTTGGTATACAGGTTGTGGATGTTAATTCTTTTTCAAAAGACACATAAAAGCTGTTGTGTTGGGTGTAGTAGCTTCCACTACACTTCAGCCAGTGCAAGCCAGCATCCATTCAGGACTTTGCATGGAAATGCAAAGCACTTTAATTCCATATGGATTTCAACCCAAACCCATGAAGTTTGGCATTTCACAGAACCACAGAATGGTTGAGGCTGGAAGGGACCTCTGGAGTTCGTCTTGCTCAAAACCCCTGCTCAAGCAGGGCCACCTAAAGCAGGTACCCCAGGACCCCATCCAAATGGCTTTTTTGTTTCTCCAAGGATGGAGACTCCACAACCTCCCTGGACAACCTGTGCTAGTGCTCCACCACCCTCACAGTGAAAAAGTGTTTCCTGATGTTCAAAAGAACCTCCTGTGTTGCATTTTGTGCCCACTGCCTCTGGTCCAGTCAGTGGGCACTACTGAAAAGAGCCTGGCTCTGTCTTCCTTGCACTGTACATCAGGTATTTTGTACATTAAGATGATCCCCCTAATCCTTCTTTTCTCCAGACTGAACTGTCACAGCTGTCTCAGCCTTTCTTCATAGTAGAGAAGCTCCAGTCCCTTCATCATCTTAGCGATGCTTTGCTGGAATTTCTCCAGCAGCTCCATCTCTCTCTTGCACTGGGGAGCCCAGAACTAGACCCAGAATTGCAGATGCAGCTTCTCTAGTGCTAAGAAGAGGGTACCTCTGCTATACTTAAAGATACCCTAAAATATACACCTAGTACATAGAGGCTTTTTTCCCCCCACAATTTAAAGCTCTGTAGGTGGGAAATTTTCCAGTACTATATGTAAACTAACAGGAAAGAGAAGATTCTGTCATGTTATACAATTGCTGGCATGTAATTAAAAAAAAAGAACAAAACCAAAAAAACCCCAAAACCAACACACACCCCCTCACAAAAAAAAAAACAAACCAACCAAACAAAAACAAACAAACAAAAAAAAACCACAACAAAAAACACTCAAAAAAAGACAGACAAACAAAACAATATGAAAAAAGAAAGTTGCCTAGCGTTGATTTCTGCTAGGTCAAATGCATAGGCATTTTCCTATACAGAGCTGAAGCATCAAACAAAAAAAATCTCTGTACATTGGAGAAGAACGTCAACACTTACCTGCAGAGAAACCAACAGACATAGCACAAGCTAAATAAAGTTATAAAAGCCAGTTCATCTTAATTCATGCAGCAGCCAATTATTTTGTCACTATATTGTCATAATGAAATAGTTCCTTCCTCAACATGGGCATGCTAGCTCCTTCATTTATTATCAGATCTGAGCATAAGTCCCCAAAGCATGAAGTAGTATGCCTTAGATAAACTCTCTCATATGATGTTAATATATTAAAAAAAAAAAAAATTAAGCTCAAATTCATTTATATTTTCCTACTGAAGCCAGGGGAGAAGGACAGCCACATTAAGAGAGAGCTACTGAACTCATGATTATTCTAACAAATATACAAGAAAATTCTCAAAGCATGCTGTACTGAGTACCCAAGTTTAGACACAAAATGAGGAATTTCAGAAGCCAGATGCAGAAACAGTCCCATTTTGAAGATGCTTTTCTATATATTGGATACAGAAGTGACTTGTGAATTCAAGCAGGCGGTACGAGAAACCAAGTCTCATTTCTCCTTCAGAACATAGCTTTCCAGATTTTTTCTGTTTTCCAGTTCTTCATGTTGCATTCTCTCCTTATCTCATGTACCTGAAGATGCCATCTTCTTCCGTGCTATTTGATCAATTTAGGATGTTTAATTCAATAATAGTTACCTTTGTAATTTTCTGAATCTATTCTTGATGAAGCAGCATATGAGTCATGTTAAGTGGAAAGTCCTAGATGTGATCCCTCAGGATTTTATCTCAATCCTCTCCTACTATGAAAAGCTCAGAGACAGAGCTGAAAAAAGAACATTATTTGCCTTCTGTGAAAAATATATGACATTTCAAACACCTGACCAGCTTTTATTGAGATTGATTCCTACTGAGGAAGCCTTTCACAAGTGCAATCAATATTCATCCTATGGCTTAGTAAGCATCTCTTAAAGTAACAGGTTGACTGGAAGAGCTTCAGCAAATTGCTGGCTCCTGCTCACCATCTAGGATACATAAAAAGGCTCACTTTGGCAGTACCAAGGGTTTGGGGACAAAGCCAGATGCCACATCTAACATGAAAGCCAGAGCTGTTGTACTCTACAGAGCTAAGGAGTTGTATAATGCCTCTCTTCTTAGTCCTTCAAAGCATGTCCATAACCCCCAAACCTGAAACACTGCAGGGGAAGAGTTCAGGTCCTGCCGCTGCCACCAGCACTGTAATCATGCCACGTAGCTTCTGCTGGAGCAGCACACAGGGGAAAGATGCAAGTTCCAACTTAGAATCGTAGAATCATTTAGGTTGGAAAAGACTAAGATCATCGAGTCCAACTGTTAATCTAGCACTGCCAAGTCCACCACTGAACTATGTCCCTAAGTGACACATCTACACGTCTTTTAAATACCTGCAGAGATGGTAACTCTACCACCTTCCTGGGCAGCCTGTTCCATTGCGTGACAACCCTTCCAGTGAAGAATTTTTTCCTAATATCCAACCTAAACCTTCCCTGGTGCAACTTGAGGCCATTTCCACTTGTCCTATTGCTTGTTACTTGGGAGAAGAGACTGACACCCACCTTGCTACACCCTCCTTTCAGGTAGTTGTAGAGAGCGATAAGGACTCCCCTGAGCCACCTTTCCTCCAGGCTAAACAACTTTACTTCCCTCATCCACTCTTCATAAGACTTGTTCTCCAGACCCTTCACCAGATTCCCTGTCCTTCTCTGGACACACTCCAGCACCTCAATCTCTTTATTGTTGTGACAGGCCCAAAACTGAACGCAAGATTCAAGATGCAACGTCACCAGCGCCGAGTACAAGGGGACAATCACTGCCCTCGTCCTGCTGGCCACACTGTTTCTGATACAAGCCAGGGTGCTGTCGGCCCAACCTGGCCACACTGCTGGCTCATGTCCACCTGGCTGTCAACCAGCACCCCCAGGTCCTTTTCCACCAGGCACTTCCCAGCCCCCCTTCCCCAGCCTGTAGCATTGCATGGGGTTGGTGTGATGGCCCTGGCCCATCAGTCTAGCCTGTACAGGTCCCTCTGCAGAGCCTTCCTGTGCTCCAGCAGATCAACACTCCCACCCAGCTTGGTCTAATCTGCAAACTTACTGAGGGTGCACTTGGTCCCCTTGTCCAGATCATTAATAGACATATTAAACAGGACTGGGTCCAATACTGGGCCCTGGAGAACACCACTTGTGACTCCATTCACCACCACTCTTTGGGCTCGTCCAGCCAGCCAGCTTTTAACCCAGTGTAGAGTACACCCATCCAAACCATGAGCAGTGAGTTTCTTCAGGAGAATTCTGTGGGAAATGGTGTCAAAGGTTTTACTAAAGTCTAAGTAGACAACATCCACAGCCTTTCCCTCATCCACTAAGCAGGACACCTTGTCATAGAAACAGATCAGGTTGGTCAAACAGGACCTGCGTTTCATAAACACATGCTGGCTGGGCCTGATCACCAGATTGTCCTGTACATGCTGTGTGATGGCACTCAAGAAGATCTGCTCCACAACCTTCCCTGGCACTATGGTCAGACTGACAGGCCTGTAGCTCCCCCGATCCTCTTTCTGGCCCTTCTTGTAGACGTGCAGCACATTTCCTAACCTCCAGTCAACCAGGACCTCCCCAGTGAGCCAGGACTGCTGATAAAGGATTGAAACTTGTTTGATAGGTAAAGCTTGATGCCACTGCAACTTTTGAAGTCCAGAGGGAGATGGGTATGCCATGAGCTGGTGTACCTCTTGAAAAGTTAAGCTCACTAAAATGAGACTGGGGAGAGGTAAGAGCAAAGAAAGACGCATGCTTATTTTCTTTGAGATAAAAAAACATAGCTGAGCTCAACTAAAAACATCCTTTTCTAATTCTGAGCTGGAAGCAAGACCACAAAATGCCTTTCATCAAAGTTTCTTAACTCATTATTATTCTGCTCACATAGTTTTAAGTAAATAGCCACACTTGTTCAAAAAGTATGACTGCTTATCCACTCTGTTAGGCAGAGTATCTTAATGAGCAGCTAGCAGACTGTCTGGTTTTAATAAAATGTGAACCAGGAGACTGGGAAGCATTTTTGAACAAAATTCATGCACTTAACATGCAAAATCCTCTATGAGCTCAGAGAAGTCAAGGGATTCAAACTAGATCTGGATTTGTCCCTGTGCTCTCTATCATTTGCAGTGATAATTAACGTATTTGCAAGGCTGGCTCCAATTCCCCAGCTGACATCAATTATGTCAATAGATTCCCAGGGATTAATTCTCTACAATAAATGGAAAAATTAAAAGATAGTTGCCAAAACACAAAGGTACTCACTAAATGGTTTTCAGGATATATTGTTCTCCAATATTGTATAACTAGCCTACTATTCTATGTCACCAGAGTTAACTTGCCTGCTCAACTAATACAGATGTAAAAGAACCAAATCTCTATAAATACAGGAGATGCTACAGCTTCAGCAAAGAAAACGGATCTATTAAGAAGGCTTTTTTTCAGATGACTTTCAACAGGCCTTGGGGGCTGCTAAGTCTGGCAAAAATGAACATGTCAGGTTTCATTGAAAATCACTGCCTGGCTAAAATGGGATTTTGAAAGATGAGCCAACTGCTTTATTAATAACAACATCTCAAGATTTTTTTGGTTTGTTTTATAGACACAAAGCTGTGTTCCACAGATCATGTTATAATGTGAACAAAGGTTTAAAAACAACTGGAGTTTTTTTTTTAAAGATCTTCCCCTTCCCTGTCATCATAAGCCTTATAAATATAAGACTTTTATAGCAAAGATTTCCCCTTCCTTCTGTTTTGGCTCCAGGGAACATCTACAGAAAATAAAACTAAATCTACAATATGAGGGAATCAAAACCGTAAAATGTGAGCAGCATTACTGGAGAGAATGCTGAAAGACGAAGCACAAATCTCACCGGGGGCAAGACGACAGGTACATTAACTTATCTGCAGACAGTTTTAAAACCCAGAAAGGCTCAGCACAGCATAGAGGCAGGCGGCAGAGGTCCATAGGCTAAAAGGTCACCATCTTAATGTACGTGACACCTGACAACCCTTACTCCAGTCCTACAGTCCATCGGAGCCCACTGGGTCAGCGGCAGCGTACAGTTGATCACAGGGAGGTCTGCACTGTTTCAATACAGCACATAGCATTTCTCATCATTTTTGAGATGTCTGTCCCAAACCCACTAGACACTGAGCAATCAGACCTGGTATAGCAAACCCTTTACCCACCATTCAAAGCAGCTGCTCCTCAGCTGGACCAAAAGAGCTGTTTATGACTGTGCAGCAACACGGACAGCTTCAGACTGAGAGAAGGAGGAATATATCTTACATTCAATTGAGATGTCGTGGGGCAATTCACAGGCGGGTGTCACAGATGAAATAACAAATGGATGAGGGGTCAGGAAACTCAAAGTGAATGTGCCCATTCCTACATTTTGTTTTCTAAAACCAGTTGAATACGTATTCAAAATCCATGTGAACACGAGTATTAACTGTGGCAATTCATAGGACAGAGCAGGATAGTTTTGAGAAAAAGCACCACAGCTAACCTTGTCTCTCCTGTTGCTATTCAGATAAATTAGTTCTTTTGACTGACTGCCATTCACAGCAGTTTTCTTCACTCATTCATGAAATCAATCCAAAGAAAAGACCTTTATTTTGCCTCTGTTTAAAATGTGTAAACCCCAGCAAAATAGTATTTCTAGCTACTGCTTTCTTAGAAGAATAACGGACTAGCAAAGAACTATGTTCTGTCTACTTTTCCCAATCACTTCTTATTTTTCAATTTCTAAACCATAAAAAATACTAACTACTTTATAAAACATTTCTCTCCAACTCACACTTACGTACACATATATAGAATCACTGAATGGAAGTCAGTATTGAAGAAAATAATCTAACAGTAGAAGAGAAGGCTACAACTCAAGAAATACAGCAAAAAGCAATGCAAGACAAGATCTACCACATTAGTCTGCTTTCCCATCTTAGAAATAAGGTGTGCTCCTACAGCGACCTTCATCCACCAGTCTGCCCTCCAGAATACAAATATTAGATAAAGTCTTTATTCTGTTTGTCCAAAACAGTCATGCCAATCTCTGGAGTACATGTAATGTTGCGAATAAGACACAGGGCAGTCATCACTCAGAACACTGTGTTTTATAAAAAGCATTGAGTTTTGGTTGTGAGGAAGGTACCATCCAAACTGATCCAATTGCACTCAGCTAAATTGTTAGAGTTTAGCAGAAGATAAATAATATCATCTTTAGAACACACTCCAGCAATGCATTACGGTAGCCTGGTTTTCACTTCAGGTAGTACTGGCTGCCACCAGTAGCACTGATGAATTTTAAGTCCAGCAGCATTTTGACTGATACCAACTTCAGCCTAGTAGAAACTGCATGGAGGTAAAATTGCTTTTAACTCTGATATGTGGTTTGCGGAGGTGAGGGGCTGCTTATTCTTGTTTGGAGGTTGCTGGTTTGTCAAAATTGCTTTACAAAGACAGAAAGATTCCTGTGAAGCTTGTTTAGAGCTGAGATTTCAAACACCTCCTGTTTGCCCCTCATCATCCCTGCTCAGCTCCTTTGCAGCACGTCAGAGTGCCTTGGATTTGCATTTGGCAAAACTCAGTGCCTTCAGCTGGCTGCTTTCCAGATGGCATATCCTGCAGCTAAATCTCCTGCCTCTTTCATGGAAAAAAATCAAAATTTTAATGAAACGGAACCTCATGAAAATGCTCTGTGAAAACTTGCATTTCTGCTTACTGATACCATAAAATATTGTAAAATTAAAGATATTCAGCTTTTCAATTACTGTTATGTCTATGTTAGTTCAAGAGGTAAAACAAGCTAGGTGATAATTCACCATGAGTAAGCAACAGATGAAACTGAAGCCGGGATGAAGGTCCTTTTCTCTGCAACTCCCACTTTGTACAACGGTACTGAGACCTGACAACAAGCATCTTGGCAACACAGCCCACTCAAACCGGTTACAAACTTGGCTTCAGTCTCCTTTCACCATTCCTGTCTGAAGTGGATTTCTTCCTGTGCCTGAAAAACCTGCACCTATCCTGGACTTGTTCCTATCTCCCTAGCCTTGAGTCCTGGTATCTGCTCTTCTCTCACATCTCCCTGTTAATTCTTAGTTCCAGCTGCTTCCTCAGGCTGCTCTGTCCTTGGCTATGATTTTTCTGCTGCATGATTGCCCTGCCCCTCTTCTTTCCCCCACAGACAACAATAAGAAGGTTGCTTTGTCCACTGGCAGCAATTAATGTATCTCAAACCTCACGCTATAATCTTAACTAACTTAGCAACTGATATCATAAACATTGTGTGGTCTAGTGGTTAAAGTCATAGACTACTGACATGGTCTGGCAACTACAGTCTGCGAATATTTCATGTTGACACTTAACCAAGTTCATCAGCAATCTCAGAAAATTGGAAAATCTTCCTTTAACCATCTCTAGTGGACTGATCCCCAAGGTGGAGACTACTTTTGGAATCGCACACTTTCCAACAACTTACTGTTCCATTAACAGTGCCAGTACGTTGCAGGGACTGACATTACTTATCAAAAAAACAGGTCTGTCCATAAAGGGATGATATATAAGGGGAGCAAAAAATCGTTTAGCTTCTTCATTTAAAAGGTTCCTGAAATACAGAAAAACAACCAACCAAATACGCAAAACAAGACACGGGTGTCTCTTCTTTGGCTGGCACATACCTAGTCTTGTTAATGACACCTGCGCTTCTAATGGCTCTCAGGGTTGGTTCCACTTGCTAAATCCTTTTTTTTTTTTCCCCCCTTTATTTCCTGTGTGGCATTAATGTTACACTTTCTCATGATTTCAGAGAGAAGGGTAAGCCCCAAGATATTCTATTCGAAATAACCATTTTATTATGTTCCCCTGACACTAATAGGTAGTGCATATAGACTTCAAATGTCACTGCTATTGCTATTCTTATTTATTAGTAGTCTTCCATGACTAGTTAAAAAGGCAGGGAAAAACCTCCAACAAACAAGATAAATTTTTCATACATAATATTTTTCTATCACTTTATAATTTCAGTTGCAGCTGTACAACATACAACATGCTGAGCTGAAAGATTATGATACTCATCATCAGGTAATTGAAAAGAACTTATAGGTTATAGGAAAAATATTTTGAATGGTCATCAACGATGACAAGGAAAAAAGGTTTAACCAAATGTCATGAACTAAACATCGTATTTATGTGAAGCAAGACTGCAACCTTGGTTTTGGATTGGATGCAAATACCATCCTCAGACCAAACCCTTTCATTGTGCATGTGTCTGGCATTTTAACTGATGACGCATTCCATTGAATTCTTTCCTACTTATCTTTCTTTAATACATCCCTGAGAAAATCCGTCTTAGATGTTCAGAACACTCTACAGCCAAGACTGACGATTAAGCCATGACATAACATGTTTGGAGCTTCTGATGAAAGTCTGATACAAAACGTGCTGCATTGCACTACGGTGGACATTGTACACAAGACCAATGAAAATTGAGTCAAGCTGACACTGTTCATAAGTACATCTGCCTATGAAAAAATGACAAATAATGGCTAGGAGGAAAGCCAGTTGATTTAACTGATTCTTTATAAATGTCTTCATGTTTTGATGGCTTGTCCTTCCTTCCCTTTGCTTCTGTATATGGAACTTTTTAAACCAGATCTCTGAGAATGCTTATTGCCTCTTGTGGCCTAAAAAGCATTTAAAAATGAGCTCTTTTTTTCTTAATATCAATACGGTTTGTTCACCTTCTTGGGAAAAATCAAAACAAATGAGGCACAAGTAACAATCTACTCAAAGTAGACAGGGGGTATAGAGAACAAGGACCAGTAAATACGTTTTTCACCAAGAACTGAATTATTGAAGATCTATTTTGCAGTAAACCAACATAGAGTACTAGCATGTATGTGATAAAAATTAAACAAAAGGAATCTAATTAAAGGTAGGATAATTTCAAATAAAGAATAGTAACACCAAAACCGGAAACTAATTAAGTATTCTAGCATGAATGATTTGAATTAGGTTTGCTTTGTTTTTACCTTCAGGACAGATCTTTCTTCCTATTACATTCAAACACTCCTAAACAAATTTATCTCATCTTTTACTCTTTAAATTAAATTCATGCTGTTAATTAAAGTGATGGGGGGGGGGGGTGCTATCTGGCAACCTACAGGCAAAAAGAACTGTATACACAGTAATTACAGCATCTGGTTACTTCAAAAAACATCAAGACAATGCAAGCAATCTGTTCCCAAGATGTTAATTAGTTCCCACATAAGAAAAATGACTCATGGTAGATATAAAGACATGTGATATGGCAGAGAGGGGAATGGATAGACATATCATCCAGCTGTGGAAATTATGAAACTAACTCAGACTGCATCCTCTTTTGAAGAAGACCAATACAGCAAGCTGTGTCATGTGCATAAACTTATGAGCTTGAAATAGATAGCAATGATGTTATTTTAATTATAAAAAAAAATACATTAAGAAAAAAAAAACACCCCACAAAAACCAACAGCTGTATCACATATTCATGTGAAGAAAGACCCCAGCTCCGGTGCTCAAAACATCCCATTGTATCAGTGAAGAAAAGTTGCAGTTGTGGCACACCAGATGCTCATCTAATCCAGACATGGTAAAGCTAAAGCCGATGTAGTATCAAAGATCAGCACACAACAATTGAGGACATTTTGTGGGAGCACAACAATCACCAACAAGTACCCAGCTAGACAATCTAAAAATTATAACGAAGGCTGATGCGATGGGATTGCCTCATACAAGTGTATTGTTTTGTGTAAATCCGTGCCCTAAATAAACATGTTCAAGGAGACCTACAAATTGAGAATTTCACAGCGTTATAGCAACAAAGAGATTGTAAAAACCACAAACTTGGAGAGTACAAGGGTAGGTGATGGCAGACACCAGTGAGATTCTTTTTATCAGAGGACAAAAAAAAAAAAAAAAAAAAAAGCAGCTTATCTGAATTAATCACGTTCTTCAGTACTCCTTCTTGTCATAAAAATCTTTCAGACATTTGGGCTTTTTCTGTGCAATGATCATTTCACTTTTCTGCTTCAACATATCCTAAATGCTTTGCTTATTCTCACACATGCATCCTGTTACAGCTTTGACCACCTCCTCATGAACTTTGGAATTAGTATCAGGAAGGTTTGATTATTCATTCAAAGTTACCCACTTACAATAACGCTACTGCTGATGACAAACTATATAGAGGATTCTTCAGCAATACTTAAAAGATGTAAGAGGATGCGATGGGCTTGATTCTTAGCTGATGCATATTAATACAGCTGCATCAAATTCTGTGATTCTGCATAAAACTATGATTGATAATTGTTACCTTATAAATACCTGTGCAACGAGGATGAAGTTTAATAAGTGAACCCTGCAAGCATTATGCATCCTTAGTGGGAGAAAAAGCTATGCTATCTCTGAAGTCGCTTGTAAGTCTCTGTAGCCAGGCAGGTTTTTGAAGAAATTAGATTAATAAGAGAGCGGGTCTCTTCTCCTAATTTCAAGGCCAAGTAAATGTAAAAAGTCTTAAGAATTTGAATTTTCAAAGGAGAAAGGATTTCTAATAATAGATTATATTTTGGCAAAATTGATGGGAGAAAAGTATTTTGCTTCATCTGCCCCGAACTAAACAATTTATGAAAGATTTTTTTGACAAAAATCAATTTTTTGTTTTAAACTTCTATTTGGAACTGCCTCTGCTTGGCAGTTGCTAGCACTGGCATTTCTCCAGCTGTCAAATATCACTAAACCTGAAACTTTTGGCTGAGTTTTTGCTCCTTGTATTTAATAAATGGCTTAAGAAGTAATCAAACTTGCACTGAATCTGGATGAAGGCATTAGTTGCAAATAAAAAAAAAAACCACCAATGGTAAAGGGCTTTTTCTTTTTTTTTTCTTTTTTTTTTTTTAAAAAAATCACATTATTGGTCTACTAGTGAAGAAGTAGAGTTTGATTAACAAATAAGAGTCCAGAATGGCTATGCCCCAGGGCACAGCTGCCTAGCATGGACAAGTAGTACCTGTGGCACATCATCCTTTGGACTAGCACAGTCCAAGGACATCACCTTCTACAACTGCCCTTTTATTTGATCCCTTCTATACAATCATTTCATATACTGCATGACTTAGTCCTCAGGGACACCTGAGACATAATCAAGAAGTAAGGCATAAGTAATTTAAATTGCTGTAGCACTCACTGACTTTCCCAAGAGCTCATCAACCCCTCTCCCTGCAGCATGCCCAGACTTCTATGTAATACAGCTGCAGAAATCTGTGCATCCCAACATAATTGCTCATCCACCCACATAACTAAAAAAGTACATACATTGAAACAGAATATGGAGGCTGTATGAGAGTCATGGGGTAGGAGATGACTGCAGCTCCATGGTGGGCACACTTTTTGTTATCTGACAGAGGAAGGCTGAAGATGTGTCTTCTCCTACATGTCTCCTGTGTACCTCCCTATGAGACCTGGCATCTGTCTGCTTGGAAGGTCAGACACTCCTGCAGTACAGGATTCAAGTAGAAATTCGCAGATGGAGTGAAAGCAGGTAGGCATTATCTTCCACTTTCTTATTTTTTGCCAGCTAAATCCTACTCCTTGGTGTTAGGACTTTGGAGGTATTAGTATCTCATCTGCAGCAGATGCACGTTTGTTAATAACAACCCAGTATAATCTAAGTTAAACCATTGAAATCAATGGAGTTAAGGGTGGCTTTGTACCATTCAGTTTGCAAACAGAATCTAGTCCTTTAGGTTGCTTACTATACTATTTTTATACTGTGACCTATTTTAGTAGTTATCTTTGGAGAGGAAGATTTAAGTAAAGATCATGGTGAAAAAGAATGTGTCTCATTTACATACTTTACACACTATTTCATTTATTAAACAGTCATATATATGTGTGTGATTAATTGAATAAGTACTGTGAAAATGAATAGGAAGACTGTCTAAAAATACTTCAAGTTTATTCAGTTACAGCTAGAGCTTTCAGAAGGGGTTTGGTGATTTTCTGTTGTATTCATGTTCAAGCTTGCTTTAGCTACATGACTGCCTTCTAACTTAATCCCTTCTTTCCATTTTATTTTTAAGGTGAGAGGCTTCAGGTAACTTAGAATATGTATGCTCATATGACACATTACAAAGAATTGTTCACACATATGTCAAGATATGTTGAACACACCATTTTAAAAAATAAAAATTTGAATCCATATAAAAAGGAGTACCTGCAGGTAGATTTAGTTCTTTATATGTAAGTAAACTAAAAGCATTAAACAGAACTGAAAATCAAGATTTATAAAAGAAAAATGTTTATTTGACCACTGTAAACAAAGTGAAATAATATTAAATGCAAAAACACTGCAATATTCAACATAATCTGCATAACCAAGAGGGAAATCAAGTGGGATTTTGGTTTGGTTGCTCTGAAAATGCAGATTGCCTTCACACTTTGTGATATGTTACAGAAAAAAGAATAGTGTGCACATCTCAATCCTACCTTAAACAGGATCTATGAATAATCTCTGGACTCATCCATCCATGTCAGACTTAAATCTTGCAATGTCTTCCAAAATAGCCCAGGCCACACCAGCAAGGTCTCCAGGCCTGAATTTCAAGTCAGTGCTTCAGTCTGGCTGCAATTCTTCCCACACAAGTCCTTCCACAAGCCTGTTAACAGCACTGCTTCTCAGCACCTGGTTCTGATCAAACTACCATTTCTGAAAGCAAATACAAATAAAGATGCTTTGGTGTTTTATGTCAACATGTATTCCGTGTTCTTCCTCCCCACAACCTATGCTTCTTCCTCCCCACAACCTATGCTTCTATCTGATTTTGCCACCAGCCCTTTTGTGCCTCACATGCACACACCTCTGGCAGGCTCTTCCCTGTTGTCTGCCACACTCCTCTCCAGAAAAAACCCCACATATTAGCATATAAAAATCTTATTGATACTCAAATGCTCATTTTGCACATCACTGCATTCGTTTTCTTATTGAGATTAAAACATTTATCAGAATTTGTTAGAGCCAGCTGTATTTGACTGGGTTATGTTTAGAAGCAAGGACTTTGATCCAGACATCATTCTTCATAGTACATCTGCTAGTTCTTCTAAAAGGTTTTTAAATATATATGCTTTTCACATTTTAAACAGCATTTGCAGTTTATTCTTCCTTCCACCAGCATATATAATGGTCAAGGGATGTTTACAATATGCTTACTGGATCTAAAAAGCATCTAATGCTTCTTCATTCTCCAGCTTTGTAAAATGTTCTAAATCTTTTATAGAATATTCATGAGTTTGAAGGAGACCTCTGTTTTAAAATCTTTTACACAAAAATGCTAAAAGATCTTTTTAATCTGCCTTCTTTCCTTCTCATACTAAACTCATACTAAAAATTCTCTTTGTTCTTTGCTAAGTGGTTTCTGCATTACAATAAGGTATGTACAGTCAGAATTTATGTATTATTGGAAAATGATAGAATTAAGGTTTACAGAATATAGTTCGAGTTTCAGGATCTGATTATTTTTAAAAAGATTGGAAATAAAGATGGCCTGAAAAATATTATTTCAGTGTAAAAAAAAGAAAATTAAAAAAATGCATATATTACAATTCCAGAAGGGTTCCTTTATAAAATAAACAATTAAAAATAAATTTCTGTAAATGGGAAGAAAGGATTATCATCATATTATAAACACAATTTTACTTAATATTTATTCTGGTCCTTGCTGAAAATGTAAATGCAATTCACAGTCAACAAATGTTCTTTCAGACTGCCCCCTGCTTGTTGGGGTTTTTTGCAGGGGGTGGATGGAGGGGGGATTCATATTTTATTTATTTTTTTTTACCCACTGAATATGATTGATCGGACAGTTATAATCCAAACGTATTTATTTTTTTATAGCTTCTCTTGTTTTGTTGTTATTGAGAAAGCATTGTGAAAAAAAATCTCAGTTCTCAAAATATTTGCGTTGTGTGTGTAGGTTTTTTGGGTTTTTTTTACTATAGTTCTAGTTCTGAAAAAAAAAAACCACCATAAGAGCCTCAATTCAGATTCAGTCTGATCCCTTTCTGTAATGACTACCCTCTAACATTGTTTAATTGCCCGTGAAGATGCAAACAGGCCTAAAATCCATAATAATTAGCTTAAGATAACTGGCTGAGGTTCAGGCAAATCATCCAATATCAGCATTTCTGGTTACTTTGCACAGTAAAAGAAGAAAATTAGGAGGGATAATCTCTGAATGTAGTGGAAAGGAAAAAAGAGTTTTGTTTACTGAAGATTTCTCTTACCAGCACACCTTCTAGCTTTTCCTGTATGCTGCAGGCAGTACACATAAGGACATAGAAGCCATGTCCAGCATCTATGTGTTGAAATTCATATTTGCAGGCTAGCTATAAGCCAACATTGCAAGGAGAAAAAGAAACTACTGAGAAAGACACAAAGAACCAAATCCCTCCTGCCTCTCTGCTTGGTGCCAGTTAGAAAAGATCTGTAGCCTGCAAGATGTCCCACACTGGTTTTTAGAACAACGAGCCACTTACACTCCGGTCTCTGTTTAATAGCAATCTTCAAGTGATACCAGTGCATTTAGCATCCTCAGTTGCTGCTACATTCCAGATGATAAACTAGCCAAAATAGGAGCACACTACTGTTTATCCTTTCACCTGAACAGGCACTTCTCAGGGTTTAAAATTGCTGCTGTTTTCACGTTGCACCTAGAAATGACTATCAAACCAGTGACTTCGCTGCATGAAAATATGTCGTAGTGGAAGCATATACTATTTAGAAACTGAGAAACCACTCATGTTATATGCGGGGCTTGAATTGAATTGATAATTAGAAACTTGTCTCACACTATGAAATAAAACAGTAATATAGGAAGAAAAAAGAAAGAAAAAAACAGCAAAAGCCCCAACAAACATCAGATAAAGTCTAGACAGTATGGACTATATTTCTGCACACCAGAAAAAGGTTGGACCTTTTTATACCGTTACATCCCCTCCAACCTGCCTCCAGCAAATGGACATAGGCATATCCAGATGAGATTGAGACATATACCCTGGCACTTGTGGTTTGTGCAGAAAGAACACAGAGTTAAAAATAAGGGGGTAGGGGATGAAACAAGAGATATATTCATTTCTCTCCTTAATGTCATTGTTGTGGACGACAGTAATATTACCTATATGGAGCTGTTCAGTTTCCTACCATTGTCTTTATTCCAGTCTTAAACATTCCAGTGAACATTCTGCTTGGCTGCAAAGAAAATAAAATAGATGGAAAGAGTAACATGAGCAGCAGGTCTTTTAAGAACATTTCTGGAATGTGGGTGTGTGGACGGGTGTTTATATTTCCACATATAGTTTTTTATTTCAACATTTCTTTCAAGTTGCTGAAAACATTTTTCCTTTTTTGGTGAAACTTTGGTCTTGTAAACACTGACGTTAGAAAATGTATTAACTGCCTTATAATTGTGGAAAAAAAATAAATTCTCAGTAAGGGCTGGCAATCATGTTTAAAAACTTGTTAGATGCCTAGGACTGAGAGTCATTATCGAATGTCTGTCACATATTCTTCAATTAATTTAGAGAAATAATTATTTTTTTCTCAAGCTTTTCAAATTACTGCAGCCAAGTACACAGACCACAACATACTGTAATATTTTGGTTTAAACAACACAGTTGAAAAAGTAGCCATGGTCACAGTACCTATCTGCCACCTTCACAATAATATATAGATGAAAGCATGTGGCTGGAGAATTATCTTTTAAAATAGTAACATCCTTATCTTCATTTATTTGGAACGGCACGGGAGAGACCTTCTGTACGTTTGGGTGAAGCGACCAACTTTTATTCCTTGTTTTAAATCAATGATTTTGCCAGTGCCTGTAAAATTAGTGTCAAAACTGGTTTTATTGAAAGTAATGGTAAAATATCCAACACAATAGTAGGGTTGGATTTCACTCATCACTTAAAACGTTCACATGTATATATTAAATTTCATAGAATTCTTCAAAAGAATAAATTTTTACCCGACAGCGAAATGCTGTTCAGTTTGTCTCTCTGCCATTTGAAGAAAAGAATACTCTGACTAAACATTATAGGGGTGATTTCCAGAAGGGTAGAAAAGAGAGGCTTGCAATGAGCTCTTAGTTCTGCTCAGTTTTCTCTTAAACCAAGCATTTCAAACTCTGTGAAACATGCACAAAATTTCCATTTCTCTGACCATTCCAAATCACAATTCAATATGCATCAACTGGGCTTCTGTCAACATAATTGGCTACAGCAGTCAGATTTTCAGAAGGGTTTAGCTTCAGCTTTGCCACCAAAACAAATAAGATTATCAGAACAAGCTCTGCATACAAGATGCTGACTTCTTTGAAAAATCTGTGCACAAGTGTTGTGGTGGGAGCTGCTAGATGCTGGTCTCTTCTGAACATTTGACCTTCATCTAAGTACCAAAGTGGTGCCAAATCCTCTTGAAAAAGCTCATTCCCCCTAACTGTCTTTTCTCCCTGTAGAAATCCATTCTATTGCATCTGCAGGATTAGCAGAATGATACAGGATATGGAAGGGATGCCATATGTAGTCCAACCATTTACCTTTTTACCAGTTATCAGTGCTGCTTGATCCCACAGGAAGATTTATTTTAATTATTAACGAGCAGAAAAACTGGGAAAGACCTTCTGAACTAACTTGCCTGTTCTTGTGAATTTCTCAAAATGGGCTTAGCCTAAAGAAAGAGCTTCTAGATGCTGATGAAAACTCACATTTTGATGGATTTTGTATTGATTGCCAACGTCAATGTGAAAGAGTGTTTAATTGAGCCTCAAGAGAAGATTTTCTGAAAATGGGCATCCACCTGCCTAGTAGACATTGAATTCAGAGTGATGGCACAGAAAATCCGGTTTGGTTGTGGTTTCCCTTTTGTCTTGCTTCCTTATTATATCATGACTTATACAGGTATTCCATTTTCTGTCCCTGTAAGAACCATGTAAATATAGTTATATTAAGAAGTAAAGGACATACTTAGATCAAATTAAGTATTCCATAGAGAGGCTTATTTTGTTAGTGATTGTGATTGACATGAACTTGAAGCTAAAGGGTTTGTTCTCAGGAACAAAGGAAAATTGGAATTGTATAAGCATCTTTTGTGACCCCTTAAGGGAGTTCTGAGGATTTTGCAGAACCATGTGCCCTTTTCATTTATTATCATATTCCAGAGGAAGAAAGGAGGTGGAAAAGAAATGCACAAGCACTGAATTACAGATAGAATAAGTTTAGTGTTTAATGTAGGCTATTCACAAATGCCAAAGACCATTGGTATATTAATTTACTATAGCTGTGGACTCCCTGTGTCTAGCTATCAGCATTTCCAGATCAATTGAATGATGAAACAAAATGAAACTTCTGATGTGCTACTTTCTGTAAACACACATGTAAATGAATCTGGCTGTTGGGATGGTAGATAGTTACACTTCAGTCATACCCACACGACCATACTCAATATAAAGCAAGACAACTGAATGCAAGAGCTTGGACAAGATTGCCTGAACATGAAGATCTCAAAGTTCTTCTTGAACATATGAAGTACATATGGTTGTACGCTAAATTTATGCTAGAGAAGAAAAGGTAAAAAATAGGTAAGAGCAACGGGAATATCTGGTTGTGAGTCAATGCACTGATTCTTGGTTTCTTCTTTTTTTTCTCCCCAAGTCATAGTCTCTTTGTTTAAAGCTAATTATAACTTGGGATGGATACTAGTAAGTTGTGCAGTTTAAAATAAGAGCCTTGGGATGGATACTAGTAAGTTGTGCAGTTTAAAATAAGAGCAACATTTCATACAAGGAAAAGAAACAGCATGGTAGAGAGTTGGAATTTATGATTATAGCCATTTACTTTACTATGGCTCAATTTAACTAGATTCTATGCAATACAAATATACGCTGTGTTTTTCCAGACAAGATGCTGTAGAAGAGTGAAACAAAACACAGACCGAGGAGGCAAAAAGAGTAAGGCAACTAATGGTAACACACTTTGCAGAGCAAAGGTTTTGTCTGAGCATGTGCAGAATGCAAAAGACAAGAGTTTTCTCTCTGCCCATTTAGACTAGATCACATTTGCTGGGAAACGCAACTTCAAAAAGCAGCATTTGAGACTTTGGATGGAATTTATCTTCTTTGTGGCTAGCAACAAACAGATTTGATAAGTAGTTTCATGCTACACTGTTTTCTTAACATGTTTTGCTTGTTAGGGAAATCACTCTTTCTCAAGTACTCTTATAAGAAGCTATTTCTGAACCTACATTTGTACTCTTGTCTTTCTCAAATATTACTTTAAAGGTTTTGCCATTGTTGTTGCTCACAACAGCAGTATGCAATAAATCAGCACAGTAGCATAAAACCTTCTAGCTTTTCACAACTATTTATTATGTTATAGCACAGAGGAAAAGATGGAGCTTCATACCTGTTAGGGGTAATAGTGACAAGCCAGGTAAGCAGAAATAAGTAAGTGTAATAATTCTTGCAGGAATAAATAACTATATTTACATGGTTCTTACAGGGACAGAAAATGGAATACCGCAGAAGTCATGATATAATAAGGAAGCAAGACAAAAGGGAAACCACAACCAAAGTAACTTGCACTCTGCTGGGTGAAATCATGTTGCTCCTGACATCAGGGATGCTTTTGCCAGTTTTGCCACCAAATACAGCAGGCTAAGAAGTGCCTGTCTTCACATCCTGCAAGGAACGCCCCAGCCCAAACTTACAGTCAATCCTAACAGAGACATTCTGAGACAAACCGTCTTGCTTAGTGATCTAAATCCCAGTTCAGCTTTGGCAACCATCCTAATGTTGTTATCAAAGGAGTAACTTAATATTGCTGACCCAGTGCAACAAGGTAATAAAAAGTGATAAAAGGAAGTATTCATTATCGTTAGGTTAACACACACTTTTCAGTGAAACAAAACCAGCCCCTGTGGAGCTCACCTGAAGGGACCCAAGCTAATCTTCCCTCCTGAATCACCTGGGGGAAAAATTCAGCAGAGGCTCACCTGCCCCTGTGCAAGCCTTCCCCTTCCCCCAGCATCCATTGACGTGGTACAGCATATCCAGAGGGTATCTCCACTGTGGATACTCCACTGCTGGGTGGGGAGAAAAAAGGCTGTTATAACTCCCCATACAAGATTAACTCCTTCAGTAGTTCAACAGTGATATAATATAAAAATACCTATAAACCTCTAGGAATATCCAGCAGAAGACAAAAGGCGAAACAGTCAAAATACAGGGAGGCAAAAGAACAGTAAAGCAAGGACAACCTCAGCCCGTCCAAATACCAGGCTGTTTATTAGACGGCTATTCTGGTTATTTTGTCAGACATTCATTCCCTCTCTTTTTCCTTCACTCTCTCTATTGTTGTGACTGTTCCTATTGTTTGAGAGTTGAGAAGGATTTCAGATGAAGGAACAGCATTTTCAATAATACATCAAACATAATCTTAACGTATTCAAAAGTGATGGGACCCATAGTAAATTACATGTTGCAAAGCCTCATCAGCTGAAGCGATTACTCCATTTCTTCAAGCCATTTTAAAAGAGCCAAGAAACTGATGCTATTTACATCATGTATATAAATAACATGTATCTCATATTTATATAAAATGTGTGAGATGGGTGAACATTTCTGCAAGTGTTCATTTGAATTTTAACTTGAATTCATATTAGCAGTGATTGCACAATGGAGACAATGATTGTACCCAACCCCTTTTGAATTTTCTCTCCTTAGGATTTCAATGAGTCTCTGCTTTTTGTATGAGCTTTCTCAGAGGCAAGGGCTTGTGATGACAAGTGCCGTATTTACAGAGAATGATATTTCAAAAAAATCATTTCAGGAGTGCTCCTGAAGATGCAGCCACATAAAGACAAACTCATTGTATCTGAAAAGTGAGAGAGAAAAAAAAAAGGAAAAAAGAAAGTAGAGTGAGAAGGGTTATTTTTTTTCTGGTATTTTGTGTGAAAGTTGCTTGGATTTCATTTAGAATATACATATAAGCACTGTAAAACTTAAAACCTTGTTCGACAGATTTCAGAAACGTTTTCAAAGACAAGGAGTATTTGTCAGTAAAAGAGTTTCAATCCTGTAGCGAGAGAAAGATATAAGAGCATATTTTTCTTTTTATGCATGTTAGTACAACTGGTAAAGGTAAGTATTCCTGCAAGAAACTGCAGTTAATTACATAACAGTAGGTTGTATAGCACAGTGGGCTTGGTACACGACAGCACTTCAGTTTGCAAGTGGGTAACATTTCCAAAACCCTAGGCAGGAGAAAACAATGAGCCTCCCACACAAGGCACTGAAGCACCTTGCAGAAAATAAGTTTACTTTCCTGATGAAAGCTTTATAACCAATAAATCTCACCTGCCTGGTATTATTTTACATCATGTAGGGGACAATTCATCACAGGATGGCCTTATTCCCAAAATTCCTTACCAGAGCGCTCAAGGCCAGCAAAGTAGCACTTCAGAGGGAGGATGTGAGTGTGGAATTCGTCTGTGAGGAGTCTGGAAGTGGAAGAGAAAAAGTAATAAAAAGCTATGCTCATTCACTCAGAGAGTGAAAATAACACACACTCTGCTGATGCCTGAGGAGCGTGGCTAGAATTCCAAATACCACTTTTAATTTATTATTCAGCCTGCAGAATAAATAATAGCACTTAGAAGCAAATAGTACCTATGAACAATAAGTATATTTAAGAAAATTATATGCCATTCTAAGAAATTCTAGAATTATATAGAGGAGTTAAAATCAACCGTGTTATTCACCATAGCTATTTAAATTCCATTTTGCAATGCCCTGTCATGCCAGATTAGTACTGCCCACAAGAAATTTAATACAGAAGGTCTCCCCCAAATCCCAACTAGATCAAAATAAAGTAGCATGAGTGGGCTACTTTTGTACAATTGTGTTTGCTTTCTGGTTTGGAAGCTGTTTTCAAATTTCTGTCCTCTCACACGCTTTTTACTAAAAAATCAGTTAAGATTAGCTGGAACTCTCACGACTAAAAATGACAATGGCTGAAGAACATAATCTTTGTGAAAATTCAGGTGACTTCCCAAAAGACTTTGATGCATCCCCACAAACTGGCAATGTCATGGCCATTTCCAAACCTACTACAAAATTAATCAGTGAATCCTCATATCCACTTGACATACAGAAGCATTCTTATTCATGTTAAAGAGTTAGGAGTCTGAACTTTGAGCCCCAGAAAGTTAAGAGCCTGTATTTCAACTATATCTAATATTTTTTGGGTTGTAATTCTGCATTTAATTGAGTCTGATTTTTCAGAACTAGTGAGCACTGCTGGCCTACAATGGACAACTGAATACTAGGTAAATAAACCGTTTTTAAAAAAAAAACCACTGGCCTTAAAGAGCTTTTCTGCAGAAAAAACAGCATGTCATAAAAATACAGTGAGGAAAAGCTATTTCTGGTCCTGTAGCTGAGGCCTGAGGCAACCTTTTAGCTCATATACATACGGCAAAAAGCAGATTTGCATAATAGCTGTTTACGGTTTGTATGCAGAACATAATGGAGATAGCTTTGTACTTTACTTCACATTTGCCCCTATACAACACTAGCTGAAAGAGCAGCAAGCCTCTGGCACTGTAGATCTGAAGGCAAGGCTGCAACGGAGCATGGCCCTGGAGCTACCAGTCATTCACCATCGTCCACTTAAGATCCTCCTGGATCTTAAAGGAGGTTGTGAGGCGGAAAAAAATAATAAAAAAAAACCTGAACCAACTTTGTATACAAGCTATTCCCCTAGCACATGAAGGCAGAAGAGACTTTAACTATGCCAAAAAAAGAGAAGGAATCAGGACTGAAACATACTTGACAGAGTCAGAGCAAGTAAGGGAACAGGTTCCCAGGGCTCTTTGCAAATGGAAATTTGCAACTGGCACTGAGACACTTTTGTAATGAGTCAGCACTGAAGTTGCTACTACAGCCAGAGCTTTACCAGTCTTGACTAATAAGCTCTGTTTGGGCAATGTCAGCTCAATTTATTATACATAGATTAAATTTGATTTTCTACTACATTGACAAATTATATACAGACATGCTTAAGAAAACTTCCTTTGCTGTTAACATACATTTGTTCATATTTCTTATACCCGCAGTTTAGAAAAGGTTGAGAGTCATCAGAGTTGTTGGATTATTAATAATTATTTTTACATTTCAGTTGTAAGATAACAAAAACAACATTCCAAAAACATATACGAGTGCTTGATTTCCAGTGCATTAGGAAAAAGATCTAAACACTTAAAATACATACTCTAATGTTCAAAAAACAGCTCAGAAGAAACAAAATTGGAGTTTACATGCAGGTTCTATAAAAAAAAAAAACGTTCAAATGTTTGAAATATTCCAACATTAGGCAAGATTTATGTGCTCGGCTAACATGCAGAGCAACCAATAGGTCATTTACTTATCTTCCGACACACTATAAATAAGGTATAAATAAATTAAATGAACTTGCTTAATAGCCAGGGTAACACCAGAAGCAAAACAGTGAGTTCTGTTGTTTTTGTGGGCTTTTTAAGTGCCATTTCACAGGAAAGGAATATGTCAGACTTTCTCTACAAGACACCGAATCTGCCTAAGTATGCTGACTCTGGCATATTATACTACATGCCATTTTCAACTTGTCAGTGGGCTAACAGCTTTCCTCCTTTCCCCATCCAAATCTTCAGCATTATGAAACTTAAAAAATATTCCCTTTGCACAAGCTTTCTTGTTAGATTTTTGTGTGCTTTCCCACAATGATAGCACTTCTGATTTGTGCCTACCCGCATACTTGTCACCCTCAATAAACGTTGAGCCCACTGACTGATCCAAAATGAATTTGAAAGATCAAGATCAGAAAGATGGGTTGGATTCTAGCAACTTTACAACAAATACAGAAACCCTGGCAAAGCCCACATGAGAAGACAACTCCTCATACCTGCTCCCACTAAGGGAAAGCTCCAGGGACAATTTATGCTTTCTTAGACAACAATATCAAATAGAAAAATTAAACCCATAGGCAATCAGATTTCATTAATTTTTACAGTTGCAGAAACACTGTTAATTAAATGCCTGCATGGTGAAAAAGATCTCTCCAGAGAAGTGTCATTTGGCCCACTCATATGTAGAAAAGTATATAGGCCCACCTATATGTAGAATGGCCCACCCATTAGAAATGTAACTCAGGTATCATGTGGCTTCATATAACCTTGGCTCATCTGTAGTACATTCACAGTTCTCCTCTTCAGAAAATCAGGATCACATTTAGCATCAGGTGAACCAGTATTCCAGAGGAAGCAGGGGAGATCATCCATCAGAAAGCTTTAGCCAGATTAAAATTCGCTTTGTGTCTTTTCAGCAGTGCAAAACAGTCCGATCAAGCTAACGAACACACACTCTGGTTTCCTTGGCAGGGGTCTCTGCTGGCTCCCTGAAAGAGCCTCCCTGTACTCGAGGGGCCATGTGCCAAAGCTCCTGCTGACCCCTGTCGCTGCACCTCCTCCTGTCCCTCGGGGCCACAGAACCGCAACACCAGGGACATTCTGTATGTGGGTGGATAGCCTGGGCAAAAACTTAGGAAATCCCCAAATTTAAAAACATTCGCTTTGCCAGCTGGAATGAAAACGAAAAATTTCATAGGAAAAGAATATTTTAGGAGTGGTTTTAGGCAGCAGAGCAGCTACACAGAAATTCTTCTATCATCCCACCTAGTCTGTGGAAGGAAACAGAGACATAACCTCTAAGGAGATAGACAAGATCCTATGTTTAAACTGAAGGTATGAATGCAATGAAGGTGTGAGTGGGGGGGATTGTTCTTTTTTCCTTTTGTCCCCTTCTTTTTTAAGGTAGCTTTCTGGAGAAGCTCACCAGCAAAGGACAGGGAAGACCTCAAGACTGAAATGAGGGTATGCACCTCAACTTCATCATGGGTGAAAGAGTGCATATTTTGTTGAAAAAGGCAATCGGTGGCCTTACAGATGACTGCTACCATGAAGCAAGGCACTGAGATGTTCCTTTTGTAGAATATGGAAATTATGAAATCATGGTGTCCTACAGAAAGACTGACAAAAAGTGGCTTTTGCTCAAAAGAAGAGACTCCTAAGTACACTTTCAAAGGCAGTTAAAATGGTGACATCAATATCCTTAACAAAGAAAAATTAAGAAATGCAATTGCTGAGCATGTTTCACAGACTATCAGCAGAGCTGAATAATTTCACCATAAAGTCAAGGTTGTCTGAAAAGGTTGAAAGTACACACTTATACTACAAGAAAGTCAAGTCTGAAAGTCCAAAGCTGACAGCTTAAGACGAGACTGAAGTATAAGCATCTGGCTGCTTCTGTTTCTCTTTTTAACAGGCAGCAGTTTAATATTTGTTTCCTGCCTAGCTGTTCTCCTAATTTGACAGCAAGACTGCAGTGCTAATCATGTTTGGGAGATCTGAGGTACCATTCGGTGAAAGCACAAGTAATAAAAGAAATAACAGAAATATAACATTAAATCATTCTTTTTGTGCATTTATCTGCAAGATCTTTCTTCATGTCAGATACGATTGCTTTAAGCATCGATTCATCATCCTCTCTCCAATATTAGTAATTCTTGGAATAGAGTCTTTGGTTTCAGTAAAAATCCAAGTTCTAATTTGAGTAAAAACTGCCGCTTTATTCCCAAAAGAGAAGTGTTCTATAATGCCTACTCTTAAGGGATTTGTTCTTTTTATTATCACCTTACTTTTTCCAATATTGTTGGAAGAACTATACTTCTGTTCTGATCTAGAATTTAAAATGTGTATTGAACACATTTTAAAAAGCATTTTAAATATAGGAACATACACAATACACAAATGATTCTCTAAAATACATGATAAGTCAGAAAAATGTGGCTTCTATTTACACAGAACGCTTTCTTTTTCACTTTTCATCTTCACCTTATACTACCTAGACGGGGTTTTTTTTACATACATGGACAGCAACTAAAGGAGGTGGAAAAGGGTTAATGTCCCACTAAAGATTGCTTCTTTTGCGCAGAACATAAAAGACCAGCAGTAGTATTTTTTATTTTGCTCTATTTAGTAGTGTCTGAAGAAATATTGTTGTAAGCAAATCTATCTCCTGGAAAAAACTTTTACATTCTCTAATGAGTGCTCACTTAGGGCAAAAAAGTTCATTTCCAGTCCAAGAATATTTGACCACCTAAAATGATATTTCTCCTCAGTAAACTACAAAGATGTAAGGCTGAACATTTATATATACATTAAGGCATTAATAACACCACCACTTCATTTACAACATGTATTTTTATAAACATCACTTTTTCTCTTTGGAAGACACTATCAAAATAGAAATCTAAATCAAATACTTGGAATAAAAAGTAAAGGCATCTACAAGATATTGCAGTCCGTTAGTCTCCAAAGTCCTGGAGATGCAGAGTCAGGAGTGATTCTGTATTATGAGACACACGAGTCCCACTTGGCTGTGGATCACATGAGTGCTCAGGGTACACCGTGCACGGCGGTTAGTGCACTCAGTTTCTCAGCACATGTATTGTGGCTCTTTTCTGGATGTACCGAAGTGCTGATGGCGAGGCATCTCAAAAAATATTTGGTTGTCAAAGACACCAGTGCTAGATAACGGAGCTTGGGTGTCCTTATAAAGTACAGGGACTATTTCCTATCAGGTATATGGAGCTTTTTATGAATACTAAACGTTTTCACTAATAGCATACAATTTAGATAAAATTTCCAACTGGGTGTGTTCCACAGAAAAAGCATTTTAACGGACTACAACAAGCAAATATCATAAGAATATGGGAAGACTATCTTGGGTGACACAAGTGATATTCAGCCCTATTCCTAAAATTCACACTAGGAGCTTCTAAAACACATTTTCCTTCCTCAACATTAAGAACATGCTGAATCAGTGTATCAAGTAGAATCAATTCAACTGCCAGTGGAATTGCCACAGGGAATTGTCTCCATCATTGCAACACAATATATTTGCCTGGGCACATCACACTAACTAGCTATCTCAACGCACTTAGCAGAAAAGTCTGCCAAATTACTGTTTAATTCAGTGAAGATACAGATCTAAGCAGCCTATTAAGATCTTTGCTTTGACTTATGGTCTGATTTAAGGTGACAATTCAAATCTACTCTTGTATAACCATAAAATAATGGGATATTAATAATACAGCTTATGTATTTCATGCCAAGCTGAATTTTAAGCATATTATCAAGATGCAATAAAATATTTAAAAATTAGAGTTGAGTGAAAAATGAGGAGGCTGGAGAAAGGTAACTAAAGCATACAGGTTTTAAACTGTCCTTTTCCTGTGTACGTTGTCAAACTTTGTTATGGGTAAATGCAATAGAACAGCCATTTTTTACCCCTCAGTACTAAACAAGAGTATCTAATCCCTGACAGACCATTTATACATTTTTCACTCTGTGTATTTCAAACACAGTGCCAAGCACCGTCTCCTTCCAAGCCTTGAGAGCAGACGCTGAGATGAAGGCAAGGGTATTAAAAAAGATTAGTCAAAAATAGAGATGGCACAAGTTCTAAAATCTCAGTGCTCCAGAGCTCCCACGTTGATATATCAAACCTTCCTAAAGCCTCTTACATAGTTAAAAACTGGAAGGAGAGTGAAATTAATGAGTTTCCCAAAAACAATGAAGGGACAGAAACATGAGAGAGAAACTGGGGGCTAGAAGCCGTGTTATGATTCAGGTTATCCCTAGCAACATACAGGCAAATGTGAACGCAACTTGCAAACCCACTTGAAGTCTTGATTAGAAACTGAAGCCAGAAGTATTCATTGTGTTAGAACATCCTTATTTTGAATTTTCCCTGAGCCTATTTGGCAATAAGGGAATTTTTCCTGTGATGCCAGTGGACAAACAGATCCACACCTGAAATATTCTTCAGACTAGGCTGCCAGTGGAGAAGATTAGACCCAAGAGCATTTATGGGAAGAACAAAGTCAGTCCTTAGGTTGTGATCAGATAGGACTAGTACTTCCAATAGCTATCACCCTTCTATCTTTTGTCCTGCTGGAGCCTAACATTGACCTGTGTGCCTTTAAGTTATAAATTTAGCTTCTATGACAGTTCTTCAACAGGCAGTTCTAGAAACTGATGAGACACTTCAGGTCCTGAGGGCAATTCATTCATTTTCCTCTGAAAAGTGCCCAGACAACTGCGTCTCCCCTCCCTGATCCTGTTCAAAGTTGAAGCTTAATGGGAAATTAAGTTTGAGAAATGAAAGTGTTCCACCTTTGAAGAAATACAAATCCTCATGCTCAACAGCAGGCACATTATAAGCCTTGAGCTGAGTTAGCTTTTAGACAGCTCAAGTTTCATTCCATGTTATGTACCACGTGGGGTTACTTTTTTTGAAAGGAGAACTTGGAGTGAAGATATCCATGACTTATTTTTTTAATGCAGACTAAATATTTGATCAAAAATAAATCTTCAAAATCCGTGCAAATGAGACTGTGAAGTCCTCGTACAAGGTAAGCTCGCTCTTTCAACATTGCAGGCATTCACTGTGACTGCTGCAAATGTCAGAGCGTGAAAGTTCTCCTTACAATGCCCAGATTTGGACACATAAAATTTGTCACCACTCTCGCTGAATGAGAACCAGTTTAATACATCACTGAAATTCATTCTCAGAAGGCTATGTTTCAAACCTGTCCTGTGCAAAGCATCCAGTCAAAGCTGTACAAATACTTTACATATTCTTGAATCTGCCCTAGTGAGTTTAACAGAATTTATTTATTTATGATATTTTAAAACACTTCAATAAACTCATGTTTGCTAAGCCTGTTTTTCTATTCTCTAAACTGGCAAACTTTCAGGTCAAGGAACTTTCATGACTGATTTTGCAACACTAAACTATTTCAAACCAAGTAGGGCTTTGGAGATGTATGGTTGTGATTAAAAGTGGCAATGCCTGCGAACCATATGAAAAGCATTCTGTGTTAGTACCATCCTACAACCCTCTGCTGTTTCATTTCTTCTACCTTTATAACATTTGTTTTATTATTATTAAAAATTTATTACACCTAGGTGCAATTATTAGCACAAAATGAAATTTTAAAACAAGGCTGAAAATCTCAATGCAATAGGAAAAGGCTGTATACACAGTGCTTTTGTTTAAAATGTACGTAGTGAATAATGCATCATAAAAGATTTAGTTTGTTGGCATTTTTTTTGGTTTGTTGTTGTTTGGGTTTGGTTTTGTTTTACAGTAGGCTTTCTGCGCTTGTATATCACAGATATTTGTTATAGAAATCTGGGCAGTGTACTGATAGCCTGTCAAGATTTTGACAACAGAATAAAATCAAAGGAAAGAATTACAGAAAATATCAGTCTAGACCTCCATATAACGTCAAGCTCCTTTTCACCATTAGTAACATAGTCAATTACCTAAAGCCACCTAATTTCTATCCACCACTTACTATATAATAATATCCCTTTGCAAGTACAACCTTTTGTTAATTAAGCATTATAAAGGGGCTATCATATATCACACAGACAAGCAAGCCAAGGGGTGGAGTTGTAACTGTGTAAGTTACCCAAAATTAAGAAACAAATTAGAGGCAGAGGTGAGAACAGGATACAGATCTTCTGCTTCTGATGTTTTTGGCTTGCAGTGCTCAGTAGAGGCAAGCCCACGGCAGCCCATGCTGCTCCAGAGATACACAGACAAGTAGCCTCTACCTAAAAGTCATCTCAAAATTTCCACTCAAAACACAGGTGAGAACTTTTTAGCTGTGAGGAGTTCAGAATTTCCCTGCTGGTTTCTGTCTTTTATCAGACTTTCTGGAGTCAGGGTGGCCTGGGAGGCCAAGTGCTCAAGTGTTTATACAGAGAGAGAGGTTTCCTCCTTCCTATTCAGATGAAGGAGGTCTGAAGTAGTGTTGACTTTAAGGATTATTTCCAAACCAAACTGGGGGTTTGCCCAGGAACACTTTGGACAGTGCTGTCTGTGCCACATCCCCATGGCACCTAGAAACCATCTTTCTCCTCCTGTCACATCCTACTTCTTTGTCGTCCCTTTCTGATTGTCAGTTCCTTCCTTCAACAGAGATTTTCCATTGTGTCTAAGGAACTGTGCTTCATTCCAAATTTCATCTCCAGATGTTTTTTTTTTTCCTGCCCTCACATTCAACTCCGATTCTTGTTTGCATCACTATGGGAAAGAGATACCTTTCATATTTAATTTGGTCATTTTCATTGATGTGCTCAATTTACAGTTTAGACACAGAAGATTCATGCCCTGCTGTTCACCTTGAACTTTGGTTAGTAAGGAACCTTCAGCATGACATCACTGAGGTTTAACTGCATTGCTATAGATACATAGTTGTATTTCCCCCTGCCGATACAAACATAAAGATTGAACACTGAAATAAAGCAGCCATGCCATTTCCCAGGCTGGCAGGGTCCGTTCTTAAGAGATACATGATCTAGCAGGAATCCACTTCTTCCATTTCCTGAATGTTTTAATATATCTATCACACCCTACAACACTACAATCTAAATCTCTTCTTGAAGACCTCTGTATACCACTCTGTAAAACCTAGAGAATGACATTGCCTCTAGGTTTTTTTGAGGGTGTTCCTGGCAGTGAAACTCCTTCTTCTGCTGTCTCCTTTGCAGCCACACAAAAGATAAAGACAATTCCACTAATAAGCTACATGCTACTCTTGTAAAAACAACACTATGCAATGGAAAAAGTGAAGTCCAAATAGGTTAAGGCAAGGAATTCAAAACCTATTACATAGGCTCTCTAGAGGGAGCAGTATTGGCAGTCTGCAGTTATGTAACATTTCTGATTGTCCAGGGAAAAAAAAAAAAGAAAGAAAGAAAGAAAGAAAGAAAAAAGTGTTTAGTTTAGTTTATTTTTAAACAGATGCCTGAAAAGCATTTTTCCAATCCTGTTTTCTACTGAAAATTGAGACACTCTTGAGTCTCCAGAACTGCTGAAATTAAGGCATCACTAAATCCAGAGAAGTAAAAAAAAAAAAAATTTAAGAAACAGAGCAGAAGTATTTTTTGTAAGACTTCCCTAAAGGTCTTATTATTTCTATTAATACTCCTTTAAGTGCACTGAGTGAATTTTTGAAAAAAAAAAAAAAATTCTGTCTAAATCTGCTCTTTTCTTCTAGTTAAGATCACAGACCTACAAACATTTACATTTCCAGAAGAAAGATACAACCCCTAAAACCTTCCTTAAAAAGAGAACGTAATTGCCCTTGCCACAGCACAGACTAACAGTACCCTGGGCTGCACTAGGAGCATTGCCAGCAGGTCGAGGGAAGTGATCCTTCCCTGCTGCTTCGCACTGATGGGACAACTGTGGTGCTGGGTCCAGCTCTGGGCTCCCTGGTGCAAGTGAGAGCTACTAGAGAAAGTCCAATGAAAGGCCACAAAGGTGATGGAAGGACTGGAGCTTCTTTACTAAGAGGAAAGGCTGAGAAGCTCTGGCTGTTCAACCTAGAGAAGAAAAGGCTCAGGAGAACCTTACCAATCTGTACTAATGCCTGAAGTGAGAGTGCAAAGGCAACGGAGCCAGGCTCTTTTCAGTGGTTCTCAGTGACAGGACCAAAAGCAGTGGGCACAGGAGGCTCTGTGAACATTAGGAAACACGTTTTCACTGTGAGGTTGACCAGGCACTGGCACAAGTTGCCCAGGGAGGTGGTGGAGTCTCTATCCTCGCAGATATTAAACAGCCACCTGGACACGGACCAGACAGAATCAGTTCTGGGTGGCCCTGCATGAGCAGGGGAATTGGGCAAAATGACCACCACAGGTCACCTCCAACCTCACCCGTTCTGTGATTCTGCAATCGTGACATTTCTATATCATAGAACAGAATTGGACTCAAGGGTTCAAAAAACCCCACTGATTTGAAAGACATCTTGAAAAGGAGGAGTGTGGGACTGCACTAAGCTCAACAGTGCATCCCTGAAAGACACATAAGACAAACCTCCAGAAGGAAAGCCCTCCTAAACAACTGGGGCACTAGCAGAAATGGTGTTAGCCTCTAAAATCCTAAATTCTGTCCTCTCACAGACTGCTTATGGAAGCTTATTAAAGCTGTTTCAGCTGCAAACTTACCTTCTAGGAGTTTTATGTGGACAAATTAAAGTGAGCTGTTTAAACACTGAATTGAGGGGCCAAAAATGCAAAAGCTTATAAGAACAAGAACAAATATCAGTCCAGGAAATAAACAGTTTAAAGGGGCTACATTCATTCACTTGTTAGTAAAAAAGCCCAGAAAAGAAAGCCTTTACAGATGCTCCCTGCCCTGCAGACTGATTCTCCACGTGCAGCACTTTACTTTGACACTAACGTACGAACCTGGGCTCGTAAGAGATGAACTCACTGCACAAACAGCACATCCAGCTCACAAGAGGACTAGTGTCAGCTTGGTAGGAAGTTAGTGACTTGCCCAGGCTGATGCAGGATCCAGTTCAGACACAAGGCATCACTTCTCCCTGTGACTTATTCTGTTGTCTTCCGTGGAGATGTTCACAAAGTGAGGATTTGAGACTGTGGCAGAACCTGGATGACAATGATGAAAGGTTCAGTCCAGAAGATCTCAGCCACAGGTCCATATGAATCACACACTATATAGCGTGCATTTTGAGATATGATTCTGCCATGGATTTCAGAGAAGAACATACAAGCATCTATGCCTGTCCTTCAGCTTCCCAAACCTTGCTCCCTGCAGCATGCTGGTGGGAAATGCAGGCATGCAAATGCTTTAGGAACATGACTTCATGTTTCAGTGCTGGGAAAGTTTTTGTTTTCTTCCTTATCCTTTCTGGTTTTGCTACATAGAACCTGGTTCCTCTGTCTTGGGGTGGGGGAACACAACTAGCCAGCCTCCAGGTGGTTCTGTAATACTGTTTCTGTACACCATTGTTATTGTTTAGGGTTAGCTGTCACAAGGGTGTCACAGAGGCTCACTTCAAAAAACCCAGCATTTAAGCCTATCCCAGGCACACAAGACAGTTATCAGTCTGTCTCGGTGCCCATTTCTTGGTCAGCCACAGCAGCACAGCAGTGAGACTCCCAAAGTCACCCTGTCAGTCAAATGAATCATCTTTGACACCACAGGACTTTATAATAAATACGTGTGTGTGGCTAGAGGGCTTAAAATTCAGTATGCCCTTGGGAATAACCACTTTGCATCCCTGTGAGAAAGCTAATGGGGAGACTGGAAAAAACCTTCAGGATTAACATTTAGAAAATAGTTGGAGTTCTGGAAGGATATGACAACCAAATAGCTTAATCAGGCTGGAGAGAAGTGGTGGAGCTGGCATCTCAATGTGCCAGTCAAACAGCAGGGAAGAACCCATCGGCCCAAACAAACTGAAAACAGCCAGAAAACACACTCTCTGACTGCTGAAAACCTGTACACAAAGGAGGCATAGGAAACCCATTGGGAAGGCACTGTGCCAGACTTATTAGATAATGAGAGAGACAGTAAGGCCAATAAAATGTAACAGGATGCTTAAGAAACTGATAAACTATCGCCAGTAGAAAAGGTATTAAATTAACCAAAAGAAACCAGACTTCTGGTGGGAAGAAGAGGGACAAGAACATCTCATCACACTGCCAGAAAAAGACAGAAAACGCAATTTACAGCTGAGATGGAACAAGAAAAACAAGAGACTAATACGGCTGAAGCTCTAGGGGAGCCCCGAGTCTGAGTTGTTCAGTCTGAACTGAAAAACAAAAAAAATGAAAGAAAAAAATTCCCAGTATATTACTAAAAAGTCATACAGCATAAGATGAAATCACTAACAGTAAGTCACTGGAAGAAACCAGTGTTGTAGCAAATACTTTTGAAAAATCAAAGGGGGATTTCATGAAGTATGTCATGCAGAATGTCCCAGAAAAAGATTACGCAGTTAATGCACTTTCTAATATATATTCACTTCTTTTTATGATTGAGGTTTTATTATTCTGTAGCTGTTATCAGTTATATATAACTGCTCACTATTAAGATGCCCCAGGACAGAGCCATGTGAGCTTTCCCACAGCTCTACCCCAACCACCAGCTTTTGCCAACCTCCCAAGACACCAGACAGAGCTGACACTTACCCCTCCTCGTTGCTTTCTTTTTGACACAGGAAGTTATTGAAGCTATGAAAAATAAACCCCACAAACTATTAGTGTGATAATGCTATTGATAAGAAAAATCTCTCACTTCCACTCCACAGAAGAAAGGGAAAATACCATGAGACCAGGCACAGCAAGTCCAGACACGGAATACGGCAGTGGGGGAATATGATGGAAAAAGAGGTAAAATTTCAGCGCGCTCTAATTTGAGCGCCTAGGCATCTTCTCGGTAGGAAAGGGGCCATGTTTGTGTAATATCAGCCTGACAGAGTTATGATCTCTAGATGCTACACATCTAGACACAAATAAAGACTGAGAAGCAGTAAAGCATTTGTGCATTAGTCAGGCTGTAAATGTATCCTGAATTCCACAAGAAGCCTCTTTCTGCCTGCCTCCTGATCTGAGTTAGTTCACAAAAAAAGACTCTGCTTGGATATTTTAAACACTTCTTGCAGAAAAAAAGGCTGAGCTGTGGCAAAGTATGTGAAAACTGAAAACTCAGAACACAAACTAAACAGAAGTATTTCAATCTTCTAAACAGTGTCTGAATTTTTGTGCAAATCTCTATGGTCTTTCTTTATTGGTGGAAGGAATGTCTTGCCATGCTGTGAAATAGATTTTTATTTACCTAGAAGATGGTGGGTAGATGTCAAGTTAGTTCTCTCTGCAGACATTAAGATAACAAAATGTGTCAAAGGACCCTGGACAAGTAGGCGAAAGGGAGGGGAAACCTAGAGGGCTGTTGAAATCCTCACTTGAGCAAAAAAGGCTTTCAGTTGCCAAAATCAAAACTGACTATGGCACAACTTAGTCATTCCCTATAAAATACTCTCTTGAAAGACCACAACTCCACCTGTGCCTAAACTAGGTTTTTCCTGAAAGGTCTAGTGAGGCCAGTAACCACAAGTAGCAGACATTATCTTGGCGAGGAGTTATGTCTTTGCCTTAAGTCTTCTAAGAAAGAAGTTTTATTTCGTAATAAGGAATATTCCCCAAGAACGTGGAGGGCTTGTAAGTCTAGCCTTACTCTTAAAGACCATTCCTGCTGTGCCACTGAAATTGGTGGCAGCACTGTAACTGCCGCTGCCTCGGCACCCACTGCTTCTGCAAAGGCATGCAAAATTTCAAGTTTTAGGAGCTTGTTTAGGAAGCTGTGCAGGCTGAAGTCTCAACAACAAAAAAAAAAAAAAACAAAAAAAAACCCAAAAACCAAAAAAACCACTCACATAATAAAATGCAGAAAGAGTTATTGAAAGAACAGCAGCTTTTAATATAGTAGGTTGCAAGCAACACACCTTTAAGCCTACTCAAATACTACAGCGTAAACTTGAGTTAGATTTTTGTCCTGCAGACTCCTTGCTGTCTATAAAGATCATAAAGCTGTGGTCTATAAAGAAAGCAGGAGGCATTCCTAGGGAAATATCTGCTCTATATAAGGTAATTCTTCAGCTGCCTCAAAGCTGCTGAAGGATCCCAGCAGGAGCAACATTAGGCTCTTTTTGCTATTTTCTCTTAATGTTTGGCCCACACCAAGCATTGAGACAACCATGCTTGCTCTAACAGCAAGAAACACAAAGTATACTCAGCACAGCCCTTTCCATCACCCATGCACTAAGGCTCTTAGCCACATTTCCAGGAAAACCTTTTGGTGTCATATAGGACAAATGACCTAAAATCCCAAACTCCTTGTGTGACACACAGAATGGTGCTGCCAGTGATTTTGTCCACAAAGCAACCAAAAAAGCTACATTCCAGCGGCCACCTAGCTGCAGAGTCTTAGAGATGCTTTGACAAAGTGCGCTTACACATTCAGTGTCATGACTCTTCAGGGACCTGAATATTTATCTGCTGTGGTCCAAACATTAGACATAAAGACATTATTTCTCCACTTTGGTCCCTGTAGGATCTAATTGTTTAAGACAGCTCACAGCATGCCCACTGCATAAAGACCACCTGCAGTCCAGCACTAAGCACAGCAATTTGGGAAACTTTCATAATTACTTTAGTACACTCTTTTTACTAGAGTTTTCACCCAGGAATCAAAAGATCTGAATCAAAAGCTCCCTTCTCAGCCCAACCTTAACACCACAAAGTACTCGCTTTTGGTGGGGGTCAGGGAGGTAATTTCACCTAACTTTAAACATCTCCCTGACCTTTTTAGTTAATGATGCCAAGAGGAACATCTAAAACAGGTCGGAAACTGTCTGGTAGAAGTGCCTGTTCCATTCCTTGAACAGACACGGGGGTCTAGACAACTAATCAGCGCTATGATCCCAGGTGGCTGTTCCTGTTGTAGCTATCTGAGTTCAGGCACAATGGCCCTCCAGTTCAGTTTCATCGCATCTCTTGACTCTGGTTGTGACAGAAGCTTTTGCATCTTCTGCATAATGTTTTCTACCAGATCAGGTTTTGGCAGCACCTATGATCATCTATGTGCTCTAGCTAGTCTGGTGAGGTCCAGGTGACAGAACATCATTTACTGGAGAGAGCATGCCAGCCAAAATTGGAGACAACACTGTGGATTCTGTTAATGCCCACCCCTAATTATTCTCCTACTCTGTCGTTGCAACCTGATAAAGGATTGCAAAGGAGGAGAATATACTACTACTAAATTCACTCCATAAAACTGTTTGAGATCTTAAGATGAAACACACAATGTGAGTGCAGAGAAGGAATGTCATTATGACCCTTTCAAGTATAAATTACAACCGTTTCAGACATGGCTTCACATCATTTTCTGTATCTCTATATCTGTTCCTAATTGTAAATCCTCCTCTTCAACTAAGGCTGCCTTCAGTCTATACAACTGACCTTTCTGAGGTGTCCTTTTAAGTCAGATGCCAGTGAACTGAGGAAAAAAAAAAAGAAAACACCCTAAAAAAGGAAAGGAAAAAATGCAAAGGGAGGAAGAAAACTGAGCTGTAGGAGACTATCACTTTCTGCTGTGTTAGTATTTGCATCCAAGACCGTTTTTCATGCTGGGATGGTTTGGTTTTTTTTTTTTTCTCCTGTGTGTTGTCACGTGGTTGGCTTTTTTTGCAAGTGTTTGGGAATTAGAGACAGGCTGAAACTTTGAAATTTCTGCTGAGTAAAAGGCAAATGTAACTTTGCTAACCATGTGCCAGGGAGCTACTTCAATAGAAACCGGTGGGGTCAGCAACAGTCTTTCAGCAAAGAGTGCTGAAAGAGTGCTTATTTCTCAAGTCAGAAAAGTAAGGCTAGCGAAGATACACAAAAATAGTCTTGTAAAATCATTTCACAAATTGATTTTCTGATAACGTTACCACACTATCTGCTATTATCAATACCTTCCTACCTATAAGAACAGCTCCTTCTATATTCGAAAGGTTGAATGCCCCAGTGAGTCCAAGCCTAGATCACCTTTTTTTTTTTTCAAATAAGAATATTAATTAGATTTATAAGCACTTTTACATTCTCAAGTGAGAGAAGCAGTGTGGTTTAGCAAGGAATTAAGTCCCAGCATGCTAATTATGGTGCAGGCTTAGGTTGTCTGTGTCAGGTTAGATTATTCCAGGCTACAGATTTTCACTATTTATGCTGACCTCCTGACACACAGCAGCTCTAGGGCAGACAGGAGCTGTAATGTAATCCTGAAGTTGGCTCTAAGAAGCCATTCCCTGACAGTGAAGGTCTCTGAAGTGGATGCCAAGTCTGATGCAGCAGAGATATCAAATTTCCAGTTCTAAATAACCTAGTTGTGTTCAATTAATCAAATAAGATAACTGTAATTGGTTAAAAAACAAGTGCAAGAAAAAAAAAGAAAATACATTAACATACTGAACGGGTCCTTAACCACAAACTGCACTTGGTTTGTGCTTCTGGTTTGGCCTTGACATTCAATTGATGCCAACTAACAAACAAGCTCTCTCCAACCCAACCTACCACCAGCTGGGCATCATCTTCAAGGCACAGTCCCGCAAACTCACACATTCTTCCAAAAGCATCTAAAGATATTTGGCTACCCAGCTCCCAGTATATGCCAGTTCTTATCTTCTGTCTGTACAAAGATGAGGGGGGGAGAGGGAGAGGGGGAAAGGGAGAGAAGAAAAGACATTCTGAGATGTAGGTGGGATCTAGGACTACTGCCTGTCTGTATATAGATTTGATGGCAGGGGAAAGGAGCCTTGGGAGCGGGCAGCGTAGTTCTCCTTACATATAGCAACATACAAATGAATAAAAGGTGCATCAAGGTTTCATTTTCAAATGCATTCAGAACCACAACCATCTTCATAAAAGCTCATGACAAAGAGCAACTCTACTAACATAGGTGTGTTTCACTTTCCATTTCTCCACACTATATCTGCCTGCAGTGTCCAATTAGTGGATATGGGTGAAAACAAAATCTGAGAATTCTGGTAAGTACGGTATGTGAAAGTTAGGAGAAAGCATCCATTTCCAAGAGCAACACATAATGATTTATATTTCGTAGCACGTGAGATGTCGTTTCAGGGAAGACACATTGTGAACCACACACCAGTGATACGAATTTACCAGTTAGGATACCTTTCAGCGGTGAAATGAGACAGCATATTGATGTCTTGCAGAGCCCAGAAGCCTTCATTAAGTTAAAATTCATGTCTAAATTGCCCTAAGAGCAGTCATTAGTCTGAAGTCTTCAAGTTACCTTTTCACAGGGCTGCACATACTGTATTTGCTCATACTGATAAAATCTACAGCGCTTTCAGCTCTCAAGAGCTCATATCCCCTCTTGTGCTGCAAAGTGGTGGTACCCTTTGCCAAACAGCAACTTTTTTTTAAGGCTTTTAACTCTACTCAGTGCAAGTAATACAAACTGCAACTCTGATTTAAGAGACCACAGGGACAGAACAGCTGCAGCATTTCAGCTCCAGGAACTTTCCTTTGAATGTGCTGCATTCTTCATTTTATGTGGATTCTCAAGTGACAAATCAAAGAGGGGGGAAAGAGCCAAGATAACAGAACGAGAAAGCATATACCAAAAAGGACTTCCAGAATCAGTCTGTTGTTTATAAGTGGCCTCGGGTACTGGGATTACTTACATATGAGTTTTCTGGAATGCAACATCTTCTGGCAGAAACCACCTTTTCAGAGCAGGGGTTCCAGAAGTGCAGCCCATGGCTCTGCAGACTGTAAAGCACTGCTGTATAGTCCATGCTGGACCTTTTTCACGTAGCTGCTTCTGGCAGACACAGAGCTATAGCAAAGGGTCTCTGTCCACTATGCTAGAACCAAGTTTTACAGCTATGTGTTCCAGAAGGTAATGACTGCAGCCAAAGTGACCCATGGAAGAGTCGTCCCACAAGAGTCCGGACTGTGCCCCAGCCATAGAACCAGATCCTGTGTACTCCCTCAGCTCCACCTAATACTCTCCTTGGCAGGGAGAAGCTGTTGCATCGACCTGTTCCAGGAGTATTTATGTCATCCAGAAAAGGAGAGAGTTTCCACTACTGCAAGGGCAGAAAAAGAAAAGCAGTCCTTACCTGATATGTGGACATGAAAGGGGATTGAGGAATGTTACTACTTCTGTAAATGAACTTTTATGATTTGCTCTTGCCTGATAAAACTTTGGAATTCCTGCCTTAGATAGGATGTAGGACTATAAACCTCTCAGTGGAGATCATGTTTCTTTTCTGGTAAAAAAGAACCATTTTCTTACTGTGGTGTTGGACTCCTTTATCAAGCACTGGCACACACACCTTCCAATGCGCTAACATTACCTCCTTGCTCCTCTGGTGCCAGCACTTGTTACCGACATGCCCCCATACACACATCCTTTCATTTGCTAGGTTTCCCAAGATATTGTTATGAGCCTTTTTTGGGATACCCTCCCCACCTTGCTAGTACTGAATCCTTGGACTAGAAACATGATAAAATCATCTGCAAGGGAAAAAAATGTGTTGAATTACAAGAATCTCTCTGAGATATGAAAAAAATCAGAAACTTTTTCGTCCTTACCAAGCTGTATATATTGTGTCAAAACAGCTTATTCCAAGTTTATCTATCAAATTTAATTCTGTATAATTGGCCCTTGAACGCAGTTGCATCAGCCGCCACTGTACTTTATCAACACAAAGCAAACTCTTCAAGCATCCAGTTGCTTAGGATTTTCTTATCCTCCTAAATACCTGATTCATAAGTTCCCTCATTCATATCTGTCAATAACAATACAAACAATTCTATCAGCTGTGCGTCATTACAGTTATCCCAGGAGCAGAAAACTTTTGAACCTATGACACAATTCCTGAGTCTGCCAGAGAGAGAAGTTCAAGCTCATCACATGCACTGCCTTACTGGCAGTGGTCCAAGCTGGATCGAACTCAGAGCACCCATACTTCTTATACTTTTATTCTGATAATACTTGCAGTTATAAGGAAAAAAGAAACCTGGAGTGCATGTAGTGTTTATTGCACTTTGCATCACAAAAATGAATGCAACTAGAGGTAAGGTGAAGCACCTTCTGTTCAATCAACATCATTTAGTATTTGGTTACATAAATAAGAGGTGAAAAGAATAATAATAATAATACAACGTAAAAATATTATGTTTAAGTCAAATATCAACTGCATGCCAGATACTTTTTAATATCATGGGTTTTATAATAAATTAGTAAGATGTCTGGCAAAAGAATTCAAATTGTGAGCTATCAGAACTTTGCTAACATACAAAACAAAAGGACAGGAGAATATCATGTTTATACTTTTAACTTTATAAATGTCACAAGCCTTCTGCTACCTGAACACTGTCTCCTGCTTTGTTCCAACACGTATCCCAACGTATACCTGAGCATGCAGAGTCTGAACTCACTGCTGTCAGGCTGTATTACCCTATTAGATTTATACTGTATTAGATGTGACACCTTGTCTTTGCAAGTTAAAGATATCACTACATATTGCTCCCCTTAATTATACTGCTGTTTGATATCACTACAAAAGAAAATGAAACCTACACCCTGTAGAATTATTTATGACACACTTCCATAATTATGCAGATATATACACTACACAGAGAAACAATTTGCATTAATACACCTTGGAAACAAATATTTTCTCAAGAATAAAGAACACGAATATTCTTGTGAGACATCTATAGGCTATCCACCGAAATAATATCTTTTAACAGAAGGATCTACTGGTAAGAGGGACCCATATAAAGAAACAATTTACAACAGCATACATTTCTTTCACACGGTCATATAAAAGTTAAACCAGAAATAATATCATTTCCCTTTGTCCTATATCCTTATAGTAATAAAGCCATACAAAATCCAACTTTTCCACCATTATTTGCTGCAATTGAACACTACATATAAGATGTAATATCTGTGCAATAATTAGTGATTGCATGCTATGACTTACTAATAAAGAATTATTTTTTTTATTTTTGGTAAAACTCTTCGTATATAATGGAGAACAAGCAAAACAGAGGCAAAAATATTTTCTGTTATGTTCTTATGTGCAAAACAAAATAAGGTAAACAAAATATAACTTCCTTGGGCAAAAAATATCTGCAGGTAGCAAGAAAAAAAAAGAAACATATTAAAAATATAAACATTTGAATTATATATTATATTACTTCTGAAATACACTTTGGGCTCAAATAAGTTACCGCTTCACAGGGTTGGGACTGTATCTTTTACTTCTACAACAGATCCTTCTATACCCATACAAGTAGGTGCTACAATGCAATATTTAATACAAAATCATCATCAGTTTGCTCTAATACAACACAGCTCTACACAACTGAAGTCAACACAATGTCTACTGATGGTTGCAATAGGAGGAGGACTAATCAGAGAGACAACTTACAGCAACCAGGCTTGTACAAAGCAGAACTGTGTGCTACACGGCATCTCCTTGCAAAGAGCAAAGCTGTTTTCAAGGTACTACCCTACCCCATGCAGGCAAGGTGGCAGAGCGTAGCCACGGGACAGAGAGATGGCTGTCTCACGAGATTTTACATTCTCTAAAATCAATAGCAATTCAGCTGCAAGAGTACGAGCCTGTTATGTTCTATCATCTTCCCTTATTATGACTATTTTTAGGAACATCTAAAGTTTGTTGGTTTTGCGTTTGACATCTGACTAACAGAATAATCAAGAGAGCTGCAGCAGGCAGAAAAATGAGTTCCTCCAGCATTGCTCAGCCTCTGAAACAGGACACATACAGATGACTAGTGCCTAGAATATACCTTTCTTTGCACTGACCCTTATTTCCTGATTTATTGGAACAAACATAAATAACATAGCCATTTTAAATGAATGAGAGGGATACTAGGAGCATCTTTTCACATTCTGGAATGAATATGGTTCTTTTACATCATTTCCCAGTAGTCAGTACATCGTCATTGTTACATGATTTTTTAATAGTTATGACATAAATTGGAAGGGAGTACCTCAAACAGCAGAACCCACTTCTGCAGTGCAGACTGCATTCAACATTAAAGATGAGATAAACGTACATTACATAAATTTTCTTCTGGGGATCTAAAGTGCAAAAGTAAAAAAAAATGCACAGAAGGGGAAAATTTTGTTTGACTGCCCTCCAGTCTTGACAATCATATTGCTCTGCATTGTATGAACACTAATACACAACATAAAAGAACTATGACTAACCAAAAAAAAAACCAACCCAGAAATGATAAAAACCTGCAGTGTCTACAGTATGTTTTGTTTGTCTGTTTTATCAGTTGAATTGCCCAAGGAAGACCCAAAGGGTGAAATAACGGCTGTAAGTGAATTCAGAGTGCCGAGAACATCTTGCAGGGAGGATGCTGAATGACAGCAGTGGTTTTGAGCTGTGGTTTCAAGAGTGCCTCGATACACTGACTAGAGATGTGACTGCCCCGCATCATGATCCTGCCTGGTACCAGCCTGAAGCCATTATCAGCCACCTGCTGGGCAGTTTATGTGAGCCGAGTTGGTAATATCTACTCCATACACCAGAGACTGAACAGGCATAATAGAAACTCAAGTGATAATGATTTTTATTTGGCAGCTAATGTGGGGTTTATTTATCCAGCACAAGTTCTGCTAGAGCTGGTGCCTGGAGCTCATTCTTCCACAACGGGATATGAACAACTTCCTCAGTCAGAGCAGTGGTTATTCTCGTGCATTAGAAACATGGGAATAAAGCTCCGCGAGACTAAACTTTAGATATCTCCAGTGATTTGATTTTTCTGAGCAGCTGACTGTTTGTCCCATCGTGCCTGTCTCCTTTCTTTTCCTTATTCCTTGCCTTACTCTCTCGCTTTCCTCTGGCTTTTGGTTTAGCTCAGCCTTTCCAGAGCCCATCCCTCTCACAGCTCCACCTGGTGCGATAAGAATGAGGGAGCTCCCTCACCACTTGCAGCCACAATTTTTCTCCTTCATCTCATTTGTTGTGTTTTCTCTTCACCTTCGGCAGCTCATTCCTCAGATCTGCAGGAATGTCCCTCACAAAGCCCAGCCCCTGATTTACCCTTGGGCACCTCCATATTAAATACAGCCACCAATAACCCCATGCTCTGAACCCCGACCTCTGTTAAGAATCACAGTTTAAAAACCTAGAGGCTTTGTTAAATTTATTAGAATATCCAGCAATAAAGTTAGGCATGAAAACTGAACGAGTTTCTTCCTTTCAGCAAAGACATAGGTCAGGCAAGGATTTCTCCCCTCAAGGAGAGAGGGGAAGTCCACTTACTGTCTGGGTCACGTAACACCTCTCCTCTTTCAGAAGTTCTCTCAAATTCACACTCTGACAAATCTGAAGGTCTAAAATTCACTCAAACAAAAAAAAAAAATCAAAACCCACAAAAAACCTGAAAAACTTCTCTTGTGCAATAAAACCAGGGAATGTTAATGGACTGTGCTTCTTTTTACAACCCTATTGATTTTGCAACAATTAAACCTTAAAATTTTATAGACTTTTTGATATTTGTAATATATTTATTTGGAACCATCGTTTACCATGAGAAGCGTTATTACAAAATCTACAGCTACTTCCCTAAGTAAAAGGTGCTCTTTTGGATATCTTTCTCCCACTCACAAATAGCAAACTTAGTATTTTTATTCTTCAGTCCCCTGACTCACTGTATACCTTTGCAATCGGTTTTTGGCTGTAGATTTTGCTCTGGACTGAACTGTATCGCTTCAGTCAGGTTAACTTCTTCAGCCACAGAGAGCTGGTGATACTAACTGTTACTGCCAGCAGTTACAGCAAAGAAGTAGGATTAAAGGAAGCACATAATCAGTTCTGTTATTTTTCTTTTGTATTTGTGAATCATCTACAAAGAAATCTAACTTTTCACACATTCTTAATTACCAAAATTATTTCAGCAAATAGTTATTAACATTATTACACATTAGGAAAATTTCCTCTCTAAGTCAGATAGGCCTTTCATGAAGTCTAGTCCGCTGTGAAATCAATGACAAAATTATCATTAATTTTCTGGCACTAAGATTCATTGTATACTTTGTCTATTCCCTGACTACCTGTAATTAACTTCCACCGAAACTTCCCTCACACAAGTCCTACTTTATTGACTGTGTGCTCCAATAAATACAAATAAACAAACACGGTTCAACTTGTAAATTTTAAAATCAGATAGATTTGCAATTTTAAATGTTTTCAGCAAATATCTCGAAACCAAAGATTAATATTTGCCTTCCTTGACACTTCTTATCTTCTCTCCAGGGTACATTACCCCCCATTAGTAAAATCTGAGCACTTGAATAATCACATGATGAATATGAAAGATCACTGTACTGGTGAGTACTGGGATTCTGCTGGCCAGCCCATGAAGAGATTACATGATACCCATCTAAAGCTGTGCTGATTTGTTGCAGCAGGCAGTAGGAACTACAGAAGATAGATGAAAGGATTATATCTGGTCTTTAGGGAATGGGTAATTAAGACCTATAATAGAGGAAACCCACAAGAAAATCTTTGAAACAGCCAAGCTCAGGAAAGAGAATTAGGTCAAAATACTCAAATAACATAAAATCCTAGAGATGAAGGGGAATTCTGGTTTCACTACAGACATGCTCCTGCTCATCTAGCACTGGTTGTTTGAAGGTTAAGTATCTGATCTAATTAAAAAAAATCTCTGCAAAGCCATTAGACTAAAAAAGAAGACCGCAGAATATGATTTATTGTAAGAAAAGCAACAGAACCAAACCAAAAAAAGAACCCACCAAAACAAACAAACAAAGAAACCAACCAACCAAATAAAAAAATACCCCACAAAACGCACAAAGGCTGTCAGGGAGCAACAAGGGCCTGTCTGCTCCCTAAGGGGTGTTAACCCAGGTGTGACAGGGGGGCCCCATGGGGACCAGCAAGGCAGAGTGTCACCAGCCAAGGCCCTTCCACCATCCTGAGTTGGGGAGCAGGGCAGATCCCAAGCTGATGGCCGTGTCCAACCATGAGTTCAAGTCATAAGGCAATACCACAGTGATAAGACAGGTCCAAGTTCAGGCCAAGAAGCCAGTCCACAAGTTGAGGTCTGCACCAAGGAGATCCATGGCCAGGAGGGCATCACTGTGGCTGTGCTAGAGACCAGTGCTCCTCCAGTGTAGCTCGGGGCAGAGGCTAAAGAATCTAATGGGTGGAAGTCCCAAGTAAGGCTGCTCATTAAGACCTATTAGTACCTTCAGGGCCCTGGCACAAATCCAGCCTTCCACAGTTTTACAAAGACAGCAAAGCACCTGCATTTTAGCCAGAAATCCATTGCAACTCAGGAAAATGCTCAAGGAGTTAAGGCACTTATCTCTTACTGACTTCAATGCACTTTTAAGCAAACCTAGTCCCACCATTACAAATAATCTGTATGTTTCAAAGTAATCTAATACTCACCTGTTTTGGTCAACCAATGGTTTTAATGGAACTGTTCCATATTTCTCCTTCCATTTCTGGCTACTCATCTTTAAGTATGTGTTAAATCAGCCTGGAGACTTGACTCTTTTTCTGTCTATTCCAAGTCTGAGGCAGTGTGGGGAAAGTGGCTCAGATGTTGGTCAAGTTGCTCTATAACAGTTAAACAGAACAAGATTTTATTGATCGTGTGGCTTTCCTGAGCGATTACTCCCAACTGAATTACACGAGAAAAAAAATCACAGTACTTTTTTGTAATCATAATTTTCTGTTTCTCTGACTTGACATGGATTTTTTGCTCTCAATCTTTCAGTACAGCCTGGCATTTGTTCCCATTCTTGGGCTTCGAAAGCAAAGACTCAAGTATTTCTTTTTTTCTTTTTAGGAAAGAAAACCAATTTTCCTGACCCAAAACATGTCTGCATAATGTTTCAAGTGTGTTCCATCTGACAGCCAAAAATTTTACTGCACACTTTATGGTCAGCTAAGTTCTGGTGTTGTTTTCCCTTCCTTAACTACCCCAAAAGTCCAGCGGCTTCTCATGTATAAACAGGAAAACAATCTGCTGCAAGTGCCATAGTCAAAACCAGTAAGATTACATTTAACCAGTGCCGAAATGTGAAGTTTAGTATCAGGCAAAGATACCTATACTAACTCTATTTTATTATTTGCTTCCCACCAGTGTCAGCAATAGGCTGTTTACCTCTCAAACGTAGAGGTCATCCCACCCTCGTATCTCAAGGAGTTCCAATTCAGCTAATGACCTACAGTTTGATCATCTAATACATTCTTGCTCTGTATGAAGTCCTCTTATAGGTATGGTTTAAAATTCATCCCTTTTGAGGACTGGTATAAATTCTACAATTTCCCAGTTGTACAGTTTTGACTAAGGGTCTGATCCTGCAGCTGTTAATGGCTCAGCTTCAGACCCTAGTGCAAAAAAGAAACCGCCGGGCCCTGATGTTTTTCATTCAAAACATACAGTGATACTTTTAAAGCCAGCAAATGTTTCATGGTCAAGCTATAAATTCTATACATACAGTCCGTATTAGGTAAATGGAATTTACCTAAAGATAAAAGCAATTTCCACATAGTCTTTCCTCTATAAAACCTAATGAGCTTTCAGAGAGTGGAAAAAAATACCAGAGAAAAGGTTAACATGAAGTCACAATGTCATCGCTGGTCATAACTTGTACCCTCAGCAGAATCTAATGCTGAAACCATCATCACCAAATCAATATAGTCAAAATTGCTACCCTGAAGTACATTTGTCAGTGTCAGAAATATTAACAATATCTAGAGTGAAATAAAAACAAGTGTTTGTCAACTGTTGTTTTCAGCACTTGGGCTTGGGAACAGTGGAAAGACAAGGGTTGGTGAAACAAACCTGCAAAACACATTATATTGAATCACAGCCTTGATAATAATTTATCTTACTCCTTTTGATTAAGGATTGCCTCAAATCCCCCTCTGAACAAGCCTGCCTGAATGGGCTCCCCAGGGACCTACACGTGTGGATGGAGGAACTGTCACCAGAAAATCAGGAGTGGAAACCTAAGTACCACGAGATAACACATGAAAATCTCCCAAGAACTGGCAAACTGAGGACACCAAGAACCTGGTGAACGTGTCCATCAACCAGCAGTGGGATAACTCCGACCACACCAGGAGAAGAAATGGGCTGCTACGTGCATACAGAAACTACAGGTACAACACACACCTGCTGACACAAAGGACCTCAGAGGAGTTTCCAAACGCCTGTCTAGAAACCGTGGCTGCATCAAGATAACCATCCATTTTGAGTAAGTGTGCAGCAGGGTTGGCCTCTCACTGTTGCTCCAGCTGTGTGCAGATGTGTGAACTGTGCAAAGGAGCAAGTGAATGAATAGTGCCAATAGTTTTCTGCTATTAATAACTCAAGTCTATTAATAAAAACAACACTATAAAAGGTGTTTTCACAAATATGGTTGTGCTCTGTGTCTCCCCTTCAGATGCAATCCCCTTTGAGGGAAGCTTACCACACTTCATCAGGTGTATTTGAAGCATGCAACAAAATACAGTCACAATCTTTTTAAGACCTCAAGATGCTACTTCTACAGCCATTGTAGTAGTATTATTACTGACAGTAGCAAGAAATGGCTGTGGTTCAGGAAAAAAAAAAGAATGTCTCAACTTCACTTTGCTATCTTGTTTTATACCAGCTGAGTGTAATGTGCTTCACTTGTAAACAAGCATTTGTTCTGAGCTTTTATAAAATGGCAGTGAAATGTAATAAGCTAGTATCATGGTGCGGACAAACAGGAGAACAGAACTGGGTTGCACAAGCATTTCCAAGTTAATGAATCACACGATTTGCAACCTTATTGCTCCTTTACCAAGGAGCACAAGCCCGTGTAGTTACAATAAAGGCATTCCTTTTTTCCTTAAATAATAATCATATAAGGTATAATCTATGTAACATGCATTAAATAAAAAAAAAAAAAAAAAAAAGAGATTTTGGAGTTTTTAAGTTTAGTGCACTGATGCCAGGAACTGGAACCAATAAATCATAAAATAAATACCGAATAAGGGAGAAGGCATTCAATTTGATGAATCAACCTTTATAACATAGGTCTATCAGTTAGCAGCTTGTACATGTCCTTGGACTGTCCTGAGGTGTCCAGGCAAGATCAGTAAGGGAAGTGAGACTAGCAAAAGGAGCAGCTGGAGTTTCGAAGGTAGATCTGGAACCTTGTTCATCTACAGAATTGCATGCTGATTTATCTAGTTCACGTCTCTAAAATAAGAAAATAACAAACTCACATTTGACATTTCATGCTTCAGGTATGTTCACAAGTTAAAAATATTTTTTAAATCAACAGTAACTGATGTGTATATATTTGAGATAAGAAAACATTTTTGCTTTTATAATTCAGTAAAAAGCTTATTTTTCAGATAGACGTTCCTGAATTAACCTGATACCCAAAAACATACTCAAGGCTGTCATGGTCCCAGACAGAATTGTACGATAGGAGTAAAAATTGTAGACACCAAAAGAGAAGCTGTATTTTCAAAAAATAAGTTGATTTCTACAGTAGAATTCTAGATCTTGGGTTGGGGGGGAGGCGAGTTCCTACTGCCTCCCCTCCTCCCCCAAACTAATGCCATTCACAAAGTATAGCAGGACATTCCGCTCTAAACCTGAACTTCAGTTTACAGTCCTTTGCTGATACTTTCATATTTAGGTCAAAGGATTATGCTAATGCAAAATCACAGCAGAGAAATTAAATACAGGGAGGAATTTTAACATGCGACAATGCAGCTCACCATGTCCTCTGCCTCCCTGACAGAATGAACAGCTAATATCAGTGCTTAAAAGTGCCTGCAGTGTCACTCATCTGCAGCAGAGGTTGGAATTTCCTGATTTCTTTACACTTACAGCCATATATGCTATCAGGCTGCCTTCTTACGCATAATGCTCATATGGGTTTGATTATAATTATAGATGATAATGTCCAGCTTCTAAGTAACATTTTTCAGCAGTGGATTTCAAAGCATATCACAAAGGCAGCCAGCATTTTTATTATCTTTTTATATGTGGGAGAACAGATTCAGAATAGGAAAGTGACTTATACCAGCTCTCTTCACCCACCAGCACAGAGCCCAAAATAGCACATAGCCCATAAAGCAAAGTTTTACAGTAGCAGCTAATCTGTTATCAATAGTTGTTAAAAATCACAAAGACACTCGGATATTGGAAAAAGTTAAATTTTTGCTCTGCTCTGACAGCAAGAAAAGTATTTGTGTGTCTCTGCTGAACTAATGTAAAAGAGTGCCCAGCTATGGGCAATAGCATCTTTAAACCAGCAGACAGACCACCTAACAGGGGTCTCCAACCCACTCCCTCTAAAAGTAAATTGGAAGAGAAAATGGGAAGTTTTAGCAGTGCAGACAGATAAAGTCTGGGAAAAAAAACAAGCAGAAGAAGCAAAAGAAAAAACAATATGATCTGCAACACCAAAGGGCGATACGGATCATAAGATAACTGAGAAATTGATTCAGCCATGAGACCATCCAATAAGGCATATTTCCCTGACAGGTGGAGTCAAAAGGAGACCACCAATCTCAAACCCTTCGCTGGGGAGTTCCTCTCAGCCCCAGGGCTGGCCACACTCTGGTGGGGCTTTGCCAAGACCATGGTTTGGTGCCGGAGCCTGTAACATACAATCATATCAGAGCAGATCACTAAAAAACCCCAATTCCTCCATTGTCTTTCATAAAACAGCCAGGATGCTCAAAATATGCTGTTTGGGGTTTTTTTTACAAAAAAACCACATAAAAGCATAGAGAGTGTCAGTGGTGGGGCCACCTAGCACGTCCAGGCTCAGACAACGATTCTGAAGTGACCATCCCGGAATTGGTTCCTGGCTAAGTGTGCCAGCAACTCAGATTTAGGGGACAGCTGCCCACCAGGCAGCAAGGGCCATCTGGTCCTGGTCCACGACACCAATGGGTTACACAAAACCATCCACATCTGGCCTCGTGAAAGTAAAGGAAAAGCAATGCTAGGCTGAAAAAAATAAAGATAAAAATATCTCACATGAAATACTTGTAGAAAGAAACAGATAGAGTGAATTATACAAGTGGGAGGGGGCATCTATTGCATGTAGTACTAGACAGGGAGGAATTAGGAGTGGGGTCTCTCTAAATGCCACTGGCATAGCCCATCCTCCCAGAGATTCAGGTACCAGAGCAGTGGGCTGAGAACACTGGCTCTGATCTGAAATCTGATGACATCAATGGAAGCGTTTCCTCTGGCATCAGGAGATTTTGGATCACACCCAATATCAACAGCAGCTTTGAACTGAACAAACTTTCAGCATTACACAGATCTTCCTTGGGCTCTTTCTTTTCCAGTTTTATTTAACACAGAATGACAGTCCCTTTTGCAAATTAAACAGCTGGGGAACAAATTAGCCAGATCTACTTACAGTATAGGAAATTAAGAATGTGAGTTAAATTTTTGCAGTATCAGTGAGAAAGCTGTGGAAGTTCCTGAATTAAATTAAGATTAAAATTCACTCAGTGAGATGGGCTCACTGGTTTGTTCAGTGTGGTCACACCTCCCAGATAGTGGGAATACAGAGCACGGACCAGCATGCCTCGCAAATCTGCAGGGGGTTGTTCCAGTTGATATCACATACACACAGTAACCTTCCCCATAAGCCTAAACTAATTTAACTTAAGAGAATGTAGAAAAAGTCAGTTTAATAAAAAGGTAGAGGGAAAGGATAGGAAATAAGGCAGCTAAGAGTGAAAGGAGTGCTTGGTTTCACAGAGGAGTTGCACACAAAATTAGCATGCTCACGTATATTTGGTGAAATACATAAACAATACCAACAGTGGGTTTTGTCTCAGATTTTTGTTTTTCTAGGTAGCTTCCTCCAGAATACTGATGCAACATCTTTACTTCATCTATTAACACAGTCCTAGAAAACTCAGCACATCAGTAATTAAAATAAACAAGCTGAGCCCTGCCCCCCCCAAAAAAAAATCCCAAAGCACACAAGCATAGCAGAAGGACCTGCAAGACAAAAGTTTGTAAGACATGAGCATGGCCACAGTCTGGAAGGGTTCCCTTCCATTGCTGCTCAGAAGTTTGTTCCCAAACGTATTCCCATACATAAATCAGTTCTCTACACCTTAAGATAGGTAGATAAGAAATATGATGTGGATTTTGTTGTTGTTCCTTACATTTTCATTTCTTGGCCAACAGCAGGAACACAACATAAGGCAGCAGACTGACAAAAAGACAGATGCAGAGACATTCAGGAGTGAAGGTGAAATCAAGAATGTGAGGCAAGGAAATGTCAGGGATGGGGTAGAAATGAGAAATCTGTATGGATAAGACAAAGAACTACTGGGCAAGCAAACTGGATCTGGAAAGGCAAATGTGATAAGAGACTCAGTAAAGAAAGAAAATACCAAGTGAAAAAGAAGACAGGACATGAAAAAAATAGCATAATATCACTTAAAAGTTGGCATAACATATACACAGAGCAGGGCTGAACTAAGGATTCAATACCAATGTTCATTCTGTCATTCACTGACTTTTTTTTGGCAAGCACTTAACGTCACAACCTTAATGAATGTCCTTTTAATGTTATTTTTGTGTGCTTATAGCACCTTATCTGAGAGGCTGAGACTTACCCATCACAATTGTCATTTTCAGATTTAAATGCTTCTGGAGCAACCAGAGCATAAAAGTGTGTCAAAACACCACTTTACATGCCCAGCTCACTCAGCTCTAAAATTATTTTCTTTGAAATCTTTTGAAAAAAAAAAAATCACTTCTGAGAGAAGAACAAGCATGAAAAATTGCACACCAATAAGTAATTTGGGGGGGCAAGGGGGCATTATAAACCATGTACAAAGGTAAATTAGAATGAGTCATGTCTGTGCCATCTAAACTGTGGGGTACTGCCATAAATACGATGAGTTTGCTAGTAATCCTCAGGGAAGTCTTCCCAACAACAGTTTTCACTTAAAAGATTTAAAAAGAATCTTCACAATGTAATCCATGGTTTGGAAGCCTTAGGACTTAGGAACTGCACTACATCCTTTTTTATGGATGGAATCCAAGCACGAGACATCTTGCCTAGCATCAGAGATCTCCTGTGCTCAGTATAGTTAGATACATTAGTGGATATCTCTTTGCAGATCCCTTTAAAGGGTGCTGTGGATGAAAAACTACTGCAAATAATTGGGTGACAGACAACTTAAAGAACTGCCTCCAGTGGAAGCAGTTAAAACTTGCAAAAGATGCGGAGACCCTAAGTAGGCCATTTCATTAGGAGCAAACAACCTATTTTTGTGTCATATTTATTTATTTCAACTTATCTTTGTACGTTTGACAATGTAGACAAGAATTTCTAAAGTCACCTTATAAAACAGTCTTATACGATGGCCTTTGAGATCTTTTCTTGATATTACATGTGATCTGTTTTGCTTGATCTTCAGCATCTTAAACATACATTATTCACAATGCCGGTTGCAATAAGCATCAAGAGACTATTTTCTTCACCTAGAAGATGGAGATCACAGATCTCAAATGACAGAGCAGGTGGCAAATGTTCAGAACAGATGAGAGCACTGACTAACGAATGATCTGCAGCCTCAGCACAAACAGCCTCTGGTAACCTTTGAGATTCTTCTTGTGAGCCCCCCGCTTTCGCCAACGGCCAAGACTAGTCACCTAGTTATAGTCATCGGGCAACACTGTACACATTGCTCTACAGAAACTGATGGAGCCAGAAGGGTAGTGCTACATTAGTTTAGACTGTAATAACCTAAAATCTGTAGCTTCTCCTTTTGATTACTCTAAATCCTACCTTCATTTACTGTAAACGTTCAATTAATAAGTGGATTCTAATGATTTTATTGCTACAATCCACATTCATTACTCTGGAAGAACGTCATACTTTCTAACTTTTTTATTTTTTTAAAAAAGCAAATATTTAGCCTTATTTAAAGGTTTATTTGAATAAAACCCTCCTTGTTTTAGTAATATAAACGAAGGCACTCGGTGCCACCAGCAGTAGGCATTCAGTGGACAAGCATCAGTTACTTACGTGAGGCGAGGGGTTTTCTTTGCTGCTTTTAATAAACCTCTGTGTTGTAGGCATCTCAGATTACTGCTAGAGGTTTGTGCCACATCTGCTGCTCATGAGATACAAGACAAGAATCTACAGTTAGCACTTTTGAAAGTGCTTTTATGTCATGCTTTTAATTTCATTTCTGCAAGCTTGGATAATTTTAAAATTGCTTCGTTTGAGCATTTTAGAATTGCTAAGTTTTGAGCAGCCAAAAGGGGAGATGCAAAATAACCCCATTCACTTTCCGTGCTATTAAAAGCAGCTCATTGGGATTGGCTGGAACAATTGACACTAAAAGAAGCATCTATAACTTAATGAAATATCAACAATATTGCCCTAGCACCACACACAAATAGGTGGAATTCTTTGTGTCTTTATCACTGTCAATTGTCTCCAAACTCTGCATTCTCCCAGGAAAGATTCATGGCTCAGGCTGATATGTTGCTGCCTCTGCAAAATCAAGACTCAGCCAAACAGCAGCAGCAGTAAATGTTATAATGTCCCATTCAATCCATTGTTCCAGATGTGACTTTCAGAGCCTAGCAGGACTGCTTATAAAACAATGTTATTAAAAAGCCATTTTGATCTTTCTCCATAATATTTGTATTTATTAGAGAAAGGAAAATAAGTACAAAACCCACTAGTGTTGTATTGAAGAGTGATAAATTAAAACCTCAAATACAGGAAATGAAAATACTCTGATCCTCCTAATATCAATGCCTCTGAGTATGTATATGGAATAAATTTAGCCGTATATTTATATTTAAGCAATCCAAATGATAATTAAAGCTACCACATACGCTGGGTAGGGGAAGTAAGACAGTCGCATCAAAATGAAAACAGAGTACCTTGGGTTTTCATTTCCTGCTTTTTTTCTGGATTTCTATTTGTAAGCTTGAAGTTTCGTTGCTATACATTTTAGTTTTAACATCCGTGCATGAAAATAAATAGATAAAGCATATACATACATATGTATGCATATTCATGCGTTTTCTGCATCTCTGAAGCAAAGCATATAGAGAGTACTAACACTGCTGCTTCTTTCCCAGAAAGAGGTGTAAGTTCCAAGAATCTGGTCGTATCTCAAGGATGACATATTTCAGTCTCCCAGGTGAAAGGAGGTAAGGAGGTAGCCAGCTGGCTCATGTGAAGTTAAATCTCCCATGCCAGCTGGACAAGAATGAGTATCACTGTTAACTTTGGAGGCTGCTACCTGCCTACTGACTACAGGAAGACCAGAAGAGTTAAGCAGCAAAATCTACATGCAAACAATTTTCCATTCCATATGGAGTTGTCATTATCCCTCTGAGTATAATTAGGTTTGCCAGATTTATAGTGCTGTATGCAGCAATACACGGAATCAGACTGCTCAGCTGCTTGCCACTCACGCAGCATTTCCAAGTCAGGCCTCGTTACCCTCCTGGCAGTGAGTGATGCGGGGAAGAAGGCACATTAGAACTCCTCCTGGTCCTAGAGGGAAGCTGACAAAACTCTTGAAAGAAGAAAGGAACGAGGCGCTCAGCAAAAGTGAAATATGGACATGCTTCTAACCCTTCTGCATCCTAAAACCCAGGTAACTGGTTATAGTCTTTCAGTCCAGGTACAGCCAGTGTGTCAGTCTGGGTACAGCCACAAGGTATGACTTAACTTATAACCACCACTTTCATTGACTCTCAGCTGCTGAACTTGATGGAATATACAGAATATTTAATTTCTTTCATTTTTCTGTTTCACTAACTTAGTATAATCATTACCACATTTTTGCAACGTTGCCAAATACACCTTAACATGCCACTTGGTTTGAAACCCCTGAGGCAGAGGCTGTGGCTGGACTCACATTGTAAGGTGTCACAGACTGTTAAATTGATGATGTGTGTTTAAATTTTATAGACCAAGAAACTAAAGGGCAGAGTCTGACTCACGCTTATCCAGCAGATCCGTGGCAGGGATGAGAACAGAGCATGCATGCCTTGACCTCCATCTTGCACATAAGCCAGATGCAGTGTCTCTTGATTTAACCTGTACATTTAGTGAAGAGACGGTTGCTAGAGTTATGGTACCCCGGCTAACCAAGACCAGTGACACAGCAGGTATTTGGAGCAGCTCTTTCCACAGTTCTGTGTGAAATGCTAAGAATAAGTATAATCTCCTAGGAGGAAGTCGACTTGTTTAAATTAAATCATCGTAATTCTAAATCTTCATTCCAGATGTAAACAGACACCCCCCCAAAAAATCACCAAAAAGGCCACCTGAATGCTACTGTATTCTGTACCTCCATCTGACCCCAGAAACACAACGAAAAAAAGAAAATACACCGACCAAGGCAGATTTTAAACTATATCACACATAGTCAGCATTAACATAGAGAACTCCTTCACCCAAGATTTCAGCCATATTTCTCATCCATGAAAATGGGAACATCTGTCTAAATCATATCAAGCTACTTACTGTTGTGAATATAGTAAGTTGTGCTCATGATGCAATAGGGCAATATCAAAAATGCTGAGAACTTAAGTGATATAAATACAAGAAAATTAATAAAATAATTCATGAAGTAAGCACGTCTATTCCAGACTTTGCAGCCTACAGTCCTGAGCCTTGGTGGTCAAGAACACAACCAAGGTGCACTGCATCTCTTCCTGCCTGTCCATTAGGGCTTGCTTCCCTTTCAGCTGGGAAAGAAAAGGCAACCTTAGGTGTCCTTGTACAGACAAAGTCTTAGCATGTAACAAGAATTGCTACCAAAGACTCAGAGTTCACTAGCTGGAAAAACCTGGTCACACAGATTGCAATGACCATGAACCGTAAGTACAGACATAAAACAGATAAATGCAATCCTATAACACATCACACATGGTATAAGAAGTCAGAGTACTGTATATTACATCTGTAAGCCCTTATCTAGAATTAAGCTTACAAATTCCAATTACCTGTTTTCATGACGAATTAAGACTACTACAGGTCAGAGAAGGGCTAAGATGTTCAGAGGAATTAAGGTTATCTTACACGAAAGGCACCAAATTCACTAAAAACAGAAAAGTGGCAGAGAGAATTCTGGACCACTGCATATGAATACACCAGGGTATCAGCCTTGGAGGGAGAGAAGAGCTGTTGAAGTGCAGCGCAAACTGAAAAGACAATGCATATAAAGGCCATAAGTAAGCATAGACTGGACCCTCCATAAGACAAGCGTGTTTCTAAACTACCCTGCTCATCCAGGTAAAAGGAGCAAACATCCTAACCAATTTTAATGAAGCTGGTACATTTGTAAATTTGTAAATATGACAATACGCTTAGCACAGCAGCTTGGATTTGATGGTCTATGAAATCCTTTTCACTTCTGTCATCACATTTTTTGCAAAGTGATTACCCTTGTGATTGAATTAGGAAAATTCATATCTCACTACAACAGCAAAACCCATCATGGGCTGATGCTGAACAAATCAGGTAGTCTTAGTAAATTTAAACTTTTTTACTGGGAGGAGGGGGGAGTGCTTTTTTGTTTGTGTGGATTTTTTTCATAGGAATTTGGGGGTTAGTTTTTTGGTTGGTTAGTTGGGATTTTGGTTTGGGGTAGGTTCTTTTTCTGTGGTTGCTTGGGGGTGGGTTTGGGTTTGGTTTTTTGTTGTTTGCGTTTTTTTTGTTTGGGCGTTTTTTGTTTTTGGTTTGTAGGGCGTTTTTTTCTCCTAAGACCCACATCCCCAAACTCCAGTCCATAGCTTCTAGTGTGCTTTCTTTCCATGTGGTTCAAAGGAAGATTGTGTACAAGACAAAAGAAACCAGAGTCCTTTGCAGCTGCTGTACTACACACAGCCCCAGAACCAAAATGGAATGAGGAAGAAAGCATTCCTCATTGCTGCCTGGAGACATACGCTGGCCCTGTCTATGACTCTTGCTGGTTTCATCCTCACATCATCAACAGCACTGCTGCTTGGGCTTTACTCACTAAGTTGCAGAGGAGCATTCATGTTGAGGTTTGAAATGCTCTTGTTGCTGTGACCACCATCACAGAGATAGCCATTTTGTCAAGAGAAAAGTTTGAGATCACTTGCTTCTTACAGACACTGCTTCCTATAGACAACACCTCAGATCACAGAAAGCCTCAGGCATCCACTTACCTTACCAGACCAGCAAGAATTTTTGGATTTTACAATACCTTCAAGTAGCTAAATAAATCACTGTGATTGATTAGCTAACGTATTTGTCCCTGAGAAAGCAATTTCAGAGTTAAACTGAACCAAAGACTAAGCCCACATGACTGGACAGAGGTGCTATGTCCCTCAGCTTTCTTGCATCCAACACAGACATGTAGGGGTTTTGTGGGGTTTTTTGTTTTGTTTTAAATAGAGGGTTGAATACAAAACCATCCATAATCTCCAGTTTCTTATGAGGATGCAGAATTCCTTCCTGGGATAAAGTCTCATGCGCTTTTGAATGTAAAGATGATGGGTATTTTTATTGTGAATCAGTAAGGAGGAAGAGCATCCTCCAGAACACAAAGTGGTCAAAATTATTTAAGTGATAACTCCCCCCCAAAAAACCACATAGGTGGATTGAAAGGTTCTTATTCTACCTTGATCAACCAACAAAGAGCTTGTGTGTCCAAACCCTTTATTTCTTTGAACTATATAAAAGTTGATTCTTAAAAAATACTGTTTCTTCTCAAACTTTACCAGGCTGATAAACTATACTCCTTGGTGTCTGACCCAATCTGACTTATTTCTCCCAAGAAAAGTTGGAGGACAGCAGAATCATTTAACTGTTTGAGTTCGTGTATAACAACATCAGCCATCTGCCTTTGGAGTGGCGTAACACAAGATGTGAGTGCAAACTGAAGACGAGAAATTTGTCACCACAGTAGAAACAATTTCATTCCAGATAACAGGGGTGATATATACCTATTCCTCATATTTTAGTTCTCCTTGCTTTCCTTTATTTATGTGCCATAAAGCTGTAATTCACCAGTGAAGAATGAAACACTTTATTGAACATCTACACAGTATTTACAGTCCCTGCATCAGATGCCACTTTTTCATCATAATGGGACATATTAGGAATCCCAGAGCTATGCAGATTTATGGACTTCGGGACTGCATTGGTAAAAATACAGAGCACCATGAGAAGGCTCTTGCAATGAGCTCAATCTAGTAAACTTCCATATTAATTAGAAATCTCAGGAGGGTTTATGGAAAACAAGTTAGTGGGAACACCATTCTTTGTCATCCATCATTCCTGTAGAAACAGTAATAATGTAGGAAGAAAAAAAAATAAAATTAATATAAACACAATGTCTGACAAAGGAATTTTGAAATGCTGTAATCCTTTCAACTTCTAGGTTTTACCAGAAGTGTCTCCCAGAATTTATGATCAAACCACCTTGTAGAGTGGGGGTTTTTTGGTTGGTTGGTTGGGTTTTCTTGGTTTGTTCTCATTTGTTTTTTATGGCAATGACATTTCTAAGAGGAAGAACAATTTTAAATAAACAAATGCAAAGGAAAACATAATGCCTCAGGTTCAGGTCAAACTTCAAGCCGGTCTCTTGCAGGTATTTAGATATAATCTTACCCATATGCATGAACAGCCCCATTTAGGACAGCAGAGCCATTTGAGATGAGCCAGATTAAGCCCAGGCCTGTATCTCTGGGGCAACACAGCCTTAGCTACACTAGAAAAAACACTTGTAATTTTACAGTGGAGCCAGAGTCCTAAATACATCGGCTGCACCATGCTCAGTTCTGACAGACAGGAGCAAAGGCAAAGAATGCCTTCAAACACAGCTGGCAAGCCACCACAAAAACATAGGCGACTGCTCACAGTGGGTGGTTTTAGCCAATGCTGGGTGAAACCACCAGGGTTTAAAAATACAGTTGGAAATAAGAGTTTAGGAATCATCACCCAAATTTATAAGACATTAATTGAATCAATTTAATTAATTGAATCACCAGGAAATTAATTTGTATGCTCTGCTACTAAAATTATTGGCACTGCTTTTTATCCCTTTGTTGTTGTTCAAAAGGACAATCCTAAAAAAAAAAATATTTCATATCATGTCAGTTCTGTCAGAAGCCATTTGCTCAGATGAAAACTGTTAGTTTTACTCGTATTAAATGTCAAGACTCACATAACATGAGAATGTAAATATTATGTGGATGTTTCTTAAAGTAACTACATCTATGCATATCTAAGTGGAATTGCTTCATGAGCAAATATCTTAGCTGTTTGACTTTGTCGGTTGGGTACCAGACAGTGCCATTTTGGTATATCTACCCACTATCAAAACAAGTAAGAGGAGTGAAAAGAAGCAAAGAAGTTAGCAAATTAATAACCTTTTCTCCAGACCCAAGCTCCATGCGATTTGGACTCTTTCCAGGGCAGCAGATTAAGACAGGCAGCACATGTCAAGAGCGCCTGAAGCAAAATAGAAATTTTTTTTTACCTAGAGCCATCTCAGCACATCGTCAGTAGTGAGAAACAACTGCCTGGCGAGCCCAGTTTGCCTCACTTCTGTGGAAAGACTAATGATGGCATAACAAAAAGCTTAATCACTTATTAAAGCACGAGGGTATTTATTTCCTTTTACCATGAGACCACTGCGAGACAAAAAGCAAGCTGTGACAAAATAGAGGCAGAATGAACAACAATAGATCAACTCAGAGATTTAAATATTTCAAAGTTATGTGCATCACGTATGGCGACATCATGGCAGATAAACTGAATTGTAAAATCCAACTCAGTTATTCAAGACTTGCTTACTCAGCCCATTCACAGAGAAATGCTTTCCTAAGGAATTACACCATGGTTTGCTTCTTTGGTTTCCTAGGTGGGATACTGGGAGCAGAAGGTGCTTCGTAGAATTAAGTATCAAGGAATTTTATCCAGAAGATTACAAAAAAGGGTATAGAGAAAGACGACACAGAAGGGCAAGTCTTGACTGCCTCTCAAGAAAGAACTCACGGGTAGGACCATCATGAAATTTGGTTGCACAGCTCAGGAATTTTCACAATTAAAGAGAAGGAAAATGATCAGTTAAGCAGTGATTAACTATGATTGTTGTGGTACTGCTAAAGGAAAAGAAAAAATAGAACATAAACAACAGCTACCTAATTTACATCTGTTTTCCTGAGAAAATCTCTAGTCACAGATGGGACCTTTGGCAATTAGGTTAATCTCAGCTTCAAGATCCTTAATTCTCAAAACTGAAACATGTTTTAGGATACATATTAGGTAACTAAACCTTGGAGACAGGGAATGAAATCTCACCAATCTGTGGAAAGCCTTTTCATTTACCGTGGGGGAAACCTAATAAACTATAAATGGCAAATACCTGTGGTTGTATCCAAGTCCTATGATATCAGATAAACAAAAGTGTATCTGAATTTTTGGGAGAGACAGTCATCCATTAATATGCTTATTAAACTCCAGTCAAGTCTTATTATTTGTCCAAAATCTCAGTTTGATCTGCAAACCCCTCTATAGGGCCACGTTTAAAGCAAATTTAACTTATAGTGTTTGGCACTGTTAAAGTTACAATCACTTTTCAAGTTCTACTTAACACGCTATCTTAAAATTTTTATTCCGTTTTCTTGTGGAATTTCATCATTTCAGTCATGATCAGGTCATCACTGCTGGAAAGGAACAGGTTTGTTGTCAGTCTTCACATCACATTGCAGAATCTACTGTTCCTGGGCTTTCTTACCTGCCTGCTGCCGCTTCCTTGCACAAGAAAACAGGATATTCATCTTCAGCTCATGAATAAGTAGTCTGCTAGTGCTAGACAGAGTAATTTGTCAATATTCTTGTAGCAGTAAATTCTCAGAGCATCTTTAGAATTCCTCTTTCAATGCTAAACAGGAGGTATCCCTGAAATATCCTTCAGATTCATCAAATTTAATAAGAGTTGATACTATTTCAAATAAAGGCTTATTCCTTCTGCTCTTAAACCTCTCAAACTCTTAAAACTTAATTACTTCTTAAAGGGTTCTCTGAATTTAAATGACCTTTCAAGATGGCATCATATCTTAGAACTATCTCTCTAAAGACTATTTGTAAGTCCCTCACGGAAGTTTGGAAAGCATTGCCAGATCAATTCATTCCACAAAATACACACTCAAATGACTTTTTATATTAGTAACTAGCTGTGGCATCATATAACCCTGCCGTGTTGTACCTAACATCTCACTATTCACATAAGGAGGAAACAGAAGTACTTTGTGACAGTTTCTATTAAGATACGTTTATGACACTGGTCCAAAACAGGAAGTAAACCCTGATTGGAAGTGTGCTTAATTGTTTGCTTCAGTCCACTGCAGTCAAAAGAACACAACCAGGTGCTTTAAGTGCTTTCCCAAATACATATGGACTGTTAGCTAAAGCTTAGGGATGACTCAAGAGCAGTAGAGTCATTACCAAGCAAAGTTGATCGTGGTTTGAGTATTTCACCCTGACTGGACAGTACTCAGTACAAAATAATTAACCGCACTTGATAGATGCCTTCGAAAACAAGCAGTAATTTTTGTCATTATTCACGTATCTTTGTCAGTGTCTGAGCTTTCAAAGCACAAATGTGAAGGCTTTTCAACAACTGCAACATTAGAAAAAAAGAGCAGCAAGGGGGGAAAGGCACTTCACTGCACCCGCAGCTCTTTTCGTGCCTCAGTTTCTCAGGCTTTTCAGTTGTCCATTCCAACTGGGAGACAATTCTGAGAGAAACAAGAGCAAAACGAGGATGGAAGCTTGACAAGTTTTGTCAGAGTATGCAGGTATGAAACTGTAACACAAAGCTAACAGGCTGAAAGCACAGGACTTTGCCAGCAGCCAGCCAAGGCTCTGAAACAAATCCCCATAGGAATCAAGGATTATCACAAACAGCATCAATTCTCACTCCAAACGCGCTCACACCGTCTATCTTGCTTCCCATAAGCAGAAAACAACCCTATCAAAACAAAGCACTCTTACTAAGTATCTAATTCTTCACACAGGGAAGGAATGAGGCAAATTTGACGGATGCTAGTCACCTCACGTACCATGAACTTGCAAGGTACTCATACTTCACAATGAAAGCAGAATGAAAACCTACATAAAATAGAATGGCATACAAGAGCAGGGCAGGAGGGAGACTGCGACAAGGATATCATTACTGGGAGAGCAGGATACAAAAAAAGCTACCAAAGACATGCTGCTGCAGCTGAATTATGTAGAGCTCTGAAAAAGAATGAGCTCAAATTTAACACGCTGATCGATTCCCTGTTTCTGTTTCCCCACTTATGACGTAATCGTTAATCAGCTACTTTTACAGTGAGAAAAACTAATTTCTGATTAAATTAATCATGAATACAGTCCAGAAATAGTTCTCTGCAAATATTCTTTTGAGCAAACACTTCACTCCCACAGCTTTTCACAAAGAGCTCCACAGCAGATAAAATAAGTCCAAACATGATCTAAGCAAAACTCTATTTAGCAATTGTCAAAACACTAGGGAGTAAATTTCCTCATTATTCATTTGGCTTTGCTGGTGTCTTTGCACTCAGGGCACAGATGAGAACCCTCTGCTTCAGGAAGTACAGGGAAAGATTTCTAGCTGGGCTGGAAACCTCTTCCTCACCTTGGCACTAGGTACCTCTGAATTTCAGGGCCAGAATTGTCTCTGGCAGTTCTCGAGGGGCAGGGAGAGACACTGCAAGCCAACGAATGGCTTTTGAAGCAAGACCAGAGCTCCTGCAAAAGCCATTTCCTTGCCTACAATCATCCTTTCATCTCAGGCCATTTGTCTGATGGAAGCTGCCTGACCTATCACTACTAAATAACATTACAGGGGCAGTTCCGTTCAGTTACACTTAAAGGTTTCAGCTTTACTCTAGATTAAAATCACTCTTTTGGAAGGATTCATGGATAAAACTAGGAATGGCAGTCACATGCTCGGAACACATAAATGCGTTGCCCTTTGAGGTAAAATCATAGCTCCTTGGTTCAAGAGGCTCTGCCACTACACCAACGTTAACACTCATTACTCTAATTGCATGTTCAGATAAAACCCCTAGTCTGCAAATACAATGCCAACATGTTATATGTGTTTAAAAACAACAACAAAGTCCACTGACTGAAAGATCTGAGGATTTGCCTAGAGGCTTGTGTATAACAGCCACTTTGAACAATTCTAATTTTAACCAATATGCTATAAAAACAAAATGCACAGCAATTCATACACTTGTCACTGGCACCAATTTAAACCACACTGTGGAATAAGCTATTTAAACGGGCTTGTTGACCTACTTTTTAATCCTAGCTTTTGGGGAAGAAAAGAAGTAGTAACTTAGAAGGTTGTTATTTCCTATAAATCATATTTCTGTATGATTCTTGCCACACAGTATTTCATTTTATGAGGATTTTTTTTCCACTGAATGCAGGTACAGATGAAGCTGCAAAACGTTAGGCTATGGAAAAGTATTTTAATTCATTATTGCCTTGAAGTGACCCTCATTGTCTGACACTTTGGAAATAATTTTGCCTACAATCAGTCTTTTCTCTGTCCTCTCAGTTACTTACATTTGAAAAGAAAGAGACCATCTTAAACATTAAAAGGAGCTTGACATACAAAAAGGAGGGATAAAGGGACTTTGTTTAATTTAGTTCTTTCTCATAAAAATTCTTTCCTCAAGGTCATTCCAAACAATTATTCAGTTCTCTTTAATGTTTGTTCCAAGCATGTATTTTTAGGTTCTCCACTGTTCTATTACACACTGTACATGTAAGCTCCATTCCAAAATATTTTTCTTAGAACAACAGTTGTTCTATATATTTCTCAACAGTATCCAAGTTATAGAAGTGAACTAAAATAGGTAAAAAAAAAAATCTACAGTGCAGTTCTCACCGGTACCTATATGTTTACACATGGAAGCTGATGAACGAAGTTAACAGAAAAACTTATGGGTAAAAGTAAGCATTTGCATTTTTACAGGTGTGTGATTAGATATTGAGTGCAAAAATGGGTCTCCGGCTCAGCTTTTGTGCCACAGAAGTAAAAGGTACAAAAGAATAAAAATATAACAGGTTTCTGATAAAAGCAAGCTGTACAGCTGGCACATCTCCCTGGCTTCTGTGGACTTCTGTCAGCAGGCAACTGGACAATAAAGTCCATCCACAAGCTGGATACACATGAATAACATACACAAAATTATCATGTTTATGACTTGATTTGATGTACAAAAGAGACCATAACACAGCTGGGAGCTAGAAAAAATGGCTTTGAACTGTGTATTCTGTTAGGCATTTAACTGTGGCAAGCTGGACTCTGCCATGAGCTAACTGACCATGCTTTCGGATGTTCTTCCACTGCTGTGTTCAAGAGACAAGACAGAAAGTGTGCAAAGGACCTGCCAGAGTAGAATAATCCTTTTCCTTTGAGGGACAGGCAGAAAGAGAAGGAATGGGGGTGTGGTGGGGCGAAGAGAGTAGAGGTGAAAGAAATTTAATTATTCTGGTGTCATGCACACCAGACATAACCATTAACACCTTTATACAAGAGGCCACTGGAACTGTGCACATCCTTAGGACTGAAGGCTTCATCTGAGTAATAACTAACACGTTATCAACCTAATGTTTTTTTAGAAACCTATCTTTGGTGAAGAAGGAACTTTCTTGCTTTCCCTGGGACGTGAATTCCTTAGAGGTGTGCATGCTTGCACTTGACAGGAATAAAGAACTGTGAAGACAAGCTTCTTCCATGCAAGAATACAAGGATGGCATTTTTACATTTAATCATAGTGAAGTGACAGTAAAGAAATCAAACCAAGTAAGAGGTGCAGAAACTATAAGGTTCAATTAAAAAACAAGCTTAAAACTAGGAAAAAAAATCACAGCACAGAACAATTTATGTGAGAGCTGACAAGGCAAGATAGGATGCAGAAAGTTTTCCCCTTTTTCTTTTGCAGAGTCTCTAAAGCAGGGAAAGAAAAAAGTGGCAATTATTAGCACAGCAGCAGAAATTCTGTGAAAAAACATATAAATAGTAAGGTGACTCCGTACAGAGTCTGGAGAATATAAGCCATCTTCATATACGCGAAGTCAAGAATTCATCACCTGAAAAGGTCAGAGAAGAGACAGTCTAGGGGCCAAACATGTCACTAAGGAGAACAGTACAGACACAGGCTTTTTGTTACATTGAAGAGGAGGCAGATGGGGCTGTATAAACAGTTGTAGACCGCACAGTCACGAACCTACAGACCAAACAAGCCCCTTATCTTTAGCAGCAGGTAAATTATAATGGCATATCCAAAGAGAAGCTCACCAACCCGGTTTCATTGCTATTTCATTGTCTGCAAAGCTTTAGTTAATGAAGTCCCAGGAACAACTTCTGCTCTTGAAGGGGAAGAGAAAAAAAAAGAAGCAACATTATTCTAAGTCAGCTCCATTCCAGCTACTCATAGCCCAACATATCATCTCGCCAGGAGAATCTTCCCTGCCTGAATTATGGGGGGTTGTATTTGAATTTTTGCATGCTTGTGAGGTTAAAGTCATAAACAGAAACCTGACAGGAGAGACAAAACTGATCTCTTACTTACATTTTAACAAATATACATTTAATTCTTTTGCACATCAGAAGTTAAGGGGGACAGTTTAAATGGATACAAACTGCATGCAAAAACAACTGAGATTCCTTGACTGTTACTAGGATCTTCAAAAGTACTGGCAAAACCTGTAAGTACTCTTTAGAAGAAAGATGGCAATGAGGATTAAAAGGAACACTTGGTGACCAGATTGATTTAAATTGTAGTTTTATTAGTATCTAACGTAGGGTGTCTTTCAGAAGGCTTTCAGATAATCAACTTGCTTTAAAATACCACATGTCAACATTTTAGTCAATATCTCTGGGCATCAATAAACCAAAGCAGAGACAGTTTTCTTTGCAGCAGGCAGTACTTCCACTTCAGTGTAGAGCACATGCAGAATCAGCAACTCTGGGGGCTTTCTTTCAGCATAAGGTGCCTCCAAGTGAACTCTGGCTACAGAGAAGAGGACTTCAACAAAACAAAACAGGCTACCAAGGGTGGTGAAGAGAGGAGGGGTACACAACGGTACAAGGGAAGGTTTGCAATGCAGAATGTGAGGCTGCATCTCCTTCTCTCCCTGCTCTGTTAACTCTGCCCGTGTGACACATGCTCCACGTCACCTATGTGGCTGCAGATCTGCCCCTTCTGCCAATATAATAAAGGAGAAAGCTGTGTGTGGTTGACAGTCCAAAATGTGTGGGATTTTCCAGCAGAGTCATGTCTAGTGAACACAAGAACTTATAAGCCTGAAACCTAAAACTGACTCCTCGAGGCCCTCAAGTGTCTGCCAGATTTCTCCCTTGGAGTCCTTCAGGGGACGTCCCTCAGTCAAGGCTCAAAGGAAAACACAATGTACACGAGAGACAAAAGTCCATGAGAGAGTCAGGCCTTTGACTTGCACAGTTGAGAGAAAGGTTTGACTTTTTGCGAAATGCTTGTGCTTGTTTTAACACACACAGGATATCCACAGGTATTCACCTCAGTCAGATGCTTATCACACCTTTGCCAGCAGAAGTGCCCAACACCACATATACTTACCAGCTTTATATTTCTTTAAAATAAGGTTTGGGATCATGAGGTTACCATCTTTATTCCAAGGAACAATCAGGACAAATTATCTTTACAGCTCTAATGGAATTGTTTACAGCCATAAAAACGTTTCGTAATACAACGTACGAATGTTTAGAATACGTATACATAGTGGTCTTGATACTAATTTTTCACAGCATTCTTTTGTTAAGATTTTCCTAAAGTCTGAAGGTAGGCCCCAAAGCTAGTGGAGGATTAAAAAAAAAAAAAAAAAAAAAAAAAGGAAAAAGGTAGTCTTAAAGGCATTGACTTAAGCTAGCCAGGAGGAATCCGAACCTACAGCTATGGGACAGAAATTTGACACACAACTCCGTCCAAATCCCCCACATACCCCAAACCAAAACCATAAAGCCAAACAAAAGCAACCCAGAGGTAGCAACAAAAGTGAAGGCAATGGGTATCACACAAGTTGTGGCTTTGTCTAGAGGGTTTAGTGAGCCAAAGCTGTGCAGACCTGATGGGCATTTCTCCCATCAGGAAAGGGCATTACTTCAGAGGACGTCATTTTGTCCCTAACCTGTATCAAGAAGTACAAGTTAAGTTTTCCTGCTGAAATTAAGTGGCATACTACAAAGAACAAGGGGCCAGGTCACGACATCTAACGTTTAGACATACGGGCAATAAGCCCAGACAGGAGCAGCCAGGTCCAAGAGAAATTTATAGCTGCTCCTCAGAGGTGATGAAAATCTGAGGTGGCACAGCAAGTAGGGACTGACTTCTTGCAGATACTGGTAGCCAAAAAGAGCTAGATGAAATTACTACTGTGTTCCTCAGCAAAAAATGTTGTGACTTTCTGCAGGATCTGGCAAAATTATCAAAACGCAGATTTAAGACAGATATGGGATCTTTTCCAGAGGGCAAATAACAGCCTGAAGGGAGCTACCAGACCTTTCATGGCTATCAAGGCCAGAAGGTGAATGCATCATAGTGGTGAATGACGAACAGCGACTTATCCCTTCATTCAAACATATCTGGTTATCACCTAGAAGCTGAATAACACAAGAGACCTGTCCAGTATGCCAGACAGCAAGAAACAGTCATGCCATAGGGAGTCTTTCTCTTTAATAACCAGAATTACAAGCTGTCTCACAGAAATACATGTAATGAAAGTAGGAATTGGGTCTGGGATTCCTACTCTTGTGCAATCACATCCCTTCATCCTTATCCTTCAAAGCCAGCAATCAGAGGACCAGCTTTGAAGCCTGTGAGGGAAAGAGAGCAATAGTAGTTGTTTATTATGATAGAAAACCATTAAAAAAGGATTCAACCTCTACCATCTGTTACTTGGTTCCCAAGTAAGGGAGCTTCACCATTTCCCTTTACTCTGCTGTTTCCCCCCACCAGCCAGATGATAAAAACATCCTCTCAAAGCTGACAAAATATAAACAACCAATTACTTTTCTTCGTGAAGACAAAATATTTTGTGATGACTATAACGGAAATCATTGGCACTGAGAACACAGGTGCAGGATCGGAAGATACATTTAAATCTAAGCCAACAAAATTTTCAAAAAAAGTTTTAAATACTGTGCTGATGCACCTCTAAACAGTAAGCTTTGTATGCAGTACAGACTTTAAATAAACAACTTATACCCATCACCTTGCATGTTCTTATTGCTGTACAGAGCATTTCTTTTTGGCAACTGTACCCAGCCTACTTCCAAAAGAGAGCTAAATCTGTGTTCCCAGTTCAGAGCAGCACAGTGTTGGTCAGAGAACTCTATCAGAATAGGAGAAAATACAGTTTATAATGTGAAAACAGGGAGAACCAGTGAAGTGCCATTTTAGAGCACTGGCTTTTAAGTTTGCGTATTTTTTGATCTATTTTACCTCTTGTTGTGGATGAAATCGATGGGCCTGCATGGTTTTTAAAAATCTTAAATAGACAAGTCTTTTTTTTTTATGACTTAAAAACATAATATAGCCTTTGCTGAACAGACTTATTGCTACGCACAAAGCATACCAGTCAATTACATCAAAACAATTTCATTCAGGTCACTAAACATCAGTAGGTAGCACGATTTAGTGCCAGGAGTGTATTATACAAGAGCACAGCAATTTTGAGGTTTGGAATTGAAATGGAAATTGCAACATGGATGAATATTGACAGTAAGCACATACAGCAGCAAGGGAGCATCCTGCACTTAACCCAGGACCATGTGATCCACCCATTCCTAACAAGAAATCCTTCCCCCTCATCATACAACACCACATTGTGTTTCCTTAATTCGAGTTAATTTCTAGCATTTGCATGCAAACTGTTTTGAAAGTGTAGGGTCACATGTATCAAAAAGTTAAAAAAATGAAGTTACTACACTTAATTTCATAGTTCCAGATTCATAAAAGCTATTTTATTCTCTTGCATCATTGAAGGCTTTTAACTAAAACTGAAATGAAACAATATCATGTATTCCTGGCCCCACTTTTTCTCTCTAAGGAAGAGCTAGAATTGGTGATGTCTTATGTTTATTGATCCATCATTTCCAACATCTTTGAAATGCAACTTTATCACACTGAAGATGAGATGTCTTATTTTGGCCATTGTTCATAAAGGCCCCTTTGATACCTGTAAAAAAAAAAAAAGATTTTGGCATTTTCTTAAAAAAAAAAAATATACATCACCTTTTTGTAACTGCAAGCAATTACTTAATTAAAACTGCCTCTATATAAAACACAGTATGTTTCTGGAAACACTATGGCTCCTAAAAACAACTTCGAGAGTTCTACTTTAAAAAAAAATTGTCCTGTTTCAATCAACCATCACTACTTATCTAATTCAAAGCCTGCATGCTCTACTGTGTTGACCAAGAGGCAGTAGAAAATTCAGCTACTTGCTTTCTATGTCCAGAGTGATTATTTATTTTTTACTATTCAAAAAAACATATTAAAAAAAAAAAAAAAGATGAGGGCTGTTTCTTAGCTGTGATTACTACCTCTTGGCTCACATACTCTGACAATCAGAAGTATTACACTGGATTTTTTTTTTCCACATGATGGATTTCATCTGTCGCTCTTTAGCAGTACCTAAACTGCCATGAAGTTACACCAACCAAAGACCATCTTTCCTCTGAAAGATTTGGGGTTACGACAAGATATGGCAACATTTAAAAATGTGGTTTAATACAGTTCACTGCCTCCAGACTACTGTTTTTGTCCTCTGCACACTGGCAACAAAGGATCACATTTTTACTTCCAAAGGCCAAAAAAATAAAAGAACATTTTCCAGTTCTGTTCTTCTAAAAGAATTTCAAAGATGAAAACAAATGGCCCATGTCTTGGGGAACATGGAGTGGAACCAGAACCAAAAACTGTAGCCTGCTTTCAAAAGCAATGATCCTCTTAAGCTGGAACCAGCACAAATCCTTTGTGTGTTAATAGATAGGAATTACAAAAATATTTCTTTCACAAGTCCTTGTTAACCTAAATGACATACATTTTCAGACTCTGCTCTTCATTGGGAAAGAAAAAAGAAATTCAAAACCTACGAAGTCTAAAAAAGGTTGTTAGAACATTTAATTTTTCAGAAATAGGAAGACACTTGGACAGATACATTGTTTTACTGACTTAAAAATCTCTGATGGGGAAATAATTAACCAAGATAGAAACTACCACCAGATCAATCACCGAAGAGCTTTAGACAGTAGTGTCCAAAAGAACAGTTGCAAATTGTGACAATGGTGCCAGTAGAGGCTTTTATCATTACCATCATGAGCCTAGCATAGTTTAAGCATATAATACAAACCAGAAAATATTTTACTAGATTATAATATCTAGCAAATCAAAGAGTTGTGTATTCCCTGACTCCAAGTAACCACGAGTTCATTCTACCTGTGAAACAGCATGCAGGATAGTCCAAAAGTCTGAAGGTGTATGCTCAGGGGATCTGACTCTGCTCTACCATTTTTCCATTCAGTTTGTATTAGACAAAGGTATTTGGATTTGAGAATTAAAGTGTGCAACAGGCAAAACAATTCTCGATGCAGTAGCTACAGTTTCAGTCAAGTTAAAAAAACACCATGAATCAGTAATGTGGGCATTTAGCAATAGTTTAACAAACACAAAATTTATGAATCATGACAATTAGATAATGACTTATCAGGGGAGGCAAGTAAGCAAAATCAGTCCATTTTTAACCCCGTGTAACAAGTGATTCATTTTTTTAATTGCATTAACTTATTTTTTTATTCCAAGTTTACTTCTGAGGACCAAATACAATAACTTAAGAAACCTTTCAATCTGCTTAGACATTCACCTACATTATCCTTTCTAAAACTGATTTTCAGTTAAGTACCATGTCCACTTACCAAGAATGTGTTTGAATTTACAGCTGTGCTCCTAAGCATTCATAAATCAAGCCACAAACTTTCATGGATGAATTTAAAAGCGAGAAGTTTCACGCTATTCTGATTCTCTAAAGTATAGGTGCGGACTGCAAGAACATGCCTGACTAGCAGCACAGAGGACTGATGTTTCTTTAGTCACACACTAGTCAGAGCAGATTAGAAATTACGTTTGATTTCCATTTTGTTGCTTTTTATTGTATTTCGGTTTATAACCCAGGGAAATCTGAATCTGCACCACTTTTTCGTAACGGTATCACAGCAAAATAGGAGTTGGACAAGGGAAAAGAGAAGAGGAAAACAGTGCATTTCCCACTCCAACCTCATCCTCCCAGAAAATGTGAGGCTGCAAAGATCAATTCTCTTTGTACCTAAGGGTTCCCTCCATCATGAAATCTGCCATATGGTAGAGGAGAGAAATGATCTTAGGAGGCTGGAGAAGCAAGGGCCAAAACTAGTAGGCCAGTAACATATGCGATAGGTACTTCAACATTTTCCCCCAAAGGATCAATAAGTGATTTCTTAGTGATACACATCTTCCCTGTAAACTGTAAAAAAAAAAAAAAAAAAAAAAAAATTAGAATGGGACTACTTGTCTTCCTCAGAGGATAAAGCTCCCTCTTTATTTTGACACATTAGTAATTTCTGCTGCATTTTCTGATTTTATCTTTGTTTTGGTATAGCATTCCTGTTCGTCTTCCAAGTAGATGTGTCCCTTCCTAAAGGGAAATTTTCAGGGTGACATGGCTGTAAGCGCCTCCTAATATTCCATGGGCACTTTACAGACCTACAAAGGAACTCAGGAAAAGAATCTTAAAGTCCTGACATGTCTGAGATACAGAACATGGCATGTCACGTGTAAGTGAAGACAGTACACTGCAATTAGCTTTTATTTTGTTGCAGGGGAAGAGATACCAAAAAACCCAACCACCCAAACACCACCCACCCACCCCAAACTTTCTTTCTACAAGCACCTGAGTCGCTTAGACAAACTTACTAACCATTCCTTCCTCTACTGTTCCCGGCACCCCCCAACCTGCTGCAATCTTAAGCATACATTTACAATTGCTTTGAGATTTTAGCTACTCCACAGCGGGGATTAGGATCCTTCATGAGACCTTTCTATTTACTAAACAATCAAGCGAAACAAAAGGTTCAGAGCTCAAGAGTACCTACAAGGAAAATGGACCAAAAGCCATTCCTGGTGTAACCTTGTTGACTTCATGGACTCAGCTTTTACTGTCTGTTTTATACATAGCATCTTTGAAGCAAACAAAGCATAAGGGCTTTTAGAAGATGCTACCATTATAATGGGATAGATCAGAATAATTACTTGTTTTAAGCACATTCCTCTGTCTTAGCTTCTTGATTTAAAAAGGATACACTAAAGAGTAAATAATATATATTACAAGAATTATGGAGTCTGGCTTGCTTTCTTTAAGCATAGGTGGTTTAGGTTAGTTGGTTTTAATGCTGAGGCGAAACTTCCCTATTAAATTATGTTCCTTTTGTTGGTATTATATCCCTGCATTTTCTCTAATATGATTTACTGAATTAAGACAAGTATTAAAGAAAATTTGAATTAGCTAGGTTTTCCTATGCAGGAAGAGGTATGTCTTTGTCCTTCCAAGTGAGGTTGCAAGCCTTCAGGGTAGCTAAGAACAGAAACTGATTCCACTTATAAAAAAAAAAAAAAAATCATCACTCTTGGTGTAAGTTACATAGCTCTGTGAAAGGATGAGAGATAGCTGGAGTGGGACCTTGCTTTCCAGCAGGCAAGGTTCAAGGGCTCACTGATATAAGGTCACATTGAAATAGATCGCATTCAAGATGGAGTCTCCAGTGATTTAGTTGAACTTTATGTTCCAGATGTCTTCATGTAAAGGTGCACTTCTGTAACATTTAGGAGCAGCTAGAGACAAGTTTTATAAGCCCTTTGTTTCTGTAAATGCCCATCCGGGAAAGGATTTAGCACGATGGAGATTTTTACGTATTTTCATGTTTGCTGTAGAAATGCTGTTAGATGTATTTATTCAATAAGCAGGCACACCTGTTACATTTAAATGCAAGAAAACTGAGTTTACTTGCAGGAAGCCACTGTATTGACAAAAGATTAGTTACACAAATCAGCCTGACAAACAACAAAACTTATGAAGCCCAGTGACCTTTGCATAATGCCTTGCATGGTATGGCAACACTTACAGGATTCTGGATGGGACGAGCAGTTTAGAAAAGCATCATTTAGTCAGTCAATACATTTCTGAAGGGAAAAAGGGGAAAGAAACAGTCAGATTAATATTATTTACAAGGGTGCCTCACAAGAAAGCCCTCCTGAAAATACCATCTCCAGAAGAGGCACACATTGTGGTTCCTTCCCTTTTCTTCTTAAAAGCGCTGCTGTGTATTAACACTGGCGGTTACAGCTGGGGCCTTTGGGCATCTGCACTTGAGCAGCTTTCTCACTCAGGTGAAAATTTATTAACTGAAGTATGCGGCACCCTAGCATCTCTCTGCTAGCGCGCCCTTACAGAAGCAATACTGTCACACACCCTTATCATGAAGTTAGTTTGATCGGGATATCACTACAAGGAGGATATAGACATGGAACCATAAGTTATCTTCTCTTCTAAAAAGAAGGTCAGTAGATATTACAAATATGAGTTATAAAAATGAAGGATATCTATTTAAAAACCCTCTGTTGGAATTTTCATTACAGAGTGGGTGAGGAATAGCTAAAGGACAGCTATATTTCTTTGGTCTGCTGACAAACAGAAAAGAAGGATAGGAATTTGATAAAACAGGGTAATTTTCAGGGCATTTAACTATGGTAATGAGAAGAAATTATGAGTAAGAAGTTTTAGGCTAAATATTGTAAAATACTGACAGTTAGTCATATCTGTTTTACAGAGGAACTCTATCATTTGGGACATGCAGTACTAGCAAGGGAAAATAATAATGAACTTGAGGAAACACAGGTATGAATTAGATACTTTATTTTTTGTCTTATCTCTATTCTTGGACCATAGGCAAATGAAACAGGAGTCCACTTAGAGTACCAGAGCTTCTAATATTTGCTGTTCTTTTTGCAACCGGCTCAGTTTGGAAAGTTGCAGTCCTCTGAATACAGGCAACACTATTAATCATGTATTATACCTTGAGATGGATATCCATCCCTTCTCTCCTTTACACAGGTTGAGAAACCATTAAAGAGAACAAAGCAGAAAGGCACAGCCTGTCAAACTGCACAGCGCTAGAAGGGTTATCGTAATACAGTTGCAGGCTGCTGTCTTTTCCAGTCTGTACGACAGATGAAAAATTTCATTCTTGTGACAAAAACGGTAATGAGGATAGAAAATGGCACAACATGAATCCAGCTCTCTGACAGGGTTCGTAATGAGAATCAGAATTGTGCAAAATTAATCTAATCCCATCACAGTGTTAGAACTCAAGTCACAGGGGACTTGCTTATATCTATAGTTTCACATACATTATCTCAGGAGCACAAAGCTTATGTGGAAAAAAAAAGATATGAGCAGTATTTTGAAGCTGAAAGAAGCTTGCACTATCACAAAATAGTGGGGCCAATCTGATAGAAGATCAGCCTCAAGACCCAGCATTGTAAACGCTGCTGGTTGCACCATCATAAGCGAGTGCCTACTAGTGCAAACACTCCTTTGCAAACAAACCACAACCTAAAGGTTTACTTCCTCTGATCTAGAAGATGGACTGTAGAGTGGTTTCATCATTTCAAGAAAGAAATGTACTAGTATCCATAAGGTAATTGAACTTATGTCACACAGCAATGCTGTGTGGTATACTTTATGTAGCAAAATGTATTGGGGTTTACTATTATTTAAAAGGTGTTATTGACTTTCCCACTTACATTTGAGTCTTTAGGGACTGCCTTTATTCTAACATCATCTTTTTCTTACTTTTCAAATCAGCTGTCATAAATGAGATTTCAGAATTTTAAGTATGTAAAAACTAGTTCTCCAAATAGTTTCTGGAACACAAAGAATGTAGTTTCTACCTAATACACACAGAAAACACTGTAGACAAAAATACTGTAAAATTAGGCATTAGCTGGCAGACGTATATCACTAATCCTAGAAACATTCTTAATTTGGGGAAAGCGTCCTAGTGAAGGGACTTCCATCACATATCCATCTACCAATTTGGAAAGCTTGTGCTTCAGATATGTTAAAATATCTAGGATAAAACACTCTCTCTCTCATTACTTTCCCTCCAGTCTCATTATTCAACTGATACTGAAAACACACACAGGATTACAAATTAATCCCTTCTTAGCTTAAAAAAAAAAACAAACAAAAAACAAAACAACCACCAAAAAACAAAAAACACCAAACCAAACCCCACAAAACTATGTTTACCTTGCATCCTAGTGAGATGCATCAGGCAGAGTAAGGTATTAATAAGTCTACACAGCATAACAGGTAGCAAGGTAGTTTGACTCCTGCGGTCAAAACTAGCTTATTAGTCTGGGCTGAAGGTTGCACAGATTCACCCACCTCCTTGGTACTTGCCTGGAAGAATAATTAGGCTACTTCCACTCAGTGATTCTTCATGTGTGAAAAGAGATGTTGATTCATTGGACTGCAAACCCCAAATCATCATTATTTAGACTTATATCTTTATAGACTGTAAAAAAACCTGAAGTTCTTTAAAATGGCTCTGAAAGGATACATGCTGGAACAAATCTAACCATGGGGGGGCATATACGCTAGACAAGATCTTGCACAACTAAGTTATGACAAGAACAAGCATAATTCATTGTTTCATGTCTTATTTTTCAAGATTTAGCACTACACAGATAAAACGCTGTTTTTGAGAGCATTTATCTTCATCCAGATTTAATCTAGGACATCTGTAATAAAAAAACCAACATCATAACTAATCAGTTTTAATAGTTTATTCAATCTATTATTTTCCTATTATGACATTCACTTAGGTAAACATCTTCATATATATTTTTAAAGTCTATTATGGCTTTTGTCTTCTAAGATTGCCACGCCCCCAGGGCAAGGTAACACTTCTTGCTTCCGAGAATAAAATTTCTCCAATTAGAAAACAAAAAAGAAAATACTAAAGTACCATATTTTCAGTTCTTTTCCTCTATCTCTACTTCAGAAGATACTGTTTCCAGGACTCCTTTCTCCACTGTACTCATTTATATAATTTAAGAATATAAGTTAGCAGAAAAGTTAATGCACTGGCACAGAACATCTTTACGTACAAGAAGGATTCATCTTCCATTACCAATATAAACAGTGAATATAAAGTTATGGTGGATGTATCCTTGGAAAAAGGTAGGATGCAAAAAAAAGTGCAACAAAAATGGATTATTTACGACCTACTTTAAGGATAGCAAAGGATTCCCTCAACTACCTTGTCAAGGTTTGAGCCTCTCGTTCTCATTAATTTTTGCAGCAGTAGAAGGCCTAAGAAACAGTAAAACGAGCAGCGGGGGTCAGAGCAACTTAAATGATAGTGATATCATGTGCGTTATTAACATTTCCCTGAAGACCTAGAAGCTAATTGCAGTCATTTGGTTGAGAAGATGCAGACACAGCAGAGATCTCCTGAGAAACTGAACTGAGAAGGAAGCCTGACTTAACGGCCCATCACACTACTGCTTCAACTAATGGAAGACATGGCTGTACAGTACCATCTACAACGGTTTTAAAGTTTTATCTTCCTCCTTGCTTATCTTGCTTCTACTTGTACAGTCACGGAGTTGGACTTATTTTCCAGGACACACCAGTGGCAGGAAGGTGATTTGTTGAAGCTCTTCTAATGAAAAAATGATAAAGCTAACTTTAGCAAGCATGAGGAGTGCTACTTTTTTTCCACATGAACTACTTTGAACTGCCAGAAAACTCTTTGGGTACCGTTAATGAGTTTGTGGGACTCATTAGTCCTACAAAAGGACTGCAGAAAACGTGTTTCATATGGAAGTGGAAACGTTAAAGGCCGGAAACAGCAATGTCCAGGGCATGAAAGAATCTGTGACCCATAATAGTTGGCCTTGGAGCAAGAGGCAAGCACTTGAAAGATAACTGTATCACTCTCCAGTTCTTCCAGCGGTTTACAAAAAGCCCTTGGCACAGTACCCATAAAGGGCAGTGGTAAGTGAAAAATCACCCACTCTTGAGCTGCCCATGTCTCCACAGGTTCTTAGTGAACTTGGGGTATGTCCCCTCCTAGCTAAATCAGTAACTTGTCAGCTGGTGCCTTCCCACCCCCCTCCACAAATTAATGTTTCAAGATTTTTAACAAAGATGGAGTCACAATAGTAGTAGAGTCGAAGAACCACCTTCATATTTGTATTAAATAAAGAGGTAAAGTTAATTTTTTGTGACTTTTACCTGACAGGCTAGGTTATTAAACAACTGGCCATTGTAGCAAGGACCTAGCCTGTAGGGTTTCTGCTCTGGTCAACAGTTCAGTGGCATGTTTGCAAGACAGAATAACACATGCTGAGCAACGTGAAACATAAGGTCAAAAGCTGTAGTATAGAGATGTACATAAACCTAGAAGCTTCTACTTAGCATTTCTTAAAAATACCCAGATTTTTGTATTATTTAAATTACAGATGAAAACCGAACAGCTTTGTTTGGGGTGAGGGAGCTGTGTGTAAGCTCTACACCACGTGTGCCCTACAGATCCACAGGGTAGGCGTTTCTCTCAAGAGTGAATGGTGGAGCACACACAGCTTCCCTGCCACAACCACCAGCACTGGGGCAATCGCCTCCCAAGCCAGGAGGTGGCTGGTGTCCCAGCCGTAACTTCTAGGGGAAGTCCCACACCTCCACATCATGTGTTTTCACATTCTCTGCAATTGCCTGGTTGTCATTTTTTAAAACCATGCCCATGTGAACTCAAAACTTCCTGATCCTAAATGAAAAAGGACAGTAAGTACTTCTAAAAACCCCACGCATTTGTACACATTGGTGTATATATGTAAATCTACTTATGCCAAATAAGTACATAAAGTGTCATCTGTGCATGTGTACATAGATATGAAGATATAATTATTTCAATTAAAATATATTATATAAATATATATAAACATAAATTATATATATTTATAAATATAAATTAAAATAAATTTAAAAGTGTAGCTACAAAGTGTGTAAGATAGTCTTTAATAAAAAGTAATATATTAATAAAAGTGTAAATGCAAGTTTCAAACAATCATGGACAGCTCTACACACACTTTCCAACAATCCCTAAAACGCTGGAGGTGAAGGTAGGTTGAGGGAGAAGTTCGAAGGGGGTGGGTGGGGTGTGTGCCAAACAGATAGGAGGTGTGGAAGGAGAGCAAAGAATCTAGAACATGTCTGAAACTTATGATCCCATCTCAGGAGGCCCACAAAGCCCCCCTCCCCCCATGTATGCAAGGGGGTGGACAGACTCTTGCTCCAGAGAATGACCACGTGGTACTACCAGGTTAAGCAAGCTTTGTGCAGCAGTGCAAGGCAGGCCTCACTGTCCACAAAAAATGGGAAACTGTAACAAAATACCAGTTTCAGAAGAACACATGTGCATGGACAGTCAAGAAAAGCTGCAGAAGGTTTCAAAAAACTTTTACAGCTGTGTACAGGCTTACAAAGGGTAGAGGTCTGTGCTGTACAAGCTTTCATGCCAGTTCTCAGACTGATGTCTTCTCCAACATATTGTGAAGTCAAAAGCAATGAACAATAGTAATTTCTGATGACAATTATGTTCCCAGAACACCATATATAGAAGCCAACATAACATTCATTCAACTTATTTCTTCCAGATTTCATGATGCACTACACAATAAAATATGAAAACTCGGTGACTCAAGTACATATATTTTTGCGCGCTTTAAGTTACATGCATATGGTTTTGTAATGGGAAATGGAGTAATTCTCAGAATAAAATCCATCTTTTCCTAGAAGTAAATATTGAATATATGTGAAAAACATCTGAAAAATTCACTTTGCCATAGAAGACAACAGAAAAGCCACTATGTAACGCACCACCATATAAACCCAAACCAAATCAGCTGTCCTCAGTGCTTTTACTCCAACTGTTCCCATAATCCTTGCCTATCAAATTCAGCCTAACTCATGCAGCTTTTTTTTCTTTTTTTTTTTTTTTTTTTTTTTGTGTCGTACAACGCAATGACACTTGGAACACCACTAAAAACCAAATGGTGGTGTATCTCTAAATACTTTAACCTTGTCTCATGTGTTGGCAGGGTAATTGAAAACAAATTTCTTTTCCTACTTGTCATAAAACAAATTGCTCACCTCATTATCTTTGCTTCTGCTGGTTAGTATAATTTTGAACTTCAAAAGAGATACTGAGTCCATGGGCTGTTTCAGACCATCTGCTGCTAGACTGCATTAAAAGTGAACGTTCATTGGTTTTGGTGTCCTGCCCAAACCCTCTCAAAAAAAGGGAATACACAGCAGCAGTTAGTGAGTATATTTTGCAAAGCTAATATGAATGTGCATTTATGTTCCCACACAAACCATCATTACAAACAATTTATGTTTGCTTGTTAGAAAATTAATTTGTGGATGAAGAGTTAGAGACTTGGGATAGGGGAGGGGAGAGAAGAGAGCTGCCCATAGAGGAGGACCTTCCTTCCCCCTCTGCTTTCTGCTGCCCTTCTCAGCTTGAAAGAAGATAGGTCTGCTGATTCACCTCAAATTCCTCTTTAGGTTTAAATTATTCCCTGTACCAAGCCTCTTGGCATGGGACAATATGACTGAATTACGTTTGGAGACCTCTACAGCTGCTACCAGGGCCTGTTATATTAAGCAGTGGATCTCACGCCTACAAAGAAGAGCTAACATTTTCATAGCAAGAATCAGAAGCAAATAAAGTCCTATTAAGCTTCTCCTCCTCCCTCAAGGTTACTATTTCAAGGTAATAACAATATATGAGATAAGTCTTGTCAACCTCTGCAGGACACATTAAATTCCTGTTAAATATGGATTAGATGAGTACTGCAAAACCACACAGTTATAAAGGGTACATCCCTTTAACTATTTGGCATCCACTGCAAGGCCAGAGCAACAGCAGACACTTCTGGAAAAAGACATACAGGCAGCAAGCAAGGTTTATACAAAGGTCACTATTCTCACCGTATCATTTCTGAGAGAGGAAAAAATTCAAATGTACACGCACGTCTTTTCATTATTTTAAATTAACCAGGGTGCAAGAAAGTTCTATGATTTTTAAGAGCAAAGTAACTGGAAAAACACACGAGATGGAGACAACAGCTGAATGTTTTATAGAGCAGGACAAGAGATAACATATGAAAGAGTAATTATTTTGTATTCAACTGCCATGAACCCTTCATTTTGTACAAGTATTATAGGGCATAACACAGGGCTGCCACAATTTAGTTGTATTCTTCAGGGTGTAACGTTGAGTGAGTGGCTGGAGAGTCATTTAGTCTGCAAAGGCAGCAAGAAAATTGTTGGACAAGCAATCTTCCTGAACACACACTTAAAACTGGTAAGATCAGTAAACCTGTACCAGGAGTGACAAAGTGTCTGCTCTACTATCTGCTCTGTAAGAAGGAAATGTCTTCTTGGTCAGAACTGGTGATTGAAGTACTCAGAACTGCAGGAGAGGCTTGAAGGAGAAGCCTGAGCACACAAAGTTTTTCTGCTGCACCTTCACTGAAGGGTCCCTTAAGCGCCAGTGCTTTAATTGCAACAAAAACGTTCAGACAAGCATTTATGGTGCGCACACATGAGAAAAGTGTTCTGGAAAAACAACTTATGAGGAAAATGCATGTGGAAAAAAGTTACAGGAAAGAAATATCACCAACACCACAAATACAGTTCATTTCTGTAGGGCCACCACCCATTTTTATTACAGAACATGGAATATGTTCAGAAAATCTAAATACTATATATGTAGCCATTTCAAATAGTTTTACTTGAGACCTATACTTGGATTTCTACTTGCGCTCTCCTCTCACATCTTTATTCTGGGGGAAGATATTTTGGACCACCAGTAGTTTGTTCTCCTCTCCCCTCAGTCCATTGAGTGATGAATTCATCACCCAACAACAGCTTCTGCAGCCTCCACAAAAGCAGGTGATCCATTTCCACCAGCTAATACATTACTATTAAATCCATTCATCAACCACGTGATGCTCAAGACAACAATTTTATGTGAATAACTAGTGTCTGTCAAATGTTTTTATTAGAATTGCTAAATTCACTGTGCTTTTTTTCCACATGAAGGACTATATAGGTGACTGAACAAGGAAAACGACTGCTGGTCCTCAGGAGAGTGGAACATCCACCTATAGAGCAACAGTGCCTCTCATGCACCACAGCAAGGCAACACCTCTGTTCATTTAAAAAAAACTGCTGGAAGAGAAATCTTCACATGCAGTAATTACCCTGCAGCTGGTAACTCACATAGAGCAGTACAAACACTTGCTTCAATAGAAAAAACTGTTTAGGGCACCCGAATTCCCCAACTTGTTTAAACACACTAAATCTTTCACTTTTGCTAACGTTTCTCTGAGGATCGCCTTCCTACCCCACCCACAATCCTAGAAAGTTATAAACAGATCAGACTTGCAACGCGAACAAGACTATAGATATTATTTTTCTGCTGTAACTTACAACCACACTGAAGAATTTTAAGCATGGCCAGGATCTACAAACAAGCACTTAAGATGGAAAAAGAGGGAAAGGAACTTCTTTAGTGTGTTTATGGATTGCTGTTTTTCAGGTACATTATTCTGCTCCAAATCACTAGATGCAGCTGCAGCAGAAGAGATATGGAAGGCGTAGAGACTGACACTAATCTGCTCTTTGGAGCAGATCTGTACATTTAAGCTACAACATAAAAAGCCAAGACCGTGCATCAAAGCCAGCAAATAAACAACAACAGTTCATCACAAAATGACATATCATCTTCCTGTTCTCCCTATTATTTCCCCCCCCTTTCCCCCAAAAAGGATTACCCCCACAAAAGAGGGGCTACCAGCACTCTCACTATGAAACAAAGGTTGATCTGGCTTATGGGCTTCTACTTCTTTGTACTGAGGATAAGAAAAACCAAATCATTTTGCCAACTGAAAAAGTTCCAGTCATTTATGGATTTGCAGGTGAAACCCAGCATCTTGAACCGCATCCAGGAAAGTCCTAGGCACCACCACAGGCATCACAGTCATTTTTCCATCAACTTGAGGTCAATTTAAAAGGTTTAGTCCAGAGCACAGCATGTGTGTTATAACAATCTAATCTGGATGTGACAGCGGCAGGCATTGGAGTTAAAGCTTGTACGCAGAAGGAATCCCACCCTCCTCCTTATTTGAAAGGAAGAAAGGCAGGTTGCAATGGCTACTGAAGGGCCAACCAGGACATCACTAGAGCTAAGTAGAATCATGCCTTTTCGTATCATCCTTGCCAAAAGAAACTGGAAAATGATCCATGTTTCTTAATGTGTTTGTTAAGGAACAGATAAGAACGTTAAAGAGATTCTTTCTTTTTATTTTCAAGAAACAAAACTGTACTGGACCAAAATTAGACTTCTAAGTGGAAACCTTAGGCATTTTGGAAGATTACTTTATTTGTGCTACCAAAGAATCTAAAGCTTTAAAGCATAATTTTTGCATTAGCTAAATACAGAGTAACAGAGTTGATTCAACCACTTGTACAAATAGCATCATTTCTGCAGCCTACTGTAGCTCGGAGCAATCGCCTGAAGGCCATGGAGACAGAGCACCAGTAGAAATTGGGATACGTCTATTATGTCCCATCATAGCTAAAATATGCCAATATCAAGTGGAGATGACATCAAGAAAACTGGTACAGACACGAACCTTGGCTGGTACGGGGCTTTGCTGATGGGAAGAGCCAAGAATAAGGAAGCACCAAGAATTACGAAGCAAAGAGCTGGTACCTCTGCTCACAATGTCCCTAAGCGATAAAGCACAAGCTTAATGCAGCTGAAAAGTCATTATCTGTTCTTTTAGCTGTTTTAGCTGCAGATGTTACCTGGCTCACGTCTCATTCTTTTTGAAGCCGCATAGAGTCTTTACCTCAGTCACATCTCACGTTAGTTAGCTTCACACATTAGTAATATATCTTGTTGATAGGTCTTGGCAACTATACTAAATTGCAATACTGCAAGTGTGGACTAACTGTGGAAATTAATGGGTCTTTGTATTGCTTACAATAATTTAACTAGAAATAAGTTACTTAATTTCTTTGGTGCAATAAAACTTTTCTTACAAGTTAAAGCTGCTTTCATCAACAGTGGCTTAAAAGAATTAACTTCTAGGAGTCCCCCGGAAGGTAACAATCCAACTGTGAACTAGATTCTTGAATTATGTATTAAATGAATGAACTGGACAAAGCCTGTCTTTCATTAAGAAAGCCTACTTCTTACTGCCATTTCTCCTACATCTAGAAAACAGTACCTTTTTTTTACCCCTTATTGTTAATGTATTTCCCAGCATTCTAAGTATTCCTTTAGATTTGATCTTTTCTGCAAAAATGTATCAATAGTAAATTTTTGTACTTGGTGGTCTTTTCAACCACTTACCACTATTTTATTTTTAGGACAAATGTCCTAGATCTACCAGATGTACTGATATAGAAATGTCATCCGTGACCTAGTCAGTCAAAGGAAAATTCTGAAGCAAAAAATTATGGCATTAAAGGATTTTCATTTTGTAACGATAGAACTGGGAGGGAGACTGCTAATAATTCTGCTTCCAAGATTTTTCTTCCACATTTACCTTACCCACATACAGTCTTAAAAATACCTCTTGAAATTTTTCTAAATACACTAATTCACATATACGTATAACTTATCATTTGCAAAAGCAATATCAGACTCCAGTTTTCAACCATATTTCTCTTCATACAAATTTTTTGTTTGTTCTGAGTTTTTCTGTAAGTCATTCAGGCACAGAAAACAAGCAGTAACACTTAGAACAGCTCTTCCATGACTGCTTTTATAATTACACAATATACTTTCAGAAGCATTTTGTTGTCCTTTGTGATCTGAGAAAATAGAAAAAAATATGGGCTTAGGAAGTTATTTCAAATGAGAGAAAAACTGCAATGAAATTGAGTATATTTGGTGCAATCCTCTTTATTAGCACGAACAAAGTCTTGCTTTCTGAGCTCAGAAAAACATCTGAAATAGCTGCCCTGCTTGCATTTTCACATATCCTTTAGTCAAGTCTAACTGAAAAGCCCTTTCTCTAATCTTCCAAACATCTCCAATACTGCTGTTGAGGTTATTTGCAGGTTTTTCCTCCCATTTCAATGATCCAGAAGCATCCATCTGCATTTTGGGTATGGATACAATTTCAAGCTTATCATTTCCTTTACAGGAGGACTCCTCAAATTACCTTAAATGAGAGAATCTTACATACCTGACATAGATTCAATGAGATTTAAAAGTTTAAATTACAGAAGAAAATAAGTGCAGCACAAACTCAGGATGGCATTATGGGATACTACAAGTCAGACAGAGTCTTGTATCAAGCCATGTTTTTCTTGGTAACAGTTCCATACTCTCAACTTGGAAGTCCTTAAAGCATATACATATAACATATGCCTACCTTTCCCAAGGCATCTAACCCGTAGAGTGAAAAATATAGGGTTTTGGAAGGATTTCTACTTGCATTAACACCATAGGCGATATACATCATAATACTAAACCAGCCCCAAGTATCTTTACAGAATAATCATTAGAACTGTTATTAAATAATAAGCTCACTTTTCTGGAGAAAATAGTGTCTCCAAAAGCTCTGGCATACTGCTGCTCATACTCTCCACATAATTTCAAAGTACAAGCACATGGAGCAGGGTGGTTTACAGCAAGGGCTGATCCATCACGGCTCCAGGTTACAGGCATACTTCACAGCAGATCCTGTGTAACTTCTGTAGCACAGGCTGTGTATGTAACTTGTTAAACTGGCTGCTCTCATTTTTCTTGGACTAACTGGAGCACTTCCAAAACCCCTGGCCAGAAGGGGTAATCTCAGTAAGTGAGAACAGCCCCAGCCTTCCAAATGCTTTTCTTGGTTTCTCATAAAGCATTCAAGGCTCAGGTACACAGCCCATGCTTAACACAGCAGAACAGAAGTAAACCCAGTGTTGCTCCAAACCACCTTTCTGCATCCCCACGATGTTGCCTGAAGCCTGGTCCAAAGCAGTGAGCTAAACCAACCTGATTGCTGTTGCAATTTATACATCAGTTCTAGGTCCCTAGGAAAAAAACTTCTTTCTTGTTACTTTCAAGTATGCACCAAGAAGCCTGACGTTCTGAAGCACCTGTAAAACTGAACACCACCAGCACGCTGTGCAGCAGCCTCCTCTAACACACAGAAATTCATGGTTTGACTTTCAGAACACAGAGAAGAAAGCCCAGATCCTTTTTCAGCTGAGATCAGGAAGGCCTCAGAAATTGAGCAGACCTAGTCATGCTGTGATATTACAGACTTCTAGTCCTTTGGACTGCCCCATAAAAAGCAAGGATAAAAAGAGAAATAATCTCTTCTCTGCGGGAAGCCTGGAAGCATGGGATGCTCTCCTGGATGGGTTCACAGCACCCACAAGTACCAACACACCCCTGGGGGACAGCCCACGTGGTGCAGCACCGCTTCACAACAACTTCCACAGCATTCATACTGGAATCCTTCTTCAGAAGGAGAAAAGTCTTTGATACCTGACTATAAAGACTATGTATGACCTCCAGAACAAACTGAAGATTCCCTCCTCCCTGCTACACACTGCAATGCTAATGACAGCAGAGTCAACTGATTAGATGGATAAGTGGAAGCAAAGCGTTTCCTCAAATTAAAACGTCATCCCTTCCACACTCTTCAAACACTATTTTCCAAGGAATCATTCTAAAGAATGACTTTAAGCCCTTGAAGATAGCAAAAAGAGCAATATTTTGTGGTCCACAGAGAGCTTAAACACCAATCTGCTTTCTGTGTATACAGTCTCACAGAATGAGATGCCAAATAGATGAAAGTAAATGTCTGATAAAGCCCTGCTCCTCACTCCCTCTTGGACTTACTGAACTGCCCAGCTGCACACCTTACAGAAAGGTTCAGAAAACAGATTTTGACTTTAAAGGCTGACTTTGCTGAAAGCCAAAGTCACAGATCTTCAGTCTCATGTTGTTTAATTTATTCCTAATATTCTCTGAATAGCATCTGAAGAGTAATTTCAAAGATACATAATTTAAGTTTCACTTACTAAACAAACATGGAAGAGATCGTATTAAATGTCAGCTTTGCTGGTTTCGATTTTATGTGCCACAAAGAAACATAAGACCAGAATGCAGCACCCATATAATTTGACTTGTGTTACTGGAAAGGGTTTGAACCAGTTCCCACACCCTGCGGCTGACAGCAGGAGACTCATATCATGTGTTAATAAGCTTTAAGTCCGCACAGGTAAAGTGCTTCCACTGGACAGCTACTGTTTAAGAAAGTTTAAAAACAAAAATAAGGAGGTGTAGAATTTTAAAATTTGGTAGCATTTCACATCCTGTGCAGTTGGATTAATGCAAGGCATGGACTATATTGTTCCCATTATGCGTAGCCCAACATACTTCTTGGACCAACCTACTTCTGTCAGGCTCAGGGCCACTAAAATAATTTACAGCTACAGAAATTAAGGGTGTAAACGTGGCTTTGACAGAAGACGACAACACTAAGCTTGTGCTAACAGAAACTGGAGAAGATGTTGGACATGTCTTAACATATTGAAAGTGATTCTGATCACTGGATCTGTAGTAATACTCCCTTAGTATTGAATGATAGTTATGAAAGCCTTCTTTCTCCTTGAGTTTTACTCATTCTGCCTCCCCAAGACAGTTTCATTTGGTTTAGGGCTTTTCTGGCAAGGTTTTTATTTTATATATTTATTTTAAAACAAACAAGATTTGACCTTCTGAAATTGGAAGCAAGATAGACATTAATTTGTCTGCACTTTTACCTACTTCATTTATGCAGAATGAAATATTTGCTATTTCATCAGTCAAGGTACCAAAATATGTAATTAGTTTTTGTTATTTCAGATGTCTTGAGCCACATTACATCAGATATAATATGACCTTCCCACACCCCAGTCCACTCTGCTACTAGCAATCAATCATTTATTAAATTCTCTACAGACTGCAGCAAGTTTTTCAACACATTGGCAAAATCTAAAGTACAAGGATCCGGAGTATAACAGAGCTTGTCCTAGTGGTCCGTACTGCTCTGTACCCACTCCTCTGACTGTCAGAGCTCCAGTCTTCTCATGCACATCTGCACAGACTACTGCTGCCAGGAATAAAAATAATTCTGGGAGGGAAGAGGATTAAAGTGGATAACCCTATTGCCAGACAGCAGAACATGCATAAGCAAACGTACAGTGGCCATGGTCCTTATGCCTATGCTCAGTCCAGGAACATTCCTCTGCAACTCTTTTGGCAAAGAGCGTTAAAAAAAGTGACCTCTCCTCAGACATCAGGAAGAAAAAGATTTGCAATAGAGAAGTTCTATCCCTTTCTCCTCCATCTGCCAAGTGCTTTTCTGGCACACTCAAAAATGAAACTGCCAAGCCAAGTTCAAACCAGAATGCTTCATCCTGAAAGTATTCCTTATTAACAATCCTTGTCCAGTAAAAGAAGTGGGTCTGCTTCTGCAATCACTTATTATGCACGTGAGTAGTCTTAAAATTCCAAAAAGAAGGAAGCATTAGCAGTCGGGTTTTTTCATCGTAGCTCTATCTTACCAGCTGACTCACAGTGCAGGAATAAATCTTGCTGAGCAATTGACCTCCCATATTTTCTCTCACCACTGCTATAATAAATTATCTTCTCCCAACCAACTTCACTTTGAAAGGTTCATGGTGCAACATACCTCTTCTAGGTTTGGTTTGGTTTTTTTTTTGGGGGGGGGGGGTGGGGTGGGGTTGTTATTTTTAGTCAGATTATACCACACCTCCTTCCTTTCTTGTCTTCATTTGTACTTAGAGACCCTTACTCTGAAGAGTAGATTTTTTCTGAAAGCAAGATTCTTATTGCAATTTTTCCCTCCAGGCAATAAAAGATTCTTATAGCAAGTTAGTCTAGTCTGCAGCTGTACCGATTTTGTATAAAACTGTAGGGTTTTTTCCCCCTTTCCGAGCAGGAATGCACTTTTAAGATGATGTGTAGCTCCACTTTTTGGATCAGCTGTGATTCTGTCCACTAATCTAATCATGCCCACACCCACACTCTGTATATTTTATATACTACTGAAACAAGGTGTTATGTCAGACTCCTAGGGTTTCCATTCTGTAGTTCATTTAGATGAAGATATACTTATGATTCCCGCCTCAACCTGGCTGACAGGATACTGTCAAGACTATTTGTTCAGAACCATTAGTAAAGTTGTAGCCCCTTCCCGTCACTCAGTCCTAAAATACTTCTACAGTAGTCTTGCCCCTGCCAATGCAGTGAACAAGTAAATAGCACTTAGAATCTAATCTTCAAAATTGTGTTACTGTGCAAGGACTGTCACTCTTTGTTTATTGTTTTCAGTTATAAACAGATGCCAGTGAAGCTTATGTGTAGGACAGCAACAGCCTAGACAACAGATTGAACCATAGGGAGATCTGCCCAAGCGTTGGCTTGTTTCTGGTTTTTAACTAGCATAACATTAGCAAGGGCAGAAACATTCAATACTGTTTAGATTCCACGTAGCAAAGTTTGTAAGTCCTTTTTAATGAACATATTGAAGACCAATAAGTTATGTTTACTAATCAAGCTGTTTGCACACATATAGTATTCAGACGCTGTCTGGAAGATATACATGCTATGTTTACCGTGGGCCAGTTTACCTTCACACCTAATCAGAACAATAATGGGCCAGGAACAGGTCATGTAATTCAGTCTCTGCTTGTTGACCTTGTAGATGCCCTAAACCCATACATGTACTTGTATAAAGCTGCTCTGCAAGGTTCGAGTTATTCAAATAGTTCTGAATGTATAGCTTTAGCATAAAGGAATTGATTATATGTCTATACTGCTCCAAAACAGCAATTTCGCTGCTACCTCACAGTTTCTCCATATGCTTGTCTTCTTGTCTGAGCGCTTTCAGTGCTCCCCAGGTTTCACACTGGGCATCCCCAAGATGTTTCCAGCCATCTGTGTAAGCAAGGCATATGCCCACTTACTTTTGCTACCCCTCGAAACTTGGATTTGCAGGTAAGATATTTCTACGTGCTGCTGAATCACAGAGGTGGCCAACATCAAGAAAAACATGGACTGTTCAAATGAGTCAGAATTCCAGTCTGAGAGAGACTGTCCACAAGCACATGTGGACTGGTTCCCTCAAGACCTAGTAGAAGCAGATTAGTCTTCCTCATCACACCACTTCATTCTCACTAGCTAGTCTACACACAGCACAGGCAGAACATCTTCAACATATCCGCTGGCCTGCCACACTCATGATAATGCAAGAATGTTAGACTAAAGAATGTTGTCTCTTCTTTCACATTCTAAGGCTTATACCATGCTCTTGCCCTTCAGAATCAGTCCATAACTCCTGTAATATAATTTCTTAGGAAAATGGATACTTCACGCTGACTAGTGTAACAAGAAAGCATGTTTTTCTCAATCTTAATTATGCTTAAGAAAACATTCTATTTTGGCAGTGCAAGCTTTACAAACTGCATTTACTTCTGCAACCAGAGCTCCAGTACTTAAGCACAGTGCATGACCACAGCTCTCACTGAGCACAGGAGACTGAGGTATTATGGAAATGTCCAAGAGAATACCAAGACATGAACTGTGCCATGCTGCTCCCAGCAAACCGTCCAAATCTGGGTGCTTCTGCAGAGCAGAACAATTTGCGACTAAACTGGCTGGCTAGATTTACTGCCCATTGCTGTGCATTTCACACAGTCCCTTAAAAATTCTGTTTTCAAAAGAAAGCAAAGCCTACCGTAGAAAAAAAAAAAAACAACCATGGATTCAAAGGATTCTGAAAAAGACTTACTAATGGTCAATAAAAAGGTTCTGTATAAGTCATTTTGAAAGCATTTAAGGCGGCACAACATTCATAACTGTCAAGCTATTGAATGGAAACTTCTCAGACTCTAGCAGAAGAGAGAGTAGTTTCTCAACACTTTATGCTGTGTTCTGTTTAGCCCCCTCATTCTCCCTCCCCCATCTTTGGTAATCAGCTTCTATCACATTTTCCAGCCTGAAGTGCTATCATCACAAATGAAAAAGAAAAGGACATTTAGATGACTTCTGAGTTTTATTTTTGGCTTTCTTGACCTTCTGGCAAGTTGTTTTACTATGAAGATTTCATTAAAGTCTCTATTAAATTCAGTATGGAAGATGGCAAGAAACATACAATCCATTTTAAGGGCATTAATAGCTGTGAAGAAGGTAATAGTGTGACTGCTTCTGTATCAAAACAGCAAAGGCAATAATAGCTTTCTGCATTATGGAGCATCTTTTCTCCCTTACTTAAGGGAGAGCACTCTCTTATATTACTAGTCATTTCTTCATACGTAAAATTAATCTACAACTACTTCACTGAGGCAAGGAGGTACAGTGCTACAGAAATAAGATCTTGGCATAAAACTTTCAAACACGCTAACATACAGAGAAATGAGCTACTTATCACATGGTCTGACTGACTGCAAAAAGAAATCAGCTGAAATTTCTGCTATTATCTTAAACCATGTTTCTGCCTCTGGAGGGATTAGTTTATACTCAGAATTAATAAAGGAAACATATCCGAGCCACCTGTTACAGTCATATATGTTCTTTCTATACATCTGTTATCTCAAGACTTCCTACAGCCATGCAGCAATTTCCAATTACCTTTCACATAAACCCAGTATGAAACAACAAACTTGCTATGGGACTCCTCGAAGTCTTACTTTTCCTTTCCAAATCAAAACATTGTCTGGGGCACTTTTTTCACTTGCTGTTTTGGGGAAGGTCTGTAGGGCGTAAGTCCAGAAGGAATATTAAATTCTGGGACCATTTATGGTAGGAAAGCCACTGTTCTGTATAACAGCAACATGTTACACAGCAAAAGAAAATACTCGCAACACAAAGCAGGGCACTATACCTACCACCAAATTAAAGTTACACAAAAAGTGATTTGTGTACCCGCTCTCAGGGAACAAACACAAGCTACGTCTACGCTAGTAAGCAAGATGGGACACATCCTGTTCTGTATACCAGAGGACAAGTCGCTCAGTGCAGCTTGCCTCCACACAGTTAAACTATACTCCATTTTCAGTAGGGTAGCTTTATCCGTAGAACATAGTTTATTAATGTAGACATAGCCCTAAAGGCCAGAACATCAGTAGAGCACATATTGTAATATACACCGCATATGTCAGTAGAAGTGATATTTGCAGGGTCAGGGTTGCAGAATACAGGGACAATCCATTTCAAACAAAGTCAAATTTGCAAGTGGAAGTCATTAGTGAGAATGACATACAAAATAGCTCCAAACCCTTTAACTGTTTTAATGGAATGTGGAAAAAAGTACTCCGATAAGACACTTAATCATTTATTGAAAAGGCTGCACTTCAACTTTAAAAATAGTGTATTGGTATTTGAAAAGTTTCAATCTAAAAATTGAAGACTAAGGAAAGCCAGACTATCTTCTGTGATTCTGGTCAAGAAAAGAGAGCGACCCATTACAAAGTTATCCTAAAACAAAAATTAAAAATATAAGGGTAGATAAAAGGGTTCTTCCAGGTGGTCGGTAGAACTGGAACTCAGGTAATACAATAATGATCGAAGGCTATATAAATGGGACCAATGAAACATACATGTGGCAAGGATTTCATTTTGATCAAGAGTTCATACATCAAAAGGCAAGTTTAAAAAGTCATGATGTGTACAGTACATATACTGTTTATATAAAATGGCATTGTTATCAGAGCAGCAAAGCAGACAATGTTCCATTAATGGGTAGAGAAAGCTGTCCTTGCATTTGTACCCAGAAGTCAGTGACACAAATTTTCCGGAATACAAAGGATATCTGCACTTCACAAGAGGGGACAGGGGGAAGGGAAAGGTGTGAGAGCGTTTCAACAGAGTCTCCAGGTACTAAATGTTATTAAAAAAAACCCAAACAACTATTACTGATGTGATACATAATGCTGTTTTCACAACTGAAAGCTGATGTTTATTACACTAAAACTAAAGTACATGTGCTAAAGCATGTTCCACTGGCTAAAGTTGATATCTGTAGACCCTGGGCTCACCACCACCAGTTTGTTCTTTAAGGAGTTATTGATCATGGAGACACAGCTAACCAAGCAACATGCAGACTGAGCAGGACACGTGGTATGGCAAGCCAATTGACATGACTAGTACCAAGCAGAAACAGCGACTGGATTAATGAATTTAAGTTGTCCAAACTGTTTCAAAATTTTAAGGGAGGTAAACAATGAAAGCTTAGCAAAATGCTGCAGTCTAGAGAACAATATGATTATTTCAGAGATAAATGCTACACAGGAAACAAGGGGGGGATGTCTTTGTCAAGCTTTTGTAGAAATGGAAACAAAAGGAAGTTTAAATTACTAACAAAACTGAAGATAAAGATCAATGAACAAATGAGTTAATGAAAAATAAATGATTTCTCATAAGCCATGTTCCTCCAACTCAGAGTCAAGAGAAAGAATAAGAACACCTAAAATATTCTGCACCTACAAGAATGAACACTTTTATTTTGTTTGCTTTTCCCTGAAGCAAAATAAGCTAGCATGACGTTTCAAAACAAAGAAGTCTTTGGTGGTTTTGATATCAACTCCCTCAGTTATCTCTACCCAGGATGAAGTTTTTGACCGTATAAAGACCTAGTCTGACAGGCCTTTGGGAATCATTCTTCTGCCCAGTTAGCCACAGTAAGAAGAAAAAACATTTTCAAACATTCCACTTCCTATTGAGAGCCACGGTGCAACAAACTCCTGAGAGCCCAGCTTCAAAAGAAATAAATATCCTTCCCGTCTTGAAATGAATGTTTCCCCCGCTCTCTGATCTCCTGAAGGAGCCAAAAATACTTTTTCCACAAGGCCCGTGCTTAAGATCAGAAAATTAAAAAACCCAGGCCCACATCACAAAACAAAACCACCACATACATCAGCAACACCATGACCCCAACTAATAGTAATTTTAGTTGGAGAATTGAACTGAAAGCATGTTAAAAAACAAAAACAAAACACAAACACACAACCCAAGTCTTCAAACATTTGTGACAGTAGAAATCAAGGAGCAGTATGAAAGCTTTTAAAAAGGGCTCAGACAGCTCATGACAAAACCATTACTTCATCCCTTCCTCCTTTATCTGTTGCCTCAGCTAGCCAGCCAGAGTAGAACAATTTGTCTACTCCCATTTCTCAGTTGGTTCTTTGTTTTCCCAGAAACCAATTAGTTTCTATATTCCTCTGGGGAATTCCCCCAGGGGAGAATTCATTGAAATCACAATGTTTCAGCCAGAAGTTCCATAACTACATGAGAAAAAAAAAGAAACTTTTGTCACAGGACATAGTTATACATGATTGGACTATTCAGACTTAAATTTAACAACTAAATTGAAACTGAGTCAATCCACTGTGGAAGCCATATAGAAGGCTCCTCCACAAGTCAGGATAGCTTTTTTTGTATATACATATATGTATGATGTCTAAAAGCATTCAAAATCTGAGACACAAATATACTTCATAAAAGGATACAGAGCACGTTTGAGATGTGAAAACTAGAATTACCGATGCTACGAAACCAGCAGCATTCCCAGCCATTCTGTGGATGGCAAAGCATTTAGCTTAGAGGTTAAGGACTGCAAAATAATGTCAGAAGGTTTTATTGAATGTAGTCTAATTGGTTGAAAACACTGGGCTTCACTAATATGTCTTAAAGCTTATTTTCAAGTGTTTGTGTTGCATCCCTAAGTAGCTTCAGAAAAATATTCTGTCCATGCAAACAATAAATTTCTTATGTTAGTAAAACCCAAGTTGAACAGTTTGCACAGATTGAATTTTTTTTAGAAACTTGGTAAAGGTCTTATGGCAAAGTCCCATAGCATATGTAAAGAGCAAGAGCATTTTAAGATTGGTCAGTTAACGCCAACGCAATTCTTTTATATGGATGACCTTTGTTACATGGCAATGGCTGTAGCCAGGTTCAGCATACTCCCTCAGGTATGTTCTAACCTAACACCTAATGCCTCCAGGATACCCTCCAAGAATTACATAGTATCGTGAGCAGCAGCAAAAGCAATAGAAACAAGCAAGCCATGGCTGTTACATTAGTTAGGAAGAGACTGAGAGCAAAGAACTTTAATGACAAATATAGTGCCGTACAACGTATGTGACAGTTAATGTTCTGATATTCCAAAGGATCAAATTATACAACCACGCAGATAGAATGCCATATTTTGTGTCATGCAGGAATATCACCTTGTAAGGGATAACTACTTCTTTTTAGGAGGCTGTACTGAAGCAGCTAAATCCTCCTCCTGAGATACAAGACTGTTTTAAAAACACGTGGTAAAAAGCAAATAAAATCTTGCTGTAGATCAGGATGATCCAAGCAAACAGAAACTGCCCTTTCTCAAGTTATCCACTTTACAGGACCTACTTTCAAATCATTAATAAATTATATTTTGGTTGGTTTATTTTGGGTTTTATTTCTTCAGTCTGTTCATGCATTTCCATTTACCAGTATGGGCATGAGATTTACATACAGCCACTGAATTTTAACAGGTATGGGTAAATATTCTTTCAAAGTCGCACTTGATTTTATCATAAAAGAAAAATTTGCTTTCATCTATTAGATCCTCATTCTGTCATCAAGTTCACTCAGAAAGTGTCCATCCTCAGTATATTCTATCTGTAATTAGAGTTAGTATTTCAGTAAGCTGCTAGACTACTTTCCCTACCTATTAGATTTTTAAAGGCAATATATTTCTTTTAAAGCCTACTTCTTTAGTCACATCCCCGTGGATTTAAGAAAAAAAATTCCTCATAAAATCTGCAGTCTATTTCTATCTTCTAGTAAATTTTCTTTCTTCTTTTTTTTTTTTTTTTTTTTTTTTTTAAAAAAAAAAGCACCACCGAAAGCAAGTGAAGATTTTAGGTCAAAGCACTTGATTGCATTATAAGTTAAATTATCTAAATATTTTAACTTAAGAATATGAAGAGGTTTAGGAAAAATCCAATAGTAATTCTTATCACCTCTGCCTCATGTTTAAGATTTAAACTCTCAGAAGGAAGTTTTTAATCAGATGGTGGGGAAGAATGAGTCTTTCTGTGGAAGAACATGAGAACTGATATTCTTTGTCTGTATTGGGTATCTGGCTCCAAAGACAACACTGAAAGAAGATAAATCTCTGACTGAAAAGGATGCTGGCAAAATAGATCAGATAAATCACTTGACCTGAAAGACTGCATCGGCCACTGTCTCCAATGCAGAAAGCTTAGAAAATTGCTCATGACAATGCTGTTGGTAGTTTAGTAGAAACTCAGAGAAAGAGAGCCTACATGGAGAGTGTTACTATATGGAAACAAAGGAAGAAATCCACTATCAAGTCAAACTTCCCCTTTTGGTAACACCCAAACATACGTTTACACACACGGGAAGGAAAAATTTTGATGATAAAAGTGAACTGTGATGTCTGAAACTTTTAATTAATATTATGAACTTACAAAAAAACATTGAGAACATTAAAACATTTTACTGAAGTGTTTGTAGAATAGGACAACAGTATACAATTTTCCTGAAAGATCAATAAAAAAAAAAATTCATCCAGCTTAGAAGGGATAAAAAATTAGTTTACCCATAGCACATCAGGCAGCATGAGGTCTGTGCTTGTTGCTCTAATTACTTTTGCAGCAAGCATCAAATCCTCCCTGCTCAAATCAGAAGCCCTTTCAAAAGTAGCGAGGTGACAGTGTTTTCCTACCTCCTGCTTATTAGACATGATTCTTGGTTACAAGAGGACAGGGCAACAGCAATGCCTGTCACCATCACCAGATGTCACGCTAGGGAGAACATGACCAAAGGTGGCAGATCGCAGCAGCACTCAGGTATTTGCATGCAGCAAGGAGGGAGCAGGGCAGGAAAGCAAAAGGCAATATGGAGTTGTCACTCTGAAGCAATATGAAGGACGTATGCTGAACAGCTACTAATTTTTTTTGTTGTTTCTAATACGCGACCTGGAGCATCTGGTCTAAAAGATTTCACAGGTAGGAAAACAAGAAAATGGAGAAATAGCATTTGGCGGGGACATAGTGGCCAGGGAACCCTTGAAGGACACAAGCCAGAGTCTGGGACCCCACTTACAATACTTCATGTACTGCACGCACATCCTGCACCATGGTAGTGATATTTGATGCTGTGTTCCCAGGGGGCCAGTTTGCTGACTTTTCTACCAGATCAATCATCCCCAGGTTTACCAGGTTAACCCAGGCTAGTTACAGAAACTTTCATCATCTGGGTTTGTTCTGCTGGTGGGTTGTTGCAAACAATGAGACAGCAATGCGGTTTCAGGATTTCGTGAACCAGATTTTTTATCTCTTGCGTGGAGGTTACCAAAAGAAATCCCATCTAGCAGGACCATTACTGGGCATTCCTGTCAACTCCTAGATAAAAGCCTGAGCTTAAGAAACAGGGCAGAGAACTCTCAACAAATTAAATCCTATTAAGTTTTAGTAGGTCTGAGTGCCTAATTCTCCTCGGTAATAATTTTCTGTTTTAAATTTAATATTTTTAATGCCTTTTAAATTAATGGCCATTAGCAAGAAGGACTTTGAATTAGACAATAGGAATTTGACCATGCTTCCTATAAAACCCTTTAACAGGGCCATCATCCTACATTTCAGGATAAATGTATAAATATGCACTTGCCTTACAGAGTGTTTAAAAGATTACTCAAGTGCTATTTTTGTCAAGAAAATTGTTTTAAAATACTAAGCCTATTAAATGCATAGTATCTACCTCAAGAAGCAGCACTCCAATAAACTGTACATAACAGAAAATCTAGAGCAACAAAATTATAAACAGGATTAAATAAAGTTTGCCGTGGACATTAATCAAAGAGATGTAGGTTGATATATGCCCTAGACAGGCAGTAAGCAGTACTTTCACACCAAATCTTTGGTCTGAGAGCACCGATTTCCTTGCACTAAGCTGCAAGAACTATCCTGCAAGTAATACCAGCCTATTTGAGCAAAGCCTTATCATACCTCAATCTCAGACTGCCCATTTTTCACGGTCTGGATGTTGCAGTCTTGTAACTCCTTTTTGAAGGAAATGTCAATCCTACTTCTGCTGCAAAAAGCCTCCAGTAACAAAACAGAATATCATGGTTAAAAAGAAAAAAAAAAAAAAAAGCTAAGCCTGTTCCTGTCTGCTGTTTGCTTTTGGGTTATCTTTAGGGGAGCTTTCTCTTTAGACAGCCTCAGGTTAGAAAGTCCTGCAAGACCTATTAAATGTTAAGAATGTTAAGATGTGGATGCTACCTAAGACGGAGTCCTAAAGCTACAGATTGTTGAAAGGAATTGATGGAGTGGGAAAAGCCTCACTTTGTGCCTACTCTCATATTCTTTCCCTAAACATCAGGAGCTGGCAGCTCTCCAATCCACTAGTAGTCTGGCCCACTAAAGTGGGGTGCATACACCTGTGACCGCATCTTCCATTCCCACATTTCTGTATCCAAATAGTTTATGCTATCAAACATATCAAAAATTTAATTATGATATAAGGTAATGTAGAAAGGAAGTTAAAGCACAACGCCAATAAACCATTTCTGCAACATATTTTCAGAGTAAAATCTTTCAAATCTCACTGTTTCTTGCTTTTCTCACCTGTAAGCTTAATATTTTCTTCCCTGGGAAGAGCTTATGTTATTGTATTTAAGTTCCTCAGGTAGAAAACAATACATATGTGAAAACCAGCTATTACAATAACCAGGGTTTTTTAGGAGTTAACCAAAAGAGAACATTAAGCTTGTACTCTTCTCTAGGGATCATCGCTCTAGAATCTTCATTATCCTTGAGAGTATTGATCATTTGCACAAAGCCAGCCTACGCCCTCAGGTGAGGCAGGCAAGTCACTTCAGAAGATGACTGTTTCAGAGCTGCGTTACCAAATTAAAGAAAAACAATGAAAGTCTTCAAAGGACCTAGTGCTTTTAAAAACAAAACAACGGTCCCTTCCTCGCTCTGAGTATATGCATGCATTTGGACTAGAAGGCTTCAGAGGGGTTGGGTTTTTTTGTGAAAGAAGTATAACTGGAAAATGTTAAAGACTTCTCTTGGGCAGCTTAAGTTACTGCATGTATTTCAACTGTTAGTCATATATTCCTATCAGAAGTGTAGGAGTCTCAGTGGAGGAATCCCAGCTGTAGCCAAGCAAAGATCTGAGATGTTTTGCTTTGTTTCCTAATAAACCAGCTCCCAGGAAATGGCTAATTTGGGGTAAAAAAGCACAGACTCTTTGAAAAGCAAGCTAGGAAGGATTTTTGCTCACTTCATAACATGATAAATTTAGAAAAAAGATCTTACTACTCAAGGATGTAAATATTTGTCAGCATGCAAGTTAAAAATAGTTCATTGTAATTCCATCTGTATTAGCATGTCTAATGGCTCATATGACTACATATCCTGAGCACAACGTTCAGCAAAGCTGTATTTCCAGACTAAAAGAGACAGAGCCTGTTACCCAATACAGTTTAGCTGCAGCCATTCTCAGCAAGGACCATCTACTATGTATATTTATACCCTATAACACCTGAAATAGACAAGAACTGCTACAAGAAATATACATCTAAAGATAATGTATGTGGCTTCTTCCTGGAATAGTACGTTTAGCACTGCATAGACAGGGTTCAAACTGGCTGCGCTTTTGTTCTTTCAACTCCTTTTGTTTGGATTTTAACAAGCAATTCAAAGTTAAAAATAAAAACAGTAAAAAGCAAGATTAACTAAACTATGAAGCTCACATTACCTGGGGCAACCAACGAAATCCATCTCTTGCCGGAGCCTTTGCAAAGTCTGTCAGTTACATATTTCCAAAAGAAAACTGGCTCTTGGAAAAAGTTACACACAAGAAACTATACCTCAGTTGGAAAGGGAACATGTCAGTGAATTGGAGGAAGTGGAAAGAGGGAGCCCTTGTTTCCAAGAGAGTTCATTCAGCAGGCTTTGAGCTCCAAGACGGCTGCCTTGGCTCACATCATGCTTGCTGTTGTGGGTTGTTGTTATGAGATGCCTGTCCAGGCATCTCTTGCTATGAGTTGATTCATGCCAGACTGTCTCTCTCGAACCTGTATCAAGAGGAGGAGGAACAGTCTAAGAGACACCTTCCATCCCTAAGTTTCAGTTGAATCCCTTCTCCAGGACAGAAGGAGCACCTACCATCAGTCTAGTAAGAGCAGAGCACAGGACTTTTTTTGAATAGCCATTAAGCTTGAGCAACTGTGTGCTGCGAAGTCCATTTTGCCCAGGTCCACAAGCTATGAGGGAAAGATCTGTCATCCCTTAACATCCTACCCCTTATGGCTTAGTTGCCAATCCCTTCAGTACACCCCTCAAATTTCTAAGAGTTCAGGAGGCTAACAATGGAAAGCTTTGGCACATGCTCCCAGAAAAATCACTGGAAGTTTAGGAGGGACCAGCATCTGTCCTCTCTTCAGGATGCAGAGTGGAGCTACAGCACAGCTCAACATACAAGATCTTCAGAAAAGCACCTCCCTCAACAGCAGGCTACTAGTTACATTACAGCCTGCTTTGCTGCCTTTCTTTAATGAACAAGTAAATTGGTGTCAGTGAATCTCCTCATGACCTCAAATAATTAGAACCCACACAATAAAAATCAGAGGTCCAACAAACTCCTGGTCATCTAAAAATCACTTTCTGGTGCATGCTATGATCTTGGCTATATCTGTAAATTTTGTTCATTAGCAAATGAATAGTTAGTAAGAAGAGGAATTGTTGAGCTCATCTAAAGGGAAGCAGAAAGCGGATAGATAGGTTTGAGGCTGCTTCTGAAGGAGCTCAGGTTCAGCTCTTCAATTTACTTTTTTTCATTTTATAAATGCATAACTGATAACATCAAATGGAGCAAGCCACCTCCTTTTCCCACTCTCAGTGCCAATCAATCTCCTAAAATCAAACTGAAAACTTATTTAAACAGAGTATAGCAGGTGTAAAATTCATTATCAATTCAATTATCCCTCTACAGGAAAGAAATAATTAAAATGTAAAAATTTTGGTTCAGAGGAATAAACTAAGATATATCAAAAAATTTAGTCAAAAGAACATGCCAGATCCCCATAGGTACTTCAATTGACAATTATTACATCATACAAAAATATTTATTGTTTAACACATTATTAAGAAAACACAAACTAAAAGAAAACCTTCCAGTGTTCCCCAAATAAAACAAAGAATGCAGGTGTTACTTGATCTTTTTTCCTGGATACTTTTCAAGAATGCACTCAGTTTCTTCTGATAGAAGAGTCAGATTTTTCAGCCAGGTCCTGAGGATATCATATTTATTCCTCCCTGCTCCCCAGTGAGGCCTAGAGTAATGCCTGTGAAAACTGATCTTCGCACTAGATTTATCCCAGTCATGTTTGACACTTTTCCAGAAACCAACAGATAGAAATAGCAGTCTTTACAGTTACCTATAGTCATCAAACTAAATTAACAAGCTGTTATAGATCATACTGTAGACTGCATGTTCTCGGACTGTGCAATTTCAGCAAACAGTAAGATACCACCCTCTGGGTTACACAGATTCTTTTAAAATTGGAAATCGTTGAACTTTTTAGTAATTGGTCTTAAACCTAGATTACTGAAAAATTATAATTTATAGTTACATGCCACAAGTATACTTCCTTTCCTCACCTGTATGCATTCAAAAGTACGACTAATATCACAGTGCACCCTTAGTAAGTTTGCAGATATTACCAGGCTGGGAGGTGCTGTTGACTCCCTTGATGGACAAGATGCCTTGCAGAGGGATCTAAGTAGATTGGAACACCGGGCAGTGATTAATGGGATGGTATTTAACAAGTTGAAATGCTGGAATCTGCACCCGAGACAGAGTAACACCAGGCACAAGACTGGGAGAGGAGTGGCTGGAGAGCAGCCCTGCAGAGTGGGGTCTAGGGGTGCTGGTGGGCAGCAGTCTCAGCACGAGCCAGCAGCGTGCCCTGGCAGCCAGGGGGGCAACCCACACCCTGGGGGGCAACAAAGACAGCAAAAAAAGCCGGTCCAGAGAGGTGACTATCCCGCTGTATTCAGCGTTGGCACGGCCTCACCTTCAGCACTGTGTGCGGTTCTGGGCTCCACAGTTTAAGAAGGATGTGACGGTCTTTGAACATGCTCAGAGGAGGGCAACCAAGCTGGTGAAAGGGCTGGAAGGCATGTCCTATGAGGGGTGGCTGAGGACTTTGGGTTTGTCCCTCAAGTTTTTTTGAATTTGAATGAAAAAGGCAAATTCAAATATTGCCTTTAATACCATGCTGTAACTGCAGTCAGGCAATTGGACTAGATGATCACTGTAGGTCCCTTCCAACTGGATCTATTCTTAGATCAATTAAAATACCATTTCATAATTTTAAAAGGCAGCCAGTGACCTCAAACACCAGAAAACACACAGGTTTTCCCTGCGCAAACCTAACTCTGACCTCTGGATTTATGCACTATACATAACATGACTGATTTGCATGAACACACACTGTATAAGATGGAAGGGATCATGGGCCTGTTGTAGTATGGAGGAAATAAGGTAGAGTTTTGGTTTTTTGGAGCTAGGACCTTTTCCTCATTCAGGATTAAAACATTCTAATTAGTGATTTAGCAAGGATGGTGTAATTCAAGCAGAGATCCTCATAGTTTCAAAGCTCACCCAGTTACCCAAGAAAAGACTATCTCTGATTATAGTCATCCCTTTGATAACACTTCACTATACGTCACTATCTGCTTTCTCATCCTGAACATGTCATTCACAACCCCCCACCTTTTTCCAAGCTCATGTAATCAGTTTCCCTATTTTTCCTGCATGCATTAGCCATCCACACATTTACCCATTATTCTTGCTGCCTGTTACTCTTTGCTATTTAAGTGTCTTTTAAAAAAAAATCTATTATGCAGTGAAATCTGACAGCAAAGCAGCAGACAAGCAAGTCTGAGGTGCCAGTGCCGTAGCCACCGATAACAAAGGCAGGTCCCTTGCTGTTTCCCAGCTACTGCAGAGAAACAATAGATGTACCTGAAGACTTTACCGGAGTAACTGAACTGACAGAGAGAAGACGCTGAGTGACTAGCATGGTGGGAGGGGGAGTTTTGCTGCCCGACAAGGGCACAAGACCAATAGGAATTTCAGCAGTGAGGCTGGCTTGATGCGGAGAACATATAGCAGAGTTCAGACATTAACTGAAGCACACTTACCACCACAAACGAGAAGTGACACTGACCCGAAGAGAATGATCTCAAAAGCAGCAGAGATTTGCAATATTTTGAGCATCTTTCAGTTATTGAAAGCAAAACCGCACAGCTAGGTACCCAAAACAAATAGTGCATAAGAATGCATTGTTTTATGTGGCCTTCTGGAACAAATAACACACTCAACAAAACGCAGATTAAGTTCACTTCTATTTGAGGTCTTGTTTGCTTACACCAGGAGTTTCTAGTCTTTCACTGACAGAACAGTAAAGTACTGAAAACTGAACCCTCTTTTCCTGTGTGGAATAACATGCACGATTTTGGAATAATTAGGATAACAAAAGACTCACATATATTCCAATGACACTATGCTCAAAATTGAGCATTTGGCAAATTGGGTAACTGATAATAGAGGCCAAAATATTTCTCTTGAGTAGCACACAGAAGGAAAGGGTTTGATGACACTAATCCGATTTTTTATTCACAGGCAGCCTGGGGCACTGGGCCAGGTCCTCTGTCCACATAAGTTTCAGTAGTGTTGTGGCCAGCTACTGTTTTGTGCCATAAAAGTTTCAAGTCTCTGATGAATGGCAGTAAATTAATTACAAGCAAGACAGTATTTTTCATGACCCAATATCCATATTTGTAATAGAGCACAAAGGACTTTGGCACTTAGTCACTGCAGCTGGAGTCACACAAAGGAGGACTCCCTCGGTCTCTCAAAGCTGGGGAATCAAATAAGATATATAACCATATCACAGCCCACGTGATCAAGGACATAAATCCTTATTTATGCACCCTTTCTCCACTGATGTTTCCCATTTCGCTGTTTAAAAAGCAAGCAAACCTCTGAGAACACCTCTTTACCCCTTCACATCTAGTTCTCACACCCTATAGTGCCTAGGGTTTACTTGTTAAAGGACCTGTTCAACACCCAACAGAGCCAGCACGGGTTTGATTCCTGAAGCTGATATAGCAGTCAGACATCAAACCCGAACAGCATTTAAGTTCCCCCTCTTTAGGAAACTGTGAACTACTGGCACGATCCAAAGAGTATGGGCATTCCCATTCCAGATTTATAGCAGGCTTCACATCAGGCTCTTCATACTGTAAATGTGGCCTGCCAGATGGGATGGGCTTACCACACTAAGAGCCACACCTGGACCTCAGGTGAGGCTAAGGCTCTCATCCTCATTATAGCCTTGGAACAAAGGTGGTTTCCTGGCTCAGTTAAAAGCAACACCCTTGCACCTTTAGGTTAAGGAAATCACAGAGATAGGTCTCCGATCTAAAACTAGACCAATTCCTAATTCTTCAATTGCTATTTAATCTTCTGTTCTGCAGAAGAATTTAATAAGCTTACAAGTATCCCTACAGCAGTCAACGAGATTATTTACCTATACAAAGTATATTGATCAGTAAGTATTTATAGGATCAAAGACTATTTTATTTAGAAATTTTTAATTTATCTTCATTTATGCTTTCACTAGTTAAGATTCTCCTGTGCTCAGACTCAGAAACTAGTTACTGAATTCCATGCTCGAAACATACAGGTCTGTAACCTTTAGGCCTGCATTAAAAAGTAAGACCTTCAAATTCGTGAGTGTCAGGGAAATCATGCCAAATACTATAAAGCCAGCAAAGATTCTTTAAAGTTTAAAAGGTTAGACTAGCTTTCTTACATTATCCTGATCTGATGAGAAAGCATATCTTTCACAGCAAACAAAAAAATTTCTAAGACTTGTTGGCCTATAATTTAATGATTTCATGAAGCGTTTTGAAACTATTGTAGCACATCATTTACCTTGCACCATCCTAGCAAATTTCTTATTGCCTTCCTGTTATGCTTTACACTTCTTTTTTCAAATATATCTACAAGCATTGTTAAAATGAAATTTTCTTCTTCTGTACCCATATCAGTTAGTCCCCATCTACACTGGGTACCAAATGTTGCAGTTTGAATTAAGATGGACAACAAATATTGCAATACACCCATATCAATTAGTTGCAACAGCTCACCTCTCATGGTCTCTGTTATGGGTTGCAGGTTCTCCTACTTGTCTCAGCTACGTTGGGCACCAGTTGTTGTAGTCAGAGTCCAACTCAGTCAGCCTCACACAGGGCACCAATTGTTGTAGCACAAGCAAGTTATTGGGCTACAATAAGGCTTTACCATTGGTCAGTCTACTGTCTGTGCTGTAACTCCATCCTCCAGAGGTCAGACCACACCACTCCTCCCCCATCCAACCCCCTCTCCCCCAATCCTCAGGGCTATTTAACCACTTAGCGGGAACGAGCTAGAGCTGCACATCGTCCATGTCAATCAACCCACTGCCTCTGAGGCCAGGCCACAGCTGCATGTTATCAATGCTAATCAACCCACTGCCTTCACTCCCCTACAAAACAAGAAGAGTTCACCTGCAGGTAATTAGTCCAGAGCTCATGATAAACCTGTTCTGCACAAATGAAGATTTTTTTTTTACTTCAATCAAGCTAAGCCAGTGCTTAATTCTTCAAACAGGTAATCACCGTTACAGCACTTAATACTGTAAAGCAGCAGTTAAGACAATGTCTACTGAAAACAAGTGAAGTTTTCAGGGAAGGATAAGAGGTACTTTTAGCTCAAAGAAAATTCCTTTTATTTTTCTTAAAATAGATGGAACATGCTAATTTTTAAGATCTCATGTTTACACCTACAACACAAAAGCCTAGCAGTGCACTCCACGTAGACTTGAGAAATTTACTAATTATATGTTATATATTTATACGTTACTACACTAGATACTGTTTTCCTAAGTGGCATCAAGAAAACACTTTTGCCTCCCCACACCTTGGGATCCCCATTTGTAAACAGAATTGTTATTTTCCTCCTTTATAAATTACTGAGAGCTACTGACAGAAAAGTAGGATGTAAGAATTCAGCAAAATTTTCATGTAAAAATAAGTACATGCTCTTTGTAAAGTGTTAACCATGTGCATCAGTTTTGTTTTAAATATTGGTTTTAAAAATAGCTACTCTTCTCCTTTGCTTGGATTTCAGTCTTGTCAGACCACAATGAAATGAGACTTGGTCACCACTGAGCTGTGACATTGCAGCAGGTACAAGAAACATAATCCAAATGCAGATTTGACTTTCTTTTTAAAAAATAACTTGCCAGAGTTCCCCTGTAAATTATAAAACCACCTACATTAAAAGTTCATTTCCCCTTCTGCCTTCCAGATCCCAGTAACTGTGTTGAAGAAGGTCCCTTCACAGCAGTAAAGCTTACACTTGGTAATAACTAGCTGCATAACTAAGTCTCCAAAGCAATGAGCTCATTCTGAAAGGCTCTGCTTTCCATTACCAGGCCTGGGGTCAATCCACTCATATCCATGAATTGTACCAAGTCTTAACCCCCCCAAAAAAAACCAAAACAAAACAAAAAAACAACAACCTGCAGAATACAGCTTTTTAAAGGCTGCTGTAGGTGCAAAGTCTTCCTGTACACCCACATCCATGCCCATGACTGGCCTTTTATTAAATGCACTGAACTGATAGCCTATAACAGAAACATGCTGATTTATGCAGAAATAAATCCAAAAGACAATTATAAACACAGGTTCGTGCATCACTCCATCCTCCCTAGAACCTGAAGGGGAAGAACCACTACCCCAACTCACCAAAATAACGTTACTCTTGAGAAGCACAAAACAGATTAGGGTTACATTGCAAAAGCCCCTACCCTCATAGTCCTGACATAGATATGAGAAAATACAGGTTTCCTCACCAGGAAAAATTACCATTTAAAGACAGCTGACAGCGGTCACAGAAAAATAAAAGCAAATAAGTTTGAAGTCTTCAAATAGCCTGTGAACAGGACTTTTCTAAATTACAGACAGCGACTCCCAAGCTTCAGATGTACGCATGCAGTGTTTTGTATCACGAGTCTGCAGTGAGAATGCTGAGCCAAAGTGAATGCCTCAGGTGATAAAGGTGGAACTTTACAGTTTAATATGCAGATCCATCCTATCTGTGATCTTTCAAGCTGCACACTAACAAAATGATATCCAAATAGTTAAGAAATGTCTTGCAATTTGATCCATAATGAAGTCTACTACTGATTTGACCTCTAATATAGCAGGCTGCAAACAAGTTCCAGCTGGCCCTCAGAGAGAGTTCTATCTGGCTGCTACACCAGCACAAAACCAATGACTCCAGGCATAGTTAAAACAGAGCACAGATTTTGTTCCAGAAAATTTAGGAATCAGTATCAAGACTCTGACACTTCCAAGACTGTTGCTTCCCGGTTACCACCAAGAGACTAACAATAAGCACTCAGAAGATAACAAACCGAGTGATATGGCTAAACTCACTCAGAAACTGTTTCACAATACGTGACCAGTGCTTAAAATATGAACCTTGTTAAGGGAATTAACAAAGAATTTCTGAACTGTTTTCCAGATGTTTGCAGTAATAATAGGCCTTAAGGATTTTCTGCTTTAAGGCAAAAAATACTGTATAATATTACTAATCTCCTTTGTTTAAAAGTAAATGGGGAGAAAGCATCCAAGAAATGCCTGTGTTTAAAGTTTAAAATGGATACAAACACTAATTTTACTTCTTTATGCTGTGACCTGTATGCATATGAATTTACATATTAATAAAATAATAAATGGTCATCAAAAAGTAAGTTCAGGTTAAAAAAAATCCAAAAAAAGACAGCAAAATGTACAGATATAGGCCCATTCCACTGAATACTTCCAGTATTTCACAGTTCTTTCAAAGAAGGAAAGGGAGACCTTTGAAAAACTGATACTAGGATTAAGATCTCCCATATGAAACATTTTGACTTCATACTTTGAAGCTTTTTTCTCAAGCAGATCTATCTTTTTTAAAGTTAAAACAGTTTGTTAGATAGCCTTAAAACAGAAGGAAATATTACATTCTCTTGATTAAAAGTTTGCTTGAGGTAAAACATTAATAACGGGTACATACCAACATCTAATGGTGCCCAGTGCCAGACAGTATATGAGAAGGGGAGGGGGATCAGTCATTAACTGCAGCAGCACCCAGGGACTCCCAGCACCCCAAGTCCCAAATATATTGCTTCTCCTCTTCAGTGTCTTATGAGTCACCTTTCTGCAACAGCTACAAGGAGAATAGGAATTAACCCTACATGTCTCTATCCCGTGCCTGATGATGATGGCTCTGACTAGAGGGCTGTCTCCTTTCTTCAGCCAAGAAGCACTTTACTCTGAAAGGACTCCCATTAAAACCTCAGGGGGCTGTTCAGCAATTAACACAGTGGGAATGGTAGTAATCAGCCCACAACAGGGTCATGCAACAGCCTATTTGCCCACAGGGACACAATGCAATTGCAATCATTAATAGAAAGCTTTGGAAAGGCTTGAAAGCTTTCCAAATCTAAAGCTTTCCAAGTCCCTCATAATGCTGTGATTGTGTGCAGCTCCTGGCTAGAAATCCCTACAAAGCTGCATAGCACCTGAGCTGGCCTGAAACACATTAACCTCCAATGCACTAGCTGCAAACAATTAAGAGACTTGTGTTGCCTTTAAGAGACCTCATGCAAACCCAAGTTTCCCATGTCTGATTTCATCTATGTCAGCATTAAAGAAGTTAGCCACTAGCATGCGTTTTATCCTCAGTCTTCATTTGCAAACATCAGATTCTGAACAAGACCTCAACATATGTTGGGATTTATATATTTTTTTTTCCTTAGCAGCATCCTAAACCAAGCCCCAGAGGAATCCTTAGAAGTGTTTATTAGCACAGATGTACCTATACTGAAAATAGTTATCTGAAAGTTCTCAATACTAGAATAATAAGAAACTAGCTGTCTTGTACTGAACAGTTCAATGCTTTGGAAAATAGGCAAAGTACTTTTTAACTGATTTGAAAGGAAATATAAGTCATAATTGTTGCAAAGGGAGGAGAAAAAGGTTGTATTTCCCAAAGTCAGCCTTATTGATTAGACTTCTAAGTACATGATAAAGCTAAAAGCTGTATTCAACAGCTACCACACATTTGCTGACACTGTAGGCCATTTCAGACAGCACAGCTTATATCTTTACTGTAGAAGGGCCCATTTTCAAGGTCATTGGAACTACTTCTGTTGAACTTTAATACTGCATCTGCACGTGTTAAATCCTAGATATTACACTATTGACTTATAGAAGAATGACTTTTTCAGCTTGACTACATCGTGTTCACTGAAATTTATATGCTCTGCTTCAGTGCCCTTATTGGAGCTATTCAGCAAGAAGAAAGTTCAGGATGAGTTTTGGAAGCATCTATTTGTACAATCAAGCACAACTTCCCTCATGTGCATTCCAGCTGCTTTTCTGTGCCAGGTAAGGAATTATCAGAGCAGAGCTGTTTCATGATGTCCCTCCCAGATGTGACTCCCCAGTACCCCTAAGGGCACAAAAAGGGACAGATTTTTGCGAGGTATTGCTACCCTTAAAACAGAAACAAGACTATCACTCTTAGCTGAGGAATTCATGTTGCTGGCTCCGTCACATTCTGCCTTTGAAGAAGGCTGGAGCAGATCCACAGGGAACTATAACCAGTCTCTGAATACCTTCATACTTGCAGCACTCGTAGGAAAAAAAAATCATCTAATCACAACCCTTCCACAAAACAAATTAGGCAACTTCCTGCTGTTAAATCCAATTTAAACGAAAGCACCTTCTTGTGTCAGGGCCCTGAGGACACGTGTAGGCTGTGATTGCTTTTGAGTGGCCTCATCTGGGCCCCCCCCCCCCACATCCTTGGGTCACCATCCAGGGCTCCATTTAAACTCAAATCCAGCAGCCAGGTCTGGCCTAAGTGATGCAAGTACACACCTGCCTGGATCATCTCCACCCTATCCAGGGCTGTTGATAGTCCCTGTTACAGCAACCAGTTCTGTCCTGCATGTGTGTGTGTGTCCTTGACTAATCTTCGGGGTGGCGGGGGAGGTAAGGCTTGCATTCTAACCATTAAAACTCAACCTCTTTAATCAGCTAAAGCAGAGTGTCACTATCAATGCCACTGCTCTGTGTGAGTGCTTAGAGACCGATCAGATCAATTCTTTCTCTTTGGTGAGCTACACAGAGTGCCTTTTTGTAGACCTTTTACTTTAATAATTCTGCTTAGACCTTCATAAGAGGGACTGTCATGGACTTCAGGAATAGAAACATATGTTCCTCCCTGGAGGAGGTGAGGAAAGATTAAGAATCTTGCTACAAGGAAAACTTCCAACAGGTTTATGCACAGGTTTTTCTCTATTATCTGCTCCTTTCCCATGGACAGGTACAATCAGGATTTTTCTTTTCAGCTCCACAGTGTAAAATAATGGGGCAGAAAGGAGCTGTATATTCACTCAGAAACATTAAATTTGCTCCAGCCATGTGATATGCACATCACCATACAGCCCTCACCTCTTTCCCTGTCCCCTAGCTCAAGATTATATCTGCATCTACCCTGTATAGATGTTTCCCAGGGCCCAAGATGTTTTGTATCACTGGCTGATATATACTGCACTGTATATATCTGTATATGCACATGGCAGCAGTTTGGCTATTTTGCCTGAAGTCAAGTTGGTTACAAAGATTGCTCTGCTTCAGAAAATTCTTGACACACCAATTTACTATCTCATTATGTTCCTACTCTCTTTAGAGATAATACAGTCACATTAAATGCTCATTAATGTTAAAATTAAGAAAAAAAAAATTAAGCCCTCATCCTACATCTCTTTCTCTTTCTTAAATAGCTCATGCCCTAAACAGTTTAATTTTTATCTCATGTACTTGTCAACTAATCATCTCTGGTTGAGTAGTAAGGAGAACTGAGCCATGTTTCTGATAAAGCTTATTAAACAGATGGGCTTTCCCTTGGGAGATAAATCACATAAATGCTTACTTTATGAAAAGTATCTTTTTTGAGAGGGAGGGCAGGATGGAAGGGGAGCAGGAAAAGAATTATAGCATTGGGAAATAATTAGTGATCATACATGTGCCCAGTTTTTTAAGAAAACTGAGACTAAATAGCACCACAGGAGTCACAAAATTAGTTTCTTTGCAGCTTCCATGTGGAGGCTGGTCACTTTATCAATTCCTGGCTCATCACATAAACATGTGCATTTTTATTACCAAGAGATGCACAACTTCCATCATAACCCTGGGCAGAAACCACAGCAGGTTGATTTGAGTTTGGAAGGGAGATCTATTTGAGAAAAACTCTGCATACATACACTTATATAACCTGTCTTCTTCATGCAAAGTGACTCCTTAACCCCTTCTTCAAGTGTGCTGCCCAACAACACACTGACTTGGCCATTACCTCCAGCATATACACACATATGGGTTATTAAGTGCCATCATTGGCTTGTCTACAGTGCACAAAGACATGACTTGGCCAAATATTTCATCCACTGTCATACTATGCCTGGATTCTTGGAGGCCAGCCCATTGCCCCAGCTATCTAGGGAAAGCCGACGTGGTCCACAGCTGCACCTCCAATTTCAGTCAGAGCTGTGGTCAGCGCCATAGCTGATCAGGTAGGCAGACTCGCAGCAGTCTGGGTGACAGCCACCTTCAGCATACAGACAGACCCTTCAGACAGCAGAGGTAAAAGCCTGCTGTATGCTCCCACAAACTATTGAGCCCAACAGGGAATATCCACACACAGGATGAAAATAGATCCAGAGGCCTACTATTTCTTCAAACAATATGACCCATGGAAAAAAAAAAAAAACAAACAAAAAAAACCTGAGGGGTCCTGATATCACATATCCAGAAACATCCTTCTCCCTAGACACAAAGTATGCTAAGCTGATACAAACATACTTCTGTGAAAATCAAGGTGTGCTTTATCATTTCAATAATGTCTCAACAGTCTGAGTTACCTTTACTTGTGCCTTGCAGCAAAAATCTTTCTACCAGTCATCTCTGATGGAAGACAGTCATGACAATCTGCATGGTCATGAAACTTCTTTTTGTAGGCTATAGGATATTTAGTGGGTTTTATTTTCAAACCTGAGCATGCTGAATGTGTTACATCATCCTCAAAAACCTCTTATAATTGTGAGGGGTAACACCTTGGGGGGAAAAAGTATCTAAAAGCATCAGTATCTTTGAGCAGAGGCAACAGAAAGCAAATTGCCAACTTCTTGTTGCAAGAACTTCTTGTTCTTGTCTATGTCAACTTCTTCACCTCATTTCCAATGTAGTGATCAATCTTTCATAGTACATACTAAGACCCATTTCAAAAGTTTATGTACTGAAGGTCCTGCTTTCTGTATTTCAGGTTGTGAGCCTTAAAATCCTTGATTCAGCAGAGCACAAATATGTTTTCAACTTTATACACAGGAAATGAAAATTACCTTATCTTTAGGATACTTTGGAAATAGAGGGTGAGGGAGGAGTGGTAAATAAAAGCCTTTTACACAGTTCTTAGTTGCTTTGAACAGCATTGGGTTAATAACTTTAAAAATTTTATTATGTAGAAAAACACAATCCCTCAGTTTTTACATCGAACAACATCAGGATATTTTATGAACTCTAACAGACTTGAAATAGTACATTGTCTTCCCAGAATTAATTTTTTGCCTACCAAATGACTGCCTACATAATGAATTACACACACAATGGGTTTTTCATGAGTTCTAAGTCTGTGTAAACACAACCATCTTTCCAAACAGCACTCAAACACACCAAAAAACTTCAACATGTAGTATCAAGCAGTTCAATGTCCCAAAGTCTTAATTCTGGAGGAAAATGGCTTAAATCCCCCATCACCTAATCAGACAGCAAGCTCACTGCTATTCAAGGATGAGGAGCTGGAGCTAAGCCCTGCTGGCATTTGCTCATGAAAGCTTGAGGATGAAGAAGGGAAAAGGAAGAGGAAATGATGAAAAAAAAAACCCTCTGGGCCATATAGTAGAAGCATCTGCTGAAGTAATAAAAGCTTGCATTTGTAATAACAATTGCCTGAGTTTAATGCTCAGGAGCTGGTAGTTAATCAGGCTCCCCTTACTAATGCATAAATTCACAGCAGCAGCAGCAGCTACAAGCAGAGGAAACAGGCACTCAGGGGCCAAATTCTTCTGGAAGCAGCACATTAAGGTGCTTCCAGAATAACTCGAGATGATCTTCAGTCAGGTGCAGTCTAGCAGGAAGAAAGACATGGTCCTGTCACCAGGATCAAACTCATAGATACTTTCACTTGAGCTGCAGTTCTGGCCCATGTTATGAAGGAAGGTTTCATGGACAGATCTTTTTACACGCAGAGCATCTGCTTTGAGTCTTTTCAGGCATAGTACATTTTATATTAGGCCACAGACACAAATAAGCCAAACAGGGAGATTAGAAGGCAAGGTATCTGTCTGGCACAGATTTTCATTGGCGTGAAGCCCTGAGGACCAGCAAGGCTTTGCCACAATAGGTTGCTGACAGCTTTTCTTCTGCAGTATATTGTCCTGGCTCAATAGCACAAGGTCAGACCGAATGCCTTTTTGCTGCCTTTCTGCTTTTCCTAGGGAGCAATTGCTTAGAAAAATATCCCTTTACTTGACAGGTTTGTAACACAAACAAAGAAAAAAATCCATCCTGATTGTGGTTATTGGACAGATTGCTTAAGAATCAATCAACAGAAGACTAATAGTATCATAGTCACTGAGCCACGAGCCACACCAAGGTAAACTTAAATGCACAGGAATGACAGCTGACTGCGGATAGCCTAGAACAACAAATGAATGAACTAATTTTTTTTATTTATTTATTTATTTATCTGAAGTCTAATACTCATACCTCATTATACAATTAGCAATTGATTCCTTCTTGCAGAAAGTAAGCCAGGATAATTAACTGCAAGAACTTCACACACACACACACCTGTGTGCAAAACCTCAAGTCATTCTGCAGAACAATATCTACAGTCAGCGTGATGGAAAAGGAGACAGTAGCTTGGAGATTTAAAACCTGTTGACAAATTACAGCTATCTTCATACATTCCCAGGATGAGCACTTTAAGGCTAACACTTTTATGTATACAATAAAAGGGGAAGCTGTGTGGGAGGTACTGAACACACCAAGGCTAAGAATGCGCATCACTTGCCATTAAAATAGTCCCTGTAAACCTAACAGTCCCCTTTTAGGATACATTTGGAAACAAAAGAGAACCCATGTTTTTAATTTTAAATCAATCCATTAGAGATACAAGTTTCACAAAGAAGCCTCCCGTAATGCTCTGGTCTCTTGTGCTCAAGAGGAAGATCCAACCTACACAGTTCTCTGTTCCACACAAGTCCTCTCCTGAGCAAGCAGCTGTACCCTCGGCATGGCTGTCATTGTGTCTAGGCATCAGGGCTTCACACAACAGCATGTATCAACTGTGTTCAAATGCAGCGAATTTTCTGAGAACTCCAGAACAAAGCCTGTGCTTTTTATACGTTAACTATTAAAAATATTAATATTTTATATTATGCATAAATATATAAAATTGTATAAATTAACCCTGTTAATTTATATGTGCTTTACTTATACACCATCAAGCAAAACATCAGTTAGGCTATTATTATAAATATCTGATATACATTAAAGCATTATTATTATCAGACTGCCAGAGAAGGCTAGGTAGGGTACCACCACCAGCAGCCCACCTTTCCTGTAGGTCCAACTAAACACACACTCTCTTGCCCCCGCAAAATAAATCTGTACAGCACATCACAATTTAGGTGGTGTCACTGGAGGAGGCGGTCGTTACTGGAGCTGCAGTGCTTAAACTGTAAAGCTGAGCTGCTGAAGGATTCCTACCCAAGGCAACCTTACAGGACGAGATGCGGGTGTGTGACAGGGCACCCTGCCCCACCAGCATGGCACAGCTCCGACAGACCTGTGTGACATCTGTGTAGGGCTCTCTCCGTTGTCCTCCCACCCTGCTTCTGAAACTGCAGGGAGGTCTGAGGGCGTAAGGGATGCTTGCCCACCTCTGTAGCCCCACCTGGCCCTGGGCCCTCCAGCATGGCAGCAGCAGTCCCTGAAGGACAAGGAAGCAGCAGAGGCAAGAGCCAGGGTGCAGGAGGGGGGACATGGGGCACACCACCATGACACAGCACAACAGGGGTCTTGCCCATAACAAGCCACCTGGGAACCCCTGATGAAGGTTATCTGCCTCATCTATGATCCCAGAGGTGCTTTTCGTGAGGAAACTTGCCTTCACTTTTGAGTAACACTGGCTTTATGTTAAAATAGCCACTTCTAAGGGGACTTCTGCCATGTCTTGTGTCTCCTTAAGCAGGGTCCCTATAGTCTCTTATATTCTGCTGTATTTTCCAGGATGTAAAATGAAGTTTATTAAAGAAAGAACATTAGCCTTTTCACATACATTTAAGATTTTCTCTTTGACGGAGCTTCTGCTATTGGTACACAATTTCAGTAACAGAATTGGGACATCAATAAAAAACATTGTCTCAGCAAGTGCATTTCAGCTTTGCTCCTATTCTTATTTTCTTATATTAATGACAAACATGCTGCAGATGCTGTTTCAGAGATAATACTCAAACACTATTATTAATTTCCCCATGCAACCAAGGGTATAGGTGATTTATGACTCTGATGTACTTTTTTATTTGATAAATATAACTGTGTATATGAATTTTGCTGATCTACGCTTTTGTTTTTTATAACACCATAACGCTACTATTCCAAAAGGATTTACAAGCTGTTTACAGAAAGCAAAGTACAAGCCCATAACGTAATCTAGACATTTAGCTTCATCAAATTTAGAGGAAACTAATCCATGCAATTGAGTTATATTGAACTGAAAACAAAAACTGAATGCAAAGCACTGAATATAAATCTGTGTGAGATATTTTAATATATGTACTTACATTTACTTTATCCAAATTAGTCGATAGTCGTGATGGTCTTATAAGCACTGCAACTGATATTATCAGTTTACTTGCATTAAATATATTTAGAGGTTTACATGGGATTTATATTGATATCTGGGCTTCAGAAAAAACAGAAAATGCAGGAAAATAAGGGCACTATGTAGTGATAATATACAGCTGTATATTATCTCTTCCTGGTATGAGAAGAAAAAAGAAATCTAGGAAGTTGGCCAGATTGCATGTCCATCACAAATACTCTGCTAACATGCTTTCAATTACGCACTCTCAAAGGAATCAGAAGGTCCTAATTACAAGAATGAAAGATAAACCTGAGCAAAATTCCAACAAGGGCAGCAGCTCAGCCTGTTTCTGAAAGATGCTGACACTCACACTCAGGGGGAACAGCAGATGCTCGGCACAGCTCACTGCTGGGCCTTCAGCGAACAGGATTTGTTTTCCTGCTGTTTTTCTGGGCTTCAGAAAATTTAACAGGTTTTGGACTCATCTTCTTGGTTTACATAAGAATACCCCTGTGAATTCTGTCCCAGTCTCTCAGCTATGCTGCATTTGGAAATAATGTGGGAGGCAGGATTATGGCCAAGCAAGACTTCATAGTGAAACTTTGGTTAAATTAAGACTTTGGAGTATCCCAGGTGGCAAATTAAGGAGGAGAGGCCTTACAGTAACGACATTTTTTTCACCATCTACACTATACCAAGCACAGATGATGCTTCAAGGTCTGACCCATTTTCCACAGTACCATCATTCCCAGGCTGCACTGGCACATGCATCACAAACACTGGGGTCAGAGTATTCACAGCTGAAATCACCAAAGGTGAACTGGCAGTCACTTTTAAGAGCCAAGTTGCTGGTACAATGCTCAGCCAGAAAATGAACAGGCTTCAAACTTACTCCCCACCACAACCATACCCAACAAAAAAAAAAAAAAAAAAAGAAAAAGAAAAAGAAAAAAAGAAGTGAAAGAAGTGGGCTCGGAGCAGCCACAAGGTCTGAAAGGAGTGCACACTGGCATCTTGCATTGTCACTCCCAGTAAAGAGTAGATATCAGCATCCCCAAATTAATCTATCCTGAATCAGTAGTGATCAGCTCATTATTCAGTTCCCCTGTTCTGCATTATTGGACTATCTGTCTTACAGAGAGAGTTTATACTTATTTGTAAGCAACCCATGTCCCTATTAGAATTTCTGGTTTGTTCCACTCTCTTCCCCCCTCCTCCCACTTTTTTATTTTAGATCTGCAGATGTTTTCACAGACAGGGAAAATTTTATTCCATTCTTCCTCTAGATGACCTTCCACAATTCTAGCTTATCAGATGGTGTGCACACTTACATACAAAAAGAAAGAATGCAAATGTGGATCTTGTTTTTAATACTAATTAAATGCATTAGAATAATTCTGCAAGTTTTATGCTCTATCTTGCATAATTTTAAAATCACTTTAAGCAGTACCTGAGAACTACTCCAAGCTACCACCACAATGCACCCAGATTATCATCTTCACTTACCAACCACTGACACTCACTGGGATTGCTAGTGATAGGAAATGACAACGCAAACATTAACTCCCCATTGAACAAAACTTCCCATAAATCAAAATCTATCCTTGTTCATATAATAGAAACAAATCTAGTTAAAGTTAAACCCAAGGAAATGGAACGGAGGAAAGAGTCTGTAAGTTCATGGCAGACCCCATCCTAATGAAGACGAATTCAACCTTAAAGGTTAAATTGAAATTTCTTCAGTTAAGATGGAAATCCACAAATTTTGACCATGATTTTATAGTGTCATCTCTGGTCAATCATACACAAATACAACATTAGCAAAGAAATACAATATCAGAATAAAAACTAAAATTACAGAGGAGTTGATATTTACTATTACATTTTGAAACTTCATTGTCATGTTTTGCATTAGGCACTGATCTTTCAGAAGAGATGTTGAGCAACAAGTCTCAACAGCAATATCTCAGTCCAAGGATAGTGGTGGTGGCAGCAATGGAGCAACATAAGGTGCAGTCCCTTGCTAGCAATGATTTCCCTCTGAAGCAGGATTCTCTATACCCACCCAAAGAAAGGCCAACCACCTGCCCCAGCTAAGCCAAAAAACTCTCCAGACACCAAGCTCTGATTGCAATTATTTATGACAATTAATATTACTTTGATTCTGTCAGCTTGTCACAAAAAGGAAGCTCAGTCTTGCTCTCTGTAACAGCAGCACAGCAGAAAATCATCATTTCCCACATGTTCCTGGCTCCTGCAGAAGGAGCAGAGTAGCGGGAAAGGAGTGATGCTGAATTTGCAGCAGGAAGGTCAAAGATTAACTGTGAAGGAAACTATGCAAATGTCTGTGAAGGTTTAGAATAAGAATTGTCTACAATATAGCCTTGTTTTAGATCAATAATGACTGAATAAAGATCAGGAAGTTCCAGAGGAGGAGGACAATATCCTCTGACCAAGGATATATATCTAATAAATGAGAAGTTAGCAAGATAAAGAGGGGCTCTGGTGTCCTCAGATGATGCATGACCATAAAAGGATAAAAAGAGTAGGGGTGTTCCTCCCCAAATGACCACCAAAGACTGCCTGAGACCCCCATGCAGGTGTAAGACTTCTGCTGGCTCAGCACGATACTCTGCACAGGTGCAAAATTATTTTGATTGCTCAGCACAATGAATAAGTATTAGGAAGGTGGAATAATTGTATTAGTTAGGTGGAGCTTTGTAACTCCTGTGTAAAAATATATAATGAAGGATCCTAATAGGTGTGCTTCATTTGTGGAAATAACCACCAAGCACCCTACGCAGAATAAAACAATGTCTTCTCCCTAAACAGACTTAGGGTGTGTTTCGAGAGTTCTCTTTCAAACAAGCAACAGAGCAGCCCTCCAGGCAGGAGGAGGGACAGCAGGCATGACTGCAAGGGGGCAGAAAGCAGGGAAGGTGATGAAATCTCTCTCTGACATATCCAAAACACACCTGATAACATTAAATTTTTATAAATAACAATAAATACATTTTCTTTGCTATCTTCTTGTATCAAAGTATGCTGCCTGGGGAGAATAGCAAAAGCTCGTGCTCACTTGCTCCCATCTGTCTCCATTTTTCCATTTTCCCATTGTCCAGTTATTTAAGATCAGGAGTAGTAAAACTTCACTACCATTAAGCCAACTTCATCCCCACTGCAAGAATGAACAAGATTTGGTTTTAATTAATTATTATTATAACAATAAATCATAAAATAGCATGATTTTTTAATTATCCAGATAACTATTCCACATGCAAAATGTATTTGTAACAGCAGTAAAGACTTGCTTACACAGAAAGGAATTTTAGATTAATCCAGAATAATTACTTCCAGACCACTCAGATCACAGACATTCATTCTGGAATAAAACCGAGAAGTCCATGCATGGTGTTACCTAGGAGTCTAATCTGAACTCTGAATTAACTCTGTAGGACAGATAAGGCTATATGGTTAAATTGTAACTCAAAGGCGGCAGAAACAAGTGGTAACGATGTTCTTTAAGGAATTACCATAAACTTCTTTTGCATTTAGGCTGGCATTATTCTAACTATGCATAACTCTCATAATAAGCATTTAATCAACTAATCCAATCACCCAGCACTTTTTCTGTCCCCTTTCCGGAAGGCTGGGTTCCTATTTGCTCATATCTAACAAGCAACTTTTCACACTCCATTAGATTTTGTGTCTCCGGAGCCTGGTTCAAAATGCCACACACTTTACTCAGTCACCTTCAAAGCACTTAGATGATGGTCCATCACACCTAAAGCTTTGTACAAAGTATGCTGCAGAAAATCATCATGACTCTTCAGTTTACAGATTTCTGTAAGTCCAGTCCTCAATAGAGCTGGAGTTTGCTCTGAGACCATGTAATTTTCCCTCAGAAAAATGCTCTTCTGAGTACCAACACCATGAAGTAGAACTCCCAAGGTGACAGCTGAGAAGAGATCATTTTGATCACGGAATCACAGAACGGTCAGGGCTGGAAGGAGCCTCTGGAGATCATCTAGCACAAGCCCCTGCTGAAGGCACAGCATTGTGTCCAGGTGGGTTCTGAATGTCTCCAGAGAAGGAGACTCCACAGCCTCCCTGGGCAGCCTGTGCCAGGGCTCCGCCACCCTCCAAGTAAAGAGCTTTTTCCTCATATTCAGCTGGAACTTCCCGTGTTGCAGTTTGTGCCCGTTGCCCCTGGTCCTGTCGCTGGGCACCACTGGAAGGAGCCCGGCCCCGTCCTCCTGCCACCCACCCTTAAGGTGTTGGTACGCACGGGTGAGACCCCCCTCGGCCTTCTCCAGCTACACAGCCCCAGCTCTGCCAGCCTCTCCTCACCAGGGAGGTGCTCCAGGCCCCTCACCAGCTCCGCAGCCCCCGCTGGGCCCTCCCCAGCAGCTCCCCGTCTCCCGTGACTGGGGAGCCCAGCGCTGGGCCCAGCACTCCCGATGGGCCTCACCAGCCCGAGCAGAAGGGCAGGATCACCTGCTGCCCGTGACAGGATCCACAACAGGGACTCTGCTGTATACACTCATTCCTCAGATGGAGCACATAGGTGGAAGTAGCAGTGGCAGTCTTTCTTATTCTGAGACTTTAAATCTAGCAAAATAAAGACTGAAGAAGTGCAGCTGCTATCTGTAAGTACAATGGGAAAGAAACCCTAAGAACAGAAATTACGTGTTTAAATTCAAGTTCAAGGTGGGACAAGAACAAGTAGGCATAAAACTAGCCACAAATAAATTTGGGGTGAAAGTCAGAAGGTGACTTTTTAGCCAGTATAGCAGCTAACCTCTTGGGGAGAGCAGAAGGCACACAAGACAGTCTCTTTCTGATTATATGACAGCATGGTTAGGGGAGCCAGAGTTTCATTCAAGAATTCAAAAGATCTTTTTTAATCTTCCATTTCTATAATGCAAATCAAGAAGTTCTTCATCCTCTGGACAATTCTGAGTCCCCTTTCTGTATCTGTGGTCATCTCAGGCTATAATAATGCATTTTGAAACAAGAGATCGTTAGATAGAAAGACATCACTCAGTCTCTTTCCAAGCAGGCAAAAAGCGGTAAGGGGAACATGTGATGTGGCCAAGGACAGGCAGGAGGACTGCAGAGGAGCAGGGACTTGGACAGAAGTAGATCAGGTTTAACTAGGGGACTAAGCAGACCCATGGGCCAGGGTAATGACTGCATTAGGAATGGCACTTTATGCAGTAGCATTTTGCTTCAAGAGTGTTTGTGTACCTACTTGGTCACTTCCAGACTTGTCAGAAGAGATTGAAGTGATCACTGAAATAAATGGGAGGCTCATCTAGAAATTAATGGATTTTTTTTTTCATAAGATGAAGCTCTGCTCTCTACCTTTTCTATATCACACAAACTGTCTCCTTCACTGCCTTCCTGTCCCTCCACCCCAAGGGTGCTTCTTCAAACCCAAAATCTCAGAATTCTACTCTCTGTTTTCAGGCAGAAAAATACTATTTGTCATTGCATGTGAACACATGGCTTTGTTGTGGGTGGAATGTATTCAGTTGCTCATTCTTGGAAAATTACTAAAAAATAAAAATACCTGACAAAAAAATGCATGTTTTTTTCAGTTAGCTGCTGTTACTGTCTGATGAACTAAGGGTTTATTTGCAAGAGTATAAAATAGAAACTTTACCACAGATTGTGAATATGGAATGATGTTACCATTTTCATTTCACCACTTTTTTCTCCTTGTCTTACCTATTTTGCCATGAAATTATAGGGTATTTAGCACACTATACAACATCTGTTGGGTACACAAGACTTCTGAGGAAAAATCAGCTGAAAAAAGTCCTGTTCAGTTTTTCTAAGATGGATCCAGGGCAAATAACAAATAGGTACCACCATGATATTTAAAAAGGATAAAGGAACAAAAGGCAAGAAGAGAGGCCAACTTTTTCTGATTCCCCATCTGAAAACAACAGTCACAGACATCTACAGTTCTCAGCTTCTTTTGTCACTGAAGTGATGTGATCTTATCCGATAGACCTGTCAAAGTGAATTTCTAATACATTGAATCACAAATAACTATGTTGAAATGGTCTGACTTACACTCATAGGAGTGAGGAAGTTCCAGGCTGAGGATAGGAATTGTCTTTAGATCTCCCGGTTCTGCTGAGGGGACAGTAAGAGCATTATGCTACATTCCCTGTTGGCAGACTTCTTCCATACACGGCTGCAAGACTAGCCTGCATCAGAAACACCTTGTGTTTGTGGAATTAAGTCACCAAACTTTAACTGAGCACAGCTGTGTAATTTAACAGACCCAGATCTTGATCCAGTATTGGCACCTATCAGAAGCAGGTTTTATGGTTAAACTAATGAACAAGAGACTGATAATGGAGTTAACTGAAGGGCCTAAAAGTAGCATTCACATACAAGAATTAACGTATGTTGCTGCAGTCAACACAGCTGCAGCTTAATAAAATTACATTAATATAAGTCTAGACAAACATGAAGGTGGAGACTTTATAACCTTAGAAGACTCTTTTAGAAAAGACCTGGGGGTGTGGGGGGGGGTGGGGGGTGGAACACAACAGAAAACAACAAAAAACCCACAAACACACACCCACACACCAAAACAAAAAAAAAAAAAACCCAAAAACAAAAACCACACCACAGAAGAGAAAGCAAGTGCTCTCAGATAAAGCTCAGACACTGAATTCCCTTCACTGGCTACTGGGATCATTCGGCAGCTCTGCCTGTTCTTCCAAATCATACTTATTTAACTTTCTCCCCCCACCATCCACATTAAGAAATCTTGTCTTTTAAGAGATGATTAATTCCAAATAGGTTTTTTAGTGGTTGCTCACTACAGGGCTGCTGACAGGCCTGTGCTAGGACAGCAGCAACTTGCAGTTTATTAAGATCCTTTCTTCAGAAGAGTGTCTTTCTGCTGATGTAGATGGGATCTGCTTTGTCCTATGTATGAGTAAACCCAACCTGTAGTGGAGCGGTGGCAGACCAATTTAAAACACAGTATGTCATGTGCACATTAGGTCCCTGTGCTGCTGCCTTCTCACATGTAAAAAAGCACTAAACTGCGCAGCAGAATGGAAGCAGATGCAGAGCAGGTTTCTCATCTTTTCAAACACAGAGCAATGTGTGGTTTGCAGGCTTCTGCCTCAAACACTTCTCAGACACCCGTGGAGAAAAAAGAACTCCAGCTTTCCAAGGATACTTTCTAAGCTGTAGCTGCTGTATTTTGTAAAAAGTTCCAGTGAATTAAACCTCCTATCTTATGTAAGCAGGCTCCCGTCAACTATCCTCCGAATCATTGTCCTGGAGTTAAATTCAGTTTAGCTCTGGGTACCTGCCTGATCTTTTCCAAATGACAGTATGCCTCTTCATATCAATTTCATGACATCTGGTTTTAAAAAACATTCATGTCAGGAACACATGATGAATAAGCAAGAGACGTTTGGGCACAGTAGATAGTCTAGATTGGAAAAGTCTAGATTGGAAAAGACTGAAACCAATGACAACTTTGAACACAAATGCAGAGAAATGTTCCTGAGTTGCGTTAGAATCAAATAGCCTTTAATTTTAACTAAAGTCCTTGGTAATATTGAATATTAATGTTGCTGGCTAGAATTGGCAAGTCTGAGACAGCCACCATCTCTCTTCAGGCTGCTTATATTGGATTCATTAGCAATTTATCATCGACATAAAGGCAGAATTCAATTCCATCTGTGAGCTTCAAAGCACATAAGACTTGGCATACATGATGAATTGCAGATGAGCGGGAACTGGAGTTACCATAATAGAGGTTAAAGGCTTCTGGAAGCTGCAACAATTTTATGGTTTTATGCAATTTGGATAATAATTATAATCGTCAAAGGTAGAGTTTAAATAAGCCCTCAAAGGAAACAGTTGCATAAACTTGGAAACATGCTACATTTTTTAATGTCAAAAATCACATTAGCAGTTAGTTTTAGAGATTTCTAATCACTTCAGACATAATTCCTTTAGATTTTCTGAGCTTCAATTTGATATTATTCAATTCGTATTTCTTCCTAAATGTGACACACAATTTTAACTGCAAGTGTCAGGCCAGGCTGGGCTAGCTGAACAATGTTAAACATCATTTAGAGCCAGGGAAACCAGCAAGGCAATCAAAAAAGAAAGACAACACTCAAAGTGAGTAGTAGGGGAGTAACCTGGCCCATCATAGTCGGAACTGTAGGTTAAGTCTTAGGGATTTCACTGCTTTCCTTATGCATACAGAAGTTCAGTCACACAAAGGCTATCCGTTCATCTCTCTCCTTTACACAACAAAAATTAGGTGAAAGAGTTGTTTGTGACAAATAGCTTTCCTAGCAGGCTGCTTCTACAATTTTACAGGGGATGGTGTGATACCACACTGTCCAGAATTAAGTAGCAATAATGCCTCTTATTGAACACTAGACTATCTTTAAGGTTTATTATCTGACCCTATCTATTATTAAATGCTTTGATGCTTAGAGCAGGCATCAGGAAATCATTTGAGGAGAGTAACAGCAGGTGACAGGAATACATTAATCAGACATATCACTGTGAAGCCACCTTCTAAATAGAAAATCCCTCTATCGGTACTTCTTTCTCACCATTATACTACAATTTAAAACAATTAAATACTGGGGGTTTCCACACAAGTGTAAGCAGAGAGACAGACAATCTAACAAGGAAATAGAAACACAAAATATTAATTCAAGCTTGTGATCCACAGTTAAATTTGTGTGCAATAAAATGGAAATGTCATGTGTGTTCATGGTTTCTCTGCGTGTACATCCATTGATTTCTGAACTTTGCAAAGCATTAGTTTGCCCTTTAAACTGAACTAGGAACTAAACCTGCATTTGTATAAAGGTCACTGAAGTGTAAAGATACTTACCACTCTAGAGCTTGACCCTGGGCAAAGACAAGGAGTGAAAAGCCAAATTCAACTGAATTATTTATAAAAAGTATTTCATATAATATTTTTCCCTTTGGAAACTACTATTACATTATCAGCCACTGAATAAATACTTTATGCATAGTTTAATGAAATTAATGTAAAGGGAAAACGCAACCTAATTTATACATAATGGAACACGGAAACATAATGTGACAGCAAAGTAATCACAGTTACAAGAGTGGCAGGACCAGAAAGCACATGCTATCCTATCCAGAATTCCTCTCTTCCTGCCACCACCATCCCCACTGAACCTTTACTTGTACATTAGTCCTCAAAACATCCTCACATGGAAATCAGATAGGAAGCAAGATAAAAATAATAGTTCCATGTTTAAGGGTCAGTTCCAAGAGAAAATTTCAAGGCAAGGCATTGCATCCTACGACCAGCATATTTCAAGTGGAAAGGAAAGATTGCTTCAAATAGAGAGGATGGACCAGCATGGAAGTTGGGAAGAAAATTGAGGTTAATACCACAGGTGTGAATAATACAACTGGCAGAAAAGCACAGAGCTGTAAGGGACCTTAGAAGTAAGGACAAAAGGAGCTTAAGTGCAAGACAGTTATCTTCTACTTCTATCCTTGGAATGGCAGAGGAGGAAAATAATTTCAGCAGCTGTGATTTCGGATGCAATGGAAGTGAGCAGAAAAGACTAGGGTGCTGTTATTGAGAGGGCAAATGAGAGTTTGTTTGTGTTAGATTGAATTAAACCCTGAAGTCTTTTTTCTTCCATTCACAGAGAAGCATTTTCAGTCAAAGGCATTACTCAATCTAGCGCTAACTTATCTGAGTTACAACTCAGTTACCTTACTAGTTACTGGCCGCTCATTAAAATTTTTCTGTGAGATGTAGGCAAGGATAGTAATAATTTTAAATCTAAATAAAATAAGTTAATGTAACACAAGTGATTAAAAGCCAGAAAGGAAAAAAAAATATAAATGGAATAGCTCAAGCCCATCTGGGTATTACCTAAAATTAGAACAAATTTTTATACCAGCAGCCAGAGAGTGAGTACTTCCCACCAGTCTGAAAAACAGAAACAAAGCAGTAATGGAGCTACAGAAGGTGTGACAGACAGAAAAACAGTCAAGTAATAGTGGATTTTCAGACTGTGAAAAATGTTCTGTTTTCATTTTTCTTCTTTAAAAGAGAAATATGGATTTTTTGGAGAAGTAGAAGCACCATACTTCCTGTGATTTGTTGTGTTCTAGTGTCCTCCAATGGATACTTTTGAAAGTACTTGCTCTATAACAGTGTATTAGAATTACAGCTGTGCCACGCTTAATGGCTTTTGTATGGCATTTATTGCAAGATACTGAGAAGGGGAAACAATATAAGATCTTACAGACTCTTCATCTTTTCTCCTATATATAAACAGATATTGGCACTACCAAATTATCTTAAAAAAAGGAAGGAAGTGTTGTAGCAGTGCCACCTGAGGACTCGCTGAGTTCAATACTGACCTTAGCCATTTATTCATCTTGTGAACCCACAAAAGCAGAATAAGCAATAAGATAATGAGAGTGTAGACAGCCCTCAGAAGCTATGAATAGGACAAAGACCCCAAAGCAGGATTTGTCAGTCTCTGGAGATGCATGGCACAGCTGACAGCAAGTCTCTGGAACCACATCTTCTCCCCCTACTTTCCAGCTGGTAAATTTGAATAAAACACCACTGAAGAAACACTCAATACTTTCAACACTAAGTGAGAAAACACTGAAGTCAGCACTCATTTACATTGATTACATTGATAGTTGATAACATACTGCTGTCACTTGCAGAAGCAGCAAAAATGAGGATGGTTTTGTTCCTTTGTGTTTTTCAAAGATCTAGATACAAAACTAGCTCTCGCAACTTATAATCTGGAAGAATGAAGCTCTAAACAGCTTTTCTGGGTATACAGTTCTGCTTTAATAATTTAAGGCTTCTTTACATGGCAAAGTTAATGCACAATAAGTCAATGTAGCAAACTTCCATCCTTGGATCAGTTGACAGCTCCCATGAGCTATGGCCTTCCTCTGCACCTGCCAGCGGATCCTCATCACTGACAGTGCTTTCTACCAGTTGCAGCTGTATTAGTCCTGCCTGCCCTGTTCCCTAATTCAGTCCTTGCATTGGGCATCTCCTCCTGGCTACACTCACTTCTTTCAAATACTTCCAAGCAACGTCTGTCTTAGGATAAGATTAAAAGCAACTCATACATGGAACGAAATAAACCTGCATTAGTTTCTGCTTACATGGGAACAAAGGATGCCTTTGTGCAAAGTGGATTATCCTGCTTCTGAAAAAAATGAAGGTACTGGACGCACCTAGTATGTACTACGAATACAGAATGATAGATATACTTTGGGTTAGAAGGGACCTTTAAATACCATTTGGTCCAACCTTTCTGCCATGGGCAAGAACATCTTCCATTAACTTAGGTTGTTCAACGCCCCATCCACCCTGACCTTGAACACCTGCAGGGATAGGGCATCCACAACTTCTCTGGACAACCTATTCCAGTGTCTCACCACCCTCATCATAAAGAATTTCTTCTTTATATCTAATCTAAATCTACCCTCTTCTAGTTCAAAACCATTACCCCTTGTCCTGTCACCACAACCCCTGGTAAAAAGTCTCTCTCCACCTCTCTTATAAGCCCTACTTAAGCATTGAAAGGCCACAATAAGATCTCCTTAGAGCCTTCTCTCCAGGCTGAACAACCCCAGCTCTCTCAGTCTGTCTTCATAGGACAGGAGTTCATCCCTCTGAACATTTTCAAGGCTCTCCTCTGGACCTGCTCTAAAAGGTCCATATCTTCCTTGTGCTGGGAGCCTCAGAGCAGAATGCAGTACTCCAGAGGGGCTCTCATGAGAGTGGAATACAGGAGAAGAATCACTTCCCTCAGCCTGCTGGCCACATTTTTTGCTGCGTAGCCCAGGATACAGTTGGTTTTCTGGGCTGCAAACACATTGTCAGTTCATATCTAATTTTTGATACATCAGCATCCCCAAGTCCTTCTCCACAAGGTTACTTTCCATCCATTCACCTCCAGTCTGTATTGATATTGGGGTTGCCCCAGCCTAGGTGCAGGACCTCGCACTTGGATTTGTTGAACTTGTTTACATTGGTTTACATTGGCCCACTGCTTGAGCCTGGCAAGGTCCCTCTCAAGAGCATCCCTTCCCTCAAGCGTGCCAAAATACATAGAAGATCAATTAGCAAGGAGTAGGTAGCACACTATAAATTCACATCCTAGCTTATTTTGTGCTAGTCTACCTATCAGACACAGCTTTCAAAATTCAAATTCAGTCAAACCAAGTCAATTGTCACCATCCCACTGGCTCTTGTCTCCAAGGATCCATGGCCCTCCCAGATGAAGATAAATAATCCTTAGCTCACTTCAGACAACATCCTAACATGCCTGTCTGTGCAGGTCTTAAGTAAGAAAAAAAAACTTAGAAAAAGCTTAAGAATTTAGAACTGTTATATGCTATTAGCAGCAAGCATGTGATGATCATCTCTGTCAATCTTAGAAGATTTAAAGGCTTTAACTTACACCCTAAGGTCCTGTGTCCTCTTACACCTCTCAGCTTCCTCCTAAAATAAATACATTTTTGTTTTTTTCTCTCTCTCACCCCATCTCTTGAGAAATTTTCCTGAAATATTACAAGACAGAACATTCTTAGCGTAGGTTACAACTTTGAAGTATGATCGTGCCCAGCAATCTAACAGAATTCTAATAGCTTGACACGAAAACACAGCTTTCATGGCAGAAAATCAAGGCTTAACTAAATACAGTGATTTTGAAGAGAAGAATCCATTGTAAGTTTAAGACCACAGCAACCCACTTAACTAAGCACCTTGGGCAACCACGGCTGTTTCATCACTATTATCTGGATTTAAAATAGTAAGTGATAAACAATTCCGTGTATCCCACTGACTGATCCATTCAGTCACCATCTTACATGTCTCTCCCATAAGTCTCATGTTGCTCTTATACATAAAAAGGAAGACTTACTAGGTTTCTTTACTGTAAATTTAGTCACTGCATTCTTTCACTACTGCTCAGTGTGCTTTGAAGCTCTCTTTCACACAAAGCTATACAACATACTTTAATTCCTTCAAGTACGAAGTTTAGTAATATACTTCAAAGTCCCCTTATACACAGAGATGTCCGACACACTCTCAAATTCCCTGAAACAAAGATCTCCACTCTTGTGTCTAGCTCTTTTAAAAGAGAGAGTCCAATAGTTTCACATTCCATTAAGAACTGGGGGAGGGGTCAGATGTTATAACATCTGCTACTCTTACAGAAAATTGTTTCTAGTTTCAGAACTCTTTAAACAGTTCTTTAATACAGTTTGAATTCCCTTCTGTCTTTCATGTCAACCTTTTTATTTTTCCCCTCAACAAATCCAATCTCTGAATTTTTGCATGGGCTTTTTGTTTGTTTTTCATGATCAAGAAGTAAACAGAAAAGAAGTCAGACAAACACTGTGACAAGCTTTAGATGTTTTTGGAAGTATTGCCTAAAGAACCTAAACCTCAAAAGTGATGATTTCTCACCCTCTTCAGCAGGATTTAGGATTTTATAGTCACATAAAAACTTCTACAGAAATGCAAGAGAGCAAAATGCATCAGCAAAGAAACATAGTATTTTTTAGATCTGGTGTTCAGAGGAGAATGCAAGGTGGAAATCCTGTTTCCTTGGTACAGAGCCAGATCTTAGTATCAACGTGAGTCAGTAAGTTCCTACTAGAAAAATGTCTGCCCCAGTTCCCTCACTTGCTTTTACAGGTCTTTTCTTAGAGGTAGCAATCAGCAGGCCCCCAAGCTTCCAACACTGTATACTTGAAATCCCATTTCGAAAACCTTTCTGCACAAAGGCTGGAAGAAAAAAAAAACACACTACTCTCCCCAGGTCTATTTTTAGCTTACTAGGTGGTGTTGAGAAGGGATTTATGCTCAGAGAATCCTTTTTCCTTTTCCCTTTTTGCAGAAGTGCAGAAATATAAGGGCTGGTCTGCACAGCCATATGAGAGCATCGCTCAGGGTGAAGATTGTTACATGCTTTGCTGTTCAACCCCAGCAAGGCTTTGCACCTTGAAACCACTGGGCAGTCATGCGTGAGCTTAGCAACTCATCCTGACCAAGCTGAACAACTAAAAACATTCCAGTTTCACCAATTCCTCTTACAACTTACCAAATACCTTTCAAGGTAGCCTTTGCAAAAGGCCCTGGGCCCTGTGCAAGGCTAGCAGGAGACACCAGGCATGGCTGTCAGACCCAACTGAAGGAAACAGTATCAGATCACAGGATTTCCAGTCTGACAGGAATGTTAATCTAGACCCACTCCTGCTGAATAGCCTGTGGACCTCAATTAAAGGGCAGAAAAGGAGAGAAATGGCAGCATGAAAGAAAGAGACAACTAGAACCACACAGGTCACAGTATAAGTACTCCAGTGTCAAAAGGCAGTCTTGCCTTTTTAAATCATAAGCAGGGATGTAGGCAGCTTTACTGAAAAAATACTCAAAAAAGCCTACCTAGTGACATTCTCTCTAAAAGAATGGAGTTTGGTTTTTATATTTAAAGGAAGCAACATTTCTAGATCAATGGTTCCCAACCAAGACTAAATTTCTACACACAACTTCAGCTGACAAAAAACAATAAAACAATCCTCAAAAATTTTCAGGACACCGTAACCTCAGCTAAGCTCAACCTTTATACATATTTATCTAAAAGAGCACACACAAATGCATACATACAAAAAAAAAATATATTTTTATTCACGGACTGGAGAAGAAAAACAAATGTAGAGACTTCATCCCAAATTTTCTGAAACGCTCTATAGCTCCATTAAATATCCAAGAGTTAGTCTGAAACTTATGATTTCCATGTGCCAAGCAGGTGGAGTTCTTTGCAAATCCAAAAAATTACTACCTCGAAATAACCTGTCAAAAATGTTCAGCACTATTCTAACTTTACTCCCACTCAGTGGCAAAATGGTGCCACTGAAGTTGAAAAGAGCGAAAATTAAGATAAATGCCACACTTTTTTCAATCAACTGTCTGATGTAAAGCCTTGTCAGTAGCACGAAAGCTGTGCCTTTCAAGATTCAAAAAATGAAAACCTCTAGAGACCACTCCTGCTCACAGTATGTTTTTCTGTATAACTTCAGATTATTCTGCATAATAGAATCATTCCCAGGTGAGCTATCACTATCTTTTTCTTTCCTATTGCCACTAGACCTGCAAGTATGTTCAGAAAGACTTGGCATAAACTGATTGCTTTAAAATTCATTCCTTGACTCTGCACTGGCACTAACTGATTGCTCTAGGCCTTGAAAGAATGCCAGATTTACAGGCTGTCTTCAGTAACTGCTTATTTTACCTACATCAGTTTAAACAGTTGTATAGGATAAGTAGTTTAAATATGCCCAGTGTCATAAACATGACTCATCTTTGTAAAAGTCTTAGTATCATAGAGCAGAGCTCTTTGTGCTGTTTAAGAGATTATATAGCAAGAGTCTGGGTTGTGCCGGCAGTGCATTAAGATTACAGAAGAGATGCCCCTTGAGAAGCTTTACAATCGACTGGTATAGAGATATAAAGTGTTTTGGAGGGAAAGTTATCTTCTCTTTTAGTTATCAGAAAGGATGCAAATCTGGGGTTAAAGATTCGCAAGCTGTACTAATGTAAGGAGATGTGAACAAGGAGCTGCATTGTGCTTGAATGGTGTGAAGAGTGACAGCCAAAGGACTCCACATCCACTGGACCAGCATTCCTCCACACATATGCTGTACCTTAGCTAGCTTGCCTTATGGCAAATTTTTAGAAAACTTAAGTATTTCCTATCCTTGAAACTGTGTAATGATAAGTTTTCTTTCTGTAGAAACCATTTTTTCTTAAATCAGCTCTTTCTTACACAAAGGAAAAAAAAAAAAAGATAAAGTGCCTGCGCTTGCAAGAGAAATATATACAAATTCTTGATAAGAAAACCTCAGTGTTTTAATCAAAATTAGTTGTGCTGATGAGCAGAAACATTGGTTAAGAATAAAATTCTCATTAAAAGCAAAATTATAAAAGCACAGCATAATACTCCTCTCTTCATTTATTCAGTATGATATCAGTAACGGTAAGTGTAAAAATTCCATCGCACAACTTACTCTAAAGCATGTTCAGGAGGGAATGGGAAGTGCTGCAGTTGGCTGGGTAAGAACAAACTGCTGAAGATTTAGAACAAAGATCTAGTTTACAACCTGAGTCCTCATGTGACTCAAGTTATAAAATTAGCCTTGTGATAAACTACCAGTACTACAGAGCACACAATATTAGAGAGGGAATTTATGGTCCACTTGTTATAAAATTTGTAGACATGGAAATGCTAAAAATTATTTTCTATTGAAAATCTGAAGGAGAAACATATAACAAAGATATTCCATGTATTAAAGGAGAGCATTACAGTCATTTTGAGTCAGTGAGGTGAAGCTCGCATGCAATCATCTAGCTCCCTGGATCTGGTCTGCCAAACAGTGAGCAATCAAATTGCACAGATATTGTTGCTCTGTAAAAGTCTGTTCATTTATCATATTTGGCAAGCATTGGTCATGTCATACCAGTTTCTTCCTTAGAGAAAAAGCTGCTCATGATATAAACAGAAGCCTCCTGCCCTAATAAGAGTTGGGCTCTTTTCCTCTCCCCAGAAATCTCCTTTTCAGCGCTGGGGGTAATTTGCTGAGGGCAGGAACTGGGAGTTGCTGCACAGTTGCAGCCATGAGCTTGTCTGTGGTCACTTACCCCACCAAGAACAGGCATGGCTTGCTTTCCATTTTATATAATCATTGTACAAATTGTCTTATGGGTAGACACAGGAAACTTCACACCTTAGATAGTCTTCGTCATTTGGCAAAACGCTGAGTGTTTCAGTCCCAGTGCAGTAAAATACACATGTAATTCCAGGAATGAAAAGAGTATCACTGACATATATATTGTTGAAGTGTGTGGAGAGACACCTGGAATGGCATTTTTACCTTACACGCCTGTGAAGTGCTTGACACATCATAAGTAGTTGGTGTGAGCAACGATCAATGCACATAAGACTTTTTTCATACCTCTAATTATATTCAGTACATTCAACATCTCGCAGGACTAAACTCTCAGAGGCAGCATATAGAAGAGACAGGAGAGGGGGAGATTCTGACAGAGTATCAAAAGGATACAAAGCTGGATTTCAGGAAACTGGAATCACATGAAGACTAAAGCTGACTGAACAAGGGCTTACTGGAAGCATTTGAAGAGCACAGTCATAATATCCATAATACAGCATTGTTAACTCCCAATTTTGGCATGTCTCTCAGCCTACACAATGTTTTTCTTGAAAACTTTTATTCTGAAAAAAAGACAAGGTTTTGAAAAATATCTTAGCCAAAGACAACTCCTCACAAAGCAGGTGCTTGAGGATAGCTGGAAGGAAGCAAGGAAACTTTGAAAACCTTCCCATTTCTTGAGCTTTTGCCTGAATCTGTGAGAGTTTTCTCATCTCACTGCTAGACCGAACTGAAGTGCTACAGTGGCTTCCACCCTGCAAATTGTCCTGGTGCAATTCCAGCTGAGCTTTGTGCTAGACTGCTTGGAGGATTACAATCTTAAACACCACTTCAAAGGGGCAGCTGAAACTCCACCACATGCTAGAAAAGTAGAAATACCTTCACTCAGCTCAAAGAAAGGCTGCATGTATTTGAAGTGAAATTGTACAGGTTTAACATGTAAAGCCACTCAGCAATTAGTAAAGAAAATAACTTTGTTATTAATGTTTGAAAAATCCTCTGCATTAGTTTTCATAGTGTTTTCTAAGTACATGTTAACACTAGAAGGAGACAGAGGACAGTACCTTGAAAGGTGGCTTTCCTAAGACATTTCATCAAAGCAAGATTTACATCTGGGAGCCATGTGAGATGTCGTTCCCAGACAAAGAGAAAAATTGCAGACTGAGAAGTTATTTTAAAACCTTTTCTCCCCACAATGATCCTTATGTATTGTATTAGTACTCCACGTGCTACAACTACTTTAATAGGCATTTCAACCTGCAGAGAAGTTAAAGAATACTGCAGCTAGTGAATATTATTATTCCTACTTCTCATCAGCAATTTTAAATATTCTAATCATGCGCTATCTCATCTAGCCTAGGAGATATCAGAGTAGCCCCTCAAACACATTTCTGGTGCTTTACAGATCTGGGGAGCTTTATTGTTCTCATTCTGCAATTGTACGCTTTATGCAAGTCTGTTAGGGAGCACAAAGTTGAAACATCTGAATAAAATTCTGGATTTTTCCTCTCTATTGTCAGACACATGAATTTGAGGATTAAGGCATCAGAAAAAACACCTTTATTTGAAAAGGTCTTTCAGGTTCCCTCCCACAGGATCTAGGGACCATTGATCAAGAATCAGATCAGTAATTAAAGATCTACATTCAGAGACTTAAATTTAAAAAAGTTTTGGTCATTCCCTCTCCAACTTATCAAAGGACTACTCTTGATGTTTCAAGCAGTTACATGGATAAATACAGTTCTCTTCAAAATCCTCCGATACTAGATTCCCCCCACCTCAAGTGTAGCCAGGGATTATAAGGAAAGGAGGAGAATTCAACTACAGAGCCAAAATGATGTTTTGCCAAAAGAGGCCATCAAGTTCACAGCTTTGCAACTACTTCTGCCCCAGAGCATTGCCTTGCCATAGAAGCAGAAAGTACTACCTTCACAGGCTCTCCAGTCCCCAGTGTTTCTTCCTTTTGGGTAAAGCGAGGGTGTTTCTATTTACCTTTACCTTTGAGATAGCAATCTTATGCATCTCTTTCTTTTCTGGGGGATGCCCTAGACTGCAGGTGGAGGGACAGGGGACACAGAGATGTTGTTTGGTGAAGGGGTAAGAGGGACAAGTCCTAATGACACTTACTTACAGCTCTTAGTTTCTACAACCAACAGTCTGAAGAATAAAAAGAAGGCTGAATAGGAAGACGTGTGGAAAAAAACAGATTTTACCCTTGAAGAGTATTGTGTACACTTACAATCATCCAGGTGTTTGAGACTGCAAAGAAGGTAATACCGATTTTTTGCAAAGTGAATAAGAGGGGTAAAAGAGAAAATGAAAACAATGGCAAGATCTATTTAACTGTTCAAGGGAACAAAGAAGTATGAACCCCTTTTTTTCTGCTCTGTTTCTAAGGTCAAATACAGCCTTTGCTTACAAGCTAACAACCACAAGCACATACCTAGAAAGCAGCACGTGACAACACGGCACCTGCAGGATTGAATTCTCACTTAAACCTTCCCAAAGTCACTGAAACTGTAGAAGTCCAAGATTTGTAGCAGGCACAGTGCAGTGGCGGGTATGCCAGGCTCTCTGGCTAGACCACAGCCCTTTTTCAGCATCACTTGATTCCCAAAGAATGGAGGCCTGGGGGAAACTCCAGATTTGGCAGAATAAGAACAGGAGGAAGCCTTGCATTCATGCTCCTTTCTGAGGATCATGAAAAGCTTTACAAACGTTAAGTTAAAAAAAAAAAAAAACCAAAATCAGAAAAAAAACACACAACAAAAAACCTTTGCAAACCTTCCAGAAGCAGAAGGATAGCTTTTAAAAGCCACGAGTTCAGTGGCCATTGCATACAGTAATTCTATACAGCACACAGAAACAAGGTGCAAGTCAAGCGTAAAGAAGTGAAAGGTACTAAATGACCCTGTAGTAAGAATTTCAGTAGAGATTTTAACTGCTTGACATGGATTGTGTCTGGAACAGAAGTATTAACACCTTTATTCTTCCTAAAACTGCAATACCATCTTTACTGACCCCAAGAGATCAGTGCCTTTCTCTATAAAGCCTGTCCACAGGTCATTAGCACACTACTATTTATCACAAAGCTGTTCCATTAATGACTTGCTCGAAAGGGTCGGCACAACTCTGCTCTTTGAAAGATCCCTCAAGAATTACCATATTTGAAGACTTTCCCTATGGAATTGAAGATTAATTCTTTAACCTGAGAGTCATTATGGGCTGCTTACATGATTGAAGTAGAGAGAAAAGGGTTTTATGAAGTTCTTACGTTTACACAGGATAGCTATATTGGGAAAGCTTTCTTTCTTTTAATTAGATTAAACTGCCAAGTAGCGGAGGCTAAAGGTACTTCCCTGGCCAAAACCTCCTCACCCCTATTCCCCATGCAATTCCACCAATGCAAATTCCCACTAAGTAAAATGGACCCCTGTATTTGCTCAGCTGCACACTTGAATCACTTCAGGTTTCTGTAAGGAGATCCTGCAGCCTAAACTAAAGTTTCTAACATCCCAGATCTATGGAATTAAGACTACCTTGCATTTCTTGGCCAGTATATATTGCTCTGTCCGTTGCTGCACCTTAATACAAAGACTGTATTTTAATCTAAAGAATGTGTAACTTTCCCACAATTTAATATTACTTCATTGGAATTCAGTAATAAAGTTGACATACAATTTATTTTTTTAAGTGTAAAGCAGCTTGCCGTTGCTGGTACTGCACACTTTATATTCTACCACTAGTAATTCAAAAATATTAATTTATCACCCATAACTGTTAATTTAGAACAGGTTCTGTGCTATGTTGCTGCATTTACCACAGCTTCAACCAAATTAACTGAGTCAAAATATTTGCTAATATTGCAGCAGAAAAAAAAAAAAGAGGCAAGAACACAAACAGATTTTGTAGGATCCACATTCTAAACCAAATTTGGACTCTTGAATCATAGTTTATTACAAGTGAAGCTTGCTTACACCCATGGCCAGGAAGATGTATTCGCTCACACAAAACTCGTGTATTTCTAGAAGTGATTCTTACTGCCACTCTTTCAGCTGAACTTGCAGCAGCCATCATGAGTGTCACATTTCTGAACTATTTCAGACATTAAGGTCACGAGCTCTTTTTTTGTGCCTTAAATCTCAGGAAATAAGACAACACATCCCTGTAAAACAAGAAATTTCATATTCTTCAGAGGCAAAAATACATAAAAATTAAATTGTTTCTATAAATAAGGATGGTTGCAATTAATGTAATTTATCTTAGCCTTTCCAATCAAAGATTTACAAGAACACAGTCTTTCCAACTTATTTATAAATTTAAAAGTCAAAATTTTTTTCACTGATCTGACCTGGGAGGAAAATAAAGCGATTTCAGAATATACATTAATCATCCACTTCAGAGGACTGGGATTTGTAGTTTTAGTATATCAAGCTCCAAAAGCATATGCAGTAACTTAAAATAAACTGTTAAGCAGCAGCAATGGCTACTTTATAAACTACTTTTGCCTCCTGCCAGACATACAGGCTGCTGTTTCCCTCAGAAGCTAGCTGCAGGAAGCAAGAATGGCTGGAGAACCCCAAAGCTCTTCAGGCTTCTTCTATGCCAGCATGTAGTGCCCCAGCTGAGACCACCAACAGCAGTAATAAAAGGAAGAATGCAGAGGTTGAGATGCACCACAGCCTCTGAGGTGGTTTCTCCTTTATAGGAGTCTCTAAAAGCTCATATTTGCCTACAGCACAGCACACGTGCTACGGCTGTGCCAGCTGCTCAGCTAACTCCATCAACAGCACAAGTAGAAGAATGAGAATTAAGCAGTTATACATCATAGGAAGGAGAGGAGTAGCAATAGCCTGACAATAGTTCATCAGTAAAGGTAAGACTGATAACAGAAAGAATCAATCTGAAGAGAGGCTGTGAGTTGGGATTTTATCGCTGTGAAAGGAGGGAAGAGCCTCCTTTCTGTTTTCAATCAGAAATACTCAGTGCAAGACAGCTGTTACAGAAAAGGAAGGCCTTGGGCTGCTGTTCTTTCCTCAGTGTGTTGTCCGTCCCTGCCTCCAATCCAGCACCCTGCTGTAGCCAGCTGAGCCCCTTGAGAGCTGCCAGGTGAACTGCTCCCACAGGCACCCCCTCACACCCATCAGCCAGGGCTACACGGGTCAGCTAAACCTCGTACTTTAAACTGAGGGTAAACATTTACTGAGTCAGCAGGTTGTCAAAACCTGGCTTTAAGAAATAAACTGCACAGGGGGCCTCTAGCCTCTCTCCTATTCCCTCCTGCAGGATCCATATCACATCTCATTTCTCTTTTCTTTTTTTTCCCTAGTTCATCAGAGCTGATGTTTTGTAGTTTACAAACACTATCTAGCCTACATAAAAGAAGATAAAGGTGGGGACCAGAAAACAGACCCTCCCTACCCACCCAGTACATACCAAGATGGCCCGGATGGTCAGACTGGGACATGCACAGCCCACAGTCCCACTCCTGGGTCCATCCACCAAGGCAAAAGGCTGCCACCGGGCTGATGCAAGTTATTTTACTTAACGCAGAGATTTTACCGAGGCTAACCAGGGAGATTTCACATAAACTGCTCCACTAACAAAGCCCTGGAGTAAGAAAAAAAAAATAAATCTTGGTAGGACAGAAAGGGATGGAAAATAGCCACAGGTCAATGACCTTTTAAGTTGGCACAGCTGGATCTGGGAACTGAATCTACATTACTTAAATCTAAGCATGGCACAATAAGGTACTAATAACTTTTATCAGCAACTTCAATCGTTTTATTTCCCCTTAATTAGTCCTATATGTTGCAGCTGGAGGAGTGGTTGTGGAAGCAGATATGGAAAACTGTAGAAAAGTAATAGTTCAGAGAAGCCAGGGTTCGCACCAGTTAAAGTGGCCTTGAGGTCTTTTGTGATCTATATGGCATACTGGCTGGAAAGAGCATTAACATTTCCACAGGCCAAATTATGCTCTTATGCGTAACTGCCACAGAGTTACAGCAACCTCATCCACACACTCAGGGGCAGACCCGAGGCCAGGGCATTCCCAGGAGTTATTTTTCCAGTCCAATTTGGCCGGGGGATGAGCCCTTCTGGCAGCAATGGAAATTCCTAACCTGATACTTGAGCTCCTCCATGTGGCAAGCAGTGGTCTTAATCGTTCCTGTGTATAACAAAGAACTTTTTCTTATTCTTGTGTTTTTCTTTTCATTATTCATCCTACAGAAAATTAAATATTACCAAAGATACAGTATTACACTATGGGGCAAGAACGATTAGTTCTGAGGATAATGAAAGTAGAACAAAGGCAGCATTACTCTGATAACTGCTGTTAGTCAAGAATGGGTACTTTCATAAAGTGATGTAGTTAATTTGCATGTGCACCAAAAAAAACTGTTCTAAGTTCAGATATAAATCAGCTGTTTCAAACAGTCAGCTTTGGACAAAATCATGAATTGGACATGAATTCAAATAGTCTCTTGATTAAAGTAGTGCCCTGCCCATGGTGAAATATCTAGCAAAATAGATTCTATTATGTTGCAGATTTACAACTTCTGCTCTGTCAAGCTAGAAATAACAAGACGTAATGCAGTTTTATTCCTTGAAAAATTGATAAGAGGTTTTTATATTAAACTGCAGCCAAGGGAGAACCTATCTGCCTTTTTTAAGGAGTACCTGGAAATTAAAGATGACGTTTCTTTAAAAGGAAAAGGCTTACGATTCCAAGTACATCAGTAAGAAAGCTATTAAGGACATTTATTTTTCCCAGCCATTTAACTTTCCAAGTTGTTTTGTGTGCTGTAGAATATTTTTCAGTCAGGTTTAATTCTTTGCTGAAGGCCAGTATTCTCTCCTGTTCCCATATGGCAATGCAAGTTTACTCACCCGTGACTTAACAAGCTCACACTCTTGTTTTCCCATTGATATCCTAAGAAGCACTGGTGAAACTGCTCAGTTGTAAGTTCATTTGGATTTAGTTGGTTTTGTTTGTCTGTTTGTTCTGGTCCCCGTCCATGTCATCCACCCCGCAACAGACACTCACTTCTCATGTCATAAATTCTTTAATGTGTACACTCAATAACCATTTAGGTTGATTATAGTTAGGGCTCAGATCTTGTTTTAAAGAAGTTGCCTTTTCTTGATAGAAACCTTAACTTCTGCATATTTTGTTTGGTTCGTGGTAGGGTTTGGGTTTTTCTCGCACTAGCATAAGAAAATTAGCAAGCAGAGGACACATCTCTGAGCTGCTTCAGTGGCAGCTAGGCCACAGGAAAGGAAGAAGAGGTGGCAGAAAAAAAAAAAAAAGTGACCTTCCCTGAAATACCTACACGGAACCTCCAAGCAAAAGAAGGGCATTTCAAGAGGCAGGCCGGCAGACATATCTACCTCCAGCATCTTTCCCAGGATTGCAGAGAGCCCATTTTCAAAGTTTCTCATTTAGCCCACATAGACTTTACAGAAGTCAAACACAGTAGATAGCAAACAGCAGGGAAGAGGAAGCGAACTAACCTCATCTCCTCCACCTAAAAAGAACGAACTTGGGAAAGCTTGTCATAAAAGGGAAAATAAATACTACTTTTTTTATTCAGAAGAAGTGTGCTCTCCCTAAAATTTTTTAGCTTTTTGAACTTCATGCCTTTGTCAATCAATTGTCCAGTTATCCACAAAGTTTCCCAAATCTGAAATTTCACAAACTAGAAATAAGGTGATCATTCAGCGCTTTCTCTCTCAGGAAGATGAAGACAAGCTCACAGGGATTTATGTTCTATTAACCTTATTGTAACCATTGGAAACTCATGAGCAATCATATCTTCAAATAATGCTTTTAAACCTAGCTCTGCTGTTGCCCTTGCTTTATCACTCGTTACAGACAGAGGGAGCAAACTACTAATCAGAGGGAAGGGAAAGGGCTCGTTTCGTGAAGAAACTGCTCTAAAACGAATAATCCTACAGCACGTGTGGCAAAAGGATGGTATGAGACCTGGTCGTTTCATGACTGATCTGTACAGTCTATTTTCCTCAGCCTAAAACCCACATGAAAGTTGAGAGGCAGAGTGTGTTTCCATGTTCAAGCACCATCAGTGAATTGCTTTTGTTTGATGCATGGGAATGGGCTTGCTTCATTTTCGATAACAATGTGTGGCAGGAAATGGGAGAAGCAGGGAGATTTAAAATTAAAAAAAAAAAAAAAAGAAAAAAGAGGGAAAAGAAAAACAAGGCAGGGGGAGGGACAGGGAAGGTGTCATTTAAGCTAATTCCCACATACAGCCATGTAGCTAACTCACATAAATTCTGCGGTATTTGCTGTTTAAAAAGGTCTCCAATAAATCACTTTTTTTTCTAGTATATTTATTTGTATTATGCGTTAGAAATCCTATGTTTGTGTTCCAGAAATCCTCATTTTCCACAGAACAATCAGAGCAATGAGAACTTCCACATACCATCCCATTCCCAAATCACACTTTGGAGGGACTCTCAGCTTACCAAGTCCTCCTACAGGAATGCTAATGCCTGTGGTGGGCACCAGCTTGCCAGGCATTAAGCTGAGGCCTCAAGCTTTACCCATATAGACCACAAGCGACCTAATAAAAAGGAAAAAGCATTTCTTCTCACTACAAACCCCACCAGAATTTGAGCTGATGTTGTTTTGTTTTCAGTGTGGTTGTGTCATATTTCCCATATGAATCATTCTGCGCAGCCTCTCCTCCCATCACAAACACACATAATTCCTCACACTCTGGGCCAACCTTGCTCTACAAGCGGCCTCAGCATCTCCTCCATTATGCTTCATGCTATCCTCTGTGGGCCCCAGGCTCCCTCATCAAGCCCAATTTTTAAAACCTGGTATATTAGGGTAGTAGTTACAGCTTGTGGAAGTAGTTATCTGGCAGATCAAGACGTCAACTGGGATCAAGCTTGCTGAAAATGAGAGGGTGGTCCCACATGAGGGGAAAAAGGGGGGAAAGGCTTCACTTTTGGGAAATCTGAAGATGATGTAATCAAGATTTAGGAGCAAGACCAAAAGGAACATTATTGTGCAAAGAGAAACTTTAAGAGGATAGAGGACACTATTTACAATGATCGCAGAGATCATAGACATTATATTCCAGAGAATTCCCATGAAAAAAATTTCGCTGAGCAATCTTTGCAGGTAATGGATGCACGATCCCACCTCTGTAGCTAGTTCTCTGAGTTTAAGTCCTCTCCTCTCCATACTGTTTCCCAATTTTTTACATTTGTTAACATTACAGAGCATCTATCTCCCTCACATCCTGAGTGGAGAGCATCCACTGCTGACATGACCACCTATCCCCAGGAGTAGTCAGCAACAGCCTAGAAGCCAACATCACCCTTTGAACATGAATGTAGAAGTTAACAGTTGTTTTTTCTGTTGGCAGGGGAAGGAAGAGGAGAGAATGTAATTAAGTGCATGAATGCCTAAGAGATCATTTTTATTCCAATTTATCTGAAGAATGCAGGCAGTTCTTATCTTGATTTGAGGAATTCAGATTCAACCAAACTTCTGGATTAGCCCTACTGCCATGTTTTTCTCACCACAATTACAAGATCAAACACCAGGTTTTAGGTCCACCCGCACTTCTCCCTTCCCTCCCCGCCCCCCCCACCCCCCGTTGTTTTTTTTTCCCCCCTTAGACACCATTGCCTTTCTCCAGGTTCATCTATGAAAATCAAGGGATTTACACTCCTGGAAAACCATAATACAGCAATAGATCATGCACTGATTTTAGCTTATAAACCTGTTCATTCTAACAATAGAATGGAAATTACTGGCCAGATCCTCAGCTGCAACCATTAGCTCAGCTCCATTAAAATCCACCCTGACCCCCGAGCAGCGACCTAGCTTTGTGCTGGCTGACCGTTTCCATTGGCTTCGCGGCAAGCAGGAAATAGCTGGGGTGTGGGAAAGCCCCAGCCACGCCTCCTCCCACCCCGCCAGGCTCCCATGGAGCTGGTGCGAGGGCTGCATGGCTGGCTGCCTGCCCAGGAGGCCTGTGGGCCTGGGGTGTTCCTCCCAGACAGCCACATCACCATGCTGCAGCCAGCTGGGAAGGCCTTGCTTTCCCATCTGTGTTCCTGCCCACAGTTGTATAAGCAGTCACAACTTTGGATAGAAGCTAAAATTAAGTTTTAGAGGGAAAGGAGCTGCATTCTAATTCCACACTAATTTTTTTTTTAATTTTTTATTTTAAAAAAAGTTTTCAACCAGACATTAGGATGAGAAGAAAAGTAAGCATGAGGTAAGGCTCTCAGAAAAAGCCTAGCATAATTGAAGGAAAAAGGAACACCAGTGTCTCAGTCCTGAAGCAGACAAATTGGAAACTTTACCTCTTGAAGGAGTCAGTGCTCGCTGCCATGTGTGTTTTTGTGGAAATACCAAAGTCCAAAGACCTGCCTCTATGGGTATCATAGAGTTCTGTAAAAGTTTGTTTAAAAATAATGTCTTTAAACTCCAGTGATTTTCAGGTATTTCGAATGAGGAAATTGTGCTATTTAAAATAACAATGGGGTACTTAGTGTATTACTGATCTCTTGCTATAAAACTCACTCATTCTGTATTCTCTCTACACAAGCTTTGCATTTTACCTTTACATCAGAAAGAATAGTACTCACCATGTAATAACATCCATCTTTCTATTACTTTTCTTGATATTCTACCTCTGGTTTAATTTGGACCCTAATACTGAGGAACTAGGAAAAAAATAAAATGATTAAAAAAAAAATCAATTGTGAGCATTCTAACCTTACTGATAGAAAAACCACCAAAATCCTCGATTCAAAGTTTTACTTTATACACCGTCAATTTCCCAGTAGTCCCATTTCTTAATCAGAATTTGAATAATCTTTACAATTTGTATTCCCCAAAACTCAAATTTAATGAGTTAGTAGGTATAGAAAGAGAAATAACAGCTGCAGCTTATCCCGCTGTGCTATTCAGTAATGACAATGTTATACCACATTAGCAATTGTGACATTAATAAAAAGAAGCCCATAGGATTAGCCAGAGACAGCTGACTTTAGTCAAATGTAGGTCATGCTTTGTTTGCTCAGAGCTGGGTAATAAATTTCCAGGTAAGTGCTCTCATGTGTCATACATATATGCCAGGAGCATAATTTCAGCTATACTAAATGATCCACATTCTTAAATTTCTGTAAGCCTTTTTTGAATTATTGTTAAGCATTTAATTCCACAGCAGCATCTTACAGGCTACTTAAAGTTATTAACTCGTATGACATTATGGCATGTTTTCTTTCTAGTGGCAGCTAATAGCATCTTGATCTGGTTTCCCTTTCACCTTAAGGTATCTGCAACTCTGAATTGCTAGTATTTAACAAAAGATACTTAGCAAGGAATCAAACCCACTACATTTGGCAGCCCTAGCTAAAGGGGAAAACAGTATTTGGAATCAATCCAAGCAGCAGCAAGATACCTTCCACCACAGAAGGGAGGCTTTAAAAAAAACTTAAAGGAAATAAAAGCATAGCCTTCAATTAATAGTACAAAAGATCCTATCTCAATCTCTGCTACCTTGGCAAGCCCTCAAAATTTGGATTGAAAGCAGAGCTTTAAACATATTCATATTTAATCTCAGCACAAGATGTGCATATTGTACACTGAAACCTTAAAGGCCAAATTCTGTGTTCAGTAACAACCTGGCAGGCTTCAGCATGAAAGGGCAAGTGCAATACAGCAGAAGTTGACCTTGGGGTTGGAATATTACTCTCACTATTGTTTGTTTTTTTAATATTGCAGTAATAATCAGAGGAACCAAACAAGATCAGGGCCTTTTTGTACAAGGCACCATCCTGACGCGCAGAACAGAGAGAGGAACTCTAGCTATGAAGAGCTCAAATGATACCTTTTTACAGATGGGAGACTGATCCACAGAAAGGCTAAATGACAGATCCAGATGGCTTTAACTCCACCTAAGTCTCTCACCTAGTGGTTGCTATGGCTTTAGGCAGCTACTCCTCTTGCCCTTTATTTTAGGGTCACCAAGCTCCCTCCTCACAGCCCAGGTGTCATAGGGACTGGTTGAGCCATGGCCCAGGTGCTCTGCTACAAGTCCCACACAGCAGCAGCTCATGGCTGTACCTTATCGCATATACCAAGGCAGTGTCCCTTCATCTTATTTACAATTGATTAGTCCGATCATTTCTGAGAACAGTAGTTAATTTCTTGACTCCCTTCTATTTTTACCCATGTCTTTGCTAAAATGTATTTACATATCAGCCAGTCTTTGGGGGCTTCTGAAGCATGTCAAGTGGAAGAGCTGGCATACCTATAATTCCAGTTGACTGTGTCCTTGTTTGGTCATTTTAATGGTATACACTCTTGAAACAGAAATTAAGGACCATGTAAGTAGTTTTTTCTTCAATAATTAAGAAATCTTGAGATCAAAAAGGGCTGGGTTTTTCCTGTAGGGAATTAAAATTAGAAGGCTTTGCAGTCTTTCAGTACAAGTCATCAAATAACAGTTTCTTCAAAGCAATTATGTCTTACTGGTCTCTTTCTTGAAGGCTGCAATTGTATCTTTATTACCCTTCATGTTATCAGTGAAGCAAAATGCCATAGCTACATCTGAGGCAACAGGAATTCCTTCTGCAAGAGGCAATGGTTTCCAGCAGATCCTGAACACCTTTGTGCTTGACTTCAAGGAAATAAAGGTGGTCAGCCTTCTGACAAGTCTGTGTATTAGAACGTATTACAAACATGGGCTGTTTGAGGTTATTCCTGATCAAAAATAACAAATAAGGAGGAAAGGAACCTCAAAAAAACAGGAGCACAAATGACACTGAGAAACTGATGGATAGGAGTAAATTTGTCTTAGGGTCAGAACCATGCAGCTCCAATAAATATCAGAGAGCAACACTGCCTAGCCCTGCCTTTTATTGGCGTTTTCTACCTGCTTTGCAGAGTAAGGGAGAACCTAACTGAACAGCACTCAGCCCCTCGTACTTGCAGGCAGATGAAGCTGATGAAGCTCGCTCACATGCATAAACATGCACATACCACACACAGAAACATTCTCTCTTATAGAAAATGGTCGTAGCAAAATGAAAGCATGTAAAGAAAATATTTTCTCTGAAACTGTCTATATTTTTCCTCAAAATACAAACAAAACATATTCGGGGGGGGGGGGGGGAATAAACAGAACATGTTAAATAAGTGGGTTTTCTTTTTTTTTTTTTCTCTCCTTCTTTTGCAAAGAGAAAAATAAATACGACCTTTTGGTGGGAAAAAATCAATCCCTTCACTGATGGGCTGGCTGTCTCCCTGTCTGCACAGGCTGATGCTCCTTTGTTCCCAGCCCAGTTCCCGGCCTTCCAGCTGAGCTGGTGCCTCAGAGGATGCCTCCCGGCTCCCCCCCACCGAGCACAGCCCAGAAAGGCAGCTCACTGCCCACCCTTTTCACCCCTGTTGTGACTAGGGTCTAAAATCCATCTTCCCACAGGAGACAATGGTGGCAGAAGCAGAACTTTCCAGAACACTCGTATTCCCTTTTCCCTTCCTTCCCCACTAGAAAAATATAATAATAAAATGCCTGCTTTGATTTCAGGGCATTTTTTCCTCCCTATTACAGCCCACTTACAATGCAGCACAAAACCACTACCAGGGCGGCAGGTGAGAGATGAGTCTTCCTCACCAAATGATCTGCAACGGCAACTTTTGTTTTGGCTAAAAGCTTAAGGCATACAATGGCAGCAAGGCCAAAGGTGGAAAGCTATTTTGCATGGGCAAGAGCGTGTAGCTTACCAGAGCTGTGGGGTAGTAGGGACCATTCAGCAAGGAGGAGCTGGATGCAGGGCAAAGGCTTGCACTATCCCTACAACAGTTCGTGGCAGCTCCAAGCTGCCCCTTCTCCCTAGCACAGCCTCAGCATCGCCGAACTCAGTGTGGTCTCCTCAGGGCTGAGCACTCATTTTTGACCCTAATCTCCTGTACACCCTCTTGAGTCTGTCCCACACAAGCTGGCATGGGAAGCCAAGGGGCTGGGACGTGCTGCTGCTGCTGGGGTCACCCCACACAGTACCCAGGCACCGGGCCCAGCATGCCCATCGGTCACCAGCGTTCACGCCCCTGAACATCCTCTCACATAATTACACCATTTATTTTCAAGCCCAAAATGAGCTTTCTGCTAGCACAGCTGTACAGCTGAAAGCCCTCTCAGATACCTTGGTGAAAACGGTCAGCAGAGCCAAGTTCTCTGTAAGCATATACAAAGCTGCATTAAACAGCCCCAGGAAAGGCACAGAGAGGCACCAGGAAAAAAAAAAAAAAAAAATCCAACCTCCCTCTACTGCTTTGCTTGCACATGCAAACAGGTTACAGACTAGAGGTGCAGCGCAACAGCTTGCCCTCTGTAACTGTATACAGTGTGTAACACTTGCTTCATATCTCAAATCAAAAGCAGTCACAGAAGTTAACACAAATACTATCCGGATCTTTCTAGGGCGTGCAATTATAGCTGCATAGATGAACGGTAGGATTTTGCATTTAAAAGAAAAGACCAAAAATAAGGAGGAATTCCTACTAAGTGTTTCAGCCTGGGATTTCAGACAGCTTGGGAATCCCTCCTCAATTTGATACACACTTTGTCACTTCTGTTCAAAGACCTGCAAATAGTGAGAAGAAAAAGAGCAGAAAGAGAGCAACACCAGGCAAAATCATTCCCAACCTCTAAACCAAATACCATCTGTAAAATATCTTTATATACAAGTGAGAAGAAATAAAATAACAATTTATTCAAAGGTTACAAAGATGAGATCTGTATCAACTACACATTTGGTCAACTCCAAGTTGTCAAAAGCCATAAGCTCTCCCCTTCTTTCCTCAGACTCATGAGCATTTTTCAAAAACGACTGAAGATACTAGAAGTAAACTGTTTTCAATCACATTTCCAGATGAATGGATCACCCTGTTACTTTAAAAACGACTCTGCATCACTGGAAAGACAGAAAGCTGAAGAGAAAAAAGAAACCAGACGTTGTGTGTCAAGGAAAAGAAGGAAAAAAAACACTAGATAATTACAGGGACCGTTCTTTAGGCTTCATCACTAGGGCTTATTCAGCTACAAGCCACTAAGCCATCCTCAAAAAAAAAATAAAAATCCTTCACTGGAAAAAACAAGCAGTATTATGTTTAACTGGTGCTACATGCCAGACTTACTGACATCAAAGTGTAGTTATGTGAGGCAACATTGGTGCAACACGCTTAATCAACAATTAAATTACCCCTACACGGAAAAAATGCACAGGTAAAGGAGACAGAGACAAGGAACTTGAGGAAAAACCCAGTAACACCATCGATCAGGGGAAAATAGGGACTCCCAGATCTCACAGTGAGAAGGGAAATTTGAGGAACAGCTGGAGAAGCAGCAATTCCAGCAGTGCTGTCCATGGGGGGCCTGTCCCACCTGCTGCCCCAGCCAGGGGCAGGGCACCCGGGCAACACCGGGCTCCTCCCGGGGCCTGCAGTGGGCCAGGGCCAGGGCCAGCCACAGGCCAGGGCCAGCCACGGGCCAGGCTGTGGGCAGCTGGAGACCGTCCCCGCTGCTGGGCTGCTGGGGCAGCAGGTGGTGGCCTCGGGGGCCTGACATGGGCCCTGAGGGGAACCGTGGGGCACCAGCCAGGGGCATTAGGGCTGCTGTGGTGGCCCCAGAGCCCCAACAGCCAGACTGTCCTGGCTGTGGCCAGCTGAAAGGAGCATGCAAAGTCCTCTTGCAGAGCCAGTAGTTGCTCATGATGTTGGGTATAATGCACCATTTACATTGAAATCCATTGCAAAATAAAGATATTAAGCAAAAAATGTCACATTGCCGGGTGATGGCACTTCCCCAAAGAAGATCTGAGACGTTAGTCAGGCAACAGATTTTAAGAGGTGAATCTTCTAAAGAGAGTTAAGAAAAATAACTCATACTGAGGACCGAATTCTCTACGTAGCTCCAAATGTGAAAGTTTTACTGGATTGTGGGAAAGCTGCAGGGAAACACCTGAGAGCCAAACTCAGTCCCAAGAGTGCAAGACTCAAAAAAAGCCCACAAATAGGGTGCTTTTGTTTGTTTGTTTAAAGTACCTAATTACAGGCTGCAAATAAACCCAAAATAAGATTAATTGGAAATCAGATGTTGGACCTTTTAGCATAGAGTGCTATTGAATATGACTACTATGCTTGTGTTATTAATCAAAGCCTGTGGTAGATACTTTTTTTAAAAAAGCAAAAAAAAACCACACTAAGGAATTCTTACAGAAGAACCACAGAAGCAGTTTTGGAGTAAGAAAGGGTAACACTAAATTTCAGGCTTTGGGGGGAGTGGGGGGTGGAATTTAAAACAAACCCTGCTCTCAGTCAGGTACCAACAGACACAGTCTTAGAAACTAGAGAGTCAGGAAAAAAAAAAATTGTTATCCCCACTGTCTGCCCAAATCACATTTGTGAAATGACACATGCATGCGCACACACAAGTCTTGGGAGGTTGATGGAGGAAAGGAGAAACATAGCTACCTTCCTGCAAAGCAAAGAGGAGAAAGGACGCCCTATTCCATGAATATCCAAGACCCTTTATTATGAGGAAGAAAATATAATTAAATACCCCTGTTCACCTTTACAAGATGCAGTCTCCACCTTGACTGTGGTCTCCTCTGCCTGCCACATCACACCGATATGCACACAATCCATATGTGTGCATTGTGGGATTCAGCTGCGAAAACAAGAGATGAAACAAAACTCTGCCTGGAGGAACACATACCTGCGGGCTTGCCACTAGCAGGTGAGGCCCAGTACCAGGGTCTGGTTGGCATCATTCCCAGTCACCAGGGTTTGAAGGTACTCAAATAAAATTTCGTTGTGGATTCCTGCTGAGGACAACCGAAGTACCAAGGCTCAGCAGAGCTGGTTTCAGGGATAAAACCAGTAGGAATGGAAAAAGGATGGGAAACTGTTCTGTAGAAGCCAGGCAAATCTACGGCTGACAGGTTTCTGGTGGTCTGTCAGCATGCCAGGCAAAGGCTGGAAGTTTGTGGCCCACTGGAAAGGCGGAGTAGGCAGCTTTAAGCCATGCAAGCACAGACTGTTGCTGCAAACACATGAAAAAAGCAGCTTGTGCCTTCTCCCCAGTTTTTCAAGAATTTGTGTAACCTTCCTAAAATTCATCTGAAAGAAGAGCAAAATTCCCCAAGACGTGATTCTATTTAGTTCTCTAGGAGCTTTTGAGGAGATCAATTTGGACACCAGTTATTGGTCAATACCCAATACTGCTTCAAATTTAACACAGACCTTGAACGTCAGATGTAGGAGAGAAAATTCTTACATTGGGGCGTATCGCAGCAACAATTTACGTAGCTATTTCTTATGAAAATAAGAAAGTAAACTTCAGAGAGACTTCTCTATCATTAAAATTTGATATACAGTGAACGTAGTTGGTTGTCAGGTACAAAACCATTGGGAAGTGACAAGGGGGAGGAAGACTCACATTGCTCAGCTCAGGCACACACAGGTATTTTTTAGACCTTCAGTATAAACCAGAATTGCTGCTGTAAGATGGTTCTAAATACGTGCCGCTGTGCTGTTATCCTGCAACACCAACTACTCCAGCACAGCGCCTGGAACAGTTTCTGCATAACGTGTCACCACAGCTGCTGCTGTATATTTGGCTTGAAGTTCCACCTCCAGGGAAACCCATGCCAAACTATTCATAATAACGGGCTGCAATTTATATGAAATGACTTTGCGCCCTTCCTACACGAGAAAGATTCAACATACCAGTCCATTCATTACTGCCTCATTAGTTTAAAGGGGTCCTTTATAAAGCAATAATATGGATACTTTGCTTCTCTATGGAGTCTTTCTGCAAAGAATGTCAAAATGTTTTCCAAATGTGGCCAAATATTTAACAGCCTCCAAAATCATTGTGGAAGATGGGAAAGATGATTATGTCTGTAGATAGTATACCTTCATATTACTGAAAAAAAAAAAAAGGAGGCATTTACAAGTCAGAAGACCATGAGTTCCTGCCAGGGCTCTCCGTCCTGGGCTTCACATTACGCTACTCCTGGAAAGAAGAGGGAGAAAGGCAGAGCTGTAACACAGGGTCAGGAAGAAAAACTCACCCTGTCAGGGGAATTAGCTCACCGGAATAAAAGCTGTGTAAAATTCTCTTCCTTGTGTGCGGGTTGAGCAGCTAAGGTTTTTTATCTGCGTAGTTGATGGATGGCTTGCAAAATATTACAAGAAAGTTACAACCAAATCTCAAAAAGCACCGCAGGTTCAAGTCTACATAACACTTAAGCAAGGGATTAGTTTCCAGCATGGGAGTAATTGAAAACAATGCAATGCAACCTGTTTTGCCAAGTCAGGGCCTAAAGTAAGGATTTACTGTCTCATTTAATATCTGGTGGGGGACAGTGAAGGCTGGCACACTGATACACTATCCTTCCACAGAGTTCACTGTTCACTATATTAGCTACCTGAAAGTGGCCAGATTTAGACTCTCCCTCTCAGCTATGAGCTCTGTTCTCAGATAGAGGTCATCCCCAGCTTCACAGTTTTGAATGCTGATGTGGTTTGAGTGTTGCCAATTTTCCTGAAAGCTTAGAACAAATTACTCTCTGTGCTGCCCATCTCTTTCAGCATTTTCCTCCAAGGAATAGTGGACTGATAACAGGAACTTCTGGATAGAAACAAGTAGGGAGTATAGCAAATCTCCATTCTTTCCCAAACGTAGTCCCATTACTTACATTGCTTTTTTTTATTCATGCTAAAATAAAGTGGACCAGTAAGTAACCTAGTTTCTGTGAGCCAGACACCCCTGCTGAGCAAACTGACAGCTATCTAATTCAAATCACATATGTTCTCAGAGCCTTGCTTGTAACCTCCTACTGAAGCTACAGAATATATTGGTCCATCTTTGCCTCAAACTAACAGTGATAACTCAAGTTGAGCACATGGTCGTCTTTCCTGGTCAGGAGATTTCCTACCAAATTCCTTCAGCCCACATATCTAAGCCACTTCTTGCTCTTTCATTCAGAAAACCTTGTGTTCAGAAAGAAAGAAATCAAAGACATTTATGTCCTTGGCATCTTCTGGAATGAGATGAGCGATCTTCTAAATGTTGTTGCTGTAGTGTACCTAATTAGCTGGCAGACAAAAAAAAAAAATAACCAAACCAACCCCATAAAAATAACCGTACCTCCACAATAGTTTGTCTCTTTCCTGTGTAATTTACTTCTGTCTTACACGCACTCACAATTCACCCCATTTAGGGTGAATGATTGAAAAGATTAATCCAGTATTTAATCTGAAGGTATGAGAAGGAGACCTGGGCCATCTGTAGAGATCACCAGGAATCTGCTGCAAGCCTACATTTTGACAACATGCATGTTCCTGACAGCTTAGATAATTGAGCACTCTGCATACAGGCATCTTCCCTAGGGGGTATGCTGCAGAAAGGAAAAGTACAACCCCAGACTGTAAACCCTGCCAAGTAGAAAGTACTCCGCTCATCCATTACCTCGCTCAATTCCCTACCTCCTCCTCGCAGGCAGAGGAGAGAGAAAAATCCTAGGAGGAATATTAAAATCCACATCTTAAGTCTGAGTCATTGTCCAAGGGTTTCTTTGCCGAAATAGTAACATTTTTGCAAATTATGTTGTTCCTGGCCAAGAAACATGCAACACATTCCCTGTGACCACCACTGATCACAGGACAGTCCATCACACAGCAATTTCATGAAGGCAATCAGAAATTTCATCTTCTGTGCAGTAAAGTCTCCAAATTATCTCCGACATACACACACACACCCCCAATACCAGAATGTGGTTTAAAGGATTTCGCTCACAATACAAAAAATTCAATTAGTTTTTCCAGTTAGCCAACTTTCCTGTAAGTAGTATGTCACATTTCTGTAAAACTGTCCATAAGTTATACTCAGACCCCAACTCAGTAAGGTTTATAAAACACATGCTAAGTTCAATTTATTTTACTGGAAGTAATCTCATGCTTTCAGTTAGCAATAATGCCAAACACAGGTATTCAAAAAATCTTGAGTCAAGCACTATGATCCAAAGTAATAAGGCAGTATTTTCTTTAAGATATTATTTTTCCTTGGATTCATTTTCAAACTGTAGTCCAGAACCATGAGGACTACAAAACTGGGTTTTAATGTAAAGTCGAGCATTTGAATCCGAGTTCCCACAGCTAAAGGCTTAAGATCAACGGAAAACATATGAGAGATGGCAGTACCGAGTTAGATAGGCACATGCTTAAGTGATTTATTTTGTTCCTTTCTTAAAGGGAAAGGTTTTGGAGGAGAGGAGGGTCAGAACTTTAACCTCCAACCCTTTCACCTTTGAATCCTTACTCAAAAGCTTCCAGGAAGGAAAAAGGACTTTGCAGCATGTCTGGGAGTTTAACAAATCCAGGCTCTGGTTAATCAAGTAGAGAAGCCCTAGGGCTGTACTAATTCCTAGACCCAGTGAGGCCCCTCAGAATAGAGGGAAACTGTGAGCATAATAGGTAGTAGAGCTGCTTGAGTTCATTGACATGACATATCCCTGGCTCCTAAGCTATTCTAATGCTTCTGACTGAATACGTAAAAGAAGGTTTCCCCACCCAAAACACTGATCTGGTCCACTCAGGGCACAGCCGACTACTGTGACCCCTGGATTTCATGCACTACAAAGCACAGTATATATTATGGGGCGAGTGAGGCTCCGGGATGTTCTCTTTTGAGGAAGCTAGGATTATATTTATGAAGCACTCTCGTAGATAGATGCATCTACCAGATCTGATATTACATGTACAAAGTCAGCAAAACAACTGTAGAAAGTAGAAAAAGCTAATCTACTGGTTGCAGAAGAATAGATACTTCACAAATGTTATTTTGCAGTCAGGTTTTCTTCCTGCCCTCTCAAAGGCAAGCTTTTCTGTTATTTCATACCAAACTCAGTTGTAACTAGCTAGCCGTCATTCTTTACATCAAGATGTCTTTAGTAGCTGGAATTTAGAATTTGATGCAAGCCATCCAGAATTTAGAAAGCAATTTAAGGATCAAATGATTCAGCGTAATGTTTCTGCAACCTGTAATTTAAAGGGCTAAAAGTCTTTCTGAAGCCACCAACGCTTTCAGGGTCATGAGTTTATTTTTACCCTGTTATTTCACTTAGTAAATGGACTGTAGACATTTAAGGAGATGGCCAATCCTAAAACAGGAGCTCAACCTTTAAAAAACGTTCAGTCTACACAGTTCTTTGGTTTGCAGAATAAAAAAGGAGGGGGGAAGCCTAACTCAGTTTTTACTAATGTCAATTTCACATATGTGAACAAGACATTTCCCTAATTACTAACAGGCAATCTGCACTGGAGAGTGTAGCAATATTTTTAAAAATGACATGATTAAAGTTTACAGACTGCAACAGAGATGAAGTTTCAAGTCTGCAATTTTCTGTAATTTTATTTATCTAAAACAGATCCTTTCTTACCTCATAACAAGGAAAAGAAATAATAACTTGTTCACTTCAGAAATGCAAGTAGTCCAAACTCAGAAACTAAACTGAGAAAAATGAGGAGCTGATTGCACTCATTATTGTAGGATAGTTCAGTTATATATGACATTATTATTTTCTTATCTTCTCATAAATAACTCATTAGTCAATCTTACCTCTCACTCACATAGCAAATATATATTTGCTATATATTTCCAATTAATAATTTTCAGCCCGTTTTTTATTGCAAGTATCCGGGATTTGATAACCATTTCATATAAATATCTGGTAGAAGAATTATAACACTACAATAATTAAAAGTACTTTGCAATTAATTTTAGGCAATATTTTTGCCACATTCACTGAAGTTTCTTCGTAGTCTGGAATATAATGAACCCCTGAACAAAAGCAAACCAGATCCATGCTTTAGCTTGCTTAGCAGAAGAAAATTATACTTAGTGAGGAAAAAGTGTACTTACAAAAAAGTCCTTTTCTTAATTCAGGCATTCAGTAATTTTGCTAACAGAAGGAAAGGCCAAGTAGCTCAGAGTTTGGTAACGGTAAGCAATGATGTCATTAAGTTGTTAGTTCAACTTCAACCTACATTATAGCTATTGAAATTTATTGCAGGCTGTGGCTGCTTGATCAACATAAATATGTAAAGCTTCTGGTTTTAAACCTGTTCCTAGGTGTTCAAAACTTGCATGGAAACCAAAACGATAGCTATGATTAATTGCTCTATTGTAACCCAGGCAAAGGAAATTACACTGTTTGCAAGCTGTCCCCTCTAAGTGAGGGGAGAGACTGTAATAGCACAACACTTCCTCAAAGCTATATGGTGCTCTGTCATCACTTATTTAAAAAAATCCAAACCAAACAAAAAAAAAACCCAAAACACACTATGAAGCAGCAACTAGAAACTATAAGGGAGGATGCAAGATCTTACATAATCAAATATTTTTAATCTCAATCTCAGTTCTGTCAGATTTCAGACATTTCAAAACCTCCCTGACACTTTATTTCCATGCTAACTTAGAAGATGCATATGTGCTAGAACATTCAAGTCATTAATTTCTCTGTCGTCATCTGATTAATTCTAATCTCCCACCTCTAACTTCAAGCTTTCCGAAGTGTTCTGCTTTTTAGAGCAAAAGTTACTTAGCTAAATTTCTTGCAATACACACAGATACCTAATCATTTGGATGACAGGCTAATTCACCCAACAGATATGAATATAACACACTGTGGGACATCAAGCCACATGGGGAACTGCCAGGTTTATCACTTCACTGAGACCACTTCCAACACCATTTTATGTGCATGAAGTTCTAAAAAATACATAAAGAGAAACAAAATTCTGGAAAGTGATCAAGATGCCTTGAGAATATTCTGTTCGTACTTATTAATTAAAATATCTTGTTGGTACATACAGGTTTTTTTAATCATTTATACATTGTCAACATGAAAATAAACATAGCTTCTCTTTGCAAGATGTGACAAGTGTTTGGGAACACACAGAAACAATGTAGCACAACTTCATGTAAAAGGAAAAATGAATGAGGATTAATTACAGGCCTTAGCTCCACCCAGCAACTCTAGCAAGAACTATTAGAAATAAGGTTTAAATTTCTCAAACAATTACCTGGTTTCCTTCTTTTCAAATGAAGAAGAGAACAAACCAGCTCACAGAGGTTTTCTTTCTCCTTCCCCTTGGAAACATCAACACGGGTTTTTTTTCTCTTCAGCCAGTAACAGAGTACCAACTGCTACTAGGGCTGGAATTTCACTTCAGCCAGCAGCTGAACTGGTTCTGAGCCATTTCCCACCAGTGGAGGTTAGTATGTCACACCCATCAATTATCACATTTCCTGGTGTGGGCTGCCATGTGCTTTAATAATAACATGATAGTGCACACATATGCTTCTGTATGCAAACAGCAAATTTACACCTGCATCCTGAAATTTATTTTGGATGAAGGTTGAAAAGATTAGAGTGGGGAAAAAGTAAATCATTCTGTGTTGCCTTTGTAACACACGGCATCAAACCCTCATTCACAAAACGGTACCTATCCCTACGGAGAGTAAGCACTTTGAAATTCAAAGGTCTGATATTCAGAAGACAAAACCCTAACATTTACACACTGTTCACAACTTCATTCCATGACATCAAATGATATTTGAGGTGTTGTTACTCCTTTTAAATATGCCAAGACCAATCGCCCTGTTACACCTGTGCTTGGTGCCGTGCAAAGCCATAAGGGGCACCAGAGCCACTCCAGCATGGGGACCCCTAGCCCCAGTGTCGGTGGGTGGCTACAGGCCCTCGCTATTTCGTGAAAGAGAGCTGAAAATACTTCCTTAGTTGCTAGCAACATACAGCTGGAGCAAGGAATGGAGTAAGGCTGTATATAAATAAATAAGACTCACTTACTGATAGCCTGAGGTTTTCTTTTGGCTGAATACACACATGTATACAAACACATATGGATTCACATACACATAAAGCCAGGAAAGGCCAATATGATGATTTATTCTGGCCTGCCATTACCTTCAGTGAAAAAATATTTAAATCATTTCAGTTTACACAGAAGGCCAAGTTCTCAAGAAAGCACAGCATGTGTAAGGCAGAGTACTCCTTCAATACACCTGTGAAAAGTGCTGGCTCATCTACAAACTAACGATCATTTTTCTACCTTGCTGTTGTGGTTTAACCCCAGCCAGCAACTAAGCGCCACGCAGCTGCTCCTCACTCCCCTGCAGTGGGATGGGGGAGAGGATTGAAAGAGTAAAAGTGAGAAAACCCATGGGCTGAGGTAAAGACAGCTCAGCAGGTAAAGCAAAAGCCGCACACACAAGCAAAGCAAAACGAGGAATTCATTCACCGCTTCCCATGGGCAGGCTGGTGTTCAGCCATCTCCTTGAGAAGACAAATGGCATCACTCTGAATGTCGTCCCCTTCCTTCTTCTTCTCCCAGCTTTATATGCTGAACATGACGTCCTGTGGTATGGAATATCCCTTGGGTCAGCTGGGGGCAGCTGTCCCGGCTGTGTCCCCTCACAACCCCTTGTTCCCACCCCAGCCAACTCACTGGTGGGGTGGGGTGAGAGGTAGAAAAGCCCTTGGCTCTGTGTGAGTACTGCTCAGCAATGAGAACATCCCTGTATTATCAACGGTGTTTCCGGCGCAAATCCAAAACGTAGCCCCATACCAGCTGCTATGATGAAATTTAACTCTATCCCAGACAAAACCAACACACCTGCCTTACTGTTCTCAGACATTAATTATGTTGATTTTATCTGGATTAGTTTGTGATGCTCACTGCAGACAGGTCTTGCTTTCCTGGCACAGGGAAGAGCCCAGCCTGCCAGCCCTCATCCCACCTTCAGTCAGGAACGGGGAGGGTGAAACCCAACTCAGCTACCCACCAAAGTGGGAAAAAGAATTGGCTGTGAAAGCCCTTAGGGGTTTTATTTTCTTTTTCCTTTGAAGGGAAAGCTGAGATAGCTCTGCTTTTATTTGCCCTCATATATGAAGCTTGTGCAGAAAGGAGAGGTGCCCTGAACACAGTCTTCTCACCTCAGATGGGAAATGACACAAGGATCAGGAAGGGGGAAGGACTGAGCTGCTGTATTGGGTTTGCACAGCACGGTTTTGGTAGCGAGCGGGGGCTACAGGGGTAGCTTCCATGGGAAGCTGCTGGAAGCTTCCCCTATGTCCCTATGCCTGATAGACCCACTGCTGGCCAAGGCCGAGCTCATCAGCAATGGTGGTAGCGCCTCTGTGATAACTCTAAGACTGGGGAAAAGTTGCTGCGCAACAGCAACTGCAGCTGGAGAGAGTAGTGCGACTGTGTGAGAGAAACGACTCTGCAGACGCCCAGGTCAGTGCAGGAGGACAGGAGGTGCTCCAGGTACTGAAGCACAGATCCCCCCTGCAGCCCCTGGTGAAGACCACGGTGAGGCAGGCTGTCCCCCTGCAGCCCATGGAGCTCCATGGTGGGGCAGGCTGTCCCCCTGCAGCCCGTGGAGGAGCCCACGCTGGGGCAGGGGGATACACCCAAAGGAGGCCGGGACCCTGTGGGAAGCCCTCGCTGGAGCAGGCTCCTGGCAGGCCCCGTGTCCCCATGGGGAGAGGAGCCCAGGCTGGGGCAGGTTTGCTGGCAGGGACCGTGACCCTGCGGGGACCCACGCTGGAGCTGCCTGTGCCTGAGGGGCTGCACCCTGTGGAAGGGACCCACGCTGGAGCAGTTTGTGAAGAACTGCAGCCCGTGGGAATGACTTATGTTGGAGCAGTTCGTGGAGGACTGTCTCCATGGGAGGGACCCCGGGCTGGAGCAGGGCAGGGTGTGAGGAGCCTCCCCTGAGGGGGAAGGAGCGGCAGGGACGGCGTGTGATGGACTGACCCCAGCCCCATTCTCCGTCCCCTGCACCGCTCAGGGGGAGGAGGGAGAGAAACTGGGGAGTGGGGTTGAGCCCAGGAAGACAGCAGCGGTGGGGGAAAGTGTTTAAAGATTGAGGTTTTATTTCTCATTACCTTTCCCTGATTTGTTTGGTAATAAATTAAAAGAATTTCCCCAAGTCAAGTCTGTTTGGCCTGTGATGGTAATCGGTGAGTGATCTCCCTGCCCTTGCCTTGACCCATGAGCCTTTTGCGGTGTTTTTCCTTCCCCTGTCCAGCTCAGGGGGCAGAGTGACAGCAGCTTGGTGGGCACCTGGCATCCAGCCAAGGGCAACCCACCACAGCTGCCATAGACATTTGGAAGAAGAGGGGGTGTATTTTGTTTGAGAAGGGGAATTTAAGGTCTCCTTCTTGTCTTCTACATCTCACTGAGGCATAAACAAAAAGGTAAGAGCCACACAAATGAAAGAATTTGGGATGTGTGTCTTTCCCAATGGGAAATAAGAGAAGCAAGCGTGAGCTATAGAAGCCTAAGCTCTGATGTTTTGGTAAAATCATTTCTCTCTTGGAGGCGGCTATGGTTCCTAAATATACTGCTGTTGGCCTTCTGCATGGCTTTTCTGAGCTGGTAACCATCAGCAGCCTGTCCTGCCCTCTCCCCCGGCTCCCACTGGAGGCTTCAGGCAGCTATCTCGGCTAATATAATTTGAAACAGAAAATGTCTATTCTCGTAAAACTTTACTAGAACAAAATTACATATTATTGAGCTCCTTTATCAGAAAACATATTTTAAAATAAAGAACAGATTTTTTTGGATGAAGTTAGAAACATATTAAATGGGTTGGTTTTAATATGCTAGCCAATTTGTATGGAGGCTTTGAGTGTCTCCTCATGCTTCTGAGGCCTATATTGAATCCAGGAATGTGTTGTAAAAATGGGTGAATACGTTATCTTTCAAACGCTATACAGAATAATAATCTAGAGAAACACACATTATAATTATGTGCTATTTAGAGTCCTTAGCTAGGTACAGTCACAGTGAGGAGCTATAGATAGTACTGTTATTTTCAGTATAAGATCTTTATTTCATTCAGCTTCTCTCTGATGTGATTTTCATCATCTCTCAGAAACCTGATTTGTTGGAGGTTTTTATATCACATTTCCTTATCAAAGTTATATTTTTTGTAGCTAAGATGATATTTACTATTCAAGAGATCTGTAAACTTCCCAGATCAAATTAATCAACTGAGAAGCTTCTGGAATTTTAAATATGGTCCCTATGGCAATAAATAGGCTTCACTGCTGATTTTGATTTACAAGAAATAAAGTAGATACTTATTTCATTCTACAAATTAATCATGACAGCCAAACTCTACAACATGGCATTTTGGCGCTGTCCTGTGGCTCTTGTGAATGAAAAACATATCACTTATGATGTACCTTCTAAGAAGTTAATGTCTTTGCTATATAATGTTGCATTGAAATATAATGGTGTGCAGACCAGAGCACAAAACAGCTTGGATTAAATGTCTGGGAAATGAAATCCCTTTGGATGACTGTCAGGACTAGTCTGCCTCCATTATCCCAAGACACAAGCTGGCACATTATCATTTTTATACATAGTTAAACACCTGGACTCTGATTTCATTAATCATTCAGTTAGGGCTGCAAACTTATCAGGCAAAGGGTATTCCCTGTCTTCACATGAAATGCTATTTACTAAAATACTGTAGACGTGTTGCATAATAGAAATGTCTGACATTTTAGCAATAATAATTGCACTTGAATCAAAGGTGGATTTCCCCTTCAGTTCCCCTTTAGCCTGCATACATTTTCATCTCTGCAACTCCTACTCCTCTAACAGAACCACATAGGCTTTCTTAGACCAAATTAGAACAAAAGAAAGTTGGGGGGTTTTTTCAGCATCTCACCCCACCTTAATCACGGTGACCTCCAGAAATGCAGATTTTTGCTCCCATCACATGCTAAAAAACCAGTCCTATTTCCTTAAAATCCAAGGAGGAAATAAATACCCGGTATCTCCATAATAAGCTGGATCAGCCTCCAAAAGATGATGCCAGAGGATAAGAACCTCCCGTCTTGCAAAAGATCCATTTTCACAACACTGCAGACCCTGCCCATCTCAAGCAAAGACCGCGCTCAGACCACAACTCCTCTGTAAACTGACTAAGCAGATGCACAACTGGTCTATTCAGCAATATTCATTCTTTGTTCAGCATAAAACTGATCTCTGAATTTTGCTGCATGAGTCATTATCAGTCTCATATTTATAACATAAACTGTGATTCATTCCCAATTTCTGTCTTGTTCTCAGATTTCATGCCAGGACCAACTGGAAGAGATGCCCTTACACTCTTTCTTGATGTATCACAAGGGGCTAGAAAGAATTCTGGCGTCCTGTGTAAGCATCATACCAATACGCAGGGTTGATACTTTGTATGTGACTATCAGGGCATTGTAATATTTTCCATTACTAACAAGAAATTACTTGTATGCTATTTCAGGCAAAATTTTAAAACACAAGCACATTTTCATTTGCATTTTTTTATGTCAAAAAAAGGTAGAAGCAAGTCTGCTTTACAAAATTAGGTCATCACAGGTATACGTCCTTTATGGGTACAATCAAGTACTTCAATGTGTGATTTAAAAGGAAAAAAAAAAACCCTACAGATAACTGATATCATTTGTCAGGGTATTTTGTGAGATCTTTTTCTTGATAGCCAAACATCCAGACTTGGGAAGGAATATTAAACTGCTACAAGATATAAGTTTGGTGTAAGTTAGTTTATTATTTTAAAACTGTTTCCTATAAAGGAAATAATCATTGTACCTGACTCTGTACCTTGACTAGGATTAATTCTTGTGATTTTCAGGAAACTAGATCCTGGAGCTATACTAAGATGCCAATCATAACAATTTTTACTTTTTTTAAAAGGTAGATCTAGACTATACACACTGTTATCTCAGTCTGCATCTGCCATTGTTAAGCAGACACATGATGCTTTCCTCCAAACTGGCTGAAGAAACAGGTATCACTGGTAATCACTACATGCAGGCGTGGAGTTGTGGTTTAAGGTGGGTCTGAAAACTGAGCTATACCGTACAGGAGCTCAAGCTGTTGATTATTTTCTAATTCCCACTCAGATTCTCCCACTCATCTTTCCTTGGCGTTCAGTCTCTTTGTTCAAGAGGATTCAGCGATCCATAAAATTAAATAACATATTGCAGCCAAATTCTACTTAAACAATAGCACTATTCAGGAAAGTAAGGCAAAAAGGATTTGGCCCTAGCTGTGAGTGCAATACTGATCCTGGACTGTGCATATCTTAACGGGCTAAGGCTTTTGTATGCAGTCACTAAAAAGAGTTCAGACAGAGCAGGCAGGTATGAAAATGTGTTATTTTGCTGCCACTGGATGTACACACTAATAGCGTTCTCTCCCTTGACCCTCTCTCTTTCTTTTTCCAATTTACTAGAGATCCTCTTCCACTAGTATAGTTTTTTTTTCATCCGGTCATCTCCCCCTCCTTTTGAACAGTTCTTTCTGTGATAACTTACCTCAGCTAATTGTTTCCTGACTTTTCTTCCAATCCTTTCTCATCTGCTCCTCTTTTTCTAAATCCTGGCACAAATTAATCCTTTTTCGGATGAATTTCCATGCTGTTACCAGATAAGTTACTCAAGACTATCCCCATCCTACAGTATCACAGAGCAGGCCCTGTTCACCTGGGCATGCAGCTTGGAGGTAGGACACTAGGACGTCCAGAAATTCATTCATGTTAACAGAGAAATGAAAAAACGGCTTCTTTTTTTTTTTTTTTTTTTTTTTTTAAAAAAAAAAAAGTGGTTTGCAGACAAAACTTTCCTCAGCAAATGCCATTAAGAGTATTGTATTCTATCCCCAGATGTAGTTCTCACACAAACATGACTGTCAGTCCCTTGGTTGATTTCTAAAGTAATCATATCAAACATGCCAGGGATAAATAATTTTTATTCACAGGCAGTAACACTCAAGCAAGTTTCATGCTTAATGATGATCCAGAAACATTTTGCAAAACATCTACATGAACCCATCAGTGCTGGATCCCTGATTCTGAGCTAAGAACCCTGTCCATCCTTCCTGCAGTCCTGCTGAAATCCATCTTGGTCTGGACCGTGAGGTACCGGCTGTGCTACAGATAAAGACATACCGCTTCAAAAGAAACAAACATTTGAAATAGTTGAATCTTACTAGTTTGAAAATGCCTGAGCTTTGCATATCCCCAGGGTCTCTCTGCTTGCATCTCCTTAAACAATACAAGCCATTATTAAGGACATGAATAATGTGGCATGCTATCATATTAGGATATAATTAAAAACAAGACAGCTAAGCCTCAAAGCTGTGCTGAACATACCACACATATTGTGGTCTCCTGCATTTGTTCTGAATTAAAATCCCACTTCTTACTTGAAGCCTCACCTCTATTTCCCTCACGCGGCAGCTAGTGCCTATTTGCACAGCATTCACTTTTGGTAAGAAAGCAGCACCCGCAGCTGGGGGCGGTGGGGGCACCCACCTGCCCCCCCAGGCACCCTCCCTCTCCGGCTGCTGGGGAGGGCTGAGGGAGCCGTGGAAGCAGGAACACTTCGCTCCTGGCAGAGCAAGCCGGCGGTGCGGTCGGGCTGGCATGGCACCGGGAAACCCAGCCCTGCCAGCCTGCCCCAGGAGGTGGCCGATCTGCCCCCCGCTTCCTGAGGGAGCAGCTTCCAGTCTGCAGCCAGTTCGTGGGGGGCTCACCCGCAGCAAAAGTACTCGGTGTGCAACTGTGGTCGCAGCCAGGACTTCCTCTAGGACCATTAGGACTGGTACGAAACCAAATTAAGGCACCCACGCCTTCTTCCATCAAGCACTCCGTTCTCAGAGACAGTTTTCTCTCACTAATCTATTTACCTAACCTCAAATTTTATGTTAAAAGCCAAGAGCGTGTTGACTCAAGAACATGTTGGCAGATGACCTAATTTTACCCAGCTATCAGCTGACTCAGAGCCAGGAGTGACGCCAGGCAAGCAGAGCCTGCTGTAAGAGCCAGGGTTTCACGATAACGCCTCTTTCCCCTTTCCTCTGCTGTTGCAGCTGGCTGGAACTACAGAGAAAAGTGAGGAGAGGGCTCTCTACATGACTACAGGCTCTGTGAGTGACCGATGTGCTCTGCCTGCTGGTTTTCCTCCCTCTCCCCCATACTGAAGAGTAACTGGACTATCTGCCTTAACCACAGTCCATAATGCCAACCTATAATCTCCTCAGACTTGTCAGACTGCAATGAAAAGAGCGGGGCTTTGTTGCCCTGGAAGAATGGAGGCCCTCAAGGATAAGTAGGAGCTCTAGGAACTATTCAGAGAAGAACTTGGTGGCTGCACTTCTTCAGTCAGGAATCAGGAGAGTTCAGAGGCTTTGGAGATGAGTGATACAACTATTTGTTGTACTCATTCCAGAAATATGTCTGGAAAAGGTCTTCCCAGACCTGTCTGGGATCATTTCCAAAGCCAGCTATGGATTCATACCAGACCTGAAACCTGGAAACCTGCTGAGCAAGGATGGAAGCTGTAAACAATTTAGCTGCTTTGATGAGCGTTGGGTGTCTAGCTTTTCTTTTGCAGTCTCATCTGAAGAGGTGAGTGAGCTGATGTAGTTCTTTCCAGGTAAAGTGGCTCAACACACAATCCTTTAACTAGTCTGAAGGCTAACCTAGAAAGACATGATGACCTATTGCACCCTTTGACGGGATTCAGAGCTGCTTAAAATGATATGCTTTTAGAGTAGAGATACAAGCAATACTGGGGACACCCAATAGAGGGGTTTCTAATGCCTTTGCTTGCATTCGTGGAGTTTTTTAGTTCAAAGACCAGGCAGTGAAGCTCTAGTTCTTCTTTAAGTGCTAAGGTTACCCCAAACATAGCCAGAAGATCAGATTTTAGTCAGAAGCTTTGAGTGGCTTCTGCAGGAGTATCAGACTGTGAGAAAACCTTCCCCCACGCACCGTGACCTGTACCGATGAGATGGGTTTTGGTAGAGGGGAGTGGTTGGTTTGTTTTGTGGGGTGGGGTGGAATGTTCTTTTTCAGTCATCAGAGCATTAGACTTCTCAGGAATAAAATACTAGGCAATTGATGAATTTCTTTTGTCTCCTGTCATGCTGTTCTTAGCATGACCTGCAGCTCAAAAGATTTCAAATCTGTCAACCTGTGCCGTGGCCTTTCAGATTCTTGCCAGTTCTGTTGAACCCATAAGCTCTAACTAAGGAGTACTTACTTAATCCCTACCTTATGAGCAGAGACACCACGGGCACAGTGGTATAATCTCACCCAAGGACGCAGAAGAAAAGACATGCTGAGCTGCCCATTCAAGCAGAGAGCAAGGCCTGTTTTCAGATGTGGGTAGAGACAGAATGTGACCGAGTAGTAAAAACTGTCAAGATCAGCTCTTGGCAAAGCTTTCTCCCAAGTCTGGTGTGCTGTTACAGACGACATCCTTGGAAACAGGCTCAATATCTCTTTTTCAGAGCTTTCAAGGTCTACCACTGGAAAGCAAAGCAATCTTTAAATTTTTTCTTGTTGCCTGACCTATTGCTATAAATATATTGTTCCTGCCTCACCAGGGCAACAGCTTGTTACTATCTGTATTGGTTCAGCTAATTAGTCTATTAATGATTCAGCTAATATAGTTTAATACAGGAAATGTAGATGTCACATCATTAAACAATTATTTATGTATTCTAGACCCTTACTATAATCCATCTTGAAATGTGTTAATTTATTTCTCCATTGGTGTTTATAAGGTATGACATCCTGCAAGAAACTAATTCTGGATCTCCATTCCCTTCGAGATTTAATCAGCGTTTGAGACTCATACCTGGTATTATGCCAGGATAACTAGAAAGCAACGATGAGCAAGCTTTCAAGCATTTGGCAGTTCATTTCAAACAAGCAGAATTTTAGAAACTGATGCGAAACATGTAAAAAGCTTTCAGAAACTAGCAGTTTTTCTCACTAAAAAACCCCAAACCCACCTAAAATAAATAAAGCCCTTGCTTATACAAGCCTGATTAAAACAGAGCTTGAAAGTTCATTAACAAACCACACGGTTATATTCTAGTTTCTCTCGAAGAAAAGGAAAACTAAGTGAAACTAGTCGCTCTCAGTATCACAATGCAACTATGGATCGGTGTGTCCTAGAAAGCTTAAAATACAGATCCAGGGAAACAGTCAGAGACTCCTTTGACTGAAAAAAAAGAGCTTTTCATTTTACATCTCCAGATAACCAAGGCCATGAAAGTGTCGTGGATGATGTGGTAGAGAGACTGACTTCATTATTCATATTTTCTCATCTATTTTATTAGTCACATTAATTAACATCAAGTTGAATAACACCTTAGACTCTGAAATTTATGTATGACTCAGTTCAATTATTTACAGAATAATTGCTAATTAAATAATGAAATTCATGTAGAAATAGACATATTTGTAAGGTCAGAGGGTTACCACTTTACAACGAAGTGTTCTTTTAAAGTTGAGGGACAAACCAAATCAAAGTGAAAAAAACGGAAGAAACATTGAGGAGGAGACATGGCTTAGAAGGACACAAATATTCCAGCTGAAGCCAAGCAACAGTGAGTGCAGATTCTGTAAGATGCTCTGGTTGAGCTTCTGCTGATAGTATTGGCCTTTACACTCCAGCCTTAAATAATTAGATCCTTTACATAGCAGTGGAGAATTCATTTGGATGTAACAGCTCATAGAGCCATTCTGCTTCTTTGAACCTCCTCACACAAAGAGTGATAACTCACAGGTCTCCTATCCAGCGCGCCCCATATGTGGGCCTGCAGCTCCAGGCTTGATTTAGCTACATGACCTACCCCATCACTTATTTTGGTTCATTTTATGCCCCTTGGGAAGTAAGCTAAATAGGCCACAGGTTGCAAAGGATCCCTCAAGGGACCAATGACCACGCTGAAAAGATTATGTGTGTGTGTGTATTTATATATTTATATACACACATGTATGTCATACAGAAAGGGACCAGAGATCTGGAGTGGGGGAGATGCAAGGAGAGGGTGGAAGGCTGCAAACATTATAGAAACTTTAGATGTTAGACAGGCCACAAGAGACAGAGAGAGAATGGATGGTGTGTAATCGGTTAGGGACGGTGGCAGCAGCAGGGATAGGTGTCTCTGGAGGTCAGGAGGAGGAGGAAAAAATCATGGTGTATGCAGGATCCAAAATTGTCCTAGTGGAGACAGAAAAGACTTGAAAGTGGAGGAAAAAGGAGGGTACTGAACCATCAAAAAGGAAGGAAAACAGATCTGGAAACAGGCACAGGAGCAGAGATAAGGCAGTATATGTTGTGATTGAGATGGGGGCTGTGGTAAGAGTGTGTGGTTGGTGGCTGGTAACCATAACAACAATAAAATTGTTTGGAAAATAGTGTAAAGGTACAGCCCCAAGAGGGCCCTCTGCAGCTGGGAGAGCATCACCCCACCTGCAAAGGAGCAGAGAGAACTCAGAGCTTCTCAGTGAGCTCTTCCGTGCTTTAGTGTAAGCTTTTCTATGAAATACAAGGCATTTGATCTCCACATAAAAGCTTCATCTAAGTCTGATACGTTAGAATTCTGGATAATTATGTCTCAGACAGCTGGCCAAGAAAAAAAGAAATGGATTTAGCATAAGCAGGAAAACAAAAGAGGGTCTGTAAGTGTGCTTTACTTGCTTCTCCATTCCAGGTAATTTACTAAGGAACAGGACTTCAGTGGATCCTTCCAAGACCCACTTAAGGGAGTAAGCATTAAAATATCAGAGGTACAATCAGAGCATTATACAACTGCAACATAAAAATTGTAGACACAGAAAAAAATCACACAAACTGCTAGTTTACTGTGCAATTGTAACTGGTCAGATGCAGTAGGGCATGACAGTAGATGACAGTAATCAAGGCTCACTGAAAGCAATTACAGTTACAGGGTAAGAAAATATGCAAAGTACATTTAAACCTGAGTCGAATTCAGCATGAAGCAGAAAGCCTTCAACAGTTACCCTATGCAAAGAACAGAATAAAGAAGTCAGCACTCAGGAGCACAGGAACTTTTCATTTTGTTTCTGAAAAACCTCAGCAGAATCCAACCATTCTCCAAAACAGGAATTTTATGTTAATCACCAGCGTGAAAATGAGAGTACAAAGCAGGTACTTTATTCCTATAAGCAATCTAATATGCCACCAAACTCTTTTTTTTCAAACTGGATTTACCTGGCTCAGTGTGAAACAACGCATACATTTCATTACTAGCTGTGCTTTATTTGCATATCAATGCAGACATGTACCAGAATACATTGTTGGCCCACTTTTTTCTAGCACCTGCTCAAACCTATGCAGCCAGTTCTTCTGCATCCTATCACTTGTTAAAACACCAAATGCATAAGCGCTCCATCAGAGGGGAGCAGAAATAGCTATGGGTCTGATAGCTTCGGTTTCTTTGTTAGCACCATGCAAACACTCAACACATGTGACTCACTTGTGTTTGCAGGTCCTCTCTTCCCACTCATGGTTAGGTCAGATGTGCCTGTCCCAAATAGCCATCCCCAGATAAAATGTCAAACATAACCATTTTTTCTTTAAGGGGCACAAAATTCACTGCTCTCTGACTTCAAAGCATTTCTTTGAAACAGGAACTGGAACAGATCTATTCCTTCACAGTTACAAAAGTCTTCCCTGACCTTAAAATTTACCGAGGATTTATTTGGATGGGGATTTTAAGGCATAATACTAGGTCATATAAGCTATCTTGATCTAACAAACACCTTCTAAAAGCTTGGACAAAAGTAGAAGTCAAATTTTACCAGTTATCAAAATGGCTCGTGTGAAGCTTTGATTCCACTCTACGGCTTCAGAAGTTTATCATTCTCCTTTTTTTTTTTAATTAGCACTTCAAACCAGCACTATTTAGACTGAGCACGCTGGGTCTGGTCCAGCTGGGCCACATCTAGCACACAGGTTGTTCCCATTGCGTGACTGGGGCAGGTGGTATTGCCCTGCCTGCTGGGCTGGAGCAGGGATGAGGGACCCACTGCAGCCTGAGAAAGTGCAGGCAGCCGTAGCTCCATCCTCTTACCTGCTCAGCCTCTGCAGCAGCAGCAGCAGCTGCTCTTTTGGTCTAGAGCCCTACTGACTGTGCTTCTTAGGCAATTGTTGCTGCAGCTGTAAATGCCAAAGATGCAGAGCAGGGAGAGTTAGCAGCAGTGAAACAGCAGCCCCACAGCAGATCGAACAGTAGTGCAGGCCTGTGTACTCTTCTGCCAAGAATGAGACAAAAATGAAATATCCTCCAAGGGAGGCTTTGCAAACCCCCCTGCGGCATTTCTCTTTCCTTTCCCTGGCTTGCAAACTCAGAGGGGCTGGAGCACTTTGTGCCCCTTCACATCCTGTATTCAGCCCACAAGCATTCTCTGAAACCACCATCCTGCCTACAGCAACAAAAAGCTGAGACCACCTGGGACTAGTTAGCACTCTCTGTTACTCTAAACTTTAGGGTAAACACCCTTTAAAACTCTGTCCTCCAAAATTATCAAATATACCAACCAAATGGCTCCAGAACGTGTCCTTAAAAGTAGCAGCCTGACTGCTTTCCAGCAGTGTAAATCTTCTTCATCTTAATCCTGCCCTGCAAGAAGTTCACACCTAGAGAAACTACATGTTGTGTGGGTTACACAAATCTGCCTGAGGGGTGGCCTGTCTTAAGTACAGCAAGTACACTAAGTGTAGTGGTAAGTCTTCTATAGCAGACTTTGTTCCACCCAGAAGTGACTCAAATCCTTTGACAACTTAAAAGGAACAGGAAAAACATAACCTTATGAGCATCTTCACTCAGACTGCAGCAATTTAATAATGTATAAAATAATAATAATGTAGTAAAGCAGTCTCAGTTTTTCTAGGCTCCTTTTTACCATGGTCTGCAGTCTTCCCGCTGCAGGTTGTGAACTCATTGGCTCTCACAGGGTAATCATGAACAGGCTGGGTTGGTATTTGGATAGGAATCCACAGGGAAGCCATAGCAGTCATTTAGATTATTCGGTTATGAAAAGAACACTTTTCTTCTCTTTTTAAGAATTCTTCCACATATCTTGGGAGACAGCCCTGCTTCTCAGACAAAAATTACCCAAGAAGCTATAGGACAATTATTTCAAATTTTGTGGCTCCATATTTATTTATTTTTTCCTGTGGAGGTGTACAGCTTTGTGTAATGAATAGAAGTCTACAGATACAAGGCTTGCTAAGTCCGCTTTTATAGATCTCTTAGTATTCTGTAAAAACAAAGGTGTTTATGGACTGAAAGTTACCCGCAAAAATCACCATTTCAAGCCACCTGTGGCTGTCAGTGTTCTTCCCAGTCTTGGCATTTGAGTCAAATCCGGCTGCTGAAAACTACATTTTGAAAACATATACTTCAAGACCTGACAATAAAATGCTCTGTTCTTTGCCCTCTGCATGTGTGTTATGGGATAGGATAACATTGTTAAGTGTGATTAAACAACTGCTCTTTATTTGCTAACATAGACCGCCAGCACAGGCTGCATTTCGGTCATCAGGGCTGCCTACCTTTTTGGACAGTTCATAATCAAGAGCACTAGAAACAGAAAAAATGCAGATCTCAAATGGCTACCCTATTCAAGGATTCTGTTCACCTGATGGAAATCTGGACAGACGGCAGGAAGGTAAAAATCATTGGGCTGTTTTTACTTTCATTACCCAGGGTTACCTGGCTACCAAGCTGGGCCTCTGAACAAGTCATTACGTTGCCAGTTGGCTTCTTCCTTGCTTGAGAATGCTGCTATAGTTTACCCCAGCTGCCAACGGCAGGCCAGCAGGTAGAAACAAACCCTAATGCAAAGGTATTCTGGTCATACCCTTTTTTCTGAAGCCAAAACTCCTACACTGGTAACCAGGATAAAGGAATAAAGAAGCTGCCACCATGTAATTCAAGAATCTACCAGGTGCCAATGGCTGCATCTGCCTGTTTTAGGGTTGCTTTCTTCTAAAGGAGCAGAGCAAAACCAGACCCGGCAAAGCACAGAATGAGAACCAGTTAATTTCTAATATCATTAATATGGAATATTCAGGAAAGCAAATGATGCAAAACACAAAGGAGTTATTTGCCTGGGTTTGGTACAGTGCTGGATAAAAATAAAATTTTTACACTCATTCATCACTGGAATGAACAACCACTGTCAATTACTACTTGAATTCACACTTAAAGATATTATTTTACAGTACTTTATCTTCAACATGACTACTAGTCTTATTTTGTTTAATGTATACACCATTTCATTCAAATTCTGCCACTTCTGTTAAGTGCTTTTTATGAGTTATTGATGCTCCATTGTTTTGCATGTACTTCATTCTTCACCATCTGTGAAAAGATTTTTAATCTTTATACACACAAGAAACGAGGCTTAAGCAAGAATGACCTGTCAAGAATACTTACGGTTTTGTGGTTAACTCTCTCCTGAGTGCAATTTAATCGACGTGGTGCTGCCTGACAACATACAAGATTCAGCAACATAATAAAATCTAGATGTTAACCATTTGAGACCATCAAAGAGGGAGGTATAGAGGTCTGGGGATTTGCAATAGCAGAAAAACTGGGTCATCTGGGATGTCCAAGTTTCTTCTTTAACAATAGCTAAACAAGTGGGTTTTAGATGGGGCACCTGCAATTTTGCATTTTAGTAATGCTTGATTTTTTATATTAGTATCATAACAGACTGTGGACAGCAACAGCAAAGATTTCCAGGCGCAGTTCTATCACTGGGCCTTATCTTTATGTGAAACAGTCACTCCACAAGTCAGATCGTTTAAGCCAGCTTTTCAGGCAGTCTCTGACCTCACTGTAGAGCAAATGTGGCAGTTGCCACAATGCTCATTTAGCCAGTATGAACTGAACTAGTGCCACCAAACCATCTATAACCTAGAAGGGACAGCGCTTGGACAAAGCTCTGGTAGATATTTCAGGGTAGACACTGTAGGCAGGAAAGTCGGGGAGGGTATCAATGCGAGCCGTGACAGGAAGAGAGGTGGGCTACTGTGGTGATGAGGGATAGGTGGCTTGGGACTAGGTAAGAAACTTTCTGCAGTGCTTATGGAGTAATATTCTTCCAGCCTTTTATTCTGCACCCGTGGTTAAACATTCATCCCAGTCTTTACCACTGAAAGCTACATGCCCCCTTGCAGTCTGGTCCACCTGGCAATGGGACCACACTCTCCCTAACATGCTGGCGCCAACCTCACTAAGTCAGCTGAAACACTTCAGTCATTTAAGTCTATTTTAAATCAGTCCACTAGCTCTCCTTCATCCACCGCGTTAGATTTAGACCTTCTGCTCTCACCTTCACCACCCTGTATAACTGCACACTTTCTGTATATACGGGTTTGCTCTCTCCACTTACCAGTGACATCAGCCTTGATGTCCCACTTATCTACCTCTCCTGCAAGCTTTTCTGCATCAGTCTGCGAGATGCAACGCTGATTCTGGTTCACTGAATTTGAACTTTTCATTCAAACCCCTCCTTTTAAGTTCATTTGGTGGTGCCTACAACTAGTGGCTCATTGATCATAATTATTTTAAATAAACCATTTAGTCAAGCAATCGAGGTGTTTACAAGCCCAAACAGCTTAACAGCTTGATCTTACTGCTGTAATGTGTGAGGTAGTTCCTCACTCCATCTCCTCCTGCTGTTTATTACACTCTTTCCAATCTAAAGTTAGATGGTAAATTCTTTGGGGAAGTGATTGTATCTTTCTTTTTGTTCAGTGTAGTCTGTAGTGCCTGTCGTGTTTTAGGGCACAGTAAAACATAATATAGTATTTGCACAAATTGATACCTGTAGAACAATGCAAACTACAATTAAGAAAAAGTCTTAAACCCCAAATGTCACAGTATGTGTTCAGTGACCGGTAAGAATAGCAGAAATTCATGAGTATAACCATCTTAAGTGAAAGGCTTCATTTACAAGTCTCCCTAAAGAGCAATGCCACACTTCAAGAAAATCAGAAAAATATTCAGCTGAATAGTGCTACAGAGGTGCTTAAAACTCAGTAGATTGAATGAATGTGAACTGCCTATTTTAGCCTATGTAAGCAGCCAAGAATGTCTGTCTAGAAACAGTTTTCCAGGACATAGCTGTCACATGCTTCAGATGAATGTTGTTCTTGCTTCTAGTAGAGCTGAAGTCTATGACTTAATCTTATCTGTTTAACATCCAAGAATCCAGTTTTAGATTTTTGGCAGCAAGCATATGCTCCCCCTGTGGCAACTGCATAATAACATAATATAGTTTTAAAAATCCAGATCCTTTAAGGCTCAATTACCTCATGAAACTATTTTAAAATTCAGGGCGAACAAAACTGCAGTATTTCAGTTTACAAGCATCATTTTAGTTTACAGCTGTTTTAAAGGACCCATTCTAATGTTTTATGTCTTTCACCACCTGCAGAACTGAACGAAAATATTTATTCTATTTTGCAGAGGGCTACCAGAACCAAGAAAGCAGAACCGAGTGAGAAAGAATAAAGTATTTTAAAGTAAAGATAAGATCCAGGATAACTGGCTTTATTACCACTCTGTAGCATTGAAGATAGGTTAAAAAATCTTGCAAAGCCAGAATAAAAATAACCTATAGGCAAGTAAGAATCTCTAAAATTGCCCACTGCCTAAATGAGTATTTATATTAGTGCTTATAATCCAGAGACAACCAATTAGATTTTTAATATTTTTAATTACTGTTTTTAAACAATGCATGTACATAAAAGCATTGGTCTGTTTAACCTGTGGAATTAATTCACCTACATTCTAAATCCTTTGGGTAAGAACTCTCTTTTCAGTGATTATCAATACCAGCTGGAGGCTCCGTTGTAATATAAAATAAGGAATAAGAACAGGAGGGTAGAATAAGCCAGACCTTGAAAGAACACTGCCTGGGGCCAGGACAGGCAACCTCCCCCCTACAATAGGAAAGGCTAAAGAAAAAGGATATAAATCACGAAAAGCAAAAAAAGAAGTGAAGCAGGTAAAAGAACAAGGTGAGGGCGTAGCAGGGGAATAGTGGAGAGGGAAGGCAGGAAAGATGATAGAGTTGAAAGGAATGGGTCTCTTTGGTTTGGGGTTAACTAAAGGGATTATGTTAGCACCAGAGTAAGGGGAGTTCAAAGTTTAAATAAATGTCCTGGACTGGAACACCAGGCAGAAACCCCAGGCAGTGCCAGCTTCTCTGCAAAAGCGTTGAAGGATTCAGTTAGCAACGTCCCGAGGAGCTCTGCCCAGATGCGAGAAAGAATTAGGAGTGGAAACAGTGGGTCTCCCTCCCCACCTTTCTCTTTGTGAGCAGTTAAGGCATGCTAAAAGACTGCGTGCTAACTTTGTTCTGACAGCACAGCAGGTACAGGTGTTGCCCTTCACACCAGAAAGTTTGTGCTGCTCTACTAACGTCTGTTAACTGCAGCTCATACCAAAGGGGCCAATTGTAGCATAAAGTGAGCAGGCAAGTGTCCACGTCCTTCTCTCCTCTTCGCAAAGGTGGCCCTAAGGTGGTACTTGTGGTTTCATGACCAGTGTACCTATTTGCTAGGAACCGATAGGAGATCATAAATACACTTCATTCAGAACAGCTGTCTGGCTGCAGGCTTTCAGCAGAGCTGGGAAAATGAGGGGGGGGGGGGGGGGGGCGGAATTCTTTATGAATTATGGAGCTGGTCAAACACCAGAAAAACTGGTGTGTCAGATAAATGATCTGAGGAAAAAACAGCTACATTCACTGAACAGTGAAGAGTTTCTTCACATTAGAGCATATCCATCTAAATTTCCAAGCTGATTCTGAACCAGACATAATTTCCATTCCTTCATGTCTCTTCATGGCAGGCACTGATAATCTTTTCATAAATAGTTTTAGACCAAGAATTATTATGTGAGGAAATGTATGAATAACTTTGAATTACAAGTAAGTTAGAGTTTCACAGTCTGTCCATGAACTATGTACTAGTGAGGAAAAGCAGCTATCTTCACTGAATAAATAATTTGTTCAAAATTATTTGCTCAGTCCAGACTTACAGACTTACCAATTTGGCCTGGATTCAAACCATTCATTAAGTGAAAAACCGTTTCCTGAAACTTACACAACAAGAAAGGTCAGTTTTCATAAAACTTAGATGTATTTAGTCACTTTAGAGAAAACATGATTTTTTGTAAATAGTTCATCAGCACCATAGGTCTGAGCAGTGATGTCTACCTGCACCTGCAGACAGTCTGGATCATTAACCTTGGGCAATGTGAAGTGTGCCATGAATCTCAACAGTGTGCCAACAAAGTGCTCTCGGGATCCTGTCAACAGCCCCCTGGGAGGAGTATGTATGTGGTGAGCACGGTGGCAGGTCCGGGCCAGTCACCCTAGAGAGGGTAAAGACTATGAAGCTCATCTACAGTCTCCACTTCTTCCAGGTGCTTTTCTCCAGGGAAAAGGCTGCTCTACAGCAAAAAGCCCTCCTACCAACCCTGAAGGAGCCATGAAAGTAGCCTCTTGGTACTCCTGTCCCACAAAAGTGAAGCAGAACACCCTTGCCACTGGCACTCCAGTTGGGAGTAGGGCCACACTATGGATGTTCAATGTTTTATTTTGTAACTGAAGACCATTTCTTTTGGCATCCTTGCCAACTTAGGTAATTCCTGCTTCTTGTTCCTGTAGCAATGTCTCAGTTGGGTCAGTGCAAAGGTTTGTCTGGCTGTATGGTGAATCAGATCAGGGACTGACCAGGAGCTAACATAACCTTGTAAATAAAAGGGTTATTTTTTTTAACCAAGATCGAAGAGAATAAGGCAAAAGAGCTTCCAGATACCAATAGCTCGCTGCCTGGCTTCTGGAGTTAGTAAGAAACCAGCACCCACATCCTTCCTCTGTGCCCACTGAAACATACTCAGAGGCGCACCATGGTGAAACCAACCTCAGAAGCACAAAGACAGGGACAGAGGCCATTTAGGCCTTCTCTATTTACCTCCCCAACTCTCTCCTGCACCTTTTATCCAGCATGTTGGAGATCCAGTTCACTGGCTGAGTTTGATATAAGTGTGTTTGACTGGCTTTCCTTCTTTTTTTTATTTATTTTCCATTTAGTTATATGTTTGCTCAACAATTGAAGGTTATTTAAAGCATATTTTTATTTACATATGAACCGTAAAATATTCAGTACAGCTATGCTTAAATAACTTGAGGCAAAGTGATAAGAAAATCAAGTGTGGCTGACAGCTGAGGAAAAGGGACAATGTTCGAGGTACATTTTAGTAAAAACAGTATTAATGTTTTATATCTTCATTATATGCTGTAAACCCTTACACACTTGATTAAACCTACTCCTATTTAAACCAAGGAAGCTATTACATGCTGAAAGTAAAAGGATACATAAGAACATGGTGGATTAGGCCTAAATTGACACAGAATCTAATAACATGTCACACTTTAATAGATTTACCCGACCAAGGGCTCTGAGTGGAAAAATAGTATCATCATCAGAATGATAAACATTCCACTAATTAACTCCGGTTTTAGATTATCCCTAGATATATCTCATAAGGAGACAGTTTCTCAGAAATACAAAATGGCCTCTGCAGCATTTAAAAAAGAGATTATACTCTTTATGGTTTTTTTAAAAAAGGCTGCACAACTAGCAAAGAGACCTGCTAATAATTATGTAAATTATTTGACTCAGTATGAACTTATTTGTTTAATATGTACCACGCTGTTATGCATATGATGAGGTTTAACATTAAACTGTTGAAGCAATAGGAGAATATCTGATTTCTTAATGAATCTGAACAATACCACACTGACCAAATATAACTGTGTTCCAGCGCAAAGCTGGATAGAGGAGTTAAAAATGCAATGCACTGACTGTGGCTTTGTGTGGAGTTGACTTCAAACGACTGTGTCAACACAAAAACTGAAGGGCTAGCATGAATGAAACCGCAACACTTTTACATAAAAAAAAAAAAAAAGGTGCAAGCTTCAAATAACATGCATTTTCCCTAAGTGAGCTACCATCTAGCTGTCAGAGGTTTGTGTGAGGTGCTTGTTGCCCTTATCACCAGCAGAAAGACCAGAACAGATACAATGCCATTCCTCATCCTCTGCTCCTCATACGTAGATCACAAATGTGGCCCTGGAGACTAAAGGATAGGACAGCAGATGATGGCAGTACTGTGTAAACCAGTTACAGGATAAACAAAAGAAACAGTGGAGGACAGGAAGATTTGCCAATCTCGAATCCAATATAAGTTCACTATGCATCAAGTGTTCCGCTGATGCCAGAGAGCATGACAAATTAACATGATATTTTAAAGACCATTGCGCTATTTCCAGAAACCATCACTGTAGGATGCAGAAATACAGACAGCTTTCCTCCAAGACTCATCGCCCTCACATGTGGTAGTCATTTCTTCACAACATAGTTTTGTTCCAGCACTAAGAGTAGCATAGGACTATTCCCTGCCTGGTCTCTTTCCATAGTCTATAACTACGTTACCAGCTATTTAACTTATGTCAGCTCTGAGCTATGTCATAAATTTACGGGCAGGAAATAAAACCCAGTCAATTGAAGGCGAACTTTTGCGTGACTCTACCTTTTTCATGTAAGAAATATGTGTATTTTTTAAATAACTGGAATAAAGCATATCAAAATCCCTCAGCTTGCTATGTCATTTTCAAGAGCATGAAAGAAGTATTATTACAAAACTTCTAGGTCTTCCTGGAAGAAATAAGTACATGCCTGAAGGTAGGGATGGTGAAAACCTCTGAATCAGCCAGTTGAAAATCTACAGTGAACCCTGGGAACTCAAAAGATACTCTGAACTCCTGGCAAATTCACATTTTCATGGAAGTTTTGTGAATCATTGTGCTGGAATAGCAGCCTCCTCAAACCAAAGTCATGGATACTGAATCAACTCCAACAAAAGCAAATTTTTCAAACCATGAGATAGGATTATGTTAATGGAATCCTGGCCGCTTTCCACTACTTCTCTGTGTCATGTAAAACAGCTTCTAGTGAGGATTCACCCTAAATCACCTCTGCAACCACGGGTTAACTGAACAGGGCAAAACAGAGCTAAATAAAAGATGCTGCAAAAGAAGAAACAGGGGTTTGCCTACAAACTTTGATTTAACCTTAGACCCACATCCACCTAAACAGGCCTAAAGCAGCAGCCACAGTGACACAACTTGCTACCCCTGGGCATTCAAAAAGCGAGGCAAAAATCACTGCTTTGGCTTGAAAAGTCTGACACTGGGAGGTGGGGGGTGGGTGCTTTTACTAAGGATTTTGAAATGATAGGATTCATTTTTTCAAACTTTTCCTCACGGTTTACATAAATCTGAGATTGTCCCCATGGTTTCAGAACATCTGGAGCTGATGACTTCAGGAAAGCACTAAACATCACTAAAAATGTTAATATTCAGACTGCCAGCTTGGCTCTGCAGTGCTACCAGCAGAAATCTGGGGCTGCAGGGAACTGAGTTCACCAGCAGAGCAGCGTGGCAGGAATTCCTGCAGGCTGGCTAGGAAGAGGAGAAGCGAAGGGAGATGGAGCTCTGTTAGCAGCTCTTGACAAAGCACACACACCACTGCCTGTGGGACAAAGGATGGTTATGCTACTCCGTGTCCTCCCTTCATGCATTTTGCATCAATATTTGGTTCTGGTTTGAAAAGCTCTAGTGTTTCAAATCTGGCTAAATAGAGTGCCCTATAAAATATAGGTAGCAGTAATGTTTCCTTTTTGGATTTACAACCCAAACAGGTATCACTAGGCAAAGGTGACAAGAAGGCTGAGTCAGGCGAGATAAAGATGGGCTGGGTGCAATTTTACAGGGGTAACTGAAGCGGAATTTAAAAGTTACATGTGAAAACACAGTACTGATGTGCTGTATAACATTTGGCCGTATTCTCTGTCCTGGTCCTCATGACTGATTCCTGCTGTAGTCTAGCATCTGCAGTAAGTGTCTCCTGAAAGATGTTTGGCAACCCTCAACTGTCTGATTTGTTCTGCTTTTAATATGAACCTTTCTGATAAAATCATTCCCCATTCTCATTTCTATTAGTACTTTATAATGCACTTCCTCAATACAGATTTGTCGGGTATTGCAGGTTAAAAATTACATGGCATTTGGTGAGTGTGAAAAGCTGTTTTAAATCTACCTGTTTCGGTCCATATGACTCCAGTGGTGCTGGCTCAGCCACACTCATTCCTGTGGAAATGCCACACACCCAAAGAGCAGTTTTCTCTGACAATAAGAGATCGGACCACACAAAAGCACCAAGTGGGTGCACGCTGGTTTCCCACTGACCTCCTACATTACATTTTAATTTTCTGCTTCTTTCCATTCGTTTCTCCTCCCATCCAGTCCTACAGAACGGAAAGAAAGTAAGAGCTGCCACACAGCTTTTGGGCAAGGTGATTCTGGTGTGGACTAGGAGACAAACTGCTGAGCACAGTGCCTTCCACAGGGCAAGTGAATCTCCTTACCTCCTAAAAGCAATAAGGAAGCACACAGAGGAACAAATCTCTGTGTTATGCCCTAAAATAACCCAGAGCAGCATTTTCCAGTGGGTTTTAGGACAAGGCAATCAGTCCCTTTATTATTTTACTGCCATAAGGGAGCTCTCTTCAAATGTATGGTGATAGAGCAATAATCTACAACGTACATTCTTATCATCATTTGTAAGTGAATCATATAAAACTCCTCCATTATTATACACCATAAAAAGATTAATCCACATGCACATTTTAAAAGGTAGTTATTACATTTAAAGAAATGAAACCGCATTCTGAATGATCTCAGTACCTTATTTAGCAAAAGAGACAGCACCAATTTATTTTTTTCTATTAAAGCAGTTTTTCACAATTCCTTTTTGTTAGAAAATAAAAGCTTAAAGCCAAGCACAGCTGCTGAAAAGCATTAATGAAACCTGCGTCTGTATAGCAGAATCAAAGCAGTAGGAGAGGTGGCAGCTAGCCACAGAAAAGGGCAGATGAGATAGGGAAAGCAGTAACAAGGGAGGCAGGAGATAGTAGGAGATAGTAAAGATTTACAAATTAGTTACTTGTTGCCATCCATTACCATCTATATCTGCATCAGGAAAAAATTTAGTTTAGAAGATTTGCAGTTTGGAAAATGTCAGTGTGTTATGATAATATCAAAACTGAACACCAAAATCTTTGGTGTGACTTAAAAGCGCCTTACATACAGCAGAGTATATGGGATCTGGTTAAATCTAAATAAATGTGCATTTGGAAACCGTCATTTATGTGGTTGGGTGCTTTCTTAAAGGTATATGTATAGTCTGTTATTAATCTTTGGAAATCAACTGTTTCTTACAAACACAAATTAATGTACAACTTTTTATATTTCCAAATTAAGTTATACAATAAAATGCATCCTTTCCATCAAGGTAATGCAAGCTGACATGTGCTTTCCTTTGTGAAGCAGATGTTTTAATTGTTAGATAAGCTCCTAATAGTTTGCTTTCTTTGAAAGGAAAATGAAAGTATATGAATGACCTCTCCCTCCCCATGGCTTTCAGAGCAACTACCTTTCTTGAAGATTAGGAGTCTCTTGGACTCAAGCCCTAACTTCTCTTGTATCTGAAAACTACAGTCTGAATTAGTTTTCTCCTTTAACAAAAACTCCTGCTGTGTTGGAGAATCTCTTAATTACTTTTCAAGCTTCTCCTGTTATTGTGGATTTCTATGAAAATCTGATTACAGTGCTAATGAAATGAGCGAATACCACTTTTTTCTGTTTCATCTGAAGGCTTCAAAATACAGATACACACAACATCCCGTAGCAAGATTACGTTAATATAAATATATGAATGGTGCCAAATGAGAAACTTATGTCATGAAAACGTAACTGTGGGAGCTATTCAATCCACATCCGATAATGTGAAGTACTAAAGGAACAAAATTTGACAATTTAGGTGTTCAGAATTCTATATCAGGGTAGTTTGTAAGACTCAAGTTCTGTTCCCTCTGAAAGCTAAGAAAAAACCAGTGCATTTCCCATGACATTTAGCAAAATAAAAAGTGGGTGGAAGGAAATCTTAGGTCCAAGAACCCCCAACCGGTTTGAACTTCTATAGCTGATAGTTGTGCTTCAAAGGCCACTAGCAGCTTGCAGTCTGCCACTAGACATAAAGATTCTAAACACACAGTCCAAGTTGCTTCAGTGGGAGCTGCTGTCTTTTTGATAGCAAATGCAGACTTAAAAATCTGCCCAGCCAAAATTATATAGTACAAGGCCGAAAAGAAAAACAGAGATCTACAGCAGGGAATTGCAAATCCGTTATGGTTTAGTGAGTGCTCAAATAAATCTTCATCTCTTCTCTATTAGATGTCTTTATCCTGGGCTAAAAATTTCTATATCCCATACCAATGGCAAAGAAATTCACAAGCCTCCAAACCACAACTGAGGTATCCTGACTCAAATACAGTGGGCCAGGGTAGAAGTGTTTCTTTTTCAAAAGATATTAATGTGTCTGTGGGGGAACTGAGGAAAGCTCCTGCAGGAATAGACACAGATGATGAGACCCCTCATGGCCTCATTGGTTTTGTTTGTGAGGAAGCTCCTTATCCATTACTTTCTTTTTAAACTGTCTCCTTGAGTCAATTTGGGATATGTATTCCTGCAAGATTTCTCACTTCCACAATAATTTATCCCTTGAGGTGAGCAGCTGGATATAGAAGAAGACTTATGCTATCCACTACTGGAAATCAGCGGGGAGACTACAGAGAGCCTCACCTTAAAAATACATGTGCCCAGTCATCATAAAAAACATAACAGCGAAAGAGTGGTGTGCCAGGTCTTGGATTTGATGATGTTGACAGTAAAACTAGAGAAACATGGATGAATTCTACAGGGATTTTACTTTATGTTTAGAGAAAGTAAAGTGCAGGGATGGTTCTTCAATAGGGATAGGGTTCTGGACCTACACGGGGACCGTCAAACCAAGCTGCTCTGCACCACCTGCAGGAATTCAGCAGGAGCTGAGGCCATTGCCTTGTTGGGAGCAGCCGATCAGCTGCGTCCTGCCTCCAGGCTGAACTCCTGCAGGCAATCTTTTGGAAGCCAGATGTCTGCCTTCAAAAATGGCACTTTAATCTTATTCAGAATAAGGGAATGAAGACAAGCCATATTACTGTCTCCAAGTATCAGGCATCTGCCTATACGGTGCCTGCATTCTCACACCAGTCCTGTAGAGAGCTTCATATGTGTCGTGGCCTCCAGCACTTGCCGTAAAGTTCTCTACACAGTCCCATGAATTTTATGCCAGCATTCAGCCACTGGCCCCCTGGTCCTGAGAGAGATCTAGGTGCATAGGCTGCTACATGCAAATTATTACTGCTTGGAAGAACAGTAGCTTCCTGTGCTTCCCCATGGAGAACTGGGCAGCTTCTCAGGGGCATTACACTGGCTTTGGCTTCTTGCACTTCTGTACTGACCACGGAGCCCTTCTTCCCTGCCTGTGAGTCCCAGGTACAAGGAACTGTTGTTGCCACATGGTAACCATAGCCCTCTCTCCCACCACGTGGCATCTGCAGGCACTCTTTATATGAAGTCACTTGTGATACAGCCACGCGGTCCTCAGCACACAAGCCAAGGCAGCAAGGGGCTCCCAGTTATTGTTTAGTTCTGAAGATGAAGTGGAAAACACGTGTAAACACTAGTGTTTTGTTAACATTTAAATCTGTCTGCTAAAGCTAATGTGTCAGAGGCGGGGGGAAAAAAAGTAGAACAAAGGCTGGTTGCTGTGCTGGCTGTTTATCCTCAGGAGACTGATTTCCTGACGTCACTGGCATCAGCACGGGCAGAGCCGAGCGTTCCTCTTTTGGTTCTTTTGCTGCCTTCAGATCGGCAGTTCACTGCTCGATACACCACTGTAACAAATGGGAGGCAGAGAACTTTTTTTTTTTTTTTCTCCTGTAAATTCAGAGTAAATTAGATTTGGAGGTCCGCCAAGAACAAAATACTGTCTACTATTGTAAGGATTGTTATGGGCCAGATCTTCAAATCTTTACTACTGGCAAAGTGTGTTTGTCCAAGTATTGAGTTAGTAAAGATATCTGATTTGGCCCAGTATCTTTTACATCTATGCCTTTAACTCCCTTTCCTCCCAGAACACATAAGTGAATACAGTCTTTATAATAGAAAAAAACCTGGATCCGCTTAAATAAGCAGCTCAGGATTCCCTGCTATAACAATACCTGGCCTTTGTTTTAAACAGTGCAATCAATTTCTATAGTATACAAATACGAGCTCTGATAATCCCAACATTATTTGCATGGGTGGAACAAAAGAAATCCAATGTCAGCACCCAAAAGGAGAATGGAGGTCTAAATAATGTAATATCTAGCAGCCACAATAACAACAGTATTGTGGAAAGTTGGAAATTACTTCTGTTTTCTTTGCTGCTTTTTCTAATGCTTGTAATTTTTTGGCTCAGAAGCATCCCAGAGTCTGAATAAAGGAATACTTACGACATTTGTTAAAATTTCAAAGTGGATCTGTCCACAACGCTTTCATGTTGGCTTTCTGTAAACACGGCACATTTCTAGCCAAAATCTTGCCTTTTGCACTTCACAAAGGGGGCAGAGCAGGAGCTTAATCTAATCCCAAAAGTGCAAATTTCAGACTAATCTATTTTTTTATGAGTCTCACAAATAATTTTGAAGAATTCCAAAATAGCTTATACATGTGTGATATAAGTCCAGACATTAAAATCCAACAAGACTTCAGTAAACAAAAGTTACATTATAATTGATTTGCCTAGCTACATCTCACAAAATTTTCCCAGCATTTTCTGCATGCAATGATGGCTGCTGTCATGAATATGAATTGCATGGTCTAATATCTTCTCTTTGCTGTGAAAAAGTGATTAAAACAGAATTTTAAATGGAATCAGTTTATAAAAAGGTTACAATTTATTAAAGTAAATGTATTTTTACTGTAGAATTATTTTCAAATGACAGGATATGGGGTGGGGTGGAGAGGCATTCTAGAAGGACCAGAGAGTGGTGGAGGAATTCCATTGTTTTCATGTGAAAAACCTGGTGCTTTAGTAATAGTCTTCTTTGACAATGAGGTTTGTTTTAATTAATAGTCTCTTTAACATGTGCATTCCATTATCAGGAATTATTGTGCTTCAGAGACCTCTCAGTAGAAGTAAAGACACGGCGGAGGGCAGTGTAAAGATGTTTAAGGTAGAGGAAGCCACATTGGTTCCACAGCTGGGGGGGAACGGATTCATATTATCATGCTGCTGTGAGTGATGACTTCTGCCAAGGAGTGGTTTAGCTCGGAGAAGGACTCTCTACACCAATCAGATCACTCATGTCAGGCAAGGACTGCTCACCGTAAGATATGGACCAACCCATTTTCTACCAGAGTAGAAAATAATTTGAAATCATGTTGCACAGTGATATAGATGACCAACGACTAGGTTGAACTGGGTAGCAGCTAAGACAAAAAAGTTTTTGAATTTTTGTTTGTATAAAAGGGATAGAAAATGAGAGATATTACCTTTTTCTTCTTCATAGCCTATCTACTCTTACCGCTTCCATGACTGGCCTCACAAAACAGTCAAACTAGACACTAGTTTGCAGCTGTTTCAGTTGACTTGATGTCTTCTTAAGAGGCTTGAGATAAGAAAGAGAAAAAAAGCTAAGGCTTAACCTACCTGAAGGAATAAATATAGGTAACTGATGAGCACTGGAAGCAAAGCTGAGTGCTTCACTCTGCTGGAGCATATGCCAAAACCACTCTGCTATTTTCTTTATTGAGAGCACCATCCTGGCATTAACCATGATGACATGTATCTCATGGAGTCAGCTAAATTAACCTAGATTTACACCAGTGTAACCAATTGTTATATTCTGCTAGCCTTACTGATGCTGAGATGCTGAGATGCGTTACTTTCCTAGGCCCAGGTCCTTCCAGCAACTGTTTAAGAACATGTCCTTGTACCCACTTTGTACTACAGTTAATTACAGAGGTATGAACTGTCCATGAGTGATCATGCTAATTTCCTTCAGTAAGTGGATGTAGAAGGGTGCTTAGCCTACTGAAGGTAATGTCAGTCCTATCCGAGTTTACTGAGTTTATGTGTTATATCACTTTGTGACTGCAGAGTATTGACTATAAAAAGATTGAGACTCTTCTGGGTTATCACCATCTGGGATTGCTGATCTGAGACAAGGGTGTGAAAGCATGCAGTCTGTGTGAATTGTCTGTGTCCTTCCAGTTGCTGCTGCTCTGCGTCATTCTTTGAAGTATTCCCCAAGGAATGGCATACTACCCAGCTGAATCAAGCATGGTTAAGGCTTGCCATAATATCACATTTCTAAAATTGGTCTGTTTCAGCTTGAAATGAATTATGTGCCCTTTTTTTGTATATCTCATTTCTAAACCTGAAAATATTTCTTTTATAGAACAGAAAGGACATCCCCCCAAAAAACTGTGTTGAAGGAGATATGATAAATCAATCAGCAATAAGATACTTAGGGCTAGCTTGTTCAAACTATTCTCCTCTTGACCTATGCTTACTCTGCATCTCGCTGAAATTCAATTAAAGAATATTCCAAAACACCGAGCTTGGAAATACGGTTGGTGCTTTGTGTTTAATCAAACTGGTTTTGTTCTGCATGTAAACTGACTTTAAGGAATCACTTTGTTACGGCTCAGAGTTAAAGGAAACTCTTTCTCATTATTTCACTATGTCTCCCTCCTTAGCAAGACTGATTTATCAAAGCATTCCAGTTCAGCACTTAAACAGTGCCTTGGACCAAAGCATTTGTGCTAAACTCTAAAATTACAGCCCGGGTCAGGGCAGAACACGCAGGTATTGCTTGGAGAGCAGTAGAGGAAAAGATCCAGAGAGACAAGTGTCCTTGTTATTTTCAATGCTGTAATACTGGTGACCTGTTCAGTTTGCTGATCAGTACGTTGAAGGGAGTAGAGTCTCCTAAGAGTCGAGGCTCTTGTCTTGGGCAGTGCCCAAGAAAGTAATGAAATGGTAAGGCAGTTACCTTTGCTTTGGCCCTTCAGATCCACACCACTCAGATCTAACATATAGTTTATGTCAGGCCCATCAGCCATATAATCCCATAATATTATAATTAGTTAAAAAAGATCCTCTTCTGACAGTACTATTCCTATGTTAATCAAACTCTCCCCCTGACGGTACTTCTAATATCTTTAGGAGCTGCTGCTAATCTAGAAATGTTTTCCACTTCTGAAATCAGTCATTAATGAGCCTGCTACTACTGTACATTAGAATCCCATCTATAGGTTTCTAGATATGTTAAAAGTATGAACCAAGGCCACCATGAGGTCTTCACACTAAAAAGGAAGACTGCTTAGTCATAAATGCTGTGTCTTGAGAACTTTAGGGGAACCCTATCACTAGATTATTACATGCCCCAGTATAGAGAGGGCTACAATTTCAACTACTGCCTTGGATATTTAGCAAGCCTGACTTTAGTGTGGACGGCATCTTAGCAGAATTCATGCAAGGAGCATGACTACCTGCTTTTACTCACAGCCGTATGGATCTGCACATTGATCCTCATGATGTCATTAAAAACATGTACATTATGCAGGAAATAATACTAGATAGGTATCTGACATGCTTTGTCTTTGAAGGTAGTTTACTCAGTATCTGGAAGAGAACAGTACTCTCTGATTAATAGCTTCCCAGTTCGTCACCAGCCAACAGTCTGTGCATTTGTGAAGTGAGGGACTAAGACATGCACTTACACATCTGGAAAGAAAAAATGCACAACAGATTGGATTGGGGGAGGGAAGATCATCCAGGGACAAAGTCAAGAAAAAGAACATGTGCAAAGAGACAATAGGGAAAAAACAGGGTGGTTGGAAAAGGAAAGGGAAGAAAGGAGAGAGAAAAATAAGCAATTCAGGTACAAAAGCCTTATTCAAAGAAAAACAGGGGAAAAAGAGAAGGTAATATAAGTGACAAAAAAAAGGTGAAATGAAAGCAAAGGTGCAGAAATGTGTGAAGAGACAATGGGAGGCTTACTCAGAATTAGACTGTGAGATGCTTTTATTACTCATAACAGCTTTTTTCTCCCTAGTACAACTCTTCTCCACTTGCTGTAGGGGCTTTTTTGCTTTGTTTTGTTTTGTTTTCTTTTAGTTTTGTGGGGCTTTAAAGCTTAAAATACTCAGCTCCACCAGTTTTCTCAAGGTAGTTAATGAAAGAGAACTTCATTCCAGATGCCAGAATCTGTTTGCTACTAAATAAATAGATGAATAAGGTCATAAGATGACAAACAAGTCAAATTTATAATACATTATCATCTGTTCACCGAAGGGATAGAAGAGATAAAATAGTTTATTCGTGCAAAGACACATTTTGCCTTGGCTCACAACCTTTCAAAGCAACATCATGTGGAAAGCAAGCATTATATGGAGTTGCCGTAACAGTCACATTGGCTGCAGAAGGCCAGCTACGAAAGCAATCCCTGGCTCCAAACAATGAAGCATCACAAGAAAGCACAAAGGAGAAGATGGGGCTGTGGCTTTGCTACTGGGGTCACTATGTGAAGAATCCTCTGAAGCAGACAGCAGGCTACCTGGTGCTTTGTGTACCTGGAAAATCTAAAAGAGTCTGGGAGCAAAAGAGGAGGCACATGTCCTCCCAGGGTGCTCTTGGCACCATGAGGCTCTACAATATTATGTGGCTTTAGAACATAAACTGTGGCAGAAATGAGGTTTGGACACAGAGAGATTTCAAAAACTATTGAATAGATATGCAAGACTGGCAATAAAAAGAAAACAGAATTAGGTTTCATTTGAAACAGAAGGGCAGTATCTGGCAAGTGAAACATGTTTGTTGACTGTTTATTGCTTTGAAGTATATCTTTTCCATAATAATTTTTTCTATCAGTAAAGTTGGTTAGTTGGTTGTTGACTCATTCTATCTTTGTCCCTGAGGTTCAAAGCTGATCTAAACTGCGACCCCGTGGGACAACACGTCGGGGCATGCAGCCATAAATCTTTTCTATGAGTGGCAAACTAAACAGAAGGGGTTGAAGTGTTGGCTACTCTTTTCCCAAGAATCCTTACAGAGGTTACCAGACTTCTCCCAGAGGTTGCCATCTCCTAACGGGGGGGAGCTGACAGCTCGTGAATCAGCTCTAAGCCACCACAGCTTACAGCTTGGCCTATTAAGGTAAACCAACATTGATTTTGGTTTATGCTAACTATAAGGTTCAGGAGCTGATTCACAAGCCATTCGGCCACGCCTGCCACAGGGCAGATGCCTCTGAAAGACAGCAAGGTTGGGGGCATTAATTGCTTCAGCCGCTGAATTTTAAAACTGCCATTAGCTGTGTGCCAATATGTTTATGAGGAGTTCCCTGTGGAGAAGACCACAAAAAAACTCAGCCAAACAGAAAGTTACAGCTTAGTCTGAGACTGTGATAATAATCATTCGTAGCTTACTTAGGATTCCTGTCTTCCCATATCGTTTTTAGAACCATACATTATTGTTCCTACCAAGAATACAGCTGCAATCTCAGATCTCAAATGTATGTTTCCTTCTATTCCTGGAGTGAAAAATGGTATCACAATTCACCTTTACAGCTATGCTGTGGAAAATGAAAGCTCTTGTAGTATTCACTGATGCTTTCAAGAGTTATATTAATATTTTGCATCTCAACCTGAAGGACTCATAAATATCAACGGGTCTTAGCTTTTTGACACCCATGTGACTATTATGTATATTTTGTGAAAGGGAAACTGAGGAAACATTAGTCAGTTTGCACGGTTACACAAGTCGTCTTAGCTCTCCTCGCTTTATATTTTTTAATATATAAGTTTTACCAGAAAAGACCACTCTTCCTCCAAGACACTCATAACAAAATCTTAAATCACATGAAACTAGGCTGGTTTCAAGTTTCAGTGTAAGTTTAAAACTTAGCCCGTTTTTAGAAAAAGCCTTACTGACATTCATGAACTTCTGAATTAATCTAGATACTGTTTTGAGCAAACCAGCCTATAGATCTGGTTTGGTGACCAAAGTATGTAAAGTACATGAAACCAGATCACCCAAGTTTTGATGCTTCTTAGTCAGTTTTGGTTTGCATTTTGAGTTTCAGACCAAAGCTTTAGTTGAGGGAATGAACTGTTATGAATCAGAATAAAGAAAATGGTTTTGTGAGGTTCTCCCTAAAGAAACCCACAGACTTTTGCACAGGTCTCTATTTTCCCTGTAAAATTAAACAGCGCCTTAAGCCTTCCTTCAGAAATAAAGTAAACCAGAATTCTCCTGTCAGAGCTTACCCTTGTTAGAGTTTCAAAAAAGAGATCCATTTTAAGGAGCACATTCCCTATGGTACATTCAGGACTGCTTTATTAAAATACATACATGGCAAATAATGTATGGCATCAATAAAAACGTTTTATAGTGGCAATTAGGATTTGATCCAAAGTCCATTAATGTCAATGGGAATGTTTCCATTGATTTCAAAGGAGTTTGAAGTAGGTCCACATGAAAAAAGATGTACACCTGCTTCTAGGCCTACCCTAGTCCACCCAGGTGAGAGGAAACTCGTGTATGTTTCACATGCTTCCCTTACCTTCTGGGGTCTCACCAATGGATTTTTAATTACCAGTAATGGCCAGACCATTATATTTGAATTACCAGCCAATTTCTGGTCCATTGTTTCAGATCTGTGGGCTGAGCGAGCAGATGTTGAGGCAGCTGTGCAGATCACAGCTTCTGTGGCATTTCACCCCACGGGAGATGTAGCATACCAAGCCATTTAGCTGGCGTCCCCCACAACAGGGAACTCGGGTCCAGTAACACGCTGCAATCCAAGCTGCCAGCATGCAGGAGTGAAAGCTATCGCTGAAACTCTTCCAAAACCAAATTATATCTTCCATTGTCTCAAAGGAATAATAAACCCTGGCTGGCTGATTGTGGAATATAACAATCATCTAGCTGAATTAGTGGGCATTCCTGGGAGTGACTGATTTCTGCTTTTCCCAAACAGCGTTTTTTTTCCGAGATAATAATTTTCTTATCTGAAAAGCAGGATTGCTCTATACATAACTACATGAAAACTAAAGTTAAGAAATTGAGAAATGGTGTAATTCAGAATCACATACTCCTTGTGTTTTCATAGTCAAAATAAAATGCTCTTTAGCAAAAACAGACAGCTGTGGAAAGTGGTTTCCACTGACATAGTGCCGGGGCGCTGAGGGCACTCAGCAGCACTGACTCTCCTTGTCCAGCCTCCCCTGGGGATTTTCCCACCCTGGCCAGGGCCCCATCTCAGCCCCCCGGGACTGCCAGCCCTTGCTCCAGCCGTGCCGGGCTCCAGCTCCCTGCAGCCCTGCCCAGCCTGGCCACGAGCCCCACTTTGGTCTGGCCCCATCCCCAGGGAGGTGCCCGATGCCCAGGGCAGGGCACTACACAGCACTGCAAGAGTTTTCAAACAAGGATGTCTTCACCGAGAGTGACCCTTCACCTGTCACGTCAGGTCTGTTAGTCCCACACCGTCTGAACTGGATGCTTGGAAATCTCACTACTGCATCAGCACACAGTCACACAGCACTTTTGAATCAGTAACACACACTTTATGTATTTTAATGTATTTTTCCAGGTAACGGTGGATCATGGTGTTTTCTGGTTTTAAGTTAAGTCATGCCTTTGATCTCACACGTAGACACCCGAAATCTTGATGCCACCGAGCAATTTAACACCTATTTGTGATCCTGACAATGATGATTCAGAAGCTAAGGATCTCGCTGCCTTGTCTGTGCATGTTGGTCTAGCAGAGCAAGTACTCCCACCTTCACAAAAGCGCAGGCAGAAGCACTTCATCAAAATGTGAAGCATTAGACCTTTCACCGAGGATGTCAGAGGCATGGGCACAAAACACCTGCTTTCCTGAACAGAAACGTTGTCTCAGATTGCTGCCTTTAAAACAGGCAGTGTCATGGGAAGGGGACAGGGGACTTCCTAATCGCTCTTGCTAATGCTGTTCCACTTTGAATGGGATCATTAAATATTAAAAGAGTGAAAGATCAAAAGATAGAGAATGACTTTTAGCCTGTTTGTTAGGCCTCTCACGTTTGCCGTTCCAATCCAGTGTACACGTAGTTATTTTTTAGAAAGAAGAAGAGATGCAATGAGAGAGAGCAAATAAGCCAAGCACCAAAATGCTGGAGTGGTTAGGACATACTTTGGGGAGTTAGAAACTATGTGGGTTTGTCCTTTCAGTCAGCAGACAGAATTAAATTTCCATTTCCCACATTATCAGCCATGCCTCCACCACCAGAGTCTTCTGCTAGACCCAGGAGATGGATTTAGGAACCCTACAGCTAGAAGCCCCAACCAGAGATAGGCACTTGTACGTGTCAAAGACACTGCTAGTGTCATCTCTCTCTTTGCCACTTCCTAGTTAAGTTAGGTTAAATGGCTCACTACTCAGCCAAACATTTGTGGACCTCCACTGTCTAAATGTCATGTTCTGCTAACATATCTCACTTGAAATGTATGGCCTTCCCTGAGAATGGTGAACTTCACTAGCTAATACAGCATTGCAACAGAGATCCCAAATTGCCTCCATGGGCCTAGCCCCCAGCTATGCCACAGGTTCCAGTTCAGAGAGCCCTGTCGGGCACAGGAAACCAAGACAAAGCAACGTTTCAAAGAGAAAATATAATCTGGATTCTCTACTTACATTCCACTTTCCCAAATTGACTGTAAAATGCCAGAAGCATCTACTTTGCAGAAGTAGAAGTGGCTATGTAAGATGTAAAGCTGGTCAAAATAAGGGTCTACTTGGCTTAAAACACAGTAATAAATACAGCTAGGTAGGCTCTAAACTTATGAGGTTAAGCACAATTCTTTAAAACACTCATTATGCTAAGATTAAAATGTCCAAGAGCCCAGTTGTGCTGCTCAGGGCTCTGAACTGTGGTAAGGACACCCAGGAAAAAAGTCCGCTTACTTATGATGTAGACACATGTTCCTGTGCTGTGCCTTGCAGCTTTTTTAAATGAAATGTATGCCTCACTTGTGTCCTCCCCACTGTCTCCTCATGACTTTGCAGCCTCAGGAACAGTTCCAGTGTGATCAAAGGAGTGTGTCCCTTCCCTGAAGTTGTTCTTCTACTGCTTGCCTCCTTCATTTCAGGTAGGTGAGGAAGATGAGCACTAGCTGTTCTGTTCCCTCCTCCCTGAGGTTCTGAAGCAGGAGCTTAGGGAAAAGCACACAGGAGTTTGGCAGGCTCTGCCCAGACCTATAGGCAAAAGATGTCATTTTCTCCCTGCAACAGTTACCACCAAGGATGAGACAAACAAGGTCTGGGTTTTTTCTTCCTCTGTTTGTCCTTGGACTTAGCCACTGGCAGCACTAGTTGAGTATAAGGTTCCATAAAGCAGAAGGGATAATTTAGGTTTATCAAACTGCAGACATTCCCCTTTATCCCTTCCAAGCACAGCCCAAATCAGGCGCTTTGGCCAGGATCTTCAGGAAAGAAGTGCAAAACTTGACTAGTCTGACTTATTGCTGCAGGGGATTTCCATTTCACTGGGGGAATCCCCTGCAGAGAACATGCAGGTAATTTCCACTCTGTACAAGGCAGATGATCTACTTCAGACTGATTGTGGTCCCTTGGGTTCCTGAAATATATTTGGTCATTCATATTGAAAAAACTGAACAAGCCTGCTGTATGGGGTTTCGTCTGCTGTGGTGGATGCACTAGCCTACTCCTTTAAGCATACATTAATCATGCATTAAACCATAAAGGCCATCACCCCACATTCTTCTGGAACCTTAACTTTATTAAAAGGGAACATGAATGCCCACGGCTTCTCTTTTCTGTGTAAAGATGTAACTTTCTCTACAAAACCACAAGAGATCCTCAGAATTTTACCCATCTTTAATCAGAAAACCAAGCTCTGATCCAGTGAATTTAAATGTTATGAAACCAACAGAAAACAATAGGAACGTGGAGGTGCTGAAAAGCGTGTGGAAATAACACCTAAGAAACCCCAATTTTCTTTTCTAACCTATCTTCACTTTTCAACACTCTCTCCCACGTATGGTTATGAATTAAGACAGGCAATGCAGGGAATTCTTCCAGTTACAGGTCACTGCATTACAATAGCTTTGGAAATAAAGATTTTTCCCTTCAGTACATACAAGATGAGATTTTTAAAGCAGTGTCTTAGTCTAGGATTCAGTTGTCAATGATTTCTGGCTAGAAACTATCAGAGAACTATCCTCTGCAATTATCTTAAGCTGGACTCTAAACCAGCACATAGAAACAAACCTCTATTCTGGACACTAAGCAGTGATTTATTCCCTCTTTTAAAGAAAAAGCCAGGCTTTCATTAAGGACACGGAAGCAAGTTATTACCTCCCTCCCACCCATCCCTAATATGTTTTATCTTTATTCTTTACAATCCTAGATAGCGAAGCGGCTGAGAGCCATCAGGATTTCTGATGCCACATGGTTATTGTCCCAGTTGTTTCTTCTAGTTCCAGCTGAATGATAGTGGGAGCTGTTCTTCTGAGCAAAGGGGAGGAGCAGGAAGAGCTGCAAATTCTTAGTTTTTTAGGTTAGAGAAGTGAAAGAAATCATAAAAGTTGTTTGCTCGCAACTTACAACTCTTAATATTTAATGGCTTGAAAAGATTAGGGTGAATAAATTCTAATTATTTGGGGGTTTACACTACTGTAGAGCAAATAAAGAAGTCAGGCTAGTAATAACTAGTAATTTACTTCAGAATGCCATGAAAATACTTTAAACAGATTTCTGTCAAGGCACTATTTGAATAATAGGCTTACCTGGTGTTCAGGATTCAGTCGTGTTTTCCTTGATACAAGATGTCATTTTTTAAGGGATGAGGACATACGCAATTAGATGAAAACTGATGAAATTTCTGCTGCAGATACCTTCCTTGGTATTCTACTTCATTCTACATGCTGGTAGTAGGAAAACAGAATGAAGAATCCTGATCTCTGAATCACTCAAACGCTGTATTTTCAGACACAGCTGGTGCTTCAGGGATCAGGGTACCTGTGAATTTCAGTTTACATTTGCTAACATACAGAGTGGGATGCATCCAAGTGGCAACAAAAGCAAAGCAAGATTTTGAAAAAAAAAAAAAAATAAAATTAGATGCAGTGTGAGAATAAACTATCTACAAATGGGAGAAAGAGAATTACCAGGGAAGGAAAAAGAATAGAGAACAGCCCAGGTCCTCTGGACTATCCTTAAGGCGTGCCATCACAGTAGTATAAGGAAAGCCAGCTATGGGAGAAGAAACCCATAAAAGCATAAAGCTACTGCAGAGACCCATGCCATTCTGTGTCCCTGCCTCAGCTCAGGATGAAGGACAAGATTGGGAAAGAGGGCCTGCTGCTGAGAGCTGCCTCTAAACAGCCCCATGGAGCCCAAGACTCAGCAGGGAAGAAATGGGGGGGAGGGAATGACACAGACTGGGATAGCTCCTGAAGAGCTGAGAAGTGGAATCAGGTAAAGAATGAATAAAGGCACCTTTGTCCCCATTACTCCAGTCCTCTGCTGATAATAGTTCTGATGGATTAAATGATCTGGTTCATTGGGATTTGTTGAAAGAGACTGATAGAACAACAGGGTGTGCCATGGAAAACTGAATATTTGCATCTCACTTCTTAATACAAAACATTAAAGTTTTGAAAGTGAGATATACTATCACAAGAGACACACTGTTATGTTTGCAGCTGTATCACAGTTGAGATAATTCCTCATCTTTTCTTCACCTCAGAAAACCAATCACTTTTTATCAGCTATAACTTGACAAAAATGTTCATTTAACAACTTTAATAGCAATATTACAATGGCATGTCATTTTAAACAGGAATGGACGACAATTCATAAATAGAAATGCAGAAGAAACATCAAAGTTGCATTTTCCTATTTCTTATTTTGATCCGTAACAATAACTTGAAATTTAATTTCACCCTTTTTTAACTGAACAGAAATGGATAATACTTGCCATGGCATCTCAGTACAGCTAAGTAAGTCTAAAAATCTAAATTGATCCAATACTTCTTTAAATTAAACACTCTTAAATGGAAAGTCGGCTCAGATTTCTCCAACTTCATAGATTTTGGTTAACGTATCTGTCCTTATAACAGACACTCTGTATCAAGAGGCCTTAACAGAAGCGTCCTTACCTGTAACAGCCTTGAAGCGTGACTGTCTGCGCCAGGTGAGCTGAACTCCAGCGTGTCTCTCCGAAAAAGCTGCAAGCTTCCATGAGAGTCAAGAACGCAGGTTGTTTTGGATGCATCTGGTATTGTAAATAGTTGTAAATAGTGTCAGATTTTAGAAACCGCATAAAACTAAGGAGGGATGGGGGTGGCGGCAGGGATAACTTGTGTGTGTCCTTAGCACTCCAGCATGGGTGAAATCTAACACTGGAGAACTATCACTCACTTCAAAGGGGCCAGGATTTCACCCTGTATGATTCAAACTCACAGAGTCTTCCAAAGGGTTTTGAATAATATATTATGCTACCTCTAACATCCAAGGGCCAAACATGTTATTTTGAAAAGTCAAAAGGATATAACTGGGAGCAGCTGACTACCCTGCCCTGCTCTCCTGAGATGGCATAGGTAGGGCTCATTCAAAACCTCCACTTGTAAAATCCCAAGGCACACCTCAGTGTGCATGTTCTACTCATAGAGCAGCACAAACCTTCTCCCTAGTTTAGCTGTTCTTAATTTAAGCCCAACCATTTAGGGCTTTGGGCCAGAGGTTACACACTAAAAGAAAAATCAGGGCCTAACTCTCGACGACTCAAACCCTTAACTTGGTGCTGGAACACTTCTGACGCTCCCTAGATTTTTTTTTTTTTGGCATCAGGAATTTATGACCCAGATTCTGGGATGGTGTATGGCCGCATCCTACCCCTGTCTGAATTAGGCTGTTCACTGAGCCGCTCTCTCTGTGCTTCCTGCAGATCCTAGCAGAAAAGAAGATCTATAATGAAGCACACCAACTGTCACTGAAGTCCTGACGTGGGCCGAGGAGTTTCAAGAGATGGGGTATTCGGGCAGGAAAATTTATGCCTCCTTTAAGGCATCTTTAAGCAATCAGAGCAACATTACGGAAATACAGAAGACTCATCTAGAAGTGAACTTCATCTCTTCCTGGATGTTTTTCAGGATGTCTGTTTTGGAATGACTGAAAGGAGAAGGCATGGTTTAAATAATTTTAGGAAATGGGACCTGATGTCAAGAGCATGCAATGCAGCCAGCTCCCTTTCAGTGCAATGAGAAGCATTACTTGCAGGAGACTTGCATTCTTTGAAGGATTTTTGTGTGTCATATTCTGTTAATTACTTAAGTTATTGGCTCTCGTGAGAAGCCAATGCAGGCTAGCAGATAGAAACCTACATAGCTAACATTAGGAGCTTTTCTCCATGAGCTCATCTGAAGCAGCAAAACATCTTATAAACACAAAATAGGAAGAAGTAGCTGACTATAGTATTTTTAAGTTTAGGTGAAAATGACACTGGAATTATTTAAGAAAGAAATAGGAAGAGACAATAAACCAAGTTATTTCAAAACAATCACTCAACAAAGAAAAAGATTAATTTTATGTACAAGGAAACTGGGAAAATCACTTCTGTTGTCTGGATATAACATGAAAGCAGGTGCCAATAATGTTTATGATCCTTAAACATCTCAGCAGTGCTTCCAGTTCTCAATTTCTGTCTATTTGGTAGCACGGACTCCACCTACACCATAACCGTGAGTCAGAAAAAGTACAATACTTCTCTCCCCAAGTGAGGAGAAACTTATCGTTGTACACGTGGAACAGCAAGATCACATTTTACTTTTTAATTCCCTTCAGTGGTTAAAAGGGGAAAAATATTTTGACTTGCCACTGCCCCTTTATCCTTGGCTGGTATATTTCCCTGTTAGAGGGAGAAAGGTTTGAGGTGATAGAAGTTTACATAATGTAGCTAAGCATAAACTGCAGGTTATGTAAAGATTAAAGCAGCAAGGTCAGCACGGGGACAGAAGTATCTCAGTTAGGCCAACACAGCCTGTTACCTGACAGCCAGCACTGTTAGAGGTTTGGTTTGTTCCAGGTTAATAATATTCATACTAAAAATGTAACGTTTAAGTCTCCGGGCCTCTCCCACCCCGCACTGCGATGCCTGCCACGGAGGCGATGCCTGCTTGCGTGGGAGGCAAGAGGCATTTACCTGGCCACGGCACCGACCTCGGGCCGGGCAGCCGCAGGGCACCCCAGGCTGCCAGCGGCCGGGGCTGCCGGGGCCATCGGGCCGCGCCAACGCGACGCAGCAGCCCCGCGGTCCCAGCTGCCGCGACAGCCGCACCGGTGCGAGCAGCAGGTACCGGCCTCGGCCCCCGCCCCGCGCGGGGGACGGCACCGTGCGCCCCCGCACCTGCCTCGCCAGGTAACGGCCCCCGGCAGCTGCCCGGCCCCACCGCTCCCCCGGAGCACCCGCCGCGTCCCCGCCTGTCCCGACAGGCGCAGGGACGCGGTGGCTTCGCGGAGACAAAGGCCGCGGGGGGTGCGGGCAGCGGGCTGGCAGCACCGGGCTGGCGGGGGGGCGGCCGGCGCAGGGAACAAAGAGGCGTAAAAAGACGAGAAGAGCAAAGAAAGTTGATACCGGTCCCGGCCGCCCCCCGCGGGCGCGCAGCTCCCGCCCGCCCCCAGGACTTTCACGGGGTCCCGCGGCGCAGCCGGGCGCACGCGGGGGCGTGGGGCCGCAGTAACCTGGCCGCGGGCGGGAGGAGGGCCGGGCACCGCACCGCACCGCACCGCGCCCTGCCCTAACCCACCCTCCATCCCCCTGCGCAGCGCACCCCGCCGCCCCCGCCCGACCCCCGGCCGCAGCTCCCCGCTCCCCCCCGTCCCCTCGCGCCTCCTTCCCACTCGGCCCCGCTGGCCCCGCCCAGCCCCCGCCCCCCCCGCTCTTCCCTTTAACGCGCGCTCCCGCGGGCGGCTCTTCGCCCGCCCCCCCCCGCCCCGGCGGCGCGCGGCCTCCAAGGGCCCCCGCGGTCGCGCGCCCGCGCCCCACCCCCCCTCCCCGCCCGCCTGTCACTTTCCCCCTCCCACTTCGCCCCCTCGCCGAAAGCGCGCGCGCGCTCCCGCCCACCCCGCCCCTCCCTCGGCAGACCGCGAGCGCCCGGGCTAATTGGCTGGCGGGCACGCGCGCGGCGCTAACCGGGCGGGGGCGCGCGCGCGCGGAGGCGGCGGGGGCGCGCGCGCGCGCGGCAACGGCTTCACTTCTCGTCGGGCAGCGGGGGCAGGAGCGGCGGCGGCGGGAGGAGCAGCAGCAGCAGCGGCCGCCGCTGCTGCTCGGGAGAGAGCGGAGAGAAAGGCGAGGGCGAGGAGCGCGGGCGAGCGGGCTCATGACTCAGTGAGCGGCTGCAGCCCCTTCCCAGCCCCGCGCCCGGCCGGAGTCGGGGCGACCGCGTCGGATTGTCCCGCAGCCCGTGAGCCTGTGCCCGGCGCCAGCGAGGGAGGGAGCGAGAGAGACCTGCGCTCGCCTGCAGGTAGCAGCGGTCCCCCCCGCCCGCCCCGTCCCTCCCGAGGTACACCTCTGCCCCGGCTTGGGTCCCCGCCTGCCTCCCCTCCCCCCGCCGGGCTCCTACCCCCCCCGTCCCTCGTCATCCCTCCCTCACGGCGTCTCCCCCCCCCCCCCCCCCCCCCCCCCGTTTAGCTGCGACCCTCGGTCTCTACCTTTATCCTTCATCTCCCCTCCCCCCTCCGTATCCCCCCGGCGCTGCCTGGTACCCCCTTCCCCCCCCCGTGATCCCCGTCCCTGCGCTTTCTTAGCAACAGTCCCGGCCGCCCCCCGCCACCTCGGCATCTCTGCCAACGCTCCCCGCAGCCCCCGGCCCCATCCATCCTCCGGCCATTGCTCCAGCCTCCATGTCTTCTCGGCACCCCCACACCCCTCGAACAACTCTTCCGTGTCCATTTGTCCTGCGTGCCCCGCTGCGGGGGCAGCAGCGGCGCCCCCCCCTCCCCCCGCCCCAGCTCCGCGCCCATCGCGTAGTCCCCGCGGCACTCGCTGCGCCCCTGGGTCGCTTCGGCGCTGGGGGACCCCGTGCCCCCCCTCCCCATGACCGAGCCTCCGGGGTACCACATCCCCCCCGGCCCCGCAGCGGTGGGCGCCCCGGGCTGGAGCCCCTCGGGTGGGGCTCTACCCCCCCCCACCCCCCCACCCCGAGCGCCCGGAGGTGCCCCGCAGCCCAACCTCCTCCCTTCCCTCATGTGCCCCCGACGTCTTCCTCTCGCAGTCTCCTCCTCCTCCTCCTCTCCCCGGCTGTCTTCTACTTCTCACCCCGGCCCGACTGCCGGCTGCGCGGCCGGGGGGGTGCGGGGTGCGTGTGGCGTTTGGGGGTACCCATGCACACACCCCCCGGCCCAACGGCCCGCTGCGCGTGCTGGGTCTCCCCGGCGGGCGGGGGGAGAGGGGCGAGTGGCGTGTATGCCCACCCGGGTCCGTGGGAGCCCGGGGCAGCTGTCCCGGCCCTCCGGGTGCCCCTCTCGGAGGCAGACCTTGCCTGGCCGCAAGCCGGGCTCCTGCATCCCCTGCTGTGATGTTTTCGGTCCTTTTGCCCTTTACGGTTTCTGGTGATGAAGTAAGGCGGCTGCTGCTGCTGCTGCTGCTCTTCGTGGACCCTGCAGAAATATTCAATTCACCTTGGCTTACAGGAAATAAAGACCGCTTTAGAAAGACATCACTGCTAGCTCTGCTGCCCTTGGGACCCATCTGCACATTGCCAGGATCTCTCTGTCCCTGACTGCTGCATTTGATTTTTTTTTTTTTGGGGTGGTGGTGTTGTGGTGTGGGGGAGTGGTGGTGGTTTGTTTTCTTTGTTGTGGTTTGGGTTTGGGTTTTTTCCTTTTGAGGAGGGAGGGGAAGGTGCCAGTGGATATGTATGACAGAAACAGGATCTTTTGGACACTCTTCGCTTAGAATTGATAGTTGTAGTTACACTTGTAATGTGTGTCTCTGCTGAATCATCTCCCGGTAAGGGAGAGACTTAAGTCCCCTTTCACTCCTTCCCCTGTCCCTTCTGCTCATTTTTCTCAGCACAACAGCAGGGAGGTTAGCAACCCTCATCTGAATGTAGAATAGCCTGGCAGCGGGGACCTGGACATCGTGTGTCTTTCCTCTTGCTCCTTGTGACAGTTGCAAACACACTCATGGCTCTCCAGATTCAATCTTGCATTTCTCTGTCTGTGTTTGTGGCAGTGAAATGTTTTCCTTGCAGTGTCATCTTCTCTGTTGATTATTTCCCTCCCCCCCTCCTCCTTCTTTTATTTGTTCATGTGTTTGTTTGTCTTTTTAAGTTTGACCACGTTTTGAAGTGTCCAACTTCAGGGCCTTTAAAACACACTTTACATGACGATACTGAGCATCCCTTGAACCATACAAAATTCCTAAAATTGTAGACACCATGAGGAGAGGGCATGGAAAGAACTGCCTGGATGTCAGAAAGGGGAACAGAGAGAGAGGGAGAGAGAGAGAGGAGAGAGGAAAAAACCCCAAGAATCTAGCCAGACATCAAATGACAGATTTAAGCATTTTCTTGTTGTAAATGCTGGCATTACATGTTACAGTAATTATATGCTCTGGGCTACTGTTACAGTGTCTGCTGGATAGTAACCTGAACTTACGAAGTGAATACAGTTGTTTTTGGATAATAGTAGTACTTATAGCCAAGATTATTCACAGCAGATGTCCTGTGCATATAGGCTTTATTAAATATGCTTTTAACTTTCTGGCCTGCAGTGTTAAAGCCTATGTACATTGTGAGAGGAATTTTTCTCCTTAAAATTAGATGTATTAAACAAAGATCAGGACTAAAATCTAGAGTAAATAAAGGCCATCAAAAGTGTTATGTTGAAAAAGAGATTGTGTTTTAGCTGTATCAAAGAAAATGGGTACCTACTATCAAAATTGCATTACAGTTATTAAAGGCATATTTTGACTTGTCAGAATACAGTATTTTTGTGTTTTATCACCTCTAAATCTTCTGTTGCTTTAGTCTTAAGATCTGACAACCTGGATGTAAATATCTAAACATTAACCTGTGCAAATATATGAATTATGTTAAATACAATGTTGTAGCTGTACCATATGAAAAATTGTTCTTGAATAGTGAACAGTTCTGGTATTCTAATTTTGGGATGCAAGCTATGCATTATTTCAGTTGCTTCAATGAGCAGACTAGGTGTTGTGTTTTTATATAAATTTATATGTGAAATTGTATTTATAAAGTATTATTTTCCATTATAAAATCCAAAATGCAGCTTAAGCTGATCAAGAGAAATCTGGCCCCATATCCATCACTTGCTATTACTTGCTATTTCTTTTAGCATCTGAACATTTTGAAGGGATTCCATACTTCCAGATTTCCTTTTCAGTATAGCTATAAATGGGACTAAAAAAACCTAATTCCTCCTGAAGTTGGTTGGATTGTGTCAATAATGCCTGAAACATTTAGTTTTTCAACTCCACTGTGTGTATGGTTTGATAGAATTGGATCTTAGTAAGGCTTTTGCAGAACAGGAGTGAATTTATTTTCTTACATGTAGCTATAACTAGAACACTTATAGCCCTTTTAAAAACCATCCTTTTCAACATAACCCTGTTGGCATTGATGTTACTTTACTTTTCCTTTGCTGTCTCTTTCCATAAATATGTGCAGGGAGATGAACTTTGTTTAATCCACTGAATGAGCATGGTTGAATCCGAGCCTGCAATCTCATTATTCTCCCTTGAGAGAGTATTAAAACATATAATAGTCAAGGTGAATAGTTTTGTTCTTAATTGTGATGGTGTCTGTACATAGGTAAGAGGAAAGGCAAGTCAAAGTTCACAGCAATTTAAAACTCTTTGTGTATGAAAGAGCAAATTCTGGATTCAGACAGATTTGATCAGAAAACCACCCGGATATATGGGGATTGCGTGGGTGTAAGCAAGTAATGTTTAGGCCCGTGGGCTTTGAAGGTGGTTCTTTTATTAAAATCTCTAGAGGAGGATATATAAAATACATATATAAGCTCTAAGTTTGGAGTTAAAGGAAAGACTCTCTGGGTCTGGGTTTGAGGGTTCTTTGTTTTTTTGTAAAATTTTCTAACAGTCATTGCCACCATATATGCTAATTCAGTAAGAGTTTTTCATGGACATCTGCCCTTCATTAGAACAGTTTGAGAAGTCGTGACAGCTGTAACAGTGGGCTTGTAATTCCTCATCTGTCGGTGTATTGTTATACTATTCAAAAGGAAGGAAGAAATGAAAATAGCTAACTAGTATCAGAAGTGTGTAAACAAAGCACTGATTTGACTTCTGAAATATACCAAGCTTTCTTGCACTTGTGCTGTCTGACAGCTTTGTTGCTTCGCATTGCCTGAACAGAATTTGTCAGGAGAAAACTTCCTTTTACCCTCTACGAGCATGCTTGCCTCTCTAGAAGCGTACTGTTTTAGTAAATACAAACAGTCCCGCCTTTTGGTTCTGTGAATGTTTCCATCGAGCATGCCAAGATGTGGATTTTGTAATGTGGAAACCCACATTATAGGCTTGGATTGAGCCCACAGATTTATTTCATATGGGATAACAGAGAGTCATAAGATAGTAATAGCTCTCGGTTTTCAACAAACTGTGCTAGATTTGACCCGGTGACATAGTGATGAGATAGCTAACTCGTGATATTGCCAAGCGGTTGAAAAATATCTTTGACAGTGAATGCTATTATACTTACAGAATTGTTTCCTGCTGAACTACAATAAATTATGTTTTTCATATATATGAGTGTTTATTATTTATTTGGTATGGGGTTTAAAATGACCGCCTCCTGAATTACTGTTAAGATGCTTATGGCAAAACTCTTCAGTACTAAGATTATTGAAGTACTAAGAAGCACTGAAGACAAGCATTATGTATTAAGACACATGAAGCTCATCTGTTACTTCCTTAAGGCATGTGAGAAATACTATTGGATGGTTTCTTCTGAAAAAGCTAACTTTTGTTGTTTGTTTTCTGTTCAGTGCAGCATCTGCCATGTCTACAGAGGGGCAGAGAGTTGATGATAGTCCAAGCACTAGTGGAGGCAGCTCTGATGGAGATCAGCGTGAAGGTGTTCAGCAGGAACAAGAAAGGGAGCAAGTTCAACCCAAGAAAAAAGAGGGCAAAATATCAAGCAAAACAGCTGCTAAACTGTCAACTAGTGCTAAAAGGTACAGTGTTCTTTATGGCTGTTTATTTTCCTTTCTCTTTTTTTCAGCTGACAATCAGATGTATGTATTGACTCAGTATATTAATTTTCTTAGTGTTTTATTATAACACTACTATGTCAGTGTAATAGCCTTTTGAGATGGGTCACAGTAATGAGACCTGTATACTTTTTTCCTTTCTTTGACAGATTGACCCTTTCACATGGTTTTAATAGTAGTTTGCATGATAAAAGCTGACACTTTTTTATTGCTAGTAAAACTCGGACGGTTTTGTAGCCTTATAAAATATATCTCTGTATGTGTATGTATGACTGATGTTGAAACTTGTCAGTGTAACTTACAGTTAATTAACCATAAACATTTCAGACAGTTCAGTAACTCAGCACGTTAGGACTACCGTAATACCTGTTGCTGTCAAGTACTGTGTTTCCTTTTCCCAGATGGTCATGTCAGAAATATTTGAGTGAACAGCAAATGCATGTTGGTTTCATTACTTTAAACTGTGGTCTGTTTTAATACCAATTTCTTTTCCTTCTCTTTTCTACTTGAGAGGAAGGGTGGGTTTGTAGAGTAACTATTTACATTATTTATGCTATCGTGTCAATCTCCAGATAATGATTGTCTTGCTCGGGCCAGACAGAAGGAATTTACAGCTTAGTATTACTTCATTAGTGCACGTAGGGGTGTTAGTCTAGGCAACAGAATTCAAACGGGATTACAGTGATTGAACTTAAAAAACACTTTTAAAACAATCTGACAAGAGACTAATTCTGCAGGTTCTCCTGATGCAGAATTCCAAGATCCTCTTACGTTGCTAGTTCAAGGCTGTGTAAACTACAAGAAAAAACATTGGAATTGTGCCACTATGGTGCTGTGGCAAAGAAGTATCAAGGCCCTATTGCCATAATTTATAATATATGTGTGTAGTAGGAGTCTGTAAATAGTAGTATATAAACGTGTGTGTACATCTCTTCAAGATTCAAGCCTTTGTCTTGGCTTAGTCTGTCCCTTACCTTTTACATACTTCTCTATATTGAAGTCTCTTCTGTCTTTCCAGTGAGGTATTATGCTTTTCTTCTGCCATAGACACCTTCCTTACAGCTAGCCTTTCTTCTTTTTTTTGTTCCCTGGTGAAATGCTTTCTAAAGACCCATTCCTACTATGACGCTGTTAGATTCTCCATTCCTATCGCTTACAGGATGGCCAGTAAAGCTTGCCCATATTTCCTTTTATGACTAAAAAGGAAAAAAACCCAACCCCAGGTTTCACTTCAAACCATGATATTATTCATGTAGTTAACCCTCACAGCCATTATAGTTTCTGGCCAGCTTTTCTTGTCTGCTTCCTGCTGATGTTAATTTTTTAAATATTAGGAGTATTCAACTAATCATGATTTTTAAGGTCATGAAAAAGTTTTGAACATCTTTAGAAAAGAGTCTATGTATTCTGAACTTTTGTACAATGCCTAGTGTAATGATGCCACAGTTCTGACAAGTGCCTGTGGACACCATGCTATTAAAAAATTGATAATGATATGTCAGAAATTGGTCTATTAATCTTAGCTTTGTATCTTCAAAGCTTAGAGCTTTTATCAACATGCATTTTGCAGTGATAAAATTACTTAAACCTTTTAAAGTTTAATCATATCTGCTTATGGTTCTGCTGAAACTAATTATGCCAGTTGCTGACATCAGTACGTTTGCCAGTTAGACTCTAAAACTAGTTTTACATATGTACTAATATTGAAGGAAAGCCTTTGATTATGCATTTTAAAAGCTGGGATGATATATGAGAGTTCTGTAGATATGTGCACAATAAAAAACATTTTTGAAAAAAATCTGTTTTAAGAGTGCTAGTTGTCATAGCACTTTGTGGAATGATGACAGCAACATGATTTTTATAGTAACAGGGTTTTTTAGTAGTACCATAGTATTCTTTTCTTATTTCTTTCTCCCCCTGCCCCCCCCCCCTTTTTTTTTTTATAATGTTCAGTAGTTTGTCACTGTGTTAGAATTGGGAATACAATTATATAAACATCCTTAATCTGGCCAGGTTTTCCTGTTACAGGTCTTGTTTCTTTGCTTCTTAATTCAAATCACTAATACCTTCAGAAAGGAAAATCAGAAATTAAAGTAGAGCCTAAAAAGGAGAGGAGTAACATGAAGAAAGGAAAAATTGCAGAGTCTCATCAATATGTGATAAGTATTACAGAATCTGTGTCTATAAAATATCTTCATAGTAATATTATTTTTGTTCATTAGAAATGAAAAATAGTACAGGAATATGGCTACACTCCTTCAATGGGAGTGTTTTTGCTGACCAGGTTAAAAAAGTGATCTTTTAAATATTGAAATAAATTGAAGTAATTCAGCTGTCCTGATGATAAAGTACTGAATGTATGCTTAGCAACTTTTGAATTCTCTGGGTTTGTATGGCATTAAAGTCACAATAATCTTTGCTTAACTGTTTCACTACACAATTCTCTCTAATAACTTCATTATAGTTAAAGGAGTCAGCTCTGCTAAAATCCATAAAACCCCCAAACAACAAGAGCATACTGCAGTTGCAGCTTTGGTCAAGGAATCTTGCAAAATTCCTTAATTCCTGTTTAGAGCAGAGAACACCAGCAAGTTAACGTAGCACTGGAGCTAAAGTCACAGACTTGATTCTAATCTGAGTCTGAAAGTCACGTTTTCTCACTTGGAAAGCTTTTTCATGCATATGGAGTAGTAGTCACAGTATTTTTCGATTACATTATGATACTTACTGTATATCTTGGATTAGAATGAAGATTTGTGCATCTGTATTTGGAATACTTATGTTCTGCTTTTATTTGTGTGTTTATGTAGTCAGATTTAAAGAATTTTCAGTAGTGTTAGATTTTATATAAACCAAGATTTAGCAGTGTGCTGACTTTAGCTTGTGTAAAAGTAAACTGCTACTGTGTTTTACGTATGAATATACTACTGCCGCAGCTTACTGCTTTCCAAAATGATCTGATTATGGAGGCTATATGAAACCACTTGAATCCATACTTGAGTAAGATTTTTAGTTTTAAGATACAGAGTTTCTTCTGTTAGCGTTGCTATAGATGGCATTAAGAAGGCAGAATGCCATCACATGCTGTCCTTCTCTGCTAATACTTTTAGGACTAGCTGCTATACAGGTGTAATAGCTTACAGCGTATGTCATACAACGTACCGGTCCTTCAATTTTCCTCACCCAGAGGGCATCACCTTAAATAGCAACCTTTCTTACCTAACATGTCAAGATTGAGAAACTCGCTGCATATCACAATTACAGTTCAGACATGGAATTGAATTGCTGTCCTTGAAAACAGCAGGCATCTTGTTACCTCTTAAGTAGCAAATCTTAGCATGACCTTTGGATTGAGAGAAGTGTAACCATTTTTGGCTGACACAGTAGCTCAACAAATAAATGTATTGTTTTGCTTGGCTCTTGAAGTTGATAGTTGAAAATCTGTCAACGTTTTTGGCCAGTCCTGGAATTTTTTTTTGAAAGTATCTGTGCTTACAATGAATTCTGAAAAACTTTTAACTATTTTTTTTCTTTATTGGAAGAAGTTACAACGTTAAGGAGTAGCAAATAGGTAATGGATTCAATTTGTTTGGAACTCAACAAAATAAAAATGAGCTTTTTTTCCCCTCTTTTTTTGTTCAGAGAATTTTATCACAGCATTATTTTCAAGGACTCTGGGTATGATATTTAGCATGTTGAATATGATGGCAAAATATGGAGCGCTTTTTCTTATAAGAAACATCTTTGCCATTTATTGTGCCTCAAGTATGGAGGCAAGAATATTTCTTTTTCTCAAGCATGAATCTAACCATCTTTAGATTAATTTCCTGCTCAGTCACAGTTTATGTAATATTGAAATACATACCAGTGATTGCATTTCTTAGTATTTTTGAAGTAGCATATTCTTCAGTATGGAATATTAGTTCACCTGGCTTTTATGGGTAAAAAGGCATGTCTTTTAAAAAAGTAGATGTGGTAAGAAAAAGCTTATTGTCATATAGTCTTTTATTTTGCTTCTTTTCCTATTAATCATATTGGGAAATCCTCTGACGTGTTCGGTTCTCTCATAGCTTTAGAGAGCTTTAACTGTTTCATGAAGGAAACAACATGCAGTCCCCTTAGGCTTAGAACAGTACTAAATCTGTGTCTGTGAGAATTAACAGTATTTGAAGTCTGCAATGTACTTTCATGCTTCTGAATTTAGGGGTAGGTTAACCTTTGCACTACTATTCAAAGGCTTATGTTTATTCTTTTCTGTTCGTAAAATGGAGGGGAAAAATATTTGTGTGTGTGTGTGTATATATATATATATATACACACACACACAAGAGAGGGGGGTGGGCAAATGACTACTTAAAGACCAAACAAAGAGTATCAGATCTGACATTGCAAATTTAATGTCTGATGTGTACAGCCCAGGGTTTTGATTACTGGCAAGGGCTTCTCCGTGTGCCGTCACTCCACTCCCCAATAGACAGTAAACCAGTAGGTCATTAGTTTAAATATAAACTGGATATATGTAATGATTTTAATTGAGTCCTTTTTCCTCTCTGACATAGCTAAACATAACTGTACTGAGGCAGAAAATCCAAAGAAAAAGATGCCAGAAAGTACCCTGCAAAAAATGTGTTGTTGCCAGAGGCCACATATTCTCGTGGTGAACCCTCTGTGGTCAGCGAAGGAAATGAGGCACACGCTCTCCTGTGCCAGATTCTGAGGGCAACTCAATGGAGATATGAAACAAGTGCCAGAGCAGTGGAATAACTCGTGCAGACAAAGGCCAGCTTACACACTGGAGGTCTCTATCAGTGAAAGGCTCTCTGGGATGCTGTCTGATGATTTAATTGTAACTTTGAATGCTGTGACATGTGAAGAAGCTATTGCGTGTCAGCTGCTGTGCAGAAACTGTTTATGAATGTGCTCTCAGCATGAATGCAAGGTAAATTAAGGTTGCAAGAAAAGGAGGTGTAAAGGTGTATATATTAATTTTAGTTTGGAATGCTACAGAATAGGAGAACAAACACGGACAACTTGCTGAGGAGCAATTGATGGACAGTGTCGTATTAGTGTGTTGTATCTTGCTTGTATAAACATAATAATGAATGAAACATCTCTTTATCTTAGATGCTTGCAGAAGCAATTAGGACTTTTGAACATAAATAGAAAGTACCATTTGATCAATTGTTATGGCTTGAAGCAGAAAGGTATTTGTTCTTGTTTGCTCAATCACAGGAAAAGCTTGGTAAAGGACCGTTTCAGTTTCTTGGCATTAGAAGTCAGAAATTTTGGGTTCAACTAGAACGGAGGGAGAAAAGGAGAGAGCTCTGTACCCTTTTGTTTTTTAGAATGGAAGTGGCATAAGTTAGAATTTAGGAGGAAGAACATAAGGTTTTTGATCTAGGACTGAAGTTGCACTTGCCAGTCCATTCTTGATGTGTCTCAGACCCACTGTAATGCAGTGAAATAACAACTGGTTTTGCAATTAAAGGAATAATCCCTGACTCTATGGAAGTTCAATCCCATCATTCTGTAACTTCACAAAAGGCAGAAAGAGCAAAACAACCCATAAAACATGAAACAGAATATTCTGTGCTACCTAGGTTTCCTGTGATTTGAATTTATGATCATGTAAATTTCAAAAACACAGTTGGAATTTGTCATATATGGAAAAAACATTTTAAGTATCTCCCACACTTGTAAGATCTCCCTTCTAAAAGGTGTGAACTGTCAAAATTGTTTAAATGGAGTAACTTTTTGAAAGCAGTATGTTTGTTATGCTAAGACTTCACTAATCAGATTTTCCCTTTTTTAAAAGATGGTAGATTTTCAGTGTTAGTACAGTGACTTGCTGCAAATATGATTAAGCAGCCCATGCCTGTACTTTTACAGGAAAGGAATGATGCTGGGGAAATTCTGTGTACTGGAGATGTGAATATTTCAAGGAGTACAAAAACCAAATAAACACTGAATTTCTCCACTTCTGTATCATGAACATTCTGATTCATAGTGTGTATGTATGTAGGGTTGGTGTGCATAGATGTTAGAAGAGAAGCTAAGCATCTGGAAGAGTGTTGTTATCTTTTCAATAGTATCAGCTGGTCTAATAAACGATCATTACAGCTACCTACAAATCTCGCCCACGTATGTCCTAATTATTTCAGAATGAGTGATAAAGAATTGGAGTTTCTAGTTTAGGCCAGTTCCTTTACTGTCTTTGGTTCATTTATTCATTATAGCCATAAAATCAACTCGTAGTGGCATAAGGGGAATTTTGATCGTGGCTGTGAGACTCCTTAGCATGTAAGATTGTGTTTGGATCTAAACATTCTATAGAGCATTAAACTGCTCATTTTTGTTATATATACCAGTATACCCGGATTTTTATTTTGTTAAAACATTTTCTTTGCCTATATATAATTGGCAATCATTTTTAACATGTACTTCTCAGATCAGGCCTGAACTTTTGGGTTGTGTCTTAAGCGTGTATCTCAGGAATTTGAGTGGTATTATCCATGCAGGTTTTCTTTTAGTGTAGGGAATAATAGGAACAGTAATCTGTTCCTGTACATGAAAACCTGTGAAGGGGAAGGCAAGAAGAAAATACTGAGGGTACAATGAATTGTTTTTCTTTCCCTGCCTCCTTCTAAACATTCATGGTTTTGTACTGAAGTAGCCTATAAAAAAAGCCTGGGGCATAGTTTGTAGGGAAGGTGGCTGTCACAGGCCTGCTTATGGCATCATACTCTGGCAAGTCTTTAGGAACTGTAAACTCCTACAGGTTCCTTTGGGAACTCTGGAAACGCCTACTCTGCATGTTTGAATTTGTTCAGAGGGTGAGTTAGTGGCTCTCCTGCAGATGCTGGTAGAGGGGAAAAGAGCCTGTGTTGCCAGATGTGGCAGAAATCAGGAATTCAAGGACTTGGCATGGGAGCATCAGCCTGGGAATGTCCAGAAACCCTTAACGTTGAAGTTGCTCTGCCTGGAGGAAGAACTCCAGCAGGCTGCCTGTGACAAGTGCAGTATTACCGGGATCTGTACTAGACCAGCTCAGCTCCACATCTTTATCAGTGACCTGGAGGATATGGCAGAGTGAACTCTCAAGTCTGCAGATAACAAGTTGGGGGGCAGCGGTTTGTACAGGCAGGGGCAGGGCTGCTACTCACGGAGACCTTGGCAGGCTGCAAGCGAGGCTCGACAGGGAACTCGTGAAATTCAGCAAGGATAGATGTAGCATCATGGATGTGAGAAGGGCTAACCCCTTGTTAATGATACAGGCTGGGAAGCAGCTCCGCTGTGAAGGATGTGGGTGCCCTGGCAGACAGCAAGCTCAACATGAGGCAGGAACAAAAACTAACTGCCTCCTGGGATGTATTAACAGGAGCATAGTCTGTAGGTAGATGAAAGTGATTTATTTCCCTTTACTCAGCTCTCGTTAGACTGCATCTGGAATAATGTACACAGTTTTGGGCTCCCCAGTACAAATCCAGCATGCACTGGAGCAAATCCAGCAGCAGGTCCCCAGCCTGGCCAGGGAGCTTTAGCACTTCCCTTTGAGGATAGGCTTTAGGGGGGACCTGATAGCAGCCCCCAATAGCTAGGAGGAGGTTGTGGAGAAGACTGGGATGGGCTCTTTCCCAGAGGGTGAGACACAGCTATCCTATGAAGCTGGCGGGGGTGGGGGGGGATGTTGCCCTGCTGGTACAAGACACATTGAGAAGCTAAATATTCTGGAGAGCGAGAACTATGAGACATATAAGCAGAGGAATTAGAAATGGAGGGTATACGAGGCATGTAATTATTGTGTAAGTGAGCAAAGGAGCCTAGAACCCTGACCTGTAGAAGAAGTGGGATTGTCTAGGTAGTTGCCCATGCCGTAACTTGTCCCAGATTGGAGGTTTATTTTTCAGAAAAGATTTTAATTTTTCTTCCACATTTTTTGAGCATTTAATGAAACCTTAAAGCATCAACTCTCCATCAGAAATCATAAGAATTATGTTTCATTATTATTGATTACTGTAGAAATGTTCATAAAGTTGAAAGAAACATATTGCAAAAAAGTCCTGATGGTTTTTATTTTTTTTCTCTTAAGAATTCAGAAAGAACTTGCAGAAATTACATTAGACCCTCCTCCAAACTGTAGGTAAGTTCACCTGGATTTTATTAATTTGGCATACAGAAATGGAATTATGGAAATTGCATAGGGGACTGGAGTAAATTTTAGTTATTCCTTTGTGCTGATTGCTTAATAATTTTGGAATAAAAGCTGATCATTAACATGTTTGCTTACATGCAAAGATATGACGTACTTCCTGGTAACAGGAGTAATGGTAAAAATTGATGAACCCTACGATGTGTTAATAGAGACAGGGTAAAAATGAAATCACTGTTCATGTGAAGTATTAAATCAATGGCCTTTTGTTTGATTCTGTAAAATGTAGTTATGGTGGCAGTTGCTGGTATGTTTGATTCCTTTTTCTTGCAAGTTGTTAACACACTGTGAATATAATGGAGAAGGAGAAATGTTATAGGCACAAACCATTATTAATCTTCCAACTGTGTCTCTAGTGATCAGTTATGATATTCAGTGGAAGCTTCCTGAAATAGAGTATATCATTGCGTAGGCTTTCTAATAATGACTTTGTGCTTGGGTTTGTTTGGATTTTTTTTGTGTTTGTTTCTTTTTTTGGGTTTCTTACGTTTTGTTTGTTTTTGTTTTGGTTTGTTCATTTGTCCGGTACATTTACTTTCAGGGTGTTTAAAACTGGCTTTGAAATGAGTAATGAGCTAGGCCTAGAAACCCTGGCTGCCTGGTGGCCCAGGCGGTATACAGTTGTTTTCAGATGGCTGTCTCGGGCTTCTTATCTGTCAGCTTGACATATGGTCAGTGTTGGAGCTGGGCCAGGGCTGTACAGCACTGCTTAAAGGAGCCTCTGCCACCGTACCTCTCGCGGTGCAGTGAGGTCGAGCTCGGTGCGGAAGAATAGCTTCCATCCAGTCCTGCCGACCCATTTCAGCTGATGTGGTTAGTAGGATTCATTCTATTAGTGCAGTAAAAAGAAAGATTGATAGAAATGTCTGATTGCATGCAGCATTTATAATGAATCCCAGTATGTTTCAGTATCGAATTAACTAAGCAACTGGTAGTAAAAATGACAGTCAACTTTATTGTTTTGGTCTCTTGACAAAAGGATGTGTGAGAAAATATTCTAACAAGATTTGATGTGGTTGTGCTGGATCTCAAGATATAAGTCAAGTGGTTGTGTACTAAAGTGCTGCGTAGTGAAGTAGCCTTGCAATAATAGCGTTCAAAGAGTATTTCAGTCAATTAGGATGAACAGTTCTTTACTAGATAAAACATTTTAATAGCTAAGCTGTTCTGTCATACTTACGACTGTATGCGAGTCTTCAATCACATCAAAGCTGTTTTATATGGCAGTTTTTACTTCGGTGTTGATGACTGATGCCTATTAGTGGATTGATTTGCTGAGATGAATATGAAACTTGAGTCTGTTGTAGAAGAATGCATAAGTCTTTGAACTGAGTCTAAAAGGCTTATAGTTTTTATAGCAGTGTCACTTGTTCTAGTTTTCTGAATCTTTCCCTTTATAACAAAGCAGTTGTTTCGGTATACAAGACACTGTTAATTTGATTTTCTTTTGCTAGCAACTGTAAAGTGAGCATTGGCTGTCTTAGTGGAAAGCCCTTCAGTGACTTGCAATTAAAAAAAAAAAAGTGAGCTGGAGATTTCCTGTTTTTCTTGAATTATTTACACTAATGATAAAACAGCAATAAAGTGCACTGCATGGTGCGGTTTTGCAACATCAAAAAATTACATCTAACTTCACGTGTCTGTTGCTTTAACACAGTTCTTAAGATGCAGAATTATTTCATGTTGTGATCTTGATAGATAACCATTAGTAACTTTACTATTAGCAAATATGTTTTTATAGTCAATACGAATCACTTCATTTAGTTTTATGCTCTGTTGACATAGTCTAAGCAGTGTTTTCATTTGAACTTCATCTATTTTCTATTATAGTTAAACATTACAAAATAAATACATCAGCCAGACATGATTCTTCAGCATAATGAAGAAAACCAGGCCATAGTACAGTATATCTTACCCTAAAGTATTGATATGTCCTTTCTTGGGTTTAGTGAAATTTAGAATATTGTTATGAGGTGTTAGATTTTCTATTAAAAAAACATATTTCATAAAGATAAGTTCCTTACAGATGTAGACTACTTGAAATGGTTGTGATTCCAGCTTGCCTTCACTATGTGTCCCCTTTTATATATAAAATTAATCGTGACTGGGCAATAGGAATGTGGTAAATCTCAGAACTATATGTCACAGAAGATATGAAGGAAAGCTGTATTACTCAGGAATGCTCTCTAAGTAGTTATTTAGGAAGTCTTGATAGGCAGGACATTGAGCTGAATTGGAACTTGGGTGGAATATTGCAAGATGTGTTGCAAGACTTTCCATTGACTACAGCAGGCCAAAGCTTCAGGTTTGTCTCATCCAGGGGAAAAAATAAACAAAATGGAACAGTATCTGTAGTACAGTAGCATCCCTTAATGGCATTCTAGGCTATGCAGTCGGTACAAGCTCCAAGGGAGCTGCAGCTTCTACTTCTGCAGCAGCTGCAATCTTAATGCTTCCCCTGCCTCATTCCCATGAAGAGCACAGGCTGTATAATCTTGTTTTTCTGGAAGACAAGTCTTGCTCACACACATGGGCCTTGTAATTGGCAGATTATCACTGCTGCGACTTGCAGCATCTTTCCAAAACTCTGGAAAGCTGTGGATTTCAGAGTTCCTAAAAGGTCTGTCACGTTTGGCTTTAAAAGAAGATTTAATGTTATAAGTAATGGGAGTTGCCTGCTTCCTGAGGTATTCATATTCTGTAGTTTGGGTTCTGAGCGATGGAAAGAGTCCCTCTTGACACCACAAACTTTGGATCATTCCTCAGGGCTGAGAATGTGTAATGTTCTCAAGTGTCAAAAAGTCAAGCTGGGGTGTGTGTGGGAGTTGAGCAGTGTAATTGTTGCTATTTGTGGAGGAAGGTATGTCATAAGAAAGCCTGTTATACTTCACATTTAACAGAAAAAAATGGAAATGGTTGGATTTTGATATGTGCTGTGTCCCATCCCACTGCCGCCACCTCCCCACCTCACCCCTTTTATTTTTGCATAGAGCTGAACTTACTGTCAGGGAAGTCCCTGTATTTGGTACATTTGTATTTTAAATCTGCAGCATTGTGAAATTTTAGTTTGTCAGGAGACAGCATTCCTAAATTGTAGGTGTTTGCCACTCTTTCTTCCTCATTGAAGTACCAAAGCTTGGTTGCTGGAAATGTTGCATATTATACCTCTGAGTAGTGCAGAGTATACCTTTTCTCGTAGGTGATGGAAACCTCATCTTTAAGTGTCATTTTTCATATATTGTCTTGCTGGAAGAGGGGAATAGTTGGGAATTCTTGTTGCTGAAATAATGTCTTTTCAAACTTTCCCTGATTTTGGACTGCATCTTGTCTAAGACAATAGATTTCATAGAATAAAACTTCTATTGTCAGTGTTGTGTACTATTTCCCTTCTGACTGGCAAGAGAACAACATCTCTGTGGCAACTTATACCAATTGCTTACACGGGAGAATAATGTTTGGAAAGTATTTAATGTATTTTTAGCTTCTTTCAATGTGAACTTAGCAGCTGGAAACAAAGGGAGCCAGCACAAAGTGAATAGCAACTCTCTGTGGACACCACTTGGAGCAACTGCTCAAAATTTTCCTATTAAGTCACTGTTGTTACCTATCTTCCTCTTCATGTTTTCTTTTGATGTTCTCTAGCATATTTGTCACTATTCTTCTCTTCTCTGTGTATTTACTGCGATTTCTTTTATGCGTTATACATTTTACTTCTTTTTCCCTGTAGCAATGTGGGTGATGCTTGAGGCTCAGAAATACACTTTAAAGGTCTGTGCAGCTCAGTCAGCAAATTGACTGGCTCTCATTCCAAAACAATCAATTTAAAACCCTGCACGTAGTCTGATCTCTTCCATTAGTCTGAAATCATTACATTAATTCCTTACTTCTTACACTATCTGCAAAACTGATGAACAACCAACATATCTGATCCTAGTATTTTGCTTGTGAAAACTAATCACACTGAAAAGAATCAAAACACAGTTCTTGGGGTGATGTAGAGAAGAGCCAGGTGGAATGGCAAGTTATTCAGCTTGGCTTAGGGAGAGAGGTTAGCGTGCCTCATGCATCCCTCTTGCACGATTAATGGTTGTGTGGAGCCTGACATTCCTGTTCAATATTGCCCTGACCGTTTTTGCTGAACTGGTGAGGCTGGTTTCTTCACAGCTCTAAGGGATTATGCGAATGCCAACAATTTAAAGTTACAGTTCTTGAGGCCAGCTGTTTAAACTCTTGCCTGGTGCTGCCTTAAAGCTAAGGAGACGTCACAAGCATCAGGAGCAGAGAGCAAACATTAGCACAATGTCATGGGAAGACCGGGAGGGAGCAGAGTGTCGGCCTTGCTCTGCGATGCGGAGATGGAGGTGTAGGGGCCTAGAGCAGCAGTTGCAGCCAGTATCCATTGCGCTGCCCTGGCCTGCTACAGTCTCCTCCCTTTTCCCCTTCTCACTCAAGGGACTTGTTGGGGTCTTCCCCTCTTCCCTCTGTGCGCGTACACCAGCACCTCGATGCTCATGTAGCTTTCCAATGCGAGCGAAGAGATGCCTTGCCGTTTTTTAGGTCATATGCTCACAACATTAGTTTGACGTGGGGTGGGGAGGGTCTGAATAATCTTGGCTATATATGTTTCCTTAAAATATTTGAAAAAATGTGAAAATATTTGGAGAAAGCAGAGCAAGGCCTTCTCCAAATCCAAAACCAATTTCTCTTGAGGGCTGGAAGGATTCTGGTTTTAAAGCAGTTTTCTCAACCTAAATTTGCTTCTCTTTTGGTTAGCCTCTTTTAGCTTGCACAGAGAGTTTATGTAATGATTTTGGTAGCATCAAGGCTTTGCTCAGTGATGCTTATGGAGTGTCCACTACCTATTTTGCTGCCTTTAGATACCTGCTGAGTTCTTTTCACTCTTGTGCAGAATGCAGAGGCTACTTCAGTGAGGTGCTTCCTTGCTCTGGAACCAAAGAATAAACTTTAAGACAGCATAGGCACAGAACAGCTTGTCTTTATTTGTTCCTTCCTTCATAAAACTCTGGAAGCACAAAGGGTGATCGTTCTTATACTCATGGTTGTCTTATCACTTAGAAGGAATATGGGAGTGTAGTGGCCTCTCTGGCTAAAAAAAGGCTTAATCCTATTTCTTCTGATCAGGATTTCACTGAAGGAGGACCTAGGCACAAAAGCCATGTTGAAAAAAAATCCCCAAGAGCTAGCATCTTATATTTTTATTTTTAAAGGAACAGCAATCAGTGATTTTGGTTGTTGGAGTTAGGGATGCATCAGTCTGTTGCCATAGGCACATGACTGTGATGCTTGTGATGCTAATGTGGGAGCGGGATGAAAACCGGGATAAGGAATGCTTCCTTTGAACATTTTCCTTCGCAAACATTTCCAGCCTCCGTGGTATGAATCTGGGCTCTCTTCCCGTTACATTGTTACCCATGGAGTTTACCGTCTGCCTGTATAGACTTACTTTGATCTGCTGCTAGTTTTCTATAACCTTCAAGAGAAAATGTGACACAGAAAATCGTATATAACTTTGCCTGGCTAGGCCTCTTAAGAATTTAAAGCAAATAGGGAAACTTAATCAAAAAGATATGCATAGGAGCAGTTGATATTAATGTGCAGAATCCTGTTGTTTTTAAAATCTGTGCTGTATTGACATTCATCTGAGGATAAGAATGAATGTAAAATGTATCTGAGTGCTCATTGCAACCACTTTATTTTTTAATTTTGATTCCCTTTCTGCTTCAAAACTAGCAAGAAACATGTCCCAAACCCATGCAAGTTAATGATTGCACTGGGATTATATTTTATAATAGCAATGATACTGTATTTTATCACTGGAGTTAGCTTGCCTGTTTTTTGTAACTGGTGGGGTTTTTAAATTTATGACCTTGGTACCTTGAAGTACCTTGGATGAAAAGTGTCAAGTTACTTTTTAAAATGTAATCTTTTCATTCTTTTAGCTATTTTCTTTTAAGACGGTGCAGGACAGCGTCACTTGTGCTTTAAGGTCTGAAACATGTAACTTGCACTTAAACATATATTTTTCTAAAATATCTGTTTATTTTCACTGTAAAAGTGACTTTTCAATGTCATATTGTTCAAAGCATCTGGTTTTAAAAAACAGTGCACAGATGTTTCTTTTCATGGGTCTTCCACGTGTCAAGATGCAGTGTACTTAGAAAGCCATGTAAAATATAGCTGATGTTTCTGTAGTGGTCTGGTATCTTTTGAAAAATATATGTTTGATACAAAAAAAATATTAGACAGCACTGAGTTTTGGGGTTTTTTTTCCAGTTTATTCAACTGAATTCTGAATATCTACTTGATTCCATTTCTGTTTGCAGTTGTGGGGTGATTTTAGGATTGATTAGATGCAGCACTCAAAAGCTTCAGGATGTATTGCAGGCATTGGTGGTTAGAAACCGTAGCAACTTTGATGAAGACGGGAGCGGGGGGTGGGGGGTGGGGTGGTGGGGTGAGTGGAGAAAAGGCAGTAAAAGGAGCCTGCTGCTGGCTGTTTGCCAGGACTAGCAGCTTCACTCACTGATGATGAAGTAAGGAACTAGCTGACAACACCCATTAATACCTCCCAGCATAACAATACCTCCACGTGATTTCTGCCAGTTCTCCCAGTTTTCAAATGATGACAACTTCTCTCCCAGGAGAAGGAAAAACAGCATTAAAGAAGAATGAGAGTAGTTTATCGAGCAGAGTGTGAGTGCAGGTTTGGAAGGTCAGAGGAGTGCCAGAGTACATCCCATGGGACTGTGGAAGCAGGGGAATGAGTGGAGATAGGTGCATAAGGAGGGGTTGTGATGATCACATATTCCATGAAGCAGGAAAGTGCCTCAAAAGGAGCCTGTGAAGGACATGGAAAGGATCTTTGATATTTGCAGTGTGCTTAGTATAGAAGATTAGTAAAGCTCTATTTTAAAATGCAGGTGTCGGGAGGGTGGAGTGGAGGGCTGTAACAAGGGTAAAAAGAAACACTTTGATGCTTTTAGTGTGGGGAATTCTGAACAGAGATGTTTTCTTCCAGAGGTTTCATATTGAGTTGCAGCTGATCTTTGTAAATCCATCTCCTAGGAAGTACAAGGGCAATCCCCAGCGCTTTCAGCTCCAGAATTCTTCAGACTACCCTCCACAGAGGTTTCTTTTGCCCTCTCCTAATAGCTAAACAAAGTTGGTTGGTTGGTGCATTTTTTCCCTGTGAGCCTGAATTTGGTTTATAACGTATACTGATGTTATATATGCATGTTTTTGTAATCTCCTTAATACAGCCTTCATAAAACACCAAAAAAAAAAAAGTTCTCCCCTCACCAAATCCTGAAGTATGTTAAATAAAACATCAAGGGGAAACAAAATCACATTGGATGAGACTTTGTATCATCGTTAGGAGACTGCAAAGAAATATCTAAATGTGTAGCTTTTAAATTTAGTTAGCTATTTCTGGGGGGTGTGGGGGTGTGTGTCCTGCTTTGTGTTTGGGGTGGGTTTTGGTTGATTTTTTTTTTTTTTTTTTATGTAGACTTTAGTCTTGTATAAAAGCTACGTAAGGATCAATTTTTTTACAGAAATTGAGCAGAGTTGTTTGAAAGTGTGACTGTAGTAGGTACTGTTGCACTGAACTAGCAGTCACTGCCATTTCATGACAATCATGTAAGAAACATGCTGTTATTAGCAACTCATTACCCTTTAGTAAATTACTCGTTATTGAATGAATGGGGGAAATGGAAGGTACTTTGTTGGTTGGGACTGACAGCATTACTGATAATGAAGTATTTGTTTCCCTAAATAAATGGCACGATCTCAGAAGTGCCTAATGCTGCTGTCTTTAGTACACCTACATTTGATCAGAATTTGAACTCTATGTAATACTTCAATTATTTCCTTTTTAAGAAAACTTTTAAGAAAGCATCTGACAAATTCATGTTATTTCCTGAATGCCATTGTATACCTCTTATTATTAATACTGTTTTCCTCTCTCCTTAAATTTATTTTAAAAAAATCAGCCCTTCTCTGTTCCAATACCACAATTTACAGCTTTTTAACAGTTGTTAACTTATGCGCTTTATTCTTTTGGTTTTGAGTTGTTATTTTTTGTTTTGGGCTTTTGTTGTTACTGGTTTTGTTTTGTTTTTACATAGGCACGACAGTCTAAGGCATTGCTGTAATTAATCTTTTATTCTTGGTATACACGGAATGTTTACGGATTTACAATTAGTAGTCTGAATTTAAGGAAATTGTTTTCCAAAATCTCCTGGCAGAAAAGCTGCAGTTTAAGACAAAAAAGTAATGAACCAGTAACAGACCATGCTTTACAGTGTTTCGGAAACAAACTATGAAATTGATCTGGGTGCTGTTTTCTTGGTGTACAATAAACCTTATTTATGCTGTAGTTACACATTTGCAGCTTTGTTACAAGCTTTTTGGGGTATCTAATTGGCTGCAGCTTTGAATCATGTCATAAACATGCCAAATGTTGATAATTACAATTAAGATATCTACTTGAAATAATCTTTGTTTTCATTTTCTCTGACAATTTATTTTTTTCACTTATTTACATGCCTTTAATTTTTCATTTTAACAGTTCTTGCATCACTTTATTTTTGTTTCAAAGCTGTGGAATTGGATTAAACAGGGTTTTTTAAATACTTCCATGTTGCTTGGAAAGAAGCCAGTTACTGTGTATCAGCTTAATAGAAACCATGCTTAGCAGTGCCTCGCATATGGCAGCTCGTGTTTGTGTGGTAAGGCATTATGTATTTTAAATATTACCTTTTATACGATAGTCAAATTTATGCCAGAATCTGAAGTTTCCTCTGATTAATGTTAACAAAAATAGCAAAGAGCCAACTGTTTCTGTTTTTTAGGGAAAATATGTAATTAAATACATAATTTACTGTCTGCTCTGCACAAAAGCCATATTTATGTGGCCTTTATTAACTTGAGATGTGTACTGTGCCTAGAGGAGGCTATAGGTGACTGATAATGTGCTTTCTTGATGCTTTTTAGCCTTTTAATGTTGTAAATATTGTGGAGGCCAAGATGGTGACTCTGTAGCTAAGACTGAAATATAAGGGTTTGTGCGTAATTTAGGAGATTGAGTTGTATTTGAAGAATAAGTGGTATACAGTTAGAGCAATTACTCTGTGACTAACACTTGACACAGCTGACAACGTAAAGCTTAAAATTTTTTTGTGGTTTGCACGTCATTGTTTGGGTTTTTTATTTATACTTAGTACAGCCTTTATGAAATTTAGAGCTTTTAAAGGCATTTATTCTGGATTGTCTGGCTGTAAACACTCTTTTTGTATAAAATTCAGCAGTGGCTCTTCATAATGAAATTTATCAGAAAATAATATTGTTCAGTGTAAAAATGGCAAATAAATCTCATTCTTTTAAAATGATCGCCTCGTTTTTAGTACAGGTTGGTTTTTGGGGGAAGAAGGCTTTTTATTTCTGCAAGATTAGCTGATGTTTGACTTAACTTTTGATTGGGAGGTATTGACAGTAATCACTACTGAAAATATGCATCATAAGCCTAATAAAGATTATTATACTTCTTATAACTTTAACATTGCCAGAGGACATTTTTTTCTTTGTTTGACACCAGTGCAGTATATTCTGCTTCAATCATAATTGAGTAATGCATATAAACTTGTAGAAACAAACTGGATTTATTTTACATTTTAAGGTGTTCTAATTCTAAAATGGCAAATAAGTGTTTTATTACACTTATTTATGATTAGTCAGTTTACACATAAGAAGGCGGCATTTAGGACTTTATAGTTCTGAGCTAAATAGAGGTTTGACTTTTTTAATTTTTTAGATATTTTTTTTTTAGATCATTACAATATGCTTGGAATAACTATATGGTGTCAACTGCAATGTCATTTTACCATAGATGTGATCCAGAGAATTTTAAAATGCTATAGTCTTCCTACTTGGTATGTTAGGTATCCTAAATAGGATAAATATATGTATTGCCTATAAAATTAGGCATGTTATAACCCTTCACAAGAGGATGGATGGGATGTAGAAAAACACATTTAATTTTCAGAGAAGTTTATGACTGAAAAATTAGATGTGTGCCTAGCATGGAATTTCAGATTTGTTGATGTAAATTATTGATTACTAAGCTCGTAGCAATGACATTTAGGGTCACAAACTAGGGATAAAGAAAAAAGGTTTAAAATTTGGGGCTTGTAGCCAGGGAGGGTTCACAGGAAAGCTGGTTTCAGAACCACTATGGTAAATGCAGTGCTAGCTTTTGCAGTAATGTAAAGTAACCATGGGTGAGATTCATTAAGTGTTCTGGGTTAAACTGCTGGCTAGAGCTGACTGGGCTTGAACGTCGAACAGGAATTTTGACTGGGTGTCTGGTGTGAAAATGCACGGTTCCCATTATTTTGGGTTTCATTGGATAGCTTGAAAAGAAAGGCATTCCTGACTGAACTTTTTATGGAAGAGCATTTCTGGCTTTTGATTACTAGATAAGCATTAGCCTTGATCTCTGTTATATTGGAGTCTGTTCATTTTTCTGCAGCAGGCATCATAGGAGACACTCAGCCTTGCTCATTCAAAATACTTTGTGGCAGTGCACTTTTTGGAGCTGCACCTCCTGGAAGTCTGATTTTGATGTCTGGGTCAGAAATACAACCATGGGTTCTTGTATCTCCTGCGTATAATCTACCACTGCCTGCCAAAAACAATCTTCAAGGGTCACTTTCTGCCTAGGGTACAAAAAGCAGGTTCTTTGTCTTGCTTCTGTCCTTCCTGAGATACTTTTATAAAATCTGCCATCATTTGGCTTGGAGGAAACATCCAGCTTCAGTGGGGGGTGGGGGGGTGGGAACCCAACACTCAACATGCTCCCCCTCTTAATTAGCTGCTTGCTTATTTGTGTTCTGTTACATATATATAAAATAAGACCTGTCAGTCTACAAAAATACTTCTAAAAGGGGGCTTGCTTCACTGCCATGTCTTATTCACAGCAATGTCCTGTCGGTAGCAGCAAGAACAGTAAAACACTTTGACACACAGTGTGTGCATTACAAAAACGAAGTGTCAGATCAAAAATGGCTGTAAACATTTTCACAGTCACTTGTCATTGCACGTTTGAAGGTGGGAAATTTTTAGAGAAGATGACTCAATTTTCTTCCTTCCCTGCATGTCTGGGCTGCCTAGAAGGGAAGAAGCGTCTACTTAATAGAGCATTTTGATGTGCTGGTGTGGGCACAGCTACTATAATCCCAGTTGTCTGAGTACGCTCCTCAGCAAGTCTATGAACATGGTGACTAGGCATCAGTGCAAGAGGACTATTGCATATTTTGAGTCAGCATTAACTGAATGATAGTTTTGTGGTTTTGTTGGTTTTTGTTGGTTTTAAATCTGTAAACTGTAGTCTTCAAAGAATAACATCAGGTGATCGCAAGTATTGGAATGGGAAACTGTCTAATAGGCATCACAGAATCAACTCGAAAATCTCATTTGAGTCTGGAATTACTGTAGTGTAAATCAGATTTAAATTCATGATTCAAATGTAATGACCTTCTGTATTGCTAACCTCCTTGGGAGATATTTAATTAATAATGTATATTAGCTGTGAGTGTTTTGGCATGTGTGTATGGCATAGATTTTCATGTAGCCACAAATACAGCCTCAAAAGCCCACAGTGTGGTGGCTGTAGGATGACGCATTTTTAAGATGTTCTGCAATATCCTGCTTTGCTCCTTACTGAATACAAATAGCTGAGGGATGACAGCTATCTCAGTTTCAGTGGAATCTTTATGATTTATATGATAATGATAATTTTATTCTGCTACCAGTACAGAGCACTTTGCAGACTGATATCAAGGTTAATTATCACTTTGAGAAGAAGTGAAGCACAGTCTGCCAACCTGATGCTTTGCTCAGCTGAGAAAGATAATTGTTATTCAAGTAGTATTTAAATGAGTCCAAATGCTGATAAATACACAACAAAAATATTTTATTTTTTTTTCTTTCATGTTCATTCACTGTGCTAGAGAATGAGGTCATCACTGTGTGTAAATATTACTAATGGACGCTGTAGTAAAAACACGCTGATTATTTACAGAACTCATGAGGAGCGGGTTTCCCCCCGTGTGGGCTGTGGGGAAATACTTTAAGCCTGAGTTCCTCTTGTCAACACATCCTAATTCTTTTATGTCTGTGGTTGCTTTTGGCAGTTGTGCTGTTACCTTATATATGACTCCTTATGCACTATGACCTGACCTTATTGATGCATCTGAGAGGTTTACAATTTGTACTGTGCCTTGCACATCCGTAGGGTTACTCCATGCTCTACGTATCTCACGTTGATTCTAAAGATAGCTTTCTTTTTTTTCCCCTCTAGATTTGGGGATTTGTAAGCAGCCCAGTGGCGAGAGAAATAACGCAGAAACATACAAATATTGCTATAAATTAGCCTACTGGATATTTTTTCATTTATTCTTGGTAGCTGCACAACTTCTTAAGGGAGCTGGTCAGCTGTATGCAACAATGTAGTCCTATGTTCTAGAGAGCCACGAGGTTGTCCCAAAATCTGGTGCTGGGTTTGTTCAATTTACACAACCCCTTTCACGTTAGGGTCTTAAAAATTAAGATTTGACTGCATAGCTTTCCCTCTTTTTGATGTATTTTAATTGAATACAATGCAGATGCTTTGCTCCACCTGCTGCTCCCTGGAAGACACCGCTATCCTCCACCCCCACCCCCCCCATCCCCCAGCTGTTTAAAAATTATTAGCTGCAGGGGTCTCTTGGCCTTGAGAATTTTTAATTTTGTTTTGGGGCAGCAGTAGCTGTATCTTCATACTTGTACTGCTGTTCTTTTCCGCACTGCCAAACTAACTTTTCCCTTATTCACTTGAAAACTTATGGTTTGTGTTTAGTCATTTGTCTGTTGCTTGTATTTCAGTGAAGTGGGTTCTGTTTGTTTGGGCATTTTTATTATTTAGAATGTTAATTTGATGCAATTTTTGGACTAAATTAATAACTGATGTAACTCTACTAGACAGGCTACATTATAAATATGTCAAAATTTTGCACAAAGCACAGTAAAATGATAGAATAGTTACTTTTAAGACTTCAAGAAGTAAAGATAAAATAAATGTACCTTAGCGTTTTATGTCAAGGGAATGATTTTTGCCATGACCATCCATAAATTCCTGGCTAAGGTGTTTGCATATTATTACTTTGTAGGATGACAGTTCATTACTTACTGGTAAGAGACTACTGACTTGTTAATTTAATTCTGTTATTTAATATGCATTATAGTCCTGCGGCTAAGAAACATAAATTCTTGAATGGATTGTTTTCACTCCTAAACACTTCCATACGTTTTCGTAACATTTTTAGATTCTGTGTGGCTTAGTAGCTTTCCTCATGACTAATGAAGATTTTAACAAACAAAATGGAAAAGGGCCAACTTGTAATTGTTAGTGCAGTCGCATAATCAGCCATACACGGTTTGTTTGTTATAGCTCAGCAATAGAACAATGTTTCAAAGAGAAAACACGCAGAGATGATTAGTAAGTACCACAGTGATGTGAGACTGTCCAACTACAGAAGCAGTCTGGCTGGGTTATTCATATGAACACTTCACTACATGGTTTAGTTTTCTTTATCATAAGTAATTTTAGTAGCCATTTACAGTGAGTTACTAAGAAGAAATAAATGAAATGTTTTTTTTGCTTGGATAAATAGGTATGTTGTAGAAGTTTAGTGAATGTTACATGTACAAACTACCAAACAGATTAGAGCTTACTTTATGCAAACGTGAAAAGGTGAAAAATACCTGTCAGGAAGACGGTTACTTTTAAACAACAAAATGTTTATCAAAGATATAGATAAGTAACTTCAGGATTTATATTGTAGCAATTGCAAAGGCTACAAAATGAGCATCCTTTCTGACTGTGTTTTGATTGAAATGAAGAAATGGAATTGGAAATAACAGTGCAGTGTGATAAGTAACGGAGAGAGGACTCAACTGCATAATCGTTGTTACTGCTTTTCAATCTATTTTGCTGAATTGGTTGGAAGCAAGCTTTAAAAGAAAAAAGCAAGCCCCAAAATACAAATAGGAAATAAAGAACAAAACAAACCCCAAAACTGTTACTGTTACACAAGAATCTGAGCATATTTGATTCACTGGGTTGTTGCTTAGTGAGTTGAATAAATATAAAACTTCTTGTATTTCACTTTCAGAATTTTCATTGTCCCTATTTCAGAGATCATTCTGTGTCCTGTGGCAAGTTTGAAGATCACATTCTGCTGTGAATTCTTCCTGGCTTCATCTCAGTCCTAGAAAGTGGTTATTCTCCTGAGAATGCAGTATCTAATACAGAATGCTTGTATAGGCAATTGAAAAAGATAAATTTGCTGCATATCTGTGGAGAGAAAATGTATTAGTGTCTGTTTTTCAAGAGTAAATGCTGTTCAGTCCTACAATTTCCGTTAAGTTTACAGATTAATTTTGCTCACCATATCACTCGCCCTTTAGCAAAACAATTGGCTTGCAAGCCTTATGCTGTTTTCTTCTGGCTTCTGCTATGTGTTCTTTCATCCCCTTGATACAGTGACTTGAATCATCAGGTTTATCTAAATATGCAGGCTACGAAAGCTGATGAATTGGTTGAATTAGTTTTAAATGGATTTTAATTAAAAAGTGTCCAGATAGATCTTTGAATCCTTTAGTTTCTGTCTTATTTAGGGTTTTATTAAGTCTATTGATTTTAAACTGAATCAATGTAAACCTTGTTCCTAAATGTTCCTTCAGCTTTTCAACTGGTTTAGCTAAAAATAGTCTTAAATCATATGTTTTTCTTGAACAATGCAAATTTATGCATAGGCAAGCCTTCAGCTAGGGGTCTGTTTTGCTGCATTATTCCTTAGTTCTTCTTGAAGAAAAAACAGAAAAGTCCAGGAACTAAGTAGCGTGTTGGAGAAATGTCAAATAACCATAGTTAACTTCAGCTTTACAAATTTTATTGGTTTCAATGTGTTTATTTGACAGGAGCCTTATTTTAACACAAAAGATAGGTTTTGGAGGCAAGGTCAACACATGTCATACAACATTGTTCTTGATGGCATCTGCTGTACAGTTTCTGTTAAAATGAAATCCTGTAGAGAAGAGAAGGCCGGGGGTGGTGGTGGTAGTGTCTCACGAAAGCGTATAAGTACCTAGAGGGTGTAAAGAAAATGGAGCCAGGTTCTTGGCAGTGTGCCCAGTGACAGAACAAAAGGCAACAGGCACGACCCGCTACACGGGAAGTTCCATCTGAATATCAGAAAACACTTTTTCACTGTGAGGGTGACGAAGCCCTGGCACAGCCTGCCAAGGCAGGTGGTGGAGTCTCCATCCTTGGAGATATTCAGAAGCCACATGGACATGGTCCTGGGCAACGTGACTGGCTGTAGGTGGCCTGGCCTGAGGGGGTTGGATCAGGTGACCTCCAGAGGTCCCTTCCAAACTCAGCCATTCTGTGAAAATTGCAATGTAATTTGTTTGGGTATTTTTCTTGTTGGAACACATAAATATTCCAGCATTTTTGAGTTGACAGGTCATTAAAAAAACTAAGGTCGGTTGATGTACTTTTTTTTAACTGAAACAATGAGGGTGAGGTGATTAAAAATAAACTCTGTGGTTGTGAACTCACTTTCTGTGAGTTTAGTTTTATTTCATATTTTAACATTTTCATTGCAAATTTTACCTTTGTTGTATCTTAAGAAATCATGTGCAGGGTTTCTTATTAGAGCTGAGTATAGCTTGTGTTTGCAGGTAACCGACTGAAGCTAAAGGATGAACTTAGAGAACTCACAGAGTGGATGTGAGAAACTTCTGCCTTTTTTGAATTGACTGTTAACTTTTGGCCTGACATTTAAATTCACTAATTCAATCTTTGACTGAAAATTTTGCAGAACTATTTTGTTTGAGCAACATGCAACTACTTTACTCACTCGGATTGGACTATTTTATGTTTCTTAGACTTCTAATAAATAAACCTGTCCAACTGTTGTCTTTAAACATCAAAGTTTAAGGCTGTTAAGTGCTTTCACTTGCTTGTTTCAGAGAAGTATATATACAGTGATGAAGAAACTTTATCATGAACAGGTTTTTTTTCCACACTTGAAAGCTACTGGACTACTTTGCATTTACTGCATTTCCTTTTGAATCGAAACCAAGAGCCAACCAATTCCTTAAGGCTTTCTAAATCCATGCAGCTGAAATCCCTCTTAAAAAATGTAACCCATTTCATATATTCAGACACATCTAAACCCAGATACAGGAAGAGATCAATCAATAACTAACCTCAGAACAGTGCTGAAGAATTGCCAGCAACCCCCTGTTACCAGCAGTGGTGTGGCTCCTGGTCTCTGTGACAGAGGATCCCTGCCTGCCCTAGCACTCTCCCTGGCATGCCAGAATGGTCGTAAGTGGTTTAATAAACCCCATAAATATTACTCAAAACGTTCTTTTATATCAGAACAGTAAACATTCAAGTCCTTTTATTTGCTTCTAAAAGTAGTAACTAAATAGCTCAGCAAAAAAGGAATAAATTATATGCATAAACTTTAATGGCTTTACAATGGTATTCAGTCAGCAAAAAAGGCCTTGCTGATGAGACACTGAGCATCTTGTAGGTTAGATGAAGAATTGGCATTGAATAAGGAAATAAAAGGTCTGGACCTGTACTGGCTCTGTACAGTCATGCCATGTGCCACTGTACTAATTTTGTGAAGATGATGCTTAAGAGGCAGGAGTGGCATTTCTGAGATGGAAAATAGAAGCGTCTTTCACCAAAAATGGGGAAGAAGAAATTATCTGAGGGATGTGGAACACTGCTGACTTTATAGGGAGTGATAGACTACATTAAAAAAAATACAGCTATTCAATGATTTTTTTTGTTTGATGAAAAAAAGACTTTCAGATTAATATACATGTAATTTGGGGTTGAAATTTATCTAAAAGTTTACAAAGTTTAAGACTAAAGTTTAAAAAATGATGGCCATTATTGTTTTAAAAACAGTGTTTCTTCTGTTTCAGTACTTTAAAAAAACAACAAAAAACCCCAACAAACCAACGCCCCAGATCTTGTAAGCAGTCCCTTTGAAGGGCTGCACATTCAGGCTATGTATATTGATTAATCTGGAATGCAGTTTATGCATAATTTTGGTGATTTTGGTTTTCTTACTGCAATTTAATTTAACCAAACAAAACCAAAAAAAGCATTTGTTCCTTGCAGTCCATTAACTTTATAAACCACTTGAATTTCATTTGTGGGCAATTTCGTCCCTTCTTGTTGCTGCAGAGCTTTGGTTCTCTAATTTTCAAGGCTTAACAGTTAATGCTTGTGACTTTCACTTGATTGTCGTGCTTCCAGTAGTTTTATTATTGAAGTTGAAATTCTATTATTTAATTACAGTTTAACGGAGAGCATAGAGTAACTTCAACATTATTTTAGGCAAGGGTAACACTGGGAGAGGGATGTCCTGTTGCTGACAGTCCAAGTACTGCTTAAAAGAGATATTTTCCTGAGTTAACTCTGTCTAAAGAGCCACATGATTCCTCATGTAAGAAGTAAAGACTCCTGAAAAAGCTTTTGAAAATAGCTTTTAAATTGCTATCCAATTTGCAGTAACCGATCCAGAGGATAAATTTAACAAGAATACCTTTGCTGCCAATTTGTTCTTGTATAAACATTCATATTGTAAATAGTCATATGTTTAAGCAAGAACTCTATTTAGACTTTGTGGTTAGTGAACCTGTATATCATTAAAAATGCCAGTAACCGAGCATGTGACATAGCAGTGGCCTTTTAATGCCACAGAAACTAAAAGAAATTATATTAACCAAGCGAGCTAGATAAATGTTGAAATTAGGGGAAAAACTGAGTGTATTCATTAGGACTTAACTGGGTTCTGTGAAAAAGGCAAGAATTTATATCTAGATCAACCACTGAATTGTAGTTACACTTAGACTAGATTGTCTGAGCAGAATTTAGGAAAAATACTCCTTGTAATGGTAATTCCCTAAAATACCAATGGCATTAAGATGAATAAAAAATATCTTGGGGACCTGAAACTGAGAGCATCTTTCTTGCTCTGATAGCTTCCATTTTTTCTTCCCAAGTACTTGGGAAACTAGCTGTTCAGTGCTTTTGGTAACAAGATGTTTATCCTTGTGGTGTTTCGTGGTTTATCCTAGCCACTTCAGTTTACTCTTTATTTGTTTATGTTCTGCTACTTCTGGTTACAAAGGGAAGGCAAGGCCCTCTAAACTCGTCACTTAAGTCTGTATGGGTAAATGGAACAATACCAGGGTGCATTCTTGGACTATAAAACTCAGTGGTTAGTATTACTTGGTTGTTAGAACAATCTGACAGGGCTTTGGACAGCGTCAGCCAGTATTCTCCTGAACAAATCCCGAGTGTGACTAGGGAGAAGGCAGGCTGAAAGATATACCCCTCTGCCAGCTGCATACTTTGAAGGGTAAGGGAGTACGGACATAAGCCGTTGTGTGCCAGCAGACAGTCCTGGCATGTGTAATTTACTGTTATAGCTCAGTCTTTGTCTTCTACGCCACCACAAACAGAAACTGTGTGAATCTGGGCACCTTTCCATGCTGAGGGCATATATATGAGGGGTTATATATCATTCGTATATTAGATTACTTCCAGGTTTCTCCTTTACTGCTGCGTGCTGTTGAAAGAGTAACTTTCATAGCTGTGATTGGGCTGTATTTTCCCAGAGCAAGGGCCACCAGGTGATGCTGGGAAATTCCTCAGTGGGCCGTGGTTTTGCATAATTGTCTAGACAGGATGTTTTGGGAATATAACCCCCTCTTCTGAATGCAATGTTGTGTTGGTATTTTGGTATTGCTACGTAGCAATAATATAGTTATTCATATCTCTTATAGCATGAACTTAATAACACTGATGTTAAAAGACGATAGAAAATTCATGAAAATCATGTGTGAATTAAAAAGGGAACATGTGCTGAAAGGGAACAAGGCAACTGCGTACCTGGCTTGTAGCAAGAGATCAGAAGTTTGGCATGTGAGTCCAGCTGGCTGCCAAGAAATATCACCCATGGCCCATTTTGGTTTTTGGGGTTGTTAGGATTGATGATGGTCACTGTTGGCCTTGCAGTGTGGAAAGACCATTCCAGGACTGTCATGTTATGTGTGCTTCTGTAGATTTTTCAGATTATGTCAAAAAATGGCATGGCGGGGGGGGGGGGGGAAACCCCAAACCAACAAGAGTATTGGTATCACACTTTCAGCCCTTGTTGACCAGAAATAAGGGACTTTGCAGTGGCAGAAAAATGAGACCTTTCCAAAGGCATGCAAAATGTCTGAGAAGAGCTTCCATCCTCTCCCAAAGCAGAGTGGTTGTTAACCTGGTCAAAAATTACCAAAATGTGCATTCTAATTCTTTAAATGGCTGCTCAGTGACTTTTTACATGGTGGTATAATTGATGGTGTCAGTTTTAATAAATAATTCAGTTGTTCTTTCTCTTTGATTGTGTAGCAGGATTTGTGGATAATAGAGGTCTGAGGCCTAAGTGTGACTGATGAGAATGGATGACATATTGTTATCAATCTTGTCACTTTTTACCACATGTAAAAACTGAATTTGAGTTATTGGCCATCCCATAGCATATTTTCCTCTCACTGTGTGTGGACCAAAAACATGCTCAGAAGGCGATTATTAAACTTGGTGTGCCTGAAATAACCAGTGCTAGTTACGTAGCTCCGGTGTTGGCTTTACTGATTTTGTTTATTTATTTACTAACTACATGGAGAGTGTGAAACTCACTTGTTTAGTTCTGAATGTCATTGTGTTTAATTTTCTTGTAGTTTAGCTATTAAAAGAAATTTACGCTTGTATTTACTATTCCAAAATCAAACTGTATTTGAACACTTCATGTGGTGAAAAAGAGCTTATTTGATTGATAATTATGATGAATGTTTTGTAATAAAATGACATAGTCAATACATTAACATGTTATAATAGCATTTCTTCTTCTGTGTGTCTTTGCTTGATATAAAGGTAACTATCTTCAGCTAACTTTCTCTGTTTCTGCCTAACTACCTTTTTCTTTTTCTTTCTTTGCCCCAGTTGTAGTTCATGTTTCATCAGCTTGGAGTCTCTTCTACTTGCTGTTCATCTTCAGACATAATAGGAATTCTGTTTGACTGTGCCCGATTCCTAGACATACCTTTGTGTTTGGTGATGTCCAGCAATCGAAATACTGTTGGATGTTTCTTTATTTGGGTATGCGGAGGGAGAGCAAGAGCCTGTTTCTATCCATTGTATTTCTTGTTTTTTTCTCATTGGAGATTTTTTTTTTTAATCACTTTCCCTTCAGGGTTCACTGAGCCCTGAATATGGTTGTAGCATGGTAAATATTATCTCTGCCCTACCAGCCTTTCCTCTAACCTAAAATATATCAGTTAATAATAATATCATGTAACTTCAAGTTTAACAAAGTTCTTCTCCTTTGAGAGAGAATATATTACTCCCTAATCAAATTGGTTCCCAAATGTAGTATAGTAGAAGCTTAACATCCTTTTAGATACGTTCCCATAAAAGAAACAAGAAGCTCTGCCTGAAGATGTGGAGTGGAAATCTTGGCTTATTGCACACACAGTGATTTCCCACCCACCCACCCCAGCCCAGGCCCGACTCCTCTTCCAGTATCAACTGTATTCAATCCAAAAGTTCTCCCTCTCAAAATAAACCTAAACTCTTCCCTACACCAGTTATTCCACTAAGCCGTTTGTCTGTAGCCCAGGGGATAGTGCTAGGGACACTCCAGAGCACACAGCTCTGCACTTTGCACCCCAAGCTTCAGCCTAACTCCTAAATATTGCTTCCAGATCCCTCCCAGCCCTTCCTCCATTGTCAATACTCTTAGGAACCAAGGGGACTAGTTCCCCTCCAGATGCTCTCTGGGATAGTACACAGATGCTAAGTCAGATCTGCTCCTTTGGTGCTGAGAGGGATGGTCGTCATATGGCATCATTAAACTAGCTGTGTGTTTGAGAATTAGCCCCCTGTCCCCTTTCCTTCCTACTGCAGGACCTTTTTTTCTCCTGAGCATCAGCAACAGGGCATAATATCCTAGATGTCAATTGCTCTGTGCTGTCGCTCTGACCCTCTTGTTGATGTATCTCTCTGTGTGTTTGGGTTTGGGGTGTTTTGGGGGTTTTTGTTTGATTGGTTCATGGTTGTGGGGTTTTTCATTTGGACCAACTATCTTCAAAGAACAGTATTTTTATTGCTAGCATCTATAAGCTGCCTGCAACAGGTGCATACGTGCTCTGCGTGTTACCATCATACATTAACTGAGAAATCTTAATTTGCCAAGTTGGTCTTAAATGATTGTATAACACCAAAGCATGCACCAGAAATTATTCTTGTTCATAGATTTAAATTTGTTGTGCCTATGCCTATGTGTGTTCCAGTAGAGGCCGCAAGGCTAGTGCACAGGTAGTACGTAAATTTTTGTTGTCTGAATGAGTTGATGCTTGATTACTTCCCTTCACTGTGAAAGATGCAAAGTACTAGAGCATGTTATGAAACTTCTGTTAAAGCCGAAACAAGCTTGTCTTTAGGATTAGGTTTGGATTTTATTAATGAGAAATCTGTGGAGCTGAATTTCACCTTTCGATGGGGGATATAGGATGGGAAGGCATTTTCATAGACAACTGAATATTAAAATAACTCAGAACACTGGCACAGATGAATAGACAATATTGCTAAATTGATTGCTACATGATGAAACTTTTTCAATTAAAATGAAATGCCAAGCGTGTGCTGTTTCAACAAGCAACCTCACCTCAACCTGTCTACGTTCATTCAACTTTGTCTATAATCCCGATTTACAGTTTGTCTTCTTCAGACTCAGTATTATAAAGCATAAATATCTTGAATAGATGCATTCGTGATACATTTAAAATAAATTCATTTCTAATGTGACTATCTGGAGGCTGGAAGCATTTCATCAGATATAGACCTCAATACTGTATTTTTCTACTTGATGTGTTGTTTCATTCACAAAACAGTATTTGTATTATTTGCAGACATCCTAGCATAATATTGGGTTTCTAGAAATAGCTAAATAGCAAATAAGATTATGTTTTTGTATGTCAGTCATATATACTCTGTACTGTTCTTTGAAAGGATAATGGAATAGTGCTCTGTGGCTTAAACTGGCTTAGCTTCTGAACTCTATTTTAAACCTTCATAGCAGTAAGCTTGTATGCTGTAATGTATACATCAGTACCCGTAATAAACTCTTGCTTACTAGCACTCTCTTGCTTGTTTCCTATTTTTACCAGTTGATCTCCAGGTTTTCGTGGTTTGTTTTTGGTTTTGGGTTTGGGGTTTTTTTTTGTTTGTTTGTTTGTTTGTTTTTGTGAGGGCAGTGGAGAAAAATGAGGAAAATAGGATGCTCTGTAAAAATAAATAAAACCCACAACTGTTTCACTTCTGTTTCTTTTAAAATCATAGCAAGTTTTGAAAATGTTGTTGCTTTTCTTTAAAGAACTAATGTTGGCTAAATCTGCCTTTTCTTCTAAAGGGCAGTATGATAAGTATTGGATGTCCCTGATTAGACACAGGTTGCAGTCTTTTCTTTGAAAAATCTTATGCTTTAGCCTTTCTCTCACAGCTGTAACTGGAAATACTTGTTACATCCCAGTTCTTGAACTAGAGTTAACTCTTCAGTTAAGCAGCATTGTAGTTTATTTCTCTCTTGTTCTTAAGTGGGGAAAAAAATTAAAAATACTGCAATTAAAGTGCAGCTGAATATTAGGAAACAAACATGGGGCAGAAAACCTCCCTCAAATTAAAAATGGCAGGAAAAGAAATATTATGCTGCTAAATTCTGTGTTTATTGATTTCCAGTTATGGAAAGTGCTGGTTACACCTGTATAAAAACATGGATATATTTCAGGCTGCTCTGTAACAACTATCTTGCCCTGCATCAAAACTGAGAGCTTCTTTCTAGTCAAGGCACTGACTTACTGTGCAGGTATCTTGAATCTGCCAAAGACGTGTACCATTGTATGCATATTACATAGAACTTTTAAAATAATTTCTGCTTCTAGAGGAGCATAGGAAGATGCTGCATGGAATTTTTACCAATCTGTATACACTCAGTCTTCTGGTCTGTGGTGTAATAGCCTGTGTCCATCCCCCTCCATCCTGTCCCCTATCCCATAATAATTTGGGCTGTCTATTTCTTGACAAGAAGATTTAGGTCTGGCCTGCGTTTATGATTCTCAGGTGTAGGTGTCCTGAGTAGTAGTCCAAGCTACTGATTATTTAATTCAGGATTGAACATTAGATTGACAGGGGATATCAGTGAAATAGATAGCTGTATAGAAGGGATAACTGATGTTACAGTGCTGAAACAAGTCAGGAACAGCTGAATAGGTTTCATTATGGGTAATCTGTCCGGGACTCCAGCACTTCAGCTGGGTACCCAGGAAATCATCTGCAGGTAGAATGGGGATCAGCCTCCCACTTCTCTTGGATCATAAGCCACTACAGGAATTGCCTTTCCACCAGGAGAGGAGTAGGAGAGGAGTTTGTCTCAACCTGTTTTTTATGCTAGATACAATTACTGAATCCTTAGAGTTGCAGCTCGCATTCATTGGCCACCTTTATTTTTGCCCTTATTTCTTCCTCCACACACTTCTTGCACAGATGCTGTATATTGTTCCAAAGTAACATGGTGTGTCCTTCTGTCCTCTGTGATTTTTCACGTTTTGCAAAGGAACTGCACAGGGTCAGGTGTTCCAAAGCCTTCATCTGTTGTGGAGCTGATTAGCGTTAGAGCTAATGATAGGTATTTTTGCTGATAGTGCTAAATGCAGCTCAGTGTAAATAGATCTGACTTTGCTTTTTAATACAATGTGAACAGAAAAGAAAGGGCTCCCTTTGAAACGCGGATGATTTCAGCATTAGGATGTATTAGTGAAATGGTAGTGTAGAAGCAATGTCTGCTGACTTCTGATTAGGTCAAGTAGTATATCAGTGTTTAGAAGACCTATGGGTTTTATGCATGAGTATGCCTCAAACTGATACTTAGCTTCTGTAAAATGGCTTTATTCTAAAATGAAAATACTTTCTTACATAGAAACAAATTTGCATTGATCAGAATGATGTATTTTGAAGCTGCACTTTCTAAAATTTTACATCTTTTTGTTACTCCCCAAACCCCTAAAATAAACAAAGGTATCTTGTATTAAATAGCTGTATTTTAGCAGGATTTAGCATGCAAATGTTTGAGACGGAAAGTTTATAATGCCTTTTATCCTTTTTATGCTTATCTATTTTAAGTAGCTTCAGTGCTCTGTGAAGACAAAGGCACGGGTGTACATGCCACTGATAATAGACAGTGTGACCGTATCATGTATGCTTCCTTAATAATGTCTGACATTATCAGATTGATTAACTCGGCAGGGGGCTTTAATCAGATTTAACTACTGTTGGCAGCAGTACACTGGCAGAATAGTAATACATCAGGGACTAATATTGAACTTTTTTTATAAGCTGTATTAAACATGAAACTCAAAAATGTACCATAAAAATTATCATTATTTCTAGTACTAATGCAATGAGAAGTGAAACCTGCACATTGCTCAGACAATCTCAGATCTCTTTTTTTTATCATGTTTTCCCAAATTTTCTGTTGTCATCAGTTCCAAATACTAATCTTCTTCGGAGTCTCTTTGGTAGTTAATGGGAGCATATTTTAAATGTAGCTATTTTTTTTTTAAGATTCAAAGAGCAATAAATTATTTGAGGCTAAATGACTTAAGCAGAAAAATAATAAGAACATTTTGTAGCTACAGATTTAAACGTGTGTATGTGACAAAGTAATCATGGTTGGGTTTTCTGCTTTGTCCTTTTCAAGTCAAATGCCTTAGCATGACACTTTGCTTTAGTTTCATTTGATGCAGAATACTCACAGCATTAATAAATAAAATGCAGGCCTCAAAGATGTTAATGTAACATTCATTTTTAGATCAATAGGTCAAGAGGGACAACTGTGACCATCAAGTGTGACCTTCTGCCTATCATGTGATATTAAGACTTTTCTGAGTTCATTCCTGTTTGAACTAAAGCGTGTCTTCTTGAAAAGACTGACTTCTAGTTGAAATAAATTAATGTCCTTGGCTGTTTGGTTCAGCAATCAGTTATTCTTGAGGTAGATCTCACCCTGGATTTGTTTAACTTCAGATACTACGTTTCACTCTGTCTTCCGACCGTAGTTAAAATACAGTAGAAACATGTTACTTTTACCTTATAGTTGAAGTATTTTTAAAGTATAGTTAAATGCTGATTTTGCTGTTGATACTTTGTGTTTTCCATTAAATTCCCATACTTCGTGTTTCTCCATTAACTTTTTCTTTGAAAGCAAAATAATTCAACTTCCCGGAGTGTTCTTGTTCTAAAGTAAGCTTTTCAGGTTTTAACTGTTTTCATGTTAAGATGCTTGTGTTCAGCTGGTTGTTGTGGCACATTTATGAGTCTTCCTTCCTGAATTAGATTTTCTTGTTATTCTGAAAGTACATGTTGCATTTTTGTATCTTCCATGGAAGACTGTGTGTTGCTTCATATTCCAAAACCTGCTATTTACTTGTACTTGTCTTATCGAGGCGTTCAGGTTGCTTTACCTAGGCAATTCAGGGTTCTCCATTTCCTCCCATCTCTCCTGAAGCTGTAATTGTTATCAGTGATGATTTAGTTTACTTCAGGTCACGAATACAAATGTGAAACCCCTGAGCACCAAGACCTGATATTACATGTTGCTCCTAGACTGTTGCAATTCCTCCTGTTCCAACCGAGTGAAAAGCCCTGCCATCTTATTTTCTGCCTTTCTTATATGGCAAGAGGGTTGAAAGAGTACGGCCTTCTCTCTCTTCCTTCCTCTCCTCATATAACGTCTTCCAGATTGCAAGTCTTAGATGACTGACATCCCATAACTGATAGGCTAGACTGAGCTGTGCTTAAAGAATCATATCCTCATTAGAATCTTGTTTTCAAATTTTCAGGAAAATTATTTATAAATAGCCTTCATATTGCTAAATACATAATTGGAAGAATAAGTTAGTCTTTAATTTGTGGAGTCTTTAGTGTCCTGTCTGGTTTTTTTTGTTTCTGTTTCAGATTCTAGGTAATAGGTGCTACAGGAGTGAGCTTTACAGAAGAGGGAATGAGGCAATAGACTGTTGCCTAGACAAATCCTTATTTATGTTTCAACAGTCTGGCAGATCTTCAGATTCAGAGAGGTTCATGTCTGCCTGTACTATCATTGCTGAAATAGAACAAAATCATTGGGTTTAGGTAACAAAGTTATAAAATTGTAACGCAATATGCAAATAACTTTATAGAAATCTAATTTAGGAATACCAAACTTCTTGCTCCAAATGTTAGTGATGGTTGCTGAAGTGATATTACAGCTACTGCAATCATACTGCTGCTTTGCTGAGTTTATAATAGAAGCGTCTCAGGCAGTGACAACTGCGTGTGCTTCATTAGATATCACAGAGAAATTCCATTTATATAGTGTAAGCAAGCAAAGAGAAATGGTTTGGTATATATTTGTAGTTACACAGGAAAGCACTGTTGGAGACCTATAAATAGATGAGCATTGATCACTATAGAAGAGTTGAAAGAGAATCAATATTAACATACATTCGGACAAATCAAACCAGCATGTGAGCACTTCAAAAATATTGTGATTTCAATAAGATGCAGTAAGAACTATCAAAAGTGCCGATAGTTCTCCAGTATTTCTGCATACTTGAGGGGGAGGGAGGTGGGAAAAATAGTGTTGATGGCTATGTCAGGCACAAAGAGGAAATACTTCTGAGAACAAGCAAATGTTTAAGCAGAATGTTACTAACATTGCAGTAGACTTTCTCATTTGGCAGTCATGTAATTTATGACAACGTATATTTAAGAAGCAATTGCCCAGGAAGGCAGGAAGGCAGCAGATTATAAAAACGTGCATAAAAATGTTTTTTTTTGTTGTTGTTGTGGGTTGTTGTTTTTTTCCACATCCAATACTTGTTTGCCAGTTTAGTGCCTCCGGGGCTGCCTTGCAGATCATGAAGGTATTTTGAAAGTGCTTTTGGATGACATAATTTTACAGATTACTTTCCTTGCATGTGACAGAAAAATACAGCTCCCTGGCACTCTTACAATAGATCAATTCGTTACCAATCTGATAGGAATCTGCAAGTCCTATAGGGAGTGCTTATATGTATTTACTGTGAACTAAAGAAACTGTATTATTTACAATTCTCATTTGTTGTTTCATGTCTTAATTCTCTGTTTTACTTGGGGCCTAATTAAATTGGTTTGTGGATCAGACTGAGTCCCCAGATTAAAAATAAATATACAAATAACGGTGGTGAATCAAACAAACCTTTTACAGACATGTATTTCACATAGTGTTATGTGATTCCTATACCGAAATTAGTATTTCCAGGTTTTGTAGTTACTATTTTGACTTGTTCAGGATAGATTTGAATAGCCCTGACTGCTTAGGGTCTCCTCACTATTATCCGTATGGTATTTTTACCAGGTCAAACTTATTTAATTTAGCACAGGAAGCTACACTGAAGGTGTTCAGATAATCCAGTGTGGTGTAGCGTGGATTCATTTGTCTTCAGTAAGGCAGAATAAATAACATATTCTCTGAAAGAACAGAGAAGATGCACTCACTACTTTACAATGTAACGCATGGGATGCAAAGATTGATTAGTCACGTAGTCATGTTCTCTGCTTGCTGGTGGATGTTTTGCACCATGTCCCCATGAATATCACCTGCACTGGGGAGAACAAAATAAATCACATTACCAAGATAAATTAAAAAATACAAGTAATAAACCAGTGAATTCAGTTATTGCAAAAAGAACTTCATGTATGCATCAGACCAGCCAAATAACTAACCAGCTACTTAAAATTACTGAAAGGTAGTGTATTATCTCTACTAATAAGGGATTTCAGGGAAAAGCCCAGTTAGAGACATTCCTTCCTTGCCGCTTAGATTTTTGTAAAGGATTTTTGCCTTTCCTGTCAGTCGCTAAATGAAAGTATCTTATGAATTTGAAGCTCCACTTGCCTCTAGGAGCTGGAAGGAATAGGTTGTCCAAGGTATTTTGGAGCCTGTGAGGCTGAGTGCTAGGTTTAGATCACTTGCTTCTTTTGCAGCCTGGCTGCTGTTGCTTTAAACAGGGATTTTTAAAGTCTTTTACACAGTTCCCCAGGGTTATCTGGGTTATCCTGAGTTATCTCTCTTTCCAATGAGTCATTGCTACTACTCATGATAAGATATTTTTTTCACAGGTAAGACTTCTGTTCAGATACTTATTATTAGTTTGGTTTTGGCATATGACTGAAGAAAAGAATCACTTAAAAAACAAAAAAAAAAAAGTTTATTTTCATTCTGCTCCTGTGTGCAGCCAGATAGAATTTTCTTTGGGAATACAGCCTTACTGGTTTACAGTTGGTTATTAAGTTTATAATTGGAAAATTACATTTTTGCCATAGAAAGAGAGGAAGCTATTTTTGCTGCAAAATGTAATTATTTTTCATAAAAACAATTATTGAGTTAGATGACAAAGTGGTTATAAACCATTTTCCACTTGTCACTACTATTCAGAAAAGTGCGTTTTTACAGCCCTATTGCCATGGACCATCAAATTTTGTTCTAAGCAGTTGAGTTGGGACTCAAAGATAGGGCAAATAAATCCTGGAAATATAATCCCAAATAAAAGATTATACACTTTCTAGTAGGATGGAGGGCTCAATTTATTTAGTGTCTCAAAAATAGCAGAACTTTATATCTGACGACAAAGCTTGTAATTGTCAGAGAAAGCAACAGTAGTCTCTTGTTCAAGATCCAGGGGAAAAAATAACTGAATATGAAAGGACAAAGAATGAAAGCAAACAGCTCTCATCAATAGCTGTGCTGTAGTGATCAGCGTGCTGTAGATGTGTAGAACAGGTCGTCGTTCCTCTAAAGAAAGTGGCATTTTCACTCCAATATTGAAGTGAATACAGCAAAGAAATACATTGACAAGATACTTCATATGGGAGTAGGTCTTGCATCAAAAGGAAAGGTTTTCCTTTTGCCATTAATTATCTATCTAAACCAACTGAAAATAATTTCTGATAATTTGGGTCAGATCATTGCAGCAGAATTACTAATTTTAATAATTCTTTTAGAAATTAGAAATACTTTAATCCACATTAAAGCTGTGAAATAGTGGAACAGTCATTACTGTGTCAAACTGTTCCATAAATTTGGGCATTGAACAATGTCAAATGTCAACAAGTGAACAAAAACGAAAAAAGGTTCTGCTGTTAGGAGGGGGAGGGAATTACTTTTATTTTAGTAGTGTGGTAATCTTGAAGATAAAATGCTAATTTTTATTTGGAATAAAGAAGCTGTTAATTGCTTTGTAGAATACTATTGAAAATCCATTAATGTACGAGAGAGCAAAATCGATTATGCATCTGTTCACGTTTACTGATCCTTGGGAAGAATGTCACTATAGATTAGAAGAGTTCTGTCATGGGATCTACAATCTGTATTCTTCAAGCTTTATTAAAAAAACAGAGAGAAAATGTCTTGCAACGTCAGTCAAGGCACACCATATCCATTAACTTTGCAAGGACGTTGGAATTATGTTGTATTGTCATAAAAAGTGCTAAATTTTTCCTCCCTTGGGAAAATGTATCAAGAATTTGTTGGTATTTTACCTCAACTAAATAACCAATTCCTCCCTTCAGTGGCTAGGAAGCTTACTTCGATAGCTGGCTCTAAGCAAGGGTAAGCTGATCTGATCTCAGCGTTGTACAGAAGTATTTATTGTAAAGATTGCAACTGTGGCAAAAGAAACAGCTCATAGGAGAACTGTGTGGGTGAGAAGATGATTGCAAATGCTTAGGGAGGGAGACAGACATTAAGGCCGTCTTTTTGTGTGTTTTTGTTAACAATCTTGGACTTTCTGAGAGTTCTCATAGAACTAAAAACCGTGTCCACCCAGGAAGCAATCACCATTTGTACATAAAATGATGGAGCTAGACAAGGGTTCAGGAGGAGGTAGGCATGGATGGCTGCTTACCACATTGATATTGCTTTCTTCAAATTTACACCAATAAAAGTGCTTTAAGAGAATGAAAACCAGAGTAGGAAATGAAAACTGTAGTAGCATGTCTAATATATGCATCACTTCTGTGTTTTTTGGTGTATTCCTTTTTAATTCTGAAACAAATCTCAGCTGACTTCCCTGCAGCTCTGTGAAGTTCCAGGTCAGGGTTGAGAATTCTTAATTGGGATCTATTTTAATCACCCATTTAGCTTAAATAAACATATTCCATCATGGACAATTCTAAGTAGCTTACTACAAGTAATATAGTTATTATGTAATTTTATACTGCAACTATTTCAAAACTATAGTGCTTGGCTTTTATATACTGTTGTTTTAAATACTGACAAAACAAAAATTTAAATAATCACCTGAAAATGTTAATTGATTTTTTTCATACACTGAAAGACACACTAATAAACCTAAAAAGTAACATATAGAGATGCAGATCTAAGTAGCTTAAACAGTGTTTCAAGTAGTTACAGCTTTAAAGTATATTTCAGCCAAATTAAAGTATTTTCTTCAATTAAACATTCTAAGTACCAATACTGTATTGTTTGGGGCTTTGAATGTTACAAATCTTTTTATCAGTTACACCGTTACCCTTTAATTTTTTTACTCAAACCATTGGCAGTATTCAGGGTTGCCAAGATGCCTTTTGGGGAAAATTAATGTTTCTTTGGCATCACTTTATGTACAAATCTTGTAAAGAAGCATCTCAACAATGAGGAAAACATTTTCAATAATTACAAGTTCCTCTCTATTTAATTTTTTTTCCATGGAACTGTTCTACTTGGACTTTCTAGGCTACTGTGGCAATCCTAAGAATTGTTATTCTGCTCAATGCTGAGGAGTGCCCAGGTCTCTCTGGGTCAGCATGCAAATTTCACTAACAGATTCATTAAGAGGGCAGGTTGCATCCCCTGCTGCAGTTTACCCCTCTGTTCAGATAAAAATTGCAAGACAGTGTCAGGATGTATTTTTGTGATGGATACTGTTACTAAGCTTTGGGAGCAGGTGGAGTTGGTTTAGTTTTTAAACTTTCATCCTGTTTCAGACGGAGTATCAGTGGACAAAAGCATGTCAATTACTTGTACTTTCATCCCTAGAGGGAAGTAACAAAAACAAGTATTGATTGCTCAGTTAGGCTAGTCAGGGGACTCAGGTCTGAAAATAGAACTAGCAAGAAACAGGAGGCAGAAAAGGCATGGACAAAAGAAAGGAACAGATAGGAATGTTTTCTTTGCAGATGAGCGCTTGTAATTGCGTAACAAATCACAACAAGAACTGGCAGTGGAGAAGGGAGGGGGAGACAGAAAGCAATGTGTATAGGCTGGGATCTTGTTTTCTGAACCTTAAAATTATTCAATTAGGAAATAGTGAAACCCACAGGGAAGCGGTGAAGTGGGTGTTTCACTGCTTTGTCTAGAGCTGTGCATATCCTCTACTGCTTCAAATACAGGCAGAATGGTTTCTAGGTGGCTCTGCGTAGTGCCCAAAATGTCTGTTTGCTGAACTTCTGTGTGTGCGTGTCTCGAGAGGTGAGCTATAAATGCAGTGTCTGCAAGGAGGAAGCTCTGGTAAAGTGTGACTAGACTGCTGAAGCATCTGTGAGCCAGCACCTAAGGTCGTCTTTTCTTGAAGGATTTTCAGATAGAGCCTGTGTCTCCAGGAAGCCTGCCAGAGAGGATGAATCAATACTGCAGGCCAGAGCGCACAGTCCCAGCTGCAAGCAAAGAAGTTTTATCAGGGCGACGGGAAGCACGCTATTTGTGCTTTTCTTGGAGTATCCTTAGCACCCCGACGTTTTTCTCTGCCAATGACCGTGATACCAGAGGAATGTCAATCCACACCTGGATCCCTCAGGTAGCATTCAACCTCCAGCAAGAGCCCGTGCAGCTCTACCTCTAGTTAGCTTTTTACAAGCTGTGGTTGAGCCAGTGGTTCATATTGTTCTTGAATTGCGCACTTCAAGAAGCTTAATTATCTCTTACATTTATTCCAGATAGAGTATGCCTTGCCCACCAGCTCATACAAGATTTTACCTGATTTTCATCCTCCCAGGATGTCCTGGGAGTGTAATAATTAACACAGGCGTTATAGTTGAAGGCAACAAAGTAATCTGTTAGTCTAGTGATACAGCAGTGCCTTCAGATGGAGCGAGTTCCTCCTTACTGCGTTAACTTCTTTCCTTATACGTGCTAAGCACACTAAAATGAGCTATTTCAAAATGTTAAGTTTGATCTTTGTGCAAGTCATGCTGCTGCTGATTCAACTGGATTGTTCAACAAAATAGTAATGGCACCCTGGTTAATGAGTTAAACGTGCCATTTTAAAAAGCTGTGTTCTTGCAATCAATAACTGGAGTTATTCTATTGAGTATACCATTATTTTTCTTGCTTCTTGTTAAGCTTAGACTCAGGTAGGGGTTTAAGCACACTTGTAGAGTAACATTTATTTTATGAATCCATCTTGAATTAAGTGTATCGCAAAAATGAAACAAGGTATAAGGGACAAATGTAGATATTAAAATTACAGTGCCAGTTTTGCAAAGGATTGTTCAAACTCTGAACCAGTTATATGGTGTCAAAGGTAGCATTTGCACACTTAGTTTCAAAATGTGATGCAGCAATTACATGTTTTGTGTTGCAATCTTTATGCTTGAAGTCAACCTTATATTCTCCAAACAAATGGATTGAGAAACAACTGCCTGAACATATAGGGGTTACAGAATTAGTGCTTTTGAGAGAAGTGATTTAACCAAAGGACTAAAGATCCTGCTCTCATACTTAGGTAATTGGATTCAGTCATGCTATTAACAGCATAATTGTCTATTTATAATAGCACTTAGATTTCACTAGATAAGAACTGATTCATACCAGCAGAAATGTCATTTTGAGATACCTAGTAGTACTACGTGTTACTACTATGTAACAAAAATGGAAAAATCTATATACATACGGGCTGCATCAAAAGAAGCGTGACCAGCAGATCAAGGGAGGTGATTCTGCTCCTCTACTCTGCCTTTGTGAGATCCCACCTGGAGTGCTGTGTCCAGCTCTGGAGCCCTCAGCGCAGGAAAGACATGGACCTGTTGGAGCGGGTCCAGATGAGGGCCACAAAAATGATCAGAGGGCTGGAAGCACTGCTGCAATGAAGGCAGGCTGAGAGTAGTGGTTATTCCACCTACAGAAGAGAAGACTCCGGGGAGACCTTATTGTGTGGCCTTTCAATACTTCAAGGGGGCTTAGAAAAAAGATGGAGAGAGGTTTTTTACCAGGGCCTGTAGTGATGGGACAAGGGGTAGTGGTTTTGAACTAAAGAGGGTAGATTTAGATTAGATATAAAGAAGAAAATTTTACAATGAGGATGGTGAAACACTGGAAGAGGTTGCCCAGAGAGACAGTAGATACCCCATCCCTGGAAATGTTCAAGGTATGGTTGGCTCTGAGCAACCTGATCCAGTTGAAGATGTCCCTGCTCATTGCAAGGGGGTTGGACTAGATGACCTTTAAAAATCCCTTCCAACACAAACTATTCTATAATTCTATATAGATGGATTTTTTTTTTTAATCTCCAACAGCAAACATATTCCTTAAATGTATGATATCGATCAAATCTTATCATATTTATTTTAAAAATAGTAATTAATACATAGTATTATACAGTATTGTTGCATTTTTACACTGGCTTGCAGTTCAGCTCTTCACTTGCTTCAGGCTGGGTTAAAAATCATAAATCATTTTTTAATTATGGCTTGTTTAGGGTTTTTTTGGTCCTGTGGTTAAAAAGCATAAATGATATTTAATGTGTCAATATTGTGACTCTGTCCTGCTTAGTATCTCCACAAAAGTAGCACAGAAAGGAAATATCCTGTTTTCAAAAATGGCTTCTGCAAATTCTCTCTAAGGACTTTTTGTAACAAAATTACTTAAAGTATTCCAAAAGTTTAAAAAAAGCTTTGGTGTTCTGTAAATAAAGTAGGTGGCCAAAATAAACTAACTAGGTTAGCAGTGGTTAACTGGCCCGATAAAACAACTTTCATGAACTCTAAGCAAGTTTTTACTGAGCCTTTTATTCTTCTTTATTTTATTTTAGTAAATAAAAACTGAAAAAAATAACACAGGTAGTGTGAGGTAATAATAAACTTTTAAATACTGGTTATTTTCAGTCTGCATGAATATTCTCCTCAAAGTACTTTGTCCTGTGAGAGGAAATAGGAGCCATGTCTTTCATGCATGAATTTCATGAATCCTGGGCAAATGCTTGGATCTGTAATCTCGGCCATTCGGGAGAGTACTTTCCCTTGGTGCCGATAACTGTGGTACTGTGGACTCTGCTGATATCTGGGGGGAAGCCCATTAGCAGTCTTCAAGTGTAGAAGATGGGAAGCATCTGCTCCCTGTCGTGGGTTGTTTTCCCTCCGTGTGGAGCAGGTGCAGCAGTGGCTGGTGTCATGGAAATTTGCAACCGGCCTGTGCCAACTGAGGAGAGAGGCTAGGGCAGAGTTGAAAATTACAAGGGGAAATACCTATTCGTCTGCTGGAGCTGTCGCAGCCGAACTGGGACACCCCAGCTGTGCTTTTACACATTCAAATGTTCAGGTACAACACGATTTGACTAACCGCTAGCACTCACTCTAGTGAATACTAATCACAGTAAAACTTGGTAAAGCAGCTCTATTTTTACAGTGTTTTTGCTGTTTGTCTACTGATTCAGACATCCCTGGCGTCAGTCTTGCTAGAGTCACTTATCTGTGATGCCAGATGGCGCTGGGAGGGTTTCAACGATGTGTTAGAGGGACTAGGATGATGAAGTTATCTTGATTGTCCAGGGGTATCCTTTATGGACAGCTCTAAGCTTTCAAGAAGCAGACTCCTTATTTCCAGTGCCAGGCTGTTCTCTAGTTTGCTTCACTTCAGCATGAACAATACCAAAGTCTATGGTAAAATTCCACCACTTCATTCCAAGACTGTGTATAATGTGGACTAATATATGCATATAGTAACAAAGTTAATATGCTTTCATGCTATAAGGACTAGTTGATACAGTAGTTAGGGAAGGGAATTTTGATAACGCTAGTGGGAAGTAGTTCTCCTTTCTTACCTGAAAGAAGGTTACATGCACAAGGGCATTCTGAGTGCAGCAGTAACTTGTGTCAGCCCTTCGCGCAGAGCCTGTGGCTTTCACAAGACAAGTCTGAAATGTGGAAGCAGTGCATCTGACTAAAGGCCAGCAAGGAGAGGAGTAACACGGACCAGGAAAGCCTCCAACAGCGGACCTAGTCTGCTGTTGTAATTGTCTGTGCTCGCTCCCTCATTCCCTTGTGAAACTATCTAGCTCTTTGGAGTGACTGTTCGGATAGTTTACCTCTCTTCTGAATTTGTTCCAAAATTTTGGCTTAATTGCACCTCTCAAGATGATTAAGCAGGCCTTTCTAACATCACCTGTACTTCACAAGCAAAATTAGAGTTGGGTTGGATCGTAAATACAGAAGAGATGGCTCGCCTGATAAAATGTGATGCCCTCAGTGTCTGTATGATGCTGTTTTCTACTCCAGGCTGCTGGCTTTTTTCTTAACTAATCCAAGAAGATTTCACTTGTTTTAATACCAACCACAAATGTCAGATAATGCACTGAATTTTAACTCTGATTTGAATCACTCGTGTAACAAACAAAAATTGACTGCACATGAAGTGCTGTGTGTTTGCTTAATTTCTTAGTGCAGGCAGCTCAGCTATAACTATTTCTATTATAGTGATGTATATGTATAGTTCTGCATATATGTATGTGCAGTCTGTATAAATGTGGGTTTGTATCCATTCTTCAATCCCAAAGTAATGAATTTATTTTAAAAAAAAAAATAACTGGACTTTCTGTTTTAAGCCTTCAAATACACCTTACAAATTCTGCACTGAAGGTTTCTTGGTTTTATCATTTTCCAGTCCAGACATTTATTTTTCTTCCTATTAACTTTTTTTTAAAAAAATAATTTAGGGCAAGATTATTGCCCGTGATACATAAGATCTGGCTTGTTTAGGCTGGCTGCAAATTCCGTCTACCCTGTTTGGGGAAGAAAACTTCATATTGACTATAACGCTGCACCCCCACGCCATGATCCCTGTGGTGGAAATGTATCTGCAGTGCTTTTGACCTCTGATTTTGGCTGCCTGGTACAAAATGACGGGCAGGAAGAGAACGGAAGGGGCTTGTCATCTGTTGTAAGTCAAAATAGTTTCCAAACATGTTTTTTGGCCTGGAGAGATGTAGAATAAAGAAAGTACTGTTCCAATCTGTGTGCCGCTACTCTGCTACTTTGAACAAGTGCATTAGAGAGCCTGTACACTGGTGAATGCTATCAGTCCTAGGTGGTATTAAAGACGCTCATTGGAGTAGGGAACCAAGAATGGTAAACTCCCTTTCAATGGTCCATTCTGTTGATAATTTTGTGCATGTGTACACATATATACACGTGTATCTCAGTAGCTCGTTTGCTGATGTGTTTATTCATCGTAGATAGTAAATGCATTAGCTACAGTTGGTGTATTAGTTAACTCTAGCTATTAGCTATAGTTTGTTACAAAACCTGCTTTGCTAATTCACCTCCGTATTAATGAGCTCTGTTGCAAGTTTCAGGCTTATTTTGTTTGGCTTTGTATTACAAAATTGTAGTTGTCAGCTTTATTAAATCAAACACCCTAATTTTTTAGCAGTTGTCAAGTATTTGTGCAGTTACCTTCTCTGCACAGTCATGTTGAAGATGCTATTTATGCAGTAGGTGCCCTTTGGCTAATAAAAATACAATGAAATGAAGTGCTTTAATATCAAGATGATGCATTTTTGCCAGACCTGTGACCAGTTCAATGTTTTCCTCATGTTTGTCATGAAGACATTAGGGTAACAAAACCAGGGAGCCCTCTTGTATATGTATCTCAGTGCTAGTGAAACAAACTTTTAAACATCTTAAATCTCTAACATGTAAATTGAAGTGATTTAAGGGTATGGATTTACAGGGTCAATAGTTTCAAAAAAAGACAGCTAAGGTGGAAGTAGTTTGTGTTCTCTTCTTTTTATCTTTTCTTATGTGGGTATGACTTCATAATAGAGCTTGTGAATGCTTCTTGTAATTTAAAGTGTGTTTTATAAAATTAGCATTTTAAAATGCTGCAATGTTAATTTACTGTTCTATTTATGATAAGAAAATAAATCTATACTACTTGCCCAGTAGCATGATAGACAACCATTCTTTAATCTGAAGTGGACATCCTTTGATATCTGACAATAAATCTGCTATAATTTCCTTGCTTGTCTCAGAAAATTCTTAACAGGTGTCGATTTTAAAAAACAAATACATGTAATCCATCAAAAGAAGAGACCAATTATGGAGATTTCAACTTCAGTTCCTCTGAAATGTCCACACCTTTACACTACATTTTCATAAATCTGTGTTTGGGGACTTAAGATGCTGTTTTAGACAGTTTGATGGATTGTTATAAGGTGGCAGTAGGTGTTTTCTGGTGAATGGCTGGTCCCACTCCTCAGACAGCTGTGGTGGGGCTGCCTGCCCCCCTGCCTGCCCCCCTGCCTGCCCCCCTGCCTGCCCCCCTGCCTGCCCCCCTGCCTGCCCCTGGGCTGCAGGGCTTGGCCCCCTTCTCTGTCTGCTTCCCTTGCTGCTCGGGGGGTGGGGTGGTGATTTGGAGGAGGGGCCCTGCTGCCCGGCCAGTCTGCTCTCAGCTGGTCACCTAAAACCAGCTCCGCTTCATAAAAATTAATTAAAATAGCTCAGAGGGAAGACATGAGTGACCTGTTCTGAAGTGCATTAGGCCTCCTTTTCTATTTTAGGGGTGGAGGTAGGAATCTGGCTGAGAGAAACCCTTTTAGTGGGACTTTAACTTTTGCTTTTAGTTACAACTGACATTGAAAGCCAAGAGGTTGAGGGGGAACAAGAACCTTGAAAAGGACGCTGCATCCCTCAGGCCCATGGAATTGTACACGACTCGTCTGACCCGCATCGGGAGAGATGACGGCAGCTTCGCGCTGCCTCCAGCCTCTGACAAATGAGTTCTGGCAGATCGTAGCTCAACAGCTTTAGGTGTTACCATCTCCAGATGCTTCTGATCTCTCTGCTGGCACTTACTACCTGGGAGAGGGCTGCCCTTTGACAAAAATGATTTTGCCACCGTGATGCTGTGCTGTAAAATGCTGGGGTCAGTATTCAGGCACATGCCCTGCTTTCCTGTGGTCAGAGAGCTGTGGATGGGTTTGTCTCAAACTCTTTCTACTACATATACCTAAGCTCATACATGCAGCTAGACCTTCACTAGGAATTTACCTCTAGTCTTCTGTTAAAGTGGGCGCTAACACTCATTCACATAAAATGACCTGTCTAGTTTTCTGGCTTTTAGCTGGTATGTATCATTAGTCCAAAGTCCAAACTTTGTATTTGCAGAAAAATAAATACAAGTTAATGCTGGAATACTGACTTCTTCCCAGAACAGGAAATATATCGAAGTAAAGAGCATATCTGTATTCCTTAGAGATGATAGAAGTATTCTGTTTCAGTAAACATGGCAGAAGGTTACTAATCAAAATAGGAAAAAGTAGTGGATAGATTGCTTAGTCATTTCATTTGCTCTGAAAATTTTGCTGGCATATTGTGTATGTTCAGGCATACGTTTTCTCAACTTCACTACTCCTGGTTTGCTGCATTATAGCACTGTTCCTTCATCTATAATGATAAGCAAGCAAAGAAATTTGGAAAGCTACTAATGGAAGGGTAGTATGGTTCAGACAAGCTGCTACCGCTTTATGGACAACTGGCTTTCTCATTTTGCCCCTGATGGGGAAGCACATCATTTCTCTGCTATGTTCGGTTCTTGTTCCCTTGCCACACTTGATAGGGTGCCTGCAGCCAAGCCAACATGACATCAGATCATCTGCTGTCATAAAATGTTATTAGTTTTTTTAAAAACACTTAATTCACATTAGATTTTTTTAATACATAAGATACTTTTGCTAATATTTGTTCTCTAATATACATACTCTTCTGCATACATAAGTATTGAATACGTAAATTGAATGTTGAATACGTAACCTATTAGAAGAGGGAGGCTGTTGTGCAGAGTGTACAGCAAAAAAATAAATGAACATTGTAAAGCCTAGTTTCAAGGAAGGCAGTTTTTAAGTTGGAGTATGCATGTTAAATTATAAATGGTGTTATTAAAATAAGTCCAGAACATTATATTTAACTTCCTAGTGGTCATCCCCACCCCCCAACGCAGACAGGACAAAAGGATAAACTGAAGTGATTACTGCTTCATGTGCAGCCTGTTCTGTTTTTCTGTCATGTAATTGCCAGGAATGTTGTTGTTGATCACTTTTGCAGCAATGACACATTAAGGTCTACTGAATTAGCCAATTAAGCAATTTATATTTATGTAAAGAATGCAACTGGCTATATAAAATATAATCAACTGATGTTGTGTGGTGCTTGTATCTTTGCTTTCTTAATAATTAGGCAGCATCCATGCTTTCAGTGCAGAGTGAATATATAATTGGACAAGGTAAATAGTCAAGCCATTATGCAATTACTCATGGTTTGGGTATATCCTCAGTTTTTGCAAGACTATTCACCTACTAGCTGCTGTCTACATCACTATTAACCCTATACATTCTTCTTGTGTCAGTCTCCTGACTTAAAATTTTGATTCATGTTTTTGATATTTATCAGACAGATAAGTATATCTGGTTTACTGTGTATTTTGAGAAGTTTTCAAGAGTTCAATTTGTCTGGGGTTATAGCTTGCATGAAAAAAAATTCCTAAAAGTCCTACTCATTTTTAACAGATCCACACCTGATATTGTGACCCAAAATAAGTGAAATTATTTGTTTATATTAATATTTGGGTTTGTAGGCCATTTGAAGTGGGTTTCATAATCAGAACTGTGGTCAGATCTGAAAAAGCTTGTTATTCTCCGTCCTCTAGAATTAATTTCAAGAGAACAGTGAAATAGCAACAATAACTGTTTTATTTAATGTTATTATTGGTGCAAGAATAATGAAACTGAAAAAAATAATGAAAGGATCATTTAGCTTCAGTTCTGACTCATACATCAAGAAAATTAACACCCCCTTACTTTCAGGTTTTTTTGTAGTATAGAATTCTATTTTAGTCATGCTAAAAGATTTCTGTGATGCTGCATCCAATAACTTGCATTGCTATGAATAACCCTCAGCCATTCTGGAGTTCAGTTTAATTTCTTTGACACTAGTATAAATTTGACTTGATTCTTTGGAGGATTTAAGAGATTCAAAACTTTGAACATACCAACTCTTAAAATACCACTTTTAACTATTATTTTAAACTTTGTGTTTCTAGCCTTGCAGGTGCTCAAGTGAGTATGTGCTGTGATGTTTGTGAATTAAGGTCAGATTTCTAAGTTCACCTGATGTATTCTGGAAAAGTACGGAACAGTTTCCACCAGTTAAACAAAGCCTGAATATGGTTCTTCAGTGTGAAGTAAGGACTACCAAAGAGCTGATATGATAGCGTTGAGTAAAATCACCTGTTTCATAAGGAGGTAGTAGTTCTCCACTTTTTCAGATACAGGAATTAATGAGCATCAAATGAAATTAGCAACTGACTCATTTATGGATGGTTTCACAAAATACCTATTTAAGCTAGGGAAGTCCTTTCTGACAGTTGCTGTGGAGGCTCAAACATTACATGGAATCAAGGAGAGAGTGGAAAAGTTCCTAGGAGATAAATTCTTGCTGCATCCGCGATGCATGTAGAAGCCACATTTGTTTTAGCTGCAGAAGGTCCCTTGGCTGCAGAATGGGAAGCACTGGGAAATGTATTTTATGCAGTGATCCTGCTGTGATCATTTCTGTGAACGTCCCTTTTGGCCACTGTCAGAAACATGATCCTGACCTAGGCTGTCTGGCTTTATTCTTGTAGGCAGAGATGAGAGTATGTTCAGTATTGCTCTGCTCACATTAACACCAGTGGAATATTCTGTGGATAGTAGTTTCTGTAATTTGACAAACATGTTCCATTTTTTTAATGCAGTTGGTAGATTGCTTTTTGCTAGAAAATACGAACTTCTGCAGATGAAATCAAAGGCATAGTTTGGGATTTTTTTGATTCACGTTTTGAGGAAAGAAGCTTTTATGAGCTTATAAATTTTCTGATATGGCTAACCTTTATTGTGTTGTCTTGCATAGTGACATGTAATCTGTCACTTAACATGGAACAACTTGTTAACTTAGGGGATGTAGTTAAAATAGAAGTTGTAGAAAGTATTTGCTTAATTGAGCCTAAGCCTTGCCTTTTGTTGGCATGAGTGGGAGTAGCGCAAAATCCTGACAAAGTATCCTATTTAAATCCCAGTGACACAGCAAATGCTAAAATTGACCAGGAGGCATGTGGATATGAATACAGGAGCGGTTTTAGGCTGTCTCGCAGTGCACTTAACACTGGTGGTTACCTCTGCTGTATTTCTGGAGGCTTGCGAGCTCCAGGCTTAACTGCCTGCGTGCAGCCAGGGCAGCTGAGGCGGGTTTGCATCGTCTAAGTGGAATGACCCGGTGCTGTGCAGAGCTCCTCACAACTGCGTGTGTAAATGGGGCTTCTGTGGTTACCAATAGTGCCAGCTTCCAGACGTCTGTGGGAGACAGGGATATCTTTTTAGTTTTGCTTTTCATTATTTTTGAGAAGCGAGCTCAGCTTAACTGCCAAAAGAAAGAATAATCTGTAAGAAAGTTAACGTAGAAAAATTGGCAAAAGAGAGGGTAACTAAACCAGAAAATAGTTCATACCTTATGCTTCCTTAGACCAGTTTTATTTCTTTTCTGTTATAATTTATTGCCATCAAAATGTGAAAGTCATAATGTAACATCTTGGATTAGTGGCACAAAGCATAGTTCACAAAATCTCAAAAAGCCTAGTGGAAACGTTAATGTCGGGTTGATAGCAGTAATAAAATTTAACATCAACAAGCACGCTCGTGAGGATTAGTTTAAAATCTGCTGCTACGAAATATCAGAATACAGTGAGGTACTTGATAGCCTGCACAAGCTACTGATAGGGTATGCATACATTTTCACTTAACCACAAAAAAATAACCATTGAAGAAGTTCAACTCCACTGCCTCAGTATCAGCAACCGCTCTTATTTGATGCATTCTAGGAAGACCAGCTTTATTTTGGTGATAAATCATCCCGAGTTATTCCACAGTTTTATCATTCACAAAGCATATTCTGTGATTTTATATGAATTCATTGTTTGGCTTCACTTTTGTGGTATCTTGCCTGGTTTCTAGCATCTATTTTTACTTGCTCTGTTTTTAAGTAAGCACAGAATTTGGCTAGGTTTACAGAATTTGTTTCAAAAATGAAAAGTAGATGATTTTGCAATTTTTAAAAGTTAAATTCTTCTTTTGCTGTGCTACATTTTTTGCCTTCCTTTTCCTCCCTACCCCCACCTTCTCAAAATAAAAGCTTTACTGAAATTAGAGCAAGCAACAGTAATCAAATGACAAAAAATTTTCTGAGTTTGGAATTTTCATCTTTCCCCCTGCTTTCTGCTTCTCCGTTACATTAGATTACATTAGCACCAGAACATCACCTTCTACATAAACCGTAGATTTTTATCTCCTTTGCTCTGTAAGACATTTATTTTCCACATAAGGTATCTTTCAACTTGCCACTTAAGATGGAAATTTTTATTTAAAGAACACAAAGAATTTAAAACTAAATACAGTTTTAACAATGTATTTTCCCAATTAAATTTTGGTTTTGGCAATGTGTTTTCACAGTCAGGGGAAAAACATTTACATGTATGGAGATGGTATGGTTTTGGCAGAGAAAAGGCCACTGAACATATGAGAAGTTCGCACGAAGAGAAGGGTTGCTGTCTGAAGTGAGATATCCCATATCATTTTTTGGTTCTCAGAAGGAAGGTGTGCAATACCGTGGGAACGGTTGTAGACTTGCTATGGTGACAGCATTATAAACTGTTCAGTATCATTTAAAAAATAAAAACATCAGAACTGAGTGTCAGCAAATAACTATTACCAGAGTCTCATTCCGTCTTGTGAAATGAGTTGCTTCGGCCGAGACCTTTCTTTTGAGCCCTTCAGTTCTTCTTCCAGCCAAGCTGCCTCGGCTCGTGCCTCCCGTGGGATGTAGAGGACCTCCTTTGCACGGCCACTTAGCGCACCGAAAGCCAGGCACTGGAACAAGTACTTCCAAAACTGTAAATTTAAATAGTGTAGTACCAGAACAGAAGAAGTCATGTTTTTTTCTCCCACATTTATTCTGTATTTTGTTTGTGGATACCTTGATTATTCAGTTTTCTCTTTACTGCCATTTATAACTAGCTTATTCCAAGGTGTATGTTGCCTTGTTAATGCAGCAAAATCCACTCTTCCAAGGAAATTCCAAGTCTGTTTGCCTCTTTTTAATCTCATCAGTTTATTCTTTGTGTTGTTCTGTATTATTTGTGGTAACAAGTTTTCTACTTCCATTGCCAAATCGCTCCCTGAAGTGGATCTTGCTCTCAACAAATGCTTCCATGAGGACTTATGCTTAGTGAAGTAGGAACATTTATATAGGAGAAAAACGATTGCTTGTCTAAGAGTCATGAGGGCTGTAGGTACTGGCAGGGGGCTTGTCAGGTGAACAAGAAGATGACCAAAAAAATCCAAGAAGATGCACAGGGCTATAGTGGTCTTTTGTTGCTGTGGTGGCCATTCTGCTTTGTTGCAGAATAAATGCCTATCATTCGTCTTCAGCAAAGAAATATTTTTATTTGAAGAATTAACATAATGGCAGAGTAGTTAGCCAATATGATTACATTATTTAGGATGTTAATGAGGGAAAGAGGGAATCAAAAAGGTCAAATTGATTCTAACACACAAAATTATTTGGTGAGGCTTGAAATTACTGACATGGAAACTGTAGTGAATAATGTATAGCCAATATTTATGCAATCTCTAATCTAGTACAACTTCTATGCTACAAATGTGTTCATGATGATGAATAAAAAGGGAATGTTGCATTACATACAGATGACTTTTCTTCAGCTCACTGAGACAAGAAAAGCTTTATAGGTCCTCCTATTACTTCACATTTTTCATAGAAGAGAAGAGAGATTAAGTAGCATATTAAAAGGCACACATAGCTGGAAAAGACTATAATTACGTGTAATTTCAGAAGAAAATATTTTTACAAATCCTGTATTTTGTATGTTATGTTCATCCTAATTAGTTCAGTGGAGAAATATTAAATACTAATTTCGCCATACCTGCCAAGATACCTGAAAGGTTATTTTAAAAGATGTTATTAATGAGACTGGATACAATACGTGTGGTTCCTTAATGATAATTAATTCACTCAGGAGACAGTTCTAATAAGTAGATGAGAAACCAGAATTTGAGGCAAAAACATTCTGTTTGGTCGTGAAGTTCATCTATTTTCTAGTGTAAGTTAGCTCGGTAGATAAGTAATTCCAATCAAACTGTTTTGTCTACCTATCAAAAAATGTTTTAGTGGTATGCCTTGAACCGTAGGTGAGATTTTATCATGAAAAATTACACCTATACTTCATAAATATTCCCAAGATTAAAGCTAATTTTACTAGGCCTGCTGGTATGATCACAGTTCATTTACTTTGATTGCACTTATTTTTTTTGCTTTGCACCCAGCTATTTCACTGTTATGTCAGCTAGTTAATATTGATTTCTCACTGCAACAGTACTTAAAAGCTTTTGTGAAAATTAAATGAGTTTTTACATACAACTGCCAATTTCAGACTATTTTAGGTGTCTGCTAGAGTAATAGGAGATAACTTTTATTTCACTGAAAATGTTAATTTGTTTTTATTAAAGTTTAGCAGTTCAACAAAAAGAAGCCCAGAGAATATTGCATTAACTGTTAATACGTTTTTCTATCTTGGCATTGGGGTTTTTGTTTTGTTTTTAAGAAATATCACATCCTTTTAGACTACTAAATCATTCTTAAGGACGCTGTTATTTTGTCCTTAGTTGAAGTATAAATTCTTAGTATATGTTCTCATTGGCTTATTATGTTACATGATATCAATAATGTACTTTTGTACTTCTGATTTAACTCTAAAGAAAAATGTGGGTATACTAAATAAAACAGGCCTATTAAATGACAATAGTGTTAGTTACCTCCTGAAAAATATTTACAGTAAGTTTTTAAGGCTTTATAAGAGGGGAAGGAAAGCTCAGTCATACTTGCTGTACTTGTTATGCCCCAAACTGTAATGCTGAAAATCTCTGATTCATCCTGCGGATAGCTGCCAGCTTCTCCTGCCTAAGACAAAGCAGGAATTTATCCATGTTATTTATTGTAGACCTGTTAAATCAGCTCAATGGATCCAAGTCTTAGTCTGAAATAAGGTCATACATGAGTTGTCTTCTAGAGCGTCTCAACTGTCATGTGCTCACTGTTTATGCCCAAATATGCTATTAACTCTCCTGCCCCTAACAAAAGCAACAAAAGCATGTGAACAGAAATGATTAATCCACATAGTATTCTTTGGCTACGGGATTAAAGTTTCTTGATTGAAATTTTTGCCCTCATTTTTTAATGCTTTAATTGAAAACAAACACAGATTTCTGAGTCAGGCGAAGTCTGCCCTGATGAAGAAGACAAAATCTTGCTGTGATAATTTCAGAGCTGCCAGCTCTGGAGCCCATACCAGTTGCTGTTCCACCATGATAGCTGTTTGCCAGCAGGCAGCATCAAATCCCTTACAGTACTGCAGTTTAAGTAGTTTTGGAATACCAGCAGGTTTTCTCATGGAATAGTGCTTTTCCCAGTTCTGAATATCTTTTTGATGTATTTTTTGTAAGTAAAAGTTAAATAGGGTTCTTTCATGTATAATTTCTTCATAATGTTAGGAAAGCTGTAGTCTGAGGAGCAATTTTCTGTTGTGTTTTAAAACTAACGAGGCATTTTTAATCTGGTTCGATTTGCAAGTTTGTTCCAGGCTCCCTCCACTGTGAATGTCTTCACTTGCTGTCCCATGTTTTGCGCCAGGCTTCTTAGCTGTGTTTGCTGTAAAAAAAAACGTGCTTTGTTCCGGTAGAAGCAGATAGCTTTGTAGCTACTGTTGTGTCCACTCAGAGCTTTAAAAATAAAGACACTGGGCCTGAGATTTGGCAGATGAAATCTTGTGACGTCTAATGGAAGATACATAGTTTTGGATTATTATGTAAAAGATGCTCTGGAAAAGTGCTCATATTTGGGACTCAGTCTTCATTCTTAAATAAGTTGAATATTTCACAAAATCACAGCCTGCCTGGCACCTCTGAAGGTCATGTAGTCCAACTACTCTGCTCAAAGCAGGACCAGCTAGAGCAGCTTGCCCAGGACTGTGTCCTGTTAGATGAATATCTCCAAAGATGGAGACTCTACAGCGTCTCTTTGCCAACTGTTGCAGTGTTCAACCACCCTCACAGTAAAAAAAAGTGTTTTCTTGGGTTCAGGTGGGATCAAAGTGAGGCTGATCTGCTGGTGGTTCCCTAGGTACTCTTTCTTGCCCTTCTTGAAGATAGGAGTGCAGTTTGTTTTCTTCCAGTCATCAGGAAACTCTCCCAACTTGCAGTTGGAGTGTCCTTGCAGTGCCACTCCTTCAGCCAGCTCTTTTTGTTGCATCCCATCTGGTCCCATGGACTTGTGTATGTCCGGTTTAAGTATTCCTTAACCCTGCCATTCTCCACTGAGAGCAAGTCTTCATTGCCCCACATTTTCCCCCTGGCTGCAGGAGCTTCAGCTTCCTGAAGGCAGGTCTTGCTGCCTTTACTGGGGCAAAGAAGACATTAAGTACCTCAGTCTTTTTCTTATCCTTTGTGGCCAGGGCCTGTGTCCATTCAGAAGTGGCCCCACATTTTCCCTTGTCTTCCTTTTGCTGCTCACGTAGAAGACCTTTTCACCTTTGATATACCTTCACCAGACCCAGTTCTGGGTTGCTTTGGCTTTTCTAGCCCCCATCTCTGCAAGCTTAAGAGCGTCCCTGTATTTCTCCTGGGTCACCCTGACCCTGCTTCCACCTCTTGTACACTTCCTTTTTGTGCTTGAGTTTTGGCAGGAGCTGCTTGTTCATCCATGCAGACCTCCTGTGCCTTTGCTTGTGTGAACTGCAATAGTCAAGCTTGCTACACCAGCCAGGCAGGCTGGCAGCAACGTCTTGTGGATTTTTTTTTTCTTTTTTTTTTTTTTAAATTGGTTGGAAACAGAAGTGCTGAGGTACTAACAGGCTGACTCCTGTTCTTACCTCTGCCATCAAGACAGGTTCCAAAGAATGTTTATCAATATGGTGATAGGCACTTTATAAATATATAAATATAAATATTTATAAACAAGTAACAAATGAGAAAATCATTGCAACCATTTCCTTACACAAAGATGTAAGTTTGAGTGGGGATTATAACACAGAAAGAAAGTTAAGATCAAAGGGGGGTTGAGATGTTGCTGCAGGCAGTGCAGTAAAATGTTATGAAAATATTTTAAAATATTTCAAAATAATTGAGTACAGATATGCTAATTGTTTATTTTAAACATAAGCCTCTAGAAGGTCATAGGGTGTCACATACAAGACTTAAAAGTTTTTATGAATATTTGCTGTCATTTACAATGTGACTTTCAAATTCTTAAGTGAAAATAGCTTGTCTTTATTTCCGACAAAAAGGCTTCGTAATAAAAGCAACCAGTGTTGAGGTGGGTGAATGAATAAGATTTAATGAACCTAACTGCTGATAAGCACAGGCTGTCACCTAAGTAAATACAACATACTGCTTATGATGCAAAAGAAAATGGAAAGATTTAAATGATCAGTGATGATTGCCAGCAATGGTTGGGAATGCCAGATTTAAAAAAGAGGAGTAAAATGTATGTGCCAGGAAATGGGTGAAGAACAGACTATTAGACTTTTTTTTTTTTTTTTTTTAAATTAGGTAGAGTTCTGTTCTACTACAGCTGCATGGCAATCCTCAGTGGATGCCATAGAATTAATATTATTAATTTAACTACAGTACTAGCTAAGCGTAGTACCAGCACCCTAGACAACAGCACTTAGGAATTTTACAAGTGAATGATGGAGGGAAGTAATATTGGCTAGTTGAAGAGAAAAGCTGATAAAAATGAGAGTTGTTCAAGTGGAAATAGGGCATAAAGTGAAGACAAATAGTTTGTATTTAGTAAGATGGAGGAGCAGGTGTTAGTGGGAGGAACTTATAAATGGGTTACATGGTTGTTCAAAGAGCTTAAGAAACTGATTCTTGTACATGCATTCTGAGCAGTTGTGAATGTGGTAAACTGTGTTTGCTAAAGAAATGAGAAAAAAAATGGCCAGAGAATTAGAAGGTGCAATAAAGAAATCTGACATCATCAGAGCCCAAATGGGAATATGCTTGGTGAAGGGTGGGGAAATGTAAGTCACGGGGCAGTGACAAAGAAAGCATTTAGACAGGTTTCAAATACAAAGAACTAAGAGACCCAAATAAAAGAAACATTGCCTTAACTATCAGCTTGCATAATAGTGGGGTGAGGATGGTGCTTGGAGCAGTGAAGGAAGGAGACAGGGCTGCTGGCTCGGTATTAGCTGGCAGATGTTTAGAGAGGTGGAGGTTTATTTTGATTTGGTCAAGAGAATGCAGCTGATCTAAAATAATGGCAGACGTCTGAGTGGTCTTTAAGAAGTGGTAGTTGAGTGTGTTTGGTGGTGGCTCTATCCAGAGATAATGTGTAGAGAGTGAAGGGAATGAATTAGAAAAAGACTTGTAGAATGTGTCCTCTCTGCCGGAAGGGGGCCTTCAGTTCTCCAGTCCAGATGGAGAATCTTCCTAAGGACATGCTTGAACGATTGATTAGGGAAGTAGGAAATCAGGAGACGTGACAGTTTATGCCACATGTCACTGGCAGTACTGGGCTGTGATCTCATTTTGCATCAGTTCAAAAGACCAAAATTGAAAAGGAGATTAAAGTATTAATATTTCAAGAGCCAATCAATCTTTTTTGACATTGGTGGAGGCTAGAGGTGACGAAAGGCAAAATGCAAACCTATGCTGTAAGAGGGGCAGGAAGATTCCTCACTTGTAAGACGCGTCATTTGTCAGTTTATCGTTGTACAGAAGAGTATTCTGCGGGACAAGTGAATGTGGAGTGGTAAGTTTCTTTCTATACTGCCTAATGAAAAAATGTGTGACTTATTTTTTTAAGAGGAACAAAGATTACATGGAGACCAGGGGGAGAGGTGGAGGGAAGTGTGGAAGGGCGGATATACAATTCATACTGATCTGTCCATCTAACCTGTCCCTGTTATCTCAGCAACCTTGCTTTTCATCATAAATTGGACTGATAGAGAAAATGATGAGGTACCAGGAAGATGTAAGCATATAATTGTCCATGTGTATAAAATAAATGAGGAGGGTGCAGAAGGAAAAGATTGTATTTGGGAGTATATTTTACATAAAAAGAACAGGACCGTGAAATATTTCATTAGTAATTGTCAGGAAAATCAGCAGCTAAAAGAAATATGCAATTCTTTTAAATGGATTTCTTTAGCTTCCTCCTCTTCCCTTCCCCAGCTACAATAAAAAGTGATGCACAGGGAGAATGTTATCACATATATCAATGAAGCATATATTACAGTGATGCTCATGGTTTGCAGCCTGAGGGTTGAACATACTACTCTGCATGAAAGGTTAAGAGAACACAAAGTGTATTTTGACATGCTTTCCCTGCCATGTTTTGTCTATTCACACAAAATATAAAAGGAATAAGCGTTACAGAGCCCAACGAGGATAGCTAGCCCAGCACCGCAGAGCCGAGGCTGCTGAAGCCCAGAATCCGGCAGAACCCAGGGCGCTGTGGAAGGACAGCATCTCTGTTTTTATCCACAGCTCTCTGATGACCTAAGGTAGAATAATTTCTTCTACGGCCTGCCTGGGAAGGAGGAGGGGGCAGTGCTTTTTGGTTCCCAGATTGTGCACTAGCCTTCTGCTAGGCTGGCTGTGTGGGTGAAGTAAGAAACAACTGGTTGCAGGGAAGCCCGTGCCATAAGCAAACGGTGGACTCCAGCGGGAGCTGTGGCACTCTGCGAGGCAGTGGAGCAGCTGGGCTCCCCTCGTCACTCCGTGCAGCCCGCAGAGCTGCTGAGCACCTGCATTCGGGCCAAGGCAGCAGTTGCTTGGATGGGTCAGCCCAGACCCACTGCACTGTGTGTGACAAGAGACATCTTTCATGCAAGTAATTCTACTTTAGGTAGTGAATGTATATTGCCTCCAGCTGTAGGGTTGATTTTAAATGATGAGAAATACTCCAGTGTGTTTGAAACTTGACATTTCTTCCTAAATATTTAGGCATAGCAACTAATTTTGAATTATAAAGTTCGCATTCTTTGGGCTTACTGTAGATAAACTACTCAGAAGTTGTGACATAGGCTACCGAGCTTAACAATGTCGGCAAACAAAATTGACAGTGTTCTGAGTCATCAGATTCTCAGCTGATGGTATCACTAGCTCAGGCACTCGGAAAACATATCATTGTTTAGGAGTGTGTTGTTCTAGCAAACCAAGACATAGTCGCTATTTTTGTACTGATTCAAAACTTTGTCATCTGCTGTAATCAACAAAAGCTTAAAACTGAAATGTTTCCCTGGGTTTCTTTTTTCCCTTATATTGCCTATATAAGGATTTGTTGCATCTAGGTTGTGCATGAGTGTGGCTGCTGATGTATTGGTATTTTTTTCAGAGAAAACAGTTGAAGTATTTTACATTAAGAAACAAGGAAAAATCCATCAATATGGTCTTTTGGGGATGGATATACTCTAAGGAAAAAAAGTAACAAAATGATAGTGCATTTATCCTATTTTTCTTCAGTGTTACAAAACACAAGTTGCCAGCATGTACAGCCTTTGAAACAAAGGACTATTTTGAAACTTAACTCAGTTAATGAGTTGCAAAGGATCTGGAAATGTTTAGAAAGAATTAAAATTATCTAAATCATCTAGGCTTTCTTTTGATCTTACGGGGACGGGGGGAGGTTACTAGATGACAGCTCTGTAAATGACAGAAGTTCCAAAAGCAGGTGATTTAATGAGGAAAATCTGCAGGTTAATCCCTGCTACCTGGCATTGCCACATCCCAAACAACTCTCCAAAATGTAACAGGTTTCTAGTATTTTCTCTAAATTACTCCATTTTCTTTGTAACTCCAAGACTGTGCTTTGGACTTTTTCTGTTAGGTGCAGATTAAGTATTTGATGTGATCAAGTAGTGTTTAAAGTTTTATATAAATTCCAGTTCACTGAATTAAAATAAGAATTTCTTGCTCTGTTCAGAATCCAAGGCAGGAGAACATCAGCTGTAGGATTTTTAGGTCCTTCTTTTTTTCCTTGTTATTCCCTGGCAATAATTTGGACTGATGGTAGAGAAAAGCCATAGCAAACATAATGGAAAGGCAGGACAGAGAGTGAACGAGAGTTTGCTCCTTAAACTGAATCCTCTCCCAGCTTGTATCATCAGGCCCTGGCCCACATCCATCATCGTATGGATCCCTTAGGCATATTTCCCTATGGAATGAGTGCATGCAGGTGAAATTAAAGGTAAATGGAGAGCTACTCTGCTGCTGTGGCTTCACGGTACAGTGAAGGATGTCCAGCATCATCCTTTGGATAAAGGTTGTCCCATCACATCTTGCAAGTGTAATGAATACACAGCCAAAGATTTCTTCTTTTCTTCAGAATTTTAATGATCTTAGCTGGATAAAGTAATCATATAGACATATCAAAAAAATAATATTTTGAGGATAGTTAGATATGAAATTATCTTTCCATTTTGGGGGTATTAGAGTTACTTAGTGATATTTCAGAGCAGAACATCTCATAAAGGTCTGCTTCCTTGGTTGTCTGACTTTGTGCCACCACCTGCTGCTCAGGACACAGGGTTTTGACCAGCATACAGTGTACAGTACCGTACAGGTACAGTACCCCCACTCAGGCTTAAAATACTAATTAAAAATCACCCTTAGTATAACACAGAATTAAGAATATTTTTTAACCAAACAAACCAAAGAGCAGCTTAGGGAACACTCTGTGTTGGGTTTGTAGGTCTTTACTGTAGACAAAAAAAGATAGATAGATCCATCATCAGTCTCTGTTGAGTCTCTCTGAAGTTTGTAGAACGGGTTGATTATTTTTTTGTCATTCCGTCCCAATCAGCAGTTACCCCAGCATCTGTTAGTGCACATCTTGTGACACCTCTGCTGCTCATGGCCATTGTTTCCTTCTGAAGAAACACTATTGTTTTCCTAAAGCAGCAGCAACTTGTAGGATCCCATCTTGTGCTGATGGTTTTGCTTTGCCTTTTCTGTGGTGTGTATATTTGCAACCCTTCAGTGACTGGAACATCCGTTTCTAATTTAGAATTAATTAATTGTTGTTTTCAGTTTTTGAGAATAAAGCAGCAGGTGACAATCTGTACTTCATTACTGCCACTTCATAATTTAACGGCGTTGGATTTGCACCAGAGCTGGCCTTTTTTCAGTGAGCACTTTGTTCTTTTGACACTTCTTGCCATTGACTATTTTAGGGAGAATAGGGAACAGCAGCAACGGTTTTGAACCCGTTTTTCATGGCAAACTGGCTAAAACTCATGCACACTGGAACTGTGGGGTTTTCTTTTCCTCAGTCGTCATTTGTGGATTTAGACAGATAAACAAATATGGACCACAAGTTGATCTGTTCACATATGTGCTGTTAACCAGTAGCAAAATCAACGTCTTTCAAAATAATGAAATATAAGTAAACAGATTCGAATCATCTCACTTTTTCTAAAAGTACCTGATTTGAGAGAAAAAAATAATTCGACATTTCGGTTAAGATACAAGTCTGTTTGTTTGTTTTCAAAATTAATTGTTTCCTTTAAAGACACTAATTGCAGATTATTTTTTTACAGGGAGAACATATGGTTCCTTTTTAAATCATACCAACTTAGATTAGATTCAGCTTCTAAGCTAAGTGAATGCAGTACTGCTGGTATAGAAATACAATCTCAGTCGATTAAAATAGTCATGCTTTCTTCTAAGCAGACAGTGGAAGTGCTGTGTGAATGATAAATACTTTACCTGGGACAATCTGGATTCTTGCCAGGAATGCAAGAGTGTTATCAAGAGCTTTCTTCCAGTTATTTAGAATAAAAATTAATCTAGGATTAAACTGTCTCTTTTAGCAGCATCTAACTGTGATATCAGGAGAATTGGTGCAGCCATTCACACTATTAGATTCTGTAATTTTGCCCGCTAGACAGTAACTTCTTTGTATGTTTCCTACTCTTTAGCAGCTCTTAAACTAAGTATATTTGGAGTTTCAAATGTCATAATTTTAATTTGTGTTTTCTTGAGAGCTCAGTTACTGATAACTTATTTATGATTTAATGAGCAAATCCATCTTCCTTTTGTTTGATGGGATATGCATGTAGGAAACCTTCGTGGTCTACTCAATCCCCAGTGAATTTGCTGAGACAGTTTTTTTCTGAGAATGGTTTAGGAGAGTTCTCGGGCTCTATTTCTACAATGTGCCACAAATATACCTTTATACATTTTTTCCGTAATCTCTTCAGGCTTAATCTGGAGAGTTTTGAAGTTATGTGTGTTTTTACATTTTACTACTCATAGGTTATACTCATACCATTGGCAGAGGAGGGGGGAGCGGTCCCACATGTTGGGGCAGTTGTACCTGAGCCTGAAGTCTTTACCAAGCAGATAAAAAAGGAGCTCTGAAGCTGTGGGGATGAAGTAGGGGTAGGTGGTAGAATGAGAAATTCTCCAGATGGTAAGAAGAACTGTTAGATTTGTGCTGGTGACCCTGAAGGTGCCATAAAATTAATCCAGTTGCAGTGCAATAAATTGAATTTGGTTATTGTTCTTGTGTGTTCACATATAAGACTGATACAATTAAGACCACTAATGCCAGTGTGCCAGGAATAAACTTTTTCTGTTATTAGTTGTGGCAGAAGTTGCATGGAAAGGGGGTTCAAATTCCAGTAAACATATCTGAGCCTGACTGTTGTTGACGAGAAGTATTCCCAGTATACAGGTCAACTTCATTATAACGTCCAGCAGAGACTTCCATTTTACGGATTTGAAATGCTTTCCCAAGTGTAATAAATTAATTCTCACAGTGTCTGGAAAAGTAAACAAATATTATCCCATTTCAATTGTGGGAAAAGCAATTTAGGCAGATGAAATGATTTGACACATAAAGAAAAGCTGTTATCAGAGCCAGAAATTGAAGCCAGATGTTTTTATGGCATGTCCTGCTTTATTGAGCTTCCCTCCCATGCTTGACATATGTCATCACATGCTATTGTCCAGCAGCATTTCCACTTTGGATATTATGAACAGTGAAACAGTTTGACAGAACGCAATGTCTCCCTGAAGGTGACTCTTCGATCCACCCACTGGAATACTTGAGCTAAAGGAGTGAAACCACAAAGTACAGAAAGTGAGTTATCAACTGTTAGATCAGCCCCAGAAGTAGGACACAGCACACGCTGCCAATGTCTTATTTACTTTTCAAAACAGTTGTTTTCATAAATAGTTTCTGATGCTTGTGTATACAGACGAAAAGAGTTCTTTTCAAAGCGTGAATGTATTAAAAATTCATTTATTCAGAATTCATATTTACCTACTTTAATGTATTTGTACAGCAGGGAACCCTTTGTACCTTGTTAATTGTTATTTTCTCTAGATGTTTAAGTCAGTTGCCACTGAGCAGTTACACTCTGGTGGCTTTTGTTAAGTTTCGAAAGGAAGAATTATGGAACTCAAAGTAAAGCAAGCAGCTTGATAGCTCAGAATTAAACTCCCTTTTCTTACGATGACAGAAGAATGTTCTGATGTCAAGGCCGATCACTTTAAAAATAACTGTTTAAAAATAAACTCTTAAATGATTTTTCTTTTTAAAGCTTTTTTTGGTGGTTGTTTCTGAATAGATGAGCATTTATTTTTGGATGCTGGTGCTTAGCATTTAAAGCTTGTTTACAAAGCTCACACCACGCCATAAAAGCAAGGACCTGTAAAAGTGGAGTTCTTAGCTGATGGGTTGTTGGATTCCATTAGACGCTGTCTCATTCCCTGTCATCAGAATTCAGAATGGGAGGTGCTTTCTTGAGACAGGGTGTCAAAGGTTATACCATAGCTACAGTACTTCAAGCCAGGTATATAAAAATAAAATTCAAGTATAAAAAAATAAGAATTGTTTATCTTACTTTATTCCTGGAGTCGTGGTTTTCTACATGGCTACTACTGCTATTAAATTTCCTTTGAAACAACAGTAATGATCAGACTACTCCACTGAGTTTTATAATCATTATAACATTGACTATGGTAGTTGTAGAATCAGCAATATCTACCTTTTAAAAGTGAACTGATAGATAGAGATTTCTTTTTTTTTTGTTTTCTAATTTCAGACTGGGGTGAAGTCCAAGTTATGTACTTCTAAAAATGGACTGGAATTGTCATGCTTAAAATAAAAGGAAAACGCATAGTGTGAAAAACAGCTTTTCAATTCAGACATATAAATTCAGTTCTGGCCATCACAAGTTACATCACCACCAGCTTGACTCCATACTCATTTTGGACTGGAATTACTGCACTGTGAACTGGCCTCTGACTGATTTTGTTATAGGAATTATAGCATGGTGCTGATGGACCCCTCCAACTTGAAATTTTCCTGAGTAGCTTCCAAACACGTGAGGGCCACCAGAGTAGTTAGAGATACCAATGAGTCTGAGTTACTCTCTGCTCTTCACATGAATCATACTACCATGTGACTGGGCGTATTTGTCCCCAAAACACAGTGTTGTTATTTGTTAGTTATAAAGCAACAATAAGATGTTAAGCTGGTGCAGCAAATATATTGACTAGCTTAAAAAAACCCACATAAAACATTTGGAATGCAAAAACCTAAAAAGACATTTCCCGAATACCAATCTACAACCACCTACAATATTTGCATATAGTAAATCTGTTTCTCTAATGAAATCTGTGTCTATGCAGTTATAACTTATTCTTGCTTTTCATCATCAGTTTCCCTGTGGGTGTTTTTAAAACTAAACTAAATATTTCCTGAACAGATTACATTCAGAAGCATTTAAAAAGGTGAAAATATAAAAAGGGCTGAGTTATCTGCTTCTATTAACTTTTGATTTATAGAACTACACTGAATTTCTAAAGCAGATTCTATCTTCCTTTTTATATAGATAACTTTAGGTGCAGGTTTTTGAAATACCACTATATTGGGACAAATACATGAATAGTATGCTTGGGCCTGCCTGTTTTGGGATTCAGTTTGTAGCCAGCAAAGTCAGGGCTATTTGTTCTGGGCTAAACCCTAGTGTGCAAAATTGGATTTGCTCCAGTGTGTGTCGACACAGTATCAACAGGGGCTAAATTTTACAGGTGCAAACTGCCTGCTCCTCCTTCCCAAACCTTATCATATAAGGGTTGCACCTAGTGAATGTTGAAGCAGAGATGGTTGAAAATCAAATTATTAATTAAGCTCTGAGTGTATAACTACAAATTACCTACTCATTGTCACCAATGCTTTTCAAGTATACTTCTCTAATTATAATTCATTACCTATGCTGATCAAGCAGTAGGTTCTGCAAATTCTCACTTTTAATTATTGGTATTGGAGCATGGAATCACTAATATAGTCTGGGATTTCATATGCTCTTGTGACAGATTCTCATACTTGGGTTCTACTTGTGCTTCCATAAGAGAAAGTTAAGATACCAATAATCCACTCCGAAAGCTTCCGGTAGTCTTTGCAAAAGAAGCTTGTGTGTACCTTCACCATGAGACAGGGGTGTTCATATTGGAGAAAATATACTATGCCCAGAATTGTTGGAATATCTTTCATATTCAAGAATTTGAATAATATTTTAAATCACTTTTTGCATAAACGTTCTTTTAGTCTTTTTTATTACTTCAACTATTTTCAAAGCATTGGTTCATCTGTCTTTCCTTAATTACTGGAGGACATTTATTGGAATTCAAGGTTACCTTTTGTCTTTTAACATGCAAGACTAAGTGCAGGTTTAGCAAGTTACAGCAGAAAATGCTATTGCAGATTTTTACGAACTTGTAAAATATTCAATTAAATTTCCTAATTATACATATTATTTAGACAGTATTTTTACTGTACTATACTATATTTTTAGACAATGCATTGAGAGGAAACTGCTTAAAAGCATTCCTAGTGACATATAAGAATATGCCAAAAATATTTAGCACAGCATATTTTTAGAAGCTAACAAAAAAACTCTCTCTGGCCTGTTTCTTTATTAAATACATTTAACTATGTTCTATCTAACTTTAAAAGGCTAGTGTGAATTTTCAGAAAGAAACTGTTGGGAAGGCCTCTGGAATTAGATTTAATACTTGCATCCCTAAAACATGCATATATTTTATTTATTCATGTCTTTAAAATAGATGACTTATCGTTTGGAACAGCATAATGCTTAATTAATATACATTTCAGTTATTTAAAGAGATTTGGTAGCATATTCTAGAATCATTTCATTTTCAGGCTTAATATACCCATCTAGGGATAATCCTAAATTTAGCAACTGTAAGTAGATTTACCATGTTGTATATAAGCAACAAAAAAAATAAATATGTTTTACTGTAGTAATTAGGATAAATCGACAAATGGCTCTCCATAGAATTTGTGTTATTTTTCATAGCACAACTAAGGTACTCTCTGCTTTACAAAAAAACCCCAAACATTTTGTTTTTGCAAATGAAAATTGAGGCAATGAATGCTAGTGATTGTATTAATTTTCAAACTGCCGAAGAAAAAGGTATTTAATATTAAATCTATACTACTTTGCTTCAGAATAAATCCTGATCTTTTAAATTTGCATGTTTGAAAGTCACAGCCATGCTGTGTAGGTTTCTTAACAGGCGTGCCTGCTGCACATCCCAGTGACAGGGAGACGAGACGTGTTGAGTTTAACACTGGGGTTTTTAGGACTGGTAGCTTTTATTGCCCTTTTGTTGATTTTAATCAAATAATACTTAGTGTTTCATCTTAATCACAAAGTGTCAACCGGCTTTTTATGTCTGGGTAGTAAAAAACACTGTTGAAATTCAAATTTAACAACAATTATTAATTGTAACACATCCTTAGGGCTTCAACAAATGTATCTGAGGGTTAATAAAAACAATTTCCTAAGAATGCTGTGCAGAAGCTCGCCTGTATAAATAGCCTTTGTGAGTTACAGTACATACATTAGCAGCTCTGGAAAGCGTTAAGAAACTATGAACTTAATTCTCTTGTTTGTTTTTCGTTGAAGTATTTATAAAACAGGTTATAGGCACATTGATCTCACACTCCTGCTTGTGATGGTGAATGTGTAGAATAATTGACTTTCTGTCCCATTTATAAAGTATTCAGTCATTATCTGACTGAATAATGTAATACCAATGTTTAAAGGGCTTTCACTGGAGGAAAAAGTGGCGTGGCTCAGTTTACTGCATTGCCTGTCAGCATTTTATTTGTCTACAGAAGCATATGCCACAGCATTTCAGTTTTACTAAAGCAGCACTGTGTGTTCTTCAGCTATGAGGAAAGCTATAATAGGAAGTAGGTCAGTGTTTGAATGCAAGTCTCTCTCGTTGTTCTGGATCTTTGCTCATATTTTGAGTCTGCAAACACTTTTCCTCCTGAAGATTTGCTTTATTTAACAGAGAAGAGAAACCAAGCGTGTTCTTCACCAGGTCCGTTAAGATTTTGGGGAGTAAAAGTGAAAACTCCAGTTTTGCACTTAAGATCGGGTCAGCTGAGGAATGTAAGTGAACTGTGAATCTTAACATCTTTACTAAAATGCAACCCATTTATTCCAGCAGACCAAAAGACCTATTAAGCTAATTCTGAGGGGAATATATATGAAAAGAGATGTCCTGTATCATTGTTGCATTTTTTAAAGATTCGGAGTGAAGGGGGAACAGTGAATATGCTGGAGGAGGGGAGGTGCTGTGTCCATTGTTGCATTCACTTACTGCGCTCTGAAACTCAAGTTTCTCATATATCACTTCAAACTTCATTGTCCTAGTCTTCAACTTAGTATTTTTTCAGTATGTTTCTACCTGACGAGGGGGGTGAGAGGCAGTATGTTCTGAGATTTATTGGCTTTTGCCCCTCTTCTAGCAGGGATGAGATGCACCTCTCTAATGATGAAGTTATGGAATCCAAGAACTCCTTGATCCAGCACTGATGCAGAAATACCTTTTGCAAAAAAATTTAAGTTATGCATAAGCAGTTTTACAGATAAGCAAAACAGCCTTGCATGTGTTATGAAAACAAGTGGTCTTAGGAATAAATGTGGTGAATATAGAATCAGTAACATTTAGGTTGGAAAAAGACCTTCAAGGTCATTGAGTCCAACTGTTAACCCAGGACTTCCAAGTCCACCGCTAAATCATATCCCTAAGCACTGCATCTTATGTGTTTTTTAAACACTCCCAGGGATGGTGATTCTACCACCTCCCTGGGCAGCCTGTTCCAATGTTTCACCACCCTTTCCATGAAGAAATTTTTCCTAATATCCCATGTCAATCTCCCCTGGCATCACTTGAGGCCCTTTCCTCTTGTCCTGTCACTTGTAACGTGGGAGAAGAGATGGACCCCCACCTCGCTACAGCCTCCTTTCAGGTAGTTGTAGAGAGTGACAATGTCCCCCCTCAGCCTCCTCTTCTCCAGGCTAAAGGACCCCAGTTCCCTCAGCCGCTCCTCACAAGACGTGCTCTCCAGACCCTTCCCCAGCCTTGTTGCCCTTCTCTGGACACACTCCAGAACCTCGATGTCTGTCTTATAGTGAGAGGCCCAAACCTGCACACAGGATTTGAGGTGCGGCCTCACCAGTGCCGAGTGCAGGGGGACGATCACTGCCCTAGTCCTGCTGGCCACACTGTTTCTGATACAAGCCAGGGTGCTGCTGGCCTTCTTGGCCACCTGGGCATGCTGCTGGCTTGTGTTCAGCCAGCTGTCAACCAGCATTTTTTGTTATCTTTTACAGCAGTGGCCACTCCGAGTTCTAGCTGGGCTTTCACCTTTTTAATTTTCTGCCTGCATAACCTCACAACATCCTTATAGTCCTCCTGAGTTGCATGCCCCTTCTTTCAAAGCTGGTGAATTCTTTTTTCCCTGAGTTCCAGCCAAAGCTCTCTGTCCAGCCAGGCCAGTCGTCTTCCCCACCAGCTCACCTTTTGGCACATGGGGACAGCCAAAGTCAGCCCTCTGGAAGTCCAAGGTACAGGTTCTTCTGAGCCCCCTCCTTACTTCTCTGAGAATCAAAAACTCTGTAATCTCGTGATCACTATGCCCAAGAAGGCTTCCAACCACCACATCACCCACCAGTCCTTCCCTGTTTGCAAACAGCAGGTCCAGTGGGGCATCTGCCCTGGCTGGCTCCCTCACCAGCTGTGTCAGGAAGGTCTCTTCCACGTACTCCAGGAACCTCCTAGACTGTTTCCTCGCTGCTGTGTTGTATTTCCAGCGGACATCTGGTAAATGTCCCTCATGAGAACAAGGGCTAGGAAAACACAAATTATGTTTGGGTTTGGCTTGTGTGTTTTTTGCTTTTCAATAGATCTGCTTTCTGTTGCTCTCAAGTAAACCTTCACATAAGTAGTGCTTATATCCCGCTCATGCAGAGCTTCTTAAGAAGTCTTCTTTATTCATTTGTTCTTCAGCAGAGTGCCAGATTTGTTCTTTTGACTTTTGTCTTTAGTGAAGCAATAAATGAATATGATAGTGTATATTCATAAACCCCAACTATAGTTTCCCTCCTTTTCTATAAATTTACATAGAGATTAGTAAAAGTTTTCCGTAGAAGACCTTACATAGTATTGGAAATGCAAGGCATGATACTTAGTCTTAGGGCTAGCTGATGGGAACGTATACGTCCTTGTGTGACACATAGCCACAGAAGAATATCAGGATAGTCATGTCGTCAAGAGAAAGGCCATAACGCTACTCTGCTGCCTCTTAGTTTTGGGTATGCAGTTTACCACTCTCCTTTTTCTGGACTCATGCACTGGGTCTGGTGGGTCAGCAAATTGGACATCTGTATGTCTCCTGTTATCTGGAGGGAAAGAAACTGCAGCACTACCCACAAAAACATGAGTTTCAAAGCATTAGGAGAGTCAGCCGGTATTAGAAAGTGGACAGCTGATCTTTTTCTCCCGCTGTCCATTTTTATTACAGTGGAGTGCTTACTGGGCCCACGATGGACTAACAAGCCCCAGTTACATTCAGAAGCAAAAGAACAGTCCTTATAGTAAAAAACTTTACATTATGAAGAAAGAGAAGCAAAGAAATTAAATTGTTCAATCTGACAATGTCAGTGCACTTACACTGGTGAGCCTCATGTATGTATCACTAAAAAGTCTTCATGCCTCTGAAGAAGGAACTTCAGTGCTGTGGGTGCAGAAGGAACTGGTTTCTGTAGCTGAATCTCTACCAGCAGCTTCTGCATAGTAGAGACTACGAAGAGAAGGCAGGAGAATCTGTGCAATAAATCGTAGTACCCTGAGGGTCGTAACTATCTCTTCTATCCTCTTTATCGTCCCTTCTGTAAAACTCAAAAGAAGGAAGGGCTGTGGTGGGTTGACCCTGCTGGGTGCCTGGTGCCCACCAAAGCCACTCTGACACTTCCTCTGCTCAGCTGGACGGGGGAGAGAAAATACAACAAAAGGCTCATGGGTCAAGGCAAGGGCAGGGAGAGATCGCTCACCGAGTACTGTCACGGCCAAACTGACTTGACTTGGGGAAATTCTTTTAATTTATTACCAAACAAATCAGAGAAAGGTAATGAGAAATAAAACCTCAATCTTTAAACACTTTCCCCCACCGCTGCTGTCTTCCTGGGCTCAACCCCACTCCCCAGTTTCTCTCCCTCCTCCCCCCGAGCGGTGCAGGGGATGGGGAATGGGGCTGGGGTCAGTCCATCACACGCCGTCCCTGCCGCTCCTTCCCCCTCAGGGGAGGCTCCTCACACCCTGCCCTGCTCCAGCCTGGGGTCCCTCCCATGGAGACAGTCCTCCACGAACTGCTCCAACATAAGTCATTCCCACGGGCTGCAGTTCTTCACAAACTGCTCCAGCGTGGGTCCCTTCCACAGGGTGCAGCCCCTCAGGCACAGGCAGCTCCAGCGTGGGTCCCCGCAGGGTCACGGTCCCTGCCAGCAAACCTGCCCCAGCCTGGGCTCCTCTCCCCATGGGGACACGGGGCCTGCCAGGAGCCTGCTCCAGCGAGGGCTTCCCACAGGGTCCCGGCCTCCTTTGGGTGTATCCCCCTGCCCCAGCGTGGGCTCCTCCACGGGCTGCAGGGGGACAGCCTGCCCCACCATGGAGCTCCATGGGCTGCAGGGGGACAGCCTGCCTCACCGTGGTCTTCACCATGGGCTGCAGGGGGATCTCTGCTCTGGCACCTGGAGCACCTTCTGCACTGACCCTTCTGTCTGCAGAGTTGTTTCTCTCACATACTCTTGCTCCTCTCTCTGGTGGCCATTTTTGCAGCATTTTTCCCCCCTTCTTAAATGTGTTATCCCAGAGGTGCTACCACCATCACTGATGGGCTCAGCCTCAGGCCAGCAGCGGGTCCATCTTGGAGCTGGGTGGCATCGGCTCTATCAGACATCGGCATATAGTGGAAGCTTCCAGCAGCTCCTCAGAGAAGGCACCCCTGTAGGTGGTCCCTTGGTACCAAACCCTTGCCATGCAAACCCCAGATAAGGGCGGGGCAAAAAATAAGGAAAGATTTATTTGCAATTTTGAGAACTAAACCATAGGCTGCCACAGCAGCTGTCTGGTAATTGATGTCTTTTCTGTGGTACCTCATGCTGAACATCTAACCAGCTTCTGCGTGGCTGGCAGGGTGACATTCTAGTCAGCATCTATGAAGAATTTTTTCTTGAAAGGCTTTGTCTGTAGCTCCTCTTTTCTATCAGTCTGCATGTGTCTTTCTCCAAGCAAATTGCAGAACTGGATTCTTGCTTTAAAATCTTTCAATGAAAGTTTTATTTCAAATAAGATACCAAATACTAAAAAAGACTACATAAATTCCATCTTGCAAAGTACCTGTGCCACACTGATACAGCTCTTTATGCTGCTTTTCTTTAAATTGTAAGTGCTTTTGGTCAGAAGATCAGATGATAACTCAGTAATTTCAGTCTCAAAGGGCGGTTCTGAAAAGGCTTTCATAATAACTCAGAAACTCTTAGGATAAAGTATGAAATGCTGTTTATTTTTGTTCCCTAACTTGCTGCATTCATACTTGACTTGTCTAATTGCAAAACCTAATTGCAAAAAACTACATTTCAGATGGGGCCGGTTGCCCAGCTCTGAAAAAAGACAGGCAAACTACAGTTTCCATGGTTTCAGACACTGCTGCTTGTCCTCTCAAGGCTGTTGTACTCTTGGTAGGAGAAATTCAAGCACTGAGAATATGTGAAAGGCTAAAAGTAAGATTGTTTGTTTCAGGGTTATTTTTTCATTTTCATCTTCTGCTTTACTAGACCAGCTAGAGTTTTCCCAGACTGTCAAAGCTGAAAAAATTTTTTTCCCAGCCCAAGAAAGATTTCTCAATGTTACGAATTCTCTTTCTCAAACGAGGCTGTTTTATGAAGTTTTTTTCTGGAAAAAGTTAGATATTTCAGTATTCACATTAGAAATCTTCCTCTTGGTTTCAGGGCTGGACATTGGTAGGCAGTTATTCTTTATTTATCTGTAAATATGGCTCTTTGAAACAAAATGTCTTGGGTTTATTAGCCACAGGCTAAAGTTTCTAAAGGAGCAGTATCTAGTTTTAGTAGATTATCTGAGTTCTTTAAAGGAAATTGAATCTCCTGGGAGGTGAGGGCAGAGGAGAAGGGGAGCAAGCAGGAGCACTTACCCTTCTTTTTCCCTGCCATTTTTTGCCTGTTTCCAACACAAAACCAGTTAAATGGTTTTCAGAATGTTTAGTTGCCTCTGAACTGGCTGTACGTAGTTCTTGAGGAAGACCATTGCTTGTAAACTAACCTCTCGCTTTTCTTCTCTTTTTTTTTTTTTTCCTTTTTTCTCATTATTATTTTTATTGCTCACTGGTAAGAATCTGAGAGGGAGAGGATTTCCGATTTTCAAAACTTCTGATGTAGTATGCAACCCATTTGCCCTTTGCTTCAGCTCCCACGTGTGAGATGAGTTCATAGTGGGTCAGATGGTTCCAGTTGACACCTGGGTCCTCCGGATAGTTGTAGGAGCAATGAACTTCAGGTTTGAGTAGTCCTGGCCCTCCTCGGAAGTTCTTGCACATGTAGCTGGGTTGCAGGGGGTCTACATGCAGCTGGAGATGACAGGTCAGCTAGAAAGGACCCAGTCTGATTCTGGTCATCTAGGGTGAGCTTTGCTGGCTCAACTACCTACATCAGATTTGTTTGGTTAATATAATTGAAAAACTTTATGCTACTTTAGGTTGTATTTTTGAAATTTTTGAGATGATAATAAGTAAAACCAATCAGAATAGAATTTTTTTTTTCCCCCCAATCCTTCTGGGGCTAGAGGGGAATGAAGAGACAACTGTAAATGCTAGTCTGTAAAACAAGCTATGAAAGCAGCCACTTCTAGTAAAAAATTTTTTCTCAAACCATTGGCCCTGTTTAATTAATAGTGAAACTAATGTAATATTTGACACATCACTTAATTTGGTGTTCTGGTGTGTTACTCGCCTTCCATAAGAGTAGCTCTTCAGCTTCTCAAGGCAGGAAATGCCAACAGTACTCATCAGAAAAGGGACTGCTCCCTGCGGACTCTTAAGTATTACCATGCTAAACATAAAAGTAATAAAGCTGAGGAATACATAATGGGGTTTTTTCTCCAATTAGTTTGCATGTAATTTTATTACCTAAAATCTAATAACTATGTGAAAATATGTGCTTTTCCAAAATCTCTCTCTCCTTTCCATTAAATATTGGATTTGGCTTTGTTATGAGAAAACTGCATTACTGGCACATAAATTATGTAAAAATGAACTCTTACTTACCAGGAAAATGTTCAGTGGTCCACAAGTTTGAAAAAATTTTCTTTGCTCTAACAGAACCTTACTGTTATTGGAATACTACTTTGATCCAATTCCCTATTACTTATGCAAAGGCAAATTCATTCCTTTAAGTACCTTACGATACTATTTCCTTCTCGGCTTGTCACCAAATTTCATCTCCCCCAAACCTCTGTTTAACTACCACTTCCCAGCACCACCCCATGAGCTGTTAGGAGTGAACAGCTGCTTTCCCCACTGCCAAATGCCACTACTTGGATAGTTAGAAAAAGATGCTGATTTATGGAGCGGTCGGTTTCCTCGGTCCCAGAGGCTGGATGAGTCACTCTGGAAGGAGCCTTCTGCTCATTGTCTCTGCATCTGAGCTCATACTTCCCCTGCCTTCATGTTTCCCACTGCTAGTACAATGAGCCATTCCCCAGGGAAATCCTTTGCAGGGGGCAACCGTACCCTTTCCAGCACAGCTTAAAAGCCTAAAATAAGTATTTTCTCCTACACTGTCAAATCTTCTGTTCCAATTGCTTCTCCTTTCAGCACCCCTCACCTTTTTAGAGTTCCCCAACCACCATTCATTCCCCATCTACTGGTAACAGTTCAAAGGGATCATTTACAGATGCAAATAAAGTCTCCTGGGATATATCATCTCTATGGCCAGAAGAAAAGGAAAATAAACCCACTTCCGAGACCTGGGGATGCTTGGACTAGAAGTGACTGCAAAGAAGGCAAATTGAGGGAAAGATTGTGGTTCGGGGGGGGACACCCAGAACTAACAAGCAGAAGGGTAGCAAGTCTGGCTATTTTAATTAATTTCAGGAGGCGGTTGCAATTCTGAATTGATAACTGAGCAGTTTTCTGGCTTTAATTTTGACTTATTTATTGTTGTTGTGGGGGGTGAGTCTGTGTAGGAAGCAGTGGGGGAGGGAGTATGCATGCATTGGAAAGTGTGTCAGTGCTCTGACTCAGCCTCATAAAGTGTTTCCATTCGCTTTGCTGAAAAGTAACAGTCATCATCTTTGTTCCTCTTTCACCAGTCTCTGTCTGTCCTGACACAGGGATCTTCTCGGGTTAGGGACTTGCCCCTTGCGAGTGCATCTCATGTGGCAGGCGCCTCCATGAAAAAGGGCACAAAGCTGAACAGCGAAAGAAGTGAAATGTGGTACAGAGTGAAAATGGTTTCTCTCGCTGTTTCTCTACCACAACCACTTTCACTAGGCTTTTTAACACTAATGTTCCTCTTGTGAACACTCCTGTCCTCAACTAAATGATATTTTGTCTATGTAAGAAGTATGTGTCACTGATAATCTTATTTACCCTGTACAGTCTGAATAAGATTTATAGATGCTTTTTCCCCCAGCGTCAGGATCCACATCAACTGCTACTCATTCACCTTCTCCAAGTTCACCAAAAAGGTGTCGCTTAGTGCTTTCGTCTGTAGCAGCGCAGCTCTTCGGTGGGTTAATGTCACAAAGGCAACAGTCCTTTTGCTCTGGTTTTTTTTGACTCATGAGAGACTACCGCCTCATTTTCTGTACCAACACATAAAAAGCAGTAAATGAGACTGGAAGTCTGAAAAATTGTATTATGGAATAACAAGGATGTAATCAGGTCATCACACCAATAGGCAGTCATGCAATGGAAAAAATACTTACACAGGACAACTGGTGAAAATGAACCCCCTGGATTATCTCCAAGCGTTGGACTGAGCAGAAGCTTAGTCATAATGTGATTTGAGAACCCCCAGTTTGGGGAGGTATGAGAAATGCAGTGCCTCCTCTGGGAACTGCAGAGCTGCCAGCGTGGCCCTAGATCTGTACTTTGAGTGAATGTGCATGCTGCCTTAGGGACCTGCACTTGAGTAGAGTCTCGAAGTGCTTGGGAAGTGTTTTCTGTAGTAACTTTATGCCTTTACTTATTAAATACCAGCAGGTATTTTAGGTACGTTAGATAAATGCTGGTGTTACTGTATGTTCTGAAAACAGCCATTGCTCGCTGCCTCAGAAAAATCTTTATTATTTTCTATAGAGCTTTCCAAGACTGAACACTTTAAAACAATAGAAAATGGGTATTTCACCAAGTCTTTATTAGAAAGAAACAGTAGTTTCGTATTTAGAACTGTTTAAAATATGTTGAAAGCCGATTTAGTGGACAACAAGAAATACAAGTAATTTATTACTGCTTTTCTGCTGCTAATTAGCTGAGATACATTGTGATCTGATTTGTGATGAGATTATAATTTTCCAGTATTTTGACTGTCGCATTAGCTTAATGCTTAAGTAATAACTTGCTTCAGATAATGTATTTAATGTTTCAGTGTTTTGTCAGTTCAAATATATGAAGGAAATAATTTTCCTATGTGTTTGTTAGATGCTGTGATGATATAGTGAAAACTATCACAATAAGCAGCAATGTGTCAACAGTCTGCGGTGGCCTGTCCCTGGCTGGATGCCAGGTGCCACTCTGACACTTCCTCTGCTCAGCTGGACGGGGGAGAGAAAATACAACAAAAGGCTCATGGGTCAAGGCAAGGGCAGGGAGAGATCGCTCACCGAGTACCGTCACGGCCAAACTGACTTGACTTGGGGAAATTCTTTTAATTTATTACCAAACAAATCAGAGAAAGGTAATGAGAAATAAAACCTCAATCTTTAAACACTTTCCCCCACCGCTGCTGTCTTCCTGGGCTCAACCCCACTCCCCAGTTTCTCTCCCTCCTCCCCCGGAGCGGTGCAGGGGATGGGGAATGGGGCTGGGGTCAGTCCATCACACGCCGTCCCTGCCGCTCCTTCCCCCTCAGGGGAGGCTCCTCACACCCTGCCCTGCTCCAGCCTGGGGTCCCTCCCATGGAGACAGTCCTCCACGAACTGCTCCAACGTAAGTCATTCCCACGGGCTGCAGTTCTTCACAAACTGCTCCAGCGTGGGTCCCTTCCACAGGGTGCAGCCCCTCAGGCACAGGCAGCTCCAGCGTGGGTCCCCGCAGGGTCACGGTCCCTGCCAGCAAACCTGCCCCAGCCTGGGCTCCTCTCCCCATGGGGACACGGGGCCTGCCAGGAGCCTGCTCCAGTGAGGGCTTCCCACAGGGTCCCGGCCTCCTTTGGGTGTATCCACCTGCCCCAGCGTGGGCTCCTCCACGGGCTGCAGGGGGACAGCCTGCCCCACCGTGGAGCTCCATGGGCTGCAGGGGGACAGCCTGCCTCACCGTGGTCTTCACCAGGGGCTGCAGGGGGATCTCTGCTCTGGCACCTGGAGCACCTTCTGCACTGACCCTGGTGTCTGCAGAGTTGTTGCTCTCACATATTGTCACCCTCTGCCCAGCTGCAGTTGCTGTTGTGCAGCATTTACCCCCCCCCCCCCCTTCTTAAATGTGTTATCCCAGAGGTGCTACCACCATCACTGATGGGCTCAGCCTCAGGCCAGCAGCGGGTCCATCTTGGAGCTGGGTGGCATCGGCTCTGATGGACACGGGGACAGCTTCCCGCAGTTTCTCAGAGAAGCCACCCCTGTAGCACCCCTGTGCTAGCAAAACCTTGCCACACAAACCCAATGCATAATCAAACCATTTCAGTCTGATGGATATGTGAATACATATTGAGAGGCCATGTCTCTGTTCTCCCTAATCTATAGTTATTACTTTAAGATGGATTTTACTTTGGTGCTGTCCAATGTGCTGCTTGATACTCATTCTCTTGTTTGAGAATTTAGTTACATCAGAGATTGCTTCTCCAAACCTTTTTTTCGTGTAAACTGTTAATACTTGTTTGTCCTTCTTGGTGGAAACAGAGACTACTTAGTACAAAAACAGTCTGAAAGATTTACAATATAAATTTCAAGTCGTAACATTTTATTTTCCTCTAAATTACCTTTTTTTTATAAAAAATGAATGGTTTGCTTTGAATTGTGGGTAGCCACACTTGAGTTTCATATGGGAACTCCAGGACTGCTTGGGCATCCCAGATTCTGCCCAGGCAAACCAGAGATGCATGGAAACATACCTGGATTAGCCTTTGTTTCTGTATTTGCCAGTAAAATACTGATTTCTGATTTGTACTACTTTTGGTATGGCTAATTTTTCTTACATGTTTCTCTACAAATAGGTAGACCAGTTTGTACAAAAATGCTTCATTTTCTTTAAAGTCAAAATAGGCGAGGTTTTGTTACAAATGTGTACAGTAAAACAAGTTCAAAGTCACTTAGCTCAGTCTTCTATTATTTTTTTTCAGACTTTCAGAGTTTAGGGGTGGACAGGGCTGGATGCATCTATGATACTGATGGGGAAATTGCCTAGAGCACACAGGCTGTACTGTACTCCCCTCAGCCTCCCCATCAAATCTGTCCTTGTTTGGAGGACAACTCTTGATGTTCAATTCTGAAGCAAAGCATTAATTTGTGAACAGATAGCCTTTATCATCCTGCACACAACGGCATTTTCTTAATAGAATTCTTTACTTCAAAATATTAAATGAATGTTGTTGATTAATTATAAATTGAACAAATGAGAATATTGCTGTTATCAAACAGGAACTTACAGTATTATTACAAGAATATTGAATGATTGTCATTTTTTCTCTCCACAAAGCAATCCGCTTATACTGTTAATAGTAAATAGCCTGGGAGTTTCCGTTTTGATTAGCTAATAATAATTAGCTGAAAAAATAATTCTCTCTCTCTCTGTCTTTCTCTCTTTTCAAAAAAAAAAACCCAAATCTCATGATTATGTTGTGATTAAGAGGAACATCACAGACATCACATTATAGCAAATCTGATCTGGAGAAAGCCAAATGTGAGCTTGTAGTAACCCTCTAGTCCCAGAAATAAGCAAACCACGCTTAGATCTAGTAACAAGGTTGTGATCCTACAAGAACTTAAGTACCCGGTATAACCTTACCCACTGTTTAGTCGTCGTCACTTTTCACAGGGTATGCAAGTTTTCAAAACAAGGGTCTAATACCAACTTGTAGTGCAAAGAGTATCTTCTCTCAGTCCTTACACCATTTGCAATAAAGTGTATGTCAAGCTCCACTATGGAAGTAGTCTAGCTTTTTGTACCCGTTTTAACATCTCTGTAAATAAAGTATAAACAAACGGCAGGACATGGTGAAATTGAGTAGCCAGAACTCCAGGTATTACAGGATAGATGGTGTAACATGGGAGACAGAATTCTGCTAAAATTTGACTGTTCTTGTTTCCTGTTTTGATCTCTGATCCCTCAAATTAAAAAACAATCAGTCTTTTTTTAATCATACAAGGTTAAATTTAATGTTGCTATTATTTTTGTTAGAACATAATTGTAGTGTTTCCAGAATTTTTTACTCTTTGGTTAATAAGTTTATGACTTGCTGTATGGAGGAAAAAGATGCTCACAAAGTAAATAAATGGCAACCAGGGTAGGAGGGAAGGGAGGGGAGCAAGGAGAATTTATTTTTAAAAGAAATATTTCTTTCCTGTTAGTCTGAAGTAGTCTTTTCAGAAAACATCAGGCAGTGGTAAGTCGGTTATTTTTTAGTCTAGTGTTATTAATGATCTTTTTGCACTCTTAAGTCTTAAAATGGTGTTTAGTTATCATTCTTTTTCTTCAGCAAGACGTACAATTTAATATAGTTGTAATGCTTTGAAGACATTTTGGAACATAACTGTAATAACCAGCAGATCCTTTCAATATTAATAGGTAGCTGAAAGCAGCATTTTGACCTGCTTTTTAAACTAAATAAACTGAAATGGTGGCTTAGATTCATTCAGCCAGTCTAAGCCTAGCCAAATACAGCTTTACATCTAGTATATTCCTTTTTCCATGATGAGAGACTGAATGAAAGAGGACAATCCGCTCGTATTCCTTATAATCATATCCTTGTAGGTATTTTCTTTATCTTCTGTTTAATACAACTAGGCCTAATTATTTTTCCTGTGTGGAGGAGTTTCTTCTAGATAGTGTGTGTTTCGCATACCTGGTTGATTTGAAGGCAGGCTTAAATTTCTTCAAGGTCTTACCTTATCATTCTACAGAGTTGTTCAAGAACCTGCATCTGGGTCCTCTCTTCCATGTCCTGTGCGCAGCCAAGGCATAACTGGGAACTGTACATGTCAGAATTGGGAGAACTAAAATACAGCATAGATATAGTACTTGCCATTCCTACATGAATCTCGATTTAGAAACCACATTCATAAAGACAGGGAATTAAGGTTAAGGACTGAGCATTAGCAAGGTTTACAAAGAAAATACATTGTATTCACTTAAAATTACTAACTGCACAGAAGGAGTTTTGGTCATTTGAAATTGCTCCACTTTAGCAAACTTTTCATGTTTATGCCAACGGATGTTCTGTAAGTTCATGGATGGGGAGACCAGTCAGCCTACAACCAACATTCTTGAAGCCTGACCTTAGAGGTGTTTCTGCTTCCATGGGAAGAGGGGATTTAAAATCAGTGGTTGTTCTCTTTTCCCTTTACTCCTCCTCTTTCTTCTTCCTTCCCTCCCTCTTCAGATAATTCCCTGCATCATTTTGCCAAATGCAGCATCAGAAATTCATAACGATGACTGAAATCTTGCCCTGTCTTCCTTGTGTGAGGCATGTCATAAGTTCCTGCAGAAACAGGGAAACTAGTTCAGAGTTAGAAGCCAACATGCAGAAGGTTTAGTCCAGCAAGCTCTTATTTAGATCTTTTTCCCTTCTTTTTAATTTAGCTGAAATTTGACATCTTACTCTTATCTGTAAGAAAGTTTTTAACATTAACAAAAATTATTGCTGTGATTATAGCCTCTTCTTGACATCGTTCCTAGGTGAAGTAATCAAAAGGCTGATGCAGGTCTCTGTTGATACAGAAGTAAAGGAGAGAGGTGGAACATACACCAATCAATATTCATTTAACTGTACATCCATCTTTATTAGATTAAAACATTGGCTGATGAAAGCTAATATTGTTACTATAAGATATACAGAATTCTGTAAGGCTTGACATAGTACCATCTAACATGTTTATTTAAAAGTAATGATACAAGATCAATTTGGCGTTCTAACTAGATTTGAAATTGGCAAACAAAGGGATGTCAATACACCTGTAAACGGGGCACATCTATTGGGAATCAGTTCCTCACTCTGTATTGCATAACATTTTAATCAATAAGCTGATAGAAATAAAATTAGTTGCTCTTTTTGATTTACACAAGTGATTGGGGGTTTGATAATGAGCAACACAGATTATTCTTACAAAGCCACATGGATAATTCATAGACTGGATGTGAGCAAGTGAAATACATGCAGTGCATCATTTTTGAGGGAATGAACAAAGGACATCTGAACTTGAACTCCCAATTCAATCATTTAGAAAGGCTAACATCCTCCTGAGTTATGATATGGTCAGTTTGTAACTTTGAAACATAGTTGAGACCGTTTTGTTGGCCTTATTTACGGGTTTGGGTAGTTGTTGGGGATGGGTTAAGTCGGTGGGGAAAGATAGTTGAAGAACTGTTATATCTCAGCAATACATCAGGAATACATCCTGCGTGAAAAAGAGTTTCTGCAGCTGAACCTTCCAATATACTCCTTCGATTAGGATGGTTGCTATTTATCTCTGGAAAAAGAAGCAATTAAGCTTGTATGATGTGAGCACTAGTGTGTGATTTGGAAGACAAAAGACAAACGTTCGGTTCCACATTCTTTTATAACATGGCATGTTGCTTAGTCTTGGTGTGTTTTAATTGCCTATTTGTAAAATGGGAATAATGAGTTTTGTAAGGTGGTTGTAAAGATAAATTTCCTGAACTTTTTCTTGTGCAATGACGCTTAAAACCATGAAGCCATGTAAATACATTATCTTCCAATAGTGCTTCATAGAAAAAAACATTTTCAAATATTTTCCCGTCTGCTTTTTGAAGCCTAGATAACAATTAGACCCTCACAGATTTGGGTTTTCTTATTTGCCATCTTTAAGAAGAGAGCTGGCAAGCAAACAAAACAACCACTGAAATATTCTGCAAGAATACTTAACAGCAGACTTTAATGGCCACTAGTACGTGCAAATGTGCAGAAAAATTCCACTACAACTGAAATATGCACTCAATATGATTAAATTTAAATTACTTATTTAATAAATTGGTTTTTTTATTTAATAGACTAGTGTAATGCAAAATATAGAAAAAGGAATGTTGGAATCTTGAAGGTATTGGGGATGAAAAATGAAATGCAATGGCAGGAACTTGAAATGACCTAGCAAGCTTTTTTTCCCCCCGTTTCCTCACTTTCCTTCTTGTGCATCTGCTTTGCTGTGATCTTACGTGTAGGACACATCTGAAAAGGAGCATGCATGTTATGTAACTGAATCACAGAAGTGGCTTGAACATATGCGAGCCTAATTAGTACAAGCAACTTCTCACTGTAAAAAGCTGTGTTCCCTATTCAAACCACATGTACTTAATAACCATATCTGAGCTGGCAAAGACTTTGTCAAGAGAGCAGCGATGCAGTTGTGTGCTGTGTGCCCACATACATTTCAGAGCTAAACACACTGAACTGTAAGGTTATACCGTACTTGTTACCTGACCCAAATGTATCTTGTTTTCTTAGTGCACAGAATATGTACAAAAATGTAGGTTTATTGTGAAACCAAATTAAGGTCATCGCAGCATTTTCATTAAAGGTTTTTTGGCTTGGTTATTTAACCCTTTTGTAGCCCAGTGAGGAACTTGCAAAACATTTTAACTGGGTTCCTGGGAGATGTATTTGGTGGAATAGTGCAAGATGGAACAACTCTGAAGCACTGAAACAGCTTTTATTTCTGATAGCATTTTAAAACTTAAAGGGAAAAGTAAGGCATGAAACCAGAACGAAGAACTGCCAATTATCTAATGTTTGCTGAAGTAATACGGTTTAAATATATGCCTCAAGAAGCAATGTATGCTAGCTGATACAAAACATGTTCATTACTGACAGTGGTAAATGCTGCAGACTTCGAAGCGCATGAGGCTTGACTCACTAAGGCCTGAAGCTACTCCAGGAAAGACATAAGCAAACCCAGTGCTCTTTTCCCTCAAGATTCATCAAAGGATGAGTCATCTGTTAAAAACAGAGTAATCATCAGGCTATTCTCCTTTTCTGCTGACTATTACTATTAGAACAAAGCCTTCAAGAAAAAAAAAAAGAGAGAGAGAGAGAGAGAAAAAAAAAAAACAACAAAAAAACCCCTGTGGCTTTGATCTCATTCATGGGACTCAGGCTGGTTTATGCTTTCAAGTTCTGCCATCATGATCGTTTCAGTCAAAAAGTGGAAAATGCTGTGCCACCAGCAGGCTTAGCTCCAATGGCAAAACCTCTTGGTTGAGATGTAGTTAAGACTGTGTGAAAGTAGCTCACTGATGAAGTGCTGTATCCTGTCCAACACACTGGTGTAAGCTCCAGGGCAAGGAAAAGCTTTCTTTTCCCTCTTTACAGCTTTTTCTCCTTAAGACTGTTGTTTCTCAAGCATAAATATGCTTTATTTTAGATGGCAGCCTTAATAAAGTGATCAACAGTGAAATAATTAGTTTTTACTCAGCCAATATCCAAGACAAAGTGTGAGAGAAGGGGGGATGAAGACCCTCCACCAACACGGTCTCCATGCAAAATAAACATCCCTGAATAATTACATGAAGCCAGAGTGTTAACAGTCTTAGGAAACATCTGCACAACCACTCTTCAAACAAGCTTCATCTCACGGAAAAGACGCTGTTCGTAACATGGGTCTCCCCTGCCCCAGACCCTTATTCACAAAAATCCTCCTGCCTGTCTAACAGGCAGAGGAGGGAACTCGTAAGAATACTCTTGGCATAGTATTTCTTTAACAGAAGGAGAGAAATGCTGGGTGATCTTGTGTGAAGTCCACCAAGAGTTTTTAACATAAGGTACTTCATGAAGTCAGATACTGAAACTAAGTAATACCATCCAGTTTTCAAATAAAAACTCCATTGTTGCCAATGAAGATACTTCATGCAACTGTCATAGAATAGGGCTTAGAAAATCTTTTATGATTGCAGGTGATTTTTCAAATCCTATAAACAGACTGATAACCAAGATTAGTATTTATTTTTTATATACACTTAGGAGGGCTTTGACATTGTGCTGAATCCATTTACATTTAGATCTGAAGCATTGATTTCAAAAATAGAAGTAGGTGAATGTAACAAGGTGACTGTACTCCTGAAAATGGTATTTATTTAGGTGCTGTACTTTAACTGTTGTTTAACGCTTTATTCCTGGTATCAATATCAGATATTGTAGACATTGAGATTACCCTCAGTTTTACAAAAATAAACCTTGCAGAAAATGGTAATATACCAGAACATTTTCCAGTCTGGTTCCTGAGTGACAACTGTGGGCTGTCTCGTTGTGAAGTTACAATTTCTCCCTTCTTCAACAAGCTTGTCTCTTTCTCCTTCCATATTATAATCTATTGGGTACAAGGAGGGAGATCTAAAATTGTGTTGATCCTTTGCTCTGCTGTTCTAGGTAGGATGGCAAGGCCACCATTGCCACAGAGTGGTAAATTCAAGTACCATCTCCCTAAGTCTGTGTGCTCCCTTTCATCAAATGAACTATTTCTCCCTTCCTTCCTTTTAAAATTGTTTTTATTATGTTTTGCACAGTTGATTCTGTTGCCTTCTTAATAGGTTCTTTGCTATGGCAATGCAGAATTTGACATGTCATTCAGAATCAAAACTCTGTTTTTTCAAGACGGCAAACACAAGATAATTTTCCCTTAATGACATCACGTACAAATTTCTAACAGAAATTATTGGGAAGTTAACAAAGACCTTAATGTGATTTCTTTCTTGGGTGTATGGTACAGGTTATCATCAAACCCTATACTGATAATATAAACTAAGGCTACGGTGATATGAAAATTTGCTAACAGGTAAGGCGGCATTGTAGTAGCCTGAAGCTTCAGTTTTTCACCAAACAGTAACTTTCACTGAAGCTTAATTATGAACTGGAAATTAAGCTCATTTCCAAAATACTTTCTTATTATTCAGTCTACACTGTTGTTATCTTGGCAGCACCATTTATTTCAGCCCTTGAAATGCTACACACGCAAGGATGCCAACTCTGCAAGTTCCAAAGCAGTTCTCATTTTAATCTAACCTAGAGATCATATAAAATAGCTGATCAAGTTGTATAGTTTCTCAAATTAGTCAGTCAGTGGATGCTCTTCAAGGCAGAAAAGAGGGTAGAAAAAGTCCATGGAAGCATCGTAACATCTCTTTCTTTGTACTGAGAGCAATTGAGAGCCAGCAGCACTCGAACTTGGGCAGCACTAGTCCGTGAGCTGCCAGGGGGATTAAGGCTGGGACTTGCATTTCAACACTCTCTCCTGTACTTGTTTGCACCTGCTTTATTTCTTACATGCACTTTGCTTCAGAAACAAGATGCTTTCAAAATATAAGTATTGGACTTAAGAAGTGTTTTGCTAAAAATGGTGCAAATCTTAAGTAGCTTTTACAAAATGAAATTCTTCCTTTTATTCTGTTCCTGGTAATGGTAAGGAAGAAAATGAGGTAATGATTGTTCTTTGGAGTTACTTGTGATGAGCTAGGACTTCCCAGTATTTATGTATTTGGGAAAAAGAACGGTTACAAGAAAAAGTCAGTTATCATGTGTCTATTAAAACAGACTTAATGCAGGCCTAATCGTTTAGCATAACACTATTTATGTATGTATATGTATGTATGCATATGTCTATCTGCCTGTCTAGGCAGTTTTGTTGTCATTTTCCAGCTTGGCTCTAGATTCCTACTTTATTCTTCAGGTGAAAATTATGTTGGTCCTATTAGAAACCATTTTTATCTCATTTTAATTTAAAATGTGCTGCTTAGGTTTAAAATAAGCCAACACCTCAAATTTTTGAATGTGATATATTAGCGTTCACTGCAACTTCAATCATTGGTATTTGAACAGTTGTTTAGCTCTTGTTCTGAAGAGTCGTACTACCTACTGTAGAGCAGAATACTTCTACACCATGATCATACATTTCCTCAGGTAATCTGGTATTTTCTTATATATTAGAATAAAAATGAACCCATTACTTCATGGAGACATACAATTTTGTATAAGAATGCCAGGGATCTGTATATTTTTCCGTAACCTTTCTGTCAATATAGGTATATTTTTTTATTTAAAAACACATCATTATGAGCCAATTTATAAGGGCAATATCTTCTCTGAATGCCTTGCCATCTGATTAACAGATACAATATAAGGGAACATCTCAGTATGCATTAGCTAACAGAGTGATTTCTCTGCTGTTTCGTGGTAATACATAAGCATATATTTGTCAGCCGTTTCACAGTAATTTATGTTGTTCAAAGGCCAGCCCACCATCAGAATTTTAAGGAATGCCTCCTAGATTTCAGATTTACGTTGAAAAAAAAACCCCAAAGTTATTTAGAATAGGCTAGGTTCAGTTGCATTGAGGAAAGAGGCATTAAACCATTTGTGTAACATCTGCATTAAGAAGTTTTTTGGGTTTATTTTTAATCATAGGTTGTAGTTTATTTAAACCTGCACATGAAGGGTTGTAACTGCTTCTTGAAATTGTTTCTTACTTTTAGTGTTCAATATTAAAGAAGACAGATACATTATTTTTCACAGCAAAAATGCAACTGTTTGTATTACATTACTGTTGGGGAACAGATCTTCTATGTTAACTTTTCTTCCATCCCCCGTTAAGGAGTCCTTTTCTAAAAAGGGTCTTAGGCAGTTGTTCAAGTCCGTGCTCACGCCAGCTGAATTTAGGAGTTTTTCCTAAATTGGGAATGCAGGGGAGAATTGTGACTTAACTCCCCACCGCACCCACCACCACCACCCCAAAAAAACCCCAACAAACAAACCAAACCAAACAAAACAAACTTACACAACCTCTTGCTTATTTTCTGTCTAATCTATACAGTTAATAGTGATTTTAAATTAAAAAAAAAAAAAAAAAAAAAGATTGGCTTAGCTTAGTATTTTGTCTCTCTGGTATTGTCCCTTTTCTTTGCAGAGTTCAATGGCAAGAGCTCTCTGAAATAATGACATTGGAATACCTAAGAATCTATGATATTTTCATAGGTACAAATGCTGTTACTTTAAAACTCTTGAGACGTAAAATCTACAGAAGTCCTTGTTCAGTGCCCCTAGAAAAGATGAAAATCACCCATTTGGGACAATTCCAAATGCCCCTGGGGTGCGTGTTTATTAAGCTCCTGAGCTGCATTTTGAAGTCAGGATATTCAGGGGGATATTAAACATTTATTTAGTCATCTAGTTTCGGGTGTGTGGACTGTGATAATGGGGACCTTATAGCTGGCATAACTTCAGTCCACTTCATCATACCTAGTGCTTCTGATACAGGGGCAAGCATAAGTCCCTTCTTAAGGGACTGGCTTGTCCATTAAGGACAAGTTTTGACAGATGAATCATGAAAGCTTTGAAAGAGCTCTTCCTTTTTTATAAAAAAAAAATCCATGTCTGTAGAGAAAAACAAAATGAAACATGGTTTGCACTCCCGGCTGGCTATTGTAGATGCATGCTTCACCAATTAACACAACTGTACTCGTGAGGTGAAAACAAGATCTGGCATTTAACTGATCCTTAGATGGATGGTTGCATTATCCTCCGTCTCCACCTTGTCTCCTCTCCACCCAATTGCCTCAGCTGCACAAGGGCTTTCACTAATTTTTTTTCCTTTCTAAGACATGGGCAAATAATAAATAACATTGAAATGTGAAGCTATAGCATTATAAGTTTGAATGTAATGTGAGTTAGCTGCTATATAAATTATCATGAAATACTGCATTTTTTCTTTTCTATTTATCTGTCATTACTAGTGCACAAAAGGGTAGGGTGGGGAGTCTTCCACTACTAGTTTCCTCTTTGTGTTTACAGGTGTCTCTTGGCAACATTTTTTCCTATAATTTCATACAATTTCTGCTGAGTTATAGGTACTCAGATATTCTGATGATGCCAAGCAGCCAAATGATGCAGTGGAGTGGATGGCTGCAGGATATTCCTTTAAATAGCTATGTATTGAGGGCTTGAAAGCACACCTCAGATGTTTGTACTACTCATTCCCATCCTAACCACAGAGAGAGCTCTGTCAGAGGCACAAGGATAGGGTGAAGAGAATTCTGATGCCGTGAAGCATTATTTACAGGAGTCTTGTGTAACCACATCAAGCTCTGCATGTATCGAACAAACATAAACACCTTGTTAGCATCATACAGCTGGGATGTGATTTCTGCCTTTGAATTCAGATGTCTTCTTTTGGATTTAGGTTTGATAAGGACTTGGCAGTGCTAGGTTAATGGTTGGACTCGATGATCTTAAAGGTCTTTTCCAAGCTGAACAATTCTATGATTCTATGATAAAGAAAACAGTTTTTTATGGCCCCTCTCGTCAGATAGGGTCATAATGTAATCGTGCCCAGGACAGAGAGAGGGATTTTAAACACATCCCTTCTGCAGGGACTGTCAGCCAAGCACAACTATGCTGAGCACCAGAGATCTGCACAACCTGCTGGTGATTTACTCCAGAATGCAGGCAGGGTAAGGTACCTAAGCTGAGGAGTCCTAGAAGACACAGCCTGTTAGCATCAGTGTGGCACCACGCTAGCGTTACCTGTTCTGCCTCTTGGTCAGAGCTGGGGTCTGTTGTACTTCGCAGACCCTGGCTAGGTCAGCATAGTGCCTGCATGTCCTCTGCAAACATTTGTTATTGGTGTAGTACTATCTTGTGGATCTCTTCACCACACCTCATTGTTTGAAGCAGGCAGGCTTATCTCTCAATTGAACCCAGTGAATATAAATCAGTGTTGGCATTTCATTTCCCCTACCCCCTGCTACCAAAAAAAAATAACCCAAACACTTGCTTACATGGCTTCTTATATGGGAGGCATTATTATAGCCCAGGGTAAGCAGTGGTGTTCCTGATATTTCCCACCCAACAGTCTGAAAGCCTGTAAAAGCAGCCACCAAGATGATGAAGAAAGGGAGTAGCACTGAAATGAGAAAACCGAGTTGACATGTTACAGAAACAATGCTGCCTGAGGTTGAGCCATTAACGAGCAAAAGAAAGCAAACCTCATCTAGAAGAAGACCGCCTGTCACTTTGAATGTTGCGCTATGAATATTTAAATGAAAACACAAAGATATACCATTTTTCTCTTCTGAAAATCAGAAAGTAATAAATTGTGCTGTAGATAAACTATGTAAAAAAGTCCCATGGTTTTAGAGAAGGTAATGTGTTGCTAATTTGAAAGAGAAAAGGACCAAGCACAGCTGGTACAGAACTTTGGGGACGGTGCAAGGACCCTGAGACAGTAAGGACAACAGTCTCACAAACTTAATTTTTATTATTGTCCATAAAGTAAGAGAAGTAAAAAATACTGTTGCTGGCTGCTCTAGGGAAGCTCTCCTTACCCCAATTTTTTCCCCCCTCGTATGTCTGGTTAGAAATTAATTAACTGACTAACATTAGACAACCATCTCTGCCTCTCACAAAATAAAAAATGAAAACATAAAACAAAGATATCTCTGACACCGTACTGAACAATTCTGGCAGCTGAAGTAGTGTTTAATCTATAAACAGGTTAGTAATATTTAATACTTCAATTTGTATGCTGGGAGATTTTCTTTTGTTCCTAACAATTCTATATTTAAGATTACCAAGGCTTCAGGCAGAACTGTTTGGGTAGTAAAGTGATAAACTGACACCAGAATACTGAGCAGAAAAAAACCCATTACGCTAACAGCAGCCAACAGCAGTTAATGGTTTTCAGCTGTTGCAGATCTAATTGATCTTGTTGCTATAACAGAAAGCAGTTCTCTGTGATTCATATGCTTTCTTACTGGAACATATTCTACTCCCTTGCTGTTTTTAAGCCTCACTAACTCTGGTTTTTCCCTTTTCTTAAATGCCATTGCTAACAACATATTCTATTTAAAGCTAATATTAGTCAAATAAAAATTCTGTTGGTTTACTGAGATTCAAATTTTCTCTCTTCATTAAAAAGAAAGGCCAAACTACCATTCAGTTGTGCATTTCTTATACTTATTAATCGTCTTCTTTGAAGTGTCACACCCAGTGCTCATTATTCTTGATTTATACATACTTTGAAATCCATATCTACCATGAATGTGTCAGGTGGGACTAAGATGATATAAACATTTGCCATCAACTGCAGCCCGATGCCAAAATCTCTTCTCGGTTCTGCATGTAGAGCTTCCATTGATGTCAACAGGATCCGGTGTGTTTTCTGCAGGACATGGTTTGACTAGTACAACTGATACTTCTGATGTATTATTTAAATTTTACAGGAACATTAATTTGAAATATTTCACTCGAATTTTAGTGTTAGTGATTATACTGGGGGTGTTCCCTTGGTGAGATTTTATTTTTTTTTAAAGAAACTGAAAAAAATAGGAATTGTGTGAAAATCAATAGAAACTTGCATTCATAGTTGTACTTCTAAAACTCATCAAAGAAGTGAGTTTGTTTTCTTATTATAAATATGAGTGCATATCAAAGGGGAATTTCCAGTAAAAGCCTTAGGAATCTCAGTGGAAATGCACACTCTACATTTTGATACTGTTCAGATTTCTTCTTCACTTTGAGAGCTGCCTGTGTTCCTAAGCAGGCAGACTGCTTTACAGAATGGCTTTGCCTACCAGTTTTATGTGAAAAGAACCTTGGCTCTCAGCCCGGGCTGTAGCTGCGTTGCTCCCTGTATTATTCAAGTTAAATACCATGTATTAAGAAACTTGAATCATCTTTCTCTAGGGGAGAAAAAAAAAAAAAATGGAGTTTTGTAACTGTCTTAAGTGTTGGAAAGTCTAATTATACCTCCTGTTTGTTCCCTTTTGTTCTTTTCAAGGCATCCATTGCTGCAATGGAAGATGAAGTAACATTTGCAGACAGGAAAGAAATGGGGAATTTTTCCTTTCTTCCTTTCTTGTTTCTGTTGCTGCATTGTTCTGATTTGCTTTTTTAAAGGTTGACACAGAGCCCCCTGAGAATTTTTAACATATGAGAGTAGATAACCTTGTTCTTTTGTTCACTCATCCCTGCCCTGTTCTGATTGCCTAAGGCTGTTTTCTGAATATTCCATTTCATATCCGTTTAACACTTTCTCCATTCTTCTTTCTGCCTTCATTCATCAGTTCAGAATAATGTTACATCCAATGTATCAGCAGAAAGCATAACAAAGACCTTCAGACGTAATCTCATCAGTGCCTCACGGAAGGAAAAGTCGCAAGACCAAACCAAGGTTGTATAAAAGCAGAGGAGAATCCCATTGTGGGAAAACGTGCAGGTTCACATTTAGCATTTCCTTTAGTCCTTTTGCTTGTCAGAGACTTGACTCTTCTTAGAAGATTCTGCTGCTTTCACCTACGGTGAGAAGCTCTTCACTCCACATGCTGCCCTCTCTGGTGTCCAACACATTTGTCACAGAACCAGACGTCATCCTGGGGGGAAGTTTGGCAACACACAGCTCAGAGTAAATCTCGGGCTATAAAAAGACTAAGAAACTCCAATACACGTAGTTCAACATTAGGAAAAGTTTTCCGCTTACTTCAACAGCCTTTTTAACCAAAAGAGCAGCAGCATCTTGTCACCCTAGTTAAACAAAGGACTTTTAATGAAAAACTTGTAAAGGAGCATCCTGGCTTATGTGAAGAACAAGCAAAGCCTCAGAAAATCAATTGACATGAAACACAAATGATTTCTGAAGTCACTCCTAACTGGAATAAACGCAGGTTTGAGAAATACTTTTTTCTGAAAAGAGTACTTAATTTTTCCATCCAAATACTTTCATGAGGTGTGAATTCAACAACTGCTGTGTGAGATGAGGCAGAGAGACAGGAGTACCTGGGAAAAGTGATGTGAACCTGTAAATGAGTGTCCCATTTTCACAAACAATACACACGTATGATCAGGGAAGGCATGTATGTATGCTTTAAAAATCAGGCTACTTTTAGAGTCACATTTTATACTTGAGCTTAGGAAAGTAATGTGTTAGATTTTAACTTTCAATATTACAACTTCATTGGTAGTGTAAAAGTCTTCTGTTTCTGAGAGGGAAAACTGAAGCACTTCCAAGAAATTAACAGTAAAATAATCAAATGCACAAATTCATCTTCTTTAGGTTTTAGAAGGAGATCAGAAGACAATAAAATAAGGGTTTCAGGAGACAAAACTTTAACTAAAAAAAGTAAAACTTACCCTGCAAATGACACAACAGCAAATAAAGTGTACGCTAGAAACCAAAGCCATCTGGCAAATGAAGTGAAAATTAATGATTAAAGAAAATCTCTCTGTTTGTAGTGTATTTTCATCCATCTGTGCCCAATTATAAAAGAGTTGACAAAGAAAGCAAGCCCCCGGTAGTTAATTCCAAACTAATCCAGAAAGCCTGAAAACGTCCGTCAATGTTTTCCTTACAGCTTCTAATCTCTGCAGGTTTCTGATAAGAGCAGCATTAAACTATGGTGTCATGAATCTTGGCTCTCACGTTTGAAGCTAACAGAGATGTACTACCTGCGATCATTTCAGATTAAGGAAATACTAGCTCTCAAAAGCACGCTACAGATACAATTTATAAAAGAAAAAAACTATGTTCAGATCCATTTCTGTCATACGCAGCCAACACGGCCATTGCAGTTAACACCACTGAGGCTCCCAAGCCGCCGGCTGTGACCCACACAGGCGGCGCCGAGGTGCTGTATTGCCCTGCCGGGGCAGGCAGAGCAGGCGAGGCGGTACATCTTGCACCAGCTCCCCGTCCTGTTGGGGTCACAGGGCTTTGGGGCCCAGGCACAGTTGCTGGGCTTGGCAATTTGCAAATTTCCTGACGCTTCACATTGTACGTGCACTGCGCTTTCACACCCTCAGCTCGCTGTGCAGCCACCTGCACGGACTTGCTCAGTGTCCTGCGACTCAGAGCAGCCGTACCTTGCTCTCTCTGCAGAGAAGAGGCTGGCTGTGCTTCAAGGGGAAGGAGCCTGCGATTCCTTTGCTGTTATTCTGGGCCCTGAGATTATTTTTAAGTGCTAACTGTGACTGCTAATCTCTTGGGACTTCTGACCACATTTGCTCCATCTACCCAGCACATCGTGATGGGTAGAACTAGTGGACAGCCCTGCTTGGCAGGTTATCCTCTAGGTCTTTCTCTAGAACAAGTGAAAAGAGAGATCCATCCAAAAGGCAATTTCAGAGAGCAGGTGTCTAAATGAATTGTTCTCTTGAGGTCCTTAACCACTAATTGGAAAGGAAAACTAGTCTCCGTATAAAGTTAATCTTTATGAAACTCCTCCGTAATGCAATTTAACACCCAACAGTAGGTGCGCACCAGAAAAATTAGTGAGGAACAGGCGTGGAGAAGAGCAAGTGATTGCCTTTGTGTTCTTTATTTCCAGCTGAGGATTTGATGTCAGAGAAGTGAGTGACAGAAGGACAGTAGGTAGCAACGTTAACCAATTCTCTTCTTTGTGTGGATTCTTTAGTACCTGGTACTGAGGCATGAGCTTGCTTTTGGGTTTTTTTGAGTTAGTTTAGTACAGGGTCACTTTTCTACCCTGGCTTCTTGCTCATAAAAGATTTAGGAGAGCAGTTGGGAACTGCAATCAGGAAAAAAAGGCAAAAAGTATTGGGAGAGGTGTCATTCTTCTCCAGCACTGCACTGTTCACTGTCAGCCTCCTAGCGTTGCCTCTGAAGGCTGGGCATTTCATTCTTTCTCAGAGTCTTTATACCAGTCCTTGCTGCTGGGATTCTTCTGGCACGGTCTATATTAGATCTCAGCCAGACTTGAAAAGTTCATCTATATGAAACATCTACAGCTCTAAAACTTAAAACTCAGTGATATCTGCTGTCTCAAATGGGCCTGTGTGAAGCTGTTGTGCCCGCCCCCTTTAAATAATGCGCTTGAATTAACCCTTTACACTCTTCTGACAGCAGAGAATATACATCAGTATTATTCAGCTAGCTGTGTAATCCTAACATTTACAGACCTCTCAACGTCCTTTACATCTAGTACTTGAAAATTGTCTGGTCAGACATAGAGCATAGTTTGACACACAATTGGTTTTGGCTGATGTTCAGGGTTATACAGCCCTTGTAACTCCTTGGTTTTGTTGGTGGAAGTATTTGTGCAGCCGTGCAGTGAACCAGATCAAGGACCTGAGCCAAGTTACTGGGGGGGCGGGGGGCGGGGGAAATTAATAAGGTTATTTTTGAGCTAGATCAGTTCCCTATACTGGCAAACTAGAGGCAGCAACATAAAAGCAGGGAAAAAATTAGAACTAGTGCCAGCATACCATTGAAACAGAGGCATGTCAGGCCATGTTTTCAATGTAAACTTCCAGTGTGGTGTGGAAGATTGCTCCATCAAATACCAACATTAAATGGTAATTCAGGAAAGCTCTTTGTTATTGTCAAAGTAGACAAATTGATCTAGAATGCAAAACTCATTTTTTTTAAACTCGAACTGTCTAATTCTTTGGTAAACATTATTATTGGGTTGAGAGGGTGGTAAATTGGTATGTTTCATAAATAACTGATAATGCTATTTTAATATTGCAAATTAGAGTCTGCTTCAAATTTAAAACCCAAACATAGCTACAAGGGGCTAGATTATGCCTCGGTTATATCTGTGTGTTCCCATTCAGTCCGTGATGCTGATTAAAAAGTAATTTAGGGCAAAATTTTGTCTGAAAAGTTTCAGTTTAGTCCTTACACACAAAGCAATTGTTATTGTATATCTTTTAATATAATCTGCACCACCTATGGCTTCATATAAGTGTTTTATTTTCAAGCTCTATAGGGATTTCTGTTGCACCTCACATCTATTATTTGTGTAGACGTATGCAATAGTAAAAGAGGAAATTCTGGTGTGGTGGTTTAGCCGTTCTGACATACGATTTCCTTTCCACTTTTTCTCTTCTGTAGAGCAGCTCCATTTTGAATGTTGTAGCTATATGCACCATATGCGCACACAAAAATTACCTGGCATATGTCACAGGTAACATCAGCTACATGAATTTTGATTTCACATAACCACACCTCAAAAAATTAGAAAGTAGAGATATTGAACTTACCAGCTGTGCCGTAATATTTTGCCTGTGTCTTGTCTGAAGGTTCAGCAAGCAGCATGTGGCATGATTTGGGATGAAGCATTCATGGTGCTGGGGAAATATTGCTGGATTTTAGTAATCAGCCTCTAGTAAGGTCTGCTTAGCCGGATGCTGCTCAGAAGCTGCAGTTCTAAAATAATTTAGAGTTGAGGCCAGTTTACATTGGAGGTCCTGGAGTCAGGGAGGTATCCTCTACAAAGTCATTTTTCTTTTTCCTGTTGAGAATCTTAACGGTGTTAGGGCTCTTAGGAAAACCTTTTTTTTGTAAAGTAGGAAACATATTTGTATGATGACTTAAATATTCCTTGAAGACAAGTTTTTTATAAGATAAAGTAATTCTTTCAGGTTTGGCATGGTAGTTTCCCATTTGCCCACTCTGTTTCCAACTTGGTGTTCACAGCCTCAGAAACAGCTGCTGTATTTCCAAAATAACTCTAACCTCTATGATGTTACCAAGAATACTGCCTGCTGGAAATTCATCCTTCTCAAAGCTGCTCCCTTTTCAAACCTGTACGGTGGGAAGGACTGCAAAACACTTACTAGTCTGTAATGAAATCACCATCCTTTTAAAACTCATTTTGAAAATCGAGAAATCTCAAAAAAATTATGGGTTTCCCTAAAATTATGACAGATATGAAAAAGGTAATGTTCTTTGAAGAAAGTCAACACTTGGAAACAGTAGCAACACTTGGCATGGATTCTATGGGTCATCACATTAGTTCATTCATATAGATATATAAGTGCGTATATATATTCTATTTATTCTAGGATTGTAGACTTTTTATATATATTTATATGCATGAAAAGTTTTGTCTTGTCTTTCTTTTTCTTTTTGGAGGGAGGGGAAGCTAGAACAGATCAGTGCTTCCTGAAAAATAAATAAGACATTGCTAAAGCAGTCATGGTAAAATCAAGCCACGGGCAAACTTCTATCTTGTACAGTAACATGATATTCTGGTTGTATGCCTGTTTAATATCTTTTAAGCCACCCTTGGGCAGGACCCCACTGTAAACAAGCTGTCAAGTTTGACTTGGAACATCCTTTTAAAAATAACACTAATAAATAAACATTCTGTCTTCACACGTTTTGCTGCCAGGGATTCTCCATTTCTAAACTTATGAGTGTCATGTTTTGTAAAGGTTTTGTGTATTAACTACAACCTCCTTTCCTTCATAAATAGGAATTCTTCATTCTCCATTTTTTTAACATTTTAAAATTAAAATTTCAATTTTATAATTATATACTCTCATTTTAATAAAAAGCTTTTATTGAAATCAGCTCTGTCTTAAATTCTCTGTCTGGCAATGCTATATAAATCAATAATAGTAATATTAGGTAATAATAGAAGAGGAATACAAGTCTCAGGTTATTAAGAGCTCAAGTAAAAACCTGCACAGAGGAAATCTTTTGCTGCATGCAGCAAGACTGATGGATCCAAGAAAAGCCAGTGAGACACATAGCTTTGAATTCCTTCTATGACACTTTATCTACAAACTGTTTATCTAAATACATCCTTTGGGTCTTCTCTTTGCTACTCTGATCTCCTCGTAGCTGCTCACTCTTCCCTGCTAGATTTTGTTGGCTGCAGCATTTGCTGCCCTGGGTCTGTGCAGGAGGTTTGGGATCTCTCTGGATTTCTTGCCGTGTTGCATGGAATATCTTGTGAAGAGGACTCTGCAATAAAGAGGTCAAAACTAAAGAGCTTTTGAGCTGCTTAGTAGCACTCCTTGTTCCCCTGAGAAGGCAGATGGAGTGTCCCACGTTCTGTTTTCACAAGCGGCCAACTCTTGCCTCCGCTCATGGGTGCTTCCATGCAAACAGAGGTCTGCCTGGGCTCTTTCCGTTTTTGTGAGCTTCGGGCAAAGGTGAAACAGGAATTCTGAGTGTGGCATTTCACCAGGGCTGACTCTGAATTAGAAATGTATTTTCTGAACAGCAAGCCCAAAGAATGTATTTAATCAGATGTATTTGTGAACAACCTGAGACTGCTGCTGCAGCATTTGAGAGGAAGCATATTTGCCGGGCTTCAGAAGTAACAGCATTTCACTCCACATTATTAGACACTTGATTTGGTATTGATTTGATCTTGCTTGCTACAACTGCTGACCTTTTTTTAAAGTTTTTTTTTAAGCTCTGCTACTATTTATCTTCATTATGTATTTTCCCTCTGGAGATGTGTGCATGTATACACAATGTTGACAAATCTTTAAGTTCCATTGGGACTCTCATACTTCTTGCATGTGTGCGTGCATGTGCAGTGCTTTAGGAGATATGTACACACATTAAAACTCAGCCTTTGTTTAAGAAGAATAACATGTCTGGCTCCTGTGGTTTTGGAGAAAACCAAAGGAACATGTTCCTAAGAGCTAGTAATGAAGTTAAATAAATAGAATTTTGAATAAATGTTACTGTTTTATCACTTTTGTTTGAGTACTTGGCATTGGCAATGCTGGGTTGAACACTCTGTGTTTAAGACTTCTATAAAGTGAGAATAAAAGCCCATTTTAAAAACCATGGAACAACTAGATATGTCTCTTTCTCAGTAGCATAGATGACACTGCTGTCAAAATCAATGAAAACTGCAGAAGAATTCAGTGAGTTCTGTGTTGCTGTCACTTCACATAAGTATTACTGCCCCATAATACTATTATTTCTTACCAGGTCACAAAAGACCACGGTAGCACATAAGATACTCAGCGTATGACTGGTACAATGACTACAGAGTAGTTTCATTGAAAGGCCTTTCAATCCTGCTGCTGGAAGTTCAAAGGAATTGCTTTAGCAGTAGCTGGAGGTTCTTTAATGAACATTGTTTCCAAGCTTTTACTGGTTCATTTTGAAAGATACATAAATACCTCTTTAGAATTCATTTTCTCTGCTGTGTTTCTCTGCATGTTGGGTGCAAATGCCACCTCGGTGTTGTGTATTACAGTGTTTTTGAAGAATACTCAGCACGTGGGATGTGTTTTGTGCCTACATTATATGTTTGACAGTAGGATTTTTGTGACAGACTGTGGAACCATGAGATAAATTTCATTTACAATGCACGTTTTACTGCCTCACCTTCATTCTCATTACTGTTCACTTTGATTCAGACTCACTGTTACATGGAAGTATCACCCTGTAAAATAGAAACATTTATTTTCCGCTGCACCATATGCATTTAAAAAAAAATAATCTAAAATGCTTTTGTCTTATTTTGCCTTACTCAGTGGTCTAAGAGCCAGTATTTTGTGAGCCATTAAAAGCTTAATCATCAGAGCTGAAAATTATGTTTTCTGGTATAGCAAGACATTCTTTTCAATTCATGGTAGGTTCTGAGTTATTGGACGTTAAAACTGTGATACCATGACTCATAGGGAATATATTTTAAAAATTTTCATAGGTTATTGAAATATATTCATTATCATTTTATTCTCCCTCTAAGGCCTATAAAGTTGAACTCATGATAATAAAATCAAGTGGCTTTACATGTAGATATATAAGAAACATTATCAATAAAAAAGTAAATCTCTAACACAGATCTACAGTAGATTGTCTGCAAAATATAAATATGATAAACGGTGGTGCAAAACAGGTATTATGAGCACTCCCTTGGGATGATCTAGGTTAAAATAACGCAGTATCGCTGGGCTCACATACGGTGAAACCTTAGCTGTCCAATTCTTTAGGGTGAGCGTAACAGTTCATAGCTATGAGGGTGTGTTACAGTCATATACGTCTCTAATTTTTGGTATGTAACTGATAAGCTTCATTTTCATTCAAGATCTGTTCTATCTTTAGCCTTCCCACAGCTGCATCAGGCATATTAAGCATTTGTTTTACTTTGTTTTCAGTGAAAATCGCAGGTGTTGCAACAATTTCATGTAGTTTAGATACAAAGTTTGACTTCCAGTTTGAAATGAGTTATTGTTTTTTGAAGAATCTTTAGTTCAGTTGTTTCAACTTTGCTCAATCTTTGTTCAGTTACTTAATGGCACTCCACTGGAATTTGACGTTAACAACAGTAGGGTAGCAATGATGTCATAAGAAGCTTGTGTGGATCACATTCAACTTCTAGGTAATTGCTTCAAGATTTTGATTTTCATATTCTGAAGTGCCATTTCCACCTCCTTACCTCCGGCTTCTGCATTTTTCATGAAGTCTGACTTCAGTACTTAGGATATTAAGAGTATGTATTAATAAACCATGCACCTTTGGAAAGAGTTATAGAATATATTCCCTGAGGGCCAGTGATAACCTTGTGGTTCATGGCCCGCAGATAATTTCAGTCCTTCAAGCTTAATAGGTGCTTTCATTCAAAGAGTTAGGTCCCCAGGCTTCTGATTTCATACTTAGCTGCCTAAACAAGTGGCTACACCTCCATATTTCTCCTCCATGGCTTAATTTATGTATGTTCCTGGATCCACTAGTGGGAATGGGTAGCTTTGTAGTAACTTTACAGCTGCTTCACTCTATAGGTCAGTAGACCATTTTGATGGTTTTTTATAGGGAGGAAGGGAATTCGTACATGTCCAGCCAGATGAAAGATGCCAGAAAAGATTAAAAGTCAGGAAAGGAAAGGTAACAGAGAATGAATGGCTAGATTTTGAAGAAGCTCATTTTGGATGGAGGCTGATCATGAAAAATCCTCAATAGCATGGAAGGTACAAGTGCTAATGAAAACTAAGCTTGAGCAGGAAGAGAGAAGCAGAAATGCGAGACTTCACAAATGGACAGAAGTCTCACTGAGAAACTAAGGTAGCTCACACTGTGTACGTAGGAGTGGAAAAAAGGGAAGCTGGTGGCTGAGCTCAAACTGAAGAGGCAGGCATAGAAGCAGAAAAAGGAACCCTGGTGCTCTGGTGTAAAGGCAAAGAATGAGTTGACAGAACAGACTGCAGAAAAGACAAAAGTGTAGGTAGCAGCAGAAAGGCAATCAGAATGAAAGCTTTAATTTGGAGACAGCAGTCATGAGACACTCAGAATAGGTGGTGATACAGAATTTTACAAGATTGAGGAGATAGCGCTGCATTAGATAAGGTAAATTGAATGGAGAAGAGGGTGGAGGTGGAGAAGACATCTAGTGGAGTGCCTGTCTAAAGAAGACAGGAAAACTCAAAGCCTGCCTCTTTCCTCAGGTGTAAAGACATGGAAAAGAAAGCACAAAACCAGAGAAAACAGCACTTTCTTTTGTTGAATTCAGGTGATTGCTGAGACGTCATCAAAGTTTAGGTTTGTTGTTCTAAGGAAGTGCGGGCATGTACATCTGTACATGGCATCGTATCTTACAGGGGTCAGAACAGCGCACCCAGGTAGTTCTGCTTCAACAAGGGAGGAGGGGAAATCAGGGCTATGGACCTGGCTGACTTAATGATGAATACTTTCACTAAAACTATTTAATTTAAAACCGTTTCCCACTGTACTCATTGTTCGATCTACGTGTGCTTTAATATGAAAGGGTAGTAAATAGCTTATTCCAGTAACAAATAAGTACTCAAGTCATGGCAACTAATTAATTAGCTGGTTTATTTGTAGGTTTTGCTCATTTGCCCCATGGTTTAAATGGGCATCCTTAGTTTAGTGTGCGCACGAAATACATAGGTAGAGTAGAATAAGTGAAAAAAAGCTTTAGTAAGAAAACAAAATTTACTTTATAATTTAACACTAATCAACCATTGCTAATGTGCTATAAAATACTACTTAAGGTAGATACTGATTTCCATTATTAAAGTTAATGGTCTTAGTTTCCTCATCTGCCTTATTCCAATATATTAAGCATGCAGACCCCATAATTTAATTATCACCTGTTAATATTGGTTCTAAATTAATTTTTGTGCTTTTGGGTTGAAGCTGCAATGATGAGCCAATTAAAAACCATTATCTGGCTGCTCAAAGCATCACATTTGTAGTTATGCTCAATAGTACATGAATCTAGAGGGACTTTCAAGATGGAACATGGTGCCCTAATGCCTTTAGGGATTAGCTAAACAAAAGAAAAAATGTAAAGGAAATTTTAAATGTTTTCTCTCCTGCAGGATTTTAATTTTCAGTTCTCTTCCTTTGCTGTACATCACAGTTTTCCTTGAAGCTAATTTGCATAGCTGTAAAAGTGTAGCATGTAGCTGAATTACAAGACAGACTCAAATGAGACCCTGGGTCTTCTTTAAATCCCAGAGGAGAAATTTGGTTCAAGAATGTACATAAGGTACTAATTGCAAGGATCGTGTTAGATAGCTACTATTTGAATGAGCCTGCTGAACTAATAAAATACAGCACATCATAACCTCAGAGATATGATAATGAAAGAAGGAGCATTTAATTTATGTAGATGTTCTCAAAGCAACTTGAAAGGATAATAGCCACACATTGTATCAGTTCCATTACATTGTTTATTAATACGAAAGACTCCTTTCCTCTCATCTTATCAGCTTGCTGCTGACATAGAATCTCAGGTGCAGGTGTTTCAAGTGGATCTAAACTGAGAAATGGCTGATGTAGATGATGACCATAACATTTGATGCTGGAATAGATGTGTTTCACCTACAGACACATGTTTGTGTTTTGTGCATCACTTTGTAGTACTGCAATATAAACTTCCCAGCTCTTGGGGTAGTGTAGGTAGATAGTAATCTAGTGGCAGAATTTAGAAACTAGATTATTTGATCTACTGTAGACATATTGTACTGCATAAACACAACAGCAGGACTTCAAATTCTAGAGGAGTCAGAGAATCTTCCTCTATAGAAAAATCCTCTCTTCTGGAGGTGCAGCTGACCTGGAAACTCTTTTAGGAGCCTTGCTTGCCTGTGGTATAGTGAGAGACTGTCCTTTTGCCTCTTAATTTGTTTGGGGCACCACTTTCTTAGGGACTTGAACTTGACTCTTCTGGGACCAATTGCTCAAGTGAATTGAACATCACGCCTTGGGCCACTGTGGAGTTTCCAGGTATCTGTATGGAAACATCCTATTACTAGCCACTTAAAACTAACAGAAAGTAGAATTGTTGCTGATTGTACTCACCCGGGTCTTAAATGAGGCTGGAGCTTTTCAGGGAAACAGAAAACCACCAAAGAAAATGCTAGCAGCAGCTGAAGTCAGTGAGATTTCCCCAGCTGATACATGTGCATGTTTTGGTGCTGGTTTGCTTTGGTTTGGTTGCTTTCTGCTTATAATTTTTTCACTATTGTATTATGGCCACGTGTTCATCAGTGAGGGCTATTAGGAACAGAGCAGGAGCCCTGCTGTGCCCTAAAATTAAAACAGGGGAAAAAAGCTCAGGCAGGAGAAGAAAAAAAAATGAGCACATATAAGAAATACATATAAATTAAGTTATCAGGGTTAAGCAATTTTGACCACAAACAGCAAAATAAATGCAGCATACCATTCTTAGAAATTCTTCTGCTTCTTTGAGTTGTTCTGGGCAATTGTAAACTGTATAGTCTATTTTTCTCATTAAATGAGATGTACACTATTTTGCTTCCTCTCCATATGTTCATTAGTATGTTATACAAGTTTTGTGTTGAAAGCAACAGTTCAGCAGAGATGCTGATGAGCTTTTCTCACCACTTCTCCCCCCTCTCTTCTGCTTGGGGAAGGTCCGCAGCATAAACTTGAGAAATTCAAGTTAATTTGGCCCACATTCAATATCTAGCTGAGCTGCACACACAGGGACTCGCATCCAAAATTATTTGGAAGAAAACAGAAAAAAGCTGAAAGGTGGAAGCTAGGTGGTTTGAAGAATAGTGGGAAGATGCTGATAGTATTGCGTTGAAGCAGAGAGCAGTTGTAGAGGACATCTGACACGACATTAGATTATTGTGGCAACAGTTTTGGATAATATAAGACATAGCAGGAAGGGGTAAGTTTTCTTTATATGCACTGTTCACATAATAACTCCATTTCATAAAATCCAACTTGCTTGAAGAGCTAGAGTAATTTTTTTATAAGTAAGCAGAATACCAATAGTATTTTCATCAATCACTGTGTCAAGTGAATGTATTTTATGTCTTTATGAGTAAGTTGCCAAGACAGTTTGGCAAAACTGTAATGATTATAGTGGCAGCACTCGACCCTTGCAATTGCAAAGTAATTTGGAGTTTACAGTGAACCTCTGCTACTGTCAGTTCATGGCTTAATTCTTTGTCGACAGGCATGTATTTGATATGATCCTGTAGTTTCCTTAGTTGAGCAAATCTAGCAAAGTTATTTGTATTTTTTCCAATGTAACAATTTGATCTCATTATGTAAAAGTAAATCTGGTTCTTCAGAGTCACAGCTTACATGTATTATGAAGTTTCACCATATATACAGAGTTTTTAATATATAAAAATATTCATATTGGGCACTGGATTGTATAAAAAAATTAGCCGATATGATTTGTCTCCGTTTTTGAAAGACACATGCCTTCGGTTCAGGTAGTCCTTGAAGGCTTCGTCTATCAAGAAATTGCGTATTTTCTAGCTGTATTTTTAATGTTTTAGTAATTTAGTATTTTAAAATGTTTTACTGTGCTCTGATGAATGGAAACGTTAGCCTTCCCAGTAAGACAGTCACAGGCTGTGTGTAAGTAGTTCTGGTTTTGGATAAAGCTCCAATTGTGCCTTCAAAGCGTATTCTGGAGCTGTGGGTCGTGACTGCATTCTGGAGGTGTCGACTGGCTTTGACCGAAGAGCTTTACTTTACACTTAGGGCAGGAATCAAAGTGGTTTGTGCTGTATGAAAAATGCTGTATCTTCTTCTAACAAAGAGGAATTACTCTTTCAGCAGAGATTAATTTTGCTGAAAATTTACATTTGGATTAATATTAAGAACCCTAGCTTTTGTGTCATTATTTACTTTATTCTGGCAGGCCTTAATAATGGGCTGACAAGCTGTTTCCATAGAGTTAAAATCAGAGTGTTTCCAGCAAGCTATTTTAGAAGGAATTATATTGTTGTTGAACTAAATTATTGAGTGCTTGTCTTCTCCCCTTGTGTTTATGTTAAGTGTTGTACAGACAGCACAACGGTATGAACAACTCTTTCGTAGAGCCATGTGCCTCGAGAAATTACTTAGGCGGCCATGAATCTTCTGCTACATGAGGCAGCAGTTTTCTGGTGGTCTCTGGATTTGAACGTTGACTAACTGATGCCTTTTAAACATTGTGGTATTAACTCTTCACATCTTTAAATACTTAGAAGGTTCAGTCAACATTATGGAAATCGCCATTTAGAAATTTAATATTACAGGAGGTCATGAAGCTTTTTTCTCACTCCCGTATTATAACTCATAACTTAGCAAATTACTCCATTTAACAATTGTATGAAACTATTTCTATCTTGAGATATCATATTTTATCTGGATGAACTTTTATATAGCAGAAACATTGAAAATTGTAAAAAGCTATGTTAGTGAGACAAAAAGGAATAGTACTAGAAATCAGCATTCATCAAATTTTTGTTATATATAGATTGCTTAGCTTGGATTGTGAAAACCTGGAAGCGCATCTGCTGTAATTGGTTAAGCAAGAGGAGATTGATGCTAATGATTTAATGTGGAATTATTGTTTATTATATATCATAGGGAGAGTTTCTTTTTTCTCTCACTTTTGGTTTATTTAGAGGCTTTATTTAGTAAACAATTACTTAATTAGAGAATAAATACCCAGAAGTCATTGTCCTAGCTATTAGCATCCTCCCTTTTCCAGGTTACAGTGAGTTCTCTTTTATGGTCCTAATTTTTCCTGGGATGGGCTGGCTGCTTCAAACAAGATATCAGACTTAAAAGCCAAACATGCCCACTTGCAGAGCACTTCCAACTTGTACATTTTAGATGCAGATAGCTTGTGACACCAAATGTGATCTTGAACTGCGTGACTCTAATTCTGCGGTGGGTTCTGAAACTACGGCTGAGCAATTGCGCCTTATTAAGGTATTACAAATGGCTATTTTGAAGTATAAATATAGTTCAGAATGAAAAAGGCTGTTTAAAATAAATTTAATCACTGGATGGGCTGTGGTGGCTGTGGTGGTTGTATGCGGACATGGTGCTTAGGGACATGGTTTAGTGGTGAACTTTGCAGTGTTAGGTTTGTGGTTGGACTTGAGGATCTTAAGGGTCTTTTCCAACCTAAATGATCTATGATTCTGTGATCTGCAAACAGCTCTTCAGAGACGTGAGGGCTTTCAGCTAAGCCAACAGAAACATTGCATTTTAAGGAACTTTAGAGGTCACAAAATCCAGTCCTCTGCTGTGGCATGCATCATTATACAGTCTTTTTCACAGACTTGTTGGGTTCCACCTATTAGATTTTCCTTCCACAGTATCTCCTTTTGGAAGGTTGTTGTAGGACCACACTCTTGTAACTGCAATTACAAACCCTCTTCCAGTTTGCATCTTTAATTTATTCATTACCAGTTTCTACCCGTTTGTTCTAAAACCAACATTCTCTCTTTAGCCCCCAGTGCATTTGCTGGAAGCAATCATCTTCCTTCCTAGGCTTCATTTTTCAGCATAAAAAAAAAAACACCTTCAGTCTCCTCCCATAAGACAAGTTTATGTTTGATCTCTGTAACAGTCCTGTTCAGCACCTGTTCAAATTTGAAATAATCTTCTTTTTTTTTTTTTTTTTTTTTTTTTAACATGTATAACTGGAATTATACAAAACACTTCAGATGAGGTCTCAGTACAGGCTATACAAAGGTAGGAACACTCCCTCTTCTTTACGAAAATGCCTCACCTTGCCCTTTTCATGGTCAGATTCAATTAAGTGGCTCATAGCCATCCTGTAACTGACTGAAATAGGCTGCAATTTCCAACTAATGAGCTCCCAGTATATATCAGGAATTCTTGTTATTAGTCTCATGTACCCTTTGGACCATTACTTTCAACCCGGTTCTGTTTCTGGGTCTTCAAGATTGTGCAGTTACCCCCATCCCCACCCCACCCCAGGATGTTCAAATCCTCCTCCTCTAGGAACGCTCTTACCTCCTGACTTTGTATCCTCAACAAACTGTATCAGTGCATCTCTATTTTCATCCCAAGGTCATTAGCTAAAATATGAAATAAGATGGGTCCCAGACTACAAACACAGTATTTCTGGAAGAGATTAATCACCTTTGTGAGGTATTGGTAGTAATGGCTCCTAAACGACCAATGAGATTATTTTTAATATAATATGCGTCACTGTGAATCAATTTTTCAGGTTACCACAGAGCTCACTGTTTTATACCCAGATATTCAGCAGTTGAAACTTAAACCTGCTGTTTCAGAAATTACAAGGTCATGTCTATACAAAGGCGGTCTTCTCTAAGAGCACAGCAAACTGTCCAGATTTTCACCAAACACCATGCAGGTTAGATAAATGGGCCTCTGTGGATGCAGCGTTTGGCAGATTAGATGTCTGTTATCTGTTCTCTCCGCCTGATAACATATTGCTAATTAGGTTTGAGAGTGAGGTGAAATGATTCATCTTAGCAGAACAGTGAGTGTCTTTAGTAAATCCTTACTCTATTTCAGTTCAAATCCACTTGAGAGAGGAAAGAAAATAGAAAGTGAGAAATGCTTCTGAAATTGTGTGTGTATTTTTTACGTTTGTTTCTTTCCTGTCCTTATCTCTAAAACCCCTTAGATTATCATTAAGTTGGTGAATATGAAACATTAATGTCAATTAGCAGTAAATGCAGAATAAATTCAGATAACCATATACTGAAAATGTGAACAAAGAAGTACTTGAGATAATTCTCTCTGTGTTTGTGTAAATAAAGTGTTGAAATGGGTAGGTTGTATTTATGTAGTACAGAATAAGATCGCACGATGTAAAAATACAAGTGCACAGAAAACCATAAATATGCCATTCGTGAACTTTCAGGTGCTTGATTTTTTTTAACTTAATTAGGATTCTCTGAACACTGGGTAGTTCTTTTTTGTTTAGTTTTGCCTACTTGTGATACTGTATTACTGAGTTCTTTCTGTAGCATCTCCTGTGACAGTTCCTCTTCCCTTATTTTCTTCACAGCCATAATGGTGATGAGTATGTCATATCTAATGATCTGCAATATTCCAGCTCCCTTCCCCCTGGGATAATCAGGCAGGTGATCTTCCCATACATGTCCTGCAGTTTATGTTAAGAATGGTTCCCCAAACCATGCTATATGTACATATTCCAATTTTGGTGTTTATAAATGCCTAAACCATGCCATTTCTTGTGATACCATCCTGCTATAAGATATTGCAGAGCAACATAGACAAAATAATAGACAATATTTGCCTGCGGTATGAATAGGTGGATTATACAGTTACTGCATTTATATTCAACTAAGAGAACAGTGAGATTGATACATTGTTCCTCACTTGCATAATACAGTGTGTGCTATAACATTTAAAAACACTCTGTAATTGCTTTAGTCCTTTGTTGATATATAAACGGCATGTTTGTATGCATCTGTATAGGTGCCTCATAGAATTTAACAAGCTGAAGAAATGTGTGGCTAAATGAGTAACATGAATCTTCTTCGTGGAAAAATCTGTCTGTTGTGGGGATGTATAACCTCTGATATTCATTGATGCGGAGGTTAAGTAGTTAGATAAGTGCCCCTTGGTCTGTAGATTCACTGGTTCAGTATTGCCTGAATATTAATCTGCCAGGTTGTGGTTGTGTCATGTTGAGAAAAACAGCAACGTTGTTGCTGTCAGCAGTTGATTTGAGCTGCATGGATCCAACTGATGTTTTTTCTCCATTCAGCTAAGTGCAAGGAGCAAAAAATGTATTCTGCTCTCTTCTGCTTTGATAAAGAGGGGGAAGAGATCTGAGCTTTTTCCTATTTTGAGCACCTATCGCAGAGACTGAGGAGAGGCAAGGCAGTTCTCTCCATCTTGTGTAGCTTTGTGTCCTTGCGACAGAAAGAGAGGCTTCAGAGGTTGAGAGCGGTTCCTCCTAAAATTGCACTTTGCTGTGGGAATTTCAGTCCTGCAGTAATGAGACCATTCGCATCACAAGACCGAGCAACGGATATCCCCGTGAAGCTACTTAGATTAATTTGGGGAGAGTGACACTACCAGCTGCCACCTTTTAAAAAGACTTTTGAAGGTGTGGAAGGGGATTGGAAGTGCTTTCTCAGATCTGTGGATCACAAAGCCAAAAAAAGCGGTGAGGGGAATCAGGGTTAATTAAGGCAGCCTTAAGACCAGCCATTGCTTCGTGGCTCTGTTAATCATGCAAGAGCTGCTGTGAGGCTCTTGATGTCGAAGGCAGGGGCAGTGGCAAGGGATGTCTTTGCATCTGATAGAGCAATATTCTGCTCTCCTTGGAAAAAGCAGATTTCCTTATGCAGGTACATCTGCAAAGGAAACCCTCTGAATGCTAACAGTAGTTGAAATGTATCTCCAGCTATAAGTAGCAGGGGGTTTGTATTTAATCTCCTGGCACATGTATGGCCCCCTGCTTGGGATCTAGTGGGATTCCCTAGAGCATTGGGCTTTGGAATTAACATCCAGAAAGCTGTCACCCTGGACTTTTTGTAGATTTCTCTAAATATAAATGCATGAACTGTAGCTTCCTGGTAAAAGAGGGACAAAACCATATTTGGTCATGTAATTGAAAAATAAAGCCTTAAACGTGAAGTCTAGGGCTATGAGCCTTTGGATGAGGCTTAGACTGTTTGTGCTGTACTCTGACATGCAGGGAATGCAACCACTCAGAAATGTTTGATACAGAAGTTAATACAGTGGGAAATGTCATTGGGAATCTGTAATTTCACACCCATACCAAAATGTGAGTGGGAGAAGAGTTAGGGAAGGCAGTGAGGGAGAAAATTTAAACGAAATTTTTTAGATTCTTTCAGTTTTCTTTTGATTTCCTTCCATTTCTTCTGTAAAAAATACAAATATTTATGAAATTGTAAGGCACACGAAGAAATGGAGGAGCATATGTATAAAAGTGGAAGGAGAACTGGTGTTATTTCCATCCCTGAAGAGGGAGAAATGCATCCAGGTGCAGGAAAGCCTCACGCAGTTTCCTTCGTGGCCTGAGTAGGCTTGAATCTGCATTTTCCTTTTCCTGGGAGGACATCTGGGGAAACCTGTGCTGTGACATATTCCAGGGAGGTGTACTCTTGCTGTTTGCCCGGGTGCTGCTTGGGTTTGTATAAATAATCGCTCCTTGAGTGGAGCAGGCAATAGAGCTTGGGCATTTCAGGGCTGCCTGTCTTTGATTTTGTGTGTGTGTGTGTGAATTGACTTGAGGGGGAGAAGAACGCTTCTTGTTCTCTCTCTCTTCTATCAGAGACCAGAAACTTTATAACCTCAGAGGAGTTTCTGTTTCTTCATTCTAATTTCCATACAGTGAGCTCAGGAAGAAGATTTGGTGGAGTCAGATTATAACCTGAGTACAGATCTCAGTTAATGTTTCATCATAAACGTATGACAATTCACAGAATCGCTCTCCAGATCTTTGTCACTGCACTGCGTTGATAAAGAAAGTAGAAATTCTCAACTAATAAATACAAAACATATAAAAGATTTTATTTGCCATTTAGCACATTATGTTAATCTCCTGATAGCTAATATTATGAGCAAGACTGTGTCTGGAGAGAGTAATAGCAAAGATCTTAGGAATAGAAATAATGTCTTTTTAATATCCGAAAGAGGATTCAGAGAGCTCATTGATTGTTATGAAAACTACTACTCTTAGTGAGCGTATTAAATTGGCAGAGCATTAATCTGATGAAATGTAAGACGTTGTCCCTTAAGAATGTAATTTACAATGTAGAAAGCCCAGTTAAATATATAAAATAAAGCCATGAAAATGGACATCTTTTTTACAAATTAACTATTCTAGTGTATTTGTTAGTAAAATTCAGTAAGTATTAAAGTAACATTTAAATTATAAAATTCAATACATCTGTATTTCTTAGCTTTAAGATTTTAGAAATTAAGAATGATTCTGTATTATTTTTCAAATATTTTAAACAATATATTTTATCTCATCGTGGTAAAAATGGTATAAATTCTGTCAAAAGTAGTCATGGTTAACAACAGGACTCCAAAGCCTGAGTCCTGTAAAGCTGTAGAAAAATCCTTAAATACTTTTAAAAGCTTCAGATTATGGGTTGGTCTGCTATCATCTTCATTTCTGTAGTTATGTGCAACATTTTCTATTTTTTCCTTCCTGAAAAAAATCTAATTTTAATGTGCCTTCTCCTGGCTGCTTCTTGGTGTCCACAAGCTGTTGGTTAATGGACTAGAAATTTTGAAAATCTTTCTGTTATTAAAGGAATGACAAAGTCAGCAGTGGGAGGGTAGAAAATGGAAGTGCAAGTCTTAGGGGTTAATTGCTGCTTTGTTCCCCTTCTGCAAATTTTCCCCAAGGTCGGGCTTAGTTTTGTCTAATATTTTCACAGAGAGGGTCAGAATTTTTCCAAGACATAGATAGAGATACCTAAAACTTAAGAAGTTAGATCGAAATGTAATCCTGGCGTAACAATACTGATTTCGCTTGACTTAATCAGAGACTTAGCTGGCCTTTGTGGTTTTACAGAACGCTGTTTGTTAACCACATTGTGTGTATTACATGCACTGCAGCTTGTCAGCAGTTTGCTTCATCTGTTCGTAGTAGGGGGTGCTTAAAACAGTCCTTGAAGGACGACGTGCTTAAAAATTAGTATTCAGCAGTTTTGCAAAGAGACACTGTGAGCACGGCAAGGTCAGGTGCATAAGCAAAGCAGGATTTCCAGTTGCTATTTCATAAATTAGAACATCAAATTCGCCCTTGGTTGTTTTTATTTATATAATGTTGTGCAACGAAAAACATCACCACGTTCACATGAAAATTAGTTTTAGATACTGTTAATGACCTGTTTCATACTGATAGATGCCCCCAAATTCAAAGTATAGCCTGAAAACATCTTTTACTTCCCTGAAATTCATCTAGGTTTAAGGGATTTTCTGACAGTTCCAAGCCTCACCCCCCTAGCTTCTTGTTTTCTGTTATTTGAACCAAGCCCTTACGGGTATTTTACAGCATTTTTCTGGTGCTTTGTGGTTGTTATTTAAGTTTTACTGAAATACTTAACCATATTTTATACTGCATGTGCTTTAAGTAGTGCTATCAGTTGTAAAACATAGCTGTTGCACTACATACGTGTATTTGAGTCCTCATTTAGCAAAAATTGCCTGTGTAACATTTCAGAGGACAGGGATCCTTTGATTTTTACTTTAACCCCAAATCAACCAAATTACAACTCTGCAGCTTGGAATGAAATTAGAATTAAATAGTCATGTTGGTCCTGCTTCGTCGCTTTTTCCTTAGTCTCCAACTGTGCGCTCTGAAAGAAAATTCTAGGATCCTGTGGTAGGCAAATGTGGATAATAAATCAATTTAGTAGGAGCTAGTAATGGGGTTTTACTCAGAATCATCAAGTTTGCAAGCCAATACATTAGGTACCTTAATTTGCTGCTGTCTCACAAATACTTGTGTTCACCTGGAGCACGTGATTTATCTGTGAGGGCTGGTGCACAAGTAACTGCTGCAGATGTTCTCCCACTACAACCATCCTTACCCAGGTCTTTCTTCAACGGCAGCTTCAGCCTCTATCTACTAATTTTGCCTTTAGTGTTGTCATTGCCATTATTATTGCTTATTGTTTTGTTGCTGTATCAGTTCCTCATACAGCTGTATAAGCTGATGTTACACCAGTGTAGATAAGGAGGCTGCAGAAATGAGGGCTATAGTGGATGAGGAATGCTCCCTCTGAAGGTGTAACTGAGGCTTGATATTTCCCAAATCTGTAGAAAACGAGATCCGTGGTTTGGATAGGAACCTTCTGATTGAAATACTCTGGACGGTCCACATGAAGGGTGGAAAAGAGAGTGCAGAGTGTGTGTGGCTGCTGTAAGGAGCTTGGAACGATCCTCAGATTGGTGTTAGATTAGGGAATATTTTACTGAAAATGGCTTTGTATTTAATACTCAGTATATCCTTTATTTCTGCATTTTATCTGCATTTCATTAATGGGAGGGATTACTTTACAAGTACTTGACAGGCTGAAAGAAGCGTGTGGGAGATTTTGTCTGAGTGCAGGAAAGGCAGCAGATCTTGCCAAAGTGTCAAAAGGGTTCCGTGCCATTACACCACAATGTCTTTTCACAAAGCACCAACTATCCTCTCAGTCGGTGTTTGCAATAGGCTGGATACCATAAAACACCATTAGCAGACCTACGTATCAATATATCAGAGATTTTCACATATGTGTAAAATAGAAATGCACATAGTTTATGTGGTCATTTTTTAAGAAGTGTGAAAGTGCTTACAGCTTGATGAAAAAGTCGCATAATGGAAGAGGAGACTGAAAATCCCAAGTATTTAAAAATTTTAAGTATTGCAACTTTTCTCTCCGTTTCTCAAGCATTACTGCTCTTTTCTTCCAGACTCCCCAAAGCATATCCCACACAATTTATTTTGTGAAATACCATCTGACTTAAAGCAACCTGTAAGATACATTTTTAGATCATTATATAACCTAGAAACAAATTCTTGCCACACTTTCCAAGAATCAACAGCTATGCAGCTGTCTGTTGAAGGAGTCCTCAGTGGGAAACGCCAGAGGTCTACCTCAGCAGACTGCCCAAAGGTGGACAAAGATTGCGTGAAGTCATGCATCTTCCAGTCAGCCTGACAGTACTAAGCAAAGAAACACCCAAGCAGAGCCCACAATAAAGATGGAATTATATTAATTACGACTTGGAGGCCAGCCTGCTCTGTTGATGCATATGAGAAATCTGTGTATATAATTTTTGTTTGATTATCAGTGTAAAGCATGGTACATGTGAGGGAGATAGATGCAAAACTGTAGCTGCAATTATAACTGGAGTTTGTGGCTCCCAAGGGCATCCTGCTCAGAGTTAACTAAAAATAACAAAGGTTTATAGTAAAAGATCAGTTACCAGGATGCATTTGCATAGGCAGCATAAAGTGATGCAATTTCGTTCACGTAGCTACAGTCATTTATTACAGAAGTTTTATCAAAGTTATGGATAGTTAGTGCTTACATACTCCAAAGGTATCCACACACCTTTTCCCCTTTTTAGTAGTGTTTATGGAAGTAAAAAGAATTAAGTAAAGAGGGGGTTATTCCCAGAGAGGTACAGAATTTTTGACAGAATTCACAAAGAGACAAACTTGTTTTGATGCAACATGTACCAGGGGGCTTTCAGGCTCTGCTGTATATTAGCTGCAGAAACTGTTTAGTTGTGTGGAATGTTTTCTAAGGATTTGTACAACATTCATTTCAAAGGAGTTGTAATTATAGATATGTCTTTTGAGAGAATCTCTTTTCCTCAAAGCCAAGCATTTATTCAGATAGTAAATGTAATCACAGCATTACTGCTCAGGTCATACTTTTATGCATGTGTTAAGCAATTATTTTCTGTTATCATTTTTCATAGTTCATCTTGAAAGATTTTTCCTGTGATTTGTAGCTACACAAATGAGTCTCCAAGGATAAGGGAGGCCAAGTTTTCATGCCATTTGCAGTCCGAGGAATTTGAGATCCAAATTTCCAGTTTCATCTCATGACAGTTTATTCTTAGTTGTGAAGCTTTCCATTTCTTGTGTTCCGACTGTGCAAAAAAGACTGCAGAAGTCATCTGAAGGTTAGAATAAAGGAGCCAAATAAATCAAACCCAGAGTTCTTAGTTACATGCAGAAAGTGGAAAGCCCTCTTATCACAGTTATCCCTAATAAAAAAAATACTTTTATTAAGATAATCTCTCTTTGAATGAGAGCTTCACTTTCATTAAAAAAATAAAAGAAAAACAAAACAGCACACAGAAAACAAAACATTTATTTCAGCAGGTGCACTTTTCTCTGCATTTTGTCACATCTCAGATGAAATCATCCCTTTGATCCCCAGTTTGAACCTCTCCTTTCTGCCAGCCTGAGTACGCCTGAGAAGCGCAGAGCCAATCCTCCTGCATTTGCTATGCCATTTGAATACTGCAGTCGTAAAAAGGATGTTATTTTCTTCTCATCTCTGTGTTTTCCTGACTTTGGTAAACATGGGAAATTAATGCAGACTTTGGTAGAGCTCCGTCTACTCTGAAATGGCCAGTGAGGAAGGAGTCCATTCCAGCAGCAGAACCTAATCTAGCCCATTATTTAGGATTTATTTTGTTGTTTTCACTTTTCTCTGTTACTTGCCCTGTCTTTAATTGCTTGAGTGTGTTTGTGGCTATGAAGCTCATCTTCTGTAGCAGCGTAGTCAATAGATCTCATCCTAGCTGCCCTGACAGATGAGTTTAAGCAAACTGAAATGTGTGCTGAAAGGTAAGGTGGAGTAGCACAGAGTAGCACATAACCTGAGAGCACAGGAGCAGGCAAGAAGAGATACAGGATGGGTGTCTTGTTTTCTTAAATTGCTTGGTTACATGACCCTGGAGAAGTCGGAGGACCTTGTATTGCTTTGGTTGCCCTCTGCATAATGGTAAGGCACCTCTTAAAAAGCATGGAAACCTTGGCTAAAAAAGCATGGAAAGCATTACTTTATGAAGAATGGCAGAGACCCAGCTTTTTGTTGTTCTTGCTGATGCAGCTGTGCTCTTACTGATTAGTATAGCACTCAAATTTTATTTGTATGCCAACTGGATTCTATTTTTAATTCTTAGGATATCTTTAAAGATTTTTAAATGCTTGGGTTTTCCCGTCCCATTTTAGCTGTCATCCCACAGCATAGGATAGTTTATGTCATACAACTCTTGTTGGTTTTTTTGAAGGAAAATTGGATATTATTTTAGTTTAGGCTGTGACTATTTTGACACCTCTGTCTTGCAGTCGTTACTCAAATCACAGAGTAACAGTTTCTGTGTATGCATACAAGCATATTCTAAAGGAAAAGATGAAAGACTATGGTTATTTCATTTCCATTGGATTTTTTCATTGTAGCTGTTACTTGCTCACCCACTGTTAAATTGACCCACTGTAAAATTGATAAAAAGATGGTGTGAAATTGCCCTAATGTACATTGTTTGAATTTTCTCTATGCTATTTATGAACACTAAACAAAGTTATTTTAGTATGCAAAAATACTACTTTGTATTCTTGAATGTTTTTGAAGCAAAGGATGCCTATTAAATGTACCTCAAATGTTTAAATAAAAAAACATTATACAGTCAACTTCATAAGAAGGTTCATTTTAACTTTCAAGTTGCACTTGGTTAGACACAAAAGATGTGCATGCTTTGAGAATTGCAAACTTTTAAAAAATTATTTCTTTTTGAAATACAGGGGGTTGCTTTCCCACCCCCCACCCCCACCCCCCTTGAAATCTGGAACACTTTGTTTTAATCAAAAGATCAATTACTGTGCTGAAAATGCAGCTTGACTTATTAGCCAGCTTGAAGAGAATGGAAACTTAAACTTCTCTCCCACCACCTTCTCTCCCACCATCAACCAGATGTTCAGATCTTCACCTTTTGATCCCCTGGGCGAGGGTTCAGGAATTCTGAGCTCTCTGCCAAACTACAATGTAGTGTGCTGACTCTGTAGTAGTAATTTATATGTACTCAGTATGGCTATACTATAGTTGTCTTTAGACCCTTCTGTTGATATCTTCTTCTTTACTTTTAAAATTTTTAATAGAAATTAATCTCTTTGGGATATTACCTTCTATTTATATGGAAAGATACCTCTCCAAAACTCTCATTTATGTACCATTGTTTCAAAACATAAAAATTCTAAAATAGTAGAAAGAAAATCTCCTCAAGTTTTTTCTTTGCCGTGTAATACCTCTCCATCCCTTTGCGTATTCAGTGCCCATCCTCACGCTCACCGCAAGGGATTCTTGCTCCACAAATTTAAAGACAACAGAGCAGAGCAATTGGTTGTGTTCCTCGGGCCAATCCCTTTTTTTTCTCCGTTGCCAAAGTGGGGGAGAGCAGTACAAGTATGTGCCGTTCAGTGGAGGTGTCTGCAATCTGGAGCTCTCTGCCAGCCCTAGGCAGGAGGAGGCTTGAGCCTGATGCATAGATTAGGTATGTAGTTGTTCAGCATCTGGTTGAGGATTTGCTTATTTATCTGCAAGCGTGTGCTCTCAGTACCTTGCTGAAGCAATATCTACCATAAGTAAAATTATACACGATCCCAGTGTCAGTGTGCTCTGTGCCCAGTCTGCTTCTTCTGAGACACAGTTACAGAGAAGAACAGGATTAGCTTTATAAAGTTTACAAAACTAGAATGGTGGAGCATTTAATTGAATGAGACAATTCTGAACAGTGCTGCTTCATCTCTTCAGTGCAAAATGTAATATATGAGTTACTTGGCTCTGTGGTTCCAGGGTACCTTGCCTAGATCTTACGTCAAGTCATACTTACACGAGCAATGTTCTTAGTATGTCCGTAATAAATATGTATATATAAAATGACAACAAAAAGAACCCATGCCAAAAAAGCTGCACCTAGTTTTATGGGTAAGAAACTGTAACTTGCAGATCGTTGTGACATATATGTAGAATACAAGATACATATATGTAGAATAGGAGATACATGCTGAAGAAATATGATGCTACTAGACCACACAGCCACCACACTACACCAGTTAATGGTACTGGAGCTTTTGATGTACCCTTAGCTCCCCTGTTATCCCTGTCCACTGACACCTTTCATCCCATTGATACTGTAGTTAGAAAAGCTTTTGGGTTTAATGAGTGCAAGTTGCGTGGTTTGGAATAAAGGTCTTCTGCAGTCCTGCCTGCTCTGCCCAGAGTAGTTATCTGGAATACCTGGCCTTAGGTGTGCACGAATGCCAAGCTGGACAGCGTGTGGCTCAGGAGTTGCATAAAATTGAGAGCTTGGGAATAATTAAAAGGCAAAAAGGAAGGGATGGTGTTACAAGTTATACTAACCTTTTACCGTTTTTCTTGCAAAAGGATTTGTGCATGGTATAGTATGATTTGCCATGTGTTAATGTTACTGCACTTTGCTTCAAGTTTGATGCCTGTCAAAATTCTTTATTTTTACATTTTCTTGTCTGTATTTCCTTAAGAGACCAGATTTCTTTGAAAGCGTGAGAAATACCGTTAAGTGTGTCATGAAGGGACTGAAGGGAAATCCTAAAGCAGTTATGTTTCATCGAAATGCTTTCACATATTATTTCTATAAAAGCCTTTAAATCAGTGCTGTTTCAAGTACTGAAATTGAATCCTAGATATATAACTCTCATGGGTACAATATTTTTGTAAACATTAATATATAATAGAAGGAGAAATAGGATTAAATTTGTCTTTCTAAGTAGAAAAATGCAGTGTTGAAGAGGTTGGTGAAGCCACTGAACCCAAATATATTTTATGGTATGTAATATAAAATTAAAACATTCATGAAATAAAATTTTGGTTCCTTCTAAAACAACATTATTTATATTCAATAGATTTTTAATCTTATCGCTCCAATGTTTTGCCTTCTAAGTGGTCCTTTGCATGGGTATAATGCTATGGACACTGTTAAAATTCTTTTCTCACTTTTTTTGTTAAAAATTTGAAACTATAATGAAATTTAGTACTTTCAGAGTAAAAATCTACATAGCATATTATAACATCCAGAAATTCAGTGTTCTTTTAGTTTATGAAACCTTGGCTGGCACTTGTCTTGAGAATCATAGTCTTTATTACTACACAGTGGAACAATTTTAATTGCTCCCTTGAACATTACAATACTTCCAAGCGTGAAAAAATAGCATAACAGATATGAGAGTAAGTCTGCATTATTTCAGTTGCTTTTCCCATTTGACAGTGAAAATCATATGTTTACAAAAAGAGAAGCTGCAGTCATGTAAAAATAATTTTTAAAAGCTACTGCTGACGTATTATGGATGGAGGTAAAGGAATTCCTGTGAGGATAGGATCTACTTTGTTCTGCAGAAGGAGAAAAATATTAAGCAAAATACGCATCTGAATTAGGAAAGCATCCAATAAATTTTTAAAAGCTATCCTTTAAATATCATAGAGTGCATCAGTTACGCTAAGTAGCAGAGTATGTTCAACAGAAAAGGCAAGAGTGTTATCATTAAAATCATATAAATGACAATTAATCAATGCTTTGTGTTCTGATTAAGAATATTTTAGGACAAAAATACCCAACAAAATTGAGAAAGATAATAAAAAGGAATAAACAAATATTATACTGTTGAGGATAATTTAGGATTAGCATTAGGATAATTTAGCCTTTAGGTCTATAACTTTCAGGACTTAAATAGTTGTTCTTGCATTGTCTATTACTCCTGCTGGGAGTAAGAACATTAAAGAAAAGCCTATCTTATCCTAATATTGATTCTTACTAAAAAAAGGCACAGCTTTCCCCTTCCTCTGTATCATAGCGGTACATTTCTTGATGAAATAAATGTTCTTTTAATGCTTGGGTGCAGGAGCTAAATAGTGAATGTCCTTTAGGGTACAAATACTGACTTGTCAGCCTGAAACACAGGGAAAGGCATTAACAGGCAGCCAGCGTTGTGCCACAGAGAAGTTACCCAACAGTGAGGCACAGTTTCTCAATGTCCAAAGACTCTTGCTACATTCCTTTTCTAAGACCGAAAAAAAAAAAGCTAAAGTGAAATCAACAGTATATTTCTTAGCAACATACAGGGCACTGCAGGTGTAGCAGATTCAAGTTCAGGTTTGTTGCTTGTGTTCATTATCGTGTGGATCTCCAAGCTGCTGTCAAGTATTAGTCCTTGAAATTATTCTCATCAAGAAAGTATGTGTTACTAAAAAACAGTCTTAATATCCCTTACTCAAGGTCTTGGCCATTCATCTAAATGGAGAACCTTCAAACAATGAGGAATGAAAAGTTATTTATCTGATAATTTACCTGTTTGTTTCTTTCTTTCTACTGGAGATAAGCACCTTATCAACCCTCTTCCTGCTAATGCCCCGTCTACTCATCAAATATTGTATCCCTTTCATTTTGGGTGCCCTGACTGATCAACATATCTAGTTGGAACACTGCCTAATTTGGATTTCATTTTGAAGATGGCTGCTTCTAATTCAGAAGTGAAAAAGGGGCTAAGTGACTGTAAACTTGTCTTTATTCTCGAGATGCATCAGCTGATCTAATAAAAGATAGTATCTGTCTTCACTGACATTCCATTTTGCACAGCTGAAAAAGAAAAACATTAGAGGAATCTCATTTATCAACTTGTAAATGTTAACGTCATGTATTTTATGCCAGGGGGTGTGTGTATGGCAGGGCTGGATACTCTTAAATCTGGTTATCCCCATGGGGTCCTGATGTTGATAACTACTTGTGGAAATTCCTTCTCAGTTCCTCTATGGAGGTGTTTCACCCAGGTGAGGGCCTGAAAGTCCATTTTAAGGCTGCTTTCCCTAAAAATAGTGCAAGTTCCTGCTCTTGCTTTGTCACTCAGAAAATTATTGTGGCTGAAAGTGCATGACTGTACCTAACACTGTCCAAGGTATGTGCCATATTTTGGCTATCACTGGTGAGTGCTGGACTCACCATGGAACAAAGAATCAGCAGTTCCAGTATTCTTTCTGCATGATTTTTTTTAGCAACTTTTGAGAAGTTGTTTGGGCAGTGAAGAGTGCCAGGCTTTGGGGGGTTCAGCCACTCTTCGTAGTCTAATGGTTCTGCTTCTCTTTTCTAGCCACTCATGGACAGAAGTTGACTCTCTGTAGTTTGAAAGTGAAACTTCAGTATTTCCTGTCAGACATGCATCTGAGCCCATGGAGTGACTGCTCTGTAGGCTGGATTCAAACTTCAGTGTACTCAACAGGAAAAAATCTGATGAACTTCAGTGAACTTTAGATCAGCCTGTTAGGAAAACCACTTGAAAATATGGGTGTACTACTTAGGCAGAAGACTTGGCCAAAAATCTGTTGAAGTCAGTCCATTTTTTTCCTTTACTAAAGCACTTGAATGGAAGAACTTATTCGGTGTTATGCTAGGAAGAAAGCAATCCACAGAGATTTCATAAATGTGTTGTGGTATTTTTTCTTTTTAAAAGTGAAATGCATTTTTTAAGTCCTGAAGTGAGTATGGAAATCCATCCCTGTTTCAATAAAAAAGTCACATCTGAGTTTTGGCATGTTGATCTGCTGCCTTCAGTTACAGATGAAGTGTTTTTAGGAAAACATCAACATTTCTGCGACACAAATCGGAGTGCATACCTTTAGGGTGAGGTACATGCACTGTTCATCTCACTGTGAATATATATGTAATTATAATGACTGTTCAAGCAGCTCAATACAGAGCTTTGTGTCCTTTGGGGAAGAAATGGAACTGTTGTTTGGGCACAGCTTTGACTTTCACCTCTAGCTGGCCCATGGTGTCACAGAGTGGTGGCCGCCCCAGTGAGATGGACAGTTTCCCCAGGTCAACAGAAACCCCAGGTCAAAACGACACTGCTGTGCAGTGATGTCTCTTCCCCTAGTCTGTACGGAAGAACAGTGGTAAAATTGATGGTCAAAAAAGACATGCATGAGTTGATGAGTTTACAAGACTCATTAACGTGACCAAATTTCTAATGATCATCTACTCAGTACAGGCATATGGTACAATGGTCATTACATACAAATCAGAAGAATCTTTTTCGAAAAAAGACCTTTTTATAATGTGATACCCTCAACCACTTTATCTGAGGTGACAAACAGACAGGCCTTTCACAGAGCGTACCTAAATAGGACTCTCAATCATATTTCATTTCCTCTCTCACCTCCTGTGTGACATTCTTTACAGATTTTCCATGTAATTACTGACCTCTGGCTATCAGTGGAAAAAATATCTCACTGCTGTATCTGCCCATTCTTCCTCTCTCTCATTTTGAGTACTTGTTTACCAATTCTTAGGCAACCTTCACAATGATACGCACCACTGAAATAATTCCCTGGCTCAATGACCAGTTTGACGTTAACGTTCTTTTTCCTGAGCTAGCAAGTCAATTCTGCATACAACAGTTTCACTGCATCGATGATAGGTCTCAAGATCCCCTGAGTTTGCCTCAAGTTACCAAAGATATCAGCCCTAAGTTTCATATCTCTTCCCATTTTATCAAACTTCGCAGTTGTTTATAGAATGCATTCTCAGTCAAAACACAGAAGCCAGGTTGTTACTTTTAGAAGATGTAGTTACCAGTTTTAGAGCCCAACTTCAGTTTCTTTTGTGAGCCTGTTCTCTTGATCCATTTCTCTCCAGAGGAAAATAGGATCGATACCTTAAACTATAACGGTTACATGAAAGGATACAGGAGATGCGCTGTTGCTGCCTGCTTTTCACTTTTTTAGATGTGTAGGGTTTATGACAGAGGACACTAAGAGCCAAGGTAATGTTTTCATCACAGACCCTCATTTCCACCATTTACCTTTACTGCAGGATTGATCTCTCACGCTTGGTCCTCCAGAAAGAGATCTTACTGTGATTGGAAGACATCAAAAGAACCTGCCATTGTTTTGCTAAATAAATTTTCTTTAGAGTCCAGTATTCAGCAGTTTATCTCTTTCACAATAAGGCTTTTTTTCCAGACCTTGACTCTATGATTCTTTTCCTTATGCCTCTCCAGGTTTTCAAGTATCTCTTGAAAATACGAACACCAGAATGCTATGTAGTATTCCAACACCCTCCATATAAGTACAGTTATTTCTCTATTGACTATATGCCCTTTTAGCCACTGCACAACACTGAATATTGGTGCAACATTGCTTATCCAGTGTAATTTTTTAGAACCACGACTTTATAGTCCCCCATTTTGAAGACCTGGCCTGCGTGATGTGTCCCTACATGTTTTCAGTGTGTCAAAATACACCTTGTGTGATTGGGCTGAGTTTATGATATAATCCAGATTGTTCTACAGTCATTTCTATACCCGAGATCCAGACAGATATCTTCAGCTGTGTCTGCATCAGATAACCCCAAGCTGAGTCCCGTGATCCACCTCAATCTAAAAGTAGCGTTGCTGAGTCGGCATCAGCGTACCATGCTGCTTCGAGACCTAAACTGGTCAGTCCTCACCACACTGCAATGTGCTGGAGATACTTAGCGAATCCTGTTAGGTTTTCATGAGCTTTAGGCTCCTCTCTCATGGTCACTGCACCTTGTGGACAAGCCCTGTCTGACTATGATGTCCTCTGAACATTTTACTTTTCACCCATCTTTGTAGCATTCTGTGGTTGTATCAGAAATTGCCTTTCAGATCGCTAATGAAAATGATTGAATAATGTTGATGCTAGAACCAATTCCTGGAAGAGAGTATTAGAAATACCTATTCAGTCATGAGCTATTCCTCATTCATGGCCTTTAAGTGAATGCAAAACCTTTACTGGATGTTTTGGGATGTACTTAAATTAACAGCTGAACCAGAGGTTTACACAGATGTTGGATTCTACCTGTTAGCTGATTTATTCAAATGTTCCATTTCAGTGCACTTACCCATCATTTCCACCCCAGGTTTGTCTACTGATAATCTAGAAACTGTTTAGTGCCTTTTGGAGGAGTAAATCTCCTTTCCTCATAAAGATTTATGAATTCATTATTTATTCTGGTTTTGCAACCTGCTGTCCTGGAAGTTCTCCACAAAATCTGCAGAAATTCTTAAAGCATGCAACTGTATCCAGTAGTGGTTTGAGTGTATACGTTTGTAAATGGTTCTTACAGCTATTAACTACTCAAACCAATAACAAAGTGTAGTATTTCAATAGGCTGTTAAAGTTGGAACAAGTTTCTACGACATGCAGAACATTTTCATTATCAGTTCTGTGGTGCAGTGCTTTGGGCATTTAAATTATATATAGTAAATCACAGAGACAGAAGTAAACTGAGGATGTGAAAATACCAATGGCACGTAGACGTTGTTGTTGCCAGCAGCTGATACAAAAATTCTAAAATAATATTTATTGATAAATGGAACAAGTATTATTTCCGTGTTCTGGATTGCAGACAATTTTGTGGTGTATATTGCAACTTCTCTGATGGTAGAAGCAGTTTATAATGAAATATTAATGCTGTGACATTTTGCCATGCTGAGGGGAAGAGGGTGTCATTCGAAAGCAGCCTGCATTATCACAAATACCAGGGTTTTTTTTTAAATATTGACTTCTACATTCTTGCAATAAATTAAGATTCAGTGCCAGGATTATGAGCTTCTTCCTTCTTATGGTTTCTGCTATATGACACCCATTTATCAAACTTAAGTGGCCAAATCAATAGAGTGTTTCCGTAGCAGGTAGTAATTGCTTTAGACTTATTACCTATACTAACGGACTTTGAGTTCTTACCATCATTCTTCACTGCGTATCCCAAGTTGCCTTTTACTAAAAGGGCTGGGACACCACTATTTTTTCCTTAATACTTGTTAAGTATTTAAGATTGCTCTAGAAGAACTGATAAACTGGTGGGTTATTTAAACCAATTGTATGGTTTTGAACCACAATGTATGTATTTATGCAGTAGCCGCAGTCTCTAGTTGCTTATGTTCAGTCCATACTGTGAGCTCTTTTGCAGCTACTTTTACATGTTTGTTCATTAAAAGAAAAATTATCCTGGATAATACTTTCATTGTGCTTACCTTTAACAAGCACTGTGCATTTTCAGATTAACTGAAAGGTTTATTGGTGCTGGTATTAGAAAAGTTTAGCTTTTATGGCCAGTAAAATGTGTCTTTTTCTCTCCTGAGATAACGACTTGTACACCTGGCACTTTTACGGCATCCAATGGATTTTATTTTTAAAGAGCTTTAATTAAGCTTCTGGTATCACGTGACAGAAGCAAGCAAGTGTTTTTTTTTTCCTTATCTCACAAATCAAGTTACTAAAATGGATTAATTGCTGGATAACTGTGGCCTTGAGATCTTGTTAGTACACTTAATATTTCATAGATTAGGAACTAGCCTATAGGATGCTGTAAACTGCAGATATTATAGCATCCTTAAGTACATTGAGTTCAGCTGATGCTTTCACAGGTATTTGGCTGTATGTATATGTATATATGACTATATTAAAAAATTGTCTTTTTCATATACAGGCATATGCCTCGTATACTTGTTTTTTCATTGGTGCTGCTGCAGAAAAGTAAAGAGAAAGATCCATCTTGCCAGGGTGGGCAGTTCATCTAAGACCAAAAAAACCTGGATGGATGCTTTACTGACATTTTCCTTATACCTTATGCCTGTCATTTCCTTATTGTTGTCACTTTGCAGAGGGAGAAATCCCAGGGTGACCTTGTTTGAGTTGTACTTTACTGCAACAGGAAAAAAAAGTTGGGGGGTGGTTTGTTTTGCCTTTTTTTTAAGAAAGTCCTACTATACTCAACAAAAGTATTATTATCCATTCCCAGCATTCTATCCACATTTATTTAAGATTATCTGCTGCAAGGGACAGAGGGAAATGTAAGTGAAGGAAAGAAAATCACATGTGGATATGTAATATTCATATGGACTGGCAGAACATAATACTTTGTACGCAAACTGTTGGTAGAAAATGTGTGTAGTTCTTAATGCTGAGGAGAAAAGTAAAGCCTTAAAAGCCTAATCAAATAATAAACAAAATACTTAAATAATATAACAATGACAGTAAATATTATGGAGGAATGTTTTAATTTTCATAGCTGTTGAAATTTTAATGACTATTTCGTTTGAGCTGCGACTTTTTTCAGAAGGACCGGAAAGACCATACATTAACTTCAAAACGCAACCATAAACTCCCTGGAGGAGGAAGCAATTCATCCTGTCTGTGTGCGTAACATCTGCCGCAGTGGGTTTCCAAGTCATCAGCAGGTGTTATCACATAGTAAAAAACTGAGCGAAATAATTCAGATTCGTGATCTTGGTGAGCCCCTTGCTATCATAGTGGTATTTAAAATCTTTAAAGACACATACTTTGGATATCTAATCCTGCTGCATATTTAGAAAGCATATAAGCAGCCATTCTGGGAGGCCAGTGCCGTGCACTGAAAGATGCATGAGAAAAGGCACAAGACAAATCAGGTTTCTTCATCTCCATGCATCTACTTTAAGTTTGTGAAGCATTCAGTAGACTTCATCGATCTCTGAAAAACTGAGATCTGTAAGTTAATTCTTGTGTAAAAAATGAATGTGTCATTTATCTACCATTCTTTATGTTGTCATTTCTCATTAAATTGAATGCTCCTATGTTATTTATAGAAATTCAGCTTTAAAAGCTTATCCGGGCAGCCTGAACATTTGCCGGATTTACACTACTAGTCTGACTCAGTGACAGCCAAAAGAGAGGGAAAGACATCTGAAGATAGCCTAATAAAATAAAGTTTAAAAGGCAGGAAAGGGGGTGGGGGTGGGTGTTGGGGTGTGTGTGGGGGTGCATGTATGTGTATTGTAGTTAGCATTTAAAAGCAGATCACTGACCTGTCAGCAAATTAGACTGGTAATCCAAGGAGGAGAAAAACTGATGAAAAATACTACAAATGAAATTTTAAATACCATTAGAAAAGGAATGAACATGAATGGAAGTAGTTTAGCACTGTTTACTCCGTTCTGAATTACTCATGGTCAATTTAATAAAATTAGGTATTTTGAAAAGTACTCCTGAAAAAGCTGAGCAATCTCTTTCCACAAAACTTTTATTAATAGTGTGAAAACACCACCAAAAAAAAAAGCTGTTGCATTCTATGAGTATGTCAGTTTTGCAGTGGTGGTTGTAAATGTTAAAAAGTCCAGTATTCTAAAAGTTTAGAATGGCCAGCTTTTACTTGTTTAGGAAATGGCACAGTCAGTTGATAAACAAAAAGGTTATTCTTATATTTACTACACCCTTCCTGTGGAGATTCTCATTTCATCTTAAGTGTTTCTGTGGGATGTAGCAGAGAAGTTAATAACACTTAAAAACACTTTCCTCACCTTCATGTTTCCTAGTTCAAAGACATACTGGGGGATGATTGCCACCTACTTGTTAAAATGTGAGGTGATAATAGTAACTTCTCTGTCTCACACCTGTGCTGATGCTGCAGTACCAGTGAATAAAGTGTGGCAAAAAGATTGAAGTTTTGCTGCAAAACTCAATAGATTTGAGACCTCATTCCGAGAGTAAAACTGCTGAGCAAAAATACTGCTGGTTTTAATTAGTCATTTTTATAATCACAATTGTGTTCTTTCATAGCTTCATAGACTCATAAAAGTATGACTTGGGGTGAGTAAATATGTCTAATCAAATTCCACTAGTATGGTCAAGAGGAAACCACAAAAGGTCCAGTTTCTGTAAGATCTGGGAAAGAAAAAAGCCCATGCCTGTGATCCTGGATTTTGGTTATATATTGGGAAAAGGAAATCATAGTTGTATCAGATACGATAGTTTCAATTAAGGTATCAAATGAACAGTCTGATGTTTCATCTGTTTGCCAAGATCTGCCACCTATTTACCAAAGGAAAGAAATTACCATAATGAGAGCCTTAGAGGCACCAGAAAAACTGTTGTTTATGAGGAATACAATACGGTCAGAAAAAACTAGTGCCTTTGACAAATGAATCATCGTGTTTCCTCTACATATGTCATGCGTAGCGGATAAGACCTTTTAAAGATTGTCAAAGCAATCCTGTAACCTCTTAATGTGCTACCTTAGTCGGTTTAATGGGCATCTATAAAACGGTGCTTAAATTACATTTTGTATAGTTTCTGTAGTCAAAAAACAACTTCATTTGCCTGAAACGTGGTCTGCCGTGAGCAACTGAATGGCAACTCTGTCCAGAAGCAGGGCTTTGAACTCTCACGGTCACCCACTTTCTCCAGTGACTGACTTGCTACAGTGCCCTGTGTTATCTGCCCCGTGTCTTGTACAGATGCCTGGTAACTTACAATTGCCTTGCTCTGTGGTGAGCGTGTGTGCGTAGATGAAAGAGAGCATGTATATATAAAAGCATGCCTTTTTTCTCCACCTGAATCAGTTGATCTAATGAAAGAAATTCTCTTTTCTTTGAAATTACATTTGCCTATGTGTACACTGGCTGCTTTGAATTAGTTTACATTAAGATCTATTCAGATTAAAATGATTCACTACTCCTTTGTTTAAAAAAATACTGTATTATCTTTTTGGACTGGGACCATGTTTTCATTAAATGCAGTGACTGTATTACCTAAAGGGACCTTGACCTTTGATTTGGACCTCTTGTCATCACTATATGAAAAATAATAAGCAGCTCCTGTGGATTTGGTGAGATCAGTGTGTTTAGCCCTAGCTACTGGACAGATAAGGTACTAAATCTATTTGACTACCCTGTGATAAGTCAGTGTTAGCAAAAGGATATATGTCGTATAAATATTTAGAGTTAGAATTGCAAAGATGTCAGTCAAGTCTACTTAGTAGGATACTTGAGAAAAAAAAATCATTCTCCGCAAAACAGATTTTGAAAGCCGAAGGGAACTAAGCTTTCGGGTGTCCAATGACTGTAAAGACATTGCCCATCGCTGTAGTTTTGTGTGCTTGCCTACAGTGACCAGGTAAAATATATAATCAACAGCTTGACTTCCATAACAGCTCTGTTCATTAAGAAGTATTGAAAAAGGGAAGAAAAAAAATTTTTTCAAGGGGACAGGGAAGTATAAGCATTAAATCTAGGCATCTCAAACACAATTTTCTTCAATGTTTATATATGCAGGAGTTTCTTTTGTGTAGTTGTTTGTCTTGTTTCTTGTGGCTACATGATTTCTTAAGCCATACAGTCTGAGCTGTGTTGTTCAGATGTTGTAATCCCTTCTCTTAAGTAAGATGTCATGTTTTAAAAATATTTAGTCCTACATTTTTTTAGCCTTGCTAACTTTTTATACAGTATTTTAACAGTGAAGGTTTGTAATGTTCAGTGAGGTTAGGCTTCTGTAATTTTTTACATCTTTTTCATATTTGCATGTATTATTTTCAAAAACAGAGCTTTGTTACTGACATTGTCTTAGCCATAATGCCAGAATATCTTTCAAAATGCAGACCAAAGAGCCTTATTGCTTTCATAGCCTGAAAATTGAGCTCTGCAGGCTCTACTTCCATTGCAACTACTATTAAAAGCTTTGGGAAGCTATTGGCTTTATCAGTAGGATGTAAAGTATTTAAATTTCACAAAACAGAGTTTAAGTTTCTGGCAAACGTATTTTGAAGTAATTTCATTTAATAAATCTCCTTTTTGCAGGAAAGTCGTTAGTGTAACTGTTCAAGCTTACTTATGAGGATCACTGTGTAGACAAGTTTCTGAGTATCAGGAGAGTAAAGATGATGTGTTTACAGAGGCAAGCAGGAAACACGTAGAGAATGTCTGAAATAAATAATTTTTACAAGAGAACAAATTGATATTAACTCTGCATTTCTGATCCTTTTAATTGAATCTGTTTACCCGTAAGCACTAAATGCAGTAAGAAACATCTACCAAGAACTCTGTATTTTGTACTTTGTACTTTGGACAGTCACTCCAGAAGTATGTCAGTTGTTGCAGTCAGATAATACAGAAAAGACTGTAAATTTCATAAATGTATTTATTTACTATGTTCTGTGTTTCTCATCATTGCAGAGAAAGATAAAGACCATTTCCCAAGACATGTAATAATATCCAATCTTCAAAATTATTGCCCAATGAAGTGCAAACAAAGTAAAAGTTAATATGGCTTCAGTTTTAGCTGTCAGTAGTTTTGACATGTTTCAATCTTTATGCTGATTTAATATTTTCAAGAACATAACTGGCATTTGAGGAAACACTCGGGATGTGTTTAGCATAATATCGTATGTGTTAAATATTCAACCTTGTTATTTATGTTTTGAATTCTTTGACCATGTCTGATAGGAATGTAGTCAAGGACCTACCCAAGGATCATGCGTACTTAAGCTACTGAATGATGCACAAAGAAAGGCCTTGTGAGTGCTGGACCATTTAGTCCCTGCTACAGTGAAAAGCAAGTTTATGCTCATGTAGGGTTTCTATGAATTTTTAAAGGAAATGTGAGGTCATTCAATATTATAATGTCTCTGTTAACTTCTCCAAAAGTGCCAGATCTGGTCATATTCCAATCAATACTTGGTATTGCTTTGCAAATGCTACTTGAATTGTTAAAATATGCTTAGCAATCTACAAGTGAGATTCAAGAGTTAGCACCTGTTTAAACATAGATCTTCATTTTACAATACCTGTATTGTTCAGGCCTTGATACCATGAGTTAATAAATTATATACTTGCAAAAATAAGGGTTCAGGTAACCTAATGTTTTATTAAGAAAATTTACCTTCAATGGCTTGTTTCATTTTTCAGATTGCAAAACATTTTTATGATTTATGCACACTAAAGGAAATAAAGGTACTTCTTTGCATGCTTCTAGATGGGTGGACGTAAAACTGATTAGCATACTTAATAAAGAGAGACCTTTTATTAATGAAAATTATGGTCTTTTCTGAAATAATGGTAAGATCCTGTTCCCCGAGTTGATACAGATGCCGTATTTGAATATCAACCTCACTATTTCTTGGGAAAAATAGGAAAATGAAAATATATGATATGTTTACTTGAAAATCCATTTCTATACATACATACATACTGAAGATACCATGATCAATTTAATTATGATTGTTAATTTTTCAATTATATAAATTAGGTATAAAAAAAAAAGAACAAATACAGACGTTTCATAACAAATTCTGGTACAGAGTCATTAGAGGTGAAAAGTGTCAATAGATCAGACTAACCACAACCAATTTGGTAACTTGACATGACAAAAAATTAAGAAAAGCACAATTACAACAATGCAGAAGTCAGCTGCTTTTTATTTTTATACCATGAAATAGCCACAAAGGAAATTTAAATAGCTGCCTTTCAAAGAGTTGTTAAGTTTGTGCCACAAATGAAAAGGAGCACAAGAATTATAATTACTGCTTCTTAAAGTGATGTTAAAGTATTTAGGAGAAAAAGCGCAGGATAACACAGAAGGTACAAATAAATAATTGAATCTTTTAAGGATAGATAATTATCAGGCAGCAGAATATTTCATTTAGTTTTATATCCACGGCACTACATGTAAAACATCTTCATGCAACAAGAAGTAGGGGGTTTTTTTGTGGTAAACTAGTTGAAGAAACTAAAGCTGATTCATTCAAGAAAGTGCCACTGTATAACTTAAATCTTGAGTACAGTTTTGTTTTGTGCAAAAAACATTTCATTCCTGAAAAGCTTGTTTATTCAAACAAGAAATGATAAAAGGAAGAGATATAGATCAAGTGGTTGATGGCAAAGAGCAGTCTTCAGCCAAACTTGAGCAGTGGGCCTCTTGCTGCATACTGTTTGTTGAGTGCTTGAAATTCCCCAGAACTTAGCTGAAGATGAGTCAAAAACTTAAGAAATGTGTTTCTTTTTGGCCATGTAGTTTTCCTTTGTTTGTTTATTCCTGGACCATTTTAAAATATTTTGGGAAGAAAGAAAGGATATAAGCCAGAAAAAATGCTTAAGGAATAGACTGAAAGAGGAAGAGAAAAAATTAAATGTGATGTAAATAAGACACTTTCCAGGTACAGTTTTTAATTACCTTGTTTCCTGTGATGAATTATCATTCTATATTAATATAAACATGTGAAACAGTAGATCAATATACCTAAAAGCTTATATAAAAATCTTACATAAAACTTATATAAAGCATATACGATTTGCTATATATCTGTGGTTTGGGCTTAGGAATGTTAATTTAATTTTATACACTTTTTAGTTGCAAGAGTCTAGAGCCATAGTGTTGAAATTTCTGCTTCACAGACAAATCAACTGCTATCTTTGTTGTTTAGCTCAGAGGTTTTGGTTGCTGATTGCTGAATCCAGATATGTGAATCCAGATACTTAGAGCCTCACATGATCCAAACAGAATAAAATCATTCATATTCATGAATGTAATGCCCCATAGTTAGAAAATAGTAAGCAACTAATTCCACCCCTCACTCCCAATACATTCTCATGATGCATCACTTTTAGGAGATGACTATGAGTCTTCTTATTTCCAGTTTTGTACATCGATATATGTAATGTTACAGGGCTCTATTAAAAATATCGTCATGCTGAACAAGCTCCAGAAAATTTAACCAAATTGAAAACAGGCACCCAGACCGTTAATGATGAAATGCATGCATGTTCCAAATGGACATCACCACTCACGAGCAGCTGGCTTTGATACCATAACATGCATTGAAAAATGATTAAAAATACATATATGCTTCCGTAAGACATTGTATATTTTCCAAAAGCTGCAGTAATGACCACATGGTGTTTTGCATCTCAGCAGGTGAGAGCATAGGCTGGTTCCCACTGATGCAAGATGCGGGCTTTCCTCACTGCAGTGTGTTTGGTTAGAGAAGGTCTGTATTAGAGGCAAGTTAGAGACATTCCAGCAGGATTCTTTAGAGACATTCCTAGCAGGATTCTTTCAGAGTAACAGTTATCCTTACTGGGTTTACCTTTCCCTTCCTCCCCCTTCCCATACCTGTATCCTGGCCCCATTCAGTGACTGCAGATATCTGAGTATCACCTGTTTTCCAGGAAAAATGGAGATGATAAAATACAGTAATTTGTTTTCATTGAAATAAATACATATAAAAATATGTGGTGGTGGAAATCTGCAGTCTGGAATTTGAATTAACACATTCTTAATCTGGTTTCTACTATCTGCACTAATTTTTGTAAACTTGTGTTATCATTAACAGAAGATCCTTAGCCCAAGGCAGTGTTTAATTTAAAACTACAGGAGCAAAGTAAATGAACTAAAGCACTGTAGGTTTTTCTAAACTGTGAAAAAGCAGAAACAAGATAGAGTAGTCCTCCATGGAGGAAAGGTGCTGTAACGACAGTCTCATGTAACTAATTGTAAGGATTTTGGGAGATTTCTAAAGATGGTAAGTTTAATTCTAAATATTGTGGTAAAATCCTTGTTTCTTTGGCAAATGCTAAGGCATAGGCTTTTTGCAGGTGACCTACCTGGAGTTGGTGGGAATAGACTTACATCTGAGTCCCTGCACAGTTTGAACTGTCACTGGAGCCATGGCTCAGATGGGAGAAAATAAGTCTTATTTACCTGACTTCAGTGCAGTTGGGATGCTATATAAATTTGTAATCAGGTTATCAAGTGGTATTAGAATTGCACTGGATCTAATACAATTGTTCTTAAATTCACAAATAAATCGTATAGATAAATAGACTTATAGTGCCTGGTATGCTAAAGCCATACATGTATATAAAACAATTAAATCAATTAAATGTTGTACAGGTCATCAAAATTAATAATGAAAGATGATTAAAGATTCCAAACTGTGATAGCTAAGAGCAAGTTCTTAGATGGTGGTATGATCATTATGCTTTCACAAGAAGTATGAAAACAGACTGTTGATAATTTTTACTAAGGACAACAATACGTAATAATAACACTTTAATATTTTTGTCATTATATGGGATAAAGACTTTTATGTCCAAAGCTGGTCTACTCTGAGACAATTTGTTCTCCTACTTGATAGAACTGTACAGGTCTTTTTAAAAAATACTTTATTTATGTTCAGGAGGCTTCAGTTTTGTTTGTTAAACTTTTTCACATAACACATGTAATCCATGGAGTTAATAGCTTAAGTGGATTGGGAACCTGTCTGTGATTTGTCCAGGGTAAATCTTACTGAAATAATCTCATGCCACATGATGTAGAGAGAGGGGAATGAATCTGGATGCAGGGTGTTATATTTGCTACATCTATGAATAAAAGATGAGGGGTTTTCCATATATTTTTATAAAAAAACAGGTTTGTCATTATTTATTCCTTCACTTAACTAGAGTGGGTGTATTGTTTGAGTTTAATGCTTAATTTGATATGAATTGTTTTATTTTACTGACCCACTGTAGATGGCAAGAATCCCTATTTCAATTTCCAAAGGCTTGAATAAAATATTCAGTAGCATTTCTAATTTATTTTTTTTAACTGTACTGAACAACATCACTTTTCTCAAGTTTTAGCTCATCATTCTCTTGGAAATACAGAACTGAGTTCACTAACAGATCTTTTCTAACTTCTATATCATTTGTCTAGACCCCAGAATATCATTACCAGATGTGTGCAAATAAAACAGTGTTTTCTCCTTTTGAAGACAGTTAATAATAATCTATCACCAAATAAACTGGTAGACAGCACAGAAAGGAGTCTAATCTCATTTGTTGGAAAGGAGAGGGTGAAAAGATCTTGGCAACATGAAACCATCTTTCGGAGTGTTGAAAATAGTTCATGAATAGCCTGAAAATTGGCAGTGTTAAATAGAAATAAGGAACTTTTTATAGGGACAGTTTAATTAGGTTTGCTAGTTGGTGTTTGTTTCTGTGTACCAGGGAAATTTTAATCCATCTTTTAAGTACCTGTTTCAGATTAGTACACCTGTTTCAAATCTGTATTAGCCTTATGTATGGCATCAAAGTTTTATTTGAGTCCAAATCCCTAAAAAAACCTGCAAAATTATACAGCTTCTTTTTTCTTTAATCAGGATAATTTAGGCTATCTTTTAAAATCTTTTAAAATTGTAATTTTCAATGAGAATACTCCACATTTAATCCAGACCTAGCCAAAATAAGAACCTAGTTTCTTTCTTACAGTCGTAAAGGAAGGCAAATAATAGCATATTGGAATAAAAAAACCAATATCTGTGTGTAGTTCAAATTATCTGCATCCTTAAAGACATTTTAGCAAGATATTCTGATTCACCATTTCAACTGAATGTTAAGTAATTTGGATATTTTATAAAAAGCCTGCAACTAGCAGAAGCTTCACTGAGTTGATTGCTGAATGTTATTAAAATCTTTGTTATTTTTTCCTTTGTGTATTTTGTTGGCCTTAACTAACAGAAATTTTTACCTATATAATGAATATTCACAGACCCCACCCAGAGAATCGGGAGAGAGCACTGTTTTATATCACTTTCTCTTTTTAGACTTCATATTCCAGTTTATAAATGAGTATTTCACGTTATTGGATCCTGCAACATCATAAGTATTACGTGGTTCTGATTGCCTTTATATCTGAAGCTGCATTTTTTTTAAATAACAATGTGATTGAAGGATAGGATAATACAACAAATGATAAAACAGTCCTACAGCCTAGAGAAAACTCAGTAGGATGGAAGGGACCCAATTATCATCTATAAATACTTTCAGAGTAACTGTGTAGATGATGGAAGGAATTATTCAGTCTGGGAAGATATCAAGACAAACGATAATGGCCTGAAGCTATTAGAAGCTGTTTTTAACAATGGGCTACAATTGTCAACTGATGCAGACAGTAAATCCCCGCTGAAGTCAAACTGAGGAGCTCTTGGTCACTGCAATCACTGGAACCAGTCATTCCCAGTTTGCTGATTCTGTCAGTTTTGCAGGAAAGGCTTAGCTCACTTATTTGAGAGCGAGGTTTTGCCTGGTTTAAATAGAATCGGCTGGATAGATATCTGATCTCTTTCTCCCACACTTCTCATGGCTTGCTGCCTACCCCTGCATTAGTCCTGGTGGTCTCTAGTTTTTTTCTTAATCTTCCTATATTCACAGATTCACAGGTTGGTTGGGGCTGGAAGGCACCTCTGGAGATCACCTAGCCCAGGCCCCTGCTGAAGCAGGCTCACCCAGAGCAGGCTGCACAGCATCGCGCCCAGGTGGGTTTGAATGTCTCCAGAGAAGGAGACTCCACAGCCTCCCTGGGCAGCCTGTGCCAGGGCTCCGCCACCCTCCAAGTAAAGAGCTTTTTCCTCATATTCAGCTGGAACTTCCCGTGTTGCAGTTTGTGCCCGTTGCCCCTGGTCCTGTCGCTGGGCACCACTGGAAGGAGCCCGGCCCCGTCCTCCTGCCACCCACCCTTAAGGTGTTGGTACGCACGGGTGAGACCCCCCTCGGCCTTCTCCAGCTACACAGCCCCAGCTCTGCCAGCCTCTCCTCACCAGGGAGGTGCTCCAGGCCCCTCACCAGCTCCGCAGCCCCCGCTGGGCCCTCCCCAGCAGCTCCCCGTCTCCCGTGACTGGGGAGCCCAGCGCTGGGCCCAGCACTTCCGATGGGCCTCACCAGCCCGAGCAGAGGGGCAGGATCAGCTCCCTGCACCCGCTGGCCACGCTGCCCCTAACGCGCCCCAGGCTCCCACCCGCCTTCTCGGCCACAGGGCCACCGCTGGCCCGCGGGCAACCGGCTGTCCCCCAGCACCGCCCGGCCCTTCCCCGCAGAGCTGCCCCCCAGCAGCCCACCCCCAGCCTGTGCCGGTGCAGGGGCTGTCCCTCCCCAGGGCAGGACCCCGCGCTGGCCCCTGTGGGACCCCATGAGGTCCCCTCCCCCCGGCTCTCCAGCCTGCCCAGGCCTCGCTGAGGGCAGCACGGCCTGCTGGTGTCCCGGCGGTTCCTCCCAGTTTGTGCCATCGGGAGACCTGCCGAGGCTGCGCTCCGTCCCCTCAGGTCACCGATGACCCAGCTGAACAGGACGGGACCCAGCGCTGACCTGGGGCACAGCGCTGGCTACAGGCCCCCGGCTGGGCTCTGCGCCGCTGGTCGCAGCCCCTGAGCTCTGCCCTCAGCCCGCGCTCAGCCCATCACTGCCCGCTCACCCAGCCAGCTCCTGAGCTTGCCTGGGGGCTCGGGGGGGGGGCACTGCCAAAAGCCTGGCTCAGGTCAGCGTAGGCACCACCCACCGCTCTCCCCTCATCTACCAGCCAGTCATTCCACCGCAGAAGGTTAGCAGGCTGGTCAGGCGTGATTTCGCCCCTGTTCACTCTTAACTACCAAGCCACTTCAGTCTGGCCCAGGTGACTCCAGGCTATAACTGACATCAGCGGAGCCTGCCTCAGCAAGGTGGTAAAGATTCTGACCTCGCTCAGGCGAATGAGAAAATCAGGTCAGAGTGAAGCAAATTAAACTTCACCTCAGATCTACAGCCCATTCAAAGTTTTCTCATAGAGTATTGCCATTTTTACAAAGACCTACTCAAGGAGAGCTCCACAGGGGACAGCATGCCTAGCACAAATGCCAGGACCGAGCTTGAAAGCAGCAGCCAGGGACGTGCTGGACTACCTGCCAGGCTCTGCAGAGTTCGGCTAAATAAATGGCTGCATGTTAATTAAGGAAGTTAGATCTCATCGCTGACATTTTTGACCCAAAGCAGTGACACACGTCCATTATTTGGGAAGACAAACACCATCACTCCAAACGTTCCCCCCTTCCTTCTACTTCCCCCAGCTTATATATACTCAGCATGACATCTTATGGTATAGAATATCTCTTTAGTTAGTTTGAATCAGCTGCCCTGGCTGCGTCTCCTCCCAATTTCTTGTGCGCCTCCAGCCCTCTCACTGGCTGGGCCTGAGAAACTGAAAAGTCCTTGACTTAATATAAACATTACCTAGCAAAAACTAAAACCATCAGTATGCTGTCAACATTGTTCTCACACCAAATCCAAAACACATCACTACACCAGTTACGAAGAAAAAAATTAACACTGTCCCAGCTGAAACCAGGACAGTATCCACCCCTTTTTCCATACCATTTGCATCATGCCACATTTCCAATACAACCTCATTAACCGCCACCAGGCTTCCCATCCTTTGATATAATACACGGATATCATTCCCCTAGTCTGTGGACCACTGCTGTAAAAATGTCTATAAAATGTCCACAAAATGTCCACTGAGTTCATTTAGTTCATGCCTTTGGGCTCCATCTGTTATGGTGGTCACTCAGGCGAGGAGGGGTTGTGTGTTGTATGGGGTTATTGGGCACCAAAGCCAGCTCAGGTTGGGTCACTGCTGCACCTGCACTGCTTTATTGTAAGGCTTGTCCTCCAGTGGTTCAGGTGGTTCCTGCTATAGTAGTTCCTATAACACGCAACTCAAATCAATGAGTTATAACAATTTAAAGGTATATCCGTTGCAGTCTCCACCCTGGTCCCTTTGGACCAGCCTCTAGGGTTTAACACTGCAGTGAACTCCTCCCGTTGCCCCTGCTCTGGCTTGGACTTATTCACAGACTGCAGTCCCTTAGGATTGTACCTGCTCCAAGTGGAACCTCAGCTACGAGCCACAGTATCTCCAGGGGTATACCTGCTGTGGCATAGACTCATCCACAGGCACAGTGACTTTGAGGTGCACCTGTTCCAACATGGCCTTATCCATGGTCCATGACCATAGACCTCCTCCAGCACGGCCTTACCCACAGCCACAGTTCCTTCAGAAGTAAATCTGCTCCAGCATGGCCTTATCCATGGCTGCAATCCCTCCAGGGGTGTACCTGTTCTGTCATGGGCTTATCCGTGGCCACAAACTTTGAGGTGTTCCAGCATGACCTCATGCACAGCCACTGATGCTTTGAGGTGTACCTTCTCCAGCGTGGTATTCTTCCCGCATTGTCTGGCACTATGGATTCTTGCTGAGAAAGAAAGTTGCCACCTGTTGAATTACCAAGACTTTCTGAAGTGCCTCAATCATTTCTCCAGGTCTTCCCTCCTCTTCTAGAATCAGCTGTGTTTACTCAGCCAGATAAGAAGATCACAGTTTTAACAGTTTGGAGTATGTGTTACTTTGCAGGGGTGCAGAAACATAAAGCAAGTTCATGCAGGCAGGGGAAACCTTGACAAAAATGCATGAGGTTTGCAGATGGATTACCAGCACACCAAAAAAATTAGTGAGATGACATGCACTGAAGAGCTATAGTTATGTGTGTTGTTTTGTGTTATTTTTTGCTGCATAAATACAGTTTAATCAGTCAAATGGCATATGGTGAATAAAGGTAAGAGAGAGAGTTACTCCCGCCATCTGCTGCTCCAGAGATCATTGCCAGCTTATTACAACTCCCTTTCTACAAGATTCTCATACAGCTTCAAATCTCAGGCTTTCAATTTCTTTAAGAATTATGTTCTGATGTATAAGCCAGTAGGTTATATTTTATTTAAAAAATAGGTTTAAAGATATATGGAATGATTGGACGGAAAAGCTACAGGTTGTTTTGTTTTATCTTTTTATCATTTTATTAAATCCTTCAACACATTCAGCTATTTTATCTCATATGAATTCACCTCTAAAACATTATCCATAGTTTTGTATTCCAAAATGTGGAAACAATAGAAGGAACAGAACCACTGTCATCTGCTCAACTACTCAGAAACAAAATTAACTAAATCAAATTACTAAATTTGACTAAAATATCAGGAAAGTTGCTTTCATTTTAGAAAGTAATTTCAAGTCAGATACTCATTATAGACATAAGATTGAGGTCTGCAAAGAGATTCACATTTTTGCACTCTGCCAGTCAGGACAGGTGGTTTCAAACACCTGTTTTAGTTTTAAAGAAAACTTTAAAAAATTTTAAAGAAAATGTCTTAAACTTGTCATCCCAGCTTTACCTGAATTTTCTGCACTCCTGCAGTCTCCTAAACATTGCTTGAGCTCTAGTTGCTCTTCATTACCCTGTGTGCTGTTTACAGGAGGAATATCTAGTTTTGGTAAGACATCTGGGGGACTGCAGAGGTTTTTTCCCTTTGGTTATGTTATGGAAGCATGTGTGTTTCCCTTGGGACAAACAGGTATTTTGGTGACAATCAGAGACTTGAAGCTAATTGTCTTGTTGGTTCTAATTGGCCTGTTCTGCTTGCTCTTATTGTAAGGGGATGAGACTTAAATGGCAGCTTTTTTAGGACTGAAATAATTTTTCCCAAATTTTTGAAGTCAGAAGAATAAGGCTTGCAGGGCAGAATTACCCAGCTGACTATCTGTGATGTTGAAGTAGGGAAAAAGGTAAACAGCAGTATTTTCTATATTTTGATCTCTGAGAGTGATGAGGGGTTTTCTGAAAAGAAATAAGAGTATCATAACAAAAAAGGGGTGTAAAAGAAGGCATTTCTTGTAATAGTTATTCCAAGGGACACGCATTCTGGCTTTATACCAAAGTATGCTTCCCAAAAAAGAAAAAAAATCCTCAGCAGCTTCCCTAGAAGATGTATTTTCAAGAGTTTTTCTGTTGTTATTGTTGTTCAAAAGTTGCTACTTGAGCTTGTGACAGTCTGACAGCAGAGAGGAGATGTTGCAGCGTTTACACCTGCTATGTCACAGCATGCCTGGTCGCGTGACAGTGCACCCCTGCGGCTCAGCCCAAACCCAAAACCGCAGCCACGGGAGAAGCAGAGACTACTGGGTGCCGGATGACAGTCATCATCTGAGAGCATGTGAAACTAAGACCTAGTTTGACAGTTTTTACCATTTTAGTCATATTTTTACTTTTTGTCACATAACAGTACCTCAGAACAAAACAGTTATCTTTAATACTACCACTAACAGAAAATGCTATGAAAATGCAGCATTTTTCCTATATCAGGTAGGTAGAGATCAGTACAGTGCCTAATAAAATAAGAGGTGTTTATTCCATCTCTCTTTCCCTTTCCTTCTCTCCCTCCCCAGCTCCCCCGTTCTCTCCCTCCCTCTCTTCTGCCCCTTAATTTTCTTCCCCCCCCCCCCCCTTAACTTCAGATGGTTTTGAATAGACCCATAAGGAGAAGAAATATGATTTAAGGAGAGATGCACGTAGGTCTCCAGAGCACAACAGGAACATAAAATCTGTCTCAGAGGCTTAATTAGGTTTGCAATTAATTAATATTTGCAAACCACTTTGAGAATCTGGGTGCAAATTATTATTATTTTCACGATGTCGCTGCTGAAACAGATGAACAGGAAGTAGAAACAAAAGGATAATAGTTAAATTCATGAAGAGCTTCCGCTGCCGCATAAGGATCATTAACAATTGCTTCTTCTTCTGTATCATTTTTATCCAGTATTAGTTTTTCCAACTCCAGTGAAGGGAAGAGGACAAGAGCTCAAAATTTATGAAGTCTCACCAGCTAATGAGACAGAAAATAGAATAAAAAATGGAAGGTGGAGAAAAAAAGATATTTTTTTCACCCAATGATTTTGAATATCAAGTAGGGAACAGGGAAGAGTCATTTGTATGACTAGTATGTAATTTCTTAAATTTTTATTATTATTATTATTATTATTTGTTTACACCTAGTAAAATCTTAAGTGCTATCCCCACACAATTTCCCAGTTTTGTGAAACAATTTTGTTTTAATATGTATGGGCATAAGGGCTTCAGATAGTCCCCAACTGATTTTCACTGTCTGATAATAATATATTGGACAAAATAGCTTTGCTATTTGTGTGGGAGTTAATGCTTTTGAAAACAGCTAATACGCTTAACTACAGTGTATTAACAGTGGGCGTTCTGCTTATTTTTATTGCAAGCTTTAGCACTGTGCAATTTTCCTGCAACATGTTAACAATAATCCACTTCACGCTGGCACTTAAGTATTTATTGAGCATTACAGTAAAAAAATTATGGGAAAAAATGGATATATAAAAAAAAAGCAAATTACATCTTGGTATGGCATGGTGTCCATAAAAGAACAGTGATGAGGTAGTTCGGTGCAGTTGTATTTAAGGGTAGTAAAGACTATTCCAAAAAAAGTATTACATACATATGGCATGGGTTTTGCACTACTTTTGAAAAAGAAAGAATGTTCCAACTAAGAAATGAAGTCTGCATACTCACACCAGAAGTTTTATTGTAATCCCTAGTTAGTGCCAAGCTGAACATCATGGAGAAAGCCATAAAAAATCTTAGGAAAGCAGAAGAGGCCACAGCAAGTGCTAATGCACGGGCCCGCACTAACTCGGTTGCGCTGTGCAGTGCCTCCCTGGGGTCCCATGGACCGAGTCCACCTGGATGGCAATGGAGAGGATGAAGGGTCATGGTGCATAGGGCCCTTCCCCATCCCAGGTTTTCTGAGGGTGACGGCTATGTTAGGCGCCACAGGGAGGGAGAGATCTTCATGGACTACTGAGATTGTAGGTGTCTTTGTGTAAAGTATTTGTGGCTGCATGTGCCAGTGCGTTTGGTCCTGATACACTGCAAAATGCAGCTGGTTGCCAGTGCCTTCATGCAAAGTGATGATAGTGGCAACAGAATATCTGAAATGGTGTTCTTGCTTTGAAAATTGTGTTTTTAAGAAGCTGATACTCTTACAGGTTCCAGGAAGGAGTGAATCCTTACAGCTGAAAAAAGCTCTGCATCTAGCTTCTGAATAAAAAATTACATGGCTTGGCTGTAATTTCAGAACTGTGCACAGAAAGTAGTGGGAAGCAGTATCACAAAGGGTGTCCTCCATAAAGAGCCTCCCAATCTGCATAGCAGCCATTCATACTAGCCTACAAAAGATGCTCTACAAGAAGACGGCATGCAAATGAGCAAGTTTGTGTAAAACCACACGAGCATGGTAAGACAATGGGGAAGCAATGCTCAGAAGGCAAATATCATACAGAACAGCTAAACACGAGGAAGCTTAGGAAGTGTTTGTTTCATTTTGAAAACCATAGAACCCCAATACACGGGGGCAGCGCTCTGCATAATAAGACCCTGTGTCACTACCTCTAAACGTTCAAGGGGAATCTATCCAGCTGCTAGGGTAGGTCCACATAAATGAAGTGTGTAGAATAAGTAGGTTTTATTTGAACTGCACATTTGGTAGCACAGGTCTGTAAAGGAGAACATCCTACAGCCATCTGCCGTAACCTGAGCTTTCAAAACAACTGAGTTCCCTAGCAAAGCCATACTAATTTATCTGTAAATTTGACTGATTATCAGTGTGTTTGTTCATGCAGTTATTCCAGTCATCAGGCATTCCCTTTTAGTGTACTTGATGGGTTGTGAAACAGGACTATAAAACATGTCTCCATAATCAGCTTGTTCCTTGTCTTACGCAAGTTTCTTAGACGCTGATTTTTTTTCTCTTTCAGTAGGTTGGAATTGTCTATATAGCATCTTCAGGCATTATTACTGGGCAGGGGTCTGTTTTCATCTTAACAGAGTTAATTTTTACAGGGAGTGTTGAAAGTCTGAATGTTCACCTAGGCTGCTTTATCCTTTGTGTGGCATAAAGAAATTTGGAGCCTTCATATGAAATTTCTTTTGGAAGGTGGTTAAGTAACCGTGCAACTTTTTGTTTTCATTTGAGTAAAGCAGGAAGCCTGGCTTACACTTGTCACTCATTTTTTATGTGGTAGAAAAAACTCCTCCTTGTAATAACACAGATTTTTGTCTCACAAATCTTTCCTTTATGCTTCACTTAGTTTGATTCAAATGAAGATGCCTCCACAAGTAAGACCCTGATAAATCTCTGTGCCCCCTGCTTCCCAGGGCTCCTCGAAAGATTTACAGCAGGTGTTTACAGTTAAACATCTGCATTGTCCTTCATTAAATTTTGGTTAATGATTTATATGCATCAGTAATCCCTCTGATACATGACAAAAATTATAAATATCAGAGACCAGAAAAACTAAAAGCCTTTTAACCAATCCAGACGCTCTTAAAGAAAACCTCACAAAAAGTGGTCCTGAGAGAGAAAACTGCACAAACATGGAGAGAAATCATTATCGAACACGGTATTACATTGCTTCCTGCTGCATTCTGTGGGCTCTTTCAGTGTGTTAAACAACTTCTGGAAAAATCAATACTTGCACTTGAAAATGTAGCAAAAGGGCTGTGCTACAGTCTCTGGTCCCCATATGCGCATGTGTGGAGTGATTTATGCAACCTGGAGTCCAGCCTCTCAGGGTGTCCTACTTCGAAATGAGGGCCCAAGTCTACGGTCTCATGAGCCCATCCCTTAAGATATCTCAGTGTACAATAGCTGTTTAAAATACTTCTTGAATATTTGACATATTTAAACACACGTTTCATCTCATCTGTCTTCAAAGAGCACTTAAGTAACACAATACATATAATCAAACATTTTTTTCTGGATGATTGATTATCATATGCTTTAAGTGCAAGTTTCTTTTAATCTCATCTTTTTCCCGGTCCAAATTAAGGCTTATGTTTGAAAGGTATGGAAATGTAAGGTATATATATGGTAATCATCTTTTGCTGTCACCGATGCAAGTAACCTTCCAGACAAAGGAAATATTAGCTGCTGAATGATCTGCTGGTTCTGTAATTAACACAGGATTGATCACTTTTCCCCCATTCCCTATGTTAATGGGCTGCAATGCCCAGCCTGGTTATGTCTCACACACACGTAACACCACAATTTCTCTCCTCCCACCAGTCGCTACTCAGTTTTCCATGTAACTGGCTATATCCCTGTAACACAGGTCAAAAGTGAGCCAGCTTCTCTTTCTGCACCTATTGCGGCTTCGTGAACGAGCAAACAAATCCTTCAGGCAGGCAGTTGGTGTGGCAGTCCTGGTCCCCAGATTCTGCCTTGGAAGCGTAAGAAGAACTACATTAGGAGCCTGCAGAAGAAAAACTTTGTCCCAATTCTGGCTTCATCAAAACTGAGGTGAAGGCTTTCTGCATGGGGGATGATGGCTGGGAATCAGTCAGGACTCTTATTAGCTATAACTGTTAGGGACAGAGAGATCATCTGTATCTTCTTAATAATTGTCACAGATCAAGCTCTGTGGCTTTTCTTTATGGCTTTTAGAAGAATTATAATTTTATCTTTTATAAAAATGTTATATTGGTGAAGTGAAAGTGGAAAATTATGCAAAAATGGTTAGTAATGATTCAATCACAATTCCTATTATTCATACTTATGCCGTAATTGATGCTGATAAGAAAGCGGAAGCCTTTTGTTCAGTCCCTCAATGCTTAGAACAATGCAATCATGCGTTTTATTTTAAATATTGTAAATTATCTATTTTCTGTAATTGCAAATGATCCATTTCTAAACATAAGCATTCCATGTTGTAATCCCTTGATTTTATTTTAATGTGAACAATGCCATTCACTGGCTCCAAGCATATAACTAAAGACTTTAAATTTTAACAATGAATATAGTCTGTGTTTAATACTTACAAAGATATTCAATTATATACAGTTATTTATTAAGTGGAGAACTAATTGAATGCCAGTGCTAAGCAGCGTGTCCCTGGAGTTGAAATGGAAGTGTAAAGAACCCCAAGAGACTGTCACATACTGAGGGAATAAGAAAATGAGACTAATGGGTAATATAATCTAAAAAACAATAGACTTTGGACTTTTGTCCAAAAAGCAACAGACTACTGTAAACTACATTTTGCTTTAACTAAGTAAATTGCCTGCATTGCAGCACTGGCATAATTGAGGCAGACAGGGGCCAGTGACCCCTTCCTCTCTTCCTCCCCAGCACAATGGAATTGGAACATTCTGTTGGGAAGTGAGAAGTGTAGGTTTGAACCATGGCAGGCTAGAGAAGGAATTAAACCAGGAATTAATTCCACATCCTCTGTATTCTGACCCTACATCATTATTTAAAGAGTAGGCATCTATTGTGTTTTGCTTGTTAAAGGAGTAAGCGAGGCACCTGAACAAGTTAGGGTGGATTATCTGGGGCTTTGAAACCCTATCTGACATAGGCACTGCCTTGCAGGCCATAAAAAAGATACCAAAGCTGCAAAAGGAGAAGAATTTGAGGCACACCCTTCCCTTAGTGTTTCTCTTGGCTAGTTTCAACAGCTCCCAGCTCAGCCTGTCTGCTTTGAATTCCTTTCTGAGGCATCTGATTCTCCCATGGGCAGGGGCCTCAGGGCATCCAACCCAGTCCGAGTGGCTCAGTCTGGATGCTAGGTATTTAGGATGAGAAGTAATGACCCTCAGTATTGCTGGACCCAAATCCCTTTGCACATTTAACGCCAAAAATATGCTGATCCCCTGCTGCTGCAGAAACATCCCCAGTCACTCAGTAATAAACTGGCCACAAGCTGTATGCGGCACTGTGTATATTGTAAGAAAAACGGGCAAAAGACATGTTAGCCCATCCGTTAAAAGTGGATAATGTGTTTGGTTAGATAACAGTGTAGACTTTGCAGATGTGTAGTGTGGTGTTAAAGATCTAAACAAAGTCGTAATGGTCATGCCTTAAAAAGGCATGTATAGATGTATGTGATGTATGGTACAGAGTATATGTGATGTATAGATTGCAAATCATGGGCTCTGACTGATGTGAAACAATTTTAGAGAATACTGCTTTCACAAAGAGACTTCATGAGAGAGAAAAAAGAGAGAAGAATAAAATCAGATTGCTGTACGGTCTTGATTCTCCCTTGTAGACTTTACCACCGAGCACTGAAAGTGCAATATTTGTATGAAGTGCTTCACCGTCAGGAAAAAGGGAAGTAGTTGTAATTGAAATAGCACATGGTTTTACTGCCTGCTTTTATTACTTCTGTTACAGCATAAATTATGGCTGGTTATCATTCATCATTTTTGCATTATTTGCAGTATAAAATGCTATATTAAATCGATACACACATTTAAAACAGTTGCCATCATGTGGTTCACTTATACTGATACAGAGGTACCTTATGTTTCTCTACTTTTTTTGCTTTAGCAAAGGAAATAACTACACCGCTACAGGTATCAATAAAGCCCTATAGCTACATGCTCACTAAGCCTTTTCCAGGTAGAAATGTCTTGGAACCAAAACAATGTACATGAGTAAATTCGTTGCATGGGAAGACTTCTCAGGTATGAACCCAGCCAGATTCCCAGGCTTACAAATTATGCCAGCAAACTTTCTCAAAAATACCGAGCTCACATCCCAACTTTTGAATACCATTAATAGACCAATGGATGCACCCCGTGGTACAGAAGGCATAGCCAGGTGTCCCAGAGCTACTCATCTCAACATTTCACACGGTCCCATTCTTTCCTGTGATCAGCCAGGCAGAGCGCACTCACAACAAGCGAGATCAGCCTTTGGGCTACTCCACCTCGCTTCGGTAGCTGCACTGAAATAACCCTCAGTCGTTCCCTTCATGTGGGTGTTCCAGCTCAAAATGGTCTTTTGCACCTGGCTCTGTACCTGCAATGTTTGGGAAAGGTAATTTTTTTGGCACTCAAGTGTTTTAGTTCTTGCATAAACCTCTTTTTATATCCCTGTTATTGCTGGGAAACCCAAACATATTTGTCTCTTCCAGGTTAACAGTGTACCTGAGAACCAAATAAATATACAGGCTGAGCCTCCTTAGATTCCTATCTTCGAGTTATTACTGTGTTCAGTGCGTTTGTGGTTTGATATACTGATAGTTAAATGAAAAGATTACTGTCGTTACTGGTAATTTACAGCTTCTGTGTTTGATCTGTCAAATGTTGTTTCAAAGATTAAACATGGACTGTTACTTGTACAATTACTTGAAACTTTTAGGCTGCAAATTCAAAAAAGAGGAGCTGCTGTATTCCTTTAAACTCCTGTCTTTCCCTCCCAGCCTCTGATATTGTGAGATGTTACCTTCTACCCTTGTAAAGGTGTTACTCCAAATTCAGATAGCTGGAGGCCTTTTAGAAGGTAATCTTACAGGTATGCTTTCTGTCTTTTATGAAAAGTAATAATTATCATATTTCTTGAATGTGTGTCTCTGTCATCTCTCAGGCTGCATAATGTGAATGGGAGCTCCACAGGCAAAATGAAAAAACGTTTCGTTAGCAGGCCACAATCTTTAGACATCTATTTTTGCGGAGAACTAAACTGACGTGGTGGTGTTTTGTTCACATGAACTAGGACTTCCTTTGAAAATATACTACTTGCCTAGTTCTTTGGCGTTTAACAAAAAGGTTTTTCATCGTGGTATAGTACGTAATAAAAGGTGCACCAGTCTTGTTCCAGCTTTTTTTAGTAACCCATTCAAGTATTTACAGTGGCAACATTAAAAAAACCTAAATATTATTATTATTTTTACATTAGGAGAATGAATTACAACTCTTAGCCGTGTTTACAAACAGTACTAGCTGAAAAAAACTGTTTTAAAAGCTCAGTTTATTGATAGTTTAAATAGCAGTACTGGGCTTTGTGGCAGGGCTTGTTTGTTTTTTTACACCTAAGAACATTAACCAGGTGATTTTGTCTAATAAAAATGGGAAAAGCGTAGGTAGTATGTTAATTCAATTGTGTTCACCTCAGCCGTGTTCGGATACTCATGATGCAGCAAGGCCGCAGGGGGTCTTTTTCCAGTATCTTTTAGTTTTCTATATTTTAGAGCATAGTCTAATCTTCCAGTACCCTGAATTCCAGGGAAGCTGCTTGCGGTCTGCCAGGTTACCCACCCCCAATTTATAGAAAGGACTGCCTGACAAGAGCCATTCAAAGGCTCCTAAAACCTTCCGGCTGCCTCGACGCAAAGAGGCGGCGGCAAAGCTGAACTGGCTGCCTGGTCACCGGCCGCCAGCCCGGGCTGCTGGGGTGGGGAGGGCAGCTCCCCCACTGCCAGCACCTTCTGACCAAGCGCCAAGATGACAGCTAACATCCATCCGTAGTTGCTGGGCAGCCGAGATGGCTGTTGCAGAGCTATTGCCGCTGGAAGACCATCGATTCAGGGGTCACTGTATGGAGGGTTTGCTGTCTGTCCATACCAGCTTCTGTAACTCGCCCCAAGTCCCTGAGCCGTAGGGCGAGTTGCTGTCTGAAGTCTGAGAAGAGCACACATGTGGTGGAGGGAGCTGGCTAATTTCCTTCCAATTACTGAATGGCCCATGCGACCATTCAGCAACTAAATGTTATCTCTTTCATATTGTGGAAGTGGTCATTCATTAAAGCCTTAGAAACAATAAGCTGGCAAACATCTGCTAAGCCTTCACGCAAAGGCTTCATGCCTTCATGTTTCACTTGAGCTAATATTTTTAAGAACTCTTAAAATAATAAAAATAAAATTAGTGTAGGGACAGTACTTAAAACAAAAGCCTCGGCTCACTCAAGAGCACTGATTTATAATGGAATAGGGAGGGATAGGAATTGGAAAACATTGTTCAGATTCATATTTAATCAGACCAAGTGCTTTTAATTAACTGGAGAAGAAGATTGTGAATATTTCTATTTAAGTAAGTGTTACTGCTCAGAGAAATACTTTCATCATAAGAAAATGATCGGCTCACTTGGCATAAATGAAGAACTCATTATTGGTGTCTTTTAACATGTGATGTCTTTTAACATCGCATATTCAAAGTCATAACAAGGAAGATGAGGCACCTGATAACTTTAAGCTTTTTTCTTTCTCTTTCTGTATTTTTTTTAAAGCTTGGGTAATAATTGAAGTATAATTAGAGAACTTTCCTAAGCTCTGGATCTGTTTAATTGATTTAAGCATGATTACAGACAAGATTCATTTCAGTTGTTGGTGTTTTTAAGTCACATGAAGAAATTGTTCTTAGCTGCTCATAAAAGAGTATTAGAAATGTAATCAACATAAGATTGAAGTAGCAACGTGGTATTGACATCATTAAAAATTAAAGTTAAGGATATTACTGAATTATGTTTTGACATTCAATGGAATGATACTCTACTTTCTGCAACACTTCTGTTGCAAAATATTTCATAAATCTGCAAAGAATATGCAGCTGATGTCACTAGAGACCCTTTTTTCAAATTCTCATCAGAGTCTGAGAAACAGAAGTTTTATCTGGGATCAAACATTTGTTATCAAAATTGAATTTTAGGAAAAGTAAGTCTTTTCAAAATAACATATGAGATTAGCCCAATGATGTTAGTATTTGTGTTAAAATCAGTGCTCTGCCAAAGATGCATAGAAGGGGAAGCTGTTAGGAGTGGTGTAATTGTAATACTGGGGATCCCTTCTAGGAATATTTACATTCTTACATTTAAAACATTTCCATATTTCCCCGGACAAATTACATTGTGTGGACCGAAAGCATTTATTTTTTCTAATTAAATCAGTTTTATGATTCCTCTTACTGCATTAATTTGAGTGGAATAAATCTTTTCCTTACATTGTTTGGGGACTTAAAATACTGAGTTGTCAGATATTTTCTACTAAGTAAAAATGCATATATTACCAAAAGAGACACAAGCCAAGCACATGCGATGCTGTGTGGTAACTGGCCATGGCCAGAGTCTGTCCCACGGTAAATGCAATGTCGCTTACCTCTGCTGTATTCCAGGCCAGACTGTCTTGAATAGTTTTTATTTCCTATGCATGCACAGATAGTATCTGTGGGAAATAACTTGTTAGCCTTCGGTCTGTGTGAAGGTGCTCTCCCCCACCAAAGATATAAAAGGATCCTCTGGCCAGCGGGGATAAGGCTGAGGAAGTGGTTTCATGATGGATTTAAGCCTATTTAAATCCCTGGGGTCACTGAAAGAGGTTGTCCCTCCCTCTGCTTTATCCTTCAGCCATTCATTGCTGCCCTTCTCTGTGTCAGCACAGGGCTTGTCAGTTCAGGGAGCTGCTTCAGCTGAAAAAAACCCACCCTTTTTTTTCTGTGGTCAGATTAATTTTCGGTCCAGCTGCACAGCTGCCCAAGCACTGATGCCAGCACAAACAAGGGAGTTGGAGCACACAATCATGGACAACAGGGAGGGCAGGACTGCTGCTCTCAGTAGCAGTAAATAAGGTGAGGTTACTCACGAAACTGCAACCTCTGTATAAGACAAAGTCTAAATCAAGATTTTTTTCAAATCCTTGAACTTGTGGGTAATCCTAAGTGAGCAGAGCTAGGTGAAATTTGGCATTCATTCCTTTTTTTTTAAAACTGAAGATATTTTTTCCATAAACCCGGTAAATTCTTTTTATTTCTCTTAATGAATTAAGAGCATTTTTTTTAATGAAAGTGTATTAACTTGGTGCTAGGTGAGGACTTCAGTTACTCATTCTTAAATATTTTCATGTGATTGTTCTCCCTCTCCTACCCACCCGATAAAGGAGCTTTATATCTTCATGTTATGACTACAAATGAGATACAGTGAAATTAATTGACTCTTCTTCCCTGTTTGATGACCCAGGAGCCTGAGACAGTCAGGAACTGAACTGAGATCTCTCAGATTTCTGTCCAGACTGGTATGAATACAGCCAGTGACCCTAAATCCCGAACACATCCTTTGAGCAGATTGCGCCCAGCTTTTTCCAGAAACTATCACGTAAATCTTTCACAGCAAACTGGCCACGGTTCTCCCCATTGCTTTAGTTACAGCAGACGTAGATGTTCATCCATTCAGCACTGACCCCAGGAGTTTGTTAGACAGCAGCACTCCTGGGCTCCAAACATGCTTCTCTTCGGTTTCCCTCACTTGGGAGAATTATAGTCTGTATTAGAAAAATTAATTAACGATTTGAGAGGAAAATTCAAATTTAGATGTTATGCACAGTGAGGAGAACAAAATTAACTCATTTAATGTCAGACCTTTCATTAATTATATAATTAGCCTCCTGGCACTTGAAAAGAATTTAATATGGATATACATTTTAGGTCCAGAAAAAATTTGTGACCTTTTGCAGGGCAAAGTGGGGCTTTCTGCCTTTGTTTTTCGTCCTCTCCTTCTGGGTAGCACGCGAGCTGCAAGGTGCAGTTTACTAGAGGGGAGAAGGACTGTCTGAAGGGTATTGCCATTACCAAAGATTAAAGGGAAAATGGATCAACTGGGGAGATAACAGAGTCACTCAGGCAGGACTTGTGTCTGTCTAGCCAAGTGTGAGAAAATAAATAATTCTGTTACTGCAGCACTGTCGCCTCTTTCTTTCTTTCTCTCCCTTCCTTCCTTCCCTTCTTCCTTCCTTCCTTCCTTCCTCTGGTTTCTCTGAGGATGAAGTAGACTTGAGGTTTAAGCCTCAAGTAATAAATAAGCCTTTAGCTGGGTCGTGGCTTTGCAGTGTCCACTGTGCAAAGCCTCCCTACTATGGACAAAAATATTTCTGAGTATGTTTGAATCACTGTGGGAGACAATCGTGCTGTGTGTGTCTGGCCCGTGAAAAGAATCACCCCTTGGGACTACCTTGCACATCATTAACAGAGATACAGTGGACTAGGTATCATAGGCAGACTTTGTTTCTTTAACAGATAGATGCCATATCTATTATATCAGTAATATAACATGCACAAAAGTGATGTATATGAAGCCCCCCACATTTACCTGAATAGAACAGCTGTGCATGGTTGCCCATCTAATACTGGGTTTAGCCATACAAATCGAGTGGCCACAATTGAGCTAATGCTGTCCTGAATTACACCCCTTTATCTCTGTTGGAAGCCATGGGCTGTAAGAATCAACACAAGAATTTTTACAGCATAGGAATAGCTTGACATATAGCATCAGGGTATTATGTCTTTTAAACAGGAATTGCTTTGGTCTGTAACAAAGCATTTTAACCTTTCTAAGACATTGTACCGGGGAGGCGGGGGTTAATCTTAAATGATGCTACACTTGGAGTCTGAGAACACATGGGTGTTTCTCTGAAGTGTTACAAAGCTTCTGCAGAATTCAAAACTGACCAGGCATCCTTCTGGACACGCTTTGCAAAGCATGCTTCCCTGACGGGGCTGCCTGAGCTCAGAAAGGGTTTCCTGCCTTGGGTGCTGCTGTTTCCGGAGTCTGACTTTGAAGGTCAGAATAACACTTATGCATTTGGGTTAGTAATTAAGCAGTTATTAAAGAGCTTTCTTGAATCATGACCTAACAGTCTAATTTGGGAAGTGCTAGGCAACCACACCTTGGTCTCAAAGGTATTTGTGAGGTCTTCACATAAAAATGTGTAATGTAGTTACACAAAACCCCAGGCCTCTTAAATGAGAGATCAGTTTGGTAGTTTGAGCCTGAACTTGCTTGTTAATGACAGCTCGTATATTTGTCAACGTTCTTGAAGCATATTTTTGGAAATCTAAAAAATTTCCTTTTACTAGTTGCTGTTGGTTTGGTGGCAGCCAGGAATTCTGTAACATAAAAACTCGTCTTCTGTCTGACTTTGAGGTGTGAGCCATTTTGGGGAAGGGAATTTTCCTCGCCAGGATTTGCTGTTACCAATGCGGACATAGCAAAGTGTCATGCAACTGTTCCAGTTCAACTAGATTGGACTCACATAATGGTATTAAGTTTTTTACTCATCGTTTCTCAAGGAGAATACATCAACATCTTATTTTGTGGTAATGCAGAAACTCATTGAATTACATGATGCTTGGGTTTATTCCTGGAATTTTTAACATGGAAAGTTTCTGTATTCAGAATAAGTAGGATATGTACACTGTTGAGCTAAAATACTTAACAGAAGAGGCTTCAGTCTGAAATCAGTTGAAGGTACTTGTGTTTTTTCCTGTCTTTTGGTTGGTTTATATTAAACCACTAGAAGCTTGAATTTAATATTTATTTTCCTACTGCTTTTTTTCTTTTGCATTCCAAAAGCTCCTCTACACTTGTAGCTCCTCTTTCTAAAGGTGTGTAAATTTGCACAGCTTTCCTGTTTACATCTTCTTCATATTGTCCTCTGTTACGACAACTCCTTCGAGGAAGAGAAATGGTTGAGCTATACCCCCTCTACTGGCAAGCATGCTTGTGCATTCAACTAAGCAAAATATAAAACTGTATTTGTGAAGAACTTAATTTTCATTGAAATCAGTACAATTTTCTTTCCGATCTTGTTAAATCAGCATTGGGAAAAATTGTGAATGTTTTTAATCTGTAAGAGGAAAAGCTGAATTCCAGAATATGATCCAGGTCATGCAGTTTACCAGGAGCCTGTACTGCCGACTTGCCTGTATTTAAGAGGAATAATATTCAACCTATTGCGCTGCCTTCGCCGCAGTATTTTTATCACTATATCTCTATGTTGCATGTTACAGCCTGTAACACAAGAGGAAGAGCTGGAGAACTTGTGCACGCCTGAAATCTTTCACCTTTTTCTTGCCTTTTTTTTTTTTCCTCCCAGATCCAGGCAGAAAGTCCTGGATAGAGCTAACTAGTGCAGTAATCTCTGAAGCATTAGGTCTGAATAAGCCTTCCTCCATATGGACAGAATCTGAGTCCACACTTATAAAAAACTAGGAAATTAGTTGAATTTAAGTGATTGAATGGCAAATAACTAAAGGTTTCTCGTATTCAGTGTTGCGGGTTTTGTGCTTCTTCTTGTTAAACACCTGATAGACAATGGCTGAGCACACAAATCATTTTGAAGCAGCATGAGAAAATAATTTCAAGCTCTTTCTGGAACTTGTATTTCAGAAGATTAGTTTCCAAACAGTATAAAGGGAGTTCAGAAGTTGATGACTTTTGACACAGCAGTTACCAATAGCATGAAACTGGTAAGATTTCGAGTGTATTTCAATGTCAAGCTCTCAGATGTTTTCTTTGATGCACTTTGTCGGTTTGAAGATAAAATCTGAGATCTTAGTTAAACATAATCTAATTGGAATATATATAACATAATTCCACAAGAGGATAGTGGTTTAAAAGTAGAACATATCTGGGAAGTCAAGGACTTGGTAGCATTCCTTTCACAGGGTTTGGGCTATGAAACATACATACAAAAAATCATGAAACTGCAAAGTCAGCGTTAATCAGCTCTAACAACTGCATTTCCTGTTCTGATACGGCTTTGTGGATATGTGACAAACTTACTATATTTCAGGTGCAAGTTTTTTGTGCTTTAAAGGTCAAATGTTTCAAATATATTGCGTTGCTAATTGACATTGCATTTCATTTGCCAGCTGGAAATTTACTTTGAATTTGTATGTTAAAGAAGGGAAATGGCTGTGAGCTGTTTTTTGGCACACTACCATAGTTAGGAACAAGTAAAGTAAGGAAGAAGAAAGAACTGAGTCATTTCTTGCTCCAAAACATTATTAAGTAAGGACAAGAAGATTGTATTTGTCAACTCCTCTGTGTATGTGACAAATGCTAAATGCATTAAGTCAGCAAATACACACTTTCAGCAAATGGGTAATTCTAGCTGCTGATGGCTGGGTCATGTGTTTGCTTGTCAGCAAGCAGAGACCCTTGAAGAGGTGATGTGAAATCTTAAATAAAAAACAGGTGCATCTTCCCTCACAGCCTTTTATTTTTGCTTAAAGGGGTAGCTGTCACAGCATCTGCTTGGTGGCCAGTTCTGCTCACTCTAGAGGTTGTGTTAATGTAGTGGAGCCAATTGGCCGTGCTGATACTTATTTAAAGAAAACCATCAGGATACAGAAAACCAACTTATCGGAAAAGGAGTCTCGGGTTCCGTGTGTTCGGAAGAAGTAATGCATATAGAAGGTACAAAATAGTTGTACTGATCTTAGAAACAAAACATGGAAGAAGCTGTGCCTCCATAGCCGCAGGTCTGCCATGTTTGCCTCGCTGTCAGTGGATCTGCATGACAGTCCGACATAGAACAGGAGACAGGACAGTTGTGTTTCTCACGTTTCGATCAAATATGGGAGAGAGGCACCAGAGTTTTAAGCTTTAGAATGAAAATTTTAGAAGTTTCCTTCAAGATACGTATTTTTAAGAAAGCTAATGTAATTTAAAAAATAGTGAATTCTCTCTGCAATCTAGTCCGAGCATATAATCCATACATAGATCTTGCCAGCACGCATACTTAGCAAAGAGTAAGTACGATACTGCAAAATCTCATTTAGCCTAGTGAATAAACACATTATTTCCTATTCACATACCAAGATATTCTTGGTGGATGTGAAGGTGAATGTGAATATATACTAGCAGGACAAATTTAGCTGCTGTATAGATATGTTTAGACATACCATTCTCTTTAGATGCTTCTATGCAAATACAGCACTACATTGCAAATTTTTAGGGGTGATATCTGGACAGCAAATGATTTGGGATGCTGAATGAAACCTCCAGGCCACAAGCAAGGTGTCATCTCCTCATAACTTTTTAATATGACATTCTGAGATTTTTTGAAGTCCTGCCTCACTATATTTTAGGTCTGCTGTGTCCAGAGCTACAGAATAGCAACAATGTGGTGTTCAGTGGTCACAGTCTTTGGCTAGGTCAGGCAATTAGACCAGAGTCAATGGGACACCACTGTGACATACCAGTTGCTCAAATGAGGCTTTTTCTTCTTGACTTTGAGAATCTCCATAGCAATCATGGTCATGGTAGGTGTATTTGGTTCTGTGAGAGCTGGGGTAAATGGTGCCAAGTATCTGCTGAGCTGAATAGATCCATAGGCAAGCCATTTATTGCCAGTTTGTGAGGTCAGAAAAATCTTTTGCTTTCTGCAGACTGACAAAGTGCAGACCCGAGGTGTTTGCTGAGATACAAATAAGCAAGTTGACTGACTTTGATCAGCTATGTCATTTTCCTCATCTTATAATGAAACATTTTCATTTTCTAACTTTGAATAATGTTTGGAGAGGCAGAGGTTTTACCTGCTGCTATTCATTCCCTTCCGTTCTGTTTCCTGCTTTGAAGAGAGGAAGCCCTTTATAAGGTTTTCTCTAAGGGAGAAATGTCTTTTGTATCAAACCTGTGAGAAATTATTTTATTCTTATTTTTCTGGCAGTGTATGTGTGTTTCTTTATATCAGATCACATTCTGACAATATTGGTCTTGGTACCCATACAGAGTTTTGTGTAATATATCTTTATGCTGCCATTTATATTTTTACTCTATTGTGATCTTACACAATCCACTTCCATGATGTAGAAAATTTATTTCCATAGTCTTTTATTTTTCTAATGATCTTACTGAGCCAAGTTTAATCTTTAAGTAAGCTAGTACACCTCCACTGGTCAATGAATTGCATCATGACAACGTTTGGCCCATTAATTTATGAAAGGTTTCTTACGTATGCATGTATTAGAAGCAGGTTTCTTTCATTCTGCTACAAGCAGCTCTAGTTGGTACTGGTAAACTCTTGAAAGAGTATATATTCTGAGAAGAACACACTGAGCAACATGAAGAAAAGTAAGTGTTTATTCTAGTGAAAATGCAATCTTGGAAATGTGTATCCTCATAGAGTATGATGTATTATGATTATCCAGTTTATTTTTTAATATAGAGAAACATGATAAAATCATAAAATCACAAAGGGTTTGAGTTGGAAGGGGCCTTTAAAGATCATCTAGACCAACCCTTGGACTAAGGGACATGGGCAGGGACATCTTTCACCAGATCGGGTGGCTCAAAGCCCCATCCAACCTGACCTTGAACACTTCCAGGGATGGGGCATCCACAGCTTCTCTGTTCCAGTGTTTCGCCACCATCATAGAAAAAAATTCTTCCTTATATCCAGGCTACATCTACCCTCTTTCAGTTTAAAACCGTTGCCTCTTGTCCTATCACTATGGGCCCTGGTAAAAAAATATATCTCCATCTTTCTTATAAGTCCCCTTTAAGCAGGCCTCAGTGAGGTGTCCCCAAAGCCTTCTCTTGTTCAAGCTGAACAGCCCCAGCTTTCTTAGCCTTTCTTCACAGTAGCAATGTTCCATCCCTCTGATCATTTTTGTGATCCTCTGGACCCGCTCCAACAGCTCCATTTCTTTCCTGTACTGAGAACTTGAGAGCTGGGTGCAGGACTCCAGGTGGGCTCTCACCAGAGCGGAGCAGAGGGGGAGGATCACCTCCCTCAACTTGCTGGCCAGGCAGCCCAGGAGACGCTTGGCTTTCTGGCCTGCAAGCACATATTGCCAGCTCACGTCCATTTCTGTATCCACTAGTATCCCCGAGTTCCACTCTGCAGGGCTGCTCTGAATCCGTTCGTACTCCAGTCTGTATTACTATTGGGAATTGCCACAGCCTAGGCGCAGGACCTTGTACTTGGCCTTGTTGAGCTTCACGAGGTTCACGTCAGTCCACTTTTTGAGCCTGTCAATGTCCTTCTGGATGGCAACCCTTCCCTCAAGCGTATCAGCTGTGCCACTCAGCTTGATGCCATCCCCAGACTTGCTGAGGGTGCGCTCAGTCCCTCTGTCCGTGTTGTTGCTGAAGAATACTGAATATTATTAGTCCCAGTACAGACCCCTGAGGGATAGGTACTGCCCAATTTAAGTGAGAAGAACAGAGCATATAAAAGCCTTTTTTAAAAAATAAGGAATTAAAACTTTCTTCACTTGAGACTTTTCAGTTACTTTAAACTGTACAGTAATAGCTACCGACAGAGCTCACCTTACCAACACCCAGCAGTTTTCTCTGAGAGTATGTTCCATCTCCTGGATGGACCCAGTCAACTGGACTTCACCATTTCAGGTTACCTTTTCCCTGGAGCAGGTTAAATTTGTGCACAACTCCATCAGCTGTCCCTTTGAGACAGCCTCAGTGACATTTTGGCATTGTCAAGCTGTCTTGTCTGCAAGCCACTGTGCAGCCTACAAAAAACATGCAATTCCTTCTTCGTTGACTGAACCTCCTGGCCATACCTCCATGCAGAAGAAAAGTAAAGAGTGTAAACACAGTTCCTAAACAGTCGGTATCTTCTACTCTTCAAAAGAAGTTTTTTCTTAATTTATGTGAAGATACTCTTAATTCATGTTTGCAATTGCCATCTGTTCTGAAGCAAAGATGTTGATTTTAAGTGTGTGGGTGTTTTACATTATGTTCTTGCTCTGATTGCATTCTTGTGGTTACAGGAGACAAGTATGATCCCTGTGATAATGGATGTATTATTTTAAACTCTGTTATTAAGAAAATTTATTCTGTGCATCAGTTTTTATATTTCTTATTACAGGCACAAAAAATCACAGAGCAGCAGAATCCTCATATGAAAGGTGTTATATTATTCATTAAGGGAAAATTGCCAATTAAAGTGTGTTACAAATGGTTCCACTCTAAATAGTGTTTATTCTACCCATGGATAGAGATTTTGCTCACTCAGCTTAGAGTAAGTAGATTCCCTACAATCAGTGAATCTGACTGAGTATGTGCTGAAGTATTGTACTCAGTAGAGGTACCGCAGCCTGTTTCCTTGGATTCCTCTCCCTGCAGGATATATTGCAATGAGGCCGAACCTAGAGACAATTACAGCGGAGAGCCACTAGCACACCAAGGTGGTGTGGTGTGGCTGGGTCCCTTCACCTCAGGCTCTAGAACCTGTTTCCCACTGTCGTGTGGTGCAGCAGATGCAGATGTTCAACACAGGGCATCCTGGGTTTAAACTTCTGCTGAACAGATGAAAACCCGACTGTAAGGTGCCCCTGAGCTGGTAACAAGCCGTGTATTCTGTGCCTGCAGTGGGTACTGATCGCATGCCCTAAACCCACAAAAAGCAGCAACACCCCCTGAAAATCCAACAGGAAACTCTTAGGACTTGTTCTGCAATACTCCATCCCTGGATAATTCAGATTATTCATTGCCCAACACAACTAAATAGACCTTGCTTATTAGTGCCTCCTGGTAATGGACTGGCTGAAAAATAATGCTATAAAAGAAATGTATTTCAATTCCTGGAATGCAACTTTTCATTTTGCTGTCAAAACCAGCAAGCTGCAGCTTGGAAGCGTGGGTCCTGGGAAGCTTGTGTCCTCCAGTAGCTTTATGTGCACAAAACGTTGCTGTTCACATCCACATGCATTTTTGGTACTGGATCCTAACATTTTGTAAAACCTGAAGATAATTAATGACTCCTCTTTATAGTACTGTGGATATTTTCATTGGCAACACCAGGTAGAAAGTATTTGCAGCAACATGTTATTAAGTTTTAAATATCGCAGAGCAATGACTGCAAGGGGTACTACGTGTGACTGCAGAGACGTAACTTTATAAAACTATTCCCTAACACCTAGAGTCCAGGTCTTCTCCTCGGTGTGGTGGGAAGCCCACAGCAAAGGACCGGGCATTGCTCCAACCCTCTGGGTTTTTATTCTCTGCGCCTGTAAAAGTAATGTTATTGAAGGAATGAAGAATGTTTTAAGCGTGGGTTGTCAAAGGGTTTGAAAATCTATTCCGCAAGGGAACAGCTGCCTGCCCCCACTCCCCAGTCAGGAGTTTCTGGTTCTGGGGCAGTCTCTGATGAGGAGGTGTGAAGTATTTTAATGAAGCAAAATCTTTTGTTTAAAATACTGAAAAATTAATTTTGGATGTATATTTGAATATGCATTTCTTGGTTCTTTATTTTTTGGCATCTGTGGCACCTAGCCTGACAGACACACACCCCACACACTCCCGAAAAAATAATACCAATTTTCTGAAATTTGGAAGTAATTATAAACCACAGAGCAAGAATATTATGGTGAGTTTCACAGCAACTGCCTGACCATGGAGTAAGAGGTACAAGGCCATTTCTGCTCATGATGTGATTACAGGGGTAATAACTTAAAACGTCACTTGAAGCCCCAAACCACTTGAATTTTATTTGATTCATTAGCTGTGTATTAAACTGAGAAATGTATTTTAGTATTGAAATGTACACTAGGTAGCTATAACAGGTATGCCAATGCCATATGTAATGAATAACTGTAATGTTTTATAGCCCACAAATGAAAAATACTTGTGGTCAATATAGGGAAACAGAGATGAAAAGGGATGAAAAAGGTATCTGATTTTTTGGACAACAGATATGTCAATACAAAACTTTTAATTAGCATTGTTGGGAAATCCTAATTTGCCTAAATTGATAACCATAAATTGAAATTGTATTTGTGAGGGTGACATCTAACTTGCACTAAATCTCTCCTGTCATTTTTTGGAAATAGAAGAAAGTTCAGACATAGAATTATTTATACAATAAGATATATGGGCTTCTGAGCATTACAGGGTTTTAGATAAATTCTCCAAAGCATGCAAGGTGAGAAAAACTTACTTTTTGCAGACTCTCCTCAATTTATGAAGTAAAATATATTTATTGGTTTTATGAAGTTAGAGGAGTAAAATAAGACAGCAGTGTCAATCCAAGAGTAGTGCTGTTGATGTTGCTAATACTGCTTCATTTGCAAAAAATAAAATTATTTGTAAACCACTTTTGCTTCCCACTGTTTATGCTGGTTTGTTTACCACAAAAACCTCTGGACAATAGCAGACAGATTTTGAAAGACACACTGTGTGTAATTTCTATTTGTAAATATTATGATTCTGTTTTTAAACGCAGTATTTACAGTCACATGTGAGGAAGCAGCTGGCCGCTACCATTTGTGAACGCCTCTTATTCACACAATCGTGTTTTTGAGGAAGATAAATTTACTTTACCTGTCAGTTTGCCAGGACCTCAGTTTCCTGATTTTCAACAAAAAGGGTATTTCATTGCTCTGGACTTTTTAGGAGGGAGTGGCTTGCAGGGCGGGGATGGGTTTCTGAAATGGGGAGTGATTTTTAGACATTGTTACTTTTTGTGTAGTTTCTGCTGTGGTAGCACAGCAAGCCTGAGCACAGGACTGGCATGCTGTTAAAAGATTAAAAAAAAAAATACAATAAATAACAGAAAGTTAACCTGGAAGCCAGACTGATTATCTTTCCTTCAGTTTGCTAATTCATTTTCTCATGTCTAGTGCTACTCAGTTTGACCTTTTACCTCTGCAGAGAAAATATTCATAGAATCATAGAATCATTTAGGTTGGAAAAGACCTCTAAGATCATTAACCTAGCACTGCCAAGTACACCACTAAACCATGCCCCTGTAAAAGTGTTCCAATTTTTTTAAAATTCTAGTAAGTGTAGAGTCCTGAACCCAACAATAATCCCCATGAGTGATAAAATTACTTGAAAATAAGTGTTGAAATGCAAATGAAAATAGAAATATTATTTAAATCTGGAATAATGGCTTATGAAGGAGTGTACATCAAAAATGTAATAAATCTAGTTTTGTGCAACAAGTTAATAGACTTCCCAAATTACTGTGTTCTCTTATTTCACACAGGAACTGACATTTCAGTTCTGAATGTCAGAGAACTGTATTTAAATTGTTCTGCACAATCTCAGACCCCTGCAGAAGTGATAGGCCCAGAAATCAACAAGTTTGGTTCATATTTCTGTAGGATTCTAAAATATTGCTGTAAGGAAAAAAACTTGATCAAAGCTTGGTGGTTGTGGGGACTGCACAACCATCCACTGCTTTTTGATTTTGAAGGTTTGGGGTGGGGGGGGGGGTGATCATCTGAGGATGAGGTTTTAGAATACGTTTCCTAACGTGATAAACAGAAAACAATTTGAAGTAGGTCAACATACATTCGAATGCACACAATTGCACACACAAGGCTTTTTTTTTAACGAGACTCACTAAAATTAGATTTTAAGATTACAAGCACAACTACATGACATTTTATGGATTTACAAATGGCTTGTAAATGCTTTTTTTTTGTGCATTTCAATGTATTGAAGTCAGTGGGAGTTTTTTCACTGGCATCACTGAACACTGGATCAACTCTTGAGTGCACAGGATTGAGCCTTTGCTTCCCAGGAAACTCGACTGTCACTCATAGCTTCTGTGCGTTGGGGTTGAATTCACCTAGTTTGGTAAACATGCATGTAAATCACTTTGGTATCTTTAGGAAAAGCTAAGTAATGTGTCCTGTAGGGGAAACAGTGTTCATGTATTAAACACTGCTGAGTTGAGTGCTTCATTGCGTACATCATGTCTTGAGGGTAGGCCCTGTGGTATCTCTATTACACAAGAGTGTCTCTTGACAGGAGTTAAAATCTACAGACAATTTCTGTATTCTGACATTTTCCCTGTCATATTTGCCACTTTTCTTAGGCACATTTGTTGGCATGCCTGAGTGCCTTTGAGTGAGGGGGGTGCACTTCGTAGCACAGCTCCAGTCCTCCATATGCTATACATTTAGCTTTAAATACATCATTTTTGTATTTCGAGGGAACTGCACTAACTTGATAGTGTTGCCTGGGGGAGAAAGAAATGCTTTCATGCAGATTGTCACGGGCAGTGGAGTGATAGCTGAAAGTAGCTGGCCTTATTAAGCAAAGTTCCTGGAGGTGTTTACATGTCTGTGTAGCTGTAAAATAGCCTTTCTAAGTCCTGTTTTTTCCCCCTTCCCCCAGTTCTGTGTTTCAAGTTAATATATATATAGTTATATGTGAGCTTCTGTCTAGAAAAAGATTAGGAGCAAAGACTAAATCCCATTTGTGTTACCCGTGTGGTTAGCTGGGTTGCTTTCAGTGCGTCTACTTGAACAAGTAAAATAAAAACAGATTTAATTCCAAATCCTTTTACTAACCAGCAGGGAAGAGTACTCATTGACCATAATAATATCTTAGCTGAGTACTAGATGTCATCTATAAATGATACACATTTTTAGTCATTAAATCACATTAAGCAGTACTAAGTTTTGCCCTCAGCATAAGTAGTTTCTTGCAATTGCATCTGTCTCTTCAGTATGCAGAGAACATGAAAGGAAAATTGTGTTTTACCCTATTATCTAAGAAATTGCAAAGCTATGAAAAAAACAGATTACTATTAATAAACAAAATTTTCTTCAAAAGGCTGTGCGTACAGTTGTGAGGAAACAGCTGCTCTCCCTTCCAGAATATACAATTGGCAAGTACATTAATTTAAAAAAAGATTATTTTGAAGGCATCAAAAACAGAAAAAGTGCAGAAACTGTGACAAGAATACATACGCATGCTGTTGTGATTCAATATGATCTGACAGAGGAGCACTTTTTCCTCTTAATACATAAAATGGAATATTTAAATCTTTCTCAGGTGGCTAGATTTTTGCTAAATTATCACAAGCAATACAGGTGAGCTACTGCTGGGTTTGATCATATTCAAGATACTGAACAGTAATATGGCTTTAAATACCTCCGCCTTGCCTTCCCTCTGCATTAGTAAAAAGGCAGGACTTTTTTCTCTTAAAACTACTACACCAAATATGGTGTTTGTGAAGAGTCCTTAACTGATCGTTACAGCAATTAGTACAGATACCTTCCTAATTAACCTGTGACTAACTGATAAAGTCAGGCAGCTGTCTGCATGTGTTCCTACAGCATCATCAGGGTCTCAACCAAGAGGTAGCACATGCAGCAGCCAAAGAGTATCTCCTCCTCCATCCAGTCAGCATTGCCAGCAAGGCTGCAGTCAGAGCAGTGATATTCTTATGACTTGGGACATCTGTCTGCTAAGAAATGGATTTGTAAAAAACCTACTAATTAGATGCAGACCACCGAAGAGCCTCCAAATATGAACAATATGGACAGAAGCTATCAAGACTAGCACTGAACCAGAGACCATAAGATGAACGCTTTTGTAGCTCATAGCCATTTGCTCCAGCTGCCTGCTTTGAATACACAAGGCTTAAACAGTCGTGATTAGGATAATAAAGATAAATGGTAACGCGTGATAAAGGTAAGTAACATAACTCTAGTGTTCATAGTTTAAGCTACATATTAGTTTTGTGTTGTGAGTTTCAGTATGACTTAGTGTAGTGTTCCGTGGTTCTCCTGGTGGTGGTACCTCTGACTCAGAGTCGTTTGTCACTTAATGCATGCAACTGGTAATGTTACAGAATAAACAATGATGAGAGAAGGTAGCACTGCAGCTGAGCTGGAACTGAAAATGGGAAAGAAAATAACACCAATGTGATTTTTATCATGCAAAAAACATCTGTATGAGTAAGGATTCCAAGTTCTTGTTGCCAAGGAAATTATAATGGCAATTTCAACTGTTGTTGGTATTATATCTTGATGTAGGGAACATACGCTGTGGTTGTTTTTACAAGGTCTTATATATGTGAAGTTTAATTCTTCTGTGACATAGTTATTGATTACGATTTAGAGATTAGAATGCTGGTTCGCCCTTACTAATTAGAAATGTTGGTTCATCATTAGACAAGGCATGATTTCTGCAGTAGATCATGTGTGAGGCCTACAGCAGTGGAAGTGTCACTTGAAACCTTGAGAGGGATTTTAAAGAGCTCTGAATTCTCCAGCTCTAAGGTGAAGACCACTTTCACGAGCAAGTACCTGCATACCTGTTGTTTGCCTTCCCGTCCTGAGAACAGAGGCTGAGGACTTCTTCTTCCAGCCATATGCTTTCATTATGCCTTTCAGATTACAAGCGAGTCCCCTTTTCTTGAACCAGTTTTGCCATCATCCTTCCCAGGACCACTTTCCATCTTTCCATCCTAATTCTTTTGAATAAAGCAAGGGATGAAACTAAGCCATTTATAGGGAAGGGTTTTCTAATCAGGATTCCTGATCCTAGGAGCACAGTGGAGGGCTGTGTACTGAGAAGAACATAGCCTCAGTTGTCCCAAATAAGCTCACCTTTACTGAAAACCACAATGGACCAACTGCATTCTAACAGTGAAGTCTGCGGGATAACCGGTTTCTGGGACTGTTTTAGTAAGTTCACTTCGTAACTCCAGGTCTGACTTGGAGAGGATTTCCAGCAACCTCAGAACAGAAAGCTCGGTCCTGCATAAGCCCTTCCTAACCTCAGCCCCAGAGTCCCTCCCAAAAGATCCTAGGAGAAAATTATGCTGATAGAAAAATGAGAAATTTTGCATATATTTTATTTTCTGTTTACCCTGTCATGGATCCAGCTAAGTCCCCCATTCCAGAGAAGAGGTCCTAACAATATTCTCCTGAAGTAGAAGAAGCCACATTACCAGGTCCCAGTCTCATGTAAATGCTCCCCAAAATCTGCAGAATCCCTGTTTATTTTGACTAGTCGGTCAAGTGGTATAAACTGTTCAGTCCTCACACATATGGCAAAGAAATTTGCCTATAAACGGTGTTTTCTTCTGATAAGTCACAACAGGGCCTGCAATAAGGACAATCAGTCTCAATCAAAAAGTGAGACATTTTAATGTTTCTTTCACTTTGGACCTATGGCTGGTCTCCATATTTGAAGTACGAGAATAATTTCAAATGAAGAAAAAAGGTTGTGAAAATGCGTCCATTTGCCCGCAATTTCCAAGTGTGTTTTCTTCTACTTACCAGAGATCTGGAGAAATAAGGCAGCCTCTTAACTAAATTGACTAAATAAAAGGAATCTGCTTTTGAAGTATATGGATTTCAGAATCAAATTTCCTTTTTTTCTGTGCCTGTTGGCTTTATAGGCTTGTTTACTCAGGAGGAAATGACTTGTTTTATAATGTGTTTAACATCATGTTAGTTAATCTGTGCCATAATACAGAGTTGTTCCTTGTGTAAGCAAGCATTTCATGTGTAAGCATGTGTGAATCTCTCGCTGAAATGAGGGGAGTCTGTATTCGGGCCCCTTCCTCTGTTTACAGAATGGACAGAAGAGCAGGCTTGTTGATTACACAGCTGTATTTTATGTTTGAGATATCCCTCTGTAAATACTAACTTCTTTAAATTTTCTTCTCATTGCTTTCCCTCATGAATATTTTGGGACAGTTTTACAAGCAGCTTATGTATATAAACTGAAGTCTCCAAAATGTCACAAAAGGAAATCTCAGAATGGGGCCCCTTCAGAAAAAATGCTACTAAATAATTCTTGTTGCATAAGGTCTCCAAATTTCCAGGCTCCTGTTTATACAACTGCTTTGTAGACAGGATTATTAAAGATGACAGTCTTGAGCAAATCAAACCTCTTTACAGGCAGTTGAATAAATAGTTTCCAAGTAAGGGAACGATACAATGACTAGTGGTTACACAGAAAAGCACTTTTCTGAGGAACAGAGAATATGCAGTCATTGAAAAACATTACTGCCTTGCTTACAGTATTCATAATAATCAGAAAATGTGTGTGTACATATATTAGAAATAATCCTGTGTAAATCATTCTCAATTACTGAAATGGCTGACTATTGCAGAATAGCTTCACACTAACGTTTCTTAGATACTGTAGAGATCTTTTCTGGGTAAGACTTAAAAAATTTTCTTACATGAAACCATAAGTCTATCATCAGAAAGTGAAGGGGGCATTAATTGAAGTTCAGCTGATCCATTCATCGCTAATCCATTGTGCATGATTTTTTTTTTTTCATTTTTCGTCATTTCTGATGAAGTGCAGGAGTTTGGAGTATTTTTTTTTATAAGTGATCAAACCAACATATCAAATGGATTTCAAATCTATATATTTCAGTATATTGCACCCTTTCATGGCAGGTCTTTCTAGTCTGTTTGAGCTGGTCTGCTTTAGCCCTGTCTACCTCTCTCTCGTGTTGAATCTGAGGTTTCCACAGGAACTAAAGTCAGTGCTCCTTTAAAGAATGCTTGCTTCCCAACTGCACCTCTTAAATCTTCCAGCTGCTATGGGGTTTCTGTGTTATCTGTCTGCACTCAGTAACCTCATCCTTTTAAATTAGATTTAAAATCTTAAAATATAGTGCCTGATAGTGCCACCCCACTGTTGTGTGGCATGTTTTCTGTTTAACTTAGGAAAGACAGAATGGTAAATTACAGCTGTTGTGCATAAGGAGAAATGTTGTGAAATTAAAAAGTAGTTTCATTTTGAAAAGTAAATGGTAATCCTGGGAAAGAAAAAAAAACTCAAGGAAAAGCAGATTAGGAGGAGTAACATGAAAATAATATCACTTGGCAAGCTGCAAGGTTGGAGGCCATAATAGAAGGTCCCAGGACAGTCTGTTCATTATTTTGTAGTGTTTCTCATTCCTTCTTTTTCTCTTTTGCTAAAATGTGGCTACAAATCATGCTTGATATGATTTACCATAGAGGCAAATCAGGCTTATAGATATTTTATCTTATTTAAACTACACAGTCTATTTCTGGTGGCATAGAAGAGCTGGAACTACAGTTGGTGGTACTGCTTGTAAAGAAAAAGAAACAAAAGATGTGGCAAAAGGGAATTAAGCCTATAGATATGTAATAGGAGGCAAATGAGTGTTTCCAGTGCTGAACAAGGAAAGCCTTCTGTGAAGGGTTTTATGTAATTTTGTTCAGCTGAACAAAGTGGAGAATACTTAACAAAATTGCCATTTTTAAAATCTCATTGTGAATACTCAGCATGCTGTGATCATACACTGTGTAATGGTGTTTGCAATGAATAAATTGCTGTAGATACTATAATATAAATAACTATTCTGTGCATTAAGAAGCGGTTTTCTTCATGATGGTGTCTATCTCAGGAATGCTCTGAAGACAGGACTTTAGAGAATAGAAGCATCCAAGTGCTCGTTGAATAATACCAGTCTGCTAAAGTGCTAGGATACTTTTAATAATTTTTAGTGGCATTATTTAGAAGTGAATAATAAAATCAACAAAGTGATATTCACTTGGTCTTAATCTGTTTGTTATTTTTACTGTGGCCAAAACTTAACTCATTTTAAACACAACACAGCTTCAGCCAATAATTTGTAATGGCTCCAGTGACAGGAAGGCAGAGAAAGTTAATCACAAGGAGAAAAGGATTTGCCTCGTAGCAGACTTTCCAGCACACTGACCTGGTGTGGTGGGGGTTTGTTGCAAGAAATAAAGTGGCAGGAAGGCCCAAAGTTAAACTGCCATATCGCTTTGGGTGATAAATAGACCTCTAGAGACACCTTCCTAAAACCAGAGAAGACTGACAACGAAAAAATACCATACCGTACTGTATACAAGTGCTCTCAATAAGCACATGAAGCAGTATTTAGGTTTATCCTGTAATACATTACTGCTCCTTTGACAGCTCATTGGGATCAGTTTTCCTAGATACTCTTCCAATCGCATTTGCCACAAGCATATTGGTTCCAAAGTGTAGATGAAAATGGTAACTGGCTTCAATAAAAAGCACTTGCTAAAAGCAGGATATAACCACTTTGAAGGAATTGTAGCATGAGTTAGAAAAATGTCTTAATACCCTCCTTCTCTTACTGCTTGCCTAAAAGTACTTTTTTTTTTTTTTAAGTTTCTTATGGAAAGATGTTCTCAGTCAGAAAACTGGACAAACTGAAAGAAAGTCTGATCCAAATTTTTCAGCTGAATTCTCTCTCTGTAATGGAAACTAAGTGTTGTAAGGGGTTTGTCTGAAGTTTCTCTTTCTGCCAAAACCTTTCTGAGTGACTAGTGACCCAGTCATTTCACCCTCAGTTTCCATTATGAAAAATTAAGTCTAATGAGAGATACCTACTAAAAAATCATGCTTACCTCATCTAATTAGGTTGCTATTCCAACATGTGTGAGGCATAAATTCCCAGTAATATTGCAAGGTGACAAAAAATACTGGATCTAGAATAGACTCAAATTTGAGTGTTAGATCACGGAAAGCCAAGCTTTTTCACTACATATATAGCATCTAGTTAAAGTGAAATGAACAACTCTTTAAAAACGTATGTGTATTACTAATTTTCTTAGAGTAATTCAGATCTCTTGGGCCTCAAATTTAATGCTGAAAAATTTCTAGTTTTGGTCTAGATTATAAGTAATAAGAACCATGAGCATCTTCTCAGATGATCAGCAGATTTTCAGGAAAAAAGAAATTAAGAAAAGGTTATGCATTCTAAAGGTACAAATTTGGGGGGGGGGTGTTATTTCTTGATGACAGTTTAAGTCATCAATATTACAGCTGAAGTAAGCACTTATCTCTAATTCTGAAGTTTATTTCTTTAATTGTTCTTCGATTTTACTGCTTAGAGACTAGCCTGCTAATTTTATTCATAGCAGAGGTGTTATTAACCATACAACTGTGCCCATTGCCACAGGCAGTCTCAGTGCTCTCTGCTATCTCTTTGTTTTTGTTTTGTAGAAATGTATTCCTTTGGCTGCTGTGGCAACTGTTTATTACATACATTTATAAAAGTACCTACTGATATCACTGTAGCATCTGGGTAGGCAGCTGTGACTCCCTTTCCCTTCCCTATGCCACTGTTGCTGCAGCATCCGCTCTGCTTGCTCTTCATTTTCTACATCGCAGAAGAAGCGCAACAGGGAAGAGAAGAAACAAAATGAGTGACTGCTGTACCATAATAAAATCCCCCTGCACCATTTTCCACCCCCTCCTCCTTTCTGGAGAAAAATGAAAAATAGCAGGATGTGCCGATCACTGTTGATGAGAGAAAAAGAAAGAGGATGGGAGGGGGAGGGGGATCTGCATGTACCTGAAGGGAGTAAGGGTCCACCATCATGGAGAAATGAATTATCACCCTACAGAGAGGGGGTGGGAAAGAAACCACCCCCCAGCAGAAAATAGAAAATACAGATTCTGCAAAGAAGAGTTGTTGGTAACAAGGGAAGAGAAAGGGTGAAGGCTTGAGAGGTGGTGGATCAGGTGGGCTTCCAGAATGAAGATGAGAGAGAATTGGGGGAAGAGCAGATGAAATTAAACAGATAACCGGTGCTGCTGGCACTGTCTAGTCCAAAGCCAAAGACACACAGCTGTGGCTCACAGGGCTTTGATGCCAGTGCTTCTCAATGGCACTATTTTTGCATTTTGTTGAATGGGGCTGGGCTGGGTGTGCAGGTGGGTCCTCTTCCCAGACCGAGATTATTCAGCAACCGTTTTGCCAGCACAGCCCCAGTGCTGGTCTTGTGGCTGCCCCCAAGCTCGGGGATAGACCGGAGCTGCGGTGCAGACCAAAGCAATGCTTTTGCTTAGGACCAGTTTCAGTATTGGCACCACGTTCAAAACAGAGAGCAAAGGTATATATGGGTTTTATTTTAACGAGGCTTTCTGTGGGCTTATCAAGAGATGTATCTTGAAATATGTATCTATGAAAGCTGAATCTGCAGGCTTCTGTTCTGTCACGTCCATCCTCTTCTCTCACCAGCTGTGATCTTGAACCATTTTGCCAACCTTCCAATACTTTTGTATCCACTTTGCCCTCTGGGCAAGTGGCTTCCCAGAAGCATTCATGGAGGGCAGCTAAGTGCAGGATCTGCTCCAGCATAACTGTGAGATGTGCAAGAAGTAGGATTGCAACAAACTGTTTTAATACTTACACACGGCGGTGATTCTGCGGTGAGCTTCTCCCTTCAGAAGGAAGTCTCTTCAACAGTAAAGGCAAAGCTCCACGTAGTAAAAGGAAGGGAAGTGGAAGAGACTTGAGGTTACCCTCTTCTTTCTGCTGTCATGTTTCTGAAGATAGTTGAGAGGGACTGCATCCTCCATGGACTGCATGTAGGGCAGAGGAACCCCAGTTCTGATGTGTGTTTCTGTGTGCTAAACCAATTCAGGCTAGACAATGCAGGAATAAGTATGAATTGCAATAGACAATGCCATGGAAAGTGAGTTCATGACAAAATTAGTATAATATCCTGGTCCTGCTTTATTCTATCCTGTTATAAAGGAAGAGGATAAAAATTAATTTAAACTCACCCAGTCCAGAGGAATCTTTCCATTTCTTTGAGTCTTGTGGAATGGGAAGGCCGCCTGACCATCTCACTTTCCTGTTTTACTTGGCCTGATTGCTTTCCCCCACACACCATTCATGTGTCAGATCTAGACAGTAATTTAAGTTACAAGTCCTTTTCTTACTTCTTTGTTTTGTGCCACAGGCTTGCGTTTTCCTTGTATTAAAGAGTACAGTTACACTTTAAAAGTGGATGCCATAAAGTTTCAGAGACCAAGAATGGAAGGGAAGACACTAAACTAGTCCTCATTTTCCACATCAGCAGAAACACACCAGGACGTTATGCCACCTCCAGTTATAGATGCTGGTGAAGCATGTGACCCTCATCAAGAAATATAAGTTAGATTAGAAAATAATAACATTATTTTGACTAATTTATTCCATATGAATACTTGGTACGCAAGGGAGATACTGTTATTTTTTTTACCTTCTGTATTTTCACTTTTTGTAGTCATTCCCTAGAAATGGAGTAAATTTCTGTACAAACAACAGCTCTGATTAAACTAAAAGTCACCTGTAATTTCATAACTTTTCCAGATAGGTTTTCATCTGGTATGTCTCATAGATGCTGCTGTTTCCATACAACTCTCCTAAAACATTATTTTGAAATTATTATTTTAGGATATTCTAAGTGCAGGGAAAGTTTGGTGTTTATGAGGCATTGTACTGGACAAGCAGTTTTTAGCAGCACTACTTTCAAGTGGCTGCCTGCCTAAAACATGTTGAGGGAATAGAAGATACTCAGTGCATTTAGGCATATTTAAAGCAAAATTAATTCAGTTATAGTAGCTTTTAAAGTATTTTGCTGCTAACTGTGACTGATGAGCATACATTTCACCTGCAAGTACGTATGTGGGAAGCAGTGGCAAAACAAAAATATGTAAGGAGAGGCGAAGGAGAGTGGAATAAAATGGAGACCATTTTACATATTTTGACTCCTATGTCCTGAATTTCATACACCCTTATTGATGTCATTCTGGAAGAGGAAGAAGGCTGGCTCCATGTCCACCTACCCCAGCTCTTCCAGAAAGCAAGGCCTCCCCAGCAGGTGAAGTGCAGTATTCTGTGGCGTGTCGGGAATAATAACAGCAGAGGGCTAGCTCCCGACAAACCACTGATAACTTCAAGTGTCCATGGCCCTTATCTGCAACTCTACTTTCTCAGCCCGATGTTACAAATTCTACCTGGGAGCTAACACTGGAAGCATGGGGAGTACCAGCTGCAGTCACACCACGTGCTTCTTGCTGAGCCCCTCGGTTGCCTCATCCTGCAGAGTCACTATAGGGTTTCAGCATCACGGCTCAAACTGGGAGGCTGCTTTGCTGGTCTGACAGCAGACCTGTCCTTCTCCTGACCACCTTATCCTTAATAGTTCAGCCACTTCCACCTGGAGCTGCCACAGCCGCTGTTATTTTTCCCCTGAAACGGAGTGATTTAGCAGTAGGTTAGTAGCAGGCAGCGTGTGTATGCTCTGGCCCTGGGTCAGTTGAGTTCAAGGCAGATTTAGTCTGCCCTTCGCTGAGCGGGTGCACATCTGAATCTGTCCTTCCAAAGATAACAGAACTTCAGGCACTGAGATGTTTGGCTTCCTTTCTTTGAGATCTGTGGTTTGGTTGCCAGTAACATTAATAGAGCTGGAATATAAATCATACTGAATGTAAAACATTTGGGCTTCAGTGTGCTGGGCAGATATCCATGTAGAGAGAAGGGCAATTAAATCCGCTTGCATTATAAACCTTATAGAATAAGGCTTTGGCTGAGGTCTTGCACATATGGGAATTTTCTCTGGTGAAGCCTGATGAGTCGTCGCTCTGGTTGCCAATAGTGTGGATAAATAAAAGGCTTAACAATTAGGAAAGAAGCAAAACAAAGATAATACACCTGTCAAACTTTTTGTATTATTAATGTGCAAGTGAAAAAACATCATGCTTGTGCACGCTGTTGCCCTTAATACCAGCGGCTGCCTGTGCACATGGATCGCTATTTTACATCGGCTGAACAGCCTTGCTGCCAGCAAGCACTCAACAGGCAACATCAGTAACAGCAGTCTTCCCACGCTTTATACAATTCAAGTTATTCTTCAAATTAATAATAATACTTAATAAAGCTTCATCTCTCATTTGCAAAGAAAACCTTCAATTAATGTTAATCAGCATCCTCAGAATGTGATCAGGCTGGGCTTGTAGCTGGACGTGCCGAAACAGTTCAACTGGCAGATGGAGCATTTTCCAACTCTTCTAATTAATGACTGCTCATTTCAAATGTTAATGCAATTAAATAAATAGGCAAAACAAATAAGAATAATATACATTACAAAAATGCCACTGTCAGAGAGGGTTCTGATCAAAAGTGAGCCTTGCTCAAGCCCCAGAAGGGCCCAACCGTTCCCTCTTGGCTAAATGAGGTCTAAAAAAGACAGGGCTTGCTTTTGTTACTTGCCGTTTCCAACCACTTCTCTGGGACCGACATTTATATCGCTTCCATTTTAACCTGCTGGCATCAACTGAGTCATTGCTCCTCCAAATATTAGAATGTTTTTCTGCAGAAAATGGGAAAGGATTTCCTTCATGTATTATGAGCTTTTTCTCATGTAAGATTTAGATTGCCCCTGCTTCTTGCCTTTTCTAGTTGAACTAATTGCCTGATCTTTTTTTTTTTTTTTTTAGGGTTTTACTTTCTGTGAACCTTGTATACCATAGTACTGCTGTAGGACCACATTTGTTTGGGCTTATAAAGAGTTCAATTAGCCCCTTAATGCCTAGTTCAGTCACAATTAAACCTTCCCTGTTGACTCAGGATTGGTCTTTCTAAAGGCAGTGGAGGTGTTTTTAATTATTCATTCACTGGTTTGTTTTTTACAGCAGTCTCAGCTGTGCTTTATTATTCAAAGGTTAATGCAAACTGAGAACTGGGTAAATTAAATTTGTTTGGCAGCTAGCAACCTGATGTATTATCGACACTGTGAAATATGGATGGCAACACTTCTGCTGTTGTGACACTCTAAAAAGCCAGATTTTATCTTTAAAACAATTGCTAGTTTTGTTACTATGGCTGATAGAAAATGAATGTTCCATAATGTTATAGTATCTCTAACCCATTTTTGTTAGGAAAGCGCATAGTTTGGAAAGCCAGGAAGCATTAACAGCTATTATAGAAAATTGATGTAGGTACCATGACTAATGAAGTACACTTCACAGTACAAAGTCACGCAGTTGTATGCAGGGAATCATGCAGCCAGAAGTTTTATTGAAGAGGGCCCAAGGAATTTCAGGTGAAAGAGGGTTTTATTAACTTTCAATGAACAAAATGAATAGTTGAGCAGTGAACATGACATGATGTCGTATAATAATTGTATGCCTTGGGTACACTGTGAGGCATGGAGCATAGCCAAGAGCTTTCATCTGTTCTACACACAGGGTTATTTCACAAACCCCTGCACGCTGTGGAAATCTTTATTGCAAACGTAGCAAGAATTGTATCACAAGAAATGCCTTAAGACAATACCACGTCACTTATTTGAAATATCTACCAGCACTGCCTTCCTCTGAAACATATTCGTCAGATATTTAGAAGCCACCGTCCCAACTGATCCTAATTGAAATTCACATCCTGTATCAGTGACTGGTATCAGCAGGCTGTGAACCAAAAGGAAGTCTTCATATTCCTTAAGAGGCCACCCTGAGTAAAGTATGTATTTCTATGGGCAAGCATTATGTTGTATGAAAGGAGGCTGTGTTGGCTTGTGGAAGAGTCATGCCCAAGAACTTTTATTAGGTTTTAATTTTATTTTTTCAGAAATTGACCATGTGGGTGAGAGATTTTTCTTGTTGCACGTAAGGATTATGTTTTGTACATTTTAAATACTGTTTCAGTGCTGTATTTTTAAACGGGGGCTTTGAATTAACATAATCCAAGAGTTTAACCCGCTTCCTGTTTATAATATTTTTAAGATACGGTAATGATTGCAGAGTAAAGCAGCCTTCTGTACTGGTGACTGGAGACCTTAGGTTAGTAACTTAGAAAGTGCAGCTGCAAGGTCATTTGTGCCCTGCTCAGTCTTTAGTACAGTCTGTGCTGTATAATAATATATGTAATTATACTGCAACTGACTGATGAGGTAGGTGGATGAGGAGGTAGGTGAAAATAGCATGGCTTGTGAGGCAAGACAGTAACAAGACATCTCAGCAAAGTAAGTCCCTGTATCCTTGCACTGTAAATACTTCACATCTGCCCACTAAAGTATTTGAGAGAAGGCAGTCAGAAATTTTTCTGTGCTTATTTGAATAATTTATAATGTGATTTTAATAATTCTTCCTAACTGAATATATTACTTCACCAAAAGTGTCACAGGACACCAGTTAGATGTTTTATCCAGGACTAACTTAATGAATGTAATATGCAATTTTGATTTGTAGTGTTATCGCAAAACCAGCAGTGCTACTGGTAGAGTATGACTGATGGAGTATATTCTTGATTGTATGTGGTTATTGTATTTTTGTTTTCTATTTTAGTGCTGGACCCAAAGGAGACAACATTTATGAATGGAGGTCAACTATACTGGGGCCTCCAGGGTCTGTATATGAAGGTGGAGTTTTCTTCCTTGACATTACCTTTTCACCGGACTATCCTTTTAAACCACCTAAGGTTAGTAGGAGGATATTATAAGTCTGATAGGAGTCCTCTCCTTGTGATTTTTTTTTTCATGTATGTGTTGGTATATCATTGTAGGATGAAACATAAAGCCTCCAAGGCAATAGTGACTATTTAAACTGAGCATTTTGATGGAAAGATTTCAAGTAACTGCCTAAAATTTGCCTGTATGTTGCCAGTATGGCTGGATGGTTGTGGATTTGTTTAGCAAATGGTTGCATAATTTCCAACAGTACTTTGTTTGATTTGGATTTGTTTCTTATATGAAAGCAATTATATTTGAGTTGTACCCTTTATAAGCAACTGAAGATACGTAATCTTTCCAGTTTACCTACACCATTCACCAGGGGTCTGTGGCAGCCTGACAAAAACACGCACCTTTTGCACTAGCCCATATAAATGACCTCTGCAGCTGCAAGGTACGCTATTGTTCAAAAAGTTATAAGTAATTGCTTTGCATCAGTTTTCTAGAAGAATGTGGAAATACAGCAGCAAAGGCAAGAAACTGGAGTGAAAGACAGAGATTTACAGAATTCCATATGGATTAATTTTCTAATGTTATCGATAACAACACTAACCACAAACATAGAACTGTATTGATAACATGAAGGTGGTAGACCATTACCTTGTTCAGGTAGGCTCGGAATGCCAAACAGGAAAAATCTAGTGATTATGAAGACTGGAAAAACAGAAATGGGGTGAAATGTAGTAGTAGAATATGATCGATAACCAGTAGTAGTAATTGCTGAGGGAAGATGTCGAAATGGGGGTTTATTGGGTGATCACAGGATTATTACAAACCACTCATCTAATGCATCTATAAAAAAGGCAAATACACTCCTAAGATGCATCAGATAAGGAATTACCAATATCACACACAAAACACTTGTACGACCTTATCTGGAAGACTTGAGTACAATTCTTAACACACATGTTCACTAAGAGGAACAGAAGCTGGGAAAATTTACACCACAGGGCTGTTAATGGAGTCAAATAAATTGATGGGCCTGCTTTTATGAAACAAAGTGAAAAGAAGTCAGTTGTTTACCTTGCCAGTGTGGAGAGTGAGGCTTTGGAACATCTTCGCAGGAGGAGCTATGGGAGCAAAAGTATTTACCTTCTTTTTGACACATTTGTGAAAAAGTTGATATGCCACGCTGGTCTGTAATAGAAGGGTGTTGCATTAAAAGAGAGAGTATCTGGTTTCTATTTGATTACTGTGAGTACACTATTGAAAGAGAAATGGTTATAAACGGAATTTTAATGCCACAGTGGTTATGTTTATAGTAGCTAGCATGGATATTATCAGGAAAAAAAATTAAAAAAGAATGAGATGTGAATTCAAAGTACTTGGCATTCTGTAAATTGGACTTTCTAGCCAGTGACCTAAAGATGGGTCAGTATAACAGTATTAGAAATTGTCTAACTTTGTTTCGCACTTCTAGTGTTCCAATTTAGGGAAGCTTTGAGGTCACTGACAAGTCTTACAGGAGTTGTACACCTTGCTGACTGCACATTTTCTGATTTAGGTAACTGTGATTACACTGTGGAGAAAAAAAAAAATGAAACTTCATAAAAGAATTTGAAACTTTTTTAACTTCTCCTTCAGTTAGTTAAAGCTTTGAGCACACTGAGCTGGGGCAATGCCCTGTTCTCCCTGCCTCCCTCCCACTCCAGGCCAGTCCAGACTTCTGACTTGCTTTGCAAGGTCTGTGTTAACAGTCCTCTTTTGTTTGCTTCTTTCCTGGGCTTAATCTGTTTGCAGTAGCCAAAACGTAAGGGTTACATTCAGTCCCCCAGCAAATTAAAATTATATTAGTTAGGGGATATTGGCATATCCACTAAATGGATTTACTGAGTATAAAATAGAGCTTGAAGTTCTCTCAGAGATCCAAACCTAATATGTAAAGAACTAGATCTGAAAGACAAGCTGGAGGGATATCTTTTGTCATTCTCTGTTGAATCTGTTGAGTCTTGAGGCAATATATGCAATAGGCATCCTTTTAAAACAGAAGGTGAAGGTCCAGTTTGCTGTTTCACCATGAGGTAAAGACTTTTTCAGTCCACACTCAGTTGTGCTTGGCAGCTGTATTATTTTGAGTCACGAGTAATGCAGCTGTGCATTGATTATTAATGAAATATCAAGCAAAGAGGTGGTTCTTGTCCTGCTTTGTAATAGATTTTTTTAGTCTGCCTTCATCTCAATGCCAGTTGTCATTGTAAGAAGCATGTGCATATAAATTATATGAAAATTTACTGCTTGATACAGGATGAGAGAGTTGTTGTTGCCATATTGTATTACTAAAAGGCCAGTATTTATGATGAAGGACACTGTTATCTGTAAGAAGGTAATGAGTACATGTGCAGAGGGGACAACGTCAGATAGAACTATGTCGCTAGCATACTTTGTACACGTGCATTCTTATTCTGTTCACTTCAGCCACTGTTGTAAATGACAGGATTTGTAGGATCCTAGGTTGTAGGATCTCTCAACCTGTTGCTGTTTCATTACACCTGTTTTCCAGACCCTATCAAACTGATTCATAGGTAAAATAGTTCGAAAAATCCCTTGTATAAAGCAGCGTGGGAAGATGACTGCTTGTCATAAGGTAGCTGCTGCCAGTCGGCATCATTGGGAAAGGGTGGTTAAATATGTTCTCCACACACTTATTTCTAGTAAAAGGGAGGTAGTGAGTGCATGGAACGTAACATATGGCCTCATGGTACAGTGCTATCTGTGTCACTGTGTGTTGACATCTCTTCTACTTCACTGCATGATTTGTGATATTTGGTGCTATTCTCAAAATCATAGGTCCTAGGATTATGGGAAAAGATCAACTTAGATATTTTTTCTAAGTATAGTCCCACTTCTTATGGCTCAATCATCTTAAAAAATCTAGAGATAAAGTACAAGACTGTGGAATGTACTGAGAAAGACATAAAATGTATTCCTGAGTGTTGGCAAGATTACGTCCCTGTAAGTACATAGCAGAAAGGGTCTAATTCACATTTCTCACTGTGATTGAATTCATACATTACTCCTGAGATTTCTGTGGGCCATTTTTATCCCTCTTCTACTATGAAGCAAGGAAACATTTAAATGAGTACTGTCAAAATTGATCTTCCAAAAATGTGACCACAGAAGACCTGGGAAGAAACAGAAACTGTATTTCCCAGATGCAATTACTTGACCCAGGCTGAAGTTCCAAAGGCAAATATCCATGTCACATAACATAGTTACTGTTAAAGGGCCTAATCCAAAGTGTATTAAAATCTGCTGAAAGATTTCCACAATCCCTTTTCCTTATCTATTCTCAGATGCTGTGCACTCTGTTATTGTGCATGTGCATGATGCACATGGATGTTGGGAAGGGTAAAATAATTTTTAAAATAAGAAAAATATATTGAAGGTGGAATCTGGATTTTTTTATTATTATTATAATTATTATTATTGGTTTTATTGTTATTATTTATTATACATTTGTGGTGTAACCATTGTTTGGTTTGGATTATACAAAGTTCTCCGTATTTTCTGAAGGATCCAGATTCCTTCTATAAACCATTGATGCCTACTCTGATCATTGGGCACCTTGCTGCATATTGGAAAAGATTATTTAAAATAAAATTAAACATCTGAGAGCATAATTGCACATGAAGAAAACATGTTTGGCCTATATTTGGGGGGGTGTTTAACAAATGTATAATTTTCACTTGTTCTTCTAGATAGTTAACCTGCTTTCCCACTTGTCTTTATCACGTAAAAGAATGTGAATCACTCATTCATTCAGGTTTTGTTGAAATAGAAAGTGTCTACCCAAAACTTTCATTTTTATGTATTTCTTCATTTTTTACACCTTTGTAGCCTTCAACATCACATCCTCTTAAGATTTCAAAGCCTTATCTCTATTCTTTACATCCTCTAATTATCTTTTGTGGTCCAGTTCACTTTCCTAGTTTTGTATAGCAATGCATCACTGCCGTCAGGTTTCCCTTCCAGTCTGCACCAACAAGTCTTTCCCCTCCAGGTCCGTAGTTTTCTTTTTGTCTCTCTTTAGCTTGTCAGTGTCTCTCAAAAGTTAAGCCATAAGCATCATATCAAATTAAGTTATTCTTCACCAAAACAGAATATACCACGTGGTAAGTCAGAGGTAATTTGCTCTCATGATGCTCTTTTTTTCTCCCTTTGAAGTCAGTCAGTCTATTTCAGTCTTTCAGCTTTGGCTCATGCCTTGAAACTGAACTCCGTATTTTTGGAGCCAGAGGTCACTGACCTTTTCAGCTTTGCTTTCCTTTTAAAGCAACGACATTTGGCATCACTCACAACTGCAGCACCTTTGTGCCAAGGAGTAAACCCCCAAAAAGTTTATCTATGTGTGACTGATGCAGACTGAGTAGGAGTGATAGAGGGCCATCCCAGCCTAACTCCGATTTATCTCTACAACCAGAAAACACGATTTTTAGAACAGCTCATCTGAGAACTGACAAATTAACTTTGGCTTTCTGGGAGGTCTCATCAATTAAAAATATTTCCTCACCTCCACTGCGAGGAAGTTTCTGTAGCACTGCAGAAATTAGCTGAGCACCCAGTTGGCTGAGTCAGCAAGAAAGCAGGCAGCCTGCGGAATCACCGTTCTCTTTTCAGCTGCATCCTAAGTATCGCGTTGGGTTTATGAGATGCCAGACAGGAGGAAGTTATGGAACAGACAAAGCGAGGCATAGATGGGGACATTATCTCACCTTCTGCTAAAGGCCAGATGCTGCTGAGGCTTCAGTCTTGGTCACAAGGTGAGGTTTTGCTTCAGCCCAAAAATACAGTATCTCCCTTGTAGTGCAGTGGGCTGAAGAACAGAGAAAGCTTATGCCCTGTTCAGAGCAGCCACTTAAATAAATAACTAAAAATACTTAGAAGGCCTGCCAAGGGAATAACCTTACATTTCTCCAGGGCCTTAATGACTCCTCAACCTTTTTTTATAATACCTTTGAGATTTCTTTTTCCTGCTAACTATCTTCCTTTCATCCTTAGTGGGTTCAGACAGTTCGCCCCTTGGCTTTAACAAAGGAAAGTTCTCTCTTTTGCTGTCTCTTTCTTTGGGGTATTGAATGGGATATATAGCTACGCATAACTAGATGTCTCTTGTGTGGGAGGGGTGTATCTGTGGGTGTCCGTGTATATATATACACACACGTGTATATGAACAGGGGTTATCACATATTTTAGTCAGCCTGATCTGACAGAAAGAATTTCAGCTCAGTTTCTGTCCTCAGTCCACATAAGAAATTGGTGAATTCCCAAGTATGCAACCTTTTGATCTGAGATCTGTAAAGTTTAGCCATCACAACAAATTATTAACACCGCATCATTATGTACACTATAGTTATTGAAGGAAGGGCAATAATTTAATTATCCTGCATACTGTCCTCGTGAGGCAGAAAGCCTTGACAAACCAGGGAGCCACACCAAGAGTCTTTCATACAGGTGTTTGTAGAAAAATGAATGCTCTTCAAGAGAACTTTCCCCCCAGGAATTGTCACTGCGGTGGTGTCTGCATTTTTATCAAGAATAATCTTTATTAATAACTTCTACTCTCATATTTGACTGCGTTCAGTCTATTACAGTGTCAATTCAATTTAGCTGTAGCTGATACAATATGTATATATCTATCATTATCCTAGCACTCTGCTAGCTTTATTTTTGAATTTGAGTGATTTATAAAATCTCTTAATCCCAACTCTACAATTAATCTTGCTAGGGACTTTAATCTCAGCTGACTGAAAAATGGTTTGCAGGACTTGAAAGCTGCAATATGCTAAATCATCTCTAAATCAAAATTAAAATAACAGAAATCTCTATTTCCTCCTTGTAAATCTCCTATGTCTACCGACTGATTGAAAAATTATTCTCAGCATTTGAAAGCTTAACTGTTTTAAATCAACTGTTGGACTGCAGGGAGGGTCTTTTTCCTTTGTAAATACAGTGCACAGTGTCTATAGAATCCGGGCTTAATGGCAATGTTAAACATCTCTTCGAATTTTTATGTGCAATTGTCATGTAGCACTAATCTTTGTGCACTAAATATCATTAAGTGAAATCCTTCTCCTGTGACAGAAACTTTCTACCTATTTCATAAATTCAGCCTCATCTATGAAGGGAAGTTCTTTCTGTTCTGGCTTCTACTCCGCTTTTTCATGCTTACTTTATATGTGATTGGCTGTTAAGGACACTTTTAACTGCAGCGTAATAGAAAAACAGTGCTTACAAAAGTAGATGAGAAAAAATAAGCATTCCTTGGTATTTCTAACCTAAATTGTTATAATGAACCTTACAAGGCAGACCCACACTTTAACTTGCATGTATCGCTCTTAACACAATTCACATTTGAAGCTCTCGACTCGGAATAACCTTCAGTACAGCCTGTTTGATCATCGCTGTTTACCATCTCTGCAACTTGGTGCAGGCAAGGTTCTGCCTTCTCTTGCCCCTGTCCCAGGTATCACCATCACATGACCAGCCTTCAGATGCAATGGTCTCCTGTCACTGTTATCCCTTACATGCAGTTGGCTGGTCATACTTCTCTCATAGCCTCTGTCACATCACGTTAGCTCTCAGTGCCATGCTGTGCTGCCCACAGCTTCTCTTGGCTGCCTCCTGCCCTCCCCATCCTCCTCTTCCTGACTGCCTGTGGTCCTCGCCTGGCGCATTCCCACACCGCTGCCTCCCCCGGCCCCTTTGCTGTGCCTCCACGCTCCCTTGTTCCTACCCGGCTTTGCTATTTACGTCTTGCTGAAAGCAGCCCGTGGATCCTTCATCCGTGACAATAAATGGAGTTGGCAGGCTTTCCCAGCAAGCAAAGATTTTGGGTGGCTGCAGGCAGAAATCGGATGCACGGGAGCCTTTAATAGGGAGAAATGGACAACCTACCACCAGCAGACCATTGCCAGAGCTAGCAGCATCAGCCCCAGTCCTGCTCTTCTTGGAGCAGCTCTTCCCAGACACGTGAACTGCAGCATGCCATTCCCATCCTTGCACCACCTGCAGTGAAACTTGGTTCATCCCATAGGTCCCATATGTTCAGGTAACGCTGGACCTATAGAGCAGCGTGCAGCGGTGCAGAGCTTGGGACAGGTCATACCCAGGCAGCTCCTTGAGAAACTTTAATGTCTCTCAACATGAAAGAATCACAGAGATGTAAAGTGGAAAGAGATGCAAGCAGAAATATGTTAGGCTGAGGAAACGATCAATAACTACATTGTATTGCAAATAAAGGTAAAGGTCACATTTGATAGGGCAATACCATGTAAGTCTCAGAGATTTCCTTTGAATTCAGTTGTCTGATATTTCTTCTAGTTATTGCCAGATTGAATTGCCATTTCTTCTAATGAACAGCCGCCTTTTTCAGTCTGTTTTCAATATAATTTAGATCGGTAATTTGCATTGATTTATTTAGTCTTGATGAAATCGGCTCTATCCAACTAAACTTTTCCTGGTTTCCCTCACCAAAATTTAGGTGGTTCATCATTTCTTCCCATTTCCTATACATACCCAGTATACGAAGTTCTTCAAAAGGGCCTGTAGAGGTATCTTATGGGGAATATCTTCCGCCTCACAGCAGTGGTTTGCATTATGCTTGCCAATATATTTCAAGACAGGACTTGTGACGTCATTGGATGTTTCAGAAAACTACATAATTCTGCCATATCAGGCATGTTTACTACTGCATAAAATCCACCATGATCTAAAAATACATCATATATCCATGTTCTTTCTTGTCTTCTTTTACACACATAGAGATATATATATACATATGTGAGAGCAAGAATTTTATGTACATCATTACTATAGAATAAGAGCAGATGAACTGGTTAGGACAGAAAACTATGGGTTTGACATCACTCTGCCTAGAATTTATGTAGGCATCACCTAAATACCCAAAGACTGTTAAAACTGGGTGAGAAAGAAATAGCCAAGGTTTCTTAGACTAAAGTTTAGCACTTGAAGTGCCTGTCGTAGCCTGCCCACATGTCCCACCGACCGGCAGCCCTGTGCCTGGAGCCCTGTGCCTGCCACTGCCTCAGTTCCCTGAGCACATCCATGAGCTCCTTTCTTACAGAAGCGTAACAGAATTAGGAAGAACAGTGAAACACCAGGTACTGCCTGTCACATGGTGATATACAATTTTTTTCATGTAGAATAAAAATGGTGCTGTGTGCTAGGCTTGCTCACATTTAGGTGAGAAGAGTTGAACTGCATTAAAGCGAACATGAAGGAGCACTTTTGTGAACTTAGGCGTGCATGTACAACAATACGGCCTGCATGCTTTCAACTGTGAAAGGGAGGATTTATTTTATAAAAGTTAAATGACCAATAAAACTTTAAAAATTTTACTCTCTATAACAGGATTTTATTGTGACTTTCCATATGGAATTACTAAGTGTAAGAAAGATTATGCTGATTAAATGAAAATCATTTATAAAAATTCATATTGACTTTGTCAGAGAAAGCTTTGATGCTTGCACCTTACAGTGTTGTTTCTGTTGTCATGTCCTTAACCCGAACGGTAATCTATTGCCCTGTTCTGTCCTGCTCTTCCTTCATTTTTCATAAAACTTTGTACCTTTTAGGATATTTTTTTTATTTGCCCTTTCAGGTACATCAAAGATCACCAAGGGTCCCTTTTTACTTTTTCTGCTAGTAAATCTGTGTGCAAAATAAGTACTTGTATAATTAGAAGCCTAGTATTGCTGTGCTTAGTCAGTATTTTTTTTTCCTGCAGCAGTCTGTCCAATGAGACAGTGTGAGTAGTTACTCAGCTTCGTAATTACTGTGAATATAATGAAATAATTACTCATACTGCATACTGTTTCATTTTCAGTGATATTAAAGGTTAACCTCATGTGGATTCTATCAAGCAAAGTAATTGCAATTTTTTTCCTGCTAATGCAGATGACATATTTTCCTTCGATAAAATAAACTCTAGGTATTCTTACCAACTAAAATTAGGTGTGACAGGGTTTTTTAAAAACTGGCTGAAGTTCATTTCTTGGTGTATATTTATATGTGCTCTTTATAGTGAGCTTCAGTCTGTCATTTACTATGCACTTTATGTGATAATCCCTTAAGTATCTCAATGATTGTGCGCGTGCATGCTACAATCTGGTAGTTACAAACCAGAGGTGGACACCCCTCTCTTAGAAAGGCAGCCTCAGTGCTGGGTATAAATAAAATGAAGGGCACTCTGTAAGAAATTTAAGGATGCTAATTAATGTGAAGGTTATTGCACGAACACTGTGTCACTCTGAGCTACAGATATTTTTCATTTAGGTTTTTTAAAGGATTTTTTCTAATATGACTAAAGAGTGTAGGTCTCATCTTGTTTTTATTATTCTCTCTATTGAGCAGACAAATCTATTGCTCATAAAGCCTGACAAACTGAGATGGGAACTATTTAATCCCTCCTGAGCCCCATGAACATCATTATAAATACATCATTTTTTAAAAAAAAAATATTATAACCTTTTGTGTATGCAGTACAACTTCTCCACTTCAGGTATTGCCACTGCAATTTTATTAAAACGGAACTCCTGGGGAATAGTTGAGGAAGACAGAAGTTTCATCTCAGGCAGGCACGTGGGAATGCACCCTTGTAAAGATATGAAGAGCTTGAAAGGAACTTTCCAAAACGGTGGGAATGAGAGCCCTGGGATCTCAGCCCTGCTTCCAGTGTTGGCCGAGCAAAATAGGGTTGGTTTTGTTTATTCTCCTGTTGACTCTGGGAATCTTTCATCTCTCCCTGCACAGTCATCAGGCTTCAGTGGGAGGAATGAGGAACAGCAGGTGAGGGTTTGAACCCAAACAGGCTGAAGAAAGCAATTCCTGTGTGCACACTGTAACCCTTTGCATGCTAATATGCAAAACCGAATAATTGTTTCTTCCTCCTCATACCTTTTTGAAGAGAATTGTGACTGAATTCACTGGAGTCTGAAAGTGCGTCAGACGTCTTTGTGGGACCAGCCCTTGCAGACCGGTGATGCTTTGACGTGCCTGTCTCTGAATCTCACAGTGAAGGTTAAGCAAGTCACATACCTGGATGTCAATGCCGCAGTGGCTGCTTGGGTTTAGACCTAACATGGGAACATTCAGGGCAAAGGAGAGATAGTGAGTGGTTTTAGGACTACCTCATACTGCAAAACTGGTATTCAAAGTCACTCTGAGATCCAGGAGTGCTTTATCTTTCCTACAACCAGTTGCCTCCAATCACTCAACTGAAATCCATCTTAATTCAGTTTTCCCAGGTTTTATAAACAGTCTGTATTCAGTCCTAAAACTTATTCAGTGAACAGCCAGCCACAGCTTTGCATGTACTTCCTTTCTCTCTAATCATTTTTTCTCCTCCTTTTGAATAGATAACCTCATTTTCTTCTTAGAGACTATATATAAAGGGGGGGAGGGTATTTGTTTAATTCTGTTTTACAGTATTCAGAAGGGTGTCAGCATCAGCAGTAGATAAACAGATGAGTTTATTATTGTTTACTTTCCAAAACTGATTGAATATAATTCCTTATCATTACCTTTCAAAAGCTTGTTTATAGTACTCTTACAGGTTTCAGAAGGTAGTTGCATTTTTCCCTATTTCCTGTAATTCACATTTTTCTGACCTGCACTTTTATTCAACAAAAATGAGATACCCTCTTAAAATTGCAGAATCAAGGAGAGTAAATCCATAAAGGACAGTTGTTATTAAAAAAAAAAAAAAAAAAAAAAGACAGATTACTTTTCTACCTTTCAATTGTCTGATGATAACTTCTCCTGTACACCCACACACTCCCTTAAGCCCCTGCATGGGTTTAGGTGTTTTCATTAGGGGATAAATAGAATTAGAGTGCAGCGTTTATAGCAACCATTTAAGTAGCATCAAAGTTAAAAATATGACTGTAATAAAGAAAATGTAGTTCCCCTGGTATGGTATTATCGCTTGGTTTTTCTGTACCGCGTATAATAGGAACAACCCTGCATAACTTCAAAATGTGGGTATGGTAAACAAAATCCAGAAAGTTACGTATCAGCCTTTCCCATGTTAGTTGCAATCTGAGGCAATACCTGGCTGAGGAAAGCACTATGTCCTCACAGTAGTACCCTGCGGCTTTGGGATAAGAACACCACTACCTGCCACTGTCGGTCCACAGGTCCCAGCACATTAAGACTGTCATTAATACAGCTTCTTTTGAAATTCTGAAAACTTTTATGGTTTTTGTCATTAAAATGTCTCTGTGTACTTAGGCAGGCATTTTAAAGTGCACTGGCATGTTTGGCAAGTCAGTGACATATTTGTCGGTGATAAGCAGCAAGCCTTATCTTGTGAGTGGGCACCGCAGTGTCACGGGTTTCAGATATGCTCTTAGTGAAAAATTGCGACATTTCAGGTCTAAATATTTGCTAAAAATAGCCTTCCAACTACAAACGGATGTAGTCCCACCTACATTTATCCACCGGATAGACTAAGATGGCGATGAAGTGTTGAACATGTTATGAAAGACACGAACTACCCCCATTCATCCCAGTGGCTCTCTGAATCCTGCCAAATTCCCAGTGTCCTTGCTTCAATGCTTCAAAAGCAACCGAGGCAGGGGAACATGTGGCAATGTGTCTGTCCTCTCAGCTGACAGCAAAACAGTTATACACTAAAATACAGGCTCAAATTGATGGCCTTCTCTTAAGCAGGTTATAAGCTCCAACTGACCTGTCTATAAATAATTTGGAGAGTGTAATTTAATCTGTGCAATTGATTCAATGTGTTTCCCCCACATTCGGTGAGACCACATATATCTTAATACTTGGTGTATTCAGATAGCACTGAATAAAGTCCCCAGATTTTTCATCACGGAAGCACAGGAAGGCACCTTTGTTCAGGAAAAAGAATTAAGCAAAAACTTGGTTCCAGCAGTGTACTGAGCAGTAAGCACACAACACTTAAAATTAAGCAGGTACTAAAGTGTTTGCCTGAGTCATAAACCATCGTGCTAGGAAGCATTCCCTGATTCACTTATAGCTCAAGTGTAAGAGTGGCGGGAGTTAATCAGTCTGGGGACTTAATGAGCACTGACCTAGAATTCACAGCGTGCTCCTCCACACCAGCTCCTTCGGCGGGCACTTGTGACGTGCAGTTTGTGTACGGTAGTTCACCGCTTCGGTGTACTTGCAACCTTCCTCGTTCAACACAGCTTCCCTTTGTAGATGAACATTTAATTTTATCACTAAATACTATTTTCTTGATCTTGCAGAAGACTTCCTTCACTCCAAATGCTGAAGGGGCGGGGGGAATAGATCATCTGGCTATAGTGTGTGGATGAACTGAGCTCATTCATGCTAGAAATATTTTAAATTCTCATAAAAGTCCCAGAAGTGAAGCACTTAGGCTGGAAAACAATAAGCAAAACTACAATTGTAAGGGGAAAAAAGGAAAGTGCCAACAAATATGTAGGGTATGGAGTGGCAAACTATTAAATTATCATATTAATTGGCAATACATTTAGACATAGATGTGTTTAAAAACTGATAAACTAGCTTTGCTGGGATCTTTGTTACAGAACTCACTGGTGCATGACAGTGGTGTCCAAAAGTGCTTTCCCAGATTTATGCAGAAAAGTACTTACAGGAAAAATTATTTTGTGTTGAATGTAGTGTTTTAATACCAGAAATCTACTACCTTTTCTTTCCATTATTTTGTCAAAGCTGCTTGATTTAATCCAAAGGGGCAGAATTTTTTAGTGTGTTAAAGAATTTATTTATTTTTAATAGAAGTAAGCGAGGTGCAGCGCTATTTCACTTATATCCTCTCTTCTGCTTACTGATAAGTGGCCTCATCTCAGTGCCACTGAAATCATTGAGATTTCTGATACTGAATAAAATCAGGACAGGAGCATGCCTGTCACTCCATTTCCATTGTTCTTCAGAAGCAGGTTTATCTGTGTGGTAGAGCAGGGATGGTGCATGAGCACTCCCAGTTACTGGCACGATCTAAGTTTAGTGAAGATCACATTGTATTGGACATATATATATTGGACATATGTGAAGATCACATAAAATGGACTGGGCTTGTTGTCTCCTGTCTAATCAGCCCCTCTGTTGGCAGGGTTATTGCTGATTAGGTAGACCACTGACATTGTACATCTTAATTTTAGATGTTATGAACATGTCATTAAAACCATCTGGTTTGACTTGTCATTGGGGTAGAACTGGTGGAGAAATTAGTCCTTGATGTCTCCCAAGAGGTGGTTTTTTATATTGTCCCTTGCTACCCAGTAGCCCCAGTATTTATTCTGAGCTATGAAGTGGACTTTCATAGCTGAACTTCCTTCAAAATAAAAGGCTTGTATATTCAACTTGAAGCAGAAGCACATCGTTTGAGGATAAAAGAAATGATCTCTTCCTTGGTTTGTAACATATAGGATCACCTGGGAGACAATGCAAAATGGATACAGAAATCCTCAAAATCAACTACAGAAAAAAAAAAAACCCCATAAGGTGTAAGCAATTCTACTGATGCAACTGTAACTTAAAATTTGGAAATAAAAGCATTTTATTTGAGCAGCCCTTCTCAAACATATTCCACTTTTTCCAGGAGTCACTGATGTGATGCCTCCACTTTTTTCCAGCTTAACCTATTGGGTCAAACAATGAACAGATGAAGACAGCATAAGACTCTGTCTTCTTCTGCCTTCCTTCAAAGCCTGAAATAGCTGTGGGCCTGAGTTATGAAGGATGTTCATCTCAGGGGCTGGAATACCTTGTTTTGGCCCCGTGCAAAAATAATGAAATTGATGAGACCAAGGCAAGAGGAAGCTCAGGAAACATGTCCCATTCTCACCTTGCTCAAAGCAGTTCCACTGCTGGCCACAGGTGGAAGAGGAAGATTTTATTTTCTTTATTTTCTTAGGAATATCTCTATCTTGCCCAGTCTTTCACTGACGGTAGCAGAGTACTGTTATTTCAACCAGGAAAGCAGAATGTTAGTTCATATAATTTTTTTAATTGCTTAATAATCATCTAATTGTTGGCTTGAACACTTTGTACTTAGACATGCTGTCTTTTCTAGGTAACGTTTCGGACAAGAATCTACCACTGTAACATTAACAGCCAAGGCGTCATCTGCCTGGACATTTTAAAAGACAACTGGAGTCCAGCGTTAACCATTTCTAAAGTTCTCCTCTCCATCTGCTCCCTCCTCACAGACTGCAACCCAGGTAAGATCAATTAACTTTTGTGTTCACCCTCATTCACAATTCGTATTTGGTCAGCTACTAGGGCTTGGTCAGTATGCTGTTTTACTGCTACCTACTAAAAAAAGACAAAAATGTAAATTTTAGATGCCATTCATTTAAATTAAGAAATAGTATAGAAAGCAAGCACAATTTCAGGAGCTCAAGCACATTTTTAGTACTTGAGAATAAAAACCTTCTAGTTCAAAAAGTTTAATCAGTAGAAAATACCTTGTAGTAGGCACTAATTTGGATATTACAACCAGGATATTAGTACCAAGAAATATTAATGAGTTAATAAATATTGAAAAGGAAAGCTTTCATTTAAATATGCTGATAATATGGTCTCTGAAAAGAATATTAATAGTACTGACAATGATAGATATCTAACACAGACTCTACAAATAATGAAAATTAATTTAAATGAGGTTTATTCAATATCCTGGACAGTCAGTATGAGTATTCAAAGCAAGCTGTCATTCTTATTAACTAGCATAGCACTTAACCTCTTCCCTCAGCTCTTATAGGTTTGTTTTCTGCCATTGACCGCTAGATTTGTAATTTCCACTTTCTCTTTACCCTGTTTACCAATGAATGATTCTGACTGTAGCCTTGGAAAATGTAGCATATAGAAATTACTAAAGAATCATTAAGTAAAGAAAAATTAAGTGATCTGTGTACATGTCGTGACGGTTGTTGCTGGTTGTTTTTTATTGTACACTTCAATATTATTTTTTTTTAATTTGCCATCTAGTTTTTAAACCTTTAGGTTTCCTGGTTTAAAACTTTTCTCCGCAACCAAAGGGCTAAAAATTACTCTGAAAAGGGCAGAATGTGAGATTCTTGTTTAATCAGGGACTGAATCAAAAGCTGTAACAGAAGATTGAATTATCTCAAAGCTCAAAATAAGGTAAAAGTGGGCAAAAATGCAATTGGCTCCTTTAATTTTCATGTGGGTTTATTCCTGTATATAGCATTAAAACCCATGGTGTTCCTTCCAGCTAAGAGCAGGAGCAGTAGAGGAGCCCTGAGTTACCATTTCAGGCACACCTCTTTCAGGTTGTGTTGGATGCTCTCTGCTTACATCTCTGAAAGCCTGATTTCCGGTAGTGTGTACCCCAAAATATGCAGAGGTGCCCATAGGAAGTCAGTCAGATTGATGACAGAAATGTAAAGAAAAGCAAAGGGAATATTTACTTATGTGTTGTAGAGAGCAGGTAAAGTGCTAGAGACACTGCAAAGCTGTGTGGGACGGAGAAACTGGCAGTATGTATGTGCTGACTTGTGGTCACCTCTCTTTGGAGGGATACAGTCAACCTGAAAGCTGGCTTCTTTCCAGTAGTGATTTGAAATTTAGAAATTTAATACCTCTTTCCTCTCAGTCTTTTTTCTTCCCCTTAGACTATTTTACAGATATTGTCAAACAACAGTTTTAGCAGACCAAGTGTGTAAGAGGAACACTGAAAACAGTTACCTATACTGTATCATCATATGCAACAAGTGAACACACTAAAGACGGGAAGTCATTCTTCCTTTTAGTTTCTTTCAGTTCGCAGCCATAAGCATTGTCCTGACCATATTAAATACAACAATTTTATGATGTTTCATTTTCAAATTTTTTCTTTAATTACAAAGCAGTTTTGGGTTTTGTTACTGCTTCGTGGTAAAATTTTCCTATGATTTTTTGAGGAATGAATGCAATTTCTTAGTTTGTATTGTGAATTCCCCTCTCATGAAGCACTGATGGCAGGTAGCTGTGAAGCACCAAGTCATTTTTGCCTTCTTCGAGACTGCCTGTTTTGATGATAATTTTTTTTATTGAAACGTGAACTTTGAATGTTAGTGATGTACAACAGAAGGCTCGCAAAAACTTACAAATTCATACTTTTCAGCATATTGCCTAATATGCTACAGTTTGTACTGGTTGTACTGCCTGTCCCATTATTTTTTTAACAACATTTTGTCATTACCAAGTGATTAGTTCTTTGCCATCCAGATTGAACAGGATGGATGGATGGATAGGTAGGTAAGTAGATAGATAGATAGATAGATTGAGAGATACATCACTGGTATATTACACTGAGTTAGGTATCACTGAAATATATCACTTTTATATGTACGCATATATAGATACAGAAACATGCATATATGTATCTTCCTGTCTGTCAGCTGGGAGTAATTTTCTAATCCCTCGGTCCTCTCTTCGTCTAACTAGTCTGCCCCTTTCTAAAGGCAGAAACCCAACAGGGGTCTTGATTTGATAAGCAACTTTGAACTCTTTGTTCACCATTCATCAGCCAGAAGCAGATCAGGTCAAATGGAAACGCAACACTGAATCTCCCACAAACATAAACACTTGGGATGGGTGAGTTTTCCACCCCCAGCCTCTCTGAAGGGAAGAATCAAGTATCAGTTACCCCCTAGTCTTACATTTATGCAAATCTTCATTAGAACAACAAATAGCAGTAAGAATGGCGGCTAATTAACCCTCAGTCATACACAGTGATTAAACGGAGCTGGAACACAGCTGCAGCTTCATTGGCAAGCGCTGCTATTCTTCTCCAGCAGGCTGAGCAAATGAAAAGAGGTATTTGCTCCTGCCGCTCCTGTCATTCACACATTAATCTACAAAAGCCACGGGGAGAGTCTCTTTCCTCCCCAGTTATACATCACCACCCTTTGTTCCCTATCACTCCAGGCAGGAGCGAGTTTGTCCTTTTTAAACAACTAATACAATCCTTTACTCATAAGCTGTCTCAGACCCTTCAGTCCTGATTATTATTAATTGTCACAGTTTTGCTTGGCAGTATCAGCCAGTAAACTGTGTTAATGAAATGTCTGAATTTTGTAACAGCTGGCTGACTTTTTTCGTGGGGGGAAGGAGTGCCGTAGGGTTTGTGTATGAGTGAACATGTGTGAATTATCTGAGAGTGTGAGAGAGCCAACTGGAATGGTATCAGAGAGACGGGAGAGATGATGGGATACACTAGCAGTCAGTCTGGGGATTTATATTTTTCTTGAAGGTGGTACTCTGGGGCACAGCGTGCATAGCTTTTTGCAAAGCAGCGCCCCAATCCTGTAAATATTTTGCCATGTGCATGAGCAACCCTACGAAACCTGATAGATACATTCATCTGCATGGAACCAAGTATGTGAGGAAGCGCTCACAGGCTTTGTGTTTGAGCGCTGAAAATATTTACTACCAGTGCTAGCTGCTAGGGCTTGCCTATGTGGTAGATCGTTATTTCAGAGTAACTCCATGTGTGGACACTCCCCTCTTTGAAAATGGGTTCAGTCAACTCGCAAAGAACTGACTGACTTAGAGTGAAAGTCAACTGTGCTTTAAGCATTCAAGCAGAGCCCAGGGGATGTAAATTCCCACACTGCCTTAATCCAAGGGAACTTTCAAGTGTGGATGGCCCCTGAGGTTTTGTATTTTTACTCAGCTTGAAGTACGAAACCAAATAAACTATTTTTATATTTAGCAAGCTGGTGATGCTGAGCTTGGTTAAAATGCTTACTGTTCTCTGTTGGTCATTGCCACCCCAGCCCTGCCAAGGGTTCTTGAGCCCCAGGAAAATTCTCATTTGCAAATGCTTCAGAAAAATAGTTTGAAATGCTGACAAGACTGTTCTGCAACTTTTTTCTTCACGTGGCCTCCTTTTTCACACGTTCAAAGTCCGAACTTGGCTGGCCTGATTATCCCCGATGTCTGAACGGTCTCACATCGAATCGCATCTGCTGAATAACACATAGCTAAGCCTTGATTAGGACATCAGGACAAAGCCTGCTGCACCAGCCTCTTTCCTTTTGGTGTCATCTGCCTCTAGCTCCTTAACGTTTTTCCAACACACAAGTTTCACAGTCAGTGGGGATTTTATCCCTCAATGGACATTCCCAAACCGAATGCTGCGGCGCTGCTCCTGGCCCTCTTCCCTGTGTGGCAGGCCATGCCTGGCTGCCAGCTCCTGTGATGGGGGTGTGCACAGTGGTGCAGAGAGAGGGTAAGAGGAGCAGCCGGGGGTGGGGAGCAGTCACAGCATTGCTTTCCCACAAATGTGCCCAGTTAGGCTGAACACTTGGCTGGCAGCTGTAACCGAAGTAACTGCTGAGGGGCTCCACAGAGCCTCACTTGCTTTGCTCTTCAGAAACCTCTGCCTGATTTCTAGCCTGAACTGACTCACAGGAATTTTACACCCTCTTGTTTTTAAGCAACTCTTATGCTGTAGCTTAAATGGCCCCTTCCCTGTTTTTCATCCCCGATGTATTAATGAAGAACCATCCTCTTTCTTCCTGGTCTTCATTTGCTGCACGCTAACCAGACCTATGTCTATTCGCCTCCTTCTGTAACAGAGTCTTTCCTTCCCCCTGCTCAACGTCGCAGCCCTCTCATGCCCCCGCATCATGCCCCCGCATCATGCTGCAGTCATCTTTCCTGAACGTGCCTGACTCACCTGAGTTCATCAGGGCATGAGGCACACAGCTAGACAGACTAACCCCCTCATCCTCACCGTCATCTGGGTGGAAATATTTACTGCTTCCCGTTGGATGTCCCTATCTCACTGGCAGCCCTGCCAAAAGTTATTTCTTTCTTAGCCCTGTCATTTTCACTGATTGTCTGCTTTCTAACCCAATTTAGTGAAATGACTGAGAAAGGAAAAGGAAAAGGAAAGGGGCGGGAAGGAAAAGGAAGAGAGACAGAAAGAAAGCAAAATCTTTTGCTCAAAAAGGGCATTAACCTCTGGAAAAGAAAATGCACAAACAACTGCCAGCAGTACCCACTTCACCTGGGTCAGCAGCAGCCAGGTTAGTTGGTCTGACTCTGCTCTCAGATACTTCAGGGACATATTATACTAGCAGTGAAAAGCTGCTTGTCTCTTGTTATCCTTCAAACCCACCAGAAAGTGTGAGACAGTTTGTTCAGTGTTACATTTAAAGTTTGCTGTCAGTGTAGTTTGAGATTGAAGCGTACATGTCCTCACAGTAGATGTACTCATAAGAGTAAATGAGTTGGACAGATACTACATTACTTTGATGTAAGCCCCATAAATTTTTATAGAGTTGCAGTTGCTCAGCACATCTGAAAAGTAGACTGCTTATGTTAAAAAACTTTGCAACACATATTGTGGTTTTCAAATATAATGTGCATTGGTTAGAAGTATATGTGCTGGTTTTACAAGTACTGCCATGAATCATGAATTTACTGGACAGTTTCATACTTTGTTAACCCACGTTAAGTCACATGGCTGTGCATTTTAATGACTTACATTTTTCTAAACAAAGTCAAACAAGATCCTAAGATTATGGGGAGCTTTACTTGTCTCACTAAGGGACACAAGACTGCTTTCAAGCTTTCTTTATGAGCCATCCTTATGTTTCGCCTTTATCTTCCCCAGAAACTTCTTTGTTTTCATCACAGAGTAGGTATAACTGGCAATTTAGGATAACATACTATTGTTTTTCTATTGCAATTTCAGGTTATCCATGTGGTTTGGCATGATTTAGGTTTGCTTAAATTTTCTGCCAAAAAAATATTAACACCTTTAGCTGCACCTGCATGAGGGTGCTGGTATGTAGGAAACTTTAGAGATGGGATTCTGTTATTATGGTATTCTTTTTCTTTTTTTTTTTCCTTTTTACTTGTTATTTTCCTAAAGGTTTGCAAGGTTCTGTATTCTTGCTGCTGAGGGTATAAAATCCCAGTTCTGTCATCCTTTGCAGAAAAGGATTCGGTTGTGTAATTTAATGCATATCTTCGATCCTCAATGGGATCTGAAACAGCACTTTGGAGAGTGACTTTTCAACATAAGCATAAAAGCCCTAAAAGCCTGAACGGTATTTGCCCTGCTACAAAGCTGCTAGAATTGCTGCTGTCTGTTTCCAGGACCTTTGCAAACACAAGTAGGTGGGGAGATTAGACAACATGCAAGGGGAAGAATTGGATTAGCATACTGCCTCAAGTTCTCAGCCCATTTCCCTTTAAGCCAGCAGTATACATTTTCAGCGGGAAGCTGGTGTCCTGCTGCAGTGCCACTGCCCCATCCCTCAGCAGGTTTGCCTTCAGCAGCCTTCCCCAAAGCTCGCTGTTGGAATCGCTCCGGCCAAGGTGCATACCTGTATGCCTAGCAGGAGGCCCCAGGGTACAGGTGCAAGTGCAACGTGGATAGATCTTGTATTTAGAAAGTTTTGAGCACTTCACATTTTAAATTTCTGTTGGTATTTGGGAAATTTAAGCTTCATCCAAATGCTTGTTTGTAGCAGTTCCTTAATCTCTGCCAATCTGCATAAAGTATTGACAGGTAAATCTAGGTAAGCCAGTTAAGGAAGTCCCTTGCTGCCCTGCCAGGAGCCCCTGCCCTCTGCATCGCCCATGGAATTGTCTTTGCACTCTCCAGGCAAAGGGAAGCAGGTTCACTTGAACATTCTCAGGAAAACCCAGCTCCCAGTGGGATTTGGAGTGAGGCTACCAGCCTTTGACTTGATGCACATTGACACGCTCCGTTCTGCTGAGCCTGCTTTGGGCCGATTGTCTCTTGTACAGTGGCATTAACATCCAACTTGCCACAGCCACTTACAAAGCGAGCATGTGTCCACACGTTAGGTTCCACAGGAATAGCTCTGGTTTTTTTCAGCCAGTACGCTCCAGCCATACCAGTATGCATTTTAGTACACTAATGGATGTCCACTGTATCAATAAAAAAGATCTATTTTCAGAATTACTGAGGGATTTGAAAGCACTAGCCTGTCAAAAAAAAAAAAAAAAAAGTCTAAAAATAAATCTAAGGCAGCTTTATAAAGGAAAATGTAACATAGCTGTAAAAATAAAATCTGTTCCACGCTGGAGCATTTGGCTCCAAGTGAGGATTTGGCTGACTCGTGGTCACAGCTCTGCTGTTTGGCTTCCATGTTCAAACTTTAAAATAGCTACCCAGCCCTGGGTAATGAAGAACAGGTCCGTGCCCCTCGCTACTCAGCAGACTGCATGTATCGTTTTTTCTCTCTGTTCTTCTATACATCTCAATCTAACAGGAAGCATGTCTGATGTTCCTCCTCATCTGGTGCTCCTCCATAGCAGAGGCTGCTTTCTGTCAGCGTCAGCTCACGTCAGATGTTCCTTCTGCAATTTTTTAGACTTCCCAATTATCATTCCTTCTTTTCCCCTCACCCCCAGTTGTGAAGTGAATTTAGAAACTCTAGATGACAGCAAGTTCAAGGCATGAGCCACTTCTCGTTTTCCTCATTCTTGTAATTTTTTTCCCTAAAGCCATAATCTGCACATTTTGCTATTATCAGGTACTTTGCTTCAGAATCCAATCTGATTTTTTCCTTCCCATTTAGGAGCTCAACAGCTTTGTTCAGCTTATTGTAAAGGACTCCTAGTCGTTCCTGTGCCCAAATAACATTCTGTTCTGGTTTGTAATGAAATTTTGTTTCCTTTTAGAGCCTTTTTCTCAAGACATATAGAAGACAGGAAAATCTTAAGTACTCCTTCTCTAATAACCCAGAACATATTTGAGTAGATTTGTCAAACGTGATGAATATTCTGGAAAATTACTGAAATGCTTAGAAGATGGCAAAATGGTATTTAATTTGTCCAATTTTATGAGGCTGGCTAACCTCTGCTACTCTGATTCTTCCCTGGCACCCACAGGCTACCAGGTGCAACGTCACATCACAGTGCTATCAGACATACAACAAAAAAATCTCGTTTTGCCATATATCCTTTTTGTAAGCAGCAGAGGGTCATGTAAACAATGAAATTGCTCTGTTGTCTGAGATTATTGATATTCTTTAGCTTGGAGCTGTTTTTCCCTTTTCTTCAGAGTTTGTGTACGGTGCTCTGTGAGGAAACGGGCAGGTTTCTGGGCTGTTTCAGCACAATGGAAAATGCTGTCTTTGTATCTGGAGCAGGAAAATACTCTGTGCTGTGCCACCCAAGCACGGCAACAAGTGAGAGATGGTAAACAAAAGTTAGAGTAGCAAAGAGTCAATTCATGTAGTAATGTTTTTTAGTTTGTTCTAAGTTGCAACAAAACCTTTCTGTCCCTTTTGAAATCTCTGCCTTGGGTTGTCTCCAAATGAAACGAGCTCACTCCGGAGGCTTTTGCTTAGCAAAAACAAAATTTAATGTGTGGTTGCTCTGCTATCTTGGCGCTGCTGGACTGGGAGCAGAGTGGATGGGTGTTTTACTTGAAAACTATCGTAATAATTTGTCCTAAAGGAGCACGAAAGGAAAATGCAGCATAAAATTGATGGGTTTTGTTCTGCTCTCAGTGAGTACAGAACGACAACGTCAAAGGTAGAATTGCCTGGGGAAAAACCTGTCACCATCAACTTCATTCACATGAGCAAAATGATCCCATCAATTGCAACAAAGTTCTTTTTGCCAGAAAGTACCTGTTTATCTTTAAATACTGTATGTCCTGCTGCCTGTTCTGCAGAACCTGCTATATATTTACTGAAGCAATATATACACATTTGGACTCATTGTATCATATATTCTCGAGCTGCTGTTTACAAATTCTTGATAGTTATCAGTGGATTCTGTTTCTATTCCTTTTAAAAGATACTGTACTACACTATCTATACTGTAGTATACAATGATAATTGCTATTCTATAGTTTGAATCACTTACAGTTTCTCATATTCTGAGCTGGACACGCAGTACCAAGATGTTAAAGGCATTTAGGCACCTAAAGAAGCCGCCAGCCAGCCAGCAGGGTTTTCTGTACCTCCTGTGGGATTTAGGCATCCAAAGTCTTACTAGGAGTCTGTCTGCACTGCCAGGAAGAGACTTTCTATACATCTGGTCTTTAAATATTTGCAGACACATACACCTATATGTCTCAAACTCTGTGGATGTGATCTATAAACACAAAATTAAACATATGTAAATGCAAGCAATGCAGCAGCACGTTATGAAAATTACACTTAGATAAGCATTGAAAGAGAATTAATTTGCCTTGCCATAAAGAGCTGATGAACCTGTTACAAGATTTTGTTCTTATCAGTTGACCAAGTCCCCTCAGTATGAACCCATGACTGTGGGGATTATTACAACAGCAGGAAAAACATTTGTGAACTGTCATCCCTTTAGTAGTTCTCAGGAAAATATGTCTTGGAATTATATGTGCAGGGGGAGGAGGCTTGGATCAGGGTTAGTATTTATGTTGGCCTAAATCTTTGCTCTTTTCAGTTGCACATTGACAACACCTTATGGGCATAAGAGCGTTGTTCATGGGCACAGAGGCTTTTCATGTGTTTAGATTTAGGCTATTCAAAGCTCACAAGACATCGTTAAAAAGATTAACACAACTATAGAAGTAGTGTTGTTTAGAAATACTTAGTTTTAAACCCTCCATTATAGTTTCAGAAGTCTACAGCCTGTTTAAATAATTTTCTCTCTGAAAAGCGTCTGGAGCTATATACATAAGAAAATTGGTGGGTTTATATAATATATAAATGATAGAAAGTGAACGGTAGAGATTACTTTTTAAAAATAAAATGTGCAATCTGGCTTTTGTGGTATCCAAGGCATAAAGCAGTCGTCAGCTGTAGCTCCAGTTACCAGTCACACACACACTTACCCTATTCCTTTCTTGGCTGGTATACCTGTAACTCTACAAAGAATAATCATGAGAAGTATAGTCATTCTCTAGGAGAAAACCAGTACTACTTGGTTCAGCCAGGTATGTTGCCTGAAACTGTTCGTTGCTCAGTGGTTCAGTAAAAAGTGTAAAATTCCCTCAAAGCACTTCAGTCATACGGTAATATACTGGAGAGGAAATTCCCTCCAAACCACAGCTAACGATCAGATTATGTGCTGAAGCATGAGCAGTAATAGCCTTTGCAATCGTAACTTATGTGGTGCTGTGACTACTGTGTTTTCTAATTCTTTTTTAATTTCCCTAAATTAGTTCTAGTGATTCCTACACTACATTCCTGAATGCGTTCAACTATTTGATGTATGAAGCATATACTTCCTTTTAACTTTTGCTAAACATGCCGGTGTTTTGTTTGTGTTCTTTTCTTACTATGGAAAAGATAAGCAAGACCACTTGTTTTTTATAATCTTCTTTGCAAAATTACCTGTCATATCTTATTTTGCCTTTTTTTCCTAGAAAAAATAAGCTTAGATTTCAACCATTTCCTGAATGAAAAGTTTTGACCGTGCTACTAATGATTTCTTGTCCCTTTCAATAAGGTTTCTACTCCTATTTTGTTTTTATTTAAGGCAAGGTGAGAAAAATTGAACTTTGGACATAATAATATCCAACCATCATTTTATTGAATGGCATCTGATTAAATCAGATTGACTAAAATCCAAATCAGTGAAGAGGCTTTGTTCATCTCTGTCAAGAAATAAATGTAAAGGGATGTAATTGGCACTTGTAAGAGAAAAGAGTCTTATCACAAAATGAATGAAAAAAATACACCTGACTTTTTTTTTTTATACGAAGCTTATAAAAGCTATATGATAAAAATACATACAGGGTTTTCTGCTCAAGAAACACAGGGTTTCTATGAGCTTTACCTTAACCATCATTAAATCAAAAGTAGTTGGGAAAACGTGTGAGTGATGGATGCTACAAATATAAAAGGTTACAATTCATTTTCCTTCCAATAAACATGTGTAATTTAAAAGTACCAGTGGAGGTTTCCTGTGCCCATTACCTCAGACAGAAGACAGGTAATTTAGTGCATATACGTAATAAATCTTTGTGTGAACCAAGACCAAGATAAGTCATCAGTGTTAAATGTTTAACAATGTGAAATATTTAAATAAAGCTATTAGTTATTTTTCATACATAAAATACAGAATCCTGGCTTAATTTGAATGAATTCCAAGATACAAAGTAAACTGCATTTTACTTTCAAAATACTCTCCAGTCATTTACAATCATTACATGTATTTTCTTTGTTTCATGCAGGTGTTGTCTAGCCAACACAGACATGTCCTTAATTACATTGGAATCTTTTGAATGAAGTAGATACTTCTGAGCTTAGCCAATTCTACTGGATATATTTTCTCACTAATAGAATTGTATATATTTGAGGAGAAACTAATGAAAACTAGGAAATCAATAAATTCAGATATCACATTTTGCCTGTATTCCTACACTCAATTCTCTAAACTCGTAATGATTGAATATAGTATTCATTATTCCCAGTAAGTACAAATAGCTCAAATCTCAGCTGGAATAAACTGGCGTAAGTCCCGATGAATTTTTGTACTCCATAGTTTTCATTTAGACTTTGTTCCATTTTACTAAGTGAGATTTTGGGTTCCAGGTTTGGGTTTGGTTGTTGGTTGGTTTGTTTGTTTTTTTCCTGTGTACCTTTTTTAACATAAAGGCAAGGACAGATTTTCAAGTTTCTTGCCATATGTTTCTAACTGCCTGTGAACCACCTTCAGGACACCGATTAGCACAACTATTTTTAAGGCTGCTTCTTCCTGTTCTTAAAATACAATTATTCTTGTTTTGCTGTAGAAATCACACTGCTCCACATTCTTTAAGCGCCTGAAAAGAAGCCTGCTACATTTGGCTCTCTAACAGATTCACAGAAAGAATGTCAAGTCGGTCCTGAAAAGCATAGTCCTGGATATAAGTATGTTAGCTATTAAATCGTTTAGTCTCTCACTTTCTTGAGTAAGATTTCAGAAATTAGTATTCCTGAGTCGTTCAGATTCTACCTTCAGAGATGATTTACACTACTGCAAGACATGTCTCTTATTTTGCATGGCTAATTTTCTACATTATTCAGCAGGGAGGAGGAAACGGTTGTTTGTTTTTTACAGTTTTGCAGATCTATCAAAGGCAACAAATAAAACAAATTATATGCAGTGTGTGTTTCAGAATCCCTATTTTCACAGCAAATTAAATTCAGGTGCATTAATTGGAGTAGCAGACAGTTACTTAAATAGCAAAATGTATGGTGTAATTGTCCCAAATTTAAGGATGGGCTGTACTGTAAGATTTCACATTCATATGGGATACAGAAATAGAGCTCTGATTAGTAAATTGTTTGTAGAATTTTCCATCTGTACAAGGCTTAGAAAAAGGCCCTTCTATAGAGTGGAGCATTTGCAACTTTAAGATGAATTAGATTTCAGAAAACTCTCAAGAGCTGGAATCCTCATCGCTCAGGTCTTTATAATACCAACTAGATAAAGCGGCACGAAAGTAGAATTTACTATAAGACACAATATTATACTAGCAGAAAGAATGCCTTCATGATCTTCCATGTCTTTTTCATCTCTACCTTATATAGCTTTTTTCTACAGCTCAATCTTAGGACTTTTTATGCCAATGCCTGAAATCATTTGGCAAAGTGTCAGGCACGACAATGGAGTCAACGTGACCCCTCACACAGGAAAGATAGGGTTTCCAAATAAAGTTATTTTACCTGTTACTAAATATGAAATTATTGCTTTAAGTACCATAAATTCAATCTTTGTTCAGTGTTGCCATGTAACTTCATTGCATCTAATCTAGGAACTAAACCTGCCTACATGATGAATGCTAATTTTTTTTTTGTGTAACCTGTTTTTCCTTCTAGTCCTATTAGAACCTGTTTATAATTAAGCCTAATTATATTTATGTCCCAAAGTTAATTTAGAGGTGGATAGTCCATTTGGTTACTAAAATGAGGTTATTTTCTCACTCACCTGCTGATCTGTCAGTTACGGCCAGAGCTTGCACCGCCCTGCTCCCTTCATATGCTATCCCGTGTCACCTCAGCCATCAGCCTCCAGAAACATTGCCGCAACTGGCCTGTGCCATCCCCAGGGCAGGATGGCGCTCTGGTTTTCATACTTTCTGGAGCCACTGTGTGCTGGCACGAGCATCTTCCTTGGGTGCCTCTTTTGGTAGGGCAGTACCGCTGCAAATTCCACAGCACTCGAGGGGTCAGACTTCACCACTCTGGATGGACAGAGACCTGTCAGGTGTACACATTAGCAGTGAGACTGACTTCAGAGGTCCCTGTCCTATACTCTGCTGAGATGGCACCTATTTCCAACATTTATAGTGCAGTAACATTTTGGGATGCCTCCTCCAGAATAGTATGGGCCACAGATGCAGATGGTAACGTGAGGCACAGCCCCAGCATGCGATCACACACCCAGGCTCAAACAACCCGTGTCTGCAGTCCAGAAAAGCCCCAAGAAGCCAGCCCCATCAAAGGGAGCATCCGGGCCGTAGCAACAAAAATCCCAAACAAATTAGTTTCCAGGCATGTTCCTTCCACTGCCTCTTGATGCAGATAGAAACCTAGACACCTCTGAGACAGATGCGGCCTATGACTTCCTTCAAGTCTTCCTCTGGGAGAAAGGGAGCTATAGCGAGGGAATGGAGAGGCTGGACCATTTTTTCAGTTATCACGGGGTAACAGCAAGGCACACCTCATTTCCTATTCCTGTTCCAAGGGATGTTCAACTCACCAAGGGATTTCAGGCTCTGGCCTATGAAAAAGGGTCCTGTTGGCCTCTAGTAGGGATAAAATTCTTCACCAGCCTCTCATTTTGTAAATGAAGCCTCTTGTATTCTTCTGACATTCTGTATGGCATTCCTAATAACCGTTTTGGATTTAAATGCATCAAATCAATAACAAGATTTAATAGGACAAGAAGGAGAAAATCATTTTAACCCAAAATAAGCAGCATTCATAACATATGCGGGCTTTTGTAGTTACTCCAAGGATTAATTGCAATGAAGGAACAAAGGGATAGATTCGAGAGCAGGATTCAAAGGACTTCTGCATCTGACCTAAAATGATCCTGATGTGTTTAAGTTGAAGATTTTGGTATTGCTCACATTGAAACCCTTCTCCTAAAAGTGAAGATGCCATCAGGACTTGTGTTCCTCTCAGTGTCTAAATGCCACCAAAGGCCAGGCTGTGCAGTAATGCTTCCTCCCTTCCATATCTCCCAAGAATCCACATAGTAAGTGGATCCTATCAGACCTCCTGGTTTTCCTGCAGAGTAATCTACCTTCAGTACATGTGATTACAGGATGCCTAACGCTGCACAGAGCATGGTCACAGGGAAAGCCTTTGCATCCAGTTGCTTTGGGATTAAACTGTTCGTTCGGGGTGTATAAGACCCATAGATCACTCCTTTGCCTGGAGATGGTGATTAGTGGGAAGTGCTAAGAGACAAATCCAGGAAAAAAAAAAAAAGGTTCTTTTTTCTTTAAATGAAAGAAATACTGAACACACTGGAATTCCTATAGAATAGCTATCCCTCCCTTAGTAAATCTTCAGACAAAAAAAAAAAATCCACACTGTTTTTCTGAAAACAGAGTTATGACCCTATGGATACCTGCCAGTTACATTATTTATCTTAGCATTTTGGTTGCGTGACAGCACTTTTGAGATGCAAGCGCTGCAATTTCCTTATTATCCACTCACAGTCATCTTCCACAAGGTAAACAGATATTGCTGTAACTTTTGCTGCAAATTTTTTCAAGCCACATGCCATGTAATCTCTTTCATATCAAGTTCTTATTTACTAAAACCTTTTTATTTTTTAAGTTTTCTCTAATAACAATGTTTCTCAATCGAGTTCATTATTACGAACAGATACATTGCTAATGTATCTGTGCTTTCAATTTTGAGATGCATCCAAGCATCAGTGTGAAGTGTGTTATTTCAGGACTTCAATTGTTCCAGCATGCTGGCACTTCTAATAGGTGCATGTTCTTCCTTAATTAAAGACAACTCTTCAAGATCAGTGCACAGTGCCTTGTTGATCCATGATTGCCTTAGCTAACTCCCAGTCAACCAGTGAAGTTTATAGAAATCCTGCTAAAATCTGAAGAAAAAAAAAAAACCTTACTCTCTAAGCAAGAATGATTTCCCTTGGCAATATACAGAGATGAATCACTGCCAACGCTTTCCTTTAAGAGACACGTTAATAAAATTGGGCCAGATAATACTCCTTATTTCTGAAACATCTTTTTCTTAGGCAGCCTCATATTTCACACAGATCTGTGGTAGGTAGCCTGACAGCAATCAAATGCAAGTCTAGAGACACGAATGAATTTCCCCTTCCCTGTACCCAAAGTGGGTGTTTTAGTAAATGGATGTTTTCTAAACTAGATTTGCAGAGCTCTTTTATTTTTGAAATTAGGTAACATTTTTCTCCAGATAAGAGTTTGGACACTGCATCAAGCCACACATGCCTTAATATTTGTGTAGCTTCAATCTGTAGCTAATAGCTGTATGAACTAACAGAAGTCAAATGTGTTTCTGGTAATTCTGCAGAGCTCAAAATTTACAGTCATGTCATGGATATCAGTCTCATTATGATATACATCTATACAGCCACATTTCCCACAATATCCAAATACCTCGCAATTTTTAGCATATCTGTTCTCAAAATATTCTCAGTGGAGAAGCATTAGTCCAGTTTTACTGATGGGAAACCAAGGCACCACTGTAAGACGACTTAACTTTCTTGGAGGCATCATGACTATTTGCAGACTATGAAGACCAAGAAGCACTCTGGAGTTTCTTCTCTTGCAAGCAGTGTGACATGATCACTTCCATGTTTACCTGCCCAGACATGCACCCTGGCTACACCTTGGCAGTACAACGGAACAAAAACTCAGGGTCTTCCATGCTTTAGATCACTCTCCCTTTCTCCTCCTGCACCTGCTCAGATTTTTCCCAGGAAAAAGACTTTAGGTGTATAGCTAGAGTGGTAGCCGAGGAGTGGATGACTGAATGACCAGGACTATGGGGTGTAGTGGTGAACACAACTTCATAGGAAGCCTCATGCAAAACATTAAGGCTCAGTTAGCCCGACGTTAGCACAGTGACCACTAGGTCAGCTTTCCTATGTAAGGGCAAAAACTTCTGGCAAACCTAGGCTTTAAAGTTACACAGTCTCTAAGCTACAGCGTATAGGTAGCCTGTAGGTTGTCTGCTTTGTCAAAACCCTGTCACCCATAGCAGCCAGCCTGGTGAGGTACATGAGCTCTAAGGCAATTTCAGCAGACATATTTTGAGGCTTTAGCACACTGACGTAGCCTTATATATATTAGAATTTTTCTATTGAGTGTTGAGATCTGACCAAGCAGATCTGCAAAACTATTCCTGAAAGGAGAAGCAGTCTTCATTACACTCCATATCATATTATTTCTTCTGTAAACTATAATTGCTAAAATTAATATTAGCTTTACTTTTTTCCTAGTAGACATTAGACCTTTCTAGAGTCTTTCCCTTACTCCTCTCATTATTGCTTTTTCTTTACTGAAGCAGTTCATTTTATTTGTTTTCCTTTTTCTATACAGTGTTTATTGATCACTTTATCATTCTTCTGTACAGTTGTCAAAGAGCCTGGTAGATGGTTAAATGCATTCTATATGGATAGTCGGAACTGTGATTTTATGAAAGTAAGAAATAAATTGTAGTTCAGCTTGTAGGGTGTGTAAAGCAATTCAGAGCCCTGCTACTGCCCTTTGTTCTGACTTGAATCACTCTGTTGTTCCAGTCCGTACGCATGTGTTGATCAGACTCCCAGCCGTGAGGCTAGTTTTATTGCTGCACAAACAGGGATTAGTGCTGCACTGCACTCGTTTTCACTTGCGCCCTGATTTTGAGCACTCTTTTCAAAGGTGGAAGGTCAGTGGAGTAATTCAGTGTGCCACTTCACCTGTCTGCCTCCAAAGAATTATTTAGTCAGTGCATTATTATTAATGATAGCAAAAGAGAGAAACACTGCTGCTGTAAGATCACTGAAGGTACTATAATGCATTTCACATACCATACCTCATTTTCCACCTCAAGACTTAGTCTTCTAGAAGCTCATTAAGTTTAAAACAGGTGACATGTGGCTAACTATGGGAACTTCCTGAGGCAAAGTGACACTATAAATAAAATTACTCACAAACAATTAATCTTCTCTTAATCCCATCCTCTCAGAGTATTATATCGTTCTATGACATACTTGGTATAGCACGTCTCACGCCACTTTTGTCTGCAGTTGTCTGACTGGTCTTCTTATAACACTAGCCCGGATGCCGCTGGAAATAACATAAGAAAATATAATTAGATATTAAATACTTTTTTTAGATTAAGTTTAAAGATGGTTTTGGTGTGCATCAAGCTGTCAGCATTTGCTGTTAGGAAAACTGGCAGTTCAGTGAATTATCAGTTTCTGCTTTTTTGCCAGTCTAATTTTTTTTTTAGTTTGCTTTTTGGGACCTATTTCTTAAAGGTTGGTACAGTATTAAAAACCACAAAAACTAGATTCAGAAAACTTGGCTTTCACTGCCAGCCAATATAGGCATATATTCTGTCCTGCATGGCTATTTGCATGGAAATCACTAAACAAAATGTAGTTACTGAAAATATGAACTTTTAGTTTGGGGATGTTTAAATCTGGGGTAACAAATCCTGCCTGTGTTGCTGTATAAAGATGACTCCAAGGCAGCTATCCTACAGACAACATACAGAGCACCTGGACTTTTCCTAAAAACAAAAAGCTCAAATCCCCAAGCACTCCCCATTTTTAACTGAAAAAGAAATACAGTAGAATATTTGGAAAGAGAGGCATCCCTGAAAGAAATAACTAGTATTCCAGAAACCAAAAACTCTTCCAAATGTGTAACTGAAGCTCAAATAACTAAAAAATTACTTGTTTGCTTTCTTCTACATTTCACACAACCTGTCCAAAGAAAAGGAAGCAAATTTAATTTTTGCTAACTGATATTTCAGTACAGGATGCCTCTCACAGCTATAAGAAAGGAGTTGGTCATAGCTCAGGAGACAGAGTAAGACCTTTCAAGTTGCATCTAACCTTTGGAAATTCTTCCAGTTTAATTCTGCTTCTTCAGCTGGCAGCCAACTCTTCCAAATTCCCCCTGATACAGAGCTGAATCTAAACCTGGACCAAAAAAAAAAAAAACAACATTGTAAATATTTGGCTGAAGTAACCGAGATTCGTATAGGGCTGTGGGGTTTTTTTTAGTTTTTAAGATGCTCCAGCAATCTTTCTGAGAACGCACTTGCAATGGTATAACAGACTCCATCAGCTGTTCTCTATTAAAACTGTAAAATACTGCAATAGAAATATAATTCTACTTTATAAATGCTCATAAAATATATATATAATGCATACAAACACCCATAATGTACATTTAGGTCTAAATGTGTGTCTCTTTAACCATGTTGGCACTACTAATTGGAATTTCATTGCGTATCATGTGGCTGATGAAGAAGGCACATTGAAATCAAGCTGTTAAGCACACCATCTCCATTTTTTATTTCACTAGAGTATGTTTGCGGTATTTTTAAAAGAGCATTGAAAAGCCCAGGAGATGAATTCTGCCTTGAAATTGCTATTTGCCGACATAGAAATAGCTGTAAAAATACAAGCAGAGAAAAATACAGTATAGCAATATATTTTCATTTATTTGGGGGAAAAGTAGTTTTAAAGAAGAATTATAGTCTGTCTTCTGAATGATAAAGCAGTATAACTAGCATTAAACACAGCTGAAATTTCGTAATGACCAAACCTCAGCTCATCCAAATCCCCAATAGCATTAACTCCCTAGAACGGGGCTGTAAATTTGATTAGCCTTACAACAGACATGAGACACAAATGTTCTTCCTTATACACTCTTATTAAGTGGCTGCAAAAGATGACAAGGCATTGTAGAGCAGCGCATCCAACCTTTTTAAGCCAGGGACAAGCTCCAGCTCACCCAGCTTTCAAAACTGCATTTAAATACAGGGTCATTTCATGAATTCTGATACAACATGAGGATTACATATGGTGAGGTGAGGGGGTATTTAGCAGCTGCAGTCTTCCTATAAATCATCCAGAAGCTTTTCTTCATACGTTTGTTCTTCTGATAGACATTTTCCACTTAAGCTACATCGCTGAACCTTAGCTTCCATCCATGCTTGTTTAATTTGGTATTTTTTTAATGCATTTTCATTACTTTTGCACTGTCCTTTGACATGAAATTTATGCTGTAACTCCTGGCATGTTCCAGTTTTGCACGGAACTAATCAAAGTATCGGATAAAAGTCTTTCTTTAAACAAGCTAAAAGTTACAGAGACATCCTAGGGCAGATTTCTAGGTGTGAGCGTAAGGATCTAGAAGGAACAGTAAATTATGAGACCTTAAAGATTTCCAGATCCACGGAGCTGCAGCAGCTTCTCTGGGGAGCTGACAGCATGCGCCGTGGCCCGACTCCCCTCGCTTCCCACGTGTGGCTATCGCAGCCAGCACCACCTGCAATGCTGCTCCTGGGTTTCGGTGCTGCAGGGTGCCACACGCCATCGCCCTGCCTCATCCCACCTTCTCTAGCCACCGGCACCCCGAGGGCTGGTGGGCTGCCCGCACGGCGGGGAAGGAGCTGGCGCAGGTGGTGCCACCCCAGCTCTCAAGCCTGGCACCATGCGTCTGGTGGCCTGAGAAGTCCCAATGTATGTTCCTTCTGCCAGGCCAGGAGTTGTGTAGTTTTGTTGTTATTGTTATTGGTTGATTGTGGGTTTATTTTCATTTCTTTCATTAGGTTGTTCTGATAACACATCTCTGGCATAGCTTTATATTCCAATCCTTTGGTTTTGTTGTCATTTGAACACATTCCCATTTGGAGTAAATTTCTAAAATGAACCCTGAATCACTGAAGAATCCCACTACTTCTAAAAAAAAAAGAAGAAAAAACCAAAAATCTAGAGCAGTTTACTATTTATGGAAGCAAATTTCTAACATCAACATTTCTAACATAAAACCACAGATATATACAAATGGAAAATAAGAAACGGTTTTATGGTAGCGAGGAATTGGAAAGATGGGAAAAGTACCATTATGAATTTTGAGATCCACTATTCCTTTTAATCTCTTAATTAGGTAGTTTATGCAGCAGTTTGTTTTATAAATACATATTTGGCCCTACTAATGGAGATTTCACAATACTCCTTAGACTGTGCAGCCCAGCTGAGAACCAGGTGGTGCTCAGCCACGTGCTACTTAGCTTAGGAGGTCAATGGGAACCACTGTTTCTTCCTCATACTTGGTATTTTGTAGGACTTGGACACTATAACTAAGGCTTGTACATGCTGGGAATTAAATCTTTTAATTGTTTTAATTAAGGTGCTTCAATTTATATTGTAATCTCAATTGTATGCCCTAGCCCCATGAACTGCATAGCAATGGTGATTCGTGACTCATTAGCATTGAGACTTTTTTCCTTGGGTCTGCTGGCCAGCTTCCTTCTCCCCCAGGGACAATATGGCTTGGGCTCGAAGCTGCCCATGCAGGTACAAAAAAAGACCATTGGCATTTCTGGAGTTCACGTGCCGTCCTTATATCCTCTGGCACAAATGCAGTGTGCTGCATCTAATCGGCCGGTGTGCCACTGGTTGGGTGGCTCTGACCTGAAGTTCAATTTCCCTCCTCACCAGCTGTCCTGACTTCCCAAACAAAGCAGTTGTGCCTCCTGATGGTTTTATGGCTTTACAGGAACTGCTAAAATAAGCCAGCTCTTCAAAGACCTGTTGAAGTGTCCTTTTTAAAGTCCTCATAAATAGCTACGTATAATGACAGCACACCTCCAGGCCCCCTGACAGGGACATGAAATAGCTGGGCCTCCCTCGCGGTAGCTATTTTTCTATTCCTTCAGTTTGAGGTCTCAAATGAGCAGGTGGCTTTGCCAAACTGTGGGTTTGTTCTTTTACTCAATGTCCTTATAACCAATGAAATGTATAGCCAAATTGCGATGAACAATGTTACTACTGTTGTTACTGAGAGCATCTTTTAGTAGTACCCACTTAGCAGCTGGCTGTGGGTGCAGCTGGTCCTGCTCATGCTACAGCAGGCAAGGACCTCTCTTTGCTTCAGCAGTCCTGCTTCACGCAGGCAGACACTGATGGAGAGAGGCACTGACCTGAGGGAAGGACTCAAGATGATATCTGATTCACAGGTTACTCTCTCAGTGGGAATTTACACACCTACAATGAAAGCTATGTAGACTTCAGACATCTTGCATCACCTCCACTTTTCCCCCAACTGCCAAACAAAACACTGCAAAGACTAAGGCTTGAACATATGGATAAATAAACAGCCCAGTTCCTTATCAAGAATGCCTCTCATTGATTCCCTCACCTCTAAAGAAAGTAGACACCCTCCCATGCTGGGAGGAGGTGAAAGGAAGAGCCTGTACCTTCCAAATCCTTCCAAAGATGTATGTTGCTGAAATATTTCCTGAAATACTTCCTTGCTCCAGAAAGGAGATACAGGTGGAAACCCACAATAGGAAACCAAACATTGTAACCTATCATCTAGGACTGGGGATAATAGTACAAACCTCAGTACGTTTTCAGTGTATCAGAGAAATTGATTTACAGCTCTCAATGTGCAAGACACTTTCACAGAAACATTCATCCCACACATAAAAGACTTTCAGATTTGAACTCAGTAAACCTTTACTACAGCACATCACTTTTCACTGACTCATATATGGGTTTATAAATGTCTTAGCAGCAGCACTTTAAATATGCACTAAACCTCATTAAGAACTTGCCACATTCCAGATGATAATGCCATGATGTTCTTGCAACCCATCACAGCCAGATGCCTCAGAGGCCAAACCCCACCTTCCACAACAGCATGAAAACCAGAACATTCATCGAACTTTTCTCCAAGGATTCCTTTCAAGTTCAACCCTTACTCTCCATTTCTCCACGGGTCTGTGAAAGTGCTCTTCGCACAGTGCTGTCACATCCAAGGGGGCGGGGGGGAATCCACAGCATCGCTGTCAGGCTCATCTCTGAACTACCGCTGCACTATGACAAGGTTTCCCTGTGGCGACTCCCTAATTTTTTTGCCAAGAGAAATGTTGCCCTTTCGCATTGCCCAAGTTCCCCATTTACCCTGCAGGGCTTCTCAAACCTCATTGCAGCCACAAACAAATTTGTGCTCCTTAAATACCCGTAGGCCGTTAGCCTCCTATTTGCACATAACAAAATCCTCCTGGTAATTCCCTATATAGTCCTTCTCTTTGGCAGAGGAGTTAAAGGTGATGCACTTTCTAGTCTAAGGCTTTTGAAATAGATCTTAGATCAGATATGCTTCTTTGACACTCATGCATGTAAAAATAGCAAAGTCCAGGCCTCTGTGACCTCCCCTGGATATATTAAGATCTTAAAGGTAAGCATATGCAGGAAGTGTTTGCAGGACTGAGACTGCAGGGACTTCGTACACTGCAGTCACAGTGATAACTTGCCTTACTAATTTAGAAGGTGCAAACTTAAGATTCAGATCATGGGCTTTTCCTGAAAGCACAGGGTATACATTCAAATGAAAAGATTTTTTCATTAGATGTTATTCACTAATATTCAGTAAAGTTGGCAGTAAACCAATCAATTGATTTTTTTTGGCTAAACCAACGTGTTTCTCCTGTCATAAACTCTTATCAGCCACACACAAAAAAAAAAAAAAGCCCAGATATACACTGCTTTGCAGAAGGTCTGACATCTAGTCACAGGCATTTCAGTGGTTTCATAATGTAAACACTACACTCAGATTACGTCTGTACTAGGGAAGCCAAGATTCATATTGTTCAATGGCACCATCTTCAGTCAACTACAAAGCTGATTATTAACTGGCTTTCAGAAGAAGTCACATTCATCTGTCCTAAGTCAGGAAAAAACATGGTATCAGTGCTTCTGACCTTGCATGGTACAGTCTCAAGGAACTCATTGTTGCAGCAGAAATACCAAGAGTATGGGTTCCTCCAAAAAAGGGATAATATCTATACAGTTTTGTCTGCTTTAAATTGAGAAGAAAAAAATGTCTGAAAGAGAAAAGTGTTTATTACATACAGTCGCTTCTGGGGAAATCTTGTCCCCGTTTGCTTTTCTTAGAGGTCTGATTGGTTTTGATTAATTATTGGTGAAGTTTGATTAATTATTTGTGAAGTAATTTGTAGATCCAGACCAAATCATGCAGCATCTGCCATATAAACGCTCAGAAAGATACCGTAAACTAAATACCAATTCCCAAAGTTTGGAATTCATTTTTGTCGCTTTGAAAATAGAAGTTATTGCCCTAATTCCTTATCTTTATGCTTTAAAACTAGAAGTACTAAAAAAAAAAAAAAAAAAAATGAACCTGAAGATAGAATTAGAGCCATCCTGTTTTTAAGTGACAGTTTGTGGATATTTGTGGGAGTCTAACAGCAAGGATAAATGATGTAGCGTGTTTATTCTCATCACCTGAAAGTGACTTCTAGCTCAAAATAGAATTATTGGAACATCTGGTTTTGAGGCAAAATTTTAGAAAATGGTTTTAGTTATATGTGTACCAGAAATACATAGCTAATTGTCAGCCAACTCCTCCCCATCTTCTTCTTCCTTTCTTCATGTATGCATGTGTACTCTCAACGTGGGACTAGTATGTTACGGTTCAACCTAAGAGAACTGGATGAATGTGGATCGAAGAATAGCTTTTTCATCCTTCCAAGGCTGATGAGTGTTTCATGGTTTGTGTTTCCCTTTCAGCTGACCCCCTGGTTGGAAGTATTGCCACTCAGTATATGACTAACAGAGCAGAGCACGACAGAATGGCCAGACAGTGGACCAAGCGATATGCCACATAGGAACCTACTCTAGGATTTGCTGGACCTGTGCAAGCACATTCACTAAGTGCATCAATAGCCCTTCCCTTCATTCTTATTTTTTATTAAATTTTGAACCATTTTGTGACAAAAGGTTGTCCTTACTTTCTTTTTTTGTTTTATTTTTATTTGTTTCGGGGTTTTTTGTTCTGTTAACTTGAAAGTTGTTTCCCTCAAATGTAGACAGGGAATTTTGGTTATCAGTGCAAAGAATGTTGGATCTGTAATAGTATAGAGCTTTGTCACAAAGCTTTGTATTAATGTGTGGGTTTTTTGGTTTTTTTTTTTTTCATGTGGTTTTGGGGAAAATAAACAAATTCAGAATTATATCTCGTTTCTACTTAAATGTAGTGTTTAGGGTTATTTTTTTGTACTGAAGTCTTTAATAGTGGGTGCATGCTACTGGGAACAAGTTTTGTATAAAAGCTTAAAATCAAGAATCACTGTGCATTACTAAGACTGTGTTTATCACTAGCCTTCTGTTTCCCACACAAAAGGCTATTGCGTTGAACAAATTAATATGTATTTTGATTTACTTAAAAAAAAAAAAAAGTGCTTGTAAATTTCTTAGGGACCTGCCACTTTTGACTGTGGATCAGTTGATGTACACTTGTATTATTAAAGCACTCAATAAAACACTGTGGCTGATAAATGCACTTCTTGCAAGATGGTGCTTTTGCGTTTGTGCAGTATAGGCTGCATAGTCCTCACATAATACAACTGCAGGTTAAGCAACTATTTTTGGATCCAAACTGTTCATTTCTTCTCTACAATGCATTTCTTAGAATTCTTCATTCTGCGTATCTTTCATATACAAACATCTTCCAAATTTTAAAGCCTTTCTTTCACATGTCGGTGCTCAGCCTAGCTATTCAGAAACCTCTTGCTGCATCTTTCATACTATGGCTTTACTGTATTCATCTTGTTACATTTAAAATAGTTGGCTATAAAAATAGCCTTGCAGTGAAAGCAGAATATTGATGATTATTTTATACAGCAGGCCTCATTTTACTTTTCTCCATGCTCTTTAATTGTAAAAGCAACTGTTATTTTAAAAAATAAATGAAGGTTTTCAATGGGAAAATTGAGCCCATTGCACCAATCATTCCCAGCACGTTCAATGGCAAGGGTATTTCTATTCAGATTTGACCTTCGGGCTAATTTTAGATATGCAGCCATAGAAAAAACCTTCTACTTGGCTAAGGAAATGTGTGGGTGTTGCGATTTAGAAAATACATACTGTGATGGTGATATCTAAGTGTTCTTTGTGTTGCAAGTCATATTGGAAAATCCCTGTCTCATATAATTAAGCATTACAGATGCTATATACAGTGCTTGTCTGCCCTCTCCCCTCTCTCCTTGCCTCTTATGTTTAAAGAGGATCTTATCTTAAAGAAGATACATTACAACCGGGACAGTATAAACATTCAGGGAGACCCAATCCCATTACACTCCAACTCAATCCAGCCATTCTGAAAACTAAAGCAGTCAAGGTGAAACCCTAGGGTCTCTACACCAACCACCGTGCTGCTCAGCATTTCCAGGCTGTTTTTTGTTTGTTTGTTTTGGGGTTTTTGTTTTTTGGTTTTTTTTTCCTCTCAGCCATTTGCTAAAAACTGCAATCATACAGCTTGAATCTACTGGCAAGTTGTCCTCTGCGTGAAGAGAAGCCGAACACTGACTTTTTTGTAGGCGGTATATAACTACCACCCCAAGAACCACAGGGATCTCAAGGAAATAATCAGTCTCTTTTGATTAAAGCAAACAGAAAGTCTTCTGGTGTCTGCAGAAGCCAACTGTTTACAAGCCCAGCCATACAACATTTTGGGGCCAACAGATCCTAAATACAGACATGAAAGAACAATAAAAGTTCAGAAACAAACCAAAACCTAAAAACCAGACTTCTCCGAGCCAGAACACCTTCTCAGGACAACTGCTATATGTGCTTCCCTAGGAAGTTGCTTCCACTATACAACTTGCCACAAAGTACCTCCACATCTGAAGGGAACCTTTGTGCTCTAAAAATACAACAAAGGCGTAAAAGGATTAAAAAGAACAACTGCATCTTGCCCAGTACAGTAACTGCATTACTTCTCTTATCCCATCTGCTGAAGAAATTCCTGCCAGAAAAGACTTGTGTCCCCCGAGACAGCAATCAACGGGCAATGTAAGATTTCTTATGAATTATTTTAAAGTGTCTGCCACTCTGCAGCCTTTATTTACACTCAGCTGAACATATTGTAATAATTTCCCAGGTACACTTTAAACCTCCTTGAAAAAGAACTTCTTAATTCCTACTATTTTTTTTTTTCCTAAAATATAAAGAAGTTATAAACACAAGAGCCTATGGTACCTCTAATGAAAACATAACTGAAAGACAGCTGAGATGCCTTGGAGGAGGAATCATGAAATTCTTAATAAATGTCTGTCCTCAGCTCATCAGCCCTCACTTGCCTTTTCTACCAATCAAAAGCTGTGCAGTTTGAATTTGCAGGTAAGTTGCCCTCTATGTGAAGCTGAACACTTGCTGTGTCTTAGATAATACAAAACTACTGCCTTAAGAAACATGGGGATCTCAAAGAAATAATCAGACACTACCAACCCACGTTGATTAAAGCAAATGCAGAGTCTTCTGGCATTTTCAGGAGCTAAATGTTTGCATGTATGGCCATAAAAAAAAATTAATAAAACCACCACACAACACACCCACAACACACTCCTCTATTTTCAAATTGTCTTTATTTGCTTCCCAAGTAATTCTTTTCCTTCATCTGCTAAACCTGAGAAATGTGAAGCATTACTTGAAACCTGTTTTGTCGCCAAGGAAAAATGAGCCATCCCAAACAGAATTCGGTCTTCCAGCAGAGCCCCACTGGATGATGACATATTGGCATAGTCTCTTTTTCTCCTTTTGTTTTTCCTACATCTAGAAAATACTGCACATTATTCTGTCTCACCTTCACTCTTCAGATCCTCTGCAAATTCAGCCAATTCCTGCTTCCTCTTTTATGACAAATCATCTTTCTAACTTCTTCTAGATGGTGAAGGCCACATGCTGCCCTCCTGCAGCCGGGTATGAAGATCATGCAAATGACTCACACATAGTAAAACATTCAATAGCATACCCTTGTCCTAAAACAGCACATAAAGGCCATCACTTCAGCAAGTCTCAGTATTTTCTCAGGGACACACAAATGCTAAGGCTGTTTTGTTCTTTAAAGAAATCTTGTGGCTTTTCTGAATTCAAGTGCAATATCAAGTAAACAATACTTAATTTCCAGTAACCATAGCTAAATGTCACTGTCCTACACCCTTTGAGTTCAGCTCAGATGAATCAGAAATCTGGGAACTCTCCAAACTGTACCCATTCCCAAATTACTGAAGTGGCCTCCATGTCTCCTTGTCCAACAGACCAGCTGATTTCCCTCTCCAGAAAGCTACAGAACAACATAGCTTAAATTAAGGTACCCAAAACCATTCTGTATTTCCAAACTCCTCCAGGAGTGAGCAGGGCCATGACACTTTTGATTGCATGCCTTGTGGGTGATTGGGTGAATCACATTTGGTTGATTGCAGCAGTTAAAATCCATTAAAACCAGCTGCTGTGCCATCAACAAGGCAGGAATGATTCCTCTTGAAAGATCTTTCTTCAGGTTTTCATATTGTGAGCTGCAGATGGGTACACAGTCACATCCCATGCCCAAACAACCGGCAGCAGCACTCCACAGCCCTTCTTCCCCACTACCCTGTGCAATGATACTGTGCAAGTATAAACCACCAGAGGTGTCGGGCTCCCTAAACCCCCAGACTGGGCCCCTGTCCAATGCCTTTTCAACCTTTAATGTCCTGGCCCAACGTTCCCTCTCCCTCTTGTTGGCTGTCCTGTCTCCGGAATTGATCCCTGTGACTTACTACTCCTCCTCATTCACCCTTTCCTTCTCTCTGCCTGCTTGCTTCTACTTGACCAATTCATTACTCGCAGCTGAGAGACCACCCAAGACACTGATCCCAGTTCACATAGCTGTTCCTGAAGTTGCCCAAGCATACAAAGCAAGCCTTTTGTCCCCCAAGTGCATGCCCAGAGTCTGCTCCCCCGTGCCCGAGGCAGTGCCTACTGCAGCAGGAAGAGCAGAGGAGCTTTGCTGGAGTATGAAGATGCCACGCAATGATTCAGACAGTGCAGCAACTCCCAGTTACTGCAACCCCAGCGTTATCCTGGGGTCCCTTTTCTCCTTTCCAATTCTCAGGAATTCCTTGTGTCTCTGAAGCTGGACACCTTTCCCCAGGCCCAGTGCACTTGCATTCATTTTGAGTTGGGCAGACTAAGGGAAGGACTCTGAATAAAAAGGCTGACTGTCCAGCCTCGGCAGCCCTAGCAGCCCTAGCTCCTGCAAAGCCAACTCTGCCTGATGGTTTTCCATCCTCAGTGGCTTTTTTCTTCTCTCCTCCTTCTATACTTTCCTCCGCTACATCAATACTAAATCCTGAAGCTTCCTTCTCCCCACTTCCCTCACCTCGGTCGCAGCTCTGTTCTTCCCCTGGTGCTAATGAGACCACGTCACGTAACACTGGGCCTCCTGGAGCTGCTTGAAATCCCCTGGGTTTTAGGACTTAGAAACAACAAAGAGCTTTGTATGAATTAAGTAATTCCTTATTGTGCCACGCCTGGCACTGGCTATAAACTAAATCACTTCTCCCACACACGTCATTAGCAGTAATGAAATCCGGGCTGGCCTGCCTCCTTAGCATGACATCCATATGCAAATGCATTTCCTCGGCTCAGTCTGCAGAGCCAATGCATGGCTGCTTGGGACCTCTCCAGCAGCCTCTGTCGGGTCACAACTGGAGTATATTTGGGCATTACTATTTACCAGGAAGACTTTTACGATACCTTTAAATCCATCATTCTGCACCTTAATTCCATCAGGAACTTTTAATAGGGACCTGCAGCACTTCAGGATAATGAAAAGGGCAAAGCAAAACATCCCTTTCATGTCAATTTTGATTCTGAAAGAAAGTAGTCACAGGCTAATGGAAGACTGAAACAAAGACAAGGCTACTAAGCCATCTAATCCCTTGCCCGTCCTAAATTAGTAAAATCCCACATCACCTAACAGTTAAATAAAACCTGTATTTACTTCTATGGCTTTTGCAGAACTGAATCAAAAAAAACCACAGCTATCCAAGGGTCCCAATAGTAAAAGTGGATGGTCAGATCACATGTTTCAGGAGCGGTTTTCTAGGGAAATGCTTCCACTAGGAAGAGCTTCCCAGCACCCCCATCTATCTCCTCCACCTCTGCCGGGCTGCAGGCAGGACTCCCCCCTTGGCAGTCCCTTGGGAAACAAGGGCTAGAAACAAGCACCTTGGGTCATTCCTTATTGTCACCGCTCCTCAAATACACTCACCCACAACAGGCATTTGTTGCTGCAGAATCGGTGCTTGGGTCCCCTTTTGTGTTGCCGAGGACCTTGGGGTCAGGAAAAACAAAGGGTCACACTTCAGTCTCTGTGAAATGCCCCCTTTCTTTGCAGTTGACTCATACCCTTTGTAAGGCCCTGAATGGAGTCTCTTCACATGAATGGAGCTCCTACCACACAGATTTCAATACAGCCCTGCTCCTTTCTCCACTTGTCATAAACGCAGCAAAGAAAGTGCTTTTGCTCATTGCACTGTGGAAATACCTTGCTCATAGCAAAGCTTAACTGTGCTCTTACCCATCTTCAAACTTCCCATTTACATTTCTTGGACACCTCTCAATTGTAAGAGCCTTTCCCTAGCAATTGCTCCTCAACACCAAGGAGCTGCAATAACCCTGCTTCCTTCTTCCTTTGGACCACATGCAACCTTCATTCCTGCTCTTTAGTTCCTAAATCTGCTTCTTCACTCAGGCTTCAGGGACCCAGACGCCTTGCTAAGCCCACCAACACACCAAAGTCACCTCTGCCCTGGGCTCCTCGCAGCCCATGGCTGTCTGTCTCACCACGGTGCGCCGACATGTCACCGAGTAAGGGAAAGCTCATCCCAGCACCTGAGATTACTGCCATCTTTGAAAAAGAGGGATGAAAACCTGCTTTATTCTCCTTTACATGAAAGGCAGGTCATACTCCTGGTACTCAGTACTTACACTAATGCACAAATACTCTCTGCAGATCCCCTGGTCTCAAAGTTCACAGCAGCACTCTTCCTTGGTCTTCTAGGAAGAGTATTGTTAGTAGCAGCAAAACGGTTTGCATTAAATGCCCTGATTGTTACGCATCTAATAAATACAATGAAACTGTCCAAAAAAATCTGTTTGCAGTGGGAACTTCTTCATCTTTTGCACAGGAAAGTAACTGTGTTAATTAAAAGGTCTCTTCTGTTTCCTGTTCTGCTTCATTATGTATTGTCTGCCTAATACCGCTTGCTGCGGTTTTAAAAGAACATCTTCCTGAAATCTATTTAGAATTTAAATCCTTATGGCAAAGCATCAAAGAATAATCAAAACGTGCTCTGTCATATCAAGGTAATCTAATCAGAAAGGGTTGTGGAATTATTTATATACCTACATTTTTATGATGAATTAATAATTGATAGGCTTAAAGAAATAATCTCATTCTCTTCTATTTCATAATATACATCATGAAATACTGTATTTCATTACTGTGTATATTTGCCATTTTATCTATTTAAAATAAATACAGATTTGAATAACTTTAATCAATAGTTTTCTAGTGGAAGAGGACTCCATTACTTGTGCAGCGTAGTCCTGTGTGGGCTTACTTGTCTTAAAAAACATAATCCCATTACTAACTTTTTTCTTCCCATCTGTATAAACGATCAAGCAAAGTCTGCAAACAAAACATGACAACAGTCACTTGAGCCCTGCTAATGTGCCATCTGGAGCTGTTAGACATTAATTACTCTCTCAAGTTTTCAGAGTGACACTGAAACTCTGAAGGCAGAAGGACAAGAGACACAAGAAGAAATGAGAAGAAAAGTAATTGCAGAAAAAGCTCCTGCACACAACACACGACAAGTTTCCTCTAGCAATGGACATTGCAGCACCCCACTTAGGTCAAAACAGGCTCTGCTGCAGGGTGCTGAACCGTTTGAGCAAACATACTGCTTACCCCATCCAGGTCCGACAGCTTCGCGTGGGTCTCGCTGGGTACATGGCTCCTGGTTGTGCATGGGAACAGATAACCCCAGAGAAGTCAGCACATGGAACGGCAAAGCCAAGCGAGTTTGTGCTTACTCACTCCTGGTCCCGTGAGGGCAACCCCCTAAAAAGGGGGCTTCCCTCTTCTCCTCCTAATCCCACTAAGATGCCTTTCAGCCTGCACCTGCCCAGCAAAATTTGGCAGGGTTCCCCTGATGCTGCAATGATGCAAAACGAGGGGAGAGGAGGAGACGGGGCTAGGCCTGGCCAGGTGATACCATTCTGCCTCTGCAGCTGAGGCACCCAGCACCTGCTTTAAATCCCGTTTGCAGCTCAATATGGACAGAGCCCTCAGCTTGTCTCCCCTGCAGAAGCCCCTGTTCCTAGGGGCTGTAGGGATCACCCCTCCTCCCCTGCTTGCATTCAGCCCCCCTGCTGCTGCTGCTGCTGCTGCTGCTTAGTGCCGCTGTGCCTCTGGCATGTTCAAATTCAACCTAGCTCAGGACCAAAAGGACTTTTCCAGGATTCAGAAGCCACATGTAGAGCCAAAGCTGCCAGCAGCTGGTGCCCTCCTGTACAACAGACAGGACTATCACCCCTCTGCCCAGCAGCACCGCTTAATGCTCACGGCAAAGCTCCAGCAGGCACAGGCCTTGAGATGCAGTTCTAGGAAACTTATTGTGGGTCTTTTTGGTGCAAAGCGGTTTTTTTGGTCATTTAAAAAAACCCACCATGGTGTGCACTGTCTCTGTGCATGCATCCTTTCCTCTCTTCCCACCCACTGTGCCTACCCCCTGCCATGCCCCCAGGAGCCCAGTGGGCTGAGCCTAGGAGCCTGTGTGTAGATTTAGAAGTGATTTTTTTTTTAGTTTTTTTTGAGAAGTGGGGAAAGATGTAATCAGTGGCACAAAAAATATTGAGAAGCAGGAAATTTCTCCCCTTCAGAGCCTGCCGAATGTATGCAGAGCTGAGGCAACACAACATCTACCTGGATGGCTGGACCTTACTTGCGGAAGATGTACCCTGCCTTTTCTTGGGTTATATCAAGCCTATGAATGTATTTTGAAGGGTAACACTGCATATTTTCCTATTCATAAATCCTTCTCCTATATTATTTTAAGCCAGGCTCAGGGTGGCAGGAGAGGGGACAGCTGCTGGCCACAGCCCTGTGACCCTTAGCCCAGGTGTTTCTTCATCCCTCTGCTGCTTCCAGGACATGTACCCAGAGCAACACGGGGACAGAATAAGGCAGTACAGAGGGTCAGGGCAGAGGTACCAAGAAGAAAAAACTCAAAATTGTGAGACCCAGCTTTAAATCAGGTGCCAGTCTGGTCCTTCCCCAGCCCACCTGAAAGTATAAATGTATCATAGAATCATAGAATGGTTTGGGTTGGAAGGGACCTTAAAGATCACCTAGTTCCAACCCCCCTTCCATAGGCAGGGACACCTTCCACTAGACCAGGTTGCTCAAAGCCCCATCCAGCCTGGCCTGGAACACAGATATAGATATATATAGATATGTATGTGATATATGTGTATTGATGTATATTTTATATACATATACACATGCCTGTTTTGGACATGCACTGGCACCTCCAGGACCAAAAAGGGTTTCATTCAACCTTCAACTGCCCCCAGCAATGCGGTGTGGGTGGAAGCACAAGTGCCCACAGTGCCACCCATGAGGGTTGTTCCAGTACTGCAGAAGGTAAAGTAAGGTAAAGAAAGGTAAAGAAAATAACACTATCAGGAACTGATGTCGAGGCACTTCATAAAAAGAAGGGGGAAATGTCAATGGGAGCCTTCTGTAGATCTAGCAGACGTAAAGTTGTCCAAATGGGTGAATTAAGGACCAAAATGTCACCTTCCAGTCATAAATTAATATCCCAAAGTACAGAGCTCCTTTTCCCTGTCTAGTGTTGCACACATCTCGGCAAAACAGGAATGGTCCACTTTCAGCAGACACATAGTACATAGCCCTGAAATGTATGGACTTGCCTTGTTCCAGTGGGTGGCGGGGGAGAAATTAAAATGTTACTTGCCTATGGACAACTAATTGATACATGTTATTACACAACCTAATTAGAATTATTAAAACTATTAGAAATATTTAAAGCTGCTCAAGTAAAATCACCCCCTGTGCTGAACTCCTTAACACTAAATACTTACCCTTTAAAGGCCCGTTGCTCCAAATAAGCATTGCTGCTCCCAGCAAAGCCCATCAGCAAGGAGAAAAAAAATCACTTCCAGATCGTTCCTAAATCCTTTGGGAAGGGTAAAATATATGAAAGTTAATAATTCTTCAGGGAAGTGGTAAGGTGCTAGCTCGTGGTTGAGATGTCTTCCCTTACTCCTTGCAGCAGCTCTCACGCTGGTCCACCCTGCCTGAGCAGCAGGGACAGTCCACAAGACCCACATGGTCTCAACCAACCTGTCCCATCATTAAATTCATGGATTGTGAGTTATATACGGTTTGTAGATCTGCACAACTGTCCTTGATCCACAAAGCTGAGCACATGAAAACTTTTTCCAGAAGTAAGACCTTTTATATGGTAGGTAGTTCTCCCCTGGGGGAAGATTTCAACAGTATTTTGTATCAAATCTAATATAAACCTCACGGGGGGGGGGGGGGGGGGGGGGGGGGATGCGGCGGGGAAAAGAAAAGAGAAAAAGCTATTTATCTATGTCACCAATTCTCCAAATATTTAGACATGTAACTTTAATTCTGAAAAGTATATGAGGTCCCTCTAATGAATCTGCTTCAGTTGGCCAAATAAATTTTCTCCAGGATATTGTTTTTCCTTCATACTTATTTGTTTTTCAAGCATTTTGCTTGTTAAAGTGCCTACCCTCAGTATGGGTCTGCTTTAATTTCATAGAAGTACTTAAAAAATAGTCCTCCATGGATTTGCCACTCAAATGTTGCAGCACTGAAAATCTGAATATAAAACACCGTATAAACCTAAATGAAATTGCCCTACAGGAATTGATTTTTTATTGTCTCAGCCGATAGGAAAACAAAATGTAAAAACCATACTGAAAAGTAAATTCAATTAAGTGCTAGTAATCTGAGGTGTCATTAGTAGCATAAGCAAAGAGAGGTTTTGATTTACTGGGTGTTGTGTTCAGCCCAGCTCTGGTGCCCTGAGCAGCTCTCTGCTCTGCCAGGGGCAAGCAGCCTGGCAGCGGAGGAAGGAGCTGCAGCGATTTTCTGTGGCCTGTCCTCCAGGGCCGATGGCCACCACGGGCGGCCACCACAAGCAGCCCCCCGGGTGGGAACTGGAGCCGGACCGCGTAGGGCGTGAAGGCATCATGTGCTGACCAGGTCAGGCATAGGACACTACCAAAAAAGTCGGGTGCTGGAGCAGCTTTTAGAGCCAGGGTAAGTAGGACTTTTTACTTGAGGTTAAGGAGTACTGCCCAGTGGCATGATTCCCTTTCTATTTATTGACATTTGGCTATAAGAAGCTGGGGTTTGGTGGTTTGGGGTTTTTTTTTAGTCTCTTCAGACCGGCTCTCTGAGCTTAGATGTGTGCTTGTCCTTCCCGAGCTGGCTCCAATTAAAACCGTGTGTTCTTGATGTCTATTTAGGCGACAGTGTCACCAGAGGTTGCGGACTTGCGTGCCTCCAGCCACCTTGGAAGGGACTGTGCCCAAGGAGGGGTGCCCTTTGCCGTTGGGAGATGCTGCAGCTGCCCAGCTGTGGGGCGATGCCTTCCTGTTGCCAGGTGGCTGCAGGAGGGGCAACCAGGTCTGCCCCAGCCTTGGCTTCCCCCACTGGCTTGGCTGGGAGGTGACTGGCGGCGGGTACCAACACTTCTGACCTCATGAATATTTTTGGTTTATGAGCCTTTCTGCAAAACGGAAAAGCTGTTCTGTTCCAGCAACTGAAGCCTGAGGAGCTGCATCGGTTCTTGGATGACTGTTGCTAAAACCGTAGGGTGTATTTTCTGCTTCAGGTGAAAGCTGAAGATGAATGGGAGGGACCTATGTGCATCTTAAAGGACACCCCCAGAAAGTGTGAGAGACCTGTAAAGCATCATAGCTTTTAAATCTGAATTAAAAGAGAGGTGACCATCGGAGATAATGGTGGCCTTGAATCAACTTCAGTTCTTGTGTAAATGATCCTCTGCCTCAACACTTTTCACTCACCTATGGTGAGCTCCTTAACGGATGGGGTACTCCGCCAGTTGTGTAACAACTTTAGTCTTCTCCTCTTTTTCATATAGACATATTTGATGGTTTTATTGGACTTTGAAAATAAAGTGTACCATCACAGCTGTGGACTTACATACATTGTTGATGTTAAAGATATTCTTTTCTTTTTGTTCTTTTTCCTTTTTTTTCTCCGTTTTTTTTTTCTTTTTTTCTGACAAGGCAAAAATAAAATTAAATGCTTTGCATAAAACCAGCAAATGCATCTTCTTGATGAGCTTGTGGCATCCAGTGAGAGCTTTCAGACCAAGCAGTAAAAGCTGACAAAGTGAAGCAAGTGATGATACAGTATTAAAATGAAAAGTTTTGCACAACTTCAATAGGGGATGCTGCCTACCCAGTCTTGAAACGCCTATATGTGATATTTCTGTCTTGGAGGAACTGATTCATTACCATTCTTTCTCTCCATATGCTGCTTCCACAATGAATCAGGCATTGCTCAAAACTATACTACTTTCAAAGCTGATGAGAATTAACTGAAGTTGATAAAGAAAGCAGACTTTGATTTTACTCTTGGTAAAGTCAAAGCAAGTTTTGCTATTTGTTTGAGTCTTAACAGGGTGAGAGAGGGAACTGTTTTTTATAAATTTTGTGGGTTTCGGTGTAACCCTAGCTAGCTCAGGTATAGCTTGGCCTTTTCAGGACTGACCTCTGAGTTTTACTATTAAATGAAGTTGTGGAGAGAACTAGGAAGCAGTCCTGGTGCTAAGCGGTGCGGACCTCCTTCGGGCTCTGCTCAGCCCTCCCTAGTGAAAATAGCGAGGAAGTTCCTGGGAACCTGAGACTGAACTGTCCACACATTCCGAAAGGCAAGTCAAAACCTGCTCTTGACCCAAAGTAGTGGGCTCTGGTGGAAATCTGCTACAGCCAAGAATTAAACCTCAGTTTCCCCATCCCTTAGACATGGCACTGACTTTTCCTATCAAAAGGCTTACTTCTTCTATTCACTGTGGGCTCCTGGCTTACTCTATGCTAAACAACAATTTTCTTTGAGTTTAATTAAAACGCTTGTCTGCTAGGATGCCATCGAATCCATCTTTGTGTTGCCAGTCACAGCTCATTAGCCCCATAGGCACAGTGGTCAGGCTGAAATACCAAACAAGAAAAAACTGAAGAGAACAAGTCATGAAGTTATGTTCATAAAATGTGTGATAATAAAGAATAATTTTATTCTTTTTTAAAGAAAAACAAAAACAACAATGCAAAGGTGATACATTCTGAAAAAAGAAAGCAATCAGCAGGTACAGCCCCAACCTCTCATCTCTTGCAGTCGGGGCTCAACTCTGGCTTTGGCCTCAGCGATTCGGGAATCCCCCGTCTGTCATCTTCCTCCCAGCACTGCCCAGCAGACCCGCTCTGGCCTGTTTATTCTGCTTCTCCCTGCTTTTGCCATGCCACATTGTGCAATACTCTGGTTTTGAGCATGCAAGGATTTTTTTTGGACTTTTAGCCTCTCCACAAGATTATTTGGTCTTTTGTTCTGTTATGCAACAAACCCATCGATTTACTGTCTCTCCGATCATCATTTTGATTTTTCACATGTTTTTGGATTACTTCACAAGCACTGATGTGCCTGAAGCTGACTTACCAAGGTCCTGCAAGGTTTGTATGCTCTGGTGGAGCACACCACTTCCTTTGCTCATTTCCTCTCCTTTACCACATCATCAGAGGTCATAATATATGATAATGCACATGAGGCATAATTTCTATTTATAGGCACAGACAGCTACATATGAAGTGTGGAAGAGGCAGCGCTATGTAACGTATGCAGAAAACTTCATTACAGATGAGCATTTACCTTCATATTTAAGATCTGTCTATGTCACGAAACACTAGTAAATCGACACTGAGTGAGGGGTATCCTGTGAGAATTCTCAGCTGCCTTCCTGATTTAGGGCTTTCCTTCTTTTTTCTTCCCCCTTGCCCCTTTCCCTTTATTTTTATTAGGTTCTGGCTACTTCAGTGTCTTTGAATTTCCTTTAAAATGACTTACATCTCTTCCTGAAAGATCTGACTTAATCCTTGGTATCTTTACCTTAAAGCAGGGCTTCTATTAGATTGACCAGGTAGGACAGCTGCTACGAGGAGGAGCAGCCGAGGGTGCTGGAGCCTAGGCAGGGGAGTGTGGTTATTGCTCAGCTCCTCACTGCAGCCAGTCCTTGCTCTCTTCAGTGCAAAGAGCAGGACTGCAGTGCTGAGCTGCCAGATCGCTGAACTCGTGTCTGAACCTCACCGTCCCACCCTGCCTCAGCTGAGCAATTCCACCCTTTTCTTTACACTGGCTCTAGTGTACTTCTGACCTAGAGATGAGTCATTCCAGCACGCTAAATTGGTAGGAAAAGGAGGGGGTTTGGGGTGTCGAGGGGGTGTGCCTGGCTTGCATTCCCACATGGCTCAGAGCAGGGTTAGACGAGCAGGAGAGCTGGCGTAAGGAAGGAGACAGGGAATGTGCAACCAGGGGTGGAAAGGCGGGTGGGATCGCAGCAGACAGCAATGAAATTGGTTTAAGCTGTTGTTTTGTTGCAGCCTGAGCCAATTTAGGGGCGGCTTAAGCCCAAGTGTAAGGATACAGTTAAGTACTCTACCAAATGAAAGCATTTTCCTCAGTAAGTCTAAATATGAGCATTGCATAGCAGTTTTTCTTGATTTCACAAATACACACATGAAGCATTTTTAAATGTTGTATGTATTTATAGCCAAGGAGGCAGCTCTTTAAGAACTGTATCCCATTATCTGCCAGTCACTCCTGTGGCTGTGGGAGCAGTGCCTCTTGCTAAGAGGTTTCTGCTAAAAGCCCTTTGATTTCCTCCCTGTTTGGAGCATGGTAATGCTAGAAGGGAGACAGTGTCTTCTGGAGAGCTGGCAATGGAAGCAGAGTTTTCTCTTACAAATGTGTATCAGTAATATTTTTTGGCGCTGGCCTTGCTGTGTGTGTTTTACATTCCCAGTTGCTGTAGAAAGGAGGAATCACTCCCTAACTGCATCTGAGTGCTGGTGCCCATCAGTCCTCTGCAGAACCTGGAGCAGGTCAGCTGTGATAGCACTTCTGGGCTGCGTGTGCAGGGGGATGCTCAAAAACACAGCACCCTCCTGCAGCTCTGCATTGGCCCTTGGAGCATGCCTGACTGCTGTAATCTCTGAAGCCCAGCACCAGGGTCCCCTCTTATCTCTCATGCCAGTGTGGATTGATATCTGGGCAGATCTGCAAATGAGTGGCCACAGATGGGAAAAACAACCGGGGGAAAATGCTTCTTTTGTGCCTGGAACAAGTGCCATTAAGGAACATGCCAAGACCTGAATGAAATAGTGCTGGGTACTTTCTCCCTGTGGCTGAGGCAAGCCAAAGAGGATGGGAGCATGATGTCGTGTTTCATCCAGGGTCTCCATCCAAATAACAGTCATTCTCTCCTTACACAGCACTCCAAAAGCAGTGGAAATAGCCTCATCAGCCTGCCAGGTCATTTTGCTTAGGAATCTGCTGGCCCACAAAAGCTGCTAAACATAATTATGAAGTCCCCAAAGCAAATATTAATAAAGGAAGCAGCAGTATCTGAGGTACTTCATTTAGAGGCTGATTAAAAAACAAAATCCCAAAATGTCAATGGGAACGGTTTGCTGCTTTCGGTACGCTGCATCCGGCCCTAGGCCCACGTGTTGCCACGTGTTGCAGAAACAATGCACATGACTTCAGAGCTGCGTGCAGCATCGGTGTGCAGGGAAGCCTGGAGTATTTGAGGCTCTTGCTACAGCAGGAAGAAAGCAGCGTTGCAAGAACGAAAGCAATCCTTTTTCTGACTACTCACAAATACATGCCACACATTTCTCCTTTTGGCACCCTATAACTGATCGCATCAGCTATAATGAGGAACTGAACGGACAGCCAGGTAAGTCGTGCAGTCGCATGAGATCTCACTCTGCAGCTCATTATATCGAGCTTCTGTAGAATGTGATGTGTTGGCACCGTAGGGATACTTGGGTCTGGATTCACTCTTCACCCTGTCTTCCCCACGGCAGCTGCAGATAGGCTATTGATCTTTCTCCTCATTAATCAGAATAATTTTGAAGAAAAAATAAGGGGCTCATTTCCTATCCATTCTTCCCTTTAGTTCTTTAATTTACAAACAGCTTTATTTTGAGCTTTTCCTGTTTCCTGCCTCCTTTATGAGGCACCATTCAATGACTGCTACTTATTTGGTAGTGATATGTGACTCACAAAGTGTCTGGAGCTTTGCTTTGTAAAGCGTTAAAATGGAAGTAAAAAGGCAGAGCGCCTTGTTTTTAAACAGGATTTGCTGTGCTGTAAGTTGATCAAACTCCAGGTAAACGGATTCAGTCGTCCAGGGTGGAGAAGGGAAATGTGTATTGTTACAGTCATCTTCGGAGTTTACGTCTTTAAATGAAAATAAATGCATCTATCTAGGGAGCATATACATCTCTCTTTGCTCCAACCTCAGAATCTTTAATTACCTTCGCAGCCCTGCTGTGCAGCAATGAAATGCTGTTATCCTCACTTCATTTCTTATCCTCAGATAAGGAAAGAAGGCAAGGGGGGGAAAGGACTAGCAGAACCCAGACCCAAGACGAGAGGTTTACGACCTGACAGAGCAGACGGAGGGTTGGTGTCTAAGCAGACTGCAGCAGATCTGCAGGCTGAGTGGAGAATTTTCTACTTTGCCAGCAAAAAACCTGAAACAGGGAGGCCTGCCTTCTGCTTGGGATTTCACTGCGTGAGTCAAAGGCACACGGAAGAAACCCTGTCCTCTTTGGATCCAGAGCTAAGGAGAGGACTCATGCCTGGTTATTCAATGAAATGATTTGGGCTCAGGATGACCTTGCAAAGGACCTCTCACAGGTGGAGGTATGGCTAAAGCACAGGAAGGGGTTTGGGTATAAGGAAGACACTGAGCAGCCTGACATAGTGAGCACTGAGGGACTTTTAGGGGTCTGTGGAACTCTAATATCTAAATAACTGTGTAAACCGACTGAAATAGCAATTAAACCCAGAAAGCTTAAAACTGCTTTTGATTTTAAACTCCCCTAATGCTGACAGCTGAATGCATGTGCTGTGGCTCAGGCAACCGAGGCCCTGGTTCTGAACGTGGACTTACATTTCAAGTCCACCACCCAAGGCTGGTAACTTCCCACCATGACTCATTATTTGTCTTGATTTCATTTTTTTCCTTAAGTTCTCTTTTTTTTCCCCTCCCCCTTTTAATGAGCCTTAATTAAAAAAAAAAAAAAAAAGAAAAAAAAGAAAAATGTTTGCTTTTAATGCAAATCAAGCAAGAGATTTGCATGGATTGCTGCTCGTGATGGTAGTCTGGGTATGTGCAAGGATCAGTTACAGTGGGATTTATACACACAGACACACACACACACACAGTCACACACTCACACACACACACACTGCAAAAGGAAGAGTAATTGCACCCATTTCAGGTTTGTTTGGAGCCTTCTCTGAGTTGTTTCTTTATTAAGCAGTGACTCACAAGGTGCTAGGAGCAAGCAACATGCACTTTGACTCTTGATGAGCAAAACATTTATGTTATTACTACATGCTTTCAACTAGATTCCTGGTATTTCTAAAATATCCAGTATGGTGTTAAATGCTGACCACAAATCAGAGTGGGAGCCTGTTATTTATGAGGAAGTTCTTGAGCTATTTGCTGCTGTAATATTGATGAGGCTTCTTGGACAGGTCACATTAGGATAGCGCGATAGGAAATGAAAACTCTTTTATGGCTCTGAAGTTGATGCTTGGGGAACTCGATTTGAAATTGCTAAGCACCTATCCAGAGGAAAACAAAAGGCTGCTGCCAGAAAGCAGGTGTTGCATCTAGTTCTCAAACTATGTAGCCGACTTGTAAGGCACCGTTGAGGTCACAGACATGATTACGAGGTGGTGGGGAGCTGTGTGCTTTTGATTCCCCTCATCAAAAGGGATTTGGGTTTATTGCAGAAGTCCTGACAGCTCAGTGGCGTTGGCTGCCTTATTGTGCCTACTGCAAAAGGTCAGTCCGTTCTGGCTCAGGGAAACACTTTTCAGAGTCCTCCTGACTATAACCTATAAATGCTTTGTCTATCAGAAGGTGATGATAGCTTAGTATGACAGCACAGTTTTTCTGTGCTACTGGAAATCTTTTTGTTTATATAGACTCCTCTGTCTCCAGGATTTATCAGCCTGGCAGCAATTATAAACAAAACCCCATGCGTTTGGGATTTTCTCTGAATGTTTTCAGAGAAATGTTAAAATGCGTTGGTTTTCTCATTGAAGAGTCACAGCTCGTTATTCTGAGCTCGTGAGGAATAAGTGGCCAGGGAATTAAAAATGAAGTCTCCCTTTACCATTAGAAGCGAAGGGTGCTCCCCCGGGGGTGATCCCATGGGGCAGACACCATCTCTGCAGGCTGCTGCATGGGGCTCTCAGGCAGAGGGGTGCTCATGCTCGCTGCCGGATCGGAGCCCAGGGCACGGGGGGCGGGGCGGGGGGACACACACCATCACTCCCAGCACTTCTGCCTGGCCAGCTTCTTCACCCATTTTGCTTTGGCAGCGACAGGGAGGAGGAAATCTTCTGTTCCCAGAGCCTTATAGCCTATTTATATATCCAAGACTGAAGACTGTGAATATGGAGTCTGTTAACTGAACTAGCACCGGAGCCCTGTTAGACACTGTCACCAGCGTATCCAGTAGCTCTAGTATCTAATAAAAGGATATTTGCATTGTGTGGGAGTGAGAAATTCCAGCTGCTAATAGCATGCAAAATAAACCAAACTGTTCAACAAACGGTCTCCAAGGGGCTTGAGGAGAGAGTGGAAAGTGTGCAAAGTTGCCACCCAAGAGGGCGGGGGTGTGGAACCAGAGTAGTGTAACGATGATTTCATTGTGCAACAGGCTTAAAGTGCTCTAACGAAGCCATTACCAGGTAAAATCATCTCAGTGTTAAGTGCTTTACTAGCACTGAAGTGCCAAATGCATGAAATCCATGATACCCTGAAGAGGTGAACAGACCCAGGTGTTGATCTTGGTTGTGGAGAGGAGCTGAAGAGCAGAGCTGTGCTCATGCTTACTGCCCCAGCCAGTGACCTAGGAGAGGAGAGGCGGATTAGAGCTCCCTTCTGCTTAGTTGCAACCCTGCGAGTATTTGGTGCCCCACACTGCTAGACTATCAAGAGGAGGATTCCCTGTCCTCACTTCCACCTATTCCTTAAATTTCTAGGAGGTGCGGGTCTGACTCCTTTCCGAGCTTGAAGGGAGTTGAGCCCAGGTCTCCACGTGTCTTGAATCAGTCTTAAATGGAAAGCTGCCGCATGGAAGGCTGCAGGAGAGAGTTCCTATGTCCTTCAGGAGCTCGCCTGGGGCTGTGAAACTCAAGCAGGCAGAAGTGAACCTTCCTGCAGCTCTTATCCCCTGCTGCAGTTTGGGAATGGGGAAGCATTTTGGAGACTGCCTCTGTTGTTCATATTTTCTGTGGGATCATTCTGGCAGCTCCGCAGTGTACTGGCAGGAGGCCTAGATTTCTTGTGGGGCATTTTGGATGGCATTTTAGACATGTCGGCCTCATGTCACACCCATGTAGGTGTAGGCTGCTGCTAGAAGAGGTGATCCCTTCCCTCTGCCTCAGCCACAGACTCCAGTTCATCTCTTTTTGCCTCAGGTCTCCCTCTCGTACAACAGCAGGCAAACTGGCACAGCTCGCTAACCTGGTGTCAAGAGGTTTCTGAGGCATGTGTGGGAAGAACAGTTTTCTGAGAAATGAACCTGGGCAGACTTGAAATGGAGCAGTGCCGGCTGCACGATCACAGAATCCAAAATAAAGTGGTGGGGACATCTCGCTGCACAGATCCAGTTAGAGAGGAATTTGGGACTGACCCTTCTGGCAGTGGCCTGCAGTGATGCTGGGTGAGGAGAGGCAGCAAAAGCCAGCCTCAGCAGTGCCCTTTACCCACTAGTTTCAGGCAGTTACGAAGGTGGAGCATGGAGTATGTACCTGCAAGCACAGTCTGATCAGAGCCATGCAGTTCCTGGACCCCATAAAGTGCAAATTATCCCAGGTGTGATCGCAAGTGCTTTCAATTAATCTAGAAGGCTGTGAAGTAATTTCAAGACCTGTACCTGATATACTGGTGGGGTTTTGTTGCATCTTTAGTGCATGATTCCAGTGAACTGGATGTTAGTGACTGGATGTTATGTATTTCCAACAGTTCCTTCTGTGTGCTAGTGGAGGATGATTGTTCTCCTCCGTCTACTTCAACTCCATTTCTCTTTCCATCTGTTCTGTTTCTAGTTCAGACAAAATGACACAATTTTTTTCCCTTAACACTGTTCTCAAAAGGTGGAAAATATAATGCTCCAGTCCTTCATAAATGCTTTTCTTCTGCCCTCCGTCCCTCAGCTCATTCAGTTGCAGGTGGAATGGCCTGTGTTGTCAGATACCCAGCAAAAGGAGAAGTACATATCCCAGAACCTAATAAAACAATTCTAGTGTGCCCTCCTGGTCTGCAATCCTTCAACAGCTCTCCCTTCATTAAACATAAAGCCATGTGTTTCTTAAAACAGATCACACGCCTGGTGCCACAGCGTGGTATGTGTTGCTCTCACTGTATTTCATGAGGGTTTTTAATTTACAGCAACACAGTTTTTATTCTTACAACAATTCTTGAAGAAGTACAAAAAAAGCCCAACAACAACAACAAAATCAGGCAATACTGATGTCTGTGAGAGCTGTAAACTACCTGACATTGATCTGAGCAGCGGCACTTGCAACTAACCTTGATCACTCAGCTTTATTCCTGGCAGCGTCTGCAGCAGCCCAGCCATGCCTTACTTCTTCAGGCATTTTGGTTGCCCAGGTGAAAATCCCTGTTAAATCCAGTGGCTCTGGTGGCGTTGTTCTGGATTTACACCAAGGTACCCATGAACAGAATTTAACTGTGGGCTTCCTGCGTGCTCCTGCCACCTGGGCTGCGTTTCCATGGCACAAGCAGTGATGGAGCACCCGGGAGGACTGACAAGTCGCAGAAATCTTCTATTTGTATTCTGCCAGCTTGCCCCAGCTCCACTGTTTCTATTTCACTACTGTTTTAAAGCAAAGGTTAATGAGGTTATGGCCATAAGCCTCTAGCTGGTATTCAGGCTGCTTTGGGTAACTAAAAGTGCTGGCAAGTAGAGGACACCAATGGAGTTTCTTTATATTTGATTAAAGAACGAATTGTTGCACGCAGGGGGAGAAAACCAAGCTGTCTTGTAGAACAGGCTTGTACATTGCCATTTGGCTATTTTTAACAATAAAACCAGCTCTTTAGAAACAAGTGCAGTGGATTATACCTACTAAAATTGCTTTTTTTTATTTTAAGGTAAAGACACCATATAAAGCTGCACATGTAATTCAGGGAGGGCTGGGAGGTAAAAATACATTGCACTTCATTAGAAATATTGCTTTTCATTTACAAGCACATGAGAATAGCTTTTCACTAGCTGAACTCTGGTTTTCTATGCCCAGCTCTCCTAGTAGTATCTCAGTGGGCCAAAATTTCCACTGAATGAAATGATTGCTGTCAGATTGACTCAAATGGTGTCTTGGTCTTTCATACAAATGAAACATTTGCTTTGCTGTTATAAAAATATCTACAGTGTTTATGAATCTAATAAATTTTTTAATAAAGAAAGCCATAAAATAAAAGGGTTGCTAATTAACCACAGAGCTGAAAAGTTAGTTACTGCAGACCAAGTCTCGGTTACACTGACAGAAGCGTGAAGTAATTTTACTGAAGCCTGTGCTGTTACCTCAAGCTTTCCCCTTCATCCACAACCAGAATTTGATTCAGTCTGCCTAATTATCTTTTATCTGGGCTTAGTTTCAGCTCAGTGACACTCTCCACCTTGCAACCAATCCTTTGGCTTTTGTGAAAGTCTTTTTTGTTGAGAACAGTGCCATTTTGGTTTCCATTTAAAAGGAATTAAAGATCCAATTATGTAAATTAATTTTAAAAGCTTTATCGCCAATCTTCTGGGAGAAAGGTTATTGCACAAAGCTTGCGACAGACTTAAAACAAGGGTTCTTTGGCTTTGAAATGCATCCCGAGGTGACACCCACCTCTGCCTCCTGTCACAAAGCTGGCAGCTGAGCAGGAGATTTTGGGCAGTTCAGGGACCTGACCCAGAGGAGCTCTGCACAGCTGCCAGCCCCAGGCAGAGGACCCCTGTTTTCCAGGAAAAGAGATGGGCTTGACTCACGACGGTGGAGTGGAGAGGGGCAGAAGAAGGAAGAGGGATGGATTCGGGCATGATACAGGAGCCCCCAGACACGTAGGGGTGGCTGATGGGCTTTGTGGTTTGGCCGCAAGACTCAGAGGTTGAACTTCTGTCCTGTTCTCCTGAGGATTTAAAAGGGGCACTGAGAGGAAGCAATTACTTTGGAACAGGGTGGAGTTTAGCTCAGGAGAAGCACGTTCAATCATGAGCTTATGTTATTTAGGCTTTAGAAATGAACCACTGCAAATATTAGGCCAAGACAGGGAAGAGCAGGGACACACTAAAATGATATTTGCAAGTGGCCTGTGCTCTCTGTGATGAGCAGGGCTAGCTACCCTTCCACTCATTTCTGTCAGACATGGAAAAAAGTTCACACAGTGATACAAAGCTCAGAAACTGGCTGGAAGAAAGCTCAGCGGCTGTCAGAGCAGCTCCCACCCTTCCTTGTGCCCCCTTCCCCATATCCAGCCTCTTCCTAAGAGTACGTGAAAACTGCCAAGTAGCAGGAGAGTTGCTTCTCACTTGTTCTAGCAGGGTGAAAATCATAGGTCACAGAGGACAAACGGATGTTGGCATTAAGCATCTATTTCATGGAAACTACAAAAATATCTCCACGCGGCTGCTGAAGCAAGGAAACCAGAGATGGGCAGGCCCAGCTGTGGGTTGCATGCTGGGGATGTGCAGCCTCTTGCAGAGCCCCAGAGGAGTTGGTGGGGACCTCTCTGGGCAGAGCACGGGAGATTACTCGGCGAGACCTGCAGTGCAAAACTTGGGGTGGGAATGCAAGTTTCGGGAGTTGGAGTGTCTTCTATACTTAGCCTGGGAGAGAGGGGGCAAGGGGATTGATGCCTCTGTGGTGCCAGGAGCAGGAGCAGCTTCAAGCAAAAACTGCTTTTAGTATCTGCAGAAAACCTTCGATGCACTTTGGCTTGTGTGATCTCAGCAGTCATAAAAGGGCTTGCTTTCTCGCGTGGCGTTTGGTGTCCCTGTCGCACACTCATCAGGAAACTATTCGTCAGCTTTCAGCCACCAGCCTGAGCTGCTCGGGGCAGTTATCTGCAGCAGCTCGATAAAGAACTAATGTGTTGAGCTACAGGAGAAAGGAGAGGGTGATCCTGGCTGGCGTGATGAGGACCACACTGATAGCACCTTCGCTGACCGTCCCTGCACACTAACAAGCCAGTGGTCAGCGAGCGCTAAAGGAATACGAGCTTACAGAGGGGACTGGCAAAAAATGACTTGTGGGTTTGTTCTGTTCACCAAACTATTTCCTTGCAGCTATATATATATATTAATGGGTGAAAAAAGCCGCACAATTTGGCAGAGGCACTCCTGCTGAGAACACTGTACTGGAAATGCTTCTCAAAACCAGGCTGGCTCTTACCCTTTCTTCTCTGGATGTTGGGTAGGGTAAACCTATGGAGTTGCTCTGGTTATTTTATACAGATGTGGGTGAGAAGATACTGAGGTCACTACCCCACTGTGTGTGTTTGAAGTAAGCTGAGGGTTTTAGAATGGCAAGTCCCTCCCCATTAGTTTTACCTTTTTAATTCTGTCTTTTTCTATAAAGGGACTGCAAAGAAAAGAAGAAAAATATGTATTTACGTGGAATATATTTACATGGACTTGTAACACTCAAGCAGAAAAGATTTAGCAGCCTTTTCAGAAAGGATGACTCAACGTCCTTTCAGTATGTTGCTTTATATACACTAGCATGCTCTGTAGGCTGCTGTTGTAATAGACAAATACAGCTTCATCTGTTGTGGCAATAGCCCTCAAGACCCTCCAGCAGAATGTAACGTCGTAGTGTTTGAACAAGAGGGGTCTCAGGACCACCTTCTGCTGGGATCACTGAATGCACACCTCCAAGGGAAAATCCATCCGGCTGTGGTGGTGCAGGAAGGTTTGGGGCAGAGACAGTATAAATATTTTGGAATTGATTCCCCTCCTTTTGGAAAGGAAAAGAGGAGCTTGCAGTAAGCAAGGGATGCTATGGGGAGAACGGGAAGCTTCACATGACAAATTTTCTTTCGTCAACCTAGTAGCAACGCCACAGAGGCTGTTGCCTCAATGAGCATCCCCACTGGATCCCTGACAAAGCCATTTAATATACCCAGTATTCTGCTTAGCTGGCTGAAGGTGGAAGCGGGGTGTAGGATCTTTGATGAGCTGCAGTGTCTCCGATGGGCAGCAGCTCTGCCTGGGTCTGGAGGTGGCACAGTCCTGTGCCAGGGGCCTGAGAACAAAGGCAGCATCACTTATGCTCCTCTACAACTTGTTATTTACACCCCTGAAGATGTTGTTAACTGTCTTTCCTGTTGTTCATTCAGAGAACCCCAAAATTTATCCAGATTATAATTAAATATATTCCAGCATGAATTAAGAATCAAGACTTAAGAATTTACAGTGTTATAAGGTACATGAGAAAGTCTCTTATTTGCAAATCCCTGCTCCTGTTGGTTGAATTCACGCAGAAACCACACAACACCTGATGCAGGTAGCTCCCAGCACAGTTCCAGTTCCAGTTCCATCCAAAAGCTGTCAATCTGATTCCAGTACACTAGCTGCTCCCTTGGGACAGCTTGCTAAATATTTCTTACAATGAAGCAAACAAGTTGCCTAAAGCAGGAAGATGGACATCAGCACTCTCTAAATACTGGCCTGCGCAGAACTCAAACTTAAGGCAGTGGAGAAAAGAGAATATCCAAGACACCCATGGAGATCTGGGCTTTCTCAGAGTTGATGGAGGCCAGAGACTGAAGTGGAAGAATTCAGAAGAAGACATTTGATTCACCTGAAAGACTTGATGCTCCTTGCTCTTGCCCTTGTTTTGACTTCGCTGAACTTGATGCCACATTGTAATAGCCAGAGCACCACCAGGGTGGGTCAGGATCCACTTTATTCAACATAAAAGGAGTGGGCAGAGAGGAGGGTGTCTGAGCAAGTCAAAGTGGGACACCAGTAGTCCAGAAAATGAAGAGCAGATCCAGCACAGAGGGAGTCAGGTTTCTCCCTAACATTGCTGGCTCAAGACTGTAAGGGCTTCAAACAGATGGGAGCTTTCATTCTCTTGCTTTCCTTTTAGAACAAACTGTATATGAGCAAATCGGTCTTTCACCAGTGCTTCCACTCCTGGTATTAATGGCTTTTGTTGATTTTTTGGGGGTGTTGGGGTTTTTTTTTTGGGGGGGGGTGTTGTTTGTTTTGTTTTGTTTTTTTGCATTTGTGCCCAAACAACCTAACCACTAAAATAAACTCCAGCACAGCATGTTCGGAAGTGGTTTGAATATGCCAAAGATCAAAGGGAGATGCTGCCCAGTGTTTGATGTACACTTGTTTTTAATTCAAGGTTAAAGAAACAGCACAAACAAGGATGTACAGAATGGCTCCTATTGGGAATGCATCTGGGAGGTGAAGGGAGAGACATTCCTTCCTAGAACCCCATAAAACTATGCACATATGCTTCTCCCTATTGTTAATCCCTTTTGCTGATGGGATGTGGGGGAGATTTTATACAGTGGTGCAAAATGGAAATCTATTGCAGGAGGAAAGAGTGCTGCAATCCCAGAGGGACTCTTATGTTCAAAACAAAATACAACAATGGAGTTAATTAGCATTGCATGGTTCACAGAATCCCCTCGAGGGGATCTTTCTCTGTTCTAAATCATCACTTGTATGTGAGATGGAAAAGCTCCCACTGAGCAGGCCCCTTCCACAAACTTTTAATAGATATTACCACGGTTTTTCATCATTTGCCATTGGCTTTGAGAAAGGTAACAGCTGAGCCAGGGCTATTCAGCTGCATTAACCAGCTGCATGTTAATACAGAAATACTCTCCTGCTCCTCCCTTCTGCCTGCAAACCTCCCCCGCCCCCCCAGCAAATTAACTGTTTCCTGACACACTTTTCTCTGCCACTGTGACACGGATATGCAGGCAGAGGGTTCAGTAAGGGTAGAGGATTAAGCAAGGGAGGAACCTCACTATGATTATTTGAACTTGTGTGCATACGAAGGTACCCAAACCAGATCTTCGACCCACTGCGCCTGCACCCATTTGAAGGGACAGCCCCTGCTCCAAAGGACTCTCCACCTCCCAGTGCCAGGGAGGAGGGCAAAAGGCCAGGAGGAAGGACCTTGCCCTAGGAATCCCACAGAAACTAAACCCATGCCTCCCAACTCCCACGCCTGCTATTATTCTCAGAGCCTGTTGGCACAAGACTCCCAGCAAGCCCAGCTCTATTCTCACCAAAACACCCCACACCCACACAGCACAGCTCCCAGTGGGTATGAATGTTGGAGACGATCTGTGCTCTGCTCACCAGTAGCACACAGTGAGCGAGGAATACTGCTTCTCTGCTGGTTTGACTGGCCTCCAGTCACCCTCCCACTCTGTTTCGTGTCGTGCCAAAACTGATCAGTACCTGCACGTCCTCTACCCATTTACAGTCATGTTGGCCCCGTGGCCAAGTCTGTGTTTCAGCACAGTCTTGCCCTCAAGTGCAGCTTGCTCGCAACGGCAAATGACTGGAATCAGCAGCAAAGCTCTGCTGTGGATGCACTGTCTGATGCACCACCCTGCCACTGATCCCACATCTCCTTGTCTCCTGAGGAGAGCCAGGAAGCCCTGGAAGAAATACTGCAATGAGGCAACCACTGCAAAAAGCCACAGCTAACAAATTGTTGAACCAGGAACACGTCAGGGCACCTTGTAAGTCTCAGTCAAGAGCTTGGAGCTGAAGTGCTTTGTAAGGAAAGAAGTCAGACTCTGACAGGGTTTGTGCTACCTGCCAAATTCTGACGGGTGAGAGGGGGGGTTGTCAGGAGTCATTCCTACTGAACTATGTTGTATTATGATTGCTTCTGGTTAGTCAAGACTGTTGAATACTTTGCGACTGGTGGGGTATCTGGTAAGGAAGACTTAACCACAGAAATCCAGTATGCCTGGGGGAGGCTAGGAGGTAAGCCCCTTGGTGTTTAGGGACATGGTTTAGTGGTGGACTTGGCAATCCTGGGTTAACAGTTGGACCTGATGGTGTTAAAGGTCTTTTCCAACCTGAAGGATTCTGTGATTCTATGGTTCTTCTTCCATTTCAGCATTGGATGTGTTTACTGCTTCCTATCTTAGCTAAGTATATTACCATTCTCCCCTCACCCGGCCAGCGTCCCAGGGAGCTCCTGCCGTGGCTGGACCCCAAAGCTTCTCTGCTTGTAAGCAAAGATCCCTCTGCAACACAAGAGGGAAAGACACATGGAGAGGGCAGGCTGAGCACAAGCACAGATGCTCAGGCTGCCTGTCCGGGGGCAAGGGACCTCAGTAGAAAGTATCTGTCCTTCTTTACATTTTATTAGCATTTTAATTTAAGTGGTGGTGAGACTGATGAGAAAGGGAAAGTGAAGGGTGGTGATCAATTCAAACAAGCCTTAGGCTAACACAAGCCGTTTTCCTCCAGCTGTGGCTAAACTATCACCTACCCCCAGCCCCCTCTCCTCCCCCTTCCTGACTCTCACCTGGCACACCACAGTGGCACACCACCCTCTTCCCCTCTCACACACCCAAAGCGAGCAACCAGCTCAGGGCAAGAGGAAATGGTTAAGCACATCACTGCCTTGGGAGCCTTCTGCTGGCCTCCCACCACCCTGCCACCACTGCTCTCACCCGCTCTTCACCCTTTCCTTCCTTTGAGCCCATTATGTTACTCCCCCACTTCTCCCACTCTGCTAACCTGCAGATTTTGCCCAACCACTTCCTTACCACCTCTGGCACACAGGGTTGAAAAGTACCACCACGTAACAGTGACACAGTCCTTGAATGCTGGGTGCCAGTTAGGTTTGTCACTCCCCTACTTTGGCTGATAGACTGCTCTGAAATTACAACCTGGCAGCGCTCATAGCACTGCTGACATAACATTTCATGACTTTGCAGACATACTCATAGGTCTATACAGTACGTCCCCGAGCATTTTATCACGGCACGTGAGGAGATGTTTCACAGTGTTCTATCTAGGCACTGCTCCTGGCCCAAAGCCTAGGCATTTGAACAGTAAACTCCTTTTAGGACTCATGTAAATGTGCACAGAGATAGCGAGGCAAGATACAGAGGACATAATTAACCACTAAAGTTCCTCGCAATCATTGCAAAATGCCAACAGACTCTGCTCATCTCTACAGAGAATATAAAGTGGATTTTCAGCACAAGCAGGTCTCTGTTCTTGCTCTAGCAGCCTTATGCTCAGACGTTAGGGGCAGAGGCAGTTTCCTCGATCTTTCTGTGTGCCCTTTCGTTCTTACATCTTCTTTGGGCTTCTGTTGTGGAGTAGCTGCTGATGCACAGCCTGCCCGAGTGCAAACCAGCAAAGCCATTTGAAGATGTGATCTGCGTGGTTGAAACTCAGCCTAGTTTCTAGGAGCAATTTGTGGAAGTGGCTCAAACCTTAGGGACCTGACTGTGCAGAGGACATTCTGCTGTACGGTAGAGTGTAACTGCAACACACCACAGCTACTCCACAACAATGCCACATGCAGGCTTCCGCGTTTCATAATTTTAACACATTTTCCCAGTTCAATGTAACCCAAACGCAGACTGTCCACCCAGGGAGCTTTTCACAACTATTCTTCCTTTTGACTCAGTTTCCCTGGAAGGAAAGTTTGTGGAAACTCGCAGTGTAGGCAAGCCTGAAGTGACTACCTTCACTTCTGGATTTGTTTCATTATAGAATAAGCCTGGAATAAATAGCAAAAAGAAACCTGAATGTAACGACCTGCAGCAAGACCTGCTAGGAATCTGCATAGGGCCAGTCCGGTGAAATGCACTTCGATGCTGAAAGGTTCAGATAGGTGCCTAATCACCTTGAATTGCTTCCAGAGGAAAGTTAAAGCCCTATTGTTTGAAATTCTTAAAACTGTCAACTGAGAAATTCCCTGTAGAAAACAGGCCTGCATTGACTAGTCCTCCAGTGGCCTTTCCCATCTTCAGCTTCTATGATTTATGTGCTCATAAATTCCTTTGTGTTCTGTGCTTACCTGGAAGACTTGCCTGTGGCTGGCATCCAAGAACACCATAGTGAAGTTGCATTAGGCTGTTCTTTCTGGTTTCCCATTGTCTCTTACCTGCCTGAATTTGGATCTGAAAGCAGATACAGACGGCCACCTTTCCCAGCAGAGACATCCATCCTGTTGGATTGTGCCAGGTGATGGTCGAGAAGTGAAACACCCTGTCCTTGCCAGCTGGTACCAAAGCGTTTTCCCTTGCGGTGCCTTGCTCAGGCTCCTTGGCTCAATCCCACTCTATTTTATTTAAAGGCGACTGTATTGGGAGAAACACAACTAGCCTGGGGCAGAATTGGTCTGAATTCAGAACCAGTACCCTACCAGCACAGGTTTTCTGAAATATTTTCTTCACATAATTTTTCAGGATGGAGTTTTATTTCAGAATAGCATATAAGGGAATTTTTTGTTAACACAACTCTGTTTCATGTAAGCATGCCCAAAGCTCTTCTTTGCCATGTATACAGCAGTATATTTGCATATCACAAGATTTCATATAGCTTCTCGAGTTACTGTACATGCCTAACTGCTTCCAATTGCCACAGTCACATTGAGGGAAAAAAGCTTTTACAAATGCTTCGCCAGACAAATCACATTTTCAGTAGAAGCAGAACAATTCCTTTCTCTTAGAAAGATGTTTTCAATGAGGGCAGAATCAGTACAGTACTTAGTTACAATACTGGAGTGTCAGATGTTTATTGAGTCAGCAAAGGAGATATAAAAAGAACTGGCAGGGCTCTGCAAATCACTTTGATTTTTAGTAGTGACTCTACTATGGTAAACAGTAAATAATGTAAATAGCAAAGGTGTTCTCATTCACAGAGAAATGAAATGGGAAGTCAAAATCTTTTTTTTTCCCTTGTGATAAGAAATCTTTTGAAACCCTCTGATGCCATTTCTTATTCCATCAGTATTACATTAACTTGATATGTTGCTGTTAAACAGCCGCACTTAAATACATCAAATGGATTAATGCTGGCACTTTATCAGGTATAGTTTCTGTTTCTGTAAGACATCTCTAGACATACAGAAACTACTTAAAATGAGAAAGGAAGTTTCTCCTCTTCACTGATTCAGAGGACTGTGTGTAACTGGCTGATATTTCTTGAACAGCCTGATTAGTGCCAGGCTGGTCACAGCTATGTCAGGACAGATAAGTTAAGTGGGCTTTGAAAGTCGCTCTAAGTGACATGAGTTAGCGCATCTTCGAAGTGCTCTCGGCTGTGCGGGAAAGCAAGCAGAGGCGCAGTGAAAAGCCTACAGACACATTCAAGCTAGCTGCAGTTTTGCCAGGCGTAACTCAGCCAAAGCTGAGGTATGAACTCAGTGAGCTGTCTTGCACTGTCTTTGCTTATCTGGTATCGCTGTATGTAAATCCTCAGGCTGAAGGAAAAGGAAGGAAAGAAGCTGCTCACAAGAGAGAGCAATTTCATCACCAATAAAGCAAAGCACCAAAAGGGGTGAGTCACTGAGCACCATTTACAGAGCAGTAAATAAATACCGTGTAGTCACTTGCTACATATTTTTTTAGTATCAAAAGTAAGAATGAAAGCTCTTCTCTGTCCCAGTCTCATTGCTGGTTTTTCCCTTGAGCATCCAGCAGCTCCCCTCTGCAGGACCAGCTACCGCGCAGGCAGGCAGGCAGGCAGGCAGGCAGGCAGGCAGGCAGGGCAGGCAGGGCAGGCAGGGCAGGCAGGCTCCCCTTCCCCTCCTACCACTCAGGGACTCGCATGACTGCTGCCTTAAATATTTGACTCCGCACAAATAACCTTCAGCTTGTGGGCCAGGACCTGCCTCCCCCTGCTCTCTAGGAACATCACTAAATCAGTGCCAGCCCTGGCACGAAGCCTGGCTCCAATTGTGTCATCTTGGTCTTGTGTCACGAGCCACTGGGGCCACAGCGAGGTCGGCAACTTTCTGATGAAACAGGAAAGGTTTTTCCAAAAGGAAAACTGAACCCAGGAGAAGTACATTCTTCCTTCTCCGGCCAGCTTTTCAGTGTTCTGCCTCCTTGCATGGGACAGTTAGCAATTTCCTCCCCTTTCAGCTGCTGCTGACACATGGCTGGGTGGTTTCCAGCCTCCTCTGTGCACATTGTTCTGCAAGTGTTTGTCTTAGCAAGGTGCAGATCCAGCCGCACCTTGCAATTAATAAATATGTGTCAACACTCGGCGCAAACCAGATTATTATCATTATCCCAGAATTAGAGGGCTGGCACAGCCTTGGAGCTGCTTGGAGGCCTGATCCTGCCAGGTGCTCAGTGCTCTTCATTTCCATTGGCAGCAACAAGAGTGGAGGCTAGGAGGGAATTACAGGATTCAGCTGTCCAAGGGGTGGGTTTTTTTTACTTAGTTTCAAATTCTAAAAGACATTATTCCTGTTGAGAGAGGAGCAAAGCAAAATTGATAGCTAGAGGCCATCCCCTCAACGGCTGTAAAATAACGCCGCTCACTTAACAGCGATGGATCACTGATTTACATCAGCTGAGAATCTGGCGCTGTGTTGGTAAACATGAAATGGAGATTATAAAAGGGAATTAATAACAGTGAAAACTAACCTAAAAGCTGAAACACATATGCAGGGATTCCTCTGTTGGTTACAGTGCAGCTGTGCGGGGTGGGAGTTGAATTTCTACTCCATCTTGACCCTGACAGGTCAGATAACTCCCTATTTTATACTTGGAGCAGTGCATCCCTGAGCCAGGGTCACACTGACGTACCCGCAGGGAGGATTTGAATCCTCAGGTTTGATTATGATTTGCACTAATGCCTCTTTTCACTGGAAATGCTGTGACATTTACCTAACATCCTGAGCACTGCTAGAATGATAAAGAAACCATAGAGGCAGATCTTGAAAGGCAGTTAGTTTCCTGGAAAATGCAGACAGGACATATTTTTAAGATATCTCTGCTTTAAAAATATCTCTACTTTAAAAATATCTCTTCAGGTGAAGTCCTCAGCTCTCCTTGATTTCATCAAGAGTTCAGCTTTGCTCCTGCACTGATATTCTGCAGAATTTGTAGAAGTGCCTAACTGGTCTTCAGGTACCTTTTTAACTTGAGAAATGCTGCCCTGCCAGAAGCAGGGGATCGGGCCATCCAGCAGGGATTGGCTGCATCCTAAGGAACAGGTGGGTCTTTCCAAAGCTGCTGTGTCAGCAGGGCTGAGGATTGAGCTAGAAGGATGGAAATGAGCAGGTTCTTGACAGAGAGCTGTAGCCTGGAGTACTGTCAGGTGTAGCGGTGCTTCTACAGGAGCGCAGGAAAAGGTGCTCACTAGCATTTACATTTTTCCTTCTCTGTTGGTCTGAGCATCTTTGCATCATTTACAGCAAGAGCTGGAGTGCCTACTGGTGCACTGACTTGAATAGAGAGCAATCGAAGAAATCTGCAAGGATTTCTGAAACAACTGCCTTGAAGGAGGGCAAAACACCAAAAGAGGCAAACTGTGCCCCATGGTGAGTTCAAGTGAAGCATGTTGAGGTGCAGCAGGCAATGCTGAAGGATCATACTGCAGTTAGGAGAAGGACTCTCTCTTGCATCATGTAATGCTGCGGTCCTTATCCAGTTTCTACAACCCAGTCTGAGGAACACGGAGAAGCACCATACCTCTTTGCCAGCTGTGGACCTGATTCTTTGCTCCCATTTATATCTCCAGCTTGTTGGACATTGCTTTGGGAAAAAAGCAATCTCCATGATCATCCATGAGTTTAACTCACCATGGCTAGCTATTACTATCATCTAGGCCCTCCACGTCTACTGCCTTTCTTGATTATTGTGGAAATCAGGTCCTGTGTTAGACATGATGTTAATCTGTCTCTTCATTGTCCAAGCTTACACACATAACTTAGTACCCGTGGTCTCTTCTATATAATGATACCAAGAAATGGCTTTTCCTAGCTAACCTCACAGCAAAAATAGTCATCATGGTCCAGGACTGTCTCAAGGCATGGACTTACATTTTCCCAGCATTACACCACTGTTAAGAAAGGTTCCTGAAATCTATCAGCCAATCTAGAGGTGGTGAAACATTCTGAATAATTAAAGTTTCCATTTCTTATATGACCAAAGCCCACATCCTCTGTGAAAGGCATAGAGGAGTTTTTCATATTTTGGAACACCTGTTTGCATTTCAACGCAGCAACCCAAGCACAAATCACATGTGTATGGTTGTGTCAGATGTCCTGAGCAAGGCAGCAGGGAGGTGACTTCCTGGAGAGGCTGGGTGCTGCCATATGGCTGTGTCCCCCTGCTCAGCTGCCATCTGCTCAGGACAGCACAGCCCTCACAGAGCCCCAGGGCTGGCACTGCCACAATTCATAGCATAGCACCCTCACCATCTACATCTTTTTAGCTGCAGGCTGCCCATTAGCCACTGAGAAAGAAATCTTATTTTCCTCCTAAAATTTCACCCTGAAAGGTCTCTTCTCATGACACTTTCCACAAAACCACAGCCCACACTCACTTATGGCTGAGCTGCTGCAGCACCAATACCGCTCCTCGCTGCTTATGACACAGTCTATTCTTCTTTTAAACTTCTCCAGTCAAATGGCACCCTTTTTTCTTTTGCTTTCTGTTCATACATTACCCAGCAGAGTTATGTTCTGTAGTAGAGCAGGAATGGTGCACAAGCTGTGTGGTAATGAGAACAGCATTATTAATTTTTATAGGGAGGTTCTTTTTCATTTTGTGGTAAGGCAGCGAGAGCAGCTGCAGCTATGAGTTCCTTTGTGTCTCTGTGCTAAGTTGCTTGTGACTGAGATTAGTTGATGTGTTACATGTGCCCTTTAACAGGAAGAAGAATCCCCCCCCCCCCCCAAACTGTGTTGGCATAGCAGAAATTCTCCACGGTGCCTTCTTGCTTCTCGATCACCTGGACTCCAGCAAGAAATCAGGTTCCCTCAGAAAACGGGGGCAGGAGGGATTATCTTACAGGGAATGCAGAAAGCAGGTCCGCTGCAAAAAACACATGGCTTTTTTTCTGATCGCCACTGCATCACCTGATGCAGACACGGTGCTGCTGCCTGAGGAGTGATACCTGTCTCAATTTCAGCGCTGCTCTCTGGGCCTTTCCCAGACCCTTGGCCTGGGTGCCTGCATTTGGAGGGCCTGTTCTGCACTGGATCTCAGAGCCATTGGCTTTAAGAGTTTGTTTGTGCATTTTGACTATAGGAGCTCATTACGTGAGCCGATTAAAGCCTAGATCCTCAAAGGTGTTTAGGCACCTAAATCTGGCCAAGCCTATTTGATCCCAGTGGGGTTAGGTACCCCCGTGTTTTTAAGGAGCTAGGTGTAGTGTCCTGGTTTTGGAGGAGGAGGAGGCTAGGAGCAAGAGGCATTTTGCTGTATAATGTGCATAAAAAGACTAAATACTGGAAACCAAGGATGTTAGATCCTGAATTACAGATCTGAAGGTTATAGAACCAATAAAGAATAAATAGCGGAAAGAAAATTAATGTCTCCCATGTCTTCCAGCTTCTCAAAACATACTGAGGCACATCACACACTTTCCAACACTCACATGCCTTTTCCTTCTGTCTTATTTGTTCCTTTCCCTCACTGCTAGTCTGCCACTGACCATCAGCCCCTTCAGGCAAGGACTGCGCTCTCCTTTGTGTCCACAAAGTGTCTGGCAGACCCTGGGCAATAAGAACAGGCCTTTCAAAACCGGCCAGGCAGTGCAAGGATTTACGCTGCTCTGAAGCCCCGCACAATAGGAAGAGCACAGTATGTTGACTCTTTGGTATTTGTTATTGTTGGTCTTCTGCGCTGGTAAACTGGTCTCAGCTCCTTTTCCTGGTGACTGCTGTGGAATAATCCTGCTTCAGTTGTGTTAGGCCCTGATGAATATCTGAATTTCAGTGGGACAGCTGTGGCTGTGTCTGGGCACGACTCCTACCCCAGGGTTAATTTCTTCATGTAAGAATGAGGCCGCTTTCCAGACACAGCCACATGTTAGAAAACCACTTCTCTTGTCAGGAAGGAGCTGAGCATATGGTGGTGGTTTGTCCCAGGGACCCCTTCACTGTGATCGATCAGAGGGCTGCTGGTGCAGGCTGTTGAAGGACACAGAGCGGTGCGGGATTGCGCTGGGAGCCCTCGCTCGGCTGCATGGCTGGACACCCACACAGGCTCCCCATGAACCACCCTGACAAAGCTCAGTGGTGAAGAGGATGCACGTCATACCTCTGGCTGACGTAAGTATGTGCTGGTGCTTATCTTCTATGAAAACAAACGAATAGCAATACCTGTGGCTGCAGCCTCTGTGTGTGCGTGGAGGTGATGTCTGCAAGCAGAAGCAACAGCTCCCAGCTCCCTTTCGTCCCCTTGCCAGGCCGTGTCAGACCGAAAACAGCCTCTGCCCCTCCACTACAAGAAAACAAGGCGGTGCCCACGGAGCCCGTTGGAGAGCCGGAGGAAGGACTGATTAAAGACGTGAGCAAGGAAGCTCTCTCTGCTCGCCAGGCGTCCCTGGCAGGGGTGCCGGCGGGACACCTGCTCGTGAATCCCGCAGCAGCAGCCGCCTTCCCTGGACCTCCAGAGACACGGGGAGAATTTCCTCTTCAGCTATTTTCAGGCAGCATCTGCATCTCTCACCAGCCATGGATGCCATGAGGCATAGTGCCAAAAAATCAGCAGCTTGGCAGCTTCTCTACATGGACTCAAGAAAAATATTCTGGATTATCTGTACCATCTGCCTCTCACAGGTGTTCATCTGGGAGGAGGGGGGAGGAGAAGGGCACCTGAGGGCATCAGAATCGAACGGAAAGTGTTTTATAGGGCAATACTCATTGTAGCAGCTGGTGCTGATGGAGGAGGAAGAAGGAGGAACAGATACTGATTCCTATCTTGGAAAGCTTAATGAAGTTTGCTGTGCAGTTTCACTGAAACTGGGCAAATCTCTGGAGTCCATACCCCTTGGGCTGCCAGGAGGACAGGGGAAGTTCAGGGTAAGAATCCCCAGGGTTATGTACTGGGGAAGGAAGCAATTTTCTGCGTAAGTTTGAAGAGGAACTATGTGGTATGTGCCTTGTTTGTAAGTGGAAGTTCGGAGTAAGCATCCACAGGCCGTGGGCTTGGGGTTTTTGTCGGCGATGGCAAAGTACTGCTATCTCTCAGCAGACACCACAAAGGTCTCACCCTCCCTTACTTACTCATGGTTAATCATTAATATTTTCCTGAAAGTGGAACTCTGCTGGTTCTCACAGAACTACAAAGCCACATTGATAAACAAAGATCTTATTTGTGAGAAGACGAAACCCTGATGCCAGTGAATGGTTTGCTTTCCACTGCGCTACAGAAGAGTTGTTTCCTGCCCCTCCCATGAAAAGCATTTGCTCCGGTGGTCCTGGCACGCTGCACACCTACAGAGACCACGGGGGCCACCGGCACCGCCTGGCCTCTGGGGACAGCTGTGGGTCAGCCAGAAGCTGGAGCTGCTACCTTGGTGCCTACCGCCCACTGAAGGAGAGCAACCGGCCTGTCTTACAGCTGTTTTTTTATCCATCACAAGGGGGTGATTTGTCTCCACACTGGAGCAGGGAAACTGAGGCAGGAGGGTATTTCTACTGTTTGGAGACAACCTTGGACCGGCACTAGGTAGATCTGGCCCACATCTTGCCTGGCAAGTGCTCCTGCTGTCATCCTTGCTGTGCATCTTAGAGAAGTCATGGAAGAACTGGGTAAGGCCGTCGCCACTCCTTGCTCTGCCCCCTGTGTGACCACTGGTGTGACACCGCCTCTGAAGCCTGCAGAAGAGGTAGGAACAACTGGGCTTCCCCAAGCTGCACCTCCACTCCCGTTACCTTCAGAAGCGTTCATGGGAATGGACCAGCTTTGCAGCTACTTTTTGAGACATAATGCTGCACAAGCCACAGAAGAGTTGCACAGAGAGGAAAAAAATAAAACCACTCTCAGCTCCTCATCTGCAGGCTGCTGCTACACAAGAAGGCAGTGCAGAGCTGGTGTGAGGAAAGAGATTGTTGTTTCATGTGGTTTCCAGATAACCACCGATACCTTACATGATTGCAGCTGACCTTGTGATACCATATTACTACTTGCATTTTCTTTAAAACTACAAAAAGCTGCATTGCCTAATGCAAATGAGACTTATGGTGGAGAAACAAGCTCACAGCACCTCCAGTAGTGAGGCTGATGACTAGTGTATCACCTTCCAGCCACAGCTCTCCTGTTGTGTCCACCATCACCTGGAGCACACACTGTCTATGCCATTTGACTGAAAAATACGGCCCTTCATCATGAGCCACGCAGTTTTCTCATCCCCCAGCCTGAATCACTGGGCTTTCTTTTCCTTCATCTGTGGAGCTACACACAGTAATTTGCAACACTCCTGCTACCACGCAGGCTCTCGGGAGGTGTGTGATGCCCACCTTTCTGGTGGTTCCCTACCACCAGGCTTTAGACCTAACTGCAAGTTAGAGCTTCTCCAGCAGTGGCACCTCAAACAAACCTGAGTCCTGATCCAAGCAATTTTAATTGGATATGCATGGGAATAAAGAAAAATAATAAGAAGAAAGGTATCTTTGCTCTTTCCAGCTAGACCAGGAAACCCCTGACTGAGCTCAGGGAGGCTTACAAAGTACTCTTGGTATATCAGCTATCCATATTGCATAGGGCTCCAACAAGTTCTGGCTTTATTCATTATACTAAACAACATCATTGTTTATTTCCTAGTGTGGATTTTCTATTTTTATCACTACATTTCTACCCTCAAGTGCAGAATAAAACACTCGCCAGGTGCTAATGGCTGTTTATTGGGAATGTAAAAAGTGGGGAAATTGAGACTCAGAAATAAAATTGTAATTGCTTATATAGATAGGACAGGGCACAAGATATTCTCAGTTGCCTATGAGTACTGCTTGTATGTCTTATGATCTGTATAAAGTTTTATAAAGTCATTAATGTCTTTGGGCACCTTGTCATTTTTAACGTTAACTTTTTGTGTCACTTGGTTTTGGGATGAAGGAGAGAGAGCAAACACTGTATTAGTCCCTGTGAAAAGTGCCAGACTGACAGCCTTGAAAACAAGTATTTAATGCATCTCTGTGTCAAGTGGTACAGAGGCAGAAAAACCCACCCAAGGTGTACTGAGAAGAGCTGCACAAGACTTCTTGCCTATGGGAAGAGCGAGCTACCTGAATGCTCCCCTGGTCTTGCCTGCTTCAGATGCTGGAGAGGGTCCTAGTGTAACATAGGAGAGCCTATCCCAGTTGCAGCATGGACCTGTGCTGGCTACTGCAAACATCCCAAGACCGTATAAGCTACAGTCCTGGCTGACTCCCCAGACATTTGTATTAATACCTTGTGTCCTCAGGTATTTTATGATAAGCTGTACCTGATCTCCAGGAGCACCTGTAATTTCAGTTGCTGCAGAGCTGAATTTTACAGTTTTACAAATACATTTTATAAATGAGATTTGCCCTGTATTACGTTTGCATATATATCAGACAACAAATTTCATAGCTGCAGTGCTGGTCATTAGCAGATGTCTCCCCAAGGTTCTAGGGTCACCACATAATATATCAGACTCATTGGGCTGATTTCAATCCCAGGGGAAAAAATAAAAGAGAAAAAGAAAATGGCAACATAACCTTAATTAATAATGAATTTGAAGACCAAAATGTAATTATTGCCAGTCAACAGATGTTGTGGAAAAGAGGTCAAACAAGCTGAATGTATTATTATCTATGTAGTTATTTTTACCAGTTGATATGTCTGACAGTACTTCATGCCATTTTGTTTAAATTTAGCCTATACCATTTCCACATGCCTACAGTGGACTGGGAAACACACTACTAAGCTTTCAAAAAGTAATAGTAACTGTATGACATGGTATTGGAGGGGGCTTCTATCAGATTTCTGTAAGTATTAACATTAGGACCAAGGGCATTCAACATCTCCAGTTCCCTGGAAATGAATATAAAAACACTGCTAACAAAATTTGCAGGTGACATAAAGACAATGATGAGGACAGAGCACTATAAAAACTTTCAAGGAGCTTAACAATCCTGGATCATTCTAACAAAATGTGGTTTTACACAGTGAAATGTAAAGTAATTAATTTAGCAGCGTGGAATCAAGCCAAAGTTACAGACTTCATCCTGTTGAAGAATGGATTTGAAAAAGATTATAGCAGAAAAAGCAGTTCAACATGGACTCCAAAGGTGATTCTGTGATAAAACGTGAGCACTCTTACCCTGGGACTGCTGAATTGATGATTAGTGAGTAGAGCTAAGGAAGTGATTTTACTGACTAGAACACTGGGGCAAGTTATATTGGAATACAACATCTGGGTTTGGTGTCCACATGTTTAAAGAATACTTGAAACAGGAAAGAGCCTACAAAAGGAGAGAAGTCTTTGCATCAAGAGATGCAAGAGCTTAGTGCTTTAGCTTATCAAAAAAGCATATTGAATGGACTGAATTACAGCACAGAATTACCTTTGTTATAGGCAGAAAATAGAAGGGATCCCCAGACTAGTGGAGAAAACTGTAGCAAGGACTAAACGCTGGAAACTAAGGGCAGGCAAATTCAAATTAGAAAATAGAGTTTTCTGGTTTTTTATTTTATTTAGTAAAGGTGATCAGCCCCTGGACCACATGACCAAAGGAACAAGTCATTCTCTATCTCATGGCATCCTCAAATCAGGCTGTGCCTTAGCTAAATGCAAATTGTTGGCTTTATTACAGACATAACTGCAAGGAATTTAATGCCCTGCAATGCATGGGAGGCTATACCAGATATCTAACGATCCCTTTTCACCTTAACCTCTGTGCATCAATTAATAAAAGGAATGAATTCTGGTACTACAGAGAGATATTGCCAACTGGGAGAGGGTGGACTGGTGCTTTTGGCATCCAGAGTGGAGTGGAGGGTGCTTCTAACAAGCAGAGCTTGTTACTTCAGTTATAACTTTAATAATCGTGTTAGAGGGCAAGAAATTAATTTCTTTTTTGGAGATTCCCATTGCTAAAGTCTTTCCTATCAGCAGGCCCAGAAAACAAAAATTTTTTATGTTCTTTCCTCAAAGTTTATGTTTTCAAGCAAGTGAAGCAAATCACCTGGAGGTTCCTGTTATTATCTATGATAAACAGTTAATACTAACCCCAGTCTGAAGACCCTTGAAATTAAGGAGAGTCTCCACAGAGTTTTTTCAGTGGAAGTTTTATCAAGTTCACTGACATTCACACAGTTATTATGCAGTTTTCTGGTATATATATCCAGTCAGTAGAATAGACTTCAGCTACACCAGCGTAGATCTGGAGGCACACCCGGGAAGTCCATCTGCATTGGTTCAAATTCTGTGCTCTGTAGACTGTTTTTTTCTCCACAAACCACAAAGAAGCTTCTTAAAATTACATAAAAGGTTTGGTTACCCATTTCTGGAGCAAATTCTATTTTGCCAAGAGTGAGGTTATTCCAGTACCTTATCCACAAGTATGAGAGTGTTGACTTTCATCATAAGGTTCAGTTTCACAATATCAGTACCAAATAATTTTGGTTTTGAACTTCTCTGTTTCCCCCAAAAGCAAGGGACAATATTCTGGAAGACCTGAAGGGAATTCATCCCAATAGTTTTCATTTAACTCCTACAATAAAAATGCCCTTTTCTGAAATGTTCATTTTTATCTGTCATACCTGCCTCTCTGCTTTATCAAACCTCCTTGAAAACTTGGCCTTTGGGTGTACTTGAAAAAAATGTGTTTAAGCAAAGTAAAGATCTTGGATGTGGAATGTTAGAGCCAGCTCTGCTTCTGCTGATTTCACTGGGAACTGTAAGTCAAATTTTCTCACACAATATCAATAAGATTTTTTTTTTATCTTAAGTAGCACCAATACTGAATACCGTACATTAAATCAGTTAGGAAATATATAAGAAGGTCTCTATTCTTCAGCAGTTGTCATCTATTACCTGACTGGTTTTATTATACTGTTCTTGCCCATAGCTGATGTGTAAAAAGATGCGTTCTGTGTATGTTGTTCCAGAATAGTGCTGGTTCATACCTACCTTACCTACCTCTCTTAGGCAGCATAGCATCATATATTATTATTGTTAATAATAATCATAATAAGAATGATGATAATAATAATAACGTTAATAATAATATTTTATATAGTCCACAGGCAGAAGAATATGTACCAGTATTAAGATGAAGAAGGGATTTATCTAACAGGAGGTTAACTAAAGAGAAGATGGGAATAGGTGGATCCAGGGCACTTCTAGACTGTATATTATAATGGAGTCTCAGGTAAAAATGTTTTATTTATTTAACTGGTTTATGAAATTATACATACATATAGATACATAATAAACATGGAAACCTTGCCCATTCAGAAAGCCTGGCACTATATATTTTATTTTGTAATTAAGAAAACCCTGTGATATTGCTATGTTCACGTCTGTTCTAAGTAGGCCAGCTATGTTTTTGCTCTCTCTCTCAAAAAAAGAAAGACCTATAGAAATGCATCACTAGTGCACTAACTCCTATTGCGAATAGTTTCTTATCTGGGAATGACAAATTGTCAGTAGAAAGTAGATATTTGGGGGGGGGGGGGGTAGGAAACATAAAGATGAAGCAGAAACGAAGAAGAGTCCACAAATTGGGAAGCTCATCACAAATTAGAAAACCTGTGATGAGTTCTCTGTCCTGCCACTGATACCTCTGTGCCTTGAGGCCACACAGAGAATGTCTCTTTAGTGTCTCTGGTCCCTCTCCAGTAGTTCTTCACCCCACAGCCATGTTGTGAATCTCTCAGATCTGATTGTAATGAGGAACCACATTGAGAGCGAGCTGAGTTAGAGATGAGAGACAGCAGGATAATATCTGCTTTATTAGGGGACAGATACCGCCTTGAAAAGCCAGGACGTGGATTCCTGCCGTTAGGATATGAACAGAAGGATTATTAAATGAATGGGTGTCATAACAGAAATAATAACACTGACCTCTAGTTTTCATCAGTCTTAATGTTGTTCCCTCATTATAACAAACTATTTACCCTTTGGCCTCATTTTATGCACATGGGAATCAGATTATTGCCTCATAAAACAAAGGAGCAGTGAGATTATCACTTAAGTAATGGCCCCAAACATACTGTTAGCACAGTGTCACGGACCGTTGCTGTACAGCAGAGTGGTGTAACTCCTTTCATCAGGGCACAGTCCCAGTAACATGGGCAGTGGAGCAGGTAGAAATGTCACAGGGTGAGCGAGCACAGCTTCCCATTCACCTCAGACCAGTCAATCCCCAGAATTGTATCCCTGCAACTTGTTAAGCCTCAGAAAGTTCATACCCATGTAGAAGTGATAGCCGCTGCCTCTGTGCCAAATTGCTTTATCAGTTTTAGATAGCCAATTCCCCCTGCCCCCCTCCCCACACCAGTATTTGCCGATAAAATGTTTGCACACTGTTACATGGGGAAATACAGAGCACTTGGTGGGGGGGGAAGGGAAAAAAGAGCCCTTGATAATTTAAGAGCTGGCATTTCAGAACGAGAATGTCAAGCAGTTTTGGATCTTGTTGACGTTGAACCCTGGGGCTCTTCCTCCCTCCTTCTTTATCTTCATGTTTAAAGCAGGCAGAGTGATCCTATGTTAAGGGCACGTAGTCAAATACCTCTGCTGGGGATTCTTCTGCCTGGCTTCAAGCACTCAGCGGTGACTGAAGTCCGTGGAGACAAGGATCTGTGGATATAATACTGGCATTGTCTACACTTTCATTTCTGCTGTACGCTGGCCCCTCTTCTCTGCATTCATTGTCACTATTACATCTACCTTGGGAGAGAGAGACCATCGTAGGCTGCATATTTATTAATCATTCTTACCTGCTTCTCTTTTTGTTCTTTGCTCTTTCTTTTCTGTATAGGGAGACAGAAAGGCAGTAGCATATCACAGCAGAAGTACTTACACAGCACTTTTTTTATGCACAGCTCTCAAAGTGCTCTACAAAAGCGTAAGCGCTAATATAACAATTATCACCCTTGTTTGTCAAATCAGAGAGGCAAGGCTAAGAAACAAGCCCAAGGGCACACAGCAGGCCAGCGGTACAGGGTGGAAGAGGCCTTACAGCTTCCACACAGCAGGTTGGGGTTTGTGCTATGTGCTTAAGCCGAGTAGCTTGGTGGAAAGGCCTCTCTTGTCCTTAATCAGAGACATTTTGACGCAGAAGACATCCTCTTAAACAGCAATTTGGAGAGCTGCAGCACTGCATGCTTTAGTGGACAAGTCAGTGCAGCACAGTATTATCTGCACTGCAGCAACAGTTACTTTCATCTTGGGACTCTGCAAAACTCCCTCCCAGCCACTGCTTCCCGCAGAGATTACTAGGCTGGCTGGGCAAGCAGGCTGCAAAGGGTCCATAGGGATCAGGAAATGAATGTATGCACCAGGGGGGTGAGAAGAGGTGACTAAACCCCTGATTATTAGCAGCTACCTCTAAACACCCTCCCTCCCAAAGGCAGGTCTGACCCCCCTGGGTAGGCAGAGCTTTCCGTGATTACACAGAGGCAGCAGCACAATTTTGATTTCCCTGGAAGCAGTGGTGTCTACATAATATCACACTGCTGATTTTTACATCTCAGTCTCAGCTTTGTTTACCTTCTCAGAACAGTTATAAAAATAAAATCCAGATTATTTTTTTTAAGTGCTGATGAGGATAGGAGTCTGGATGTCTCAGGGTTTAGGTAATAGGAGAGAAAGTCTTTGGCTTGAAGTCACCCATTCAGCTGTGGTCAAGTCAGCTGTGTGTTAGTATTTATATTGTCTGCTATCCCAAGTACCGAGAAGTTGGTGGTCTTATTCTGATGTGTTGCTCAAAAGGAATATTTTACTTGCAATGTGAAGAGGATTTACTAGCAACAAGGCTGAGGAGTACATGAGTATGGAAAACTAAGCAGACCTGAAACTTCTGGGCTGTGCTAGGATTTCAGTAAACTGGAAGATGCTATGGATAATGCTGACCATGCTGCACATTTCTTGCAGGTAACGGATCTAGGGAAAAGTCTTCAGTTCAATCAATCCAGTACCTTCTCAGAGTGGTATCATCCCTTTAAAAGAGGCTAAACATTAGTATTGGTTTCCTTTGATAACTGAAAGTTTCAATAGATTCAAGATTTAACCAACTCCTTTTCGGCTCACACCAGCATATGAACTCTATGTAATTTTGTATATTATTATCTCCACTGAAAATATCCGGTGGTTTCTTTTTTCCCTCCTGGTGTAAGTACAATATCTATGACACAGTACTTGCAGCCACTGTCAAGGCCTTGGACAGTTGTGGGGGGAAATGCAAATTAGAAGTGGATTTGAAAAAAAAATAAATCCCTTCCTTAATGGTACCTTTGTAACTGATTGGATTTGGTAATGGACTTGCAAATGAAGTTTAAACATTAATCTAAGAGCTCAATTAGGTAAGGTATTATGGTGCAGCAGAGATTTTCTCCATTCCCCAAGCAAGTGAAAAAAACCTTGGAAACGAAGACAAAATCAGCTTCTCCTCTTTCTTGCCTTTTGAGAGGTTTAACAGAGGTTGTTACTGAATTAATGAAATACTATTGATTCATCTATCCTTTCTAATAAGTTAAGTGGAAGGGATATCCCTTCCCTTTCCTGCAGTAGTTTCATGCTGCAACTGGCGACACCACTGAACCCCCATAGACCTGAAAATCCCCCAGCAAATCAGTCCTCTCTGAAGGTCCGCTGACTGGAGATACCTTAACAAGCCATCTGACTTTTTTGAATAAACTCTTAAGATTTCACTTTGCACTGGGAGTCATAAAGTGCACTTTTCAGTATGACCAAGATACTGGACCCCATAGTGTTTGCTCACAAAGGTGCAAACTCAAAGTTGCACTTAACCGTATGTTTAAATGGGAAATAAACATACTATTAAGGTTGAGTGTGTGCTTAAGTACTGCTCTCAATATAAATGTTTTCCTGAATCCGAAATAGCAGCAAAAAGTAATTCCTTCCACTGCCGGCCTTCCAGGTTGGAATGCCATAACCTACATTATGCAGCAGGTCAGAGGGGATGGTTGGCTGTAGTCATCCTGTTTGGACCTCCAGCCTGTGAATAGGACACATCATTGACCAAATACCAACTTTCCAACTGGATTATGTCCAGCACAAGCGAGCAGTGTTTAGAATTATAAGAAGGAAATCAAGACAAGTGGGGTAATTAAACACAGGGGAGATTTTTTCCATTCGCAAGCCCCAGCTATCAATGTTTTGGATAACTTGTTCTATTAAAAAGCTATCTTGCTACAATGTATTTGAACAATCCTTTATTCTGCTCATTCTATTAAGGTTATTCTAAAATTATTCCACTGAGTATTGCCAGCAGCTTTGAGACCTTTAGCACACAGCATTAAGTAGAAATGAATAAAGACTTGGCTAAAATAACACATGGCAACTCACTTAAAAGGCACTGTCAAGACATTTTATACACTTTCCTTTTACTCTGCTTTGTTTATAATATTCCTCTGAGAAGCCTGAAAATACTTGATTCTTCTCACTGGCATTTGGTCCCTTACACTGTGCAAATAGAAGTTGTCTTCAATGGCAGCGCGAGTGAGCCTGGCTCTTCCCTCTTAAGAGTCTCAGCCTGCACAGTCTGCTGCTCTGCTGGACCATCTTCATTGTGCACCAGCAGCAGAGGTGTCCCAATAATTGCTCCTATGTAGCCATGTGATGAAGGGAGCATCTGAAATGCAGAATTGGTAGTCCGTATAAGCTAATGACTGAGAGACTTTAAAATACAAATTCTTGGAGAGTAACACCTAATATTTGCATTCAGGCATAAAAATGTCCTCACAGTACCCGAACCCAGGAGACGCCGAGTTTGTTAGAGAATTCAGCTGTCCGCTGCAGTTTCCTACCACAAAAGCCATGTTCAGTGAAAGACACTCATCCCGCATGTACCTAGTGATGCCTTACAAGAAAAGATGTCCTTCAGCTACTGCAGGAAGGACAACCTGAGCAGGAGGACCACTCTGCTGGCTGGGACCGTGTATCAGTTGAATGGCAGCACCGATGACGCCTCAGGTATAGAAGCCTCATAGCATCAGTTGAGCTTATGTAGTGGGGTGAGCGCTGAGCAACGCAGTATAGCCACCCAAACCACCTCCTTCAGATGTGGGCTGACAGCCTCAGCTGCACCACTTCGTGCGAGCTAGAAGCCTTTGCTGGGTAGTGCTTTGAAGCCGGGAATTGCTCACCTCTTCCCGCATCTTCTTGCACTCTGGTGCTTTTGCAACACATTCATCACAGCTCCTCCCTCCCCCTCTCACTGTCATTTGGCTGCCTCAGGAGCAGCAGGAATGTGGAGCCAAGTGACGACTTACTGATTCAGTTCTCTCTGAGGTACCAGCAGCGCTCTGCCAGCTTTAATTACATGAAAAAATTCGTTTAGAAATGGGGGGGCTTTTTATAAGCCCTAAGGTCAGATTCTTTTCTCATCTATGCTGGCATCAATCAGGAGGATGTCAACAAGAGCCAGTAAGATCTGGTTTAAAGTACAGTCTTAATTCCTTTCCAAGTCTCCTAACAGAGTGTAGATGCCACTACAGAACTGTTGCCTGTCAGCAGCCAAACAAAGCCATGCTGGAAGTAGTTGCCAGGACCATCTATTAAAACAACTGCTTCCATCAGTCCAAGGGCTACCGCCTCTCCCACCATCCTCTTTACTGTTTCTTCACTGCCTCCTCACCCAGACCGGGAACCATCCAAAGTGACAGTTGTTGGTGACAGTACCTATCTCCATGAGAAAAATATTAAACTTCAACCCAGGAACATCTCAGGGAGCAAAACTGGAATTTCTTGAATTCAGGAAGAAAAAACATCCTGGGCAACTAAGGTTTCACACTACGATGAGGTGGGGGTTGGGGGATTTCCATCACACTTCACAGATCTGCTGAAAGCAAGGCTCCCTGCCAGTGTTACTTCATCTGCCTTTAAGGAGAAGGGTGACAGCTGTTTAATAGCACTTTGTAACACTTCCTGAGAGCTTATGACAAAATGGGAAGTGGAAATTAGACTTTTTTCCTGAAGATCATTGCCACTACTTTACCCACCAATTCTCTCTAATGAATTGTGTGATACAGCCCCAAGAGACCTTGCCTGAAGAACAGTTCTCCCAAAGAAAGCTACTGTGAAAGCCCTTTTTGACAGTTTTTTCCAGATTTGACAATTTCTTTGGCATGAGACCCCCTCCCTCACCCTCTCACAAACCCATGCATGACTACTGCTCACTCTCTACGTTGCTTTCACCATCCTCCCACGAGAAAAATTAAAATCCTCTGTGCAAAGATCTCTCTGGAGGTATTGTACCTCAAACACAGTCCTACTAAGATGAATATTCAGGGGAAGCCTGAAGTACTTTTGCAATCTTTGTCCCTCAGTTGCATTTTGAAGTGCTCGTTGAATCTGACCTGTAACAGGTAACAGATATCCAAAGAGAAAAATCCCCTGCTTCACTGGGGCTCTGGGTTCTCAAAGTACCTCAGCCCTTGTCTTGAGGTGATACAAATTTCCACTTTGATGTACTTAAAATGATTTGGCCCTACCAGGGTCTTGTCCTTTATGTTTCCTTTAAATTAGCCTCGTGCCAGCTCTTTCCCTCAGAAACAGAGCCTGGGCTCTTGCTTGCCCCAGCAAACAGCCACCCACGAGGTGGGAGGTGGTGCCCATCCCTTGAGCCATTGTAGAAGGGAGGTAGCATGACTGGCAAGTCAGATACTTCAACTGAGGTATTAGAGAGCAGCTGATGCATGGTACCTTGCTAGTGGGATCATACGTGTCTGAGCACTTCTCTATTTATGGGGGCCTTTTGAGACAATGTAGTTGAGATTTATTTTAGCATATTTGATTCAGGACATACTTATGGACTTGAATTTTGTCTCCATACCTGTATTGTTTATGTGAGTGTGCATGTGTGTATTTTTATACGTGTATATATATATATATTGTAGGCATGTTGCTTTGGTTGGCTGCTCTTCAGATTCAGGACATGAAAAATCAACAGTTTCATAATTCACTGCTAACATTCACAGACCTTTCCAGCCTCCTAAACCATAACTGCTCTTTATGTTTTTTAAGATCAGATGACAAGGACCACTGCTTCGTAACGGTGCCTCATAACAGTGAGTATTGAAGTTGGACATCACATTAGACTGCAAAACTGCAGCCAATAATCATGGCTCAAAGCATATCTCTGACATAAGCATAAATATTGCTCATTAAATATTATGGGAGAGGAATATAAAAATCTTACTTGTTCTTTCATTGAAGCAGTACACAGCACTGCCAAAGCACCTGCTACAAACAGCTTTGTAAATCTTTCTATAAGGTGTGGCATTCAGCATTGAAAAATTAGTTTTTCATCATGTTCATCTACATTTTGAGGGAAGAAATAGGTTCCTGGGGAGCCAAGTCTAAACCTCTCTAGAGGTGCTCAGCCATGGGAACCTCAACACTCTGTTCGAAACCTCAGTAATTCTCCATACAACTGGAAAGCACAGCTGCTTCCAGTAGCCAATGCAGTGATACAAAATGTGATACCTCCATCCTTCCCAGGCAGATCCCCTGCGAAAGTCGGTAAGAATTTGGCATCTGTATCAGCAGCCAGCTTGGCCCTTCAAAACAAGGTATTGGTATGCGGTCTTCAAGTCAGTTGCCAGCAGGGATTTGCTTCTACGGGAGATGTCCGTGAATAAAATTAATAAAATAAATAAATTTAAAAAAAAATCATGCTAGCACTTATGTTAGTTGTATCAGTACATAATCTATGTAGAGACCAAGCCAAAGCTTTAGGATTCGAAATATTCCTATTGGCTGTTGTTAGTTCTCTGGAAGTAAATTAACATATTCAAAACTCTAGTCCAGGCAGGATAAACCATACTTTAGCACTCACTAAGCTGATGAAACTGAAGCCTTGCAGGCAAAGCCAGGCTTCAGTTCAGCATTTGTCTCCATGAAAGAGGGTGGACAGTCATGTGCAGCTCTGCCTGTGCTCCAAGCCAGCCAGACGTGTGGCAGCCAAGTCCTAGTGAAGCATGTGTGTTGGATCCAGCGTTATATGTACTCTTAATTAGTCTTCCATTTCCAGTCTTGCAAGACATCCTTATCCGTATGTGGATTAATTATGCATCACATGGTCCTTTTGCAATCAAGAATATCAGCATTTTGCTGCAGCTACAGAAACACCTTTACATTGGAAGTCTTGTAGGTCAGCATCTTTCCCTACAGCCAAGTTGGAAAGGTGGGGGGAAGGGAGAGGAGAAATAAACTTACAAGAAATGTTTCTTAGATTGAATTTTCCTACTGTGAGCTATGGACTTACACTTAAAATAATTTAGCCAAAAATATCACATAGGTAGCTCACATAGGGTTCCTAAATTTATACTGGCCACATAAAAATGACCAGGTGTAGTAAGGAATGCTAAGCAACTACTATAGCTTCAGTACTCGGCACTTCGGAAAAGCAGGCCACTTGATCTAGGCAGCCAAAAAGGCACGTTGGAAATGGTTTACCTTAATTAGTTCCCCAAAATTACATAGATTATTAGAAAAATAACTAAAGAAGCATTTTTATTCAGGAAGCAAAATATAATGCAGTGTTAAACTATTAAGTGTCATTTGCATGAAACATGGTGTGCACACACAACTCCCTCTGTTTGAACTTTACAGCCTTTCTATAATATACTAGTAATAATTTCCCCCTTGTAATACTCGGTAGGTTTCTCTTGCTTTGGGGGATATTAGGTGAACTCTTTTGTAGGTAAAATGACAACTGCAAATGAATGGTAAGATTGTGTAGCTGAGTGGATAAAATACTTTAAATTATGGCACTATGATAAAGACACCTCTGCAAAGGTTGCAAATCATTTTTCATTTTAAGGTCAGTGTTCATGATTCCACTAACATTTTTCGATAGGTTTAAGAACGAGGTTCATTCTGTTTAAATGTATCACAGGGCTGTATCTGCAGAAAGCTTTCTGTGCCTGCAGAGATTGCTGCTCCTATTCCATAGCAAGGGAAGATACAACCCTCTGTCTGGGATAGCTTCTCAGGAAGTTCTTTAATTTGGCACTAAATATTTTGAATCCAATCCAGATTCTTTTTCCTCCAGCTCAAGTGGTAGGCTCTTTTTCTCTAATCACAGGCCCAACGTGCAGTAATAATGAGGGTCACAAGCTTATACATAAGGAGAGGATATTTTACCTTAGAAAGGTATCTCATGAGCGATTGCTGGATTTAAAATTTGGGAATTTTCATGGAATTTATACAGGAGAATTATGCAAGCACTTAGGGAACTGTAAAATAAATCTCTCTCGAACCCATTACTACAATATTAGGAGATTAGCTTTCCACAGGGCTGTCTGCGCTAGGAAACATAATGTCCATTTTAAAGACTAGCTCAGCTGCAGGACTGCACCAGTAGGCTGTGTGCAAGGGTAGGCAGGGCTTGCTCCTACCATTCTGTCATGCAAACCTGCTCTCACTACTGCTGTGAAACCAATAGTTTTCCTTGTGGCTTAGCTCCATAAAAGCTGATGTTAGTTTTGTCTTGATGAATGCAATCTGAAAGCTGTGATTTCCTCTGCATCCTTAGGGAGAAATGACTTCAGGAAGGTGCTTTGATGAGCTGGGAATTTTTCCCAGATTCTGCCCTCAGTTGACTTCCCAGAGAAGAAAGTAAAAAAAGTGAAAGCAAAAAAAAAAAAAAAGTGTGGTGCCTCCAAGTTCAAGAGGAATTTTTCAGGAAAGCATCCTAACTTCATGAAGTTTGATGTTAACTTGGACTCAGCCTTGCATCAGGCCAAAACGTGTGGCAGAAAGTTTGTGCATGACACCAGATTCTGCTCCTATTGCACCGCGTAACAGCACGGACTTGAATGTCCTTCTCCTGAATTTATAACAAAGAAGAGAGCACAATCCTTTGGTCTTGTGATTTTATGATGGGACTGGTAGTTGATGCTTTGCTGTCTCACTTTTGGAAACAAAGACTTTTCCTCTGGCATGGCATTGCTCCCTCCACGGGTCTCCTAGCAGATATACAGCTAAATTCGGTGCAAGTGTAAGCGGTCACAACCCTTTACACCTCGGCTGAACTGAGGACCCTGCACCAGCAGTGAACCTGCCCCCGTCTATCAGAGCAAAGGTGTTATTTATTGCTGGAAGCATCTTATTCATCGCTGCTAGCACCGTAAATACATATTAAGATCCACCTGCTCCATCACTTCCCAGCAGCCACATCGCCTCTCAAGTCCCCTTTCATTTAGTTTAATTCTCCATCCTAACCTCAACCTCAAAATAAAACTCCCTTTTTCCCTTTGGGAGGGACTTGAGAAGGGCCCTATGGGCACCTCCGCCGCCGTGGTAATTTTGCAGCATTGCTAAATTAAGTCTCCGATTAAAGCCAGTGCGCTGCGAGCTCCCTCTCCTGTCGCTGAGCCGGAGCCGAGCCATGCGGTACAGCTCAGCGCGGCACCGCTCGGCTCGGCTCGGCTCCGCTGGTACCTGCAGGAGGGCAGAAGGATGCTGGGGGCGGCGGGGGGGAAGAGTTTTGAAGGAAGAAAACTCCGGAGAGGAGCGTGGCACTGCCAAGGGAGGTCTCCGTTGAAAAACTGGCACGTTGGAAAGCAAAGCAGCTTTATGTGGTACGCTAGAGCCTTCATGTGCTGGGATGATAAAATTGTCTGGCACAGTATAACACTAGCCTTTGCCAGGACATCACTTATTTTAAACAATTGCATCTTTAAGAAGGAAATAAATGCTAAAATTACAAGAAAATCCCTTGTTCCTTTGCTATCTCTGTATCTTTCCTTGTAATGGTTTAACTCAAAAGGCTTGGGATATAAGAAGGAGAAAACAGAATTTTCCAGAGACTATAAGCCTTGCCCCTGAGGTGTAGAGGAAAAGTAAGTACACGGTAGTGTTGAGAGAGGGCACCAAATGCATTGTAGTCAGAACAATTTTGTCCAGGCTCTCCCCATCTATGTTTTACAGATGCAGCACATCTTTTACACACTGGGAGGATGGGCAGAACCTTGCACAGTATCCACCAGGTGTGAGGGATGGGAGAGTCAGATCCAGAAGCACATTTGATGTGGGTGCTACGGAAGCTCTTCTTCATGCATGGCATCTTGAGAGCATTTTAAGAAGGAATGAGGTTTCCCAAGTGAAAGCTCTGCTGAGAAATCATCACTAGCCAGTGTCGCCAGACAGCAGGCAATCACTGCAGGTCTGCCCTTGGGACTGACGTGGTTTAGAGCCCAATCACGTGGTGAAGCCGAGGAGAACAAGTCCACGAGTTTCCTCTCTTTCTCAGAGGCTGGTTATACTCTGTAAACCAGCTGCTTGATGTGTGTAGCTGTTCCCTTGTTTACACATCAACACTGACTTGGAGGGAGGGGGGAAAGGGAAAAAAGTGAATTCATACCCCTCTTGAACGTGAGCTGAGAGCTGTAGCTAAAATGGAACAAAAGAAGCATCATTTCGGGTGAAAGTGAGCCCAGGCACAGGACAATTCCACCTGTGTCCTTCTGCCACTTCCCACTCCTGGCAGGCCCTGGAAGAGCCTGGAGGATGGTCAAGGGTGGGGAGAAGACATAAGTGTTGACACACAGGGAAGGAAACTGGGGAGAAAGGCTCACCCCTGGAGCTGGCAAGTCATCCATTAAAGCTGTGCATAGGGTACAAGGAGTCAAGAAGCTATTCATTTGAGACTGGAGGTGGGAGTAAAGAATTTAGTACATTACTTGTGGGCTTTTACTAAAGCCTAAGCAGAAGTCTGAGGGAGAGCAACGTCAGTTTGCAGCCCAGCCAGGGAAATCTGGAACAGCTCGGGTGCCACAGCACAGAAGTTTTCCAAAAGATCCTACTTCTGCCCACCCCCTCCCATGTCTAAAATTCATCAAGCCATTCCTAGGGCTCTGCAGACTGTGGAGGACAGTTTGACTTCAAGGCAAGACACATTTGCTCTTCTGAGCAGACACTCTGTGTGTGTGTCCATCTGCAAAGTGTTGTGGGCTGTGAGCTGAGAGATGTACATACGAAGCAGGCAGCAGGAGACCACCGTACAGGCAAAGAACGGAGCTTTACAACTGGTGTAAAGGCTTTAACCCTTCCCAGACCAGGGGACCGGGTGGCACGGTTTAGAACATCCATAGTCTCCACTGGGAAGCTGTGAATGGAGGTGCTGGTGAGCACCCCACAGGCCTTCTCCTCCCCTCCTCCCCAGTATTTCCATGCATGCTGCAAGTGCATCCTGTACACCAGGGGCCAGGAGGGACTGACAGACTAAAATCATCCCCTGCGAGCTGCTTCAAGGCACCTTTATGCCACAAGGCTACTGAAAAGTCTTCATCAGGAGAGCCAGACCCTTCCTCTTAGAACTCTACGTGCAGTAAGCTTGTTGGTTTCAGTCAGACACTTGTGCGACTTGCTACGGTTTCTAAAAGTAAATCAGAGTTTTACTTTTAAAAATAAGTGATGGGGAAGCCTTCCAGCTATCAAAGTGAGGTTTGACTGAAAAACGAAGAAAGAGCCTGGTTGTTCATAGGCAGCCTCAGAAATCCAAGCAGCCGGCACCTCGGCTTCCCCGCCGCCACCCTGCCAGCACTGCCTTGGCACCGCTGCTCGCCCAAAATCGGAGCGGGTGGAGCAGTGTTTGCAGGCTGGAGGGAGTTCCTGAGCTGACACACAGCCAGGTTCACGCTTTGTTCACTGTTGCTCTCACGGTCTGCTACTGAGATTATAACAGGAGCATTTTTAATAACAGGGGGTGGGGTGGGGCAAAAATTTAAGAGAGGCCATTAGATTAAGCAGCAACCCTGGGACAATTTGTAAGTCACAGTTAAGAGAGAGATCTCTGGAAGATCTGCCAAGTTCAAAGGTCTCCATTATTAATGTTCCAGTAGCTGACTTGATGGATTGTCTCTAGGCTGTGTCCCCTTATTCCTTCCACCTTCTCTCCTAAAGACAAATGCTTGAGACAAATCTCTAGATGGAGGGATAGACTCTGTAATAGATTATTTCTTATTACTTAGAAATTGGTTAATAATTTACTAATTCAATTTCAGTGTTTCATCCCCCACTTCAATTAATCTCTAGAATATAAAGTAAATGCTGTTCTTTGTTCTTCCAGTGCTAATGAAGAAAGAAACTAATGAGAAGACCTGGCCTTGATACTTTCCTAAAGAAGATTTAGCTGCATAGGAGTTAATTTTCTTTTTTTTTTTCTCTCTTCTTTTATTTACTTCTACTTCTTAAACACAAAATCCACCCATAAAACTGAAAGCTGTTCAAGCTGGTTATGAGCTTGTTTTACTCTAGTAAAATTCCATTTCTTGGCACAGCGTTACAAAAATCATGCATACCTATACTCTTCCGTTCTGTAGATAAATATTTTATACAGATACTTAATACATACTCAAATAAAACAAGATACAGGAACTTTTGTACAGCGATTCAAATTGCTGTCTACCACTCTGGAATGGTGCTTTAAGATTTAGCAGATGTAGAGAGTGATTTGTTTCTAACAAATTGTATCTGTGGCTCTGTGGCCGTAATGCGTTTCAAAGAGGTTTTTTTTAATCACATCTGTCAGGAATTACACAAGTACAGTCGATCTAGCCTCCTGACACCCCTTCCAGCCCTGTTTCCTGTAATTCTATTACCTTTCGTTTCTTACTTCTGCTGTTTTTTCTTACCCTATCCCCCTGGTCAGCACTCTGAGAAATGTGTTCTGCCCTGCCTGTAAGCACCGTACCCAGGATGCACAGAAGTCTGTGACTGATGCCTGCTTCTCCACCAGTGCACAGGAGCAGGTTAGGAAACCAGTTCAGATTCCAGCCAACAGACTTTTGTTCTTGCAGCATGTTGCGTCACCAGTTATGCCAGGGTTCCGACATAAAAACTTAGGGCACCAAAGGACATATTCTAGTGTTCAGACACTTTCTGCCCAAGTGTAATTTCACACCTTGGGAAGGACAAAAAAAATCTGTCAACGAAACTCCAAACAGCAACATTTCTCTATTTTCACTTACCACAGAGTCCTTTTCCTTAGAACAAAAGCTACAGTAGTAGCGTGCAGTTGAAGTTGATAAGCCTACTTCATGTAATTACCAGTGATACAGGAAGAAAACAGACTTTTTCCCCCCACCTACAAGCTTGCTGAAGCCTGCCTCATTACAGAGTAGTACGTTCAGCCATTTATAGTGGGAAGATCTATAGTGGGAAGAGACCAGAACCCTGTCTGTGCAATGAAAGGGAGTGAAGGTGCTGTTCAGTGTGGGCTCTGCTCTGAGAAATCCCATCAGTCAGGACAGGCCTGCTCACAGCAGGCTGTTGGCACCCCATGGTGTTCATCCCCACGAACAAGAGCTCGGGTCTGTGTCTGAGGGCTGGCAAGCGCTGGCTGGCTGCAAGGCCATACCCAGCTCTGCTACACACGAGCTTTTCGTCTTTGCACAGGGGCAGGAAATTCCCTCTGCATCTTATTCTCTGCTTTGCCCTCGAGCACAAGAGAGGGCAGGGCTTGCTATATGAAGTTTACTTTACAGATTCCTAATTCTATTAAGCAAACACATCTACACACCGCAGAGCAGACCCCCAAATATATTAGAATTGTGAATTGTCCCAGATCTTTGGCAGTAGGGGAGTAAGATTTTCCAAGTGACTGAGTAAACTGATGCCTCCAAAAGCGCTGTAAACTGATCCATTGGGCTTGACTCTGAACTATGCCTATTCCAGCATAAATCTGGAGTAAGCCTGTTGAACTCAATAGAGATAGGCCAAGGCAAAATCAGAATCCCTCTCTTTCCTTTTTTTCTTTTACTATGCTAGCTAATCCCATAGCTGCAACAAAACTGAAAATTCTATATATACAAACTCCATTGGCCAGGCTATCTTATTGTGAAACCTACAGTATATCGCAACCTTATAAAAAATCATTCGAGTGTGACACTGTCCTCTCTCTTGCTTTTCTGATAAGCAGAGAGGAAGAGCTGCCAATAGCACAGAAACTAGAAGACAGGAAAACAATATTTCACAGCAGGGGAAAAAACATGACTGAACGGAGATCATGGCAGCTAAATTAAAGAAACCCACAATACCTGGGTAACACAGCCACAGCACAATCCACGGCTGCAGCAGAGATATTAAGGCAACTAAAGGATTGTCCTGATGGCACTCGTGGAGTTGCAGAAAGCAGCAGCATCTCCACTAACGAGTTCCTTCCAAAAATCTGCTCCTATCCAATGGCTTGGTTTGAAACAGATTAAACTAGTGAAAAGAATCATATTGATTTCATCAGTCAATGCATGAGGCCTGATGACTTTAAATAAAAGGTAAACTGGTGAAATACTATAATGATAAATGAACCCACAGTTTCCCAGACTGCAGATGATTGTACTGCATTGTTTGTCCTGTGTGACACTGTATATTTAGAAGGCTGAGTGTCATCTTTCTACGACATCAACAAAAAATAAATGGGCATCTGCTGAGATTAGCAGATGTTTAAAACAAAAATAATGGCAGAATCTAGAAGTGGCATTAGAAAGGTGTTAGTCCTGTCTCTGCTATTTGAAAAATCTCCAATTTCCTTGCCAACAAATTCCTAGAAAAAATGGTAATATTCCATTTCATTATTAGCCGTTTTTAAAAGATGACTTTTAAAAAAAGATGAATATGCCTTTCATAACAGTCGGTCCCATAAAGACTGACTGTAGTTTGTAGTTTCGATACATAAATTCAGAGATCGAAATGCAAACCTCATTTTTGAGGACACAGCAATTTGTGGGCAAATCTTTAACGAGCAACTGAAAACATTTTTCTCTGTCCTCCTGACTATACCTTGCAGAGGAAGTACTCTTGACATCTGTTGTTCATTGTCTTTTGTTTTTTTCAACCTGTTTGGCAAACAAACCCTTCCAGGGTGTGGTATGATTGCCACCCGAAGTGCCACAGAGCTGTGCAGTTTTACTGACACCTTGAACCGCATTCTGTATGGGAGGCATGTCCTTCTGATCTGCTTTAAGCGTATACACATGACTGGATTCTTACCAGCCATATGTCTGTAGGCTGGTAGATGTCTTACTAAATCAGGGTCTGTAAAAATACTTTTTGACTTGGGGTATTGTTCAAAAAGCCAAGTTAAAACTCTCAAACCAGGAATCAAAATTCTGCAGTTACATTACTGTCTCCTGTTCATATTGTGGTAATGCCTAAAGCTCAGTTATGCTGTAAGAAGGAAAAGTCCTTGTCCAGAGGGCTCCTGTTTTTATCATGCCAACCGACGCAATAGGTAGTGGCCCTCAAACTACAGGCCACTGTGGACCAGTGAGGCTATAGAGCATCTGCTGTTACTGGTCCATTGAGAGAAAGCTGCTTCCATGCCCATTTGCAAGGCATTTAAAGCAGCAGCCTGTAAGCCTGAAAGAAGCAGGAAATAAGGAGAAGGAACTAATGTAGTAGCATTTGCTAAAGAAGTAGTCACCATACCACCTGGAAGGAAGGGGAAGAAGGAACTAATTGTCCATTTTGCCTGCTTGGAGAAGATGGGAGAAAAAAATGTGGCTGACTGGACACATTGGCCAAAATTCAGAAAATCGCTTGCAGGAACTGAAGAAAAGCCATGAACAAGGAAGCGTGTAAAGAAGAAAAAGTGGAAAAGGTAAAAAAGAAGCAGACAATCACAGCCAGACAAGCATGGAGAAAGACAGTGCTTCAGGCTATGGGGAGAGGGAAAGAAAAGGGGGAGAAAAGGTGCAATGAATTCTTTGAGAAAGGTTCACAAACACAGCATCAAAGGAAGGTCCTCCTATTCCAGTTCTAACTCAACAGAAATGTTGAGTAAAAGGATTGGCAGAGCAAGTTCATTACACCATGGGTGAAGTTTCCCAAAGCATGTCTGTGCAACAAAAGAAGTTATTATATTATGTAATGTTACATAATTATATTGGTATAGCTCCTCGTGCGAACAATCTAGAAGTGAATCTTTTTCCAATTTTGACTTATATTGCTCTGGAAAGGGTTTTGGTTGAACTGGAGACAGTTTTTACATTGGGACAGGAGTTCACAGGTAGGGTTATGTCTGTTTAACTGTATCTATAGAGTTGTATTGATGGGAAGGGTGAAATGTGCCTGTGTGGACAAAGCCTGAAAAATCTAGCTGTCCTTCAGGCCATAGACATGACGTTCTTTAGCTTAGCAAGAAGCCACGTTTCAAAGACGTCTGTTATGATTGTACGGGAACAGAACAGAACAACACAAGGTTATTTAACATCAAAAAAAAGTCTTTGACAAGTATTCAGAACTGTTTAGGTTTCCTAGCCTTATGCTTCCATGTAAGCAACCGCTGAAGATGCTACATGGAAGTTTTGCGATCATAAAGGTAAGAAGGGATAATGAGAAAATATTACGTGTAAAGTTTTAGTCCATGCTGTGAACACTTCCGTAACCTTTGGCATAATCTGGGAGTTACCACAGACTATATCGGGAAGAAAAAAATAGACAATGGCATTTAAGAATTCGAAATGAAGGGCTCTCTAATGCTGGAGTTTTTAATAGTATACACCTTTTTGTTCTAACTGTGGACTTTACGTGGGAAACTAAGAATGCTTTATCCCTCAATAAATATGAAAAAATATATGATTCAAGTGTTAAATATAAGTAATGGTTAACAATCAGATGCATATTCTATTCTTTGCTTCTGTGTGCTGGTCAGACAAAAAAGAAGAAAAGAAGTGCTATACCCTGGTTTCTCAAGAATGCAGCATCAGGGATCTGTAAAAGTCTGAGTGATTCTATTGCTTCCTTTTGAAGGGCTCTAATAATAAGGAGGCCTAGGGAGAAAAATTGCAGTTGAAGACCATTGAAGTCTTGAACTGTAGTCAAGCCACAGAGTGAAATTACTGAGCCCTGAACACCTCTCCTGATCCTTCTCTGTTGAGAAGAACCTTTGTTAGATGAGGAGGCAGAGGTTGAAAGATTCAATTGAAATTCTCACTAAATACATTTTCTGAGAAGTTAGGACATGTGGATTTTTTCCCCACGTGGATTTACAAATCCACAGAATTGCAGCAGACAGGGAATCTCTCATTTTTTAGTAAAAAGAATAAACTAGAAGGAGAATATTACCAATTCAGTGTACGAGCAAGCAAAGCAGATTTTCTTGTGCTAACCCATCTGATCCAGAGTGACCCATACTGTGACACTGAGAAATATTTGAAAGGGCAAAAAGAAAGGACTGTAGGTATTATTTATACGGTGTGAAACCGTTTTGTCTTGGATATTAGGAAAATTACTTTGTCCACTTATTGCTGAGTTCTTAAATAGCCCATTCAGTACAATTGACTGACAATTTATATGCCTTATTGCAGAGCCCTGTCTCCACAATGAGTGATTTTGCAGGGTACGTCTTCAGAGCCTATGGACAACCTGTAATATTCTGGTGACCGTATGAAAAATACTGTCCTTTTCATATGAATTTATCAAAGCACCCTACACAGGCAGAGACATATATTATGAGTATACACTATTAGTCAGCCATCCCCAGCAGTCCTCCTCTCTGACTACTCTGTTCCAAGACAGGGACACTCTGAGGTTAAGCTTACACCAGAAAAAGATCTCTTGGGATAGCTGTGGAGGCAAGACAGTTGTACAGGCAAAATGCAACATCAGGAGGTGCAGTCTGCACTGGCAAAACAGTCTTTCAGACTGGCTTTTCCTGGGCTAAGCCTGGCATTATGCCAGCATAGCACCATTTATTACTGTAGTGCAAAGCTTCAGCTACGGATTTGGTCCAGCAGTGGCCATTACCATTGACCATTTAGTGGTAACAAATAAAAAGGAAACACAACTTTAAACGTCAAGTTGGAATCTCCTGCAAGTTAGCAGGAGAAGAGTGGCAAAAATAGCAAATTTGCTGCTGTTTGATGCATTGCCTCCAGGAGTCCTTATGTCTGGGTCATGTTGGCCAACACCTTTCACCTCTCCCAGAGGTTTTGCCAATAGGAATGCCATTGCCCTGGGAGCTTTCCTAGGACAGGACTGATTGGTAACATTCCATCTACTGCTTAATCTGGTATAATCACTCCACTTTCTGAGTTTCTTCAGGACCTGAGTACTGCTGCCAAGAAAAAGTAGTATGTAGAAATGCAGAGCTGATGACGATCAATAAAGCAGCAGTTTCTGTAAACTGAAAAAGAGGCAGGAACAGGAAAACCAGCTGAACTAGGGGAGCATGCAGTGCCAGAAGAGAAAAAATCAAGTAGTCTGGGACACAGCAATCCAGGGAGCCTGTGTGCTGCAGAAACAGAAGAAAAGCAGAGCCAGCTACTGCGAAGCCCAGAGAAAGCACAGAGACTGCTGAGGAGGCAGCATTCTGTAGAATCCGTCAGGCACCAAAAGGAGGCAACAGAAAAGTCTAATGAGTAGCTAGAGGTGAAATCTATATGTGCACCTCTATTTACACTTTCAGTCTAATTCCTGATTAGCATCATTCTCTCCTTTCACAGGAGGGAAAGTGAGGATCAGAAATATGAAGTCACTGCTAAAGACACAGACAGGGAAAGCATCACCTATCTCTCAGTCCTGATCACACTAGCTATAGATCGGGCAAACTGAGAAAGCAGTGAATCATCCTGTCTTCAAGGTAAAGCAATTTTAAGGCTCAACCTGGAAGCAAGGCAGAAACCCCTGGAAATATATCGCATGAAACTTCTTATGATACTGTGAAACTGAATTGATCTGAGCATCTCCGGTTTTTCAGTTACCAAAATGAACCAGACCGTATACCAGGAGAGGCATAAAAGAAGCACGGTAGAGGTACAAGATACGTAAAGTTATACGCAGCTGTACTTCACTGCATAAGCTTTTGGAATTAATTGCCAGCCACTCTTCACCTCTGTGGGCGTTTGGCCAGGACTTATTTAATAAGGCCAAAACATGTAAAAGGTCTCAAGTCTTTCTGCCTACACAACAGCCTCTCGCCAAGGCCTTCGGATGGCTCCCAAGACTAGTCTCAAACAAAACCAAAACCAAGTAGAAAATAGTAGAGGTCTGACAATGAGACCTAGAACTTTTGCTTCCACAACTAAGTCCTCTTTGGCACTGGAATAAAAGGAGAGGAAACAAGTCTTTTTCTGCTTGTAGACCCTTTCATTCTTCTATAAGGAACTGAAAAAAATATAACTCTAAGGACTAAGAGCTGTATTGTGTGAGAAAATTACAGCAAGGAAAGTTGGACTGCATCATTAAGTTATGGCCAGATAGTTGTGAGCAGGAAACTGAAAGGTGAGCCCATAAATTCACTACCCTTATGTCACATAAATGAGCCATTTATGTTTTCTCTGTTACATATTCTCTCATTTGAATGCAGTTCCTTCCTCTTTTGGCCCGATTCAGAGTTTTCCCCTAGCTTTATTCAAATAGCTGTGTCATAAGTCCTGAGCTTATCATAGCTTTTCCTTGCTACCTCACCTTGTATCACAGGGTCATGCAAAAAGGACAAAGTGTGTCATCACAGGCCTGTGTGAGATATCAGCATGTTTCTGGCTTTGCTGCTGTCACTTGCAAGCGTGACATTACCAGCGAGCTGACATCAGGAGAGCCTAACAGATGATCACTTCTCTTTTGCTCCCCACAAAAGGCCTGACGCAAAACTCACTGGAATTGGTGGAAATATAAGGGGCTTTGGCTTAGACCCAAACAGATCAGCCAGGAATAATGCTGAAAATTTATCTGGAACTGAGATGGTACAAAGGGACTAATCCCAGTCACCTTCCTTTAGCAGAAGGCTCAGAGCGATTTGAATTGGCTGGCCTCTGTTGTGAATTAAGCTCAAAGCCCCAAAGACAACTCGATTCTAGTCATCTAGCTTTGCAGCCTCCTCCAAACTCCATCCAGAGGGAGAAGTGAGTAATCCTATTCATTTGCTACACTGAGCTAGCGCCATCGATTAAAAAAGCTTGGGGCACAGGGAAAATGAATAATCTGGGTCAGTTTTCCTCTGCAAGTCCTTCACACAACTTGGCAAAAAAAAAAAAAAAGACAAGAGGAAGCACTGATAAGAAGGAAAGCTTACCCAATACAGTGCGCACACTTTACAGAAAACAAACAGAAGCAGATCAGTGAGGTTTTGTCAAAATTCCCAAGATGGAAAGAGATTAATTAGAGGAGCTAGTTTTCCTGTTTGCTGGAAAATGGTTCATGCTCTACAGTCTTTTGCAGTTCTGTGGTGTCTGTGCAGCGCTGAAAGGACAATCATGAGTGGGAGCAAGGCAAGCTGCAAAAAACGTTTCTGGGCACAGAGGTTAGCTTCTTGGCTCCCTCTCTCTCTCTCGGGCTATGGGTATGGCATGGCTAGCACAAAACAGCAACAGCCCATTGCCCGGTCCTAGTCATGACCCCTACAGGAGGTGAGTCATAAAATGAGAGTTGCCACTGCAACAGCTGCTCAAGCAACATTAGTAAGTGCTTTCAGCAAATGCATTTTTGGGTAGGCTTCAAAGTAAATAGCCACTGCTGCTGGTTATCGCATTGTTACTTTAAACAGGGTTACCAAGGATTGTGTGCTGCAGAAAAGGTCAGTCTACAGATAACCCCCTACCAAGGTTATTAACATAATAAAGGAAAAGTGCATGTGTGATTTTGTAACAATCTTGAAGCTTTCCCTGCTCCTTATTACACAAGTGGAGGGCTTTCATTATTAATATCAGTTGTCTCATTCGACTTTGGTGCAGGTTTCCTGTGATAAAAGGAAAGCGCCAGAGGTTTGTGGTGAAAGTGAAGATTTTCTGGTCTAAAAAAGTTGTTCCACAAAAGTGAAATTTGTGAAGCCTTGTCACCTTGCTTTGTGTCCTCTCCTTTCCTGCATTTGTCACCTGGCATGTATCACCTTACCACCAGCTCCATCCTCTGCAGCCCCACGGGTTAGTTAGAGCACTGACAGTGCAGCTGGTTGCTGTTAAGTATATAGGAGCTGAATTCTGCCCCTTTTTGTCTACGAGGGGAATGAAGTGATCAGACCACCCACCTTTATCTAAATGCCAGTTTTCATGAAATTTATTATGTGACTGCGAGGCTGTTGTCAACAGTGGAGATGTCAAAGCTCCACAGTTACTGGAGGGAAGGATGACCATGGTCACTTCCCAAGTGTCATTCCCACAGATCAAACTAGACAGGTTGGCTCTGCCAGTAAGCTGCTTTTGGAGGACAATCCACCGAGGCCTAATACGTGGTACCACAGGTGATAAAGGCTGAAGAGGAAAAACCCTCCCAAAACCAAAAAACCCCATCCAAAGACCAGGAAGTGTGACACCACAGTGGAATTCCTCCTTTTGTCAGGGTGACTCTCGGTGTCACTGATGACACACTGCGCAGCCTCAGCCACACCGGAGACTGGGCAGCAAGTCTGTGAGGAGCGAAGGTAGTTTGGGGCTTGCCCCAGGTGAAATGAGGTGCTGCTGAGACGCATGCAAAGGTTGAGGGATGAGAATGAGGAGAGAGAAGCAGCAGATGCAGACAGAGGTCCAAGGAAAGAGATGAGAGAGTGACAAAGGGAAAGAGTATCCCTGCACGGGTGTCCCCTCCAGGGGTACCTCTGGCTCAGATTATTATTGGATATAAATGGGGAAAGATCAGCGCCACAACCAGATCCTCGTGGGGAGTCACAGACATGTGATGCTGCTGTCCCACGGAGGAGAGGCTCAGCATCCCCAGGCTCTCCTGCTCACTGCTGGCCCAAACGCCCCTTTTCTTCGGGTCCCAAGTGCCCCTAAAAAAGCCACGGGCATCCACGCCGCGACCCAACCTTTAGGGTTTTGTGCCTGCTCAAGCCTGCGCCCTTGCTAAGGGTCAGGGTCCTCCTGGAACGCTCCTGCTCGGGGGCCGGCCTCGCACCGCCCGTCCCGCCGCGGGCACACACCCGGGTCCCACGGGCGCCCGAAGGAAGCCGCGGGGCCTCGGCAAGGCGTCCCCCGGCTGGACCTGGGCCCGCCGACCCCCCCAAGGCGGTGGGGGGACCCACCGTGTGCCCGTGGGCCGCCGCCCGCTGGGGCCATTTTGGCGCCGGGGCCGGCTGCAGCGCCGCCCCACCGGCGGGAGGGAGCCCCGGGCCCGGCCCCGCGGCGGCTCCGGGGACGGGCAGCGGGGGCTCCGGGAGGAGCTGGCCTCGGCTGCCCCCACCCCCCCCCCCCCCCGCCGGTCGCTACGCAGCGGGGATGTCCAGCTCCGGGATGTCCCGCCGGGCCGGGCCGCCCCCCGTCCCCCGCCGCTCCGGCGGCCTCGGTTTTGTAAGTGAACCCCCGGGACTCCCAAAGCGTCATGTCGTGACAGCGCTCTGTCGAGGCACCAGCCGTGTGCCTGCGGATCACCTCGAGGTCCTCCCGCGGGAGGAAGGATGAAAATACGAACTCCTGTCCATTATCATGATGCGCGGCGGTGACAGTCATTGTATTTTCGGTCACTGAAGACACCGAATAATTCGATAGGCGATCCCTCGATAGGCTGTGGAAACCGGCGGCACCGAGCCAAACCTGCCCCGGCTGAGGCCGGTGGGAACGCTGGTCCCTATTGTCCCTTCGCGAGTGGGTCCCGCACCTCCGGGAAGAGCCGCGGCGGCCCCCCGGGGCGGGGGCTGCCCCTGCGCCCGCGCGTGGGCCGGGGGCGCCGCGCCGGGTGGCTCCGGCCACATCACTTTTCTCCGATGGGTGGACAGGGAGCGAGGCATCGACAGCCACGATTTCGGGGAGAGGAGTAAAGCGCCTCGCGAATACAATGCGGTAGCAGCCAGCCGGCTGAACGCCGCTGCGCCCTTCCCGCAGACGGGCTCCCCATCATGGGACTCGGGGGGGGGGGAGGAAAAAAAAAATCCCTAATACTTTCACCATCGGAAAATCGAAGGGGAGCGGGGGGTTGAGGGGAGTCGTGCTGTTGCTGCCAAGCCCGGGATTTTGTTTTCTCTCCCAGCATGCGTTGATGACATCACGAAGTGCCCCTTCTTTGTGTGTCAGTGATGTCACCAAGTGCAGTGTGGGGGACAATGGAATCCTGAACTCCGGGCGAGGGCGAGTGGGAAGCGGCTGCTCCTGCTGCTGGTTCAGGGCTGAGCCGGGGGAGGGAAGGGAGGACACAGCTGCTGCTTGAGGGCTGAAACAGGTGAGAGACGGGAGAGATGCCGGGGATTCCTTCTGGCTTGCTGGGGGGGGGGGGGGGGGCTTTGGGCTGGGCTTTTTTTTTTTTTTTTTTTTCCTCCTTTTCCCTTCTCCTTATTGCTTTCCAACTGAGACAGGTGAGAAGTTGCTGCTGCTGCCGGAGGGACAAAGCAGGTGAGGCAGAGGAGAAGCTTTGGGGTTGAAACAGTTGTAAGAGGAGGAAAGCAAGCAGCCTCCCCCCCACAGCCCCCCCGCCGCCAAGCCTGATAACCCCCTCTCAACCTTAAAAAAGCAGCCCAGGATCTTGCCCCCTGCCCAGCCACCTGCCTGGACCGCGTCCCTGGGGGGCTCCCGTACGGAAGCAGAAGCGCAGCCGGGGAGGGCGTTTATCCCTCCCCCCTTGACACCCCTGCCGGTTACTTTCCAGAGGGTCTCCATTAAAAACTCACGTCCCCCTCCAAGCGCTCCTTTTTTCCTTCCCTAGCACCCGCCGGGGGGGGGGGGAAACGAACAGACGACAGGACACGGGACTGGGGCACTGTAGCTGCCGGGATCCCCCCTCCAGCCCCGGAGCGGGGGCTCCGCCGCCTGCCCCCCCGCCCCGGGGCCCCGCTCCGTGCGAGGCGGCGGCGGGTGGCGCCCCGGCCCCTCCGCCCCGCTCGGCGGTGGGGGAGGCAGCCAGGGAAGCCATTGCCTGTTTAATAGTTGCTGTTGCAGCACTTCCGCTTCTCTCCCAGCGAGAGAGACACGAGTGGCCAGGCCCAGCCGCACCGAGGAGGAGCAGCCAGACACAAAGGGAGAGGTAGGGGGACGGGGCACCCCCCGCCGCCCCCCCCGCCGGCCCCGGGGGCAGGGGCGAGGGGCAGGGCCGGCCGCGGCCCGGCGATGGGGCGGGAGGCGGCGGAGCCGGCGGGGCAGGGGGATCGTGCCCGGGGCTGTCAGGTACCGGCTATGTCCCCCCCCGGCCCCTCGCCGCTCGGCCCTGCGGGCCCGCGGCGGAGGGAGCTCGGCCGGCCCCCCCTGTCCCCGGCTCTCGCCAGGCGGAGGGGCGGCCCGGCGGGGGCAGGGGAGCTCCCCGGGGGCCGGTGGCCCTGGGAGGGGAGGCAGCCGTGTGCTGGTCCCCGGCCCGCCGCTGCCCCGCCGCCGCTCGCCCCGGGCCTGCGGCTGCCCCCCTCGTTCCCACCCTAACTCTCCCGGGGTGCCCTGTCCCCCCCCCCCCCGCCGTCGCCCCCCCGCCATCATTCCCGACGGCTTCTCGCCCCTCTCGGGTGCGGACCTGCCCTCGGTAGCCTACCATGCTCGCCCTGCTCCCCTGTGCCTCCGAGGCGCCCGCATGAATCCGTGCTGCCTCACCCCGGCACCCCGCTGCCCCCCTCCCTGCCGCCGGCCTCCCCAGGCCCTCCGCTCTCACCCCTTGTAGGCCTTGGCTCTTCTCTTCCTGACCCCCCCAGCCCCACACCTCCCCAGGACAGACCCGTGTTCCCTTCTTGCTTTGCTGGCGTGCCCCTTGGTGCAGTGGGCCTCGGTGGGTCCCCTCCGTGCACCCCACTCCCTGCTTAACTGCTCCCCTTCATTCCCCCCCCCTCCCCCCCCCCAACACTCCATCCGCCGGCAGGGCTTTCCCCACTGCAGGTCGCAGCTGTGCCTTCGGGGTCTCCCCCCTGTTGCCATCGATGCCCCACTTCCATTGCAGTGCTGCCAGCGGTTGCCCCCCAGCCCCGTCCCTCCCGCCTCCCCCACGTGCCTCCCAGGAACCCAAGGGACCAGAGCTGTTCCATTTTTATCTCCTTCACCCCTAGGCTGGATAGTGGTGGGTGGTGATGGCTCCTCTTGCACGTACAGTTTGGGGGAGATAAGAAGGAATTGCTTTGAGCTTCCCTGATCCTCACAGTCATCCCCGTTCCGGTCTCTTCTCTCATTTTGCACTTGCTTTCCGAGAGGAAGCTTTAAAAGTCCCTTTCCTCCTGCTCCTCGGTGTTACTAGTGCAGAGGAGGCTACTGCTCGTCCTGTTTCTACTGTAGGGCCTGAAGAGGAGAGTGAGACATGAGGAGCCTTTAAAAGGCATGACCCAAACACAGAGTGAGATTGTCAGCAGCCTTTCTCTGTGTGTGTTTGTGCTCACTGTTTGTTCCCCACGCCCCATGGTGTCTCCTCTCCAGGTTGGGGTGTGTGGTGGGGGGGTCGCTATGTCGGATGACGATTCGAGGGCCAGCACCAGCTCCTCCTCATCTTCATCCTCCAACCAACAGACAGAGAAAGAAACAAGCACGCCTAAGAAGAAGGAAAGCAAAGTCAGCATGAGTAAAAACTCTAAGCTGCTATCTACCAGTGCCAAGAGGTGAGGCTGCAGTCAGTTTTCACACTGATTCGCTGCTTCTTGTCTCCTTCCTCATTTTATTTTGCTCTGTTCCCCCACTGCTCCATTGCTGCTCCCATTCCTCATCTCTAGCCCTTATGCTCAACCTTTCCACATGAAACTGCCATTGTCTCACTTTTTTCAGTGTCTCGGTACGAGAAGCCCAACTTCTCTGGGATCTCTTGTCTCTCTTCCTGCTTCTTCCTCTGTTCCATCCCAAATATTTTCCTGTCTTTTCTTCCTCCGGGCTGTTATTCTGTCCCTTAATTATTTCCACTGTCTTTTCCTTTTTCCTTATTGGCATCACTTATAAAGATGGTGTGGGATTGGCATGTAGGACCTTAATTCCTCCTCTGTTCCTGGGAGCTATGTGGTCCTGAGTAAGGCGTTGCATTTCAGTGTCAATTTACCTCTCTGTAGGTTGCAATTGATTTAGAGTGGTGGTGGGGTTTTTTATTTCCACGACTGCTTCGGGGATTAATTGATGTTTGTGAAGGTTTTCAGTTTGCTTGCACTGGGGGAGTGCACTCCAGTACAAGTGGTGTAATACAGTCACAAATCTTTTCCACCAAATGTATTACTGCTTTTCTGTCCGCTCCTCACTTATATTGAATTTTCTGTGTATGGTTGGGTGTTGACTAGAATAAATAATCCACAGCAGTCCACTTTTAGAGCAGAATGTCCACAATACTTGTTGCTTACAGCACTGAGTGGGTTGGTTTGTTTTTTGAGAATGAAACAATTTTTATTCTAGAATAATGTCTACATGGGGGAGAGATGCCTCCATAGAATAGTAATTCCAGAACAGCTACATCAGTCAGTTTTCTTCACCTGGACAGACTCTTGGAGCCACTCAGTTGGGTTTTTTAAAAGAAATTGTTACCCTTTCTTGTTTATTCTGTGTTTCACCTGAAATCAGCACCATCCTGCCTCCGGGGAGCTATGCTGTCAAATGGAAGTTCTCAAGCAAACTTGAAGTACTTCAGTAAGAAGACTAAACCTTCTCACTGAACAACTTTGCCAGGCGGCACAGAGAGGTTATATCTGTAGGTGTCAAGAGTGACCGGGGTTTTATGCAAATGTGCTGTTGTTGCAACCACATTCTCTTTGGCTTTGTAGAATTCAGGCAGTTTGGTTATTCCCGATCTCTGCTCTGCAGGTTTCCGTGGCAAACTGATACAGTGCCAAGCGGTGTTTGTGTGTTGTGCCCTTAACTATTTCAAAAAGAAGATTGTAAACTGCCTAATATGAAAAGACTGTGGTTCTCATGTATGACAGGTGGAAGAGAGGCAGAAGATGCTGGCTGAGTTTGAAGGAGAAGAGAGGCAGACCGAGTGCTGGGTGGGGAAATCTGGAGGGGAAGCCTGAGTGACAGTAATGGGACTTCAGGAAAGGGGATGATAGCTGGCTGGGCGTTTTGTGGCAAAAGCAGCGTGGGCCCGGAATACTCTGGGCAGGGAGGACAGGGTGTTGTCTGAACATGGTGAAGAGAGGGAGTGTCTGGAGTCCTGCGGGAGAGGACGTGGAGATGTTGTGTGGCAGCTGAGGGAGAAGAGAGGGGAGAATTGAAGGTGGCAGGAATGTGCAGGAACCTTAGGAAGAGATATTCACCTTCCTTTAAGTGTCCTTGGGAACGGCGCCGTTATTCACTCCTTTGAGGCAGGTGTTTTTTCTCAGGATAGTGATGGGAAGCTGGGGGAGGGGAGGCTAGTCAGTTTGGCAGTGACTGTTTCTCTCCATCCAGCAGGACAAAATTCCTTTTCAGACTGCAGTTTCCTCCTAGCACTTGGTGCATCACATTTGCAGAGGTTTTCCCTCATTTACAGGCTGGTTGGCGGGATAAAGCAGACAGTCTTTTCCACTGTCCCTGTGTGGTTGGCATCTTTACGGGAGCATACAACAGTGCACCTGTCTGTGTTCAGTGCACTGCGCCTGTCTGCTTTTCTGCCTGTCTCTGTAACAGGATGCCTGTCCTGCTTAGTGTGTTTGGACCGGTGGGAGGCTGCAGCTGAGAGTGCCTCTGTCTTACGTAGTGTTGCAAACTCACAGAGACGGTATGTCTGTAAGGCATATGCGTTAACTGGTGTCCTACACAGTGACTTACCTTTGTTCCTTCTCGCTTTTATTGCCACAGGATTCAGAAGGAATTGGCCGACATCACCTTAGATCCACCTCCCAACTGCAGGTTGGTGTCAGTTCCTTACGTGGGGGGTGGGGGGCAGCAGGCAGGCAGAGGGGGGCTGAGGTGTGCCTGTGTGTGTTGTAGCTAGAGAGCAGAGCAACAACTGTTTAGGTGGCCAACAGTACTTTTTGTGAATGCTTGGATGACATTAGTTTCCAGGTGGGGAGGCCTCCAGTGATTATAAGTGTTTTGATAGAGGTATTCTGTTTGTTTTGGGCATTGTTTTGGTTTGGGGTTTTTTTTTTAACAATTGCATTTCAATTTGTTATACTGCTTTGTGTGTATGTTTCCAAAACTGGCCTATAAAGAAGAGTGTGAAAACTTTCTCCTTGTTTTGGTTTTTTTTTTTCTGGTTTATAAATGTAATGCCTGATTGCACTAATCTTAGATAAATAAGAGACCTGCCAAAGAAACAGAGAATAGTAAAATGCTAACGAGCTTTTTAGCTCGGAGAGTTCTGTTGTGAACAGTAACTTGGAGCAGAAGAGAACTGTGAATTTGTCTCTCAGTGGGTGCTTTACAGGAGCACGTGTTCGCTGATGAAATAAAAAGCAGGGATATTCTGTTGGCCTTTATAAAGCAGCTTGTTTTTAAGTGTGTTTTTGAAACTTGTACCATTTGTTTAAAACATCTAGCAGGTTCATTTGGTTCATTGCATGGTGGCCTGAGCCTCTTTGTGTTTGAAGAGGAGACAGTAGTAGTGTAAAATACTTGGTTGTGCTTATTTATTCAAGAGGAAAGTGGCTTTTGCTCCGGTCTGTGTTCACCGTAGTTGCTAAAGCACAGCTTTGTTCCTGTCTTCTTGCTGTGGCTGAGGTTTGTGGTCTTTTGATGTTGGTAAGAGCAGAAATCAGAAAATTCTGTTTATAAGTAACTATTTAAGTTGGTATTTTTAGTATTGAGATGTCACCTACAAATGCATATGAACCTTTTCATTGAAGCTTTTTGCCTCTGTTAGTCTGCAGGGAGACGTTAGCACAAGAGTTAGCCTGACAGGTCCAGAGCCATTGTTTTGGTACCAGTCCCAAGGATCATAATTAATGAAAGGAGTGATGGGATGAGGCATATGAGTAGTGGTTTAGGCTAATACTGAGATTTTTGTGTTGTTTGGAAAATAACCAATGAGCTCGGAAATCTTTAGCTGTGGCAGTAATAGTTAACAGAATATTACAAGAGCTTCTAGCTTTTGGGCTGGAGGTGACTGTCCTGCCTGCATCCTGGCTCTGTGTCAGGATGAAGTCCACATGCTTTCCCTTCCTCCTCCTCCCATAACCTGATTTTCATGGGAAAGAAATCCAGAAGCACAGCTCAGAAAAGCACTGTGGCTTGTTCTCGGAATAACTGAGTCTGGATGATCAAGGTGCTGGGACTGCAGTGTGAACTTAGCTAATCTATCCAAAAGTTGTGATAGTATACAAGTATGTCAGATTGCAGGTTTCATCTAAAGGTTGATGTAGATAGTATTAGAACCCTAATTTGTCCTTGCTTCAATTGGCATTATTCACAGGTAAAGATGAGCTGGCAGACTACCTGTCAAAATAGAATATGGTTTTGATTTTTCTTTTTTTAACTACATAGACCATTGAGGATAACATGCTTCAAGGCCCGCATAGTGAGTTTGTGTTGTTTCAGCCTTTAAAAGTATTTCTTATGGCAAAAATTAGTTCATAGTACAAGTAATGATGATTAATCTTTGCCCATAATGCAATTACAAGTATTCTGTATTCATTCCAACATTCAAATGGGTGACAGTGAGGGCTGGCTGGCAGTTCTTGCAAATAATACATGAAACTGGTGTAATTGTTATGGTCTCTTAATACCTTGATAAGTAGGAAAACATGAATGGAGGGGTTTGTGCATGTGTGTGACCAAAGGAGTTTTGGTATTGCTCATCTTGGGGTGAAGTCATCCTACTTCAGTAAAGACAGTGTTGAAAGTGAAGGAGAGCAGCTTTGCTTATGGCTAATGAGGTTCCACTTGCACAGTCAAGCACTGAGTTTGCTTCTGTAGCAGCTGGTTTGTGAAAGGGTAGGCAGGTGCCGGTTGCCACAACAGTGAGATGAGTTTCAGCTATCGCAATTATGGGGAAAGTTCACCTCTTGTGGAAAAAGGAAATAGTCAATTTGTGATTGTGAGGAGATTAAGCAAGTGAGACACCCGGGTTGCTGCATGATGTTTATGGTTGCCAAAATTTGCTCTGGGGAAGCCTGCTAAGAGTGTCGCTGCTTTTTTTATTTATTTATTTTTCTTTCATACGAATGTTATTAGTATGCTGTGAGGGGGGGTATTAAACACATAGTTCCAGAACTTAGTTTCAATTTCCTGCCTTCATGATTTTGATTAGCCTCACCTTTCCTCTGACCTTCAGCTCCTCATCTCTTTGCTGCATTTGTCCCTCTACAGACTTTTTTCAGGTGTCACTGGAGTGGAGGGCAGTCCTCCCTTGTTAGGCATCTCACTCTCTCCTGCAAGACTAATCTCAATATTTACATATTCAGGGAGCTATCTATGATACGAGGTATTCGGCTGTCAACTTCAGGGGTGCCAAAGTCTCAGAAGTCTCGTTTGAAAATGTGTGTCTGAAACTGTATCCTGTGTTATGTTGGAAACATCATATTCTTTTTTTCTGCTGGACTTGTGTTCGTACACTCCTCACCATGATCTTTTTCTTTTCCCCTGTTCTGTGCCTAGCGTTTGATAGCAGTTTGTTGTTGGCCATGCTTTAATTTTTGGCCTCGTTGCAAAGTGCTGTTCTTCTTCCAGTCTTACTGCAGTAATGGGAGTTCAGGATATTTAACACATCCCAGAGCAGCTCTGCACAGTGAAAGAAAAAGCTTTAGGTTATAAATGGATTTTAGTAAGAATTGGCTTATTCTTGCATATAAGATGCATATAAGATGCAATTATGAATAATGAAAACCATTTTATTTCAAAGAAAATAGCTTATAAACTAATCAGTTTCGTTTTTAATTTTGTAAGTTGCAGTGACCCTATTTTAGTGTGTGTAACCTACAGATCACCTGTTTATAAAAACCAAACAAAAAAACCCAAACCAAAACACACAAGCAGAGTCAACGCCCTGTGATTGAGCAGCTGTGTGGTTTTTACATATATGTGGGTAATATGGGGGGTAGTTTATCCCAGAACTTCCTCTCCCATCAGTAGTTTCCTTGCTTCTGATTTTTTCCATAGCTTGCCTGTGTCTCCCAAATGCTTACCTGTGCTCTTTATTTATATATATATTTATTTATTTATATATAAAAGTCAATCTTTTATTGACTGCTTCTCATTATCTCTGGTAGTCCCTTTGCCCCTCATATCTCCTTCCCCGGGTGTTGATTTTGACTTTACATAGGCTGGTACAGTTACTTGTACAAAGGTGCAGAATATGTGCATGGAAACACAGTCTGGCCTGCATTCAGAAATTAGATTTTTGGACTCAAAGGTGTTTTCCAAAAAGGTAGATTTAATACTCGTCACAAATTTGTGCGTTCCTGATGGAGATAATGCTGTCCTCATAAGTGGCCTAATGTACTGTATGTGTGGTGTTTGGCTGCTTCTGAACGATTCTTAATCCTCTGCATCTTTTTCAGTAGGCTGGCGCTTTAGAGGCCTTAACTTCTGTTGTCCACAAGATGATTTGACTTCTGATATTAATACCAAGTTTTGAAAGTTAAATGTGGCTTTCAAGTTCAGAAGGTGGTTAGTGGTTAGTATGAGTTGGGGAATAACTGTTTAGGCTTAGTATTTAAAATCTTTTGAGAGAGTACCTGGTGATTTCTTCTCATACTTTGTATTATATCAGAAAGTTATAACTCTTGTTCTGCAACTCAGGGAAGGTACCTGGAGACTTTTGACTTCTGGTCTTCTGTATATGTTGTTGACAGAGGAGTATGTCATGTCTTTGTTTTGGGTCGTGGAAGTCTGTGTCTGCAACTGCCTGCAGATGTCAAAATACAGTTCCATCTTGCTGCATAGGCAGACCTGATCTTTGTTTGTAGATAACACTTGCAAGAATTGTGCCAAAGCTTGCCTTCTGTCACTGATGAAGTTTCCAAAGCTTTAACAGAAGTTAATTAAAGCTTTAAGTACTGTTTATTCTCTTTATGTCATTTATTTGACCTCTGTATCTAAGCATCTCCTGATAGTAAATCTGCTTATTGCTGTCAGGTTATGAAATAAATGTTTTTTCCCCATTTTAGGGATGGGGAGCTGCAGCATGCAATAAACAAGTGACTTGTCCAAGGTCACACAGGAAGTCTGTGGCAAAGTGGAGAAATGAATGTAAATCTCCTTTGTTTCAGGCTAACTTGCAGCTGAGCTGTTCTGCTGGAACTGTGTGCATCAGTTGCATTATGAGCAGGGCTTTGAATTTGTGCTTTATTGGGTGTCTGGTATTGACTGTATGTAAGCATGGTAATTTAATGTTATTTTTCCCATCTGTGTAGAGGGACCAAAATGGATATTAACAAGAACTAATGTTTTTTAATCTTTCTTACCCAAACTGAAACAAGTTTGTCTCCACATGGCTCATTTAAGTCCGTATAGGCAAGACCAGCTGCTATTTAAACAAAAATAATTTTCAAACCTTTACTGAAGGAGGTATTTGCCCGAAGGCTTACCATCGCTTCGGAGTAAAATGCTATCACAAATTCATTATTTAAATAATAATAAAATACAGTTGTGTTTTCTGGCTCCTTCAGCCCAGTTTTTATAAATTCACAGAATAAGGACCAGATCTCCCTGAGAGTCTTGTGAAAGTTACCTGTCAGCACATAATAAATATATGTCTCCATATAGATGGTGGGGAGAAGTGCTCTCCATTATAATGTTTGGAATATTAATAGTTTTCAAAACTTTGCAATGTGGAATTAAGATTTCTTGGCTAGAGAGAAGTCTGCAAAAAATGTGTGGCTCAAAGGCAGTTTTGAACTCAATAGTTTCATATTATAATTAATATATTTCATCTACATACCATGGAAGTCTGGCATTTGTTTTGATTACATTTGATTTTGTAGTGTTTGTAAATTTTTTGCAAATGTATTTTCTCAAAACCTCCAACTCCAATAATGCTTTAGGTGCTTTTGCTTTTAAATCTAGTGTATTATCTAAAGATGGATTGTCACTGTTAAACTATAATAACAGTGTTGTTTTTATTATTTTCATGCTTGGAATAGTCCTTCCTGATCACAGCCATATTCTAGCATAAATTTTTTGGTCTTACATTTTGTAATTTTTTTTTTTAATGTACGCACTCAAATTATTAGATCAAGAATGACACAAATGCTGGGGTTTACTTCCTTGTAGAAATAAAAAATGCAGGTCACATTTAATGAAAATTACCAGCTTACAAACGTCATTTAAACACTTTTTTCTTTTTTCTACACACACACACACACCCCCCGCTCCCCGTGTTGTTACTGTGAAATGGGAGTGTTTTCTGTGAGAAGTTTCCAGCTGTAGGATAGGAAGGACCTTCATAATTAGTGCTGCATGTAGTTGAAAAATACCTTTTGTCCTATAAACTACCAGTGGTTCAGCATTCCCTCCCTGCTTTGTTTGGCACATGATCCCTGGAGAAATAACTCTTCCTTTTGAAATGGTGTATTAACCAATTTAGAGATTCTCTGCAGCTGTGTATGGTCTAGCTTGCAAACCATAAAAATAATACCATTTCTACACGCGGTGAATTTGAAGTATGTGTAGGTAGCAGCTCCTGCAGGCGAAGTCCTCTGCCTGACGTACTCAGACAATAGCTACACAGGAGCAGCTTCTTTACTGTGGATTGATTAGTTAATATTACAGGAATTCACCTTTCAGAAGATATTCCTGCTTTTATTTGTTGGCTGCCTTTAAAAATCAGAAATGTTTTGATGGCCAGGCTACTCAGATGCTGTGGCAGGAGCTGGCTGGATGCTGTGGTGGATTTTGTTTGGCACATCCTGGTTCAGTAATTCCCAAATGAACGGCATTCTGTGCTCTTGCATGCCAAACATCGGAACGATGAATCTTGAGAGCGGCTGTGAAATTGTATCATGGCTAAGAACAAAGAGGATTGAAATCCCTTCTGTGCACACTCTCTTGTATACCACTTAATTTTATTATTTGACTTTCAGCTTTGCTGCCCTTGGAGGGCACTGTGCAACTGTGTTTACGATGCTGCATTTATGTTTTATCTGACAAATTCTAATATTTCCTCTTGGTTATGCAGTCTTAAGTTTGGTTTTGTTTCCTTTGTATTCCAGCTCTGCTTGTCTAGATTTTTATATTGGAGCAATGGGTTATATGTCTGGTTTTCTTTTAAGAAATATACATGATATGTGTATGGTACTTTATAGACATAAATGAGAAGCACTGTGTGTGGAGTATTTATACTTTAGGGGCTTGAATCTGTCTTGTCTTTTTGTATGAAGAACTGGGGACTGAGAAAGTGATAGGAGATGGTTTTGCGTTTGAGGATTTCAACGAGGGCAGGTTGCTAGTTGCTAGGACTGAGAGCTTTGTGGTTTCTGAAGAATGGCTTGGTCTTGAAAGCTGGTAAGATGCCATCTGACAAGATGTTAACTTTGGCCCTGCTGTCTAAAGGGGTTGTGTTGGGAATGAAGTTGACTTACCTGCATGGTACAAGTTATGTCAGTGGATTAAGGTTATCGATGAGTTTGTGCTTGGGAAAAGTTCTGCAGCCTCTTGCCTGCGCTCCTCTGCAATTGTACATGAAAGACCAGCCTTCCATACAGCACCTCTCTAAAAGTATTTAATGTACTAAACAAAAAGAAGATATAATTTTATATGAATGGGTTAAGAGGTTATTGCACATCTGTGCAGACTTGCACACCACATACAAAGTTAAGGGCTGTGCTTTCTCCACCGAAGAAAGTGCTTTAAACTCAGTTAAATTAATGATGTAATTTAGTCATTATAGTAGAATCTTGCCAATCTGCACATCTATTTGAATGAAATAAGTTTATACTTATTTTTCCCTCTGAGGCTTAACAGTGGAGGTCTTAAATACTGACTTCATTATTTTACAAGATGAACTAGAGAACATGTATTGTCAAGTACTATAAATAAACTACAACTGTCAAAGTAAACACTGTAGGCTCTGGAATTCAGAGGGATTTTCTTGTTTCTTGTGCCAATTTGCAAATTTTAGCAGCATGCAGTTGGTCTTCTAAGGCATTTGTAGAAAGTGTAATGGCTACTACAGTGCATTTGATAGATATTTCCTGTGTGGGAGGGGCTAATTGATGTTACCAGGAGAATATATTACAGATCTGTATGCTTAACTTCAACATCCAATATGCAATGTTCTTTATTAAGCTGGCACTCCTTGGGATGGGAAGTGGGGTAGAAAAAGGGAGAGTGGGGCATGCAGACTGTATTTCAGGGCAGGTGTGGTGTTTGATTCCCCTCATTCCCTCCAATCTCTTCCATTATTTCACAACTGAGAATGAAGATCAGGTAAGATTAAGTGGAGCTGGTTTGAGAACTGGGTCCAGGCCAAGTTTTGGCCATTCATTTGTTTAAGAGAAAATACAAAGTAATTGGATTAAAGAGGCTGTATGGTTAATGATGTAGAGTCCTGTTAAATTTCTTTGCTTCTGTGTTTCTGTGAATCAATGCAGAATTCAGGTCTTGATTCCTCCAGGGGCTTCAAGTTTTAGAGTCAAAAGTGAGTGTAAACCAAATTAGATCAACCAGCATGTTAAGTAGTTAAGTGCATGTTTTGCACTTCCTTTGTGTCAGTGTAAACGATTAAGAGATTTCTCAGCTTTCCTTCTGAAGCTGCTGGACTTGCTGGAAACACAGAGAATCTTCAACTAGTACTGAGAACTGTAAATGCAATAGTAAATGTCGTGGGCTAGAGGGGAGGTACTTTCTGGAACAGGTGAGCTGCTAATATTCAGTGCTCTTTCCACTGTGAGCATCTGAGCAATAGATTTTTGCCAGTGAGCTAATTCCAGTGTCTGTTATGGAGGAATCAGGAGAGGGGTCTTGAGGTCATGTCTGTCTTTTGTCTTTTGATGCCTAGGATCCTGCAGAGAGTGGCACACAGGAGTGAAAAGACTCCCAAACATTAAAAATTAATTCTGAAATCTGAAAGTGTCCTTTCACAATAGGTCAGTTGATGAAAAGAAAATAATACTTCTGGTATGGACTGAAAACTGTCACAGTGTTTGGAGACAACAGCAAAGCTTCAGGCAGTACTGAGTGTTATACAAGGAAGCTTGTCAGGGTAATGGTCTTAAAGATTTTCTTCACTGAAATTTTATCATCATAATATCTTCACTGAAATAATATCTTCACTGAAATTTTAAGGTGCTAATTTAGGTGATTGTTGCAGATCTGTCATGCTTGATATTTTCAAGTGGCAACTATAAACTTTGTATTCTGAACAAGTATAGACCGCTCTGAGAAGCAGCGTATAAGTGGTGACAAAAGCACAATATATTTAATTAAAGCAGTGTTTAACTGTTGCAGATGGTTTTGAAAGATTGCTAAAATGCACACAGTTGTAATGACATAGTTTTAAAGCAATTATATCAATACTGTTGTATACCACAAAAGGTCATTTCATCAGAAGATTCTGAACAAACTGATTGTTGTAATACTATATTTGCACATTATTTCCTGTACATCTTGGTAACCTTTTTAAAGGAGATAAATTAGATGATGCATGCAAGCATTTATAGTTTGTGTCCTTCTTGACTTCCATGTAAGTTGTTTATCAATAAGAATTATCTAGGTTTGGTTTTGATGGGGTAAATCTTAATTTGAGAATCTCATCAAATTTTGTAGTGCCCTGACTTGTGATAAAAGTATTTATGCCTACTCACACTTGGAGGACTGTGGGAGAGAGGGAAAAGACTGAAGGCTTTAAATAGCTGTGCCAAATAAAATCTCAAAATATCATGAATCTGACTAGGGTTCTCCATTGCATTAAAGTTGTGGTGATACCTTCCTTCCTACTTAAAATTGAACTTCAAGAGCACCCTCGTGATGCAGAAAATCTGGCAAGAAGATGTGTAGCAGCAGTAAGAGTGACCTAGGAGCTGTAGGACTTGAATGTAGCTAGTGTTAGGCCTTCAGCTGCCCTGCTGCCTGTCTTTTAGCTGCTTCCCAGGATTGAAATCTCCAGCGAAATTTTAATACTTCCTTTAGAATACTGTTTTTTCCATCCCCTCACTCCCCTTAGGAGGTTAATCAGATTGCAGGTATTGGTAAGACTGAGAGAATGAATGAGTTCAAGGTGGGGAACAGGAAAGGACATAAACCCACTTGAGGCAGAAGGGTGTTACATTCCTGTGGACAGCAAGATTGTGCAAGACATTAACAGTGACTGTAAGGGACAGCAGAGAGAGATGGCCCATCAGGGTGGCTGAGGCAGTTTTGCCCTGGTTGCTGAAATAGTTACAGCAAAGGTGGAAGCAGAGACAGATTGATTCTTTTTCTGCTCCAGCAATTTAGCGCCATTTTTTTACTGCCTTCTATAAGAAGCAGAAGAGACGGGGCATCCTCCTCATGAATGAACGGGGAGGACCATCCATGGGCCAATCTCTTCTCAGGTATGAGTGAATTTTAAAAACAGGCAAGCATGCAAGCTGTAACAATAGTTTTTGCTGTGCTGCTTGTATTACACTCCCACCTGGGAGACAAAATATTCACATAGCAATAAAGTCAGTGCACTTACACAATCTTACACTGTTTACAATGCTCTGTAAATCAAGGTGGCACAACCTACTATACCTTGAAGAATACACGTAACAGGTGACCAGCTGTATCTTTGCAGGCCTCTTTGAGCCACTGCATGAGCCACATGCAGCTCTTGAGCCATGGATTAATCTCCTAGAATTACGTGAGTGAGAGAAAAAAAATTGGGGGAGTGATAGTGGGAAAGGCAGAGGTAGAAATGGAGGGAAGGGGCAGGAAGGGGAGGGAGAAACAAGTAAGCAAGCAAAAATGATAGGAAAGTTCATAAATTGGCAGAAAGGGGAGGGAGAAACAGGTAAGCAAGCAAAAATGATAGGAAAGTTCATAAATTGCTTGAAACTCAGTCAATCCTGATCAAGTAGACTAGTATTAAAGATAGGAAGTTGCAGATTTAATTTGTTGAAGGCCCTGTGGACCTGCATCTCCCAAAGGAGTACACCTTGCTTTTGTAGCAACTGGAAGAGAAGTGCAGCAAGGGCTGTTATTTAGTAAAGTCCGTAATACTAGAAATAGAGATACAAGAACTGTTAAGAGGCTTTTAGAACAGATTAAGTCCTTCTACCCAGTATGCGGTGGAGTTCTGGAAGCTGTTTCTGCAGGAGATTGTGGAGGCAGGTAGTATCAGCACACTCAAGGATGGGTTGAACCAATTTATGGACAAGTCCAGAAAGAGACACAGAGAAAAGTCAGGGATGTATCCTTTAGCACCCCTAATCCAGTGGCTGTCGATGCTGTGGGAGTACAAGGGGAATGGACTGCAGATAGTGGCCACAGTCACCTATTCTCAGGAGTATCTGCTCTTACCACTGCCAGGAGTAAGGTACTGAATTAGGTGACCCCAAGTGGTCTTTTTGCATTCTACAGGTACCCACAAAATGACCTCCTTCCCCCACCCCATTGTCCCTCATTCCAGTTCACTAAATTCAGTCTCTCTTCTGTTTCTTTGTTCCACTTGACATTGCTTTTAGCCACGTAAAATGTCCAACTTGAGCCCCTTATAGAACTGTTCTTGGCTCTCCTATTTTTTGTTGTGTCATTTAAAGCAAGCCCTTGTTTCCTGCCACTCAGCCACTTCTCTTTGCTTTCACGAAGGGTTAACCTTCATGGGTTTGTCTTGCTGAATTTAGACTGTAAAATTGTCAGGGCAAAGGGCTTCTTTCATTTTTTTTGTCTTTTTGCAAAGGGATATGTAAATTTCCAGCTATGTTTAAATTTTCTTTAATAATAAAGTAGGCTTAGTCCTTGGGCTTGTAGATGTCTCTGTATCCCCCCTTCCCCCCCAAAAAATGAAGTTTTGCTTATGTTGCAGCATTGCATTTTTTTCCTTATCTGATTGAGGTAAATAAGTGAGTTGTTTTATTCAGCAGCTGTTGTATTACCTTGAATATGTGATTTGGTTATTTTCCAGTTTTATGCACATCAAGGTTATCACAGCTGTTACTTTGTGATACTACTACATTGTAATAGGATAATTTGTTTTGAGATATATTAGTGTTGGGGGCTTTATTCTTCCTGAATAGTGACAGAGAAATAATAAAGGTGTCCAACAGCTAATCTCTTTCTTCGCTGTTTTTGTGCTCCTACTTCACCTTCCACCTCAATAACTAGGAGGACTGTAACTATTTGTTAGGGAAATATTCGTTAAATTGCAGAGCTATTACATGTGCTGAGACATTCTAATTTAAAGTACTTCAGTAGTCAGTGTATGTACTCCTAATGACTATAAATATTATGTTACATTCGAGGCTTTGTAATGTATCAGGTATGTCTTGTACATTGTTTTTCCACAGGGAATGCAAATTTTCTAACCCATAGATGATGCAAGCTGTGCTTTCTCCATTGTTTCACAAGGAGTTTTGCTTTGCTTTTCATAGTAGAGTCTTATTTATGCGGAGGTGTAAAGTTCAGACAATAATTCAGTGTTGAGACGGTTCAGGTGGATGTTTCGCTGCAGTGCTAAGTAGCACGGAAGTAGCCATTTAGGACATATTTAGTAACTAGTACTGGATTTTGTTGGGAAAGACTGAAAAATAGGGGTTGGATAGCAGAGCCTTTGCATGGTTAACACCTTGTAGTGGGGATATGATGAACTGGCAGGGTCCAGCCGTAAGCTGTAACGGTAAAGGGCTGAGGCTAAGTGGGGACCTGCTTCGACCTCTGTCGTGGCTGGCTGAACAGCTGGATGGGATTTGTTAGTTATTCAGGGCTTGGCTTAAAGAGAGATAAGAAGGAGTGCTGCTGATTGGGGTCTGGATCTGGGAAGGAGACTTGTTTGTTACCCGGTGAAGTCTGTTCTGTTTGCAGTGGTTTTCACTGATTCGGAAGGAATGGGGGGAAAAAAGGACGGAGCTAGGGTTGATGGCTGAACTACGACGCACTAGGAAAGAGTGAAAATATAGGGTGGGGTTAGACGTGACCCTTAAAAGCAGAGAACAACAGGGGGGGGAAATGCATTTTGCCAGATCCCTTTCCAGCAGTAAACCTGGCGGTCTCTTGCACAGGTTCTCAGCTCCCTCTGTACTTCTTTCCTAGGCTCTCTCTTCATTACAACCCAATGCATCCCAAGTCACTGGCGTGGTCCAGGCTCTGCAAAAGAGAGCTAGTGTGCCTGTTCTGGCCTGTGGAGCTGGGCTTCTTTCTGCAAACTATCACAGGCTTGTAAGGAACAGTGGCTAGTGTCTTCTGCCTCCTCATCGTGCTGAGCTGAGCAGGTTCTAGCCACTGCGCTGATCCTTCACCAGTAAGCCATTACATCTGTCAAAGTCTGCAGCCCATGCCCACAGGGAACTGAAGAGGCAAGGTTGTCCTGTTGACAGAAAGAAAATGTGGTATTAAAAAATGAACAGATAAAACCATTCTTGTTTTATTAATTTACTTGCAAATGAAGTAGAAGTGATCAGCTAAACTACTGCACGTGTATATAGATTAATTTTTTAAAAATTTGCTGAAGTATTTGGGTCGCAAATCAGAGGAGCTTGATGAAAGGGGAAGAGGAAGGTGGTTTTGAAGTACATAAATGGGCAGTTGGGATAATCCTGAGTGCAAGGTAACATAAGAATTGACATTTGTCATCTTTCTTTCGAGTACTCTTTGGTCATCGGAAAAGTATATTTTACTGTCTTGAAAGGTTTCTAGTCAACAGGATGCATCTAAACTTCACTTTGGGGTTATGAGGACATTTGACGTGCAGTAGGTGAGCCTATATGAGCGTTTACATAGCACATGGCTTTTTCCCAGGCAAATTAAAGAATATTTGGTCAGTATTTTTACAAATCTTGGTCTCATGTGCACATTGAATGACATATCTAGAAAGTCATCTAGTTGCTGTTTCAGCAAATGGTTTCTTTCCAGAGAGAAACTCTAGTTTTCTGGATATTAAAATAGTAATGGAACTGCGACGTTTGCTTAGATTGGCTTTCCCAGAAAATAATGTGTCATATCCTAATGACACATTAGGTCAAGTGCTAAATTTCAGTTCTTGCTGGAGATAGTGTCCAGAAATAAGTGGTTTTCTATGTCCCTGTTCGTATTACTGGAGTTCAAGGTCACTACTAAAGTTGTGAGTTTTAATGTACAATATGTATTATTTACGCATTCTTTCTTAGAAAGTGCCAGACTCTTGACTGAACTACATGACCACCTTACTGTTTTATGTATAGCCAGTGACTTTTCTCAGCTGGTTATATGCAAAGAGGGCAAGCTTTTCTTTTTTTTTTTCTTCCTTTTGTTATTTAATATGGTGAGACAGCTGGATGAAAGACTGCATCTTGCTTTTGGATTCTGAAGGAAAGATCTCTCTTTTCCTTTTTAGTGTGCTGGGGTTTTATATAGCATTATTCTGTAGTAGGGATTATATAATATGATTATGAAGTTATCCTCCCTTCCAAAGGGTCGTATATGTCATCTCCAGTCAGTAGGGAGAAGCTTACACTTTTGACCTTTCTGTCTCTTTGGACACATTAGTTGTTGGACATAGTGGTGCTTGTAAAATTGCTTAATTGTTCCAAAGAGATCATTTGTACTTACTCTGCTATTGCCGTTTGATGCTGTCTCTCTACACACTGCCAAAAGCCCATGGTATGTTACATTTTTATTGTTATGTAAAGCAGCTGTAAAACAAACAGTGTGGTTGTGTAAGTGTATTTGAAATCTTTGCTATTGGCTACTTCATTTTTTCCCTTTGTCTCTTAACTTTTATGTTTATAGTTTTGTCACCACAGGGAGCTAATGAAAAGCAAACATATAGACTGTTTGTTTAAAAATAATAATAATAATGCCATGCACAGTTTCATGTTGCTTCCTTATTCATATTTCTTATCCTATTTCACAATATAAGAAAAGCTAGGGCATGCTGTGCTGGGGTGTTTTTTTGGTGGGAGGATTGGGTTTTTCTTGTCTTCTCCCTGCGCTGGTTTGACTTTTACGGTACTTTGATTTTAGGACACTTCAACAATTGTAGAGCAAGTGAGCATACAGTAAGCAAAAAAAGGAAAAAGATAAATGCGTGTGCAGCAAGACATTTATCTAGATGAGGGGAGGTCTGTTGAACTGTTCTGGCTTTTTTTTTTTAATACTTGCATGCCTGTAGGGAGTCAGTCCTGTGTGCATCCTTAGCACATTCACAGGATTATGAAAGGTGATTTATGTGTTCAAGTTTCTCTTTACAGGTAGTACTGAAGAAAAGAAAGGCTTAAATTATCCTATATTTGTTGTTCTTTCTGTACCTCTTTTGGTATATAGTGGAACACATGTATTGTCTCAGGAGTAAAATTATGATATGCATATATTTATTACGGGTCTGATTTTCAACGCTAGCTGTTGACAGTAAGAGTACTTGTTGAGATGATGAGTCTCTTGATCATTCTTTGCCCTTGTGGGAAAAGTGTGTAAAAACAGCACAACAGCCACTGGGCAGCCTCTCTTATAATTTTTCATCCACATCAGTCGCAGCTGCCAAGACATTTTTAATAGAGAGTTTTTCTTAGTTTAAGCTGTTTTTCTACTTTAATTGGAGCTTGCATAGGTTAGATCCTGCTTTCCACTCCATTCAGAAAGATACCTGAACTCAGTCACCACTGAGCCAGAGCTGCCTGCCTTCTGTAACCTGTGCTGGGGAGGCTTTACCTACTTGTTGGGGATCTGCTCTACTTGGATTAAAGGAACAGAAACAAACTATAAAGATTAAAAGATGCTCAGGAGGGGAATGTGTACTTGGATTTTGCCAGCAGTTAAAGGTAAATCCCCTTGCAGTAAGGAAGGCTCTAAATAGCGCCTCTTGATAATCTGTTTTGCAGTAGGTGAATTGTTCAAGAAGAATGAGAATATAAAACAGCTGCCAGACTTCAACTTTTAAATAAATGAATTAGATTTTAGCTTGGTTTTTGTTTTGCCCACCATTTCATTTTGCAAATCATGAGGTAATTCATAATTTACAAATTTTAAAACCACTAGATAATCTGTACAACAGCTCTAAGGCAACAGCATTGCATCAGATCTGCTTTTTGCTGGCGGTGTGTTTTGAGCATTGCAAACACCCCTTTTGCATTCACTTACCAGAGTGCAGTTGTATTTCTGAGAAAGCAAAAGGTTTTATTTTCTTCACTTTTCCCATCCCAAATGTGCAAAAATAGTTTGTGTGGAAAAGAATTATCGTAAGATCAACTTCCCATTTCTTCAGCATTTAACTTGACTTGCAGAAGTTGACAGAGTACACATTTTCCTAAACTCTGAACATTGCATCACCCAGGAGACGCACACATGGGAAACTCTCTCCAGTGCGGGCAAAACAGACTTCAAAGGTAACACTGACTTGCCACGGTTAATCCCAGTGGTAATAAGGGTAAGGCCAAACTTGTTGTGACTGAGAGCAAAAGGTGTTAGCTGGGATCAGTGCTACAGCATTATATATGCTTTTCATCATTTTGTAGCTAAAATTATAACATAATTCTAGATCTGCCATTATGGAAGACACTGTAAGGGTGTGTGTGTTCTGAACAGATATCTAAGCAAAGGGGTTGAAGTAGGCCAGTTCTCTTATCGGTCCTGGATGGTCTCTCTGCAATTCTGCAGTATTTTTGCAGTAGCAGTAGCTGTTCATTTTAACTGCAACTGAACTGAATTAGTACAGCTATGGAGGTGTGTAGATTGCATCTTTATATACATATATACTCAGATCTTATATAAGAAATAGTGTGCACATGATTAGAACTAGATATAACTGTACCTTTCTCATCCACGTTTGTTAAAAGATTTATCACATTTTTGGAAAACTCAATCTGAATGTCATCATGCTCAATTAGGACACCTCATTTTGTATTTCACCCACCCGGGTTTCCTTTTTCCACCCACTCCTTCTGTCAGCAAGGAAGAACTAATTGTGCTCTTGTGGCCTTGGCTAATCATAGCAGACTGGTGGCTTTCCCTCAGTCTTTGCAGAGTTTTGACTTTGAAAAATGAATGTCTTAACTGTGTAAGAACACTTCAGTTGTTTCATAAACTGGTCCAGTGTTGAAAATATACCTTTAAAAAAAAATCTGATCCAAATGACTTGTATTGTCAGTAAGAGTTTCTCAACTCCAGAAACTTCTTTTCAAGTCCTCAAAGCTAGTCACATAGAGCTGATGCCTTTTCACCTGCAACTAATGTATATTAATGATGCCAGTGTAAAGATTAAGGAGCCCATGATACTGCAAAATGAAGCATTGCAATGTAAGCGTATTTTTCCTCAAGCATAGTGTCGTTTCCATTAAACATAAGAATAACCAGATTATTCAAAATTAAGAGGCTGGAGTCCTCATTTAAGTAGCATAACATAAAAGGACTGATCTTGGACTTCTCAGACCTGTTGGTTTTGTATTTGTCCTGCTGAATTACTATCTTGTTGTGACTTTCAGTGCCTAGCCTGGGAGAGATGTTGTGCTATAGTCATGCAAATATCTTTCAGGCATGCTCTATGCATACTTGCCAGGTCGCTAAGTTTCATACAGAAACTGCCAGAATTCTGAAATAAGTTTTTTCCTGCATTCTGTGATTTTATTTGGATGATTTGATACTAGTTTGGATGGACCAAACTGCAGCAGTGTCTTGGTCATTGGAAGGTGAGGGAAGTTGGATTTGGGTTCAGTAAGCCACAGTACAAGCTGGTGTTGGATCTGAGGGTGGGGAACCTTTGCATTTAGGGATCAGTCCTATGGCTGAGGTAATACAAAAGCTCTGTAGTTTCTCTGAATTATCCTTTTCTGTCCTGCAATAACTAAATGAAGCAAGATTTCCACTGAAATTGTAACACCAATGTCATCAGTCTATAATCTGGTGAAGTCCCTCTTTTATAAATCTAATGCCTCTACATAAAGATAACTATTTTATGAAAAATCCCTATTGTATGAAATGTTTTGGTTGAAGTAATGCTTGTGTTTAGTGCAGCTTTCACCCAGATAATGGTGGTTATATACGAATACAGAAGTACACCCTTCCTGCAAGTGCACAGAGATGTCATTGCAAAACTGTAGCATTGATCCCTTTTAAGCTATTCATCCATGACCCTGATGATGGCATCTGAGAACTTGCTTGTGCTCACAAACTAAGTTGGAAACTGTTGACTCTAACTGTTTCTACAATGAGGTTTAAAATAGTATGCTGAATATGTGTGTGATATCAGAGGTTCAGGTGACATTACATGATAGGTTCTCTCTCACGTTTTCATTGTCCCTCTCCCTCACTAGCATCTTCAGCTATATGTGGTATATTTCATTTGGTTAGTTTGTGGTTTGGTTGTTGGTTTTTCTTTCTTTCTTTCTTTCTTTCTTCTTCAAATATAGGTGTAGCAGTGTCAAGTAGGGGACTGTTTTTTAATGCTTGTAGTATTTGTTTTCTCATGTTCTCTCATAAGCCTCTTGCTCAGAGCTCATCAGTTTGAGTTTCTTCTGTGAAGATGATGTTCATCTTTCCCTCATTCTCCTAGTAGGCAGGCAAGTTTATGCTGTCTGGAAGAGCACAGTCAGGCTGAAATACTTAAGTCATTTAACTGCTAGCTTCATGCTGCACTGAATACTAGTGTAAAAGAAAAATTGGAAACATCTGCTTTCTTTTTCTCATAACAGAAGAACAAAGAGATATGTTCTATTGAAATCAAAGGTGGCAAATATAAGAGTAATAAAAGGGATGTATTGTATGTGTCTTTCACACATATAATTAGTCTGTGGAACTTACTGTCACAGGAAATGATCGAGGCCAAGAACATAACAGAATTTGAAATGGAATTGGGTAGGCATGTGGCTATTTTGAATGTTCAAAGTCAGTCTTACTAGTTATAGTGATTTTGGAGCAATATTAAGCCAATGCTCTTAGGTTTAAGCAAGTTTATCTTGAGATGTTGTATCAGAAGAGTGTGCTTCTTTTGTGTTCTTTTGAATTAAACTTGCCTATAGACTAAAACTTCCTTGAATTCCGAGCATTGCATGGAAATCTTCTTGTCCAATCCTGGCTTGTCCATAAGCATTTTTCTTCCTCCCTCCTTCCACATATGCACGTACACACCTGTCTTAAATCTCTTTGGGACTGGATATTCTCCTCACCTATTTTCTTTGTCCCTTTCTGTGCCCCGTTTTCCACATGCCTTTCCGTATCAGCTTATCCCAGGAACAACCGTTGTGCATCGTGTCTGATCAGTTTGCAAGGGAATGCCTACGAAAATGACCTACAAAGTGAGCAATAGAAGCTGAAGACTTATGAATGATTAATACCTACATAGAGCAAGAGCCACAGCGTTGATTAAACTTGAGTATGCTGTGATGAGTGAAATCACTATATTTCTGTAAAGGAAGTGATCATGGTAGCAGGCTCTTTACCATGCCTTGGCTTTTTAATAAGTGGCACTTCAAGTTACAGAATTAATTCCACAGAGTGGAAAAATATCAGGAGTGAAGTAATAACTATGTTAAAAGGTTTGACTACTGTAGTTGACATTTATGCCTGCAAATCTCGACAGGGCTTTAAACCACACAGCTCCTACACATTGGGGCCAGGGAGAAGAAATATCTTCTTGATATGCTAAAGCTTTATTTAAAAAACCCAACCAAACAAAACCCAATAAACCTACACTTATAAGTATCAGGGGAAAAAAAGGAAAAAAATAGTTGAGGAAAAGCATAATGGAAATAATAATTAGAAATCCCTGGACATTAGCCAAAATATTCCTGGTCTTCAGATTCTCTTATTGGGAGTTTAGGAAAGGCAACTTGAAACCATGTGGCTTGAAAGAAGAGAACTTTAAAATGTCGTCTCTACAGGAGTTCAGCTCTCTGCGGAGCTTTGTGCATTCCTTTGTAAGGTTCTGCTCTTCTGTAATTATCTAAAAACTAGAGTCAGGTTAATGACAGAAGCAAAGCTTGTTGCTTGTTTCTAAGATGCTCAGCGCCAGCATTGGTTGATAATGAACTCTTAAGAGTTAATTCTTCCATAAAGAATACAGTATCCTGTCTTTTTACAGGATGCAGAAGCAACAAGGATGCTTTCAAAAATGTTCTTTGCTGACAGTAAGTGAGAATGAGGAATGCCATAATTACTGACTGGACTGTATGATGAAGCAAACCCCCAGTCAGAGTGCTTTGCTGCAATCTGCCTTCTGTAGTCGCTGATGTTTTTTTCCCAAGTTCCAAAAAGAGTTTTCTCTGTTCTGCATTGCATATGAATTTGTTCTGCTGAATTTGATGGAAGTTTTGTCATTGACTTAACTAGTCCTGGCTTCTAGAAAGACACTGGACAAACGCATTTCTTAACAGGACAGATCTTTTAACAACACATGGTCTACTGAATGCTTCTTTCTTTGAAAGCAGGGAAGAAATTTATTCTTTACTGGCCTAGTGCTCATTAAGTTCATAGCTATGGTGATTAGTCTTTCCCATTTTGAAAAAGGAAGGGCAGTAGGTTTTTTTCTGGCACGTGAATGAGAAAAAGGCTATAGATATATACAAAGTAACGTCCATGAACTGTTGTGTAAAGCTGTCTGCTTTATCTCAAAAAGAATATTGGAGAAGTGGGTGGATTTTGGGGAGGAGACATGGAAATTGTCAAAAAAGGAACAGGATAATTTCTCATGTAGAGGCACAGGGATTATTTCCTTCAGAAAATACCAAATATTTATTTTCTTTATTTTTATTCTCTAGAGGAATTCAACGGGAAGCTTATTTTCCTCTCTTCTAGTACAAGAACAAAGGTATATGGAATGAGATGAAAAGACAGAGAAAATTAATTTGTTTAATTTTTACAGAATGCAATTAGACACAGGGTTCCATGATGAAGCCAGAATTTAGCAAGCTTCAGAAAGACTCGGACTTCTATGGAGGGCAAAACCAGGCAGAATTACTGCAGCTTATTCATAATACTGATTTTAGAAGGGAAACATAGATGCTACTTTTTCAGGCTTAATCAGTTACTGCTGAGATGTTGCTAAGGTAGGGGAAAGCAGAAGACCTGGCAGGAGTCGTCTGGTGCCCACCTCTGCCCTGTTTGACACTGGAAACCAGTGAGAGACAGGGTGTTGAAATAGGTGGACTTCAGATCAGATCCAGCCTGGTGATTTCCTATATCTCTTTTAATAAACTAGTAAAGGAACAAAGTTCTGTGGCAAGATTTGCATTGGACCTGTGATAAAAGTCTTTGCAGTAATACTGCTTCTGTTATACTAGTGGGTGGACTGAGCTTTATTTTAACGTTGTTTTATAGGGGAAAACTGTTTAAGTCATGTTATAACAAGATTAGTGCATTATGAAAGACACACACATGTATCTATCTATATATATATACACATATGTGTGACAAAAGCACCTTTAAGAGTAATTTCCAAAAGTATTCCCTGTAATGTTTTTCTCAAATTAGTATGTTTCTCCAGGAATTGAGTCTTAAAGCTGAAAACGAGTGCACTCATACTTCGGAGTCTTACTCCACTACTTAAAGTTGACTTTGCCTGATCAGATTTCAAAGTTTGTAGTATCATTAACTCATGGCTTGAAAGTTACACGTGTGACCTGTCCTTTTACATGTCTTTATACAGACTGAATTGAAAAATCCGTTTAGTATTGGTCAGTTTCCTATTCTGTTAATGATACTACCATCGGGGTGATTTTTGTGTGTGTGTGATCTGTTTAGAAGAATTATTAGAAGTCTGTCTTAATGATGGGAGTGCCGGCAGCCTTTGGAATATGTCTGTTCTTACTGATTTAGTCAGCAGGTTATTTATGTGTACCCTAAGGGTTTTATTTACTGGCCTTTCTGAAATGAGAGCTTGACTCTGGAAACTTAAGAAATATCTCTTTATTATATTATTTTGAAAGTTCAGGGGGAGATTGCCTAGACTGGCTGAGCAATTTTCTAACATCCTGTGAATATTGTAAGTATATTTATATTGTAAAGGTATTAAAGTTTGAACATCTTTATTTCACTAAAAGGAGTATTTGAAATAACTTTTAATGAGAAAATCAAAGAGAATGAAGATGTAGTGACTGGAAACAAATATTTTTTTCATTGTTCTTACAGCGCTTTTTGGTACCTCCATACCCAAAATTCCTGTGTTTTGCAGCTAATGATAGACTTTTTCTCTTCTTATGTATGTAAAATAACATCAAGCATGAGTGTCAAGGCTGTTGGTTTCCAGGTGTTTTGCTATACTACTGCATACTATTATGCTGGTTTCATATTTGTGCTTAGTTAGAAGTAACATGTTCAGGTTTTCTTCAAAAAATTAATAGTGTAAAATTAGGTGCAAGTTGTACATCTAGCTCTGTGTCAGTTTTGCAGTTTTGTGGGCTTGCCTCTCTATTTCTGTTGCCCTCTGTATGGAAATGGTAACTGCAGAAGAAGAATGATACACAGCTCTCAGAAGATGCCGAGGAACTCACTCCTAATCTTGTCAATCTTCCTTTAAGGTATTACTTGCTAAATGCTGAGGTTACAAGGTTAGAAAATGTAAACTTTTGTCTCTAAAACCCTTGCACATGTCTGTGAGATGTGCTTTCCTCCTGTTTCTGTTTATGAAATATAGTAGGAAGTCTCATGCTAGCACTACTACCAATTAAAATGTCAACACCATCCAATAAAGAAATGCAAATTTTTACTAAATGCCGCTAAAGATCCTTCTCTGTGAACTTCATGGGTTGCACAAGAGGTTTATGAAGAAAATATGTCTTTTTTTTTTAACGACTAGAAAAGCCTCCATATCACAGGAACATATATGAAGTATTTAGCATCATGTTTTTAGTTAATTACGGTGTTAAACTTAGCATGTTTGGTTTTTTTTTTTCATGACAGCAGAAGGTTGAAACTTAAGTTTAAACTAAGAATGCCAGTGGTCAGCTGTAGGAGTGAAGTTTCCAAACTCTGTGAGACCAGGAATGATGGACCAGAAGGATGCCTGCATTTCTTGCGTTCTCTGGCAGTTCACTTTCACCTGCCTGCTGTGGACCTCTGTCAGCAGAACTTTACTGCCACACATGGGTGTTGTCTTTCCATCTTATTAAATTGTTGCTAAGTCTTCTCTCTTTGGTGGAAATCAGGGAGGGGCAGACACCTGTGTTGGCTTTTACGTGTGTGAATGTGGCATGCTTTTTATAAAAGGTGTAAGTGATGTAATGCCCTGAGTTGAAACTTTGCTGTCTTTAGTGTTTCTTTACATTCAGGAGATACTTCCAGATGAAAATGTCATGAAGTGAAGGCATTGGGAAGTCTGAAAATCAGTGATGCGTGCGTTTTTTTGCTTTGGGGGGAAGTTACTTAACATCAATTGCCAAATATGGGTCTAGAGGAAAAAAAAAGATAGTTTGTGAAGGGCTATATCATTCCTTAAAGTTAAGGCATGCAAGTTGGCCCCAAAACTGTATATGTTATTTAAGAGCGCTGCTTAGTCCTCTTGTGGCTCCTCATGTAGGTTAAATTTAAGGTTCCTAATACTTTGAAAACAAAAAAATAAACAAAACTTTAGAAAGCCATCACAAAAGCCTATTCAGGCTATCCTTGAACATGTGAATATACTATCAAGAAATGAAAAGCCTCTCTCTGTTTTTAAATCCCTTGAAAGTTTTTGTTTGTTTGTTTTTCAAGCTTTCGCCCTCATGTCTGCTTCAGAATAATACTTACATATGTATCTGCTACAGTAAATGCTGATTAGCTATTGTGACTGGCTCGTGCTTGTGCCTGTTGCTAATGAGAACAACTTGCAATGGTATATAAACAATTTTTAGTGACTGCTATGTAGTTGGCTGGCAGCTGTGCTATATTAAAGTGTAGGTAATCTTGTTTTACTCAAAAAATAGTAAACTCTCATCTTAGATCTCAGATAAAATTTCTAGCCTGTGCATGTCACAATTTCAGAACTCAAAGGCAGTGCTTTCAAATTACTTTTCTGCTAGGCAGCTTTGATAGTATTTCAGAATTGTGAAAATAGGAAAGAGAGACTCTGGGTAGTGCAGCACAATTGAGAATATTTTGCTGCTGTTTTGAGAAGAGTAATCAAATTTTATTTTGGTATCGGGTGGTTTGTGTAATTTTGTTGTTATTGCCTGCAGTGAAATAGTTAATCCTAATGCAGTGGTCTGATTTATGTAGTGAATGGCAAGGAAAGGAAGTTATTGTAAAGAGTTTAATGTAAGTAAAGGAGAAGATGGCATCCGCATTGCATTTCTTTTTTCTTTCTAGTTTTCATGTGTCGTTAAGATGCATCCTTCAAAACATAATATATTTTGATTAGCAACGTAACATTACTGGTATCAGCATTGGCATGCTGATGGGAAGGAATATAATAATGTGAAGCCAAGATAATGGGATGACCTGGTTCTCTAGTTAAGCGATGTTGGCTCTGCCTATCCTTGATCTAATGCGAAAGACCTGTGGTATTGACTGGCTGGTGGATTTGTTTCAATTTGTAGCATGTTTTTAGGGTGAGTTGGTTGGTAGGTAGGTGGTGGGACAGGTGGATCAGTTTTGGAGCATGTCGTACATTAACAGTTGGGTTTTTTTTCCTTAGGTTATGTTCGCTTGAAAATTTAGTTGCATATAAACTAGCAGTCTTAAAATACTGCATCATCTGTTCTGAGTACAAACTTTAAACAGAATTCCTGTAGTTCAATGCAAGAGGTGGTAGTGTATCTCCGGTCTGGCACGCAGTGTCTGCCCTCTTTAAAGTAGCCCTTTTCCTCCCTGTAGAAGTAAGAAACTAGCTCGAGGAGGCAGTTGGGTAAAGCCACAAGAACCAGGTCCTTACTAGTCTGAGGAAGTTAGAGAGTCTTGTCTGCTTTCAATTTTCAGCACAGCAGGGGCATATTGCCAAGTGTTACACATCATCTTTAACTTTCTGGGGCCAGTTTTTCCAAGCTCGTTTGTAGCTGCTGTTGCCCTTTTGATCTAAGTTATTTAGCATATGCATTTCTTGATCTACATAATTACGAGTTATAACAAAATCAATAGGGCAAACTGATGATAAAGTACAAGATAGCCAGTCTACTATGTTATCTCAATGCTGGATAGGTAGACTTAGGAAAGAGCTGGGGTTCTTTTTTGGGTATTTTTTGTTTCCCCTAAACAGGGCAAGTGGCTTTTGAAGAGACAGGAGCCTCCAGATCATATGGGTCCAAACTTAGCAGTTTTACAACTGATGTACTACAGGGTGTCTGAATATTTATGAGGTGCTGGGCTTTTTTTATCAGTTTATTGAGACCACCTTTCATATTCCCACACTAGTACAGACAGGACAAGACATGGGCATGGAAGACAAACACAAATGTAGGTCCCAGCTTGCTTCTGGAATGGCAGGTTAATTGGGGTGGATTTCTATTTTCACTGACGGATAAAGCACAATATTTAGGGGAGAGCCCTCTCATCATCTAATGTGGCACAGTTAGGGCTGCTTATGGGTGGGAGGGGGATATTATTGAAATTTTTTGTTGTCAGAGGGAATAGTTTCTTTTCCATGTGTGAAGAACCTACATCCCAATAAGTGCCAGGAGAAAGTACAACTTTGGTTTTCTTTTGGGGGGTACAGCACATTTGAGATTAGACACACAAGAACTTTCATATTCATTAATAGTATTGATTCTCTTTATTACCTTTAAATACAGGACTGTCAATTTGGTGCTGGGCAACCGCTTTAAGAGTGTGTGTGTTTTACAAAAGCGTTGAAATTGGAGAAACAAATAGGTTTACTAGTTATATTTCTATACCGATTTCCAAAAACCTGTTGGAATGTGAAGAGACCCCAAGCAAGCTGTGTAATTGCAAAAATAGTGCATTTGTGAAAGTGCCTAGTTCAGCTTACCAATTGTCAATTACACATCTGTACCATAAATATTGAATGGACCTCAATACTGAAAATGAGGTCTGACGGTGTGAAGGGATTTCTGTCCCCATGTTGGCAGCTAATAGTCCAGGTGACAACTGGCAGGAGGGAAACTGATGTAAAAATAGCACAAGGTTAAGTTGGCAGAGCGCAGTTTCTCCCATCACATCTTCTTGTCATGTTAAATAAGCTGTTGCAAATTGTTAGGCGGGTCAGATTCTCTTCCACACTTTCCCAGTTTGTTTTACTGTTTCTTATGCAGCGTATTATTTAATGGGAGATGCAAGGTCAAATATAAGTCAGTACATTTTAATATATTTAATTTTTGGTCTTGCTGTCCAGCTCTAACTATGAGGAGAAAAGCAAAATCAGTTTGCATACAATGAAAATAATTTCATTGACTACTTAGTTTGGCATTTTCTGTATTTGCATACTGTACATACTAAAGTCACAGACTTGCAGAAACAGCCTTCTGCAGTCATATTGGACACCAAAAATGTCCCTACGTATAGTGGGACAAACTTCCAGTGCTTTGAAGTAGAGAAGGCTGGGAAGAAGCCACTGCAAAGGAAAACGGAAGCCCTTGAGAGCTGAGCAGGCTGGATTTATTTTCAATTTTGGAACCAATGCTAAATGGATTAATTTCTCTTGAACCTTTTTATTAGGGCTTGCTCCTAAATTGAAGTGATTATTGTTAAACTAAATAGAGCTGCAGCAGACCCCTGAGAATATCATAAGTCTCCTTCTGACCTCCCTGTTAACTGAGATTTTACTTTAAATCTTTGAAGCCCGGTTTAAAAATCAAACTCTGCAGTGAAATTATTCAAGAGCATTGGCCTTTTCACCAAGTAGTTTAGTAGTAACCTCACAGTAATATTTTGCAGAGACTGAAATATTTCAGGTGAAGGTCCTAAATTTGCAAGTGCTCCTGGGCATTGAAAAGAGTGAGATCTTGGCAACAATGAGGCTCTTGGTTGTTGTGTGATCTTATTGCCAAGTATTTTTTTTATATAAACTGAAAAACCCAGTCTTTTTTTTTTTTCTTCCCACAAAGAAATCCCCCTGAAACAGTTTTCCTTGAAGTCTCATAAATTCCTGCATAACACCTTATCAGTTCCATTATCAGAGCTATTTAGTTATTTAGTTCCTTTTTTTAACCTCATAAGAATGTAATTCGCTGCACTGTTTATCCGCCAGTTTAAGCTTTGTGCCATTTACGTGCAATTTCTCAAACCTGCCCTCCCCAATTTTTACATCAGTCTGATACTTAAGGGAAAAGCTTTGCCAGTGCTAGAACAGAAATTTTGTGCATGCTCTTCCCTGTTAGAAATGTGGCGGGATTTGTAAGATACCCTACCCTTGTGCGACAATATTGTGACTGCCATTTTAAATTTAAGACAGAAAATGCAATACCTTCAATGATTTACAAGGAAAATAATAATATTTACTGCTTTGTAGTTGAAAACCATGCCTATGAACATGCATTGCACGGAAAATTAAGTTTTGTTTTTGTAGTTTTATGGTTGGGATTGCTGTAGCAATATAATGTTCCATCTTTGCTCACTTAGCTCTCCTTTCCCTCCTTTGCTCCCTTCTTATGTTTTAATAAAAGCCAGCTGCAACTTTTTCCTCTTGCTGTCTTTTCTCTGCATGTCTGAAAGCTCACAGGCATTTCACCTATGGTCAAGCTATCGTTTTTAGCTAATGTTAACACATAGTAGTGGCTTGGTTGTGTGTGACAGTGGGCAAAAGATACCACTTTGATTCACATAGTCACGTGCTGATTCAGTACGTTACCTTTTATTTTCCACGGTTGCACAGAAGAGGTTTTGTTGTGTTACGATTTTTCTTTTTCTTTTTTTTTTTTCTTTTCCTTTCATTTCTTTTCTTTGACTAAAAATGGGTGGCAAGAAAATTATATCCTGCTTTTAAACTACTTGACTGAAAAATGGCAATTAAATGGATGGCCCAGGGTATCCTTTTAATTACTTCTGTCTTGTCTCGTTGAATTTCTTCCTAATAGCTATGTAATGTTTTAATGCTTATTTTGTAATTGAAAAGCCTGTGTAAGTTGTGTACATGAGTCTTTGGATTGCATTGCAGCACGCTTAGCTTAGTGACATCCTGTCTGTGAATGGAGTGTCTCAGTGCTATGGTAATAAAACTAAAACATTTTGGTAGCTAAAGCATGTGCCGAAGTTGACAATTTATTTCTAAACATAGAGCTATCCATTAAAATGAAGATTTTTGAAGTGTAGCCAAAGTGTAGCTGCTTTTTTGTTTCTTTGGTTTTAACTCTGTTGACATTCCCATTTTTAACACAATTTTGCTCTACAGATCTTTAAGCAAGCTTCTTTGAATGAGGGATTTTGTAAGCGTGTGTTTTTCAGTGCTAAGCTAGATGAGCTGTCCTGCCTCTTTTTACACCCTGCACCTGCCTTTCCCAGGGATCTGGGACTTCTCAGTTACTTTTGCAATCTCTGCACCTAATTCAGCCTAACAGTGTAGGTGAGCAAGCTCACCAAGCAGACCCGCTTGGACTACCTGAAAAGAAAGCGTATTTACTCTGAGGTCAGGAATGGGGTGGATTAGGAGGGAAAATCAAGGTGCACCAGAACTTCATGTGAGAATGATATCCTACCTCCTTGCCAGTCAAGATTTCTAATGCATTTTGGGCTTGCATTTAAAAAAAAATAAATAAATAAAATAAAAGGGGGGGGGGGGGGGGAAGGAGAGAAAAGGTGGGGGGAAGAGGCCTTCTAACAGACAACTGAAATTTCCTAAATCTGCTTAGTAAGGTGTTGTGTACATGACAGAGGCACAATTCCATGTACATTCATTCACTGTTCCTTACTACAAAATAAAACAAACAAACAAAACGTCTGTCAGTTTGTAATGGTGCAACTTTATGTTGGAGATTCTCTGCTACCTTGGAATTCCCATGTGCCGTTAGTATGTTGTTTGCTTTCTGATTTGAACCTGTGTCCCTTGGAAGAGGTCATGTCTGCAGTGTTTTTGGAAATTATATTTATTTTCCACAAGTGTGCAACTTCAAAACAGCTTAGCTACTTGCATCAGACTCCTTCTGTTCAGGGCAAAGTAGCCTCAAAAACAGCATCTAGGGATATGGAGTAGCTGGAGTATGAGTTCGTGGTTCTGTTACTTGTGGTTTTAACTGAAACATACTGTAGGTTTTCATTAGCTGTTATTTGCTTCAGCATACCATGAAATTGCCCTCCTTCTTACCACCCTTACAGGTAGCAGTCTCTGGCATTTCTAAACTACTCTGCTAAATTAGTTAGCTTTTAAAAGGAATATGCACTGCTTTGGTATATCAGGATATTAACTTAGTGTCTGTAGCATCAACTGATTTTGATTCATTTATCACTACAGTGATTGCTATTGGTGTGCTTTCTGGATCTCAAAGAGGAGGAACTCAAGCATTCACCAGGCAGCGTCTTCACTAGAGGGAAAGCATACGTTATCATTTGGTCAATTCCTAGAAAGGACCAGGTAGTTTCCAAAAGTACTAGCAAGTTGACATAAACAGTGGACTTTGAGTCATTCTCCTGGAAAGTACCAGCAGCATGTTCCCAGATTTTTGTGCGTTAGCTGTATGTAGCGAAGCCCAAAAAGTCCTGCCTTCTCTCCATGGCATAGGTATGCTCTGGGGGATTTGCACAGGGATGGCTGGGCAGAGCAGAGAGGTACCATGTAATGCAGGCCTGTGGTGGAGGTTCTATCTGGCTGGCTTAAGAAAAAGCTGCAGGTTGGCTGTTCTTGCAGACTATCTGTCATTTCAGCCTTTTCAATACACGCAAAAATGTATGTGTGTGGTGTGTGTGTCTTCTCCATGCCCACTTCATCTCTGAGCCAGAGGCCTATGTTTACAATTGCTCGGTACTGCAAGGCATCTGAGCATGCAGCCAATTTACCTGGCCATCGTTCTGCCCCCCGGCCTCCGCTGCAGGTGTTTCTAACTTACCTGTTTGGTTTTTAAGTTGGGAAGAAACATAGTGCCTTCCAGCAAAGGGAGGCAGAGCAGGATGAGGCTTTTCCAGAGAGATACAAGGTTGGCTGGGACTTGGCCCAGGCAGAACTTCGTGCTTGGTCTCACCTGTGCCAAGATTCTCTCTTGCCTTGCATTTACCAGGATTCAGGCTCCTGTTCCTAGACTTGAAAAGTTAGATAGTCCTTGAACAAAAATTACCTTGACACTGGGCAGTTCTCTAAGGGTATTACTGTCATAATATCTGTCCAGAGGATAAGCCAGCAGCAACTTGGGAATGATCAGGAACATTTGCTGCAGCGGGTGCAGCACATCTTCACTGAGTATATCACTGTTTTTCCAGGGAAGTGAGATCCCTGTTGCACTGCTGTGTAGCACATGCTGCCTGATACGAAATGATGGGTTGGGGTTTTTTCAGTCTTCTGTTGGATGTCAACTTTTGCTCTGCATTACCAGTCTTAGTCTCATTTCTTTCTTGGGAAGTAAAGAGGTTGTGGGCTATTGAGTTCAATACAGAAAGCTGTTGCTTTCATACTCTTGTCTTGCAGTGGAAACAATTTCTGTTTAATTGGTTAAAATTGTCTTCCCACTGGTCGTATGTTGCACAGCTTCAAAATGTTGCATTGGTAGATATAGACACTTAATTTGAGCACAGTGGTGACACACGTCAGGCAAGACGGCAGCTGTGCCTGTGAGCCCTGTGTCTATGCATCAGTGAATTTGTTTTCCAGGGAGATAATTACAAGGATTTTAAACAAAGAATGTAATCTTTAACCTTTGACAGTTTTTGTATTTCCACCAAAAGTTAGTGCCATTGCACTTATGCTGTGGTCCGGTATTGTCGCTTTTCTATTAAGCACTGGGACGTCTTGAGCTGCTTGATATTACCTAATCCTAAATTAAATCCAAGCAATATCGCACTCTGAAGCTGACTTGCATCTTCCTCTTGCAGTCTTTCCTTTGTCGGAAATCAATGTTAATGTGTAAAAATCGGACATCTACAGCTATTTCAGTCTGTTAATTGAATTGTGAAAAGCTTAAAAGGTAAGCTTAGTGCGTCACTCCTAAAGCCTACTGATGTCTTACAAAAAGATGTGGCACTCTTTTAATACAGAGGTCTAGCAGTATGTTGCTTGCATGCGGTGATAGCTCTAATTGGAAACCTAATAGGATACAAGAGATTTCTAAGACTATTACAAATAATACTATATTTTTTTTTTTTAAGTCTGTGGGATTTTTTTATTGACAGTCCTTTGGGTTGAAGCTGGAAATAAAATGCAGAGTGTTGAAATATTTCTCGTTGGTTCAGAGGGCTGTATTCAGTGCTAATCGCACATCACATTTCTTGAGTGCTGAAGTGCTCCCAGTTGGCAGTTCTTGTGGTATAAATTCCAACAGTAAATCGGTGCTAACAAAGTTGAAGTACCTGTTCCGTTCAGTAGCTCCATCTTTAGGGGAGGGAGCGGGGGAATGATCACTGGTGCAACTTGCAGTAATGACAGTGTGTCAGGAGGTTGCTAATATGTACATAAAGAGGTGATTCCTTGGAGTGGTGGCTAAGGGTGCCCCAGAGAGTCCTTTTCAGTAAGTTTGCACAGTTAAGCTGGTGTCTTGCAAGAGGTAGAGCTTCCTGTCGAAATACAATGCTCTTCCAGCCTAATGCACAAGTGGTAGCTGGAGAGTACTGAGTGCCCAAATATATAGACCTGCATAGGACAGGGACAAGTCATTAAGTGGAGTGGGATGCCAGTAGTGTTCAGGATGGAATGACTTTAATTTAGTACTGATCTTGAGCTGCACGGGGTTTTGTGGTCTGAGGAGAGAAATCTTTCCCTTGGGGCTGGTGCTTCGCTTGGCAGAGAACTGGTCTCCCCTTACTGCTTTCTCATATGCTTTCCTTCCCCTGGAAGCATGCTTTTAGTCATAGCTTTGCTGCTGTTGAACTATTTAGCACCAACGTGTTGTGAACTCTTATTTTTTAGTTTAATATGAAAATAAAATTTTAGGTTTGATAACAGAATTAACTCCCTTTCTCTCCGTTGATTCCTCTGCTGTCAAGAATTGTTCAACAGTACTGCAAAGAGCAGAGGAAAAAAGCATGTCTCTGATCACTGTTGTTATGTTGAGAATTTACGGTTTTGTAATTGTATTTCTATTTGTAACACTGTTACTAACACCTAGCAATTACTCTGGTTCCCTTCACATTAATCAAATGCATATTGTCGTGTGTATGTTGAATTTATTGGATTGCCTTCCCTCTCAGGTAATACTGCTCCATCAGTGTTATGGTATGAAAAGAGCTTTTTTTTTATCCTTCTGTCTTATATTAGCTTTATCAAAAGAATGGGGAAAGAAGGTGAAGGCTGTTTTCGATATATTAGGGATGTTAAATTCTGTCCCCTTACAGAACAAGGGGAGAAGAGATTTCCAGAGTCATAGCACATCCGTGATGGAAAAAAGCTGTGTCAGCACCTCCCTTTTATGCAAAGGGAGTTTTCAGCTCTGGCACCTTACAGATGAAATACTACTGTAGCAACACAGAAAGAGGCAGCAATGGAGTCCTAAACCATTAATGGCTTTATAGGTTGAGCTGTACTTTGAAATACTCAGTGACATATGGCATGCTACAGAATACAACTGGCTGAGGATCTCAGTAAAACTAATTTTCAACAAGCAGGTATTTGTGTTCCACAGCACCTTTAGTTTATACTGTTCTTGGTGAGCTGCTGGCAGGTGAGGGAGAATCTAGAATTAGGTAAAGCTGATTTGAGAAAGCACTGTTTTAATTTGATATAGCGATTTTAATTCCTCTTACAAAAGCAGTTCCACCATACAAATAGTATCAATGAGATGACTTCATGCGGTGTTGTTTTAGAAATCAGTGTAGCAAAATAATAAAAGTGTAGGAAATTTTTACATTTAAGAGTATTATCGTGTATTTGCCTTCCTTCAGTTATACCATGAGTCTTGGTTTAGCAATAATACAGGAATATGTTTTGATTTTAAAGAGCACACAAGATTAATAAAAGTCCTTGATTTTAATATGGCCTTTGATGTGGCACAGTTTTATTAAGGCTGAGCTGGGAGAGCCATTTCTGAAATAAGTAGGAAATTGTTCTTTGAAACTTAGCTTTCCTGTTGTGTAGAGATTGTGTAGCACGTTTAAGAGTAGTTCTGGGCAATACAACTGTTGTAACAATCGGGAAAGAGAAGCAGAAAGCCATACCCCACCTCTAGTTTCTCAGCTTTGCTGAGCAGGCTGGAACACTGATAAGTCCAGGTGAGATCTCCAAGGTTTTGGAAGCATTTAATCTACTTTTAATCCCTGTCTTTACTTCAGGTGGTATATGAATTCTAACACTGAAAATTTCCTTCCATGTCATACCTGAAGAATGTAAGACATCATATTTATTTTAACTGTAGTAATGTTCTTAAACCATTTGGTTTTTTTTTTATCTCTTAGTGCTGGCCCCAAAGGTGACAACATCTACGAATGGAGATCAACCATTCTAGGACCTCCAGGTTCAGTCTATGAGGGAGGCGTTTTCTTCCTTGACATCACATTTACACCAGAATATCCTTTCAAGCCTCCAAAGGTAAGAGACCGTTGCTGATGTCCTAAGTCATGAGCACTCAACAGACCATCCAGCAGCAGGCCGTGTTAATGGCATGCAGCCCATTTGAAAGCCGCTCTCTTTGAGAACAAGCTTAAGCTCATTTCAGACATTGTGTTGGTTTCTGTTAGCTAATGTTAACAGCTTTTCCAGTCCTCTTGATCGCTGTTTTAGAGCTTGTTTTCTTTTTCCCTACTTCTGTTTATAAGAAATCCTAAGTAATTAATGCAAGCATTGGGACAGGACTGAGAAACTGAAAAGTAAATAACCTTGAGGGGAGGAGAAAGGATACAAATACTTGTTTCTCAAACAACTCGGTTACCATAAACGTAACAGTTACGTGTGTTTTGGCCACTAAAGTAGTATTTAGTCTTTCAGTTTTGTTGGGTACTTGTGGTGTTCACCTACTTGGACAGTAACAAACTTTTTCCGTAGGTGTGTTATATTTGTGAAGCTCTTCTTACATTCCAGTATTGCTGTTTTTCAATGCTACAAGGCAAATACCGGTGCAGGTGAATGTTATCTTGCGGTTCACATACTTGGCCAGAGGAAGAGTACTGCGTTACAAGAAGAGGTGGTTGTTGTATACACTTCGTGTTTGCCTTGTATCTGAAGGCATTTATTGCATGTTTTTGACTTAAAACTCATTGCATTGATGAGATAAATGCCAGTGACTGTCCCGCCTTCAGGCCTTGGTCTAGTCTGCAGTAGAAAGGACTTGCCATACCAGACTTTGTCATACCGGGCAAATTAATACAAGCTTCCCAAATTAAGGAAACTGTTTGACTGTTCCTGCTAGCATAACTTCAGGGTTTCTGGTATTCTCGACAGGACCTTAAATTCTACCCTTAAGCTAGGGCTCCCGTTCACAAGCAGCATGTTCTACCTTGGGACATTTCCAGTGATTTCCTGCTGACACCTGTCCATCCCTCTTTGGAGGCTCTCTGGCAGCACAGATGGTTGTCTTGTGTTAGAATTTAATTCAGTGCAGCATAGTCTTTCATTATTTTGGTTTAATTAGTTTGCATTGGAGAATTTATTGTCCATCCAACTATATGCAATATCTTATGTCATGAGCCCAGTAAGTATTTAAAGAGGGAGCTTTTACCTTTCCATGTGTGCTTTACTGCACCTTTGCTTTCTATGCTACAGTCAGAAGCATTTATCGTCCCAGGCTTACCCAGCCTGATGCTTCACAGGACTGTAATGTAACTATCAGTGGCATTGAGACAGCCACGTGTGCCAAGTTCCCTGACGCAGAACCAGAGATATAGTTTTGTTCCAGCTCAGCCCTGCTTTCTGCTCGGCGCTTCTGACAGGGATCTCTTTGCCTTTATCTTTGGATGTAAACCCTCACCCAGACGCAAAGAAAACAGGCGCCACTTAGTGAGGCCTTAAAAGACTAGTTTAATGGAGATTCACTGTATTGTAGCAGAGTTGCATTTACAATGAATCTTTCATCTCGCAGAGTCCAAATTGGTTTACTAACCACATATATGTGTGGAAATAAAATACACACAGCTTCAGTCACATTGACATGAGCATAGTAGTGCTCTAATAGAATGCACTTGCGCTACTTGGGTACTTAAGGTTTAAATGAAGAACATTTCTTTTGCTGAGAACCAAAGACTTATAGCAGCTCCTGTGTTAACACCTGTGGTAGTATTAATAAATGATGGTGTGGAAAATATAAATATCATATGGCTCCTGCTTTATTCCTACTAATTTGTTGATTTCAGATTGTCCAGCTGCTTGCAGTGACTGATAAATATTGTTTGTGGGTCATCTGGAAGTGGTAGGACTAATGTACTTACCCCATAGCCTTCCTGTATTTGTCTTATAGGGCAAGAAATAAAGAAACAGATAGTTGTAACAAAACCCAGTGTATCATTTTGATGATAAGCACTGGTAGAGCAGTAGAGTGGGTGAAGGTCATTTCAGAAGCCTTGACCTCTGTAAAGATTAAGCTCTCTAGAGTGAAAGGACTAGTTTTCCTTGAATCTTCTTGGTAAGCCTTACAAGACCAGGGGAAGAACCTCTGCTGCTTCTTTGAATCCTTGGTAATTCTCACAAGGACAGTCCCTGTTGGGGGCTGCCCCATGGTGAAGTGTCTATAGTAGAACACATTTCATAACTTGAAAGTGGAATGTCATTAAAGGTTTTACTTTGTTAAGTAAAGTGAGGTGAAACTGGCCATCCTGGTGGGCTTACCAGCCCTTAGCAATATGCGTGAGAAGGTGTTGGGGCACAGCCACTGCTGACGTGTCTGTGTGGCTGATGAGCGTCCTGGAGATGTGTGGTGAAGGATATACAAGGGCAGCCTTTGAGGACTGGGTCTGACTCCAGCTGAGGGTTAGATTCAGTATGTTGGAACAAACTTTTGGGGGGAGGATGTTGCTATAGGAGAGCTTGGAAGACTGTGCTGGAAGTGGTATTAAATCCCTGGAAGGATATAGAGAGGGACTGCACTGCTGTACTTGAGGATGGAGAATTTAAAGAGCTTGAAATTTTACTTGGAAATGCATTGCACAGTACCAGGAACTTCAGTGGGAGAAATCTGATACAGGGACAGATACTCTCTGTCCTGTCCTAAATATGTATAATGGAGTTCTTTTGCATTTACGGAGCATTCCATACAGTACTTTGAAGATGTTAATCTGTTCTCTGCTTTTACATTTTCTCATTTTCTGTGGTATTCTGGGTTTGCCTTTGTTTCAGACAGTAGTTGTGTTAGGCACATGCTAGGTGGACCTGGATTCGGGAGAATCCGATGAACAAGTATAATTAGAATTTAAGAGTCCAATACTTAGTCCTCAAGTTGATTGCTATTCTTCTGTACTATTACAACGGAGGTTTTCCCAAGAGTTACATTGTAGTTGGGTTAGATTTCATTTATTGAGGTGAAAACAGTAGCTGTGGTGACTTGGTGTGTGCTTTGATCATTTGTATTAATAACCTCTAACCGCTTCCTTCCCCCCACTCCCATTTTGCAGCTTGTGTAAATTAACCTCTGCTATCACTTTGGGGTAAGGCTGAGATTAGCTGCTTTTATGTCTTTTCAAAAGCTGTGCTTAACTCTGTGTAGTTACTGCAGTAATGTAATCTCAGGTGGGACATTTCCAGAGGATCGTTCAGTTACACTGTATTTTTCTGCTGTTCCACAGGCTGTTCTTTTGACCCTGAATACATTGTACTACCTTCCAAGTAACTCAGTTTCTCTTGGTTTTGGTCTGAATCTGCTAGGTTTGTGACACTTGCCCCTCCCCTTACAGTGTAATGAACATTTACTTTAAATATTGGGTTGTTTTTAAGTTGGCCTCCAGTTCCTCCCCCTCTCCCAGCTTCATTTGGTTTCCCTGCATGACTGGCTTTTGTACCATCAGCAAAAATGCTAAATGGCAAACAGCTGGACTACGTGTGTCTTAACACCATCCCAGTTCTGACTTGCTGCTTAAGTGAAAACAAATTTATATTTTTCCCACAGTGCTTTGGTTAGGTAGAGCTTCTCTAAGTGGAGAAAACTGCTTTTGATGCCATGGCTGTAACCCTTAAGGATTATACCTTAAGGTTTCTTAAGGAACCAGGCTGCTCTGCAAATACATGGGAGTTGTTTTTCTCTCTCTCTCTCTTTTTTTTTTTTTTTCTCCTCCTCCATGAATAATAATTAAAAAGTAGGTCTTGTTCTTAAAGGCAAACAGGATTCATGCTTTGATATCAGTTATTAGTCAACTGGACTGAGAGACTGCCTACAGAGTATTTAGCTTTTGTGCTCAGAATCAGAATTAACAACTTTGTCTTAACAAATTAGAACTCTTGACCTTTCTGTTAATTTGGTCCTTATTGTATCAGCTTGGAAATACTCCATGCTTCCCCTTCTGGAAGTGTTTAATCTGTTAAAATTATTACCTCACCTGCGTGTAGAAGTCTTCTTGGAAGGAGACCAAAGCTGCAGGTCAGATAGAGAAATACTGAATGAGCAGTGGGGCTGGACTGAAGATCCCAAGGCAGAGCCATTGCCAGCAGCTGCAAATGCCATAAACTTCTGTTCTCCCCTAAACAGCATGAGCTGGGACAGGTACCACAGTGTCAGATCTACCCTCTGCTCAGGCTGATGGGCTTCCACATGACTGTAGGGAGTCATTGCTGCTTCTCCTCAGAGGATTAGATGATCTGGGAAACGGGTCGTTTTGTTTTCTGACCTGCTGTACCTCCAAGGTTCCCTGGGTAGAAAGCCGCAGGTGTTCTTGATTTTGGAGTTGCAGCTTGTTGCTGAAGGTGTGGGAGGGGGGCACATCTCCCCTTTCCTGCACTCATTTTGCTATTCCCACATGTAATGTGCAAAAGTGTAGGGATTTGGGGGGTTTTGTTTGTTTGCTTCCTGTTTTAATCTACAATCAAAGCAGCTTACAAGGAACAAAGCAGAAAGTCTCTCGAAGCGTGCGCTGTGGGTGGCTCCTGTATGACAAGAAACTGCTTTTGCAAGCGTGAAAATAGCCCATGCGCTCTGTGCATTGGGAGCGACGCTGCACGGCACTGGGGTTTCGGAGCTGTGTCACCCCACCCTGTGCCTGCTCCCCGAACCTGTGAGAGGGAGGGGCACAGGCAAAATTTTTTGCATCAGAAAGGCAGTAGAAAAAATGAGGGTTGGCTGGCAAGCTTAATGTGTGGGCTGGTCTTGTCTTGAGAGAAAGCACTAGTGTGTTCTTGTCATACCACACACTTATCGAGTGTGTTTTGCAAATACCCCTGTGACCTATAAACAGACAATAAAATTTGTGGGTGTGGAGAGCTGACAAATTCTGAGGATTTAGGGCATGAACCCACCAGCCTTTATTCATGCAGATAATCTTAATCCATGCAAATTCCACCAAATTTGTTGTCCCTGTTCAACCAGTGAGTCAGAGTAAGGCCTTTCTGCAGGTCACATTGTCTGCTCCTGAAAACGTCTCGTGGTGCTTTTGTTTCCCTTTCGGATAACTTCTGTGGCAAGCTGCCCGGCTCACTCGCATCTCCCAGATCTGAAGATAATAAAATCCAACCAACTCCCCCGATCGCTGAGCTCTCAGGAGCGATGGGAGTCGCGATTCCAAGTGCCCCGGCCTGCCTGCCTGGGGGATTTTAAAAAGTCCTTGGGAGCCCAGCAGGAGAAAAGGGCTTCGTGTTAAAGCCCCAGGACCCTTTGCCACTGTGAGCAAAAAGATAAAAAAAAAAAATAATAAAGCAAAAAAACATAGAAATTATAATTTAAAAATTTTAAAAAACAACCGCAACCTGGGTTTCACGGTGACCGTAAGCGCCCCAGGCTGGGAACCGGCCGTTGTTTCGCAGGGAGGCGGTGAATGTGTTGTCAGCCGTGAGCCCCTGAGGGCCGGAGGGATTCCCCGCGGGGCTCCCCGAAGTCACCCACCTTTGGGATGGGACACCCGTGCCGTCACCTGCCACGGCGCGCGGAACGCTGCCCACGGGGACCCGCCGCGCGCTCCGGAGACTTTTATTTCTTATTACATTTCAGATGAGGCTCTTTTGGGTTTGCCTTTGGCACCGAGGACGCGGGCGGGGCGGGGCGGGGGGGGGGGGGGGGGAAGCTGGATCCGTCGTTTCACCCTGGAACCACCGGTGGCCAGCGCCGCCGTTCCCAGCCCGCCGGGCGGCGGGGCCGGTGCGCTCCCGACGGAGGCCGCCAGGGGGCGGTGGCGGCCCGGGCAGCCCCCGGCCGGCAGCGCGCAGGGCTCGGCCTTCCCCCGGGCTGGTGCTGCCCGTGGCTGCAGCACGCTGCGTGCGCCAGCCCAGCGCGCCTGCTAACGCCCGTTTCTTGCAGGTAACGTTTCGGACAAGAATCTACCACTGTAACATTAACAGCCAAGGCGTCATCTGCCTGGACATTTTAAAAGACAACTGGAGTCCAGCGTTAACCATTTCTAAAGTTCTCCTCTCCATCTGCTCCCTCCTCACAGACTGCAACCCGGGTAAGTCCCCTGCTGCCTTGCACCCCTCCCGGCACCCAAGTAAGGTGACCCTGATCTCATCGCGTTGGCTTTGGCCAGCTTTGGCCTCCAGCACAGCCTGTTTCCCTTTCCAAGGCAGCTGGAGAGGGGCTGGAGGTGGTGGGGGTGATGCACCCTACCTGCCTGCTGGTCACTGCCCCTCGGGCTGACCCACGGGGGAAGCAGCGGTCCTCCTCCTGCACATGAAAGCTCTTTCCCCTTCCCAGCCAGCTCTGGTTTTGGGTCAGGGTTAAGCGTGCTTTGCTGGTCTGTAGGACTGCAGTAATTCAGTAACAGAGCTAGAAGAGCCACAAACGTCATTCTGAAAGCAAGGGGATTAGCCTTTTACTTTCCATCATCCACTTAAAACCAGCGACCAACTATGCCGCAAGTGGTCCTTGCTGCTCCTCCAACCCACCACACCAGTTTACCAGTTTACCAGTTTACAAGGAATATGCCTTGGTTTCCAAAATCAATTTCACAGGTCGTATTTCTGTATGGGTCTGAAGAGGAGAGAAGCACCAGATTCCTTTCATACTATATTATGTATAATAAAAATAAACTTTTTGGAAAAATAAAACCTCTCCTTGAGATCTGGTCTTTCCTAGAAGGCAGATTTATACGGCCACAAGTACACTTAGCGATGAGTATGTCGCAGGCACTTTTAGAAGGGGTAAAATAAGCCTGTAATGTGTGAATCAGCGAAGTCCTCCGTAATGCAAAATATGGCTATTGGATTGTTGCCTTTTAAACTCCTTAAAACTTTAAGTGGCATTTCACTCTTTATTAGTAATAGATTAGTGCATCACCATAAATACACACAAATCAGTGAAGATACAGACTATCAATTCAGTATTTTTCGATTGCTGCAATGTACCTTACATGTGCGATTCCCTTGTATTAAATTCACACTTCAGCTTTAAGTTTTTATTCGGTAACTTGTCTGAAATGAGTGTTTCCTTTTCAGCTGACCCCCTGGTTGGAAGTATTGCCACTCAGTATATGACTAACAGAGCAGAGCATGACAGAATGGCCAGACAATGGACCAAAAGATACGCTACATAAATTGGATTTTCGTCAAACTCTTACATTATTCGTCTGTGATGGAAAGAGCTGCTTATGATTTTGAAGGGGTGGGGGGAGGGAGGGTGCTGGTAAAGAGTAGGGTATTTCTATAACAGATTTTATTCAGTCTTTTATTTCCTAAGATTTTGTTGTTGTAACTTAAGGTATCTTGCTACAGTAGACAGCTAGGATTGGGAATAGCATATTTTAAGACTGTAATTAGTTCAGCAATATTAGCTCACATATAGTACCGAGAAGAATGTAAACTTCTTAGACTTCTTTGGTTTTCAGTTTGCTTGCAATATGTAAAAGATTAAAACAGCTTAATTTTGTACAGGTACATATGTTGACATTTATGTAAAAGTCCTTTCAAGACTCTACACACTGTTTTTGCTTTTTGTTATGTTTTGGGGTTGGGGGGGTTATTTTGTTCTGGGTTGGGTGTTTGGTTTGTTTTGGTTTTTTTTTTTTCCCGTTGGTTTTGTTGTTTGGGTTTTTTTTGTAAAAAGATGTTGGGATTGTTTTCCCTTATGGAGGGCACACTGGTATTTAACAAATCCTTTTTAAAGACTGTCATCTCATGATCTGTGATACGGAGAGGTGGATATATGGCGTCATATATGAAATGAGAAGTAGTTAATGTATTATTTTATAAGCCAATCTATCTTTGTGAAAAGAATAAAGGGTTTAATCAGGACTTACGGAAACCTGTAGTGAAATACCTTAAGCTGTTTAACTGTAAGGCGTGGAGTAGGAGTCACTCAGTGGATTGGTTGTATGTTGTGGGCTACTTAAGTCTGCATTTGTTACTGTGCTAATAAAAAGATGTTTAAAAAAAAAAAAAAAAAAAAAAAAAGAAGAAAAGATTTCCGCTTAGTGCCTTGCTTTGTCATTTTGCCAGAACAATGTCTCCCAGTACGCTTTGAGGATTACGGTTTGGACAAGGACAATGGAGATCTGCAGGTGAGTGCACTGACTGCTGCTGTTTTGGGAAGACGCTTCTGGACAAGCGTACAATGAATGACAGCATAAAGACTTCTTCAGCCGTTTACTGTCTTCAGTGTTGCACAGGCTGACATGGCCCTCGAGGAGGTAGCCTGCCACACAGCCCATGCTAGTTACTTTTTAGTTTTAAGTTTTCACAGCATTGCCTTTTCAGGACCGGCATGTTATTTGAAAGTACAGCTGAAAAAGTGTAAGAGAAGGGAAGGGAAACAGGTAGGAGGCAAAAGGAAGAAGAGAGTATCTTCATGGGTTTTCTGATGGAGAGGTCTATTCCTATTTGGAAGAGGAGAAAGGATCACGTCCTGGTAAGCTAGCAAGAAGACACCTTAAAGGAGAGTAAAGAAGACTTAATCTCTAGATCCTTTAACTACCTACAAAGATTATCTCCTAGAGACATGGTGTTTACACTGAGGTGTGTAGCAACGGGGCGGTTAGCTGTGGATAGGGCATTTTTGTCCACTCCCTTGAGGTAGAGGCCGGAAGTACAGATTCATTTTCACATGGCAAGTGTCACCTTGCGACATTCTTCTGAGTGATATGTGGTCATCTGCAGCCTCAGACTCGTTTTGGTACTTCAAAATAAATTTTGTAAATATTTTCTTTATATACTTCTCTTCCTATTTATAGATCAAACCTAACTTGGTCCAAAGTAATCTCTGTTAGAGGTAACCTTCCTTCGCTGGGTGGCTGTGGGTAGCAGTACCTGAGCCTCACCTGCTGAACCTTTTGACACAATGCATGTTTTGGTGTATGAGCTCCCTCAGCTGTTTGGCTCAGCCGAAGAAAACTGTTGGTTTAGAGCTACATCGCACCAGGAGCATCTCTGCTAACCGTTTCCTCCTGTCCCCTACTGAGAGAGGAGGTACACGGCTTAACCGCAGCAGGTTCGTGTCATCTCCTTGCTTCGTGCTAGCGGGGCATGCCAAGCGTGCTGTAGTTGGCAGCAGGGAGGGAGCTGATTTGGGGTGACTGACCTGCACAGTGTTCATTCAGCAGGGTAGAAGTTGTAAGAGGAACAAAGAGAGATAGTTCCATTTACTAACTTTTTTTTTTAATATTTTTTTCATCATGATCTTGTGCAGGGACTATCTAGCTTTGTTAGTAGGTAAGTGAGCCCAGTGACCTAGGACAGGTTTTGAGTCAGAGGAATAGTAAGAACAAAATACATGTTCTGCCCTTTAGCTACTGCATTATACTCTGTACTTTACTCATTAACCCTATGTAAAACTGTACTACAGTGAGTTTCAGTTTTACTCCGTACCAGCTACCATGTGTAGATTGTTTGCAGAGGAGATGCTACATTTTTCATCACTCGTCAATAAATTACTATGGTATTTAGAAAAGACGATATGAGTGCTTAAAAAGCCTCAGAATAAGCTTATGAAAGAAAACAGTGGGTGGTGCTTGTTGATGTGAATGCCCAAAATGATCTAAACTAATTTCAAATGAATTTAACCAAATCAAAGACAACGTGTTTGCCTTTATGTAACCTGTTCGGGAAAATGGCCACAGTCATTTAGAATATCGCCTTTCCTCTTGCCTTTCTTAAAACACGGTCAATTCCTGAGTGTCCAGGGGAGCAAATGAGCAAGCTGCTCTCGTACAACATGGCTCTGGCAGCCACGACATCAGTTTGGGGAGTGGAACTGGCACAGAGTCTGGGTGCAGAAGTGGGCAGGAACCAGTCATCTCTGTTCCTTCCATCTCAAAGCATTTTAAGTTAATTGTGACTTGTCAGCCTGCACTCCTTTGGCTCAAGGGTCAGCTTCAGCCACAATGTGTGGTTAGCAGAGGTCTTTGCTTGTTTTGATTAATCCAATGCTGAATTGAGTCCTTTCTAGAAAGGTTCTGCAGACCTGAAGAGGAGGAGCATGACCAATTCCTTGATGAGAAGTCGTAGCAAGGAGTTGAACCACTTCTGCTCGGAAATCACCCCCACTTCCCAAGCACGCAAGCAGCTGCGGAGCCTTCAGTGGCAGGGAGAAGCCTTGAGTACACGTGTGTGGTAGGAAGTGAGCGAGGAGGGAGTGTTCTGCAGCATCGCTGGGGACAATGACTGTTACTAGCTAGGCTGGGGGAGGTCGTGCTATAGTGCTTACTCAGCTGCAGTGTTGCAATGGAAACAGAATTGTTTCTAGCCGGGCATTACAAGAGCTTGCTCATTCGTAATTGCTCTCTTATCTTACTCCTCGGCCACAGCAATCCAAACTACGTTGAGCAAAGCACATAAACAGTTTCGTCTACCTTCATTATAAAGGTAGGAATACCTGCTTAATTCTTGGTGAATTGTACTGCTCTGCCATTAGTAATGCTGACAGACTTTAGTTGTCGGTGTTCAGGAAGAGCAATGCTATAAGCACACAGTGTAATTGTGTTCATTAAGCACACTTACTATTTAGCAGTTATGGTGTGACAGTGCAAATACTGGTCATGGTTTTGCTGACTCACAGTGAAATTCTCAATATTTGTTCAAAACAACATTAATGTAGTGGAAAATGAGGGAACTGGGTTCTCCCTTTCCCTACTCTTGTCTTCAAATATAAAGAAAATCTAGTATCAATTAGTGTAAGAGGTTGTCAGAGGCCAAAAGCTCACCAGTCCCTCTGGGAACGGCTGCTCATTCTGTCCCTCTATTTCCAATTTTGTTTAGTTTACTGACAGGCTGAGCTAGGACAGACAGCAGCTGCCTGCAGGACAGGTTTACCAGCATGGAGAGTCAAATACAGCACGTACAGTTGTGCTTGTGCTGCTGGACAAGGTGTGGCGTATTAAGACCGAGGCCATTTGTACAGGTATTTCTGGGCATTTGCCGTGGGGGTGTTCCCAAAAGGCAGCCTCCTGCGCTCCCTGGCCCCCTCTCACAAAGTAGTACAGCGCTTCGTCCCAGTTGTTACCTGGCCTGTAGCTTCGCACCGAGGGCGGATTCCTGCAGCTTGGCCGAACAGCTGGGTAGGAGGAGTACGCGATGCACTAAGCAGAGCCCGGGCAGTACCTCCTGCATACAAAACTGCTCTGTATAATTTCTCAGTAAAATTATCACCTACGTGAATGTGACTGATTTGTACTGGACATGCTGGAACAAAACCATGTACAGCTATGTTGTCCTTCAGGTCGCAGTTAAATTAATGAGCGCTCTGAGAGCTTTTCTGGCTTGTACAAATAAATTCCTGAGCTAAAAGCATTACTTGCCAGACGTTGCTGACAGGCTTCACGTTGGGGTAGACCTGTTCCAGTATCTCCCACAAGATTTATTTTTTTTCTTCTTCTTCCAGACACTAGCAGAACTTCAGCAGCTAGTTCTGCTGGTAGTTATTCCTCCTACCTCAGACCCTTCTCCTGCAACAACACACTGACCTCAGCCTCCTGCAGCATCAAAAAGCCCTGTGGCCCTGTTTAAGGTAAAGGTAAAAGGACTGTTGCAGTTTCAAACATAGTCTCTCTCCAAATTGAATGCTTTACTGCAGCTAGTACTACCTGTGACTAGAGGCTATAGATCTGCAGGGGGATTGCTTGATGATAAGCTTGTTGATTTGTCCCTCAGCATGGTTGTATCTAGGCATAGTCAAAGCCCCTGCTAGAGAGGCATCCACCTGTCCCTCCCTCCTCCATAACCCTTACTGGAAGATAACTTGTCTCATGAAGTGCTTTTTAAGGCTTTTACCAACAGTGACTTTTGCAAGCCAAGCCCACGAGAAGGAAGGATACCTCTTAGCCATAAGCTTGCTGATTTTATTGCTGAATGAGATTATTGCTTTAAGTGAAACTGTGAGAAGCAAATGGCACAGAGAGGACTTAGGCTGTGACCTAGCAGCAGCAGACGATGCTAAAGTAGCTTAGTTATCACAGTTATTCCCTTTGCTCTTCCTTCCAGGCAAGGGAAATGCTGATTTGTTCTGGGATTGGGAGAGTTTGCTAGCTAAGAAGGTGAAGGGCTCAAGCAGTGTTTTCCGATCTGTCACAGTCACTTCCCACAGTCTCACTTTCTCAGCTCTTGCCCATTGCTGTGCTGCTTCGGTTTCCACTTGCCTTTGGTCCAGGAGGTCAGTTTTGTTTCCCAAGACAATAACAGTTACCTACAAACAAAACAAAAGGGTGAGCTTTACACTGAAAGAATTCACCATTCGCAATGTTTTTAAACAGCGGGCAAGTAGCAACACAGTTCAGACCTGCTCTTTAACTTAGCACTGGCACAGGTAAGCTGCAAGTAGTTTGGAAGATCAGGGTCTGGGATTTGAATTAGCCTCATCTACTTGTGGGCTGGGAACTGGTTTTAATTATAGGATATGCAAGACCTCCCCTTCTCCCTCCGATTGCCAAGAAAACCAAAGTTAAACAGCCCTATTCTCCATGTATTTGGCAATTGAGCTGCCCTAGACAAATGGTAAGAGCGTGACATCTGAATAGGTCACAGCAGCGGATGCTTGAGAGATGAAAAAATGCATGGCAGCAGAGAAAGGCTGGAGCACACAGCTGTGGATTTTGCCCAGCTTGCTTCTTCCCAAGCCCCAGTCCACAATACAAAGAAAGCCAAGCCTGCCACAAGGCAGCCTGGGCAGGCTGCCGGGCTGCGTGGCCCTCTGCCAGCCCCCACAGGCAGGGTAAGCCACTAGGACTTAAGCGGACAGTCCTCTGTCACTGAAAGGGTCTGGTAAGCACCAGGACTTCCCTCTCAGTAGCAGATTCAAGAGCAGCTGGTTAGCTCACTAGAGCAGCACTGCTGTATCAAGGCAGGTCTTGAGTTGTAAGGATCTATCAGGTACAGTGTGGCTGAGCTTAGTGGCCTCCCCAGTTCCAGGAGGTGCTGAAGGTAGTGCTGGCCACGTAGAGTTACTGCTCCTGCTTATTTTAAGTTAACGATTTTCTAAAAATGTTTTACCACCATCAGCTCTTAGGGGAAACCATGCCTGTATTTATAGTTCAAGGTCCTTAGTCAAGCTCTGGTCTCATCTCTACACTAGTCACTTGACAAAGATCAAGTGATAAAGTCTTCCCTTGCTGATGATTTGGGGTTTTTGTTGTGGCCACACCTGCTTGCTCTTTCCTGTTCATCAGGCTAACTCCAGGATGTCTTCTGTTTCTTTCCAGCTAGAGATGTTTGTCCTGTTCCTGTGGGGTCTGAGACTTCCTTTCTTTTCTATAGCAGCCTGGGGTGTTTGGAATTTATTTTTTTTTCACCTCTGTGAAGGCTTTGAAAGAAACCATAATCTTCATATGCATTTACCACATGCTCCAACTGAATTCTGCCTATGGTTAAGCTCTGTCAGTATGAGAGAACACAACCTCTATTTAGTATAAAATTTGGCCAGGCTTTAAGGTGCGTGCTGGAGAGCCCCCACAGCCAGCGGAGGCAAGGAATCAGCCATCAGTGCTTTCTGTCATCTGCCACACAAGAGCGGACTGTGCAACTCAACAAGGTGAAGTTCTGCCAGCTCAGAAGCACCACGTGTGGAGAGACATCCCTAATTCAGTTAAGGGTGCGTTCTAGCAGAGCCCATACTTTAAGTCTGCTGTTCTTATGTTAAGGTAGGACTCCTCACCTTCTATGCTTCAAAGCCTATTTTATAAGGACTAGAAATCACAGCAATAAAATATCTAGCTTATTGTGGGCACCACTTTTCTGACTACGTTATCCTCAGTCAAGATCACAACTTTATGCCTTCCCAGAGGATAAGCAAATTGGTCGTTTTCCAAAATACCTGAATGAGAGAAAAGAGTTCTGGCAGGCAACGCAGAAGAGAGGGACGCAGATCCCGCTGGGGCTGTGACTCCCTCTCTGCATTACAACATGCTGTAAAGAAATCTGGGCCCTCACAAAACACAGCGCCTGGGAAAACTTTCCTGCTTGTCCACCTTTCCTTGCCCTGCAGGGGAGTTATGGCTGACTCCTGTATCCCTGATATACGTGACAGTCTGCAGCTTACACCAGCTAACATACCTCTCCTGTGACTGCACATTCAGCTGCTGTCAAACTTGGAGCTGCATTCCTTCACCACCCTGTGTGCTGTTGGTACTAAACAAGTTACATTTTTGGAAAGTCTCTCCCTACCATTATCCAATTAATTTTTCACATATTTTATTTTTTTTTTAAACAGCATAAACCAGACATTTGGAAAGCTGTAGGCTAAAGACATTGAACTGGGAAAACTACTCAAGAATATAAAGATACTGTAGGAAAAGCCATAATGCTAATGCCACATGCAAGTTATATTTGTTTAGCTAAGCTGGAACACTGTCAGCTGAAAACACTAGCTGCTTTCTAAGGGAAAATAGAGCAGTCATTTCACACAATCGAATTGATTCAATATGGTTGTTAAAATACATTAAAGCTGCTTTGCCAATTGACTAATGTCTGGGAGACCCATTGTCAATTACACTAGTTTGTAAGCCATCAAATACATGAATACAAAGCAAACAAAGATAATGCCCTTCGTTATATTATTCTATGCACTTGACTTCCCGTGTACAGTATCTAAAAAAACCATATGAACTGCACTGCTGTAGACCATATGTTTTATTAGTCGTAAGTGTCCTGGCTGGTGCATTCAGCTAACTGAATTTTAGCTGAGTAGCGGAAGTAAGGAGGAAAAAAAGCCCCACATTCTTTTGCATGACCTGCACAGCATGTGAATTAGGCCTCCCCAGCACGAGAAAGCCTCCTTTTGCTGGATTGCCCAAGGCTGCGGGTACGTTCCTTTTCCTTTGTATGCAAGTTTTATAGAAACAAGATCTATGCTTTGCAACCTTAACTTCTTATCACTGATACAGCGATAAGCTAAGCAGTTCAGGCACTGTGCATTTACCTCCTTTTTGTCTCTAAAGACGTCGAGCTCCTTTTTGAGCAGTTCGACTCTTTGGAAAGCTTCGAGGCTGGTCACAGAGTACACGAGAACGAAGCCATCAGCAACAGAGAAATAGTGTTTTGGCAATTCTACCCCCTCCTGCAGGCCCCTGGTGTCATAAAGCCGTAACTGTTCCTTCACGCCTCGGTCTGTTTCCACCGACGCCAAATACACATCTTCCATTGTGGCACCCTCTTCTAAGCCTGTTTTAGAACAAGCAGAAAAGTTCAGCTGGTGTTAAGTACAGCACAGCTGTAAGAATTATTTGCAGTACAGCACAATTTTACCCCACAACAGCTTTCAGTGCATGTTTTCCAGAGTGACTTGACCTGGACTCAACCTTGCCTGACATCCCCATGAAGCACTGTATCCACAGATCACCACCCCACCAGCTATTTACAATAGTGACACTGCATAAATACAGCCATATAATATGTGAGCACATGATTATGCCTGTAAAATTGATCTATACAACATGCACATTCAGGACAGGATGAGCTATACAGCTCTTCCCCCAGGTTTCCCAAACTCCAGCCACCCAGTGTACCAGTTCTGTGCCAAACATGCTGCAAACGGGCCTGCCCGAACGTACCCTTTCGGAAGAAGAGCCAAAGAACACCAGATAGTCAAGTACAAACATCTTGAGCCTACTCCTTTGCTTCATACTAAGCTGGATCATACGGCAGAAGCAGGAGCCAAAGGAATAATTCTGGAAATGAATGTGTAATGGTGGTACAACTAACCAACAAGTGAAATCAAGCCAGAAGAGGAAGGGGGTGTTTGCATGTAAGCAAAGTTGCATGCTGTATTTACTCAAACACACAGTGAGCTTTTTCTATCCCTTAGGGATTTAAAATGATTCAGATATGCTAATGGGAGCAAGCTCGTTTACTGCAAGGTAAGAGCAGGCACAAGGTAACAAGCTTTCATATCTATACCACCTGCTCCATGGTAACTATCTGCTCCTTCCTCTCCCCATGGTAATCATGAAGTAATTCAAGACAGCTTACTTTGTACTAATTAAAACAATTTTTTCCAAGCTAAACCTGAAAACACATAGATCACCTTAGCTTTGTGTTCGCCCTAGATGCAGGTGCATAAGGTTACAGGTCCCAACAAACTATGTATAGTGTAGCTGGGCCACTTTCAGAGTCAGTTTTAAGTATTCATATAAAACCTCTGCAAGCCACATTTTTGCCTCCACTGCACTCCTATATACATGAATTGTTTGTCGTTGCAGGGCTACAGTAATGAGTCCTGCATTATTCTCTTTGTCTGCCAAAAAGAGACCATATTAGTGCATTGTTTAAGAAAACACAAGGGATTATCTGGCCTGTGAAAATAAGGATTTTGCTATATTCAATGACACTATTCAAAATACTTCACATTGACAAACAAGCTAAAGCATTCCACCCACGCTGATGGTTTCCCATGATGTATGCGGCATTCCTGTGCAGGAAAGTGGCACAAGCTGTTCTTTTTGCCCCTCTCTGTGCAGTCTTCATAGATCAAACTCTTATGAGGTTTGCAACAAATTAATTTATCTTGCCTCCAAATATAGCCATGCTAATATGTGGGAGCAAAACTAAGAGCAGAAGGGCAAAACAAAGATTAATAAAAAGAGGAAGCGCAAATGTATTCTGTGTGGTTGGAGAATGTGTTGCAAAGGCATTTTTAAAGACAGAAGTAGTAACAGAGCCCTACCTGGATATAGCTCTCTTGTATAGATACAGCACTACATTCTTGTTCTGCCTCATTGCGTTGTACAGACAGGTCAAGGAAATACCTAGCATCAGTAAATAGTACTTTGGCAAGAAGGAATGAACCATAAGTACTTAAGTCTTCTTTTTAGAAAGCAATGAATAACGTTGTACAGGTTTTTACCATCTAAATGCTGCACTGTAATTCAACAGTGTTTAATATGTCACGTTCTCCTGTGACAGTCTCTTCCTAATGGCATTAAAAGTAGCAGTGAAAATTATGTCTTTTAATATCCTACTCGAAAACGAGAAGGAAAAATTAAGGCCTGGAACTTAAGTCAGCAGAATAGAGCAACAAATTTTGATGTGAAATGGGGGAGTACTTTGGCAGGAGCTGACATTTATGCATCGGTGTCAGATTCCAGAGGTGAAATTTCACCTGTGTACATTGGGGGAGGGAGTATATGCAAACAGATTCCTAAGCACACACAGATAATTTTTAGACATACCTGTATCACCTTATTCTGGGCCCTGCTTCTAAAGATCAGACCGTGTGCCAGCCACATCTTGCTGACAACGATATTTACACTTCTTGTTAGTACAATCCCATTCAAGCACCTGCCCGGTCTCCATTCAAACACACACCGGGCAAGTTGTACAAGTGGCAAAACGAGTCAGGAAAGCCTAGTGTCCTAGGAAGCTGTCTGGCACCATCCCATCCTCCCTGTCACAAGGATCCTGGTTCTCCTTTCCTTCACTGGCATGCCCAGGCGTCCTCCCACCTTCGCTACGTGGGTGGTCAAGGGCAGCTGGGACTGGGGAGTTACTGCCCTGCAGACTGCTGCCAGCTCAATTAGGTTTTCCTCATGGGCCTTTCGTCTCTTTCCTGCTATCAGTTTTTCTAAATTTCCAGAAACATATTTTGAGATATCTACTGCTGTGAGACAGGTGAACGGGCACATGGAACCAGCTTTCAGGTTCAGAAGCTATGGGAGGAAAGGGGAACTAACAAGACAGTGAATGATCTCATGGCTTTTTTGGAAACTAAAGATGAAAAAAAGTTAGGGACGGAAAGGAGGAATAGACAGGAGATTGATGCCATTCTCTAGCACCTGCTTAGCTGGCGCAAGTCTTGGGAGAGGCAGAAATGTCTTTGTCTTTGTTACTGACTGCTGGCTGCCACAAAGCAACTGCAAGGGGAAGCCTCAGTTATAAATTATGTGGCGTTTCTACCCCTGGTGGTTTCCCAGCAAGGAAAAGATAAAGATACTAATGAATACTGCACACTCAGGCTAGGCAAGACAGAGATATTGCAAATACCCGAATAAAGCAAAATTTCAAGATGGATGGAATTTCAGAAGTTCCCAAGTGAGTCTTGAACATAAATGCAGTGCAAATTTTGTGTCATCTTGAGTACTTCTGAAGATCTCCTATGTAATCTCTCCTTCCTTCTCTCCAGCAGAAACGTAGCAAAGACCTCCTAAAGCCTGCTATCCCTTATGTTTGTAAACTGCAGGATAACAAGCTTTGCTTACTTAGATATCAAATGACAGCATATCAGAGGACCCCCGGCTCAGAGAAGAGCTAGACAGGCCTCAACAGGAGCTGGTCTATTTAGATCTAGCTGCTAGTTAAGTACAGGTCCCACCAAACCAGTAGCTATGGTTGTGACTCTCAGTTGCATACATCCAGCTCCATTTTCATCTATTCCTAAAATGCAAACATCACTGCAGCTGTATCAGGAGGTAGTTTTGATTTTAAAAACAAAGATGTAAGAATGCATAATTTGGTTAATTAGCCTCCACATCTTTGGAGCTGTGAAAGCCAAAACACTAAACCCCTCCAACTGAGACCAAGTGAGGCACATTCCCTCATTATGGGTTCTACCACAGTAATATACGGTGTTTTCATTCCTAGCTGGTAAGATGATTTGAAGTAGCTGCTCGTGAATAACCTGACCATACTAGCTATTTACACAGCCAGGAGGCAGAGGTAAGGAAAATCGTGTTTTCTCCAGGAAGAGTTCTCATCTCCTCCTGTTGAGTTGATAAGCTTTACCATAGGTTGAAGGGCCAGAGATTTCTTAAAGGCAGAAGGAAGACTCCTTTCTGCACCATCACTGAACAGAGACACTGTTTAAGGAAAAATAGCTATCCTCTTCACAGACATGTCCTGTGCCAAAGTTCAGCCAACAGCTCTCCTGTTAGCCTTCTCAAGAGAGCTCAGACAAGCAGTGCCAGGTACCACAGGTATTTAGCAGGGCAATAGTGCCAGTCAAGGACCTGTTTCATGACCAAGGAGTAAAGACTGGCCCCTCTTTCTTCAGGAGCGCAAGAGAACATGGAGTATTTGGACAAAGACAACACTGAAGCCACAAAAAGAGAGATCATCCCAGCTACCAGGCAGACACATACATATGTGCAAGCCTTAACAACTATTTGGCCTGACTACAGCAATATGGTCCCTACGTGACTCAAAGCTAAGTGTGCACCAATTTCAAACATCTCCTTTCAGGTTTTCTCTGATTCCTTGTAAGCAGCTTAGCCAGAGAGGCTGCCATGGAATACATACGTTACTTTACATGGCTCTGATAGCATCTCTCACCTTTTTGCCCTCTCCTTTCTCATCCTAAATGCATGAGGCAAACAGCCCCTCTTGCAGTTTTAAAGCCTAGCACAAAGCCCAGTACCGCACATTGTTGCTCACATGCTCCAGGGACACACATATTCCATTTTGGGGGGTATTCCTCCCTCTCAAGTACTTTTTTTCCTCTTTGACCTCAAGCAGTCTGAGTGGCTTTGCAACAGCGTTAGCTGCTGACCATGCAAGCAATGGCAGCATTTAGGGACTTCATCCACACTAAGCCAGGGAGAGCTGAAGGTGCACATTTTTCGAGGAAAAGAAACAGGACAACTGGGTTTAAAGCACCATCACCAAACACACAGCCAAGAGCACAGGCTCAAAGCCGAGGGCTTTATATAGCAGTGTGAAACCTCCAAGGACACTAAGCACTTCCCTGATAGCAGCTGTGCTACCACTCCTTTTGACAGGAAAGTCAACAGGAGGTACATGAGCACTGATATAGACTCATGGCTGATTTACAGCCAGGAGGAGACCCCTGTGTCAGTGGCTGGGACATCTCAGGGGATGTGCTTGTGCTCTAAGCCTACAACCAAGTTCGAGCGCTCCTCTTGTCACTAGGAGGTGGATGTAGATGCCATCAGGAATGGAGAAACTCTGCGTGTTGGCTTGGCAGTCCTCCCCTTGGCTTCCCGGCCCTCAGACCAGCCGCAGAGCTGCTCCTGACGTCAGTCAGGAAGCACAGGTTTTGAAACAGCTTGTGTCCGTGTTGCCGTACCAAGTGAGTTGCCTTGCTGGTTGGCTCTGAACAGACAGGCTTTCAGCAAACACACTAGTCCTTTTCGCCTCCTGCCAAAAAGGCCAGCAGCCAAGATGTACATGTCAGCTTGTTGGAGCTCGCAAGCTTTAGGAAACGAGGACTGAGATTCGGTAATCATGTTTTAAGCGTGGAGGGGCCACCACTACAACTGCAGCACCAGCAACGGGGCTGTGCATTTTAAAGCAGCTCAACTAAGGAGCACTCAAAGACTCACCATTTCTCAAACTCTGTCCTTGCCCAACGAGGCCCTCACAGTGGTGTCCTGCCTCCACAGTTTGAGAGTTAAACCAATACAGGCTGGAGCAGTAACTAAAGATCTTCTGGGAACCGTTTTCACCAGCCCGTATTTCAGGCACCCTCTGCCAGAACTGCCTGTGGGCTGAGGAAAAGGCAGGGAGGACAGTGACCGCTCAGTGGGACTGCCAGAAACACCAGTGTATCCGTCCATCCCCCAAAACATGCCTGATGGCACAAGGTGGGTGATACCAAAAGCACTAGGCCATGGGTGCTTGTCCCTTAGGGCTCCAGTGGCTCCATATGAGCCCTCTCCATGTTCTGATCTTGACTCTGCTATTTGCCCTCTTTCTCAAATGTCCTGGCAATAAGACTTGACCAAAATCATAGAAAACAGGAGGCTACCTTCTTCCTTCTCCCCTTGCACTCCCCCTCCGCTATCAGCCGCTCCCTTACGCTTAACGCCGAAAAATGACAGCAGAGCTGCAGGAAAGGAAAACTGATCTTCCTAAGAGAAGGGGGGGAAAAGTCTATGTTGTGCAATGGCTGAGCTGGAGCAGAGCATTTGGGAGCAACAGGGGGACACGGGCAGCTAAACCCCAGGCAAGGGGCCTCCCTCTGGTTATGTCAGCCAGTACCCATGACGTTGTATAATCGTGTACATGGCTGGCTCCATAAATAGCTCCTCTGATCAGCAACACTCAAATATCCTTCCTGCCTGGATCACTAATAGGAGCTCGGGGCAGGAAGTAATGCAAGGCAATACGATTTAAGTAACGTGGCCTTCCTCATGCTGCTCGGGTGTCTCCGACAAGCACCCAGCCCAGTGCAAGGCAGGTCAGTAGCAAAGGGGAAAACCTTCAGCCTGCAGGTTTTGCAGCCTTCACACTGAAAGCTACACAGGGCTACGTGCATAGGGCTCGGTAGATGCTGGAAACAGATGTTGCTGCAACATTAGAGGAAATCCTCCTTCTAAACAAGGGTATTAGCATGCAGTTCTGTATCACGCTTTGCCAGCAAATTCCTCCCATCCACGCATTTTAAAGGCACAGTGCGTGCAAAGCATCGTTCTAGAAAGCCTAGTGGTTATCCTGAAACTCACCCCAACATGTAATTCATCAGCCCAAGGAAAAGATACAGATTGACTAGACGTCTTCTCTCAAAGCCCCAAGATTCACCTCTGGTGCCACCCCCTGTTTCTGGGTGGGGCAGGAATAATTTGTCAGCCTGCAGATCACTGCCCTTCCTCTCAAAGCCAAGTCATGTGGAAACAGAGGGAAACAAGCCAGCTTTGCCTTCATTCCCTTTCTCTTGTGCACAGCAAGTCTCAGACATCCCATGCTCCTCTCTCAAGTCCATTTTCCGCAGTAGGACTTCTCTGAGACCCGAGAAGCTTGGCCCTTGAAGCTTAGCACAGAACTTGGGACCTAAAGCTGAGCTGGTTTTCTTTCCAGCACTTTGATTAAACACTTGCCAAAGCCAAGCAAAATAAAGCTTTAAGAAGATGGAACAAAAGTCAAAACAGTCTCTCCACTCATCATGTGACATCTATTTATTTTTCAGGCATCGACAGCATCTTTCAGGGAATGAGATATTTCTTAGGTAAACAGACAGCACATCACCTACTTTCTGTGTTTGTTTCTTTCTAAACATTCGCTTATTTTGTAACTAGGAACATCACGGAAAGGGTTTTTTATATAAGCCTCTTTTAAATATCAGTATGTAAGGGACTATGAATTTCAAGAACTGCCCAGAGATACAACAAAACCACATTAATTTCCTGCTTCACCTCTGTGTTCATAGCCCTTGGGCTTTTTTGGGCCCACACAGAACAAGATGCTGGAAAAGGAAACAATCACACACACACACACACCCCCGAAAGAAAAATACCTCACCAACAGTATGCTTTCCATAGAGAAGCTGTTCCAAAATCGCAGTCTTTCCCACTGAAGCCATTCCACAAACCACCACCTTGTAGCCCTTTCCCATCTTTCCTGAGAGGGCAGAGTCAGCGGGTGAGCCCTGTGCAGACACAGGAGTCTGTTAGCCTGGCGCGGTGGCAGAGCTCAGCACCAGACAGAAGCAAAGCCTACAAAAGGCGAGAGGCAAAATGTGAAGCAGCGGGTGACTCGGCGGCACAGCTCCCTCCCAGGCACTCACCAGCGACTGATATTTTTAGGACTAGTTTCCTCCCACACCATTTTCTAAGTTTTTAGGCTGCTGCCGTTGGTGCCGATGCTTACCTGCAGCCTTGACGCTTGCCCTGTCAAGCTTGGGGAGAGAGTTTGTGAGTAGTGAAGTGTGTAAACCCTCTGGGGCAGGGGCTGTGTTTGTTGGCGTGTGTGTATGCCACAAGACTTGCCTTATTGGTCTTAGTGGTTTTGCTGCGGGGCTGATGGTATCTGGCAGTATCAGGGCAGCTCCTGGAAATATGACAAAATAGCAGTTCCTCCCCTTTTATTTCACGCACAGAAAGTTTCTAGCTTTTACAGGCTAGGAGCTAGAAAACAGGAGAGTTAGAGACAGAAGCACAGGAAAGCGAATGCAAAAGCGGGTGTTTTGGTCTGCTTTAAACCAGTGTGGATGGGTGGGGGCTGGTTTTAGCAGGAGGCCTGCAGAAGCCAGGGGCAGTTCTCTCTGCCAGTGAGCCACAGCCAGGCAGCAAGCCCCAGCTCCCAGTTCACTCTCTAGACTGGTTTGCTAGAGTGAGCCCAAGAGTGCCTTTCGGAGGGCAGGAGGGGCTGGCGCTGTCCTGCTTCAATTCCAATTTAACCAGGCATCGCTTCACAAGCCAGGGTGCTCTGCAGAAAATAGGAAGGTCACCCCACCGCTGCAGGGAGGCTGGGGGGCACTTCCAGGCTGGACAAAGCCCAATTCCCATTTGGGTGCCCCAACAGGGCCCCACAGCCCCCCCAAGCAGCAAACTGGGGACGCTGCTGGGGGACAGAGAGGGGGACAGCAGACCCCTCAGCGCCAGGCCTCTTCCCTGCTCCCGCAAACTCAGCCCTGCGGTGCCGGGCCCGGGGGGAGGCAGGACGCGGCCGGGCCCACCGGCACTGCAAACGCCCAGGCCAGGGCCTCGGCTGGGCCACAGGCACCCGGCCAGGGACCCCCCCCAGGCCTGCAGCACCTGGGCCCCCTTCCCCGCCGCTGAAAAGGTTTTAGGGCTTTTTTTGCCGCTCGGATTTATGATTTAATAGTATGGGGGTGTTAATTATTATTTTTTTAGAATTTTTTGAAGTTTTTTTTCTAAGGATTTTAAGAACTTTTTGACGCCAACCCCTTCCCCCTCCCGCCAAGGCTGGGGCTCTCACAGGGGACACGGGATGTTTCCGGAGGTGCCCCAGCCCGCAAACCCCCGCCCCGCCACCAGCCCCCCGCCTCGGCCGCGCCGCACGCCCCGGGGCTGCCACCCCCTCCCCCCAGCGCGAGCGCGCACCTGGGCAGAGCTCCCCGCCGGGCCCCGTTAAGTCGTGCGGCCGGGCCCCGCCTCCTGCCGCCCATTGGCGGCCGCGGGGGCCGCGCCAAGGCGGGGCGGGGCCGGGCGGGCGGCCCCTCTGCCTCCGGACTGCATTACCCATGAGGCCCCGCGGCCGCCGCCGGAAGCGCGGCGCCGCCGCCAGGGGTTGTGGGAAGCGGGCCTCTTCCTTTCCGGTACTGGGAGCCATCAGGTGAGGGCTCGAGTGGGTTCGGCCTTTTCCTTGATCCGGCTCCATCCTGGGCCCGAGGCGGCCATCCGCCCGCCCCGTAGCTGCGCCCGCCTGCCGCTACCCTAGCGGGGGGCGACAGAGCTGCTCCCGCGGCGCTGGGCCTCTGGGGCCCGCAGGCCCCGGGAGGCCGATGGAAGGCCCGTGGGCTGCGCCTCGTCGGGTTGGCCTGGTTGCTCGGGATGTGGGGCGGGGAGGAGGACTCTCCGTCGGGCCCAGGGTTGCCTGGTGTGAGCGGGAGGCCAGCGTCGCGGGTGCAGGTTGATTGCAGGTCGCGACTCCTGGTTTGACTCTGGTTTTGCGGTTGGTTTGTGGCGTTTTGGGCCATAACGTAGCCATAACGCAATGATAAAGAAGGGTAGCTTGGGATGGCAAGAACTAGGCAGTAGGCGGGCAGAGTCGTAAAAGGGGTATGGAAAATCACAGATGGACTGTTGGGAGTTTTTGTGCAAATAAAACGAGCGGCGTTTTCCTGATGGTGATTTGGGTGGGGATTTGATGGAGTTAACCTGCATCTAATTGCTGCAGGTGTGTGACAGCGAAAAGGATTTTGGGGGATAATTAAGTATACAGTGTTAAGAATAAAGACCACGCCATGCACAGTCACATACTTCTTTATAGATTAATATGTACAACTTGTTTCAGATGTTACTACCAAAATCGATAGTTATTTGACATACACATTAGAAAATTCTCAGCTGAGGAATTCAACCCATAAGAATATACGAAAAGGAGGAAAATTGCCGAGAACAGTAACTGCCATGTGTCCTGTTGGAGGCTGCCAAGTGTGAACCGTGTTACCAGATGTGGCAGTGGTATAAAGAAGCTTGAGAGCACCCTGTGTTTCAGTGGGGTTATGTGTATGGTTTTATGCAGTGTCTCTGTTGGAAGCTGTTCAAATTTGGAATCGGATTTGGTGCACTTTTTTGACTGACTTTTCAATTCAGCAGGTAGACAAACATGGGTGCCTACAAGTACATCCAGGAGCTATGGAGGAAAAAGCAGTCGGATGTGATGCGATTTCTCCTTCGTGTCCGCTGTTGGCAGTATCGCCAGCTGTCTGCCTTGCATCGAGCTCCCCGGCCAACCAGACCAGACAAAGCTCGCAGACTGGGATATAAGGCTAAGCAAGGTAATGAGATGTAGAGGTGAAGTCCGTGTGCTTCATGATGGAGTGGTCAAGTTTTATGTCAGCATCCTTAAGTGGTAGTAGAATAACAAAATCTAAATCTCCAGTATTCCCCAGGAAACTGAAGTGTCCTGCCTGAAATGCACTTAGTATTATAAATGTGTTCAACTGGTAGCAGTGCGCACAGCCTGAAACCTTACTTTATGTCATTTTGAATTCATGCCTTCTGTGGCCGTTTTGGCAGATGGAGATCAAGTGGGCTTTATGTTTAATTCTTCTGCTGGGTTAGTACTGCAGAGTTGACCAGTGCTTTTAGTATCCTACGTTTTGGGGGTGTCCTTTCTCTGCCCAGATTTTGTTATGTGTTACTTTGACTGTCTTAGAGCTGCATGTGCTTAAGTAAAGATGACATAGTCTGACTGTCATTAGAAAACAGTCAGTGAAAGAAACCTGGGGAAAGTGGCCATCCATCTGTAACTTGAGCAAATCCTAGTATGTTTGTCACTATGAAAATATGAAGCTAAGAGTCTACATCTCTGTTACTGTTTGTGAAGTTCGTCTAGTTTCCTTTTCAGTGGTCACATTTCAGCAGGGTTTGGGGATGGCTTGTGTTTCAGTGCTTTCTGAATGCTACTATCAGAATATGGGATTGTAGGTGTGGGGTAGTTTTTTTGTGGTGTGTTTTGGGGAGAGGTTTTATTTTTGTGTGTGTGTGTGTGTTAAAATGTAGCTGTTCTTGGTATATTTGGACCTGGATAGTAGGCATGTGCCATAAGCTCTGGTTTGGAAGTGAAAAATAGTCACCAGGACATCACTTCCCTTACTGAGTTGTAATGGAAATAACAAAATAGCAAAAACATCTTGTGCTAGCCACCTCCAGTTGTAGGTTTCAGTGAGGACTGGTATAGTGACTTAATTTTGCATTGTTCCATGTGAAATTTTTGAGGTTGAAAATGCAGTATGAGTATCAAAATTGTCTTGCTGTGATCTGCACTTGCTGTTGCTAAGAATTTTTATAGTTCCTGTCACCATTTCTTTTAGGTTATGTTATCTACCGTGTCCGTGTTCGCCGTGGTGGCCGCAAGCGCCCAGTCCCAAAAGGTGCAACCTATGGTAAACCTGTGCATCATGGTGTTAACCAGCTGAAGTTTGCCCGGAGTCTTCAGTCTGTAGCAGAGGTGACTATTTTGGTTATTGCTTAGAAACTTGGCAGCGGGAAGGTCTTAGTCTGTAAAAGTTGAAAATACTCAAGAGACAAAAAAGAACCCAAACAAGTGTTTTGTTAACGTGTTGGGGAAAAGATCTTGAATACTGGTGGCAGGAAAGCATCAGAATGTCTTGATGTTTTGAGAAAAGTGAAAAAAACTATTCAGACTTGAGGAATGGCGTCGGGGGGAAGTACTGCTTAGGTGGTGTATTGAAGTTCATAGTGCATACATGTTTCTGAAGTATGCTACAATATTTGTAATGAAAAATAGGCACACAGCTAGTATAAACCCTAGTGAAATAAAGGGTTAGACATGAGAAATAAAAATTCAAATATGCTTAGATGTCAGACTTCACTCATCACTAAATCCCACCTCTGTGTTCCCTGCAATCTTGTATGTAGTATCAGCTTTAGGTAATGGTCCTTTCACAAAGTACAGATGAGTTCCTCTCTTGAAGCCTGTAGCACCTGTTTGTGTATTAGGAGTACTGCACAGTGTACCTAGGTGTATCACAGGATCTGAAAGCAGCGTGCCAGAGATCTTCTGGTTCTTTAAAAAAAAAAAAATCGTTGTACCTCACGGGCACAAAGATAGGTGGTTAACTTGGTTTTAGGTGAGATGTTGCTACGTGCTGAAATGCTGAAAATGGAAGCTTTCATTCAATGAGATCTTTAAATTTCATGTCACAGCAGTAGTGTTGAAGAGATGGAGTTCTCACCTTTAGAAAAAGCTTTCAGTAGGTTAGAATTAATACTAGGCTGCAGTCTCAAAGAAGAGACGTTATGAAAAGATGGAGACTGTTCATTCTTCTGCCTTTCCATCTTGAAGCAGAAGACTTTTCTGTTCCCAGGACTTCAAAAATATTCCTAAATTACTTCAGCAAGTTGAATATGGTGGGGGGGTTTCTAAAAGGGGAAAAAAACTAAACCATAAATGGGATATGCTAATTTGAAAGAAACACAGATGATGCGTTTAAATTAAAAATGCAATTCTGTACTTTGTATATGCCATTCCCAGATAGCTGATAGCTAATCACATACTCACTTGTGTTGACAGCTCATGGAAGAGATTATTGGCCCTCTGTTTTAGTTTTAAATCTTCTGAATTTGACATGTTCTTTCCTGGAGGATACATTTTTCAGATAGAAAAATAAAACCTGGATTGTTGCTACCATCCCCACAGAGAAGCTGGTTGAGAGGATGGTTGCTGTTTTAATGGTTAACGTATCTGTTGCTCTCACATGACAGAATAAAACAAAGACTTGAAGGAATTTTACAACATGCAGAAAGTAGTCAAATGCTATTCAGTGGAAGACTGTAGGTTAGGATCACATTAGGACAGAAGATGGGTGGGCCCCATTGGTTGATGCTTGTCCATGGTGATGATAAAATCCTATGATTAAACACACTTTTAGTGTTTTAAATAAGAGCCATTCTTGACAGGAGAGGCAGATGGAGTTGCATAATTGATGTTTTCTGCTTTGTTTTGTTTTCTAAACTAAGACTGCTTTTTCCAACCACAAGTGAGGATAGGAATAGCAAGCACTCATATGCCAGCAGTGGAACAAAGACATGTTACATCAGCTTTTCCTTTTCTCCTATCCGTATGGGTTTATTCTGTGCAGAAATGTCTTTCTCCGCTGTAGCTTTGGATGTGCAAATTGATTGGCCTTTCCTAGCTTCCTGCAAAAGACCATTCCTTGGCCCCAAGTGCAGCTTGTGCTTTTCATCTTCATGTTAAAGTTGTTTCTAACTCCTGTGTATTTACTGATTGGGCGCTTCTGTGTACAGAGTAGTTCTTTTGTCAGCCAAGCACCTTCCTCCTTACATTCTTTAAAACCTGTTTCATGTAGGAATCAAAGCAGTCTTTTTTTTTTTTTTTTAATACAGCATTTCTTCCAGCTATTACTTTTTCTTGCATCTTTGCATCTGGAAGGGAAACAACTCTTCTAGGAAGAAAGGGTCGCTCAGGGCAAATCGAAATTTCTAGCACCTACAAAGTTTTGGGTTTGAGTTATTTGTATCTTTCTGCATGAAGAGTGTCCTGCATTCGTGATTTTACAGCCTTTTGCATTTATTTTTTCCTCTAGGAACGTGCTGGTCGTCATTGTGGGGCTCTGAGAGTCTTGAACTCATATTGGGTTGGTGAAGATTCCACTTACAAGTTTTTTGAAGTGATCCTGATTGATCCCTTCCATAAGACCATCAGACGCAACCCTGATACCCAATGGATCACCAAGCCTGTGCACAAGCACAGAGAGATGCGTGGGCTGACATCAGCCGGGCGGAAGAGTCGTGGTCTTGGCAAGGGCCACAAATTTCACCACACCATTGGTGGTTCACGTCGTGCTGCCTGGAGACGACGCAATACCCTGCAGCTGCACCGTTACCGTTGATTCTTGTAAATGTAACGATCTAATAAAGCTGATGCGGGTTGTTGAATTTAACAAGTGCTTCTGCTGCTTCTTGGTTTGTGTTGGAGAAGTGTAGAATTCTCCAGGAGTTCAGTTTCCATATTTTGAAAGGCTTTTGAAAATGTAATTTGGTACTTGTGAAGTTTGTGGGCCCTGAGCATAGAGTTCTGTGATGGGTTTCACTTTTGGCAAGTCTGAAAAGATGTGCAGTGGGAAGTAAAAGCCTAAAGGCTAGTCCATGTTTCCATGTTCTTTTTTCTGTTGGTCTGAGAGTACTTCTTCACTGTCTGTAGGTTGGGGTCTCTGTGTCCTGTGCTTAGACTGAAGGCCAGCTTTGATTTTGTGCAATGACATGTAAACTGAAAGTCCTAGTTTATTTTTTATAGGCTATTAAATACTAATGGCAATTTTATTTTTCAAGTCCTGTTTTTTGTATGTCGTCAGTGTAAAACCAGCTCTTCAGCCTGTGTTACCTGCAAACATTGGCTAAATTGACTAAGCACAGAATAGAAAGGTAAGGTTTGCTCTGTCTATTGTGGTGCACAGTATTTTAAATATGGACACTTTGCAAAACTATACAATGTTTTTAAGTTGCATAATAAAATACTGTAGAGTCGGTATTCATATGTGCAAGATTCCAGGCCATTCATCTTACATTTTGCATTGGAGACTGTTTTTAGAACAGCCTTTTGATACCAGAACAGAGAACATTTCTCCGGTAGTAAAGAGCTGCATCCTGATTTACTCTGTGTGGTTAGGTGGTAGGAGTAATTACATTTGCCTGACAGTTTATAACAATAACCTAAAATACATCTGTACTTTGTGAAATTAAGTGTGACCTTTCAGCTTGAAGTCAACTTGTACATACACGCTGAGAGGAGAATAACTGCAATTTCTGTTAAACCAATTAGCTGAATGCTTGTCCTACCTTCCATAGGTCTTGTACTGGGCCCGCCAAATAGTGGTAGGAAAAGGGATCCATCAAAGACCCAAGAAGCAGCTGTGTTTTACTGGAGCTTCAACTTTGAGAGTGGAAAAATAAAAAAAAAATAAAATGCTGGGAACTGAATTAAATGTCCCAAGATTTGCCCTTCAACTAAGTTATTTTGCTCTGTAAGTTCTTGCAGGAAGATGGGTTGTCTGAAGAAGAGACTTTGGCAGCGTGTTCTTCAAGCCAGGAAGAGCAGCTCAAGGTGGCAAGCCTTTCATATGTTTTGTTTGGCTCAAACATGAAAAAAAAATTATTCTTCTGTTAAAAAGTGCTATCAGCCCCTTTAAAGAAGGGAGATTTTTTATTATTTTTTTTTTAACCTTTGCTGTGAAGTAGCAGTAGTATTCTTGAAAGGGGCTCCTGTGATGGTGTAGGACAGGAGGTGGAAGTTCTGAGGAGCAGATTCGGGTAACGAGGGCTCCCCTGGGCATGGAGTGGGTTACCACAGAGAGGGAGCTGATCTTTCCCTTTTGTAGGTTGAAAGGCTTAAGGTGGTGTCAGTTTAGCCATCGTGGCCATTTCTTTGTTTTTGAAGGTGACGGCTTTGAGCCTGATGACACTGTTCTAGGTCTTGAGCTGTTCAGGACTCTTGTCCTTGGGGTGTGGGGGTGATAGGAGGTGACTGGGCAGTCAGCACACACACTGTCCTTTGCCAGGGTCCAGACCTTGCATGTGTGTCTGCAGTGAGGCTTCCTGAGGTTTCCTTCATGGTCCTGTAGCTTTTTGAAGTTTAAAATAGGGGGGGAAATACCATCCCCTCCAAAATTTATTGAAAGCTACCAATGAAAGTGTCTGTAAGAGGGCATGGTATTATTAGACTAGCTCAGCAATTTGAAACAGATGGTACCGTCCTCAAGGGGAGCTTGGGGTATGTATACCTCACCCCAAGTCTTTGGGAAATCATTGCCTCAGCATCTTCCCCCACTGGAGATGCCTTACGCTCTGCTAGACAGCGTTTTGGGTTGGAAGGAGGGGAAATTGCAGTGCAGTATTGGTGTGAAGAGGGAAAGGCAAATTAATCTTTATTACAATCTGTTTTTTGAAAGGCGAAATGTTCAAGAAAAACTTTCATTTCGGGTTGTTAGCTTACAGAAAACTTATGTGATCTCTTCCTTTCCTACTTGATTTTTGAACCTGTTGTGCAAGTTCAACAGATGATTGCAAGTCTGTGTTCCTTAAGAGTATGGTGAAAATCAGCCATCTGAGACAGTAGCTCTAGCGAGAGACTGTTACTTGAGTTCAACCCTCCTTATACACCAAGAATCTGCAACACTGTTATTAAGCTGTACTAACTACTACTAACTGAAGGAGGGCAGAGGAAGCATCAGGAGTTTCACTAGCGAAATTTATTAGCACGCAGAGGAATCCAATAATCTGTTTCCAAGCCATCTACTTGGCTCTGCTTGCAGAGCTGATTATTTCTCATTTTGAACAGGCATGTTCTAGACTTAATTAAAGGACCGTTTGGTTTCTAGGCAAGACAAAATGCGTACGACAGTTAAACTGCAGAGAAATGGGGCTGTGTGGCACCAGCCTGATTGAGCCTGGTATCAGATGCTGTGGAAAATAGTTGACTGTAAGCTTTTTTATCAGGCTGGATTTCACTTTTGTGTAAGCCTGTGTCTAGATTAACTAATCGCTTAGCCTTTGGTAGAAAGTGAGGGCCTGGCAAGTAACTCGGCCTCTGTTAGAACCTAATTCTGGCCTCCCGAAGGGTGGGATGTGTGAACACACATTGTGTGATTTAGCACGTTCTTTAAATAAGCAAGTAGTAAACCCCCTTCCATGTAGCTAATAGAAGTGCTCATTACTTGGCAACACTAGCTAAGTCAAAAAGCACAGACTCGCTAATGAACAGCGAGTGTAATTGTTTCCTTGCATTGTCTCTGAAGCGTTGGGAGCTTCTGCGAGGCAGCTGTGTGCTGCTGGGTGAGGGATGCTGGCGTGCTGCCCGCAGTAGGCACAGATGCTGGTGGAAGGGGCAGCTGGCTCCTTCCGTGCAGCAGAAGGTCATTGAATGTCACTGGTGATTTTGTGGGGGTCTTAGAATGAAGTAATTAGCGAGGGAAGAGAGTAATAGCTCGACTTGCTCACTTATCTCTGTCCTTGTAATGCAGCAGTTGTTCTCTAGCCTTGACCCAGTAAGAAAAGTGACTGCATGCGAGCAGTCCTATCCAGCTAATGAATTAAAAAGATAGACTCTAAAAATAGAGCCTGATTCCTGCTCTTTTATCTACTCACTCTCCAAGATGGGGAAAAAACACCATCTTTTTTGCCCTTGTATGGCTCTTGTCTTTTGCAGCAGACACAGGTCTAGTTCTGAGAGTATCAGGCCAAAATACCCGGAGTGACGAGAACACTGTTTCAGCCACAAAAAAAGCAATTTGGATTTGAATTGGATGCTCTTTTCTGGGGCTTTGAGCAAGCACCAACTTTTTGATCCAATCCTTTTCAAGTGATTGCTTGAAATGTAAAGCTGTATAAAAGGATGGAGAGCCTGTGGCTTGGTTCTCTTCATGTGTCAAGGTTCTGAATCAGCCTCAATTTAGTAATTACACACAGAGTGTTTAGGTTGCAAAGTCGAGCTCCCTAAAGTTAGGAAGTACTGAGCTACACTGCTTACACAACCTTTAATTCGGTGGCTCTCCTGCTCTTACCTAATGAGCCAGAAGAGGCTTGTGGCAAAGCCAGGATTGGCACCCAGTTCTTCTGGGCCCCTTGTCGCTGCCTGAAAATTAAGAGAGCATGCTTTTCTTCGGTATCGAGTGATGTTCAATGGTGTCATATAATTAAAGGCTCTTATGTAATGAAGATGACATTTAATCTCATTAAATACTGTCAACTCTCCATCATTCAGGGAAATGGAGAGCTGGGGTATCCTGAAGATCAGGGAGCTCAGTGGGAGCAGATGAGAGATTAAATTAAGCCTTGCTCTGTTCAGATCAATGCTGGCAGAGATCGTGCTCTCAGATGGAAGGTAGCCCCCTTTCAAGCCTGCTCAGGTCTCCCTGTGTTGCCCTCCTGGTACCAGCCTTTAGAAGAGCCCTTGGTGGTCACTCTGGGACCCTAGCTGGCTCCTCAGGGGCTGTGCAGCCGGTGCCTCCTTGCGCAAGGGCAGTGGTGGCACACCTCTGGACCCGAGCTGACTGTCACCGTGCAAGCTGAGAAGTTTCCTTGGAAACACGAGAATCAAGAGGCACATTGAAGGGAAAAAAAGAAGAGAAGGGAAAGAAGAGGACAAGTCAGCCGGCTTCCATCAGGGCTTGCTGGTACCCCAGGGATGTGCTACAGAGGAGGCTACAGCTGGCCAGGGTCCAGCAGGGTCCGTCAGCCCAGCTCTTCGGTGCAGCCCCAGGTATAAACCTGGCTGGAACCAAGTCTCCTCAGCAGAGAACCAGCTCCACATGCCTGTGTCTGGTGTCAACCTAGACCAGGCAGCCGCTGCATGTCACCGACCCCAGAGCAGAAGGGACAGCTCTCACTCGGCGCTGCGAAGCGTAGGCTGTGAAAGGCGCTCCGTCCAGCTCTCAAGCCCTCCATCTCCCAGGCCTCGTCACCGGGCTGTGTGTCCATAGCCAGAACAGCAGGCAGAAACCAAGACCCTGTTACGCTCTGCGTTGTGTTCACACGTGTAGCGAAATGAGTCGCCGTCCCCAGAGAGCTCGTACGCCAAGTGGAGGAAGTAGCTCATTAGTCCGGTGTTCACTCATTCATTTATTCATACATTTTTCTTCCAGCATTGTTTTCCTGTGACTAGCGAGCAATTATTTGAATCCTTTCCTTGTATGAGAATTGTGGCCTTTCAACTCATCTGCTGTTACGATCCACCTGCCTCTCTCACGGGTTTCGTGATTAGTCAGATGAGTTTAGATAGCAAGTTATGCAACCTTTATAAATAATGTGTTTTGAGTTTTGTGTTTTCAGTTCATTCAGAGCTATATATAAAAATGATGTCTTATAAGTTGCTATGTTGTTTGCGACCATTTGGAAAGCGGTTTTGTCAATGCACAGTTAAAGTCATAGTAAAGCTTTTAAATAAGAGAAAATTTCATATTATTTTCACTTTGTTTACAAGTTACAGCTACAGGTGTTGATGGAGGGCATCTGCTTACCATCTTTTTTAAGAAAAAGACACAAAGTAAGATTCAGCTACACAATAAATGTCAAGGACAGATATAAACCAGTTAATAACTTATAAATTTAGGAAGAGAGGTGGAAATACAAGGAACTTTCTTGATTTTTTTAGAATTGATTTATACATAGATTATTTATACAAAATGCATGATTCAGTTGGTTCTTCTGGAGAATCTAGTTCCCAATCTTAACATAGTTAGCTTTATTTCTGATAGATGCTTGGTTGTCCATCCTTAATAGGCAGAAACTAAAAACCCCTATGAACTGATAGTGAGATGCTAAGTTTTTCTTGTTAATGCCAATGATTTGTGCTTGGGAAGATGATTGCTGCCCTTTATGTTTGATACACATTTTAGATCATACTTGCTGCTTGAGTTTTGGGCCCTGTTGTACCGAAACAGCAATTTTAAGGCAACAGTTGTATCGTATCTGTAGAAACACAAAATAAATTAATTACTATAATGGGTTATACTGAAAACCCAATTCTTAGATTTATGATTTTTGTTGCTGAGAAGGAAAAAAGAAAACAACCCACTGTGAACAACTGAATCGCTTTTCTGACTCCTGAGGCTAAACGAAAAACTCCAGTTATTATTGTCATTGGCTAGTTTAATAAAAACCACAAGAATCATAAAACTACGGAAAACATACGGCATACAGGGGTTCAATTTTCTCCAGTGATAGTCCCATCCTTTTAGAACTGGAAACTTTAAAATATCTCTCTAATAAATGATCTTGCCTTCTAGTGGGTGCTGTTCTGGCAACATTCTGGAGTTTAATTTTTTTTTTTTTTTAAGAAAAATAACTTCAAAATAAGGAAATAAGAAATTTGTTTTGAGCCTGAATAATTATTTTAGCCAAATTATGACTATGTGGAAATGAACTGCAGAACTGGATTTTTGTCCAGATCATAACAAACACTGAAACTTGATGGGTTTTGCAGATTTTGCAAATTGTCCTAAAATCATATTAATTGCATGACAGTTTGTATGGTCCTCTCATAGGAACTTTGTAACAGCAGTAAAGGCTGAAGCAGTTTCGTCGTATGCAGAGGAGTGAGGTGGAGAACCAGGGAAGTGATTACTTCCATCTTTCCCCGCTTTGGCCCCTGAAGTGGTAACTCTGGACCAGCTCTTTCAGCACCTACCAGCCAACCCAACTTGACCCATCTTGTTTCTCCTAGATTTATTACAGCCCTGTGCAACAGGCTACTGCTTGCTGCTGACTTGGTTCTTTTTGTTGTTGTTGTTGTTCAATAGGAGTGAGATTGCCAACCTTGTAGTTGTTTTGGTTTGTAAAAAAATGAGCTTCTGAGCTTTGTCTGCCCACGCTGTTGTCAGAAGAGCTGACTCCAGCTGCCTGTCAAGCATGGCTGGGAGAAGAGGTGGGGGAGCAGTAGGTCTAGGCTGGCCAGCTTTGAGGCAGGAGACTTCCTAATAATTCAAAGGGAGACCCAGTGCAATGTATCCTGCTGACATCCATGACCCAGGACCAGATTAAGACTTGGCATTGCCTCGAAGGGTTAAAAAAAAAGAAAAGTGTGAGCTAGTCAAGCCCCTGGCTCTGGTGAGAGGGGCAGGGATGCGGTGTTTGGTAGTGCCTGGCCTCCCACCGCACCAACAGCGATGGAGGAGCAGTCCAAGGGTCTAGTGGGCACAATGTCCACCTTTGACAGGGACCAGTGATGGGTGTTTGGAGAAAAGCAGGTGAGCACAGAGCTCAGCCCAGCTCCTCCAGGTCTCTGAAGAGCAGGGTAAGGATTTCCTCTCCCTGTGGCTGTCCTCAGATTGTCCTGCTCTGTAACTGCAGCGGGACCTGCGTGCCAACAGCCACCCAGGACAGCTACAAGCTGTGACGTCCAGAGCTGGCTGGGAACTCCCATGGGCATTCTGGCTCAGCAGGACTGTGGGCTGGATCCGTACGCAGGAGGGCATCTGAAGGCAGATAAAGAGAAATGATTGCCTTGACTCATAGGTGCCTCCTGTAATTTGAAATGGGAAGTGGAAATACAACCTGTTTTGACGGCCTGCTCCTGGAAGCTCACTGAACCAGAGACTTTCCAGATGACTCAGAGCAAGATGGCTGTTCGCTAGGAACTGCTTTATCAAGGATTTGGCAAGATTATATAACAAGCAGTTGTCCTTCACCGCTGATAATGTGCCTTCTCTGCGAGATTGATGCTTACAATTGACCATTTTTGAGGAACGGCAATAAAACAAAATGGCAAGTGCCTGGAGGCATTTTCAGGATGCAGCTGAGCTCCTGCCTGCAGCAGACCTATTACTGGTTTCTCGATGTTGTGCTACCATTTTTCAGGAAGAGAAGATAAAATTTGACTGCTAGCCTCATGATGCCACCCATTCCTTTGCAGTGATCCCATTTAAGTTGTGTTTAGCATGGCATACCTCCCTCTGTTTAGCAAAAGCACCAAAACTGGTTGCAGAGAATGTAACTGTTTCTCCACAGTTAAAATGGCTAAGGTTCAGAGAGTGACCCTTTTGCTTTTTCAGAGTGGGGGCAAAGCTGGCTTCTTTTGTGTGCTTGAATTTTGCTATGTCTTTTCCAGTGCCCCTCCGGGAAAAGTTTGTACTGCATTGAGTGTTGGTGAAAATTGTCGGTGTTTGTAGCTGAAGGTTAAGAATCACAGAATTACATAGGTTGGAAAAGACCTTTAAGATCATCAAGTCCAACCATTAACCCAACACTAAACCACGTCTCTAAGTGCCACATCTACACATTTAAGATCCTTTCTATCCCCAGAAAAAGTGTTTGCATTCTCCCAGTTCAGGAAAAAAAAAAAAACAAAACCAGAAGAAACAGGAATGCTCCTTTTTGTTAATGTCTGATACCACCTTTTAGAAAAGATAATTGATTGTGGCAGGGAGTTCCAAGAGTACCTTCAGCACCCAGAGCTGTGTTTGAGACCCTAGCTGGGAACCACATGTATTCGCTGATGTTCATGTAACAGTAAGTGAAGTGATGACGATGATTGTATTCGAACTGTAAGAGCCTCACCCGGAGGTTTTGCTGCTTTGCCCATGCTCACTAGAAGGAATGAGAGAATATGCTTCGTTCCTTCTTATTTTTAATGGTTTAGAGAAGAAAGGTTTTAGTCTGACTTACTGTAGGCAGCCAGTTTTTGCTGTGCTTGAAGCTGGTAGCTGAATCTGACTAGATGAATGTCTGTCTTTATTCATGAGGCTGATAATATCCAGCCCTGTTTCCATCACATCGGTTACGAATGGTCCCTTAATAGGAATATCGTTGTGTCAGGAATAATCTGTGCAAGTCGTTGAGGCATAACACAGACAGGCCTAAGATTCAGGACAGCCAGAGAGGTCAGTATTTCCACTGCTTGTACTTAGTGCCAAAACTACGAGTGTAGATTAGTTTGGATTCACAGCAATGTCTGTATCCAGAGATAACCCACAAACATATTTCTAAGACCCTACAAACATAAATTGGATCTTACGCTGATGTTAGAGAATTATAACCCTTTTGCTTTCAACAGTTATTCCAGATTTATCTGGAATCCGAGTTATTTTAAGAAGACTTGTATATTTGCAAAATAGTTTGAATACCTCAGGTTTGTTTCTAGTAAGCTTTCACTCTTGCTACCAATGCCTTGCATAGGATTTTATGAGAGAAACTACATTTGTTTTAACAGTTAAGTTTTTATAGCTGGAAGCAATTTTCTTTAGTGTAACATTTCATAAGCCCTTTATGGCTAGCAATATTTCATTGAATGCCTGAAGATTGAGACCTACTGCATGACTTTATCATGTATAAAGCTTATTATCTGACATAATTTGGTGCATAGCAGGCTTATTTATTTAAAAGGTCACGCAATCATATTTCACCACTGGTAATGGCTTTTTTATCCATTTAATAGGTTTATCCCAAAGCATATTTATTCCTAATGCATTTTATTCTGAAGCCAGTTAATAACTTTAACTCTTCAGGCTCTTAGCAGAATTCAGAGGCCAGCGTTTTGGAATGGGAATTTGACTGGTTCGGCCTAATCCAGCAGGACACAAGGTCTGATACAGTGTTCCATGCATCATCTGCTGATACAATTAGCACCTTGAAGCATTAGGCCTGAAATCAACTTTTGACCTCCAAGTTTGCCAGGGTGAGACAATGATGGGGAGAAGCTGCTGCACGGTACAGAGCTGCTGGAAGCCCAAAACCGTCCTGGCCCTTACACTGCCAGCTGTCCTTTGGGTAGTTATGGATAATAATTCTGGGGGGCAAAACGTGTTTTGGTTTATTCCCCAGAGCAATTTTACAGATTTGAATATAGTTGCCTTTGTTTTGCCTGGATGTAGAAAGGCAATCCTCTCTCTCGGAGCCAACGCACAGGGACCAACGGCACCTGTAATGAAAAGCTGTTTTCTACAGTCTTGGGCTAATTAGGGCCCAGATGCAGGTGGCGTTTGTCTCTGTAAGAGGCTGAGCCGAGTTTTTCCTGGGATTTTCCTTGTGAAATATGCCAGTATTCACCGTAAGCTTATGCTGCTCCAGAAGAGAGAAGCAAGGGTGATATGCAGAACCTTGCAGGAGCTGTGGGTGACATCTCTGACTTCATGTCCCCTCCATACAACCTGCAGAGATTTCCCAAGTTGAGGAGCCGGCACCATTTGCATCTCTGCTCTGCCCAGGACTGAGCTTTGTGTTTCTCTGTCACACTACATCCTTCCAAGGATTGACATAGTTTACAAAGGGAAAAAGCAGAGCGGGTTTATGTTTCAGTGGCCCAGAGGGTTAAGAAGGGAGATGGTGGAGCCAAGCTACGTGACTTCTGAAGCAATGGTTTTGATCCGGTGCGAGCAATGCCACCATACTGGGGGTGTTCTGGCCAGCACTGTGTCATGCAGTGCCAGCAGGATCGCGGGCAGCCTGCAGTGTAGCTAACTTCCTAGTGAGCATCAGTGCTTTGAAATAAGATGCTCTGCAGGACACTGTGATATAAGAGAGTTTGAAAAAGGCAGAAGAAACCCCAGTCTCAGAAGGATGTTTTTTACAAAAGACACCAGAGGGAGAAAAGGAGTTGCCCCCAGGGGGGATTGGGTGGTGGGGAGAAGGGACTGGCAGCTGTCAGAGCAAAAGGCAGCAGTTGTCTCCTGACTGTGCATTCAATACGATACTTCTCAAGTCTTCCCCAAGACCGTACAATGCGTCACTAGAAATCACCTGTAGTTAAGTCACGTAAGTCTTGGTGATTCAGGGAAAGTAAAGGGTAGATCTTTGTGCACCCTTTGCACAATCCATTCTGCTTCTCTCCCAAAAATCACTATTGGCCCAATCAAGCAATAAATATTTTCATCTTTCTTTCATGAGCTGATGATTTTATTTCTGGATAAATAGACGATGTACCAGCAGAATAAGTAATTTACAGCTCAAAAAGGACAAGGTGAGCAGTGATATTACTGCCATATAATGTAGGCTTAATTAATGAAAAATTAATGCTTTGTCTTTCTGGAATAAAGGTCCAAGTCCTCATCTTCCATTAAAATCTGCAGGGGCAGCTGAGGCTATTTGTAATAGTCACTGTTGCACAAGGTTATTTCCCATCATTTTGACCAGCCTAGTAGGACGCTTGTATTATCAATTTTTGTGAATAAAAAGCACACCTGCAATAGCCCTAGGTACGAGAGAAAAACGTAAGCGTTACGTGCTTCAGGCCATAAACAAACTGCTAAAGAGCTGAATCAGGAAGAAAGTTACCCTATGGGCAAGTTAGTATATAACTGTCTATTATGAGCTTTTATATCTTCCTCCAAGGCTCTGATACTTGGCACCGAGAGACAGGATGTGAGTGCGGGGGAACGGTCTGTGAGCCAGTTCCTCTGTTTCGGTTATACTTAGCTCTGTGACTACACCGCTCCCAGTACCTAAGCTAGCTGCATTCATGTCATGTAGGCATGCCCTTAACGGGTAGGCTTTAAATGATTCTATATTTAGCTTTTGCTTCTTCCTAAAGCATTCTGCACACATTCAGCCTATGAAGGGATGCAATGACAAGCTAAAGACCTCTGGGACCTCCTTATCAGGATTTCTCTTCAACTGAGAGAGAAAAAAAAAAAAAAAAGTGCAACAATCTGAAGAGTTAGATACATACGTGAAATCAAAATGGAGAATAAGTAGGGCAAGGGGTCAGAAAATGCTGTGTAGGGCTTGACCCAAGCTGACTCTAATCGATAGAAAAATTTCCACTGGCTTCCAGAGGCTGAGATTAGTTGGATGAGTTATTGCCATTTATATCATTTAACGTAGGAAAGAAGTTACAGTTATACCTATCATTATAATGACTTTAGAGGACAATATTTAAGGTAGTAACTGAAGATAGCACGTAAATCTTTGCTTTAAAGGAGCTGGAAATGCAAGGATAGGTTTGATATCAGTTGCCTCACTGAAGAGAAGCATACTTGTATGAACTAGTTCCACCTGCAGTTGTGGAGCACAAATTATTCAGGACAGACAGATTACTGAGGGTTTCGGAAGGATCTTGTCAAACAGACTGACTGGACAGAAAAACAGTGCCAAAGTATTTTATATGGGGGAAAAGAACTTCATTATATGTAAACCATCCTGAGCTGTAAATGACTGGGGAAAAGAACTTGGATTCATTGTAGTTATGTGCAAATGTCAGTGTTGTTCTGAACATCAGTCAAAAAGACAAATAAGAGGTTAGGAATTTTTTCCTGAGGTAATAAGGAACAAAGAAACAGAAAACATCAGGAGCTGTTGGGGCATGAAAAGATGCTGCTCCTTGGCACTCTTCATGTAAACAGTTTTTTTCTCTTTGCGAAGTAGCTGTTTGGGGATCAAATTAATGTTATTGTAAATGTGCCAGGCACTGAAGAAATCCAACTCATCCAAAAGCAGACAAATGCCTGCTGATGGAAGCTTTGGTGTTCCTGGCTGGTCCGTGGATGTTTACCGGGATTAGGAGGGCCTCTCCACAGGAACAGAAAGGTGGAGGTATTCTGTCCTGACCTGAGCAACCACCAGCATTTCAGGCCTGAGGAAAAAGAGTCATCAGCCTCCACATACCTCTGGTGAGGTGGCCAAAGTGCATCCTGTCCCACCATCCAGCTATCAACTGCACTTAACAGTTAGGTCAGCATTAGTTGGTGCAACACTGTTGTGCCATCTCCCATCCAAAGGTAGGAGAGTCTGTAGCACAGGTGGGAGTCACTCGGCAACCTCTGGAATTTAAATATGCAATTTTAGCTCCTCCATGTGTGGGGGATGAGAGAAAAGAGAGGGAAATGTTTGTGTTCTTTCCCAGGGATGGGAAGGGGGTTGTAGAAGTTTTCTGTCCCACCTTCTGTGCTTTTTCCCCTCTCTTGCCCCTTCACATGTTTCAGTTCAGTCTTCCCAGAACCACAAGTTTTCTGCAGAGAGCAGCACCCTCAGTAAGCAGAGCAGAGGCTGAAGGATTCCAAGGACTGATCAAACACATGGATTCCCAAATGCTCTTCAGGTGGTCGTCCTAGTGCCCGCCTGACCTTTGGGCTGGAGAGATGCCACACCACTGTAAATGCCAGCAGTACACTGCCTCTCCGTAATGCCAGGATTTGTTTTGCCCTTGATGGAAGGGTGAACAACAGGGAGGGAATCAACATCTCATCATGGGGATCATGGAATACCCACTGAGCATCACATCTGGATGGAAATGTTACTTGCAGCTCAGCAAGTAACACTAGAGCTTTAGCGGCCAAGCTGGGGGTCAAAGAGAAGCCCTCAAGAAGCAGCCCAGGCACCATGACTTGGTCAGCACCCAGAGCCACAGGTTATTATATCAAGTGTTTGTTTGTGTGGGTTTAGAAGAGGTAGGTGGGAAGGGGCTCCAAGAAAAACCTGGCTCCCATACTGCAGCCCGTTGGCAGAGTGTTGTCTTCCCCCAGGTTACAAGGCAGAATAAAAACCTCGATGCGAAACCAGTTTTCTCCTCCAAACACTGAAGCGCCTCTCATGGGCTGCTGTGGCAGCCCATCACTTTGTGCTGACCAGCAGACCTACAGCATAGGAGTGGACTGGGCCATTTCTGAGGAAGTTCTCCTCCATCAGGAACTCCAGGATGGAGTTACACTGGGTTGCGCCATCCCATGGCTGCCCACAGCCATCTCTATCTGCTGGACCTTCTCAGGAAACACACCTTTCGGCTTCCTCTGATTGTGGTGGACAGGGACCCTGAGTGCAAGGCTGGGTGGTGGGCCCATTACTTGCTTTTGCTGTACTCCATCCCTAAAAAGAAGTGCTTGGCTCTTGCAACCTGTGTGTTTGTGGGGAGCCACCTCAGGGAAGGAACCAGAAAGGGTGTAGTATGGGAGCACAGGGAGCAGTCCAAGGTCATTAAAAAAGAGGTTGATCTAAGATGAGAGAGAAGCAAAATAAAGGCATTCTTAAGGTGGGTGTGGGGTGGCTCCGGGACTGCAAAGTGCAGCACTAGAGGCAAGAGCAGGCTGAAACTGCTATAATGATCCCTGAGAGTCTCAAAAGCAGATGGTAGAAGATACTAGAGGCTGGAATCCCTCTGGGATGGACAAAGTCCTGTCCTGGTGGTAAATAGGAGAGACTGAGATTGGGAGCAATAGTGTGGTGGCCTCTCCCTATGGCCAGGCAGGAGCAGCAGCATTTGTCCTTGCCCACAAAGGAAGTGGAGGAGCAGTCCTTCCGTTTATTGGCCACTCTCAGGAATGGAGTCCATGGACCCGAAAAACCTGGAGCCTCCCTTGAGCACCACAGACTGCCTGCAGGCCAGGTGGACCTTTGGTCTGAGTGCCAGTGCCTGCAGACTCATCTCTACCACCTGCAGACCGAAGACTCCCGCATTATCCAACAGCAAGTGCTCGAGTTCTGTAGAGTTTTTTTTTTAGCAGCCTCAGTGAACATCTAGGGTTGGTAACCCACTGGTTGGTGGATATTATACAAGCATCTGCTTTGCTAAAATCCAAAAATAACAACAACAACAAAATAATATCCCGGAGACGCAGAATGCACGGACAGAGAGGAATTGCTCTGCTGTCGTTTCTGATGTTCAACTTGGCTTCCTAAGAGAATTTGATTTACAGACTATCTTCTCCTTTGTCGGACGATTTCGGCTGTTGAGAGGTCTGACATGGCAGGATAGGCTATCTTAAACACGTCACATTGCCCTCGCTCTCCGAAGACCAGCAGCAAGGCAGAGGAGGGGGATGGAGGCCCTGAGCGTGCAGAGGGAGGGTGGGACGTCGTGCCCCCCACCCGGCCATGCCCGGGCCAGCAGCACGGCGTGGTGGCTAGCTGAGCAGGCAGGGACTGTGCGAGAGGGCCAGAGGGCAACTGGCAGGGCCTAGGAAACGCAGCTTGGGGTTGGCATGAGGAGAACTGGGAACATGAGGAAGAGCAGAAGCTTTTGCCACAGGAAATTGGGGCAGGGGGATGGAGGGCCTGGAGACGGTGGTGGGCGCTGCCTGCGGACCAGAAGGCAAGCTAGATGCCTCCTGGCTGCTGGGCCACAGCCAGAAAAATGGGAGAACTCACCCATTGACCGTATTCGAGAAGGGAGGAAGCTCGCCCAAACTGACCTGTTTACCTCATTTGAGAGGAGAGGAAACTCACCCAAATTGGGAGGCGGTAAGCCACATTTAGCTGTGTTTAACCTCCGCTTGCTGACCTGGTTTAACCCCACCACCTCCCTCTCATCCTGGAGGGCAAAATACACCCGTGAGGCGACGCATGTCCTTCTGCATGTCCCCCTGCATGTCCCTCTGCCTCCTGGGGGCCGAGCGAGGGCAGCACTTCATTTCGGGCGCTGCGTGCAGTTAATGGAGGAGAGCCTTACCCCGCATCGCCCCCCCCCCCTTGTTGCGGTGGGTTTTCTTTGTGGGTTCCCTCCTGGGAGCGGGACATCCCCTCTTTACTCCCCGGGTGCAGCAGGGTCGCTGGGGGCGCTCCTCTCCCCGCTGCAGGGCGGCAGGCCGTGCCCGGGGGCTTCACCGCATGTGCCCAGGCCGCAGCGGTGCGCGGGCGGGGGGGCTGCCCCGCGCTTTGCGTTGCCCCCGCAGCCAGCAGACACGCGGCTGACAGGGCCCGGGGCGCCGTGCTCGGCACGGCCAGCGGCTCCGGTCGGGATGGCAGAGCTCATTAGCTGCGGCAATCACAGCAGTGGCATTTCCTGCCGGTGCGCGGCGGCGGAGCGACCCGCCGGCGGATGCTGACACCGCCGCCCATCACCGTGCCCCGCGGCGCCGCGGGCGCGGGCATACTTGCGCCGCAGCGGCGGCGGGCGAGCGCCGCGCCGGTTGCGGCAGCGGCGCGTCCCGGCCGGCGGGGGTGACTCCGGCGGCCCCGCGAGCTCCGCGCCCGGCGCGGGCGGGGGTTGCGGTGCGGCCCCGCGGCGGGGGGGAGGGGGGGGGGGGGCGTCCTCCGCGCGCACCCCGCTCGCGGGCAGGTCCCGCGCCAGCGCCGCAGTGCCCGTGCCAGGGCAGCCCCCGCCGCCGCAGTGCCCCCGCCGCCCCGCGCGCCGCCCGCACGCGCCCGCCGCACGTGAGCGCTCCCGCCCGCGGCCCGGGCGGCGCGGAAAGTGTGTCACTGGGTGAGGGGGGCGGGCGGAGGCGGGGCGGGACGGGGCGGGGCGGGGCGGCCGGCCGGCGGTGCCGCACTCTGCGCGGCTCCCGATCGCTTTTGTTGTAAAGGGGAGGGTGCCGCGGCGGGGACGGGCAGCCGCCGCTCTGACAGGCGACAGCGCGGCCGCCTCCCGCCCGCATGTAGGGCTGCGGCGGGGACGGAGCTGGGCAGAGAGAGAGCGACCGAGCCGTGCCGAGCGGAGCCGAGCCCAGCCCAGGGCAACCCAGCTGTGCCGAGCCCGGCGGACCCCAGCGCGGCGCCGCCCCTGCCCCTGCGGGAGGAGGCCGCCATGGAAGTCTGCGCGGGTAAGCGGCGGGCCGGCCGCGGCGGGCCGCGGGCGGGAGGGGCTCTGCGGGGTCGCCGTGGCGGGCCGGGCTGGGGGAGGGGGTGCGGGCGGGGCCGGCTGGGGCGGCGCGGCGCGGGGGAGCGCGGCGGGCGGCGGCGTTGCCCGGCCCCGGCCCCGCCGGTGGCCCGGACGGCCGCGCGCTGCCTCACATGGACCCGCCGGGCGAGCCATGTGCGCCCTGTGTTTACGTTCCGCGCGGCGTGCGCGCCCATTGGCCGTGCGGGGCGGTGACGCGCGGATTGCATAATAGTGCCGGGGCGGCGGCGCGGGGCGGCTGGCGGCGCGGACACGTGAGGCGGGCGGGCGGCCGCTGTTTTGGTGACCTACATTCGGGGCGGCGGCGGCGGGGCGCGCCCGGGACACGTGGGGCCGCGCCGCTGCGGCGCCGGCGGCCCCGCCCCCGCGGCGCCGGCGGCCCCGCCCCCGCAGCGCGTAGGCCGCGGCGGAGCGCGGGGTTTGGCGGCGGTGGGGGGGGGGGAGTTGGCGGCCTTCGGCGCCGTGCGGCGGGGGCGCGGGGCCCGCACGTGGGCCGGCCCGGTGCGTGGGGGTGGCGTTGTGTAACGGGGAGGGGGCGTCCGGGGGCAGGGCAGGGCAGGCCCTCTGCGGCCCGGCGCCGCGTGACGGCGGGCATTGCCGCAGCGCCGGCCCCGCTCCCGCTGCCCGCTCCCCTCCCTCCTTGGTCGGCGGGGGCGGCCGGGGGCGCCCCGGCTGCGGCGGCAGCCGCAGCAGCGTCCTCGGGGCCCGGTGAACGGACGAGCCGCGTAGCCGCTCACCGCCCCCTTACCGCCCCGGCGGCCATAGGGCTCCCTGCGTCGCTGTGTACGTGAAGCACCGGCGCGGTACGCACCCCCCCCGCCCCCCAGCACAGCCCCGGGGCCCGCGGCTCCGAACCCCGTGCGGCCGCGGCGGGCTCGGCGTGGCCAGAAGGGCTGGTTGTGCCACCCTCCGCCGGGCCCCCCGAGCGCAGCCCTGCCGGTGTATGGAGCCGGGGCTGCCTCACCCGCCGGGCATCGGGGTGCCCCGTGGGGTGCGGGGGGCGTGTGGGTGCGCGGGGATGGCGGTGCTCTTTGTTTCGAGCAGATGCACCAGATCTGACTCCTGGCTGCTGCTGATCGAGCAAAAATAGGGTTCGTAGGGAGATGTAACTTCTAAAATAACAAAAATATTAGGGATGTTGGCTATGGCACAGACAGGACTGCTGAGCTCCCCAGGGTATGGGAGCAGCCCAGCCCTCTGGAGCTCCTCAGCCTTTCAAAAGGCAAGGGGTGAAAACCCCCACAGACATACTCTTTCCATGCCCTCCTATGACATCGGTGTTACATTTGAGGGAAAAGAGCATCTCTTTTTATGAGGCAGAGCTTAGAGATAGCGGGGTGAGGTGGCAGCCTGGCGAAACGTGGAGTTCCCCGCAGGGCCATGTCTGCGTGCCCTGCTCTGCCCCTTGCAGATAAGGATGGCGCCTGCTGAGGAGCTCCGTGCCTCCCGTGGACCAGGTGGACTGTGAGCTTTGGCCTGGCACCTGGCAGAGGCACGTGCGGCGCCAGGGGATTGCAGGACCTTTGTCAAATCGGTGGCGTCTTACACTAGCCCACGGGTGTTTGATGATGGCTTTTTCTCATGCTGTTGCTGCACTCATGTACCCCTTGCAATCCTCCTTTCCCCAGAGCACGGATCCTGAACGCGTGCTATGCTGCACGGAGGATTTCTTTAAAAAAAAAAAAAATAAATGTGCAGGAACAAGCGCAGTGGTGGGGTGTAGGGGCACCGGTGTGCAGGAATGTGAGAAGCAGTATGTGTTGTAGCGCATATGTTGTGCAGCCGCTTGGTCTGACTTCTGCTCCGCAGCAGCTCTGCTGGGGACTCCTCGGCTGCATGCTCCTTAACGGGCTGGTGGGAGTTTCCTTGGTAGAAAAAAATGAAATGTTAAAGAACAAATGGGCCAGTAAAGATGCTGCAGAAATGCTGAGAGGACTGTTATAGCTGATAAAGGTGAAGACATTTTCTAAGTCAGAATTCCTACCTGCAAGCAGTGATATTTCCAGGGTTGTATAACACCACTGCCTTTTACTGTGAGGAGACCATGGCTGATCTAAGGGGCTACAGCCCCAATCTGCTATGCCAGCTCCTCAGTTGACAGAGGACTCGACAGACACCAATGCTTTTTTCCTCCAGAGGAAGCCAGGGCACAGCCCTTTAAAAAGTTTTTAATTCTTACTGGTGTTTGGAGTTCCTTGTTGCAATGTCCTGAGTGAAGAGACTCTACAGAGCAATACAGGCATAAAACAGCAAAGATGCAGAGAGTAATTTCCTTAAACAGTTGCGTGGCTTTTGTTGTTGAAATTTTGGTATGAAATATCAGATGCTTTTATATTAACTTTTGAAATGCTGAGTCTTGGAGTCAAACAAAGTGAAAACAATTTCTCTGGCTTACAAGCAAGAAAAAGGAGCCTGTGAAAAGCCAGAACTGCTCCCAGGTCTGCCTGAGGGCAAAAAGCTGTTTCATCTGAGGGATTCTCAAGTGTGTCAAATTGTGCGATGCAGCAGGACAGAGACTGTTTGCATGTAGCAGCCCGGCAGTCAGAGTTTAGGTGCTGCTAGAAATGCTACAAAGGCTTGTAGTTGGACAAATGGCATTCAGTAGGCTAACCAGGCTGCAGCGCTATTTCTTTCCCTTGCCCCCTTCCCTTCTGCATCGTGAGCACCTCCCAGCCCTTCCTTTCTGTGCCTTTGGCGCGTAGCCTGCATGAAGTCTTTCTGTCTGCCCTATTTCTGTCCCTAACCTAGCTTGTTTGCATTCTGGCTCCACAGCGCTGTAAGATCCTGTCTTTGCTGTGGCTCCAGGCGAGCTCTGCTCAGAGGGTGGCCAGGGAAACCCTCCCTGGGCTGCCCTGTGCCCTTTCCCCACTGCCCCATCCTGCCAGCACCATGGCTCGTTGCTCCATCTTTTGGTTCTGCCGGCTCATCTTGACTTGGATCAGAGGAGGCTGTTAAGATGGGAGAAGGGGATGGGGCAGACTGGGAGGTCAGCCGTTGAAAATGAATGGAGAGAAGGAAGCTTAAGCGAGGGAGGGAAAGGAGTGTGCCCAGGAACACGTGATGGCTGGGTCTGGTGTGCTGGGTCATGGCGTGGCTCACATGGCAGCGGTGCATGTCTGCTTGTTATGTCACTACGTGCTGCCTTTTTTTCTTGCCTTAGGGGGTGTGATAGCTTACATCAGCTCTTCAAGCTCGGCATCTAGCCCAGCCTCATGTCACAGCGAGAGCTCAGACAGCGGTTTCCAGTCATCCTCTTCTCCTGTACCATCTTCTCCAAACAGCTCCTCTTCAGAGAGTGGCTGCAACGGCCGGAGCAGCGAGGGCTCTGATGGGGCACCGAAGAGTGATCGGCTGGAGGAGACTATTAAAACAAACCAGTCGAGTGTTGCTGGTTTGACAAAAGGCCATAATGGAGTCACAAGTATGTTTGGTGCCGGTTCCTGAAACCACCATTTTTCCCCTTTTTATATTTACAACCAGGTCCTCCGCGTGGCTTGCTGCGAAGGCACGTAGCAAAGCCTCCATTTTAATTTTTTTGCATTATATGCGTGGTAATACATATGGTATTGCCATACAAATGCTAATAGAGGGGAGGTCCCGTTGCTGTTAACTTCAAACAGTCCATAAATACAGTCCAGATTTACTTCACATTTTCACTAGTGAAAACTGATCTTCATAAAAATCCAACACATGGTTAAAAAGATGCAGTGAAGTAAAGGTAATAGTAATCAGAAGTTGCCTTTAGGAGTATTTATGGAGCTGTCTTGCAAATCTCGTTTCTCTGTTTTTTCATACTCTCTTCCCTACCCCTCCACCTTTCATCCCCCCACATTTCTTTGAGGAACAAAATAAACAAAACAAAACCATTATATTATATTTACATAGCTGTAGCTGGGATTTTTATCTTTTTGTTTCTAAGTCTTTATTTGTGGATGTTAAAACTGAAGTATTCATAAGCGGGAACTAAAGGATAGCATTTTAAAATGCATGTAACAATCCAGCTCCAGCTGTTTTCTTGCACTTTTTTTTGGTAATCAGAGAAGATCAACGATAAAGAACTACATTTGAACAGTTTTGGAAGGGCAGGAATCAAACTGGGTACTGGAATGAGTGTTTCAACAAACAGCTGGAATTCAGACTAGTCTTTTGAAGGCTGCATTCTTCTATTGGCAGAATTGTTTTATCATTTTGAATTGTTATGAAGCTAGAATTAGTATCTCACAGTTCTATCTTAAAAGTTTTTTTTTTAAAAAAAATTGTAAGAGCTCTTACCTTAAGTTTGTAGTAAGAACCTTTACTTCCTCTTAGAAATTTGCTTGCATCTAGGTTTTTGGTATCAGGGCAGGGGTTCCTGAGGATGAAACCTGTTGTAAACTGTTCAGATGTATAGGTAGATAGATAACATTTTTAGCTCAGTACTAGCTCTGTTTAAAAAAAATAAAAAAGAAAAAAAGAAAAGAGCAAACTAAAATTTTTGTGGTTTGGTTCTTTTTCAAAACTTTACAAAAAATAAGAGTTTTAGTTCCTCTTTATAAATGAAACCCAAATGTCAAATAATCTACTTTTCTCGTAGAATATGATTCTGTGGGAGTATTTCCAGCTGTCTGTGTTACTCACTGTTGAGGTAACTTTGTGGTTACTGAAGTCACTGGTAAAATTCCCATTGACTTCAGTGAAACCAATGGTAGATCAGCACTTGGGACTTGCAAAAAACGCTTGTTGACAAGCTGAAGTAAAATACGTGGGCAAAAACTTAAAAAAAGCCACACCATGAGCATATTTACAGTGTTGAGAAGGTATTTCCAAGTTCAGGTGTGCAAGTGTGCCATTCTGGATATACACTGAAATGAGTAGTCTGTACATATGTAGATGTGGCTGAGTCTGAAACTTTCATCAAATAGGTAGAGTGTATGGCTTGTTTACAATGCATAAGAAAATAAAGTGTCCAGTAGTTCTGTTTTTAAGAAAAGATGCTTATTCTCTGTTGGGGAAACTGTAGCCTTTATAAGGGCTTACTTGTCCTGATGGAAAGAAAAAAAATAGAGCCCAAACTTCGTGGCCTAGTTAACTAAATGCTACTTTTAAAAGTGCATAAATGCAAGCAGACTTTCTTTTTCTACAGTTGAGTATAATGCTACTGTGACTGAAAGTCCAGTGAATATATGCTTTCTCGCTATTCTGTTGAGTGCTTCACATTTTTTTACCCCCTCCCTTGCACTGGTACCTTCTGAACTGTTCAGGGGTTTTGTGCATTCTTCTTGTCTGTTCCTTTGCTGTGTATTTTGGATGTTGAGCTGACCTGATGTATATTGCTTTCAGTCCAGGTTTTAAAAGCTGGAAACATGTTCCTGCAGTTGTCACTGGTTTTCTATATCCCTGACTTTTCTGTTCTGATTCTAGAATTTAATGGCATGGTTCTTCTTTGTAAAGTCTGTGGAGATGTCGCTTCAGGATTTCATTATGGTGTTCATGCCTGTGAAGGCTGCAAGGTGAGCTGTATTTCTGCTTACCCTTCTGCTGGTGAAATGCTCGGTTCTCCCCATAGAGGAAAAGGGGTGATACTGCTGAAAAAGTAGCGGTACGCTTCTCTGTTCAAACTTAAATCTGATAGATTTCAGACAATGTATAAGTTGTAGGAAAAGGCAGACCACTTAGCAATCCACAGCATTTTTCGAACTCTGCAGTACTTTCTGTTCTCGCCCCATGTCCAATCCTGCCTGACCTGGAGTGCATGGCAGAGAATGAGAACTGGAGACAGAGGTGGTAAGGACCATGTAACGCAAGACATGCAAATGTTAATTGCATTAAGAGATAGTAGGTGTGAGTTGTCACCAGGGCTGGAACACAGAGCAAAACAGCTTTGGAAGAGCAATGCTTTACCACAGGGAAAGCCAGAGCTGGGTGCTTGGGTGTTCGTGCATCAGTAGAGCTGTATTTTCTGATACTGTAACACTGCAAATCTTACCTTATGTGAAGGAGTTTATCGGCTTAAGGGTTATGTGAAAGAGCCACCTTTGGAGGTCATATGGTGCAACAGAATGGTTTTGTTGCCAAACTGGAGATTGAAGTCAAAAGATCTGATTTTGACTTTCATGTTTGCACTTGATGTCACCGGAGATTGAGGGTGTATCTTAGGAACTGTCAGTACAGTGATAGAAATAATACTGGAGGTATTCTGCTCTTAGGTGCTGACTATGCAAGGAACAACTTAGCATCTTCTATAATTAGAAATCATAACTAGTTTGCGTTATACACAGATCACGCACAATGGGGAAGTAAGTCATGAGGAGTAGCAAGCTCTTTAAAATCACTTGGGGCTGATGGCTCTGAAGAAGCTGATGAGATGCAGTGGGGTTTTCTGTGCTTGCAGAGAGGTGAACCTTGGCAGGATATAATATATGCTGTAATAATAGTTGCTGTGGTTTCTTGTTTGTTTGCAGGGTTTTTTCAGAAGGAGCATTCAGCAAAACATCCAGTATAAGAAGTGCTTGAAGAATAACAACTGCTCTATAATGAGAATGAATAGGAACAGATGCCAGCAGTGTCGTTTCAAAAAATGCCTGTCAGTTGGGATGTCAAGAGATGGTATGTTCCTCTACTGAGCAGTGATCCTCTGAGAGGAAGCCTGCTGCCCACCTCAACACTGATTGCTAAGGGTCTTAATGGCAAAAAATGCAGCCAGCCCTTTTGTCAGGGACAGGTTCCCTGTCCAAGAGCATTTAGATCAGCTTGCCTTCTAGCTCTGTGACTCTTCTGAACTGGTAATGTAATACTGGCCACAGAGCTGTCCGTCTCTGGAGGCTAATGCAGCGGGAGGCACTGCAGTGGTCTCTTAGAGGAATGGTTATAACAAGTCTCAGTTTTGTTTTAATGAGTTAATATTTATAGCTGTATCCTGCATGAATCGGAACAAAACTCTTCTCCTTTGTTTTGTAACTGTTGCTTTTTCAATGAAATGGAATTCTGCTCAAGCCGATAGCCTTAGACTAATCATTATAGAGCGTAAACAGTTAGGTTTGGGTGCATGGGGTGAGGATATATCTGCCTCCTTTTCTTTTCTTGGAAGGAGAGGGAAGGCAGGGAGGAAAGGGTAATGTTGAGCTGTGTCTCTGTCCACCTTGCTGGCTGTCCACTCCTTGGTGACTTTTTAAAAATGTAATGCTGAAGGTATAGTTCATCAGTCTGCTGCGACTTACTGTCACAAACCAGAACTCTTCCTTCTGTTTCACTTTTTAATTTTCTCTGGGTGTTTATTTCACAATAACTAGGAATCCGGGGCTGTTAATAATTTAGTGGGTGGAGTGTTAAAACTTATTTTAAATAATTGTTCCGAGTTCTTGTCATGCATAGGAGTTATTTCATCCCCTAGGCGCTTGTTTGTGCATAAGGTTACACCTGCTTTAATGAAACAGACTTAGTTACATTAATGATGGGCTACTGCATGAACGTAATTACATCAGTCGAAACTGGTTATAAGCCCTTGTAAGGCTGTGGTTGAACAGGGTAGTAGAGGTAGTTGTAGATTCCCTAGGACAGGATCAGAAGCGCTACAGCTGCAATGATGCCCATCCCTTTGCCAGCAGAAAATGTCCTTGTCGAGGCAAAGTTATCAGGAAAATTTGCCAAGGTAAGCTGCATTCAGCATTGATTCTCTTAACCGTTTTGCCAGGTTATATAATAGGTCCATGAGGAGCTGTTGTGTAGGACTTCTATTCAAGTATGATATGAACCATGTTTATATTCAGCTAATTGTCAGTTCACAAAGTTGAACTGATTTAATTGATCCAATCTTAAAACCCGACAATTAACTAATTCACCTGTGTGTATAGTCCAGGGGTCCTCAAACTACGGCCCGCAGGCTGGATACGGCCCCCCAGGGTCCTCAATCCAGCCCCAGGTATTGACAGACGCCCCCGCCCCCCCCCCCCCCCCGCCTCTGCCGGGGGTTGGGGGGGGAAACCAAGCAGCCGCAGATGACTGCCTGCCACTGCATCCACGTGCCGGCCCCCTGGTTAAAAAATGTGAGGACCCCTGGTATAGTCCATGGCCAGGTTTGTAGCAGAAGGGGAAAAGGCTTTAGAGACTGTGTACTGTGAACAACAGCATACGTTTCATATCTCACGCCTATCCTATGCCCAGTTTGTTCCTTGATTTCACTGGTAATACCCCTGCTGTAGTATTGGTGAGAGCATTAGTATTCTGTTAAAAGGCAAGATTTTTGGTAGCAATGTGTATTCTGTGTGTGTGCGCGTGCGACCGCTTTCAGGATTGACTGTTTTTCTTTTTCTTCCCACCGCTTTTCATTTCTCCACCTTGGTAGCTGTTCGATTTGGTCGCATTCCCAAACGTGAAAAACAGAGGATGCTGATTGAAATGCAGAGTGCCATGAAAACTATGATGAACAGTCAGTTCAGCGGTCACTTACCCAATGAAGCATTAACAGAACTTCAAGATCAAGCACCTCAAGAAGACCTTTCCTCCAAGCCCAAACAAGAGCGGGAGACCATCAAAAGCCCTTCTCCCCCTCCTGGCACTGACATGGCTAAGGAAGAAGTGATTGGTATGGTCACTAGGGCCCACAAAGACACTTTCATGTACAACCAAGAACAGTCCCAAAACCCAGCAGAGGTGATGCAGTCCCAGACTGGGGAGAGAGTGTCAAAGAACACTGAGCAGTACATCTTGAGCAGCGAGCACTGTGTTAGTGGGCTCGGTGGTCCTCAGTACCCTGAAAGTGAGCAGCACCTTGCTGGTGGACAGTACAAAGGGAGAAGCGCAGTGCATTATCCAAGTGGGCACACCATGTGTTTTACAAACGGCCACTGTATGAACTTCACGAGTGGTTATACTCAGCAGCTGTGTGATAGGATCCCAGAAGACGGCTTTTCTCCAAACAAGAATGCCACTTATTCTTGCAGCACTGGAGGAAGAATGCATCTGGTATATTGATATTCATTGTTTAATTTTACTTGGTGAAAGTCTTAGTGATGGGTGTGATCCAGCTGTGCCTCTTTAGTCAGTGAAGCTGCACACAGTTGGCACAACGCTGAAACTTAAAATAGTGACACAAGTTTGATAGCACGGGTCGTGATGAAGGAGAATAGTGGCTCAGGTTGCGCTGAGGATTTGAAATCGTGTAAGTGATGGAGTTTCTTGGCTTGGTATTTAGTAAACAAAGTAGGCTAGTGTCAAAGAACATTGGTTGAAGAGAACAAACTCACGGGCTTTTTAACTGGCTTGAGTTAAAAAAGAAAATAGATGTTAGGAGTTTATAAATTCCTTTCTTTACTCAATCCTCTTGAAGACTTCACTTTAAAATAGACTACACAGTTGGATATGCTGTATTTTCCTTAAAGGTATTTAGAGCAAATGTCTGGGGTGGCACCTCAGGGCTAGGATTTTAAACCAGTCTGCATGCCTTATTAGTGTGTTCTAAAACCTGTCTTGCTGGGTAAGCTTTTTTTTGTTTTTTGTTTTTGTTTTGTTTGGTTTTTATGGGGATAGGGTGGTTCTGTTACAGGCAATGTAAAATACAGGCTCAATGGCACCCCCAGGCTATGCATCCTTCTCCCCTAGAACGTGTTCAGATTGGAACAGAGGCAGGAGGAAGATGCACAGCTAAACCACTTGAGAGAAGTTCAAGGTCTTTTCTGTAGTACTTACACAAGTGAGGCTCTAAACACACTTCTTGGTAACTTGGATGACTTTGCTAGAGCATTTTCTCACTGAATTCTTAAAAAGGATGCTTCCTGTTTTCTTGCATGTGGGTTCTGGGTTGGGTTGGTTTGTGGTTGGGTTTTTTTGTTTTCTTTTTTTTTTTTTTTTTTCCCCTTAACAGGTCCCTCCCATTTGCCTTGCACCTGCTGTTCCTCTGCCATTCAGGCAACCGGTTCTGTAAGCCCCTTAAAATAGATTGTCCTTCTCTTTATCACTGGAACCGCCTGGGATGAGAGAACATAACATCCTCGTTCTCATCCTGTGCTCCTGTCGAGAAGCACAAGCCTCTGACCTTTCTGGTGTACTTGGAGCTGCTGGTGTTTTTCTTCCTCATAGTTTGTACAGATTCTTCATAGGTTCTTGAAGACCCCTGAAAGTATCCACATGAAGGCTATTTATTTTGATGCTGGATTTTTTTTTTTAATTTTTTTTTGTTTGGGGTTTGTTTTTTTTCTCCCTCCTCCTTCAGCTACTGCATATGTGAACCATGCCATCCCTAGCAGGCTCTGACCTTAATTGCAGACTCTGGGCACTATACCATGACAAATAGTAGTAACTCCCAACCTTTATTCCTTGCAGGGAAAGTATGTGAAGTCACTACAACAGATTCTTGGCACTCCCGAGAAGTCAATGAGATCAGGATCCGACTAAAATGAGTCGGTAGCCATAAGGGAGTGTAACTAGGCTCTGAAGCAGTGTGGAGACAGATGTTCAGGGGTTTGGTTTTTTTTGTCAATACCCCCCAACCAGAAAAGCAGAACAGGTCATTCCTGAAGAAGTTCCTCTAAAGAGAGCTAGTGGCTATCAGCATTCAAGGAGTGTCTGGATGATGCTTTTGGTCGTACGGTTTTGTTTTAGATAGTCCTGCAAGGACCAGGGAGTGATGGGTCCTTATGGGTCTCTTCCAACTTGAGATACTCTGTGATCCTATGATCTTGGGAAGAGGTCTCTCAAGACAGCTTGGACATAATACACAGTGGGGGGAAAGTGGCAGTTTCCCTTTGGGACTCAGTGCTGGGGGTTTAGGGTAAACAATCTAGGATGAGAAGTTGAGGTGCTGTGTCCCGTTTAGAGTGGGGTGCTGAACCAGAGATTCCTTATTTTTTGGAGTGCTGTATTTTTAACAATGCATATGTGAACTGTTGCAATATCATAGATAGAGCAGTGATTGGTTTCTGCCATGCTTCTAGTTGTGTGCCTAAACATTTCCTTTTGCCAAAATATGTCATGATTTTCAGTTTATGGAAAGGGTCCTCCTCTACCCCACATGCAATCATTTGGGTTTGGGTGTTGTCCTCAGACACCCAAATGGTGATGTGATTCACAGCTGAACCAAGAAATCTACAATTCCATTCCTTGTCTGATGGGGAGAGAGAAAGGGGAGACCTTTCTGCATATTGACTGCCCAGTTACAAACTGGGATTTGGGGCGGGGGGGGGGGGAACCCATAGAAATTTGTATCTGCCTCTACCTTGTTTTCCCTGGCTGTTGCCAAGTACACACACACACGCATGCATGCATGTATATATGTACCTGTATAATATATTCTTGTAATGTAATTCTTGAAGATATTCTTGTAATCTTGGGACCTTCCACACAGAGAATTCCTAGGCAATTATCAGATTCAAGTTGCTCTGCAAAAGCAACATAGCTCTGAGGAATTACTAATTCATTTCACTGTTTTCTCTTTGCTTTGCTGACGTTACGCAGGATTACCTGCACTATTTAGTATACTTGTGAGGAATACTTAAAGGAATTCTTGTCCTTGGTGATGACAGCTGAAGTGAATATTAAAAGGTTTAAATGTCATTAAAAGATGTAAATTTTAGAAAGCAGAACTGAAAGTATCTCAAGAGTGTCTGGTTGGGTTTTACAAAAGGAATTCACTGGCAGTCTGCCTTGACTGATAAGTCTGATCTCATTGTAGTGGATTCAGATGTTCCTGTAAAAAATTGCTGCATGTTTGTATAAAAAAGAGCATTTTGTCATCTTGTGACTGAGCAAAATTGGAATACCAGTTCCTTGGTGGTCCTTCTTCAGTGATACAAATAAAAGCAAACACATAGGAGAGGAAGGTTGTCCCAGTAATGAGGGTGTAAATGTGTGGCTCAGGAAACCAAGGCTTGGCCCCTTGCTCTGACGTTAGTACCTTTGTCACCTTGACTGAATCACTTTAGTTGCCTGCAAAGCAAGGAAGATCTATGAGAATTAATGTAGAAGTGACTGTGGAATTAAAATTGATTGATTGTGAAATCATGATTAATTGTGAAATTACAGGGGTAACACAAGAGAAATCCAGTTGTCAGGCATGAGTTGAGATCAAGGAAGAATAGCATAACCTGGGTTCTCTCAAGTCTTTTGCTGTAAACAGTGTTGGAGTCTCCAAGGTCAGCAAATCTAGAAACAGATTACTGATGGATTGCCATGGATTTTTTGCTGGTTTTTTGTTTTAAAGGGAAGGGGGAAAATCCAGTTGCTTTGGGAATTGACTGAGGAATACTGATTCTTTTTTTTTTTTTTTTTTCCTCTGTGCTGATGCAAAGTTTTCTTGCAGAATAAACATGGTTCTTTGAAGTATTTGTCAGTATTTGGAAGGGTGTCTTTAAGAGTTATTTTTTGTGTATGTTTTGTAAACATCAGGTCTGCCCAATGAGTAAGACTCCCCATGTGGACCCAAACAAGTCTGGCCATGAAGTCTGGGAAGAGTTTTCCCTGAGTTTTACCCCTGCGGTGAAGGAAGTGGTGGAGTTTGCCAAGCGCATCCCAGGTTTCCGAGATCTCTCCCAACATGACCAGGTTAATCTTCTGAAGGCTGGGACCTTTGAGGTGAGACCTCTGTGTGTATATTGTGGACCTGACAAGCTTTGCATCAGTCTGACCCCCTTAAGAACAAAAATAAACAAACTGGGTTATAGCAGGCAAAACCAGCTTGTTCATGTATGCTAGCTCTAAGCTTTCCTTAAGCTGATGGTGTCCAGTGCTTCTGTTTGGTCAGATCTTGTTGAGCTGTCCCTTGTACAGCCAGCTCAAAAGTGCTAAGCCAGTCTACCCTTCCCTCTTCCCTGAGCATTAATAAATGACTCTTAAGGAGTTTCTTGGTTTCGTGTAGCAGCGGGTACTGTGATAGCTACCTTTGCTTAGCCTGGAAAGAAGCATACTGCATCCAGAAAGGTGGGTAATTTAGAAAGCTGTCTATTGACGTACCAGTTTTGTAGAGGAATGTGTTTATTGCTCTGTATGTCCTTCTGCCAAAGCCAGAGCATCCATCCCGACCAGTCACCACTAGCCTTTGGTGGCAGCTGCAGGTTGCTGAAGTCTCTATCTCCAATGCAGTGACACTGATAACTAGCCGTGCTGCTGCAGCTCTGTAGATAGCGTGTGCCAGCTGCAGCCTGATGTACTGTAGATGAAGCCCACCGGGCCCTCATGGTCCACTTGCAGTCATGACACACATGTGGATTAGTGGTGTTAATTTGGAAATGATACCGGAGAGCTTGGTGCTGTTAGTGACCTTCACCAGAGGGGACCTTTACTTAAGGTTTCAGTCGCTCTTCCAGACTCTTGTATCTCTATTGGAGACCATGCACATTTTAAAAGTATTCAAGTGTGAAGTTTAAACATAGAAGGCCAGAGGAGCTGAAGTCTCAAGTATTCAATGTTACTGTGCTTTTCTGGGGAGGGCAGGGTTGGCAATACTTTTGCTCTTGTTTGATTTATTCTTATTGAAGAGGGTGCTGGATTTCATATTTACCTGACATGTCTTGTGTAATGTTTCGGGTCTTTTATCTGCATTTATACAGCCTGGTTCTAAAATGTGTAATTGTTGGGTTGAAAGGCACAAGTTGTACTGGAAGACTTGGTGTCTGGAGCATGACAGTTTTCTTTGTTTCTTCCATTTTGCTGTCATGTATTTTTTTTTTGCTGTTATTCTTGACCTTTTGATATTCATCTACAACTTTGGTAACTAAGGGCTGTATTTTCACTTCTTTAGCTACAGCCTCTTACATTGCTGTTCACATTACACAAAAATGTTGGTTCCTTCCTCTGCAAAGTGGTATACTGTCCAGTGCCCTCAAGGAGAGTGGAAAAAACACCTTGAACTGTTCCTATAATGTAAAGCCAGACATTCATGTTTTGCAAGTAAAATGTTTTGGCTTGGCCTTTCTTCACTTCAGGCTTTTCTCAAGCTTTGTTCGTATGCCTTTTTGCCAGTTACAAGCACTGCTGATAAGGAGGTTTCTATATCCAGGGAAATCAATAATAATGTGTGGCTGCGTGCTTATCCCTATTCACTTATAAATAAGAAACATTAATGATTTGGGTTAGTGAGCTTCTACCTGTAGTTAAAGGCCTGTGTGGCATTTTAATAACAGAAAAGAACCAATAAAAAATGTTGGAGAGCAGTGGGGGGGGGACACCCCCCCCCCCCCCCCCCCCCAATAGTATTAATGAAATGATTGCAATAGAGGCAAAAGCATCTTGAAAAGCTGATGCATACAAGGTCATTTCTGTCTTCTGGATAACTGAATTAGGATATCCCAACATCCACCTGTTAATAGAAGAACCTCAGTAAAAGTACTACCTCCGAGCCTGTTACGGCTCCCTTGGGCACCAGCGTGTGGCTGTCTTGAAACTGTGCTTACCAGCAGCTCATATTGAAGGAGTGCTTGTCTGGGGGTAAGAAGATGCATGGAGACAATGTTGGTGAAGCAGCAGCATAGCTCTATATATTCACACTCATGTGAGGTAAAAAGTCTTCTTGGAACTGGGAGTATTGGGGCGCTCGGTATATTGTGGTGGCATTTACGTGGCTTTTATGGGAGCCAGCTCAGAAACAGCAGTGAGCCTAAAATAAAGAACTCCTGGATTTGAGCAGGTCCTTCCCCACCTCCACAAGCCCCCAGTCCAAATATAGTTGATGGTAGAGCTAACAAAGCCCTTGGATTCGTTGGGGTAGTGGCTCAGTCTCTCCACAGACTCACAAACTTGGTTATTTGGGTGCAGGTGGTAGGGAAGTGAGCAAGCGGTTGCCTCTGTGGAGGTTTTTATGTGTTTCTATTGCTCTGATCGGGTGGCAGGGTTGATCAGGTATATCCTCAGCATGCACAAATAGGAGTCTGGCTTGAAGTGAAATGGGATGAATCAGTCATGTGCTATGCCATAGTCTAAACTGTTCTTCCATGGGTTAGAATGGTGACGTTGAAATCTATAGGCAAGGTCTTTACCTTAGCATAAGTCAACACAGCTTCATGGGCTTCAGTTTTGAATACCAGCATTCATACTGGTTGTTCGTTATGTAAGTTCATGTTTCTAAAGCCCAGTTCTGTAAGGGGAATGCTATTTTGAAGTGAAAGGTTGTTGAGTACCTGGTGGGTCTGTGCTAATGCATGAGTTCAGCTTTGTGTGTCTGCCCTTTCTCTTTTTGTTGTGTTCTGAGGGCTTCTGCACCTAGGTTTCTGCACTCTGTAGATGTAGTGAAAGGGCATACAGCTTGGCTGACAAAGGTGAATAATACATAGTGCTCATGTGTCCATCGAGATCGCTGCATGCCATTTGGCTGTTAAAACTTACAAGCAAGTCATTGTAACATGCATGAGTGGTGTTTGAATTCTCAAACATTTTCATTTTTTTCTTGAACCCTCCTTTATTAAGCTTGTCAAAGGCACTAGTCTTTGCAGAAAATCTGGTTCTCCTCTCATCTGTAGTAAACATTTAAATTAATGGAGTTATGTAGGGTAAGTGGGAAGAGCTGACTGTCACACGAAGAGATTACAGCAAGTCTGAAGTTCTAACCAATGCCAGTTGGTTAATTTTCTCCAAATAAGAAGGCTGTTCTGTGCAACTTAAACCTTGAAAATGTAAATCAGGTTGTTGAACATGAGCAAATGAAACTTTACAAGCCATTCCAGAGGGAAACATTTCACAGTACGACTGAGAAGCCACAGGAGAAATTTCAGCCCAGAGGGGTAAGTTCAGTACATGTCAACTGCTCCAGCCCAGGTGCTTATACCAAAGGGGTATTCCCAGCTGCAGCTACAGACCAGGTGTGGTTCCAAGCCCTGCTTCTCTAGCCTTTTGGAGGCTGTACACGTGGCTCCTTTCTACCAGAGCTCATTAACATTCCTGTGGGTATAGAGATGTGGCATGGTACTTTCCCAGAGAATGCCTAAAGGGCCGCATCATCAGGTGGCGTAAGTCCGCATTGTTCCAATGGAGCTGCTCCAGTTGATGCCAAGTGAGAATCTGGTTCAATACCTTCTTTTTGCTCTTCGCAAGTGCGGCCAAGAAAACGTTTCTTTTAATGCTCTGTATGCCTTTGGCTGTTCAGTGGCTTAAACAAGTTGTCTTACTGGCATATTTATGAATGGCATTGTCTTTGTGGCTCAGGCTGTCTGAGGCTTAAATCTTAATTTTCTTCCTTTTCATGTGCGGTAGCCCCTCCCCTGCATCCACTCACTACCTTTTTCACTTGTTTGTTTCTCCAGCTACTGGGCCAGAGCTTGCACTGATTTTTACAGCTCGGTAGCATGCTGACAGTTTCTGTATAGAATGTTTGTGCAGTGGTTAATGAGACAGTTTGAATGACATTAAAAGGGTTAACTTGTTTCTTTGGCCTTTCTAGAAATCCACCTATATTAACCTGGTTTGGTTTTGTTTTGTTTTCTTTCACCAGGTTTTAATGGTACGGTTTGCATCTTTGTTTGATGCAAAGGAACGTACCGTCACCTTCCTGAGTGGAAAGAAGTACAGTGTGGACGACTTGCATTCAATGGGAGCTGGTGATCTGCTCAACTCAATGTTTGAATTTAGTGAGAAACTAAATGCCCTGCAACTTAGTGATGAGGAAATGAGTTTGTTTACAGCGGTTGTCCTGGTATCTGCCGGTAAGAACAGAAAGTTAACTTGCAGCTTTGCCAAAGTTTGAATATAGCTCTCTACAAAAAGATTTCTGTAAAATGTATACCCTATTATTTCGTGTCGAAGTGCAATTTAGTAGGTCTTAAGCTACTAGCAGCCTGTAATTTACTTGTTTTACATACCTGCTTTTTCTAATGCCGCCTTTTGGAAAAATGTGACAATGGTTTTTATTTTCCTACTACTTTCTATAGAATGCAAAAATATATCTCATAGCTGCCCAATAGCTGTTTAGAAGCTGTTTGTCTGACTCATCTAGGTTTCACAGGACAGCATCAATGAAATTACTCCTGATTTGCACAGCCTAAGTCTTGGGATAAGGTGGTATTTTTACTTCCAAGTATTGTCATTGAAGTCTGTTGCGTGTCTTACTCAAGTCTTAAATCCAACAGTTTGATCTCTGCCTATGTCAGCAAGAAAAGCCCTATTCATCTGCATCGTGACTTCTTACTGCTAAAGGTCTGCCAATCCACTAACATCTTCACCAGCCTCGTATCTTGTTTCAGTCCCTGGATACACAGAACACCCTGGCCCAGATTCAAAGAAGGATTAAGCACCTACTTCTGTAGTATTATCTAAAGCCTCAAATTAGGCACATTAGCTCTGCATATAATGCCTGGAATACAAGATGCAGAATCCCTGCTTGCTGGGTAAGGAGCTCTCTGAAGGTGGCTAGCACAAATGCTAGTAGTGCCTGCTTACACAACAAGCCGGCATTTGGGGGCCACTCACTTCTTGAACCAGTGCATCTCTTCCACATAAGTGGTTTAGACCTACATCTTTCTTACCAGGGAGGTGAAGCCTCTGTAAACAAGGTAGGACAGTTCAGTCTAATGGCTTTGTGCATGGCCTTACTGAAATGTGATGGGGCAGCTGTAGGTAGCCTCTTCGGCTGGCAAGCAGTGGTAATGAGCAGAGGGTGGTACAGAGACTGCCAGCTTCAAAAGCCAGAACGAATGGCAGCATGAAGGAAGCATGGCACTGCAGTCTGTTAGTGAAAATTTTCAGGTAGCAGAGAGAAACCTGGGATTTTAGTTGCTTTTCCAGACTCAGTTCTACAAATTTTATCTTTCAAAAACTAAATTGATGAGAACTGTAGATAACCGTTAAAATAAGGACTGAGAACCAGGCCTCTTCCTTGTGCAGTCATAACTAGGCTACAGCCGCTCTCCTTGCTTTCTCGCTCAGCTCTTGGGCCCTAGAATATCACAGTCTGTGCCACCTGTTTTGAATGTTAGTGGCTGTATCTGTTTTGTTAAATGTGCTTCTAGCACAATGCCACTGCCTCCCCCCCTCCCCAGCCTTTTAGGTGCTGCTCCGTGCTGTTGCTAGCTCCCAGTAGGGCTTAGCCCTGGGGATGGTATGTAACTGTACAGCACGTAGTGTCAGAGCCATGCAACAGGACAAAAAGAGAAGTGTTTGGTATTCAGACTTGGAGCTGCTGAGGATTTTTCAGATCATAGCTTTGGACATTATTGCTACCTGTCTTTGCTACCTTGTGATCTGATCTGCATCTGATCACAGCCTTCCCGGACATCTTCACAAAATACTTCTAGGGTTTTATAAAGTGCAATTTCATAAATCTTTTAACGTTTGGGCCCAAAGTTGCATTTGTACTGTGTTCCAGACACAACAGTAACCTTGGCGGTCACTGTAAGTCCAGCAATTTTCAGATGAACTTCACTCTGTAACTTGCAACTGAACTGAAATACTGCAGCTGTTACTTGCACAAGTAAGCCAGCAAGCTTCACGCTTGAGCAGTACCCAAGAAGAACAGAAGGACCCCCAGCAGAGCTCCTGGGGAAGATGCTTGCAGTGTAAGGGCTTGCCAGGAAGCGAAGGTGCCTGCAGAACTGAAGGATTGTGGCTGCCTGTTGATTAACAGATCTTGGAAGCAGATCACCTGCACCCCACCCCTCAAGGAGGAGTGTGGCCCAGAGAGTCATTTCCCAGGTGGAAGCGGAACTCAGTTAGAGAAGGAGGAAGAGTTGAGGAACACCATCTGAGAGAGTGGAGATGCAGACAAAGGCAAAAGATGCCCTAACTGGAAGAAGTGAAGGTGGAAGAACAAGGCCATTAAGACTTCTTCACCTTGGAATGAATGCTATTGAAGAGGAGACTGAAAGGAAGGAGTAGTGAAGATTTACATCGGTTCCAGAAGCAGACACCACAGTGTGTGACTACTGAATCCTAATGAAGTGATCCAGAATATAAAATACCATGCTGCACTAGTTAAGAATCTTTTTAAAGGACTTTCAGTTGCTTAAAATTTAAAAACGCCTGTGGAAAAAGAAAAGCAGTATTTGTCTCTAAACAGTGCTAGTGGGGGAACACTTGTCAGAAACAATTCCACATAACACTGGACAAATAACCATTCTTAGGAGGGATGTTTAGAATGTGCAGGGGTAGTAGCAAGGAATGAGTGTAACTGTGTACATCTTGTTGTGGTGTCATATGGCAAAGAAAGAAAAAGCAGGGCTATACAGTGAGAATGTGGGAGTGTTTCTGGTGGTGCTGAGGAATTACATTCACAAAGTAAAAGAATGTTTCACCTCTGGCTTCGGTTAGCTGGATGTGTTGAAGATGGAGGGATGGTGGCAAGATGGGTCATAGGCACTGATGAAGGAAGAAGCAAGGTGGAAGCAAAGCTGTATGAATGTGGTTCGTGCAGGTCTATAGAGACCAAGTGAAGACTTAACTGAAGGTGATGTTTTGTAGAAGAATATAAAATACACACCCGCTATTATTCTGTCTTATTGGGGTAGTACTAGCAAAAACTGCTGGCCACTGGAAGCAACTGGAAGTAGACTAAGAGGGGAAAGACTTGGACTAATCCAAGAGAAGAGACTCCAGTAACTCACCCGAGGCAGCCAGGGAAGACTGGACTGCATTCTTCTGCCTTCAGAGGCAAGGCAGTATTGTACAGAGCTCTTGAGAAACCTCAGCTGGCATATTCTGTGCAAATGTCATCATCCCTGCTCAGGATAGAGCAAACCTAAAGGCTCTGTAAAGCAGGAGGGCAAGTGAGATAGATATCTTCACAAATAAAGGTGGGGAGGCATCTCTTCACTTGTGCCATCTTGGAGAACAGCTATCAAACCTAATGGACAATCTTCACAGAAGACTGGAGTATGTGCTAATAAACATAATTTGATATTAATCGAAGTTCCCGATCGTTAGAGGAGGTGGTTCTGGAACAATCTAAAGGAACTAAACACGTTAACTGCTTCAAAATGGATCCTTAAGTGAATTATGTCATAATTTTGCCCCATAGCAGTAGGGAACTGCACTGAACAGTCCAGGAGGACTTCCTAGGCTTTTCACCTGAGAAGTCAAATTGGATTGACACTGGCAGCATAAGGGACGGATTCCCCCTCTGACTCTGTGATGTGACTCAGTGTTACTCCAGAAAGCTGTTGTCATTCCGTGTCCCAGTTCTGCAAAGTGCTTAAGTACCTGCACACATCAAAGCACATTTCTGTTCGTGTCCGTCACTCGTGTATGTATGTGCCCTGCTGAATTTACATAGTGTTTAAGAAGAGAGGCTACAGCTTGGAAAAAACCAGCTACTGTGCATGGTTATTAGGTGAGATGTTGTGCTTAAAAATTCATCCTTTTAAGCTGCTTGCTTATGTTCCACCTAAGGACAACAGGAATGTTCTTAAATACAGCTCTCTTGAAAGAGATGCTTCCGGGTGTGGGGCGAATGCGGTATGTCAAAGCATAATATTTTTCTTGATGTTGAAATTCTGCTTCTCTTCCTCAGTTGGGAATTTTTGGGTGCATTGTGTTTCATTTTGTAAGTGCTTCAGAACGCGCTCAGAAATAGTGCTCAGTCGTGTCAGGGCTTATACTCCCTTAGCCCCTGGGGCTCCCACTGTGCAGATACAAGTGTGGCTGGCCCGGAGTGGGATTTCCTCCTCAAACATGAACCTCCAGTTTAAGTTTAGGGTTCTGTGTCCAGCCTTGAGAAATGTTTGAAATTCTTATTTCTGTGTGCCCTATCTCTCTCCTTGTGTTGCAAGTTGTGATTCAGCAAAATACTTAAGTGTGTGCTTCAACCTGTCCTTTTCTGGAAACGTGGGTAAGTGATTACAGAAAAGGTGTTTGAATGCTGCCAGTTTGGCACGAGCTTAACACTTTGCAAAGCTGATGCTAAATAATGTTTGAAAGACTTTTGATATGTGGGTTTGAAATTTCTAGCATAAATATTTTAATTTTTCTTGTGCTTGTTACATCAATGAGTGATTTTTCTAGCGGCTTTATGTTGCAAAGTACATCTGTTCAGCTTTTTTTTTCTTTTTTTTTTTTTTCTTTCTTCTCCCCCCCCTCCCTACCCCTCTCGTTCTTTTGTTCTGTTTGTGTGTTTTGTCATGTCCCCCCCCTTATCTTTAGATCGCTCCGGAATAGAAAATGTCAATTCTGTGGAGGCACTTCAGGAAACACTAATCCGTGCATTAAGGACCTTAATCATGAAAAATCACCCAAATGAAGCCTCTATTTTCACAAAACTTCTTTTGAAATTACCTGACTTGCGTTCCTTAAACAACATGCACTCTGAAGAACTCTTGGCCTTTAAAGTTCACCCATAGGCCTTTAGATCTCATTTGGACTTGGACTTGCCTGGTGTTAAACTGTTTTGTGCTAAAATATGTATTTATACAGTTGTACCACTTGTTGGAGAGAGAGAGAGTTCACAGACTGTGAACAATTGATAGCTGTTCCATAACCATGCAATAACGCTTCAGCAGGTGCTTTCAGCTAACAGCAGCACAGTGTTTGGAGTCCTCCAAGACCTCCAGACCCAGCTGTGCTGCACTGCTGCAGAAGAGGTTGTGATGAGCCTGAATAAATATGGACTGTTCCTTCATTTAGGAAAAAGAACCACTGCTGCCCTCTCATGTAAACGGAACACAAAATAGCTGTGTATATGCATATGGAGCATGGAATGGGGTGGGAACAATCCTGTGCTAATGGGAAAATGGAAGAGCTGATTTAATTGGTCTTTCACGTATCTAATAGATGTATGTCTGTGTCTCTTGATAACTCACTCATGGTTTCACTGTTGTTATTCCATTAAACCCAATGGAATGATTTCAGCTTGCACCAACTCTTCACTGAGCGTGTGTTCATGCCATGTGTATATAATATAAATAGTTAAGTAATGAGTGTTTATGGCTATATAAAGTACAGAGTTGTGTGTATATATGTGTATGTATATAAATAGTTCTATACATAAAGTATACATATAATTTCTTCACAATATTTTAAACTGTGAAGGAATTTAAACTTACAAGAGAAGGTGATCTATGGAAAGAACCAAATAGATGCACTTTGCATATTGCTGAACTAATTATATGAGCATTTCTAATTTTTAGAAAACATCAAATTTGCATTAATATGCTGTGTTTGTTAATTTAAAAACCCCACCAGAGTGGCACCAAAGGGGCAGGGTCAGATTCAACTTCTAGAAGGGGTTCGTAGAGAATCTCAGGTGGACATGGTTGGTTGTGGCACTAATAGAATTGATTGTCTGCTGCCACTGAGGTTCTTACGTTCTGGTAAAGGTTAAAGAAGCACCAGATGCTCTTCAGAAACTTCAGCACAGCCAGAAAGAAACTATCTGATAAATAACAGCATCTATCAGGAAAAAGAAAAATAATGGGAAAAATGTATCCATGGTTGCGTTTGGGTGTATGTGTGTTCTGTGACAGTTTATTTCTTGCAATACATCATCTCGCTGCTTCATTGCTAAATGAGAATTGAAAACAGAAATGTGAGATTCCCCATGTCTTTTCACAATTTGGGCTTTGTGGTTCCCATGCCTGTTCTTCTGGAGCTCTCCATCGGTGCATGTGCGTGTGTGTGTATGCGCAGAGAAGGTGCACTGGATGGTCTGGATTTTTTTTCTTAAAAAAACAACACCACAAAAACCAAACAAATGGGACATTTTTTGTTGTTTATGCCAGTAGCAAATTACAAAGCAGATCCTTAAGGCTTAAGATTCTGCTGCTTTTCCATCTAGAAAAGCAGCTTTCTATGGGTTTTCTCCATTTGTAGCAGGGCCTGGCATCAGAAAAGAGAGATAAAAAAAGTCAAAGCAGTTTTGTTAGTTAGTTATGTTTATGTTTTGCTTATGTGGGAAGAAGATGCTCCATTACCCTTGTGTTTAGTTAGCTTTCCTGGGAGGTAGCCCTCTGAGTCTCTAGCGCTGACTCCGTTTGTTACCGCATTTAGCTGTACGCGGTAGCTGAGGAGCCAGAAAGCCACCGGGCCGCATCGCTGCTCCTGGCCGTGCAGCCGTGGCTCTGGCGCAGCAGCGAGCGGACGGAGCCCTGGTGCCTGCCCCTGAGCACTGCCAGCTGGGCAGGGCAGGGGAGGCTTGCACCCTGCCACAGCTCCGGTCACCTCGGCGCTGGGAATTTCCCCTCGGAAAGCGGTAGGGAGTGCTGGCCGGGGGGCCAGGAGCAGAAGGGGGCAGATGCTTGAGTAAGAGCTGGGGAAAATTCACCTTTAGCCTTGGCTGAGGAGCAGAAGAGCCCACCCTTTCCTCCACAGCTGCTGCAGGGAGAGCTGTCCTCCTGCTTTGAGCTACTTTAACCACTGGATAATGGCCCCTTAACGTACAGTTTTGCCATCCAAATGTGCTGTCGGGGCATATTGTCCTAATTTCTGTTAACAGTCTGCATCCTACCAGTATTATTTGTTTGAGAGCTTCACTGAATTATGCATTGAACCATTCAGACTTTAGAAAGGACACAGTCACGTTTTGTATTATTTAGGGGCTGGAATGACTTCTTTGTAGACCCCATTTCAAATGTGGAAAGTACAGTTAACCCTTGGTTGTTTTGGAAGGGAAGGAGGCTTCTTGCAGAGATTGCCACCCTACAACTGTGTTTTGTTGTGTTTTGGTTTGGTTTGATTTTTATTTTTTTTTTTTTTCCTTCTTAAAACTGTATTATTAAGCCTTTAGGAATGTATAACCAGGACTGAGTAATTACTGCTTATTAAATTTTTAGTTAGATTGACCATGTATGCCTATAGATAGATATTGTAACTTGTGCAATTTCATTTGAAATAATCTTCCTGTACATAATGGAAAAACTCATATAACAGAAAAAAAAAGCCCCAAACGGATTGACTGAACAAAAAAGTTGATTAAAGTACGGTTCAAAAGTGACCCACGTATTACAAACCCTAGCTGGACTCTTGGAAGAAAATCTGAACTCATTGTGTTAGCTGTGTATTGTGAGCTCTTCTTTTACTGTGTCACTGGTTATACACTTGTTAAACGCTGAGATAATAGACTTCATGCCAGACATTTGAGTACTGTAGACTGGGTCATCGCTGAAAGATTAGTGTACTGTATGACTTAAATGAAATTTTTATTCTTGATTTTATTCTTGATTTTGTTCTTGTTTTAAAAGATTAAATATGGGCATTATGTCAGCAAGCTAAACTGTGTTTCTGTGTTCTTTGCATTTTTCTGTACAAAATCTGGAGGGGAGGACAGCATGCTGAGATGAACAAAACAGAAGTGATGGATGAGAGCATCAGCTGCTGCAGGGCTGCAGGGGCTGTGCTGGTGTGTGGTGGCTGGGAGCTGGCGTCTCAGCCCGCCCGTGGTACTGGGCGCTCTCGCCAGGTGGTTCGGTGGGGGTTTCTGATGCGCTTGGTTTGCTACAGTTAATGGACTTTTTGGGTAGTGTCATTAAAATAGATAGTTTTAAACACCTTCGTTGCTTTCAGGAATGTAACTGTAACTGAAAAAAGGAATATGGTTTAGGTTTTGGTGAAGACAGTCTTAAGGCTAGGTTACAAGAGAGGTAGATGGAAGATGGCTTATGAAGGGCAAAGATCTGCTTGATTTTTTAGCTCTGTTTCCTAGTTTGTAATGTTTATTGTTTTAGGAGGTAAGAGAAGCTTCTCCAGGAAATGTTGTATCTATCGGTGTTTAAAAAAAAAAACAAACCCCAAAACTGCAAAATTATGACTGCCAGCACTGGAAAAAATCACAGCACAAAAATGCTTTCTTCTTTTCTTGGCATGTGTTCCCTGGTGGCATGTTTGCATATGGCTTCCCGTGTTGCCACCCAGTCTGAGCCCCTGTGAGCGGGGCTGTGAGCCACAGAGTCCCAGAGCCTGGGAGGTCCTTGGGAAGAGCTCTCTCCAGCTTTCACTGGGATGCTGCAGGTAGGCCATGGGTGATTTTTTTCCCTGTTTGCCTGCCGAGAGCTTTACCACAGCAAATGGGGGGGATGGGAGGGATGCTTCCCTGTAAAAAGACGATTCCGTTCCCCCCTCTCCCAGCCTCCAGGTTTGGCAAGATGCTGTGAGGATGGGGGCAGGAGGTGTTCGTGCTTGTTTGTGGGTAACTTGCTGGGCTTTGAGTCGATGGCGTAGACTCGAGTGTGAACGTGCCTGCAGCAGCCTGCCCCGTCTCTGTCCTCACTCCGTGAGGGAGTGATGAATGTCACAAGGCAAACAGAGGTACGAGTGTCCCTGGAAGCAGAAACTGATGCGGGTGTGGGCAGCCAGCTGCCCTCCTGCTCGGTGCTCCCATGGGCAGCGTGTCGGCTGGGAGGGAATCGGCATTCACAGCTGAACTGCAGGGTGCTTTGATTACAGAAACAGTTTGTACAAGGAAATAATTGACACTTCCTTTTCTTTGATGAGTACAGTGAGCAGCTGCCAGAGCCTTCATCAGCAAATACCTTCCTTTTTTTTTTCTTTTTTTTTTTTTTTTTTTTTTTTTTTTTTTTTCTAAATTGAAGCTTGGAGTGGGGAGGGAGAGGAACATCCAGGTATGGGAGAGCCTGGAGACACCTGCTGCTGGCAGCTGACCGAGGTGTAATAGGCAGCTTGGAAAAAACATTGTGAAGGCTGTGCTCACTGGGCAGGAAAGCTGGTCAAGGACACAGCCACATCGCTAGCGAGAGAAAGAGACAGGAGCTGAGCCAGCATGCATGGCGGCTGCAAGGCTGCACATTCCTGGTTGGCAGGAACAGGCAGGTCCACCCGCGCTAACAACACTTCTCTCCGTGCAGGCACTGCTGCCCCTTCACAGAGCAGCTGGTACCTGCTGCAAACCCACACTGTAGCACTTCTGTTCTAAGGCAGAACTTGCAATGACGGGGCTGAACTCTGCTGGCTCCTGCAGCCGTGGAAACCAACTGCTCCTGCCCGGCCTGAACCCCCAAGGCAGGCTGCGTGGTTATCCGTGACGGTTGCTCCCCTGCATTGCTCTCCGGGAGAGCCTTTGCCTCTGGCTGGAGGAGAACCCTCAGGGGGTTACTTGTAAAGTTACATGCTTAAAACTGGGGGGACTACCTTCTCAAAGAGCTTTTCTCTCTGCCCATGCCCCCTACCCCCCATACCTCAGGCTTAGAAGATTGTGACTCAAATTATTTGATGCAGCAGCACTGAGTGCTACTTACAAGACGGCACAAAGGCAGAGACCAATATGATGTGTTAAAAACCCATCTGGCCTAGAAGTTGCAGCTTAAAATCAAGCACGTCTAGACAGGCCTGCTGGATTACTGCTGTACGACAGCTCTTCTCCACTGTGGTGCTCCACAGACCCCATGCCGGCAGCCCCAGGTTAGCTGGAAGGCTGGATAATTGCTGCCTTGGTTTTCGTTTACTTAAAGCAGAGACTCAAAGCTGTGTGATACATACGCAGTGGTGATGGTTTCTAAAATGAGGCTGACACTAATGCCCCCATTTATGCCACTTTCACAGGTTCAGTCGTCAACACATGCTGAAGATTTCCTCTGACCTAGGCTGGAGACTGACTCAGTTCTTGCTTAGTCCCAGAATATGGTAAGATCTCAAGGAGAACCTCAGGTACCCATTGGTCCCTTTCCCTCTTCTCCTTTGGCCCAAGTGCAGGTACAGAAGCCTTGGTAAGCAACCCAGATCTGTGCAAAGATGTGGCATCCTGATAGGTGACCTCTCTTCTGCACAACACTCTGGGATAGGGAAAGCACATGGATAAATGGCCACCTAACATGCATCTGGGTCCCCAGTGGCAGATGATACAAATTATTTAACAATGCTGCACTTCCGTGATGTCTAAACTAGTACCTCTTAGGCTGGCTTATAGTGCAGAGATTAGACCATGCTGCATGGAGGATTTTTTTCTGTTCACCTTTTTATCCTTGCCCAATACCAACCTCTCCGTCGTCGCCTTATGCTGATTAACAGTGTGCGTGGCTTGGCAGCCCCATTTCCTACTGTGTGGTATGCATTTGCCCTCTGCATGCCCACACACAGGCTTCCCCTTGTTGCTAGTTTGGTGTGGGTCCAAACTGACCCCCCCGACATCCGCAGGGGAGCATCTGTCCTGTTAGTCCTTTTATAAGAGTATAAACAAAACTGCTGGGTTAATGCATCAGAAAACAAATGCTGGTTCTTACATTTCACAAGAAGAATTTAGTCATAATTATTTACAATCATTTGCCATGTGCCTTGCAGATGAGCTCTGCTAAAATAGTGATGTATTGGGAAACCCAGTTCGGTCAGTGGCTGCTTTCTTTTCATTTATCCGTGCGCAGCAAATGCTGTGATAAACCTGGGTGTAAAAAAGTACCATTTTTCTTATAGGTGCTTCACCGTAGGAGAGGTTCCTCCGTTGCTTTCTAAGACAAAGTGGGGTGTCGCTTTTTAACTTCACTCTATATGAAACTTTCTGGTAGCTAACTCCATGTAAGCTCTGCACGGGGTTGTTCTTGCGCAGGAGCCTTGTGTGAGCATAGGTGGGCTGAATTAAAGCGCTGCTGTGAAAGCCAGGAGGATCGCCTGCCAGTGATACCAGGAATTACCTGGCACCTGCAGCCAGAAATTCCTTGGCATAAATGAGCAGCCTTTACTCCTCTGCTGGAAGAGCATCGGCTCCCCCGGCTGCCCCACGGCACCACAGCTCCTGGGCCGTGCTCAGACCACACTTCTGGCCCTGAAAAGCCTCCTAATGCACTGAAGCTAAGGCAAGACAGTGTCACGTTCAGAGGGTTGGAGGAGAAGACAAACACGGGGTGGGTGGGGATAATAAGGTTAGGTGACTACATCCACAGCTAGTAATTATTTTCGAATCATGGAGAAGGTCCCTGTATTTGCTTCTTCCCACCTGCCAGGTTTCTGTAAGTCCGTAACCAGGTCAGGATCTTTAAAAATAGCCCTGGAGCTGAAGAGCAACGTGCTTGCAGGCTCTGATGTCCACGCTATACTTTGTGGTTGTGGCTCTCCAGTCATGGCGTGGGTTTCAAACACGCTCAAGCCCAAACCCTGGAAAAAAAAAAAAGCATTTATTTGCTTTGCCTCTTTACACATCTTACACCCAAAATGGCCAGAAACAGTGCTGTCAGAGTTACAACAGAGCCACCTTAGTGCCACAACAGTTTCCTTGTTTAGTCCTAGTGTTTCATGAGAAATACAGTAAGAAAGACGACAAGGCCCCCAGAACCGGGGCACAGCTTTCCCTGCCTGTTCACTTCTGTCTGCGGACACGCATACCCGCCCTTGCTATCACATAGTTACTGATAGCAACGACTGCCTCTTGGCTTACAGACTCGCGTAATGTAGGCTCAGGGGCTAGTTCAGCCCAGCGATCTGCCCACTGATGACAAACCACCCGATGTCTACCAGCTGCTGAGGTTTCCATGGAGGAGGGATCGGCTTTGGCCTCATCCTGCCGGTGCTCTCCAGCTCAGCGTGTGTGCGTTCGTGCCCGCTCAGGCTCAGCAGCCACACGGCTGGCCTGGGGATGGGAAGGTGCCCTCAGGAGCATGCATCGGCTCCTGAGGCAGCCGCATCAGAGCCTGCAAGGCTGCTCTGGCTGGCCAGGCTCACAGTGGGAAGACCTGAATGTGGGCGATCGCGTGGCCATGGGTCACATTCCTGGTGTCATTGCAGCTAAATGGCCTAAAATGATAAGCTGGTCCTGTAAAGGTGAGGCCTAGAGAGGAACAGCTAGGGTTTGGTCTCTAGTTTGTCCTTGTTATGTGCTCGTGGACGTGGCACGTACCCTTGCTCTGCCTGAGCTTCCATTGCTGCATAACTTACCACATGTGAATACCATGGAATTTCATTCAGCCACGTAAGCTGACTGCTGGGAGAGCCTTGACCGGAGCCTTTGTGTTTCTCAACGTGCTGAAGAGCTGCTGTGCGTTAGCAAGGGACCTGCCTGTGCTAGAGCAAGTAGCTACCAAGGTGGGCTTTGTCTTCTCTGGGCAGTGTTAAAAGATATGAGAGCAAGACTCCAGCGGCTCAGCTCATTAATACACTAGGACTTTATTAAAGTCTAGAAGGAGTACTTGAAGGAAAATGGTGTTTCTCATATGTGAATAAAGTCTAATAAGAATTATGCAAGCAGTTTAGAAAGGGCTGTATATGCAGTGCTGCTGGAGTGAACTCACACATCAAACCACAGCCCAAGGTCTTAGTTTGTTGGTGAGAAACCAAACCATTTGTGAGGACCTTGCTCCAGAGACTGGTGACACGGTAAGTACCACCCAGTCCAAAATAAAAGGCAAATCAAGAAAGTATCATTCTCCTGTGTCCCCCTTGCCTCTCCACCCAGCAGCTACCTATGCTGCATCTCCCCCAGATGCTGCTACCCCTGCAGCAGTCACAGGGCTCCAGTACCTGGCTGTGCCTCCCCGCTTCTGCACAAAGCCCAATAACTCACCCAAACCCCGTCTCCGTCGACCCCTTTAAACTGAGCTGCCAGGTGTTGCTCTGCAGCAGCTGAAGCTGGGGCCCATGAGCTGCTCCGCTCGTGCCACCCTACTGATGTGGCGAGGAAGGCTGTTCCCTCCATACGTGGGTGGACTGGCCGGTTCCCTCCATACGTGGGTGGACTGGCCAGCTCAGAGCTGTCTTGAACCACAGAGCAAGATTTGTCAGCACCTGCCAAAGCCCAAAGTCTTGACAAACAGAAACTATTTGCTCGGGGTGGAACCAGCTATTGCAAAGGGAAAAAGTGCTTTCCCGTAGGAGAGCTGCCTCCCCATGCACAGCGTGAGCAGGAGGAGAGCTCGCTTCCCTGCCCAGCACCGGGGTCACTGCCCAGCATCCCCCCTGCCTGCGAGCTTTTAGTCACAAAGCGTGACGGAGGAAAATACAAGCACCTCAGGGGGAGAGAGAAGTGCAAAACCCAGAGGATAAAGGGCATTTCCTCAGCCTGCAAATGGAGTCCAAAAAAATTCATTTCCTTACACGCCATTTGCACCAGCACCCTTTCAGCTGATGGCATCTGGGTACCTGGGCATTAACCTGCTGCCAGGCACAGCTGCGGGTCCTGCCGGGTTTTTCCTCCTCCCCTAAGGGGAGACGTGTTATTCCCCAGCATTCCTGGCAGGGGGCGCTCTGGCACCAGGATTGCAACACGGCACGCCGCTGTCTGCGGCAGGGCTGCGCTCTGATGCTGTTTGCTCCCCAGCCCAGAAGGGAGGCTGTTAGGAAAAAATAAACAGTTTATACCCAGCTTTGAGACAGAGACATTAGAAGAGAAGGATAAACTGCAGCTCTAGGGACAAAGATAATGTAGCGGTGAATTTATTGAAATGTCAGGGCGAATGGGAATGACATAACCAAATAATCAAAAGGGGAAAAGAAAAGAAAGTAACCAAGATGATAAAAAATTAAAATGGCAAACACAGCACAGCAAGGAGCAATTACCCCAGGCTGGAAGCGAAGCAAATGTACAGCACAGAGATATACAGAGAGTAATGGTAAAACGCAGTTCAAAATGAAAACAATAAAACAAAAATATAATTAAGAACAATTCAAGCCACCCAGATGCATTCATAGTTCAGCTTGGATGCCAAATTCGGTTAATAACTGCTTCCAGCTGCTCAGCAATGCACAGCCATTTCTCACTGCAGCCTCTGCGCTGAAGCTGAGAGCATCAGCCCTGCAAGCAGGCGCCGCGCTTGCGGCACAGGCCCTCGCGAGGGCAAGGCAGCAGGAGGGAATTAAAAGACGGGAAGAGCCTTAAATCACTACTGAGCATCGTCGGGACTACAGTGTAGTCTGCTGAACCCCTCTTGGTGCTGGGCACCCGGGGAGGGGAGGATGCTGCAGCTTCAGAGCCTGCGTGTGAGGGTGATTCCTCTGTACCGTCAGTCTCTGCCGTCACCTGCTGCTCCTGCCCCACATCTCCCCTCACAGCCACAGTTTCTTCCAGGTAGAGAAGGGTGAGGGCCTGAGCCTGAAGAGCAAGCAGCCCTTAGAAAATGGGGCTCAACACCAGCCTCTGTGCCTCCTCTCAATCTGGGGCCTGAAAATAATACCACCAGATACCTTTCATTTTCTTCTTTTTCAGCTGATGTATTTTTTTTAGCTGTGTGTTAGGATCCACCTCTTTCTGAGTTTCTTCTTTTTTGTCTTCCCAAACCAGGAGGGCTCACAACTTAAGTTTTTCATGTTTAAACCCAGATATTCCCCCTGCCCAACCACGGTGTGAGTACACTCACGTGCACAGGCACACACATCTGCACATTCTCTCTCTCTCTCTCACACACACATCCAGCTCCTGGGCCTTGATGCAGACCATCAGCTGTGGGCATGCAGGAATGAACTTGCAACGCCAGCAACTCCTATGTTTCCCAGAGGGTGATGTTTGTCCTGTAAGACAAAACAGTCCTCGTATAATCAAATAACCTTTATATCACTGCTGGGAGACAGGACACAAAGACTGTCAGCAAGAGAGTGAGAACAAAGCAAAGACAAAGATGAGACACAGGGAGGAGCTGGAAAACATTGTTTTTCCTCTCCATCCCCTTTTTTAATTAACAGCAAGTCTAGTCTGTGATGCTTGAAGTGGTCTGTGTTTGTTAATTGCAGCTCATTTGGCTGTGTAGGAAGATACAAACAGAGCTTCATGTGTGACTGATGGGAGCTGCAGAGCCAGCCCCCTGCATTATTTTTGTGGCTCCCATCAACAGCAGCTCTTAATGTGCTTATGCCAGGCCCCAAATCCAGAGGTGCTGCTGCAGTCTTCTGTGGTTGGGCTTTAGCTGAGAGGAAAGAATCCAGCTGTGCTGTGCCTGTTCTCAAGCCCCAGCTATGCAGGCCCACATCCAGCAATACCTCCCAATCTTGCCACATGCCGTAACCATGTTTGCATTGTATCTTCTACAGCTTACTTTGTTCCAGCTCTACCCACTTGCTCGTCAAAGAGCAGAGACCTCTGCTCTGATCTTCTAGCACCTCTAGTCACCTACCCACTCCTTCCCCGAGCAGCCCCACACAGCCCTTTCCTCAAGTGCCTGCCAAAACCCCCTCTAGTAGCCTGCTGGCAGGTGTGCAACCAGCTTCAGACCCGCTCCGCCTCATCCCTTTGCGTCCGGCCTGTCTGGCCGCCTTCTGCAGTTCATGCTGCCTGACTCGGGGCTGTTGGAGCTTTCTCCCTCCTACTGGCACTTGCCTGCTTGCTGCTGTTCAGCTCCACTTCCCTCTCCTTAACGAATGCAATCCCCTGCAGCCTTTCTCATCCCACCACCCCACGACACTGTCAAGAGTTAGTGACAGAGATGCCTGTATTTGCACTGAGACTCTGACTTGTGTCTGGGAAGCCCAACAGCAAGTGTTTTATTAAAGGCAAAGTGACAAGGGGAGGGGGGGGGGGAAAGAATCGAGGAGTGACTTGTCATAAGTCCAAGAAAACTGGTGTGTCAAGAGCTGAACAGTATATGACTGTCAGCTCTGTAATGCCATAGACCAAGCTGTTTCAGCTACAGCTTTTAAGCTGCTTAAGGTGAGTCAACCGTTTAAAGTATCTTGGTTTCTCTACCTATTGACTCAACACCGAGCTACCGTACTAGAGATCTCAGAGATTTTCTGTTCAGGTGGGAGGGCAAGAACCCAGCTTTGCTCCACATAACTCATGCCAAGACAGCAGCTCTGAATGATGGCAAACTTCTAAAGAAAGTTTCTAAGTGAATCTTCAGGACCAGTCTTGCATTTAAAATCTTCAGGCTACATAGAGCTTTGCTGCTGGGGAAACCCAGTTTACTTTCTTCCTTGTTTACATATAATCCTGATTCAGCTTTGAGATGAACAGTACCAGCAGATAGGAAAGTCTGTCCTTCAGATACCCCTTGACTCCAATATTGCCCCTTGGGACTGATCTGCAGGTCAGAAATAGCTTCCATGGCAAGATGCCACGTGTCTGTCACAGGGGTGTGCTGGTGCTGGTACTGCTGGATAACCACAGCCTTTTCCTTCAGCTGGAAAATAAAGCAAGCCAAGAGAGGCTTTCAAACCAAACCTCTCTGAAACCCTGCCATACTCTATGCCCACCTTCACCTCACATATAGGGATCTGCTGCCATCTCCCTCTGCTTCTGGCTCTCTGTAGTCTGTGGTACATCTCCTGTGGTTCTTGGTCCGTCAGAGATTTTTAGTGTGCGTATTACAAGGTCAAGAAGACTGACCCCCAGCCGTCCCACCCTTGGACATTCAGAAGGCCACTGAAAAAGATGATACATAAAACAAAGAATGATTCAAAAGCTCCAACAGGATTTGCAAAGATTTGAAAGGCCAAAACTTACTTAGTTTTGTCTAAATTGCCATAATCACCCCACACCCCTGCAACAGGTGGTTTATCCAGGAGCTATAAGAATCATCTTACTCGTGAGAACAACTATGTGCCCCTGCCAAGCCAGTTGCAGTGCTTTGCTGCTGGTGGTGAGTGAGCCGGATACATCATTTTCATTATCTGTCAGCTGAAGATAGAGAAGGAACTGGATAAATGGTAAATTTTCTATTTCTTTTCCACTGTCAGATCTGAGCCCACAAGACAGTGTTCAGCTGGCATGGGTGAGTCGGGGAGCAACCGCTGAATGATAGGTTATGAATTTAACGATACACAAGGCAGCCTTTGCTGACAGCTTTGCTAGTTGCACCCTTCTTTGCTGGGGTGGGCATCTACATGCTGCACTGTTGTCTGCTTGTGACTGAAAAAAACCTCATGGTGTCTTGAAACCTGGCTGCTGGTGTGTGGCCAGGGGGACAGCATCCCACAGTGAGCAGCGTGAGTTGTGACCTGAGGTTAGGAAGAGGGTTCTTTGAATTCGTGTTCATTGGACGGTTGCAGATGAGTATGAGAAGTTGCCAAAGGTTTTGAACATATGGGTTCTCCAGCTGTGCTGTGGTGATTCACAACATCACACCCTAATTCTGTGCCTGGCAGAGATTTTACATCAACAGGAAGGATTTCTTCTCCATCATGCTAAAGCTATTGCGGACTACCTCAGACATTTCAATGCCCTCGGTGATAGATGGTCAAGTCAAGGAGATGATGCTTGGCTATTTAGCAATATGTGTATGTGGCAATACAGTTGTACAAGAATAAGAATTCCTGCCACGTACTTTTCATCAGTGTAATAGAAAGAAAAATCAAGTTGATCAAGTCTGAGGGCTATCATGCATCTAATTTTTCTTCAGCCGAAACAATGTCAAGGACAAGTTTTTCAAGAGCTCTTGACTATGGCAAAGGAATGCCAGTTCTTTTTTTTTTTTTTTTTTTTTTTTTTGGCTGCTACTCTCATTAATTAACATGATTTGTGCTTCCATTGTGATAAGAAGCACTTCAGAAAGATGCCAAATATAAATATAAAAATTAACAGCAAAGTGAGATCAAACCAGAAGATACTGGCTGAGGGAGACACCCCTAAGTTTTCCCACACTATCACTTTATTGTATTCCTTTCTTTAGCTGGCCCTTCTCTAAAGAGATCATAAATCCCTCAGAGTAAGCCTCACTGTTGAGGCTGCTAATGTGAATAAAGGTTGCTGAATCATCCCCCTGACCTTCTTACCTATCTGCAGAATATCTAGAACACTTTGAGGGCTGGGGTAAATTATTAAAAAAATACACCTGACAGTTTGTTTTTAAAGCTCTTCAAAGGTAAACTGTTTCTCTGAACTTTCTGAAACCACAGAACTGTGCAGGAATAATATTTAGATACAGTTCAAAAGCATCCAAATCCCTCTTCAGACTCCAAAGTCTACAACTTGGATGCCACACATCCCTCAAAACCACTACACAGCTGCACAAGCCCATAGATAATTAGCTGTGACTTCATGCAATCTTTAACTGAAGCACTTTGGCAATCCGGGCATTCATCCACTTTCTTGCTTCTCCTCTCCCCTCCACATGGAAGCCTTTCTGCTCAAGGAGCACTGATCTCGTCTTTCACCATAGTAAGGGGAACAGGGCTCCTCCTCTACCTTGAGGCTTCTTGACAGGCACTCTTGAGTTCTCAATTCCTCTAGAAAACACCAAGAGTTAAAACTTATTGATGGGAGGGAAGGGCAAAATCAACAGAGGTACACAAAACCTGAGAGAGAGAAAAAGAAAGCATGATTGCAAGCATCTTCAGAAACTGGCATTTTAAAAAAAAAAATATTTTTTAGTTCCTGAGTGTTTCATTTTCTTCTCTCATTTATTCGTGCTGCCTATGCCTCCCTCATCTTCCTGGGCAGAATTAATTTTGCTGTCCTTTGCAGGTCACTTGTAGAGACAGAGAACTGCTCCATGCTGCCACACATTCAATTCCCATCCACAGTCAACCTGTAGTGTTTTTGCCTTCTTCCAACTCCATGTGTTATGTCTCACATCAAGCATGACCATGCCAATCTCTCAAGGAGGCTAATCTTTTCCTGAGATAAAAAAGAGTGACAACAATTTATCCAAGCTCCTGAATGGCAGAATAATAAATCCATTTTCAGACTGAACTGTAGACCTCACCCTGCCAGCACTGTCAGACATCAATTACTGTAATGAGAAGTACATCCTGATCCTATGACTGGCATTTCTCCCTTAGCATTAATACATGACCATTAATGCAACAGCCCAAGAAACCACAGGGAAAATACCAGTGGAATTTATGTTACTTGACCTGTGAAAGAAAAACACCAAGTGTAGCAGAGGCAGGAGCAACCTTTCTGTTCCACACGACTTGTTCCTGGCAGTAAGACACGTCAGTAAGACTGGAGCATACTGAGAAAAGGGAGCTGGGGAGGGGTTCAAGACACTTCTGTCTTCTGCAGACATGACAAAGTGGCTGGAAAACAAGGACCAGACCATTCTCTGCCTGGAAATCAACAGCCTTTTTTTACTTCATTGCTTCTATTCCTCTGTCAGAACAGCACACCTCACTTGCAAAATACCTGTGCTTGCCAGAAGGAGAGGTCTTGCCCTCCCTGAGATGCTTTTCACTCTGTTCAATTAATTTTACTAACACCCTATAGATTCCGTGCTCAGGTCTTCAGATGAAAATGTTTCATCATTACAGTTGTTTCACAGTAAGAGCCATGCGAAACCTACTAATGCTTTGTGTGTGCTGCTATTAATTACCCTGTCAGAAAGCTAGGAAAGCCTGATAAAATGGGCTGTTTTTAATCCACCATCCAGAGGAATTCAAACTAGCAAAGCTGACTCAGGCAATTGCAGGGAGTTTTGCTAACAGTGTTGTTTCCAAAGGGTGACATGCAATGTGACACATGTGGAAGAGACCAGGCTGTCCTACACTGCTCTTCAAGAGGTAAATATGACTCTCATTACTGTGCTATTTCTATATCATCAGTGCTCCAGGAAGGCAGGGAAAGTTACTTCCATTTTGCAGACAGTTTAGCTTAAGACCCATGGCCGCAATCACACAACGAATCCCTGGCTAAGGTGGGAATGTACTTTGGACCTCCTGAATTCCAGTTCCCATCATCATCAACTTCTTTCTTATCTCTTTCTCAATTAATGCTGAACAGAGTCTATACGCAAGTGGCAACCCTAGTGTGCCGCATGACTGAGGCCAGACCTCAAAGGGAGACAGGGACAAGTGGGTAAGAGGTGATGCAGACTTCACCTCTCAGTGTGCCTCAGCACCTGTGGGGAGACAAGCTGAAGCTCTGGGAGCAGAATTCACTCAGGGTGGTCAAGGCCCAGGAGCTGAATAAGAAACACATGAAGAAACCCCTATTCAAGGAGCTTCTCACTGAACTACACTCCTGGATTCCCATTTACAAACAACGTATTTGAGACAGGACAGCCCTGTCCTCCCCCCTCAGTGCTCATTTCGTGACGAGCAGGTAAGTGAAGCAATGAACAAGACCAGCTCTCCAGACACGGAGTGCCCTAAGGGGCATCCATCATACAGGGTGCAGCAATGAGCCCGTGCCAAGCACCTGGTACGCTGTACGACCAAAGTGCTCAGCTGAAGTTCAAGACCTTTGTGGTGTGGACTTTGAATTTTTTATAGCTCTCTGGTACTTTTTACTACTGGCCTGGGAAAAACTTCTCTATTTAATTTAGCAAAATCAGTGAAACTGAAAGATTGCTGAGAGGAAGCAAAAGGGTAAATGTGAACATGTGATTTCTGAATCCTGTTCGCTGTATAGTCTGGCAAGCTCCTTGTCCTGGGGTGTGCTGTAGTTTAGATTAGCTGGAGTCACAAAGATCCGAAGGCAACAACATAAAAACTATCAGAGCTCGGTGCATTTCGGTGTCCGGAGTCCTCAGAGGAACAACTGCAGGCTTCGTCCTACAGACCCTGCCTGGAAACTGTCATTGCTCTCCCCATTATATCTTGGCTGAGTAACAAGAAACTTTCTAAGATGAGTCAGTAAAACACACACAGCATTTTGCAGCAGAGCAATCAACCTGCTATGAATTATGTAATCAACACTTGTATCACGAATACTGATGTTAGGCTGATAGGGAGATGCTGATACCATCAAGCCTGGAACAGACACCAACACGGCGATGCTGGGGTGCTTGATTTGTCCATCCTGGGTGTTCTTTTGCTGGCAACTGAATGCACTCTGGGTCTCCTGACTCTGGAAACAAGTTAGACATGTGTGGTATGATCAGAACAGGTTTGGCTAATTGTCCTGCTCCAGGCTGTAGTGATAAAGGGCAGGTACCCATGGACGGCTATGATTATGTCATTTACACCTGTTAGCTCTTTTGCCATGTTTTGCTTCTCCTTTCTCCACCCTAGTCTGCTCCCAAATAAACAAGCTACCCCTAATTATTTTTTCCCTCTCAGTTCAAATTTGGCTCCACCTGTACCGAAATTCTGTACTTCTGATAATGATATGTAGGTACATCTTGACCTTATATGACATTACAGATACTTTTACATAGGCACTGTAGGCCTTGCAAGATTCCACTCCCCAGAAGGTCCTCAGCCCTCCCTTACAGTTATCTGTGAGGTCTGGTTATTCCTCACGTAATTCACTTTTAACCATCTGTGAAATCCATCCATTCCTCATGGTGTTATACGTAACTTTTGTTGGCTTCTTACATCCGTAGCTGTCACATCTGGCAATTGCTCATGTCATGCCCAGTGGTTTCTTATGTCCTGCTCAGTTAGCTCAAAGGCAGGTCAGGGCATAGTCATCTGCCTACAGCCTTAAAAAATACTATGTGATTTTCAGGCAGCCCGTGATATCCACACCAGCTGTGCGCTGCAAGAACCATGGAGTGGTATGAAAAAGCCTGGGAAAAAATCAAATTAAAATCACCCTGGACCTTACAGAAACTTGGACATGAATGCAGGTGCATCAGGACTCACAGCTAGGCTGCATTTCTCAGCAGGGAGATTTTAGGTGACAAATGTCACCAATAGATAGGTATGTCTGTCACAAAAGCTATTGCTTGTGTTGCATAGGTGCACAACCCAGCAATTTCACATGAGAGGAACATTTTGAACAATGTGCAAATGCTCTGCCCCACAGCTGCCATGGTCTGACCAAGCACCCAACATTGTGGTCATGAATCACAGTTTTGTGGCAAAGTCAGGCTTCACTAGCATCTGCACTTCTACTTCCTTTGGCTTTTTGTAAAAGCAACAGATAAACTTTATTTCTCTGATGAAGAACATCATACATTTTTGCAAAAGCAGCACTTTTAAAGTGAGGATGCTTTCCATTCTGTGGAGAGCACTGGCATACACACAGAATAGCCCCCTCTCTTGCAAAACCTGGCATCTAACCTCCAATCCAAATATAGGAGCTACAAACCCTTGCTAAGAAAAAAAAAATGCCCAGGAGTCAGGGTATGCACTTGTGTAAGAGGTAGGAATGAAGGCTACATGGACAGTGCAGAAAAGTGTCTCCCCTACAGATAAATCTCTGCATAACATCCTCATTAAGCAGGAGGAGCGTTTCCTCTGCAAAGGCACCACAAAAAGGGATTCCTCCCTTTCCAGTGGTGCAAGAGCTAAGAGGGGCTCACAAGTGGAAGTCAAACATCCTCTAAGTGTATTCTGAAGCCCCCAAAAAGAAAAAAAGAAAGTCTTATTTACCTCCAGTAAAATCAGGGGAATTGCAAAAAAAGTCCTGAAATAATTCCTGGCTTGGCTTGCTGCACTAGTTGAGTAGAAGTGCGGCACTGCAGTTGCTGGTTCATGAAAGTGATTCTGAATCCTGGCTTATTAGTTCAGCCTGCTGTCCTGTCCTAGAGCCCTACCTGGTCTTGGCATCTCCTGCTGAAAATCCTTATTACCACCTTCTTTCCCACCATAAAAAAGAAACGGAGACTGTGAGCCTTGTTTTGAAGCTGAAAGACTGTCATCATCCCCAGTTCAGGAAAAAACATGTGTGGGAAAAATAGCGTGTAGGTGCGTTCAACTGTCTGACGCCAAGGCTAGAGGCAAATCAGATCAGCACGGCTAGAAATGTGACAAGGTATAATTAACATGGGATGACTTCTCGATTTCACTGTTGATTTTTTTTTATTAGAACTCTAAATAAAAGTGACAGGAAGAGGGCTGCCGTGCCTCGCACCCCAGTGCTGTGTGTGCCCTCCCTGCCCTGGGTGCTGACCAGCAGCCAAGCCCCGGTGGCCGCGCAGCCCTGACGCTGCTCCAGGCTCAGCGGGCTGCGTGCCCGCGGCTGCTCGGGGCAGGTGGAGATTTCGGCACAGCCCTTCCCAGCCTGGTGTGCTCCCTTGCCTTCAGTGCAGGGCAGCCCAGGGCTCGGAGTTGTCCTCGGCTCCCAAAACAAAGAGTCACTCCCAGAAGACCTTTGATCCAAAGGGCAATCAGAAAAGCCTGGGGGATGTTAGCTACTGCTAGCCAAACCACCGGTGGGTCATTAGCTGCCCGTTGTGTCCCTCTGCTTTCTGCTCCACTGACCAACCCAGTCTTTGAAGTGTCGCAAGACTCACAGGACTTGCTGATGTCCCAGATCAGAGCACTACTGAGTAAGTTTGGCTCCCTCAGGAGCTCGGCAATGCGTTTCCCCTGCCACACTTCTCAGGGAGGCTTACCGGCTATTACACGCCCCACACCTCCAGCTCCTCAAGGCACACGCAGAGAAAATGGCCCAATTCTTACCCATGGGCACAGCACAGCCCAGGGCAGGTCATGTCCTGTCCTGCTTGCTGGGGTCACGCTGGACAACCTCAGGCTCCATCTGCAGGGACATGAGCAGAAGAGCGAAGGCACGTTTGGTGCCTCAGGGAGCCCAGCGATGCGTTTCCCTGCACAGCCTCATGGCCAAAGCGTGTTTGGTGAAGGGGGTTTGGGTCACATGGAGGAAATGCCCAGACTTATGGAAAAAAAGCCACAAGCAGGCTTCAGCTGGTCCTACCAGAGTCACCCAGAGCGTGGTGAAGGCCTTCACTCTTTGCACTGCAGTGATGGTGTCAAGCCCCCGCGCCTCTGGATCTGGCCACACGGAGATGGCTCATGAAGCACCTGGTGGCTGGGGGGCACGGGTCACTTCCCACTGGCCTCAAGGGCTACCACAGAGCGGCAACTTGCACTTCCAGCACCAGCTTTTCCATTGGAAAGATAACCTGGGCATCATGGAGACAAGAAGGTGACACTTGGCACTTATAGCGGGAGCCTCCAGCACAGGAGCAGCCCCGCTCGGCCAGAGCAGCTCCTGCCCTCGCAGGCAGCAGGGTCGGAGCTGGCACAGAGCTGTTTGACTCAGCTTCTTAAACCCCACGTGCACAGCGCAAGTGCTGTCTCTCATCTTTTCCCCATACTTCTTGTCATCCATCTCACATACCTTCTTGCTGCCCACCAGACGCACAGCCCTGCTCTGACACTGTCTGGAAGCCCCTGCAGAGGTCCCCACTGCTACTTTTTGATAAACGCAGACTTCACCCCTACAAAGGAAGCCCGAAAATGTCACAGCCAATGCCCCGGGGTCTGTGGTAGCAGAATTATTTCTTCACGTTGCACGAACAAGTTGTTCTGCAGCAAATCAGTTCCCCGCCGCAGAGCTGGTCCTGGAGGGGCTGAGCAGCCCCCGTCACGGCTGGCTCGGGGCAAACCCAGCGAGGCCTTGGCAAGGCTTCCGCACTCAGGGGCCCGAGCTGAAGTGCTCCGAGGGCTTTGATCTGAGGCAGAGCGTGGATTTCACGCGTTCCCTCGGGCTCCTCAGATGGCCTTTCTGCCTTTGAAGGCAGGCCCTGCTCCCACGGGCAACAGTGGGAACAAAGCCTCGAGGTGCCGGCACGGCGCTGCCCCGGGACACCGAGCCTGGCGTGGGGGAGGCGCTCCCACGGCCGCCAGGCAGAGGGAGGCCAGGGAGCTCAGCACCCACTGGAAGGCTCCCAGCACCTCGCGTGGAAGGGGACCAGGGACAGCAGCGGGCAGCCAGCCAGCGGATGCCTGCCGAGAGCACCGTGAAGCAACAGCCTTCGCAGGTCTGCCATCTGGGGCAGCCCAGGAAACGCTTCTGGGTCCAAGCACTGGGTCTTGCCTTTCTTCCTGCGGGGAATCAAAGAATTGGAGGAGAAATCAAAACTGCAAAGGAATATCAGAACAGAGATAACATCTGAACGAGGAGACCTTCTCCAACAGGTAGTAGATCGTGAAACACAACATTAGGCAATGTAGGAAGTCTGTTTCTACTTGAATTCTTTTGTATTGCTATTGCCCAATCCTTCTGCAAATGTTTTAATTAAGAATGTGTTTTTCATATTTAACTATCTCTCCCTCCAAGCCTGGATTTAAAGATAGCTTGATGCACTTACTTTTCATCTTAATTTCACTAAGAGAGCTCCTTTCAACACTTGCCTCTAGAGAGGCAGTAAGGGCACAAGGCACATGCCTTTTGGAGCTGCTGGGTCTTCGCTTTCTGGGACATTCATGTGCATTCACCGTACTGCAGTGACAAAGCACTTTTGACAACACTAGAAAATAGCTCAGAAGTTTCTCCTATTCAAAAATGCTGCAGCATTATGCACTCAGGATGGTTCAGGCAAATGTGGATCTTAAAAGACAATGCCTGTGAAGGTGCCAGATAGAAGCTCCTAGCTGTATGTCATAAAGGCAACTTTCATGTAAGATTAAATAAATATTTACACTTACCCTCTCAAAATCTCCTGATCTGTACTTCCAATTGCTTCATCCTGGGTATGTATTAGAAAAATACTGGAATTATATTTCCTGCAGTCCACTTCCATAGACTTGCAATTCAATTGCTCCCCAGTTAGAAAACTCTCTTCTTGTATCAGGTATCTCCGAGTGGTCCAAGTCGCATGTACAAAGTACATCCTGAGTTCTCCTCTTTGAACAGCAGTGCACAGTGGGCATGCTTTTTGGGAACGTACTGTAAATTAGCCTCTCTTCTTCACTTGAAAAAAGCATCTTCCAGCTCTGACACTACTTTGTCCAGACAAATGTCCTTTATAAATTAAAAAAATAAATAAATGGAGTTTTGTTCATATTTGGAACCTGTAAACAATTAGACTGATAAAATTTTTCCAGAAAGACTTGTATGACCCAGTATGTAGTAACCAAAATAATCTTTAAGACATCCTCCAGAAAGCAACTCATAAATAGACTACTGATTAAGAATTCCTCTAAACTACTGCTGTTTGGGAATTTTAGCTGCAGGCCACATGTTTTTCTAAATAGGTTTTCTGAATCTTTTACTTTGTAACAGCTGTTGATTACATAAATACTAATTGCACCACTGAACAATAGTTGTCTCTATTGAACTGCTGGGTAGATAATGAAAATAGACTGCAGATAGAAGAAAGCCCGTTTTCAAGTTCTTCTATTCTGCTAGGCATCTCCATTCAAAGGTTTATCCCTTACTGACATTAACGTACTCTTTTTATGATAATAAGTGAAAATTACTTCACAATTACTTCAAAAGAAGTAATTATGTTTTAGAAACAATGCCTAATTTCTACTTAGATTTGTTTACCTTTGTCTGGAGCCATTTTCATTAAGAAAGTGGCATTGTCAGATTGCTGGCAGACCTCTGAAATGAAATGAGAAGGCTCATTTCTGTTACTATCAACCTCTGTTTCACTTCCAAGTATTTCACCATCTCCAGCAGCACACTGTGGAAGACCTTCAAGGATAAAAGGTAGAATTTAATGAATAACAGAATTTTTAGGACAGTAAATAATTTCCACAGCATTGGGTTCCTTCCCTTTTCCAATCAGAAAAATAAATATACTGTACAGTATTTTCAAATGTAAATACAGGTTTAAAAAAAGGTACTACTCAGAACACAGGATCTTGGAGTCATAGAATGGTTTGCGTTGGAAGGGACCTCTAAAGATCATCTAGTCCACCCCCCTGCCATGGGCAGGGACATATTTCAAGCTGGAAAAGCCTTTTATGGATCAAGAATGGAAACCGCAGTCACACTACATATCCATTTATGTGTACCCAGTCCTTGGAAGATTCTGTATTTGTTTTTTCTTTACCTCAAAATCACTGGCTTTGTCTGTATAGATTTTACAGAGCTGTAAATCTGTTTATTTTATTGACGTTATTCTTGATTTACATTGAAAAAGCTGGGAACACATTTCCTTAACCAATGTAAGGATCTCTTTTTGAGATTTGAGACTCTACCATAAAGAGTCACAATCTCTTAGGCTTCAAAAGGAAAAATGATGAGCAAATTAGGTAATTGCAGCCTCTGGTTTAGTTCATAGTGTCACAGAAAGCCAAAACAGCATTTCAGTTTCTCTTTGCTTTCCCTCCCCTCTGCTTTCTGTCCCCCTGCTCTTTCTTCCTAGCTCCTCCAAACATCTATCAGCCTCTTTCCAAACAAACCTCAAAAAGCTCCAAGCCCCTGCAAGCTGGGGATAAAAAAAGGGCTCTACTGGATGTTAAGGAACAAGTGCTCTCACAGTACTAGTTTTATGATATTGTACAAATATATTCATCCGAACATCCTATGAACCTTCCACTCTTTTTTACCCCAATAGTTAGGCGTATCCTTCCATACAACAGACACTAACATCTTCACGTGTCCCCCCTGCAAACAGCTGCCTCTAGAATTATCTAATTGATTAATAATTCATTTAGACTAATCTTTCTAGTTTTTCCAGCCAAATAGCAAGTGGTCTAACCAAAATAATACTTTTCCCTGTAAACTTCGTCTCACTTATGGCTAACATATTTTGCATTTGGCCAACTAGCAGTTAGTGGTTTCTAGCGATACTGATAAGGTCTTTTAGCCATTAGTCATCCATTTGCTTGACATGAATACAGTGACTGGGATTCAATGAACTGTGTTTGACTACTTTCTTCTTGGCTATCCAAAGGCAGTCCTAGTTATCTGTTCCTTTTTTTCCTGAAGTTTACTTGTCAAGAAAAAATAATTTCTCATCACCTTTGTCTTACTTCTGGTCTTAGGGGTACTGACACACTTTTACCAAATTGTGCTCATTTCTAGATTACTCATCTCTTAAAACATTTGTATTTCTTTGTTACCGTATCAGCTAATCTGCAAGCTACCTCCTCTGTATTATTTGGTATTTTTATAATGAATCTTCTCAAGTAGTTAATAGTTCTAGCTTAAGTGACTGCCTGCTGTAAGAAGATTAGTTTATTGCAGGTAGGTGTATTTATATGGCAAAAGAGTTGTTACAGTGATGAGTTGGAGGAGGGTTAAAAGATTTAACCTCAGCTCAGGTTTAATCTCACTTTACTAAGTCACGTGGCTAGAGTTACATCATATAGTTACGTTAAACTAAAGGAATTGGAGCTGTGATTCTAGGATCATTCCAGACACTTCTCATCAGAGTTTGAAACTGATGCTACATGCTGTTGTCCAACATGTGCTACCAGAGGTCTAAGTGAAGTGCTTTTAAGTCAGAAAGTTGCTTTTCTCGTCTAAGCAAGAAATTGGATCTGAAATATCCTATGCAATGTTAATTGTTTTGTTTGCTTCCATGATCAAAGCCTTCAAAGAAGTGGAATTATAACATTTCTATTGGATGTTTGTAAGATGAGTTGGTAATCACAGAGGCACAGGTTGGTCAGGGTTGAAGTGACCTCTGGAGATCACCTAGCCCAAGCCCCTGCTGAAGCAGGCTCACCCAGAGCAGGCTGCACAGCATCGCGCCCAGGTGGGTTTGAATGTCTCCAGAGAAGGAGACTCCACAGCCCCCCTGGGCAGCCTGTGCCAGGGCTCCGCCACCCTCCAAGTAAAGAGCTTTTTCCTCATATTCAGCTGGAACTTCCCGTGTTGCAGTTTGTGCCCGTTGCCCCTGGTCCTGTCGCTGGGCACCACTGGAAGGAGCCCGGCCCCGTCCTCCTGCCACCCACCCTTAAGGTGTTGGTACGCACGGGTGAGACCCCCCTCGGCCTTCTCCAGCTACACAGCCCCAGCTCTGCCAGCCTCTCCTCACCAGGGAGGTGCTCCAGGCCCCTAATTCTCTTTGTATAACACAGTCCTTGTGTAGAGAATGATTTAAAGATTTCTACTAGTTTCAGTAACAGGAGCAATTTCAATGGCTTTTACAGGTCAAATGATTAGGCCCACTGTATTTGGTTTTGTCAACTCATTTTTGGTGATGCCCATTGATCATGTAGAGAATAAACAGGCAGAAGGGCCACCATGTACGGGTGATTCATAGCTAGCTTTTGTTGATCCAGGCAGCCTGATATCCTCCAGAAAGTCAGCCTGGTTTGGGTACAGGCTGGTGGAGTGCTGGTCAGTGGGAATCCTTGGGATTTCGGGCAGTACAGTAAGACTAACAGCACCACGTTCTGCTGGTCCATCAAGACAACAGCCCTAGGGTTAAAAATCCTAACTATACCAAACTGAAAACCGAGTGTTGAGGAAGTAGCACCCAATATTCCGAAGCAGAGGGAGGGCTGTTTTACTGCCAATGTGCACAGAGAGCACTGCTAGCAACGTTCCTGTTCTACCTGAGCATGGCAGGGACAGAACTCTGGACCAACCCTTGTAAAGAAACAGGATAAAACTTTCCTGGTTCTTCAGAGGGACAAAATTGATGTCAAAAAAAGAGCATCTTCAGTTCTTGTCCCGATTATCACGTCTTAGCAGACGTCACTCCAGCCAACTCAGTGATTGAGTAGCAATGATTTCTGCCTAGCCCTGTCCAGAAAGTTCTTTCCATTGTTTCTGGAGCCAGTTTGTCCACTTTTTCTTGTGGTTTTGACTTTCACCCCCCTGGAGCATGCTGGATTATTTCCCCTTCTCTTTCCCCTCATGCAGTCTTTGCAAAGGAACGTGTAGCTGAGAACACACAAATTAGCATTATCTGTGATACCGTACACACATGCTGATACACTCTACTGCAGCTAGGGAGCATGACAGAGAGAACTATAATACCAAGATATAAAGTACATCTATAATGGCCTATACATCTTTTGAGAGTGTTATATGTATGCTTGGGTGGACCCATGCAGGTCTGTATGCGTGGGTAGAAAACAGTTAATTTCACAGCTAGCCTGCACGCCTTTGCTCAGTGCTGCCTGTCACCTTCTCTCTCTGCTGGTTATTCATTGGACTAAAGAAAGGCAACTGGCTTCAACTCTTCCATAGCCTCCCTCACCCAAAATTATAAAAATGCAAATAATAATGATAGTAGAGGAAATCCTGCTGTCTAAAATTTACAACAGACTAGGAAACAAGTGATGCTGGAAAAGCATCAAATGCCAACATCCAGTTCTAGCTGTTCCAGGTCTGAGCACATCTACTTTAACCCACACTTCTAAAAGATTATGTGTAGGATCTCTGAGCTGGTTCATAAACACGGCTTCCAAAGCAATCTGTTTCACTGTCTCATGCATGGTTTGTCCCTGGCCTTCAACCTCTTCACTCGTTTCTTTCAGCGTACCTTTTATTTCAGAAGTGGTTATGTATAATGGGTACGAGAACATCCTGCCTCGTGGCTGTGTGTCAGCAAGCTTCTCCTCTTTGCCTGAGCCTTCCAGTGTATGTTCTTTCAGACCTCTGTACGAAAAAGGCCACACAGCATCATCATTTCTACACTGCCTTCAAATTCCCATCACGTTTCTAGAGGTAGGTACCTCATCCAGCATCTGGAAGGCTGTGAAATTGGTCTGTGGGAAACAGTTTGCTTTTCTGCAACTCTTCTACCCCACCACGATTTGTTCCATAGGTATTACAGTGAAATAATCGAAGGGACTCGGATTACCGGAGTTGAAAGCAAGCTCGCCAGTGACAATTCGATGTTGGTGGCTTGTTGCGGTACCTCGTGCTGGTTTTGTGCAGGTGAAGACTGGCAATCGCAACAATTGTCGCTTGGTGGAGCCAGATTACTCCGCAAATGGAATATGCCTTAGGAGTGGCTTGTGGAAAAGGTCTCAAAGTCAGGATTTTTAAGTAACACATTGGAGGAAGAAAGTCAGGAATCAGGAGACTTCAATCCTTTAAGAAAGCAGATTTTTTACAATTTTGGTACTCTGGCATAGGAGAAGTAAAGGTCTTGCCAGCTGAGGGAAAAATTACTACCTTTTGTTGGAATAGAAGTGCAGTAGAGATGTATTTGGCAATTTATGTGCAAATGTGTAAGCTGCAATGAAAAGTTTACACTTTCTGGTTTTGCACAGTTTAAAGAAATTCATCTTGTTGATGCTAAACTGCAATCTTTTTGCTGACGATATGTTCTTTAAAAATATCTGCCATTTTCCCCAACTTTCTCTTAAATTCTCCAAACATGTGAGAAAGGACTTAATGTATTTACAATGTAAAACACAGAACATCCTAAGAGGAAAAAATGAGAGACTGCCAAACTATAAACACCTTCTCTACTCTATGCTGAGATTAGCAACTCTTTCCCCACAGTATGTTTCTTTTCCTGACCATATGTATGGGACATTTCAATTGGAGTCTTACTAGAAAAATTCCTTCCAAGTCTTCTTTAGAAAGAAGAAATGAAAATGAAATTGGCTTCTAAGTCTGTGTTATATTTACTGTCATTGCTGTAACAGAGCTCAGGGAACTTGCATCACCCTGCCGTCTTCATCTTCAATGATCAGGAGTTATTACTGAGAGTATGTGCTCTCAATGGCATTTTTTGGGCCTCATTACATAATTTTTCTTTGCACTTAATTGCTCCAAACCAGCAAGAAAAGGCTAGATGACAGGTCTGCTTTGAGGATGTCCTGACTGCCATATAAACAAAGTCTTACCAGTTCTTTCCATATATTTTTTATACTTGTCACATCTCACGTATTGGGAACAGACTATCAGTTGGCTCCAGCCTACTATTTTTCTTCGAAGCGTATTGAAAAGGAGACGAGAGCTCTTTTTTGTCAGGGATCCCACATGTCAGAAAAGGCTAGTTGGCTTAGTCTGCAGTCTGTCGATGGGTATATCTTACAAGAGAGATGGAGAATAAGAGAGAAGCCAGAGCACTGGGGGGGGGGGGGGGGCCCTGCAGTTTACTTGCCATGCCCACCTGGAAGGGCATCTCCTTCCATGACACACAGGATCAGGTGAGGATTGTGATTTTCATGTTCTTGAGATACTGGCAAACCTGGCACAGAGCCTGGTTGTAACAGGTGCCAGCCTATCATACAGAAAGGTGAGAAAGAACAGGAACTGCTTGTGTTACAGTTTTGAAGATTTAAAGTTTAAGTACAAAGGCGTATTAAAGAAATAATTAAGTTCTACATAAGATGTCCTCGAGAGTAAATTTACTCAGTTATTTCTGCATAAATCCCACTCTCTCAAGGTGGATAAGCACATGATCATAAAAGCAAAACCATACATGATGAGCAATTTATTACTATAGACAGCAACAGGACATTTAAGAAGAATTAAAAACTACAGTATTATCCCTGTCAAGGAAAGCAAATAGAACACACCACATTTTACAGAAAACCAAAATGAAGTTAGTAAGAAAAATCAACAAAGGTCAGACAGAATAAATAGGGCTGTGTGAAATAAAGAAGTGACTTTCCCATGTACAGCAGGGCAGCGTAGTCTCAGTGCTAGAAGATGTGTAGAAGAATTAGAGGGGAATGAAGCTGGGTTCATTAACATTGATAATATACAGCTGTGGGCTGGCTTCAGGGGCGGTGGGTTGGCTGATGTGGATAAGGTGCAGCTGTGGCTGGTTCCTGCTAAGTAGTTAAATAGCTCTAAGGGGGATGGAAGAGGAGCACAGGATGAAGAGAGATCCAGAAGAAGCAAGGCATGGGAACTACTTACTGAAGTTAACCTGGTATGTGATGGTAGAAGCCTTGCTGCAGCTTGATAGTTTTGATAGTGCTGTGACAGAAGATGGAGTAGGGACTGGATGAAAACACATCACTGGTTCTGCCTACCTGGAATAGCTGGAAAGAGGCCCTGTGATGGCACAGGCCAGCTAGGAATTAGTATTTTCAACTAGCAAGTTGATAGTTTTGGAGCTCAGGACAAGGTTGGGATGTCTTCCTAGGATGGGAAGAACATCCCCACAGTTAGCCATGGACACCAGGGAGTGTCATGGAGTTCCAGTTCAGGCTGGAGAGGTCTTTTGTGTGTTCTGGGTCAGCTTGAACTCCCTGACATTTTTGGGGAAGGTGTTTGTGTCCCTGTGGCAATTCCAGATTTAAGTTTGTTAAGGTGGAGTTGATGAGCTGTATGTCTGTGTGGTCCCATGGAGCTGAACACACCAGGATGTGGTACAGGAGCTACAGGCTGTCCCTGCCTCTCAGGTGCAGCAATGGTATGGGGTCCAGGGTATCAGCCCATGCAGAGTACTGAGCCTGGGGTTCAGGTGGGCTCCTCAAAGGGCAGGAGAGCTCAGAAATGGTTGTGTGCCCCAGCCTTCAACCTGACTTTGGAAGCCTTCTAAAACCCAAGAAGGAACAAAGTGTAGCAGCTGCTCCTTCCCCGAACCCTCCTGATACTTCCTTGGCTCACTTGGTCAAGATGACCAGTGTGGGCAGAAGCATTTGCCCCAGGAAGAGGATGAAGGTGTTCCTTCCAGTCAACACCGTACCAGATCCTTGAGCCCAGGCTGTGCAAGAATTGAGCAGGAGTGTCTGCTCCTGTAAACCCGAGCCAGAGCCCTGCCCGGTGGCCAGCCTCCTGCTGAGCAGCAAGGTGGGCACGGGCCTGGGGTCCAGGGAAGGGTTCACTGCTGCCTACCACCACCAGCAGCACTCAGCTTAGCTCTGGGGGGTGCCCAGAGAGGAGGCAGAAAAGGCTGTGGCTGTGACAGGTATGTAAGGTCTAGTCCAGTCTCCGGATGGTCTGTCTGGTACTTGGGAGCAAATGGCTATTTTCTGGCCTTCATGGCATGGCTTCCCAGTCTCTTTTCAAGCTTATGGGCCTTATAAAGCCTAGTAATCAATGGAGTTCCTCAGCCTGTGAAGTCCTCAACACTTGTCCCAGCGTTTTTGCACAGTCACAGGATTTTGATTTTTTTTTTTTTCTCCTCAAAGGGCAAACCATGCTTCTTAGCTAGAGTACCTCTCATTTTTTTTAATTGATCTCATGTCCTCTTCTTTGATCATTTAGCATTCTTATTGCCTTCAAGTCAATGTTTTCCAATCGGTGAATTCTCTTTAAACTGAACATTCAGGATTCCTGTGGTGTAGAAGTTTCCTGTTTTTCACTTTGAGCTCTCCAGTATTTTTTGCTACTGGTTTGGGCAAAGCTCCTCTATTTAAACTACAATCTCCCTAGCAAAACTTGTGAAATCAAATGACCGTGGAGAGGAGACAGAAGAGTAAACCTAAGTAGGTAATTTCTAAATCTTGTTCATCATATAGTCTGGCAAGCTCCTTGTCCTGAGGTTTGCTAGTTTAGATTAGCTGGATTTTCCATCTTTCTGTGACTTTAACAGTTTTGGCAAAGTACTTCGGGAAAGAAGGGAGCTGAAAGAAAAGCTTTGAATTGCTGTCTCCTATAGTTACTTTATCAGGAATGTCAGAGAAGGTTTCCAGCAGCACATGGTGTAGGTGCTATGTGTCCCCATTCTGCTGACAAGGCTGAGTTTGGAGCTCCTTTGACAGTTTCTAGCATTGTGCAAAGAGGCCAGAGGATAAGGAATGAAAGAGGCAGCCTGGCTAGGGAGACAGTTATCAACAAGCTTCACAAGATCCTACGGTTGTATTTCTAAAACCAGTTTTTGCTTTGTTCCAGCTGAAGGGTTTTTTTCACAGTTCTCATGCCCATGCTACAGTCCCAGGATAAACTGCAACATTGTGTCTGAAGAAGAATGCCCGAGTTGCAGAATCAAGAAAGCTGCTGGAAAGAAGGAAGTTTTAAAAAACATCTAGTTCTGCTGGAAAACCAGCTTTCTCTCTAACCCAGTTTGAAATGCAATCTTCCAACCAGCCCAGTGTGGTCAGAAATGAAGATCCAAAGGAAACAACTACCTGAGTAGTTGTGCACTTCTTTTCAAAGGGACAAGCTCAGCCTGTCTGCAGGGGCCAGTTACAAAGCACGTAACTGATGTTTATCTTGTGAACATGATATGATCTTCTGGCAGCAAAAATTCCTGCCTCCCTCACCCATGTCCACACCAGCAGTGTGCTGCAAGAACCACGGAGTGGTTCAAAAAACATCTGTGCAGAATCAGACTAAAATCACCCTGGCCCTTGCAGAAGCTCTGACGGCAATCCTGGGACATCACAGGATGTATTTCTTAGATGAGAAATTTTAGATAATAAATGGCTTCCTCTAGGTATTCATCGGTGCATCTCTTGCAGAAGCTACTGCTTACTGCCTAGGTGCAAAATCAATGTCTGTGGCATAATGTGCCATCCTTTCCACATAGGAAGAGTCCCAACATTTTAAACAACCAAGGTGCCAACACTGTGCCCTGCTTTACAGCTAGCACGGTCTGATCAGGCACCCAGCTCACCAGGAATGCATTATATACAGGCTGCTGTCACAAAATCGGGGCTCTGGAAAAAAAACAACACTTTATTTGGTAACTTGATCTGTGACTGTGCACTGGGCTGGTTGGAACATGATGTTTCAGACTGGGTTAGCTAGAAAGCTGGCTTTTCAACCAAATGAGATGTTTTGTAAAACCTAGTTCCTTTGGGGGTTTGCCCCCACAAACAGGCTCTGCACAGAGGGGCTGGGTGGTGTGGAGTGCTGTGGCTCAAAGCAGCAGCAGTCTTTGCTTACACGGCCATCACAGCAGCAAAACACTCTCCCATCCTAAATCACCAGCAGAGATCACAGACAAGCCTCCAGTTGCTGTTGTTTCCTTTGTTTTCCCAGATGGGGTCATTTTCAGTCTTCTGTAGCTCTTTTCTTCAAAGGGGATTGTTGTATATGCTTGACTTTTCATGCTATTTGAGCATCTTTGTATACAAAACTGTTTCTTCCTCTTTGCCTTTTTTTTTTTTTTTGCCACCCATAGAAATTATCGTCTTTGAAATGCCACAGTTGGGCCAGATTCATGTCTTCGCCCATTCTGCGAGTGTCTTAGTGCCTCAGTGGCTCTACTGATGACAATGGGACTCTCTGGGGAGGCAAGGATGGTGGGCTTGGAGGCAGAAGCCATGTAACGAGGTGCAACGCAAGTGCCCGCTTTCCAGGTGATGCCATGCACAGGTATGCAAGTGTTACTACTTCACCAATGCTTGACACAACTATCATCCTAGTCCACAGAGCTGTGTAATTTAATATGCTTTGAGGTGAATGATGCCAAGGTCGTACTGCTCTTCCCTGCTAGCATTTTAGAAACCCATTTTGTGGGTGAAAATAACCCCCTCGGGCAGGCTGAGGTGTGTCTCTGGTCCTTAGGCTTTTACTGGTTTCATTCAGTCAGTCCAGCCAAGCAGAAGTGGCTGGGGAAAAGACATGCACCTGTTTCAATGTAGCTTAAACTGGTGCCTAGTTCAGGAGTGTAAACTGGCTTGAAGCATGGGCAGAACCTCTACACAGGTGTTTTTGTCTGTTCGACGAAGTTTAACCCAGACACAAAATTCAACAGGCTCAACTTTGCCAAAGACAAGCTCCTGCTGTCATGGGTAAGTCCAACTGCAGAGGCAGAGGTTTAGCAAGACTTGCCCTTTAACCCTTTCCCTGTGCTTCATAGAACTGGTGAAAAAGGCCAAAGTTCTCTCATTGATATGAGATTGCTTATCAATATCATATGATATCACTTATCAATGCTGTTAAGTCCACTTTAGGGAAAAAAATAGATGTTTCACTCAGATCTCCCCTGAAATAAATTATGGGCATGGCTCTTATATGCAAGTAAGGCTTTTTCTACAGCCACCTGATTTCTGAACAGCTTTTGGGTCTAAACCCACCCCATCATCATCATTTAGGTCAGGTCTTTAAACTAGACAAATCTTAAGCTATCACTTCTATCTCTGTTTACTTGTTGCAGGCTGTAGTTTTCATCTTAGTTACCATATTTGCACTTAAATCATTAAAATACTTGATGCACCAATGCAGAAAGATACATTTCTGAATTAGATACGTACATTTCTGTATTAGATGCGTGGATATAGATGGAGGAGGGAAAGAAAGATACTTTTTTTCTGACCTCTTCTTTAAAGAAGGGGAATTACGAAAACAGTTTCAAGTCTTGGGTCTTATTATTAGTCATCTGTTACTCTGCATTATAGAAAAATTATTTCTGGCACCCTACATCCAGCGGGTCTGAAGTAACAGAGAAAAAAATGGGAAAATTCAGTAAAAACCACTCAGTACCCATTTCAAGGACATGATGGAATCTCAGAGGGAAGGCAACCAGCAGATTTCTTAATACAATAATATTACATCAACTTCTAAAATTAGGGCCAAGCAAAGTAGAGCTCAGAGTGTGCTTTTGTGTTCAGTGCTAGACTACTTCAAAACTGGTCCAAGAATAATGCAGTCCTGAGCTATCCCACAGCTTGCAACGGCAGAGAAGAGTGAGGTTTTCATAACTGATCCTTAACTCATGCAATAGGAAAAATCTGCTCCCTCTCACAAAGAATATAAGCTTTTGCAGCACTTTCAGAGTGATGGCATTTTCCATTCTATGAAGAGTGCTGGCATCCACCCAGAATAGTCCTCCTTCTTACAAGACCTTGGCACCTGACCTTCGATCCAAGAGCAGGAGCTACTACCACATGCTGAAAAAGAAATTGCCCAGGACTTAGCGTGTGTATGTGGGACATGTAGGAGTGAAGGCCAAATGGTCAGCGGAGACAAGTGTTCTCTCTTGCCGATCAACCTCTCTGCTTAAAATATACATTGAGCAGAAGGAGAGTTTCATCTGCAGCAGACACAAAACATCAACAGTTGAGAGGGGCTCACTTTACTTTGTAGAAGTCAAACATCTTGACTCTGAGGAAGTCAAGCATCTCCTTTCTCTTTTGTAGCCCAGAAAAAAAGAAAAATCTTATTTACTTCCTTGATGAAAATGATAATATTACTGGGATCAGTCTCCTGGAGCTGTGGGGGGATAAAAGTGTGGCATTGCAGCTCATGAAAGTGATTCTGAATCCTGGCTTATTAGTTCAGCCTGCTGTCCTGTCCTAGAGCCCTACCTGGTCTTGGCATCTCCTGCTGAAAATCCTTATTACCACCTTCTTTCCCACCATAAAAAAGAAACGGAGACTGTGAGCCTTGTTTTGAAGCTGAAAGACTGTCATCATCCCCAGTTCAGGAAAAAACATGTGTGGGAAAAATAGCGTGTAGGTGCGTTCAACTGTCTGACGCCAAGGCTAGAGGCAAATCAGATCAGCACGGCTAGAAATGTGACAAGGTATAATTAACATGGGATGACTTCTCGATTTCACTGTTGATTTTTTTTTATTAGAACTCTAAATAAAAGTGACAGGAAGAGGGCTGCCGTGCCTCGCACCCCAGTGCTGTGTGTGCCCTCCCTGCCCTGGGTGCTGACCAGCAGCCAAGCCCCGGTGGCCGCGCAGCCCTGACGCTGCTCCAGGCTCAGCGGGCTGCGTGCCCGCGGCTGCTCGGGGCAGGTGGAGATTTCGGCACAGCCCTTCCCAGCCTGGTGTGCTCCCTTGCCTTCAGTGCAGGGCAGCCCAGGGCTCGGAGTTGTCCTCGGCTCCCAAAACAAAGAGTCACTCCCAGAAGACCTTTGATCCAAAGGGCATTCAGCACCTATGTTTCAGCATAGGGTTTTGGGGGTATATACTGGGAAGAGATCAGCCCAGTTTGTGTTTTAGCCATGCGCTGAGTGCAAATTTGTGTGAACACACAATCTGCAGGGTGCCCAAACCCCTCTCCTTCTGGCAGAACAGACTCTCATTTCGCCCTTGGGTCTTGGCAACAATATTCACAACTTGCAGGTCTGATGACAGAATAGTTCTTAGGAGAACAGACAACTGAATGCCAGGTTTTTATAATAACCAGATGCCCATTTTAATACTACAGACTCCTGATAAAGAATACTTTGCTCCTGAGCTTTGCACACAGGCTTTAGAGGCAGTAGATCTGTCCTCGTTGTCACCACCTGCCTTGTTACCACAATATCCATCCAGGCAGACCTTTGTGACCATCTCTCAAGCTCTGTACCTCTTGACCTGGTGAGTAGAAGTGAGGTGCATTAGAAAAAGCATGGCCAGCGGGTGCAGGGAGCTGATCCTGCCCCTCTGCTCGGGCTGGTGAGGCCCATCGGGAGTGCTGGGCCCAGCGCTGGGCTCCCCAGTCACGGGAGACGGGGAGCTGCTGGGGAGGGCCCAGCGGGGGCTGCGGAGCTGGTGAGGGGCCTGGAGCACCTCCCTGGTGAGGAGAGGCTGGCAGAGCTGGGGCTGTGTAGCTGGAGAAGGCCGAGGGGGGTCTCACCCGTGCGTACCAACACCTTAAGGGTGGGTGGCAGGAGGACGGGGCCGGGCTCCTTCCAGTGGTGCCCAGCGACAGGACCAGGGGCAACGGGCACAAACTGCAACACGGGAAGTTCCAGCTGAATATGAGGAAAAATGTATTTTACTTACGTATGTGGGCTGGATGGGATCCACCTGAGGGCAGTGAGGGAGCTGCCAGAGGAGCTCGCTAAGCCACTCTCCGCCATCTATCAACAGTCCTGGCAAACTGGAGAGGTCCCAGAAGACTGGAGGTCAGCCAGTGCGATGGCCATCTACAAGAAGGGCAGGAAGGAGGATCTGGGGAACTACGGGCCTGTCAGCCTGACCTCGGTGCCAGGGAGGGTTGTGGAGCAGATCATCCTGAGCACCATCATGGGGCATGTGCAGGACAACTGGGGGATCAGGCTCAACCAGCACGGGGTTAAGAAAGGCAGGTCCTGCCTGACTAACCTGATCTCTTCCTACAGCAAACTGACCCACCTAATGGATGAGGGAAAGGCTGTGGGTGTTGTCTACCTGGACCTTCGTAAAGCCTTTGACACCATCTCCCGCAGCATTCTCCTGGAGAAACTGGCTGTTCATGGCTTGGGCTGGCGCACTCTATATGCTGGGTAAAAGCTAACGGGACAGCTGAGCCCAAGGAGTGGTGGTGAATGGAGTTACATCCAGTTGGTGGCCGGTCACAAGTGGTGTTCCCCAGGGCACAGTATTGGTCCCAGTCCTGTTTAATACCTTTATTGATGACTTGAACAAGGGGACTGAGTGCACCCTCAGTCACCTTGCGGATGGCACCAAGTTGGGTGGGAGTGTTGACCTGCCGGAGCACAGGAAGGCTCTGCAGGGGGATCTGGACAGCCTGGACCGATGGGCCAGGGCCAGCTGTATGAGGTTCAACACGGCTCAGTGCCGGGTCCTGCACTCGGGTCACACCAACCCCACGCGGCGCTACAGGCTGGGGAAGGGGGGCTGGGAAGTGCCTGGTGGAAAAGGACCTGGGGGTGCTGGCTGACAGCCAGTTGGACACGAGCCAGCGGTGTGCCCAGGAGGGCCGGCAGCACCCTGGCTTGTATCAGAAACAGTGTGGCCAGCGGGGCAAGGGCAGTGATCGCCCCCCTTTTGCTTTACCTGTTAAACTGTCTTTATCTCAGCCCACAGGTTTTTTCACTTCTACCCTTTCAATTCTCTCCCCCATCCCACTGGGGGGGGAGAGACAAGCAGCTGCACGGGGCTTGCTGCCAGCTGGGTTTAAGGCATGGCAGATGGGGAGAGGTGGCAGTTAGAGGCTGCCCCGATAAACCCCACGCGCTCAGCCTGGGGGACCCAGGGCATGCAGGAGGGGAGCTCCAGGGCAAAACCTTTACCCGCTGTTGGCAGAGGGTAAGGAAGGGGTAGACACTGGTAGCTGATGCCTGTCAGACTCCTCTGAGTCTTTGAAGAAGACAGGAATTCCTGCCCAGAAAGGATCTCCTGGCAATGCAAGTGCCTTGTTAGATGTTCCCAGTGCCTCTCTCAGTCCTCTGGGGTGTTCATGGCTTTGTATCTTATAGGCTCTCCACTGCTCATGTTCACTGATTCTAAGCCACGTTGCCGAGATGTGCTCTTTTTAAATCGTGGGTTACCTTTTTGTGTCAAACACATTCGTGTGCCTTTTGTGAAAGCGACTGACAGTACCTGTGATCTCTCCTACACTTCACAGGAGCACGGAACGACTTTTCCAAGACCACAGCCTGGCTCTCACCTTTTGCCGTTATCTACAGCTCTGACTTCAGGGGGTGCAAGGTTTGGCCTCTCAGATCCATTAATTATTCCCAGCTTTGTTTTTTTTTAAAATTTGACTACACAGGAACTCAACATACTTCACTCTTCATCAGGTAAGGGTCCCAGCTTGAAGGATGCTAGCCTGTAAAGTGCGAAAGCAGGAGACGATGCTCGACCCTTCAGCCTCTCTCCAGATCTTCCTTACAGTTTTGCCAGCACTGCTGCTCCTCAGAGCACGCCGGCTGAGCTGGCCCTGGTGCCAGACGTGGTCAGAGCCAGGCTCTTTGACAAAGCCGCAAAGGCCATTACCTGTAGTTATCGCAGCTGCTCTCTTACACCATAGTGAACACTGATCGAAGGTGCAAAGTTAGCTTACATTACCCTTTCCCTTTTCCCAAGAAGGCTAATTCTGGAGAGACAGAATAATGATCCAGAGCTAGCATGCATGTTTTCATCATGAACAAACAAATCTAGGATTGTCTGGACGATGTGAAGTCCCTGTGCACATTGAATTGCTTACCCCTGGGCACGCATTTTGTTCTGATCTTTCTGTTCCTCTTTCTTTCTTTCTTTCATCAGTCTCCATTTAAGTGCTTTATCCACTTGCCAGGAATTGTCTTATCCTCAGATATTGCTGTATTTGTGGTTTTTTTCAGGTCTTTAACTTTTTAACATTTTATTTTCCTGGGCTCCTGCTCCTTAAGAGTGGAGAATATCTTTGAGATTTCACATACAAAGTGAAATGTGTTTTCAGCCATAGCAACTCCTATTGCAACTTTATATACACACCAAGGTATGCCCAAGCTTTCATTTCTATTTTAAACATTACATCAGGCAGTGAACCTTTCTGCCTCTATAGTTACTCCAGCAAAGACGTCTCCCCCTTTTTTGGTCCTACCTCTGAGCAGGGAGATAACCAAGAACTTGCAGCTACACATAACATAATTTTTTCCCTTTTAAATACCACTTTATTGTTTAGAGTTTGCAAAACTACTTTTATTTCTAGAAACTAAAGCACTGTCTTTCCAAACAGAAATGCTCAAAGCTACTCCTATACCCATGCAGTTAGCCTCTTGGAAATTCAAATTTCAGTGGCATTTTGGAATTGACTTGTTTCTGGTTTTGCTTTTGATATGCTGATGTCCTTTTCTACTTTTTTACATTGTGTTTTCCAAACACAATCCACTGTAGATTACCCTGTTTTCACTGTAGAAGGCCACCCTGGTTCTGCTCAGCAGGGTACAGAACTTCTACCACTTCCCTAAGTCTGTGATTTTCTAAGCACCACAAGGTCAGGATAACCTAGGAGCCTTTTTTTATTCCCTTTAGGACCTCTGACTCGGAGATCCCAAGTCTCTCAGTATTCCTTGACCTCAGAATCTCAAAGCTCTCATAAATGATTCAAAGGGGCTTCCTTATCTTTTTAAATTCTCCTTGAAAACTGCTCCTTGATCCTGGCAAAAGGGTTTTCTGGCACATCTGTCTTTGTGCCTACCAAGGCAGCTCACATCAGTCAGTACCTGCAAGGTCAGTGCTCCCCCCAGACACGAGAGGTAGGAGAGGACAGAAGGATGCTCTGTGATCCAATCTGGAGAACTGCAATATGATAAACAAGAGTGGAGAGACTTTTGTTCTTATCCTTTACTTGTTTCAAAGGTGGTGTGTCTGCAGTCACTCTTACTATGAACATGCTTCATTTTGAAACCATTGAGCCTATTGGAAATATCCCACAGAACATATGACCATAAGACACACGGCTGTTTAATGTTAGACTCCTAAGTTCCCACTGAGAAAATCCTTCAGACACGGCTCAGTTTTCAAGGAGAGAAACCCTTCACCTACCGTTCCTAAGAGGAAGGATGAACTGCAGCCAAGACGCTCAACAACAAGCCCAGGATGCATCAGGCAGCTCACAACAGACTGAGGACACACTCCTGCTGGCAGTGCCAGTGCTTAGAGGGGAGAGATGATCATCTTTTATGTCCTTCTCTGCTGTGGTAAGTGCACACTGAAGCAAATATATGTTGCTGCCAGAACACTGCTCCTCTCCACAGACCTCGCGCTACTTTTTGATAAACGCAGACTTCACCCCTACAAAGGAAGCCCGAAAATGTCACAGCCAATGCCCCGGGGTCTGTGGTAGCAGAATTATTTCTTCACGTTGCACGAACAAGTTGTTCTGCAGCAAATCAGTTCCCCGCCGCAGAGCTGGTCCTGGAGGGGCTGAGCAGCCCCCGTCACGGCTGGCTCGGGGCAAACCCAGCGAGGCCTTGGCAAGGCTTCCGCACTCAGGGGCCCGAGCTGAAGTGCTCCGAGGGCTTTGATCTGAGGCAGAGCGTGGATTTCACGCGTTCCCTCGGGCTCCTCAGATGGCCTTTCTGCCTTTGAAGGCAGGCCCTGCTCCCACGGGCAACAGTGGGAACAAAGCCTCGAGGTGCCGGCACGGCGCTGCCCCGGGACACCGAGCCTGGCGTGGGGGAGGCGCTCCCACGGCCGCCAGGCAGAGGGAGGCCAGGGAGCTCAGCACCCACTGGAAGGCTCCCAGCACCTCGCGTGGAAGGGGACCAGGGACAGCAGCGGGCAGCCAGCCAGCGGATGCCTGCCGAGAGCACCGTGAAGCAACAGCCTTCGCAGGTCTGCCATCTGGGGCAGCCCAGGAAACGCTTCTGGGTCCAAGCACTGGGTCTTGCCTTTCTTCCTGCGGGGAATCAAAGAATTGGAGGAGAAATCAAAACTGCAAAGGAATATCAGTGATAACATCTGAACGAGGAGACCTTCTCCAACAGGTAGGCGACCAAGGCACGGAAAGTGTGAAGAGATGGGACGTCTATTGCTCCTGTGACACCATCCCTGTCTAGACTGGGAATGGAGAAGGACAGAAAGGGCATTCCCTTAAAAAATGTAATTGAGTGAGACATAACTGTCAGTTCACTGGAGTGAATTCAGTTTGGGTAATGTGAACAGTGGAGAAGTGAAAACCTTTGGCTGGGTGCCCAAGGGAGGGGAGGAGAGGAGATAAGATATGAGGTAGGCAATGAAAGGGATGCAGAAGAGTAGAAACAGGTTAGAGGTGATACAACTTGTCCTCTGTGTCCTATTTTTCCCATTCCAGTGGCTTGGAAGCGTGCGACAAAGCTGACAAAACAGCCCGCAACAAAAAGACGGATACACCAGAACAGCTTTTCAGTTATAAGCTTTTTCTTTTTTTAGAATTCAAGCTTACACAGTTATCTATGCCCACTATATTCATAATTACATTTTAATATCTGCATACAAAAGCTATGTAAAAATTATTTTCTTCCCCCAAATATACAAATTTTCTCTTTAGATAGTTTAAAACATTTGTGATCACAGATTTTTTTTTAATATATTTTAGGCTGAAAAAATATTACCAATCTAGCATAACTCTTAACACTGTTTGCAAAAAAATACATCATCCAAGGTACTTTGTTTTTTACTGTATGGTGTAATGTTTGCCTTACCCTCAGGGCATGAAACTGATATAAAAAAAATAAACAGAATAAGCAACCCCCACAAACCACATAGACAAAGAAGTCCTCCCAACCGACATCATAAAAACAAATAAACAATCCAAACCACCCTTCTCTTCAAAAAAATTATGAATGACTAATTTGATGTATTTATGAGCAAACTAAAACTGAAGAGTGCTAAGGAAGTAGGAAAAGAGAAAAAGAAATTACAGTATGTCAGCTAGTTCATGCCCTGATACTATCTTTACCAACATTAAATGTGTAATTAAATAAAGTGTCTTTTAATGTTTTACATTGTGCTCAGTAATTTACATAAATTTAATCTACATCCGGGTGCCGATGCAGATTTACATTTGATTGTCTTGTGCATAAACAAGGTTAGCTTTTAAAGAAGGTAAACTGTGCAATGGACAGTCACAAACAACTTATTACCTGCACAATATTGCTTTTTGAAGGCGACATCAGTCAATGTGGATACACACAAATAATGCATACTGTTTGCATTTGCTAACACCTATACTAAAACTTTGTGATAAGGCCAAACCTTTTTTTTTTGTTTTTAATTTTAAAGCAAAAATATACCATAGTAAAAAAAATGTGCTCACACCGTTTTGAGTCTTTAAGTGGAAAATAAATCTCTATCACACTAGAATAAAATTGTCTCTATAAAATTTAAATACGGATCACTTCATTGCTGTATCAAAAGGAAACGTCTGGCAATCATTTCCAGATGATCACAATAACAAGACACATTAAGAGGTCCTGTCACCTCTTCCTTTGTGAAAAGATAAATGTTGAACACCTTCAATTCTCTCACAGTGAGAGGAATACGTTCCTTGGTTGTGGATTTTGATTCTGTCAATGAAAAAGGTTTAGCCTTAGGAATGCTGGCTACATCTCAAAACCGTAAGATTGATTTTTATAATTTATGATTCATGCAGCAAGAAGTCAATATGACACATACAGGTTAGAGTTCCATAGCATAAAAATACATCACTAGCAATGACATGCTCTGCTTGTGATCAACAGCCCTGTCTTGGCAGATTTCGGACATAAATGGTCTTTCTGGACAGTTTTTTCCTCTTTCTGATGCCTACCTCTGAAGAAGCAAGCAGTCTGCTCAAGGATGATTTCGGACCTTGGAGGTCTAACTCTAACATCTACATTTTGGCAGAATGTAAACAAAAATCATTATCACACACTATATATGTAATTATAAATATCATAACTTAACTGAGATTACACATGAAATGAGTATCTAAATGCACGTGTTACTCAGGGCAAAACCACAAATGGTGACAATCAGGTTTGACAGGAAGAATCTTCCATGTAGAACCACACAAACCACAGAGCAAACGTGAGAGTTATGTGGCACCATCAGAAATGAGACTCCGAAGTGCACGTTTACTATTTCACACAGAAGGCCAGCTACTACAAAGGCTGCTGGCTGCAGTCCTGATGTCTGCCACTCAGATGGTCAACCCAGCAGCTCAATCCTACAATGGCTTGAGATCACTGATATTTAAAAGCAAGTATGTCTTTGCAGAACCAAGGTCAGTATCCATTGGTAAGAGTCTGCAAGAGCATCCTCATGTGATCTAGTTTTGCTCTCATGATCACATAAAGCAGGAGTTGTACTGAGGGAGTAAATGAAGTCACACAAAGTAAGACTGATAGGAGATCAGAGGCCATTAGATGCCAGTACATCAAATCTGTCAAACTAAGAGCTTGGCCTTAGTTTTCGATTGAGGAATACCACTAATCCCGCTCTGTTGATCAGTGCCAGACTCCAACTTAAGCTAAAAAGCTCGGAAAGTGTGTCCTTTCTGCTTAGAGTACTGCCAAACCTGTCAAAAGTTGGTTGCCTGATTTTAGGCACTTCAGTGCACCTGCAATCACCTAAGGAAGGAGGCCTGATTTTCTGAACCCTGATTAAGCCCAACTCCAAACTGCATCAGCATCTTGGTAAGCCAGGCCATTAGCTCAGATGCCTAAATGCGGCTTACATCTATTTATTATGCAAGCTGTTACAGAATGTTGTAAGTTGCCATGGTAGACCTTGGGGAACAAGATCCTGTATGAGCAAAGATTTTTAAAGCAGCCAGTGTACAAAGCATTAATTCTCAGCACTGATTCAAACTGCAGTTCTGTCCAGGGTGTTTCAAGTTCTTTCATCTCTTGCTGCTTCCCCAAGTTAATCCAGTAACTCTCACATTTTTTTCTAACTTCTGATCTTTATTTACTTTTTGATTTATGCAGTCTTGACAATCCCAAGTGTTCAAAAGCCACTTACGAGCGTCCCAATAATTACGAGCTAAGTCACTGTTGCACAGTGACTTCCCATCTAAATAATGAACACTTAGGCAACTGATTTTCCTCATAGCCCAAAGAATAAGAATTGTTGACCTTAATGACAGACGGAACCTCTCAAGCAGCAGCACAACTCCAGGAACTGAAGCCCTGAAAAATACACGAATTATTACGGACCTTGTAGTGAGATCATTGTGAATACTACTAGGAGAAATGTGGTGGTTTTTCTCCTGGGTCTCATCTGCATCATAGCGAAAAGCTTGTATGCTAATTCAAGCTTAGATTTAGCAAACAGGTGAGATACTTGCACAGGCTTCAGGGGGAACTGCTGGCTCAGATCCGTGGCAGAACAGAACTCCAAAAGACATGCTCTTTTTCTTTGCAAGCCACTGTGGGTATAGATGCAAGTAACGGATCAGCTGGTTTTTTGCTTTCCCTATATGCTACCAGCTCTCTACCAAGCCACCCCCAAATCAGGTACCTAGCACTCTTTACTGACTATGGATGCTGCTCATCTGAGATTCTGCATGAGTACATGTGAGTTCATCACATTATCTGGCCCCTTGTTCCAAAAGCTAGAAAGTTTCTAACTCATCCCTAAGACACAGTGCTCTGCCAGGAATCTGGATAGACTGATGTTGTTAACACATATGCTTCAAGATGGAAGAAACACAGCCCACAACAGAGGTTCTTCAACTTCAGCAAACATGTAAGAACGAATTTCCAATAGTCTGCCTTCCTTGCTACCTGCAAAAAAACCCTAAACAACCCATTGTGTTTTGCGTTCTCACAAAACTACGGGTACAAACCCTTAAGTGATAACATCGCTGCTCACAACTCATCAGAGGTGCATATGGTATCAAAGAATACGGAGAACAAGATTCCCTGAAAACATAGCCAATAGCACTCCACATGCTTTAATGACGTAGGGGAAGAGGGCTGGAAAGAATTTAACCCCTGACACACACATACTGTGTTCCACCTACAAGATACGTTTTCCTGAGTATCATGTTTTCATGAGGGGGTAAACACCTACTGTACGGGACCAGATATAGGCCATGAGCTTTGAAAGTCAACACATCCACCATAACAATGCCCACTGACTTGCCAGGCAAATATATCAATAAATAGCAGAGAAAGAAACCGGTACAAATGAATGCACAACACGAAAGAACGTGGGGTATGAAGAAGTGCAAATATGTGAACTAAGTCTCTGGTTCCCAGGAAGAACAGAAGGATGCTTTTGATGTATCATACAAATTAAGGGAATGGTTTAATACCAAGTTTATAAAATCCAGGGACAACACCCCTGAATGGAGATGGATGACAGAGAGGAACCTCTACCTATAATGCCCTCATCACCGGCCTCCAAACATTCCAGGACTGTGAGTACTGGCTTGCAGATTTCGGCAGCAGGACATCCTGTCATTGCTCAGTTCGGTTCCTGCTAGTGCAGTTAGTTGAAATAAATTAAAGGAATCAAGAGAGAATCTAGCCAAACAAAACACATACAGACACCAAGGAGGGAGAACCTAGCTGATCAACACACATAAATGCACACACGCACAGGAGAGGGTGAGAGGAGAGTGAGACGAGAAAAATATGGAAATATGTTTAAGACATCTGCTGAAGATTTGTAATTATATATATATAAAATTATATATATACGTGCATATAAACTTTATATATATATATATATATAAACCCCAAAAGATTACTGCCAAGCAACACTGTTTGTATTACTGGGATAAAGCTGTACAGTCTTGAGTGTCATAAATAACACGGTTGGTTTCCGTCCCATCTGAAGGTCACCCTGTATGTTTCGTTCTCCTTTTCATCATTCTGTGAGCATTCATATCCCTGAATAACTTGGAGGAAAGTCTGCTATCCTGACAGGAGCCTTCTCCCTCAGAGTGACAAATTTTCCACACACCTCAGAAAAAGCAGACCTCTCCACTCCGAGGAAAAGCACCTCAGAGGATCAAATTCCCCTCCTTACCTTCCAGTGAAGTTACGTGGAGTTCAAATATAGTAAAAACTGAAGTATCTTAATTTCTTATACACATGGGAAAAAAAAAAAAAAAAGAGTCAATCCCTTCTAACACTCTGCATTGTTTTAAGTACTTGATTTATGGGGCACAGTTAAACTGTTGAACTGCATCTGCCTGAACAATCCTCAGATAATGATGGGATCATGGTGATGATGAAGATCCTAGATCATAATGGTGATTGTTACAATAGAAACAACCATGAAGACTAGAAATTTCATCTCATGAATCGGTCACTTGTGCCCTGCAAAATGAGGTAAAAGACTAAACAAAATTGCCAGGGTCAAATTAACAATAGCCGTTTCAATTTGGAGGCCAATTTATTTTCTGCCACTTCAATTTCTCTCCCGTATTTTCCAAGCAATGATGTGTGTGAGCTGGTGACCATGCAAGTGCTGGTGAATGAGATTGGCCTGTTTCTATTTTCACTGTTAAGCTGTCAAAGCATTCACATCAAAGGACTGAAGAACAAATTGCAATAGTCACAAGTACCCGCATTAAAGGGATGTTTTCATCCATGTGTACACACAACTGCCCCCCAGCAACCCCAAAAGAAAACCCTAACGAAAACCCAACCCCACCTCAAGAAACAGAAGAGCACGAAAGAAGAACAAACAGAGGTGAGAAGAGCCGGGCAACGGGATGAAATGACAGCCAGTAGTGCGACGGGGGTGCGGAGAACCGCTCTGGTCTCTCTAATCCTCAAACACTTCCAGGAACAACGGAGGGAAGAGTTCTGTGGGGCACTCCACCTTCATGTGCAGGAAGCGGCTGGCATGGCAGGCGCCGATCATTCGCAGGTCTGTCACTTTCATCAGCAGTTTTGGCCAAAAGTGTGCAACATGGTGTTTTCTGTAATTAATGTAGTGTTCGAATGCCAGGAGGAAACCCTCTTGACACTTTTCTATCCTCTCAACACAAACAAGGCCTGGGCGATCTGTAGATACAAAGAAGCAGAATTATAGTTATTACTTAATTAACAAATTCCTGACCATAAATCAGGAAAGACAGGATGATACTGTTGTTAGGAAAAAAAGGAGGGAGACCAAGGACATCTGCCACAAACAACTTCTTTGACCCTGGACACCTCACTTATCAGTACTATCCCTGTTAAAACAAGGAGATAATCCTTTCTTCATCTTTTGTCTGCTTTGCCCATTTAGAATATAACTGTTTGGAAAGTGTTTCCTTACAGTGATTAGAGCAACAGGTCCCTGATCTCAGCTAAAGTTTCGACCTACGACCTTCTGTAAAACAACTAATGAAGAACTAAAAAAAATCGACCTTCTGTAAAACAACTAATGAAGAACTAAAAAAAATTCCTTGTCAAGTATCTAAATTACAGTTCTTTCCTATCTGTTTCTCTGTGGTCTGACCAATGCTTTGATCAAGCGTTGATCCATAGGTGAGCTGCAAAGGAAACTGTTACAGGGCACCAAGGAACAGCACAGGCCAAAAGTTTGGCCAAGTGTCTCAACCGGCACCCAGATGGGCACTGGAAAAGCTCCTTTTGTAAGTCACTCTTCAGGAGACACTTCTGGGAAAGCAGGTCCTCTGAATTGCCTTCTGAAACCCCTACTCACGTATCATTTTGTAGGGAACAAAAACCGAAATAAAAATGTTTTGATTAGGAAGGTCAAGTGCTGTGTTGCGATTAATGTGGAAACCTTTCTGTCTCAGATGCAGTTAATGCTTGTAAATCACTGTCTGTGTACTGTTACTCAGTGCCCAGTCTTCAAAGTGGTCTTAAAACAAAATCTTGCTAAATCTGCCACTGCCCAAGAATGGAATTTCCTCTTTGGGCTGGCACAGTCAGTGGGAGCATATTTTAAAACACACTTGATTTGAGAAGGTTAGAAACTCTTTGGAAATCACACGAAATGGTCTGTGCTGCTTCCGTATCATGCCACCAAGAGACGAGTTGCAAATGGTCCCAGTGTGGGGAAACAGCACAGCTCTCAAATGCCCATCAGCCAGCAGCGGTGCTGTTAAGTAGGAAAACCAGATGGCAGGTCAAGGTAAGCCTATGAGACTGATGGAAATGTGTATGAACTGCCCAGTGCACCACAGTACCGAGGGGAAGAGGGAACTTACTGTAAGGACAGCTGTTGCTAAATTGCCAGTTTTCATGCAAGGCAAATCGGCTCAGAACCAGTTCTAATTTCTTTCTCATGATCATCCCTGCCTCCTCCCTAAGCACTAAACTGACCAAGGCATGTTACCAAAGCCACGTTTATGCCCATGTCTCTGAATACCCTGAATGTCTTTCCTAATGCTTACCAAACTAATTCTAAGCTGCATCAGGATTTTCAGAGAAAATTGCTCCCACATTACTCTAGTCAGCACTACAAGATCTAACATATCCTATTTCTTTTTAGAAGAGGCTTGTGACAAAGACTAAAGAGTTTCCAAATGGTTGGGGTCTCAACATACTTCTGTTCTCACCTGATGACATGAGCAGAACAGCCTGAAGAAGGGCAACCTCGGTGTCATCCAGGTTAAATGAAGAAAGAGACATGCCCAGGTCAAAAATGGCATCAGACACTACGCCAAGACCCCCATTTTTTAGCTGGCCCCTTGTCACCGCCATCTCCCCATTTAGTGTTAGAGTCTCACTCTCAGGGTCATAGCGAACTGCTGCTCGGAGGGACATTATCTCCATACAGCAGCCTTTCAGAAGGATGATCTGGTCTTCACATGGCAGCTGCAGAAATTATAAACAGTAAAGAAAAAGATATGTTTTTCAAACTGAGTTGGTTTTACAACTAAAATAAATCCATGAGCATGAAGTCACAGTTCACACCCCAGGACACTACCTCACATAGCACAGCTACCCTCAAACATGCTGCCGATTGACTGCACCGCACAAACCTCCAAGACTTGCATTCCTGCCTTCAGACACTGCCAGCAGATTAACATCCCCACACACCCTTAGGAAATCTAGTGATGACAGCTCTAGGCAAACGGTCCTGGGCAGGATACTCAAAGCAAGCCAGGCTGACTCAGATGCACTTGCAGAAGTGCTGCTCTCTGTGGGACAGCTCAGATTGTGGGAGCATTATAAAATTAAGTCCAATAAATCTTAAGAATGTAGCTTTCCGCTTGCAGAACATTTCAGAAAGTGTGAAGGGTGAAGCAGACCTACCAGGTGCCAGGTTGGTGGCAGCATACGCCGTTGGTTTTGTCTCCCATCATGAGTGGATGCGAGATGGCTAACGTGGTCACGGTTCTCAGCTGTTTACCCTTCTCTTTCCTCCTCTTGAGCTCCCTCAGTTTACAACTTAGCATAATACAGTAAACTATAATTGGGGCTGGTACAGACCTCATCCATCCTGGTTAAACTCACTACCAGCCAGGCTTATTTCTTACCTGATCAGAGGAAAAACCAGACGTTTGGGAGGGCCTGTTAAGTGTGGACTGCTTTTTAAATAAAAGGGCTGAAACTTACTGTACTCTTAACGCTCACTGTCCATTTAAACAACACAGAACTTAGTAAGCTACATTTAACTTAGTAAGGCTGATCTCCCTAGACTCCCTATGTTACTGCTGGACAGACAGAAAATCTATGATATAGCTCTAGCTTTTATGCTGGTGCATAAGCCATGGTCTTCAGGGCATGAGGCTAGACATGTCTTTTCCGTGATATTAAAAAAGCTAAGCTGCCTGAATTGGTGGAGGTAGGTTCTGTATTTAGAAAGTATAACTAGGATGCTTATATGTTAGGAGAACGCGTTCTATAAAGCAAGTCTTTATGTTTTCACAGGTAATTCAGTTATAGCAAAACCCACCAAGACTATTTTAAGACTGTCACTAAATGAACAGCAAAGGTCACATATATGAAAAAGCAACTCATTTCTACTTGGCTTTAAAAGAGGCATAAATCTATCCATTTCTGATTCATGTAGAGTTCTTATATTTACCTGATTTGCAATTCAAAATGAAAAAAAAAACCCACTAAATAAAGGTTTATGTGACAACTGTGTACTCGCAAAGCAAGTACATTGATTTGGTTTAAAATAATGCAGAGTGGATGCCAGACAGTTAGCTAATGCAAGTGGAAAGCAGTTCCCTGTTAGAGAAAAGTTTTAAGCACAAAGCCAGCCACAGTCAGAAAAAGGAGTTGAATCATGCAGCTATTTTTCTAGCAATGCCAACTTCAGGTGTGAAGTGTTTGATACACAAGAAAAATGACTCATCCAGTTCAGGGCAAATCACTTTCTCTGTGGATCACACTCAGCAGTAGCATGGAGAAGGCTGCACAGCCACAGTGGCAGTCTTGCTACCCAGTGACAACACCACTCTTTGGCTGCTGAGACTGAAGTGGGAACAGAAACAGAGAAAGAAGAAGGAAAAGGAGAGGGAAAAGGAGAGGGAAAAGGAGAGGGAAAAGGAGAGGGAAAAGGAGAGGGAAAAGGAGAGGGAAAAGGAGAGGGAAAAGGAGAGGGAAAAGGAAAGGGAAAAGGAGAGGGACACAAAAGAAAAAGGAAGGGAGAAGGGATAAGAAAAGAGACATGAAGGAAAAAAACACCAAGAAGAGGGAAGAATGGTGGAAAAGAATCAGACAGGTAACAGTAGGGAAGACACTGTGACACTTCAGCTGTTTTATTAGTGAGCTATTAAACCAATGAGAGTTCTTCTTCCTACTTGAACCTTCTTAAAATTTCTTCATGGTAGTGGTGATCTGCCTATGCCCGTCCTTCATCCTCCTTCCCAATTCTGAAGGATAGATGGGACATCTGTTTCACCGATGCCAAGCCTCAGGTCTTATCTGCCAGCAGCAGCAGTTACCAAAGACAGGGGTCTTGTACATCAGTTCTGCTCCCAGTTATGCAGGGTTCAGTGCTGCCTATACTCATCGGTTGAGCGCTGCCACCAGAGGCACCTTCCAGGAGTGGGGTTAACAAATGTGCCTGATTAACTGCCACAATGTCTTTTCCTTCTCGCTCTGCTGGGGGAAAAGCCAAAAGGCAGAAACTTGAGATGCTCACCTCTGCAGGACAGACTGGCAGCCAGCACACATGTAATGCATCACCATGGAAGTGAGCTGAGCTGAGCTGAGCTCCCTAAAAAGGTATTTGCATAGCTTCACCCAGCATGAAACCACTGATGCCGGTGACACTTAGAAACCTGACATCAAACTGATTAAATGCTTCTCAGTCTTCATCTTCTATGCAGAAGGAAATACAAGAAGGAAACAACAGCAGAAATTCTGAGAAGTAAATGAAGTTTTCTTTATACTTCGATCACCCTGGGATTAGATTCTTTCTTTGAGGCACGGGCCAATGGATGCACACAAACTAAGCTGGGTACGCACAGTGCTTTGCTGGCTTGCGCATGTGTCCAAAGAAGAGAAAAAGAAGGAAAAGTAGCCACGAATATGTCAGTGGCTATGGATGTTCCTTGCCATGCCCCTCCTCCACAGGGATTTACTACACTCTCAGCCTATGCCTCTGTGGAATTAAGCACTGAGGTAAGGTTCTGCAGGTCCTACGGGAGAACGGAGGGCTTTTTCTCATAAACAGATCCACAGCTCACACAGCATTGCTTCTAAGAAAAAGATACGGGTTAAAAACCGTAACTGAAACAAAGTTAACAAGACAGTGCCCCTTCAAAAAGGAGCAAACATTTGTCATTTTCTTTATGTTACAGCAGGAGCTACATGACAACTCGGAGGACAGCTGTCCTATTCCTTTGTGTTCATGAGGAGCTGTCCCTCACTCTGCCATCAGATCTTGCTGTCAGGAGTGTCAGGTTTACACGGCGGCTCAGCTGTAAACAAAGCCTGTCCTAGCTGAGCTGCATAACCTACAGAGGTTGTGCCTAATGACGCCTTGACTTCTCCATCCATGCTTCCTGCCCGGTTCTGACACAAGTGGGCCCAAAGTAGCCAGGAGGGGTAGGAGATGTCAGATGGGCACTGCAGTCTGTGTGTGACTGGCAAAACCTTCTAAATTAAAAGACTACCTTGGTATGTCACTGCAACTTCCTACCAACAAATGCCTAATCAGAGGAGACAGATTCCCTCAGACACCGAATGCTGCGAGGGCCTCTTGATCTATGGACACGTTCCTTGTATTTGGAAATCTTCATGCTCGGCCACTATTTCATACTTTCTTGGCTGATGGAGCCAATGCTGAGGTTAGCCAGGGAGGGCTATTTACACTATGCCAACTATTGATATTTACCTTTTCTTGTTCTGTAGGTGCCAGAGGACATAAAATAGCTCTCTCCTTGACCGACCTTAAAGAAAAGCTGCCACATACAGAAGAGTAAAATGCTACAGCTGCCTTAAATGTCCTTCCTGACTTATGTTTAGCTATTAGGAGGAAACACTGTTCCTGAGTTAGGGAGTCCCACGAACTCATTGACCACGGTCATTCCCATTTTGAATGTTATTGACTTGGCATTTCAACAGCAGAGTAAAGTGTTGCTCTGCAGTGTGGGTGAGCAGGCAAGCATCCTTCCATGACTGGATCTGGGATATTTCCACGCTAAAACTCCCATGGCTGTGGATCCTAAGTGACTCACAAGACTTAAAATTAATATCTTAAAATATTAAGATTGCTAAGCCTGAAATATTATTTCAGGCTGTAGTTCTGATAACATTTTTTTTTTAAGTCAGGAAAAAAATCCTGTCAGCCATTGCATCTGGTCCTTCAGTAAAAACGATACCTCGGTGTAAATGAGATGAGCCTAGGGCCTCTATATTCCTAATGGCAACCAAGTCTATCTGAGTCAATATTTACTGACATTTAACATGTGAGTATCTACCTGGAATGACAATCCAGTATTTTTACAGACTCTTTTATACACAACTCCCCCATTCAGGAAGAGCATGCTTAAGGAACACAATGAGGCAAGTGCCACTCCTGGACAGGGATACTTTCCTGAATTTGAAGACTTTGCTACTGTGTAGACCCATTTCCACAATACTGTACCTGCCCAGGAGCCAGAAAGCACAGAGGGGAACTGTGTTCTGGAAGATCTGATTAAATGTATCAAAGATGCTTCCAGACAGTCTCTTTTTGTTCATTTGCTTTGGCCACCTCTAAAGACACATTCGAGTCCCTAATGAACCATGACGACCTCTAGACGAACAAAATCACTATTTCAGGAATCTCAGGAAAAAAGAAATCTCATAAAAATCAAGAAGATTTTAGTCCTATCAGCTTTGGATCCCTTTAATTTTTCTGGGTTTAAACATAGTGAATTTTTTAGTTCCATGCCAGGAATATTTTGAATAGTTTTTAACAACAGGCATATAAATGAGGAGTGCAAGGAAGTCTTCTTACCTCACAAAACATAGGCAACTTTTTGGCAAAATCCACCACTCTTGTAATCGCTGGTGTGATAATTTTTGTAAACTGGCTGAAGGCTTCTAAATCCACTTTCCCACCTTCTGGGGCATTAACTATTGGTGCCTGCCCAATATCTTCCGGCTAAGGATATAAACAAAGATATTTAAAGGAGCAATCTATCTTAGAGCAAGCATTTTATACTCTAAAAAGTCCTGCTTGGCGACAGAAGATGTGCTAAAAAAAAATAACACTATTCGCTTTATAAATAATGCCCATTATACCACAAAACATGAACTTATTTGTTTGTATAAGGCATTTCTAAAAGAGGCGAGTGCACAGAGAAATGGGTGACTGGCATGCCACAACCCATCTTGTGTGGGCATTTTTGTGCGCATGCAGTTTCTTCATTGTGCTTGTATCTGAGTATTTTGTGTGTGTAGTGTACACACTTTTGTTTTAAAATATAGGCGTGTTCTTGTTTCTTACAGGTGCTGAGAACTCTCAAGTTTTTCTGAAAGTGAAGGGAGGTGAGGTGACTTTTCACCCCCAAGAAGATGCTGAAAGCTTTGCAGAATTGGGCTCGTTCACCTACTTGAAGTTCTGAAATCCTCCTCAGAACAGATTGCCTATTATCACAGAGCTCCAGGCAACTGCCAAGGCCTGTTTCCAAAACTAGGCTAGAACAACTGATGACTAAGAATGGGTTAAGACAAAGCTAATCTGGATAAAGTGACTAAAATCTGAACTTGTCTGGGTAAAATATTGGTTGAAAATCATGACTTCAGCTCAAGGCTTCCCCAAAATGAAAAAAAAAAAAGGTATATTGAGGATTTCAACAGGAATATACAACAAAATAGTTTCAAGCAGAATCCGTGATGAGTGGTTTTTTTCTCCAACTGCACTTCAGTTTGTTCACGTGATTTTTATGACAGCTTGTCAGTGTTACCATGTATTTTAAAAACAGGCATATCAAAGCTGTTCCATTCACGAAGTGTGGCTTTGAGGTTGTAATAGACCTGCCAGCCACCATGCAGAGGTTCCATTTCATTTACATTAGAGTAAAAAACTGGATAAAACCCAGAGAAGGCGGCCTTTACGACTGATGGAATTCAATACATTTATATAAGTGCACTTAAACAGGGGAGGTGCTGTCTCTAAAACCTTGTGCTCAGCAACCCATTGTAAAGGATCCTTCCACAGCTGTCACCTATCTGAATCCAAATCTAACTTCTTTCAAGAAAAAACTCTGCAATGTGTGAATAAAGCAAGCACCAATTGTAAAGTAACAATGAAGAGGACTGGGCTCAATTATCTGACAGTTCCTACTAAAAAACTCAAATAATCCCAGTTCTAGGCTCCCTCCCTCCCTGAAACTTGGGAAACTAAACCACATTGTCTGTGTGCTCATGATAAACAACCTTCATCACTTCCAAGCAAGAAGACCAAATGCTTAAAACCACACATAACATTGTTAGGGGGAAAAAGAAAGAACACAGCACTTTCTTGGGAAAGGGAAGTCAGGATCACTACCTAAAGCTATGACACTCCAGAAGGGAATGCAACTAGAGAGCCCTTGCTACCTAACTCACCTTTTCAATAGGAAAAGAAGTCCAGACCTCAAAGGAGGTCCCGCTGCTGAAGAACCAGCTTCAGCTGCCTAAGGACCAACCCACAGCTCCTGGGGTGTGCGATCAGTTCCTCTGGCTCTTCAACAGCTTGTGGCAGGGCTTTCAAAGCCCTCCACCTGGGGCTGGCACGCCATCCTGGACTACCCCTTCTGTGCTCACTGCGAGGTGTCAGTGAGCTTCCTATGCTTGCCTTGAAACCACTGGGCTTCAGCATGTTAGCTCTGCAAATAAGCAGGAGGCCCTGCAGCAAGGGCTGTGCCAACGGCAGTTTGATCTGGCCTAGGAACCAGTTGTGGAAGCCACAGCTGGTTTCTGAACTGCCCATTACAGCTGCCACCCCTGCCTCTGTCCCACCCCGCCATTTTCCCAGTAGCCCACTCATTACATAACCTCGTGCCCTTGGTTATGTTTTTGCTGGAGGTCCCCCCACCACTGTGCCTGTCTCCAGAGCCTGAAGACCCTCAACAATCACATTTTATGTGGCCTACTGTCCTCATTCCCAGCGCCGCCCTCAGGCTCCCCATGCTTTATCCCAAACCAGGCAATACCCAAAGAACAGCGATCCCGTCTAAGCAACAAAACACACTATTGCAGCTGCTTCTTGATCTGCTAAAACTACTGCTGCAAACCTCACCGTGCAGCACCACTGGAAAGTGCTCTGTTGCTTCTCCCCAGTGATCACTGGCTGTGCTTTCCTGATGGCACGCTACTACGAATATGCAGCCATTCATACAGAAATGTAGACAGTGCCACTGAAATTATCAGAACGTCATAAAAGGGATCAGCTGGTTTGAATATATAATGTCTCTTAGCAATTTAACAGTAGGTTGGGATTCCCACGGTGAATTAAGCAGCAGGAGCCTAGGCCTGCAAAAAATGAGCATTCTCTATCTGGTTAGGTATACACAAACGGTTAAAGACCTCTGTGTATTCCTGAAATGCAGTCTACAATCCCTCTGTTGTGCTGTAGAAGCATTTTGCATTCTGCACTTCTTTCCTTTAAAAATCAATTTAGAAAAATCAACTAAATCCTCTTCTAAGGCTGAGCATCACAAATCACCATTTATTTTCCAATCCTTAGTTACAGACTGAAAGCTGACGTTGTCTTGTGGTCTGCAATTGCAATGCTATAAGTCTATGTATCATCCTGCTTTCACTGAAAGTAATTTTTCTTTGCTAAATTCATTGTAATTAATGTGTTCACTTTGGAACAAGGAAGCAAAACCCATGAGTTACTAATTAAAAATATCAGCTTTCACCTAGAACTTACATTGTTTTAACACTTACAGTATGGTTTATGCTAGTCCCTAATAAAGACAACTGTCCCTAGACTTAATTTATAAAAAAAGATTTGGTATGCGTTAGAGACTGCTACTGCTGTTAATCAGAAGTGAAACGCTTTTGCTACTTTTTCTTATCATAGCGCATTAAAAGTATCCAGCTGGGTAAGCCTTAACTTAGCAACATGCTGTTTATCTCTTGAAATACATGGTCTGATCAAACACTGAGCTTCAGGCAAGAATAAGCACGTAGTAACTATAAAAATCATCCATTTTCATACACTGGCAGATATATCCACTTTGGGGTGGCAATGTTGGGAAGGAACTTCAGAGGAAAGAAAGGAACCTGGCTCCGAGAGCAGTGTAAAAGGCTACAGCCCTTACCAGAAATTTCCTCTTCTGCTTCCAGTGGCTGCCTTGTGCATTGGTGGCCACATGTGCTTCAGTAACAATTTTGATGAGCTCCCATTCCTCATCTGTTGGCTCTGGTTTGTGCCCAATGGTTTTCTGCAGCTCTTCCCGACGTCTCTTCTCTCGATTTTCTTCTATCAGCTTCCTCTTTGCCAACCGCTTACTGTCATCCAACACCACTAGCAGGGGAAAAAAACATACAAAAATGGCAGGAAGCTCTTAAGGCTGTCTGAAACCTGGTCTTTTGTGTGCCTGAGGGACTAATTGATTACAAACACCTTAACTAATCAGTAAAGAGGTACTTTGGTAAGACCCACAGTTGACACAGTTCTCTTACTTCTCCCTCCAAACTTCACCTCTCAGAAGCCTGGATTGCAAAGAACGACTTACCCTTCTGGTGACACTTTGTATGCTGCCACTGCCTTCAGTGGCTTATTCCGCTAATAAAACTAATATGTAAAAGCTGTGTGAGGACTTGGACAAAGTGCTCCTACAACAGACTTGGAGTAATCCATGTTGGGAAAGATGCACTTTTGTCTTCTTTAAAGTATTATCAGCACTCTTGGTGCTCTGAATTGTGTAGAATGTGTTCTTGTAAACCAGCAGAAGGTAATGTCGATTAAGGAAGTGGGAGTACTTACTCACAGGAGGCTCGACTACCTGTTGCATGACATGATCGGAAACAATCTGCCTTCGGCTCCTTCCATAAGCCCTAATATGGTGCCGTTCCATAGCATCCCCCTAGAACCCTGCTACTTCCAGTGATGCCAGGCCCTAGGGCTGTGCATCTCTGACCACCATGGAAAGTTTTAGGCCATTTTCCATGCCAACATGAATATGCCATTTAAACAGACTGGCCTGCTTTAGCAGAGGAGGACCATTCTGATCCACAACTGGTGGCAGGCAGGCAGGAGCAACAAACCCCCTGCTTACGTGCTTCTGTTCGCACCTTTTAACTCAAAGGTGGGAGAAACCCTTCTTGAGGCAGGGGACAGCTGGCCCGTCTGCCACGCTCAGTGACGGCTCCTTCGGTGCATACGCAAGTGCAGCCCACACAGGCCACGGCAGATTTATGGCAATGGCACCTTCTGGTCACCACCAGGCTCAGAGGAACTTCTCTGTACAGCCACTGCCTGGCTGATGCTCACCACTGCCTGCTGCATCAGACTGGGCTGGATGCAAACCGGTGACCTAGGGCTATCCAGCCCCACTCCTGAAGGTCTACCTGGCTAAAATGAAGTTGTGTCATTTCTTCCATTTCCCTCTAGACAGAAGACACTGTTGTCCATTACATAAACAATGAAAAATACCATTAGAGTATTCTTCCATTGTTTATTGGGCCTGTTTTCCTGTCAGTTCTTCTGCAGAGGATTACACCAGCAACAATCATTAACATTAATGCACAGAGGGGTTTATGTGACTTCCTCCCATTTGCACTAATGGAAGTTATTGGTGTAAATCCCTGTGCAATGGCAGGAAAAGATGACCCCTAAGAGTTAATCTTACAGCCATATTTTCTAGTTCTTTAGAATGAGAGTCGCATTCTTTGCAGTAGATAACTTCTTCAGGGCTAAAAATAAAACAAACAACTGCAGGATGACTCATACAACGACATTCAATTTCACATCCTCCAGAATTTTCTAAACAAGATTTTGTTTTCTCAAGCAAAGTGTCCATCTAGATGCCTTTCTCCCTCCTCTCCTCTGAAGAGTGAACATTTCTAGTGCTATTCAGCCTGCTAAGGCCAGGAGAAGGTGCGATCTGGTGAATGATAAAAAATTACAGCCCTATGAAAGTGGTTTGATGCAGTGAGCATAATTCTCTGGTATAAGTTATTAAAAACAATAAAGTGCTAGCAGTTCTGCTCTACTTTAACAGTCTTCACTAATCAACACACTGTAAGCAAACACACACGTTTAAAAAAAAAAGAAAAAAGAAAAAAGAAAGAAAACCAGGAAAATATACTTACAATCTGTTGCCATGCCAACAAAGATACATTTTTTGAAGCGACATTCCTGGCACTGATTTCTTGTTACTTTGTCTATCACACATTTTCCTTCATATTTACAGGAATAGGTTGGATGGAGGTTTTTCTGAATGGTTCTTCTAAAAAAACCCTAAGTGCAATAAATAAATACATTGGAAAGCATTAGCATTGTGCAATTTTTTCAGATTGGGAGCCACTTTGGTTTGGTAGAAATGTAACTAAGTCTGCAAGATAACAAACGTCATTCCATGAAACTCTCAAAGAGGAAAAGAAGGAACCAGTTTCACAGTGTATGACATTTCTCTTCTGAGTTTCATGAAACATTTCCTCCCTACAAATTAAAACCAGACATCTTAGGTAAGTAAAGGCATAAGTAATTCTGTCTTGAGGGAAGAAAACTGTCTACATGTCTTGAAGCCTAATGTTTCTGTCTGTTACATTTTTGTTTTGTTTGACTTCTGCAAATAGTAAGAATTGTTGTGCATGTGTGCTACGAAAGGATTAAGAACAGTTCTACTCCTTTCTGCCCATCAAAGCCAAATAACCAACCAACCAGCCAAATCTGGGCAAGACTAAGAATTTTGCAAACACAATTTACACAATCTTTGAGTTTGGTTCTAAATAATGGATTCATAATTTTTAAATTATCTATATTTCTGAGAAAAGGATTTGATTTGTATTTACCACAGATTTACCTCTGTATTCAAAAAAACCATCACCGATAACACTGTCTCCATACAAATCCATTCATTCTATCCATCTATCCATCCATCCATCATAATACTGATCTCTATTGTCAATTGAAACAGATCCCAAGCTCATGAGCTAATGTAGCTCCACTGAATTCACTGATTTATACACCTCATAGACTCTGGCCTTAGGTAAAGAAATCGGATACAACTTATCTCTGAACATTACAGACCTAATTCTGCTACTAATTTCAATATGAGTTTTCTCACTGACTTCTTCAAGAGCTGGACAAACTTCCCAAGACTGCAAGATACAGACAAGATAGGCTGTAAAGCAAGAAATTTAGACTTCACTTTAATTTCAAGTTTCACCATCATTTGAGACCATCTACACCCAGCAATGCAGCTTAGGACCACCTTGACATAGAGAACACGCTGGGACCCTGGTCCTGTCTGACTAAGGCCACTGAGAATGGTTTTGGTTTCAGTGAAAACAACGGCAAAATTAAAGTGAGATTTTACCTTATGAACAGCCTCTCCAGCTGGAATTTTATCTAATGAATAGTTTCTTCACTTCACTAGGCAAAAGGTCTGTTTTTTAATCATGTTAAATAACACCTGGTGAAATCTTACAGCAGTGTGTAATTTCTTTTAACACAGACTGTTGAACTAAGATGTACAGATAAGTCTGTACTTCAGCTTGAGCTCCTACCTCCAGTGAAGACAATAAAGAGCCTTGTCCTCATTGGAGTTTTATCTTACAAGATCCAGCTCAAGCTAAGACTATAAGTCTTTCTTCCTTAGTAACGGTTAAGACCTGAAATACCAATCAAACTGAGTTGCATAAAGCATGTGTGTGAGCCTTTGCAAGACTGGAACCTACTGGGTTGAGCCCAAATTCAAGAAATCACAGGCAAGATGTCATTATGTTTGGATCAGGTCTCAAACTCTCATCCATCCAACAACTGGATTTGGATCCAGTCTCAAATCTGTGATGAATTCCTCAAGACAGGACCTGCCCGTCTCCTCCTTGAAGGTCAAAGCTGGCTCTGGACAACCAGGGCCACAGGGTATCTCTAGTTCCAGAAAATATGGAAAAATCTCTGATGAATCTGAGGAAGTGGTACTGAACTTCTGTTTTCCAAACCTTGCATGTCACTTAACGTCGCTCTAGCTTTACAATGGCAAAGCTCTTCATCACTTGTGTTGGGACAAGCGCATTTCACCTTCCTATTCCTTTGCACTTCTCAGAAACCTTTTACAAAAAGCTCTTTGATCATCTCTAGATACAATGTGATAAGGAAGCTGCTCTCTGTATTTGTCTAAAAACTTTATCACAGAAGTGTTATTTTCACCAATAAAAGAACGCGTATTTTATTGCAAGACAACTACTCTTTTCCTAAATTCCTTTACTATGCACCTATAGGGCAATAGATGCAATGGGTACAGTCTGGAGAAATATTTTGTGATGCCAGAACTCACTGCTGGTTTATGTTTAAAGTCTTTACAATTTACTCCTCAGAAATCATGTGTGAGGATGCTTTGTTCATGAAAGCACTTGCCAAAGCAAATTTTTGGCTGTCACTCCTGATTAATGCTGTTACAAAATTAAAGTGCTTTTGAATGGAAGCAACTAGTAAATGTCAAATTCATTGAGAACTGACTACATATAACTTTGCTGATAAATCATACAACTTGAAGTGTGCACGCAGATCCTCCAAAGTATGGCTTGAAACTGTCCACACAAAAAACCCCATCTTGTAGAATGAATACATTTGCAAGAAGAACAACAAATCAAATCAAAACAAAATGGTCTCTTTGTAAGCCAACTATAAGCAGAAGAAATTAATTACTTTTTGCAAATTTTTAGCTTAGTTCCTTGTGCACATAAGCATTATTTTAAATTTTACCAAAGAACTGTATCTGAAGATAAAATCAGATAGAAGAACTGTGTCTGAAGATAAAAGTAGATTTTGTATGCTCTATCTCCAAAATAGCTGGTAGGCATAAAAAGAAATACTTCAGTTGGAGTAACAAAAATCTTAGTAGGAAAGCTAGTGAGAGAGCTTGGAGCAAAAGGTATTTCATAATGCCACAGTGTTGCTTACTTCTCATTATATCTGAATTAAGTCATATTCTTACATTTTATGTATTGTTATCATCTGGTATATGGGATGCGTACGGGAATCACTTGTTTAGTTCCACAGTTTTTTTCAGATACAAATAATTTTTAATACACATTATGTATGTATTTGTATAAATCTGTTATGAATATTACCACGAATCTGCTATACATAGGATATTCAGGCCTTTGTGCATTTCATAAATGTAACTCAGGGCAATGCTGTACAACTGAAGGAACTACTTCAACAAAAGACCTTCTGTGATGTCGGGCTCTAAAGCCAATCCAAACCCAAAATCTCGAATCCAAATATTCCAGACTTTGTGGATGAACAGAATACGACTTCTGTGGCTTAGTCCCATGAGACTAGTCCATGACATGTGTGGTCCCATTTGTTTAGAAAAACAATTATTTTTTATTTTCTGCAGGAAAGAATAGCTTTCTTACAGGATCTCAAGCTATTCAGGCAAATTTATGGCAGTGAAATCATGTAAGATGTGCCTGATTGTGTTACTCAATTTTTTTTATTTACTTGCCCAAAGCAATCTCTTTTTTAATTTTGCATGTAGCTTTGTAGATGCAATTTAGGGCTGAAAGCACATTTCAATATGCTCAAGTTAAAGAAGTCAAAATCTTCTTGAAACTGTTTTAACTGGGTGTCAGTGCTTCCCAAAGTGATGGATGTTACTGTTGTATGAGCATGTGGAAGGGATTTTGATTTCTACTTCTTCACAGTAACGATGAGAGGCACTGGAACATGGTTAATCACTACAGACTCTTAATGGCCATAGGCAGAATCTCAGAAACATGACCAAAGGAACATTAAAAAATGGAAATAGTGAAAGCTAACAGTTAAACAGCAACCACAAAAATCTAAATTTCTCATTCGTTTTTCAGAAGCAAACACTGCAAAAATCAACTATATTCCTTATGCATATGAAAAGCAGCAGCATAGCCAGTTACAGCTTATCATCAGTACTGGATGTTCTTATACGCTTCTAATCTGTCTTTGTTTTATTTGACAGCACAGTTCAGGAAATCTGTATAATGGAGGAGCTGGACAGCTATTTCTGATTCCCACTTTCCCACCGTGCCATTTACCTTGCAACCTTCGCAAGTGATGCAGCGATAATGATATCCAGTAGCTTTGTCCCCACATACTACACATAGCTCATCCTTGTCTAAGTAACTGGGTATATACCCTGTAAAGAAAAAGAGCATGTGGCATGTAAATTCAATATGAAATGATACATTTGGTATAAAAGTATTATATTTAAATCCACTATAGATCTTGTCTACCAGCCCCATATTTCTGAACTCACTGAATTTCCTAAATAAAAAGATCACACTGTTACAGACTTATTTAACCATAGTCTACTTTTCAGACTATTTCAGCATCTATTGGCCAAGAGGGAGAAGTTGGAACGTGACTTCTCTCTCCTGAGTGATAAACTATATCAGAAAAATAAATCTATTTATTTTTACCCCAAAAGCTTTGACGTGAAAAAATGAAACAAGACATACAATATATATCTCTTTTCTGTTTCACAAAACCCCTGATATACTTGGACACTGAAGATGAGGTCCCAGGTTGCAGGGTGCCTCACGAGACTTGGTAGTAAGAAATATTTACTGAGAGATCCTTTGTTTCAAAACAGCTCCACAGGTGTGGTTAGAGATGTACCAGCAACAGACATCCCAAGGTGTATTGATCATACCTGACCTGGGTGTGCTCTGCAGCAATATTTAATATAGCCTGAATTTAGGGCAAAATACATGGGCATTCAAATACGTGAGTGTGAGTACGTGCGTGCGTTAGAATGACATTTTTCTCTTCTGAAGTGGTCTACCAGACACCCAACAAGTTAAATGAAATATTACTGCTATGAAAAACATCGGAAATGCTTAGTTCTTTTCCCACAATGATAGTTGTTTTGATAACATAAACATACTTTCCATTTGAGCAAAAACCCAAAACCATTCTGATGGTAACCAAAAGGCAATTCTAAACTAAAGAGAACTTTTAAACAGAGGAAAAATACAAACTTTCAAAATGAGTGTTCCTGTGACTCATAATTAATGAGGTTATGGTACATAACTCTTCCTTCTGAAAAATCTCTCTGTAAATACGCAACACAGAGATCTCAGATTCACTTTGAGGGGAGAGAGGAAAGTGCAGCTATTTGCGTAACCATGTAAGATTACCGAAGAGTAGTAAATATTTCACCGAATCCCAGAATGGCTGAGGTTGTAAAGCATCTCTGGAGGTCGTCTGGTCCAACACCCCTGCTCGAGCAGAGTCACATAAAGCCAACTGGCCAGGACCATGTCCAGACGTTTTTTGAGAATCTCAAGGGATGGAGACTCCACAACCCTTCTGGGCAACCTGTGCAAGTGCTTGGTCACCTCATAGTGAAGATTATTTTATTGTCTTCAGGAAGAATTCCCTGTATTTCTATTTGTGTTCATTGCCTCTTGCCCTGTCACTGGGCACCACTCAGAAGAGTCTGGCTCCGTCTTCTACTTGATGGGGGATCAGGTGTTTATACACATTGGTAAGACTCCACACACATACTTGAGCCTTCTCTGCTCCAGGCTGAGCATTCCCAGCTCTCCAGGTCTCTCCTCATAGAACAGATGCTACAGTCCCCTCATCATCTTTGTGGCCCTTTTCTGGGCTCTCTCCAGTATGTCCACGTCTCTCTGGGGAGCCCAGAACTGGACCCAACACTACAGCTGTTTCACCAGAGCTGAGTGGAGGGGAAGTATCACCTCCCTCAACCTGCTGGTGATGATCTTCCTAACGCAGCCCAGGATGCCATTGATCTTCCTTGCCTCAAGGACACACTGCTGGCTCATGTTCAACTTGCTGACCACCAGGAACCCCCAAGAACTTCAATGAGAAGTGCTTTCCACCTAGTTGGGACCCAACCTGTACTGCTGCATTTATTACTCCTGCCCCTGAGCAGGATTTGGCATGCCTCCCATCCCATTTCTCCAGCCTGCCTAGGTCACTCTGAATAGCAGCACACACACCCCGGCGTACCAGCCACTCCTCCCAGTTTTGCATCATCCACCAACTGGTTGAGTGCAGTTTATGAGTGCAGTGAGGGACAGTCCTTTCAATGTGGCTACCTATAACATTACCCCTTGCCACTGGCTTGCTGAACCCATCTGTAGCACGACACGTTAAGACTAGACTCCAAGCTTGCGGTCCTTATGCAGCCCTCATACCAGTATGGCTTGGTACGCCTTGGGGACTTGGCACACCACAGTCACATGGGGAGCAACCAGACTTAGGGCAGCAGAAGGCTGTTGGAGGATGCTGCAAGAGTGGTGGCCATCATCTTCCTGTGACTAACGTACCAGAGGGCCACTTCAGTAACAGACAGCTTCAATGAAACTGCCTTCCCAAGGCTACACTTGCCAGAGGCTCTCCAGAAAGAAAAGCCCAAATCATAGAGAAAACACTTGAAATTAACTAAGCTTAAAATACTTGAACTTTCTAGGGGCTCATGAGTGGATTAGGAGAAAGTAAAGAAGCAAGAAGGCAGGAAGTATTTGTACAGTCTACTTCATATGTCTCATTTGATCATAATTATGAGAACCTCAAATTACAGAGGAACATATATCCCTCTTCTATAAAGCTGGTAAGCAGGAGCACTCTGAAACCATGCCTGAGTACCTGTGCCTCAGGTTTGCCAATACCCTTACTGGCATCTGAAAGGGGAGTGGGGGAATGAGCTGAGATCTTCCCGATGTATCCTACCAGTCTAGAATATGGCAAAAGATCAGATTTAGATTCAAGTTACATTCCTCCATGATGAACAAGTTGTGCTTGGATAAAGACTGGTGGACACATGGAGCTGATTCTGTGACCTTGAGGGAAGAGAGACAGCAGGGTTTCGACTCTAATTTACATCACTGACTTCTAATGGACATTATGCCTGGGGGGATTAGCAGAGGCTATTATCTCCATCCTGCCCCCCTTTTGCTCACACCTGCCTCTGCACATGCAACACATACACAACATGGAGCCAGTAGAGGAGGCAGCAAAGGGACACATAATCTTCCACTAAATTTCTCGTAAAGATTAATGGCTTCTTGTTATTGCTGGTTACTGCTATTCATGACACACAGATTTAGTATAGCATAGACTATATCCTCTAAAATTCAGTGTCCCTGGTTTGCTTCCTCAAGAATTACTTCTGAATTAAATGCCTTGATGTTTCATTAAGTATATAATCTGGTTAGCACTGCTCATGTAATGGCAGCAGGAGACCACTTGTCTAAACGGCTTCCTTAAATATATACAGTAGCTTGAGCATGAGACCACTGCTGTCCATCTCCTTGGAGTTTCATTACTTTATCCAACCCAGGAAACAGTTTCCAGTCTGGCAGAAAAGACAAATCTCCTGCAGGCACTCTAGTCAGAAATTTGAAACTGCATCCTTACATGCAACCACATTCCCAATTTTGCTGCATCGGAAGTGTTAAGTGCCAGCTATTTAAGCTACTTAAACGTTAAACATTATGTTCATCGCTTTTGCAGCATGGTGCCCACGTCACAAGGTAAGCACACTCTTTGAACTCTTCTACTGATTCAACAGGAAACACAGACAGAAAAATCTTATCCCAAGAAATCATTGGTAATAAAAGTGTGCAACAAACATTTTTTCTTTTTGTTACAAATCTGAGAGTGTTATCCACGCTTTTGTATATTTTTACCCCTCCTTCCAACAGCTGAAACTGCTAGAAAGTAGGAAAATTGGACCTTAAGCAGGATTTTAAAAAGATGTAATTCAGACAAACAGATGCGCCAAGAGGAATAAGGGACTTTACATTCAGTTCTTACAAACCATACTGTCCACTGTAAATAATTTCTAGTAGATGGAAATATCCAGTCTGACCTCTGTATAAATTCAGTGCAATTTCATTTGTAAGACGTGCAGATAAGCAGCCTCAGTGCATTTTTGCTGCTACTTAAGAATTAGACACAGTATCAGCAGATGGAAATTCAAAAGCCTTTCTAAACTTGGTACCAGCATGGAAGCTATGAATAGCGCGATGGAGATTCTTGGGGAAGCCATGAATGGCAACAGAGTTGTCTGTTGGATAGCCTGAGGAAGAAGCTGAGCAACAGACTTCTCTTACTCCTTGCAGCGCTTGGGGGGAAAAAAGAGGAGGGGCAGACTTAATAGGGACCTCTCTCTCACATCAGCAGTACTTTGGCATCTTGTCCGTTTAATAACTCTGATCCAAAAATAAAACCTCCTATGTGGACAAAGCAGATGCTGTCTGGACAGATTAACCCAGGTACTTGCTTATGAATGTCTGATGACAAATCTCACGGGAACATCAGGTGGATTCCTATTTCTGGTGTTCACATTTCATCCTTTATTTCTTAGTCAAAACCTACCAAATGCATAGTGAAGAGGAACCGTTCAAAAGCAACACCAACCTCACCGGACTGTACAACAATAACCAATATTGTTCCTTGGCCTTTCAAGCCTCTGTCTGCTGTATTCTAGCAACCTCCCGGACTATCGTTCGGTGCATCCTGTATGATCCTCAAAGGTAACTATCAAGTATGACTTAACATCGTTCATCCCAATGCCCGCCTTGGAACTTTGCTTTCAGTGGAGAACACCAATGAATGACCTTGACCTTCCATGTCTTGGGTTTCCCCTGCAGCCTAAAGTAACTCCTTTGCTCCCCAGACTCCCACCTGCCAGTCCACCTAATCTTACTGTCTTGGCAAGGTTAAGTACCCAGCAGGACCAGTTGCCCCTACCTAGAAGAATATGTTGTACAATCCATTATAACCATCTTGATGGTGATTTACAGTATCTTTTACATTGTAACTGTAGCTTTGTAGAGGTATGGCAAGAAACAATTCCCTTCGATAGGAAAATGCGCAATGAGTTTGCCCAGCAGTTTTAAGGACAGAACCAGATCTGCTAATCTATGCAGTCATCTAAGGTACTCTCTTTCATTAATACTGTATGCCTACACTCTCAAATTACCATTTGCAGGAATGATACCTTAAAGCAGCATATGCGACTCTGCACTATTTAACAGATTGGAGAGACACAAATGAGACACTTGGTGGCTATTCTTGCCCCCCACAACGAGGCAAAGAAAAACTGTTTAAATGAAAACAACCCATGAAAAATGATACTGTTTTTTTTCCCTCTGTACCTGGCACACATTAAAAAAAATGTTTTGGGAAAAGTAAAGCACTGATTTCAGTTCTGTTAAAGTATGGTAGCACAGTCTTTGCATGTCCAGGTCTCTCTCTGTACAATGTAATATTGGCTTAGGGATTAAACCACACCTTAAAAAAAATTCTAGGACCCAAAACATATTTGACTACCAAACAGGGGTATGAGTGCCATTGACACAAACAAATTATGTCTGTATACCAGATGCTCCTTATTAGCTTGTGCCTGATCCGCCATAGGCTTACACCTTGCAAGCAGAAAAAGTAATTTTTTTGCTATTGCACAGGGACACTTGTGTTTTAAGACCACCATCCAGTATTTTGATTTTCACTGCACACTGGCAGAGTCGTGTATTAAGTATATTCCCTGAAATCTATTTTTCCCCCATCTGGTATAGTTTGCATGACTAGAGAGCACTCACTGAAACGAGGAGTTTAGGACTTATCAGTAAGGTCTTATTCAATTACTAGACATTGCAGTATGAAAATGGAAAAGATGAAATTAATTACTACCTTGAGAATCCCTAACTGTATTAGAAATGAAAAGAAAATTCATACTGCTGTTCTACCAATTCCATAGTCACATTGTAACCCTTTAAAATCATAAAAAATTACAAGAGCCATCCAGATATCATCCTGGATACACTTGTGTAGAAAAAGCTTAAACAGAGTGTTCATCAGAGAAAGCATACAGCTGAGTGAGAAAAAGCATACTGCATTCTGTTCTGCACTGTTATCAATACTGACCTGAAAGGCTGGGCTGATACACTGATCCTTGTTTCCCGCTTTCTTTAAATTACTCCCACTGAGAAAAATTGCTTGTTTCTCCATTGAGCTTAGCAGCACTGAGAATGCTGCTTAAAGAGAGTCACATGTTTTTAGCTGCCTTGCTTGTCCCCAATTTTGACCTTTGTCTACATTCTTTGATTTATGGAATTGCTAAAATCGGCAAGAGATTTTGCAAAGATAGAACATATGGAACTTTTTTATAGTGTCTTTTCCTTCAGTGACTTTACTATGTATTAACTCTGTTCTTTGGGCTGAGTCAGAAACCTTATCAACATCAGTGCATTTTGCACAGACACGCTGAACATATTTTAGCCCAAACTGTGTTATCACTTAAACTGCTGTGATCAATACCGTACTTGCATCCATTACCAATTACAGGTACGAAATGCACTACTGTAAGAAGCAGACCATGCAGGGTTCATTCCTCCCCCCAAGTTATTTAAATGTTTTCAGAGATCATAGGTTAGCATTGCAAGTAACTCATTTAGAAGTCTAAGACTCGCTGAACATCAGTTTTACCACTGATGCAAAAGCAAAGTATGACTTAGTTCACTTTCCCATCCTTCATTTGGCTGTGGAAAGGCTGCAGTAAAGGAGCTGAAAACACTTTTTCCACTGACATTTTTATTAAAAAAGAAATGTGTCGTTCCAAATGCATAATGATTTGCTGGATAAGATGCAATTTTTCTGATCAGTGCTATCTCCTTACATGGGTGGTCAATAGAAAAATTAATCATTTTTAAGCCCAAAATAATTGTTAACATACTGGGAGCTGCTCTGCTGCAAAGGTCAAGACGACAAATGATCAGTGTTTTTTTACATTGATTATATGCACAAATACTGCCTGCCCTTACGAGAAGACATTTTCACATAATCTCCATGTTGCATTTTCTTAGCTATTCAGAAAGTACCCTAACATTTTCACACCGCTGAGAACTCAGTTTGGACTAATTCAGTCACATACTCCAGCACTCCCACAGTTCGTATTCTCAGCTGCACGTAAATTGCCAGAGAGAATACAAAGGGAAAGAATAATGACAATTACAGTAACAAAAATATTAACTTCTAAAGCCCCATTCTCCCACCATACCAAGAGCCCTTAAGAAGATGGCATTAACCTCACCTTGTACCTGGAAAACCAGGCGAGATGCAGGGCTGAGGAGCCGGCACTGCTACAGCCCGACTCAGGAATTCCCACCTGCAAACCCTTGGTTTACTTCTGGTCTGCTCTCACAGAGCCTGGAGTTAAAGCCTAACCTGACAGACACCTGCGGGCATCTTTTATTAACTTTGTCCTGGAAATAACTGCATAAAGGGAAGCGAAAGCCAACTCTCATCCCAGCTTTGACTTTGCAGACCTATTTCCCACGTGGTCCAAATGGCCAAATCACTTGCACACACCAAACGTGGGGACACTGAGGTTTCTGGACTCTGGACATATTTCTGTTGTGCTTTCCTGACTGCACTATTCTACCCTGTCACTGGGTATTCCTCCTCACTGTATGGGCAGCATGAGGAGATTACTTTTGCTTCTCTGCTCAGCCTCTGGGCAATGGTAGGGTGGCATAACCTCCCTGGAGCATCACCTGTCCAGCGTGCAGCGCTGCAAGCTCACCATGGTGGGTTAAACTGTAAGAGGGGAAAAATATTCCAGTTTAACCTCTCTGGGACAGAACTGGGAATAGCATCATGTTCTCATAATGATGAGCCCTGTTTTGCTCATCAGATTTCACAGCCTCATGTGGAAAACAAAGTGTATCTGGTTGCCTGTCTCCTATGGTAGGATCAGGTCCAAAAGGGCTTCCTTAATAAACCAGTAAGCTCTGGCATGAATATTGTGCTGCTACAGCATGAAAGGCAATGGAGCAACAAGCAGATCCAAAGCTAAAACCGTATCTCTGCCTCTGGATTTTCTGGTACACAATTTTTTCCTTTAAAATTGAAGTCTTTCATCAGAATTTGTGACCGATAGTCAGGAAATAATGGTTTATAATGTACTGTAATAACTGCAACAGCTTAAGTGCTCTCATATTTTAAAACAACTGGCTACACTTTCTAAATACTTTTTTTTTTTCCTTTGGTGACACATTGTTGAGATCTTTGGTTCTTGTTTTTTAAAGTTATTTTATGAATTCTTTAAAAGTGACCTAAAGATAGAAAAGTAATTAAACTCCCCTTCACAAATTAATTTTTCTTCAGCATATAAAATATTGATTTTTGTTCTTCCCAGAAGGAAAATAAAACTTTAACCATTTAATAACTAGCAAAAGTTTTGATAGGAAAAGACTCCATGTGCCATTGTAAAGTACAATCTTATTTGAACAGCATATTATTGAGATTACTACAAATTTCAGGGGACTAACAGAAATACCAACTGCAACAATCAAGACTGCTCATGAACACCTGCTTAGGGACTTAATTTTGCTTTAATGGGCTATTACCGAGGCGTCTCTAACAAACTCCCTCATCACCCCCCAAATCAATTCTGGATCAATATAGACACACATGCCCTATGCAGAGCCTTCTGTTCTTAGGACAGGATTAAACGATTCGTTAGTTTCATGATAGCTTGGTTAAAAGATGAAAATTAAAAAAAAAAAAAGAAAAAGAAAGAGCAGAGGCACATGTCCCACACAGTTTAGATCTCTTCTGCTTAACAAACTCAGAATTTGCAAAGGATTGCCAGAAGGGAGGCAACTTTTTATTGATTATCACAGTAATAAGGCTCTAAAGAATCCCAGAGCACGTTGCTCAGTCTCCGTGAATGATCAATTAAAAGCCTGCTTGAGAGCCGGCTTCCACAAAATTCACTGTCATTTCTTAGTGAAACTGAGGTAGAAAACAAGGTCAGTCAAGCATTTTTTACAAAACCTCTTCATTCTTCCAACCAAACAAATACAAAAACTTTGAACAGAGCATATGTCAGGTGCCTGAGTACTGAAATAACTTAATTAAAACTCTGATCTAGGTGTATCAATTATTATTTATAAACTTTAACATTATGAAAAACTTACTCCTTTACTGACTTTGCAATAGCAACTCTTTATTTTCTCTAAGATAATCCTGAGTACTATTTTTCTTTAACTAAAAATAAGACATGGGAAAAGTCTAGAAAGTGTTATAGATTCATTAGTTAAAACCCAATAGCAGATTAATAGCCTTAAAAAGCATTAAAATGTTGCACAATACAAAACCATGCATTATTCACAACTATATTTAGTCTACAATTTGACCATGTTCTTACAGCTTCCTAGAACAACATTTAAAAAATATTTCCTTTTTTATGAATACAATGCTGTTCAAAGTATAAAATTGAGACATTGTCTACCGAACATGTAGATTTATCACACCAAGCGCTCATGAACACTGCCAGCACAAAAGAAAATGTTTGTTTTCCATGTAGTTAATAAGATTAAAAAGTCTACTTTATACAACAAAGCCACTTCAAAAGTAGTAAATGCCGTTTTCTCTATCTACCTAGTTACATCAGATTCATCTGAGTTTTGGATAACTGCACACAGAAAATCTGGTCTCAATAGAAAAAGGACATTATGCTGGTACACCAGACTGTATTTTTATTCTTTAATAATGTGATTTTAAAGAAACACAGAGAATGTATACTCTGTATCAGCTTGCTTGTCTGAGTACAGAACAAATAACACTGAAAACATTTCCAAGTGTTTGTTGGTATTTTGGGCTCTTTTTGAATCTGCTTTGCTTACTTGAAAGCAAAAGAATAAATCCTAAAAACAGGCAACGCTTTAACCTTGAGGGAGCAGATATTGCACTGATTTTATCTCAAACAGATCGATTAGATTTAACTTTTTGCATACAGAAGAGTCCTTCTTGCATAGATATATTCTTGAATTTTCAGCCTTTTTTTTGCTTTGCATAATCAGAAACTACATTGTTTTCACTTAAAAGACAGTAACTCTATTAAACATAGTAATTTTCCCATACATATTTACAGTTCTATTTTCAAAATATTTTGCCTGAGTTCCTGAGTAAACAGAGTTCACATTTATTGATAACAAGGACTCAACACACATTATTTGTATGTAACCAGAAACAGAGGTTTAAGATGCAGAATATATAATGACGGCATTTCAGAAGAGAAACTTTCTTATCTAGCTCACTGTGAATAGCAAATGATTTAATAGCCCCAGAAAGCAGAAAACAAGCAATATATTTGCAAATGTCTTTTATAGATTAAGAAAAAGTGCTTGGAAATCCTTATCGCTCACAGAAAACCTTACAATCACCTAGCAACCTATGTTACTGCTGCTTTCAATTTTGAACAGGCAGCCTTCACATTCAAAGATGTATCTGAGCCAACTGATGCAACTGTAAGTTTAAAGCAAAACAAAAACAAAAGCAGAGATTAATTTTTTTTTTTTTTTGTTATTCAAATAAATTGCCCCTACCTTTCTTCTGAGAGTACGATGGCGACTGCACTTGAGAAAAAGTAGGTTTTTCTTCTGTGAAATATTCAGGTTGGTTGTACTGATTCAGGGCCATGTCCATGTCAGAGTACTCGCTTTTAAACACGTTTCCAGGGTAACTACAGGTATAAGGCTGATTCACCGCCCAGGCCTGTTCCATATATATGTTGTTACTGTGCAGGACCTGAGCATCACAACTGCTGTAACCCTGATTATCTTCAATATATGTGCAATAATCAGTGGACTGCATGTAGCAATTGCTACCAGCAGCTGGGTGCACTTCATATATTTCTTGCATACAGTAGTTCATTTTGTTACCCTATCTCAGCTTCTACTTTACGTACACACACACATGCATACACACGCAGGCATGCATACACATGGAACGGGAGAGGAGCAATGAATATACACCAACAAAGTCGACTGCAAAACAGCCCGTTTTACTTTGGAGCAGCACCTGATGTGCTAAAATCCTATTTATATTGGGACGGCTTGTGAACTCCCCTGCCAGTCAAACATATTGGGAAGCAGATTTATGACAGTCAAAGGTCTTAATCTGTGACTGTAAGTTAATTCCAAGGGAAGATGGCAGGCAGGTAGCAATGACTACCAGACAAAGAAGCGACATCCCGACAACCCTCCTGTTCCCCTGTTTGTGTGGAATAATCATTTTATAAACCATTTCCAGCCTTTTCCAATATGATTAGAAAATGATTACTAAGGCGAGGACACAGTTATGTCACTGTAGTTGTCAACTTAAGTGTGAAGCATTATAAAGACTGCTTAAGAACTCCCAGAGGGGATACACTGAAAATCCTAAAATCAATAATCCTGTTTTTCAGCATTAAACCTAGAAAATCCAATAGCGCTGTGCTGATGACCCAAACAGTAGTCTAGTTTTACAAAATTTAGCAACTTAATCTGTCATCAGCTTTATTGATTTTGTTTTACAGAATTACATGCATGAATCAACCCAGCCTTCCACACATACACAATCTTCCCCACTGCCTGGTAATGCATTTACAGGAAAACAGCTTTTCTAAACTTCAGTGATTTGGGGAGGTAATTTCTATTGAGTTCAACAGGTGGGAAACTTCAAAATAATATAATCAGCAAAAACCCCACTGCTTAAAGATTATCAATAAGCTAATTGCCTTGCTATTACATTTTGCTATCTTTTATGTTTCAGTAACGAAGTGCTTGTAGAAGTGTATCTTTGTCTACAACAGACTGAATAGAGTAAGGAGGGTTTTTTTGCTCATTTTGGCTCACCTATGAGCTATGAACGTATCAATGCCACTACAACAAAAAGTACAGGACCTTAAAATTTCTTAACGCACCCCAATTTTCAATATAGTTAACATACCTTGTTTAATCTGCCGTTCTTTTTGATCGAGAAGACATTATTTTATTTTTAACTTACATTAGCTGCTACTTTTTTTTTTACTTGGCTTTTAAAAGATGTTTTTTCTTTACAGCACAGCTAAAATATGGTAAAACTTGTAAAGCCAGTAACAAGATGGCATCCCCTCTTTAATGTCTGTTCTTATTTTTAGGAAGCAGAATTATTACTGATCTGATAATGAGGTCTTAAGTTTTCTTTTTTTTTTTATTTCACTCACTGTATTTACATGATCGCCAAAATTACAGTAAAGTTGGACCTTTTTCTTCTAGGATCTTAAGTATACATCTAACAACCCTGACAAACACACACCAAACGGTCCTCAAAAATTCAGTGACGTAAGTAAGAACTGGGCATGACATGCACATATTTCTCCCTATCCAATATTGTTTATTGTTTCAATCTAATGCAAAGATCTGCTGGAGAAATGTTCTCCCTTCCAACATACAAGCGTAACTAACGTATCTAACCAAGAAACACTGTCAATTAGCACCTGATGTGCAGGCTAACAGAATTCAGGAAAAGTGCTTCTGAGGACCAGAGAAGTTAAAATTCATCCTTGGATATTTTTTTTTTCCTCCTCTAACTATAAAAGAAGCATGTTTAACACACATTTCTTATTAACTTGCTCAGAAAATAATAATACATTTGGTAAGTCAAAATGAACTCTATCAAGATCAATTCTACTGAAGTCAATGAAGTTGCTTCCAAAATTACCTTACGCTGCTAAAATTCTGATAAACTTACATCTTACTTCGTTAAAAGCACTAATACTTACTGAAATCCCAGAAGTGAAACACAAATAAACCCTCATTCTCCATGCTGTTTTTACCAAAAATCTAACTCAACAAATAGCTTTGTGAAATACATAAAAAAGCACACCATAAAAGTTAATTTTCATTTTAGCTCAGGCCCATGATCTAGATTTTAGAAACAGTAGTTTTGTCTGTGATAAAAAGCTTGTCTTAGGCAAGATCTGATTTTTCAAGAATGGATGTTCAGCACTTCACAAACACATGCCCGTGTTTCCTAAGAAATTCTGCAATCATTGTTTACACAGAAACCCCCAAACTATACCTGATTTATGTGATCGGTTGGTAATACTGTAGTACATACAAATGTAACACATACAACCTGCCAAGCTTACTTTTCGGCACTCCCCAGAAAGAAAACATTCCACAAGTGCAATATATGGATTGTTCATTTACCAGAAAACGATCCTGTACAGTGAACAGGATTTTATGTGAGAGCTTGCACAGAGATGAGGTTGGCTTTTTACAGATTAGCAGAGCAGAATACCTAGATTCTTTTACATCACACAGAAAAGCTTTGGAGAAATAGGTTTTGAGTTCTTAGTGGGAATTTTTCCCCATGTGGATTTGTTTTGCCAGATGAGTCAAAATTCTTACAAATTTTCTCTTCTCTTGTTCTTTCTCCTCAATTTACTTTAGGTTTGTTACTGAAAAGCTAAACAGAATTGAAACTGTATGTAGACAGAGCTATCCCAGCCAGGATGACACCTGAGGATATAGTATTTCACCACAGCACAGCCTGTGACTTACTCCCTGTTCCAGAATAAATCCCTCAGCAATAGAAAATAAAAAATGTTTATGTCAACAATGCTTAGAAATGTGTCATACATACTACTTTTGTCAGAACTACTGTAATACTGCAAGGAAATTAAATTACGTTAAAAATGAAGAGAAAAAGAAAAATGGATGACAGCCCTTTCTGACCAAAAAAAAAAAAAAAAGAAAAAAAAATAAAGAATGATAAACACTGCCAGGGAATAGAATTTCCTTACCTGTAATGTGCTCGTATTAAAGAGGTTTATAGCACTGCAGATTGTTGTTCCCTTGGAAACAAATCAGTTCAAAAAACAGTGCAAAGATTTAACATCCTTATTAAAACTGAAATATTCCTAAAATATTTTTATATTAAACTCTTAGGGTCAAATCCTGCAGGTCCCTTTCATGTATCACTTTGAATTTAATCATCTGATGGAAGACAGTCAGAAGGGGTCTTTATCAAAAGTCTGAAAGCGGAGTAGAAAGCTGTATGAACAGCTTTTCTTTGTTTTGTATTCTGATTTGAATATAAGAGTTTAAATCATGTCATGTTGAGCTTTCATTGCCTTCAGCAATATAGTATCACACTTGGAATTTTATTAGTTCACATCTGATTATGTGAACACATGGAAACTAATCGCTAGCAGAGTAAAACCTCCAGTACAAGGAAACAGGGCAGTGATAAAACAGAAACTTTAATACTGCAGCAGAAGAGGATCCGAAGTTTGAACCCTCCACAGTCCAAGGTGTCAGTTCACTGTATTAAAAAAGGCAGGAATTACTTGCTGAACATGAGTCTTGAATGTCCCAAAGGTTTTGAAATACTCACCCTGATGTAAACCAGAAGTAAGTGTAGTGCGGTCAGTGATGTTACATGGGGTGGGCAGAAGTCAGGCTGAGAATGCCTGAAAGGAGGTGTCTGCAGGAGAGACAGACTACTTTACGCTAGACCACGCAGCTCTTCACCGAGTCCCATTTTAAAAATTCTGACTAAAACTTTTGATTATGAATAATCAAACACCCCACTAAAGCGCTTCTCTTGTGACTTAATCCAGTTAGAAAAACCACCAAAACGAACCCACAGAAATGTTAAGGCAAGACAGGATTCCTGTGGATGATCCTCCCGACAGCACACCCCAACCAACTGCCACCCCTGACACAAAAAGAAGGGTCGTTCAGCACAATCTACTCGGTTGCGTACCTCTGCTATCAGCATGAATGTGCAGGTGGCGTATTACCTGCAAGAGTCACGTTCTCCTGTTACCAGACCGTGCACCCCTGGTCTAGAGCCCTGGGTACCTCAATGCCGCAGTTAGGGCCCCTGTGCGCCGCTTCTAAAGGATTCGGCAGTGTCAGTGCGTGGGAGGTTTTGCAGAACATTCCAATTAGTCAGGGCAGAGTGCCGCTTCTAAAGGACCAAATGGAAGGATCTTATGTTGGTTGTGTGCACGCTTTGTGGATACAGATGAATAAAACCCCAGTATTTTGGTCAAAAAGTTTTGCACATTTGAACATGTAGTTGCAAGGATTAAACACGCCTTTCTAAACTCTTATCAGTTATGTACCTTGTGTTATCAGCCCCTAGTTTTGTAATACGTATTTTCACATTACAAAATAACCGTAACATTTCCTACTTAGAAGATTTTCTTGTTGCCTGCATTCTCTCAGCCACCTCTGATGAAGGTCATGGGGGAAAAAAACCTAGATCACGGCTCTTCAAGGAAAACACAAATCTGCGCTTTCAGGGCTCACACTAGATAACGTGGAACACATCCCAGACAGTCCCGATCCCCTATCATACAGAAAATGCACTGAAAACTGTAACAGCTTTTGATCAGAAGTACTAACATGTTTTTTGCAACACACAGCATTTGTCAAATACATCTACCTCTGTGCCCACAAGATGAGCTACCACCTCTCTCTAAGGTATATATTTGCACTACCTTATACGTTCACTTTACGTACTTTGATCAGAGGCTCAAAACAGTCCCCCAAAAATATAACTATGCAAACTTACAGATTAAACTAAGAAAACCTCAAAAATCAGACTCCAAAATAATTCCAAGTATTTACAAGAACAGAATGTTAACACTATATAGTATTTACCTTATTTTTAAAACTCTACTTGTGACTAAATCATGAAGTATGTAGTATTACAGAATGCTAGCGCTGTAAAGTTACAACAGCATTTGACAATTCCTGGAGCATGTCTCACTGGAACCAAAGACATTAAAAATTGTAATTTTGTCTACACTATATTTATTATAGCAAGTGATACAGTTGAGAGAAAAAGAGCTAAAGCCTTCTGGCATAAAATAATTTCTTTGGGTTTGCAACAGACGCAGCAAGCTTCCAGCTAGCTGTCCCTGCTTTAAACCTGAAGAAAATCTTACTTGCACAATAGCACACCTCTTTTCTCAACAGGTATTAAGTTAGTTCTTTCTCTAAAACCGCTTCTCTTACAAAACCTGCCGTACCTTGGTTATGACACGCCGCTAAATTTGTATGTGACTCATAAAATGCCAGTGTGATGTGCCTTTTATTGAAACACTTCAGACTCATTAGTCTGTTTGGGTAACAAAGAACGTCACAGTTTATATTTAAATGTTCAGATTCACTATGAATCCAGTTATCCCTGAAAATATTTGACACCTTGAATACATCTGGTTAAAAGAGAATGGATCTTGCTCTTTCACCATCAGGACTCTTCAAGGGTTTGGGCTTGCTTTTTCTTGCACTAGCTCCTTGCACTTTTCATGACACATGTACGTAGCACATGGTGTTGTCAGAAAGCATTTGCTCCTCGAGAGGTTTGCCAACAGCCTGGCTAACAAAATTCTTGAACAGCGTTCAACAACTTTTAAGATGGTCTCTGAGCAAATATTTGCCCAGAGACATTATAGACCTGTGACGCAGACAACCCAATTTGTTAAGTCTCCCCATATATCATAATTGGAAGACCCTGTTAGCAAACATCGGTTAATTACACAGCTTATTTCTTGAGAAAGTAACCACCAATACTTAAAACATTTCTGAGTCATTCCCTACTCCAACTCCTCATGAAAACTTCAAGGTAAAAAGTTCCATTTGTTCAAAAATAAAATCGAGCAGAAAGCTAGCTAATTTAGCTTGACACAACATAATTAACAGACTCTTGGCTGGGACTGTCTGGGTTTGGCAGCCTCCTGACAGCCCTTAGTAAGACGTTAAAGCGATCAACACCTGACATCTGTTAGCAAAGAGGCATTCTGAGGTAAAGAGCAACTAAATCTAAAGAAATCAGGTACTTAGACCAGTTTAACTTTTTCATGAGGTGATATCCTGCCTGACACTGTAATCTTTCCTCCTGGAGTGACGCAAGACTTAAGTAAAAGAAAACAACTTGTAATCCCTCCCTCCCAATATGCAGTCATTATTTTTTAGGTGAAGAACAACAAAGAACTATTTACCGCAGTTTAAAAAGGAATAAAAATAACTTAAGCACTAAATTTGTGCTAATACCTAAGCTACTGTGATTCTTAAAAGGAATTCCTTCAATGCTGCGCTGATGTGAACAAAAAAACGCTACCTGAAAGAAAATGGTTAATTCTCCTGACTACCGAGGCAAAGAATATTCCTAACATGAAATTCCATTTATGTGAGTTCTGTTATGTGCACTTACTGAGGCTCTGGGGATGGTTTAATAAGAAAGAAGAAAAGGCAAACACCACAGTCACAGGTGAGAGACGAACACCATGGAAGTAGTAAAAGAATGCTTTGTTTGCCTTTGTATTTTTAATGTATCAAGGATATGCTTAATTTAAAATGGCCGGGTTCAGAAAAGATTTTTGATGAGCTTATCAAGATCATAAAGAGAGAGACAAATACATTTTTAGAAGGCTAAAGGAATAGATACTGTTTTGTATTAGGTATCACACAGAAGACCCCAGTAAGTACTCATTACATTGTCATCAGGACTCTTAACAAAGCTATAAAATTGAATTATAAGAAATACTAAAAACTACAATTATCCCCGCTGAAAATAAAAATAATTAAAAATTTAAAAATTGATAACAAGAAAACACCCCCCACATAATAATGCTTTTACCAATGGCCAAACCCCTGACCGTAAACAAAGATATAACAACCTGGTGGGTTTGGTTTGGGTTTTTTTTGTTTTTAATGCAGTGCTTTCTGTGCTCTGCATAATAATGCCAGTTACCTTTAAATTTTTTTTCTTCTTTTTGGTATTCCTGGGCACTTGACATAACTTGAAAGTTTGCTTTTGTATGGCCTGGCTGTAGAATTGTGCTAGTCCAAGTTGAAGCATGTAGACATTGCGAAAGCTGCTGTCCATTCCTCTGGATATCATAATTTTTGGAGTGCCTTTTCCTACACAAATGGTTTTCCGCTATGCCCACTACGTTCCATTTCTGACTTCTGTCAGGAAGGTGAATCAGTCTGTCCCATGAAAGGAGGCCACGTCCTGGATGTTTGGCAAATACTGCAGAGCTACAAACTGTTGGCATTGCCAAAATCTTGCTCAGGTGTGGAGTTTTGGAAAGCAAGTGGTTCCCCGGCTCTCCTGACGCCGTGGCATTCCCGTGCATATCCACTTGACCGCACTGATACGATGCAGAGCCTTTCAGCCATGCCCATTCAGCCACCATAGTTCCACTTCGGTACAAGTAAATATAAAATTTTCCTGTCTGTGAAGCCTGAACAATTAGGCAGATCTACGTGGACAGGCTAACACTAGATGTAACTTTCACAACATCACAACTACAACATGGGCCTCAGGGCAAGTTACCACCAATTTATTGCCTTGCTCATATGATCATTTGAGGTCTTGTAGGTCGAGGCTGGTCGTGAACAATTTTCAGATACTTAAAACACAAAACATCAAGGATTCAGCCTTGTTTGACTTTGCTCTTATCGTACGCTGACCTGAGGGACACTCTGTTACCTAAGTGTGACATTCTTATGTGGGCATGCTTAGCAGTTCCGTCTTTGCTACCTACTGCCTTCCTCTACTTGTGGTCACTGTAGAGAATTGGAAACACTGATTTTATCACAGGAGTATGGACATTTGGGTCCAGTGTAGATAATGAACAGTACTAAAGTGGCATGATTTGATCTGATTAGTCATAATGATTAAGCAAATTTATTTATTCTTTGATATAGAAGAAACTGAGATACCATTAGTTAATAAATCTGTAAAACTAAATACAGCCTGTTTTCTATTTTTGGGTAGCAAAATGAAATGCTGTAGAAATGACACATTAGAGATCATAGGTATTCCACATTCAAAGAAATTATTTTATTTTATATCATATGTATCAAAATTCAAACACAAAATAGCTTTTTAACTTGCAAATAGAAAATAGCAAAATCCAGATATTTGCTGACTGATATCCACTGTGGGTTTAATCATGGTAAGGTATGGTTCTGCTGTTTTAATGGACCTAAGAGTTAATTTTACATACATTTCACTAACTAAACTAATTCATATACATATTAGTAAATACATGCACACTAGGTCAGTAATTTCCTGATAAACAAAACCCATAAAAAATAACTTTGGATTTCAGTTACCAGAGCTGAATACATACTATTGCTGTTTCTGAAAGTTTTGTCTTAAGACTTCTTCTAAGTGGAATGTTGCTAATATAGGACATATTCAGAAGACCTAATTATGGTTAATATTAAATACTGTTACCTTGTGTTAATCCCTGGTAGTTTATATAGCTTTCCTCAATATCTTACTTAATTTTAAATGTAAATGCATAACTTTTTTTCTGCTGGGAGTAAGCTCACCTGATATTTGAAGTTAAAAGTCCATTCCTCCTACTCACTGTATCTCAGTTGAGCATCAATAACATGAATTTGTATGAGAAATTATCTGGCATCACAGACTTCAATGCATAGGGCAGGTAAGTTAACTACAGAATTTGCACTTACCGACTTACTTCTGGCTTTATAGACCTGCTCTTAGTTCAGATTTGATTTTCTTAGTAAAACTAAAAGGTAACTAAATGCAGGTAATATGGAAAGAGAATATCACTTGTAGGAGGATAATCAGATTTAAAATAGAGTAGTGAAAGTAACCCAGAAAATACTAGGCAATTTAAAAAATCGAAAGAACAGAATATAAAACTTTTTTTCATAATTTGAACACTGCCATATCTTATAGACTTCATAATAAATTTAAACTCAGATGGAGAGGCTGGATTGTTCTGGTAAGACCCTCTGGGGTCCCTCCGTGGGCTGCGCAGAACTTCCCTGTAAGATCTGAACCAGACTTGGCTGCTTTACTCTTCTTGGCACAGAGAGGAACTGTGCACTACAACTCACCCTTCCACTAGGCTTTGTATAATCTCAGATAATGCACCTTTCAGTATAAGGCTACTCTCCTCTTCCTTGTCTTCCTTCACATTCTAGTTATCGCCCTGCATGGATAATATTGCATCTTTAGATAAACCTGGGAGTTGGGCATGTGCAATGTATATATATAACAAATACAGGCACTCCTATAATTCATTCATAAATAGATACTGCTCTGTCAATTTCTTGAGCAGACCACTGATGCCACACAATTCTCGACCCTGTTTAAAGAAGTCAGTTATATCCTCAGTTACTCAGGTCTTGTTATTAGTCCTGGAAATGAGATCAATGATTCATAATCCAGGCTGTTCAATCTTGTTAGGCAAAAACTTCTATTTTCTTCTCAAATTTATCTTTGATATTAAAGGTCATCTTTGCTGTCTTTTAGCCTATGAGGATTTGCTTTACCTTCGATTTTAATTAAAAAACATAGACTCACTGCAATGGTAAAACTTTTGCTCCCCAAGGATTCAGAAAGCATGTCACACAAGGCTTACAGATTTTTAACTTTAGCAAGGAACTCTAAAACCCTCTTTAACTTTAAAAAATAAAACACATTCTCCAATTTCTGTGTTTTCAAAGCAGAAACCAATTCTGTTATAGCTTCCATCATTTGGAATTTGCCCAGGCAAGAGTCTGCAAACACTAACCCAACCTCAAGCAGCCTTATCCTCTTTTCCTTTCAGTTCCCTCTGAAATCTGTCTCACTATTTTGACTCTTACGATAGCCATTATTTATTTAATTTTACAAGCTTCCACTTTATTTCACAAATTCCCTTTAGTCATCAGGGACATCCAACATTCAAATTTTGCTGAAGGAAGATTTGTCTCCTTTTCTTATACTTCCTATACTGTGATGCAGCAGATAATGTATGTCCTAAATTACCATTCAGCTTATTAAACCATTAAATTACAGTTTCACTACAGGAATACATTATTTATTCTACTCCTTTTGTTTTAACATATCTTGCCTGAATTTCTCAAAAACTTGCCACCACCCCCAACAGAGAATGCAGTTTAAATCTCCTGCATCTGCTCTTGGTTTTGTCAACCCCAAACTCTTGATAAAGGATGATAATGTAGTTTTGTCTGAGCTCCCTAAATGTAAGAGAAGCATGTCTCTCTCTCCCTGCAGCTACTGTTAAAATGGCTATAATCAAGGCAGAAAGCAGTGCAGCCTGCTGGGATGAATCACGACTGAAACCACAGGCCCTATTTTCAGGGTAAAGAGGGACTAATAAGAAGGGCCTAGAGCTCTTGTTGTCAATGTAAGTAAAGGAATCATCAAATAATCTGAGAGATATAAAAGCAGCACTTTGTAGCAATAACTGGCATCTGAGCAGTCAACAGTTCAAAAGACTTTCTCAAGTTCCCATCAGACTGACTTTACAGGTAAGTCTGTTTTATGGGAGCAGAAAATTTTAGGAGATGAAGTGCTCGTTGAGCTAAACTAAAAGGACAGGTGAGGAGCATCTCTCAGAAATTGTTTATTGCAGGCCAAGACTCCTAATGGATGACTTAAAGGTTGGCCTGTTCTCAGATATTTAGTGTTATCTGAATGTCACTATATAAAAGACTATAAAAAAATGGAACAATTAACTTGTTTTCATCTCTGTTATACGTGCTTTTTCTTACCTCTCTACTAGTATCTGCCAACAGTGGTAAAGGAAGAGATACAAAAAGCCTCTCCCTTCTTTAGTCCTTCTCAAGAGAAGGGAGCCATTAACTTGTTACTTCCAGAAATATGGAGGTGGCAGCCAGCCAGCCAGGAGGACAGCATTCTTGCTGGAATGAGCTGTGCACCTATCCTGAACTTTTGATAAAAACTCACAGTGCCCAGCACAGGACCAAAAAGCACACCGAAAAGTGTGCCTGTTCCCTGTGCCCACCACAACAACCCTAGAGGCAGCGCATTACATCCTCCCTGCTGTGCCCTGACAGCTACACCTGTTTTTCCCAGCTCAGGATCTTCCCTGTTACACTCAAGGCTGGCATTTGTATTCCCAGTAATACCACTACTGCTCCATACTGCAGTAGCTCCAGCCGACAGCTAGATCCATTGGTGATGAAAGCTGCTGTGTGACCACACAGGCAGTCCCCGCTCCTCAGAGGCTACATTGCTCACACATTTTGGGGAGTTGCAAACCTTTCTTTTTCACCCTCAGCAACAGGCTACCAGTTTTGAGGCAAACGGTAAATCAACAGGTTCTGGGATGCCAGATTATTGCTGTTTTTACAGTTACAAAGATTCTTCCTCTCACAACAAAGAGTTACTTTGCATTCCAAAATTGCTCTCAGTCTGTAAGAATTTCAGCTTGCAGCTAATCAAAATAGTAGCAGTAGGTAAATACATTAGCAGTCTCTGAACTGTCATTAAAGTTACTTGATTGTAAAACAAAAAATTGACAAAAGTGATTCTTAGGTAAAGTTTTGCCTCCTCGAGTTTACTGAAAACAGAGCAGCAAGGGCAACAGCACTTTACTCCTGGTTTGTTGGGTTTTTGTTTTTGGTTGTTTTTTTTTTTTAAGACATTGAAGTATGCAAGCATCTAAGGACATTGAAGTGGGCTGGCTTCAGAGAGATCAACTAAGGCAAATGTAATCAGGATTAAGACTGAGGGGTGCATAGTAGGTTGATCAAGCAGCCTAGTTTTGTGTGGACCCCGTCCAGTATCACTAGATGATTTTTACTTAACGACTTAAAGAAAAAAGCAAGCAAGCTACAATTAAAGGACATCTCCCCAGCAAAATTAAAACTCGATTCATGTTTTGTACAAACATTCTAAAGCACGCAAAGTAACTGTAAGTAAAAGCATGTGAAGTTTTCATGCACGTTTGTGCTGGGAGTAATAAAATTATCTCTGCCAGACAAGGCTAAGGTTTAGTTTATTCTCATTATTGTTGAAGTCTCTTCACAGCATTTTATTTTCTTTCCATTATTTTGCTTCTCCTCTCCCTTCCTCCCCTTTTCTCCTCTTCCTTCCTCCCAAATAACACTGTAGCATTTTCTCCTTATTCTTCCTTATCAAACAGGGAAACATTCACAACTGAGTGTCTCAACCTTTAAACTAGGTATGTGTGATCCTTGAATCAGCAGAAGGGTAGAACACAGCTAATACAGACTAGCCAGATTCTTTCTTATAAATATGCAAACCCTGCCTTCATATAATGTGCTAAATAAAACCTTTGAAAACATGTGATTTCTTTCCTAAATTTTAAAATGTAAAAATGACTGACTATAAGAAAAAACGTTACAATGAGAGAAAGGGACTCTGGAACCAGTGATGTCTTACTGAAACTACTGGCTGGTTTCCAGTATTTCAGAAACGTGTGTATGAGTATGCTTGTGGAAGTAAACAAAGCCAGGACTTTTGCACTGTTACTCACTTCAGCAGTGGCAGTATTATAAAATATTTAAATAGTACATTTTAGAATATGGCTTCCACTATAAATTAGATTTCAATATTTTCAATCTTTCAAAGATTACATCATCATAAAAGAAGAGTGTGCAGATCTTGCAATAAACTTTGTTAAGAGCTTTTAATGTGTAAGAAAAGGTAACATTAAGAAACTTGTAATATACAGTGTAATAGCTTTATCCTTGCTCTTGCTGACAGATACCTTAATGAGGTCTTCAGCATGAACCAGTGTAATCACTTTTTTAAACCACACTGAATTTCTATTAACTATTAAAGTAATACTAGACATATACTTATCTCATCAAGAACCTGGGCTTGACATTATGCTCAAATTACTAAACATAAGAAAAAATTAATCAGAGGAAAAGAATATCCAGAAGAATGTGACAGCTCATCTGTAAGTTAACCAGAGGCAGGTTCTGAGCACAGAGAAGCAAATGGTTCAGGGTTTTGGTATGTACAGAGCTATCTGAAACCCCCTCCTTAAAGGAATGAATAAGAGCTGTGTACTCAAACATGGGATCTTCTGACAGCTACAGATGCAACAAAAATACTGAAAGAAATGAATGACCAAAGCTATATCGGAAAAAGCAGGAAGATGCTGGGATACCCAACGGAACTCGAAAGGTGATGTTAACAAATACAGCCACACAGATGCTAAATACATTTGACCCTCTCATAGCTCTGTACAACATGGGGGAGGGGGTTTTCCTGAGAACAAGCTACACCTGAGCATGGCAGCTCTGTTTAAACCACATGGCTCACCTGGTTACTGTTCTCCAACAGAAGCCATAAACAGATACCCAGGCAACAGTAAGAACAAAGCAAGCACACGAGAGTTCCCACCAATAGCCTCCCAATCGTTAGCTACTTGTCAGCCCAAGGGATTGCCTGAGTCCCTGGAGCCTACCTAAACTGCAGTAATACCCAAGGGATCTCTCGTTGAAGTGAAGCCCAGTCTCCTCTTGCATACACTTCTTGCAGTCACAACACCCTTTGGCAAGGAGTTCCAGTATCTGTCTGTCTCTCATGTGTAGAACCACCTCCCTCTGTTTTTTTTAAACAATATCAATTTGATGCCCAACTGACAGCAATCCACCTGTCCCGGACTCATTTTGCAGACTATTGCTTGTGTGAATATGGGAATGTTAATGGATTTTTACTCTCTCCATATCATGTTAGGTGATTTATGCCTGGGAACCTACTAAAATAGGAGAAGCCAAAACAACATTTCCAGATTATGGATCAAAATACCATAAAACAGACCTTTAGACATGCGTAAATTACAATGAAGCCATTTGGGAAATCACTCAAATCACTTCTACAAATCACTACCACCATTTTGTAAAATCCCAATTCTGAGTACTGCTCTTGCCATGAGATTTCAAATCAACTTCACATGGTCTCTCCTCAAGCCCACATTAGACCTTCCACCCTTCCCCACTGAGGAATGGACAATCTGTTTGGACACTGTTTACTAATAGCAAATCCTGGGGATATGTGCACATAATGGAAGCTTTTTTTTTTTTTTTTTTCTCAAGGTGATGAAACAGTTCAAGCTATTTTAATTCTAGAATTGCTTAAGAGATACCCAGTGTCTTGAAATAACACCTCCTGTCCAAGAACTGAGGTTTGAGCAATGGTCAGGTAAAAAAAGAGGTACTAGAACTATCAGTCTTGACAAATATGTTATTTGTGAAAGACAAAAAACAATACTTGCCCAAATAATGCAGTCAAAGACTTCTTCAGAAAGAAAAACTGAGAAGTGAGGAGAGAATTCTTCAAAACTTGAAATAAGCTGAAGCTTGGTGCAGGTCTAAACAGTTTTCGACATGTGATCACATACATAACAAAGCAGATCTAAAAGCCTGGCCTTCATGTTTGGCAACCTTTAAGCATTTCCTTAAACATCTACCTTCCTTTATGATAAGCACTGCAGCAAATCTGATGCTTTTAAAGAACATCATCAGAAATGCATTTAGGGAATGTAAAAGGTACTTTGTTTATATGGAAATAACTGGAAAATGCCTGATTGGACAGTAACTTTCCTACATTTCATTGGCAGCTTTATATTTGGCACAAAATAATTACAGTCCTCTCTACCTATAGGACTGTATATCAAGGACAGGTACTGTAAGTTCATTGCTCTGACATGCAATCATCAGAAAAACTGAACAGCAGTCTGTGGTCAGGCTTATGAAGGCCATAAAACGGCAAGCTGCAACTCCTGTGGCAAGCACAACAAAGGGAAGTGTTTTATTTTATAAGCTAATGGAGAAGACTTAGAAAAAAGCATAAGGACCTTTTGGTTTTTTTAATTAAATACTTTAAAAAGTGTCTGCCTGTGAAATCAACAAGTATGTTTTATATTGACAGCACTATGTACTCCTAACTGACGGCAGCAGTGAAACACAGTGTTACAGTCCAAGAATGATACTGAAAATTTCAAACACAACAGTCTGCTCCCATCAGAAATAGATTTCAGAAAGAAGATTATCAAAAAGAAGCACCTCTAGTTTAAATACAATTACTTTAGAAAGGGACTAAGTATACTGATGGACTATTAAAAGGAAAAAAACATCAGCACTAACATAATGAAACATACTTAAGAAAATGGCTAGCAGATGTTGCAAAGCTAGAAAAATACATGGTTTTTTTTCTCTGTTCTTTGTGAAATCTAACTAGATCCAAATTTTCTGAAACACATGTGTATCTTAATCTCGAAAACGTAGCAGGTATCCATTGAGTTGTAAATACCAAACTTAAACACCTTTAGAAACACAGACATATAAACATGTTTCTCCTAAAGAAAAACCCCCCTCTTTAGAGTGCCTTTCCCCCCCTCGTGATGGGAAAGAAACCCCCATCACATTACTAAAGAATTGCATAAAAAATTGGAACATTACAAAATGTTATACAGACTACTTGCCTTTTGAAATTTTTGTATTTTTGAAAGCACTTTTAAAAACATTAAAGTTTAAAACAAAAAAGTTAAAATTAAACCAGAATGTCTGTAACCTAGAACTTACCAAGTGTGATATTTTTAACTGCATATTCAAAAATACGCTTCTAAGTAATAAGAGCCATCATGGAGTGATTCATAGCTTCATGCAAAAACATCCCACAATATAAATCTTGTTAACCTTTTGAAAATCCCCAAAAGCTCATTACAAAGCTGCTGAATCCTGGCGTAACAAAACCTTATATTAAAGTATTTACTGTCCTTCTAAAGTGTCCATTACTTAGAAGAAATAATACACTTGAGTCAGTTGGATTTTATCATGGTCTGGCAGACAAGAAGTGGCAGACAGTGGTGTATGTCAAATTAAATTATCCTAGGAAAATCATTATAGAAATTCAGGAGAAATAATTTCTCAACGGATGCTACACAACAAACTATTTTCCAATTGAATTAATGGCAAGTTTACAGGGTAATGAGTGTTACAGTGAAAAAGACTAATGAAGAAAAGGTGGTACCTTTCCTATCCTATTACTTTTCTCAGTTCTTGTAAAGTACATGCAACACCCTTGGAGACACTGGGTTTCAAATGGATTTGTTGCACAAAGAAGGATTAATTTTATTCTCCAAAGGAGTGACCTGTTACAAGAAATGCTGCATATTAAATGCTACTTACTGAAAATATGCATTTATGACATTTAAATTATATTCCCTAATGTAAGCACTTAATTTTATTATAATTCCTACCTTTATCTAACTTTACAGTCATTATCAAATAGAACTGTGTGAATATTGGAGAGTAGAAGCACAAAGTCTGAGTCAATTATGAAACTCCAAGTTAAAGCAGAGTAAAATCCTGCCCTTCCTGAAGTCAGTGAAAGAGCTGCTGCAGAGTTCACTGACACCGTTATTACATTATTTACATTCAGTCTTCATCTGCCACGAAGGTGAAATTAATGAGATTTACTGTACTTGACAAATACTACTTTCTGGTTTTTAGAACCCATTTGTGAATTCCTTCTTCAGTTCTCACTCTGGTAAATGAAGTAAGATAAAGGTCTTTCTCGGGGCTTCTCCTGAATTTTGGGAGAAAATGTACAGAAAGAAGAATTCAGTGATAGATTATTGCCAGTGAATAGTGGTGCTAAAGCCAGAAGCCTCACTACAGTTTTTAAACAGCCAGAAATTTTTAATGAACTATGTTAGATACTTACTTATTTGAAAGTACTATCTCTTCTCAATGAGAAAATAATACTTTCCAACTTCTTTTTCTATTTTATTGTAAATGTATGGCAAAACTTGTAGTTATTGCTGAGATGGTACTAATTTTTAAAATGCTTATGATTTTTTTCCCCAGTATTACTCTGTGGACAGTTAATTGCTGGTGTCAACTGTAAAACTGCTGCTGAACGATGGGGGGAATGGCCAATCAGTCATTTTCCACTTACTTCTACTTAAAACAACCCCCAAACGTATTGTACTTACATTTCCTAAATGCATTTTTAATATTGTTCTTAAAAAGCATCAGATCTGCTGCAGCATTTATCATAAAAGACGAGTGTTTAAAAAAATAAGGTTTCAAAACAGGAAAGGTAAACTTTCAGATTTGCTTTGTTACATTTATGTGTGTGATCACTCATCTGAAAACTATTTATTTTAGCCATGTACTAAGCTTCAGTTATGAGCACAGAATGCATATACTCAGTACTCAACTGCAAGAGGTATGTCCAGCTTTCTCTGTCCAGAAGTATCCTTTTCTCTCAGTGTTTGGTTATCATCTGAGTTACATGTACATAAAACTGGTTAAGCAAGTTGTGACACTTACAACTGGTAAAGTTGCAAAAGTACACTGACAAACACACTGTTTACAAAACCTGTAGGTCCAGCTTTTCACATGTCAGCTTCTAACGTCATCAAGTACCCAATATTAGGTGTTCATTAACTCCACCTGTATTGCTGTGTGAACTCTATTTTGACTGCATTCTAAGAAAAAGGAAGTGTAGTTTGGACCTCATTAACTCAACATTTGTCTTTCAGTTTATCTTTTCGCATGCAAAGATTGCACCTGGTGCATTCCTTTTGCTTTTTATTTTTCATTTTATTTGCTTTTAAGCAAGGGCTTCTACACTTCTGAAATCCTTCCATGTTACCCACAACTTTGAAGTTCCCAAAATAATTTTGGAAAACTTGAATTCTCTATTAAGAGTGTAAGCACATACAATTGCAGCACAACTGCCACACCGGTACTTCTTTTTAAAGCTGAGATGTCAAAATATTCAAAATATTTTTCCTATGGCAGTTGCAAAATGTAGGCCAAATTCTACAGTCTTCCGTCAGAAAAGTTCCTCTAGATGCACAAACTGGAGGCTTTTGGGCAGTACCTAGAGGAGGAAAATTCTTCCTGCAGCAAAAATGTAACATTTGGGCAGAGAAATTATCAAAAAATCAGAATACTACAGCCTATTATTTTAGGCAACTGGTTTGGTTTTGGATTAGATTCTGCTCTCATATTCCAATGACTCAGTAACAGAATCTAACCTTTCATTTCCATTCATTAAGAAAGGAGTCCTGTCTGGCTCTGGATTGTGGCATTTATGCCATTTTTATAGAGTTTGAAAGATTTTTATTTCATCCATGCTTCTTTTCACATTCACACTCATGTAGGGAATTTCATTCCAATAATGAGAAACAGAAAATATGAACTGCTTATAATGAAAAGTGCTGGGCATCTACAGCTGTACCAACAGTCGTCTTCTGCACTGAACCTTTTTTTTCATCTGGCAATTATTTTCTTTGCACACATTTGTTCTGCCCATTTGTTTGAAAAAAAAAAAAAAAATGCAGAAAATGTAGGTCCTCCCAATTAGGCTTTGTGTTTCACCAAGCTTAGCAGAGCTTCCCTGCCAGAGGGAAGTCCAGGGAGACAGGTCTGGTTAGATTGCTAAAGGGAATCCTCCTTAAAACTCTCCTCCATAGGAAGCTACACTCCAAACAGGTAAGGTGGGGTTAAAGCGCCTGTACTGCATTTCCTTCCCCATCTCTTGCCATCACATAGCACAAGCTACTAATTGCTCCCTCCAAAACCACAGCAAAATCAAGCCCTGTAGCAAAAGGTCGAAGAACGAAATTTAACATGAGACAGAAGAGAGCACAACAGAGAGCTGGAGGGGCTGAGTTACATGTCAGTGCTCTGAATTCTTCCAAACCAGGTATTTGCTAAATGAAATTAGAATGCCTGCAGAACAATGCAAAAACACTCTAGTGGCCCTGCCAGTGCAGCCTAAGGCTACTAACTCCTTCCCAACCCTCATGTGGCAGTGATGCTAATTCAGAGCCCAACACACCAACCAAGGGTCAGGTATTTCACCTCATTCCATGAAAATCCTCAGTGCCCTCTGCCTCCATCTTACATTCATCTTGTGCCTAACCTCAGCTTCAATGGACAGCAAAGAAACCATAAAAACAGAAGTCAGGTGACACATCTTTACATATTATCAAATAATACATTTTACTCTGAAAGCATGCATTTAAATTATACTCCGTTTCTCCCCATGAGTTTTACTTTCTACCTCATATCTAGGACCCTAAACTTAAAAGACCAGCTTTGCTGGTGAATGCAACTGTTACCCCTTGCTGGCCAATACAAAAGGATGGGAGCCTTGCAGGGAAAAAGGAAAGGATATTTGATCTGCCCAGTCAGTAAAAATAAACTATCCCTTGAGCATAACACCAGGAATCAGTCTCGTTTGTCACAATTTTCCCTATATAGCACATGCTGTATTTTACAAACAGGCTTTTAAAGTCCCATTTATGGCATTTGGCTCTTGAAATATACATTGACAAACAGTATCAGCAGAATATTTTCTTTTCTTAAGCAATTTGATGAATACTGAAAAAAAATCTGGAAGTCTGAAATTTTCTGGCTTTCTAATAAGTACATCTTTTTACACATTTTGTTCTGGGATTAGAATATATGGGGGTTTTGACACAGTTTATGTACAGCCTTCAAATGCTTTGCAGCTGGCAGCATTAAGATGGTTAAGCAGACTTAAAATGGTTAATGGTCATTTCAACTCTGTGTCTTCAGCCCACCTGCAGACCTAGTCAATTATTATGTCTGAAGAGTATTTGGTAATCTATGTAAAATGAGTTTGACTGTCTCACTTTGAACTTCAGGGGATATGTCCACGTTACAAAATAACTTAGGCCAAGGTACTCAGCAGAAACTGTCACTGTACTGGCAGTTTCAGCCAAAAACCTGAAGTTGGAATGTGCGTTAGAAACAAAACACAACTTTGTTTCTGAAGGAAAACCGAGAAGAGTTTCAGCAGAAAAATGTTGGGAAGATTACTATGTGCCTCACATCTCCATGCTCTGGGTAGAGGAAAAATTTAAATTCCCAGCACCAATGCATTCAGAGTTTGTTAGAGCAGTATTTTGCAGTAAACATTTAATAATAATAACTCCAGCAAAGCAAGAAATACTGCATAGATGCTTTTACAAAATACAATTACCTGACATACTGCTGGGAGTTATGGATATGTAATCATTCTCGTTCTTCTTCCGTCACCGATGTCACCTGCCAAAAAAAAAAGGAAAAAAAAATCTCATGTAATACATCCATAAATGCAAATCTGCAGAATACTATTAACATTTAAACAGGATGGAACATTTTGGATCTTGAATACCACGGTCCACATTTGATGGCTTAACAAATTAAATTCAATGCACCTTGCTTAACTGCATGAGGCGATAAGTGCAAGTCAGGTCCAAAACCTGGTGGACTGGAAGAGTTGTGGGTAACAGGGATTTGGAAGTAAGGTCAAAAAGCTGGTGGCTACTGACGTAGAAAAGAAATGCATCTGCCCACTTCATGGAACACTTTGCCTCACCTCACTTTTTTTGCAGAAGTTCCTTTAGGTCCAATGAGTAACTTTAGGAGCTGATTTTTTTATTTTACAGTTTCTAATGATATACTCCCATTGGTATATCAGTAAGAATAGAGGACTCAGAGATTAGAAATTCGCTGTCTACAGGTACACTGATTCTTCCTCAATCATTTGAAAACCTGAAGTCTATCAACTTCTACAAGTTTTGAGATGTAAATAGTAATTTTACTCATTTGGCAGAAAAGTAATTCATATGTGCTTATTACTTCTGAACAATGGCATCTTTGATTTTATTAAGGAGATAATTGCAGCTGTAAGGAACTGTATTTGGCATCCTGAAGTCATGGTATTAGTATTTAGATTGCCTCCCCCATTCATATGTCCATACATACACGCTCCTTTTCTGTCTGGCAGCAAAGTCTGAAGGCCTGCACATTAATTTTGTGTCAGGACAGAAAGTCACCGATACCAGTCATAGCATCGTACTTCTCTGCAGTATCTGTACTCATACTAGCCATGTTTTTCAAACAGAGGCATCGCAGGCAGCACTCCCTCCTTCAGCCACCCCAGCCCACAACACAGTGTGCCGCTGGATGATCCCAGCTCGCTCCCTGGTTTAAGCGCCAACAATCCAATCCGAGTGGAGACAATCCTAAAGGCATTACTCCAGAATAGAGACAAGATCTCATTAGAATTTTTAAATAAGAAATCCCGGGCCTACAACTGACCCCACTAATGCCAGTGGAAAACTAGCCTGGGATCAGTCACGCTCGCTTGCTTGTCAGGAAACGCGTATCTTCTAACGTCTGCACGCAAGTGACATTGCACAGGGGAAGCAGAACCTCTCTTCGATCGCCCTGATCGACATTTTACGTTAAGAAACTGTCCTTTGGTACACGTTAACAACCTTTTGATCTTTATCTCTCGCCATCCATGCAGCACCACAGCCCTGTCAGTATTTCCCCTCACACGGGGAGCGCTTCCCTTCCTTGTCCTTGAAGTAAACACCCTCCACGAACAGCAGGCTGAAAGGACAGCTGCTCTATTTAGTCACAGACTACAACGCTAGAATGAGAAAGCAGGTGAATTGCAGCAATCGCATGTACCGTGTAATTAATGCATCTGGGACGCTGCCTCGCAGTTCCACCTCAGCCCATCAGCCCCCGCCCCCCCGCCCGGGCCGAAGGCTGCCGGCAGCTCGGCCCCTCCGCAGGCTCCACAAGATGGCGGCCGGGCGCCCCGCCGCGCCCTGCGGCCCCCGCACCGCCCCGGCCCCTCGCCCCAGGTGCCCCTCGGCGTCCCGCTACTCCAGACGGGGCGGGAGCCAGGGCCTTCCCCCAACCCAGGGGCCGCAGCGGAGGGCCGCAGCAGAGAACCGCTGCCAGCCCTCCCGGAGCGGCCCGCGGGCGCGGTACTGCCCCGCTGCGCGGCTTTTCTCACGCACAGCCCCCGGCCCCGCCCGCCCCGGCCGGCCCCGCCGCCGCGCAGTGCGGTGCCATGCGGTGCGGTGGCGCCCCCTGGCGGCGGCGCGGGAGCAGCCCGGAGGGGAGCGGGGGAGCCCGCAGCGGCGGGGCACCGCAGCGCTGCGGCGGGCGCTTCCCACCCAAACCCCGACCCTCTCAATTAACAGCTCTATTATCTCCTCCGTAATGTGCTCCCTGTCTTTTTCATCGCTTTATGCCTCATTACATTAGCCGGGCATATCTGGGAAATCTTCAAACTAAATTAATTGCTCCTCCAAGATTCAAATTGCTTCAGGATTCAACAAAATAACACCAACACTCCACAAAGAAAAACAACGCCCACAAACAAACAAACAAAGCAAACCCAAGAGAAAAAAAAAGGCGGGTCGGGGGGGGGGGGCGGGGGGAACCTCAGCCCATAATGTTGACTGTATTTGTAAAGCAAGCGCATGGTAAAACCTACCAAAAGTTTTACAGCAGGGACTGGTAAAATATCCTCCAGCACACATGTTACAACGTTTTTTTATCTCTTTGTCTTTTCTCCCAAGGAAACCACCCGAGACTGCCTGGGCTTTTCTCAGAAAAGACAGTATCTCCTTAAACTCTTCAGGGAAAAGCAAATATTCCGCTTGGTATTTGCCATGTACAAACAACACAACCAGAGGCAACAACACAAGATCTTTCTTTTGCTGCTGACATCTTGTGGAACTTCAAAATCCTTCACAGTCTGTCAATCAGAAGATTAAAGAGGATACAAATTTAGATCGGGCCTCCCAATTAGAATCAGACTCTGACACACATACACACACACACACACACACACACCCCATGTCATGGGACCCCGTGAACCTCAACAATGAGCCATTTCCCAGAATTTCATTGTGGTTTGGTGACTCAGTGACACACAAGTGCTTTTGCAGTAAACAATTGAGCATTTTAAATAAAAATGCTGCTCATCCTGTAAATAATTAGTTACTAACCCTAAAATTACTGGGTTTGCACCGATCTATTAAAAAAAGGGGTGGGGGGAGGAGAAATACAAAGTTATTCAATGAATTATGTATAAAAAAAATATTCTAGCTATCCTGGGAGTTTTGCCATTTTCCCTGATGAGAGCAGGACTTGGCATGAAGGCAGCTGTCACTTGTGTAAAAAAACTAATTATGAAATGACTGCAGGAAAAGATAGTCTTTTGTTTAAAGGATTACACTAACGTATCTGGCTTTGGCACAGTCCTCCTGTGTCCCACAGTTTAAAATGGAGAGAGTACATCCTCTTCTCCTCGCACCCTCCCAGACATTAAGTTTCTCGGAGCAGGTCTTGGTGGTGCTGTGAATGCACAGCATCCCACCTACCTAGCACCTCCACCAGGCAGATTTAGCAACCACCGAAAGAACCACAGTAAACAAGCTCATTTGTAACACCTGCTTTGTACCTGACGGTGATTTTAATAATCTTAAATGTTCTCTAAGAGAATGGCCTTTATCCCACACTTTATATGCCAGAAGTAATTTTCTGCTTTTTCCTTCTAAGGAATGATGCGCATGGACAGAAACACTGTGGAGGTACAGAACTATTTATCTGTTCTGGCACCCAAAACCTTGACCATCTTCTGAAAGCCCAGCACGGTTGCTACTTTAAATAAGCAAGCAGAGTAACTGGTGTCTACATTAATTACAGCAAATTTCTCTTGAAGGCACATATGTGGAAGACGTTGGAGGAAATCAGGTTCTTCTTCAGTCTACAACGTGAACAGACACAAATGGGAAGAGCGCGCGTGAGTCACAGGCGAGGCTCCACCACATCAGGCCAATAATGTCTGGGAGTCTTCATGGACGTTGCAGAGTAAGTTTCTTTCTTGCCAGAAGTGACACAATTTTTACGGGTAAGCTTTGCTAACATCACAGAGAGCAGGCTTCATTAGATTATTTTTTGTGTGTCAAGCACTCTTTGCCCACAAAGCTACCCAAGGTCTCATGGCTGTGAGTCACAAGCCCTGAGCACGCAGCACTAACTTCAGAGGTTGCTATCTCACATCCTACATGATCTCCCCACAAGAGAGCCGAGGCCGCGGAGCAGGTAGTGTGATCTTTCTCCATCACCAGAGTTCAATCCTACTTTTTTTTCTTGCTTTTCTTTAACAAGGTAGTGCTCACATTTGTATCGGATACCTCAAATAAAAGTAGCAAAATGTTGATTCCATTCTGATACCAAGTTACATTTCAGATCTACAGCCCTGCATCAGGAAAAGAATATCCCTATTTTGCCCCAAATAAAAAAAAAAAATACATCTTTGGGATCTTCATCTCCTCTGGCCTGAAAAGGTGCTATTTGGAACTAATTCTCAGGCTTTGGTCTCCAATCTAGAAATGCTGTCAAGCTGTACCACCAATTAGTGCAAAACTTCTTCTCCCATAATGAAAGGCAATTAACCAACTAACATTAATGAGTGTGGTTAAGCATTCTCCCACTCTCACCAAGTGCCTCCTCCTCCATACAAACGCACTGGATGACCAATGGCTATATAAAGGGTTGCGCTGCTCTGGGGATGAGGATGTTTCTGACCTTACCCTGTTGCTGCAGGTTTAATGGCAGCTGCCAGTCTGCCCTAGGCAGGGGGGCACAGCAATTTGCCATTTGAATCCCGGTCCCTGCCCGCAGGGTGAACTGCAGGCTGCCCGGCAAGCCCTGGCACAGCTTGGGGGAACCAGCGCTGCTGCTTCCCACCTCTTCTGAAGGCAGCAACAGGCGGGGAAGGGGATTTTGCACCTTTCAGAAGCACTGATGAGCCGCCCAGCTCCTTGCCCCTCACCAGCCTGTCCCTTGACATCCCCTTTCAAAAGCCAGAGGGAGGGCTACGGGAGACCCGGATCTTCCACCTGAGTCCCTCCTGTAACCCCACCTGAAGGACCCAATGTCTGGCTTATCCCCGGCACTCTTACACAACACTTACACAACGCTCGCCCTTCCTGGCTCGCTGGGAGCTGGGTTGCCTCCAGGGAGAGGAGCCTTGTGCCCAGAGGAGGGGAGGGCTGCTGGCAGACCCCGGGGGTGGGTGGGAGCGGGCCCAGGTCCTGGGATGCAGCGAGGAGCAGGCGAGGGTGAGGAGCAGGATAGCAGAGCACACAGGGTTTGTAACGGGGCACAGGGCAGAGCTCCAGCAGTCAGACCCAGTGCCCCAGGACATCAGCCCCTCACACTCTGCCCTGGCACAAGTTATGGCACTTTTGTTTTTCTCGGGGGCTGTTTTGGCTTGGGAGTGATGAATTATGGGATGTGTCATCTAAACATTTTCTGCAAACTCCCTCCCATGAAAGTTGCTCCCGCTTTTAACTTCATCTTTAGTGAAAAATCAAAGAAGCAACTCCACATGAGGAAAAATGACAAGGTAGCCTTTAGGCTGTATTGATGCCTAACTGAACTTTCAGATTTGTTTCAATATTTAACATTTCAATATTTAATAGCAAGGCAAAATTAGCGCTTTAGAGCAGAGTTATACAGAAGATTCTGAATTAATACATACTCAGTGAAAAATGTACTAGACTATGCCTTATGGTACATGGTACCTATATAATGAGCAAGCAGTATTCTCTCCCTTGTAAAACACACTGAACAACTGTGCCTTGTACGAGAAATGACAACCTATCTAGTTTTCTAGACATGCTTAACAAAAAGCCCCCATGAGAACTCCCTTGTAGGCACAAGCTCAGAAGTGGACTTCGACTCGTGCTTTTTATTACTAGTCTAGTTCAACTCACAAGGACACAAAAACATGCAGTAAGGCATAAAATCAAAACCACGGTGCACTATCTGTATAAACACTTGCAATCTATCTTGAAACACTCGATCAAAAAGGCAAGGAGCTACTAAGCTTTCTAACATGAATGTCCAGTAGTTCTGTGTAACCTTATTCTTTCCTCCTCACACAGACTCAATGTGCTCTTTAGAACAGAGTACTGGGTTTACCTTTTAGGCTCAGAATTTCCTATTTAAACTTGCTTCTTAAATGCTCTAAAAATGGCTGAGCACTAACAAGTCAAGATTATGGATGCTCTGCGTCAGACAGACCATAATATGGTATGTCCTTGTCTCTGTGCAGGCATCAGCAGCTTTTTTACAGCATGAAAGCCAGAAAATGATTATATGCAGACAATAAGCCTGATAAATAATAACGGTAACCTCACTGCTTTACAGGGTCTTTTGAAAGCTTTTGTGCTTCAATAACCAGAACTGCAGGATGAGCAAAGTTAATTTAGATGGACGAAGTCACTCCTCCTATAGTCCCCCACTGGTGGGACTTCAGTTCTGGCATACGGCTTGCAGGACAGGCTGAATGATAAAGCTGTTGTTTTGAATGTATCTAGAAAAAATAGACAGAGGACCACAAAATTAAATAATGCAAAATAAAAGCAAGATAAAAGTTGGTTTTATGAATTCATCAAAACTTAATGTCTTAGTGTATTTGGGTAAATATATCTGTTTATAAGCTAATGGAAAACATAATAATCTATTTTGACATAGCCAAAAAGAGTGTCAGCATTTCTGTCCATTTCCCAGCAGCTTGGACACACTAGAAAGGTAGTCTCATCGGTATCATCGAAAGTGCACGGGGGAAGACTGCAACATTACCTTTAAACCACCTAAGCATCAAGCAGAAAACTGAGTACGTAACAGTTCTCTAGTCCTGGACTTACAGAAATGAGTAATGTTATCTCACTTACAGAGTATCTCAAATCACTTATTATCACGGTGCGGAGCTGTCAACTGGCCCTAAGATGTAAGGGCTCTAAGAAGTCTTCTTATATTTGGATTAAAACTCGGTCAGCATCGTGGACCGTAGCCTTCTCTTTGCTTTACTTCATCCCCTTGCAGAAACATCAGCTCCCTAGCACTTTGCTTTGGCCTACTACATGTGTACACAGGAGGGCATGAGAGGAGCACAGAATTGGAAGCAGCCTTGTTTAGCAACTATTTTGATAACCAGTGCTTTATTCCCTGTGGGGGACTTTCTTAACATGAAGTGGTACAGTGCAAGCTAGCCAGATTTGCCAAAGAGTAGCTGATCTGTGTAAGTTATGTCTATACTGTTACAGATTTAGACCTTAGTTCAGAAAGACCTCTACCTACTTGCATAAATTTCCAGCTGAACAAGCATCCTGGAGGGCCAAGCATGCTAGAAATGCAAAAGGGATAAAGGCCTCATATTTAAGTGTTTATTCCTGTGTTTTTTGTGTGTTCATGGCTTACGTGTTCATCCTCCAGCGTATGGGAGTTCCATTCACACAACTGTTCAGACATAAAACTTTTCTTCTTTGTTTTGTTCTGTCAACTCATGAAACATTAGCTTTCCCTGAGATTTCAACCAGGGACAGTTTTATCTTCGATGCTAATTTCTCTTATTACTCACTGCGAAGCGTGTATTAGACGAAGGCTGTCTTGAATTACCCAGTAAATCCCTACAACTGACTAACAGCAGATAATCCCAAAGATACTAAATTTCAAAGACTTTCATTGAAACTGGTGATTTTCCACCCTCATGATGAAATGGATTAAGAAAAAAAGAGTGTTTTCTAAATGTCAGGAGGGGAGATACCAGGATGAATCTTGTTAACAGAAATGCATTTTTGTCCATGCATCTTATATACGCTGTGTCTAAAAAATCAGTGAAGCAGAAGTGAGTATGTTCTAAACTACAAATGTCACTCTGAATAGGGGTAAGTACTACCCTACAGATTGGTACTGGCATTTGTTTGAGCTATTCTTAGGGATTCAGATATGAACAGCAGAATTAATGCAGCTTTAGGCTTTCTGCTTTTCTTAACCAGACATTCAAAGAGCCACCGCTTAGTTTAAAAAATAATTCTAAATACTGAAAACTCATCGTCTGTATTGTGGGCCTTGAATTACACTGTGCAAATATATAGAACTCTGCAGAGACCCTTGGAAAAGAGAACAAGAGATGCTGTTACAGTTATGGATTTAGCCTCATGGGTTTTGCAACTTGACGAGTTTTCCAAACCTGAATCTGTACGTCCTAAAAACTGATAGCTGAACTGCAAAACCACTGAATTCTGAAATGTTCTACACAGATTCCAGACCTGAAACGTATGGCTTAAATTCAGTTGTAAGTGGGGGAAAACTTTGAAGAAGCTTATTTTCAACAACATTAAGGTAACGGAGCAGAACAAGAAGTTAGCTGTTTTCTGAAATCTGTATCCCTAGCCAGCAAAACCTATGGTGTGGGGGGGTAAAGGCTAGCTAAAAATCTGTGCAGATCCTTTCTGCAAGTCGAACTGGTGGTCCTGGAGCCTTTGCCTGCCACTGCAGGAGCAGCTCAAGGGAAATGCCCATAAGACAGATGCTGACAGCGCGACACACACCAAAAGGGGACAGGGCATTTCTGGATGTGCAGGTTCAGGTCTCATGTCAAGCAGTAAGGCAGATAATATCCCTGGAGGCACGATGAAGGCACCAGAGACACAAAAAAAGTATGAATAATAGAAAAGGAGGTACGGACAGTAAAGTTAAATGATTAAGGGGCTGGACTAACATGTATCGGTTGAGAGTTAACTATGGCTTGGTAAAGTGACAGCAAAGTGAGCGCATGAGAACCGTGCTCAAAAGAGAGCAAGGGATGTTGGAAGAATGTGACTGTTATGGAAAATTTGGTTAAATTATGCTAACGGTTGCTGGTGGATATGTGATTAGGTTAGAGGGCAGCTATATTTAAAAAGGAGAATTCCTGCCTGGTTTTAATTGATATTTTGAAATGGAGAAGCCCATATTGATATTTCTGAGGTTTACCCAAAAGCTTATTTTTCAAAAGAAAAAATTCAATTACTTCACTAACAACCAGGCTCAAGTTAGAAAAAGCTTTCTGCAAACATCCCCTCTGAAATTTCAAAATATAAACCACATGTTTTGTAGATACATAAATATATTTGTAATTATTATAAATAAATAAAGGGTTTCAAGTTACCTGGCAATAAGCTGGTGGTTATAAAATATGACTATTAAAACTATCTAAACGCCCATTTGCTTATGGTTTTGGGCAGACAGGAGTCATGGAGAGAAGGAATAATACCTGTGAAAATGAAGCAGAAGCTCTTACCTTGCTTATTTTAACAGAAGATTGCTTGCACCCTCTGCAATGGCTCTGTATATATGACCAGAACCGCATGAAGTTAACTAGAATTCAGCTGAGGATTTTCACAGCTCAGAAGTTACCCTATTAAAAGTCCTGTTCTTCTTTATCCTCATTTTTTGGAGAACAAACACATTATGGTGTATTCCCAACAAAAAACTTCACTCATTTATTCTTTAAGGCAGCAGAGTTGCCTCAGAGGTGTGCTCTAACCTCTCTCGCTCCCTGCACCTTTTTTCCTGCCCTCACTGGGGCTTCGTTGTGGAGAGTGGAGAGGACAACTACTTCTTTTCAGAAGAGGCATATATCCTAATATTAAATACAAACATTATAGAAGCCAACCTAATTTTGAGTGCAGACTAGAAACAAATCACATAGCCTCAGTGTCAACAATGGCCTTTCAGTATGTCCGATAAAACAGCAATTTCTTCTTTTTTTTTCTGAACCTCTCGTCTGCTGCTTCATTTACAGCTAACAATAATAGTCAGGCCCCAAAATAAAGAAAAAGTTTAATCGCTGATGATTTCGCTATCTCTCTTAAACAAACAACAGAAGTCCACAACCTTTTAACCTTTTCCATCCTATTTGCTAATTACTTATTTTGTAATTAATCCATTATGTATCTGTCATTGCGTTTTAAATTAAATCACTTTAATTGCTAGTAAGTAGGGTTTATTTAGTTCCTGGTATGGTTGTACGGGGTCATGAGTGGGGAGCTGTTGAACCACTCTGAGTTACAGGTGGCTCTGCAAAACTGCTTTAGTTGCTGAAGATAAAGAAGAGTTAAGCTGCTTTCCTTAGGTGATTTTGTTTTAATGTCTAATGGATTAAAGTTTACTGCAAACGTGGGAGGGCATTTTTTGTTTCTTGCATATAATCAGACTGGGCATTATTTTGTTTTTTGAAATCATTTTTAATAAAGAAATACTTATGCTGATAGTTCTAGAAAATACCTATCACCACAATGCTTACTTTGCTGCATAGCAGAGCTCCATGAAATGCAACGCTTTATATTAAAAGCTTCAAATAAAGGGAATAGAGAAGATCTTACACATGGGGAACAGGGAGTTTTACGCATGGGGACGACAGAGAGCACACTTTAATACCTTCATATAAAACACCATAAAAACTGAGGATGGACATGAAAGATTTTTTTTTCTCTGTAGTACATTCCCCTTCTACCCCTTGCATGACCTGACTCGCTTCACCGACCCTGCAGAAAGTACCCACTTCTTTGCTGGTTCATTTTGTGCTGGGTTTGAGCCCTGTGAGGTGGTGGGCGAGCACCGCAGCTGGCACAAAGCAGCAGGAGCCCACCCTGCAAGGAGGGAAGGGCAGGGAGACGAGGGTCACCCTGTCTCATAAAACGGCACCCCACCGGAACACACCAGGGCTTTATGCCTTTTGCAATCAACTAGAGTATTTATGACTCTGTGCACTGAACTTACTTTTTAATCGTTAAAATGATTTCTGAAGGTTTTTGAAACACCTTTGAAGATTGTAAGTCTTGAACTGGGGGGAAACTCCACCCCCAAAGATAACACAATCCATTACAACTTTTTTTTTTGTATTTGGATCCTTATACACTGAAGAAAGGCACTAAAAAGTCCTTGCTGCATGTTCTAGAGAACAGCAATATCAATTGGTAAGGTCGATTTCCCTTTAGTACTAAATAAAGCCAAGAATCTAGTACTGATGAGAAATGAGAATAAATTTCCAGCAAGAACCCAAGTCCACACCTTTGCTAAATTACCTAAACGTAACTATTGGTCAAATAAATAATAAAGACCACGTATGAAAGCTGGCAGATTTAGCAAGCTGGACTTCCCACATAGACTTTGTTCTGGGAATTCGTTAATAATACTAAAATCCAAGATTAGCCTAGATGTTGAATATTTTCTTCCTTGTTCCCACCAGAAAAAAAAGTCTACAAAATTACACAAGTTTATGGAGCACACCTTAATAAGACCTACACAACCCTTCCAAAAGACATTCTTTCTGTCCAGTGAGGAAGCTGTAATCAACCTTTTCAGCCTGCTCTGTCATCTATGCATTTTACCTTTGGCTACAGGGTACCAAGACATGACTCAACAGCTGGAAGATTCCAGTACAGCATTTTGTTGCTGCCAGATTCCTACCACTGCATTCAACCCGACGCCTTCCTCGCCGATCTCAGCAGCTCCACACCTCCACGGGCAGCGTGCCTGGGGAGCTCACCTTGCCACCCCCCAGTCTTTGTACCCTACTTCAGCAGAGCACCCCACATCTGCACTTGTTTTTCTAGCACTTCCACTGCGAGACAAAGCTTACAGGTGCAGAGGAAGATGAGGGAACTGCAGAACGACACAAAGCAGAATGGAAGACGCAGTGGTGGCTTTTAAATTTTTAATGAGTAGCCTTTGGATTGGTCTTCAGGGACAGTACAGCCTGTCAGGCAGAAGCCATCAAAAGCCCAATAAATAGGTAGAGCTGTTGTACAGAGAGGAAGGATGCAATCAGAAAGCTTGCATTTGCTTAGAAAGGAGGGGCAAAGATGCAGCAATGGAACTGAATTAAGACTCAGAAAGATATTCCTAACAGCTGTATTCTGAATGTTCTTTAATATTATATGACCCATCTTTATATGACCCATCTGTGACCGATCTTGAGATGATAAGGCTCTGAGCAGATGTTCCAAAAGCTTAGACTGACAGAGAAAACCAAATCACTGAAAGAAGCAGAGCACTGTGATGGCCTGCGCCTAGGTGCACACAGACAGAGGTTCACGCTGGAGACGACACACAAGCAGCCCAAGCCTCCAGGAGAATGGCAGGGAAAGAACAAGCAGGGGAAATTCAATTGTAAAGCCCTGTCCTGCACCACCAGCTTTGCTCAAGGTGGGAGCTGGACATCTGCAGCTCTTTCGCCTTCCCTGGTTCGCCAGTTGTTGGCTCTGTACCCTCAGATCTTTCCAGTTTCACCACTGCCTGCATTCAACCCCTAACAGAGGTAAAGTATTTGGGACTTAAGGCATGTATTTGTCAAAGCAGTAGCACTGGGGGTCCTAGGAGGGCAGAGGGAAGTTTCTATGGAAGCAGCATCCTCCCGCTGTCCTAAGCAAAACCCTGGTATGAGCAGACCCACTTTCCCCAGACAGTGCACCAAAAATACAAGGGGGGATCTTATCCACGCCTTTTACTAAGTTCTTTAAACTCTCAGTACTATACTGCTTCACAATGGTATGTGATCGAGTTAACACCAGGGTGGCATCAGTTTCTTGGCTCTCCTGAGTTAGTGGTATGGTCCGGACTTTTCTTTTAAAACATAATTCTCGCCTCTCTCCCTTCTCCTCCTTTCCAATTTGCCAATTTTCCAGTCTCTCCTTCTGTTCTAGTTTCAAATTTTGTTTGTGTGAATGTCTAACAGGAAAACTGGACGCTGCATTTCATTCCCAAGGATATCAGATCTGGGGGCTCCACTACCAAACGCCAAAGCCATGGCCTTAATGACTCATTCCTTGCCTCCTGCTCCTGTGTATCTGCCATCTGCAGAACAGATCCTTCAGGGATGCAGCTTGCAAAGAGGGACAACCACCATTCAAAGAAAACTTGAAGACATCCAGCACAGATGACTTCAAAGGTTAGCAGGAAAATACTGGATCTGCCCTGGTATGGAGCCCTAGGGGCAAGACAGTGATAAAATGGGGTGCGCTTCCAGTGGCGCAGCATACTGGATAGATTCAACGAATTGCAGTTTTCTGTTCCAAAGCTCTATGTAAATGCACTGCACTAGTAAGGGACAGAAGATACAAATGTGTGGATTATTCAAGTGAAGTTACCAGATGAGTTCTCTCTGCTTATCTCAGGAAAAATTGCCCTGAAAATGCAGAAAATGAAGAAGCCAAAGAGAGCCAAGGGAGAAGCCACAAGCAAAATGACTCCCAAACACGGCAAGATGGAAACCGCTACTTTTCCAGCAGATTTAACTCTGTTTAGCATCATCTCTACTTAACTAACATGCAGTTTGATTTTAGCCAGACACCCAGAGCCAGTTTTTATGCCACTCTCATCAATCAGGAGAAGCAGAAAGGGATGTCATCTCTGCGTTGTTGATAATGAGGCTTCCCATGATTTACCTCAGCAGCATCACATGATATTGGAAAGGACAGTGGAAATACACGATCTTAAAAGTGATAGTTCACATACCTCCCATCAGGCTTATCTGGAAACGTGCTAAAAAAGCATCAGAGACGGTCTTTTCCTGTTGCTTTCCATAGTGTCTTGAGCAGTAAAATACTGTCAAAAGTGACACACCGATCTAAATTAAGGATGTAGACATCTCCCCATCCAATGATGGGAAGGAGCTAATCTATCAGAGCAATTTTAGAATTACTAAGTTTCGTAAGTATTAATATATGGATCTAATCTACATTCAACGTTACCCAAATTACCTTGTGCTGAAAGAACAAGTTCTGTATCATGAAGAGAAACAAATGAAGCTCACAGAAAAATAATTAAAGCTGGGAGTTGCAGTGGGAATTGGAGTCAGCACTGCCTCATGTTCCGTGTTGAAAATTTATTTTTACGGTAACCCAGCTTCCTCATCCATAAGGTGGAGATGATAATACTTCAGTTACAACAGTATGCCAGTAAGATCTACAGATAAGCCATCAGAACTGCTATTATTAATATTATATATGCTTGGCATGCATTTTTTACTTCAAAAAGTTTTACAGATCGCATTTCAGGTTTACACTTTGGGGATCACATTTTTAGACTTCAAAAAAGTTATTCTCAATTTATTTACTACATTTGGCCATATTCTTTGCCATTGACTTCAATTCTATTTTACAGCTTATTAGTTTTATGGGATTTTGTTCTCTGTATGATGTGGGAACACAGTAGTGCAATGATTCAACAAACACCAGTTTTACCAACCAGCCAGATTTAACAGGCTATTTCTTGTTGTATCCTATAAACACAGTGAGCAGCCAATCTGATATTTAATGATGCAAACCATAAGCAGAGGTAGTGTTTTGTGCCAAGATACAATATGTGGCGATTGCAAAAGCTCATCGTGAAATTTCTGTGGAAAAAAAAAATACAGCATGGAGGTTTCTGGGCTGTTCTTTTGTGAGATTCAAAACAGTATTTTCACTAAGAAAAACAGATAGATTAACTAGAAAACCCCTGAAAACATTGACAGAATGAGAGAACACCTCATATTGTCCAAAAAAAGGTATCTGCAACCAACTTTTTGGTGCTTTTTATGGAAAAACAGGATTCCAGATTTATTTTCATGTTTTGCCATCCACTGAGAGGCTTCAGCCTGAACAACAAAGCAGTTTGATTATAAGGGAAGCACAAAATGTACTAGCTTCTGAAGAGGGCTTATTTTTCACTATCTGTGAAGTTGCTGAAGAATCTTATATAAGAAGTTATTTATAATGACTTAAAATTAGAATTTTCTTTGAGGTATCCTAACCAAATTACAGAAAAAAAAGATTTGTGAAACAGGATGAGGTATGTTTTAAAACCAGCTGCTTATTTTTTAAAAAACATCTTTGTAGATCTCTCAAAAGTGAGACTGGTATACTTATTAGGATTTTCTGAACAGGCACAGAAACTACAGCTTTGTAGTCAGGGTACAGCAGACTATAAAGTGCTGTCCTTGCTCACATACCGACAGTAAAATGAAACAAAAAAAAGTCTTAAAAATTCAGAATGAAAAAGTAGAGTTGCCAGTAATGACCTGACTCACAGTTCTTGAGCGCTTGAAGTTGACAGTGCTGGATGATTGGAAATGCTTCAGTAACACAGACTTCTCTTCTCTCCTGAACAAACTGACATCACTACAAACCCATGCATCTGCTAAAATTCACAGCCACGCTGGGCTTTATTTGTGAGCTATTGTGGTCGACAGCTACAGCCAAAATACATGTTTCTCTTCCAGTTCTCTTTTTTTTAATTATTTTTTAAATCATATATCCTTTTACTACATTTTATATGTATTTCATTTTGGTTTTATTCATCCTTACACTTTTTCTGTTGAGTAATGGGCTACAATTCATGAAAACCCTGCACAGCTGTAGAAACAAATATTCTGTTCAATCTTCCAGGACAGATTTAAGATGTCATTGTCAGCTTTAGGATATCTGCCTGTATTAGTCATCCTGCCAGTATTAAGATAGTAAGAGAAAAGATAAAGGTCTGCTGGAAGGCCCACTGAGGTAGAGGGCATCTTTCTATTGATGTCAGCTATTTTGTACCACGTTCCTCCAGCACGGATTAGGACACAAAGAGCTCCTCATGCCAAATTCTGTTCTTCATGTGCACTCATTTTTATTGAGCAGGCTCAGTAAAGTTTACTGGGACCATCATTCCTGTAACCCTTACACAACTTTTACCTTACTTTACTTTATGCAGTCTGCCTGGGCAAGGGGCCACACTTTTGTATTTTATGAAGGATAGCCTTTTCCTCTGCCCACCCAAGTTTATTCCTTCACTTTAGCCTCTTATTTACTTCCTTCACCAGGTTCAAAGAGGTCGATCCTTTGTTGGACATCTACCCTTTGGAAGCAGTAACAGTGGCAACAAGATGGCTTTTTCAAAATTGGGCCGAAAACTTTTGCCCATGGGAATACATCATTTAGGGACATTACCCAGCTCCCCTTTGACACCTCTCCAAATTGGCTCACACCTGCCGTTTTGACGTGAGCTGCTGCCCTCGGCCACAGGTCACAGGGCTGCTGGCACTGCTCCGATCACTGCTCTCCTGCTCCCATGGCGCTGCCCAAGGTCTGCTTTAAAGCTTCCTGTAGGGTCCGAGATGTTGATCCCAGCCCACCTGTGAAGTCTGGGTGGGAATTCCTAGCTCTGGGAAGGACACCGGGCGGGCAGAAGGACGCTGGCAATGCTGCCAACAAAAGTGATGGCCAGCTGGATTTCACTGATGGGTGAAGGGACGCTTGGCAAGAAATGGCTGAATGTCACAGATGAGGGGAGGGCAAAGGTCCTGCTGGGGAGTACAACCACGCAGGGCCACCAGGACCCATCACGTCACCTAAGGCCAGGATTCCCTAGGCAATCGTGGCTGAAATACCGAGTTGGGATGAATGTGGAAAAAATGGGATCAAAGGGGAAAACCGCAGATAAGGGCGGGTTACTTATTTGGGAAGAGACTGGAGTGGAGAAAAAAGACACAAGGGCAGCAAAAAGGAGGGTCAAGACATGACAAAAGGGGTAACAGCAGAGGCAAATAACGTTAACCGGGGCTGCTTGGTGGTATCTATCAGGTGGCCATGCCCTTGACCACTGCAGCCTGTTGTCCTAAATCAGACCAACCGACCAAGCCTGTTCTTCTGAGCACACGTGTGTGCTGACTTGCTGGGAGTGCTTGGAAGGTCCAGGCGGGATGGGCACAGGGGAACATCCCAGGTGGATGGATTGAGCATCCAGTGTTGCTGTGGTGGTGCCTGTGCCAGACCTGACAGTGTCAGCCTCTTCCCGACCTCCTCCTCACACACACACCAGCAGAAGGAAACCCTCTCCCACCAACACCGCGTCATCTCCCCAGAATGGTTTCAGCTAAACCGACAGAGGCAGTGGCACTTTTTCATTGGCATAGCTTCATATGTATTAGGGGCTTTGCCAGGATAATTTCACTGGCTAGGAGGGGATGATTATTTTTATATGCCTTTACACAACATATGTATGCCGGCAAAATCATCCAAAGCCACTTCACTGCTTGCCTAGTCCCAAAGAAGGAGTTAACGCCTTCAAATTCAGTGAGCAGCCAAGAGGGTAATGAAACTGAAATACCCATATTTCTTCAGAAAAATGCTACGTGAAATTATTGCACTCTTACACTGAAAGCGTTGTTTTTGAGACAATAGGGAGTAGGTGAAAACAGAAGTCTCTTCCTTTCCAACTGTATTTTCCATTGGCACTTTTCTAAAATAACCCTTAGTTCTTTTTTCAATTGGTTTTATACAGACATGGTTTTCCTTGTAAATACTACCATCTTTAGATACTGCACAAATTATCCTCAAAAAGATTATGTAGCACATTATCCTTATAGAGATACGCATCCAAACACCCCCACTGAGGGTGTAGACTACTGATGCTGATGGGTGAATTAACTAAGGTTTAGTTTTCCAGCAGACAGATGTGCTGCCTTTGGGTGCTGGCTACGCTTCTGAAGTTTGCTTCAAATATGAAGTCAGATACCGGAGAGGAAAAAGAATTCATCTATGAGAGTCCGTATCCTCAAAAATAAAAAGGGTGTCCTAAAACTCTCAATTGGAGATAGACAAAAAGAAGAAAAAGGGGCTTGTTCATTAAGGAGAAGACTTAACAGAATCCAGAGACCAACTTGCAGAAAGAAATCTGACTGGATCCACAACAAGACATCTACAGTGGATACAAACTCAGAAACTTCACTAAATATATTGCCTCTTACTCACTACAAGGATTTTTTTATGAAACCTGTTCCATTTTCTCAGAGGCAGCAAATGAATCTCCACTGAATAGCACCTCCTGTGTTCACAGAACATTTACAACTGAGCAAAGCACCGTTCAGTGCTACAAATGCACACAGTTGCACAAAGCTGTGTAACGCTGGTGAATGCAGGCACTCCTAAGAAGAATCTGGGATTTGGAATGTTAGCCATTGCCAGCATTTTTCTTGTTTGGTTTAGCAGCCCACTGGAATATTTAACAGTACCATACATTCTTTTTTAATGCTCTCGCATGAAGAGGGTCTTTTTTTATATATATAGTGTGCTTTTTAATAGGAACGAAATTTTAAGCTGCTACAGAAAAAGCTCTCTTTGTTGGGATTTGTGCATCACTGAAATAGCCAATACTTTGGAAGTAGATAAACCTGCATGCAGTGTCAACAATCACATTTAGAAGATAAAATAACATAAAATAAATTGTATGCTTTTTTAAAATGGTTACTGCATGGGGAAAACTTCTGACATGCAGGTAAAACAATTTTTGTTTTTTATTATGAACTACTGAATTCCCAACAGATTTTAAAATAATGATATCAGATGGAAAGAATTTGCACTGGTTTGATTTTTAAAAAATCAAGATGAATATACGGGCAAATGCCTTTCCGTCATTCTTAGGCAGGGGTAATCATGGTTCTCCAGGCTTTTGTTCTAAAACTCAGATTTTATTTGGGGCCCATATATAACATTTGGTAGCTGTACACAAGAATGATCACAAGCGAAGCTCCCCTTTACAATGATTGTTGGTTCCCTGTTTCAGATAGGCTAGATAAAGACAAGATCCCCAACTTTGACTTTGCAAAAGCAAAAAACCGACAAGCAGTCTGATCCTGAATCACAGCCTGATCCTGTTCCCTTTAACTCAAGAGAACTTCTACCCACTGCTTATATTCTTTCATGGAAAACCAGAGAGAGCTCCAGGCAGCAGGCAAGGCAGGCAGCAGCCTGGAGCAGAAAGCTGCCTACACCACCCAGGAGAAGAGCAGCGCGCTGCGCATTTGCAGTTCCGCAGCCCTCACTGGTACACTGTCTCACAACTCAAATGCACTGACCAACAGCGAGGGCTTCAGCTGAAATTTTAGCTGGTTTTGAGCAGTCATTGTTTGTAAGTCTCAGCTGCTCTGGAACTGGATAACTGATTTCTGAAATATTCTTCCACCTTACAACATTTGTATTACCATGTAATTCACCTCCTGAAGAAATCTTTTTACGCATTCACCAAACGAACCCTCACTTGATGCTGGTGAATATTTGTTTTTCTCAGTATTCTTTCACAGTTGATGGATATTTATTTTGTTGTGTTCTGTTTTGTTTTGTTTTTTTTTTTTAAATCCATGTAAAACAACTCCAGGCTGATTTCAGTTTCACGCTGCGCAGATTTCTCCCAGAAGAGACTGACATTTTTCTTTCTGTGGTTTCAGGGAATATTTAAGTATTTTTTATAAAAAGAACAACAACTTCAGCAGGGCTACCGAGAGACCCCCACCGTGGCTGATGCTACCTTCCTAGCAAGGAGGCACAGAGCTGGAGATCAGATCACAGAAGAGGAGAGACAGGGACGTCTCACTGCTGCAAACCTGATCTGCTGTGTGTAGGGCATTTCCTCCTGCTTTTGGGAGACAGGGACAGATCTGACTTGCCTGGCTCCAGAAGTGAGTGCTATCAGCCCCAATCCACTAGCTTAGGGGTGGGAGTTACCTTCACTTCTCTCCAAGGCATGTCTCGCTGTGGGCAGCTGGAGTGGGGTTCATGTAGAAGTGCCATAAGGAACCCCAAGAACTGAGCCTGAAATAATCTTCAGGCTCTGAGAAATAGGTGTCACAAAGCAAAACCTTCATGCATTTACCTACAAAGGACTCCTGTACTGTGCTTAGCGTTTTGATCTCCAGATAAAGTCACTGGTCCCTCCAGTGGGCAGGTGCTCAGCTCCTTGAGGGACCGCAGGATAAAGCCCATCTTTAGTTTGTTAGTCTTCTTTCATCTCCCCTTCATACAGACTCCTAACGTTTCATCCTTCTGGTCTTCCTTAAGAGTCAGGAAATATAAAGAAATCAGTGGGTGTTTTTAAGCACTTTACTTGCCAAAGTATGACTTGAATGGTTATAATACGTGATTCAACTCAAATGAGTCTCTCTGTGTCCTCACCATTTCAAGATTACCAAAAGATTATGCTTCCTTAGAGCTGTTTGTATCGCCAAATCAGGAACTTCAAATGAAAATCTGGTATTTGCAAATTCTTAGTCAGAAATCATAACAAGTGTCATTGGCTTTCCAAACAAAAGAATGCAGAAAAAAGTTTCACCAATAAGGAGGAAAACTTTGCAGGAATCCACTGATTAGAAGACATTGGAATTACTATTATTTGATTCAGGGGTTTTATGTGATAATAATTTCTTGTCATAAAATAAGGGGAGCTGTTAAAGATGTCACAAAGGTACTGTCAAGGGCTTTAACTAAGAAAAAATATCCTTGGCTGTTGCCAAGAGAACTGGAACATTTTTGGAGGGGAGCATATTCTGATCTATTCTCCCACATGGGAATACCTTCCAAAAATAGGGTCTATAGCTGATTCCCCCTTTAGGGCTTCAGTCTTTTAGCAGTGGTCAGTCTGCAACCATTTGCATGAATTACTATTTGCAAATACAAACCTGGTGTTTTAGCACGTTTCTGTAGCTGGTTGCAAAGGATTTTCATTTCAGTGCTGCATTTCATAATGCTGCATTACTGAGTATGTGCTAATGCTCTCGCTCCTTCTCTATATTGCTATTACAAGTCAGTCTGCTGGTAAGGAAGCCTGGGTTCGTTAATCTTGCCAATACTCTGCACTGTGTCATGCGCTGCTCATTAGGAACCACGGGCAACCAGGCTGCCTCAGCTGATCAGTTATAAAAGTTACAGGAGCCTTTCCCATCTCTCTGGTAATAAAAACATCAAATCTGCCACTATCACAATCCTCTCCAGGAGAAGAAAATGCAAGTGCTAATTAAAGAAGGTGCCACAGTAGGCTGTACAGCAAATGGCATTCATAATGAACGTCGGAGTGTGAAGGACGGAAAACTTGCTTCCTCTTTCCAAGAAACATAGCAGAAAGTTAAACACCGAATAACCTCTCTGAAACAGTACAATCTGCATGTATTTTCCCAATTTGTGTACAGCAATGAAACATCCTCAAGCCTTGCATTAAGAATTTAATTGCTGCTTTCAACAAGCTTTTAGCATTTCGGTAAGTCTGAAGTTCATTCTTTCAATTCAAATTCAATTCAATTCAAAGGCAACAGCTCCAGTCCAGCGGTGCATTTACTTCGCCTGTCCCTACGGACATGCTAGCAGGGTGGGTGCTGCCGTAATTCATAAGCAGGATTTGCCGTAAGTGCAGGGTGAAGGGACAGAAAAGTTTGAAAGGGTTTTCATCTTACAGGGTTTTACATAAATTCTGGTATACTGGAGGTTACCTATCAGGACTACCTTAGCACATCTTACCTGAGACAAAACGAACACCTCACCATGTGGGTACTAAGAGATTTGCTAGCTGGTGTATGTTTCTTGTAAATCCATGCCCATTTATGCTAGCTTCAAACACCTTACCTATCCTAAGCAACCTCTTCTATTGATCACCTCTTCCTTTAGTTAAGAGTGTTTTTCCCAATACAGAGTTCTCTTACTGTAAATTCAACTCCCAGTGTCCTGCTATATCCACAGGCAATGCTGGCTTTCCCTCCTCGCAGCTAACTTTTATGCATTTCATGTCACCTATTATCATGATCTTCCCGATCATCTTTTTGCAAAACTAAGCTGCTGTGCTTCGCTAAAACTTTGCTTAGAACTCAAGCTTCCCATGCCTTTGATACTTCTCGACACTCTTGCCTAGACTCTCTCCTGTTGCTCATTATTTCGCCTACGATGTGAAACTGGAGTGGGTACTCCACCTGGGACCTCAGGAGGACAACGTAGTTACATACGTATTTCTCAGTCATTACTTAGGGCAATCTACACCTGAACTATTCCAGATTATTTCCTCTGGAGTCAGTCTGCTTTCAGTTTAAATTAAACTATCTAGAGACCACATTGAAAGAGGAATAAAAGTGTCCATTTATGTAGCTCACCTGGAGTAGCTACTCTGTCTCAAGTCGTTAGCCAGTATTTTTCCAAATTAATGTTGTCAGTATATGCACACATGCAAATGTATGCACTCCCCCATTTCAGACCTAATGTCTAGATCTATCCTGCATAAGATGGTTAAACTTCCAACAGTTCTGCACTTTAGTGATGGCTACCAAAGGCAGAAGGAGAATGTCAGTCAGCATTTCTGAAAATAAGGCTTAGCTTTGCAAGACCATCTATTTCTACTATCTGGAAGCCATCCAGATTTATTTTTATTATTGTAATGGATTTTTTTTAATTGTACTAGATTTGATGTCATTATTGTTCACCTAAGAATATATTTAAATAAAATCTTAAATGTTATTTTACGGGATTAATCAACACATCACAGCACCGATTTTCATTCACAGTGCAGAAAAGGTCAGTATGCAAATGCAATATGCTAAAAATGGATCTGCTCTGAGTAATGCCCAATCAAGTTAATGAAACTACATCCTGAAGACAAAGTTTAGCTTTTTGTTTTACCTCTTGATATTTTGAATCTGTTCTCCAGACTAATGCTTGATTCAAAATGTCAGGAAGAAAAATGAGGAATTAAGTAATGCAGAAATAACATTTTCTTTCATTATGCACAATCTATTTATACAGTGGCAATCTTTGCATTACTTTTTCCATGAAAAAACATGCTGATTATCAATCAAAGTTTATTCTGCTTTTCTTCAACTTCAATCTTTTTCTATTTAAATCGGAGTGTATATGTGAATTGTAAAATTACTTATTATTTCTATATATATATTAAATGAACATTAGAACAACATTAGCATAACCTATCTTTTTTTTTTTTGTATCAGGGAAGCAATAATTATTTTTTAAGCTACTTGAATGCCACTACATAATTCTGAAGAGCAGTCTGGTCAGAATGATTTCAAGCCTTTTGTAGGTGACAAAGAATTTTGCAGATTTTTTTGTTAAAAATTGGGAACTTTTAACATCATATAAAATAATAAACAAATGATCCAAAGACTAATGAAATCATGAATGTATCATTAGAATATTTTTCTCCTGTTAAATATCTGAAATCTTCAGACAGACGGGGAGGAAGAAGTGGAAATCACTAAATGCAGTACACATACCACACAATGTACGAGTTTGTAACTTAAAGAATAACTGAAATCTATGCAAAATACATAAGTTATTCTACCTGTGAAATACCTATGAAAAACTCATAAATTTTACATATTTATGGACACGATACAGGTGCTTAATACTTAATACCTACAGGCACAAGTTATCCTGGGTAAAATTGCTCAGGAATAAGTACAGGGTTTGATAGGTGTAAGAGCTGTGAGCACATACATCTGAACCCACCCATTCAAAAAGCTCTACGAGACTAACACATCCTGCAATAAAACATAATGGAAGACAGGCACGCTACAGCAAAGTACGCAGAACGCTCCCCAGCTGACCTACCCTTACGTATTAAGGAGAACTTCTATTTAGTATAAATCTACTTACATTTGTAATTCTTCCCAGCATGAGATTTCATACAGATAGGGCTTTACACATTTTATTTTTCAGACACGCTCTTCATACTTTTATTTCTTAATTAGCAGTAAGATTAACGATATTGATACTCTAATTCATATTGGAAAAATTTAAAGGAATAAAATTCTGAGTCTATCTTCATTTGTTCTTCAGTATTACAGGGTTTCTAGAGCATGTCAGAAAAAGATGCATCTAAAGATGGAAAATATTGTGCTGTTGTATGTGCTCTAACACTACAGACAAGAAATTCTTAAAAGGTCAGAACGAAGATCGCATCACTCGGATGCAGTCCTACACAGAGAAACATGGAGAATATGGCATTTTTCTCTGTCTCCTTCCTGAAAACTTCCGTTTGTTTTTTACATCTGATGGGCATTCAGTTGTTACCTTTATAGAAGCATCTATGAAACACTAGCACTTTTTTCCTAAGTGGTCGCAAGTCCACTATGACTGCAATTCTTCTTCTTTTAAAAATATTAACATTTACTGTCACTGAGTTTCCTCTGCCATCTTATTACTCAGTCACACTCAATACTGTCAGATCCTTCTACAGCTCTTCTCAGTTGACTGTAGCTCTGTCAGCAAGCTTTATTACTCCAATATTAACCCCCTTTTTCAGGTACTGAACCACCCAGATGCTTGGACTGATGCCTACGGGACTCCATTGGTGACTTCCCTTCATTGTAAAACTTGACCATTTACTCCTCGTTGCTTCCTAACTTTTAACCTGCTATTAATTCATGACAAGAGTTTCCCTTTCATCGCACGGCAGCTTTAATTCTTTATAAGCCTTCAGGAAAGAACCCTATTGAAAATGTTTGGAAATCCAAGTAGATTATAACCGGATCACATTTTTTCTGCAAATCATTGCCTCCCTTGGAGAACCGGGTAAACGTGTGAATTTTGACCTCTCCCTGTTAAGCCATGCTGTTTAGCCTGCACGATGAACAACACAATCCTAAATTATAATTGACTCCCTGTTCCCATTCATTCCACGCCGCAGAGTTAAACTGTAGCTGTGGTTTGACAGTACTCATCATCCTGATCAGCTTTTTACGTACATGTGACAGAATTTGGCTGTCAGAAAATGAGTGGTTATGAATTATGGAAAAAACATTTTTTTACAAGCTTGTTATTTGCCATATCTGGTTTTTTTTAATTATTATTTCCCTCTTTCCTCAATGTAATAAAAATGCATGGAGGTGTGGGAGAGGGGAGAAAGCTTTCAAAATGGAGAAGGTAGCTTTCTTAAGAGTTCATTGCATAGGAAACCAACAAGCCTAACACCAATGAAGCAGCCCACATTGAGGGCTTCCAAGCTCACAGGTGACTTCAAAGCTTCAGGGGACAGAGGAGGATTTTTCCAATGCAATTCCCTAAGGAAACAAGGTTTACTGGAGTGGCTGTGCGCTACTCCACCATCACCTTCCCTCCCTTTGCCCCATCCACACCTTCTGCCTGCCGGATGGCTTTCACCCAGCTTGACAGGAACACTGAAGTCTGAAAAACCTGCAGGTTCTGGCAAGTGTCATGGCAAAGCGGGAGCTGGACGTGGGGGAAGAGAAGCCATCAGGGCCTCCCTCCAGCGGGATGGTGGGAGGACTGCAGCACTTGTCAGCTGTGGCCAGGAGCCTGGAGGAGGAGCAGGAGGACACAGTGACAGCACCCAGCCTGGGGTGACCAGCAGCACAGCTGGGAGGGAGCGGGCTGCAGTGCACCGTTTGGTGGGTTTGTGCATAGTTTCTCTCCACATCTGACAAAAGTCCTCCCTGTTGATGTCTCATAAGCCAAAGTTTCAAGAAAACCCAGTTTGGGGAGCCAGGGTCATGCACCCCCTGGACCTGCAGCCTCTCAGAGAAGCTGAAATGTAGGTGCAACTGGGGACCCCGGGATATTCAGGCACAGCCGGGGGGTACAGGGCCAGCGGCTCCCGGTGCTGGGGGAGCATGTCCTACCCGCTGGCTTAGGCAACGCCAGACACCTCACACAGAGCAGTCTGCCAGGATGAAACAGGGTCATGAGGGAACTGTCCCCTGCGTCTAGCACAGGCTTACCTAACCCAGGAGGTTTTGAATTGAACTTTTCATTCAGAAAAATTGTAATTTTCCACTCAAAATGTCATTGTGACACTCTGTTAACAGAGCTCTAATGTATTTCACTTCATGTTCCCACATAGCAATAAAGCAATATTGTCACAGTGTATCTGACACTGGAGCAGTAGGTGTAGGCTGATGATTTAATATTGCGCTTTTACTGTCACGTCTAAAGAATTTTGGCTCACTGGTTAAGTGGATAGCAGACAAAGGCCAAAGTACAGTTATTCACACCCTGTTTTATGGTTTGGTTTTTCTCGTGTTATGACATGAGATGCAAGGAACACAGCACAAAAGTTTCTATGTGCTAAAACTGAGAAATTCCTAACAGAAGAAAAATCCACGGTCTCATAAGTATTACAGTGCTTAGCTTTTGACATACTTATAACTATTCGAATACATTCATAGGTTCAGATACATGTAATGACGTACAGAGAAAAACACGAAAATCTTACGTCTTATTCTAGGTAACAACTGCAACATACTGAAAATGGTTCACTTGCAAGATACCATAGGCAACTAGGATGTCCTTTTAAAAGTGACTATATTGTTACAGATTGATGTTCAACCAAAGAAATTATAAGCAAATCAGCTAGTGCTTACTAGAAGGGGCATTTTTCCTGGCTTTATGACTGTAATTTTACAAAACAAAACAATTCTTAAGGATCAACCTTGGTAAAAATACTTGAAAGCAGGAATATAAGTGCCACAGACACCTCTCCTAAAGATGTTTTCCAAAAAAAATCCAGGTTCTAGTTCCCTGGATTCTAATGCTGGCAGCCAGTTACTTTTCCTGGAACAGTCTGAACAAGATCCTAAATCTGAAAAAATAACAAGCTCTAAGAATATTCAGGTCTAGAAATGCATGTTCCATGAGAAGTCTTACTCTAAAGTAACGTTCTTTGATTGTATATACATTTTCAAAGAAAGTGAAGGCAAGGTCTGAGCAAATCGAAGTGCAAAATTGGAAGTGGGGGGGAGGGAAAAACTTCCACAAATTGAACTATTATATACTACATATTTTTGCATAGACCCACAAATAGGTAAGTCAGAAAACAAAATCACAAGAAAGAGTTGAAAAGTGAAACAATGTGGGTTTTAAGAGTGAAGATTAATCATTTTCTTTCCTTTGAAAAAGAGCATTCCAAAAAAGCATCACTAAAATGCAAGATGCCACAATAAAAAGATGTATTATGTACCAACAAATACTCAGTGTTTGAAGAGACATCACATAAACTGCATCACAGTCTTGAAATACATATTTAATCCCACAGACAACCCTTAGTTTAACTGGGTACAAACAAAATTTGTTCAGATGTCATTTTCTCTATGTTCAGCTCACAAAAATAAGTTTGCCTTAGTATTTTTTTTTTTCTATTGCTGGTAGCAAATCCAGAAGAAATAGGGTTGTGCACCTTCTGTGCATCAGTGCATATCTTTGCTTTAACCTGAAAGAATTTTCATTCTGTATCTTTTGAGTTGCACACATAAATATCAGAGAGGCAAATACCATAGATGAAAATGAACCTGGTTTAGAAACAGACTTTCTGCCATGACATATCACAAGCAGAGTTAACTTTTTACTTTCCAAATCACAAAATACTAAATACTGAAACATTCTTTGAAATGTTAACAATTAATTCTTTAATAGCATCCTCAGAGACTTCACAACTTTCACCTAATTTGAGGGTAATAGGTTACAGCAACTTTTATTGCTGCACTGGACATAATTCTTTTTTTGTCTGCTTTTATGTTATGCCAGAATTGCCTAAGTACATATGAATAAGTTTAGGGGTGGTGGTGGGGGTTGATTTGTTTTTTGGTTTTGTTTTGTTTTGTTTTTAAGAATGCTTATACATTTAAATGAATGCTTTTGCTTTTTGCTTTGGTTTTCAACGAGCAGCATTTCTGACCATGCAGCGTTTCACTATTGTTCCTGTCTTTACCCACTGCATCTGCTCCACAGAACTTCCCGATTATTTTTTTTTTCTGTAAATCACATTGTATTTTGTATGCAAACCTTACACGAAACAGAAAAGAATTTAATGAAATGTCCTCAACGGCCCATCACGGCCCTCAACGGCCCTGTTCCATGTGTGAGAAGGTGGCAGTGAGCTGACCCTGGCTGGGCTCTGCATTTGCCTCTCCCTGCCTTGTTCTGGCAAAGGAGAGCCCACCAGAAAACTGCTGGCTTCTCTCTTTCATAAAGCTCTGTAAATGCCACATCTTGAAAAACATGAAGAGGAAACATTTAAAAATTGATCCACTGGCTGCAGCAGAGCCTGCAAAGCAGCAACAGAGAAAAAGAAAAAGAAAGGACTCACCAAGATACATCCTGATGTAGGGAGAACAGTTGTGGTAGCAACCCTCAACAGTCTCGAACTTAATACTCTGCTTCTCTCCTCTTTTCCTTTCTCAGTCCCATCTCCCCCCGCCTCCCCCCCCCCCCCCAATTTCCCCATTTAAGGGAGAAAATAACAAGGCAGAAGACGCCAAGAGACTTTCATGACATAAACAATAAGGCTTTCCTGTGCCAACATTTCCTTTAAAAACACTTGCCAATAAAGCTCCTGGAGGCCAGCAAGAGAAAGAAATGCCGAAACAGCCATGACATGAACTTGGCATATTTTCTGACTCACTCACTTCCCTTGAGACAATCCCTCCAAGAGAATGCTAAAGGATAATGGGAAAAGAAAATTTCTTCCAGCGAGGACTTCAGCTGCCCGTGCTATAGAAGAAAACTGCCAATTAACTTTATTTCTGTTTACCTACAGCCTCGCTCACACAGCCACCTCCGCTGCCATGTTTCCTGACTCACACACTCATGTTTGCACATTCATCTCGTAATCCTGATGTCTGAGAAAGTCAAAGATGCTTTAAAAAAAAACCACCCTGAGAAACCCCAACTCCAAATAATTTCTGAACAGCAGAGAGAATGATCAGTAATGGATAAAGGGTAGCCAAATACTTGGCCACTTTGCATATTAAATCCAAATTTCCTTTTCCCTTATCCCTGCTATTTATATTTCTCATAAATTTTTAGTGCCAGACATGCTAGTCTCTAAAACGTTAAGGGTACTTACATATCTTGTGTATCTGTAATGAAAGATTGTCAAGATGATTTTGTCTCACCAATCCACCTCATTTTGAGTAATACCATGTTTTCAAAACTAAATGGCATGTTAAGAACCAGAAATTAAAACCTCTTTGGAAATCAGCATTTACATGCACAAACAGGCCTTCACTTACTCGCTCCCTCCCTCCCTCCTGGGGTACGGCTGTCCCCTGCAGTCCCTTGCAGGCAGGCACAGAGGAGTTCAGCTGTCTCCTCTCATCTGCGCCTCCATCTTCACCTCCAGCGCAACTGGACGCTCCCAGGAGGCCTGAGCCCAGCTCCTGACGGAGATGATGGGCGGGAGGCAGGCCAGTGCCGTGCCGATGGCAGAGGACAACGTGGCTGCTCCTCCACCGCAGGTCACAGCAGCTCCGGCCGGTCTGAGGGCAGGGGCAGGCCGGTGAAACAGGTCTCCAGGCCAGGCTTTGCTCCTCCAGGGCTGCCAACCCGCTGCACTCCCAACACCAGACCGGGCACCAAACCCCCACCCAATTCAAAGACAGACCAAGCAGAAGTTCTTGTTGCCCTGTGGGGGCTGTCCGATTACCAGTCTCAGTCGTGATGCGGAGACACCACCTCTTCCCTCCACATGTACCCGACTCAGGGGACTGTGCAAGGATCCATCGATCCCTCTATGCGAACCGTGCACCCTGTCACTGAGTTAGCTCGTGCTCACTCTCCGTTCCTAGGAAGGCAGCGAGCACTGCCAAGTGCTCCTCACTCGGCTAAGGGTTGTTATTGTTGCTGGCGTTTCTCTGGTTTTGCATTCAACTCCTTAGATTAGCATCAGGGTATCACATATCAAAATAACCACTAGTGAGGATTTGCTGGCCTGCTCAGAAGTCAGGGTTCACCGTACCTACAGCTGCATAATTTTACCATAATGTAGTCTGATATCATACACCCCTGGTTTCTACTTTCTAATAACTTACGTGCTGCTTTAGCACTTGGGTTTATGTCACACTCAAGCAAGTCTCCTGACTCTCCTCTACGAACCTGCCTACCCCTGAAGTCTATATCTAAATCTAAGAATCTTATCTAAGCCAGGGCCACCAGACTGCACGATTTTGGTTTGGGTTTTTTTGTTTTTTTTTTTTTTTTTGTGGATTTTTGGGGTTTTCCTGGCATTCCCAGCTAGCATGGTTCTGCTGGTAAATACTGTAGTATGCTATAATGTATACAATCTACATTGGGAGTTATCTACTAGCTCACCTTTACTCCATCATGACTGCTGGGCATCTTGTGAAGAAACACACATACATGCACAGAACTCAAGATTCTTTTTTCTTAACCATCTTTTTCTGCCCACTCACAAAGCGAACACTGGTTTGTTTTTAGGTTTGTTTTCATCAAAACCTGAGAAAATATGTGTTTTTTTGTAACACCACCAGGGCAAGCCATCTGTGGTTGGCTGGCAAACTCTGAAATTTAGGGCTGAGGCAGAAATATTTAGGAGTCAAGAAAAGCTGACTTGCTCAAGAAATTAAAGCCCTTCTGACAATCTTCCAGAGAGCCCCTGAGGAAAAGGGAGGGAACCAGAGAGACTCAAGGAAAATGGATGGGAGCCCAGCATGGAGATTCACGCCAGAACAGTTCCTGGCCAAGAAGGAAGGCTGGCAAGTAGACAAATACAGGCTTTCATAGGCAGCATTGTAAACAAGACATTAAAAATATTAATCCATTTAGATTTCAAGCACCAAGATGAGATTTACTTAAGAAGCAGAATTATGCTGGTAATGGCTCCTCAAACATTTCAGCTGAATGTCAAAACTTTTGCTCAACTGCATCAAGCGAAAATACAAGGAGCTGTTGACACTACAATATTCAAACATTCAATCCTATGGCAGGGCTGGAAAAACACAGAGGAAGGCAAAGGAATGCTTGAGCCTTGGGCAGAGACTCAAGCCTTTGCAAGGGAACTGCGTTCACAATTTATTTTTACCTTCGTTTCTACACCAAAATAATAAATTGAAGGGCCAAAGTGGCTTCTTAAAACCAAGCCTCCTTTCAGAAATAATTTCAAATTCAATGTAAATTTATTCTATCAAAATACTTTGTTTTCAAGTAGAAACTGTCATCTAGAACAGAATGTCTTTTTGTGTGAAAGAAAGTTTAAGTAAACTTTGAACACCTACAAGTTTTTTTAAAAGTTTCTTCTCTCCAACAGGAATCAGAACGTCTCCCCTTTTCCCCTTAGAAAAAATACATCTATATTAAATGATTTAATATTTCAATTAAAAAAAAAAAAAGTATTAGAAAAGTCATTTTCCCCCAAAGCAAACAGGCGTTCAGGGCAAATGTACAGAAACACAGAAGAAACACAAGCTTTTTTGGTGTACATGCTAAGTGTCATGCCACCTTAAGCCTGACATGGCCAGAAGACTCATGGATCTTCTTCTACATGCGTTGAGTAGGGTTCACAAGCTCATCTATCGAGGGGCAAGCATGTCAGGGGAGGCCCACAGGGAAAAACAAGTGCTTTTAAAAAACAAGAAACATATGAGCTGCAGTCACTATAAAGGATTCAGGAACTGAGAGAGTCAGGGTTCAGAAGATTCCTGTATTGGGTTAAAGGAAAGACTAATATTTCTTGAATTAACAGGGTTGATCTCTCAATTCCATGCGCACAGCCCTGTGCTCAAGAGAGGTCTTTTTTCCTTCTCGGAAGCCCCAACAATCATAGTAAAACGCCACGTGTGAGGGACTGAGATAGCTCCATCCAAAGCACTAAAGGCATTCTAAAGAAAAGGTTAACACTCTCCATTGTCTTTAGTCTCTTAAAAAAGAATTAACTTAAAAAGGACAGAACAGCATCCCATCTCTTGCAACCTAGGATATACTGTATACCACTCAGAACTATGTTTCTTATCAGGTTCCTTAAAAAAAGAACAAAAATGAAAAGATACAAACCCCCCACTAAGCTCTTTTCCTTGCTTATATCTGTAGCCACTCATAAAATTATCGTAAGCTTTCCACACTATCTGAAGTGGAAGATCTGAGCAAAGGAAAACCTCAAAACACAGAATTACAGAGGGAATAACTTAATTCTGCTTAGGAGTCAAAAAAACTAGATTAAAATTTAAAGAACCTGAAATTTTATAACAGTTTAAACATTTAAATGCCAATGCAAGTAGCAACATATGAATTATAGAAATCCTGTAGCACTCCTGATCTTATGAATCATGCTATGAAATTTGCTTTCTGCACTCTCAATGTAACCAGAATGAAATACTGGCATCTCAGATACTTTGAAACAATACACAGGCAGCATATATAATAGTATTAATTTTAATAAGTTAGCATTCTATCTCAGATGCAACTGCTTCAAAATGTTCTAGCTGAAGGTATTTTTGTGAAAGCTATTTGTCTATTACATACCGTAACCACTGCAACTTCACAGGCCAGGGAGGCATTTTCATGACACAAAAAGAGAAGCCATTAGCAAAACGCTGCTTGGCAAACAGTAGCTCACACACTGAAGCTGCAATACTATCCTGGCTTTCCTACATATTAAGTATAGGACTACGTTCAAAGTAAACATGTGGTCATAATTAAATAATAATTATGAGTAACATTTGTGTAACACCATTCATCCAAATAGTTTAAAGCATTAGGTAAATCTGTAAACAATGGGTCTAATCCTGCACCCTTTACTCACATAATACCATGCAATTCAAATGGACTATGTACTTCTTGTCTACACACAGACTTAATTGTCCTCAATTAACTCCATGTGTCAACACTCATTCCAGTGTGTCTCGCTCTTGTTTAACTCCACTCTCTCACTGCTTACTACAGGTGAACATACTGTTTCTACACTCTCACCGATTTAACATCACTTTTATGGACACTTTCCTACATGGATCCCACAGGGCTTTTCAAACCTTGGTGCAGCCTCACCTCTACATGCTTCTAATAAGACAAACATTCTTTTACAGATGCGTAAGTCCACTTGTTGTTAGCACTGACCATCCCACTTGACTTGCATGTGTACACCCAGGACATATAATTTCTATTCTTATATCTTAATCACACAAGTAGCCTTCTTCATCCATCATGCTCCAGAGTAAAACCACAGGAAATGGTAAGAACAGGGGAAAATTTTTCTAAAAATAAAATATATTCAGAAGCAGACATGCTCAAACCACTTTTATGCATTTGTGGTACAAATGTCTGTTACAGAGACAAAGTCGCTAAACAAGTTAAAAAAAATAATCAACAAGAACTTGTAGATCTTCCTGACAATTTGGTGTCAGTCTGCCTTGACAGTCAAGCAACTGGAGAACAAGAGGAGAGACCAGGAATATCTGAATTTCATTTTAGCCCTGCTACGGACAGTTACTCAACTTCTTTGCTTCGGCTGCAGTACCTGAAAGTCAAGCCAAACCATCTTATGGATCTTCTGAAATGCAGGAAAATCCCTATGGCCCTTTGAAGACAAATACTATTTACTTGTGCTAGCTACTATTCAGCTTTTACCATTTTTCACTTTCTAGCTTAAATTTTTGCATAGAAGTAAGTCACTGTCACATTTCACTCACACCACAGTTTAGTATATTTTCATTCCAATTTTAGTTTTCCTTTGCAAGAGGTATGCTCAATTTTAGCTCTTATATGTATTCCATGTAACTTTGGCATACATCAGAGAGCTTGTTTTTTTTAGCACCAGACAAAATCGCTGAAAAACATAATCCACTGCTAAACTGTCCGCAAAGCTCACACTAGTACAGCAGTTAAATAGGGTGGGATTTTCCCCTTAAAATCTTCTGATAGATTTAGGCATTTCTTCGGCATGTTCATTCAGAAAAAAATACAATAATTGCCTCACCTAAGTACAGTTTGGTTGAACCTGAGAAGAACTAAGAATGTTACAACAGCAATTCCTATTATAGAAGAAATCCTGCAAAAATGACTGCAATTGCTTACAAGCTGCAAAAGGATTTCTCGTGAATTCAGAAGAAGCTGCACTGCTGCTAGCTAGTAAGAACACAGCTCTCCTTGTTCACTGATAACACCTAGAGCTATGCACTCTTAATCCCTTATATAGGCCGTGTTTGTGGATCCTGTATGAGTGAAAAAGTGGATGTTAACGGTTTAATCCACAATATTTTAACAGCTTAGTTTTAATATGCAATAGAAATGACACATTATATTAAAGCGCATTGCTTTTGCACACGAGGGTAGGGATGGAGAGGTTTGCTTATCTCATTAGTCGTACAGACAGCATCCATTGGCAGCCCAAGCGGACAGCAAGGTGGGGAGGTTTCCCGTCTGGTCCAGCCAAAAAAGCAGCAGAGGTGCTATGTGCTCTCCTGCCAGGACACCCAGAGCATCGCTCCTGCTCAGCGGCACCTCTTCATTTATACCTGCGGTGCCTAGACCAGGACTGCAGCTGTAGCAGTGGAGCAGTCTCTCCCTTCCCATGGACCAGACCTTGACAGTGTTACAGAGGCCACAGCTAAACACTGAGCCGAGGCAGAGAAACCAACAGCAACTCCATTCAAAACCAGGCTGTAGCCTCCTCTGCTCCTTATCTGTGCCCTTGTTTTGGGGTCAGGCCAGAAAGAGCCCATAACCGTGCTGCCAAGAGCACCTCTGGCACTGCTCCACATCCCACTTAGGGCAGGGGCAGGCAGCACACAACCCAGACAGGGAAAGGACCCCAGGGGGAAAACAGGTGTCATGGTGCCTATAAATACAGAGACTCTTAACACTACCTCTTAGCAAATCTATAACCCTGGGTAATTTGTTCACAGTAAACTGTAAGTCAGGCCACGCAGGATACAATTCACTGATGCACCACTAAGCACAGCACTAACACTTCATGCAAGACCGATAGGGTCTTCTCGTGGTGTTAAAACATCAGCCAGGAGGGCTGAGAAACTACCTGAAGTGAAAATGAACCAGTACATTAAATGAAAGCACACAGGACAAACAGGCTTAGTTGTTTGGATTTCCAGAGCCACTTATGAGTAAAAAGTAATTATCAGATTTGACATGATGGCAGGCTAGTCCATGCTTTCAATTCACTAGGAACAGTAACTGGCAATTGCTTGGAAAGCTTATGTTTAATGATAGAAATGCAGAACCAAATCTGCCTGAAATACAAGGTACGTCAGTCAAAATAGCCAAAAGTTTTAGCTGACATTATGCTAGGTTATAAATTGCAATAGCTCAGGAGTGTTCCTGATAGGAAAAATCAGCAGCTCCAGAGGATAATAACCATTTCAGTCATCTTAGTTAAATGCCCCTGAGTCAGAGTTGGCTATAAGTGCATCTAGAGAAGATACAAAAAAATGTTCAGGGGCAGAAAGCAAGTCAAAACTTTTCCTGAATCTAATTAGGCCAAATTAAATACAAACTTCAATTTCTCTTTCATTTAAAAAGTTACTTCTTATTGCTGTAACTGCATCTCACTATCACTCCCATAACTTATTTATCACATGACTCACTCAAACACAGGCTGGTACTGTCGGAGTTTATCATATCACTGATTTTAAAATTTTATATGCTACTATTTTGGGGCTCTTACATCCCTGAAGATGTAGTACTCCAACCCTCTGTGAGCACAATGGATTCTGAGCATCCCCACGGTACATCTTTCTGACATGGAAGCAAATCCAGCGCACAGTGAATATGCAACTAATATCAACACACTTCTTCAGACCTGACCGAAGTGCTGGATGCATTTAACACTGAATAATCAACAGGTAGAAGCTACTCTTTTAAGAGCAATGACATCTCTGAGTGTAAAACACAGGCCAGATTCTGAGAGAACCTTCTGCTGGCCTTTCATAGATTTTCTCTAGGTTGAAACCGTGCTGAAATAAGAGACCAAGACTATGTAAGAGCTCAGTTCAGTTGTCCACACATGACCTCAGTTGTCCTGCCTGGCCTCCACCAGCTGCTCTGGACCCCATATGAGTCTGGGTAGGCCACGTGTAGCATCAGCCAAGCTAGATGCATACCTTCAGTCATCCCTCCATGACCTGATTGCTATCCCTAAAACACCTGAAACCTGGAAAATTGTTTCCCTTTGCCTTCTGGTGGGCTGGGTATTCAGACCTTGAGAGTCCTTGAGGATCCCAGATGTATTTCTTCTCCAGGTTCTGGAGCACCACAAACAGAAGATGACCACAGTGATTTCTACAGATCTCACATCTGAGCAGAGCATATTCCATATTCTTCTCAAAGGAAGCTTTGAGACCTTCCTTCTCTTGCGATGCACACGTGCAGCAATCAAGAAAAAAAAAAATCCACCAGCATCCTCAGGCAATTTCTACCTCATTAGGATGTAGCGGAGGCCATTGGCCATATAGAATTTTTTCTGCTATTTGTCTTGGAAAAGCTGCATATCATCACATCTCAGACCTTCACACTGAAAACTTTCATGAAGGATAAAGAAGGCTACTTCAGCTTGAAGCTAATAATAAACTTTTCTTCCACAGAGATTTCTTTTTAACAAAACAAGCACATAATCTAAAAAGCAAACCTGGAAATTAGGCTATATTTTAAAATTAAATACAAAACATGATGTTCCTACCTTAAACCTGCATCACCTTCTAATAAATGCAATGCAGCTGTGGGGCAGCATTTTCAGAACAGAGGTAAGTCCTAGGAAACAAAATGCTTTTAGCAGAATGCTGAATGGTTTCATTGAGTATTTTTAGCCTGGCCTCTTGAGATGCTCTGCAAACATTTGCAAAACTCTAAAACAGAGCCAGGGTTATGTCACTATCTTTGGTACAAATAATTTGTTAGGAACTATTTCGTTCTGGCACCAGGATATATCAAGAGAGGATGCGTGAACTGGATTGTTTACTTTTGGATTAATGTTGTTTGTCAACTGAAGGCTGCCTTTATGAGGAAAGAGCAAGGTGCCAAGAAGTACATTTCACCATGCCAAAATTAAAGGGAGGAGTTCAGAAGCAGTCTTTTATTACCTAATTAGTTTTATCAAATGACACAGATCAACTAACAGGAGATAACTAATAGGAAAAAGGGGTCTAATGAAAAAGTAAGTTATCAGCTGGATGCTCTCCAGAAAACAATTGCCTCTCTAGGTAAACAAGTGCTACTGTTGGGAGGTCAGGCACGAAGCACAAGGAGTGGAGGTCTTCTCGGGATACCAGCCCTCAGTGGAGTCAGAAAAGAAGAGAAAAGCAGTGGGATAAACTACACTGAGAAGAAGGGATGACTTGTTATTAAAGGAGCTAGTATCTTTAGACAAAATTATTCCTATCTGGTCTATAGATATCCCACCAGTTGTTGGGTGTCAAGTACAGCTTGCCAGATTGATAGCTCTATTCAAAATGAAAATTAGGACTACAATAAGAACAGCCACATTTACCTGCTCAAGAACAAATTACCAGAATAACTTTTTCAGAGCTAGCATGGAAAATGGCAGCTCACAGATCCTATTTTACCTTGATTGCCCTCCTGTGACTGGAAAGGGCGATCACAAAAAGAAATACAGAATTTCAGGTAACATTCTGCTTTATCCAAAATAACCAAATGTAGCATCTGGGAGGTCATCTGTACTTAGGGCTCCTTTCCACTATTTTCCCAACTGCATGATCTAAACTAGTCAGACAATTCAGACTCATGTGGCTCACATTCAGATTACATCAACTTCTAATTCCTAATCTGAACCATGCTTTCATTTTTCCCATTATTGCTTATCTAGTATATACCTAATATACACAAAACTTGTCCCACTATTTTAGCTAGTAAAATGACACCAGGCACATGTAACAGAACAAAGATATTCAAGAAGCCTTGCTGGAAAAAAAAATATATCCAAACCCAAGGATTTAATTGACTAAAGACTTGTGCCCCCCAGCAGCTTAAAGAGAAGCAACATTGATTTTTACAAACATTCTTTGAGAATTGTAAGTGATGCAACAGAGGAATTTTATTATACTATTCTTCCCCTTCATCCTCCCTCTCCTTCATCATCAGTTAACTTGAAAACAGATGGGGCAAAGAATTTACAGGAAAATGCTCTATCTCTTGGGGCCACCAGTTCTACCTTTACTGCAGAGCTGTGGGGAAAACCGGAAAGTTTCATATATATTTGCAGTATACTGTAAGGACTGCTAGATGCAGAACTATTAAAGGAACCTAAAAACCCATCGCTCTAAACAGAAATATCAACCACTGCCATCCCAGAACTGTGTTAACAGCAGGCATGAGAAGTTTATGAAGCTTTGGCACGTCCTGGGCAGAGCTGGGTTGCACTGCTGGGAAAGAGCAGCCCATTCGGTTCCTGTTAGCATGCCCTTCCCTGGCTCAGAAAGGCTGAGTTGCAGATGAAGTCCTAGTTCAGATAAGACATCCTGACAACCCTGCATCCATCTGAGAGCACCTGCAGCAACAGAGGATTCAGCCTAGACTTAAATCGCTGACACAGATGGTCGCGACGCTTCCCACAGGAGCGCGGGCATTCCCATCAGCCTGTGCATGGAACAGGTATCACCACTCCACTGTGTCTTAGCAGGATACTGGGTTTGGGGAACTCTATAATAAGACAGTCCAGGAAAAACAGAAATAAGAAAGAGAGAGCACAGTACAGGAATGCAAATGAGTGAGCTCACACAGGCACAAATAGAAAGCAGGTTTAGCTGAGGAACGAAATAACCAGAAGATGAACTTAACCCATCTGCCATCTACCTTCAAAGCCTTGCAACAGAAAAGACCGTAAGATTCATGGTCTTCACAAGTCTGCAAGTGACTCTGCAAAGAGTGGGGATTCTCTGCCAAAAATAGTCAGCCTTCACTTTCTTCCAGCATCAGTCCTTCGCTGGCAAACATTAACCACTGTGATACCAGACCTGCACATGCCTGAGGTCACTGGCCATGATCAGGATGTGTGGTGCAGATCTCAATGGACACGAGACCCAGCTTTTCCCCTAATGTACAAGCCTTTGCTCCCACAAAACAGGACAGTACCACTGTATTCTCTCTTCTTCTCTCCCCGACCCATCACTGCCTCCTTCTTGTTCTTTCTTCTACCATTTCCTCTTACACTAGAATTGACTGCAAGGCATGGTGCCATCATACTGGGGCAAAATCATTCTCGGCTCTGCCCACCTTGAAGACTAGCAGAGGAAAAACTGGCCGAGCCAGGACAATGAGCAGAACCAGAAGAGTAACCACCACCACTCTCACCATGATCACCTGAAGATTCAGTCACCTTCCTCCTTCCCAAAGAACCTGCCCAAACAATAAATTACCGTTTTAACTGCACACCTCTTCTCACAAGGGGCCTCTAGCAGGCTTTGATCACTTGTGCTGTGCACACATACTGAATTTCCAAATGCTTGGCTTACTTTTTTTTCTTTTAATCCTTTCCCTTCTGGGTGCCCTCAGCAGCAAGTATCTACTACATAGATACTAAGTAGCACAGAACTTAGTAGCAGAGGTTCCTTTACCCAAATCAAACTGGGCAAGGATTTCCGGGTTCAGTTAGGTTGCTCAATATAGAGTTCTACCTTTTCCATTGTGAGAAGACTCCTCCCATAAATTGGTATACATCCCAGGGTGCAACCAGAGTGATCTTCTGAGGTATCATTCCTCCATGCTTACGGCATTCCTGCAGACAGCTCCTCTGGAAATTATAAGCTTTAAGGCAGTGTTCTCTGCACACCACCTTCCATCTCCACATTTCCCTGGGAAGTTTCAGCCTTCCTGCCCCAGCACCCCTGACACGAGACTTGTCCCATGAACACAACATGAACCCATCAGAAGAAACAAGCTGAAGGAAAGGTGTTCATGCTTACTGCTGCTTTTGCCATAGCACCCTGGCATTTTCGATCTGGTCCTAGGAGTACTAAGGCTAGATGCAATGCACCACCAACCTGCGGCCACGGTAAATACCACGACCTCTCCACAAAGACTGAGCTGGTTCGGGAAGCATACCTGAATATAGGAAAAAAAATGGTTAAAAGGAATAGGGCCAAGAGAAGTCATACAAACAAAAAAGCCTCACTTGACCAGATCATTGACCTTGCCTAGGAATGTGGGCACTGTACACAGAAGGAAGTTATCTGTGCTCAAGATGCAGTTAACATCTGGATTCATATGCTCTTTTCCACAAGGAAAAGCTGTATGTAAGGTCAGAAGGCAGTAATTCACGTTTCATTTTGGATCAGGCTATTGTTTATGGGATGCACACAAAGAGAAATATCAAAGACTTTCTGAAATTAACAGCGAGTGATTATGTGAGGCAAACGTAATGAAAACACAACAAAGGCTCTTAACTAGCGGTAGAGAACATCCAGCCAAAGCCTTCCTCTGACTCCCACTGTGAAAAACTCAATATGGAAATAGCCAAATTTATGCATTAGAAGAATGAAGACTAAAGGCTTTCCACCAAGTTATTGTTTTCCTGAATCATTGATAGCAAGACAGCTTTCTACGTCACAACAGTATTTCAATTACTGACCTTTATATGATAAATTTAGTGTACATTTTTGAGGATGGACAAAAATTTTACGATTAGTCTAATATGTCTAGTAGTAATAGTTATAAAGGACACTGAGCATTTGGTCCTCCATTTGCTGTTATAAAACTCAAACTAGGCAAATACATGATAAGCAATTAACAGGTTTAACAACACATGTGATTAGCTGCAGTCATATTAAGATAGAGTGATTCTTAGGCACATTAAGTGGATTATTTAATTAAGTGATATGCATTTCAGCAGAATACACTGGATAAGAGTGTGTGCAAGTTGCATGCATGTTGAAAAGAAAGTGTTCTAGCAAATTCAATACACATAGGTGGGAACTGTCACAGAGCCTGTTACTAAGAATTATCCAATACTTCCTGTAAGATCCGATTTTCACTTACTTATAATTTTGCCAGACTAATTGTCCAGGCTCAAACTTCCCATGTTGGATGTATGCCTCAGGCTATTTTTTTTCTTGCACCAGCCAAAACTGTTCAGTGATTTCCAAGATAAAAGCCAGGAAAAAAAGACATTGTTTTACAATGAGAAAACATATTTGGTAACTCCTCCTTCAAGAATTCAAATATCCTTCTTGTTTTAAACAGGCAGAAGGTGCATTTTAGTCAGGGAAGTTGCTTTTGCCAGGCCAGTTAAAACCAGTTCATACCTGACGACATACCAACCTCTGCAAAATTGTGGGAGGCGCTGGATATGGGGTTTAATGCCAGGTAACACTGCAAGTTCCATCCTCACACGAGGAGAGGAAGGTGAGATGCCTTCCCTGCCACTGCTGCTGCCCCTGCTGCAGCCCGGGATGCAGGTCAGGCAGCGCTGAGAGCAGGACCAGGCTGACGCACGCCCCTGGGAGGAAAACCTGCTGAAAACAGGAGAAAGAACGTATACCTGGCCCATACAGACCACTTCTGCAGAGAACAGAGTAGGATCCCCTGAAGAAGAGGTTAAAAAGAAAAGGATTTAATGAGCTGACAGAAGTGACTTGGATAATGAGTTTATGATGAAAAGAAACAGCCAGACAGGGTCACTGGTGGGGTACAGCGCTTGACTTTGCAAACTGTGTGTGCTGTGTGTGCACAGTACTTACATCAGAATAAAATGCACTTAAAATGATAGCATAATATAGTAACTCAGAAATTGTCAACATGAAGCTAATGTTCTCAGATACCAACTACAACATGTTGCTCCTAAATATTTTGACACCCTCCTGCAGGTATCCTGTTATTCAGACTGTACGTATCCCCATAACTGTCGTTCAGAAATAAACCCCTATTCATCAGGAGAAGACACCTCTTTTTAAAAGGTGTATAAACTTATGCCCCTGTTTCCATGATTAGAAACCTATATAGAAAATATGAGAAAGACTATTTGAAGTACCACAAATGGCAATCAGGCAGACAGCTCTTACTGAGATTTTTAAGGAAATCTATGCCTTTGAAAATCTTCCCTGTTTCCTAACAAATCCAGCTATAAACATCATTTCAGCAGTCCCAGGGAAAGGACACTGGAGCTACCAATCAGGACCGAGAACAAAACATTAAACAAAACCCTCTGGAAAGACAAACACTGTGTTTACTCTATAGCTACTGTGTAACCCAGCACACACCTCCTTAGCCACCTACTACCCAGCCGCAGCAGCAGCAGCACAGAGTTGGTGTGGGCAAGATCCCCTGCCTTCCGAGCAGCCACAGCTCTGACCCAGCTCCAGCGTGTTTGCTCCATCACGGCTGCAACACGCTGGTGCACCTAAGGTCACCCTGCCAGAAGGCAGCGGCAAAGACAGGGAAGTCCTGAACCGCTGTCCTCTGCAGGCAGGCGACGGGGACAGGTACTCGGCCTCAGCACACAAGAATTTCTGAAGGTCTTCAATGATTTCTGCAGTGATTTTTGAGCAACAGCCAGAAAGGAACCGTAAGCGTTGGTTAATCATTTACCTTTCTTGTGTTGGTTGCTCAATACTGAGTGGGCATTGCGCATGCAACTACATCATGGTCTGGAGTCGAAATGGAACTAAATAAGGCAGAAAACTTTCTGTGACTGGCTGTTCAAGGTTTTACCCAGAAATTATACTATAAAAATAGACATAGAAATGCAATAATTTAAATAACTGATTACAGGGGGGGGGGGTGGTCCACTCTTCAGCTCATTTCCTAGGTCATTCACATGTTCTCCTTTCAGCACTGAATCCCACTTTCCACAACTAGCTGGTTATACCATGGATTAGTCAAAAAGGCAGAAGATGAAAAGGAATGCTGACTGTGCAGCTGGACCCTGCTTTTTTTCCTACCCCCTACAATATCATTTATTCCCACAGACATAAACTTCAATACCCATTATGACAACACTATTTTCACTGATTATGTGCTTATTAATGCCAACTTTCCTTCAGCGAAGAAAATCACCTTCTCCCAGGAGAGAGATGATTTGCAATTTCATAATAATTGCTGTGTCTCTTAAGTAGTTCTAATTTTAACAGGACAAAGTACATCTTGTTTTACAAGGACGGCAGAACCATTACACAGCACAATGCTATAACCTTTTCAGATGCAAGCATTTCCTTAAAGACAGAAGAAAACCAGATCTAATTCTCTTATTACTTAAGAACAGAAACGTATTAGGACTTTGCATACCATGCATTTAAGAAGACATATATATAAACCCAAGAAATTCATAAAAGTTAGGACCCTGAATAATTTTCTTCCATCATTTAAATGTGAATTATTAGGTAACATTGAAAAAATTTGGTCACGAAGAGGAACACAACTGAAACTACAGAAGAAATGTATTCATCAAAGATCTTCTCTCTAGTCCTATTTCTCCATTGAATAAAACTATTCCCATTAGTGCTGGCTCATGTGGCATAAGCTCCCAATAACGTGGCAGAAGAGTGGCCTTGGTGGATGGATACATAGGTTCCCTCCCCCGCCCCCCCCCCCCCAATTCTGGATGCATCAGTTTTAATACTTGCCACTGTCATTACTTCTTCCCTACAAAAAATAACTCTAGAGCTAGCAGAGGAATCAAAATATATTTATAATATTACTCATACTGCAACTTCTTAATTTATATTTCATCTAATTGCTAAACAGCCTACTAGAGACTTGCTAGATCTGCCCAAAAGTTACCATCAACAAATTATGACAAAATGTGTGTTGATGCACATAAAGTGAAAAGAATTGCCTCAGAAAAGCAACACAAAGCACCAAGTGAATTGGAAACGGTCTGAAAGGCAGAGGGCATGCACTGTAGCTCTTTCATGCTCCGTTTGTTTTTTGTGAGCTTGATTTATGTATAATTAACCATTTTTTCCCCTGCAAATAATGTCATATGAAGCTCTGCTATCATTTTTACCCCCCATCCTCCTGCCACAGCCACATAAAGCAGCACAGCTTAAAATTGTGACAACTGAAACACGTTGCCACAGCAAGAGTCCAAGCTCTCTACGTTAGCATGAAATCCCACTCTCTTGTCTCCCTCCTGCTCCTCCTATCATCACAAGAATGAAAGAAATTCATGAACTGTAACTCTCAGTCTAACAGAGCCTTGGCCAAAATTCAAGCTTGATAATTAATTACAGTCTGTCTCTCCAAATTCCCACACTAGGCTAAGAGAAATAACTCTTCTTTCCCCTCCTAGACAACAAGTTTTTATATGGCTAATGGACACAGCATTCCAACTCAGAGAGCTAGAAAGTTAACTGGAGAGAAATAAGAGATATTTATAATACTTGGATAAGACGACAGCAGCAGATGAAGAGAGAAGAGTATTGTAGTAAGTTTGAAGTGTGTATCAACCCAAAAGCTAAATCACTGTTCTTTAGTTACACTTTCTACCAGAGAATAAAAGCACAGACGATCGTACAGGACACATAGCTGTCAGGACTTGGTGTCTGAGGGACTGTAACACAGGCTAGATTTTTTGCGATAGGAGGATATCTGAGACAATTCAAATATGGTTATGAAAAGTCGATGAATCAGTATGGTAAAACAAATTTAAATATTGCGCTAGACCTCATTAAAACACAGCAGGCATCCTAACCATTTCAGTCTGAAGAACATGGAGCATTAACACTATACCATGTTCTTAGACAGCCATAAAACCAATCCGTACCTCACGCCACTATTCAGTAAATCACTAATATATCAAGAGAAGGAAAACTATTATGATGCCTGTACTACACACTTAACATAAACCACTCATCGCGCTGAGATTCTAATTGGAATTCTGTTCCAAGCCTGATAGATGAACACTATAACCTTAAGCAGCACTCTTGCAAGATTTTATTTATTGTTTCACGTGTATTTGTAAAGGACTTAATTAGCTTCTTTCCCTTCTGGTATAAAAGAGCGTGCATCATCACTGAAAAAAATCACAAGGCAAGCCTAGCGTGAAGGGTCTTGCTAGTATTGCACGTATTTCACAGTGACAAAAAAGGTGTAATTCTTTCTGAATACTAGAGATATCATCAATAAAACCTCTTTTGTTCCTTCATTAATCTGGTCTGTGTCATATTTGCTGTCTGTCATTGTTTTACAGATGCCACATACGTGCAGCCCAAAGGCTGTACCTGTGCAAGCACCAGACATTAATATATGGTGACAAACTATTTTAAATTGGTCACGTTACTATAGAGAATATATGCAGCAGATGTTGCCAAAAGCATAGGATTGTTCTCCATGAACCAGATGGTAACTTTCGATCCTCTGTTACTGTTTAGTTTTGCTTTCTAAAAACTCTTCCATTTCTAAATCAGAAGCAGAGTAATTTCAATCCAGCCTCACTTGAAAGCTGGTGTTGGAACAATTAATTCAACTCTGGTCCAATTCTTCATTCATTCCACTCATTTTCAGTCTGTAAGGGATAAAGCCTCCAATATTTTTATTCAAATACAGCCCAAGATACTACAAGCATAACATCCACGGCATACTGCAGCCACGTTCTGATGTACCCTATGCACACTCTTGAGATTTACTTCAAGAAGTTCAGGCACCTAAGACTTGGTCACCTACCCCCACATCAGCACTACACTGACTGGACACGGAAAACAGCTTAATTAGTATCAGTTTTTGCACAACAAATCAATTTTCTTCAGCAGTGGAAATGCTGGGTCGTTACACATTGGCTGACAGAGGCAATAAAAACTCAAACTTTTCTGAGAATAGAAATGGTAAGCAGAATGTTTGTAGAAGTGATCCATTTATTTTATGTGTTGACTTGGTAGTAAGTACAGAGTTTAACATTAATTCTGCATGAAAAAAATATTTCAATAGGTTTATAACTTGGTACTTTGGATTTCACAAAAAAACCCAAGAACATATACACAAACTTGTATATTATTTGATTTACACGTTATTTCATATAGAAAAGTCTAAATCATCCTGTGCATGCAAACATATAACTATGACAAACCACAGATTCACAGGTTGGTTGGGGCTGTAAGGCACCTCTGGAGATCACCTAGCCCAAGCCCCTGCTGAAGCAGGCTCACCCAGAGCAGGCTGCACAGCATCGCGCCCAGGTGGGTTTGAATGTCTCCAGAGAAGGAGACTCCACAGCCCCCCTGGGCAGCCTGTGCCAGGGCTCCGCCACCCTCCAAGTAAAGAGCTTTTTCCTCATATTCAGCTGGAACTTCCCGTGTTGCAGTTTGTGCCCGTTGCCCCCGGTCCTGTCGCTGGGCACCACTGGAAGGAGCCCGGCCCCGTCCTCCTGCCACCCACCCCTAAGGTGTTGGTACGCACGGGTGAGACCCCCCTCGGCCTTCTCCAGCTACACAGCCCCAGCTCTGCCAGCCTCTCCTCACCAGGGAGGTGCTCCAGGCCCCTCACCAGCTCCGCAGCCCCCGCTGGGCCCTCCCCAGCAGCTCCCCGTCTCCCGTGACTGGGGAGCCCAGCGCTGGGCCCAGCACTCCCGATGGGCCTCACCAGCCCGAGCAGAGGGGCAGGATCAGCTCCCTGCACCCGCTGGCCACGCTGCCCCTAACGCGCCCCAGGCTCCCACCCGCCTTCTCGGCCACAGGGCCACCGCTGGCCCGCGGGCAACCGGCTGTCCCCCAGCACCGCCCGGCCCTTCCCCGCAGAGCTGCCCCCCAGCAGCCCACCCCCAGCCTGTGCCGGTGCAGGGGCTGTCCCTCCCCAGGGCAGGACCCCGCGCTGGCCCCTGTGGGACCCCATGAGGTCCCTTCCCTCCGGCTCTCCAGCCTGCCCAGGCCTCGCTGAGGGCAGCGCAGCCGCTTAGGTATCGGCCGCTCCTCATGGATTTGTACCACCAGCTAACAATTTCCATGTCTTAACTACTCAAATTCATGTCAGGCGTGGTGAGATCACAACATACACTGCCTTAAAAATGGGTACCGGAACTTTTCAGGTCTCCAGTAAACAAGTAGCAGGAGTTAATCCCCATCTCTTGTTGAGCTGTAATATAATTTCACTGATTCAGGTGCAATTATTTTCAGTTTATACATATGACAATCAAGGAAAATACAGTATCACAGAAAGGGTATTTCACTGTTATTTTCACCCAAGTGTAGGCATCCTAATGCTTTTTTCTTTGTGGTGTTTATTTACTGTGTATCATCATTTGATCTAGAATGGATTATCACACAACTGTCTTGCAAGTCGTATAAATGCCTTATAAGTACTGTTATCATTGTTATCATGATTTTCTTGCTTTCATCCTTATTACTGTCATCTAGGGGAGATTTGCAGTGCACAATAAAAGAGCCCCAATACTGTTGCAGTGCCAAAACTCACGAGAAACATCACAAATTCCAACACTGTAAATTACACTTCCTTCCCTCCTCTTGGTCACAAAATGTAATTACAGCTGAATCTAAGCACAATGCACAAATTGTTCTCAGTGTTTTGCACGTGCATCCAGCCTTTTATCTACAGATCTGAATGCTCTTTAGATGTCTGAATTTAGATCTGCAGACTCCCCACAATACACAGCTAAGAGAACTAGATTCCATCGTTGGCCATCGTTGCATCAGGACACATAAAGGAAGTGCTCTGCTTGAAATGGTATTCCCAGTTTGAAGAGATTCCATGTATCTCCTTTTTCAGACAGTGCACTGAACAACCCCCCGCACTCTCATCCGGCAACTCAGACAGACCCCATGGGGAATTTACACTCCTAAACTTAGGATGATCAAAATAGTCTGAAAATGAAGTGAAAAAGCTGTTAATTCACCTAAGCTGCCTTTAGCTCTGGCTGGGTATCCTGAGCAGGAGGACGGGATGTTGGGATCTGCAGCTGGTCTGCAGACAAGTTAGTTGACCTCAAAGACTAAGCCGTGTACCTTTAAGACGGCCACAAATTGTCAGGTATGTAAACAGGATGTGAAGAACCGGAACTTGGAACCGCAGCATACGGGCACCTACGGCAACAGCAAATAGCAAGCAAAGAAGAAGGACACAAAAACCTATCAGGGTCTAATGCCTGTACTGTCTCAGATATATAAATAGTTTGTATAAACAATAAAGGCCATTTTGTCCGAACCCAGCCACACAGACATAGTGTTTCTTTTAAGTCCGCCTCGACTTGCGTCACCACATTGGGAGGCAGCAGGAGCAATGTGCGTGCACCGGGGCGCACAGACATTTAGGGTAAGTCTTCTCAGGGTTCGCGTACAAAGAGAAACCATCCCAGAGAGGGAAAAGAGCCTGCTACGATCCTATTTATCAACTCACATCCAGGTGGCCTCTTAGGCATGTTGGACTTTTCCACATAGAGCATTTAAAGGAACGAGGGATTGCATTATCATTTAACATGTTATGCTGGCCACATCCCTTAAATAATCCACTCGTACATAGATCCTAAATATACAGATTCAATACAGATATACTATACAGATATAGTTATACTATACAGATACTCATCTACAGATCCTGACTAACCGACCTTCAACTTCAGCACACTTTCCTTATAGGTATCCAGGCTGGATGCCTTTAAGGAAAACCTCAAATCAATGGAGAATACAGGACCTTCTGTAGCGCTTCCCCCTGCATCTCTGAAATTTTTGCTCACAGCTGCTAATTCTTCCCACAGTTGGAGGCAACCCTTGGAAAGCCTCAGGCACTTCAGGAACAGAGTCCAAACTACAGCATATCCTTCAGGTCTTAGAAGAACTTTTACTAACTACTAAATGCAATATAACTATCTCCTTGTAAAGCCTCATTTTTTAATTCAATAAGGGTAATCATGGAGGTTATAGCATTTCAGCTTTTTTTTTTTTTCAGCAGTTTGTGAGCTTTAGAAAACACTGAAGATCCTCTACCTTTCTCTGGAGGTCACAGGACTCCCAATGAATATGGTGATAATTATGTCAATCCTATGGAGCATTAATCTGAAATAAGAACTGAGAATTTAAAAATTTGTTAAAAAAAAGCGTAAAAAACCCTCAAAAACTCACAGTGCTAGTGATAAAAATTCACTGCAATACAACAGCCAGTCTGTTTCTCTAAGATTTCCAGAACACCTGAGACACTGCTAAATCTTAGTAACTTAACTAGCAACAGTCTGATGTAAGCGATATGGGTAGGATTAAAAAGCTTTCCTGATTTCAACAAACAGACTGGAACATCACCTGGAAAAGCAACTCTTCGGTAATGCAACCCTACTGATTATTTTAGTTTACTACATATATTTTTAATGTGTATGGTTCAGTTCTCTGTCTCCTCATTAATTTTATACCCTTTGGCATGGACTGTTGCTGGTTAACCTGATGGCTGATACCACTGTAAGCAAAAAGAGAATTAGTTTTGCAGGTTTTAACTGAAAGACAGTAATAAAAGAAAATATATGAGCATCTGGATCAAGAACATCTTGAACAGGAATTTTAAAATGGCTCACACAATGGAACCATTACATTACAAAATTACTGTACATTACACACATTACAGAAATGCTGCTCATATTTTGTTTTGTTGACATGGAAAATTATCAGCCTTGTTAACTGTAACACATACTTTGAAATTATCTGTTCAGATTTATCAGCAGAACCAGATTTATTACATACATGTAGACACCTGTTCTATAAAACACACCAGCTGTGCCAGAACGACCATGCTGGAATCCTCTGGCTCTCATCCAAGAGGAAACACATTGCAAGCTTTATTGAACTGCCCTAAGAAGCTTTTAATTTTATAATGAGGAGATCACCAGCCAAAGTAGAAGACATTTTTTAATTTGCTAATCTCCATGTCAAAAAGACTAAAGAAAAAATACTATGTTTTGGTCATTTGGCCATTACTACACCAGATGAAGACCAAGACTAACATTTCTTTCCTTGTGAGAACTGGCCGGTATCTCTGCTGTCAGTCTGGTCCTCTTTTACATAAACATTTAAGTCGTATTTATAATAGAGGAAAAAGTCAAAGGCAAAAGGAAAAAAGTGTAAAAAAAAGAAAAAAAAACCCAAACAAATTCTCAGATGAATTTAAATAACACAAGGTTTACTGTACTCCGCTGCCTGTTTCGAGGCACCACCTCAATATTAGGGCGTGTGTCGCACAGAGGACACCCTTCTAGAGCCACTGCTGGCGGCCAAGTGGGACACCCTCTGCAACATCTCAAGTATCACTGGGCATCAGTGTGTTGGCAGCTGAATCAAGATGGTAGGTAGAGTCCCAAACGTGAGACTACAATCAATCAAGGCATGCTTTCTGATTCAGATTTGGTGTTGAAGATCCTTCTCCATCAGCAGTCTCGTGGGAGTAGTTAATGACTGTAATCTCTGGGGGATTCCACACACACTGCACCAGTAGATGAAAGGATGCTTCCAGAAGTTTTCTGTGGCTCTGCCTAGCAAGATACCTGCCTCAATCAATGCACGCTTTGGTGCTGTTTTAAATAGACGTTCCGGTATCTTTCAAAGTGTGACAGTTTAAAATGAAAGCAGTTTTGAACTTTCAGTCTTGATTTTTTTTATTACTTTTACTCATTCTTTTGAAACTTGCCGACAGAGAGAAGTTTTGATTCAGATCATCTCTACAGTGTACAGCAGATAAACTGCCAGATAGATGTCAAGGCCTTCTTCAGCTTCGAACGTCAGTTACTCCAGCGCTACAGCCAAGCTCTCGCACTAATCTAAAAACCCCTTATGAAAATTTTAATGATTAAGAAGGGTGTGTACATGCAAAATATCTAATAATGTCATCTCCTGCTCAAACTAGTTAGATGAGCCCCTCCTCACATTTGTAACTGTTTAAATATTTCACCGGTATGGTACAGAGCTATGGTATTCACTTGTTCAGTGTCAGGATTATTCAGATAGAGAATTATAGGGAAATACAGCTTTAATACAGTGTGGTACAATGACCTTTACCACGTGTTCCAAATTCTTCTGGTAATGGCAAACAGCGATGTTAAGCATTCAGAGATTGCGTCAACAATCTTGTTACACTGAAGGTTGAGCAAATGGATTTCTCTGTAGAAGTTCATGAGCATGGAAATACATTTCCTTCCCTACTAAGCATGAAGATGTTTTGTTTATTTAGTGTTGAGTTGAACAATGGACCAATTCAGTCTCAGGGCAAGACTGATTTCCAGAGGTCTTGAGAACAAACACTTCAGTAGACAAGTATTTTGATGTCTCCGCTCATGGCAGGAATAAGCCCAAACCCAAGGGAAGGTAGGAAGGAAGTGAAGACACCCCCTGAGCTATAGTTATCGCCGGACACTGGCAAAAAATGAGAGAGGTGGAAGAGATGCTTTTGGGTAAAGCATTGCTAAAAGCATGTGTTAAGCAAGCTCTTCTAAAAGTATACTTAAAAAATGTTAGTGGTTGTGCTTTTTTTCTTTTTAATTCCACTACATTAAAAAAAGAGAAAAATAATCCCTCTTTCCTCAGCGTTTGTGAAGATCTTAAGGAGCAAATTTTGATATAACTGAAATAAACCCAAAACTTTGAAGAGAAAGATGATTGCTACATACTGACCACTGAATGGTCCACAGATAGCAGTGACATATTTCTAGTACTGATCTGCTTCAACATTAGGCAAATAATTCCAGATTTTCTTTTTTTACAGTGCTCAGAGAAAATCATTACTGATCTACATAAATATTTCAAAGTTCAGTTAAGAGCTTTACTGAGATTTTAGTCTTCACGTCGCCTTCTGCTTTCAGGGCTAATTTATCTTACTCTCCTCCTTACTCTTCCCTACTAAGGCTGTATAATAAAATTTCATGTCCTTTTCTATATGATAATTAATAATAATTAAAAAAAGCAGCACACTATGATGGTAAAAGAGAAAAGCTGAGCAGCCTGCCTTGCAATACATTGATTGCTTTAGAAAGCTACTGTAAGAGAATAAAATAGCTGCATTTATTAATAAATTTATCAATGAATAATCACAAGTCTAAGAATTATTATTATCTGGCAGTACTTGAACTAACAAGTAGGATAACAAACCATCTCATTTTGAATGGCATTGTCAAACAATTTTAAGAAAATATTTTCATATGACTTCATATGAAACTTTAAAGAGTTTTGTGGAGACTGGAAATGGGAGAGTTTTAAAGATTTTTGCTCTGTTGTGAACATGCAGTAACAATATTAGTGGTTTTGCTGAAAAAAGAGTTTTAAATCTGGTATTTGCTATAGAACCACAAATGCAAATCTGTGAACTTGTCAAAACATGAGAAGAAATAAGGCAACTGAAATTTGATATTAACTCCAAGGAGAACTTCTCCCATCTCTACAGTTACAGCTTACACATTTCATTACAGTCACAATATAATTATGGCTCATTCTGCACTTTCACAAATAAAGGACAATGTCAGAAGTCAGTACCCCCCAACTCCCAATATATTTTCTAACATTCATAATGCTTATAATCAACCTAAGATCCTTAGGGCTTCCTCAAGCGTGGCATACTAAACATTAAATCAACACCTATTAAACTAAGTAACTAAGTTCTGATAAAGACACAGGTTTTATATGCTTTCATAGAAATTATTTCTCATGAAAAACACTAGGACTTTTGTTTTTTTATAAAACTGCCAAATCAAGGAGTTTCATTTGGAACAGGATCCTGCAGTTGATTTTTTGTCTTTCATTCAAAAAATAAGCTTTTACACAAAATACGAAGTTAACACTATATTAATCTGCATTACTCAGTTAATTTACTAAGAACTCTTCAGCTACTTGTGGTGCACTCAGTCTGCATCTTCTTGGCCATGCAAGAGTCATGCATAATTTTGACACCTACGAGTGGCAAATCTGCTCTCTAAGATACTGGGAAAACCAGTAAGGAGTGCCACATTTCCAACAACATCTCAGAACTTTATGTAGCCGTAGCAAGGTCAAATACACTCATGGTCCCAATCTAGATTAAAGGTTGCAATTTAAACAGCCCTAATCTAGATGCATGGAAAAGGTAATCAGTAAACACTGACCCTTTAACCATTTAGGGCAAACTGTATTATTAAGCCATGTTTCCACTTAATCTTATTTGTAACTAAGTCTCAAAAAAATAGATCTACGTTTCAGTAACCTGAAATTGATTACCTTGGTGATGACAGTGAAAGCATTTTTGCTACCTGCAACTGAAATACCGAAAATCTGAATACCTTCGGAGAGCACCAAAATCTTCAGTAAAAAACCTCAATTTTCATATTCAATTACCTGTCAAGTATCCCAAGAGTAATAGCAATCTATCTCTTGCTATAGGATGCAGAAAATGTAGTTCTGTATAAAACTACACAAAACTGAATATGTATGATTATTACTACATATAAAACGAAGTGGCTTTCAGATCCCTGTAAATTTTTATTCAAATACTGAAATTCCTTGTAGAAATGCAGATTTAATGTTACCCTACTGATGTATAATTTGAATGTCGCACAATCACAAGAAATCTGTCATAACGCCCCGCACAATACAGAACAGTCAAATGGTTTATTCTTCCTGTCAAACAATTAACTGCCGCTTGTTTTTATCACTGAAAGTGAGTGTATAAACATTTTCCTAACTTGCAACAAAATGACTTGGAATTCAAATTTACACTGGCGCTGAAAATTCATAGCTAACACAGATAAGCTAAAACATTCCTCTCCTGTAGAATATATAAGTAATTGAGGGGAAAATTTTAAAATCACACATCAAAGCACAGGACAGTCATTGCAATGCTTGCACTGGATTTATTTTAAACCATGTTCACCTTGCATGAAGCAGTACCATTTCAAATGAAAACATCAGGAAACCTCTGAGCTCCAAGGATAAAATCTGGCATCAAAGAATTAAAAACAAAAGGGCTATTTTAGTTTCAGATATGCTCTTCAGGAACCCAGCTTGCTCTGTGTTTTTGTTACCAGCTGCTGACACCCTCCATGGGAAACATGGTTATTTTAGACTTCTACGGCAGCAAACAGCTCTGGTGATTCCCTCTGAAGTCCTGGCCCCGCACTGGGATGGCCCCTCCTATTTCCAAAAGGGAAAGCTGGAATACTGCATACAGCCATCATCACTGATTCATCATTATCATCTTCCCAGATGTGGCAGAGGTAGCCTCCTCTCCACGCAGCAACCCGACCTGCCTGCAAACATCATGGGATGCCACAAGAGGAGGAAGACTCTGGTACCAATTGCTCCCTGACCTGCCTCACCAGAGACGGGTGCCCCAGCCACCCTGTGCACCTGGCAGAGGAATATCACACAGGGATGCTCCCCTCAGGGGAAAGATCGGGAGCACAATACACCTTGGTTTCAGTCTGACCAGCCATCTGTACGGGAGACAAATCCTAGCCATAAGCTAGCAGAAACATTGCCTAAGCCTAAAAACACTCTGGTCACGGTTCCACCACAAAGCGTAATCACCCTGCCATAGGACATAATCACCTTGTAACAAAGGGACTTAATAGCAGTTATTATATGGAAACAAGCATTTTTTATTTTTTTTTAAAGATTGCAGGTAAATATTAAAATCAACTTGAATCCAAACATGAACAAAACACTGGGGTTTTCTTCCTTTCCTCAGACAAAATTATATGTAAGTGACCACCACTATCAAGGAGAACACCTCTTACACAGTTATGAGTACACTCTTGGCAGTATCTACCCAGTTCTAATCAGCAGACAGTTTAAAAAACAGAACACACAAAAAAAACCCACCCAAAAGACAACATACTAAAAAACAAATTAAAAAACCAACCTCAGAAACAACAGGAAGCAGTATCATCTCAATGAAAGTCATGATTAAAGCTTCTAACTCAACTATGAACCTTCCCAGTTATTTCCAGCACTAACATCCTGAATTGAGCTGCACTGACCTTCACTTTCAGTTCCCTGCTGCAATGCTGTTTTCTAGCAAAGCAGCAATCTGCAAATCGGAAGTATAACACATACTCAACGCAGACTTCAAACAAAGGACCACTGTCACAATGCAGAGCCTACCAGAAATAATCTCGTTACTGCAATCATGAACGATCTGACTCATGAAGCACCTGCAGCAATGTTTCAGGCTACCATCGCTTATACACAAAGCACACCTGGCTATTTCACCCAGCAAACAGAGGTTTAGCAATGCTACCTGGTTTTATAAGGAGAAAGCCTTGAGACAGTACAGCCAAAGTTAAGAGGAAATTAATTTTTCTATCACTATGTGGTTTATTTTTCCATTCTTTGGGAAAGAAGGAGAAACCCCTACTCCTCCCTAGCGCATCGTGCTTTTCACATTAAGATAAAACACTTCAAATAATTCAGGATACAAACGATGCAACCTTACTCACCCCTAAGTACTCAATCCTCATCTAGCACTGACCTGAGGAACCCAAGCTGGGTGGCCAGCACACGTGGGTCACCCCCATCTGCCCCAGCACACAGGTACCAAGCAGCACACCTGCCTTCACGGTCCTCGGGACATCATGGGCACCGCACCACCTGCCTTTCTGAGAAGGCACCAGTGCAGTGACACAGGGAGAGTGAGGCTGCACTGAGCTGGCGCGGCTGCTGAGCCAAAATACCTCACAGTCCCTTAAAACAACCCCGCTTAAATAAATGCCAGCAACACAGCGCTGCACAGGTACGAAGCTGGACAAACCCTGCTGAGGATAATGTCAGTTTTGATGGTTCTACCAGATTTAGAGGGAAAACTGTCATGGTCAAGCCACTAAGGATTAATACTAGAAAACAAGCATCCAGTTACAGAAAATATTCACAGAAGGGGAAAAAAAAGGCCAAGGGAGTCAAACCGCATCCTTCATAAACAAGAAACCAACTCAATTTAACTGCAGAACTCAGTAGCACCGTAACTTACCAAACCTTTGCCAGCCCTGGACAGCCTGGGCAGGCAGGAGTCCAGAAACTGAAAAAATGAATATTAAAAAAAAAATAAAATATCTGAAACTTAAGAGAATACACAAGTGTTTCTTAATAAGGTAAACAAAGTTTCTTTATGAGCATATTCCCAAGCTGAACACACATTTTAACTTGAAATAGAGGGAGTGTTTTGTAAAAGCAATATGTTGATGTGAAGCTGCTTTTATGTAACTCAATTACTGGAGAAACATGTTGTATCATGTTTTTTAAAATATCATAGAGATAAAAGTATCATTATTGAAATATTTGCATATTTTGTAGTACAAAGAAATAATGTATGCTAACAAACTATTTGTTGTCACATTAGCTTCAAACAAATAAGGAAATAAGGGTTGATTTATTTCCGTGTGTTTTGGGCTGTAGGATGGTAAAATTGCACTGACTGTAGCTTCAAAAAAAGGTCTTGTAAAAGTAATGGAAAAAATCCTACCAATTTCATAATTCAGGACAAATAAGTGGTACTTTTACAAAGTGGTAACTTCATGAAAATAATCACTAATTTACTTTATTTATAAATAGTATTTGAAGGACTGACTTCTAAACCACAATTTTTAAATCTGCTCTTTAAAGAAGCGTTGATACGTTGAGGGTTGCATACCATACCTTTCAGAAACAACAAACCGACTGGATCTGTTGTACTGCAAAAGTCAGCAGCACCTCTGCCTCAGGACCCCGGTCACCCAGCCTAGTGTCCTGCTGCTGCAGCCAGCCACATCTCCTGGGGGTTTTCAGTTTGATTTTTGACCCCAATGTTATCACTGGGACCCTTTCCAGAATCTGACAGTTCTAATTGTTCTCTCCCAACCTCCATGCTTAATCAACTGCAGATCAGTTTGCACAACCCCCATGGCAATGTTGGCCACTGTCAGCTAAAACAGTTTTCTCCCCTCCCCTGTGCCTCACTGCAGCAGGCAAGGTGGGGAAAGGCAGGAGGAGGAAGGGGACAATAAACTTCAGCATGCACATACACACATATGTCTACACACCCATGCGTATCTGTGTATATAAGTATGTATTCATGTGTATACAGTACACCTATAATCAGTGGGATGTATATATAATTTGAAATGAGAGGTGGAGTCCTGAATCCACAGAATCATCAGCTGCTTTAGCTAATGACTCCAAGTTTTGCTCCCATTTACATTTTGGAACAATGCAGCATATACTGAAGCTCACTGGCAAACCAAAACCAACCGCTGTGGTTCGATCCAGCATGTTGGTCACATCCAAAAGAAGTCTCAGGAAAATTCTCTCAGAAAACCCCAGTTCCCAGGAGGGGCATCAGGAAGGTGCGTTCACACCACTGCAGGGTTTAGTGCTAGAGAGCAAATGAAATGATACATTGAAAAGCATCATATACCCTTAATAGTATGCACTAGTAGGATCACATTTAGAGTACTTCAGGGATTTGATACATCGATTTTATAATAGTTTCAGCTTTTTTCAGAGTTGGCAAGTAGATTAAAAGAGTACTGATTTCAAGCAGTATAGCTAAGGCCCTACAACTCCACGTGTAGATAGCCCTCAGAGTAAGAACATCCTTCTGTAGTTAAAACCAATCTACTGTAAACAGAGATCAGATTAAACCAAAAGAAGACAATCTCAACGCAGTATGAGACTGTCAGCATATCCCTTCATAATTGCACAGGTATTTTGGAATGGCAAAGACCAACTACAGATGAATAAAAGAACAATCCTCAACTACATATTGGTATTTATTTTCTCATTCCCTCCTAATAACAAACTATTCTCCCATAATTGCCATGGAAATACAGCATCCTAGACTTCATCTTAGAAATAATAGGGATGTTTCTGTGAAATAATAATCCTTGTGGAAGTATTAGCAGGTTATTGTTCCATTTATGTGTAACTTGAAACTTGTAGTTTTAGGACTTGTAGAAGTTTTAGACTATTCCTTTATGTTGTGCTACTAAGAAAAAATTTCCACATAGAGGCATAACCCCCAAATAAAATTGTTGACAAAGTCTTAAGTACCAAAAAGCAGCAAGAAGCCCTAAATCTAAATTTAAAAAAATAATTAAAAAATAATCAGGTTGTGATGAGATTTCTTAACCCAAGTCATTAGCTGTGTTAACATTTGCAGCATATTACGGGTATTAAGCAGAACACATTTTTATTTGAATGTAAAAGTTTGGGACTTGCCTCATATGACCTTCCTGGCGTACTGCCAAGGCTCAGCTCTTGTTGACATTTAATCTGAACATAATCCCTGAAATCCCTGTGCCATTGCAGGGTTGCATGGGAATGATTTCCTGACAACATACACAGAACTGTGCTGTAAATTTTATTTCCAGCTCATGGCTGTTCCCCTTCCTTTCCAGCTGTGGCAAATCATTTATTTGAATAAAAATAAACAATCTATACCCTTTATTTGTTATGGAACCATATAGTACCTAGAAGAGAAAACAAGTCTGACACTTGTTATTTCAGTAGTTTTTCTACTGACGGCTACCATATTTTTAAGGGAGCAAACTCCAGAAAGTATTTAAAATTCAGCAGCTAATGATAAGCCTGGGTAAGGAGCTGCAGTGGCTCAAACAACCCCATTGACTCTAAACAGCAGCAAGACCACATGTGCTGCAGCAGAGGGACAAGGGTTCCAGCTGAGGGTACTTGCACTTGACTGTGGTCTTCTGAATGAGCAACTGCCTTTACAAAAAAAGCATACATTAAAGAGGATTTTTTCATATTCAAAGATGCCTCTGATCTCTGAAGCCAGCTGCCTTTTTGTCACGAACACTGTGAAAAATCAGTGTCCAAGACTTCCACATCTGTGATTTTTGGCACTTGTGCAAGGGTAGGGACTGAATAACTGATGTCTGAACAACACTAATGAAACTGAGGCAACACAGCAATCTGTCCTGCAGGAAAGCATGGAAAAGCCCACAAATAACTGCAACAAGGTAAGCGTGGATCTCTCATTGTTTTCTGTGTGCTCAGGGTTTCACAAGTCTTTTCCCCCTGTGTTCAAGAAGGAGCTAGGTAGGCAAAGCAGCACTTTCTTTAATCTTGCTACTGCAGGCCCTAAAAGCAGTAAACCATACAGCAGGATGAGCTCCAGTATAGGATGGAGAAACCTACCCATTGACCTGCATACTTAGTTTAGCAACAATTTAACTGTCATTACAGTCCGCATGAACTAGCACTGGTCTAGCCTGAAGCAGAGATTGGCTCTTATTGAGACCTGTCATTTCCTTGAGCGATCTCAACACTTTACATAGGAAAGGGAAAATAAGTAAATAAAATGAACAAGAAAGATTAATTATTCCCTGAAAAAGATGAACTCAATTTAAGAAAGTGTAAAAGGATGACAAAGCAATTTTGACTTTTTTAAACTTCTAATTTGTAGCAGAAAGCTTGCTCTGTTCGGCAGACTCTTCTCCCTGTGCATTAACCCCTTCCCACAAAGACACTTCCTACAGAGCTGACCAAGCTACCGAGACCATAATTCCGTGGGAAAAGAGAAAGTGCTCTGAAGCATTCATAAAGGCTTATTTTATTACCTCCAAGTTACTTCTAACGCTAATCTCTTCATATATGTAAACACGTATCCTATTTCAAAGGTAGTCTTTGGGTTGGGGTGCAGAGAACCTTTCAGTTCTTTTCCTTCTGCTCTTTAAGAAAGCTAAACTCCAAGGAGACACAGGAGCTACTCCTCCAGTCCTGTTCCCTATAACAGACTGGCTTGATCCAACCAACACCCACCTAACTCAATGGGGAGCTGTCAGCGTTTGGTTTAGGCCGTGTAAGAGAGAGAAATTGAGAAACCTGTTTTTACCTGGCCTTCAGCCAGGTACAGTGCCACCACTAATGAATGGCTGCTACAGTGAGACCTTTTGAGAGTCCTATGTGAGATAAGTATTGATGAACACAATGCAAACCCCGTCCTGATCTCAGAGGGGAAAAATCATTGCAGCTTTATCATAGATATTTGTAGGTGTTCTAGTGCCAGCCTACTGCCAAAGGAATTCACTGATAGGGAAGGGCAAGGTCTGTTTGCAATGCAGTCCTCCCCAGGGAGATGCATTTCACGGCTCCCAGCCAAAGCCTCCAAAACGCCTCCAGGGTAGCAGTTGGGCTGGAGCTGCCCCATCACGCCCTTCCACTGCAGCCAAATTTGCCTATTTTCGCAGCTGGCACCACCAAAGGCTACAAAATCTTGTAGTCAGCACAATCCCTTCCAGATTGATTTTTTGGTCTCTTCAGCTAATAAATAGTGAAAGCAGCACACAGACTGGCAATAACCGTAAACATAGTTTACATAGGAGGCTCTGCACCTCTCTCAGCCTTTTGTTTTTCACAACAATTTCTGCGCGACTGTTACCATCATGGCCCTGACTAGCCTCAAAATAAAACTGCTCACTAAACCAGCTTGTAACAACATCATTCCACCTCACACTGACACAACAAAATCCTTTTTGCCCAGTGTTTCTGATCCCCACGATAACAGCGCTGTACAGAGAGCGTAATGATGAAGAAAAGCTATACTGATTAGTCCAATAACTCAGTGGTGGTTTCTTCCTTTCCTGCTCCAGAGGCACCAAGAACCAGCTCAGGAGATTAAATCTTGATGCTAAATAGATGTTCACTGGTGCAGCCAATCCTGTAATTTTCACGACAAAACCCCCCAAGTCTATGCAGTCCACAGCTACTAGTGATGTACATTCTACTAGTCCACCATGTGCTACCTAAATGAAAAGAACACTTTCAACAGTGGGTGAGTGAGGAAGACTATGGTTTTAATAACATCTCCATTTGCAACTAAAATCTCAGTCAATAGAAAAAGTCAGAAAGGGAGCAACCAAGGATTATAAAGAGCATTGCATATATAGGTGTATCTTACACAACCAATTTTTTGGAACAACACAATCAGCCAAAGCACCAGCAGTGCTCAGGATTTCAATGATCCCTTTCAACAGAGAACTGCAGAGGGCTTTACAAACCAGAAGCCCCACAGAGGCAAGTAAACACTACCTACTTTCACATGAAGCATTACAAACAAAGCCTGAAGGGTGAACTATAGGCGTGAAGTTCAAAAAAAATCCATGCGTACAAGCAAATGTATGCTCTGTATGTGCAATTACCATGGCCCTGTGTGATAAGTAAATATACACATACCAGAACAGTAATTATTTCTCTAACTTGCTGTTGCGGGCCTGTGACAACGCTGGCTTTTTGAACTTGCAAATGAGCTGCACGGTCGAAGACCACTCACTCTCCAGAAAGTTCACTCAAGCTCACAGGTTTTGGTTTTGTTGTATTGCCAGCTTGACGTAAAACTTCAGTTGTGCCCCTAACCTGACTCTTATTCAAAGAGAAAAGATCTTAGCGCTATGGAAGTGGTGCTGTAAGCCTGAGCAGATGGTCCATGGGGAGGAGGGGGAGGTGGCTTGATATTGCTGTGGATAACGGCACTAGTGATGCAGTTAGGAAGCAAAAGCTTGTATTTCAGCATCCTTCTCAAATGCTAAGCCCGAGAGACTGTTCTAGTGTATAAGATGCATTGATATCCAGAGGCTTGGGGGGAAATGGCACAGCCAGCTCAAACTTGCGCCTCTATGCTCTCTTCCCCTGCAGAACACCGTTACCTTTTCAGTAATGCCTGCTGAGAACAGTCCCTCTCCCACGTCATCCTGCCACAGGTGTCATCTGGGAATGTGCTAGTTGGCACGGGCCAAAACCATGTCATGGAATGTGCTAGAAATTAAACAATACGGACAATCATAAGATACAAGTCGTGGCCCTGAGTAATTTACCAATGCAGACAAAGCAATGCTGATGCAAAGCAGAAGAGGAGTCTTTCAAGCCCATCCCTGCAGTTAAAATACAAACATCAGAAACAGGGCGGTACAGCAGGACCAAAGACTCAGACTCCAAAGCTTAGTCCCACAGCCACAACGCGATCGTGTTAGCACCACAAGAAAGCAGGAAACTTCTAAACACAAAGTCAAACGCTTCTCTGAAAATAAAGAGGCCAGAAGATGAGTGCTACAATAGGTATCAGGGCGCTGGCAAAGGCAAAGTGTGAAATGGATGCTTTCCAGCATTCAGTTTAGGAAGACAAACATTGTTTCACAAATTCACTGTAGCCCTGCTTATTTTCCAAGCTCCTTAACTCATGCCAAAGGGCTTGGACTTTCTGAACATCCTGTTCTGTTTCCTCCACCGTTAGTCTGAGTCCTCAGTGCTGAATGTCTTTATTTCAGAGCCCCATTTTCTATCATTTTATTCCAAACTCCTTACTCTGTAGGCTTTGTATTTTACCTCTGGGTAAGAGTGAAGACAAGCAGATTAATGAGAATTCTGAACAGCACATTAAGTTACACCTATTTTAAGAGCCTTCCACAGTAAGCATCCCAAGGCACTGTATAAAAATAAAACTACAGAAATTGCATTTAAAACTAACAAAAAGCTTGCAGACACTGGCGTGCCTTGAAGCATAAATACAAAAATCGATGATTAAATGATTCCACGATTCCCCAAAGTCTCAAAGCCACATGAACACAGACCATTTTACCTGTCATTGACTGGATGCATTAGCAATCTGCTTGGATGTAAAGCTGAGGCATCTCCAGGACAGCCTACCAGCAGGAGAAATACCCCCCCCCTAACAAGGGCAGGAAAACAGCTTTAACCTACGAGCAGCAGCTGGCCATTTCAGGGATTTCCTAACTAACGGCAATGCCTCCTGCACCTCTCAAAGGCAGCTGCACAACACATTTCTGCTCCTTTCTTTGCCTCTCCACAGCTGCAAGAAGCTCAAGGTACAAGTGGTCTCACGAGAGTGACCACAGTAGCAAAGCATTCGGCAGAGGCAGCAACATCTCTTGTCCTAACGACGTTCAGCTCCCAGATCTTGGGACTCCACCAATACCACAAGAAACAGAAGCAAAAAACCTTGGCACGGCTGACGTGCGTGCTGAGCCTGGGGCTTGTCCACCTGTACAGATGGGCCTCCTGGCTTGGCATGAGAGGAAACCGCTGCTGCTGCTGAAGGGCCGGGAAGCCTGTTTCTGCTGTTGATGTGGACATAAAACCAGTCTTGCTTCTCTCTGCCACAAGACTTCTCATCTTGCTTCCTTCCCATGGCAGCATCTCAGGCTGAGACCGAAGCATGTAGTCAGACATACAAGGAACCAACTGTGACCTTCTATGCCTTAAAGAAATGGATTTCTACACTGTCCCGTCACATTGCCCAAGCAGCCACGGGGCACAGCAGATGCTCCCATGGTAACCTTTGACCTCGATGATACCTTCGAAGCACCCCAGTAAAGAAGCTGGGTGACCCTGCACTTGGTCTCAAGCCCATCAGGAGCTGCTGCTGGCTGTCAGTATCCACGTCATGATACCGTGCAGCAGGCACACTCCAACCCATGCCTTCCATACAACCCTTCTCTAGAAATCCTCCAGCGTGGATCCTCGTTCCCAGCTACTGGACTGACCACGCTGCTGTCTGGTGAGTACCACTCCTGTAGGAAGCTCCCATGTAACTACTTCATCTTGCCCTGCCACTTTGAGGCAGAGATGGTTAAAGCAGTGTATAGATAACCAGCTCGTCCTTCCCAAGACTTATTTCCCTTTCTTGAGGCAGTTCAGGAGAAAAAAGCCCAACCAAGTCATGATGCATCTGCAGCCTCTTCAAGCAAGTAGTGTTGGAAGATCAGCTTTGGCCTGCAAACCTCACCAAACAGTAGCGTGGCTCACACTAGGTTCAACCCTACTTTAAAATTATGTATTTATTAACACACAGAGAAGAAGAATTTAACAGCACAAACGGTAAGTGGACACTATACTGCAGTTTTAACAGTGAAGTCTGGCTAAGGCCCAAGGCACGTAAAAATTTAAATTTGTTCATGTTATTTTGTGTGCAGCTGAGGTGATCACCAGCATGTGCCCATTCTAGATTTTGTGGAATTAAAAAAAAATAAAATCTACAAACGTTATGCTTACCAACATAGTGACATTTGTGAAGAGTACTGACTTTAGTAAGTTAGCTAAGACCAGAGCTACGAACTTATGAGGGGGACACAGAGTAACATCGATGTAAGAAGAACCGGAGGTCCTGAACGACACTGGAATCACATTTTGAAACCAACTCAAGAATATGTATGTGAAATCAACAGAACAGACAAAGCTGATGCTTCAGCAAAGAAAGCCTGGACAGACATGACTTCAGGCTCATGCTGCTCGAAGTAAGGAACTTTCCTCACCATCCAGCTTAGAAATCACTTGGATTCCAGAGTGGCCTTCTAATCGCCAACAGGAAAGCAGCAAAACTATTTTAAGTAAGCATTGCTAAAAATAAAATGGGAGACGCAATGAAAGGCAAAAAGAAAGTGGTCAGTGATGAATACAGTAGAGATTTCACTATTTATATTTTTAAGACTATTTATATTTGAAGGTTTTCCCTTTGAGACATTGACAGGCAGGCTTCCACGCTCATCAGTCTGGTATTCGTTCAACTACACAGCATTTATAGAAACATGTAAAGGCCAACAGAAACAAAAAAAGACATTAAAATTAATTTCTGTCACAATTTGGAGGTGTTATTATCACCTCGCATTCAAGTTCAGCCACACAAACCCAAAACACTTCCCAACATTACACTTGATACACATTTTGCATCCTCTCCACGAAATCCTGCTCCAGCAACACAGCACACCGTGAAAAAACTAATGCAAGAGTTTGACGTGGTCTGAAACAACATACGTGGTCTGGAGATAGGCTCTTTCAGATGAGCTTGCCGTGTGGGCTTGATATCCCGAAGAGCTGAACACTTGATGTCATTCAGCACACCAGTTATCCCATGATAACTGTCAAACTGTACCTGGGAACAGTTCAGGTGAGTTCCCGTAAATATAAACTAAAACTAGGACAGGGACAGTTAACAGTAGAGACAATTGATTTCCAGGGCCTGGGAATGCTTCCAAAGACCATTTAATTTACTAGTACAGAGAAGCCCATTGCATGAAGTCCTCTTAATGCCTGCATGACCCTGAGTTTGTCATGACTCTTTGTAGTCTTCATTAGCTTGTCATTCTCTCACCTTCCTTCTCTGAGATCAAAGTAATTCCACTGGTACCACACCAGCCACAGCTTTTAGGAGACTTTTCTCTGGCTTGACATATAAATCCTTGTTTTGTTCTAACAGAGATGCTGAGATCTTTATCTCAAGTTTCTTCTTCAGGACCATTTTCAGCTTCATGTTTGTATGGTGTTTCTTTGCTCCTGGAAGACAAAACACCACTCTTTCTCCTGCTAGCTAAGCTCTGCTGATGGATGTGTCTTTCTACCTAAAGAAAAGGAGTCTTCAGACACACACATAGGCATCTTCCTCATATCACTAGGAATCCCAGATCTTGATGAGTTTTTTTTCCCGTTTCCCCTGCTGTTGTCCAACTATCTGCTGGTTTCTCTCCCCAGTTCTTTAATGACATCCTTGTTCCTCCTCAGCCTTAAGTCTCCAGTTATCTCCAACTTACCCTCCTTTTTTTCTGGTGCCACTCTTCTCTGGTGTCATCTGTTTTCCCTTTTTCTTTTGAGCTCTCCGTCACAACAAATCAGTCTTTCACTTCTTTTCTCCACTACCAATTAGTGCCAGCCTCTATGCTGTGATTAGAACCACATGCATCTGTGGTCAGCTTCCTCAAAGACCTCTCCCTTCCAACTACCATTTTTATATACAGCTGTGCATTCAGATCACCTCAACTGCTTCTTCTCTTCTCCCTCACGTCTTTAGCTCCCAGCCTTGAGCTGCATCTAAACTACCTGGATATTATTTCTCCTGACTTCTGTCAGGTGACATTTCTATGTAAAAATAGATCCTATCGGGTAACATTGAAGAAAGCAAATCTTCTGTTCCTGCATCCAGTCTCAGTGTCTTCTCTGCTATCCTTCATTCAGCGCTCTATCATTGCACATCCTTCCCTGTCTCTGCCTTCAAGGAAAAATAAACAGCCCAGACAAACCCCATCCAGGCTCCAAATTTTCATTACACGCTGGCCTCCTCCAGCCACTGACTTTCAAAATTTTTGGCCACATCGGAAAGGCAGTTATCTGCCCAGCCTGAACGAAACTCCCTTAGGTGAAAGGTTTCAGCTATGACCAAAAGCAGAAAACCTCCTTCATATCCTTCAGCTACAAGAAGTTTAACCTACTGAAAACTGCAAACAGGTCCTGCAAACACCAGAGAAAGGAAAAAAAGAAAGAATTATTACAATGTAGGGCAGGAATTCTTGTACATGAAGCTTTACTACAACTTAAAGAAAAATGGATGAACAGATGAGTGATCTTCATTTTCTGGTAAGAGGCTAAGTACTAAGAGATAACTCCTCATGCTTGTGAAAAGAAAAATAAATACATGAACTTCAGATACAGAACAGAATTATTATAGTTTTCTGCAAAATTAGAAATGATTACTGAAGCATGTGGCTGAAAAGAAAATGTTAAAGGATTTAACAAGGATAACTTTTTTCCAAATTGAAGTACAGACTCCAACCCCTGATTATTCCCATCAAAGTGTGAAACCATACTAAGGAGTTAGATCATACAACCTAAACCGCACCTTATCGAGTTCTTCCCATGAATCAACACAGATTTTATAGCACAAATAATAAGGACAGATCTTCAAAAGACATGTGGATGTGTAGGAACAGAGTACAAAGCAGAGTGTCATCTGAACTCTTTTATTATATAATAAAAATAGCACTTTGTTTGAGAATTGGAAGTTTATCAGTTTCACTTTCAGTACAAGGCTTCCCTGCATATCCGCACGTGCAAAAAAGGACAAGCAATGAACTGCAGGAAAGCCTTGTACCCTTAGTGCCTTCTTTTATCTCCAGAACTTAAAATCCAGCAATGTTACTAAACAAGTAAGGCACAGAGACACAAACAGAAAGGATATGTCAATCATTTTCATGTAAACAAAGCAGCCAGGCATCAAATGTAATTGTGAATAACTGGGAGGACTTTCAAAGATGCAAATGGACAGTAAATGTCAAGTTCAGAAGATATTCAAGGTTAGCCAAAGTGATCTAATTGCTTCTGTAAATGTATAGTTCCTGAAAACTATGAAGACACCTTCACTGTTGCTAAAGATTTTGGAATGTGTATCCACTATAAACACTATACTAATTATAATTACATTATTTTTCTCTCATAATTTCCACGGTGATTTTCCTAAAATGAAGCAGGCCAAGAATACTTCTCACCAGGTATTTCCTCTGCTAGGTGACAAGCATGCTGTTGTACCTAGCCTACTGACCTTGGCAGACCTCTGCCAAAAGCTCCTTTAGGACATGTGAAAATTAGTTTGAAGGCTGTATTTTTTTCTCGGAATCATCATCAAACCACCATGAAGTCTGAAATTGCTAGGCATTTCTTGCCAGAAAATGCCTCTGAGATTCCAACTGTGTATCATCACCAGGCAGGTCAGCAGTACAGCAGGTGTCACACTTCACCTGACTGTGCCAGCATAACCTGAACTAGTTGCAGAAACTACTAACACCTTTCTGGCAGATCACACTTACCTGTGGCCTCCATTAGAAAGCACAATACAGAGATCGATCCACAGACTCTGGCAAAAAAACCCAGCAATCTTTTAGCTGGCTTTAAATTAGGGTCATTTTTTCCCTTAACAATGCAATCGTGCAGTCCCTGCCTCTGACCAGCATTGCCACGAATATTTTTTTAGAAAGATATATCAGAGTAAAACAAAAAAGATGTATCAGAGTAAAAGCCTGCAACATTAATTCCATACTTGATACAAAATTTATGGAGATAAAATGATGTGGAAGCCTTTCACAGTTCCTTCTAAAACTCAGAAATCTTCCTCTGAATTCCCAATGTTGCTTTGACATGCTTTTTAGACCAATTCCTTGCCAGAGGTGCTGTGTAATTGTTTATGTCTCATCTAACCTGAAGTGGAAGCTGAAACTCAACAAGTAAATATGCAAATATCTGCCAGTGATTTGTACTTGCAAAATATAATCCAAATGTTTATTGCAATCCTGTTTAAGAAGTTCCCAGCAGACACATTTCTAGCAACACATTAAATGCCAATAGGATCTGGTTTCCTGAGAGCCAATCGTGAAGGACTAGGAAACCCATGTAAAGAAATTTCTGAACAAGATTCCAAAGATAAATCCTTTTGTTATGAAAAATACTCTTAAGGGAGAAATGTGACTGACTGGTTCACAATTCAACTATTTGCCACACATTTACATCAAGGCAAAGCATTTTTCCCCACCAGTGGGAGATTTCAGTTACATGGGGCACAAGGAAAAGAAAAGAAAAAAATCTATTGTGAAAGGGCTCTTTTACCGTTCTAGTCCAAGTGAATGTCTTAGAATATGTCAGCTGGACAAACCAAAAATACAAAAATAAAAGATGATTAAAGATAGTTTATCTTCACCTAGCAATTGGTAACTATGCGTTCCAGCCAGAGAAAACACTGGGAAAGCTACTGGAGGAGTTTTCCTTTGGCTCAGGGAACAGATGAGCAAGAGTTCTCCTAAGGCATTGGTTACAAAGCCAAAAGCTGTTAAATTCAGCAGCGGCTAAAGCAAGTTACAACACAGTCTGCTCCAGCCTATGTGGACAGAGCCAAGCTGCAGTAAAATAACATCTAGGGGGAAAAGAGAGAGCAGAGAAAACATACCTTATGGTTTTATCCCAAGTCTGAACCAGACTCATGGAGCTGTCTCAAGCAAGTCACAATACAGAGGTAGGAAAGGATTTCTGCTCAGAGTGCTCAACTCCAGCAGCACAGTTCTTATAGTGGCATCTTCTAGTGTTTACTCAATCAAGTTTTCAATTCCCAAAGAATAGACGCAGTTTCTTGGGAAAATTATGCCACTTGCTGACCTTGAGGAAGACTTTTCTAGTCCAATAAATTGCATCTCTTCTGACATGCATTCTTTCTAGTTAATCTAATTTTTCCTATATGCCACTTCACCATCCCAAGCATTTTGATCAAACTGTTCTTACAGCACTGCTTTCTCCACGCCCTCTCCTACACAAAACCTCCCTCTTCATCTGTCCTTGCACATTTCTTCAGGTCCATGGTTCATTTTCCTTCCTCTCCTCAGAATTTTAGTTAAACCACATAAAATGATGCATAAAGACTAAAGGGAAGTTTAAAAAGCTTCTGAAGTGAAAAACAGGCTGGAATCGTGAACTAAGAACTGTTCTCTGGTCAGCTGTGCAGCTCTAGCTCATTGCATAAGCATGACTGTAAAATCATTCTGCAGCTTCAAATAACTCCTATTTGTGCAATTTCCACTTAATTTAAGACTTAGCTGGAGCAAACTGTACTTGCATTCTAAGGAAGGCAAAAAAAGTTAAGAGGATCTAAAAGGTTTTGATACAATGAGTGCGATGCTATGCCAATGAGAACCAGCATTTAGGATCCCGTAAGAACAAGAAATCAATGCAGGTTCTGTTTTAATTTTATTTCAAAGAATGAAGGAATAATAACATTTAAACAGAATTATGAACACTAATACATTTTACAGTAGTCTCATGTTTAGCCTCTGCCTCTTCCTATATGTGAAAGCTTTACCTTTAGATAATGTTTGGAAACAGAACATCAAATGCACCCATGCAGAATGGGAACACACCGGGGTCTGGCATTTTCCCACTGAGGACAGGCTGCTGAACAAAGTGAGCACTGCCTGCCATTTTCACTTAGCTTTTGCTGCCAGCCAGGCTGGAGCTCTTCCTATAAATCCCAATATTTTCCAATCAGTTTATTTTCAGAAATGGAATATTGGCCAGAAAAAACACAACTTCCTATATCTCAAGAAATTCAGAGCTAGTGAACATCTGCATTGTGGCTACTTATCTGGAAATCTTGATGGGTTAGTACTGTCATTGTATCTTAAAGTGGCTCGACACTGAATTTTTTACTGTCCTGTATGTCTCTACATTTCACAAATCTGCTCTGTAACTGTAAAATGTAAGGCGCTCTGCATCAGCCCCAATATGGGGGTGAGACTAATGGTGTGCATGGTTAGCATCTTAACATTATGGAAGTCGGAAATGTCAACACTTGTCATAACTGCTCAATAGGAGTCTCTCAGTACCACCTATCTACTGTAAGTAAAGGACTATGACACATTTTAAACCGACAACCTCACAGTTAGCAAAATTTCAGTACTTCTTTACCGTGGTGGCACTCACGATGTGGCAGAGAACTTTTTCCTTGGTATCTGGCTGACCTTTATGGAAACCTGCTGCCCCTCTGTGAGGTGTGTGTACACCAAGTCTAAGTTCAAAATTTACATTTCCCTCCCTCAAATTTTATTATTTTATCTTTACCTCTGTTTTTTTCTGTGATTATTAAATCTAAGAGGGACGATAGGTTTTTAAATCAATTTGTGAAAGGACAATGAAAGATGCTGATGACTAGAAGGATGGAAACAAGCTTCTAACAGATGAAAAGAGAGAGAGGATTAATGAGCAGATGTGTCCTGTTTCTGAAATGCAAGCACGATGACTGTCTCGGGACTGATTCATTACAGATACAGGTCTGCCCGTCATGGTACCAGGGAAGAGCTCTTACTGACTCTTGAGCAGAAAGGGGAAACAGCAGAAGAAACTTCAGTCAGAAGTTCACGTTTGAAGGAAAAATACAGTAGACTCCATTTAGCCCTAGCTCCCTCTGCAAACAAAACCCCTCAAGTGAAATCACAGGAGGAGCAAGAAATTTAAGTCTCCCATTCTCCTGTCTGATGAAGATTGCAGGAGCTGCACCTTTCATAGGAAGCCATGTCTGACCCCCCAGCCACACTCCGACTTCAGCAGTATCCAGAACCCACAGAGAGCTCGTGCCCTCCAAGGGCCAAACTCTCCCACGGCTCTTCACAGAGCAGCTCAGGTAAGAAATACTCCCTGCGCACAATATCCTTTTGTACTACACAAGTGAAGCCTCTGAATAAAGAGACCGGTATATCACGTAAGATCAAGGAATTAGAAACTAACCAGTAAGTGTGACTCTCCAGAGCCACTAGACCGTCCCCTTCCGTCATTGAGCTGGGCGGGCATGGCTGAGGCAGCTTTCTCACTGAAAAGCAAAGCATTTGAGGCTGGTGTGTTGGGTTTTTTCCTCCAATGTAATTTTAACAAATCTAGTTCACCATACAACTCAAATCAATTTAACAGGCATGGTGGCTTTCAGCTCAGTTTACATTTATCTTTTTGAGATCTTTTCGTTTTTTTGGGGGGAGGGCGGCTTTTTAACTTTGAGATAAACTGTTCTCTGTTGTGAACAAAATTAGCCGTCGATCCTGGCTGGCTGCACATAAAATCCATTTTAAAAAGAACTCTAGGATATACATGCATTTTACTTTGAACTTCCTGCTAGACTGCATTCGTACTTACTTGAGTAAAAGGTTAGAACTTCTACGTCTCTCACTGCCTAAGGGAACCAAAAATATTAGCGCTGATTAAATATTTATTTTGTAGCAACATGAAATCTATCATGCTACAGAAAATTATTTTAAACGGTATGTCTTCAACAAGGCTGTGACTTCCAGCTTTTCCTCTTACCAAGTTACACGTTCAATCAAAATACAGCTGGGCCAAGAAAACTCTGTTTTGTTTTGGCAAAGCATCAGACAGCATCTTCTGGTTTGCCAGCACAGGCAGAATCTTATCTAACCGTATGATGCTCTTGGATTTACTACCTATTAGAAAAACTATTAAGAAGCACTGAAAGGTTCCAGCCCCTCTTACGCATTCTCAGTCAAATCTCGTTAGTTTGCACACTCTCAGTTTGCACACAAAAATACAGCAGTCTTTTCCCATCTCTCAGGGAAAAATTAATAGGAGAGTGTTAAGTCTCATGTTACTAGGACTTCATTACCTTTAAAAGCTACGCTAAATAATTAAACTGCACTTGTCAAATAAGTGGTTAGAGAACATTTTGTGCTGTGGCATATGTTCTTACTGTCTGTTTGCTTCAATTGACAAAATTAAATCATTCAGAGTCTCCTGCACAACAGTGCAAACAACAGAGACCCCAAACCTGGAGAGGAGGAGAGCTGTGGGACTCAAAGGACAGATGTGTATAGGATGTGATTAAAGAAAGGGCACTGGATTAAAGCCACAGATGAGGAAAATCAAACAACAGAAGCAAAGCTTGCTATGAGGATGCTACTGAATGAGAACGACCTAGAAGCAAATCTAGCTACGACCATGTAGTTCTGTAGCAGCTTCCAGACAGGCTTTCTGTAAAGTCTCAGACCCTTGAAGTGGGCAAAAAGGCAGAAAATGGATATAATTGCTTAGAGAGACTAGGACTAATAATATTCAGGCAATATTAGCTTCCCCAACTTTTTATTTACCTTCTTACCCATATTTTCACAGTAATATATATTGGGGGAGGGAGGCTTTGGCTAGTGCTAATAGCAGGGTACAGTAATCTGAAATATTCTGTACTAAACAGGATCTCTCAGGGCTGAAACAGAGGGGCTCTGGGCAAAATGGCAAAGGCAGAAAAATTAGATGAGTGACCTACCCGTCCACCACATCCATATGGCAAGGCCATTTCTGTAATGCCAAAAGACAAACAGAATTTCTGGCACAATGCATGTTGTCCTACCTGCCTCCCTTCTCTGCAGGTGGGTCTTAGGACCCACGCAGCCAAATGATGCAGATGTATCCAAATGAACAGCTGTCCCTCCCGCTGATGGGACTTGATCTGTCTGGCCAACCTGGCAATTTTTCAGAAGCAATCTTCTAAAGGTTACTCAAAACAAAACACTTCCCAGCTGCAAATCCCTTCTGGTAGCAGCCAGACATACGCTATACCAGCCTGCTACTACTGGAGCCACAGCCACCCTCCCAGGGCTGCAGCAAACCGCAGGATCTGCTGCCCTGAACACCCATCATGATGTTCAAGTTGGACTCGGTCAATGAGTGCATACACACAATCTGCTATTTTCTAAATGAACTAGTCACCAAAAGCCACATTTCCATTAAGTGGGAGAGAACATTCCTGAAGCTCCCGTTCTCTCACGGCAGCAGAATTTCCCTGAATTGACACTTTTTGCAAAGTTATGTAACAGTGAGTGCAGCATGCTTAACTCTTATCTGAGCAGACATTGCGAGCACAGCATAAGCACCATGGTACTTCTTTACAGCAAACTGTGCTCCAACAGCATGTGAATTTAAAAAATTTTGCAAAAGGTACATTTATTTCTTGGAAGAGAACAACAAGTTACCCAAGCAAATCATGGATTCTTGTATAGGGGTTATTAAGTAAACAAAAATGCAGAAAACTGAATTCAATAGCTTTTAAATGCAGTAAAACTAAGCTTTTACAGCAAGTGCAGTTCTACAATATAAATAACAAATTCGGGAGTAGCAGTGCATTGGAAATGAGCCAAAAGAACTCCCCAGACCTTAACACAACTCCTTCTTTTTGTCATGTTGAGTACTTTTACAGCATTGCCTGAACAGAAAGAAATGCCAAGGAAGCTCTCAGCAACAACCAAAATCAATTTTGCAAGGTTGTGTACAACTGTCCAGCAGAGGCGTTCCTTCTGTGGTATGAAAGACTGTTTTCCTTTACATTAAAAGACTAGCCACAAGCTTTCACATGAAGGAAAACAGCAGCAATTTGATGGCTCAAATGGAGACAGCAATTGCTTTTTCTTCCATAGCACAGCCTCCTCCACTCCTTTTCAGAACTGAAGTATCCATTAACAGTGACTCAGTAGTAGCAAAAACGTGAAAAAAAGGCATCCTGAAGTTTGTTTTTAAATACTCTCCACAGTCAGTATTATGGCTATCAGGAATTTGTCAAAACCATAGGTATGTAATGTATTTTCAGGAGAGACGGTGGATAAGAAACTTCACACTAAAAAATCGCAAGTGTTATTGCATAGCAACCAGCCAAACACGTTTGACTCCTGACTAACCAAAGCCTTCTCTCCTTTATATTTCACCATAGCCGCTAATCCCTTACCTACTAGGCAAGGGTAATTAACCTTTTTTTTATCTTTTTCCAATCTCTTGCCATCCCTCACCTTTCCCTTTTTCTTGGACGTCCATGAAAGCAGATGTAGCCTTCATGTGCAGGGACACAGACTCACCTCAGCCACCTTCCTTTGGGTTATCAAACACAAGGGTATTCCTCTTCTCTACTTTAGTCTTCCTATTGGTTTAGTCTAATAATTCTCCCAATTCAGGTTTAGACTGCCAAGTGTAAACGATACGTACAGGTTAGCCCAGGGAGGGAGGAAGAGCAGTAGGGATGCTCAGAGGACAGAAACAAGCCAGGTACCAAGTGCCCACCACCTGCTGGCAGGTTGGGTATCAGGTATTCTGGAACACAAAATCCTCCAATATGCCTGGCCTCAGCCTCAAATTACCCTGGACAGCTCTGGTTTCTTAAAGTATTACAGAAGAGCTTTTTCACAGGTCTTTCAAGAGAGCCAGAATTATGTGAAGGCTCTCCTGAATAATGTTTTATGCACACATACAGCCAGCACAACTCTTTGGCATTCCTCCTGTCACACTACTGTGGAGTTTCACTGTACATCCCTGTAAGAGAAGCTATGCTATGTAAGTGCAGCAGGATGACAGAATTCTGAGCTCAGGTTGACAGATTTTTTCCATTTGTAAGATTTTGCACAGTTAACTCCCAATTAATTTTGGATGTTGAAATTAATGAGCTTATCAAAATAACAAAAAGGAGTCAGGGCTATTCTTGTTCAACACAGTGTTCTGTGTTTCTTCTAGTATAAAATTACCTTTTTGATCAACCATTTTTTTGGTATTTTCTATGAAAAGGATCTGCTGCCTTTTACCCAGTAAACAGGTATGTTGATGAGAACAGAAAGACGAGTGACCTCCCCTCTTCTTGAGTATCCCACGTCGGTCCCAGAGCAAATATACAATTTATCACTTTTTCAATTTTGGGGAAAGCAGATTATTTTGTACAGGAATTCTACACAATCTGCTAAAAATGTATCCTACCCTTTCTACTCATATGGGTATAAAGACTAGCTATAGAAAATCCTGTGTTAAAGGTGATAGCATTACGCTCACTGAGTAACTGCAGAAAATTCCAAACTCATTCAGGACTTTAGTGGTATCACAGGAAAGACTCAATGAACACCACAGACAAATCATTACTTTTCAGTGAACTCAATACAAAATGCAAGCTACCGAGTAAATCAGGTGGAATATTAGAAGACGATGCAGCAAGCTGTGCCTACAGGCCGCCGAGGCGAGCAGAAATGGGCTCGCTACGGTCTGTACGGCGGCAGCACACGCAAGCCGCCCACGCAGCAGCGCCGTGCCCACCACTGCGCTCCTTCAAGCATCTGCTCAAAGACTTTTCAACCTTTCACCACTGAAACGAGAGTGACCCGCTGCAGCTCCGATTTTGGAAATCCTGTGGCTGCCTGCACCACATAAGAGCCTTTGTTGGTGGAGATGTGGATTTAAAAGGCCTGAAGGAACTCTTAGGATAATCTGGTCTGACTTCCTGCCTGGCACAGGCCATAATACCTCACGCAGCAATTTCTTTACAAAGTACAAGAACTTGTAACTCTACTAGAAGGTATTTCAGTAGGAGATCTAATCTTGATTTAATTACTCCAAGTGATCTACCACATTCCTTTCGAAGCATTTCCAATGGTTAATTACACCCACAGTATCGCATTTCCAAGCTGAACTCCTCTTGCTTATCTTGGGGTGTTTTTGTCTGTTGGAGCCCTATCCTATCTCCCTACACAGATATTTTTAGATATTAACCACATCACACCTCAGAATTCTCTTACCTGAGATAAATAGCTTTGCCTGCTTGGCAAATCAAAACAGGGATTCCTGAATCCAACGCACAGCAGCTGCGGTGGTATTATAAATAGCTTTTGACTATGGAGACTAAAAGAGAAAAGTCAATTCAAGTGCGAAGGGAAGGCCCCGAGCATCCTCTTTAACAAGCTTTTCCAGCTTCCATAGCAGTCACCCAAGTACTTGTAAGACCTGGAAATTTGGGATAAATAGCACTGCAATCTGCAGAGTCTAATTTTTACCTTAACTGATGAATTCTGGCTCAAACTGGATCGGTAGTTACCGAACACTACAGTTAAAGAAATAGGCAGCTGACAGCAGGTGGTTTTCTACTACTCGTATGTCAAAAATCACATAAAATTCTTGCTAACAGAATGACCACTACTGCAGGCACTGCCAAGGCAGAAATCCAGGAGTGAGCAATATGTACCCTAAAATACTTCCAGTTGTGACTCTGGGAAACAAAATGAGTAAGTTTCCACTACTGCTGTCATGCTATATAACTTAGACATTTGTATTAATGTAGCATTCAGAGGCTCCACATAAGGCTCTCTTGTGTTAGGTGATCAACTACAAACCCAGCGAGCTTAATTCGTTTTTTCAGCATTTGCCCAGTTCTTGAATAGCTGAATCGTGGTAATGAGACAGAAAGAGGACTTGTGTCCTCCCTGAATCATGGATACTGATGAGATCAATGTACAAACTGCTCAGAACTAGAACCCCTTCTGGCATTTACAAAATCCCTGTACTACCCATGTGTTTCTCAACACATTATAAAGTTCCTTAGCTTCCTCAGCCCTATTCCAGACGGGCTTTCAGTCCTTCACACCGATTTGGTGCAGAACAGCAGCGTCTTGCTGTCTCAGAGATATATTATGTATGCACACACCTTTGTAACTGCAAATACACGCACATTCTCTCCATGTACTAACACAAAGCAAGAACTGCAATTCTAGATTGTCTGCTATTTACAAGATCACTTTAAAATTTTCCACAAATGTGGATGTATCACCACAAAAATGTGGTATGACTTCTCATTGCTTTTTCACACCACTTGTGCTTTTTCAATTAATATTTCACATTAGCACTCACTTGTAGTTTCAAACAGCTTATATTTTGTGTAACTTTTAAGCCTCCCTCTTCCCTATTCCAAGGATGCCTATCTGCAAATCAGGAATATAGTTTATGTAGCTGTATCAACTTTTAACGGTTTGGGAAGCCTGTAGGTTTAAAAAACATTCCTTTTAATACATTTCCATTTGGAAGGTGTCAGACTTGAAATAAGTGCACAAAATCCCACTCTGCAAGCTTTCAGTTTAACCACCAATGAAGACCAAACCAGGTAAATAATAGCAGGAAAGGAAAACAGTAACCCACACCACCTCCCTTCCTCGGTATCCTGTGAATGGTTATTAAAATTGAAACGATTTCCTGTGACTGAAAAGTAATGATAAATTTCTGTAATGCTCTGAACAGGATCATACGGCAGCTGCCTGTCAAAACAACTTGCTATCACACACCTGGACATGTTATTTGACACAGCTGTTTCATTTTCTATATGAACAGAAACACAATACATGAATGTCAGCATCCTCACTAGCAATGAAAGATAAAACCCCCTTTTTGAACACCCCTTGATGTTGGTAATGTATTAAAAGACATTCTTCTGTCTTTTGCTCATCTAGCAGATGCGTAGGGAATCCATCTCCAGCCTGAATCATGTTATATAGGAGAAAATATTCACTCTCTAGAAGAGTTCACCCCTCCTCTACGGATACATTTATTTAACTATGTAAGTCAAACTCCCACCACCACATCTCAAAAAAAAAAAAAAAAAAAAAAAAAAAAAAAAAAGCCGCAAAGCTACTTATTTTATCAGCATATAGTCTAATATTTCATTTTCAAACTGCAAAGAAGTGCTCCTTATAAATCAGATTTTAACTGACGGAGTAGTGAAAACTATAGTCTCTACTGAAAAATAGGTATCTGTGAACTCCTTATAAGCAAAAAGAAGTTTCCAAATTATGCAGGTATCTTATTTTGATTAAATGACCAAAGAGTGGCTTAGTAACAATAAAAGAAGAAAAAAAAAAAAGTCAAATGTCGTTACACTTATTCTGCAATATTGTCTCCTTTTCTTGCTTGGACATACTGACCAACACTGTGCCTAGGACATACTCCAAAATCTGAATTTATTTGTTAAAAATTAGTACGATATTCAAGTTAATTGTAGGTAAAGTGGAATAAAAAAATCTTACCTTATTAGAGCTTCATGTTCTGTTCTTTCACTGAAAAGAGTAAAAAAATTTGTATTAAAGGTCCACATGGTAAAAAAGTACTTTCTGAAGTTATTATTTTATTTTCACTTCAGTTAACACCAAAACTATGGTGTTCTTTTTGCATAACTGAAACTAATTCCCATTATTTTGGAGAGTTAATCATTCTCAACACCCTGGAATGGAGACCTTTATTTATTTACTATCATAACTAGCTGTTCTAAGCAAACATTTCAAATGCTTTGGAAATACCAATACAAACAACTGATCTAGTCAATTCATGACCTAAACTGCAGGCTGATTAGGCACACTTTGTAGGTTTATTTTCACTGCAAGCAGAACTTTATAACCAGTATTTGTATTGCTCTTATTTTTAATGGACACTGGATATTTCCTATTATTAGGTGGACTTGCATTGCAGTATCCTCATTCAAAGAGTTTCCCAGCCTGGAAGGTTTTTTATAAAATCTGCTGTTTTCTGCTCTGTCCCAAAACCTGTAGGGTCAGCAGTGGTTGCAGAAGAAGGAAAGCATGAAGTCATTTCATTAAACATCTGCTTCAACTAAGCCATTCTAAATGACACATTTGCCAATAGCTTACCGATATACATCACAAGATCTGAAAACCACAAAAGCTTTAAGACTATTCTGAAAAGTTCCAGCATGACTCAGAACAATTAATACATTTTGAGGCCTGCAAAATTATTAATTAACCTTTCATTTCTTTGTGACTTTTGTTCAGTCCTTTACAACCAAGGAGAACTATTTGCAGGCATCAGCACTATAATTGGGAATTGGATTCTGGTAACTCTGAAGTAAATGGGTACTTTTTGCCACTAATATATGCAAGAACAGAAACGCACATTATCTTATTTCATTTTCTAAATTAGCATAATAACATGAAATAGAAAACAAAAAGCCAAGCCTAATAAAATCTGACAATTATTAGTATTTGCTGGAAAGCAATGAAAATCATGCTGAGTCACAGGCAAAGCATCTCAGCCTCTAGCACTTTCTGTACACCTCATCAGCCATTAGTCAGTGTGGTTAGAAATATACAGATGAAGGAAACCAAGAAGACACCTTGTTCATCTTTGCCAAGGATGAACTCAAAGCTTGGCCTCAAAGCATGCGGTCAGTTGCAATAGCTGAAGAGACTAATTTCCCTCTCTACAATGCAAATACCGTTTTGGGGGACAGAGGGGTTAATTACAGTCTTCAAGGAACGGCTGTGAATCTGTCCATCTGAGGGAAGCAAAGCTTAAGTGAATAGCAGAAGTAGAATTCCCTTAAGTTAGTATTTTATGAGACCAATAAAATAAGCCTACTTCAGAAAGGGAACAGGCAAACTTAAAAGGAGACATTCCTGAAGTGCAGAAAATCATTCAATTAAACATCCATTTTGAAAAAAGGCATGAGATCTCATTTTTATGAATCAGCTCATCAGAGCTGACATTTGCAATGTCTGATTTCCCACAGCAGAGTATCTGCACACGTTTACCTTTAAAGGAAGAGAACTAACTATAAGGTCATTTCATCACTTAGTAAAATATACAAAAACCTCACAGATTTCATTTTCTACAGCTTTTTGTGATAATCAGCTATTAAAACATACATCAGCACCAAATCACTTCACATTTACCCATCTGGCTTTATGTGTGCATCACCCACAAAAGGTAACTTCAAGGTTCTGCATGCAGGAATCAAGGCACAGAACCAGCAGGCGTTGTGTCACTGGATGACTGTTTCAACAGGATTGAGTGGGATTTCTTACAGCACGAGCCAAATCCTTCCTACTTTTCTCATGCAAAACATCCATTGAAGCTAGCCAGAGTGCAACTGAGGACATATTATGTCTCTGATTCTTTATTACTCACCTGCCCCAATACTACAGCGGTCCACAGCACCAAGTTTATGGGACCAGAATGGTTCTTTGTGGGAAGGGAAAGGAATGTCTTACAGGATAGCCTGTTTTAACCACAAAGCAGGTACAGAGGCAAGTCTGAAGAAGACTAAAAGTCATCCTGGACTTGTGACAAGATCCACAGCTTTTGAAACGCAGTATTCTATGCTAGAAACACTCACAGCACAGGCTGCTTTGAAGCATATTTAACTCATCCTACGTACTTTTAAAAGAAGAATGAAAGCTGACTTTGGCACGGTTTATGACTCCCAGAAAAAAAATTAAATCCTAGCATGCTTAAAGAAACAGTTTGCCTAACTTTCCCTTATCTGATCTAGCTGTTGATAAGAGGACAAGATATAATGAGGGCCATGAGCACCTCCCATCTTATGTTCTCACAGGCCCTGCTGCCTGCCTAGCTTGATGGTCTCAATAGACAATTGTCCAAGAGAATCATGTCCTAGAGAAAGAAGGGCCCATTATTGCTCTCCACCAGGTAGCAGGAAGCTTCCTTTATTTTACGATGATCTGGCTTCTCTCCAAGTGGAAATAATCCTCACCCCAGCATGCCCAAAACCACACTGGGTGAGTGAGGCTCCGACCATTCAACGGTCCCTGCAGAAGACTTGCCAGGTTGCCTGCCTTACCTCCCTCTGACACCATGGCAGAGTTTCACGTGGGCTCTTTGCTTTCACATAAAAATGTGTTTCCTCTTACCTGCTTGCACTGCTTCATGCTTAATGACCTCCTTGTTCAGATGGAGGGAAAGAGCTCTACCAAAATAGGGAAGAAATTTTTATTGCAACATTCAGATGTGTCATTTTTTCTAAGCATATGCCTCTCTACAGTAAAAACTGTACTTGTTGCCAGTCACCAAATGTGTTAACTTTGGATGCACTCCGGAGGGATTCTAGCAGACTGCCTCAAAAGCACATCAATACAATTAAGTTAAACTAAGCAGACAACTGCCCACACTCAGTGCCAAAAGACTCCGTAACTTCAACGAGGTATTTACCATTATCCTTTCAATTCAGATAAAAAAAATAAATAAAATCATAAAACCTTTTTGCAAGCTCCATCTTTTTCAGAACAACTCCTTATGAAGCAGTTTTGTAAATACCAAAACTAACACTAAAAAAAAAGTACAGAGATTGTTGTAACAATGTACTTTGCTGATGCTGTTCATGAGTCTTCTTGAAGAAGACTCACCACTGACTCCAGTCGAACCACAGAAAACTAATACTGCCAAATGGATTAGACTGCAGAATAGATGTAGATGAATATTTCCTCCTTTCCCAGACTCAGAAAATTCTTGACTGCATGGAGCTGTACACATAAAAGCGTTCCTTTTTATTTCAGTCATTATTATTTTGTCTTTTCTATTATATGCTGTTTAGCAGAAATTGCAAAGCTGAAGATACGGCAATGTATCTTGCCATTAACAAAAACATGGGTTTGATCCCTATAATGAATATACCCAATTAGTGAAAACAATTTATTTCCAAATGATTCAGCACTTATCCGGTACACGGTAGGAGAAAAAGGCATCCAGGTGCACTTTCCAAAATTTAAATATAAATTACATACTCTGCATAAGTCTTTGAACAGATATCATATTAGAGATGACATATTAGATCTTCCTCTTGTACATGTATTATTATCCAACAAAACCCCATTCATCCTATTAAAAATTACTTTTAGGCTCCTGAAATACATCACAGACATCTTCATTTAAAAAACAGGTAGGGGGAAAATAATTTAAAGTTACCAAAAGATGCAAATCTATTCAGTCTTCTAGACAGATTCACCATCACCCCAGGATTTGCTTCAGTTTATTTTTGTAGTCCCCACAGGATGCTCTGATATTCAGAGGTCCACAAGGAGACTGACTGAGCAAAGTAACAAGAATTTCCTTTTTCACAAAAGATCACAGAAAGCCAACCAGGCCTGGAAAAGCCACGGAGTTCTCATTCCATCAGAGTCAAGAAAGCAAAAAGAAAGGGGTGGAGGATCAAGAATCCCGATCAGAAGATAAATCCATTCCTGAAATCATTCCAATAAGTTTGGCTTTCAGTTCTGCTGTTTAGCAGCTCCCAGTAAGAATTAAAATGCAGTCAATGGGGAAAAAAAAAAAAAAAAAAAAAAAAACAAAAAACCCCCCCCAAAAAACAGAACCGAAACCAAACAACCAAAAACCCAACAAACCCTAACTTAGGAAAAAAAACCCAACAGAGAAAAATCTCACTGACCCACTGACCTCCCTCAGCAGAGTTGTTCCTCAAGATGCAGGGAACTCTGCTGGCATAGAAATGTAATTTAATTCTTCCTGCCCCACCAGTCTTGACTCAAGGCCATTTGATTTCACAGTTCCAGCACTTGCAGTAGTTAGGAAGTTGTGCCATGAACTTTGTAGAGTGAAAAGCCATGACTGCGGCATGACAAAGTCTAATCTGTGACAGGCATTTTCATTTCTGAAACTTTACACAGCATGCCTTGGATCGTCTGGTGCTTCCTTAGGGAGACTCAACTCTCTGCAGGTGCAGCAAGACAGCAGATAGGTCTGCGTGCACAGGCTAAACTCTGAGACCTACAGATGCATCCTAAGAACGTTTACTACCAGCACAATGCTAATCATAATTATCATGTGGGTAAACACTCTCTGCAGGATAAAAGGCTAGAAGAAAGCCCATGTTTAGATTGGACAGCAAAGACAAGATCATAGCTGGAAGGCAGAAAACACATAAATAGTTCCATATAACGCACACCTACAGATTAAAAATCAACCATTGTTGCCAAAAACCTGCACATAACCCCACCCACAGCTATACATGCCTACATATAACTGCCAATAGCAAAAGGAGTATGTGGTCCATGTTCTGCTGCTCCACCAGCACAACCAGTCCGAGAGCCACCGTCTCACATCTGTCCTTCTCCCCAGGGAAGTGCTGAATGCTCAGGCACATTCCTCTTTCTTCACCCCACCATTGTTACTGCTCTTGATGACTGGCTGTCATAGAAATACAGTTCAATGATTTTTTGGAAGCTAGTCCTCCTCCTGGGTCTAAGAAGTCTTACATTTCAGCCAGGTAGCTTGACCCAACTGTTCAGAGGTGGAATAATGAGGAAACAAAAATCACCATTGCTACCATTGTACGTTTGCGGAGACCATCCTAAGGAGCTAAAAACTCACAGCTGCTTTACTGAAAACGGTATGAATGCACTGTCCAGAAGCTATTATCCTCCCCAGTAAATGGTGAGTTCACAGACAGCAATGGCTCATAATCCTGTTTTGCCAGCATTTCCATTATAATGCTCTGTTTTAATGAAGAATTAAAAAGGTCAGAATACACTTTCGCTAGTAGACCTTCAAGTTCTATTACAGTACATTTTATTTACATTATACACGTTAGTGTCAGAATTTTCCTTGAATTTAAAAAATGACAAACATCAATTAATTTACTTTTAAAACAAAAACTGTACTAAAATAATTGTTTCAAATCCTCAAACATATTTCTCTAGTCTTTGTAAAAAATTGTGTCATTAAAAGGAAAAGCTAATGTATTATAGTAACACAGGGATTCACAGAATTTGAGAGAACTAAGCAGATCTCAGAAAAGAGCAGCTATTCTCTCTATGCCTAACAATCACAAGTCCTAAACTCGATTATTCTCTCCCTCTGAAAGGTATTTAAGGATGGCATCTCCATAGGACCTGGCCCAGTGCCACTCAAAGTGCAACGATGCACGCTGCAGTCAATGAGAAACCCTCCATCCACCTTAGGCTTGAAACCTTGCCTAGGATCAAAAACCCAATTACAAAAGGCATTAGGATGCTGAAAACAAGCTTTCATACATATTTTTGAACTACCAATGTTCATCGCTTTTCTGAGTATTGCCCAAAACTTCACAGAAAACTAACAATAGTCAAATGTGAGGGGAACCTTCAAGCTTTAAATGCAATGTGAAAATAAATGTGAAATGGAAAGTTTTGAGACTCAGGAATATTCCTCCCAAATGTGTCTAACCATATATGGCAGTTATTGGTGGAAGTCACCACTCTGAGATTGGTGGTGCAGCCAGCACCCTGGAGTCTTCTCCTTTCCTCCTCCAGCTTACTGAAGAGGAACTCTGAAAGCAGACAAGCTAAGACAGCCCAAACCAGGTGAGACACTTCATCTTTAGATTCAGACCACTTTACACCAGGTTTTAATCAATGCCTGTATGTCTGAGTAAGCAAGAACTACAGCACAAGTAAGACTTGGACCTTCAAACCTTGTATCTGAAAACACTTATTTTTCTGCTTATAATCACCCCACTGACATGAGAACTATTATGGTTGCCTTTATTGATGCTAGTTCATTTTCTATGGGATGGCAGAATTAAAAAGCCTAGTATCTTCAAGGACAAATGTATAGTAAATTGCTGCACAATATCCTCACCCAGTGAATGTCATTATTGAGTCCTGGAATAAAACACAACAGACTTTGTTATGTTACCTTTTCCAGGGTACCAGTCCCACCCCAACGCACCCCAGAACTTAAAGCCTGGCTGCCTCCAACTTGTGACAAACATCCAGAAAGCATACTTCCCCCCCTGCCCTCCCCCAATACTTTTTCTGCCATGCTCTGTTTGGTATGGCGGATGACAGCCATCACACCTGCATGCTGGAATGCAGCTCTCACGGTATTTCCATCCGAAACTAACGCAACAAAGTTATGAAAGCACAGGTTTAATACATGCTTCTAATGTGGAAAAAAAATCACGGTGAACTGTCTGTAGTACGTTAACTTCTTTATATTTGATTTTAAGATCTTTTTTATTACATTTCTTCCTCCTTTTCTTTTTTTTTTTTTCCTACCTGTATGGCACGTGCCCTCATTTAAGTCCCATGTGTAGCATGTCCCAGTGAATCATCCCAATGCAGTTCAGACCTGTGGCACAGGCTGCGTGATCTGAGCAAGGAATATGTCCTTAAGCTCTGCATACATTTTGAAAGCTATGAAAACCACCCTAAGAACAAATAAAATCAAAATCTGCCATGTAAGAGTCAGAGAAAGCAAGCTTAGAGAATAACTTCTTCTTATGGTACAGTAGAGATTTTAAGGAGTATTGTACAACACTGTATAATCATCTGGCCAGCAATTCCATGGGGAAGTATTTTTCAAATGGCAGTTTTGGTTGTCTGTATAAGAAATAGACAATGAAACAGAAGTATTTCTAAGAAGGGCTTTGGACAATGTCTCCCTATGCCCAGTATATAGAGCAAACACAAATCTGCACTGAAACACAGTTAGGTTTAAATCGTGCAGGCACAACCCAACTTCTCTTCATCATTTGCGGAGAGGTGGTGATACACGCTGCTCCTGACAGTGACACTGTTTGCTAGTGACTATGACTAAATTCAAAATATCGTGGAATGAAGATTCTCTGGATAAGCTAACAGGATAAAAGCCTTAAGAAATTATATTTGCTTTGTTTTCTGGAGCTAAGGTCAAGCACGCTGAAGCTTCAGGGTTTTTTGAAAGGTGGAGTTGGGCTAAACTCCCAACAGGAGAGAAACTGACAGATTTAGACATTTGTTTAGTAACTATGTAACAATGTATCAAAGCTAAGCTGTTGCAATTGTCTTTGATGTTTATTTCTACCACAGGAGATCAGGAAAAAAAAAATCATCTATCCAAGTACTCAAATTCAAAAACACAGTGAAACCTTCTGAACGCACAACTAGCAGGAATGAGGAAACATATTTTCCCCCTTTTGGATGCTCCATAAAAAAAGCTTAATTTATGTTTCTGTTAGAAAGCCAGTGGTATTTGCCTGTTCCCGCCCCCCCAGTATATCACAGATAATACACAGCTGCTGGGTTTATGAGGAATTTGCAGTTGTAACTCAGCAGACAAATCCTTTGTTACAAATAGAGAACAAATAATGGGGATTTACAAGGCTGTAATTATACTGAGAGGGTTTATGCATGAGGATATATTAAAAGACTATACTATATGCAGAATATTTTTTTAAGAAAACCTCTAAGCATTATCCCCACTTACACTAAGGACCCTTTTATAATGTTACCATAAAAGGGACTTTAAATGCATGTCATTTAGGATGCCGTCAAGTCTCTGCCAAGCTCTCCTACGTAGGCTGAATTGTAGAATATACGTGTTTTACGGTTAGCAAATGATGATAAATGAGCAGAGCAAACTTTGAGCCCAAAGCAAAAACCACACTAAAGGTAGATGATGTTCTCCAGCAACCAGGCAAAGTATGCCAGCTGCTGCAGTGAAACGGGAGCAGAGACCAAAAGGTGATGCCCACAGTCCCCACCAGCTGATGCTGAGCAGCCACATGGTTGCACAAGAAGCGCAAGCTGAACAACTGCCCGATGAGCCCACTCTGGCTACTGATCAGGCCACTGCCATATGAACAACAATGCATCAGTTGAGTGATACACCACTGAGAGCAAAGACCTTGGTTTTGCCTTTGCACTGGTCTGTCTGGTCAAGAAAGGCACCTAGACACACCGAAGTGGGATGCCCTGACCCATGGCAGATGCAGTCAGTATTTTGGATGTCTTATTTCACCGGCAGCCTCCTGAGGACAGGCGCTCCCTATGCACCAGAGGCCTGTGGCTGGCTGCACGGCACTCGCCAGGGGATCCACCAGTTACAGCTGCATCTGAGGATGCTCTGAAGTGAACTGCCAGCCAGCTTGTCCCAAGACTAGGAAAACACAAAAGCAAAGATGACTTCAAGTATCCCACTCTGTGAATTAAAGAGGATGTTAGGTTTTCCTTCAATGTATACCATGAACAGAACATAGCTGAGAAGTTATCTTACAATACGGTGCACATTCTTTCTTTAGTTATCGATGGCTACCACAGTTCCTGCCCTTGTTACAAATCAGGAAGGATTTTACATCTCCTCACAATAAAACACTGAGCTGGGAATCACAGAGTCAAAAAATTCTGCACAAAGTTATCCTGAGATGATTTTGATCCTACTGGCTTATTATTCAACTAAAATGGGAGAACTGGACTGTTACTCAAGAAACTACAGTAAATAAAATGGGAATTACTTTCCCAAACCACTTCACTAAGATCAGTGATTCATTATCATAAGTTTAAATTTTGGAGATAATTAATTATTGGTGGGCAGTAGCATGCAGAGTTATCTACTGGATTTTGAAGGTGACCTTTCAACACACTGAAACAGTTGCTAATGGTATATATGACAAAAAATCCACTAGTTTATCATGAACTGCTTTGATGGAGACAGGCACTATAATTAGATAGTCAAGAGAAATCCAGATCCAATGCAACAGACATCAACATCACAAGTAGCATGTCTCCCATGTAGAAGTTTTGTGGGGGTTTTTTTCATAGATTAATTATAATGTTTTGACTTCTGGCATGGATCCCTGAACCAGACAGGGGTGCAGGAAGACTGTGTAACAGGAATGTGCAGGGATAAACAAAGTGGCATGAGGCACACGCAGCAAACCCATGGCACCAGGTGGCTGAGTGGTCCCGATTTGACAGGAGGAAGGAATGGGTAGCATCACCTCCACTATCCTTCCACATCAGCATCCAGCTAGTGGTGAAAGGAGATGCTTAAAGCCTGTTGGTAGAGGACAGGGGCAGAGGAGCAACCTGGAGAGAATATGGGAGAGAGGCAGAGGTTTATAGTCTTCCAGCTTGATCACCCTGATGAGTGATTCCATGTCCATAGGCAATACTAGACACAAAATATCCTACTTTCTCCTTAATTTGTTCAGAAAAGGCTTTCATACTTGTTCTGCTTCCTGCTTATAAGGAAGGAATTCTCTTCTGCAAATGTATCAGAAGTACAATATGACAAAGCAACTGAGTATTGCAGCTAAACAACAACGGAGCAGAAAGCATTTTTCATTTTACAAACCAGAAGAGTTTTTCTTCCATATAGTATTTCAACATTGGTTGGGTTTTTTTTTTTCTTTCAATCTATGACTTTCATATTTGGGATCAGTCATATGGACTATGTAATGGAAAAGCTCTATTACTTATCTGGATCATTATTTTATTTTGTTTTCCTGTGGTTCCAATTGTTCGTTGTTAATTAGATCCAGCCGTAACATTTCATTGTGCAAAAGGCATACTCTGTTTTAATCAAATCTTGGACAGCATTTTGGATGGCACCGTTAGCAACTTGGACAGAATAGTCTGTGGTTTCCTCACCGATGAAGAATCAAAATTATTAACTATGAACATGTCTTCCACTGAATGCTGACAATTATCAGGTTATTTTGATGAACATCTGCCTGTTTCATGGAACTATTTTAGATTTCCTTGTGTTTTTGTACCTGGTTTCTTCACTCAAAACTATACTGAAGTGTAAACCTGTCCCATAGGATGTACTCATGGTGAACTCCTACATCATTTTTCAATTTCTCGTTTTATGCTATGCTGAAAGCGATGCTGTAAACACAAAAGCTGACTGTGCTAGTCTCATCTATTTGAAATCAGACCTTTTTATTTATGATGTTCAAATGATCTTCCCTGTTGTTTTAGCAGTGAAGAGAAATGGACAGTGTTTGGGAACAAAAATACCAACAAACTCCTGCTTAAGGACTGTCTTTGTAAATGTATTTTGGTGACAATGTACTGATTCAGATTATCCTCACAGGTATTTACTGATGACAAAAATCTAAAAAATGTCTCCTTGGCAGGAATAAACACAACACTGCTTCTTCCTATTGATACATAAATTGTCATGAAATAGCACTTTTGATATTGGTGCTGCCGTTTAGAGAATCCTTACTAGGTTTTACATTTTGCTCTGTAAGATTACGCCACCCCTTTTATGTTAGGTCACCCAGCGACTGCTCCTTCCCCCACTACAGCCCCAAGGAATCACAGACTCATAAACTGATGTTTGCTGTTGCCTAATCACCGGTCTGCAGCAGCTCCATCACCAACTAAAAGCAAAAATAGAGAAAGTAGCGCTGTTTAACACCTTTGTTGGTGACATGGACACTGGGATTGACTCCACCCTCAGCAGTCTGCCAACACCACCAAGCTGCGTGGTGTGGTTGACACGCTGGAGAGAAGGAATGATATACAGAGGGACCTTGACAGGCTTGGGAGAGGGGCCCGAGCAAACCTCATGGCATTCAACAGGGCCAAGGGCAAGGTCCTGCATGTGGGTCACGGCAATCCCAAGCACAAATACAGGCTGGGCAGAGAATGGACTGAGGGCAGCATTGAGGAGAAAGACTTGGGAGTGTTGGTTGACAAGGAGCTTAACATCACCTGGCAATGTGCGCTTGCAGCCCAGAAAGCCAACCGTACCCTGGGCCACATAAGTGTGGCCAGCTGGTTGAGGGAGGTGATTCTCCACCTTCACTCCACTCTCGCAAAATCCCCACCTGGAATTTTTTCCATTCAACTCTGGGGGCCCCAGCAAAAGACAGACATGTTGGGAGTGAGTCTAGAGAAGGGCCACGAAGATGGTGAGAGGGCTGGAGCACCTCCGCTATGGAGACAGGCCGAGAGAGTTGTGGTTGCTCAGGCTGGAGAAGGGAAGGTTCCGGGGACACTTACTAGCAGCCTTCTAGTACCTACAGGGGCCTACAAGAAAGCTGCAGAGGGAATCCTTGCAAGGGCATGTAGTGATAGCACAAGGGGTAATGGCTTTAAACTGAAAGAGGGTAGATTTAGATTAGATGTTAGGAAGAAATTCTCTACTGCAAGGGTGGTGAGGCACTAGAACATGTTGCCCAGAGCAGCTGTGGATGCCCCATCCCTGGAAGTGTTCCAGGCCAGGCTGGATGGGGCTTCGAGCAACCTGGTCTGGTGGAAGGGGTCCCTGTCCACAGCAGGGGGGTTGGAACTAGGCGATCTTTAAGGTCCCTTCCAACCCAAACCATTCTACGAAATAGCCACTATAACAGTGTTATAAGGACCTTAAAGAGAAAATTACAAAGGATCCTATTATCCAGCTAGAATTGTCTAGAGTTTTGGAAGCCTTGAACGTAATAGCTTATAGCTATGCAACTACACTATCTGCCTGGTTGTAGTATACAAATTAGTAAAATCTAACACACTGTCTAGCCGTCAGTTATTACTGCTTGCCTTCCCTTTGCAATACAGGCAATAGTGCAACTAACTATCTTATATCATAAATTATAATATCATTGCATCACATTGTATTATGTAATTACAGAGAGATGTGAAAATTTGTTTGCTTTTAATCTTCTGATTTTTTCAAATTATGAAAACCTTTCAATCACAGCCTGAAAGGAAATCCAATAAGCTCTATTTGCACATATGAGTGGTGATTTTGGATGGACATTTTGCTGACAAACTGAAATGTCTCTAATGGAACCTTTTTTCCAGTAAGAACTGAACACCATCTTTCAGATGTTTTAGGTTATGCACTCTAAAATGGCCTTATGCCAAAGCATGAGTCACTTTTGAAAATTTAAGACCCTGTATCTAGTATCAAAAACCAGCAAAATATAAATTTCTTAACCATTATCAGAGTAGGACCATAATTTGGAGAAAATGAAATGCCCATTTTGGTTAGTTTCTTTCATAAAACAAAATAAAACAAAACACCACAGCAAATATTTTCAACTGACAAAAAAAATACAAAAAGAAACCAAACACACAGAGAAATAAGCCTCTTTCTTAAATGGGGTAAAAAAAATTGTATTTTAGATTTCTCACATATTAAACAACTTCGGCCTGTATTTTGGGAAAAAAAATCAAACTAGTGGTAACAAAAACTTGTCTAGTTTTTTGACGTGGTGCTATGTTTGCCACATCAGCCCATTTCAAGAACAGTGCCCCTAGGAGTTTAAACCAAACATATCATATTTCTACCACTGAATAGAAATACTAAGGGTCAAAATCCCCAAAAATTTACTCAGAAAAACTATCATAAGTAGCAGTTTGCCCACACAAGGCTTGAAGAATTGACATTTCAAAGCCTCTTAAATTCAGCTTTGCCCTCGGTTTATGTACAATTGCTTCTGCTGCCCAGCACAAAACCCTGCCCTCATATGAAAAGATGCCGAAAAGCAGAGACTGGCGGGACAGCAGCCTGCTTCCTTGTCACACAACTTTTATGTTCATAATTCCTAGCAAGTTCTGTGAAGTGACTGACAGACTTTTGGAGAAAAAAAAATAAATTCAATGCAGCAGAAATTTTGTTGGTTTAATGCTACAGCACAGAAGACAGCAGCTCTGCATGCCAGCACAGCAGGAAAAACACTCAACTGGTTTTAATAGACAAGCATTTAGTGCAACTAGTATAATCTACAGTAGCATTTCCCCCTATCTATTATGTGTGCCAAAAGCTAAACTTTTGCTTTTATACAGTACCTTGCCTATCTCCAACACAGTACCTTATCAGCTTTCTCTCCATTTTTGAGGTATTTTAGTAGCAAAAGAGGGGGGACTTATCAGATTCTTGAGATTCCTTCTAGAACTCCTGTTTTCTTCTGTTCTGTGTTTATGTTGCCACAGAGACATAAATTCAGACATGTTTCAATAGGAACTGTTATTTGTTTAGTTAGCATAGCTCATATTCTACGTCAAACAACCTCTCTGAGTGTAGAAAGTAATTTAAAAGGTAAAGAAAACTCCAAGGAATTCCACAAAGAAAAGCTGGGATTTCAAAAATCAGGGATAGTCAATCCATTTTACCGGTGTCATTCCCCAACACCTCTTTTTCTAAATTTCAGGAAAAAAGTGAAAGAGCAAGGAAATGGGTAGCTAGAGAAATCACTATTTTTGTAAGCCAGGTGTCATAAAGCATTTGTGCTACCTTAGCGGCAGCAATTACCCTGGAAAAGATTTTCAAAATGGCATTCAGCAGCAGACTTACAGGGATGAGGAACTGCCCGCAGAAACAGAAAAACAGATGATGACAGATCTGCTCTGGTAAAACATCAGTTTGTAACTCCAAGATACTTAACAGGTAATTCCTTCCCAATCTTCCTGTCCATCCATCTACTGTTATCCGCCTCAGTGCTGCCATTGGGTAAAGCTGATATCTTAATCCTAACCCTTTGAAGATAGCCAGCTCCAACAGACTGACCCGTTTTTAAACATATTTTCATAGACAAAGCCCTCTAACTGCCAACAAGTCTGCACATTTAGGATTCAGTACTCAAAGCAGTGAGTGATTAAAATCTAGTGATTTTTCAAGAGAAGTTCATAAGGACTATAAATACAGCACGTAGCATCAAAAAGCCTCATCAGCCAGACATCTGAGTACCAGAAGAAGATACAAGGCATAAAGGCAATCAAGCCTTCAAAAACAACATACCAAATTGATTATGCAACACTGGAAGAATGAGTATTACAGGAGACACTTTACTTTTTATATATGTCAAACATGTTTATGATTTCTCTTAAAAGACCTATCTTGCATTATCCTGATAGTAACAGATAGTTCATGTCACACCTGCCTTGCTACACTGCGTATCCCACAATAAACAATGCTGCCTGCCTCAGACAGAATGTCCCTTCCAGGTACATATCACCTCCCGAAAGGGTACAAAAATGTCCTACCCTGACACTTTCAGAGCCAAGATCATGAGCAGGAAACTCTGACTTTCCCGATCTCAGCCATGAGCATACAGCACGTAAGCACAGGCAGCACCACAGAGCTTGCCCCGCTACCTATGGGTGCACGACAGACGCTGACCACTTGACCAGCTCTGCAGACTGTGATGCAGCCTGGAAACCTGCCTCTCTCAAGGAAGAAGAGCTGCACATTTGCTGATCCATGCTGCTGACACTAGCAGATGCATCTGACAGAAAGCTGCCTCCATGTGACACCAGCAGCAGTCACCGTGCCAGCTCACTGAGCACCCCGGGGTGGCTCATGAAGGCAGTACCGATGCCCAACTCTCCTCTGACACTAAACCCTCCCGTAGACAGAGCAGACCACACAAGTGTGCCTGCAAGCTCCCCAACGACAGGATCGGAAGACAGTTTGGAAAAGCATCACACAAGGAGGATGGAAATCCATGAGACTACTAACAAACTCACTCAGAAACCTGATGATGCTCATGCAGGGCGCAGTGGCTGGAATTTCAAATATAAGATATGCCATCCACCCTAACCAGACCATGCTCCCTGTCCTCCACTGAGGTTTTGTACCGGCACTCAGAAGACTGCCTGTGCCCACTGGCTGGAGAGGAGTGCAAAAGCAGCAAGAGACTGTGCTCTGCCCTTTTTCAGAAAAATAGATGCAAAATTAGACAAGCAATGGGAAAAAACAACCTTAAGCTGCCTCAGTGCCAAGGCTGGGGGTGGGGGCAGTGCAGGGAGGAAGGGCTATATTTCCATTTTACTTTCTTTGGGTTTGCTTTCTCCTTTTATTTCAGACAGGTCTCAAGCTAGTAAGGCTGAGGGCAATCTCCTGTTTACCCGGCAGACCCCAGCTGTGGGTAAGTTCCTCACACCATGACAGCACTACTAACATTTTTCCCTCTAATTACTTTTGCCCAGTTTTCTATTCTCCGGGTCAAAAAGCAAGGAAGAGCTTCAAACACTTAATGGGGATACCTCCTTCTAAAAAGAATCATCCAGAAAAACTGCAATTCAGCATTAATAAAGGCTCATGTCTTTTCTACAGAGGCTTTCTGCATCCTGCAAGCAGAGGAGTTTTTCGTTTAGCAGGCAGCAGAAAGGGAAGGGCTTCCATCAAGTGATTTTGAAATTCTTGGTCAAAGGTTAACTTGGTTTTTAACTTCAAAGTACAGAAAATCTTGGAGGCTGCAAGAATAAAGGGGTAAGGGCTGCCCTGAAAGTAAAACTTCAGAGGGATGAAACCAGGTGACAAAGGCACATAAAGCTGCCTCCTGTACTACACCTTTCCTCACTCTTGGTTTCACAGATAGAACCTAAGAAGTGAAAAGGCAAAGCCCATTCTAAAAAGTTTTAAAAATAATCAGATTTTTCCAGCTGGCAGCACCAAAGGAGGAAAGGCAGCTTCACTAATTAAGATCTGAACTTCTGCTTTGACTTCAGTTTTTTGTGATGTTACTAGATATTTAAAAATATGGTACTCATTCATTGCAGGGTGCAGCACCCGCGGGGCAGTGAGTAATGGTTTTACTCTTGTTTCAGTACTGGCAGCAGCATGTTGGACTGGAAAATGAACCTCTATTTCCTATCTATTTTTATAATCAGTTTATCTATCATCTGCTTAATTCCTACCCCCATATGCACAATAGAAACAAACATCTAAGAGTCAGTACTACACTGAAATACATTCACAACGCTGCCATTGATTCAGACAGCTAACTGATGACACTGACTTGTAACAGAGGACAACATTTGGCCCCAAACAGTACGTCTGTAGCCTATATGAAAAATTCATGAGCTAAATCTTTTCACTTCTTTTATAAATAGAAGACAAAACAAGAGAGTCATCACTTAGGGAATGATTCAAAATCTAAACCTAGGATAACGTTCTAAGGAAAGCAATTGGTAACAGAGACAAAGTGTATTTTCTCCTCCTAACAGAAAAAGGATGGGATTAAGTTATTTTCTGCCCTTTTTTTGCTTTCCTTAATTGAAAAAGTATAAAATACCAACCAAACGTAGCAGTAAGTTATCAGACACAGAACAGAAATCTGTATTATTATATGCCTGGCTGTATTTTGCTGCAGCCCTGAAGGCATACATGTTACTGAGTTCTGGTTTATTTGCAAGCTTTCCTGCTTCTCTAAACACAAACATCATTTTTGGTATTTCATAACTAGCTCCACATTATGAGGTGATATTAGCAGTGGAGGTGACAGCTGGCAGGAACTTTTGAATCGAAGGTTCTCTTTCTAACTGATACACACAAAACTCTGTACTAGCTCTTACAAGATGCACTGTTTACTGAAGATGATTACCCATGAGTAAATAATGAGTCATGATATCCTTAAAAAAGCAAACACACAGAGTTAAAGAATAATTTCTAACACGGGTAAACAGACAGCACTGAAAATTGAATCACTTACGTGCATTTTTCCTAATAAAGTGTTAAGAACTAGACAGGCTATAGAAAATAGTCCATAATTAGATAAAAATATGTTAGAAGATCTTGGAAAGACTGTATCTCTTTTCATATAACTGTAAAGCACCATTTATAGACATAGAAACGGGTAAATGCAGTCTTAAATATATGCAGGAACAAATGGGATTTTTATTTGGATGACACAACACAAACACCACGGTTATTTTGTCATTCTTGATGGTTTACTACACTACCTTTGTAAACAATGCAGACCATTGAAACGCTACATATTGGCAATTAGGCAGGAAAGCAGTACTGCAAATCTAACACTGTAATTACAACATGCAAGTAAACGGCTCATTTTTACTATACGCTATCGGACAACCTCCTAGCACTTTGAGAATTTACTCTTGGGGAATTCATCTCCTGACAATCATTGACAGCGGTGAAATACTCTCCCCTTCATTACTGCTGCTTCTATATGCATCTGATTTCTAATGCTACCTTATACCTTCCTAAGTTCACCATCAGGCTCCAAAAGACCCTCTAGGGAGTATGCTGGCAGAATAAAGACTACAAAAAGTAAGCTTATATCCTGTCCATTCAAAACACCTTTCATCTTGAAGGACTTTGCCTACAACAGTCTGCTGCCAGGCACTCCGCACTGCCTCTCCAAGCACCTAGTGAAACTCATCAGCAGTCTTACAAGTAAAATTAAATGCAAGCTAGTGACCCTTGTGACATCTCAGCAACTGAGAGTGGTGGCTCTGGAGTGACAGCAAGAGTTAAAGACCATAAACATACTCTACTGTAACTGTGCCGTTTCCTATAACCTTCTAAAATGTTTACTTGTAAGGACTAAAGCAGAACAACCTGGACTCTAAAAAAAAATAAATAAATACAATATTTAAGGACAATAAGGAATTATATGGAGACAGGAAAAAACATGGACATAACCTGCTTTCTTTGTGAACACCGCTGTATTAGAAAAAGATCCAGATTGAAAGCTGAAACGGATGCTGTCCAAATGTTAGGACTAAAGCTCTTTACTTGACATACTACATTCTGAAATTAAGGAAGCCAGGATATATTTGAAAATTTAATGATGATTGAATAGTCACACCTTGGAAAGCTGGGAAAAGGAGTGAAGTTTTACCATGACACCGCCATTCAAGGCTGGGTACAGCCACCATACTTTGGGGAGTGCTGTCCAGCTGGGGTACCACCAAGCAACTAGGCAAACATACACCAAACCTGGTAAAGCTCTGACTTGGAGACAGGGGTGCTTTTTCCCCTTTCTTCGTTGTGTACTTCTCCTAGCATATTGGTCTTGAAATGTAATCTCTTGTGCTTTGACCAACCTACAACCTCCATAGAGCTATACACAGTTCAGTTTTTTGAGACTATGTCACTTTAAATCACAAGTTTCTAAAACGTTGTCATGACATTTTAAATAGCATTTTTTTAGAGAAGAACCCGATAGCTAGTGAGATGGCCAACCACAGAATGGATCACACAACCTGTCCTACAAGTTTCTTAAATTACAGACACTTACACTTCTGAAGCAGGGTTACATGTAACCTGCAATCCTACAAAGTAATCCTCATTTTTTGGCTGACTGATGAAAGTTAAGATCACTGAAAAGGCACTGAGTAGCTTTAGCTGCCCATGATCACAATAGAGAAGATGACACTTCTTCCCCAACAACCCACAAAACTTAAAACACTACCATAAAGAAAAGGAAAAGGAAGAAAAGATGAGAGCAACTGGAGAATTTAAAAACCCCTTTAGGGCACTTTAACTGCCAGTCTGAAGCTTAAAGGGAAAATGAAATAAAATCTAAAATGTCACATGGCACTTAGAAGACTATATATGCCTGCATTAGGCAAATACAACAGAATCCTGTTTCTGCTTTATTTTGTTTTATATTATTGAGAATGTTTAATTAAGTAAAAATACACCACTAAGAATAGGAAATACTTCAACATTAATATTTTCCTTTTTTCTTTTCATGATACAAATATTCCATATTCTCAATGTTGTTATACTAGAGTTAAATTAGGTCAAAGGCATTATTTAGTGTTCAAAACCAGAACATGCCACAACTATTAAAAATTATCATACAAAGGGGCCTTCAGTAGCTGCCTGTCCCCCATTCTACCAGAGCTGTATCGTTCCATGTTACACAGCTGCTGATGCTTTACACAGCTTAAGATTCCTGTCATTCACTTCCAAGGTGATAACACCATCACACACAGACCAAAGTCTTAGACCCATCCCTTCTAATAAGTAGGTCCCTTCGTTAAAAAATCACTTTCATTTTTTACATCTACCTTTTACAACTACTTTCAGACAATTCAGAGACATCTCACCAACAAGCATACACGGACACTTTGCGGTCTTTGCTAATATAATTTTCCTTTTACTCCCTCTATTATTTTTCCAGCTCTTCCCTGAATTCTCTTCTGTTTAATCTCTTCTGTTTAGAAAAAAATATAAATAACGAGGGCTACACAAAAGGGAATGCAGTGTTCCAGGACTGGGCTTATGTGAGCCATAGGAAATCAGTACAAAGCCGAGAAGAGCTGGGGTTGCTGTGGCATGATGTCATGACCTCTCTTTACAGCCAATTATACCACCAATGCAACAGTGTTCTTACATGACCCTGTATCTTTTAATTTTTTCTCTCTTTTTTTATTATTACTGTGCCTGTCTTTGCTTTACTTATTCTAGATACTTCCTCCAGTTTGCTAACGGTCTAACCAAACACGTATTTCTCCTACACGTCCAAGCAGAAGACCCAATTTTACTGTCAACACAGCCAGATCAAAGCAGCTAACCGGTTTTGGAAACATCAATGCCAACACCCTAATAATGTCCCAATTTCTTATGTTAACCAAAGCCATAAAATTATTCTTGATTACCAACGGGTAATACAGCAGAAACATAACTTGAAGATACATGTTGACAGAAAATTAAGTTTATTGATTCAAAAATATAATGCGTTTACTACCAGATATTCAGCTACTGATCTGCAAAATGTTCAAAAGATACAAAAATATGTGCTATGCTGCACTTCCAGAGAAGTACAGGCTCATAATTCAGTAGGTTTTGTATATTTGTCCCATTACATAACGTTGATTAGAAGACATTAGCTTGGATTAAAAAAGGAAGGGCATTAATTGCTTTAAATATTAATACCATTGGCTAACTGACATATAAAGGTATAAGGACTCATACTGAGCTTTCACATACTTTCACCAAGTTTTTCATAAAGATATCAGTAAACAAGAAATACAACAAAATTAACTAACGAGATTCCACATTACATCAGGGAAACAACCCCAAGTGATATCACAAAAGTCTGAAGAAGAACAAACAAGAACATGGTATAAATTTAATCCCTAAATCAAGATACTATGCTTGCCATATATATAGATGCAGATGGCTGGGTATACTGATCGCAAATCTAGTACTGTACACAAAATTATTTCCATAATGTTAAAAACACATTGTAAGCAGATCATTTTGCTCACAGAACTACTGAACTTTGGAAAACAGTAAGCCTGTATCACCAACCTTTATTTTTGCCTTTCTCATTTCTCTGGCAGTAATAACCACTGAAGGCAATCTCGTATCAAGTTTCGTTTTGGAGTCCTGACCCCTGATGTCAAACATTGCATGAAGATGTGTATTTATTAAACACAGGTAATGTTGACTGAATTTCAGAAATCATTGTTGGGATCATAACTTTTTCTTTCTGGCATATCACTTCTGGGTACTGCTCCTTAAGGTCATAATCTGCCTTTGACATTCACCAAGACTTCTTCACATGGAAATGAGACAGTAACTCCACCCCTTTGATGTTATTAAAAAGGCCACTCACTCACTACTAGGAACATTATTGAAGAAAACACATCCAAGCAAATTAACAGCAAAGTATCACAAAGACTGCTGGCATCTGCTGGCTATAACCTAGTTGCTCAGATTTGCTATGTTGGCCCCAGTATATAAAAGGAGTAACACCAGACCTAATTTTTTCTGACTTATATGTCATCCATCCAAAAATACAAAAACCATGCAACAAACATGAATCCCCAAAGATTATCCTCAATACAGATAAACTCAGCAAAAGTAAGTATTTAAACTGTAACTTCTGATCTGCCCATCTGCTTTCCCCACTTAGCCCTGCTCTCCAGATGGGAAAACAGGTGAGGTCTTGAATTACTCATATGTCGCTCTGTAGTTTTGCCCACACCCTTCCTCCTGTTACACCATCATCTAAGCATTGTGAAATTTGGATCTCCTAACAGAGATTGCAGCTCTTAACCTCCACAGAGCCACAGGTAAAGCTCAGTCCTATTCTATCCTGCGCCTTGCAACATCTGCCAGGCTGAATCTGTCCAATTCTTGCTGCCTGCTGCTCTTTCTGGACTTAAATACTTACTCTCTTAAAGAAGAAAAAAATGACATTGAGGTTTCTACAATCCTAATTTGCAAATTGTTTCAAGCTCTTTTAGATAAGATTACTTTCCAAAGCAAACACGGTAATACTATATTACTTTCACTTCCCAAACACAGACTGGCTTACGACTGTGCAGGGCACACAACACATTGGTTTCTTTCAGCTGCCTGCGTTCACAAACAGTTTTCACTGACTTCAGGAGATCTTTGCAGAAGTATGGGATGTTCCACTCATCCAAAGCTATTTAAAGGAGCATGACCTAAAGCAATATATTGACAAGATTAGGCATGGTGTACCAGGAAGCACCCTTAGAAACAAAACACTAAAATAAAATAATCAAGACTGTAGATTTGATCTTGTAGATCCGGACTTATAAATGGTAAAGGTCTGCCTTTAAATATCTTTATTGCACCATCAATTAATGCAGCTGCAGACTTACAATCATCAAAATGGACTACGGCTACATCTACACAGACATGTTTCGAAGAGATTGAGCTCAAGTTATAACTTGGCTTGCAGCTGAACTTCACAAAAGGGAGTCCAAGCTTTTTGTCTTACTGCATGTTATGCTTGTCCAGACAGCGAGCAATATCCTGTCAGCAATTCACTTCCCCTTTGCCTTCCATCTCCAAGGTAAACTGCTGACAAGCCTTCCTGCTAGTCCTTGTAAGCTGAGGAAATAAAATATGTAACAAATATTGAGAAATAGAAAGTTTTTACCAAAAAAAGGCAACCTGCAGTGTTGCCGCACAACATGGGTTAAACGGATGGGCATGTATATTATGGGCATGAATTTTCAGCTGCCATTTGTGGATGAGCTTGAACTGCAACTAAAGGTAAGAAGATGTCTGGTACATGCCTTGGCTGCCAGCCAGCGTCCACATTGGTCCCCACAGGGCTGCCCCATGAGTAGGTGTAGTAGTAATGGGAGCGGGAAGACAGTCCGCTTGAGTTCAGGTTTTGTGGCTGCAATTCCACCACTTCATTGCTTTCAGAACTTGGGTTGCCCGCTGGAGAGACACATAACCCAAGAAAGAGACCTCCAAAAAAGTTCTGGGAGCCAAACTGTGCAGCAAAGGTCAAGGGAGAAGGGAGAGCAAGGGTCCATAGAGTAGTCTGCTTATGTAAATTTGGCTTTTTACACTTATTTCCTATGAGCGAAGCATGATCAGAAAATGACTCCTGAACAGCGGCCAAGTCCTGGCTACATTTAATGCCCATGTGACTCTTTCTATGGGATCAAAGGCAAAGATCCTGAACATTGGCCCCTTATGTGCCAAGGTGAGAGCACGAGTTCTGGTTGAAGTTTTAAGTAAGCTCACAACTTCAGTGTGTGCATGGAAAATGCATTTAGAGCACTTTTTGAAGTTACACAGCAGCTTAAGTTGTTTGTGTAGACCAAAGTAGTAAGATTTGCTCTCTGTTATTTTGGTATGAATTCATAGTATATTTATTGACTCCCCTGAATTTCTTAAGGCCAAGCCTGGCAGACCAGCTTATTTTTAAAGCAAGCTCTACATTTCCCATTAAATGACTCTGTCTTAAATTATTTTTTCCTTCACTCATCTCTAACCAAGGGAGCTGCAATTCCCCATATCATTCTGCCCATCTCCATCTCAAAATGAGTTTTTTCAGAAAGTTTCAGTCACAGAATGGCTGAGGCTGGAAGGGATGTCTGGAGACTACTAGTCCACTCTCCTGCTCAAGCAGGGTCACCTGGAGCAGGTTGCCCAGCACTGTCCACCTAGGTTTTTAAGATCTCCAAAGGATGAAGACACCACAACCTCTCTAGGCAATGCATGCCAGAGTTCAGCCAGTCAAAATGGTCCTGCTATTTCTGCAGAAGTAGTCAAAGGAAATGTTTTTTCTCTATGCAAAATTTTAGACTCATTTTCTTTCATCTACTTGAGTTCTCCTACTCCTTGGAAGAGAACCTGTAATTTGGCAAGCAAGGCCCTTATGACAACATTTAATCCTGCTGTCTCTGTGAAAATCTAGTCAGAAAGGGAAAATGGGGGAGAGCAACTTGCCCAAGTTTATTTGTGCTCCACAAAATTTTTTATAGCATTTGGAAAAATTACATTTCATTCAGATTCTTGAGTTTACTAGCTATCAGGTATTTCAGAAGACCTGAAGACACTGAAAACAGAAGAAAGCAATATATACATACATATATATACACATATATATGTTTCTCCATATATATATAGCTCCATGCCAGGAAACAGGCTCTGTAAAGAATGCAGTGCAGAGCCTGAAGACCAGAGGTATGGCGCTGGCTGCAGAAACACATGTGGCCAGGTCTGCCCTCTCCCCCAGCAGAGCCCAGTGAGCCCACAGAAGTTCAGCCCCTTGCCAGCCAGCCGTCCACAGTGACTGCCCCTTGTGCCTTAGACTGCAGCCTGGCAACACAAGATGGACTGGGGCAAGGGAGCAGAGGCCAAGGGAGAACAATTGCCTGACACACCAACCCTTGGACTGGGGAAGTTTGGGGAAGGCCTGCTTGTCCCTCCTCTTCCAGTCATCAGACCAGAACCATGACCCAGACGGGCTGGCAAGTCTCCATCTACTCCACGTCCTCTGGTTTGGAGCTATGAAAGCTGCTCACCAACAGATGCCAACAAAAGTACTCCCAAAGCCTGGCTGCTGGGCACTAACCCCTTCTGTCTCTCATGAAGAAAGCAAAAGAAGAGCATGATAATGAAGGACTTAGTATTAAGCAGGTGGGGGGGAAAATGCTGAAATACGCCACAACCAGAGCTGACAGGTTCAACCATAACCAGGCTAGATGATAAACGGTGAACACCAACAGCACTCAGAGCTGCGCCACAAAAGGAGGGCTGAAGGCGAACACCTGTAGGCCCACACAAGGAATGGGCAATCTGCCCTAATGAGAAAGTAAGGCAGAGGAGAGGAGATGGGAAGAGCAGGAGATAAGGAAGCACCTTAGCCTAGCTGTCCCCCTCCCATGTATCCCATGCCACAGCAAGCCACCTTATCCCCATCGCTGCAGGTAGGACAGAGAGACCAGGAGGGCTGGCTCAGGGAGCAGCTCTGCAGAGAAGGTATGACCAGAGCCCTCCCTCACTCGGGAATTAGGGAATCCAGCACTTCCCTGCCCCAGGCCACACCATTCCCACCCACGCCTAACCTCCTAGCAGAGAAAGCACTTCTACCTTTGCAAAACCGAAGGGTGTCTCGACACGAGGCCTTTTGAAGCGATCACAGCAGAAGGTCTTTCTGCCTCGCAGAATGCACTCCCACCATCCACCAGCTGGAAAGGCGCGGCCAAAATGGCTGCAAGCACATTCCCTGCATCCTACTAGGAGAGTAACAGTGGGCGAGATTCATCTTCCGTGGGCAGAGGATGCAAGCAAAAGGGCTTCCCAGGAGGCCTGACTACCAGAGCAGTCTCTGGGCAGAGGATGAAAGCAAAAGGGCTACCCAGGAGGCCTGACTACCAGAGCAGTCTCTGGGTTCTCCTAGAGTTCAATGGAAATGAAGACAGCTGTCATCAAGATGGTATCTTGTGCAGCAGCCTACTTGGTAAGAAAGAAGGCTTCATACTTTCAGAGGCCATCACCGTTTTCATCAAAGTCTCACAGCACATGCCCGTGGTCCCACACATACACAGCAGAACTGCCAAGTAGGGGGGCAAGGGAGGGAGATGCCAAAAGGCAGTAGGACTGGGGACAAAATAAAACCCAACGACAACAACGAACCCAACACAGTAATGCAGAAAGATGAGAAGGCAAAAGCATAGGGCCTGGTCAACACAATGGCAAGCAGGACTCCTGACCTCTCCCTCCTGGTGGCAAGACCCTGTCAGAGAGAACCAGGCAGCAGACAACTCCAAGGACAGTGCAACCCACTCTACCAACAACAGAAGCACGGCAGCTGCCTTCAACATCTGCCAGATTCAGCAACCAGGGCAACCAGCAGGACGTCCTATGGTGAAATGAGCTTGAAGATGCCATCTCCATGCATAGAACTCTTAAAGGAAAGAAAATGCCTCTAGCATCCCTGTCCTATTCCTGGCAAAGGAAAAAAAAGTAAAGTATCCGAGGCAGGGGACTTTGGGGTGAGGGGCATGACAGGGAGAGAGCTTAACTGTTTACAATAGTTGAATGCTAAGATGGATAATTCAGGTAAAATACCTTCATGGTGCAGAGCTAACTGATTTTCAACTCAAAATTCACAATAACTAGCGACAAATTACTGTTACCTGTGTACAATTTATAGGCAAGGACCACATGCTCCCCATATTCTATGTAACCAACTGAATTCCCTGTGACCTGATGTTCAGAGGTTTCATAGTTTCAGGTACAGTTAAGAGGAACTGTAATTTTCAAACACAGCTATGACTATACACAGCTAAGCACCCTGAAAAGCAAAGCAGTACCGTCCGTGGACTCCAAACCTTTGTTTATCTGCATATATGCAAAGATACCCAAATTAAGGCTGCATAATCAACCTTAATTCTGGTATTTCTTTTCCTTAGTGCTTGACATTATAACCTTAATAATCAGCAATTTAAGTAGCTGAACAGTTGATCCAAGCCCTCTGGCCAGCCAAGCTGTTTGATTCTGGTCACACAGACCACTTCAACAACCAAATCACTTCAGTAAGTCACATCGGTGAAACAGGCACAACATGAAATACACGTGATTCAACACTGCACAGAAGTACTCTGTGTTCCAGAAATAATTTTCTCTGTATTTGTAGAAAGAAAATTATACTTTAGTATTGAATGGAAGTAATTATTTTGCTTCAGAAATGAAATTTGTCATGAATATTTTATAGGCCAATACCCTTTTAATGCATATGTGCATGGGCATGTATATTCTGGATTTATGCGGATACAAGTCTGTACAGAATCCTTCCTTGTTTATCTAGTGGATAATATGTTTCACCTTATCTTTTTTAGAAGAATAAACGCAATATGGAAAGTAAAGTCAGACACCTAACTTAAAAAATGAAGGCTCAAGATAAACCTTTCCATTTCCTAAAGCCATGAACAAAGCTATTCTAAGCCTTATACAGAAGTGCAACAGCTCCTAATTGCACTTTGAAACACCTTGCACACAAACACACCCTATTTTTTAAAAAGGCATTTGAAATATTAAAAAAAAACAAAAAAACAAAAAAACCAACAAACCAAAACAAAAGAGTTGGGGATAAGCCATGGAAAAAAAAATATTTCAACACAAAACTAGATAGAAAACAGATGGTATAATGCCACATGAAGGCAATCCTACCTGTCAAAGAGTTCCAAGGAGACAGGCAAATGGACCAGAAATTACACGATTGTGCTAAAGGCCAGAGGAAAAAAACAATGCTAAAGAAGAAAGATCTTCACTTCATTAGTGTCCATTCTTTCTATAGTTAGGAAACCAAGAAGCAGTAGAGCAGCACTCCATACCTGCTTGGCTTGGACAGCCTGTACTGTAGGTACTGTGACAAGTAGCTGGCACAGCTGAGTCAAGGGAAATAACACAACGTCATGGGTGGGAAGTGAGGAGTTAACAGTGCACTGAAGGAGGCCAAGTTACAAGACCAAGGCAGTGGAAGGAAGATGTAAAGGTCTGCAAATCCATGAAGCATGAGAAAGGAAAAGGCCCAGAGTTCAACAACATTGTAAAGATGTAGATAATGAGAGCAAACACAACACATGACTCAAGGAAGCTGACTTGCAAAGGTGATGAAAACAGCTGTTCTTACCCACAGAAGTGTATTTTTCTTGTGAATATTTTAAAAATGGTTCATCCATATGTGTGTCACTAAGATATCCGTTACTAAGCAATTGTCCAATGATCCAACTACTTATGTAGTTGACAAGTACTTCTAATTTTCTTCAAAGAGCTCCTTTATTTTCCTACGCCACAGTTGTTGCAAAGCACATCCTACAGTCAAGCAACGTTGTTGCTTACAATAGGCAAAAATATTCAGCAGGTGAGCAGAATTAATGATCTCCTATCCAAGACAAAAAAGTATGCATTGTATATGCATGCATACAAGCAATTTGGTTCTACATGTAGCAACTTCACTCCTTCCTCATCCAGCAAAGGCAAGACTTACATTTTGACTTTAAATTCACTTGAAGAGACATTGATCTTGCCCTGTTTTCTACCTTACTATTAGGCAGCTTGACAATCAGTCCCTTTATTTCTTCCAATGGAAAACAGTACCCTAATTTATTGGGTTAGGTTCACCAGAGGACACAGAACAGTTCTGTAATCTAGAATGATCACACTGCTTTCATGCGTATAATCTAATTACAACATAAAGAGTATTTGTCGCTTCAGTTCATCAGTAAAAATTATTACAATTCTGTATATTTAAGACTTGAGGATACATAGTAGTATTTTTTAAACTGCAGTTTATTCCATTATTCTTTGACTAATTTATTGGTTTAAGTTTCACAGGACCTTTAATTTCTAATAAGCTACAACAGGTCAGAGTAAAATGAGAATTTTTATGACCACAAGCATTCAGAATTGAAAACACTATTTAATTTTTGTATTTCAAAAAGGCATTTTATTCACTTACAATTTCATCCTGTCTAGTTGCAGGCTGTTACATGCACTTTGGCAGTGTGACCATAAACTGAAAAGATTAACAACAGAACCAACTTTTCCAACTGATCTTTTTTACTTGCACTGCCTCCCTAACACAACCATGTTTAAAGTAAAGAAGTTGTGATGAGTAATGGGAACAATCTCATTCACGTGTTGTGAATTAAATGAGAGAAACAATTTAGGCAAGATTAAATTACTTTATTCAAAATGTCCTCTTGGACCACATACAACTGATGAAGTAACAGAGAATTGAAGAATCACAGAATGGTTTGGGTTGGAAGGGACCCTAAAGATCATCTAGTTCCAACTCCAATGAAATATAATTCTTTAATCTTTACACAGAAATTAAGTTTCTTCATAGTCTGCCCTTGATTTTCATAACAAAGGCTCTCACAACACATGCATTGCTTGTTTAGTTATCCCTGTAAAATATGTAAAATCCTAGCTCATCCCTGAGAAGACAGTATTTCTCCACTGCACAATGACTAGTTTAAAAAGCATCAGCAGCAGTACTGCCATGCTAATGGCCACATGAATTATTCTGCTAACTTCTTTGATAGGATAAATTAATCCAAGCAGACCCCCAGACTAACATACCCACACTGCATTTTCCAGTACAGACTTCCTCAGCCACTCAGAGGCCTTTCTTCAGTTAAGCAGACAGAAGAAGAGTACTTTCATGACTTAGCAGAATTCTGCTGTCCTAAACCTGAAAAGCTACTAAAAGGCATTTATTTATTTATTTATTTGTTTATTTGAATGGGGCCGTGCAGGAGAGAATCTAGGACTGCATATATAGCCATTTCTGAAATTTGGAAAGCAGGGAACAAAGACAAACTGTGGAAATATAAAGAAAAACTTTCCTAATCAGACCTCTGACTCTGGCTGACAGAAAACTCGCAGACTGAGATCCTGACCATGCTCTCTAGAAACCCATGGCATAGAAGTGCTGCCTCGTTCCCTGCAGGTAGGTGGACAGTGCCCCAGCAGTATCTCTTCCCTTCCTTCAGAGGCCAGATTCTCATGTGCTTTGGGAATCCAACATGCAAAAGGACAAGACAGAATAAGTACGCAGGTCTGCATTGCTACCCTGCATCCTGCAGTACAGCTCTGCCCTCTGCCACAACAGCCACCTCCTATTAAAGAGCAAATCAGTTTGGCTGGATTAGCCACTAGCACCAAGTCCTAGAAGGAAATCCAAGACACGAGGGCTCACAGAAATTGTGCTACCATCCTTCTCGTGCTTTCCCTCATCTCAGGCTCTTTATCTGGGCTTCCTTAATATGCATGCCTCTTCTGCCTTCTTCAACTTTTAGTAATAAGCAAACCCCAAATCAGTAAACCAGAATATGACAGAGGAGAGATAATGAGCTCCAGAATTTCCTTTTCCAAGGAGCCAAAATTCCTGGTCTCACCCTTCCGGTAGCAAATGAGATTCTTGCTGGAGGATGTCCTGCCTCAAATCAGGTGGGTTTTTTGAGGTTTCATCTCTTGATTCCCTTCCAAATAGAATCAAATTTCAAGACAGGCTACACTAGACAAACTCTGACAAACTTCAATGATTTAGATTTAGCAATCCTTCTCCTCCCTGCTTTTCTCTTGGCTGGGTTTTTAAATATAGCCAAGAGGAAAAATCTTGCTCATCACCAATAACAGGGAAGCCAGGAGAGGTTTTATGCCTACCACAGGTATGTATTACTCTGCAAGCTTCTTTATGGAACACCATTCTCTGTTATCACTAACAACTTTCTCCCCTTCACCCTTTAAAAAAAAAAACACACACCAAAAATGCCCCACCAAACAACTGTATAACAAACATGGGAATTACAATATGCATATCACAGAAAGCATGTCTTAGGACTTCACATGTCCCACTACTGCAAACTCTTTGAAAAAAGACCTGAAGACAGGTGTTGGCAGGGTAAGCAGCCTTCAGCAGAAGCATATTCACTTTTTCCCAAATCCCTCACATGATGGGAAACGATCAGATAATAAAATCAATGCTGTAGCATATAAGAGAGTGAACAAAAACACCGCCACCACCTTCTAGTCAGCCAAAGAACATTCCCACACAGGAGAAGGAGACAGCACAATAAATTTGACTTTACATAACGACTTGGATATGCAAAGAATTTCAAAAGCACTGAACAATCTGGAGTAGCCATGATGTAGTCAACACTAACTCATACACGACTTGATCCAAACCCACTAAAAATCAATGGGAGATTTTCCATCAACTCTAACAAGACTCTGGTTTGAGCCCTCTCAGCTGTGAGCATCCAAGTCCGCAGTGTCACAAGCCGATGCAAACCACAGCTAAATCCTCTCTCTTCCAACATGGAACCATAGGACATTTAAATTTCCTCGGGTCCATGCAGCAGCAGTACCCTCAGTTTCACAACTGGTACGTCAGGACTAGATTATTCCATCATTAGCAAGTAACAATGGAACACACCAGCTCATCCAAAGGTCACCAATTCAAGCAAACTGAAGAAAGGCTGAAATTAATTTAAGGGTCCTGGGGACTAATATGAAGGGTGATTTTGAGCCAGTCAGTAGAAAAGACACACACACACACACAAAAAAAAAAAAAAAAAAAAAAAAGTCTTGCAAGGAAGGAAGTAGGCATATCCAGTTTCACAAAACTTGTACTGTTACTGTGCCTTAAACAGCTGTTCTGTGAGAAAATGAAGAGCTGTACTTTCCAGTGACTTAGTGTAGCTTCTTCACTTTTAAAAAGGCTATATATTTAAATAGTTATATTCTTTACAGTCCAAAGTAAGGGAGAGACCTCAAGCCTCTCACTGTATGGCAACACTGCTAACTAATGCAATCGCATAACGATAAAGCCTCCTGAAAATTACCTTGTTACTACAGAAATTTCTTATAAAGAGCAAACCCTTTGCTCTGTATTTTTTTTTCCTCTCAAATGTTTATTCAGAAGTTGGAGCTGGGAAAACAGGAACCAGAAAATCTAGTAAATTGTCTCAACACAGAAGTAGTACTGAACTGTAAAAGGAAAGCAAACCATTTTATAAAAAGATCCACAGTCTATCAATTATGCAAACATGTATTTACGACAGACTAAGTTTTGTAAATAAAACCTAAATATATTACTATAACTAGCAGATGGCTCAGTTCAAATGTATGAATTCTGCGTTAAGTTAAAATAATAAAAGGCAGACTGTATACTGGAGAGAGAGAGGCTCGTTCGCCCTCCCGAGCCCGAGCCGGTATGTATCACAGCGGTTTTAACCTGCGTTTCTCCTCCCAGCGCCTGGATCACGGGCGGTAACTGGGGATCACGGACCCCCGGCGCTCCCGCCGCTCAGCGAACAGGTGCGATCGCCCCCACCAGCAAACGGCCTCTAAAGGCTGACAAATTCCCCTCTGCCTTTCCACTCATATGCTGCCTGATCAATCCACCCACCGCAGCTTCCAAGCCTTCCTCTTCTATATTTAGTTAACAATTAACACATTTGGCTTTTTAACTTCACGGATTTCTGTTGTTGTTGCTTTAGAAAGTCAAATAAAACTTCAATGGATAAACTCTTCACGGGGAAATACCGCCTGCGCTGCAAACATAAATAAATAAGGAAACGCCGGCGGACGCGCACGCCGCCGCCCCCCCCGCCCCGCGGCCCCGCCGCCCCCCGCGGTGATGCATGCCGGCGGGTCGCGGCTCCCCGCCCGCCCGCCCCGCGCCGCCGCTCGCCCCCCGCCGCCCCCGGATGCTGCGGGCGGCGCCCCGACGGGCCGGCCGAGCCCTCTCTCGGCGGCGTTTGCGCGCCGCTGCCGCCGCTCTACCCGCCGGTGACGGCTAAATATAGCAAGCGGCCGGGCGGCGCGGCTCGCCTCCCCCGCGCCCGCCCCGCACCGCCCCCCCTCCGCGGGACGGGGGAACAGCCCCGACGCGGGGCAGCGCGGCGCGCCCCGGGACGCCAACCTGCGGAGCCGGCACCCCCTGCCCGCCGCCCGCCCACGCCTGCGGCCGGGGAGCGCTGCCCCCCCCTCCGCGCCCGGCGGGAGCCCCGGTGACCTACCGGCGGCGCGCAGCGTCCCGCCCGCCCCGCGCCCCTCGCCGGGCACGGCGCGGTGCCTCTCGCCGCGTCCCTCCCGCCAGCCGCCGTCTGGCTGCGGACGTGACCTGGATTCCCCCCGCCTGCGCCGCCGCCTCCCGCGGGGCCGCGCACACGCCGCGCTGCGCCCCCCCGGCCCCGCCCGCCCCGCCGCCGCCGCCGCCGCCGCTCACCTCCGGCCGCCGCGACCCGCCTCGCCTCGCCTGGTCTCGCCTCCCCACGGCCCCGAGCGACGCGCGGCGGAGCGGAGCGCGCGCAGCGCAGCGTTACGCAACGCGCCCCGCGGCCCCTCCGCGCCGCGCCGCGGTGAGGGTCGCCGGGAGGCGGGCGCGGGGCGGAGGGAAACCGCGGCGGAGCAGGAGCCGCCCCCGGTGGCCACTTGTAGCGCCGCTGGGGCTGGCGCCCGCAGGCGGCCGGGATCCCCGGGGCTGCGCCGCGGCCCCGCGGGCGGGCGGCGCCCGGGCAGGGCGGGCCCCGGGGCGCCGCCGAGTCACCCCTTCCCCGCAGGGGCTCGGGCGGGCGGCCAGGTGCGGGGCCGGCGCTGCGGGGGGAGCCGCCGCGCTCCTCTGCCGCGGGAGTTGAAACCCCGCGGCGGTGACGCCGCAAGACGCGGCCGTGGGTCGCCCTGACAGAGGGGCACGGGCCGTGGTCGGGGGCTGGAGGCAGCGGCCCCGCTGACAGCTCCGCCGCAGGCACGGAGCCCGTGCCTCAGCCCCTGGGAGCGGGCACCCAGGCCGGCCGCGGCTTTGCGCAAACACACAGTCAAAGGGCTTTTTGATTGCAGCTTCTGCGTCCGGCCGCGCCGTCCCAGTTATTTACCCGCCCGCCTTGCCCAGATGGGCTTTGACAGGCGCGCTGCGAGGCCTCCGCCGCCGGGGCGCGGGCAGCCCGGGGGGCGCGGGCTGGAGGTGCCGGCCCGGCAGCGGTGCCCAGCGGTGCCCGGCCCCTTGGCCCCGCACCTCGGTGTGGGGAAGCTGCCCCGCCGCGGGGCCGGGCGGTGGGCAGGCCCCGGACCCGCAGACCGCCGACCCCTGCGGGGGCCAGGCGGGAGCAGCCGGGCCGTAAGCAGCGGGCCGTAAGCAGCGGGCCGTAAGCAGCCGGGCCGTAAGCAGCGGGCCGTAAGCAGCGGGCCGTAAGCAAGCAGCGCGCCCGCGCCGGCAGCGGGACGGAGGCCGGTGGGCCTCTGGCCTGCAAACCTGGGGGAAACTGAGTCCCAGGAAGACGGCCCCACACCTCGGCCCTGGGCACTTGCCCCTTGCTCCTAGCCAGGCAGGCGGCTCTGGGAGGCAGATCGTTGCCCGGCCTTCAGTCACGCTCGGGAAGATGTGCCGGGAAAAGGATGACAGTACATCCCCACCACCCATCTCTAATTCATGAGGCAGGGAAAGCGAGGAAGGAGAGTCTCATTAACAGCTCTCAGCTTCAGCGAGCAACATGGCGTCTGAAGTAACAGGCGTGAAAGCAATAGCTACTTGAAAGAATCAGATTGGTTTGTTTTTCCTTAAGGAATTACAGGAATATTAAACCCTTCTTGCAGTTATAAATCATTTAATGCAAATCATTTAATCCAAACAGAATTTTTACAGGCTCATGAGGCTCACTCATTTTGCCAAGAGTGAGTCATGTACAAATAAAATGAAACCAACAAAGAAAAGAGCTCTCATACCATGTGTATGTGGGTGATCCTTTGAAAAAATTGTAATTATTTTTTTTAACTCTACCACAGCCGGGAAGACAGGTTTGTGAAGCGAGAGCAAACCTTGATAACTGAGCTGTGGCACATCGATGTGTAGTTTTTCCTTCACCCAGAAAGGAACACAACAGGTCCCTTGTCAGGCCAACGAGAGCGATGGTGTGACTCATGTACCAGTAGCCCCTCCAAGGCCGCAACTTCAAACCAAGTTGTGTACTGACATACGAAGGAAGCAAAGGGCTTTTCAAAAAAATGAAAATAATGTTAAGTGATTAATACTTAGTAAAAGAATGCAGTAGGCAGCTAATCCCTCACTTACGGGTTAGTTAAGGACGTGAGTTAAACTTCATTCTTCACTCCCCATGTCATAAATATGTGCTGCTAAACACAGAGCACAGTATGAGCCAGTGGGGTGGTGATGCACTGCTCTGAAATGACTAACATGCAGGGACACAAAGCCATGTGATGGTGAGAATGGGAGCCTTGAAATGTGTCATCATCCCCATCAAATGAAACTGATCTGGAACGCCATTCACTGGTGGCAACGGCAAATATTTGCGCATACTAGAGAGGTATGGCTTCCTAGTATGTTCAGATGGCAATTCTCCGCATCGTTTGGAAGAGGTATGTCGGAGTATCTCAAAGTGCTCCTCTAGCCGCCTGCTTTGTGTTTTAACAGGACAGACGCTCCTGGGTCCTCACGGGTCCACAGCCTCCCTTCCACCTGCTTGGCCAGAAGACTGTAAGTCCCCGATGCGCAGTAGGACAGAAGCAGGGCAGGAGTCCAACAGCATTTTGGTAACAAGCCAAAGGGCTGGACTTTGGCCAATACAGCTGCCCAGGTCCAGTGTATGGTGTGAACACCAGTGGAGCAGAGGGCCCCATATTTAGGCAATCCAGGACCCTAAGCCATCTGTGATGGGACTTTCACTATCGGTGGTCCTCGTTTCAGTGCCTGAAATGCCACTCCTGCCTGGCAGAAAGAGAGGTCCTCTCATTCCCTTCAGGAGTTTGAGGGAATCTCTGCTTGCCTTGTTGCTACTAGGGATGTGCTGTGTCTACCATGCACTCACAAAATGCTTTTCTTACGCGGAGACTGTGAGACGGGGGTTCAGCACAACTGCAGGGCATGCAGAAGTGCCGGTGAAACCCTGCACTGTTTGTACTGCCTGACCTGCAGCGGACACTGCAGCAGGAGGGAGGAGTGGAGGGAGGGAGCACATAGCTTGTACAGCCAGGAAAGTAATGACATTTTCCTCCTCCCTGAGAACACAAGTTCAGGTCATCTGCAGGCATAAGCTGCCACTGCATCAGTTACCCACGGGCCGTGACTTTGTTCACAAACATCAGGAGTCAGAAACTTCTTTCAGTTAAAAAGCTACCTATACACTGACCTCATCAAATGACCAAGAGCTGGACCCGGAGTGCATAGGTCCTCTGAGGTGCTCTGAGATGAGCTGGAAGAGAATCTGTACAGCTTTCAGGGCATAAGGCTCTTGCCAATGAAACAGTATTTTTTCCTTTTGCATTTTAACACAAAGACATAACTCAGTACCTTGGTGGATTTCAGCTTTTTATCCCTTACTGCTCTCAATTTACTTTTTCTCCTAAGTATTTTTTGTCTGGCTTTCATACCTCGGGGCTCAGCAGACAGGAGAGAACTTTAGTTCAGCTGGGCTTTCTAATGGTAATGGACATCTTACTTACATCTGCCATCACCTGGCAGATTTCCTTGTTACTGGTTATTTTGATTGTTTTTCCCTATGGATCTTTGATTTTAGAATGGTTGCTTGGCAAATCAGTTCAGATACAAATGACCGTGTTTTTCTCAGAAGTATTACATACCTCATGTGCTCTTTTTTGAGGAGTGGTGTTACTAACTTGTTTACACACAAGCAGGCAGGCAGCACAGGCAATGACAGGAGCTAAAGAAGCAGCTGAATCACTTGACCACTTGGCTCACCTTATCTGGTGGACAGAGGAGCCCCTAATCGCTTTCCAAAGGAGAGTCTTATGAGACATGTAGGTTTTCTTTTTATTTATAATTTCTCAGGCCTCTTATTTCCTCAGTCCTCTGAAATAGCCTGTACTACAGTGCTTGGAAAAATGGTGATTAAAGACAAAAACAGTTATGGTAAAGCAGTACAAAATGTCAGTAGTTTAAGATCACTCTGGAGCCTGCTGATTAAATGAGAACCTTACCTTTTGGCAGACTAAGGCAATCCAAAACATTTTGTTTTAAAAACTTTACGAGGAATGTCGAAATCAGGAAGCGTACATGTCCCTGTTCATTTTTCAGACTACCAGCAGTGAGTCAGCACAGCAGGAAAGCATCCTGTGTGGGTCCCCCTTTAAAGCACCAATAACCACAGCTTATACACACAACAAAACTACTGGGCAGCACCTATTAATGATAGCTGAGGCCAATCTTCTCTAAATGCCATGAAACAATTTTGTGTTAACTGAAGGTATTTGGCCAACATCCTCTAGTCTTTGTCTGGGGCAAACATCCATTTCCTGCAAAAAATTGAAACTAAACCACTAATACTATATACTTTCTTTCCCTCTCTGATTTCCATTTTACAATACAGTGTAATATATGTCTGTTTCAAGATTTCTGGGGAACCTAAAAATAACCTAATGTAATAATACCTTGTTTCTGCACAGAGATCCAATTCCATCCTGCCATCAGAATTCAAGGGGAACCACAGCAGATGTGTAAGAACAGAAGATGAATGAATGAAAATCACGACAAATAGGAAACAAAAATAAATAACAAGAAGGAAAGAAAAAGAGAAACAAACCTAGAGGCACAGTCTAACCTCCAATGCACAGTTCATATTCATTTTTGATCTTCCATGCAAAAACACAGCAGGGAATTTTTTTCAAGTTCTGCAGGGACGCACATGGCACAGAACATTAGTGTTTGGTCCACAAAACCAAAGGAACAAGGGCAAAAAAATGTGAACTGAAAGAAAAATCACCAAAAATTATTTTGTAAATTGCAACAACAAAGTATTGAGGAAAACAGTCTTAGCCCTCCTACACTGAAGCCAGCTTCCAGACTAAATAGGAATTTGTGTATATTCCCCTTTGTATTGCAAAAGCTGTTTTACTAAAAAAGGCTGTTGGGACTGTCATCAAAGGATGATGTGGAGGTTAAGAAAGTTCAAAACAGATCAGACAATAGACAGATAGGTCTATTATTGATGGCTAGTAAACATGATGATGCAATCCAGTGAAATTTCTGGCTCAGGAAATTCCCATAACCTCTGCCTGCCAGCAGTTAGGAAATCCTACACTTGTCCTATTTCTTCCAGTCTTTCTGCAAGCGTTGTCTACTTGTCAGTCAGCCAAAGGCGACTGGGCTAGATGGGCTACTGGTGTAAACAAAAACAGTGGTTCATACTCGTTATGCTCTGAAGAGATGATCAAGGCCATTGTTGTCATATTATGCTGTCACCTGGGATGATTTTGTTAATGATCCAAGTAATGGTTCCAAATCTCATAAAAATGATAGCAGACTTAGTTTGGATTTCCCAAAAATACCCAGCAGAAGCAACTCCACATTAATAAATTAATATTAATGGCAAAAGTAGATTAAAAATGTCAGGTTTCATTAGCTCAGAACTGTAGCTTTTCCTTCATACTGAATGGAATGGACAAAGGGTGAGATGGGCACACTAGTAAGGACAGCCCATCAGGCAAGAAGAAACAGCATTTAACTGACTTGCAGAAAAGTCTGTAATTTGGAGTGGGCGTGATAGCACCAAAGGCTTTGCACAGAGTCCCCTTTCCATGGTGGATAAGGAACATATCTTTCGAGAAGAATCAAAGCAAGAGTGAATGCAGCTCTGAGAGAAGGTACAGTGGGAAGATGGTTAGAAGTCCTATTGAAACCAGATCCCTTGTCCCAAACCCCTGCGGTTTCAGTTAAAAGATTAGGGCTTGGAAAGGCTCCTGCAGTTGGAATAATTATAACTGGGTTACTCTGAGGGAAAGCTAAAACCCACTGGGGAGAGGCTTGATTTTGGAGGCCTGACAGAAGCAAGAGCTTTGCAAGTTCTCTTATTCCTAATCTAAGACCATATGGAGCTCAACTGCCAGGTGGGTGGGTGTATTAATGGAGGGAATGTGCAGCTCATCTTATTCAAAATCAACTTGTTCTTCATAAGTGAGCATCACTATGGAAAACACAGCAAGAAACATGGAGATGCTGGGAAACAACCTCCACCTCTAAGTAAAAATAACAAAACCTAGAAATTGAGATTCCACCTTTATACTAAGCTCAGAATAGAACTTAGAAGCCTGATATCTCTTCTTTGGAGAAGATGAAGACATCTACTCATTTCAGTAAGTGAAAACATGTAAAATAATGCACTATCATCTTTCCATTCATTCTCCATCTCTTGTTTTAGCAGTATTTTGCTAAGCTTTATTTTAGCAGGCCTAAAACATGGAGTGAATGAGATCACTTTACCTGAATCCAGTCATAGCTGGATTTCTGGAATAATTCAGAGACATGCACAGAGTCTTCATTTAAGTATTTTGGTTCCTAAAGTCTCTTGAAAGGTGTGGAAGAGAAATATTACTACAGTGCTAGCAGAAATACTATAATGGTATAGCACTATAATTCTATTATTGTAGAATGGTTGTTGCCATTTTTTGCTCCAAGTGTAGCACATAGTGTAGTATATATACCTGCTTAGTGTAATATGTAGTGCTGGTACAGTTCCAACAGTCATATTTCAGTAAATGCCAATTTAAACATGATTTTCCTGACATACAAGAGGGAAGCATCATGTTGTGATATTTATGCTAGCAGTGTCTGGAAAAAGAAGCAGTTGCTTCCCCTAGAAAACCTGATTTTCTAGGAATCCCAGATGCTTTAGAGGCCGGTTTAAAAAATCACTCTACAGGACCTGCCAAGGAAGAGTCCTACTTTAGTCAAATCTCTGGCTTTTCAAGTGACCTTGCCCAGTACAAACATGCTGCAGCAGAGTGGCAGTGCTGCCCGGTGTGCATAAATCTTTGCAGAGGGAAGTGCTTCAGCAAAAGCTCTTGCTTGACTTCTAGAGTAAGTATAGCAAGTCATAGCATAACGCTTGACAGTGCTACACATTTTTATAGTTACCTGGTCATCCAAAAGCCAATAACATTAAAACTGACCCAAATGCAATGAGAAGTATTCTGGAAACACCTACAGTGGTGCACTCAGACCCATGGCTATGAACTCCTGGAACAAATTAGAAACTGGCTGTACCGTAATAGCTGGGTATCTCATTTCTTTAGAATATGAGCAAAACATGAACAAACAAGCAATGGATGAGGCAGATAAGTAGCTAATTCTAACATGCAGGAATTAACTTACCCAGCCTAGGCAGCCCTCTGACTATTGAAAAAACTATCCGCCAAATCTATACTCATTACCAGGGCAATAAACAAATTAGAAATACACAGAGACAGGCTGAACAACTTGCACGCTGTTTTTAAATTACCTTTATCAAAATGAGAACTTGGGGAGGCGATGGGGATGATTAGAAACTGATGATGGCATACACTGCCTGCTTTTCCTCCCTGTAAACTATCACTTTGTTTCTTTCAATTCACTGGGTCTTCAGACACACCAAGAGCAGTTACTTGTTCTTTCTAAAGACTTTTAGAAAGCTGGCACCTACACTTTTAGCAGGGTGAAGAGGAAGTAAACCTTTGAGGAAACCTTACCCGTTAGAACCACTTTTTAATAGTCTAATGATTTTTTAAAAACAATTTGAATTTTGCCCAAAATGTCATTAAAAACATGTGCTTCTCCACCCCAACTATAGAATTCCTGAAACAACGTAATAATCATCTGAAGGGAGGAGATTCTCTAGAAAAAATGTCTATTTACTGTTCATTACAGTGCCATGTTTCATCATTCAGCATTGAAAATCTCCATTCATAAAATAGCATTCATTGGTTTTATAACAACTCCAGTTCAAAATCTTCTTTTTGGAACTCTGATCCTCCAAACTGAGCTTTATTAATCATTGACGGAAAACTAGCAAAATCCTACCCCATACTTTGGCAACCTTTCAAAATGTCCAATTAGGTCAAATCAAGAAAGCCCTAGAAACCAATTACAGCAGCACCTCTAAGACAAAAACCCTCACTGTACTCTCAAACAACTGCAAAATTACAGGGAAAAAAAACCCAAACCAAAACCCTCAATCATGATGTGGTTATGCACCTGAAATACCACCTCCACAGAAACTTGCCAAATAGCCACTGCTTGAACCACATCAATGAACAATATTTGCTCACAGATTTTCTTTATCAGTGTCATAAATGTCACCAAGCAGTTCGCCATAAGGAACAATGCCAGCAAGTTCCTTAATCTGTCAAGTGAACACTTTCTCCTCTTCAGCATTTTTCTACAGACCTCATCTTTAGTGCTCGTTAATTTCACATGCACATGAAGTCTTCACCTTTTTATGAGTTTCATGTGTTCTGTATCTCACCTGCATGTTTGTACATTAACAAATATGTTGACAATGTGATAAAAATAATCTTGGCGGCAAGAACAATAGCAACCTTTATCTAACATCTCAAGAACGTGATCTTTGCTTCTGCAGTACTACTGCACGTACAGCCATAGGTGCTGGTGGGCTGTCTGAGGTGTGTGTTGCTGCCAATCCTAATCCCACCACCCACAGTTAAGAATTAATTAGGACTTGAAAATGCCAGAGGGAGGCAAAAGAAACAAAAATAGCATTTTAATTAACTGTAAACAATAATTAAAATTCTGCATTATGTTTAGCATCTGCACATTTCTTGACTTACTGCACTGACTCTGAATCTAATGAGATCATCCAAACAAATCCCAGAGGACTGGACAGATCTCAGATCCTAAGTACATCCCCTATTATATCTCAAACCAGTAAATAATTTATGCATCCTTATTGGGAAGACCAGGAACTAAAATTTCAAAAAATAACACTGTAAATGAAGCAAAATCCATACACCTTGGCCAGGCTGAAGGGGAACGACATGTGCACACATATAGTAAATAGGTTTTGAGTTTCCAATTCCAGATGTACACTTGTTCTGCAATTTCATAACACAATGGTCCCCACTTCACTACACTTAGTTATTTAGTTAGTTGTTTTATTACTTATTTATTTATTTACTTATTTACAGTTCCCTTTTACTTTTTTTATTAACCTGTCATTAAACTAACAAAATTTGGAAGGTGGTGTTACACAACTTCTTTTGCCAAAGCCATGGAAAAGTTTCCAACAATTTCCACTCCAATGCTCTTTTAATTACAATGTTGAGACACAAGAACCCTCTAAGTTCTTCCTATCTATTTTAGTTACTCATTTTTCACTGCCATTTGATCTTCAGCTGGCTAGTTTACAAATTGGATCTCATCAGTTCATTTCAATAGAAAGTACTACATTCCATCAACTCATGCTTGAAACAGTCACCTGTCATTCAGAAGTCAAATCCCTTAACAAAAATCTCCATACCTTCACCAGGAGGACAGGTAAACTTCCTGAAGTTTTACTTTACCAGGAGCTTGATCAAAGGTAACCACCAGGACCTAGCCATACAGCAGAAAGTCAAGGGCTTCTCCTGCACCCATTTCTAGAAACCCGAAGGAAAACATCTGTCTGAAGTAACCACCTGGCTTTTGTGTTCTGTCACTTTTCAAAAATTGCTAGACCAAACTTCTTAACATCTCTTAGCTACAGCTAAAACTTTAATTCACACACACACACACAAAAAAAACCAACCCAAAAAACCCCGCCTAATATCCATTTATATAATGCACTCAATATTGCAGCCCAAATAGCTCATTTGAATTATACTACATGGCAGACAAATGCAATGTTTTAGCTAATGTGTTGGAAGGTTTGTGTGGAACCTTTTCTCCCTTACATTATTTGTTTACGAATCCATTAATACAATAATCAGGAAATGTTTGGAAGAACCTGCATATCTCTAGCTTTCTTTCAGCTTGAGTTTCATAGGTTCTCAGGTTTCACAGGTTCATATGTTTCATGGATTCTCCCTTACGCTTTTTCTAAACTAGTAGGTACAGAAGATTAACTGATTAGGAATGTCATTATTGAAGTGTTCACTTCCATAGCACATTTTTTGAAATGCAAATTGAAGAATTGTAACGGAAGTATTAAGAACCGCATAAAACAAAGTAAAAAGAGACTGGTATGTATTCAGGAAGCCAAGGTCAGACGTAAGTCTAAGGTCTATGTCAGGATGTATCCAAATTAAGGATATCTTTTGTTAGAATGGCTGCCGTTATTTATGACTGATTGCAAATGTGGCTGAATTGCTTTGTTGACCTGGAAAGGTCAGGAAGTTTACCCTGTTTTTCCTCTCATTTTATGTCATGCCTTTTCTTTAACTGTCTATACTCTCGTAACTGCACCGCTTCGCTACACTTGTCTTTCTACAAAAGCTTTCCTTGCATTTTCCTTTTCATTCATGCTTGGGGTTTTTGGTTTTTTTTCCTCTGTTAGGGTGGCAAACAGGCCATTAAAAGTGCTACATTTCCTCTGGGTGGATGAAGAAGCCAGTAATCGCTCCCCTTTCTTTACATGAAATGCTGTTTTGCCATGGCCTAGAAGGCCCAGCTTGGTACAGGCCAGCTATAGGCTGCTCCCTGGTCTGAGAGACATCCTGTAACAGACCGCACCTCACAGTCACGTACGTGCTGCTGTACGAGAGCTGCTGAACCTCGGCCCTTATCACGGTTGCTCCTTCTAGTTGGTAATACTTTCCAGGAAACCGCCTCACAATCTTTTGTCTTTCTTTCAGACGTATAGAAAATCTGTATTTCCTATAAGTACCCTTGGTTTGCAGAGCCTTGTAAGGGAGCTTCACATTTTCCTCCTTAACTTTCTTGGCCTTCCCTCTCACATCCCCCAGTTGGGGCAGATACATCGTTCTGTATCGACTGTTTTCCTGCTTAGTCCTTTCCCCTTTCCTGGAAATGCAGCCCTTAGCACGTTCAAGAATTTCTCAGGTTTCTCCAGTGCATCTTCATTTGCCCAGAAAATAAAACAGTAGGGTCTCACAGTCTTGGGGTCCACACAGCAAAAGCAGCCCACAGTTCCCGAGGGCAGCAGGGTTGCATCCCTCCCTCCCAGATGAAAGTCTCCAGGAATGTCTGTAGCAGTTCAGCTACCTACTTACGCTCTGTTTCCTGCGCCCTCTTCCTAATCCTTTCCCACAACTTTTCTGCAAGCTACCTCTCTTTTTGTGCCTTACTCAGGTTGGTCTCCAGATTGTGACAATCTGTGTGATGAAAATAAATGTAATTCCTCTCCTTTGTCTCAGCTTCTTTCTGAGTCACACTAACCTGTGTCTTTTTGTTGAAATCTTTTAAGCGGGTCAGCTAACTCCAATATTACCTGAAAATGTTTGTTACCTGGAACACTTCAACTTCTTTTTAATAAGAGGTTTTCCATCATTATCAAAGACATTTTGTTGGATTTCATGTTTTCCCCCTGCCTTTTTTCTCACAACTTTTCCATTTCAGCTTTCTCCATGAAAACAAGCATTGTTGTATTAGCAGGTTCCCTTTCCTTCTTTCTGCTAGGCCTCATTTTTTAAGAGATTTCCTTGTTAAATCTAAGACAATATGTCTTTCTTCATTTCCCTAATAAATCCTGATACCATTTCCCAAGCCTTTTTTACTAACAATGCCTTCTCATTTATCCTGTTCAAGTTTTATCTCAACTGTTCAGCAGAAGTTTATATTAAAGCTGTATATTTTTGTTTTATGTTTATTTATTCAGCCAAAAAGACCAAGACCTTAAACTTTTGCAGCCCAACATGCTGTTGTGCTGTGAATTCTTAACTAAGCCTTACTCCTTTTGGAAATCGTGCTTTTATAGATAGACACTACTGACTGGTTTTAATATTACACAGTATCTTCCTGCCACCCTTTTGCAACTGGTTGAGCGCTTCAGTCCCCTGCAGTATTTTCTTTCAGGTATATAGGTTCTGGGGAAAAAAGAACCCCTTTAACATCTGAAAGAGCTGTGATATGACTGTCCTATAGATATGTTCTGCGGTGCTTTCTTTTCATTGAGGCTTAGCTTCTCACTGCCTCCTGATTGCTCCGATCCATGCTGCAGGACCTAGCAGAGCGCCCTTCTGTGACTCCCAGCACATGGCAATATTCGGACCCGGGAAAGCCTCAGTTCCACCAAACACTGCTTTTGTGGTCATATGGTTTGAGCACGAGTTACAGGGACATTTCTTCTTTTCCCCAAAGGTGCTTTCCTAGTCTAATAATAATAATAATAATAAATTAATACCAGGTCTGTATCACAGCCTTAGTAAGCCAGAGCTGATCCTGTCTCCCTTCAGCTGATGGTCTTTGGGCACTGTTTTGGTGAGGAGAAGCTCTGTCCCTAACGGAGGAAGATTGTGCTATGCCAGCCAGGGAGCCGGGGCACGCACCCTCCTCTCCTCAGCTCTGCCACCTGTTGCTGCGGGACTTGGGATAAATTACTCCATATTCCCGTGCCATGTGTTCTCCACAAAAACGCGTATTCTGTGTTAAGTTTGCTTACATCTCTCCCACAGAAGCATCTCACCGAAACACCACAGAACTCAGAAACGTGTTTTTCCCACGAGGTACAGAGTTCACTCACAAGGTGGCCGGTAGCGCCAGCTTCTCCAAAAAATACGGGTATGTCACCCTCCACGGGGACAAGTACGATTAACAAACCGTGCCGCTACCTTGGCAGAGAGGTTCTTACAGCTCCTCCCGGTTTGTCAGCACGTCACAGAGCACTGCCTGGGGTCCCCGGGGTCCCCAGCGCCCTCCCGCGTCCCCCCGCCCCGCCGAGCTCCGCGCTCCCACCCGCGCCGCGCCGGGACGGCCCGGGAGCGGCCCGGCCTCTCCCGCAGCATCGCCGCAGCTCCCGGGGCGGGGGAGAGGGATGAACTCTGCAGGAGCCATCACGACGTAGCCCTTCCTGGAGCCTATGTTCTTCCCGTGCGACAAGAACATACATCTGGCAAACCGAAGGGCCGGCGGACCCTCGGTAGCGGAGGCTGCTCCTGCAGCTCCAGCCCCGTCCTCGCAGCCCCGCCGACCGCGGGGAGCCCCGACACGGCTGCGGAGGGAGCAGCGCTCCCAGGGCGGCAGCACACCGGAGCCTCCCCGCCCCACCCAGCGGCAGGCTGGGCCCCGGGCGGCGGAGGCGGCCGGCGGCGACGCCCCCGCCCGGGCGGCTCCATCCCCGGCGTTGCGCCGCCGCGCCCGCCCAGCGCCGCCCCCGGAGCGCGGCCCCCCGCCCGGGCCGCCTGCGGAACCCCGGCTCGGGCTTCCCGCCCCGGCCGGCCGCCGCTCCGGCCCGGGGGGTCCCGCCGGCCCCGTCGCCGGGGGACGGCGGGCAGGGCATGCCGGGCGGCCGCCGGGGGAGCGGGGAGGGACGCGGGGTCTCACCTGCCACAGGCGAGCGCCGGGCGGGAGGCGCCGGGCCGGCTGCGGCGCTTCCTGCGGCGGGAGGCGGGCGCTGTCCCCGGCTGACCCCGCGGGGGGGCGGGGGGCCGGGGGGCCGGGCCGGCCGGGCGGCCGCCTCTCCGCTGCGGAGGGAGGCGGGCGGGCGCGGGCGGCGGCGGGGCCGCGGCGGCCGGTGACCGCTCTGGCGCTGCGCGCTGTCATGGCAGCGCGGCCCGGCCCGGCCCGGGGGCCGCCCCGCTCCCCGCCGCCGCTCGCCCCTGGGCGCGGAGCCCCCGCCGCCGCGCCGCGCCCTCCCGAGGGGCGGTCCGGGGAGGCCGTGCCGGCCCCGGGGGGCGTCGGGGAAGCCGCTCGCTCCGTCTGCGCTCGCAGCTCAGCGCAGGGGCCGCGGGAGGGCCCGACCCCCGCGCCCTCCCGGCCCCGGCCGCCCCCCGCCTCCCCTGGGCGCTTCTGCCGGCCCGGCCGGGGACGGTACCGCCGCCTCCCTGTCGCCGTCCGCCTGCGGGGAGCGGCCCCGCGGCAGCTCGCCGCCGACACGCGTCCCTCCCCGCCAAAACTGCAGGGAAATTAATCGTGTTAAACGAGAGCTCGAACGGCGCAGGAACTCTGTGGGTGTCCGCAAAGTGCCGGCAGCGCTCCAGCCCGCGGCGGCTCCGCTCCGGGCTCCGCGCTGCAGCGCCGGGGCAGGGCAGCGCGGCTGCCGAGATGGGCGGGCTGCGCTCGGGCTCCGTCCCGCTGGAGGTAGTTTTCCAAACAGCCAGTGGATACCGAACACCACGTTTCTTCCAGATTGCAAAGGATTTTGTTTCGGGTTTAATTTTGTTTGGTTTTGGGTTTTTTTTTCCTTCGTATCACTCTTCACCAGCGGCCAGTTTTGAAGGCTGAGCTACGAAGCAGCCAAAATCCATGCCCATTTGCCTTACCGTTTTTAATTGGCTTCTTTCTGTTTTCAGCTTCTTTACCGTCATTTTTTACATCTAATAAGGAATAAAAGGAATGAAAAACACGCAAAGTCAAAGCACAGCTTAGCTATCACAGTGTTGCCTGCATTAGAAATGTATAAATAAGATGAGCACCTACGTGACTCCTGCTAGGGGATGCAATTAATTTGACTACACAGCCTCATAACACCACAGCTGAGACAGAAGTGCAGTTCAAAGGCAGTAAAAGGATTAAAGCTCCATCCCGGTTAGCATTTAAACTTCTTGAACACTGTTCCTCTATAATATGATTCTGCTCTGGAAATGTGATAGCATGTGCTGGTTGCCTCGGTGCTTGCTGCATCGTGGACTCAGTTTACATGTAAAAGATGTTCCCACTGAATTACAACCCTGCAAAGCCAACTGAGATCTTCTCTTTGACTAACAGAATGATTATAGCTAATATATTTTATATAACTAATAATTATAACTAACACTGAAATAGACTGAAAGTCTAACTTCTCCTATATACAGTGTAATACCTACATGTCTTCACTAAAATTACACAAAAATTGTACAACTCTTCATCATCCAGCTAAAACATGCTACATATTTTAAATTTAAATTACTTTAGTTATGTAGCTTAACCAGTGGCAGCAAAACTCAACAAACATGAACTGGCCTGAGCAGGAAATAGTGCAGGTGGGCAAACAAGCTTCTCTACTCAGATCATCTAATACTTTGGCCCGGACTCCTGGTAGCACATTGCAGAGGGTCTCCCCAAATCATGTCTGTGGATCTATCAAATTAGGAAGCCACTGTAGTAAACCTATCTAGAAAAGTTTCAGTGCATTCTAGAAATACTAGGGAGGATCATTCTTGCTTTAGAGAACAAAAACACAGGCTTTAAAATAGCTAGGGGTAATGAACTGAATGACATTGATCCATTTTTATACAAAGTTAGAGTTTTTCAGCTAGCACAAATACATAAGGTGTGATTGAACCACCTTCGTCCCTTAGGCCCAGTTCAGTTGCTCTGCATAGGAGAAGGTCTGTAGACCAGGACTATAATAAGCCAACAAAAGATCTGATGAGGCTGCACTGTTACATGGCAAAAGATGAGGGGAATAATGGTGATAAAAAAAAATAAAAATCAATGCCAAAGGAGCAAGGTGAAGGCAAGTAAGGACATAAACTTCAGCTTGATGTAGCAGGGCAAGGGAAGCCATCTGAATGCTCAATAGGGGTGATGTATCCAGGAGCACAAGGAAGGATGGTGACTATCCAGGAAGACGAGTGCCTTCAAGACCTTTCTTGAAGATACATTTGAAGGGTTTGTTTTCTGTGGAATCTCCATAGTTCCATCCAGCAGTGAAATATCTAATCTATACAGGAATTTAGTATTGATGCGGTTTTATTTTTCCCGTGCTAAAGGACTAGACAGGCAGACACAACTGGCCAGAACTGGGAAGAACTGGTTAGTATGTTAGAGTAGACAAGGCCCAGTGTAATGAGGAACAACGTCTGGAGCAGGATCTGAAGGTTTGCTATTCATGCTTCCTTATAGACTCTCACGCTACTTTCTACAGTGATTAATTTTTTTGAAAGTATAGAAATGAAAGTGACCAGATCAGCCATTTGTGTATAGACTTACAAAAAAGACGTGTCTTCTCCCACAGACTTCGCCCTTAAAATCTCGAGTGGAGTGAATCTACTGAAAACCTCCCGGCCAGCCCGTGCAACCGAGTGAGGCAGCTGCTGGATGCGCACAGCATTGTCACCCCTCCGCAGGGAGCGCGCCGTGGTGTGGGGGTTGGGGTGTTGTACGGACTCGGGGGAGCCCGCAAACGCCCCGGGGTTTCATGCCTTGGGTTTCACACAGCCCGTGTGGGGCCGGCGCTGCCCGCCCCGGCCGCCGCCGCTCCCCGGGAGCTGTCCTTGGTCGGGAGCGCCCGGTGTCCCCACCCGCACCGGGGGCTGTGCCCCGCCGCGGGGACACGGGGCTGCCCGCGGCGGGTGTCCTAGTGCTCCCTGTCGCCATGCGTTCCTGCTTCGGGGGACACCTCTGCCGAGGAGACTCTTCGCTTTTATTACTAACGTGTATCCCAGATACAGTTATCTTTTTTTTTTTTTTTTTTTTTTTTTGTTGCTATCTGACATAAGATACTGTTCAACTTTGGAAAATCTCTTAGGAGTTCACTTATTTTAAAAAATGCTATTTTTTTAAGTTTAAGGTTTCCTTTATTATTTTTTTTCAAGCTTCTTAGATGACTATCTATACTTTTGGTAGATTTCCAGCTTTCCCATCCATCTGTTAAGTTGAAAATAACATGAATTAAATATTCAGTTTGCTCTCCAAGTTGTGGATTTTCAAGGAGTGAATCTTATTTAAGCAGATAAATGCAGTTGCTGCTTTGCCAATTTGTGACTTTATTTCCTTCTAGATATCCCCACTGGCTTGCATATTGCTGCCAAGGTATTGAGATTGACTCATCTCTTTGCACTCTTTTGCCTTCTACAGCAACGCTTGAATTTTAGGCTGCTTGTTGGAATTATTTTTTGCATATTATTGTTAACCCTAGGATTACTATCATGCTCAGTAATCTTTTAGTTGACCTTTTCAGACAGTCTTCCACATCTGAGTGATCACTACAGACCTAAGTTACTAGCCAAATAAGACTTCAGTATCTTGCTGTTGTGCCATTTAATATCTAATAGTCTTGCTGTCTAAACCTTTCTGATAGTGAATCAGCAGGAACCCCAAAATGTTTAATCATTCACACTGTCATTTTTTGTTGATCAGCCTTCATATTAAAAACTTCGGCACCTCCTTGTTCAGTGCAACATTGTTCAATGTTAATCATCAAGCAGAATATTTTATCTCATGTCATTCATACTTCATCCATGCATGTTGCACCTGGATACAAAGTTGTGTTAATATTAATTATTTTCCTTGACATAACACATTCCTTCAAAATAGAACAACATAAATCAGGAAAGAGACTGTCAAATGCTTCTGTGAAATGTGTGTGGTTTATATTAATATTTTTTTGCTATTCAGTCTTCCTTTGACAATTGTTTTTAGACTATGCTGATACACATTCTGAGAAGTTAGAATAACAACAGATTAGCAGAAAAATTATGCACAACAGAAGCTGAACATGGGTAATGCCCTCTCCACACTTGCAAAAAAAATAAGCTGAAGTTTATAGGGTGAAAGGTGCATTCCAGCTCACTAGGTCATGTGCTGGCCAGTCACTGCTGTGGCCGCCGTGCAATGTATACTGGAACTAGATTTAAACCAGCTATCTTTAAACCAGCAGCAACTGTAGTGTAATGATCCTTCGAGGCAAGTGTCTAGTAAAACAATCTGGACCAAAGTTTCTGTCATGAGCTTTGCCTCAGCCAGCTCACCATATGAAAAGGTTTATCCACCGAGAAGAAACAAAGGAGCAGAAAATTCTGTGCAGATCACTTCATGGACTCTGCTGGCATTGTCATTATGAGAAGATAGGTTTAAGAGTTGAAAAATTTCAGAAAGAGAAAAGCCCTGCGCTGTGCAGTGATTCCCATCTGGTGAAGCCATGGTGGCTGCTTGGACAGCTCCTGTCCCCGGGCGGCCGCCTGCCTCTGCTCACCCATGGCCTGGCCTTCTGGCCAGCTCACAGCTCTGCTGGGCCACTCCTGCTGTCCCAGGCTGCCAGCTCTGCCGCTCACCTTCTAGTTAACTTCCTCTGGGTGATCCCTGGATGAAATCTGCAAGAAGTAGTATTGGGAGACTAACTAAGCCGCTATGTGATCCTCCAGGAAATCCAGGAAAAAAAAGGAGGTGGTTTGTGCCTCCAGGAAAGCATGGCTGTTCGTGTTTCAGAATATGGATTTCGGAGGGTAAAGAAGTGTAGGCTTGTGGCATTTCTAGTAGGAACATGTAAAGCAATTTCGTTACTTCTTTCTGATCTAAAGCACACTGAAAATTTCCACTGTTATCATTCTATTTTAGGGGGGCTCATTGGTTTAAAATCAATATTAGACATGCAGTGGTCGAAATGGCAATTTTATTCAAGATTTCTTCTGTAGTAATATGCTGTCATACGTGTTCTGACTGCCCATATGGCAGACTTCTATATACCATCTCATTTTAAGCAAAGTGTATATACATATATTTCTTCTAACTCCCTGCAGACACAGTAAGGAGGAAAGCCTTACAGCAGAAACTAATTCTAAGCTCCATAGCTTTGCTAGTGAGTAAAGAATCAACTTTGCTTTAAAAAGACATCATTTGTTTGTTCACACAGGGACTTGGTAGGGAACAGAATCCTCTGTACTGGAAGAGAGAGGGAAAGCAGGCAAGCACAGCAACTCCTTGTGTTTGGTTCTAGTTTCTGCCCATGTTAAATGACCCATGTAATGAGTAAAGAATTGTTTAGATTGAGTAGTACACAAACATGTCAGATCAATAACTACTCCACTGCTAGCCGGCAGTCTGAACTGGCCATAAACAAAATCAGTGCTGTTCACGATTTTTTGAAACCAACGCAGCTACAGAAATAGTTCCTAGAATGGATAGATTCCTTTGCTACATGACAATTAACACCAGCAGCTTAAAGATGAAGAGAGGCCCGATGTGTGGTTTTTAAGAGCCCAAATGACTCCTGGGTTCACCAATGGAGCACTAATGGTGAATATAAGGTTCTGGCAGTAGTACTTCAAGATTATTTAAAAACAAACAAACAAACAAACACACACACCCCAAAAACAACAACAAAAACAACTATTGGGGCTTCTCAAGATGTACTTTTGACTAACATACTTTTAAATGAATGTATTTTTTCTTCCCTGCTTCTACTTACAGCACTGACTTGCTGTGAGCTTTTAAATTACCTTGCAAATTCCACAAGGTGAGAGCTATGAGTGGGTTTTCATCACACCTAGCCTAGAAGATACACACCTGGAACTGGAAAACAGCATTTTTACAGCAACTGAAAAAGAAATGGAAAAAAAAAAAAAGTATGAGAAATGTGACTACTTTCCTCTTTAAGGCTATGATAGACAATGGATGGGTGTCAGGACTTTGGATTGAAGTCACAGTCCACTAACCCCTGTGTTTTGAAGGATGGGTTGTAAGTAGGGATCAAAGGACATGGTGACGCTGCTCTTATTCAGTGGGAATGTGGTCTCATTAGGGAAGACACCAAAGTGATCTCATGTGCAAGAGGGAATCTGGAGAAGAAAAGGCTTTGCTATGCCACACTGTCTCTGTTGAGAATCTTCTTCTGGTTAAGGTCACCTCTCACAAAGTGTCACTTCTTGACAAATCTTACCTTTTTTTGTTACTATTTTTGTAGGCTACATGGACAATTAGTAAATGTTTCCATGGCAATTCATTGACAGTTTTTCTTTTAGATGAAGATAGATTTCAGCATTTGTAGACAAAGACTCTGTTCTTCCTTTCTGTTTTTAAAGTATTTTTAAGGCTAACCAAGTAGGATCATGTAGGAGTATGTTCTGTCACAGTAACAATACCACTGTGAGGATATTTTGGGAGGTCCAAGTTAAAAGTAGTCTATTAATGTCTTGAACACCCATGTTAAAAATGCATTCAGATGAAATCAGAGTGTGTGCAAATCACTGGTAGACAGTGTAGTACAAAATACTGTAGACAGTACTATGTCTTATGTTCTTTCCTCAACTGAAGCGGCAATCAGAATAAAGCCAAGGAAGGGCTCCCCTGCCCTTGTAGAGCACTCAGTTCTCACCCTGACGCCTGCTAGGACCAAATAAAACCTATGACAAGGTAACCTAAGAAGGGGGTAAAACCACACCAGCAAATTACCTCAGGGGCGGGGAGACTGTGAAACTATAAATGTAATTGGCTCAGTTCTTCCAGAAAAACATTAACTGTTCAGATTCTGGGAGAGGAAGGCTGACACTGGACTAACAAGAAAAACTAGCACCTTGCAGGTAGTATCTTCTTGTCTGGGCCGAGACCAGAGCTCGGCTGGCAAAGAGGTTTGGGATGTGAAAAAAAGCCCACCCCAGACCTCCAAAATAAGGTTAAATTTCGGAGCTTCAAAGAAGATTAACAGTGTGAACCTTGGCACAGTTATGGATGGACTCAACTAGTTTAAGAGCCATGGGTCAGTCATTTCATTTGTTTCACTTCAGACAGCCAACATACAGCGAGATACTGCACCGATATACTTAGTTCTCATTTTTGAAGTGCATTTGGGCAGCCCACAGGAAATGTCTTGGAAATGAGAACTGCAGAAACGAACAAACAAAGGAAAAGCACGTCAAGTTACTTAACAAGGCTGAGAAAGAAAAAGCCTGCTCATTCCTCTTCTACAGGAAAGCCACTTGATAAGAGGATCCATTTGCAAAAGGAGAAAAGAGGAAACTACTGACAGTTATTGCAAAGTGAAATTCTGGCTACCTATCCTATGGCTGTGCCCCCGTTAGTATTTTCCTGTGTGAGCAAATGAATGAAGAGAAGCAAAGGGGGAGGGGGGGGGGTGCGGGTTGGGGCAGGATATTAAGCCTTTCCAAATCCAGTATTTCAACTGGTTTCAATCCTATTCATAAATTATTTGACTATTGGTGTCTGAAATGGTAAGGCTAATTTACCAACTTACCTTTCTAACCACATTATTAACTTAGCTTTCTTTTTTCATTTCTTATAAATAAGATATAATTTTTGCAACTACTATATATTATAAATAACCCTCACTGACCATTCTACCAATGTTCAGCATATAATCTGAAGGGAAACATAAATTCTTTCTGAACACATAGTATGGTGTGTTTTCCAGAACTACTGCATTTTTTTCATTTCAGTTCAGGTGGCTCTGCAAACATCCAGGACAGTTATTCCGTCTCCCGTGTCGTGGGTGTGTTATGCTTTTACATAAGGTCAGTTCATGCTGCTCCATAGGTAGCAGCATTCCCTGCTCAGGGAAGCTCAAGCACATCAGTATAAGGTATCTCACAAGCAGCTACGCAACAGACTGGTGTTCCTGAAAACACTAATTTTCTGTATTCCTAAAGGCAACTTAAACACAGATGAACCATGCTACACGTTTCAACAATAGGATTTTTTTTTTTTTTTTGTCTATGATAGAATGACTTTTTATTAAGGTTGCAAAACTGGTGAAACCACTTCTTATAGGAGCTGCCGCAATGTGTAGACTTCTGTGTAATCATGAGCACCCACCTGAAGCCTTACAACAAAAAACTGGAGAGTCTTAGATTTGGTTGCACAGGCTGTTTGGCTTCTCAGACCAGTTGGTTTCCTCGCTCATAGCTGAGTTTCAGAGCTAAGCATTTATATACATGTATATATATTTATATTCCTTAAAAAAACTCACATAAAACTCCCTAAAATAAGTAGATACATATATATTTGTATATTTGATGAAAAGCAATTATGTTCCATCTTCTTCCCGAAGCAGTTTACATAGTTTACAGGTGGACCTCTATATCAAGAGGGAGGTAATACTTCAACCTTCCAGAAACAGAAATGAGTGGATGCTGTAGGAAAATTACTGTGGAGCAGAGTATTAGGCCTCGGTTGAGCATGTAAAATAAATCTGTGTATTTACTGCCCAGCACCCTCCCATGCGTGCACTGGAAATTTTCCATCGAAAGCTAGGTCTGCAAAACTGCATCACCACTAGCCCAGCTTACAGTAGAACGTACCTGTGGCTCTCTTCAGGGGATCCAAAGGGCAGCTGCATGGCCCTGAGGCCAAGGGACTTAAGTGGCATTACTAGGACTGCACCATCTTCCTCTGTGCTCTTACGCAGGCTTTTAATTCCCTTTGCTTCTTGTTTTCCCTGAGAAGGAAAGGGGAACCATTTAAAAGCAACATACAAAATCCAATAAATACTGCCACTTTAATAAATTCCGGTGCAACTTCAGTGTGGTGCTAAAATATAATAACCAGACAAATCAGTGGATTTAAGGAGCAACTGAATGCACTGCATTGTCTGCATAGCAAAGACCACTGAAACGATTTGAATTTTCTGTCAATCAAACCTACTTTATAACAAGCTTATGGTGGTACGGAACCAAAGTAAAATCAGTTCCGGTATCCACTATCTCGCTACACAGTAATTAAACAAAACCTTGTAAACACTTTAAACCAAAACACACATGAATAGTCATAGAACATCTGAACAGGGTGGAAACAGAAGAAATTACATAATAATTTCAACATGCAATTCTCAAATTAGATCTGCATGACATGCTACTGTGTTTTTTTCATGGTAATAAACAGAGGTTAGTACTGACAGCACATGCTTTTCCTCAAAACTAAGAATATTATTTAATGCACTGTTGCCACATTTCCAAATGGCTGGGGGCATTACCAAGAAGGCTGTTACAAAGAAAAGAGAAAAAGACTGAAGGAATAATATTATTTCTATGCTACGCCATTCTGGAGGCAGCTTTTATAGTGGTGACCAAGGATACAAACAATTAGGTAGTTTCCACCATTGAATTCTTTCAACTGATGTTGATTATAAATAAATAATACTTCAGTGTCTGCGTGTTTTCTTCTCAAGTGTGGGCTAAACAGAGGCATAGTGAAAAAATAGCTACCGCATGGACTGCAACAGGCTTGAAGTTCACACCAGTGATCTTAACTGTGTGCACCTCTCTGTTTGTGAAAGCGCTGCTGAAATTTGAGTTCTTTCACTTAACATTACAAGCAGAAACGTAGGTAGCAGGTTAGATTTAAGGCCCACTGAAGTTAGCAGCAAGCCTCCTACTAACTTCACTTACATGTACAAAACACAAACATGTGGCTGAATTAGGAACAAGGGTAAATACAGAGGAACAGAGGAAACTGTCACTGGCTGAAAACAGGGCAGGTGGGCAGTACCCAGCCTTGTCCATACAGGTTTCCACTGTAATTTCATGGCAGACTGGAGGAGCTACTCCTCCTTCCACCACAAATAATGGTTCGTACCTAACAAAGCTAGCAACTACTAGCTGCTAACATGGCAAGGAAGTAAGGAGTTGAACTGCTGAAGGATACTCAGGCAGGTACTGAAGGCTGTGGGAGACCATGAGAAGGTGAAGTAGAGAAAAACAGAGGAGGTTCCTGCCTGGACCAGGACAAACACAGAAGGACAAAGCTCAGTTGATTTCCACGCCGGCCTGCTGCAGCAATGGCACTACCCATAAACCTGCCTATAGCTTTGGCAGTTATGAGAAGAACAGTCTATTTTTCTTCTGCGAGCTTGTAAGACAAGTCTTGCACATGAATATTCTAGAAGTCCAGTTAGAGAACTGGATGGATAGATTATTAATATTGCTATTTTTAGACTATATAAGGGATAGGGCTGCTGGGGAATCTGTTATTTTAAACAAATGGTGGATTACTGTGTCAGGACTGAAAAATAAACACACGGTTGAGCGATTTCTCAAACTCCTGCATGGTCGTTAATTTTTCAACAGTTCTTTTAATGGCTTTGAGAGCATAATACAGCAGAATTCACTAAGAGTCAACTCTCACTGTCAGTCCTTTGTCACGCTGTTAGAGAAAATCCCATCTATCTTCCAGTGTTTTAATTTTTAGCTGTGTTCTTTCCCCATCTCTCTCTGGTCAGCTTTTGAATGAACGGCAAATTTTGGATCTGATTTTTTAAGCAGTCTACATAAGCATTGCTTTTTTAACTATGTTTGCATAACTCTCCATCTGACAAACCTGCTAAATTCCTTGTCCCAACAGACATACAGAAATGACCTATTTTCAGTGGTGTGCTGACGATGTACTTAAGGACTGCCTAAGTCTGCCTGACAGGCCACGAACAATCCCTGAACTGCCTCTTGATAACCCCTGATATTTTTATTGTTCTGTAATGAAGTTGTTGGGTTTTTTTTCCCCTCTCCCAGAGCAAAGGAAAGAAAAATATGTAATTGAAATGGATCAGAAGGCTTGATGTCTTAGGATTTAAAATCCCAGATGAGCTCAGTTAATGTGGCGATTCATTCTTGGTTTATGATGGGCTATGGAAGACAATAAAGTTCTCGTACTGTTCCCAGTGGCCAGCTATTCATATCCCAGACCCACCAGTGGATCTGAATTACCAGCATGCTTTTTGGCAATCAAAGAAAAAAGACTGCAGGATGAATGGGTGCCAAGATGGATGTATAATGTGGGCCAATTCCCAAGGAGAAGTTAGGTCCAAACTTGCTGAGTGGACCAGGCACCCAACAGCACAGGTTGAAGAGGACCAAGTGGGTAAGGGAGAGACTGCCTGTTCCATAGGCACAGCCTCCTGTTGCTTTCTGAGGCAGGGCAGCTTCCCATAGGATCCTGCAGAAATTTGGCCATTATTGCTGCAGTTCATGTGTGTTCATGCTGATTTTTTTGCGGGGGGTGGGGGGTGGGGGGGTTGGGTTTATTTTTCACTCTTGTTAGCTCTGCATAGCTAAGCAGACCAGAGGAGGTGAAATGGATTCTGCTGTTTCTCTTGTACAGTGTCAGAATCCATTGCATGTGTGTAGAGCTGCTGAAGACAATGTGATTGCCAAGTCTTTCTGGGGGCGGAACTGGCCTGCTGGTGACAACACACTGGAAAAACAAGAGGAAGAATCCAAAATGACATTCAGCTTCTAAGCAAGTTGATAGAGCCCAATACTGGGAAGTTAGTACATGAGGGCTGAGAAGGGAGATAGCTTTCCTTTCCACTTGGAAATTCGATGTGTTTTGTCTGGAACAAAGCGGAACAATATAAAAATATAATTTGGTTATGTCATTTTTCTAGCACCATTTTTTGGAAAATAGGTTTGTAATCTATGGTGCTATGTAGTGCGTGGGACAGGCTCCATCTGAAGCACCAGGTACTTCTGATTTTTTTGGGAACTAGTTGAGGGTGCTGAATACACCTACTTCACCACCACCAAAAGCTCAGGAGTACAAAGTCTTATTGATCTGGTTACCTTTTGAAGCTTTCTTTATTAATCTCATTACGCAGACTTGTAAGAACGTGGTGGAAGAAGAGTTAGATGGGGAGGAAGCTTTTAGCTGTGTAGTAAATACAAGTAAGAAGATAACCTTAAGCCTCTCAATGGGTCCTGCTGAGTGGGAGGGACACTGCACCACCCCCCACTAACAGAGCGGTCTGTGGTTGTTCTTGTGAATAGAAGCTTTGTGTCCAAAGGAAAACCGACTTTGAAAGCAACTAGTCCGACCCAAACGAATTATTCTAGTAAACTGAGTTGTTTTGTCCTTTGTAATTAAGAAAAATCCATCTGCAGTGACTGTTTTTCATAAACCTGTTTCTCAGTTTAAGAAAGTGTGATCCCACAAATGTTACGATTTCATCACCTTCCCTGCTAGAGTACTCTTCTGGACACTGGATCCTCAGTCTGGCAGCAGCTCAGTGAGCTGGACAAACTACTGGACAATGACCCAAAGGAGAAATTTAACTGAGTTAATAAAGACAGTGACTGAGAAGATCTGGCAATAATTTATCTGGCAAGAATGAATTAATGGAAATACAAGCTACATCATCAAGGTCTCCTGACGCTGTTTTTCCAATAAAAAGATACTGGAATGATATCAGATGGAAGACAAACAAAATGCAAGTCAAAACTTTAGAACTTTAAATTTCCTTGAAACAAGTATTTCCTTTACTAATTATGTCTCTTGGGTTTAATGAATTTAACAAGGAAGAAGGAGGGTCATTCTTGTTAATGGATTTTAAAACACAATGCACTCAGAAGCAGACAATGTAAGGGCAGTTATTACAATAGCGAGCATCAGAGAACATTTTGTAGCAGAAGGAAATTTACTAGTCAGAGTTAAGCTCAATAGAAAAGTCATAAAACCAAAATCCAAGTCACTTTCTGTTGCGTAAAGGGAATATAATTAAAGAGATGAAATCTCATAGATGTGCTATATGTCCTTCAAAGCTGTTGTGCTTGCAGTACTGGGTGTCTAGGAAAAAATACTGTAGTTGCCTGTTCAATATATTAGGGGTGCTTTTTATTGTTTTACTGTTTTGTTTGTGAGGCTTCTTTTGCTTTAAAAGATTTGGAAAGTTTGGGGTTGGGTTGGGCTGGGGTTTTTCTACAGGAGCAGACTGATGGCTGTACCTGATAGCCCTGATCTCAGCAGCAGGCAGCTAAAACCGGGTGTACTTCTGACCCAGCTCAACAGTGCAGCTTGCCAGCCGTGGGATGCTGGTAGCCAGGGCTACTAAATTCTGTTCCTGTTTGTTGCAGACAACATAGGAAAGAGATGAAAGATTCCCCGGTAGTTTGATGTCATCTCTTCAGCAGATTAACTGACACGGTGCCATTGCGTCAAGTCTGTGGGCGGCTGTATGCTTATCCTTGGAGCACAGAGCTGTCTGATCTGTAGAGGTGGGGTATGGACATACAGTTTCCAGCAGAGATATGTGTAAGAGCCTCACAGGCTCCAGAGAGATATTTCTAAAAGAAGGTGCCGCTTAAACTTAGCAAAAGTATCAGAATATGGACTTTTGCCACTTCCCTCAATAATCCAGGGCAGGTTTGGCCAGCCTGCTCTATACGGCATATAGGATAAGAAATGAGATCTCTCACATGCTTAGATTACAATGTGGCTGTTGAATCAGACACTAGATACCACCAAAGGGCTGAACAATTCCAGTACTCCCCACTTATTTGCAGGAGTTAGAGTTAGGCTGTGTTCCTCATTTCCATCTGAAGCTTTGGTGTACAAGGAATTCAGGCAATGGGCTTTATCTCCTAAAAAACAGTACAAATAGGATTTGTGTCTCTTCTTCAGAGCTAGTACTGAATTTGCAAATGAAGAGAAATCCAATAGTAATTACTGACATTTTTAAAAATTTGTTTACACTGTCTAAATTTGCCCAGTAATATATTTGCTCCTGTTTTACACATCAGAACAGATAAAAGGAAAATCCATTAATGAATTCAACCATAAAAAGAACTCCAGGAAAATATTTCAATACATGTTTTTTTTCTTTGTAAATTTTACTAAATTAATCTGTCCTAAGCTTCAGTGTATCAAATGCTCTAAAATCTTTTTTTTTTTAACATTGTTTTATCTTTTCTGCTTCTGAACCAAAACATCTTTGCAGCACTCAGCAGTGAGCCTGTGCCTAGGACACAAAGAATGACTTGGAAATCATCCAAAAAAGGGCCTCCTTCCACAAGAGATGGGTCAGTATTAATTATAAATTGCAGTTGTCATATAATGGCTTTGCATGGGCTATGATAGCTATTATCTGTGTCATACTACATTTGTGTTATTCCTATATTCTGTGTACAGGACAGGTTGAAGAAATCATGTGCCCAAATTCACTAAACAGTAAACTTTTATTCTGATATATTATTTTCCTGCATTTACAGCTATGCATGTTTAAATCTTAACAACATCTGATTCCCCAGAAGTATGATTCATTTGACAGATCTAATAACTACTAAGTATAAGATTTCACCACACCTTGTAATTTTGTTTGTGGGACTTGGCAGGGAAGTTTCGTGCACTGAATTTGGAAAGTATAAAGTTATTCCACTTTAATACTTAAGTCCTAATATGACAGAGGAGAAATAAAAAGTTGTAAGGGAAGAGTGCAAATCAAGCCATTGACCAAGCAAGACCATGGTGGGTTTGTCAGAGAGACCAAGGGGATTGTAGCCTTCTTTGTACTGCGCTACACAATAATCCATCTTGGATTGCTCACAGAGGGACCAGCCTTCACAGCCTTCTCGGCTGCTGGATTGTGGCCAGCCTTAACCAGACTCACACAGGCAGTGGCTTGGGATTATTGCCACCCATCCTACTGCCCTAAGGGACAACCCATGTGCACTGAGGTGTTCACGTAAGGAGCCGAGAAATATCGTTTATTGCTTTTCTTTAATAGAAAGGCAAAATATGTTAGGGTTTTGTTTGATTGGGTTCCCCCCTCCCCCCTTTATTAAAAAGTCAATAGGTCCTACATTGACATCCCTATTCATGGAAGCTTTGCCTAAATAAAGTTTAAATACTTGCAAATACTTCAGTGTTACAGAAGGATAGCAAAACATATATTTTGCTAGGGAAAATAAAGTAAAATAAACTTTTCTCAGTATCATGATGAGCTCACCTCTGTCTGAGGGGAATTTAAAGTTATTGTGTTGATTTAAACAGAAGCAGGATCAAGTCCTTTTTATCAGGGACTGATTCATAGCCTAGGAAAAAACAACTAGAGAATCTTATGAATATTTTATGATTGCCACCGATCTATGGACCTATGTATACAGGGAGATGTCTCCGTGTAGAAGGAGCTGCATTACCTCAATTAAAAATAGATGGATCATTTATAAATGCAAAAGTAAATATAAAGCAATCAAATTATTACATAAGATAGTCCTGCAAAGAACATATTTCAAACAACCTGACTTGGCAACAACATGAGACTTTAAAGAAACTGAAGAAAGGAGAGAGATGCATTTCTCACACAGCACCATGCCTGAACCCCAGAACTTGGGTAGTCCACTCACCCAAATTAGATGTGGAACTCGGGAGCACAGTAGCACTTTTCCATTTGGTGAACCTCCATTCTGTTTCCACAGGAACATGGGCACTGCGGCTAGGGACCATGTGGCTGCACATTGGTGACATTTCTACTGAAAATTGGTCATGAATTCACATACCCAGCCCCAGGAGACTGAAAGTTTTCAATCAGTATGGATATAACCAAAAAGGGACAGATCCAAAAATTCTTTTTTGGGTTGAAAGTGGCTCCACTGACTTCACTGACAATAGTCCTCCGTAGACGTTACTGGCTGATCCAGCTATCCACACAATGGAAAAAGTAAAATGCCTCTTCAGCAATAGAAATAAGTTCAGATTCCAAGTTTGGACTTGATTGGACTTGATGATCTTAAGGGTCTTTTTCAATCTGAATGATTATATCGTGCTATGATTCTATTCTAAGTTATTTCCCCAATAACATAATCTTGATTGCTTTGTAAAAACCATCAGCATGAAGTTTGTGAGATATTTGATTTAAAATGTTCCTGTGAAGGCAAGTACAAGGTTTCTGAACTCTTTAAAAATACAAGTTCGATCCAGGTATCTTAAATACACAGACACATTCGTTAGTAGATGTTTCAATCACACAGATAATAACCTATCATTTCAATATTTACACACTCTTCTTGCAAAGCTGAGTAATATGATATTTAAACTACTTACTACATAACTAGTCAAGGGGGTTAATATTTTTATTTAATTACGGGTAGTATCTAGTACCTGTCATAGCTGATAGAAGTTACTCCATGGAACTACCTTAAACGATGTGCTCAACAGCATGTACAGCTGCATGTTTAACGCTGAGGTTGAACAGTAGCTGCTGACAAATTTGGAGAGCTGGCAGTGGTTCAGTGCTCCTCACAGTCTGGCCTCTTGTGCTCAGTAAGGAAGGGAGTTCTCTCTGGGTTGTTTCTTCACACGTGATGTGGTGGAAGGAATTGCCCTTTCTGAGTCTGCTTCAGACTCCTTCCAGCATCACTATCAAGCATATGGAGCAACCCAAATGATTCTAAATGATTCTATGAAACAAAGCCTCTTTTCATTCCAACTGGCCAAAGTATTCACTGCAACCAACTAAAGTTAAGAAATTCTGAATTATAATGAGAAAACTTGAGAAAAGACTAAGCTAGGTGTGATGGTATTTGAAGGACCCTCTCAAGAATTGGCACAAAGTGGATATATTTTATGGGGCAGGGGGATGGGGACTGTTAGAATCTAGTAGGTTTAGTGTAGGAAGACAGTGTTGTTACGGATTGTTTAAATCAACAACTTCAGAAGCTGTTATATCCTTAGTCATTCTGAGCAGAGACTTATTTTCACTGTTAAAGGTTTAATCCTATCAGGTGCCAAGAATTTCCTATTTAATGTACCCAGAGATACTGTTTCTGGCTCCCACCTTCATAAATTTTAATTAAAAAATGGGAAAACGAATAAATGTAGCTTGCAGTTATACACTGTTCAAAGATATGAAGTTTCACCAGAAGAGCAGTAAAGAAAGCAGTCTTCTATACCCCTTCACAATCCCTCAGAAATACCATGCGTTTATTCAGTTATGGGCAATCACATAACACAGTCTGGAGTTGTAACTGCTGGGTGGCAACTCTTAATACATCTTTATCGGGCCACATTTGCAGATGGTAAATTAAAGACTCAATTCAGCAGATCTTACTGATGCAAGTAATTCTTATTTTTGCACGTCTTTTCACTGATTTCAAACCCTTATTTATATAAATTTTTCCATTGGCCTCAGTAATACTAACTGTAAGAGTAAGAGTTTCCAGTCTTTAAATTATTTGTGGGTTTTTTTCATGAACAGATGTCATAAATTCTACTGAGTAAATTACCAGTTACAGATTGCTTAAAGAATATGTGTTAAATGATTGTTCATCGGCACCAGTTTTGTTCCTTGGTTTTTGTTTTGTTTTGTTGTTTTTTGTGTTTTGGTTTTTTTTTGAGGAGGAGGGGGGTGTTAAAGCCTATGGACTACCTTGTGTTCCTATTCTACGCAGCTTAAAGTTTATGTGTAGGAGAAAAAAACCAGAACATATGTCTAGAATAGATAAGATTATATATAGCTAGTGCACACAAGATAGATTAGACAAAGAATAAGACTATCTCAATCAAGACAGTAAATCCAACACAAACACCAGCAGTGGGATTTATCTCACCTAACTTTAGCTGTATAAAAGTAAGGCATTTTGTATTAGATGCCTAGGCTGTTGCCATAGTTCATGGAGAGAGAAAGGTACATTAAATGGGCCATTCAACCAACATATTTTAGGACATGATGAATCATTTTCTGCATGTGGTTGTGTCCATTGACTGCAGAAGGCACTTAAGTAACTAGCCTACATTTAGTCTATGCTCATGCCTTTCGGATGGCTAAATAAAGTAAGAGACCCCTACCCAGTCGCCTTGCAAAGGTCAGGGTATACATAAGGGTGGAGGTGAGTTTTAAGGAAGGACTTATGGACAATAAATTCAGTTAGATCATCAGCACAAGAAACAAGTCATTAAATGCGTTTGTGAATGTTGTTTCTTGGGTCAATAGATCAGAAATTAAGTATATCAAGCATATTTTCATACGTTAGCTGCTTCTCCATCCATTCTTGCCGTTTTAAACATATTTTGGCTTTTAAAAAGGTTTTACTTCCCCTTGTTGCTGCGTACAAGGGAAGAGAAACTGGTGTGAAGGTGCTGCTGAATGCTCAGAGCAGAACACTGAAAAACACTAATTTTCTTTTTAAGCACAGTCTTACAGAACACAACAACAATAGGAGAATAACTTCTGAAAATATTTCAAGTGGAAGTGAAAATCAGATAGTGGGGAAATGGTGAAAGCTAGAAAATACCAGAACTACGCTAGATAAACATCTCTGACAGGCAACAATTTTCAGAAATGGTCATTGATTTCACAGGTCTCCATGCAGCTAAGAGAATAATCACTGGATGTTTGTGAAATTTTTGAACAAAAATAATCCTTGCATGAGGTTTCTGAGTTCTTGTAGCTGTAAATTTTATAGAAGAAAAGTCTAGATATACACAGGAAAGGTATGTGAAACCTGTATTATATATTAGAGGAAGATAAAATAATAGCCTAATTTATACATTGTTTTGTCAGCTGAGATTTATTTGTAACCATTACTTTGTTTAGTATTTTTGTAGTTTACTTGGTGCAGCTACAAAATGTCTAGAAAAGGTAATTTTTTAAAAAAAGTAAAGATTTTATGTAGTTTAAAGAAAATGGTAATTCATAAATATTGTTATAATTTCTATTATATAAACAATGATTTAATAATGAAATTATGTTTTATGAAAATATTATAGAAACAGTTCTCCCAATCAGCAAGGAGCCAGTCCTGGAGACTGTGGACTCAGCAAGAGAGCAGATAAATCAAAGTAAAAAGCACTGACAAACTTGCACGTGACATTGAAATGAATCTGGATACCCTTCAGGTCTTAAATCTATTTTCGTGTTTGCCGAAGCATCCTGATATTAGAACAGTTCCAATAAATCTCCCTCTTGATGTCAACCCGTTAATATTACTAAACAATAATAAATCTTACGTCAATCCAAAATGCTACAGGCACAAGCCTTGTAATTTTTTCCACTTTTGACTTTCCCGCCAGTGCTGATAAAAACATCTATCACACAAGCACTAAAGCCTGGATCACTGGTAACAAATTTTCAGACAAAAGTTGGTGAGAAAAAAACCTTTGCTAGTTTGATGATTTCTTGATCTAGTGATACATTCAATTTGTTTTCTAGGCATGACTTCAAATTAGACATAACAACTGAATATAATATTCACAGCATTTGTTCATTCTGTGAAAATGTATGGACTGTTATTACAGTCAAGTTTGCCTAAGTTAGTAGTGAAGTACTTCATCATGAAGTCCTGCTGTAGTTTCAGAACAGTGCTGGCACAGCTTAGAAAAATCTGCTATAATGATCGTTGAAAAACAGCCCATTTTCTTGCAGTTTAACTCCAGTCCACGTACTTGGGGCATGAATGGGGAATCTGGACTCCTTCTTCACGCTAGCAGTGTTGCAAAACTAATGAAGAGCTCAGACTTTAGAGAAAGGATGCCTTGGTCAGTTACCTATACTATCACCTACAAAAGAAAACAGGAACAAGGCAAAGTCTAACTTTATCCCTACAAATCAGTCAATCCAGGGAGAAAATATTTTTTTTTTGTTCAGATAAAAAATACTTGGAAAAAACTAGTTTCATAAGCAGCACTCTGATTTGAGCTCTCCCTGTAGCAGCCTTGGGCACAGCCACTTCAAGGGATGGGCTGGAAAACACCCTGTTCCAAGCCCAGCTCTGCTAAACACTGTGATTTGGTGAATATCCGTCCTGCAGATTGGAGAGTTCAGGCGAGATACTCCAGATAGCTTTACACAAACTAGGTCGGATATCAGACAGTCTGGGATAATGCAGAGCTAGTCAGCAGAGGCTGATTTCACATGGCAGTGGCTCTCACTGTGTGGGACTGGACCTCTGCCTGCCTGCCTTGTCACCTTCAACACGGCCAATTCTCACCATGTCCTAACATCAGCAGCCATCTCTCTGTCTCCATTTGCTCTTCAGCTAGCAGGTAACAATCTTTTGCTGGGGTAGGAGGGCATCTACATAACGCTTGCAAGGAGAGGACCCTCAGCTGTGATAGGAAAAGATTGAGATGGCCCACTGTAAGGGCCAGGGCAAAGCCAGCTGCACAAGGAGACAGGAGAGAGGAGCAGGATAGGGGGAAAGAGGAAGACAGCCTGGAGGGAGAAGAAAAAGGTGATATGGTTCCTCAAACCCCACCAGAAGGTGAGTATAGATGAGTGGACACAGCAAAAGAGCAGTTCCTTTGTAGCCTTCGGGTCAACCACTTAGGATAATCAGAACATGAACTACAACCTATTGCCTGAACATTCATACCAAAAAATGCAGAGGAAAGACAACAGAGAGAGTCCTGTACACATTGGAACTTCTGCGTGTGCTTTCACTGCTTGTTGGCAAGCAGATAAAGTCTGCAATGGCCTTGGCAAAAATGCATGGTTTGGACTCCTGTCGTGTTTGTTGTTGTTTTGACTGTGCTATATATTGCTGTGTAAACACGTGATAAAGAGTAACAAAATTGGATACAAAGTTGTTAACATTATCAAAATATTGACATTACATAAAAGCAACAGCTATATATTGCTATGTAAACACATGATAAAGAGTGAAGAGTAACAAAATTGGATACAAAGTTGTTAACATTATCAAAATATTGACATTACATAAAAGCAACAGCTATATATTGCTATGTAAACACATGATAAAGAGTGAAGAGTAACAAAATTGGATACAAAGTTGTTAACATTATCAAAATATTGTCATTACGTAAAAGCAACAGCTATATATTGCTATGTAAACACATGATAAAGAGTGAAGAGTAACAAAATTGCACACAAAGTTGTTAACATTATCAAAATATTGTCATTATGTAAAAGCAACAGGAAATAAACTGATACAGACATTGCAACAGTACACCTTACCCTTTCGTCCCCCAGATGATGACATTACATTTCCTCCAGATCATCTTTCTGTGTGATGCAAGGGTATGAGCATGCAAGACGTGCCTTACGTCCTTTTGCTTATCTGGATTCAGCTTCAGAGCTGAGTGATATATTTTCTAGGTGCTGTCCAGAAGTACGTCCACTGAGGCAGGATACCCACCTCAGTTCCAGTTAGCATTGTGGCGAGACTGATGACCTCCCCTTTTCCCTCTTCCCTTTCATCCCAGACCTTCGGTAGGAAGTGTCTTACAGATCGCTATTGCCAAAGCACTGGCAGCTGGTGGATCAATGCCAGACAGCCTAGCCATGAACCTGCTGGCTGGAAGAGAAGCTCTTCCTTTCTGGGTTTTACTCAGCTGCAGGTTCCTTAGTAGCCCTGAAGAACGGGGCTGAAATGCAACAGAACTGCAGGAACTCTCCCTGTGTGACTTGGCTTGAGGGAGAGTAGGAAAGTCTTTGTCTAGCTGATGGGGATCCCAGGCACAGGCAACCCACAGAGATTTTCTTCTTTTTTATCCAGCCTCACCAGGAGGTAGCCTCTGTATCACAGAACTGATCTCTACAGTTTTATATCCTCGGCATGTTAGATTTTTTTAAGGGCCTTCTTTTCACTGAGGTTCCTGTAAAGACCTGCACATAGACTGAGAGGCTCTCCAGGGGCAGACCCTGGTACCCTATGTGCTTGTGGCAACGTAGTACCACAACTGTGGCAGCAGCCAATACAATAATGCCAAAACTTGGGCTCCATTCACACCATACCGTTTATATCAACATCCAAGTAAAAAGAAGAAAGGAACTTCCTTCTTAGGAGGTTCATGGCTTGCTAACTCATGCATAAGTAATTATAAAGGCATACTTTATTGCGATTCATGAGAAGAAATTGAATACAAGTCTTAACATATGCCAAACATACTAGTTCCTGCCTACATATAGACAATGAACAAAAAGGTAGTTAGCTTTATTCAATTCCTTTCCAGCTGACTCTTAGAGGGCCCCTAAGATATTTTCTATTCCTAAATCAGACTTGTCCTAAATAGCAATACAAGACTGAGACATCTAGTCCAGTTGTCTGTTATCACAGGCAACTACATTTTGCAATCCCTCTTATGGCAAATTGATCTTTTTTCAAAACAGTTGGAAGTTTTTGCGCGCGCGTGCGCACACACACACACACACACTAGCAAAGTTTTCATTTCCCTGTATAAGCAAAGTTACACTTTTTTTGGTGTGGGCTTGTTGCCACAGTATCTGATTGCTCTGGAATGCTGTGGGTTAGGTACAAGTGTTCAGAAAAAACATGAGGAAAAACCATATGTACTCATTAGAGAAAAAGATCATAATGACAGATTGCTCTCCATATGTGGAATTTCTGTACATTAATCTCGCTGTTTACATGACATATGAAAAATGTATCATTTTCTAATGACAATTTTCATTTTATATAATAACTTATTAATCATAAAGACATGAAACCAGTTATTTAATTTATATCTATTTCATTAGGAATGACCTGCCATAAATGTAATGTGTTATGTTTATTGCTTTAGCATTAATGTATTTATTGATATCATTGCAAAACATGAACATTACAATACTGGTTGGAATAAACTGAAATTAAACAGGCCAGAATAATTAGCCCATAACTAATGTCATGAATTTCAGATAATTCTCTATACTTCAGAAGTTTACCTCCAGCAGTTTTCTGACAGACTGTGTATGAGAAAAGGGAAGTACTTATTAGTAAGTCAAAGAAGTCAATTAAATCTTGCAACGCAAATGCCAGAATTTACTTATACTTAATTAACCTTTACTGAATCATTTTAAGTATTTGAAAAAAGTATTAGTAATATTGACATATTAGTCAAACAATTCCCTCAGTTTTCTTCCTTGACATTTGAATATTTTTAGGTGTTAAATATTTGTAAAGAAATGTGTCATTTAGGAAAATAAAATAATAAGACAGAGCAAAAAAGTATGCAGTCTGGTAAGCAGATGACTGTTGCTTTATCTTAGCTTTTTTTTTAGTCTTGTTTGAGTACTCAGCTGCCCAACAAGAAATGTTAAATGGAAATCTCCTGAAACAGGCATTTTCTTAATTTCTCAAAATAGAATCATAGTCCTGTAATCTTTCCTTAGGCAGAACCTTAACCAGCTCAAAGACATATACAATCTGTTCCAAAACTCATGTAATCAGTGGAAACATTTCCACTTACTTCAGTGAATTTTGGAAAAGGCAATATCACAAGAAGTAGTAGGCTGCTATGCCGTGGTGTTGGACAGTAAGTACCTGGCATTTTTGTAACTCTATGAACTATTTTAAACTCCAGAACAAACTATTGCACATGATATTCAGAGACTTAAACTTACTTTTTGTGGGGAAACTCTGCCTGAGATGATAGACCTAGAAATCAAGATTTTTTTTTCAGATACTTTGGATGAAAAAAGGCAAATAAACTAAGTTTTTGTTGCTTTCTGGAACTGCTAAGTAGAACTGCTTATCTTATGGTAGTGATTTTCCTTCACGGGGATTGAAATATACCATAGTGAATGGAGAAAAACACCTGTTTCCACACTGAAACTGTGGGTGATGATTAATGAATAAGTATTTTGGGGAAAAAACACAGAATATAATGGGCATATTACAGTATTTTTCCATAATGATGAAATCAGAATTGTAATTGGTCTATATATTTTATTATTAATGCATGTGTTTTAAAGACTAAACCTCGCTTTCTCTAAATAGACAAGAATTTTTGGAAGTTTCACCCTTATTTTTTTCTCTTTGTATTTAATGTACCCAGTTAAATACATAAAAAAATCAACTGTACAAAAGGGTGATTTCATTTAGCTTTCATTAAAGTTCTCAAGTAAACACCTGAAGGGTATCAAGGATAATTGTATCACAATACTTTATCTGACACAGTGTGCCTCCAATACAAGAATTTACTGTTTTCTGGATGAATGCATATATCTGCTGTAATAAATCATTTTCTGATATTATAGAATAAGATTTTATGGTGCCATTAATTATGCACTTCAGCCAGAGGCATTTTTGCATGAGTTGTAGAGAGATCTGTGACAACAGTGAAGAACTGTATTAATCATATGCAGATATTATTGTAAAGATTCTGTAAGCAATCCCAAATTTTATATGTAATAGTCCAAAAGGACTTGACATGTAATTTTAGCCTCCATTTTTATGGAAAATTCCCTGCCAATAATAAGAATTCACTGCATGAAACAAAGTCAAATGAATTGTCAGTTTGGGAATGGCTACATCTCATTCGTCACTAATTCTACAGAAGTTTAGAAACAGGGCTGTATCTTCGAAAAAGTATCTTTCTTGAGCACAGTGATATCATAGCTTACTTGCAAAAGTCTCATAATACTTCAACAAATTGTAAATTTGAAGACTCAGGTCTTAATATATTTTTTTCTTCCTCCCCTGAGCTGTTAATACTTTAAGGCTATGGAGAGCTCTTATCTTCCATGCTTAGATATCTGACTGCCAGGCAGCAGCCTGGCCTAGGTTGGCCTTGCGGAGCTATTGATATCTTACCAGATGCTATTGATATGTTACCATTTACTAGCAACAAATTACCAAGTAAACGTATTCCAAAGGCTTTTTGATCTTATTAGTTATGAAATAATCTTGCAGTGTTTTATGCAGCCTCACCACAATTTATTGGGGTTTTGTCTGAATAAGGACTGCTCCTACATTTATTTCTCTGATGCAGAAATAAGTAGGTTGGGTTGTCAGATGGAATTTCATCTGTATTGCTTTAAGAACTGCACTTCAGGAGACCAACACTGAAACCATTCTCAGAAAGGCTTTTTTTTGACACAGAAATCAGAGCAAACAAGAAAACCCAAACAACAAACCACAACACCCAACCCCATCAAAACCAAACAGAGAAATAAGATAACTCTCATAGAAATTTTGTTCTTTCCCATACACACCAAAAAAAGAAAAAGAAATACGGGTCAGAGAGTCCATGAAGCTATCCGGAGTTTGCACTACTACTATATTTTAAGGGGGAAATGGATGCTTAGACGAGAGGTGTCCAAAGCAGTGTTTCTGCCTGGAAGGGTCACCATTACTAATCACTGCCACTCAGCCTGCTCCACGATGTGGGCAGACTGTGTGATATTAGCCTGGGAAAGCAGGCGGGCAGGGAGGGTAGGAGTATTTCACACAATTGGCTGCTTTTGCATGGCTTTTATCTTGTCCGTGATCAGCTCTTCGGTGCCTGATACGTATGTGTGGTTTCTTAAACATCCTATTTTGTAGATAGTACTAATTTCGTCTTAGTAATGTTTTATTTGGCTGTGATTCTCTTTGAACAAAGCCTTTCAGGAAACCCCTCCAAGCAGCTGTTGTGTTCTGAGGCCTTCTGCTAACAGACTCAGACTCCCAGACAAAGTCCTTTTATTTAATTATCGAAAAAAAATTATGAAAAAACAGTATCTGATAAAGTTGGATATAATGTGGGCTTGAGATGAGAACACTACTCGACGTGTTTGATGATGCTTAACAGTTACATTTTTGCAGAGAAGTTAATTCCTTGGGTAATTCCAAACCTATAAAATACACAGATTCCTTTCTGTCTGTCGTGCTTTTTACTTGGTTTCACTGAAGTCAAGGGAAAAACTTCCACTGACCTTACTTGACTCTACATGTTACAACAGAGACTCATGCAGTGTTTAGAGTTTCTCACATATTTCTGTGCATTTGGATGATCCAGGGCTCAACTCTGACTCTGAGTTATCGGGGTTTGTCTATGCAGTCCAGATCACTAAGAGTACTGGGACTTTCTACGGGAACCCATTATTTTAAAGATGTTATCCCCTAATACATGTGTATATTAATCTAACCAAATGTACATACTGATGAATATGTGTCAGGACGTAACACAGGAAGCACAGTAGATGACACTTGGTGATAAGATGCTGTATAGACAATATTTCTCACACAGACCACTAGGCAGAGGAAAGACTCCGTGTAACTTTGTCCAGCTTATATGAACTAGAGGAAATACATGGGTTTAGATTTGCATTAAGAACATTCACAAAATATCTCTTTTAAAAGCTACAAGGTATGCATTACAAAAAGCAAGATGTTGGTATATAAGCATTAGAAACGTCCCTTGAATGCTAAAAAGATCTTTTTCCAAGGAACAGCATCTTGCAGCTTGTACAGTTACCACAGTAACTTCTCCGTTTTCCTCAGAGAGTCTCAGCAGAGTATCACCAGGGAAAAAAATAAAATTGACTTTTCCCCATGTTGGTTTTTTTTTTTAATGAAAAAGAGACTTTTCAGACCCTAGCCAGATTTCTCAAAATTCAGTGGAATTATTTTTGGAAAACCAGCAGGATTTTTCTATTTCTTGCAGACAAGGGACAAACAAGAAATCGCATTTTCTTATTAATATTAACTACTCTGTAACATAAACTCTGTAATTAATATAAACTTAATATAAACTTTGTAATTAACTACTCTGTAACTCTTCATATTAACTACTTTGTAAAACTAAAGCCTTTATACTCTTCTGAAAACATCAGACACTGAACAAAATGTAAACATTGACAGCAGTCAATCATATCAATTGCCATCAATTACACTTAGGATCTAATTAATTTACCATCTTAATGCGACCATTATGGAGAAGCAACTTTTTACTATTGGGTTGAATTGGAAATTTCCCTCATATCCTTCTCCTTTATTTCTGAATTTTTGGCTGCCTTCTTTTATTAAAGGAATAGGGCTAGTATTCGAGGGCAAAAGTAATAGCTGCCTGCCTGGAAAAATTCAGACAAGGACCAGATCTTCATCTGGTGTTAATGAATCTAGAGGTTTCAGTTTCATAGAAAAAAAATTGATATTAACCAGATGAGGATTTGGCTCATGCAATTTTGTACTTGTCACCCATTTTTTGAAACTTTCCCAAATGTTTCTGTCAATCCATGAGATCTGCACAATGGCTTCTTCTAGCATATTTGAATTTCTTTACTCCTTTGGCTTTGCTTAAGAGAAGGATCTGTAATATGCTGGGGGCATCACCTCTAGATCTAGTAGTATCATGAACTTCAGAATCCTGAAAAGCATCATCGGACAACTTTGTGGAACAGTATCCTTCACTCTTAGCAATCTGCACTTAACGCTCATGCAGAAGCAAAGGGAGAAAATGGATATGCAGCAGCTTTGTTTCTCTTCCCCCTACCCCCCCCCCCCCCACCCCCCCCGGCTCTGCTGAATGCTCCCTTACGAAAGCCAGAGCTGCTACAGACTTCCAAAGTGCTTTGACTGCAGCTGTTCCTAGCAGACCTCTCATGCAGCCAAAGCACATGTAGAGCACAGTAACGCTCCAGCCTGATCCACTTGCCCTATGTTCCTAAACGAGGGGATAGAAGAGAGGTCACAAATCTGGCACTGCTCTGTTCCCTCTATGGATCTCTCTGAAAGCAGGCAACATCCTCTTTGCCAATCTTACATATATTATGCTTCTGAAGCAACATGAAGACTATGGACCACAGAAGATCCAGTTCACAAAGGCTACAGTGATGACAAATGGTAAATGACAACAAAGAATCATGACTTTAACCATCAAATCACTAGGTAAACCACACCAGGAAACAACTTCTTAGTGAGTTTGTCTTTGACTTACAAGCTGAAGATCCAAGTTTTCAAGCTGGTGGCACAGGACTGGATGACAGTGATGAATTTAAGAAATTTATCACCGTGAGATTATGTGCAGTTTAGCACAATGCTTATTCAGATAATTTTAAAAATAGATGGAGTCTTAAAATAATTGTAGAAATCAAAACCAGTAAGCGTATCATCTTCCTACTATCAGATTCTAAAAAGCAGATGTACTCAGAGTTTACAAGCTCCTTATTGGTTTTCTGTATTATATATTCTTGATATCTTTATTAAACCTCTTTAGAACTATATTTTTTATGTTCCTGGAGGAATATGCTGTGTCTGCATAGTTTCTATTATGCAGGATTAGGTAAACTTTTTAAGCACTGGCATTAATAATGCTACGAACAATTTGCAGCTTGTGCCAAAGCATAATGTCACTTAGAGGAAGGTGAAGAATATTCTAGATTTCTACATGCCAAGATACAGATAATTTTAATCCCTCACAAACAATGGTCAGAGAAGAAAAATACACTGGCAGTTATTTGGCAGGTAAGTACTGAAGAATTAGGAGAAAGCAACCAAAAGATAAATATCTGGAGACTGGGGGGAAAAAAGCCTTCCATCTTCCTACTGAAAAACAGAATAGCCACAGACAGGAACTGTCTGAGAGGAAGTAGGCATTTTCCTTTAAATGGCAAAAGAAAATAAGCTTGTTGAATAAAACAAACTGGCAAGATGTTGCATTCCTGCTTTCCACTGGAGGCTTTTGTCAAAGGCAGCAAAGCCCTTTCCTGGGGACCATTTGTGTGAGTAAAACCAGACTTCCACAGCACACATTGAAAATCTGGTGGCCTACTGCTTTGTAACATCAACAACAGCATCAGTGGCTCAGTAAGTCCTATATGAGGGTGGCGAACTGGACCACAGCCGGCTCCTGGGGGGGCTCCTCTGCCATCTGCTCTCTGCAAGAGGGGACATGGCTCTGCACTCCTGCCCACCAGCAGTGAGTCTGCAGTCTCACAGGTAGCACTTCATCCCAGCCTGTGGGGTTGCTAAACTCTTAACAGATCCCCTCAGATCCCTCACAACTGTCCACATACCTACCCATAGCCTGAGTGGCTTAATAAAATAAAGAAAACTAATAGTGTGACAAAAAAGTTGCAAGCAAAACGAACTCAAATGCCTTTCCATTGTCCTCAACAGCATTATTTTAACCCCGATTTTGGTATCCCTCACCTACAGTTCTTCTGAGTGTCCCGCATATAGAAGTCAGAGGCCCAGATGTCACAGCAAAATCACATGCTCCCCACCTGTGCTGAGCTTTGAGTTACTTCCTTTTCATTGACTTCCACTTTTATTCCCTTGGACACAGTCTTTGAGGTACCAATACAGATGATTCTCTTTTTACAGCATCTTGAGCATATTAGTATTATTCCTCTTTACTGCACCAAAACCGCCAGTGGGTATGCGAACCATCTATGTGATTCCGTGTTTGCTATTGCCTCCTTTTCCTAGGGCTGAGTCCTTGCAGTGTGTGAAGGCGACCCCCCCTCTTCCTCTTAGACCAGCTGCTGGGTGGCTCCACCCTCGTTTTTGACCATGGAGAATCAGGGCTGCTCGTACACTGAAAAGATTGCACAAAGCAACTGCTACATATATATGTTTTCTTGAGAATGCTTTCTGGTGCATCTTTCAGCGGGAAACATGGCACTAAGACAAACTGCAGACTGGTCAGAAGGGCCAGTTCAAACCCAACGGCTCCAGTCACTCTCCAGTCACTTACGCCGAGACCGAAGGCAGCTACAGCCCCAACGCACCCATGGTGGTTAAGCACCTGCAGTTAGGTGGGATGATTTCAGGACCTGTTGCTCAGACTACACAGGTCTATGACAGCAAGTTCTTCCTCTCCAGCTTTTACTAGTGTTTCTGTTGGACCATAAAGATCTCAAAACATGTTAGAAAAGCTTTTATGGCAGGGATACTATTTTAGAGAGAAAACTGAAGCAAAAGGTGGACTATGAAAGCATGTGAAGGGCCTTTTTTCCACTCCCATGCCCTACATCAGGGTCCTGCCCTCTTTGCTTCACCCAGCAAGCACATGGGGCCCCAAAGGAAGTGACTGGCCCCTCTCCCACAGGGGCTATCCCACGTGTGGAGCATGCACATCACAGTCTGTGTGGGGCTTTCCTCCTCCCTCAGGGGAAACACACCCTCTCTCTGACCTTTACATTGTCTTGTGCACAGATGCCACACAAATGGCATCCCAGCCTATCTGCCTAAAATTGCTGTATCCTCCAGGAGGGCACTTCTGCAGTGGCTGACGGGAGGGCAAAGGCGAATTGGCTCTGTTAGGCAAAGTGCTGGCTTAATGCTGGCGACAGCAAGCGTTACAGTCTGTGTGCTCTTCTGACCACTAAATACCATTGCTTTTGGCCAAATGCTTAAAGCAGGCAGAATCTTTAACCAAATCTCTTCCTTGTTCCCCAAGTTTCCATCAGACTGGTTTACATGTCTTTTGCTCCTTTTGAAGGGTGAGGTAAATCCCTCACTGGAGTCAGCAATCCCTGCTAGTGCCGTTTGCATGCCATATTGCCAACATATTGCCAACAGCAAGCCCTAAGAGTCATGAATAAGAGCCTAAACATCACAAGACTGCCTAAAAAAATTCCAAATAACAACAAATTTTAAAATGACATTTTAAAATAACATTTTAAAATAACAAAGGAAGTTTCTTTTCATTACACCTAAGATGCTGGAAATTCAGGTTCATTTTTTCCCACTCTTTTTCCACTGTCTTGCAGCCTGGAAATATTTTGTAGAAGTGAAAGCTGATTTACACATTTCTGAGTGCTGGTACATTATAGTTTCTAGTAAATTTCATGATAAGGCCCACAGAGCTGGTAATATAATGCAAATTCCACTTAAATAGTTACTTTGAATCTGCAAATAATGCTAAGGAAATGTACTCAACAAAGCATTTCTTACTATTTTTTAATTATTTAAATATTTAACATACATAGTGGACCATTTTTCAAGTGATGCAATGCCTGACATGATTGCTACAGCATCTGGAGGTGAAAACATGGTTGATTTCATCCTGAACCTCTTGCCATGTATGGGTTTACAAGAGATCAACAGATAATCCAAACCCTGTTTTCATGTGCAAAATAAATTGTATACCCATAAAAATGCAGTAGCAAAGCATGGACTGTTTTAGGAAAGGAGGTTGGTTTCCGCAGCATTGTAAAGGCAGGAACTGGACCTTTTGCATTTCCTAATCAATGTATTCACATTTGTAAGCAATATTACATAAAGTTTTCTTTTTCTGTATAATCCTATAACTGAAAACTGCTGTTCCTATCAGAAGCAGTACTTTTAGTGCCTAGATTTGATGATATGCTTTCCTCTTCTCTCTATTTCACACCTTCTAAGGACACAGATTTCCTGTCACTACTTCAAATTTACAGTGCCACTGTATGCTTTTCAACTCTGTCCCAGAAAATCTGGTCACCACCTTCTTAATTTTGAACAATCTGGTTCAGGGTTGGTCTGAATCAAACAAGAATCAATTAATTAAGTGTCACTAGCTGCTATTAAATTGCTATTAGCAGTGCTGAATCTTCACACCTGTTGTACTGGAAGACTTGTTAGTTGTAAGAAATTCCTCTGAATTTCAAGTTTCCAGTTCTAAATGGTTCCATTGTGGTTCTCGTTTGGATCTTTGTCACCCTCTAGTGTCACGACAATGGAAGCCAGAAGCAAAAAAAGGCAAGTTACAGTGTAAAGGGTATTTGAATGCCATCAACACAGACCTAGGATTATAGCTACAGAAATAACCAGGATACAGACAACAGATATAGCGAGTGCAGTCATGCGATTGCCTGATCCATAACAAAGAATCCAGAGTCAGCTGCTGGTGTGGATTAGGAGGCTATCATCATCTGTCCCTATTGAGGCCACAGGGACATAGCTGCAAGCTTTGTGCAGCTGTGTCACAACACGAGTGTGCTGGTGCCAAGCATGAGCAGCCATGACACTTTGCAAAATGCCTGTCAGATCTCTCCTTGTCCAGACTTACGAGTGGCTCATAAAGACAGTTTTAAAAAGCAAATGCTTTTGTGTTTGACAGGCATCATATCTGGCAGACTTCTGCTGGTGGTGTCCAACACAAGATCTCCTGGATGCCACAAATGACAGCTTTTGTCCTTGGGTAAACACGTTCCCCTTCCAGCACAGGATAATGCTGTTCAATCTGCTTTAGGTGAAAGCAAATAAAACATGAGCTCTACCTTTCCCTCACAGTTCCCCACAATTACAAGAACAAAACCTTCTTGATGTGCCTCAGCACATCTGTTTCCTTCCCTTCATCTCCAACCTCATCAGAATCACCTGAACTCTCAGTCGCTGATACCAATGTGATCTTCTCTCAAGTCTTGAAACTCCATCTCTGCCCACCCCATACTCACTCACTACATACATGGTTTTTGTGGATTTTTTTCCTGCCCCATTCTTTTTCACAGTTCCTCCTGCCTCCTTTTATGTGGCAGTGGGGTTACTTATACACCTTTTTTTTTTCCAGAATACACCCTCCAATTCTGCCCTCAGAGAGGAGTCTCAGGAAGCACATCTGGAGCCTGCACTTGTGAAACCCTATCAGAAGAGCTAAGCCTCTCCTGATGGGCGAGGAAGGAGGGGACATGCACAGGTGTGCCTGGCAGCCAAGGCGAGGGCAGGCGAGTGCGGGAGGTGGGGGACTAGCAGTGGCTGGATGGGCAGAGCAGTAGAGGTGGCACGGTGGGGTGGGAGCTCTGGAGCGAAGAGTTAGGAAGGGACAAAGTAAAGGCTATATGGAGCAGGAGGCTCCTTGGGGGCAGGGCTGGAGACGAGTTGGGAAGCTGGAAGGAATGGGAGACTTGCCAGTGGAAAAGAGAGTTTGGAGTTAAAAAGCTTTGGATGAAAGGATAGGAGAGAGGATTTTTTTAGTATTTGCAGGCTTTGGCCATGGGATCGGGAGGGATGGGAAGCTCAGGAGTCTTGGTCAGGTAGCAAAAAGCTTAGTGTTGGCATTGTCCCCTGGGATCTCATCTACCCAGGCTCTAGTTTCAGAAGCAGCAACATGTATGAAGATGTCTTTAACAAAGCTGCCAGGTGCCACCAGAAATGTGATAGCCCTGCTGTACTGCTGTGCTTGGAGCTGTTCCAGAATCTTGTCCACACCACCACTCTTTCCTCCCTGAAAAACCTTTCTCAAAGTGCATGACAGACTGCCCCAGAAAGAGGAGCAGACCCTGCCTTCATCACAGCTAGATCCATTTGATTTTGAGAGCCTGCATGGCAATGAATGCATTTCAGTGCGTATTTGTAAAGCTCCATTAAACTGAGAATAATTGTTAATTACAAAGAATAATAACGCTGGTTTCTGCAGGGTGATTGTTCACATTGCAAGACTACTCAGAACTGAGCTTGCCTAGCAGCATCTGCCATAAAGAAAGTCGGGCCCAAGAGGCACTAGCAGAGCTTTCCAGGGTTCTTCAGACAGTGGGCCCCTGCTAAGGACTTGACCTGGCTTCATGAGCGCTACCTTGTCCTTTTTGTAAGCAAACTGACTTCTTCAGCTAAAATATCAGAATGGTACAAGGTGGGTCAAAGGTTCACATCCAGGGAGTTAATCATCCCAATAGTTTCAACCTATCCGGGGCTGGGTTTTTGTTGTTGTTTTTAAATCTGTCCTTCAATGGCACACAGATTTCCTGCTTGTCACTGAGTATATGCCACATTTCATTGCAGAAGTGTTCTACTGCTCAGTGCTATCATTTGTCTAGCACTTTGTGATCCTCCAGATGAAAGGAAAAATTGAAAAAACTTACGCCATTTAAAATAAGCACCTGGAAACATCTGAAAAATACAGATTATCACATACAGACTAATTTATCACATAAAACTATGGTTTTTGATCTGGCAAGTGACTGATTAAATAGATTACATGTTAAAATACGATTTTCTATATTGAGTGATTATGCATAAGTACATTTTTGAATCTTGATTTCTAGAAACACAAGCACTAGTTAGTTAATCCACATCTGGTATGCAGTGCATAATGCTGCATGTTTTATTCGTAGATATGCCAAAGTTTTAAGTTATCAACAGAAACAGTGTCTGCAATCTGAATATACAAGAACATAAATTCTAATGACAAAAGACTGGAATTTTAAGAGACATTCATAGAATCCAAATAAAATCGTATTGAGGCTCAGTACTCCAGGAGCAGAGAACCTGATTCACAAGGTTTTGACACATTTGGGGGCTGCTTTATAGAAGGCAATTGATACTTTGCAGAATTAGACCCACAGAGAAAGAAAAGCAAATTATTTTAAAGTCATAGCTGAAGCTCCTGAATTTAGCAATCTGACAAAACCTCGGTGCATTAATGAGTTAGAATTTCCCACAATATTATATTAATTCCTCTGTTGTTTACAGCAGTGCTAGTTTTAAAATGGTAAACTTACAACTAAAACACGAGGTTCAACAGCAAGTTATTTTTGGCCATAAGCATTCAAGAAAAATATCACCCTATGATGTGTTTCAGGAATATAAAACCTAACTATAACAGAAAAAGGTTGTGTTTACTATGTGCGAATTGCAGTAAGACGTGGTGCTTGTAGCAGCAGCTATGATTAAGTTTGCCTGACACTTTCTATGATAGTACCCTATATTCTGTTGCTGTAACTTAATAGTACTTTAACTGTTTGCTATTTTACCATTAAAATTTTGCACATTTGAATTTTAGACAGTCACATGAGTCTGCTGCAGACCAAATCATATTTCCTTCCCTCTCTCCCTCGATTTCTTCTTCACTCCCTCCCTCCCTTCCTTCCTTCCTCCCTGTCTTCTACAAAATCGTGGCCAAATTACAGGGGTTTGTGTTTGTTCACAACCTTTTCTCTGAACAGCTGAAGCACTTCACACCTTGGAGAACTGATCTGAAATTTGTAAGGGGACAATTTCTGTGCAATGGGTATGTCCTTTCCTGTGTTCAGTGAAAAGCCTATGAAACTTGACAAGGGTCCAAGCCTTTGAAAAATCTCTTCATCAGTGCTCAGGAGGGACTCACTAACACTTTGCACCTGAAATCCCAAAGGGTGCAACGATACTCTCAGCCAAGAATGACAGACCTTTTTCTGCCTGCAGTTGCAGCTTTGGGATTTAACAGATCAGGACCAAGAGCTTGTTTTTCCTGGGGTTTTATCTTCTCAGGTTTTTTTTCCTTTTTGTTACAGGTAAAGGATGAAGCTGCCTGATAGAAGTGTGGGGTACAAATCAGTGTGAAGTTGACGCATGAGGAAATTGCAGAGAAAACCTGGTAGAAAAAGGAACTGGAAACTTGTGGAAAGAAAGAAATACTGGGTCAAAAATGTAAAAAATGTATGACAGGGAGACAGTAGGATTTAGGGGTCAGGGAGGAGAAAGGGAAGAAGGAATGACTAAACAAGGGACTTAATGGGGATATCAGGACTGGAGCTGGAGATCATGATGAGATGTGCCATGAAAATCATGGAACAAATTATAAATCTCTGGAAAACAACTATTTGCAAGCAGTACTTGTTAGTCACTTCATAACTTTTCAGAATGTACCAGTACTCCCCACATGCTCCCAAATTCCTCTGCATCTCTTGAGTCACGCATATGCTAGGTCACATATTCAACCCTGGAATTCAAGTAACCATGGACATGTTTAAACTTTTAATTTCTGTTTTACCCTCGAATTTACCCTTTGGCCAAAGGGAAAGTACACTGGGCCAGAGTCCAGGAACTGTTAGTTCTAGCTTCATATGTGACTAATGTATGACTTTTTTACACTTCACTGTCTTTATTACTGTGTCCTTTCCTCAGCAACTCAGCCACAGTAAAGCCAATATTGTTTGGTATATTTTTCATGTGCAAATACATGCTGAAGAGATGTGTCACAGGATTTATGTTACTGCAGCATACAATTACCACTCAAAAAAAGCAGTATGACAATGTATCTTATTGGAACCTCAAGGTTCTCAAAAAATTACTTTCAAAACTCTTTTTGTCTGTGTACACAACGCTTTCAACCTAGAAACAATGACTCAGCAAAACGTCTCGTTTGCAAGCCAACGACATTTCAAACTGTATTTGTAGTCCAAGTGTTCAGCTAAAGCAGGTGAAGGTGGAAAGGCCACACAGCAAGATCCCAAATAGACAAGAACCTAAGTCAGAAAACATTTAGTACCCGGCAAGCCTAGGTCCTCAGTGTGTAATATGGACAGCACCGGAAATCAAGGCATCCTGGTTCCCATCCCTCTGCTGTAATAACAAATTACATCACACTGCCCCCTCTGTTGTTTATAATGTATCCCCTTAAGACTGCTGGCTAAAAACATTTCTAATTTATGCAAGCAGAGTTGCCAGCTTCAGCTGGCTTTCTACCACATTTGCATCGCAGCCAGGTACGTCCCGCCATCACCAGGCATCACAATACCGCATGAGGCAGACATGGCTGTGCTACTTAGTGTTCCAGCTTTCTCCCCATTAGGCAGGTAGGCAGGGAATTAGTGTGTTTAAAATCTAACGTGTTTAAAATCCCACTAGCATTGCCTGAATCCCCTTCCCCCCTCTTTTTTTCTTTTTTCTTTTTTTTTTTTTTTTTTTTTTTTTTTTTTGAGTAGCAGACTGAGTTTAGAAAAGGACAAGTAAATTCATGTATACTGGTTAATTTAAAAATAGTGGTTATGCTGTGACAATAGCAGCAGGGGAAATCCCAGTTGGTCTTTTGGAATATTTCAGGCTTCCCGCTTCACTGCCTCAGCTGCACTATCCCCCCTTACATAACCCAGCAAGCAGCGCTGACACACTCAGTTGGGCAGGCACATTGCCAAAACTTTGTGGTCTATTGAATAGCTGTGATACAGACTGAAGACTTTTGTGACCCTCCTCCACATGAACTTCAGCTTTAAATGACAAAGAAGTGTTTGCACTCTTCTCTCTTGAGAAACCCAGATTTACTTTTATGAGGCCATCAATATTAATGCCCATGTGGCATTCTGCAAAGTTATTTTCCCCTTCATCTTGCACAGCCAAACAGGAACAATGAAGCAACTTTGTAATCAATGTCTTACTTAAACTGTTTCTTGTTTTTTCCTCCTCCTTCCCTGCTTCTCTTTTCCTATTTCTTTGAGAGGTATATTTCTTTTTGGGCTGCTGAACCCTATCTTTTCTTTCTAATGTTTAACTTGTTTATGTGGCCACCTTCATTTTGGGCTTGCATCGAGTTCCTCTGTAGCATGTAATCACACAGTTACACAAATATCCCCATAATGCTGAAATTGTCATATACATTCCAGATGTCAAATCCAAAATGCTTTGAGTTTTGAGAAGAAAGGCAGGGGAGCAGCATAACAGACTGAAGTGCGTGCATATAGAACTGGGGATTTGGGAGGGTGTGTGTTCCCTGTAAAGCCTTCTAGAAGCACAACAGTTATGGAGTGCAACACAGCCACTCACCAGATCAGAGTCCTTGCAGGCTCTCTGTTAAACGGGATGGTCCTTCTCTTCTGAACCATAGGTGCTTTGCAGACGAAGATGTGTTTTTTCAGGGAAGAGTTCCTAAACTTCATCCAAGCACAATCTGCATTTCACTGGAGACTGATGATCCATAGGGCTAATGTCAGGAATTTCTACCTTTTTTCTGTCTTCAGTTTTAACTGCAATCAATTCTCAGACAATCCTTATTCTAAGGAAGTAAACAAACAGAGAAAGCTGTTTACTTTCACACCAAACTTTTTAAGGAACCTACAAAATTCAGAAACTACGCTATGTGTTCTTGAGTGCTCATCTAGTGACTTTCATTTAAATATAGATATCTAACAGCTTGCTGCGGCTGCTTCACATTATCTGGGAAGTAATGAAGTAGTTGACAGCCAATTTGTGTCAGCAAGCTGGAGAAGGGCCTTGGTCCAAGCTATACTATAAAGGCATGTCTATGTAGTCAGGTGGAGACAGTTGTGGAATAGCTTAGCTCATTTTCTAAGGTGCAAAATGGAAGACACATTCAATCCAAAAGCTGTTTGGACATGCTAATGTGGAACTGTGCCCAAGCTAATAAGCTCTGCTCAGAGGCAGGTTATTCTTTTACATAAGTTGGCTGGTCCCTTACTTGGTGAGGTATGTATACTACAGCTTGAAATAACACAGTTCAGCCTTTATATGAACATTGCTTGCTAGACAAAGGCTGCTCAGAGAGCTGGACTTTCTTTTTCTTTTTCATGTTCATCCTTCTGAAGATCACAGGAAAGTCATCAACTAGTATGGGATATGTTATGCTTGCAAGGCAAAAGTAAAGCTGAAGTTCAGATGCTAAACCTCTTAATGATTTGCTTCTCTTTCATATTCGCTATGTCTTTCACTGGCAGGAACAAGTGAAAGGAGACAGAACTACTAAGATTCCATTAGTCAAAAAATGCCCCTTTTTCCCTTGAAACTTCTCATATAGACATTAATTTTAAGTTATAGTGGTAATATATGCCATAATACTTTTGGGATTTTAAATGTTTTGAGTTAAATATTACAGTTAAATATTTTTCCATGCAAGTCCCATTATAGTTATCAAATGTATTATAAGACCTTAACCTTATATTAAAATGCTTGGTGTCAGCATAATATGGCCTTATAAATGTTTTTTTCAGTGAATTTGTTGATAATGCACTTCTATTTCCCATTCTACACAGGCTCTAATTTAACAGATTCACATCTAACAAGGTTTATTGCTTTACTACATCATTAACAAAACCAGATGACCTTTCTGTGTCAGAGGTAAGCCATTTCATATACCATCCTACTTTATTTCTGTTATCATGACTAAGCTATTAAACAGCTAGGAGTCTCAGCAATAACTTTCTAATCCTTTACCTGTGATTGCTAAAAATCTATAAAAATATAAGTAACTCCCAGGACCTAGCTTGGACATGGTCCTGAACTAATCCATCTAAAATAGTTCCTGGACTGCGCAGAGCTTCACAATCTCCTGCACTGATTGTGCACACATTTATCATAATTAGTCTTTGAAGGCTGCATCTCACAGTGTCTAGCATTTTGTTTTCCAGAGAAAACATTTACTCTATGAAAAAACAAATGCTATGCAGAGATACATGTTGGGAAAAAGACTGATGTTTAGGTTGTAGAAGTTGTTTTCACTGCAAAGTTAAATGGTAATCTACGTTGCATTAACTCCTCTCCTACTGTCTTGAACAAAAGTATCTGCATAAAATATGCACAGAGGTATCACTTTAATTCAAGTTAACTGTAGCAAAGACAACAGGACTATGGTGCTCCAAAGACTTGAACGTTCCCCGTCTTTAGTGAGACTCATGCAAAAAGACAGGTACCACTGGAAATTGCTAAGTCACACGTCTGGCTTGTACTTTAGATGGGACAAATCCTGTGGCAGGACCTATTTCTGTCTATTGTGTAAAAAAGGAATTTTGTTCTGTCTGTTGGGTATTGATATCTAGTTACAAATCACAAAACCTCGCTGGAATACATCCCATTCAGTAGTAATGGTTAACATTTTACTGAAAAAGTCCTAGTTTTCCTAGAACCTGGCAATTTTGACTGAGATTTGACTGCTGTAAAAAAAGGTGGTAAAACTGAACAGTGCAACTGATAGACTCTTCTTAGATGAACACAACACACCATTTCCTCAGGGCTATGGATTTCTTTTCCCCTCTCACAACTAGATCTCCCTGAAGCTAACGTCTATCTTTCATGAACAGTAGACAATCATCACATTTGTTTATACTTGACTGAGGTACAGTTTAGCTGTTTATCTGATGTCCTTTTGTCTCTGTGGGCTTTTTACAATCTCCATAGAGCAGGAGTTGCTGCTGAGACAGCGGCTACTGTTCCATGGCAACGGAAAATAAAACCTACTCCCTTCTCTTGGTTTTGAACCTACCATCCACAAACAGCATTTCAAGCAATGTAGTTCTTACATTGTGAGACAAAAGAAAGAATCCCTCCATACTCTTTTTTCCCATGCCACTAATAATTTCATAACCTTTGTTACATCATATCCCAAGCAATTATTCGTAAATCAAATGAAAGTATCCCTACTCTATTAAGTTGCATCATTTGTGGAAGCCATTCCTTATCTTTGGCCACACATACTGGCATTACTATTGTTCCTAATTCTAGACCTTTTTTTTTATAAACATGACCAGAAAAATGCAGTTTTCAAAATGTGGGTCAAATTTATAAATCTGGATCTGTAAGTTGCATCATGGTTATAATTTCATCCTAGTTTCTGCTTTATTTGCCATTTCCTTTTCCTAATGCTTTGGGGGTTTGTTTGTTTGCCATTGCTGAGTATTAATCTGATATTTGCATACAATAGCTCTCCAAGAACTCAGACACCTCCTCCTGTAGTTGTTATAACTTATTTAGAGCTGCACTTGTATAATTATGAGGCTTTTTTGTCCCAACGGGCATTACCCTGTATTTAACGTTTGATTTCTTCTGCCATTTATTGCCAAATTGCTCTATATTGAGAGAACATTCTGCATCACATCACAGTTGGATCTTGGTTTGTATCATCTGCTGATCCTATGACTTCATCATTTACTTATTTTCCAAAACATTCAAAATGTAAAGTAGTACAGGTGTGAGCATAAAACTTTGAAGAACACCTATGAGTAAACCACTGCCATTATGAAAATGGAATGCTACCCTTCCATTCCCTATCCTGATTTCTGAAGTTTTTCTTTCAATTACATATGAACACCTGACAAAACATGCTTTATTTAATGTATGTTTTCTTCAGCATGCATTGGTGAAGGATCTTGCTGAAAGTTTCTGGAAATGTGTCTATAATGTATGATAGATACAAATCATTCTCATTTACTTGCATGCTGATTCTTTCAATGAACTCTGATAATTTGTGCCTTATACCCTCCCTTTGCAAAAGCTTTATCACCTTTCCCTTTTTATGCCATGGTTAGCTATAAGTCTGCCCATTTTTCATCACAGTTGGTATCATCTTGCTTGGTGCAGAGGTCAGGCTTATTGGTCTGTAATTCCTGAGGTTCCCCTGAATTTAAAAACAAAAGGAACATCACATTAACCACATTCCGTTCCTCTGGAACAGAGGCCAATCTACATGTTGAGTTACATTGCAGTTAATAATTTGTCACATATATCAGACTTCCTTTAGAAGTGTTTTGAAAAACTGATCTCATCTAGGTGATTTGTTACCATTTGGTTCTATCTAATCTGAAATTTCTTCTCTGACACTTCAATTCAAGATAATTTCTTTGACTTGGCCCCATAAAAAAGGTTCTGCTGTGGAAACCTGCCCAAGCTTGTCCATGGAGAACATTAATGTGAAAAATTCATTTAGCATTTCTGCTCTGGGCTTATCTTCTTTAAATACTCCTTTTATATCCCAAACAGTATAGAATGCCTATAAACTGTCTGGCATAATTCATGCTTCTGATGTGTTTAGAGAAAGTTTTATTATTAGCTCTTATGCTTATCACAAGTTATTCCTCAAAATATTTTTGGCCCACTTTATAAAGGGTTTATATTAAATGTGGAAGAGTTAATGTTTTTTTCTGTTTTCCTCATTTGAACATAATTTCCACTTTTTGAAGACTGACTGTTATTTCTGACAGCCACTTTCACATTTCTGTTTAATCATGCCAGCTTTCTGTGTGCGTGTGGTCCTTTTAAAGCCTTTTTTGTTAAGTAGTAAATGTTTGCTGTTAGTTTCTGGTATAGCATCTTTAAATAATCAGCATGCCACCTGCAAACTTCTTGCTGTTTTGGCTGCTCCTTTTAATTCCTCCTTAATAGCCATGATTTGCATATTTCAATAACATATAATAGCTTAATAATACACAGGAGATACATACGCTTTGATACTGTCTTTTGGTTCCTAGGCAAATTCTCATAACTTTGGAATTTCTTTTTAATTATGATTTCTATTAACATCTGTACATTGTTAGTTTCTCCCAGAATCCTGCTTTGTTCTTAGGGAATTTGACCAACTTGTCAATGAAATTAGAATCAATCACATCTCAGATAATATAGCACGGAGTAAATCACCCTCCAGCTGGTCTGAAAGGTACTGAGTTGGCCAGCAGACCTAGGACTGATGGGCTCCCACTCCTACAGTCTGGGCTCGCTCTCAGGGTTTGCAGAGTTATCTGCAAAGATTTTTGTGAATATAAGGAAAATTATAAAAATGTTAGGAGACTCAGTAATGCAGACAGGTGTAATTTAGAGAGGTTCATTCTGAAAGTACTACTGGTTAAAGCAAATAAATTAAAGGAATGTGAGATCAGAACTCACCACAGAGATTTAACTATCACAGAATTGCACAGTGAAGTCTCATAGATTTGCTAAGCAAAATGAAATCATTTCAGTCCATCAACTCTTACATTGCACTTCTGCTGAGTATGTGTCACATCTAGATTGCAAGGCATTATTTTCTCTTCCCAATGACTTTCAAGAGCAGTAAAATTAATAACTGATTATATAGAAAGAAAAATGTTTAATATAAGAAAGCTGCACGTATACTGGGAAGGAAAATACTATTTCAGCAATGTACAAGTGCCCAAATAATGAAAATGAATGTTTATCACATTTGCCATGGGCCTGTTAAAACATTTTCTCTCCTACAGTGGCATCTGGTGGTACTCTTTGGAAAAAGCTGAGTCTAATAAAGCTGATTTTTGCAGCATTCATGCTGTGAAGGATTCTAACTTTCTGTTCCGTCTTTCACATGATGTTTTCTGAGTAATTTGGTTGCTGTTGCTGTAGACATAGATGTTTTTAATTTTAGTGTACACATCCATCTTACTTTACGTGTGTTTATTTTCAAAACTCTTGATTCCTGTGGCTTAGTCTTCAGAATATGTGAAAACTATCTTTTTCCTGTTAGTTCCTAAAATATTTTTTTCCATCCAACAACAAAAGTTGCATATTTCAATTCAGATAAGGAAATCCTGGTCACATTGAAACTTCTGGGGAAAATGCAATTAGTTTTTGGGGGCCAGAGCATGGCTCATAAAGATTCTTTATCATTGTGGTGGAAACAGGAAAGGAAGTGCTTGTCTTGCACGCTGTGGAGGAAAATGTATTACACCTCCAAGAGCAACTTACACCTGCCATCTTGTCTCTGGCTGACTCTCACTCCAGATGTACAGCAGCAATCAAGAAGAGAGCTTGAAGAAGTCTCAGGAGACCTATAAAGTCAACAAAATGGCTTATGACCTCTTTTTTGTTCAATATTTCATGATGTATAAAAAAAACCCAAAGCGCTGAGGTTTTCCATTTGATTTTCCATTTAAAAGACAGATCTTGTAAGAGTGTAAGGTTTATCACATCAGGGAAATGGGAAAAGCATAATTCAGTTGAGATGTTTTTTCAGCTCAGTTTGTTTTCAGCTGTTCAGTTTGTTACTTTATTTTTGTACCACCAGTTCCCATATCTGGAAGGGAAAGTTCAATATCCCCACGTCTCTCAAAGAGAAGAATAGAGAACACTCTCACCTCAGATTTCTGAGTAATCTAGATGTGAAAATGAAGCAAAATAAACTTTGAAATTTCTGGTATGCAGTGCAAATAATTAGGTAGGTGAGAACATACAAATGAAATTACACTGTTTAAATAAAAGCTTTTGTTTTTTTCAGTGCAAATCTGAGTGGCCAGACTAATCACATGTTATTTCACCATTCTCACTTTTTGGGTCCCTGTTCTATCAGTCAAAATGCTGCAGGGTAATAGAGGGTTTGTTTAGCCTCAGCCTAAATCAGCTTCTGTATCGGATTAAGAATTACCCAGGAGGTGAGCTGCCTCATTCTCTTTTTGGTTTAATTTCTTTCACTTCCATTCCATTCAACATATACTCTGAACAGGATGTTCTGCTTCTGCCTCTTGTATTCCTAACACTTTCGTCTTCCTAATCCTTTTGTGGGAACTGCTCTGTGTGTCTCTTCTGCCTAATTTAACCATAGTTTATATGGCTATAAGATAAAGATATTTTATACCTCACTAGTCAAGTGTAAACTATTACAGTAAATCATGTTATTTTCACAAGTTTGGTAACAAGTGCTAGCTGGCATTGTAAGTGTGGAAGTAACACTTTTATTTCCACATTCCTGCTTTCATCATTCACATTTATTTCTTCAGGGGGAGAATGATACTTGATGTCACATTGAGGATGTCTCTCTACTACATTTAATTCCTGAGCCGGGAAAAGATATTGCCTAAATAGGAAAGGTCACAATTAAACTCTGCAGTATTAAAGTACCACTCCCGATTTCTCAGTTCCATTAAACCTTAACAGCATCTGACCGGAACAGAACACTGTCCTGAGGCCACAGGTAACATTTTCTCAAGCACTGCTTAACTGTTTTTCTTTGTTTTTCCTCAGTTGTTTTTTGAGCTGCTACAGCAACCAGGAGAGGAGCTGTTGTGCTTGTACTTAGCTCTCACTTGCATTAAGGCTACGTTCTGGTTCTGTAATGATTTAGGTGGAAGTTGTGTAATTGCTAACCGCATTTAGGCCTAGCTGTGTTTCCAGGCCAGAGAGGTATCTTTAAGTAAACAAAAATTAATCCGCATATTCTAATAAGGAAGAGAAACCGAAGAGACACTGTGCAAGGAAAGCAATTATTTTCTATCAGTTTTCTTCCACGTTTGTGATACAATTTCTCCACCAAAGACTTGCTACATTTATTGTAACACAAAAGCGACAAATCATATTTGTTATCTTAATCCTGCTTCCCCCCAGCATCGATGACTTTCTTCCTCTCTGTGTTTGCTATTCTTTTTTGTTGTTCTATTTTTCCTACCAGAAACCAAGAGCTGATCATTCTTCAGGTGGAATATTCCCTCACTTTTGAAATGTTCCTGTATTGCTCAGCACAAAACTTCTGCATGTATTTCTGGGAATACCTGAAAATGAGTAAAGGGTGCCAATGGTATTTGTTTCAGCAGGCTGATGAGTACACAGGCTGTAGTCAGAGTAGAGGATAAATAGAATGCAGCTTGTTGTCTCACAACAGTGGTTTTGTTCTTGAAATACTCTTTTAACATTCAGACTTTGCTATATAAATATAATTCAGAAAAGTATCTTCTTAAATATATTTTGGGAAAACCATTCATTAAATTAATATCCTTCTATTATTAAATTTGAAACAGTGTGCTCCATCTTTTCAAAGGCTGTACAGCTCTGTTGTTCTCCAAACACAAAGAGAATGCAATGACTAAAAAGCTATCAGACCGAAGCACAGACAGTGAATGCAGCATATTTGTGGGGTGCTTGGAGACAAATGAGATTTTGGCGTAGTGGTGACTCATTTAATTGCACAGCTATCACAAGATAATGTGATAGTATTAACATAAGTAACTATGGGCTGCAATTATTCCTTTCAGAGTGTTATATGCTAACATTTATAACAGTATTCACTGCTTCCAGCTCATAAAACAAACCCTGAAAATATTCTCATAAAGATTACTTTGTAAGTATTCTGAATAAGCTATCAGATTTTGTGTGTGTATAGCACCATTCGCTGCCTCTACCCAGCAGTAAGTGGCACTGGATCTGGCAATTACTCACAAAGGCAGGAGTGGGCAGTTCAGTGCTCAGAGCTGAAGAGCTGTCAGTGAAGGCAATGCCAGTCCAGCAAGTGGGAAGTATTTAACCAGGCATTCCCGAACTACAGCACAGCTCATTAGCGATGCACAAATACTGCCAGAATGGCAAGATGTCTCCCTCTATGCACACAGCCCTGAAAACCTAGGAGATACTACTGAAAACTAAATTTAGGAACATTGTTCATAGACCAAATAACTCAAAACAACTGGCCAAACTGAACTGAACAGAACTATTGGATCAGGTAAGAAAATGACTAGAAGAAATGGGTGCCTACAATGAGGTTTGTTAAATTCTAACTCTCCACTGACATTCATTATTTCTGACCCTAAAATTGCCAAGGATCCATCAAAACAGACACGGTAAAGAACATCCAGGCAAGCAATTCCTAAGTCAAAGAGGTAGGCAAAGGACCCTGGAAGATGATTTATTAGAAAAGTGATCGTGGTTGGGGTCAGCCTTATTTTGACAAGATGTGCTTTCAAATAATGTTTTTTAAACTCTTTACGTTTTGTCCTTGAATTATGGTAGGCCCTATACCAGGTCTTCACCTTTCCAAAATGCCATCTGAATGGTGATATTACAAATTCAAACAAGCCGTCATATGTAAATCAGAGTTAATAGAGCATCCCCTTAGGTAGTTGGACATGCATTATTCAGCTCTGGGTATCTTCTTTTTCCCCTGCAGGCTGCAGCCATGATTAAAATGTTACTTTAAAATGAATGTCTCCACAGAGACAAAGATGGATTTAATACATGATGGATTCTCTCCCACCATGCTATTAAGCAAGAAAGTTACCTCAGCATGAAGATTTCATTACATGTCACCAAAGACTAGATTCTCCACTGCAATCTCAGAGATTCCACAAGGCCAAAATGGATTAAAGCAAAGGATCTCTTTAAAGAATATTTTATTTTTTAAAAAATACAAACGTAAGATTTCCTGTGAAGATAGCTGTAAATGTACATGCATGCCTATTTTTTTAAACACTGTCTGTTATTGTTATAAAAATGGCCTGGCATGGTGTAAAGTCTGCAAGGGCATTATACATGGTGCAGTTCAACTTCAAGTTTTCAACTGCATATTTTATTAAGGAGGTTATTGTGGTTCACTGGGCACAGAGTCAGATCCCTTTCAGAGCACCAGATGATTCAAAGGCTTTGTGGTCATCGCCACACGGTATTTGGAAGAAGCAGAATTTGGACCAGGTGGCTTCAGATCAGAACTTTTATTTCAGTACCTTCTGCACAAATATTAAATCAAGTTCCAACAGCACTCCCCATGGACACTGCCCAGAGAGATGTTGCAAATAGACCATGATACAATTAACTAAGATCCAAGCAGTGGGAGTTTGAGGTTGAACAGAAATAACACCTCCATACATATACAGCCTTTCACGTTTATGCCCAGCTATTTTCCTAATCTAACTAAAGGAAGAGTAAGTCCATGGCCATGTTCCTTCCATCTTTCATAGAGCTTAGCTGCCCTTATACACTACTAGACAACAACCGAGCACCCTGCAAGCCTTAGGAATTGCCTGTCCCAAACGCCAGCCACTCATCATCTCTTTACTCTCTGAAGAAACTCTTGCCTTCTCTACCACTTGAGTCTGCAGTTAACGCTGATTTTCTCCTCAGCATAAGTGTAAGTCAAGGCCTTTCTCTCCAGATATCATCACTTCAAACAGGCCTAGCTTAGACCAAGAAAGTGCAAGTATGATTCTCTGCTTAAGTTTAATTCCTTGAAATCCAGGCTGCTGCATGACTCTCTCAGTAGTTCTTGCTGCAGTGCAATCACAGCAAATTCACAGAGTCTGCAGTTTTGACAGGAAATTATAACACAGCTGATTGCTTAAGAACACATTTTTTGTGTGATGGTCACACAGAAATTCCCTAGGACTGATCTTTAAAAACTCTAGTCTGTGTCATAATCACGGGAGTCTGTAGAGGTCATGCATAAGCTATAAAAAAACCCCAACAAACAAAAACCGACACCCCACCCCACCCCCCAACAAAACAAAACAAAGCAAAGCAGTATTAAAACAACCTACTTGCCTTGCCTTTGTCTTCACATCTTGAAACACCAGAAGTCTGAAGAAAAATCTTGAACTATTATAGGAGAAGTTCTTATTTTGGGCTTATAGCATAAGGATCAAATGATTTTATTGTGTTTAGAGCTATGTAAGAAAAATGATCAGCCTCCAAAACAGCAAAGCAAAATAAAAAAAGGTTTAGGAGATTCTGCAACAGTAAGTAATTTGATAAAAGAAAGACTGTGGGATACAGCTGTGTTTGTTTTAATTTTCACTTAATATTAAATATAAGACCTTTCCTTCTTATATTTGAAGTTAAAAGGCTGTGAGTGGAGCCAAGCTAAAACCTGAAACAATTTTTCTTAACTACTGAATATGCTTTATCTGCGTTTGCCTTCCATTGGCTTCTGACAGTGCTCTGGTGAACAAACGTACTAGCAAAGCACAGGGGAACAGCCTGATCTCAAAATAAGGTAGAATTTGCACTTGTGTCTCAGTTCCACTTACAAGAGACAATACAAAACCACGTGAATGATGCTGCCAATCAAAATAAGCAAATTTGACTCTGAAGATGTAAAACTTGCAGTAATCTGCAGATGAGGAAGCAATGAGAGCACCAATGCATGGTTCTGGTCTACAACCACTGAGTTATATACAGTGAATGTGTACAGGGATGAAGACAAGAGCAATTTTCAGCATTGTAGAGTTGTAGAAGTAGATCTGCAGAGAAAATGCATCAGTCAAAAAAGTTAAGCTGCTGATGAAACACAGCTCATTTACCCAGAGTTATATCACAAGTGCTGTTGCAGAGGCCCATGAGCAGTCCAGAACTAGTTCCCTTCACATAAACAACTGAGAGACCCAGATTAGCATAGCCACCATGCAATTAGCAAGCAGCACGCATGACATGACTGAAAGACGAGAACTGCATGAGATCAGAACAAATGGCCTGTGAGACAGAATGGGGCACCTGTGTGGAAGTAAGCCAGGGGCTCTGGAGCTGAGGCAGATTGTGAGATCTAGCAAGGAAAAATGGATGAAACTTAAAGGTAGGTATGATCTATAGGGTTTACAGAGCTCTCTGGGAAACTGTGGTGACTATACATAGATATTTAAATATGAATATATTCTTTATGCATTTTTTTCAGCTGTAAAACAAGAGCATGTCTAAAAATAAATGGGTATTGTTATTATAAATTTTTTCTGACTCACACATTCTCTACCATGGCTGGAGAGAAAACAGATCAATAACCTTAAGTACTAATTTCTGGAGCTCCAACAACATGGTCCTTTCAGGGCAGTAAAAAATGCAGCCAGGATTCTTGCACATTACCTAGAAATAGTTCGCACCAGTTTGATGCTTCCTATAAATCATAAGTTATGTTTCCAACTACAAAAAAGGAACTCTGCATGTTGGCGGTAATGTGATTGATCAGCAATACCCTAATTCTCATCATAGTTTGTTTTGCTATAAATGTTGCTAAAGAAAGAAGAGGACAAGTAGCCTTATCTGAAAGGGTATTAAATACAAAATCTTCCATGTGTCAAAATTACTAACACCACCAGCAGCCCAGCTGGATTCCTTCTGCTCCCAGAGGAAAATCAGAATTAGGATGAATTAGATCCCTTCCATACCATTATACCGCTTCTGCTTGTCGGAGGACGTGGGAGGAAAACTGTTAATGCTGAGGCCAATTTGTTGTTTATGTCATCTATTTGCATGCTTAATTAATGTAAATTGCCAGCAGCTACAGAAGTTTTAGACAATGACAACAGTTATGCTCGAGCTTTTTAAGCTAACCAGGAGAAAAACATGACTGGTTTATATTTTCTCTATATCAGTGATAGATATTTCCAGGTTTTATTAATAATCTACTTTTGGAATCAGGAGCCAGGCAATAATTTCTTAAATAGGGAAGAAGAGATTACAATGAGGTTTAGGACTGGGCAGATGAGAATTACCAATGGGAAACAGTCCTTGTTCCCATAGAGCAAAACAACTAGTGCGCAGGGGAGTTATGGGCATGTCTAGGAAAACAATATTGCACTGTGCAAAGAAGCTCTCTCTATGGTGTCGGGGTTTTTTTGGTTTTTTTTTTTACGCTCCTTTTCTAAAAACAATATGATGTGAAAGAATTTCATAGTACCAAAACTTCCAGAGACTCGATAATGGAAGTCATGAGAGGGCTTTGCAAAACAAGCTCAGTGTGAGCACTGCTAGAATGAAGCCTACATTGATTAGACTTCTGAATAATCAGGCAAACAGCCTGCATTGTAACAAGCACTGTTTATGGGGCTGAAGCAAACACAGACAAGTTTGATTCACATGCCTCAGTAAGCGCAAAAACACTTGTAACAAGGAGCATTGCAAACTGAGCAATTAGGGCTATGGAAAGAGTCCCTGCCCTACCAGGATCACAGGCTCGGTGAGAGGTGGGAAGTGCTCAGCCAAGCTGGCATGTCCCAGAGGGACAGGCCCTCGGCTCCCACATAGGCGACAATGGCAAAACCAGCCCCTAACTGGTGGGGGCTGTGCTCCCCATACAGCTGCATCAGCAAAGCATTGCCAAAATTTTCTGAGCAGGATTACATAAAAATCAAGCAAAAGAAAGCCCTACAAAAAGCAGATCGAAACGTTTGAGAGTTTCTAAAACTGTTGCAAAAGGTATAATTTTCTAAACGGCACTTTGTTGGCTTTATTACTAAACTGTAATATGAACAATCCCAGCTGCAGCAGCAGAGGCACAGGTTTCTGCTTGCAGTAAAGGTGAATGCATAGCATTACGTGGATCTAGAAGTATGTGTATCATTTTGATCCCCTCACAGATAAGTGTATTCTACTTAAAGACAGTGGTCTACTACAGTGCTTTGCAGACTTTTGTGTGCTAAGTTTTTTTAACAACAAAATTTTCCTGAGCAAAGCCTCCTAAGGGGTTTATTTTATAAATGGCCACCTACTTTTAAGCTGACAGCCATTGATTAACAAGGCTGTAGCCATGAAGGTGTAAACAAAACACAGTTATTAAAACCTTTCCCATATCCTGGGAATACTCCCAATGGCTGGGTGTCTTCCAAGGTCCCCAGGATTTTAATTCCATGACTTGGGCCAGCTGTGCTTACTTCCACCATTTTCCAGGGGAAAGACTCATCCTGGTCCCAGTATGGATCACCAGGGCTTTGTGCTGTCCTGTAATGGAGCACATGTAGGGGTAGGAGCACCCAGCTGTCAGAGCTGACAGCTTTCTTATCCAGAAATGCCCCCTACTCCCAGGTCCAGCTAAAGGTAACCCTTTAACCACTACCGCTTCAGTATTCGACTGCTACTTCCATGGCTGAGCACAGGAAAATACTCCTGTATATAGGCATACGATCACATGGGATTCTCTTTCAACATCAACTTTTTGGGGCCACCTACTCTCTTACCCTTTAACAGAAGAAACTATAGCAATGGGTTGCATTAAATACACTAGAGAAGCTTCAGCAAAATTAAACTCACTGTTCTAAAATGCATGTAGCTGTTAGTTTTCACTGTGTCTACACTGTAGTAATGTTGATCTGGTGCACAGCATCAGCTTTTTTACTACCGCTTCTTTCTTTTCCTGAAGCCCCACCAGCCCTGACACCTTCAGATCACTTTGCAGCTTGTTTCTTACTCTTTCTGTTTTGGTGTCTTGTGTGAATTTGGCTGCATTAAAGATAGGAACAGAAAGATACAGAGCCGAAAGGTGCCTGCTCTTTGTGGCTTACTTTAATATCACTAAGTCCAAAAGGACTTGGAAATACAAAACGAATACAGGTTACAGTTAGCTGGAAGAATCATCACTATTGTCTTCATCTTTGTGAAAGCAGCAGTGCCACAGATCGCATGAAGTTGCTCTGCTGAGCGCCTGGCAATCTGTTGGTCTAATAGAATGGATCACTGCATGTCAGAAGTTGCAGCCTTCATTTTAATGAACTTGTTGTATGGCCTAGCTAGCCATACTTGTTGCCACATTGATGTTACTGAAACTCAGTAATTGTTCATGAAGAACAATTAAATGTTCTAAATACATCCAAATGAATAAAACTGGTTTGTAATTTGTCCACTCTCATTCTGTGTTATTTTTCCATGTTTCTATACCAGATTTCTGTGCTAGTCAAGACTTGTCTCTCTTGAAAATCACTACACTTTATGACTCCTGCTTCTTCTGTGTATAATTACACAAAAAATTGAAGATAAGTTTATAAATCCCCTTTTGAGTCCCAAAGCTTGTTCTCTTTTTCCAGCTGTGTTGGTTAGTTCAAGAGAAAAATTAACCCCTATCTGCAAGCTTTGTCATTTCAAGAACTCTAAAATATTTTAAGTATGTATTTATGCATTTAAACTTTTAAAATACAGTTCCTTACTACAAGACTATTAGGAACTGTCAAGTGAAAAGCTGAACATTGAGCTAATGTCTGAACTGTTACTGCTTTCTATTAAGCTCCAAGGACATAACGTTTTACTTTCACATTAAGCATCATCCAAAAATATTAAAAAATCAGTTCCTCATAGTTTATTGCATGTAAACTGCATAAGATTATTGCTAATTTCCAGAAATAACATTGCCAGAAGATGGCACCTGCTATACGTATTTGATGCTGCTGATACAACAAAGATGCACAGGCTGCTCTAGATCAGAGTGCATAGATACCTGATTTTGCCCACTCTATGTTCCAGGGTCTAGAGACCAGAGGATATATTCATATGTAATGACACTCAGTGACTTCATTAAAAAGCAGAATTTAGCCTCAATATTAAATACAGTCATAGGAAAACACAGTCTGTTGCACAGTAAGTGTGTGTTACAGAACTGTGATTTCCTGTAACCCATAGTTATTTAGAATTTCCATGGCTCCACTTAAAGTTTATGTCTACAGCCTTTTTCCTGCAAATTGAAATGTGTGTTTGTTTTCAACACCAAAAACTTCCACAGGAATGTTTTGCCTTCTTAAATAAAGAAGGTGTTTTTATTTAAAACTGAAACTTTGAATTCTTAAATTAAAAAAAAATAGGATTTTGCCTCTTCCTCTTCTGTTCTCTTTCTGCCCATTCTATAAGACACAGAAATATTTAGTTTCTTCCTCTATAGCATTTTGAAGCATTTTTGGCTTCATAACAATCAAGAGTGACAAAAGGAGATGGAAATATCAAAAATGTCGGAAACCTGAGCCCTATTGGTTTTATTTCTCTCAGTCAGAAAAGGAAGAAGTGGGAGATTCTCTAGAATGGATCTTTCTGTTGGTACCTAGTATCTATAGACCAGATTCAGTTATCGCTACAGGGTGGTTGTGATGGGTGAAATTTGTAAAAACATTTCCACTTTAGCATCCATTTCTTACAATGTTTAGGATAACCTTAAACCTTGGGACTCAAGCTTTTATTGTAAAGTAGGGTGAATTGCCTGTGTCTGGAGAACTCTGAGTTAGCAGTGGGGCAGAAGTTTCAGGATGTTAGCATCTGTGAAATCTGAAGTGAAGCTACAGGAATTAACAATGTCCCTGTTCACTTGTATATGTCCTGCATATTGGTAAGAGCTTCCAGTAAAAGAAAGGGCCATGGGCAGGTCAGGCGGCTTTGGAAAATACGATTCTTGCTAAGTGCTATCGGGGGGAGAAGAGGAGCCATAACTAAGTCCTTTGGGGATACCTTGAATTCCGTGGGGTTTTTCTTGCAGACATCCAAATGCTTGAATGGCTAAGTCTGTTACTCACTTTCTGGGAAGCAGACGCTCTCCACCTGTAATAGTTTCTAACTTAATCTTTTCTAAATGTAAGTGTTTCATACATTATTACATTTGGAGCAAAGATAACAAAGTGCTGGTGGGGAGCAAGAAAAACTTAGGGACCTGTTTGGACAGTATGATATAAATGAGGCGCCAAGACATGTAAGGTCTACAAGGACCCGTTAAACTCAAGGCTCAAGAATACAGGCAAAGAAAACCCTCTTTGCCAGCTGCAAATTCTTCAAAATGAGAGAAAGTTACAAGAAATGCTTGTTCACTTTTTGCTGCTGTTGCCCTCCAAAATAAGTAACTCCATCTCCCCAATTCCAGACTATTGCTCTCCCAACTCTGGAGGCTAGGTTTTGCCCTCTAAACTTCTGCTCTCTCCAGGACCCTGAAATATGTCTCTATATTCTTGGTTTCTATCTACACTCTATGATTTTGTTTGACCTTTTAGATTTGCTGCTTTTTTGCACTACTGTTTCAGAAGTTTTTACACAGTCAGAATTAGTGTCTTGTATTATTTTCCTTCAAATAGTAATTAATTCCTTTTAAGTCACTGCTTCTAGATGCCAACATTTTCTCACCATATTAGGACAATGATTTCAATGGAAAAAACCTCAGGCTCTTTTTAATGCAAGGAAAATCTGTGAACTAAAAGTCAAAAGAGTTTTCATTAAAATCCATGTAGATTAAAAGCCTAAAACATCCAAATTAGTAGACAAGACAATCTTCCTAGGGGGAAAACAACAAGGCAAACATGATGCTCTGAGCAGCGCACAAACATGAGGAAACATTGGAGGTTTAATTTTGACAATATACTGAAAATAAACTAGCTCAAAATGTCAAATTGTGAACATACTTCTGAGAATATTGAACCATTTTTAAGCACTTCACTAAAACATGCTACAGGCTTAGATACAGGATGAGAAGAGTATAGAACATTAAGCAGCACAGTTTAACACCCTATTAGGAAGGTCTCACATGTAATTCCTACCTGACAGTACCCAAGATCACACAGCCGATTAGCAATAAGGCCAGAAAAATAGTTCAGATATTTTGATTTCCTGTCCCCCAAGACATTTGTTAAATCACAGTTACATCTCAGACTAATGGTATTTTGTGTATCTTCCATTTACATGCCTTCAAGCATCTTTTTACAGTATCTATAGCTAGTACCTGTCTGTTATTTCCACTATGCCCATGGGGAAATTGAAGAGATTTGTCTCACGCAATGTAACTGCTCATGAACAGTTGAGGAAGTAACACTGAATCCCAATTTACAGTCAACTACCTGGTGCAGATTAAGTGATCATTGATACAGGTAGGAATCTTGACACAGACCTGCAATTTTTTATTATGGCAACAAGTGTAAATATGGGAGCAAATTCCTTTACCTTTTTTTTTAATATATGGATGTGCATCCAGGTACCTTTTCTTTTGATATGAGGTTCAATCTCCTTAAGAAAAGCAGTTCCTGTACCCTCAATATAAGGAAATATTTAATTAGGCACTTCATTTCAAGTGCTAATCAGGATACTTAGGTGTTAATTATTAAAACTATAGCTACATCTTTATTGTCATTGTAATTGAGGGTTTCATTCTATACCAAACAGACATACAATTTGCATATTCATAAAACTCAGTGGGTGCTCTTTTAAAAGTCAACCAAATTTAATAAACATAACAAAAACTAGCTTATTAAATACAAATTAAAGCTGGAGACACAAGAAGTAAAATGTCATCCTGTTTTATGGTTTCGGATTACTACATCAAGTATAATTTTTCAAAACAAGTCCACAAGACAGACTCTTAAACAACAATCCCAGCATGTGATGGAGAAATGTGAACACCAGAGTGATAATCACTGTATCACTTATTAGTAATGCTCTGTGGAGTAGCTCACTTATATCTATAACAAGCCAAATTTGCTTCTTGGAGACACTAGTGCAACTAGCTCCCTATTTCAGGAATTCCCCACAGAAAAGAAAGATTTTTAAATAAAGTAAATCTATATGTATTTTGGGTATTACAGTTTATTAATTGATAAGAGGGAAGGTTCTCTCATGGGTGACTAATATATTAATATCTAACAAAGACCAGGAAGAAATTGCAGGTGCCCAGTGGAAGAAGTCTATATGTGGGAGTTTCCTAAGGATCTGTACTATTCATAAATTATTTGGAAAGCGGTATAAATCTGGGATGAATAAAGTTGCAGGTGATACTACATTATTTAAAGTAGTTAAACCTAAAGCTGACTGTGAAAGTTATGGGAAAGGTTTTGCAGTCCTGACTGACTGAACAACAGAATTTCAGATGAGTCATTTCTGTTTCTGAAAAGAGGAGAACTAGCAGGCATGGAATGAAATTGTCAGGTAACAAACAGAAAACAAAGTGAAGTACTTTTCCCACAAAGGATGTAAATAAAATATGGAATCCCATGCTACAGTAAAATACAGACAGCAATAATACAAAAGGTATGGAAGAGGAGTTTCTTAAATTCATGGAGGCTAAGCACTTTGGTAGATATTGGATGTGATGGTCAATGCAATCCCAAATTGTGTATGCTGGTAGGAAGGAGCAGGATTTTTGTGAAATACTAGATTATGAAATAGACTGAACCAGCCTCACGTACAGATTCAAGGTATCTGTCTCCACATTGCTGAAGGTGTTTGAGCCAGGCACCGTACCTACCATGTAACTGGGACAAACTGTCCACAAAATACGACGATGGATATGGCTTTTCCTTAAAAGGCAAATGTATCAGCCGTGCTCCTAGTCATTACCAGCTTAGACTGTAAAAAGGCAAACCACCATGTATTTCCTGCACCCCAAAATGCCCATATTCCTCTTATACCATGCAGCTCAAGTGAAGGTGGACACTCTAGAATACAACACTGCAACCCAGAAGCTTCAGCAACACATCCTATTTAACACCTCTAGGTTAGAGACCAAGCTGCACAAGAGCTCAAGCAGATGAACTCACATCAGGCTCCTAAATTCTAGGAGCCTAAAAATAACATTCTGTGTGTTTGCTTTTTACAGTCACATAAAACACACATTGGCTTTCATTTATTCACTAGCACTTGGGTAGGATTTTATGCTAAGAGGTTTCCTACTTTCTGAAACTGCCTCTGTCTGGTTTGAATCACAGGGGCCTTTTTCCTTCTATCTATTCATGTTTTTGGGACGTCCACTCTCGTTCTCATTCTCAGACGTACTGCAAAAGGGTAGGTTGCAGCACACTGTTTGTTGTGGAGGGGGTTGTATGGGGCAGTCTCTGCAGCAGAGGTGTCCCATGAGCTCACCCCCTGAGAGGAGCTTCTTGCCTATCCTGGGACCATGAGCTGGAGCCTCTGCCTATCACATGGCTGCTTATATGCCATGCTGTGCTCCGAGCCATCACACTGGGCTGTGGGGCAGCTTTTAAAGGAAGAGCATTGTGCAAGCTTGGGATGTGACACACTAAGAAAGCTATAATTTTCATATTGTCTCTCCTTACCAATTGTAAATCAGTCATTTTAAGGATGCTTTCCTTTCTTGCTTCCCTTCAGGCATCTCTTATTTCTCTCTGGAAAAAGAAAAGATGTAGTTTATAGCTAACTGCAGGACTGAAATGACATATATAATAGCAACAGCAGGCAACAAATGTGTCCCTAAAGTGGCAATATGGTGCCTTTTGTTTTGTTTTAAGACTTTGGAGTGATAGGCAATTTGTCTTTTCGAGCTGCTATTTGAATAGTTACAGGGAATTTAGGAGACAATGTTATGCATGTTCAGTAATGAGCACCTCGTAGCCTGACTTAGGGCCTTTGAAAACTGAATGATAGGAAAAGACAATCAGGAAAAACACTGATTAATATACATAGGGTTATTAGCATTAAAGGTTAATAATAAGGAGTTTTAAAATTTTTTGGCAGTCTTACTTTACTTTCAGTTAAAAAAGACAAACAAGCCCATTCTGATCACCAGATACTTCTACACAAAACTGAACTCTGCCACGTTTTGTAGGAACAAACATAGCCTGCATGGAATACTTTTGCAATTATGTAAAGAGGTGTTCTATAATGTCTAAATATAATGGTTTACATATATGATAAAATCAAACTCCCCTATGTAGCTATTTAAAGAAAAGATATTGCCACTCTATCCACATGAGTAATCCAGCTCTCATCTCCCTGAAGGGATGCCAAGGATAGAACAAGTACCTGACTGTGTCCCACTGACCAGATACAGACAGGTACAGCACAACCCCCCTGCCATGCATAGGGCAAACCCCAGTCCAGGTGCCAGGATGCCGCAAGGCAGGAGATATGGAAGCCACAATGTGTTTGGAGCTCTCCAGTTCTCTTTTCTTTTCCCTCTGATGAACCCTGAGAACACCTCAGAGGGGCAAGTGCATGGAAAAGGAAAGGGATAGGGGATGAGACAGCTGAGCACCTGAAGCACTCACCGACTTCAGCTGCAGTTGTATGAGCTCACATTTCTAAAACCACTGTGCCAGGAAAACTGATGCCACAGTGCAGATCTCAGTGGCGACTGATTTGAAGAAGGGATGTCTTACCTGAATACCTTCTTGTTAAGAATTTAAGGGGGAGGAACACCAGGCACCCAGCAGAGATCCCCTGGCATGAGGATGGGGCAAAGGGTGCCCTGAGCAGCATCAATAGCTGTTGGATGAGAGTCACTCATCCATGTCTTTGCGGCACTAGCTCATTACTCACTTGGCAGCACCTCTACTTCTTACTTCGCTTCTCTCAATGACTTCAATTTCACTTTTCTCGCTGTCTCACTTGCTTTCTCTCTCTTTCTTTTTAAAAACGTCTATGTCTCTTTATACCTCCCTTTGCTTATTGAAAGGAAAACCTGGGGTGATCACACTATTATTTGATATTTTATAACATCCACCAGAACTTCAGCAGTGTCATGGGTCACATCTTATCAAAATTATTTAGTAAGCTGATTTGTTTCTATTTGTAAATGTGTTCTTAAAGGGACAACTCCCATTAACCAAAATGCACATATTAAAATTAAAACAATAAATTAAATATGAATACCTCATTAAATTAATCCCTGAATACAATATTTTTCACTGTAAGATCATTTCAACATTTGTCATCATTCTGGGATCTAGATGTTTTCCCAAACTAAAAGACACTAAGATGTGGTTGAAGTTAAGAATATGTATCAGTATTTTATATTAAGATGAGTTAGGTAGGTTACATGTTATCCTTGTACTGAGCATCCTCAATGAGAGAAGTGAAAGTTAAGGATTACAACCCACATATTTCAAGGATGAAAATGCCTGAGTAGGGCATTTAAACAACCTTATTTCTGTCCTCCTTTGCTGGCACAAAGCTGCCATTCAGTTTCTGCCATCAAAATAATTCTGTATGCAGTCTTAAATTAGACTAAACTGACTTTTCCAAGCAGATTACACTCCACTTCCTCATGATTATTATGTCAGTATTAAAAGCTGGGTTTATCTCCTGAATTTTCCTATTATCATATGCTAGTGGAGGCAGCAAAAAACCCACCGTGAATCGGTTTCTCTTTCACTTATCTCCATTCTTTTAAGATAGGCAGGGTGGGGGGTCTCACTGTCAAAGGGCCTCGGGCAACAAGGCAGCAGGGGACCAAGCCTCTCAGCGGAGGGCAAAGAGATGGGGCTTCTCTCATGGTTGCCATGGCGATAAGGCAGCCAGAGCCATCCCCACACTGGCTCGGTAACGGGCAGGATCTCACCAGGATCCCACACTCACTGTCTTCCACTTGCCCCTCATTCAGCAACACACTGCTTGCTTAAGGTGCAACTGCCAGAAATCAGCCTCCCCTGCATTTCAAGTTTCTTACACAAACAATTTTACAGCCTCCTGTATTTTCACATCTAGAATCCCCACTAGGATCCATACACGCATACATCACTGCCCAAGTTCTCACACCTGTCTCCAGCCCACGTGATCAGCAGATACACACCCTGCACCAAGGCAGAATTCAAAATTGTAACTGGAAAATTAAAACTACTGTAGGTCTCATATCTCCATTCAAATTACATAAGCAGTGTACCATGATATGCAATATATTCAGTATTTGCTTCTGGAATGAGGTTCAAGCATTTCCACTATCCGCATGCAATAAAAATCATGTTGCCAGTGGTTTTACAAGTCTCTGCTATGATTTTAAGCAAGCTTTTTTACTTAAAACTACTTCAGTAGGTTCCATGACTATCTCTTCTTTTACACAACCTTTCTCACAGGCTCAGGGAGATGATAGTGGTATTCTGGCATAAATGTATTGATAATGTACTAATCCTTTACTGTAATTTCACCCAAGAGTATAAACTGTTTGTATTGACCTTTGTGAAACAAGTAAATGACCGCAAAATATGGTAGCATTGGAATTCTTGGACTTGTTCTGATTTCTATATAAATACACCGGTGGGTCACTTGCTTAGTTTGTAGAATATGCTCTGCCTCTTGCATATCACAGAAATATTAATGTAAAACTACTGCTGTGTTTCTTAGCGCATTATCATCACATTATGAAGCTTTCAATAGATGATCTTTCTCATGTTGTTGGACAACCTTGACCTTCAGTTTTTAGTGAGGTGAATAATATTACATCACATCTAAAGAGAGCAGTGTAATCATCTTTTCTATTTGCAGCACTAAGACAGTCAACAGTATTTGATACAATCAGCATGTGTCTTGATACTGAAGGCACATGGTGACAAGTCTAACTGAATGTAGTTATTTGGCTGTCATGAAATGCACCTTATGGTGATAAACTTCAGCCATAAAATTGGAAGACTATCACATAAACATGTTTCATGAAGAAATACACTAACAGAATTCACTGCTAGTTTATAGTTGGAAAGCTGCGTTCTATTTATTATGCTGCAATTTTTACAGCAAGTCAGGTTCCAAAACTCATTACATTTTACAATGAAGTAATTACTGGGTGTTGATTCTTCTCCTTCATCCAACAGGTCTATCTAATTAGTGTACAATAAATTGAAATACTACGATTAAGGATGTGTGAAAGGATACTAAGACTGGATGCAGCTTAGAAACAGGCGGAATTGCACAGCTGGTCCCCCACGATGTGCTTGGGGTAGGCATCTCAGAGGGCAATGCTCATGGGAACCTTCCTCCGCCTTTGCACCTTCTCCTCTGTAAATGTGCCCTAATGCAGACACTACAATAAGTATATCAAGGCAGTTCACATGTGTACGCATTAAATCTTAGACCTGATACAAACGCAGCATTTTCTTTTCATTACTTAGACATTTTATCTTTTAGATAAATTTATTATCCCTGTAATCTTAACGGATATGGTGTTCATAACACTTACTGAAAGTTAAACCATAAAACTACCCAAAACAATAGCTTCAATAAACTCAGAGACATTGTCTTATCTTCAGCGTAAGTCAGCCTCACTGCAGTGCAATGTTTCTAGCTTGGCATTTTATTGGTTATGGGAGATGTTCTGAGGCACAAAGAGTAGGAAGGTTTCTCAGTCATACTGAAAGTCAAAGAGAATTGGAGGCTTACACTACATTTGTGCTTTTGAAGATCCCCGCTGTGTGTTTGACTGGGCTGCCTGTGAATGAGATGTGAAATATGGGGTCACTCTTCTACTGGATTAACCATCCTGCTGTTAGCAGTAACAGATGTGGGTATGTGCTTGTAAAACATCCCCCCAAAGAAATGTGATTTTATCTAAGTGAGGCTGTGTTCATCTGGTGTGCTTAGGCTGCCCAGGTCAAACAGTGAAGCAGAAATGGTTTTCTAGGAATATTTGCAAAGCAAGGGGTTTCTGGGTATATATTTGCCCTGCTCCACCTTGAAATCTGTACATTGGACAGCGTTCAGAGGTACCCTGGAATGGCAGAAGGAGAAAGAGATTGATGGTAACTATATTTAACTGTTCAAACAGCAAAGCAGCTGCCTTTGGGCCATTGCAATTCTGCATAAATGTAAACTAAATAAATCTCAGCTGCAGTTCACATATCTGCTAGAAGAGGAAATAATTAAATAATCCTGGGTTGGTTTTTTTTTCAGATCAGAAAGGTTAGCCTTTTCTCAAAATTATTTAACTTGTCAGACCTTTTGCAGCCATTCACAATATTAGGTAGCCTTGTGATGATAAAGATAAAATTAATGCCTCACTTTTGTGTAAGACTTATCAGGCCAATATTAATCATTACTTACTTAATTCAACAAAGAAAAATAATCACCAAGTCTCAAAGAAACAGAGAATGTTTTCACAGGCCCATTACAACTACACATTTGCTAACCTTGCTACAGCTACTGAAGCTCAGCAGAGGTGATTAATACCAGTAAAATAGGGTTTCTCCAGCCTAAACTTTGACATTATCATATTATTCTTTGCTAAAAAGCAGATCCTGTTAGATGAAGTAAAGTTCTTTCTAATTTCAGAGAGGCCAAGCAGGGTTCTTTGTGGTCAAGTTAGGAAAAATGGAATCTTCATGTTGGCAATAAATTGGAAAATGTAATGAATTCTGATGAAGAACTGATTAAAAACAGGTTATTCCGAGATTTGTAGGAAGATTATTTTTCTTCAGCCTTTTTCTTTCCTTTATTATTGATTCACATCATGACATTCATAGAACCATAGAATAGATTGGGTTGGAAGGGACCATTTAAAGGTCATCTAGTCCAACACCCCTGAAATGCTCAGGGACATCTTCAACTAGATCAGGTTGCTCAGAGCCCCATCCCATGTTTGGGGCTTGCAGTTTACCAGTCTTGGTCATCGGGGGGTATGCTTTCTTTGACCTTCCTTTTCTGGCCAATGTACGTGTAGAAGCCGTTCTTATGCTTTGCATCCCTTGCCAAATTCAGGTCCAGCTGTGTCATGGCCTTCCTGGCCCCATCCCTACACAACCAGGCAGCACCTCTATACTCTTCCCAGGATACTTGTCACTGCTTCCACTGCCTGTGCATTTCCTTCTTGCCCTTTAGTTTGACCAGCAGGTTTCAACTCATCTACACTGGTCTCTTGCCTTCCTTTCCCGATTTCTTACACATGGGGATCTTGTGCTCTGTGGAAAGCACCCTTAAAGATCTGCCAGCTCTGTTGTACTTCCTTGTTCCTGAAGGTAGTTTCCCAGGGGGTCTGATTGACTAATTCCTTGAAGAGTTGGAAGTTTGTTTTCCTAAAATGCAGGGTCCTGACTTTAGTCTTCATCTGACCTATACCCCTCAGGACTGCAGGCTCCACCAGTGCATGATCAAGATCACTTCCCACATTGTGTGAAGAAGAATAACTAGTGAGATAATGCATCCATACTGCAACACTTTTGCCTTTTGTCTGCCTATATTTTAGAAAATAGAAAATCAGATGTGCCATTGTTCACAAAGTGAGCTAAACGTTCAGTTTCATTTGTGTCCTATAATGTATAACAAAAAAATTAGATGGGAAAAGTGTATGAAAAATTACAGTACAAGACAGTCTGACTATAGATAAGAGTTTTAGAAATATGAGATTGCCCTCATAGAACTGGGCATATTCACATGAAGAAAGTCATTAGAAAATGACAGATAAACATCAGGGCAGAGATCACTGGGGAATTATGATAAATTTCTTGTTCCTCTGATCATTAATCAAGAGATATAGGTGTTGTTGATCTCCTGAGATAGGGGAATCCTGGGTTGCCATCTCTGCTCCACAAATTATTTATGTGTTCTCACGTTATATGCCTTTCTGTTCTACTCTAGGTTTGAAGCATTCCTTGTGGTTAGTTAGAATAAATGAAATGCAGAGAGATTACAAACTCTGCAGATATTAGAACAGTGGTTGAGGCAAGGCAATGTAAGACCATGCATCTGGTAAGAGAATATGTTAAGCATCAGAAATTATTTTTTTCACAGTTCCTACCACACCAGTGTAAGAAGCTTGATGAGGTAATGATGCAGCAGCTTGGCAGTCTTGTGAGATTTTTCGAAGAGGGTTTCAGAATTTTAGAAAGATATTTTGAGTTTTGGCTTTCAATTAATCCTTTAGTCCTAGCGAAATTAATTATAAATATGAAATGAAGGCACATTTAACAGGTAGGTCAGGACACAGTTTGAACTTTCTGACTACAAGGTTTTAAGATTGCTGCAGTCTAAACCTGATTAGAAGTGAAAAAACAAGTAAGATTAAATGACCAAATCCCATCATAGTGGTAGATTAACTGCCCCAGGTGTTCCCTATGATGTGCCATGATGTTTAATGAGTTCGTTAACGACTTGGAAAGGTGAAAGGAAAGCATGGCAACAAAGTCTGTCAAGGAGACCAAGTTGTATACATGTACAAAGACCTGAGATGACTAAAGAACATTAAAGAAGCTTAAATAAGCTAGGTGAAAAGTCAGCATGACAACAACGAGATTCAAAATCAGGCTGCAAAGAAAAATAATCTGTTTGACCTGGAAAGCTCTAATCTGATTATATATATCATCTAAAGGAGACCTGGAATATCACTGTACACAGATCAATGTGCAACTGCAGCCAAAAAAGCAAATCAGCTATGGGGCTGTGCAAAGGGTTGTAGTAATCAAAAATGTGGAGAGCAGTGTAATGGCAGTACAGAAACAGAGGCATAGTGTGGTGTGGTATGTGGCACCCAGCCTCCAAATGGGTGCTGCAGAGGAAAGAAAATAATTTTCCTGGAGATTATAGAAGTCATTTACCTTACAAATATGAATCTGTACAATAATGCACATTCTAGAGCAGGCAGTCAGGGACCCACAGCTTGACCTCATTTATGGAGGAGCCATTCAGTGCAATTAAGCAGCAGAAAACTCAGTAACATTTTAATCCATTTCAGCTGTGAATTTCACTGCCATTGAAAAATCATTGGGTCCAAGAATTCAGTAAGATAACAGAGGACTGAATAATCATATAGAAATCAAGAATATATAGGCCTATCATAATTAACGATTTAATAATAAATAACCATTGTGTAACACTTTCTGGCCATGAGGTTTTTATAACTTCCTCTGAAGCTTAGGGTTCTAGGTATATTATTTGAACAGCAGAACTTGAGGACAACTTGCATTTCTGAGCCCAATACAGACAAAAATATTGTAGTCACACTGTAACTGCGTAATAATAACAAAGATAAACCAAGCTAACCTTTAAAATTACCAACTTAATCTTTAAAATTAATTTCTGGGCTTCTGCCCATCCAAACAAGGGCAGGCAACCACAAGCAGGGCGCCACCTCCCCTCAGCAGAAGTCCCCCCCCAACTGTAAGTTCAGTTAGGAGTCAACCCATCTAATTATTTCTTTTCTGACTTCATGTTTCCTAAATTCATTTTTTTGGCCAGGGATGCTCCCTTTCCCCATATTAAGGCCAACATTTGGAAAAAAAAATGCAAAAGTGTACTTTTAAATAGGAAAAAAAGCCTACATAAGCCTGGACTGATTTGAGTAGATGTTTAAATGGGTTCTTCCCAGCCTCATAACCTCCTTCTTACGCACTCAGCAATACTTCAGGCACAATTGCTCCAAAATGACTTGGATCTCCCTACATGCCTGGTGGCTGAAAACACACCTGTGCCTTACGGGCCCTCATCAGGCCAGGCCAGGGACAGTCTCTGCTGTGCCACCTCAGTCAGGAGGGCAACCCCGCGTCATCCCACGCCGGGCACACACTCACCCATAGCAGGGGGATTTTGGCCAGGTGGGCTCCTGCGCACCCGGTGGGGCCAACAGCCAGGCCAGCAAAGAGCAGGCTGCCAGCCACCAGGCCTCCTCACAGAGCTTACAGCTGGGTCAGAGAGAAACCCTGATAGAGAAGCTTTTAATGCCCAGGTGTCATGTGGCCTCTCCTGTAATGGGGGCTCAAGATGCTACGCATTAACCCATAAATGCTTTCACGTGTGTGAAACTAGGGGGGTTGGCCTGGGGGAGGCAGAAGAGTGGTGGCACCTGTGAAGAAGCACACAAGCTGTAGCCTGCGTCGCCATGTTTCCAAATCCAGAAAAAGGCTTCCAGCGACACTGCTGAACAGACATCCCACGGACACTGAGGTGGGGAGAGGTGGCAGTGGTGGCAGAGCACTCTTTCCTCAGTATTGTACTTTGCTGGGGTTTTTGACATAGCCGCTTCCTCGAGGAAGCGAGTAGCTATTCCAACCTGTCGGAGGCGTGAAAATGTCTGCTGTTCGCCTCTCAGGAAAAGATGCACAGCTGTATCAAGGAACGGCTGCGTAAGTAATTTTGGTTTTTATGATTTGAGTCCCAAAAGGTCTTAAACTGTCAGATTTATTGTCTATCCAATTTTATGACTTTTAGTTGTATTTATTCTCTGATGTTTACCATCAAATGTCTCTACGTGAGCTCTGGTTTGTAGGTTTTCATATTGCTAAATCATTTTTTAAGCTTGAGATGTACCTTCTGTTCAACATCAATCTCTTGAGAAACACCATTAACATGAATCATTTCTGAAAGTATGTCGTGCAATATGAACTTTGTGTCGACTCAATCATTCACTCTGATTGAAAGAAGTGATGACCTTCACAGAAGCAGCGTATCACAGCTGAATATCCCAGGACCCTCTTCTCTACTGTCAGTTGCGGCTGCTTTTGGAGCTCATGCAGACTTAATCATAGCACAAAAATAGGCCAAAGATTATTTTCCTTTGTGTGGTTAGGTCAGAGGAGCTTTAAATAAAGGGCTGACAAAAAACTGAGTCCTTTACTGAGTCACAGACCACTTTATTGCTTGAATGTTGTTTTCACAACGGACTTAAAGAAAAATGTAAGTTGTACCTTGTTAGTTTGTTTCATTTTCCTCAGTACCCTTCAAGTAAAATCTTTTTTAGAAGTACTGGCTCCTCAGATATTACAGCAACAGATGCTTTTTGGCCCTCTTGGGAAATAGGCCTCAATGTGCAGAAGTACTGGCGCATCTCCCTCCGCTGATTCTGTGAATCCGGACTCAAGGCCTGGATCCTTCAGGCCTGAACTTGCAACAGGGGGGTGAAAGCATAACTTGATCGGACTATTAATCTATTAATTTGATGAGTGCTTAGGTGACTTGTGCTTTAGCACAACTTCCTTTATATGACTAGGCGATATTTTATGTTAGTACCTATTCCTGTACAACTACTGCAGAAGTGGATTGGGTAAAAAAAAAAAAAGGTTTATTGTTAAAAAGCATAGGTTTTATAACCAGTTCTGTTTTGGGTGTCCTTTGGGATCTTGGATTTGTTACTCACCCTTCCAGTACATCAGCTCTTTCTTCCGTAAATTAGCCTAATTATATGTTCCTGCTTTATAAAATCAGTGGGAGGCCTGATTCAGCCTGGCTTATCCTGGCTCATTCATTAATGATTTAAGGAGCTTGGAGATTACTGGATGTAAAGTGTCATAAAAGGAAGGTTAAATTCAAGAGAGAGATTTAAAAAAAAGGGCAAGAAGAAAATAAAACAGTGTCACTTCCACACATTTTCACAAAGTTAGTTTTCCCACTCCTTGTGTGTTACAGTCTGCAATATAAAATATTATAGATATTTTCTTCTTTTGGCAAGCAGCCAGAGTTTGGGGACACTCTTCTTCATTTGTGAATATGTCATTTTATTCTGAAAATAATCTGATTTTTAAGAGTAATTGTTTGCTTCCTAAGCAGTATTTCTACTGCTGAAATACCATATTTCAACAAATATAAATACTTCAGCAAGACTAAATATGTAGATTGTATTTGTCTAAGTTCACATTTGCTCTTAATTTCAAAATCCATCAGTTAGTGCAATTCCATTCTACATTCTCATCTTTGAACAAAAAAACCCCACACATTTGCACCCAAGATTTGGCCAATATATACAGGATAGTCTCAACAGAAGAAAGACCTACAGACCCCCACATAGTCTTTCACTTCAGTGTCTTATGCCCAGTATACAATATTGGCCTTGTCATTTGAAATAATTCAGAGCAAGACACAAAAAAAAATCTAAAAAGGCAATTACTGAGTACCTTCCCCATACAAAAAGATTTGTCTCAGCTCCTTCTGTAGAATAATCTGACACAACGTAAGAGTTTTGCAGTTCCAGATTCCAGAAAATATATTATTATTGTGACTTGGAATAATCCTATTAGTTGCATAGTTGGATAAGAGGCTAATATTAATGAAATTCTGCTGTGACAATTAGAAAAACACTAATATGCTAGAACTGTATTTAGAAGTATTTTTATATAGTATGTCTGATGTACTAGTGAGAAAAAAATGAGACGGAGGTAGTGATGATTTAGAATTCAGAATGTTATCCTGTTTGTTTCTCACTGTGCAGAGCGAGCCAATGTATAGTTGTGTCCCGCTGTCATACATACTGCTTATACCCAAAAGCAATTTGATTTTTTCCTAGTAGAGATTGAAATGAAGGAATATTTTTTCTGCATGATCACTTAGGACTGTGGCATTTAAAGGTCATAATGAAAAGCATCTTCTAGACACCTACTATCAACAGCAGCCTCTCAGAGTATCGACTGATAATGATTATGTATTGTTAAAAGTATTTTCTGTCAAATAGAAATAAATGTTTTTCATATTGTTTCCTGCTTCTCGGATAAATAGAAAAAGATAAGATTTCCAGTATTTATTCTACTGTCTGCTCATGGATGTGAACAGCCCCTTCAGAGTTTAATCTTTATAGCAATATTTTCTTTATAGATATTACAACCTTGAGTTGAGATTTTAACATCAAATACAGTAAATTTTAGTGTTCAGAACTGACAACAGTGATAATAACAAAACATCCCTAAGGCTGTATGGCAGCAAAGAACAGTTTTTAAAATAACAAAATACATAACAAATCATCATAGACAATTGTCTTCTTCAATTTCTTGAGCCTCTGTCATCATATTTTTAGATTGCCCTTTGAAACTAAGAGGAAAGTCAGGATAGCTAATTGATAGAAGCTAGTTCAGGTGAAAATGAAAACTGAAACATAATTCAATGTAGGGAGATACTGATTTACTGTTACGTTGGATGTTGGCTGGTTCCCAGAGAACGTTTTTGATCTTTTTGCCATCACAAACCTTATGGATTCTGTAGGTGCAATTGCTACTTTCAAGTCAGGTCAAATCAGGAAACAGTCACATTCCTCTTTATTTTGGAACAGTATCAGACTGTATCCCTATCACAAGCCAGCACAAAAGGCTTGGATACTGAATTATAAGAATTGAGGATGTGTTTTGGCATTGCTACTTTTACAGCAGACAAGAGATCCCAACTCCCCCTTGCTCCTGTTTGTTTCTGCTCTTCCTCATATTTTAGAATCCCAAGTTGTGCTGTAAGGCTGTATCCTAAGGCAAAGCCATGAAACAATCCAGTTGTGATGCTTTTTTGTTTGTTTGGTGGGGTTTTTTTGGTAAAAAGAAAAAAGGTTTCCAAAACCAGGAGAAGGAATGATTAACTTTGAACATGTCAGCAATCAAGGTTACACTGTGATCCCACAAACATTTGCACTGGTACTTCAGAGAGGACTAATGGCAGCATAGTGGGGCTAAAGCACAGGATAGAAATGTGTAAGAAGGGGCAGACAGTGGAAGGATCCTTTTAAACTGTCTTTGTTGCTGGAGAAAATATCCATGGAACTACACGCTTAAGAGTTTTCCCTGGGGTCTGAATGGAAATAGAGAGACTGAGTGTTATTCTGATGTATTTGTGAGTCAGATGCCACCACGAAGGCAACAGGAAAGCCCAGAGGGTAGCAAAGGAATCATGGTAGCATGGCTAAGGGACAGTTTTCAGGGCTAGGTACTGGGTAGAAAAATTTGGAGTTATGATTAGGGATTATGAGCAGTCTCCTGTTGACTGATTCCTAATGTGTTCAGGCAAGCAAGAACTGATACCTATTCTCTGAGGATAAACAGAAATATGAGGAAAATTTCTAATTATATTTCATTTCTTCTGCTGCTGGAAACAACTCACAAAACTCAAAGAATTTAATAGCTACTTAGCCTAACAGATTAGCACTATTACATACAGCAGAACTGACAAAAGAAAGCATGACTAGCCCAAGGAAGTAACTTCATTATTAATTACAGTAATTATTTATGATGTTTTTGTTAAGCAGTGACAGTGCACTTAGGACTGTATACAGTTGAACTAAATGCCCAGAGGACCGTATGATGACAAGCAGGTGCTGACCATCTGCATCTCATGTCTTTGGTGGATATTGAAAGTGTTGACAAGGGACTCTAAGCTGAAAAGGAAACTACTCATATATTCATAGAAGATGTTTAATCTCTTGAAATACTTACACTGCTATAATACCTAATTGTTACAAAGTTTGAATGCTTTCTAATAATTTATTCTTACAAATAGGAAGCAAAAGAGTAATAGCTGTATTAATAAATGGGACATTGAGATTTACAGGACTAGGGCAGTGATCGTCCCTCTGTACTTGGCACTGGTGAGGCCACACCTCAAATAATGGGTTTGGGTTTGGGCCCCTCACTACAAGAAAGACATTGAGGTGCTGGAGCGTGTCCAAAGAAGGGCCATGAAGGTGATGAAGGGTCTAGAGGGCAAGTCTTATGAGGAGCAGCTGAGGGAACTGGGGTTGTTTAGCCTGGACGAAAGGAGACTGAGGAGAGACCTTTTCACTCTCTACAACTACCTGAAAGGAGGGTGTAGACAGCTGGGGGTTGGTCTCTTCTCTCAAGTACAAGTGATAGGACAAGAGGGAATGGCCTCAGGTTAGATTGGATATTAGAAAAAAAAATATTCACTGACAGGGTTGTCAAGCACTGGAACAGGCTGCCCAGGGGAGTGGTTCAGTCACAATCTCTGGAGGTATGTACAAGACGTAGATGTGGCGCTTAGGGACATGGCTTAGTGGTGGACTTGGCAGTGCTAGGTTAACGGTTGGACTCAATGATCTTAAAGGTCTTTTCCAGCCTAAACAATTCTATGACTCTATAATTCAAAGGAACGAGAGACCTAGGTTTAAACCCAACTCCCCACAGTTGTAATAGGTTCAGCCCAGTTTCTTTTTTTAGCTGAGATCTCCTCATTCTTGTTCCCCGCCCTGCCCTGTACACTTCCCTTCCAATTTTGCCTCTTTTCCACAGCTCCTTTCAATGAGCTTCCCGTCTGCTTGCCCACGATTGTTGCTGTTGCTGTGCTGTAACTTACCTCTAGCACTGATGTGTAGGGAACTACCCTTCATTTATTGGAAACTAGTGGTATATCAACAAATTTACTGACCTACTTGTCATCTAGGCTACTCCTTATGTACTAAGGTACATGGATTTTTCTAAACACTGTGGGATTTGAATGACCAGAGGATCAGATCTGGAAGGAAATTCCACACTTAAATGTATCAGTAGGAGAAAAAAATTTGATTATGGATGCTGGAAGAGAGTGCAAAAGTTGTATTTAGACAGGATATCTGTGAAGTGTAAAGGTAGGAAGACCATATTCTCTACTGGCAATGAATGAAGGACACGTAGAACAAATAACTTATAATAAATAACTTTGTCACAGGCTCAGATGCACAGCTGGATTATCCTAGCTGGTTGAGATACTGTATCTCAATTGAGCCATGGTAACTGACTATCTGCATGCTTCTCACTCATCAGAAGCACGACATAAAATGTGCTAGCTTAAACCTCTGCTAGAGATTTTCAGCAGGCTAAGGAGATGCATATGGTCACATACTCGGCAGTTCTTTAAGTCATCATAACTCAGTCTGTCCAAGCCCTAAGACACACAGGTATGGGCACAGCTTATCCTGCTATTTGCTATCTTCAGAACACAGGGTTTAGCAGACTCGCTGTTCTTCTGTGTAAATGCTTAGAAAGAAACATTTTTGATCAATGATTTTTAAAAAATCAACATACTTTAGGCATCCTGAGACAAATACATGAAATGGAAGTAAACGTAATGAGTACTGAACAGAGAACTCCCTGATGTGTCAGGCCTGTAACTACCCTGGAGAGGCAAAATGCCTCAGAGCTATTCTGTTCAGTTGTCTGTGACAGTTTCACACCATCAGACTAATCCAGGGAGGAGCAAGCCCCAACATTTTCACTGGCACTAGTGCATTCCACATGCTTATTTACTCGGACTGTCACCAAACTAAAGAAAAACGCAGCATCAATATTGCTTTTTTGAAAGGCCTACCAGACAAGATAAATTAAACACAAGCTGCAGCATTCTTTTTGAATTCACATAATGGGGGAATTTCAAAAACTGTAACACTGCCTCTCTTACCAAGGATTTGTAAGCCATAATTACATTGATACATGTGCCATGTCAGCAGCAGCAGTGAAATTCACAGTATTTTTTATGTGAGATGTACTGTTTTATTGCATTAATTCACATTTAATGTGTACACAGTAATAACCATAAAGTATGATAACCAAAGTCATATATTTTCTTCAGAACCTTCATTTAGAGAGCTTTCAAAAGAGTCCAAGGAAATTAAAATATCAGTCAGTTTACCTGCAGGATATAGAGCCAAAGCACCATGCACTATAATTTCTTTTACAAGCAGCCCCTTCCTCACATAATGTCCTCCCTCTGATAAAATACAATAGTCATAATGCTTGTACATATTGTGAAAACTGCTGTGCACAAAACCAAGATTTTGGAACTGGAATAGAATGCATCACTAGAGAGAAACTGTGTTACTCGTAGTGGGCTGAGGAAAAGAGAGCTGTAATGAAGGTATGAAATTAAAGCATTTCTTCTCTATAGCACCCATAAAGCAGGCACGTCGCACTCACTTAGGAAGCATAGCTCTTCTCCATAAGGAGCATAAACAAATGAATAGGTGCTAAACGGAGCCACAGTCTTGAAGTCCCCTTTCTTGAGAAGAGAAACAATAATAGGAGTTATGGAAAATTAAAAAGAGGCAATATGATATTTTTATCTTTCTTTTGCCTAATTCTGCTAGCTGCCAGGGCTGCATTACACTAGCACTGATCTAAACTCAATGCAGCCCCTTCCTTTACTATAAAAAGAATAAAGAAAAAAAAAAAAAAAGAAGAAATGGACACAACACAGTCCAAGCAATGTACCCTCATTAAACAAAGATGCAAAAATAGTTATAGCTTGTCCTGACACTGGACAAAACTTTCAGTAGAGATAACACAGCAATTAACTCTTCCTTACAGACACAAAATGAAATTTCAGGAACGTTTTTATCTGTTAGCCATTTAAATTTAATTACACATGTAAAAACCAAGTAAGCAGTTTAATAGTTAAGTAATAACTGCACATAAGACTTATGCTAGGTGTAAAAGTAGGAAGCAGAGGTACAGAATAGATATCACTGGAATCTGAAAGATAAAAGCAACCTCTGATAGATTATGATTCATGAGTTGGATGGATTTACTTAGAATGACAGAAGCATACAACACTTGATGGCAAGAAACAGGCATAATCAGAGCTGGCTTTTATCAGCTTTGGCTTGCCAGAACTTTGTGCCAGTAGCTGTCACAGATCAGAAGCAGGAGTTTAGATTTCTCTCTATTGAAACAAAATATTCAGTAAGAAAAGTGCCTTCTTGCCTTCCAGCTCCTGAAGATTTAATTCTGTTGTAAAGAGAAGCTGACTTGGCACAGAAACAGAAGAGTTGCCCCCTGATTCTGAGCAAGACCAATTCTGGTGCAAGAAGGTTCCACAACAATGTCCTTTTGGGTGGTTTTTGTTTTTTTTTTTTTTTTAAGATATAAGCTAACTAAATATACTTAGCTATATAAGAAAATCATTTTCACATTATACAAGTGACCAAATGACAAAAACTGTACCAGAATTAAATATACATTGGATGTGGAGAACAGTTCCGTGACCTGTTACTATCATTCTCACCTTTTCACTCTACAGATTTATTATTATTATTATTATAGCCAGTCCTTAAAACTTATCTAATTTGAAATTTGTCTGACAACTCCACAAGGTTCAAAACATTTTCTGTGCAGAAATCCATGGTATTGTGATGCCTGTGATGATTGAAAGGGATTCCTGGTAAAATATGCAGGTGGAGATTCATGTTCACTGGTGCAAAACATCAGAAGAAAGCACTCAGTGCAAGACTCCAGGGCAATGACACAGATAAACTCCTGAGCAAAGCACTAAGATCTCCTCTGCTTCCAGAGAAGGCTCTTGATTCTTTTTGGAGCTTGTCAGTCACTCTTGTGTTCAACTGATTAAATTTGTTTGCAGATGTCCTGAAGATAATACTGACAGCTATTCCTTCAGGACGTCTTCAGCAGCAAGAAGTCAAAGAGTATGAGTTGACATGATAACGACAAATGGAAAAATTAAATGCACCGCTGCGTAGCACTTACACTCATCTCCTGCTCACCCCTTGGCATTTTGACTGTGTTGAAACTGGAAGCCAAATGAATGGGTGACATTTGGTTTTGCTAAGATAGCCGTGTTATTGGTGATTTATGGATAAATTCATTCATAAATACACAAATTAGCAGGGAAGGTGAAAGTCAGCTAGTCAGATTTGTAGAGTTCTTGGGTCTCAGTGGACACTGAAAAATAAATCATGTAAACCATAAATTTAAAACAACTATGAAAAATGAAAGCAGGTGGAATAAAAGGCTGTTTGAGAATGACCACACAGTGCATATGTCTGCAACTACAACAAAACATAGTATCTCTTTTAGGTGTATCTGCAGATCTAGGACCTGGTTCTGATCTTCTACTTCAGTATAAATCATAGAAGCAGATCCATTGAACCTACCAAAGTTACACTGGGTTAAGAAAAAAATTAAATTTGCAGAGTAAAATCAAGCTTAGAATTTGAATGTTGATACTTAACAGATAATACAGTCAATATCACGCAAAGTTATTGTAACTTGAGGTAGAAATGGTCAAAATTTAGGTAGCTTTTTTTTTTACTAACTTTTTTATATTGCAAATAAAAACAAGTAGACTTTTTGAAAATGTATTAATTTACCCAGAAAAATATTCCTTCTGGGCACATTCTTTTCTATAAGAACCTTTTAGGTATCAGAAATGACTGTTTTTTGGAGCAGCTACCCAAGGAACAGATATGTACCCTAAGAGTGACCACATTCATTATCCTTATAGGAAGGGAAAAAGTCCCAAATTTGCCACAGTAACAAAATCTTTACATATACATTATATATATATATATATATAATATCACCAAAATATAAAATGGTGAAATAGTGCAATAAAAATTAAAGGAACACATCAGTGGGGTAAAATATTTGCAGGAAGATCATTTAGAGGGTTTCCATATTAGAGATACAGAGAAAATATATATACTATCATTAAAAATATAAATCAGGAGAAAAAACAGCATCTGACCTATGTTAAATAATAGATCAAAGAAAGCTATCAGAAGTAAAGATTAGGAGCTACATCCAAACAAGCAGAATAGAAAGGAGTATAAATGGTAGCAAGCTAAATGCAGAGAAGCCATCTGACAGGCCAGAAGGGATTTGAACAAGTAACGGTAAGGACAGGTAACCTATTAATAAAACTTTTTTCAAACACACCATTACCAGAAAGCCTGGCAGAGAGTCAGATGGGACCAATAGGCAATCAAGGTATGAAAGGAACATTCAAGGAAGATGAGGCTATTGCAGGAAAGCTAAATTAATTTATTGCATCAGTGTTCATTACAGAAGAGAATGAGGTCCCGGGATCAGTCATTCCTTATGGGAGATAAGGCTGAGGAACTGGCTCAAATTCAAGTGTCAATAGAAGAGGCTTTAGAGCGAATTGACACACTGAACAGTAAGAAATCTCCAGGAACAGATGGTATTCACTGAAGATTTATAACAGAACCCAAATATAAAATTGCTAAACTACTAACAGTGGTGTCTAACCTATTGCCAGAAGAACAGAAGGTGGGAAATGTGACACCAATCTTTATGAAGGACTCCAGAGACATCTTGGATCTATAGACTGCAAGTCTGGTGTCTGTACAGGCAAAATGGTAAAACTGTAATAGAGGATGAGATTAATAGATACCTGGGTGAACACAATATATTGCATAATACACAGTTTCCACTGAGGGAAGATGTTCCTTACAAATGTATTTGAGTATTTTTAAACTGTCAGCAAGCATGTAGATTACAGTGATCCTAATTGCTATAATGTACTTGGATTTTTAAAAGGCTTTTGATGCATTCGCCCATTAAAGGCTTCTACAAAATAAATTACCACAGGATTAATGAGAAGCGATTGCCATGGATTAATAATGACTTAAAGGCAGATGACAAAGAATAGCTGTAAGTGGTCAACTTTCTCAACCAAGAGGTCCCCTAAATACCACTAGTTGGATCTGTACTGTTCATCATTCTCCTGTGCTGCCTGGCAGAGGGGCTTCCTGGGACGTAAGACAGTAGGGACTCCCAGAGCTCACTGGAAAGGGCAGTGGAATAAAATGGCAATGAAGTCCAGCATCAGTAAGTGCAGGGTAATGCATCTGGAGTAAATCAGTCTTGATTATAAAAAGAATGAACTCTGAATGAACTATCTTCATCCTAGATGGAGAACTGAGGGTTACTGGGGTTCATTCTGCAAGATGTCTGCCACATGATGCCATCGCTGATGGCAGCTAGAGTGTTAGTACTTCTTAGGAAAGGAACTGAGAACAAAACAGAAAACATCTTAACAAAACTCAGATGTGCAACAGGTTTAATGCTGCTCCGGTGACCCTGTTCCAAAAACCTTTCAGAAGAACTAAAGAGAGATAAAGGCAGCAATGATCTTGGCAAAAAAGCTACAGAGCAGGTTCAGTTAAAAAACATGATGGAGATTTATAAAGCAAAAAATTATGTCAAGGGTGTAGGTAGTGAATTGTTATACACTGGTTTTCATGACATTAAGAGCTAGATAACATTCAGATGGCAGCAGTTTTAAAACAAATAAAAGAGAACGCTTTTATATACCATATAATTGTGGGACTTGTTTCAGAGTGGAGATCGAAATTAAAATTAATGAAGAAAAGGCTTAGATGAGTCCCCAGAGGAGAGGTTCATTAATGAATTTTAAACACAATTCTACAGATGCTGCCCCTGTTTCAGGAAATACAAACAATTGACAAAAGCTAGAATAGTGTAGAAGGGGAAAAGATGCCTCTACATACTTTGTTCTTTAAGTGCCTGTTGCTGCCTTCTGTTGGAAACCTTCATGTCACCTAGAAGGGAAGGTCTTGTGTAGTTAAGAATTAATTGGCAGTAATATACACTGTAAACCTTCTTTGTCCTATGTTGTTAGCCAGGTGACATAAATGGTGAACTGAGATATAACTTAAAGTCATGAACACTTGCCTTTTTCTCTTTCAAAATATAAATTCAGTATGCTCCTAACTGAAGAAACATTTTAACTTTGTGTGTTTACTCTCATTTCTGCAAAAGTGTTGAAAGGCAGGAACTCTTCTGCTTTAGATTTGGTTTAGCAGATCCAGTGTTTATTTCTACAGGTCACAGAAATGTTTAAAAGAAATGAAACTGTTGAAAAGCATGTTGCATAAGTTTAAAAAGGCCCCGGTCAGGTTACAGGGGTAAATACGCGGCAGGAGCTGTATCTGTTCACAAACAGACATGGACACAATGCACCAGAGACACCAACACAACAGATAGGGTGACAATGAATTTATTGAAACTCCTCAAGTCTGAAAAAAAAAAAAAAATGGCTAAGAAAATATATCCACTACAGTTCCTAATAATAAATTCTGAGGAGCAAGAAACAAAGGTACTAAATTTGTTTTCTTATGTGAGTCACATTTCCAAATTCAGACTTGATAAATGAGAAAACCTGCTTAATTTTCCACCATTTGCCTCAGAGGTATTCAGTTTTCCCCTCAGCCCAAAGTACCTCTCTTAATTTGGCTGCCAGGAGGCTCTCTCTGCAGCATCTTCTTCATTGAGAGCTCCTACTTAAGTTCTGATTCTGTAAGAGAATAAAGGACATGCTCCAGTTTTTCCTCTATCCAGGCTGGAGATAAGAGGATATAAAGAAAATACTTTAACTTCTGTCAAAAACCTGAGATGTTTTGGCATAACACAGACACAAATGCAGACACGGCAAACTCCTTTAAGTGCGTATCATGGATGCAAACAACTAGTAGAAAGCCTGGTTAAGCAGTATCTTCCCCAGACAACTCCAGATCTTATAGGGTTATCCTGAAAATAAGTTTCCTACCACAATTATCTCAAGTGAAAGCTATTTACCCACTCATGGATCAAGTTCTTAATTTTAGGTGGATACAACAAACCAGGTAAAGTAGGCTACTTTCCTGAACTATACCTGATTTGCACAGCTTGGGTAAATTTTGCCACACGCACACCAATTCGATGTGCTGTGTAGTTAAGGGCAGCTGTGCTAGGGGGTGGGTACTGCACAGAAGCTAAGAGGGGCACAGCTGGCTGCACTCATCTCACTTCACACTACCCTATAAAAAGTACGATTCTATTCTAAGAAAGCCTTTTAGGCTGCCTCTGGAGTCTACAGAGAGTGATAGAATCCTCCACAGGGAGGTTCATCTACTGTTCTTGGTTGCTATTTAGGTTGGGATTAATTGGACTCTTAATTAATTGGTCTGTTTCTCTCCATTGGGTACTAGAGGAAGCCTAGCTGAGGGGTTTACATTTGGTGTCTTTTACATGATTAGGCGAGGGGAATTCTATCCACAATTTAAAAAAACCCAGCATAACTTGTATCAAGGAAATTACAGTGTGAGTAGAGTAGGTACAGTTTGTACCTCAGACTGATTTTTCTCAGAGCATCCTAAATGAAGGATAAATAGTGGAATTTCTTGAACAGTGCTTGTAACTGTACAGTGTAAAAGTTAAATATAAACTGCACTGTTTCAATAAAAGAGAGGTGAGGCTGCTATAATGAGCAATTCAATTCAGTGAAGAGCCCAAAGGCAGCAATCACAGTGCACTTCAATGCAACTGCTATGTAACAGCAACAGTAGGGGGTTGCCATCAGTTTGTGAATGATGCTCTTCTCTCCTTACCTCCACCCCACCCCACCCCCAATTCTCTGTGATGTATGAACTATGGTATCTGGCTCTGCAGAAGTTGTTCAGAAGCATCTGAAAGAATAACTGAACCTTTTATTCTATATTCTGCCTTGCAAGTACTTTTCTGAAAGCTGAAATGTGTATAACATAGGAAATAAACTATGACATAATGTAGGGAACAAATGTTTTTCATTCTTGCTTGCAATTGATACCGAAGTATGTTTTCTGAATGTATTTTGGTCATGAAGCATAGTGCCACATCCTATTACGTCCCACATGCAAGCAGTCAGAAGATTATATGCCAGCCACCAGCATTGCACAAGTCAAAAGTGATTTACCATGAATTCATGTGCCTGTTGATGAATATTTCTAAGATTATACAGCTGTTGTTTATCAAGTATCATTTATAAAGCATTACATGACAGTAAGCTATAAAGAATGCATGTGCAAGCTTGTAAAATGAAACATAACACGTGGTAATTTAAAAAATATATTCATTGTGGATTTAATTGTTGAATAGTTACGTTGATTTATACCACACAAATGGGGACTTTATGATTCACAATGACTTAGCAGACACCGAACTTCATTGCTTCACTGAAATTGGTTTATGGGATTGAGTTGCAAAAAATGTTGTGTGTGTTCGTAGGGATCAGTCCTGCATTCTCTGCACGGCTGAAATGTTGCACTGCTCTTGACTCCACTTGTTCAAACAGGAACACCACTGGATTCAGTCCCACCAGCCTGACTGAGTCAAAAAGTTTGTGATGACTAGTTACAGGCCCATATTAAATTACTTCGTAACACCAGTCCTGTTTCTTACAGAAAGGTAATGAGACTTTCTTCAGAAAATTATTTCATAGTTAAAAGTAAATGGGATTGAAAACCAAACTTTCTTCAGAAGCTTGCACTTCTAGCTACAAAAGAAATCATAGAATCATGGGATCTTAGAATGGGTTGGAAGGGACTTTAAAGAACATCTAGTTCCAACCCCCCTGCCATGGGCAGGGACACCTCCCACCAGACCAGGTTGCTCGAAGCCCCATCCAGCCTGGCCTGGAACACTTCCAGGGATGGGGCATCCACACCTTCTCTGGGCAGCCTGTTCCAGTGCCTCACCACCCTTGCAGTAGAGAATTTCTTCCTAACATCTAATCTAAATCTACCCTCTTTCAGTTTAAAGCCATTACCCCTTGTGCTATCACTACATGCCCTTGCAAGGATTCCCTCTGCAGCTTTCTTGTAGGCCCCTGTAGGTACTGGAAGGCTGCTAGTAAGTGTCCCCAGAGCCTTCCCTTCTCCAGCCTGAGCAACCACAACTCTCTCGGCCTGTCTCCATAGCAGAGGTGCTCCAGCCCTCTCACCATCTTCGTGGCCCTTCTCTAGACTCACTCCCAACATGTCCATCTTTTGCTGGGGCCCCCAGAGCTGAATGGAAAAAAACCCGGATAGGGTATTCATGAGAGTGAAGGTGGAGAATCACCTCCCTCAACCAGCTGGCCACACTACTTTTGATGTGGCCCAGTGTATGGTTGGCTTTCTGGGCTGCAAGCGCACATTGCCAGGTGATGTTAAGCTCCTTGTCAACCAACACCCCCAAGTCTTTTGTTGCAGCACAATCAAAATAGCAGACTGCAACAAGGCTTTACCGTTGGTCAGAGTCTACTGTCTGTGCTGTATCTCCTTCCTCCAGAGGTCAGACCACACTACTCCTCCCCCATCCTCAGGGCTATTTAACCACTTAGCGGGAACGAGCTAGAGCTGCACATCGTCCATGTCAATCAACCCACTGCCTCTGAGGCCAGGCCACAGCTGCATGTTATCAATGCTAATCAACCCACTGCCTTCACTCCTCTACAATCTTTCTCCTCAATGCTGCTCTCAGTCCATTCTCTGCCCAGCCTGTATTTGTGCTTGGGATTGCCGTGACCCACATGCAGGACCTTGCACTTGGCCCTGTTGAATGCCATGAGGTTTGCTCGGGCCCCTCTCCCAAGCCTGTCAAGGTCCCTCTGTATATCATTCCTTCTCTCCAGTGTGTTGACCACACCACGCAGCTTGGTGGTGTTGGCAGGCTGCTGAGAGAGGGTGCAGTTAGTCCCAGTGTCCATGTCACCAACAAAGACGTTAAACAGCACCGGTCCCAACACCAACCCTGGAGGAATGCCACTTGTCACAGGTCTCTACTTGGACATTGAGCCATTGACCACAGCTCTTTGAGTGTGACCACCCAGCCAATCCCCTAGCCAAGTGGTCCATCCATCAAATGAATGTTTCTCTGTTGTAGAGACAAGGATGTTGTGCAGGACAGAGCTAAATGCTTTGCACAGGTACAGGCAGATGACATCAGTTGCTCTTCCTTCATCTACCAATGCTATAATCCTGTTGTAGAAGGCCACCAAATTTGTCAGGCATGATTTGCACTTAGTGAATGTCACCAATCACCTCCTTATTTTCCATGTGCTTTAGTATAGTTTCCAGGAGGTTCTACTCCATGATCTTGTCAGGCACATAGACGAGATGACAGGCCTGTAATTCCCCAGGCCTTCCTTTTTTCCCTTTTTAAAAATGGGGGTTATGTTTCCCCTTTTCTAGTCAGTGGGAAGTTCACCAGGAACTCTCACTGCTTCTGAAATATGATGGATAGTGGCTTAGTCAATTCATCTGCCAGTTCCCTCAGGACCCACGGATGCACCTCATCAGGTCCCATGGACTTGTGCACCTTCAGGTTCCTCAGATATTCTCAAACCTGCTCTTCTTCTACAGTGGATGCCTCTTCATTCTCCAGTCCCGGCCTTTGCCTTCTGTGACTTGGGCAGTGTGGCTGAACAGTTGCTGGTGAAGACCAAGGCAAAAAAGTCGTTGAATACCCCAACCTTCTCCATATTCTGGGTAACCAGGTCTCCTGTTTCCTTCTGGAGAAGGCCCACATTTTCCCTAGCCTTCTTTTGTTATTAATGCACCTATAGAAGCTTTTCTTGTTGCCCTTGATGTCTCTGGCAAGATTTAATTCTATCAGGGATTTAGCTTTCCTAACCTGACCCCTGGGTGCTTGCACAATTTCTCTGAATTCCTCCCAGGTCACCTGTTCTTGCTTCCACCCTCTGTAGGCTTCCTTTTTGTGTCCAGGAGCTCCTTGTTCATCCATGCAGGCTTCCTCGTGTTTTAGCCTGACTTCCTCTTTGTCGGCATGCATCGCTCCTGAGCTTGGAGGAGGAGATCCTTGAATATTAGCCAACTTCCTTGGGTCCCTCTTGCCTCCAGAGCTTTATCCCATGGTATTCTTCCAAGCAGATTCCTGAAGAGACGACAGTCTGCTCTCCTGAAGTCCAGGGTAGTGAGCTTGTTGTGTGGTCTCCTCACTGCCCTAAGGATCTTGAACTCCACCATTTCATGATCTCTGCAGCCAAGGCGACCCTTGAACATCACATTCCCCACCAGCCCCTACTTGTTGGTGAGAACAAGGTCCAGCATAGTGCCTCTTCTTGTTGGCTCCTCTATGACATGAAAAAGGAAGTTACCATCAATGCATTTCAGGAACCTGTTGGGTTGCTTATGCCCTGCTGTGTTGTTCCTCCAACAGATACAGGGTGGTTGAAGTCTCCCATGAGGACCAGGGCTTGTGAATATGCTGCTGCTTCTATCTGGATATAGAGGGCCGCATCTGTTCAGTCTTCCTTATAATTTACAAGTAAAAAGTTCAGTAGTTGGAGAGGATTAATGAATTTTAAAATGTAAATGGTAATTTAGTAACTGTGATAGATTTGTCTTGCCTGTATTTTCCACTATGAGCTGGACAACCCAGAGAGACAGTAACTCCTATAACTCCCATGCTATATCAAACCAAAACACTGCTAATATCGAACCTATGTACCATGGGAGAAGTAGTCCAGTGAGCTGACAGATCAGGGTTACTCAGGCTTAATGTTCATAAAGCCTTCCAAACAATATGGCAGTATTTCCAATTATTTTTTTAAGATGGAATATTTTTACTTTTTGTGATTTTTTTTAATAAGCTGTCTAAATTTCTGAAGGTGTTTTGGTGAAACTGCACTCCCTGACCATCTCTGACACCTCTGTGGGCAGTCCTAGCTGACAAGCCTACGCTGATATGGGAATGGAGAATGCCTTTCCTACCTTTCTGTGAGAAAAACTTATTTCGTAGCTTGCCTATCTCAATGCACTGAGAACTTCAATATCTAAAGTCTGTATTCTTCATAAATGCTAAACTCAGTAAATGAAAAGCAAACATTGTTTCCTTAAAAATTTAAAGAGAGAGTCTGAAAATTGTAGTAAGCCAAGGATAATCCAATAATGTTGATCCCAGGTGAATATATAATTGGATACAGTTTATCACAGCGCTTGTCTACTTTTTTTCTCATAAGAAAGTGGTAAAAGAAAACCTGTTAGTTTTCTGAATGAGTGAGCAGTAGCCTTGTAAAATGTGTGTAACTGCTTGCATATACGGAAGAGTAAATATGCCCAGCATTCATGCATATGCTTTTGTCATGTGTTGCACACCAGCAACTGCAGAAAGAAAATAAAGCTGTATTACTCTAGGCTCAGAATTAATGCATGGTGTTTACTTACTGAATACTTACAATACAATCTGAATCTAAAGAAGAGTGACATTCTTGCAGAACACATGGGTAAGATTATTAGGTCTTTCTTGCTTTGTCAGTTGGTAACATATCTTCTTTTGACTGTTTCTTAAAGTTATGAGGAATTCTCAATATAGAATCTATGTACGTGTAACTTGTATTTTGCTGTTTCTTTAGTCTGTTTATTTTTGAAGACTTGATGTGTGTGTCTGCTCAGACCTTTGAAAAATGCCAATGCCCTGCATTAACCCACAGACCAAATACTGAATGCAACAGGAATTTCCTACAAATGTGCTAGGTGATGAGTACTTGGCTCTGATCTCACAGGAACACTTTGAATAGAAAAATCAGAAGTACTAGAATTCAATTATTATGATAGTTCAATTAACCTCTATTGAACAGATGTAGAAATTATACCTAATTATACATGTAGCTGACTTCAGACATGGACCTCTACCCACCAAGGACTAATCTAAGATCACCAAATTCATTTCACTCAGACCTTTGCTCTCAGAAATGAGTATTACAGTAAGTGATTTCACCATTAAATATCCCTCTAGCACTATAATCTTTCTAAAAGTCTGTTCAGTGCTCAATTTTATACTAAGAAACTTAATGTGATATCCTCAAGTCTTATCACAGAAATTCTAAAGGAAAGGTCACTGATAAAAGGGGGTTTTTAACAAGAGTTTTGCTGAATATTGCTGTAAGCCTACATAGACGTACACCAAAATGCATGAATTTGTACCTCCAATTTTAATATATCCTTATCATGGGGACTAGGAAATGTTTTGAATTTATTCCTTAGTGCAAGGCTGTATTCTGAGAACCAAAGTGCCATCTATAGTATGAGATGTCCCTCTACACAATGGTATTTTCTCTCTAACCATAAAGTACATTTCTTTATGATCCAGCAAGTACCCTAATGTGTAACAGCTTTTCCTTAACATGGAGAAAACAAAGCTTTGTAATCAGTTATGCAGCTATGAACACAAATTCTATACTAATGTATTCTAGGAAAATATTACCTGCATTGTCTGTGCAATGCCATTTTTATTGCTCTCATATTAAGGCTACAGAAGAAAAAAAGAGCACAAGGTTTAAAGGCAGTGGCTCTTTCTCCCAAATATGTTTGGGTTTACCACTGTCTTTACATAAATTTGCTTTTCTCTTGCTAGCACCATTGCACAGCAAGGGAAGGAGTCTTTTCCATTCCTCCATGACATTTATTTCTGTTTCTATCTGTTGTTGAGATTGACTGCCCTGATCTTCCTGCTCTCTCCTTGGCTATTTTAATGAATACCCGAATTTTCTCACAGCCGCTAGTTTCCAGGGAGAGTCTGTGGGCTGGCACCCAGTGAGATATCCCTAAATATTCACCACTGTCTTCTGAGTAAGAAAGAGATTAACTGCTTTGTTGTAACTTCTTGGATCCTTGTTTATGAGGAGAACTTTGCCATGTAACTAGACTCCTTGTCGGGTTCTCACTCACTCATCTAACTTTTCTTCCTAACATTCTGGTAAATCACCAGCATTGGCTGAAGCATATTCCCACAGAAATTACACTGGAGATGGAAATTCTCCATTTTATTCTGGGACTGTGTGTCCTAGATTTCCAGTGGTTGTAACATTCAGTTGCTGTTGACCACAGCTTTCCTACCTTTGAGGTTACTTTCTTCTTTTGGATTCCTTTGGCAAATAGGATGTTACTTAGATAAGCAAACCAAGAGGCAAGATGGGGTGGAGGGACTGAAAGTCAGATATTCTTCTATGACAATACTGTATCTATACAGGGTCTCATAGGTCTGAATATAGCTTTTTTTCTTCCTTAAAGCTGCCAGAATTTTACTGGTAAAGGGATCTAGTCTCATTGGTAAAATCAGTTACTTTTTATGAGACAAAGTGTTTATCTTGAGCTAGAGAAAGGAAAATCTAGGTGCACTGCCTAAATTTATACCGTTGGTATAGAATTATGGGTAAGTGTAGAGTTATGGGTAAGTTAATATTCTTCAATAATTAGTATAGAAGTGAAATGTTTTTCAGTGTGCGGTCATCATTTTAATGAGACAGTGTTGACTATGCCAATTTCTTTTTTGTTTGTGATTACACCTCACACCTCACCCATGTTTACTGCAAGATAACAACCTAGTGGAAAGCCAAGCAATTCCAGCTTTTGAACACTGGGAAGTATTTAATGTAATTATAGCTTCTTTTAAAACAACCAACAGCTTGGAAATATGGGAAAACTGCATAGTGGATTAACTGCTTGAATACTGCTGCTATGATTGTTTTTCCCATAATGAATGTCTTTTAAATAACGAAACTTTGTTATTGGCATGATAATCTAGTAAGGCATTAAACTTCAAGCCTGTTAACAGGGAGGATATTGTCTCATATTATATATAAACTACAGTTCGTGCATTACAATTTGTAATTTACAATTATTGTCTTCTATTGTCTACAAGCAATTACATTTACAGTAAGCAGGTTGTAACGACGGTACTAAGGCAGCCTTGCTTCCTATCAACGTGTGTCCTACATCACCTACAAAATCACCCCCACTAGCAAGGTTTCCTCTTAGACAGGTCCCTCTGCTGTTGTACCTGTAGTTGCCTCCCCCTGATCTTACTGACTTCCACCATAACATCCTCTTACTCTTTTCAGATCATCAGCTCACCTCCTGCAAAACCTCTCTGATGTATCCACCAGACTTACTGTAACACATTCATTATTCTATGTGATCTGTATCATGATTGTATTGCAGAAGCCGCACTGTAAACCTGATACTCTGAGGGCAACTGAGACATATTTAAGCGGGATAAAAAATAACCTTCAATAAAACATGAGAGCAATGGAAACCTTTCATGATATATTACACACAAGAATAATAAGTAACAAATTCCTTTAAAATATTCTAAGGCCAAAGACCAGTCGGGTCAAGACCCTCCTGTGCTATGGGCTGTAAAAGCATTTAGCAAATGACTGTTCTTTCCCCAAAGACTTAAGTAGATGAACCATTCAGCTGGGGGGAAAGGAGGAGGACATTATGCCACAGAAAGAGGCATATTAATGGGAGATGGTAACACAACTTCCAACATAAATAGTTCTTATTGAAATTATTTTTTAGTGTCTTTGAAAGCCAACTGTTAGAAGTTCATGCTTGCGCTTGGACCTTGTCAGATAAACAAGTTTCAGACTCACCTTGTGAGTGTATTGCAATGAAAGAAGTAAACAAGTTATTTAACTAAGAAATAGTCTCACGTACAAATCATTCCAAGAAGTATTTTCCATGTTTACAAAAACTGATGACATTTTAAACAAACCTTCACTCAGATCATAAATGTCAATGGTACTACCTTACAAGTAGCTATAAAGAGAGAAGGCTGGTGTTAGTATGTTGTGCATTCCTGGGGGTTTTTTTCAGTTTAATTTAAATGGTACCTTGATAATTGTATTATTTGCTTTCAGCTTACTCAGAATTTCTTCTGTGGAAGAGGTATTGATTTTTGTATTAGTCAATGGAAAGCCCAAGCAATGCCACAATACAAAACAATAACAAGCAGTAAAAGAACACAACGGAATAATGTTCATTTTAAACAGAAATGTGAGGTAAGTAGGGCAATGACAAAATCTAGCAGGGAACCAGACGTTTGGGTTAAAACGAGAACGCGGCTATCTGCAACGGAAGAGGGAGCTCTCACTGCACCGGCCCCCACCGGCCCGGGGAGGGGGCTTGCCTTTTCTAGCTGAGGCTGGGGGGGGTGGTGGTGCCCGTTCCCTCCCCCTTCATTTTCACTCCGGAATACGATTCAATGCAATTTTCATATTGCTCCTTGTAGAAAGCCATAGCAGAACGCTCCACAGCAAATTACAGTCAGATATGAGCAACGGATGAAACTCGGTAACACTTACCAAGTCTAGCTGTCACAGGGCTATTTTCCTGAGTTAGGAAGGCACTTTTTATCCCCATAGCAATAAGTCTGTTTCTTCCTGTATTTGCACGAAACCCAAACACACTCAGAAAAGTACTACAGCATAAATAATAAGAAATACCAACTGTGTTTGTGACAACGAAGAATGCAGACTGAAGGCTTGATGTAAAACTCACTGAATTTGATTAGAAGACTCTGACCTCACTGGGTTGAATGAAACAATGACAATGTGATTTCGCAAACCACCTCAGAGTAGCTGTTACCCCTGTACATCACCCTTTCTTTTTTTAATAAGCTGTTCCATGTGACTTAGAAAGTAGTCAAAGATTAACATAGATAAATATCAATGTTTTATCCTCCATAAATAAACAGTTATGCCTAAGGTCTCAATTACAGGCACCCTACTGGTGTTCTTGTTTGTTTGCTTACTCATTTGTATTGTTTTGGAGAGAATTATTTCCAAATAAGCACAAAAGAATGAAATACTCTGAAGATGGCCAGAAAGCTTCTAGATGCTTGGTGTAAAACTGACTCGCAAGTTAGGGACATTAGAGGCTTGCTGTGACCTAGGTGTTGAGTGCCATTGTGAGATGTCCTGGGGGGTCTTTCCTAATCACCAGATACCTCTCCAGAAGGAGACTGGAATCATGCCCCATCATTCAGCAGTGTCTGCAGGACTGCTTACAAATCTGGAGCAGATCCTGAAATGAAACAATAACTTGCAGCAGCAATGGATCTATGGTATGTTTACCAGTTGAGCATCTGCTTAGTATTTTCTTCAACCAATGCCACCTGCTTACAGCATATCCAAGGACGTATTGGAATACAACAGAATACAGGTTCAATTACCACACTTGATTCTCTGTTACATGAAGTATCCATTACTAACCTGTAAGGTCCCAGGGAAGGCAGGTGCACTATGTGCATCCATGCAGCAATCAACTTGTAAAAGACTGTAGAAAGTAACTGTTAAATAAGTCACCTATAAATACCCTTCCATACTGCACTCCACACTACTCACTTAAGGAGTTAGGTTTTAGGAATGTAATTTCAAAAGTAATTGCAGGACTGAACATCTGCCCTAGAGGATGAATTCAGGAAACAGAGCCAGGGAGAAGTTGGGACATTGCAAATAAGAACTTCTACATGTGCTGGTAGGACTTATCTTTTCTGTATTTATATATATATATAATTCATGTATATTAAAAAATTACACATTTATTAACACATTTATAAAGACACATATATCTCTATGGCTCCTTGCACTGATTCTTATGGCTTTTCCTCTGTTTAGTTTTACAAGAACTCTAACCAGCCATACAAGTTTCAATATTATAGAAAATCCTACAAAACTAGGGAATCCACCACCTACAAAGATTTTGAATGCTGTAGTCATTCCCAGGGTTCTCCTTTTAGATGGACTAAAATTATGGAGGAATACAGAGTCCGTAACTTATGGGCCAGGTCCATTAGTTGGGAACGTATTATACTGAAAACTTCAGATTTTTTGAAGTCCTCCTCTAGGTTCAGCCTTCCACTACTTAGTTGCACTTTTCTGTTTTTTTCTTAGATGGATAGATTATTCTCTTTGTTGGTTTTGTTGTTATTCTGTTTCACACGTGTTGCCACACATGACTAAGCACTATGCAACTGCGCACTCACTCCCCCCACCGTTGGATGGGGCAGGGGGTCAGATAGGTTGAGATAGAAAGCTGAATAGGTAAAGCAAAAGCCACGCATGCCAGAAGAGCAAAACAAGGAATTAATTCACTGCTTTCCCTCGGCAGGCAGGTGTTCAGCCATCTCCACGAAAGCTGGGCTCCATCATGCCTAACGGTGACTTGGGAAGACAAACACAATAATGCCAAATGTCTCCATCTTCCTTCTTCTTCCCCCAGTTTATATACTCATTATGACATCATATGTATGGAATACCTCTTTGGCTGGTTTGGGTCACCTGTCCTGGCTGTGTCCCTTCCCAATCTCTTGTGCCTCTCCAGCCCTCTTGCTGGCTGGGCCTGAGAAACTGAAAGCTCCTTGGCTTAGTGTTAACATCACCCAGCCAGAACTAAGCCCATCAGTGTGCTAGCAACATTGTTCTCACATCAAATCCAAAACACAGCACTGCAACAGCTACTATGAAGAAAATTAACTCTGTCTCAGCTGAAACCAGGACGGCATGCTTGCATCTGACTCATATATTGGTCCATCTTTTGAAATACTGTCCCATGTCACTGACATCTTTTGCATCTGGCACCTGTGCAGGTGCAAAGGTCCTTGCCAGTTTTTGAAAAATACAAAAGTTTATCAGGAAGCATGAATCCAAAAATAATTTTATCAGAACAGTATTGATTGTCGAGGTCTGAGTGGTATTACATAAAAAAGATGACACAGGGACCTCTGTAACACAGATTTGTTGTTCTTCTCTGGTCAGAACTCTAAGCATGGATCACCGATGTGATTTACACAGTACCTCCCTTCCATTACTTGCAGGACAGACACTAGTTCATACTTGTCTGAAGGTGTCTAAAGCTTTGACTTATAACAGCCATTCTGATTCCTCTGCCAGAACACGCAGTTTGCGGGGCCAGACTGCAATACTATGTTTCATCAGTGTATATTCAACTGTACCCAGTCTTTCATCCCTTAGTGGCTGGGCTACCAAACCCTTTCGAGAAACATACTTTGCTGTTGCATACTATGAGCAAAACTTAATTCTGCTTATTATGTCTGGTAACAACTTTTTGGCGGTGCTTTGTAAAGTAGCAGGCAGTGTAATGCATGTGCTTTGTGAACTCTCGACCTACTGTGATCACCTTAAGGACCTCTACAAGAATGAAATACTCTGCTTTTATACTCAAATACTTGGATTCCCTTGTCATTTAATTTCTGACCTCTAAATAACACTGATCTGTGCCTACTAGATGCATGAGTTCCTTCAAGAGAAGATGTAGCAGAAATCTTGTAGGAATTACATGTTATCATAAGTGTATGGGACAAATCCAGAAATACAAACACAGCTTGATTTACACATCTGTCTTTCTGTAACTTACATTTTTGTTCTTTCTCCACCCAAACTGAGTTTCTCCTTATTAGCTAAATCCACAGTACTTTAGCCAGATCTCTGTATTTATTTACCTCCACATTTGTAAGATTTTTTTCTGCCCTGTACATCTTTTTTCTGTAATTAAGGTTTCAATTCATTGTCACTGATTATATGCCAAGGTGATAAGATTTCTTACAAATTGGCATTGCTTTCTGCAGTTTTACATCCTAACTCCTTAGAGGGTTATAACTTTTTTCACTCCCAGAAAATGGTCCTCCCATGTTCTTCATATTGTCTTATCAGTAAACTTACTACCTGATACTTCCTGGCAATCCATCCTGGGGACAACCACAAGAAGCAGTTCTTTAAACACAATGTACCTAATTAACTCTCCCAATAACAAGTGGGTTAGCTATTCTAATGTCTTCCTTTGTCTTTCATGCATGCACTTGTTAAGTCATTACCAAGCTCAGTAGAGGAGGTTTTACTATATCAATTATACTGGTTGGATATTCCATTAGCTGCATTTTTTACTTCCTTTATCAAGCATTCAGAAGTCATGGCACCCATGTGTTGCTTAGTTCAATTCCCAAGGAGATAATAGAAGACCAGCTGATACACAGAAGCCTAAAGGAGTCCCAGCTGAGTATTTGTAGCTGCAGACGCTACTATAATCTCAGCTGCCAGCATCAGTTATTGTTGCATGATGGTGCAATTGCACCACAGCTTTATTTTTCATCTCTAAAGGTAAAATATCATCTCTGTTACCTAGTAAGCATGTCAGAGACAAAATTCATGCTCTGAACACTGTCCGCAGACTCCATGTTCCTTCTTATAAGTATCTTGTAGGAACAAGGAAAAAAAAAAGGGGGGGGCGGGGAGGGGGAAGAATATTGCTAGGGATTGAGTTGTTATTATTAATACCTTGGGATTATATCGTGTCCTTGGATGAGGGCTGGCTGTTGCAACAAATGTTCATTTAGGTGTACAGAAAGCCCCTCAAGCTCAGTGGGATTCTGGATTTCTCTTGTCTGCTGGCTGATGTTTCAAATCCTGCAGGATGTTTTTTTTCTTCCTTTCAGCACACAATCCTTTTCATTAAGGAAAATAATTTTAGTTTCTGAGTCTCAAACATTTTGCAGTTTTATATGAACTGATGCCTCCAGACCATAGAATAACAGATACCTGCGAGGCTCTTCATTTACATCAGGTTGCTTTACTAGCTACAGAGGCTGGCCCGAGTGGATCAGCATATACTACTTCCCCTGGCTTTCTTCTGCGTAGGCAATTCTATTTCAGACAGCCATCACTGCCTCCATATAGCCAACAAATGTTACCCAGCTTGGGATCTACCTTGGAAACAGCATCTCTCGCTTGACCCCCTAGGTCCACGGCAAGTAACTCGGAGCTGAAACTCCTCTAGTTTCCCCTTTCAGTTAATTAGCAGTGTATCCAAGTGTGGTCTGTACGTAAGGCTGGCAATTAACAGCTGCTACTTTTAAGAAGACCCTAATTTCTGCTGTCACATTTGTAAATATATAATTACTTCTGTTGTAGTCTTATCCATTATGTTATTGACCTTCATTAGCAGGCTGTTAAAATTCCCTGTGTTAAATTGTACTTTAACCTTCTTTTTGTAAAGGATTTGCTCATTTTTTGCATAGTTTCCTCTTTACTGCTGAATCCATATATGGCACAGAAGTTGTCAAGGGATCTCCTGGGCAAGAAGTAGGGAAATTGATGACAGACTCCTAAATGTACACAAGTACAAACTCTACTTCCTATAGCAAGAGACTACAAAAAGTTTTCAAAGCTACATCTGGTCACAGGACTCCGCATAGTCATTGCTGCTGTCTCAGAAACATTGCTTTGATCCAGAGCATTTTAAAATGTTTTGTTTTGAGTGTTTTTTCTCTTTTTCTTCTTCTTCTTTTTTTTTTTTTTTAATCCCAAGTGGCTTTTCTAAAAAGAAATCTGAGCCCTATACATGGAAACTGGCTAATGGTAGAAAAAATGATAAATAGAATTTGACCAGAAAATCCACTTTTAACATTCTTCCCTCACTCTATTTTCTTTCTTCTTTACAGTCTAAAGGAAGAGTCTGACTGATCTTTCATGAACTGTAGGGAAAACAGGAGAATCTTGAATAGAATTTATATAAAATATTCAATCCCCTCCTATGAGGACTTAAGAGGCATAGTTATTTAACTAGAAGATGGGAGACAGATATTAAAGGATATGGGAGACAGATATTAAAGGAACTCTAGACAGAGTTCTTTCAATGATTTAAGAAAGGCTTCCCTACTTAACAGGATAGTTAGCCTTTCTGCTGCTTGAACTAGAGGATATGAAAGGAAAAGTACCCAGTAAGCCTTAGGAAGCCAGGAATTATGAGGAGTTCCAGTGAAGAGCAGCTAGGAAATCAATAAAATGTTCCAGAAGTTCCTCCAAGCTACGAGAGGAAGGAAACTTCTGAGGGAAAAAAACCCCCAACAAAAAGCCCACCTCATGTCAGACCTCTGACAGGAGCCCCAAAAGATAACAATACTGACTTCAGTCTCTTCTGATCTCTACACCTAACTTCTTAATGGGAGAGAGAATTAATAGAATGGGAAAACCAGGAGTGCTTTCTCTGGGAGCATGAGGGCAGAGTCACACTTGGAGGTACTGAATTAGGGGCTGCTGCCATACATGTGCAACTCACACTTAGCACCACAGTCGTTACACCTCTGATCCGTCCCATGGCATTGTAGAGACCCAAGTGCTGAGCAGTGCTGAATGATGTTCACGGGCGATGGCGGTCACCCCACAGCATTCCTGATACCATCTCATTGCGGTTTGGGCTTGCAGGACCTCTTCCTCCAGATTTCGATTTCCTTCCTTAGCTCCAAGTGACCACCAGGAAAAAAAGGTCTTGTAGGATTCCCTAGGACTGGTGTGCAGGGTCAGCACTGAAGCCCAAGCTGTCGTGTGATTAATGGAAGGGCTGACCTCTGACCTGCCGAAAGGCAGTTTGGAGAGTGTGACCCACAGAAGGCAGCGTAGATGGCCTAGCTTTGTCAAAGGCTCTGCACCCTGGCAGTGAAATAAGTAATGTGGGAAAGGTGGCTTTAGGCATTTTAAATAAGTGAACAGTGCTGGAGCTCTGAAAACTGATTAAGCAAGTAGAACGCAGAGCTGAGTCACTCTGTATCTGTCCCTCTGTGTGCACATGTACATATATAGATACATATTTTTGTAAGCGTGTGCATGTATTTGAGCGAGGATATGAAAAAAAAAACAAAGAGGCATACAGTTCCAAAAGCCACTGCAATAACAAATTGGGAGCTGAAGCTGTCACATCATATGAAACAGACCCAGAGAACACATGAAGACACAGTCATGGATATTTTAAAACTTCTCTTCAGTGTTTTGCTCACATTTGGTAGCATTTAATCTGATATCCTTTATGGCTTTTTTTTTTTTTTTTTTTTCCTGAAGCCAACATTCCCCTTTTGAAGCAATGTTTGATGAAAATGCAAAAATTCTTGGCTAGCAAAAGATTTTATTTTTTTAATCTCCCAAAGTCATATCATTCAGCTTCATGCAGTGAAAAAAATGCTGATGTTCTTCTAAATAAAAGGATTAGGAAGATTAAAACACACACCATTGGACTTGGTGAAAAAAGGCCCAAGTATGATACAGCCTTCTTCACAGCTTTGCCTTGAGGATCACAGCCGAAACCATTCTTGTCTTTACTTTCGGGTGGTTCAGAGAGATGTTGAGTCCAGATCCCCCGTATCGAGTTTTTTCAGAAAAGTTGCAGCAAAAAGGACATTGCAAATAGAGTGCTGCTGAGTGAATGATCAAATTTTATTTTATTTATTTATTTTTGTTATTACAGCCAGATGTTGCCTCAGGAAGTTGAAACAAGGAGTCAGGAACTGACAGCTTAATAATTAAATTGGGAAAGTTGGCAGGCCTCCTGCTACTTCCTCTAATACGTAGCATCTATGAATGAAAGTGTGCAGTATCCCAGTGGCTCTCCTTCCGAACTGGCTCATCTATTACCGGGTAATGATTTTCCGTCGAGGCACGGGGCCTATTACACCAGCTACATAAAGTTAAAAAGACATTAGGAAAAAAACGTTCACCGTGGCTTTTACCAACATTTCTACAGAAGACTGCCTAATGCTGACATGTGTTTATTACACTTAATAATGTTTACATAATTCTTCCTTGAGCTCATTACAGCTGTCAAAAATCTGAATAGAGTGTATTTTTGCTCGTGTTTATCTCCCGAAGACCCTGCGGTCACTACGCTGGGACGCAGGCAGTCGCCAGCGGGCTGGAGGCCCCGCCGGCCGCTCGCAGGCAGCTGCCCGGCCCGGCCCGAGCATCACCGCACCTTCCTCCGCTCTCGGGGCTCCTTCCCCGGCCGGAAACCCAGCGTTTCCCACCGCACGCTGCCGGAGCCGCCTGTCGGGCCCGGCGCCTGCGGGAGGCGCGGGAGACGCGACGGCCCGGGCATCAGGCGGCCGGCACACCGGCCCCGAGGTGGGCCGGGCGGGGGCTCGGCCGAGAGTGCAACTTCCCCCGGGGGCTGCAGGAGCGCGGGTACAGCAGCGAGGCGGCTGCGGCGTGGGGGGGGGGGGGGGCGAGGCCCGTCCTCTGCCCTGGCCCCCGGCGCTAGGCGGAATGGGGGACGGGGACGGGGACGACGCCCCCCGGACCCGGGGGGACGACGCTCCGGAGGCGGCAGACAGCTCCTGGGGAGCGGGGGGACGAGCCCAGCGGGCCGCCGTGCCCCCCCTCCCGCCCCGCCGCTGCCCACGCCGCCGCCCACGCCGCCGAGCCCCCGCCGGGCTTCGGGGGTGGGATGGCAGAGGGGGCCCTTCTGCCCGCTGCCCCCCCCGCCCGCGCGCGGCGAGGGGGCGCGCGAGCCCCCGGCGGCCCCGCCAGGGGGCGGGGCGGGGCGGGGCGGGGGGTCCGGGGCTGCCGCCGCCGCTGCCGGCTGCACTGGCGGGGCGGCGGCGGGAGCGGGAGGCTGCGGAGGTAACGCGGGCGGCGCCGGGGAGGGCTCCCTGCTGCCCGCCGCGGCCGGCGGCGGGGGGAGGCGGCGAGGGGAGGGGAGCGGAGCGGGGCGTGCCGCCGCCCCCCCTCCGCAGCCCGGCTGGCGCGGCGCTCGCCCCGCGGCCCCTTCCGCGCGTGTCCGCGCCCGCGCGGGGCCCGCGCCGCCCCGGCCCAGCCGCGGCGGGTGCGGAGCGGGGCGGCCGCGCTGCGGCGCCGGGGCGGGTGCGCGGGGCGGGTGCGCGTGTCTCCCGTGGGCGGCCGCGCTCTGGCGCCGGCGCGGGCGCTGCCCCCGCTCCCTCGCAGACAAAAGCGCCCGGGACGGCGTCGCGCGGCGGTCCGGTGCGGCGAAGTCGCGCGCGGGAAGCGCCAAACTGCGCGGGACCCTGACGGCCCGGGGCGGGAGCCCCGCCGTGCGCTGCTGCCCCGCGTGCCGGCCTCTGCACAAACGGCGCTTGTTTTGGCCGAAAAATAATAATAATAAACCCGTGGTGTTTGCAGATGCGCTTAAAACAAGCGGACGGGCCTTGGCAGAGCTTGCTGTAAAAAGTGACTGGGAGCGTGAGGGCAGCGCCCCGCCGGCGGCGCGCCTCGCGGGATGACATTCCCGTGCGGGGACGGCCACCGCGGCGTGGCTCTTGGGCGGCCGCTTACTCGTTCATCGTCGTGCGTGCCGAATAGTTCCGTAGTTCGGCAACTCGGTGGATGGCCGGGAAGGCGTGCGGGGGCGGCTCCCCGGCTCCGCGGGGAGTGACGCGCGGCTCAGGGCCGCCCGGCCGCGGGGTGTTGCTGGGGCGCGGGGGCTGCTTCGGGGTGAGCGGGGCTGGCCCTGCCGGGGCCCGCGGCGGCCCCGCCGGCTGCGGGTCAGTGATAGGCGTTTCACAAACACGGTGTGAAGGCTCGGCGCTGTGCGCGCGTACTGCGGGCTCTGGTGCAAGGGGGTGATAGGAATGCTGTTCATGCAGTTCTGATGTTCTCCAGTGCTACGTTGTGGTGTGTATTTAGAGTGACAGCTCGGTCGTTTGAATCTGGCAGGATTTTGCTGGTTTTGATAGCGTTGCTATTTTGCCTTTGGCTGAGGCGTGCTTAATAGCATTTTTAGCAAGCGACATGTAACAAAATACAAAGGGGCTGAAGCGCAGGCAATAAATGCAGTCGAACTTCATCTTTGAAGACAGACAGGAAGCAATAGCATGGATTCTGAAAACAAAATATTTAATGGCGCAACACAAAATATTACTGTCCGAGGACCGTGCTGAATCCAAAGAGTGCCCAACAGAACAGTACAGCAACAGCCCAAAGAGAGGAAATTTACCGAGACGGCTTTTTGGCTCTTACTCTTGGAGGAGTTCTCATGAGGAAGTTTAGCAAGTGTAGGTTAATTATATATGATGTTATGGTTAACTGAAGGAATTGAATTCCTAGTGCAAGAGCCTATGCGCGTGGGAGAGGCTGATGTAAGGTAAAGTGGTGTCAGTGCAAATGGTGTCATTGGGGTAGAAGTTGCTATGTGGCCGTCACTTGTTTGCAGTTCTGGTTATGTCGTTCGGGAAGAGTTGGAAGCAAAACTGAAAAAAACATTGCTCTTATTTTAAGAGCATCGAGAGTTGGTGTGTGTTTTGTTTTGTTTTTAACCAAGAAAGGTGGTTTTGTTTTAAAATGCTAATTAAATCTTTCTTTTATGAACTAAGCCCTGGGTAAGAGCTTGATGTGTCAGCATCTGTCTGTGTCTGATTTAATGATCAGAGAAGGTCGATCCTTAGATTTTTATGTGGGTAAGCTTCCAGCAAAATACTTTATGCTAGATAAAGGGTTGCAGGATTTGTCCTTGCATGGTAATGTCAGTGTTAGTAAATGAGAGTGGTTACTAGTATAGGATCTGCCTCGACCCAGGTTGTCATCATTCTGTGAGACTAAACATGCTCGTGAAGAGTGCAAAGGCTGGCTCCAAAGCAGATGGTCGCATTTTGCATCTTTTCTGATTCTCGTCTGCACCTTCCTGCAGAGCTGAGGGGTCTTGCAGTCCGCTTGCATTTTCAGGCTACTTTGCCCCAATGGCAGTGTAGTAAAGAATCTGTTACACTTGAAAATCCGGTTCTCTCCAGGTAGAAGGAGTGACATCACCAAGGACTGTTTCATCATGATGACTTTTTGGTTTTCTGCTGAAGTAGGTTTGTTTATATTTGTAGTGAAAGTAATTTATTGATACTGGCTTGCTTCAGGGGTAATGGGTCTCTACTGTGGGCAAAGCGTAGAAGGCTCAGTATTCTCACATACCCGCTTTTCTGTAGAGTGAAATAAGTTATTCTACCAAATTTCTGGTTATGAGGTGCCCACAGGTGTGTACAGTAGGAGTTTGAGCCAATGTGCCTGAAAGGGACCATCCATTTTCATACTTGTGCCCATATGGATATGGTGGGAGAGGTATGCAGTATAAACACAGTCTCTGTTGACTTCTGTGGATTTACACATGTGTAAATTCAGAGTTGCAAGCAGGTTTAATACAATAATACTTGTATTTCTTTCTTGTGTGGAGCACCAGTATTTTCAAGACAAAGATCTATTTTTCCACTGCTTTGCACCCCAGCGCATGGTTCTTCTGTATTATCATTATTTTCAGTATCTTCAGTGTATTATCAGTAGCGATTTAAAAAGCTGCCACTCCACAGTGGGTTGCAGTACAAAGTCCAGCCAGTGTCATCCAACTGTTGTGAGCAGTTATGGTGTCCTTTTTGTCATAGTGGAAGTTTCTTCTAACTCTTCTGAACTAATAGTTACTTTATGCATGAGGCCTTAATATGTTCTTGCCTGTTTAATAACCTGTTGTTTCAGTAATATCTTGTAGCATCAAACTCTGATTACCCGCATGAAATCTGTTGTCTTTCAGTATCATTGACTCTCATTTATATATTAGGAGGAGACTGTAGTTACTAAAATTCCCTAATATAGCTTAGCTGTTCTTAATTATAATAATGGAGTCTATTACAATGCATATTGTAGGTGCAAACTATTGTTAACGCTTAAGCAAGTCATTGGGGAAAAAATTACATCAAATTTTGCTTCTTTGTAGGGTGTGTTCTAATTAAATATGATAGGAGACAGTCTTTCAGTCCTGAGATCCTGACGAAATGTCAGTTTCATCGTATTTCCGTCCTTCAAAGCAATGTGCAGTATTCTGTATAAATACAGGAAAGCGTGGAGAATTTGTAGAATAGACATTTACCTGTAATTACAGAATCATGGAATGGTTTGGGTTGGAAGGGACCTTAAAGATCACCTAGTTCCAGCCCCCCTGCCACGAGCAGGGATACCTTCTATCCGACCAGGTTGCTCAAAGGCCCATCCAGCCTGGCCTGGAACACTTCCAGGGATGGGGCATCCACAGCTTCTCTGGGCAGCCTGTTCCAGTGCTCCACCACCCTCACAGTGAAGAATTGCTTCCTTATATCTAATTTAAATCTACCCTCTTTCAGTTTAAAGCCATTACCCCTTGTCCTATCACTATATGCCTTTGTAAAAAGTATAAGGAATCCTTTTTTTATTTTTTTTTAGGAGCTACTCGTGTTAGTGAAAGCAGAAAGACGTTCACTTGGTTAAATATTTATTTAGTTTGTTGGAGGTTTTAGATTTTCCTATGCCAGCCTAACTTTTCTCTGCTGTTCACCTCTTCCTTATATCCTGACACAACGAGCTTTTTATTGTCAGCTTTGATTACAGCCATATATGTTTCAATAGTGCTTTATAGCAAGTCTGTAGGGCAGTAGATCCTACCATATCACAGATCTAATTTATGACTTTATTTTTCAGCCATTATGGCAAGTCTGCTGATCAGAATTAAAATTATTTAGATATAATTAAAATAGGCCAGTTGAAATGTGTATGAACTCATACAGTTTCCCTTTTCACTAGATATTTTTTGGGGGGGGGGGCTATTTTTTTTTTAATACGGAGTGCAAGCTGTTGCTAATTAGCATGGCGCTCGGTAGGTGGTCTCTATGTAAGCTAAATGGAGAGGATAGGCTGAAGGGGAAAAAACCCTCAAACCTGGAGAAGTAAAAGTGCCAGCCTTGGAGGTGTTAAAAAAGCTTTGCACACAGGGTGGGTTTTGTCCTCCCTGTTAGACCAGTGATGGCAAAACCTTTCCATGTTGTGTGTAAAACTTCAGACCTGAGTTAGTTGAATCCTGTGCCGATGTGTGTGTTTGGGCTGGTTGCAGGCAGAGGGGCCTCTCTTGTGAGACGCACTAATTTCTCTACTACTTCTTGTGCAGGGCTACAGCTTGTCTCCCGTTTAGTAGGCTGGCGTGGGGAGTTGATAGACAGCAGTGTGGGGCTGGGAGCACGTGTATTTCCAGAATTGCAGCAGGTTCACTGAGGAGGTGCCATGGACACTGCCACCATGCAACAGCTCCGGTGCGTTTGCCATGGCTTTTCTCTCATGGATGCAGAATATTACAGACACCTATGTTTGTTACTATTATTAAATTGCTGAAGGCTTATTTACTTTGGATATATCTGTAACATATATTCTGCGTACGGTACACAGAGATGAGAGAGTAAGAGTATGTGTGTGCACGCGCGCGCGTGTGTGTATGTAGATATTTCCATGACTATTTTTGATGGTTAAAACACATTTTGTGTGATCAGGTGGAAATTATATGCCAGCTAAGGGGGCAGGTTTTGAACTTGCACACCCAGTAATCTTAAGGTCCAGGACTGCTGATTATTGCTGCAGTATTTGGTAGTCATGATTGTGGAGGTTTTAGTTCTTATCTAGGCAGATATGGAAAAGGTGCTACATATTGCTGCTGCAGGGAGCAACGTAATAGAAGACAGGCTTTAAGTAAATGATACATAGAATCTTTATTAAACCCATTCTGGCATATGGGGAGCATCCTCAGAAGTTGTATAGGAAGCTGCCTTCCTTGGGTCTCTGAATGAAACCCGATTCGCTCTCTGCAAGGACATGCCAGGCAATTAAGGTCACTCTCAGTAGCTCAGTACAGGTAACACATCTTCCTTTTCTCACATCTTCTTGTATCTGTTTTGACCTATGCCTAGATTCTCTGCAAATACTTTGGAATTTATGCTGTCAAGTGAGTGATATGTACTGCTCATTTATCAAAGTAATGCAGTAGACCCTATCTCAAAATAATGATTAGAAGTTCTTTTTCTTTAAGAGAGGGCGCTTTAGCCCAAGGTATTGGTACATGCAAATATTTTAGCATTAGGTACTTTTTTGAAATTTAATTTAGCAGAAAACTTAGAAGTAACTAGTAAGAAAATCCTGCTTTTTAAAGGTTTCCATCTAGAGTTCAAAGAAAAGTCAAAGGAAGTTACAGATCATATGTCTTTTATTTTTTCTGGGGTCAGCTGCAGGAAGTTGTATAGCTACATTCTAAACCACATTCAGTTTGCTTTAAATGTAGATATTTCTTTGTTTGGTCACTGAAAAAAATGCTGTTCCACAGTGATCTGTGTTTAGGTGATCTGAGATGCCACTCATGAAGCAGTGCATTTTTCTGTTGAATGCTTCATGCTGCTCCTCTGAGGTCATCCTTAGAAGAGCTTGCTTTGAGATCAGGAAGGAAGGTAAGACTATGGTGCTCTGTATGTCAAGGGGACCTGTAAAACAGTGCTGTGTGATCAAGGTGAAATATGTTAAAGTCTTTGCATTTTCATAGTTTAAAGAGTTTTAACTCAGAGCAGCCACCTTGTTTCAGCCATCAGTAGATGTTAATATTTTAGCTAAAATACTTGTATTTAAAAATTAATCAGGAAAAGAAACAGAGCACTTCTCAGATTTAGTGTACTGATTTGCAAATTTACTGCTTAAGATGTGGCATATTGCCATCCTTTTCCATGCAGAATTTGGGTTCACCTCCGTGGCTGTAAGACCATGCCTGGCTTCTTTTCTTTGTAAGTGTTTAATGAAAAATATTAGCTACAACATTGGCTTCTTGTCTATATTATATATTGCCCAAGGGATATTTGGTGTCCATCCATATCACGTGCTTTCTTCTAAGCCATTATTCTTAGGGTATGGGAACTGTAGGAGTAAAAGTGTATAGTGATTAAAAACCAACACTGAATCAGTCAGCAGTGTGCTGTTGCAGCAACGGGGACTAATAGCATGCTGATGTGTATTAGCAAGAGTGTGGCCACCTAGCTGAGGTGGGTGACTATTGCTCTTGACAATGCTGTTTCTGTGTCCTGTCTTTGGCCCCCGGTGCAAGCAAGGTAGGGACAAACTGGAGAGCCCAGAGGACGGCTGCTCAGGTGGTTGGGGGCTGAAGCACACGGTGTACAAGGAGATGTTGAGGGATCTGGGTTTGCCCAGGCTGGAGATTAGGGAATGAAGATGAATTGCTGCCTTCCATTTCCTGATGGGCTGTTATGGAACAGGGAGAGATGCTTTTCTCTGGAGCATGCAGAGAAAGGACAAGGTGCAATCATCACACACTGAAATAAGGAAATTCTGACTGGACATAAGGAAAAAAAAATAGCAATGAAAATGGATAAGCTGTGACCTGGAGTCTGTGAAGGTTGCGGGATTTGCCTGTGGAGATTTAAACACTTGACTGGACAAGACTGAACAACTTGATCTAACTTTGAAATCGGCACTGCTTTGACTACTGGGAGTTGGAGGACATGGCCTCTAGAGGTCCTTTTCAGCCTAAATTATTCTGATTCTGTAAGAAGATTTCCCACAGAGAAAGTAAGTATCGTAAGAATTATGCTAAATAATCTTTAAATTATATTCTTAGAAGGGAAGAGCTATTTGTTTGCAGTATCAGAGGAGCCCATTGTGTAGTACTCATGGCCAACGTAATTTAGAATAAAGATAATTTTGTAAAGAGCATGTACAAAACGAACAAGTGTAAACTGTGTGTGGGGCAAAGTGCTTCTGCACCGTGCTGCTGCCATGCCTAGTTACAGTCTTGCTGCCACGTGTTGAGAAGAGCTCTGACAGATAAATGTAAGGCATGTCAGGTGGTAGTTTTGGCTGCGGCTAGTGTAGGTAAGTTCTTCACAAATCTGGGAGGGTTTGTAACACATACTAAGTTAGAAATGGCTGTTTGGTGTAATAAAAAAGTGCCTTTTTTTTTTTTCTCTAGAGTGACTAATGAATCTCTCTAAGACTGACTGTTGACATGTGCTTTGGGCCTGATGTGATGGGAGTACTCTGTTGATGTTGTTTGCTGTTGTTAGTTGTGGCGTCATGTTTGACCATTTGTGTTTTGTGATATACAGCTTGAATATAAGATGTGTTTTTTCTTAAAGAGTTGTTTCATGTTTCTCAGAACTAACTTTGTGTTAAGGCAGGCAAGATTTCAGCACTTCTTGTCTTGGGTGTCTGTGTAAAGTCACAATGAATCAGAAATCCTGATAGGCTTGGCCTTAAGACTTTAGCTTTTCCAAAAAAAACCTAATGATGACCAAATAGTCTATGGTATGTGAATTGTAGTTCTGCCGGCATTATTCGTTCAAGCAGTATCTCACTGAAATAGCGTGAACTTTATATATTGAGGACTGTATTTTGAAATTGGAAAATTCAGTAGTGGAGAACAAGTTTATTTGTTACCTTGTATGACTGCGTGCATACATGTTTACTTACGGGAGAAGGAGGGAGGAATGTATCATAGAGCAGTTCAGGCTGGAAGGGGCCTTTAAAAGTCATCTAGTCCAATCCTGCTGCAATGAGCAGGGACATCTTCAACTAGATCAGGTTGCTCAGAGCCCTGTCCAACCTGACCTTGAATGTTTCCAGGGATGGGTGTCTGAGCAACCTGTTCTGGTGTTTCACCACCCTTGTTGTTGTTTTCTTTTTTTTTACAACACCCCCCCCCCCCCCCGCTAAAAAAACAAAACAAAACCACAACCAAACCCAACCCAAAACCCAACAACCAACCAAAACAAAAAAAACTCCCCAAACTACCAAAAACCCCAAGAGCATCCTACCCAACAAACTCTGCCCCCCTCCCAACATTTTAAGACACGATTTTAGTTTTTCATAGGGGAGGCTCTTTTTGGAGGGCTCTGGGGGCCCACGCCAGCAGGTCACAGATAATGGTGGTAGAACTGCTCAGTTACCAACCCACCTGGGTCCCCAGCTCTTGTTGCACTGCCTCTGCCAACTGCCCTGTACTTCATCACCACACTGCCCCGAGGGTTGCTCTGTCTGCAGTAACCCCCCTGCTCCCCCTCAGAACAATTATGTTTTTGCTTTTTAGCAGATGACATTAAATGCCTTTTACTGTTAACTGAGTTAAATATGCTAGCTGTGATTCAGGTTTAAAACCTGAGACTCTTGTTCAGCCTTTCAGAAAGACCGTTGGAGACAGTATGTATATAATCAGCAGCGGTGTAAGTAGATGCTATCAATCTAGGCTGCTGTTTTCTCTCTGTGGGCCAGATTGAGTGCGGCCTTTCTGCAGAGGTACAATGGGCTTGTATAAAAGCTTGAATGATTGCTGTTGGTGCTCTGTAAGATGCACAGGCTTCAGTGGCCTTTCTCTCCAGGGGCTGCCTACCTGTACTGGCCACAGGGTGGGAATCGAGGAGGCAACATTAAGGAGAGCAGGCTGTTGCTCGAAAGGGTATCAGGCAGGAGGTATGCTGTCTTGTACTCCCAACAGGGAAGGGAAGCTGCGGCTTTTTGCTCTGTCCTTCACCTTCCTTGAGTCCTGCTTTTGTATTTAATATTCTTAACAATATATTTATATATAGGTATTTTTTTTAGCCTTGAGATTCAAGCTTCTCAACTCTAAGTAACCCTTCCAAAAGGGTGTGAGAGTAATCAGGAGACGTTACGTTAGCAATTTTGAATCCTCTTTAGCTGCTCTGTGTATTTAAATCATACTCAGGATGTGTTTTCCAGCATTGTACATATATAAAAGGGAAGGGTGTTCTCTTTAATTTTTAAATGAAAGTTGAAATGCATGAGCTGTTGTTGAGGAAGCGTAAGAAAAACGCCAACATCACTGGATTCAGATCAGAAATCTGGGAGCAGCTCTGCTGGTTCTAGCAAGACTGCAATATGGAAATAGCTTTGCTGAAAGATCTGCAGATTTATACAAAATCAGGCTGGGTTTTTTTTGGTTGGGTTTTATGACCGATTTTAACAATGTTAAGTGTATATATTTGATTTAGAGCATTTCCTGATTTGGGAAACCAGTAGAGAAGTGTTTTGAAAATAATATTATGAGTACTAAGGGCTGGACAGGCAGAGCATGTTGTTAGTGCAGCACCCATTGTTCTGTAGTGCTGCTGATGTGAGAGGGAAAAGCAAACTGTCTTTTGTGGCTGTAGTTTCTGCACTCTGGTAGACTCTGAGAACAGTCAATTCTCAGCTGAAGATGTAAAAGGGCAATACAGAGCAATTCCTCTTTTTTTTTTTTTTTTTCCCTTTTCCTTTATTTTATTAATTTCTTGACTACTTTCTCACTTGTCCTCTTGTTGGGCAGTAGTGGGTTGGCAGAAACTGCCTAGTTAGATCAAAAGGTAGAGGTCATATTTCTGAAATCATATTTCCCTTTTTTTAAAAAAGGGGTTGGACTTTTCTTGTGCTGATGGTTCAGCTGTAAAGGTATTTCAGCTGTTTTTTATTTTTCCAAAGTGAAGTTGAGTAAACTGGGGGAAGTTAGTTGTGTGTGCTCTGTGCTAGTGCAAACAGTTGACCAGCCCTGGAATTCCATTGGGTGCTCACAGGGAGTTGTGGCATGGACAGCTCCTTCTTCCTTGAGCTGGAACTGAGGAGAGGTTCAGTGTGGCAACTGATAGGGATGCTGAGTGTGAAGAGGAAGAAAGGAAGCACGTCTTGAACCTGAGATGCCCACATTCAGAGCCTTTAGTGAAGCACCGCTCTGGTTTTGATTTCTCATTTGCGGGTATATGAGATAACATTAAGATCTTTCCCTGATTATTCCCTGAGTATTATTGTTCTGGTGATGGGTAGGTTTGCCTTATTCCTTCAAAACTTCGCTTTGTAACTGTTCTTTCCCCTTACATTCTTCCAGCATGTCAAACTGGCTTAGGTGCATGAAGACTACGCTGGTGTCAAGCTCCCACTGACTGGCCTTCAGTTTTCAGGAGCAAAGGTACAGTTACAGGGTAAGTTAAAATCCACTCACAGAATCCCCTGAAGGAAACAAAGGCTTTAATTAGTGCCCTCTGCTTTGCATGGCAGTCTCTGGCACATTTCCTCCTTCAGAGTTGCTTGGTCCATGACAGCAGGCTATCAGCAATAGAGAAAGGGAAATCCAAAAGAGTGGGGTCACTTTGAAAATGTAGTGAAAAGTTAATGAATAGCACTTATAGGGAAAATACTGATGCAGGCTGTGTCAGGTAAGCACTTTAAAAGTGAAAAGTGCCCCCCTGTTGGTTTGTTCTCCTTTTAACTGATCTCTTTGAAAGTCTAATTGGAATCACAGTTGAACTACTGTGATAAAATATGTTTTTGGTAGATAAAGTTGAAATAATACACATTTAGCGATTGGGAGTGTTGCTGGAAATAGTAAGCTCATGTAGAAATGAACACAAATTTCCATTTCTTGTTTCATCCTAAGGGCAAAGTACCCTTGGTGCAAAGCCCAGGGGACCTATATAGTCATTAGCAGATGGAGGGGGACATCAATCTTCTACCCACAAATCTGCCCCAGCACATAAAGCAGGGAGCGTCTGTTGTAAGGATTGCTAGAGGTTGTACTAAACATGATAGTATAGTTTATAATCACAGTGCCAGCCACTCTTGCTGTTCATTGCTGTGTTCTCTTGGTACCCTGTGTCTTGTGATTTCGCTTTTTCTATCTGTGTATAATGGAGTAGTGACAGTGTTTCTGCTTCTTGAGATGCTGGCAGAAGCTTCTTCCAACACGCTTAAAATCTCTCTTGCTGTAAGCGCTAGAGTATGCTAGGATATACTTTAGGTACTTTTTTGTGCATAGGGAGAAATGTATGATTTTTCTGTGTCATTCAGTCTTTCTCATTTGGCAGTAAGCTAGGAGACAGGCATGGTTAATGAGGTATCTCAGCAGTGCATTTTCATGGGAGCATAGTTTAAGGTTAGGAGTATGTCCAGTCTCCAAACTGCCTAGTGAGCATTCTGTATTTGGAAACAAATGCCAGCTGGCAGTGGTTAAGGAGTGCATGCTTATTCTGCTCATGATAGCCAAAACATGCTCCCTGCTGTGTGCTTTTGGCAGCTTTGCACTGGCAATATGTCTCAAATGCCAGTTGCATGTCCTCCTTTCTTCCTCATAAGTGTGTCCCATAAGGCATGATTTAGCCTAAATAAAAATGTGCCTCTGTTAGACTTGGTAACATATGGAAAGAAAGAGACTGCTTGTTTTCAAAAATCAAAAGTCTTTCTGAAACACCTGTAGTACATTATTTCTACAGTGGAACTAGAAGGATGATTGTCATGTCTTCCTATACTCAGTGGCAAATTAGCCTTAAATTCCTGAAGATCTCATGAGTTTTGTGACACCAGTTCTTAGGCATACTACAGTGAAAATTTCCCGTAATTTATTCTCGGTGAGAGCACTGGCTGGAATTTCAGTCCTAAAGTGGCTGTATATTAAGTTTATTTGAAGTTCTAACTCAACCACAATGTAATTAATACATTTACCAGATAGGTAAAATTAATTGCATTAATTTGTGGTCTGAACATAATTATCACCTCTTTTATTTCTTTCTATTTGTAAAAGTAATTATGCCTTTGCAATAAAATATAACGCTTACTTTAGATTTATTGACTTAAAACAATTCAATCAAATGTTGCAAATGTGTTTAGCTGAATTATTTGAAACAGTTTGTGAGTTGTGGTACACTGGATACAAGTTCTAATAAATCCGGTCTACATTTCTTTGTCATTTTTACCTCCAGTAACAGCATAACAGGTTAAAAAAAGCATCATTAAAAAAAAAAAAAGGGGGGGGGGGGGAACAAAGCACTGAAGCTTTTCAATTCAACACTCCAACAATTGCTTTTAAGGTCAAGTCAACTATAGGGTGAGTAACCTGTGCTTAGAAGTTGGGTGTAGAAATACTTATGTATTTAAGCTCCATCACTTCTTTAAGGAGATCTCTCACTTTGTTTGAAGAAGATCTCAATACTTGGCAGGATGATAATTCTCAGTTTAAGTGCCTTTTTATTTTCTAAATCAGTGAAATTCTGTTGAGATCTGGTAAGATAATGGAAGTTTAAAAATCAGATTATCTTCTCTAATGTGTTCATTAGGAAAAGGTTGTCACCTTGCCAAAATCACAAACGTTCCCAAAGCTGGGATCGCATGACTACTAAAGAAAGGAACAGTACCCATTGGAAAATGCTAGGTTTTTTGGTTACCATGCTTCTGTGTATCTGTTGAAGCCTGCCTGTGGTAACCGATTTAATGTTCCTGTTGCTCACTTTGCTTTCATAGTAAGTAAGAATAATCTGCATTTCCCAGGCAGGAGGTGAAAAAGAGGGTCTTACTGTGACCCTTTCCTTAAACCCATAAGCTTACCTCAGCAGCCCGGTATCACTGTCACTCACATAACTTTCTGCCAAGAAGGACTTGTTTTCAGTTCTTGTTTAAAGTAACTTTCAGCAATTCAGTTGCTTTCAACAACTGATCTAAAGTGGCACAGGTTTCCTTCCAAGTTCTTTGTCACATCCATTATCCCGCTATATTCTGGATATCCAAGGCCATGGGCATCTGTGTTCAGGTACCTGAATACTTTCGTGGTTCTCTGTACTATAGTGAAGTTGAGAATCAAATCTTGCTGTGATCTGTGTTGAAGGAGCACTGCTGCACATTGGTTAACTTATTCATGCTCTAAAAACCTTGGGTATGAGATGCAAAAAAGGTGTTCTAGAAAGTAGGTTGCAAAATCAAACCCTCAGAAGTTGTGAAATGCCAGATTTGTTATTTTCTTCTGTGCCTGTAATTGATGCAGGAATACAGATCTTGCAACTGTAATTTCATCATACCCTAACCATAAGGCACCTGAATTGTGGTAATTCTTACATGAAAAGATGTGTGGCATGGTCATGATACTTACTAAATAACATGGTAGCATTTGTGTAGGAGGAAAAACAGTGTTCACAGAAGGATGATCATAGAATGCGATGCTGAGTTACTATATACATTTAGAATTTAAATTCTGTTGAACCAATTCTGTTTAAATTCTGTGTCAGCTAAATATATTTGCATTGTATAACCTTAATGTGGATTCAGACCTGCAATAAGTAAGCATGTGTAACATGATTGATTTCAGTGAAGTTTCTCCCATTTATGCTGGTGTTGAATTCTGCCTCTAGTCAAAAAGTTTTGTAAAAGTTCTGCCAACAGAATTCTGTCTCTGAACAGCTTTGAGGCTTGCCAGCAGTGTTATTTCTTTGCGTTATAAGAGCAGCTCTAGTTACATGCCAAAACATGGTCTTATTTTTAAACTGAGAAATAAATGAAACCTATGTAGAAATGGAAACTTTGTAGAATGCCAGATTCTAACCACGTTACTCCCATTGGAACCACTAGGACCATTTTTTGCAATCTGCTCTGTCTTTATAGCATTAAGAGGAATTTCACAATGTGGGAAATACTGGAAAAAATAAATGCAAGAAAGGCAGGAATTCTGCCAATGTCCATGTCTTTTTTTAAAAAAGCGATTATAACCTACTTTCTGCGATGTGTTTTATGCAGGTATCAAACTTAACCAGACTTCAGTTATGGCCATCCAGCCGCCATTTCAAAAGTGTTATTCTATAGAGAAGAGGCAGATTGAAAAATTTGGGTACCTAAAAATTTTCAGCATAATCATAATTGCATGATTTTGGCCTCTTTTCTTAAGAAAGAGGCTTAGAAGGCTGGAGGCTCTGTCTGCCAGGCTTCTTTTGCATTTCCTTATTTTTAAACTTTTTGTCCAATGCGAGCAGAATTTTAAGAAGTTACTTCCAGTAAGACAGGGGTTAAAACAGATGGAGGGGGGTGGGAAAGAGAAATACAAGGAGAGGTTGGTTTGCTCTAGGAGTATCTTTACTTTCCTCATACACTAGCCCTAGTAAAAAGGCCCAGATGTTTTGCCTGCAGCAGTGTGCAAGCAGTCAAATCCATTGAGGGCTTTGAGATGAGGCTCTAGTGATTTCAGGCAGTTGTTGACTTTCAGCTTGTGTGAAAAGGATAGAACAGGTATGTCATGTCATCATTCCATGATAAAAGGAAGGCAGAAATTTGGGTTTTAGTCCAGAAGACTTTCTGGGTATTTTGCATTTGGAGTCTCAACTTGGTCTTGAGCTGAGGTCTTCAGAGCAGTTAGAGGTAAGTATAATCAAGCTGAGCTCTGTAAGTATGATTAATGCTAAGGGACAGCAGATGCCATTATAGTATTTTGAAAGCATATTCAGTCAGGTAGCACAGATTAGCAAGAGGTCTAGTAAGACTGGAAATGTTCACTAGTTTTGATGGCTGAACAGTTATTTGTGATACATCACTAGGTGGCTGTGGTCCTGCTAACCTGTGACTTAAGGGCAGCATATTGCTTAGCACAACTCTTCATGTGTTTGACAGTAAGTTGTTTGTAGACCAGTGTAGCTGGGTGGTGTTACGCTGTTGACACTCAAGGTTTTATCACCGCTGAAGTCACCTTGGGCAATGTGTAGTCCTGGCAGATAGGCATGGTGGATTTATGTTCTGAGCCCTTAGCTCGGATGGCAGATTTTATATGTAGGCCTCCTGCCTTGTACATTTAAACTGCTTTTGGGATGGAGTTGTAGTAGTATCACTTGCAATTGTCTAATATTTGCTACTTTTTTCTCAATTCTTAAGATGGATCTTCACTTTGTACGGAAAGGGAATTAATAATTGTCTTCTGCAGGCTTTTTGGCAGGGCATGGTCAGCTCTAGGGATCTTTGACTTGTAGTAATCTCATTGGCAAAAGATGTAACTTGCAATAAATTGCATTTCGTTTTTCTAAAGCCTGAATTTACCTGTATCTTCGAGTTTTAGGAAGAAGGTAAGTATTAAAGGCATTAAAAGGCAGTTAGACACTAAGGTCCTGCTGTCTAGATTTGGTGCATAACTCCTATTTGTATCTTTGCAAATCTGAATTTTTTCTTTGTGTATCTGGTGGATGTTTAAGGAGGTGGCAAAGAAGCTACTTTCTACTACTTCATTCTGTAATTATAAATACACCGACTTTGGTATGAGAAACACCAGACAATAAGTCTTGGTGATGGTTAAGTTAATTCACTTTTAGAAGTTCAATAATTCATCTCAGAAGTGTCAGCAGCTGGGTCTTGTTAATGGTAAGCCTTTCATTTCTGTTAAATCAATTGTGAATAATAGGATCCTTCAGAGAAAAATGATGAAGTAAGCATTGATTTCCAAATTGGGTGTCTGATATTGGAGCATTAATAAAATCTAGGGCAAGGAGGCAACTAGGACCTCATACACTCTGATCACCTAAGTAGTAATCAGAGAAAATCAATGATTTTTGTGTATGGTGCTAGATCTGTTAACATTTCATCTGTCACCATTCATCATTGTGTCTATAATTTCATTTTTATAATTGCTTAGATTTTGGGGGGCTTAATAGTATGCATTGAATCAAGCATTTACTGTCAAGCTTTTGTGAAACAGAAGTGGCATTGCCATATTGTCTACTGTTTACTAGCTGTGTGTCTTACTATTTTAGGGCTTTCTGTAGCGATGGGGAAATTAATGTCTATGTGTTTTCAAATGAAGTTAAATCTTCTTAGAGCAGTTCCAAGTAGACTTCATGGGGTCCTCTGTTATTATCTCTTTCTAAGCTGTGAGGAGCTGTGTTGCTCACTCGTGTGTAGTCACGTTCAGTCTCACAGGGGTGTTAAATACGTAGCCAGTAATGATGGTAAAACTGTGTTAGAGAGAAGCAGCCGTAGAGAACATCTTCAGAAGAGTCAGACTCCTGACATGACTTCCTCTGTAACACCTCCTTGGACCGTTCCCAGGTACCTTCTGGGTCTGTGCGCTTTGTTCCAGGCTGTCTTGTGTCGCTGTGGAGGGCTGTGATTGTCTAGGTGTGTCAGAGGAGGAAAATGATGCTGATGTAGCTGGATTCTGGCCTTCGCTGGCTTTAGTACAGAGGACAAAGATTTGGGTGACGGGAGTTTTCGTGAGTGATCTGAGAGGATGCAGGTGATGATCAAACACCCCGCCAAGGCATGGAGGCCATAGGCTTTTGTGGACGGGATACCTGTATGTGTTGTACTTCTAGTCGGTGCGGGTTTGTAGTGCAGTGAGAAGGTTAGACTTGTGGGTGTGGTTTTTTTTATTATTATTAATATTTTTATTGCTGTTTGAAGGGTGGCTTGAGTGGTTTTGTTTAGAGCTGCTAGGCGCTGGCTTCTTATGTCCAGAATAGTGCTTTACCAGCAATCCCATTCTGTTTAAAGCCGTGCTGAATTTGTATGGAACCCCACATACAGGCATATCTGCTTCCTGTTGAAGTCAATGGGAGTTTAGGCTAAAACTGGACCAGGATTTGCCTCATAAAGCATAGCAAGAAAATTTAACAGTTATAATAAAACTCTTAAGGCAAATAAAATGTTCTAGCAGGTGTTCAGAAGTGTGCTTTATGCTCATAGACTCTGTTAAATGTTAATACTGAGGTCCTGCAGAAGCTGCACATAAGGACGGTGTGAAGGAAGCAAATGTCTGTTAAATGTGCTGTGCAATATTGTAGCAAAGGTGGGCGACAGTGCAATGCCATGCTACCTATTAGACTGAAATATGAAAGCTATTAGAGATTCTGCTGAATTTTCATTTTGTGAGGGAGTAGTTTTCAAGAGAGAACATATCATATAAAAAAGCCATGTGTTGTGCAAAACTAGAAGCATCTTTGTCGGTGTATGCAGTTTTCTTGGATGTATGCAGAGCTTGTTAGGGACAACTGTTAACATACTGTATTAACAATAAATTTTAGACAATACTTGTGCAGAAAATAATAGCTAAAAAGCAGGGGTTTTTTGGTATCTTTCATTTTCCTTGAATTAATTTTTTTTTATGCCTTAGATGAATCCACAGGCAGAAGTCCTAATATGACCCTAAACACAGTTTGAGGATAATAGGTGCTGGCATGGGTTTATATTTCTGTTTATATCTCTGTTTTACGTTAACTCTTAATATCTTTTTTAATCCATCACTTCACCATCAAAGCATTTCTTCATCAAAGCACAGTGAGGTCCATTTTAGATTTCCGGGAGCTCTCCGGCCTTCCTCCTTTCTTGGCTTCTAAGTGAAGCGTTTGTTGGCTTTTTCAGCAGGTTTTGCAGCATGCCCTGAAAGCTGGTAGCTTGTACTGGCTTGGTTTCTTCTAGCAGTTAATTTCATTAGGATTCAGGTCAAACCCATGGGACAAAAAATATCTGTGTGTACTGGAGTCAGTTCCTAAAATGACACCATGAATGTGGCAGTCATTGTTAGAATGTGGTTTGTTGGTGTTTGATTAATTGACTGAGTTATCATCTCATCAATGCTCAGTCATTGTGTTGCAGGATAAAAGCAACCAGATATTGCAAAGATAGTCTTTTTCCCAGTTAACTTCTGAATTTTCTGCGCTAAAAGAGAATGCATTAGCTTGGAAAACGCTAAGATGGCTGAGTGAGGGGAGGTCTTTCACATGACATTAGATCTATTAAGTTATAAGCATTACAGCTGTTCTTGTAGTGCATGCCACTGTCAGAATGTCCATGTAATGTCAGAAAGACTCCTCCGCCGTTGCTTTGGTCTTGTCCTCAAGTGCTTGTTCCCTGCAGTGGCAGTGCTAGCATTTTTTTATGAAAGGCATTTTTTTACTAAGCAAGAAAACTTGCTTCATTCCACCTTGTTTCAAAAAGGGTTGAAGGATACGCTCGCACAGTGAGTTCTCATCACTTGTTTCCTGAACAAAACTGCAGGGCTGCCAGGGTGTTTGGACCTTTTAGCTTTCTCCTCTAGTAGTGCTGCACTAGTGTGCTTATGAATCTTCAAAGCAAGACTGAGGGTCAACACCAGTTAGTGGACTGGGAGCTCCCACACGTAGTGGAATATCTTTTCTTGTAATTCTTCTAGGACAAGGAGGCCTAGTAGAGAGGGAAAAGACTAGGAACTGTCTTTAATCAAGTGGAAAACATGTACTCTCTTCTCTTCTAAGTTGTGGCACTTCTTGAATAGTGATATTCATGCATAACTCTTAATCCCTGCAGTATATTACAAATGCATTGTGTGAGAATTAAATGTTAATTGAGGCCATTATTTTGAGTGGACTATTTATAAAGTTATTTGAAGTAATGGGCCATGAATGCATTTTGTTTATTAACTTACCCGGAGCTCATTCTTCTATATCTTTTCTTACCACAGAGCAGTAGTTTTGAAATGGAAGGCTCTCCAATGGCATGATGACCTGCAACATACAAGGCGTGTTACTTAGAAATAGTGTGTTTTCTTGATTTCAAGATATGCAACAGTATACAGTCAAAACCTTGTGAGGTTGAGCTTTCATGTGACTGTCTGAGGAAAAAAAACAAAACAAAACAACAGAAGAGAAGAATATTTTTTCCCCCCTTTGTTTAAAACTTGTTTGATTCAGGTACTTAAATGGTCTTCTCCATTCTAAAAACTGAGAAAGTAGGGTAAGGAAAATGATTTACTTTGCCTGGGATTATGAAGGGAAGTCTGGCAGACAAGGAAATTAAATTGAGATCTCCTAAATGTCAGGCAAGCTCCCTAGCTGCTACAGTATCCTTCCTTCCTTTTCTAAAATGTCTGTCAGAAATATGGTGAAGTTTAGATTTTGTAGGGTTTCCATAGGACAACGGCTCTGTGACCCTGAGTGTGTGAATACCCACAATTTGTACAAATTCATTACCCTTTGAAGTTGAGGGTACTGTATCTGTTATTAAATCTGAAAAAAAGACAGTGTCAAGCCAACATACTTGTAATAACATTTTGGATTTCCTTCTCTAATTGTTTAATGGAATTAATATGAACATTTTTGCTATAAAGTTGGACAGCTGCAGCAGGATGTGATTTAACTGGCTCTTCTTTCAACACATCCTGGTGAACTTTACAGTATGCAATGTTTTAAAAGTCCCATTTATCTGTCATGTAGCTTTCTTGCACTTCCTTTGTTTCCAGTTATTTATCCATTGCATTTTTTAAAAGGCCAAGTTCAAATTGCTTCTCACTTTTTGGTTATGATAAAATGCAGTGCGAGGCAAAAACCTTGCATGCTGCCTTCCCTCTCACCAAGGACACTGGGATATATGCATGAGCAGTGGTTGCCTGATGAACTGCAGCACTAAGTGATGCAGTGTCTAACTATGCTACCCATCTGTTCATCACATCTTATCATTGTTTCCTGTACATTCTGAGGGACTGTTTTTGCAGTTCAGCCTTTTGCTTGTGCATCCAAACTCTG